>NW_022681462.1:2600000-5200000 GCF_009764315.1 Trachypithecus francoisi | reverse complement strand
AGCCTCCCGGAGTTTCTGATCAACTCCCGGGTTTGCAAGCCTGGCAATTTTTCACTGCAGCCAAGGCAAAGAACCACTGCGCCCCCTGGTGGCTCCATCTTGGAAACCTCGCCTTTCCCGGAGGCCAGCATCCTGCCAGGAGCTAGATGCAGACATTAACCTCATCTACTGTTCACATCTACCCTGCAAGAAAGAAATGTTTCAGTTTTTCACATGAGAAACCTGAGGCTCAGCAAGCTCACAGACCTACGCTCCTGGGCTTCCAGGGCCAGGGAGGAGGCTGAGCAGGTATTAAATCCATGACTGACTCCAACCTCCTTTCTCTCCTCTCAATGCTTTGGGGTTTTCCAGAACACAGTCAGACCTATTTTCCCCTCCTTGAGTTTTCCTTCTCTTCCTTCCGTTCTCAGCACCCCACCCTCTCCCTGCTCCCGACAGTGGCTGGAGCAAGGGAGGCTCAAGGAGGAGCAGCTCCAGCGTACGGAGACCAGGCTCCATCTGCATCCTTCACAATCCATGTCTTCCCTGGTCCTCAGGAGGACATTGTGTGGCAGGTCCTCCTATTCTCACTAATTGCCAACTCAGAAGCTGCCCAGAATCACACAGGTAATAATTGGTCCATTGTGAGCCCAGGTTCATGCTCTGAACTACCACCCAGTAGTCTTACCCTGGCGTATTTATGTATTTTTTGGTATTTGATTGTGATTGAAATTTTGATTTTAATTCAATGATACTTACAAGAATCGTAACTTCCGTGTGGACTCATCATGGCCTCTAGCCAGGCTGGGGAGCTTTGGCCCCGCCCCAGCTCCGCCCCTTCCTTTCTTGGGTCTTTTGCTTTGTCGTCCCTACCAACCTCTCCATAGCGAATCCCCTGGATTAAACCCCTCTGTTTGAAATAGTGTCTGTTTTCCTAATTGGACGCTGACTGACATGCCTCCTAACAGACATTTTCAGGGCATTGATCTCTTAGTTTTGGAATTAAGGCATTTGTTCTATCATGACCACATTTCACATTTCCTGTGTCATCTTATTATATTTTAATTACTTCTGAAACCAGGCTCTGGATCTGTCTTAATATGAAAGCCACTTTTTTTTTTTTTTTTTTTTTTTTTTTTTTTTGAGACGGAGTCTCGCTCTGTCGCCCAGGCTGGAGTGCTGTGGCCGGATCTCAGCTCACTGCAAGCTCCGCCTCCCGGGTTCCCGCCATTCTCCTGCCTCAGCCTCCCGAGTAGCTGGGACTACAGGCGCCCGCCACCGCGCCCAGCTAGTTTTTTATGTTTTTTTAGTAGAGACGGGGTTTCACCGTATTAGCCAGGATAGCCACTTTTAATAGATCCTTTTTTGAGACAGAGTCTGGCTCTGTTACCAGGCTGGAGTACAGTGGTGCAATCTCGTCTCACTGCAATTTCCACCTCCCAGGTTCAAGCGATTCCTGGGCCTCAGTCTCTGGAGTAGCTGGGATTACAGGTACCCACCACCACGGCCGGCTAATTTTTGTATTTTTAGTAGAGACGGGGTTTCACTATGTTGGCCAGGCTGGTCTCAAGCTCCTGGCCTCCAGTGATCTGCTCGCCTCGTGCTGGGATTACAGGCGTGAGCCACTGCAGCTGGCCAAGATACTTTTGAAAGAATCATGCAGTTGACCTAAAAGTGTTTGGATTAAAAAAAAAAAGTACGAAAGTTTTGGGGTTTTTTTGTTTGTTTGTTTGTTTGTTTGTTTTTGAGACAGAGTCGCCCAGGCTGGAGTGCAGTGGCCTGATCTCCACTCACTGCAAGCTCCGCCTCTTGGGTTCACGCCATTCTCCTGCCTCAGCCTCCTGAGTAGCTGGGACTACAGGTGCCCACCACCACGCCCTGCTAATTTTTTTGTATTTTGGTAGAGATGGAATTTCACTGTGTTAGCCAGGCTGGTCTTGATCTCCTGATCTCGTGATCCACCCTCCTAGGCCTCCCACAGTGCTGGATTACAGGTGTGAGCCACTGCGCCTGGCCCTTTTTGTTTGGTTTTTAAGAGAAAATTGTTTTATTGTATTCATCAGTGGTGTACTATATTCTGCAAAAGTAACTGGTGACAGTTTTATAAAGACCCAAACAATTCTCCTTCCAGACATTTTATTGAGAAAGTAAAAATCAAGTGAGATTGAGAAAGGAAAAATCTTCCCTGCTATGAATCAGGCTAGCCTAACACAGACAAAGGCAGCTGCAAAGTTAACTGGAAACAATGTTTCTCCCAGGGTCATGCTACATCTGTAAAATGTCACAAACCCAGTTTTGAGTGATTTCTGCTTTCTGCCTCAGTGAAAAACCTTGTTCTGAAGTCTTACGCAGTCAGAAACTTAGCTACTTGAAATCAAATCAGTGTAAATGAAATGTTCCACTTTTGCCCGGAGAATCCAAGTCTTTTAACATGGAGAAGCAGCCTCGATCTCCCACCCAGATGTAGGCTGCAGACAAGGGCTTCTAGACACAACACAGCAAAGCTTTCTTAACTTCCTAATTTCCAAGAAATAGAGAACTTTGCAGTTTAGGCCCAATGCTGAACCCTAACCCACAGCCTGTTTGCCTGGACTCCATCAGAACATTGCTTCATTTAAATTTTACCTAAGGGCATCCCTTCCCCCAAATCACATAACCTTATCCCTTCTTTCTTTGGTGAAATGCCCAGTAGTTCCATTGACATGCAGTCTCCCTCATTTCCAAGAGCCAATAAGCCTGATTTCATTGGACTTCTGTCCTGTCCATCAGATCTGTCCTGATGGCCTTTGGCTAGGACAATATCCACAGACCTAAATGCTCACACTTCATAACCAGGGCACCCCACACTCCTTCCTACGCACCAGGAAAGCCAAGTGATTATTCAGAGTTGTTCGATGAGCATACAAACAGAAGGTATTATTCACCTAAATTCAAAACCAGGCAAGTAAGTTCATCTTTATTTTCCAACAGAGAATGCAGATAAGTTGCTTTCATAATCCAGACATAGTGGCTCTCTCCCGCTAGGAGACAAAGATGGGGAAATGCTTATTATCACTGATGAAGCTGTATTTCAAGACACTGTACTATAAGCCATGAGATACTCTATCTCCAACAGTGTATTATATATTGATTTAATTGGAACTACTCAGTAAGTCCTGGGATGCCCTGCCATGGCAACCAACCATTTCCAAATATTCTGCTTAAGTAATCTAGATTATATCTCACTGTTTTCATTATCTATTGCCGTGTGACAGATTCCCCCCAAAAGGTAACAGCTTAAAACAACAAACATGTATTATGTCATACAGTTTCTAAGGCCAGCAATGCACAGTATGCACACTGCTAGAATATTTAGGGAGTTTAAATCCAGGTCAAAATAAATGTGATACTATTCCTTATTTAAAGAAGTTATTGTCTACTTCAGTAAGTTCATATGAATGCAAACTTGTGGAAGATTTTGTTGTTGTGTGTTTTAGTGGAACAGCACATTCATGTTCCTCAGGTTAGTAATACAAATAGAATTTGTGTTAGTCTCCAGTGAAACAGAATTCCCTGATTCCCCTCATAGGACATGTGACAGGGGTGTCGCCTGCTTGGTTGCCCTGCAGCTCAGAACCCTAAGGGCAGCAGGCAGATGGGCAGGCGCAGAGGCCCACCCAAGCCCTTTTGGGCTCTGGCCCACAACAGCATCTAAGGGTGAGTATCTTCGACTCCCAAAGCCCAAGTGGGCATGTGTTACCAAACTCTTTTAGATTTGCTGTCTGCCGATGGCTTGTGTGTTCATCAGCTCAACGGACCCTCTGCCTTATCGCAAGGGGGATATCCACTTCCATGATCCAGTCACCTCCCACTAGGCCCCTCCTCCAGCACTGAAGATCAGAATTCAACGTGAGATTTGGGTGGGGACACAGAGCCAAATCATATCAGGGATCTTGTTATTTTGCCCAGGCTGGTCTCAAACTCCTGGGCTCAAGCAATCTTCCTGCCTCAGCCTCCCACACAGCTGGGATTACAGGTGTGCACCACCACTCCAGTCTCTTATTTTCATAACATTTATTATAGTCAGCTTCTCTGTACAATATTTAGGTTGCTAGTTAGAACTAATGTAGTCTAATGTTTAGCCTGCACACTGATATCTTAAATCAAAGAATTGCTCTTTTCTGATTCCAAAAGCTAACTATCTGGGTAGTTATAGGATCTGAGCATAATTTGATGACTCACAGGAATGGCAGGAAGAAATGAAAAAAAATGCCTAGTGAACGGGCTTGCCAGGGGAAGGGGGAAACTAACCCAGAAATATCAACTCTGAGAGCTAGCCCAAGAAAATAATTAGATTTCAAAGACAGAGATTAAATCCCAAAGCCCCCAGGCAAAAATATTAGATAACTTAAAAAAGCAAGAAAATTAGTCTTGAGTCAAACTTTTGAAAGGCAACATACAAACAAAGCAACAATGGGCATTATTATAAATAAATAAATAAATGAAAGAAAGTGTGATCCAAGGATTTTATACCCAAATTGTCCTTTAAATATCAAGGCTAAAGAAACATCGTTTTCACCAGATAATAACTGAGAGAAATCTGTACCTATCTACCTTTCTTGAAGAATCTACTAAAGAATCACTGTTTTTTGCTCGTTTGTTTATTTGTTTGTTGTTTTGTGTTTTGAGACACAGTCTTGCTCTTGTCACCCAGGCTGGAGTACAATGGCACAATCTCGGCTCACTGCAACCTCCACCTCCCCGGGTTCAAGTGATTCTCCTGCCTCAGCCTCCAGAATAGCTGGGATTACAGGCATGCGCTACCACTCCCAGCAGATTTTTTTTGTATTTTTAGTAGAGACAGGGTTTCACCATGTTGGCCAAGTTGGTCTCAAACTCCTGACTTCAGGTGATCCATCTGCCTTGGCCTCCCAAAGTGCTGGGATTACAGGCATGAGTCACCGCACCTGGCCAAGAATCACTGTTATCTAAGCAAATGATGACTGGCAAACCTTTAGTAATCAAACTGATTGTGAGCATTTAAGAACATAGAAGTAGGCCAGGCGCGGTGGCTCAAGCCTGTAATCCCAGCACTTTGGGAGGCCCAGACGGGAGGATCACGAGGTCAGGAGATCGAGACCATCCTGGCTAACACGGTGAAACCCCGTCTCTACTAAAAATACAAAAAATGAGCCAGGCGAGGTGGCGGGTGCCTGTAGTCCCAGCTACTCGGGAGGCTGAGGCAGGAGAATGGCGTAAACCCGGGAGGCGGAGCTTACAGTGAGCTGAGATCCGGCCACTGCACTCCAGCCTGGGCGACAGAGCGAGACTCCATCTCAAAAAAAAAAAAAAGAACATAGACTGTAATCCCAGCACTTTGGGAAGCCAAGGCGGGCAGATCACAAGGTCAGGAGATCGAGACCATCCTGGCTAACACGGTGAAACCCCGTCTCTACTAAAAAATACAAAAAACTAGCTGGGCGAGGTGGCGGGCGCCTGTAGTCCCAGCTACTTGGGAGGCTGAGGCAGGAGAATGGCGTGAACCCGGGAGGCGGAGCTTGCAGTGAGCTGAGATCTGGCCAGTGCACTCCAGCTTAGGTGACAGAGCAAGACTCCGTCTCAAAAAAAAAAAAAAAAAAGAAGTATACATCTAAGATTTAAACAAAAGTGAGACAAATGGGGAAGACTAGTGTACAAAAGTTATTATGTTATGACAAAGTTGAAATAAGACAAGTAACATATGGGAGAAAGGAGTGAGAGTGAGGAAAATAGAATTAGCTCATTGAGTCTGGGCACAGTGGCTCATGCCTGTAATCCCAGCACTTTGGGAGGCCAAGGTGAGTGGATCACTTGAGGTCAGGAGTTCGAGACCAGCCTGGCCAGCATGGTGAAACCTTGTCTCTGCTAAAAATACAAAAAAATTAGCTGGGCATGGTGGTGTGCACCTGTAATCCCAGCTACTCAGGAGGCTGAGGCAGAAGAATCACTTGAACCCGAGAGGCGGAGGTTGCAGTGAGCTGAGATCGCACCATTGCGCTCCAACCTGGGTAACAGAGCAAGACTCTGTCTCAAAAAAAAAAAAAAAAGATACTGATTTTTAAAAATAAACCAGATAGTAAAAAGGAAGAAAACAGGGAAGCAAGTGAATTTTAAAATGTACAAGAGAGCCAGGTGTGGTGGCTTATGCCTGTAATCCCAGAATTTTGGGAGGCTGAGGCAGGAAGATCACTTGAGCCCAGAAGTTCGAGACCAACCTGGGCAACATAGTGAGACCTCATCTCTACAAAAAAAATCAAAAAGTTAGCCAGGCATGGTGGTGTGTGCCTGTGGCCCCAGCTACTTGGGAGGCTGTGCTGAGACCTCAGCTTTAGCTCATTGAGAAGAATTTCAGAATTCTGACCTCCAAAACCGTAGGACAATAAATTTGTGTCATTTTCAATCATTGACTTTGTGGTCATTTGTTACAGAAGCAGTAGGAAATGAGTGTAGTACTTTTTTTTCCTTTATTATTATTAGGACAATAAATTTGTGTCATTTTCAACCATTGACTTTGTGGTCATTTGTTACAGAAGCAGTAGGAAATGAGTGCAGTACTTTTTTTTCCCTTTATTATTATTTTTTTTAGATGGAGTCTCACCCTGTGGCCCAGACTGGAGGGCAGTGGCATGATCTCGGCTCACTGCAACCTCTGTCTCCCAGGTTCAGGAGATCCTTCCACCTCAGCCTCCCAAGTAGCTGGAATTATAGGTGTGTGCCACCATGCCTGGCTAATTTTTGTATTCTTAGTAGAGATAAGGTTTCACCATGTTGGTCAGGCTGGTCTCAAGATGATCCACCCGCCTTGGCCTCCCAAAGTGCTGGGATTGTGGGCATGAGCCACCGTGCCCGGTCAACTGCAGTAGATACTGATGATAAATTCGTTCTCATGAAAAATGAATAAAAGCTGGAGGATAGGATCCAGTTAACAACAAAACTCAGTTCACATGAATAAATTAGATCTTGCTCAATTTAACTGAATAAAGTGCCCGGTAAGATTTTTTTTTTCTAATAATAATGCTAATTTACTTGTATTCTTTTTTTTTTCCTTGGAGACAGGGTCTGGCTTTGTCACCCAGGCTGGAGTGCAGCAGCCTAATCACAGCTCACTGCAGCCTTGACTTCCCCTAGCTTAAGTGATCCTTCCACTTAAGCATCCCCAGTAGCTGGGAGTACAGGTGTGTGCCACCACGCTCAGCTAATTACTGCATTTTTTAAAAATAGAAATTGTTTGTTTGTTTGTTTGTTTTTTGACAGAGTCGCCTGCTGTTGCCAGGCTGGAGTGCAGTGGTGCAATCTCGGCTCACTGCAACCTCCATCTGCCAGGTTCAAGCAATTCTCCTGCCCCAGCCTCCTGAGTAGCTGAGACTACCGGCGAGCACCACCACGCCCAGCTAATTTTTGTATTCACCACGTTGGCCGGGATGGTCTCGATCTCTTGACCTCACAATCTGTCCGCCTCGGCCTCCCAAAATACTAGAATTACAGGCAGGAGCCACCGTGCCCGGCCGAGATAGGTTTTCACCATGTTGCCGAGGCTGGTCTCAAACTCCTGGACTCAAGCAATCCATCCACCTTGACCTCCCAAACTGCTAGGATTACAAGCCGACTTTTATTCTTTATGCCAGAGGTCTAAATAGTAAAAATGGGGAGAAATGACAGAAAGTCTGATGTAACCAGGATCCCCACATACAATAAAAAAGAGCTCTTCTTGCTATACATTGGCATCACTATTATAAAAATGTGATTTTTTGATAAAACAAACAAAACAGGGCTATCTGTTTTGAAATTCACAACCTAAAGATAAAATACAATGTAAAAAGGATATATTCTTCTAATACATGAGAATTTTAATTTCCAAACAAACATATAATGATGGTTCTCATAATTTGACATTAGGAAATCATTAACAACATATAGGAAGAGCAATACTAATTCTGGTAGACATTATTTTCTTCCAAATAGCTTTATTTTGTAAAAAGAACAATCAGCTATATATAAAGTTAAGAAGTGCCGGGTGCGGTGGCTCAAGCCTGTAATCCCAGCACTTTGGGAGGCCGAGACGGGTGGATCACGAGGTCAGGAGATTGAGACCATCCTGGCTAACACGGTGAAACCCCGTCTCTACTAAAAAATACAAAAAAACTAGCCAGGCGAGGTGGCGAGCGCCTGTAGTCCCAGCTACTCGGGAGGCTGAGGCAGGAGAATGGCGTGAACCTGGGAGGCGGAGCTTGCAGTGAGCTGAGATCCGGCCACTGCACTCCAGCCTGGGCGACAGAGCAAGACTCCGACTCAAAAAAATAAAAATAAATAAAAATAAAAAATAAAAGTGAGAATTGTGAGAAATAAAAATATAATTTATTATTACATTACAACTATCTTTTTTTTCTTTCTTTTTTTTTTTTTTGAGACAGAGTCTCACTCTGTCGCCCAGGCAAGAGTGCAAGGGCGTGATCTCGGTTTGCCACAACTTTTGCCTCCCGGGTTCAAGTGATTCTCGTGCCTTGGCCTCCCAAGTAGCTGGGATTATAGGCGTGCACCAACACGCCTGGCTAATTTTTGTATTTTTAATAGTGATGGGGTTTCACCATGTTGCCCAGGCTGGTCTTGAACTCTTGACCTCAGGTGATCCACCTGCCTCAGCCTCCCAAAGTGCTGAGATTACAGGCGTGAGCCACCAAACCCGGCCCATTGTAACTATTTTAAGAAATCTTTGCAGAGTTTAATTCTTTTCCAAAGTCCCTTTATAATGATTTCATGCGAGTTTAAAATAGGCAATTTTTCTGAGTGCTCATAAAAAAGTGTCCTGAGACTTTTGTGCATTTTTCATAGTTGATCCTTTTGAAGTAGTTAGGTTAAGTAACCAGTACAGTAAGTAACCAGTACACATCTGTAATCCCAGCACTTTGGGAGGCTGAGGAGGGCGGATCACCTGAGGTCGGGAGTTCAAGACCAGCCTGGCCAACATGGCGAAACTCAGTCTCTACTAAAAATACAAAAAATTGGCCGGGCGCGGTGGCTCAAGCCTGTAATCCCAGCACTTTGGGAGGCCGAGACGGGCGGATCACGAGGTCAGGAGATCGAGACCATCCGGCTAACAGTGAAACCCCATCTCTACTAAAAATACAAAAAAAAAAAAAAAAAAACGAGCCGGGCGAGGTGGCGGGCGCCTATAGTCCCAGCTACTTGGGAGGCTGAGGCAGGAGAATGGCGTAAACCCGGGAGGCGGAGCTTGCAGTGAGCTGAGATCCGGCCACTGCACTCCAGCCCGGGCGACAGAGCGAGACTCCGTCTCAAAAAAAAATACAAAAAATACAAAAAATTAGGCACAGCACGCACCTCTAATCCCAGCTCCTCGAGAGGCTGAGGCATAAGAATCGCTTGAACCTGGGAGGCACAGGTTGCAGGCCGAGCTCGTACCACTGCACTCCAGTTTTGGCTACAGAGCGAGACTCTGTCTCAAAAAAAAGTAACCAGTGCAAGTGCATCCTTCCCGTCTTGTTTCATCTATTATGTGATTAAAAATCATAAACTTTACTGAAAATAAAAACTGCCATGATCTAAAAGCTGTCAAATGGTTCTGAGTATAAAGATAAGTGGACGCAGGCAGTGAGAAATCTTTTAAGCATTCTTCAATCTGGTGACATTACAGCTAAATAAGGTTTTCAATGTGCAAAAGATACTTAAATAATTTTTATTCAAGTAAAATTCACATAAGAGAAAATTAACCATTTTGAAGTGTACAGTTCAGTAGCATTTGGTACACTCACGATATTGTGCAGCCAAAAACATTCTTTTTAAAGCATCTTTATTTTCACAGATCATTGAGCATAGTTATTCACCAAATATTAATACATGATTTCTCTAAAGACCTCAATTGTTTCAGCTAAAAGAGGCCAAATATCAAACAGCTATCTAACAGTGACAATTCTTTGTCTTTTCTGAGGCTGAAAAAGATTTTCAACTCTTTTCAGTAGAAAAAGTCAACAGAAATCAAAGATGCTGTTAATGTTGCTGAGAAAAAAATTCATGCTCTCATTACGCATTTGAAAAAGTCAGGAAAGCTCAGTGATCTACAGGATGGGTAATGTTCCACAGGCTTTCTGAGAGGGAACAGTCAGAATTTCCAGAGTAAATTTGATAGGTTTTAAATGACTTTAGCAGTAATGATTACATGCTGGCATTTGTATTTGTTAGTACTGTATAGTTCAGTCTTGCAATTCTTTGGTTAATTAGCAACTTCAAATATAACACTCAAATATCTGGAAAAGCTGGCCAGGCGCGATGGCTCATGCCTGTAATCCCAACACTTTGGGGGTGGCCGAGGTGGGAGGATCACCTGAGGTCAGGAGTTCGAGACCAGCCTGGCCAACATGAGAAAACCCCACCTCTACTAAAAATGCAAAAGTTAGGCCGAGCGCGGTGGCTCAAGCCCGTAATCCCAGCACTTTGGGAGCCCGAGGCGGGCGGATCACGAGGTCAGGAGATCGAGACCATCCTGGCTAACACGGTGAAACCCCGTCTCTCCTAAGAATACAAAAAAAAAAAATTGGCCAGGCGTGGTGGCGGGCTCCTGTAGTCCCAGCTACTGGGGAGGCTGAGGCAGGAGAATGGCGTGAACCAGGGAGGTGGAGCTTGCGGTGAGCCAAGATTGCGCCACTGCACTCCAGCCTGGGCGACAGAGCGAGACTCCATCTCAAACAAAAAAAAAGATTTCCTTGTTGTCTTTCAGGGATGTTCTGCAGCTGTGCCCTCCAGCTGATGCCAGCATTTTATAAACTAAGCCCAAGTTTTGTTTGGGTTTCTCCTCAATGAACAGATCATAGAAAACCCCCCATAAGAATGGAAAATTCCCCATGAGAACTAGGTTATGTGGACCCTAACACATCATCTCACAACCCTTAGAGGCTTCCTGATCTAAATCATGGTGAAATAAATGACATCTATTTTTCATCTAAGTGCTTGCACCATTGGGCTCTTACATAGTTATTGTAACGAAGCAGGTTCAGAAATCATACCTTTACCTCAGCTGGAAAAAAGGGGACTAATTCAGGAATTTCCTTAAAACACCCAGAGCCTACCTGAGAAGTAATGAGAACCCAAATGAGCACCTACAGAAGGAGCAGGATTGAAAAAAAGAAAAAAAAAGAAAAAAAAAAAGCATCAGGAAAACCAAAACAGCACAGAATTAGACTTGGAGGAAATTAGACCTTCTTTCCCATCCCTGTCCATTCATTCATTGCTTCTTTTTTTATCTTATTTTTTAAACACATTTATTCATGTGTTCTGACATTTATCAAGCATCTACTTTATGCCAAATGCACAGTAGATGCAGTTGTGAGCCAAACAAAGCCCATGCCCTCAAGGAGCCTCTGTCGCAGCAGAATGTGCCGCATTTAGCAGACCTGCCACTCACTAGCCATGTAGTTACTCAGAACTTTCTGCGCCTCAGTTTTCTCACCTGTAAAATGGGTCAACGTGGTGCCTCAGGTTGTTATGAGTACTAAATGAGTTCATGCATATAAAGTGCTTAGAACAGGGCCTGCCGCATCATAAGCACAGAGGAAATGTGAGTTTGTCTTACATTCTATTTTCTATCCACAATTTCTCATAGAAACAGAGGAAATTTGAGGAGGGAATCAGTAGCTATTAGGAGGCAGGGAAGCCAACATCTTCATGTTAGAGACATGGACAAGGATGCCCAGGTACCACAGAGTATAAATGGTGATATGCAAATCATCTGAGGCCAGGGTGGGCTTTCTGAGGAGTGGTTTGGGAGATCCTAGCATGGCACTGCTGAGTCTGGCAGATTGACTATATGTGCTAACCCTGTCACTCCCTACCTATGTAATTCTGGGCAAGCTTTATTTACGCTTGGGGAGGAGAAGAAGGAAGATCTTGAGAGCTGAAGTTCCTGGCTTCTGAAGGGCAGAAACAGAGCAACTAGGTTGACACAGGAGCCCGGGGTTCTGGGCCCCTGCATGACTCTTCAACAATTTCCAGTTTTGTGCTGCTCCAGTTCCGGTTCTGAGAGAGGGCCCTGCTTTGCACTAGGCTGAGTTACTTACCCAACCTTTGACCGAAAGAAAAGGAAGCGCTTGAGTGCTATTCATCAAGACTGGTCCTGTGTGGAAGACTATTTCCACAAAGCAAAATAGTCATGCTCATACCAGAAGAAAAGGAAATAGGCCTGGCCAGGAACGCCTAGCAGACACCCACTACACTCAGCTCACTGGCCTGGTCTTGCCTGGTGGGGGTGGGGAGACTTGCAAATGTGCTGAACAAGGGCTGCATTCTCCCACTGATCTCAGAGTAGGTTCAGAGAGCAGGCCTCCAAGTCTAGCGGGGCAGCCCAGCCCTCCTCCGCTTGGTCAGTCTCTGCTTCCAGGCCAACTACTCTAGGAATATCTATTTCTCAGTCAGATGAAGGCAAATTGGGTCTGCAGACATATTTACTTGTTTGCTAATGATGTTTTGCTGATTTCCAAATGCATAAGCCAATGCAGTGGCTACAGCAATGGTATGGAAACTCTCACCTACCATCAGCCTCTCTTGGCCTCTGGACTCGTGCAAAGGTTCTATGTCCGTTCAAGTCCTCCAAGAAGCAGACACCAAGAAGGAATGAATAGGGCAAGGATTTTATTATGCCTGTGAGAGAGAACAGAGAGGAAGCTGGGAAAGGTTGAGAGCAACATTAGACCCCATGCAAGCCTGGCTTGCGTGAAGGAGAAAGGGAAGAAAGATTAGCTGGAGGTGTCCTAGACCCTTATGTGAACTAAAGAAGGTTCCACAAGGCCAAAGGACAGCCCTCAAGACAAAGCTGGCCAGCAGAAGAAGTCCCCATCTTCCAGGAACTGCCTTAAAATGCCTAGATAAAGTGTCCAGTCCTTGACTTAGAGCAGTCAGCAGCCCTGGTCATTTATGCCCCTGTAGTTTGGGGTCTATAAGATGCATTCTATGAACACAGCAAGTTCAAAGTCACTTAACCTCAAGGGTGTATTCTGCCCAGAAATATGAAATTCTGAGAATTCAGGTCTGTAGACTACAAATATTCATACAACCTATAAACGATTATTGATTTCATTTTATACCTTCCTTATGGGGTCTCTGCTGTTTTTTGTTTTTCGTTTGTTTCTGTTTTGAGAGAAGCACCTATCTTTTGCTAAAATACAAGATATTTATGAATAGGATCTCTAGGTTCTATATTTCTTGACTTCAGCCTTAGCAATGTAGACAGGTAGTTTCTGGAAGAAGTATAATTACAGAAAATTACCTCTGATCCTGATGCTGATGCCCAGCTGTGCAGCTTAGAACTTGTTTTATGAACTCGCCCATGAGTTACTAGGCCTCCCATGAACTGAATTCACACGGCTGGTTTATACAACATCATCATCATTGATTAATGTTAAAAGCAGATAAAATCTTTGTAGTGCACCACCATTGCGGCCTTGATGTTACACGTGTTAGATTTTCAGGCAGCCAGATTATAGCTCAAGATCACAAGATAAGCATGACGACATACGAAAGAGGGTGGAGGGCTTTTACGCATCTCCTCTGTGGCATAGGCCAGGCAGGGTGAGCTTCTGTAGGAAAGGGGAGAGGGATGCAAGGTTCTGAGGCCTTCTCTCTGGCAGGTGCTGACAGGGTAGTGACTCAGCCTTAGTAATAACACTGCTTCTCTCCTTCTAATGTCTCCTTCTGCAGTTAACGAGAACTTTGATCTTGCTGCACAATTCACTCATGTATTCAATACGTATTTGTTAAGTATGAGTATGGTTAATTGTCGTGAGTATTGGGAACACAGTGATGAATAAGGTATGAGCCTACTTTTCATTTGCAGCAATAATATGAAATATCCAGATGGCTGACTAGATTGTATCGCAGGGAGACCCCACCATCTGCTTCCTCTAATTCATGGGAGTAATGGCACCAGTGGTTTTTACTGCACATTCTGGAATTTGGACTCAGTGGCGTTCTCACAGGTCGTCAGAAATCCATTTACCCATTTCTGGTGGACTCCTTGTCTCATTCCAAGCAGCTGTTTTGCTCCTTCCCTTATTCTCTAATCCCAACACTTGCCCCATCTTAGTGTCTGGTGACCTCACTTCCTATTCTTTTGAGAAGAGAAGAGTCACTTGCCCAGAACGATTTCAGCTTCCTGTCTCTGCATGTCAAAAATGTCTGTGTCCACACTGACTTTCTCATCCTTCTCCCTGTGTCAAAAAAGGAACTACACTTCCTTCCTCCCAGGGTTACCTCTGTAATCAACCCCACCCTTTCAGCTCATTTTGCAAACTTGTTCCCACAACCACTTCCTCTACTCTGCAGCCTCAATCTTCCCTTACCCCTGGTTCCTTCTTTTCAGCTGACACACATCCCTGTCTGCCACTCCGCAAAAAAGAAAACACTTCCCTCAACCCTTCTACTTCTTGGAATTACTGATCTTGCTTTTTCCCAAACAACTTAAAGTGGTCTATGCTTATGGCCCCCAACACTTAGGCCAAGACCAAGACTCTGCAGCACATGACATTGTTCCCATTGCTTTCTGAGCCTGTCCTGCCCTGGGTACCATAAAGCTGTAGTCTTTAGGATCTTCTTCTCTGAACATCTATCTGCCATTGTCAGTGGCTCCTCTTTATTTCCTTGCCCTTCCCAACCACCACTCCTTCTCTCCCCCACCACCACCACAGTTCTCTCCTGGCTAAGAATCTCTTTTGTTTTTTGTCTCCCCCACTGAGTGTCTCAGCCCTCATGGCTCCATAATCATTTCTGTGCTATTGCTTCTCAAATTAGGATTGTGAAAGTTTACCTTTCTCTCAAATTGCTGACCTACATTGCCTGTGCAGCAGACTTGGATGTCTTGCCAAGCACCTCAAGCCAAATTCATCATCTTCCCACCAAACCGGTTCTTCCTGCTGCCTTACCTGGCTTAGTTTTTGCATCATCACTATTTTCAGGCATCCTTCTTTTCCTTTGTGCATATCTGAGCAGTTTTCAGGACCTGTAAGTGTTGCCTCCATCATCTCTCCTTACATGCTGTCATTCCTTTCAGATCCCTTTCAGGCCACCACTCTGATTCAATGCCTCATTGTTGGGTTTTATTATTTACATAGCATCCTAGTTAGTCTCCTTCCACTAGTATTTTCCTCTTTAGGTGCCTTCTCCTCAATGATATGAGGTATATCTTTCATTTTTATTTTATTTTATTTGTTTATTTATTTTTGAGACAGAGTCTCACTCTGTTGCCCTGGCTGGAGTGCAGTGGCACAATCTCGACTCACTGCAACCTCCACCTTCCGGGTTCAAGAGATTCTCCTGCCTCAGCCTCCCAAGTAGCTGGGATTACAGTTGTCCACCACCACACCCAGTTAATTTGTACTTTTAGTAGAAATGGGGTTTCATCATGTTGGCCAGGCTGTGAGCCACTGCATCCGGCCAAGGTACATCTTTTACATCACAGTAGAACCATGTCATTTCCTGGTATTAAAAAAAAAAAAAAAGTCAATATGTCCCTATTATCTACCAAATGGAAGAAAAACTCCATAGTATAGAATCCTAGTCCATTGTAGTATGGCCTCAAATGCTGTCTGACCTTGCCTTACTTGATTTAACCTGTATACCCTATTTTTCATTCAAAATTTAACTAGTCTCAAACACAACCCCCATTTTCCCACTTCCAAACCTTGGCTTATTTTGTGTCCTATCTCAAATGCCTTTCCTTTTCACCCTGCCTACCCCATTGAAATCTTAACTATCATTCAAAGTTGACTTCAAGTTCACTACTTCCATGAAACAGTGCCCAATTTTTCCATGTGGAAGCTCTCTCACTGTTTGGAGCATCTTGTGGTACTTACTACAATTTACCTAGTAACAAGACACACTGAAACGAAGGTCTTATCTCTGCTAGTCATTCGTAAATAAGCTTATGTCAGATTTCTCTTTGCATCTCCTCATACAGTATGGTATGCATCTCCTCATACTCAAAATATGGTCTACATCATTAAGCACACTGTTCAATTCAGCTGAAGTTTTTTTTTCATTTTATAGCAAGGCTGTTTAGATAACGTCAACAGTAGATTGATGTACGTTCTGGAACAAGCTCCTTATCTCATGGCAGATTATTACCAAACAGTTCATTGACTGGCACCAGACCACGGTTCACACGTTAAGTAGTATTGCCTTAAAAACAGTACCTTTCAATAGATTTTTTTAGGAAGACATATTTTAGGTTCACAACAAAATTGAGCAAAAGGTACAGAGAGTTCCCATATCCCCTCTGCCTCGACACAGGCCTCCCCAACTAAACATCCCCCACCAGAGTAGAACATTTGTTACCGTTGATGAGCCCACATTGACACATCGTTATCACCCGAAGTCCATAGTTTACCTTAGGATTCACTCTTGGTGTTATATTTTCTAAGAGTTTGAACAAATGTATAATGACATGTCTCTACCACTGTAGTATCATACAGAATATTTTCACTGTCCTAAAAGTCATCTGTGTTCCACCTATTCTTCCTTCTCCCTAACCCCGGCAACCACTGGTCTTTTTATTGTCTCCCTGATTTTGCCTTTTCAAGAATGTCCTATAGTTAGAATAATACAGTAGGTAGTCTTTTCAGATTGGTTTCTTTTATTTAGCAACATGCACTTAACATAGACTCTATGTCCCTTCATGACTTAAGAGCTCAGTCTCATAATATTCCATTGTCTGGATGTATCACAATTTACTTATCCATTCACCTGCTGAAGGACAATTTGGTTGCTTCCAAGTTTTGACAATTATTAATAAAGCTGTTTGCTATAAACATCCATATGCAGGTTTTTGTGTGGACATAAGTTTTCAACATCTTTGGGTAAATACCAAAGAGCACAATTGCCAGATCATATGGTAAGAGAATGTTGAGACAAGAAAGAGGAAGAAAAAGAACTTATAGAAATAAGGGCCAAAAACTTCCCAATTGGATGAAAAACATTATTTTACAGTTCCAAGGGGCTAAACAAAATTCCAAGTAGGATAAACTCGTAGAGATTTACATCTAGACATATTATAATCAAACTCTTGGAAAACAAAGAGAGGATCTTGAAAACAGCAACTGAATCTTGAAAGCAGTAAAGAGAAATGACTTATCACATACAAGTGATCCTCAATAAGATTAACAGCTAATTTCTCATCAAAAACCATGGAGGCCAAAAGACAGTGGAAATGACATGTTCAAAATACAGGAACAACAACAACAAAAAGACTGATAACCAAGAATTCTATGCCAGCAAAACTATACTTCAAAAATGTAGGAGAAATTAAGACACTCCCAGAAGAACAAAAAAAGAGGAGAATTTGTTGCTAGCAAATCTGCACTTGTATTTAGAAATACTAAAAAGGATGCTTCAGACTGAAATGAAATAACACCAGATAGTAACTCTAATCCATACAAAAAAATAAAGAACACTGGTGAAGTTAACTACAGAGGTATATATAACAGTTTAACTGTATTTTTTGTTTGTAACTCTTTTATTCTCCTGATATGTGTGTGTGTGTGTGTGTGTGTGTTGTGTGTGTGTGTGTATATATATATATATTTGAGATGGAGTCTGACTGAGTCGCCCAGGCTGGAGTGAAGTGGTGCCATCTCCGCTCACTGCAGGCTCCGCCCCCAGGGTTCATGCCAGTCTCCTGCCTCAGCCTCCCAAGTAGCTGGGACTACAGGCACCTGCCACCACACCTGGCTAATTTTTTTGTATTTTTAGTAGAGACGGGGTTTCACAGTGTTCGCCAGGATGGTCTCAATCTCCTGACCTCGTGATCCACCTACCTCAGCCTCCCAAAGTGCTGGGATTACAGGCGTGAGCCACTGCACCCGGCCTTCTCCTGATAGATTTTTAAATAACCATATAAACCAGTATATATAAAATTAAGTTGATGGGCTTATAATGTATAAAGATATAACTTGTATGACAATAAGAGCAAAAAGGACAGTGAAGGAAACAAAACTATATAAAAGCAAACTTTGTATTCTTTTGAAATTTAGCTGGCATTATTGACAACTAGATGGATATAAGTTGTTACTTGCAATCCTTAGGGCAATTAGTAAGAATATAACTCATACAGATAGATAACAAAAAATGACAAGTGAATTCATGTTATAAACTAGAAATATCTACCTAACACAAAAGAAAGCAGAACCAGAAGAAACAAGAAAAACAAGACATATAGAAACAGCAAATAAACAGCAAATTGGCAGATGTGAATCCCACTTTTTCAGTAATTACATTAAATGTAAATTTAAAAGGTGGATATTTCTTCCTTTAGTTCTGTTGGGTTTTGCTCCACGTATGTTGAAGGGGTGGCCTGCCTCTCCACACCTGTGGGCGTTTCCCGTTAGGTGGAATGAGAGACTTGAGAAAAGAAATGAGACAGAGACAAAGTATAGAGAAAGAAAAAGTGGGCCCAGGGGACTGGCACTCAGCATACAGAGGACCCACGCCGGCACCGGTCTCTGAGTTCCCTCAGTATTTATTGATCATTATCTTTACCATCTTAGAAAAAGGGGGCCGGGCGCGGTGGCTCAAGCTTGTAATCCCAGCACTTTGGGAGGCCGAGACGGGCGGATCACGAGGTCAGGAGATCGAGACCATCCTGGCTAACACGGTGAAACTCCGTCTCTACTAAAAAAAAAAAAAAAAAAAAAAAGAAAAAGGGAAGTGGCAGGATAATAGGATCATTGTAGGGAGAAGGTCAGCAGTAAGACATATGAATAAAGATCTCTGTGACATGAATAAGTTTAAGGAAAAGTGCTGTGCCTTGATATGCATATGCAAACATCTCCATACACCTTTTTAGTGCATAAAGAGCAGCATTGCGCTAGCAAGTCCCACCTTCAGCCCTAAGGCGGTTTTCTCCTTTCTCAGTAAACAGAACATACAATCGGGTTTTACACCGAGATGTTCCATTGCCCAGGGACGGGCAGGAGACAGATGCTTTTCTCTATCTCAACTGCCAATGTAATGCCCAGACCCGCGATGACCCAAAAGCAACCACCAGAGTCCAGAGACAAAGCCAAGCGGCAGGGATCGCTTTATTTCGAGGTCGAACTCGGTTCCCTCCAGCTAGGTATCCGATCCTAGGGAGAGACCCCGAGCTCGGTGTTCAGCCATCTTTTATAGTCAGACACAAATGAGTTACAGCAAGTTACAGAGTCACTGGGGATTTTTACAGTTGTAGGTTTACAATTGGCTGACATTTAAAGTTAAACATTAGTTGGTTGTTCATTGGTTCCTGCCCTTTGACCAAACCACAAACGGCCGCTTGCCCTTCTAGGGACTTTCCAGATAACCTTGTTGTTTTAGCATTAAGGGGAGTTTCCTGACTTTTCTGACCTCTGATATTCAGTATTTTTCCACTCCTCATTCCCCCCTCTCTCTAGTATCTTGAGAGCCAATCTTGGGTCTTATATGTCTGACTCGGAAGTCTCGGTGAGTACAGGTTGGTACTGGGTTCTCAGGACCATAAGCTGGACAGTGTTGAGTCTTTCTTTTACAAAGTTTGTTAATCTGTTTATTATACATGGTCCTATAGTGAGTAAGAGAAGTATACTTATGAATGGTTCTATGAGGGGCACTAGAAGGGAGTACATGGAGGAATTCCACCAGCTGTTGGCCGCAGAGGTGAATTGTTGTTTCTGCAATTCTAGGCTGAGTTTATGTAGTTGTTGAACTCGCGTTTCTACGAGTCCAGATTCATTTATGTAGAAACAACAATCTTCTCTGAGGAAAAGACAGGTCCCTCCTTTTTCTGCCGTTAACAGGTCTAGTGCACGGCAGTTTTGTAAAGTAACTTGGGCAAGGGAAGTCAATTGTCTCTGCAATGAGGCAAAGGATTTGGCGGAAGCTTCCATAGCTATGGAGAATTGGTGAGAGAGTTCTGCAGTGCCGATAAGGGAGTGACCTAAAGCTCCCCCAGCTAGTCCTGCAGCAACTAAGGACGTGGTGAGTGAGACTCCGGCTACTAGGGGGAGGAATATAGCTCATTTTGGTCTAGGGAAAGGGGCAGAGTCCCACCTGGAAAATTCTGCAGGGGGGCGCAAGGTTAGTTGGGGGACTAGCGTGACAGGGAGACACAGTAGGGTTATAGTGGCCTGAGTGGAAAGGTTCTTATATAGGGTCCCATTGCACCAGAAGAAAGAAATGAGAGGGGCAAAGAGGGTTGAGTTGGGAGTGGAAGTTGTATTACAGAGGGTAGTGCTGGCATTTGAATAACAAAAGGAAACTTGTGTCTGTCCAGGGTTTAGGAACAAGGGGACGTCAGGGATCGGGGTGGTATGTGGCTATTGTTAGGGTTTAGGCTGAGAGAAGCGTTAGACGGGCCTGGAAGTGGAACTGCGGTTAACGGCGGTCGCCTTAGAGCCGCGCAGAAGAAGCATGCAGAGAGATTGCCTAGGCCAGTGGCGTTTGCGATTTCTAACCCTTCTCTTAATAGGGATAACCAGGAAAAGGGGTGGGTAGGAGTTAAAGTTGAAAGCTGGACATTTAATTCCCTTTCCTGGTTCTGTATAGCTGCGTGTAGGGTGGTCTGGATCTGAACAAGGGAACGCCAGAGGAAGAGACAGCTACTAGGCCAGGTAGTTCCTGAAGTCAAGTACATAGCCCCTTTCTGCTGGGAAGTCCAGCGGGGGTCCCAGGGTCCCAGATAACCCAGGTGTAGCCTGATGTAGTTTTAAAGAAATTGTGTGACTGCCACGTTTGACTGGATAGGGACTCAGAAGTTTTTAGGATTTTAACAGTGTGGATTTTGCAGGACCTATATGGACAGCCGACACTTTGTTCTACCCATGAGTTATTACAATAAGAGAGTGTTTGGTCAAAGAGGAAACAAATTGCGGTGCTGCTTTTCCTGGCTGGTGTTTAAAATCAGTGAAATTTAGATGGATGGGAGTGCTACAGCCCCCAGGGGGACAGTCAGCAGTGCCTAATACAGAGCCCTTTTGTTCTGTCTGAGCATAATTGGTCCAGTTCTCAGTCAGGAAGAAACGCCAAGCGAAAGGGCATGTTGCCGGGTTCGCCTGGGTCTCCCCACAAGGGATCCATAAGAGTAGAAGAGTTATAAAGGAGGTAGGTGTCATAGTTACAGTTTAGGTTGCTGACGGCGTAGAACAAGTTTTAGAGGGTTTTCTTTGGTCCGGTCAACTGTCCAGGTTGCTGCCTCTCCCGTCGAGGATGTAACAAGGTCCGAGAGCGGGTCTATAGGCTTGGCGTGGGTGTGATGAATCCAGGCGGCGATGCCTTCCACTTTGAGGGCCGTAGGCATAGTCAGGATCACCTGGAATGGTCCTTTCCACCGGGGTTCTAGGGTTTCTTGTCGGTGGCGCTTGACGAGGACCCAGTCTCCCGGTTTGTATTGATGTGGAATGGGTGGAGGCCCAGCTTCATATAGTTCTTTTAGCTTGGGCCAGACTTCCTCATGAACTCTCTGTAGGGCTTGTAAGGAGAACAAAAGTTCAAGACCATTATCTGTGTCAGCTTTGAGGAGATTGTCTTTAAGGTTAGGGAGGATAGGGGGTGGTTTGCCATACATTATTTCATAAGGGGTAAGTCCTAGTTTATAAGGAGAGTTACGTGCCCGGAACAGAGCGTAGGGGAGGAGGACTACCCAGTGAGCGCCAGTCTCCATGGTCAATTTAGTTAAGGTCTCTTTTAATGTTCTATTCATTGTTTCTACCTGACCTGAGCTTTGGGGTCGATAAGCACAATGTAGTTTCCAATTAGCCCCAAGGATGGAAGCCAGTCCCTGACTTACCTTTGCGGTGAAGGCCGGCCCATTATCCGACCCTATCATGACTGGAAAGCCGTACCTGGGCAGGATTTCTTCTAGGATCTTTTTGGCCACAATCTGTGCAGTTTCTTTCTTTGTCGGAAAAGCTTCTGCCCATCCTGAGACTGTATCTATAAAAACTAGTAAATATTTGTATCCATATTTTCCTGGCTTTATTTCAGTAAAGTCAATTTCCCAATATATACCAGGTCTATCTCCCCTGTGTCTTTTTCCCGTGGTCTGGGTCCCGTGACTGGCGTTATTGAGTTGACATACTACACAGTTTTTAACCGTGGCGCCTACTTTTTCAGGGGCGTTTTTAATTTTTAGTCCAGTGTGTTGAATCAAATCTAACATCCGCCGTGGGCCCAGATGAGTGCTTCGGTGGATTTGTGCTACTATTCGCTGCCCCAACCTGTCTGGGAGAATGGTATTGTTGTTAGAATCTTTCCACCACTGATTACTGACCTGTGTTCCGGGGAGTTTACTTATCCACTGGAGGTCTTCTTCTGAGTATTCTGGGTGGAAGGGCAACTCTCTGGGCCCGGGATCAGGCAGCTGGAGGGCCAGCAGCTGAGGAGTGGTTTTAGCCACGTCTTTTGCAGTCTGGTCAGCCAGGTTGTTTCCTCGAGTGACTGGGTTAGTGGCTTTTTGATGTCCCGGACAGTGGACGATAGCCAGCTTTCTGGGTTCCCAAAGGGCAGCCAGAAGATTTAAGATTTCTTCTTTATTTTTAATGTCTTTTCCTTCAGCTGTGAGAAGCCCCCTCTCTCTGTATATAGCCCCATGTATGTGGGCAGTGGCAAATGCATACCGGCTGTCAGTATATACTGTCAGTTTACGGTCTTTGCCTAGTTTCAGGGCTTGTGTCAAGGCTATTAACTCAGCCTTTTGAGCCGATGTTCCTGGAGGTAAAGGCTCAGCCCAAACTATCTCAGTCTCTGAGGTTACCGCCACCCCCGCATACCTCTGTCCTTGGTGAACGAAGCTGCTTCCGTCAGTGAACCAGGTGAGGTCTGCATCTGGCAGCGGTCAGTCCTGGAGGTCTTCTCTGACTCCATGTACCTGGGCTAGTATTTCAGCACAGTTGTGGAGCGGCTTACTTAAGTCTGGGTCTGGCAGCAACGATGCTGGGTTTAGGGTTGTCGGGGGCTTAAATGTTATTCTGAGGGGGTTTAGCAACAGCCCTTGATAATGGGTAAGCCGAGCATTGCTGAGCCATCGGTCAGGGGGTTGTCGGAGGATGCCTTCGACAGCATGAGGGGTGGTGACTTGTAATTCTTGGCCCATGGCCAGTTTGTTAGCGTCTTTGACCATCAGGGCCGTTGCAGCAATCATCCGGCGGCAAGGAGGCCATCCTGCAGCTACCAGGTCCAGTCTCTTTGAGAGGTATGCAACCGGTCTGCGCCAGGGACCTAAATTTTGAGTTAATACTGCTTTCGCTATGCCCCGGCTTTTGTCCATGTGTAAGTGGAAAGGCTTAGAGACATCCAGAAGACCCAGTGCGGAGGCCGAGAGCAGAGCAGTTTTGATTTGCTAGAAAGCTTGCTCAGCCTCTTCAGTCCAATTGAAGGGCTGCTGCTCTTTGGTAGCCTGATAGAGGGGTTTTGCCAGTTCAGCAAAGCCAGGTATCCAGAGTCTGCAGAACCCTGCAGATCCCAGGAACTCTCTTACCTGTCGTGTTGACTGCGGTCTGGGGATCTGTAGGACAGTCTCTTTTCGAGCATTTGTTAGCCAGCGCTGTCCCCCTCTAAGTAGATACCCCAAGTAGGTTACCTCTGGCCTGCAGATCTGGGGCTTTTTAGCTGAGGCTCGATAACCCAGGTTTCCCACGGTTTTCAGGAGGTCTTTGGTTCCTTGGATGCAGGCCTCTGGGGACGTTGCCGCTATTAAGAGATCATCAACATACTGCAAGAGAGTTATACTGGGGTGTTGGCATCGGTACTCACCCAAGTCTTTGTGGAGGGCTTCATCAAACAGAGTTGGGGAGTTTTTGAATCCTTGTGGCAGTCTGGTCCACGTCAGTTGGCCACTTATGCCTCTCTCAGAGTCTGTCCACTCAAAGGCAAAAATTTCCTGGCTTTTAGGGGCTAAAGGCAGGCTAAAAAAAGCATCTTTTAGGTCTAGCAGTCTGGTCCACGTCAGTTGGCCACTTATGCCTCTCTCAGAGTCTGTCCACTCAAAGGCAAAAATTTCCTGGCTTTTAGGGGCTAAAGGCAGGCTAAAAAAAGCATCTTTTAGGTCTAGAACAGTATACCATTGATTTTCAGGACCCAAGGTACTCAGGAGGGTATATGGATTTGGCACCGTCGGGTGTATGTCCATTACCCTTTTATTGACTTCTCTTAAGTCTTATACCGGCCTATATTCTTTACTGTTGGGTTTTTGTATTGGTAGCAGCGGAGTGTTCCATGGTGAGTGGCAGGGGCGTAGGACCCCATGATCGAGGAGTCGGCGGATGTGTGGTATAATTCCCTCTTTGGCTTCCAGGGCCATTGGGTATTGGCGCATGCAAACAGGGTCCATCCCAGGCTTAAGCTCAACAAAAATGGCGGGACGGTGCTTTGCTAGCCCTAGCCCTCCTGTTTCTGCCCAAGCCTCCGGGAAGTTCTGGAGCCAGGAGTCTATATTTTGGTTAGGAGGCGTTAACTCCTGGTGAAGCCGGTACTCCTCCTCTAGAGTTGCGGTAAGAACAGATAGTGGCCTGTTTTGGGAGTCAGTCACTTTGGGCCCTTCTGGTTGAAAATGGATTTGTGCCCCCATTGTTGTCAACAGATCTCTCCCAACAGGGGACAAGGGCTGTCAGGGATGACCAGGAAGCTATGGGACACGTTCCCGGTTCCCAAGTTTATTGCTCTCTGGGTTGTCCATGGATATTTCTTGGTTCCTGTGGCCCCTTGAACCCAGGAGGAGTTGGAAGATAACTTTCCATAGGGCTTGACTAAGACCGAATGTTGTGCCCCGGTATCGACCAGGAACTGGACCGGGGACCCCTCCACTTGTAAAGTTACCCTAGGTTCGGGGAGGGGATCCGAACCCCGTCTCTCCTAGTCTGTATCTTGGGTAACTAGTATCGGCATAGATTTGGGCTGCCATTGTCCTTGGCCTGGCTGGCGCTGTTTCTTTTTGGGGCAGTCTTTTATCCAGTGACCAATTTCTTTACAGTATGCACATTGGTCTTTACTCAGATTGCGCCTAGGGGCACGCGTGGATTGGGTGCTTCCTGGCGGTGGTTGTTCTTTTTGGATGACCGCCACCAGGACTTTGGTCATTTTCTCAGTGGCCCTAATTTGTCTTTCCTCTGGAGCATCTCTCTTGTTGTAAACTCTCTGTGCTATGCGAAGGAGGTCCTGGACCTGTTTTCCCTCCAAATCTTCTAATTTTTGTAGCTTTTTCTTAATATCTGGGGCCGCCTGGTTGACAAAGGACATAACGACTGCTGCCTGATTTTCAGGTGCCTCTGGATCTATAGGTGTATACTGTCTAGAGGCTTCCATTAGTCTTTCTAGATAAACAGCGGGGCTTTCTGCCTTTCCCTGTACAACAGAATATACCTTAGCCAAATTAGTGGGCTTGCGAGCTGCAGCCCGGAGACCCGCCATTAGAGTCTGGCGATAAACGAGTAGCTTTCGCCTACATTCTGCTGTCTTGTAGTCCCATGTTGGCCTGGTCAAGGGAAATGCTGCATTAATGAGGTCGGGGTTTGCAGTCGGTTGACCATCATCTCCAGGAACCAACTTTCTAGCCTCTACCCGGATTCTCTCCCGTTCCTCCGTTGTGAACAGAATGCGGAGGAGCTGTTGGCAGTCATCCCAGGTGGGCTGATGAGTGAACATGACACTATCTAGAAGGGCTGTTAGGTCCTTGGGGTTATCAGAGAACTGGGCATTCTGAGTCTTCCAGTTGTAGAGGTCACTGGTAGAGAATGGCCAATACTGGAGTCTAGGGTTACCTGTGTCATCGGGGGGTCCTATTTCCCTTAAGGGGAGTGCTACAGTGGAATCGGGAACTCGCGGAGTTGCCCCACGCCGGACACGCCCGCGCATTCGCTCTGCTGGCCCTCCCGAGCCATGTTCACTTTCAGTTTCTCCTGGCGCCACGGCCGCTTCTCGGCCCTCATGGCTTCCTGGGAGTGCAGCCGGTTGGGCTTGGGCATGGGGTCCGGGAGGGGGAGGATAAGGCGGGGGTTCCAAGGATGCGAGGTCCTGGCTGTCAGGCAACACAGGGGGCAAGGGGGCAGTTGGAGTTTTTGGGCTTTTGGTGGCCCCAGTTGGTTGCGCAACTAGGGTTTTACAGGGTTCAGAGGTCAGCACAAAGGGAGCTAGCCACGGGGGCTGATTTTCCACCAGATCTTGCCAGGCTAAAATGTAGGGGATCTGATCTGGGTGTCCCGAACGACCTGGCAGGAAAACCCTTGATTTTACCTGGAGGATAATGGGGAGGCAAAGAGTTCCCTCGGCTGGCCAGCCTACGCAGAAGGTGGGCCACTCAGAGCAGCAGAGGGTTATTAATTTTCCCTTTTTAAGTTCTATACTGAGATCATGTCCCCTTTCTCTCACATCTTTAAAATTATTGACAAGGAGAGAAAGTGGTGTGGTCTGGGAGTTGCCCATTCCGAGGAAGTCCTGTTGATAGACGATGGGTGGTAAGGGATATTAGTGCCTGGTACGGGACTGGCTCCGAAGCTCCTGTAAATCAAGGTAAATTAGTAAGGGGCGAGCAACAGATAACCTCCAACAACCAAGATATATTGATCGCTAGCGCGTCTCGGGCTTAGGACCCGACCAGAAGCAGATGGGCCACAGAATACAGAGCCCCAGATGAGTACCGGAGGACGTCTCCCACCGGCCTCCACTGACTGTCCTATAGCGTGTCCGCCAGGACTAGATCAGTCTCATATACAGACCCCGCGGGATTATTCAGAGGCAGACAGACAACATATAAACAGAGCCGGCTTACTCACTTTTGCGATGACCCGTTGGCCTGGGGTCTGGTGGGCTTAGGGGCAATCCCGGACGAGCCCCCAAGATGTAATGCCCAGACCCACGATGACCCAAAAGCAACCACCAGAGTCCAGAGACAAAGCCAAGCGGCAGGGATCGCTTTATTTCGAGTTCGAACTCGGTTCCCTCCAGCTAGGTATCAGATCCTAGGGAGAGACCCCGAGCTCGGTGTTCAGCCGTCTTTTATAGTCAGACACAAACGAGTTACAGCAAGTTACAGAGTCACTGGGGATTTTTACAGCTGTAGGTTTACAATTGGCTGACATTTAAAGTTAAACATTAGTCGGTTGTTCATTGGTTCCCGCCCTTTGACCAAACCACAAACGGCCGCTTGCCCTGCTAGGGACTTTCCAGATAACCTTGTTGTTTTAGCATTAAGGGGAGTTTCCTGACCTTTCTGACCTCTGATATTCAGTATTTTTCCACTCCTCACCAAGAGGCCTTCTTTCCTCTTGTACTGGTCCTCCTCAGCACAGACCCTTCACGGGTGTCAGGGTGGGGGATGATCAGGTCTTTCCCCTCCCACAAGGCCATGTTTCAGACTATCACATGGGGAGAAACATTGGACAATACCTAGCTTTCCTAGGCAGAGGTCCCTGCGACCTTTGGCAGTGTACATGTCCCTGGGTACTTGAGATTAAGAGAACGGTGATGACTTTTCACAAGCATACTTTTGTTTAACAAAGCACATCCTGCACAGCCCAAAATCCGTTAAACCTTGAGTCACTACAGCCCATGTCTCTTGCAAGGACAAGGTTGGGGGTAGGGTCACAGAATAACAGCATCTCAAATACAAAGCAAAATGGAGTCTCTTATGTCTACTTCTTTCTATATAGACACAGTGACAGTCTGATCTCTCTTTCTTTTCCCCACAGTATGTTGAGACTCTGTTGTTGCTAATTAGTCAACAATAATAATAGAAGACTTTACCGGGCATGGTGGCTCTCGCCTGTAATCCCAGCACTTTGGAAGGCTGAGGTGGGTGGAAATTAGCCAGGTGTGGTGGGGTGTGCCTGTAATCCCAGCAACACAGGAGGCTGAGGCACAAGAATCACTTGAATCCTGGTGGCAGAGACTGCAGTGAGCTGAGATCATGCCACTGCACTCCAGCCTGGGTGACAGAGTGAGACTCCATCTCAAAAAACCAAACCAAACAAAACAAAAATTCGAAATCTACAACAAAAAGTAGTTTGGGAAATTCACAAATATGTTAAAATTTTAAAAACTCATTCCTAAATAGCCAATGCATCGAAGAATAAAAAACAAGGAAAATTAGACAGTACTTTGAGATGAATTAAAATGAAAAAAATACCAAAACTTCTGAGATATAGCTAAAGCAGTCCCTAAAGAGAAATTTATAGCAGTAAACACCTTTTTTAAAAAGAATATCTGAGGCCGGGCGCGGTGGCTCAAGCCTGTAATCCCAGCACTTTGGGAGGCCGAGATGGGTGGATCACGAGGTCAGGAGATCGAGACCATCCTGGCTAACACGGTGAAACCCCATCTCTACTAAAAAGTACAAAAAACTAGCCGGGCGAGGTGGCGGGCGCCTGTAGTCCCAGCTACTCGGGAGGCTGAGGCAGGAGAATGGCGTAAACCCGGGAGGCGGAGCTTGCAGTGAGCTGAGATCTGGCCACTGCACTCCAGCCTGGGCGACAGAGCGAGACTCCGTCTCAAAAAAAAAAAAAAAGAAGAAAGAAAGAGAACTCACTTTATTAAATCAGGAATGAAAGAGGGGACATCGGCCAGGCACGGTTGCTCACGCCTGTAATCCCAGCACTTTGGGAGGATGAGGTGGGTGCATTACCTAAGATCAGGAATTCAAGACCTGCCTGATCAACATGGTGAAACTCCATCTCTACTAAAATACAAAATTGACAGGGCGTGGTGGGGCATGCCTGTATTCTCAGTTACTTGGGAGGCTGAGGCTGCAAAATCTCTTGAACTCGGGAGGCGAAGGTTGCAGTGAGCCAAGATCGTGCCATTGCACTCCAGCCTGGGCAACAAGAGCGAAACTCTGTCTCAAAAAAAAAAAAAAAAAAAAAAGGGCAGGGGGACATCACTACTAACCTTACAGAAATAAAAAGGATTATAAGTGAATATTATGAGTAATTATGTGCCAACAAATTAGATAACCTAGGTGAAACAAATTCTTAGAAAGACAAATATAACACAGTTGTCGCCGGGCGCGGTGGCTCAAGCCTGTAATCCCAGCACTTTGGGAGGCCGAGACGGGCAGATCACGAGGTCAGGAGATCGAGACCATCCTGGCTAACATGGTGAAACCCCGTCTCTACTAAAAAAAAAATACAAAAAACTAGCCGGGCGAGGTGGCAGACGCCCGTAGTCCCAGCCACTCGGGAGGCTGAGGCAGGAGAATGGCATAAACCCGGGAGGCGGAGCTTGCAGTGAGCTGAGATCTGGCCACTGCACTCCGGCCTGGGCAACAGAGCGAGAGTCCGTCTCAAAAAAAAAAAAGACAAATATAACACAGTTGTCTACACAACGAAGCTATATTTAGTTACCTGTTCATAAATAGCTATTTCCAAAGATTAACTGAAAACTATGGAAAGAGAGCTGCATTTTGAATATTGGCAGATCAGTCTGTCACATGTCTTCTTTTATTTTTTTATTTTGTTTGTAGAGCTCTACAGCTACAACTGATTATATAAGATGAATGAAGTACAGTTGAATAATACTGGCTTTTCTTTGAAATAACCTCAGGAGAGTGGCACATTATATGAGTATAAAAGAATATGTTACATGTTTCCAGGAGAGAAGTGCAATCCACAAACTGGAGGAAATGGAAGAATTTCTCGCTGTGGTGGGCTATCATTACGTAACAAGCTCTGCCAAGACAAGCTATATTCACTGCATGACCTGGTGCTAGGAGTGTACTAAAGAACTTATAAATTGCAGCCTGCACCTGTGGGTAATACCGTAGCCCCTGTTTACGGGTTTTCCAAAACCATTTACAAATCTGTGTATTTATGGAGGTTGTAGGGTGTCATAGCCTGCTTTTTCCACAAGGATAAGAAAGGGTTAATATAAATGTTTTGGTAAATATGTAACCTCATAATTTTTCATCCTCTGGTAAATTTTTTTTCATACACTGGAGCTAAATTTTCGAACAGTAGTAAGGCAAATTTTTCTTTGATCCATTCTGCAATATTTGTGAGAGTCACATTTTAAACACAGAAAATACTAGGTACATAAAATTCCTGGGAATTAAGATCTTTGGTTCTTAAGAAGATTGATTCTTCACCAAATGTCAGGAAAGATCTTTGAATACTTTGAGTGTAACGTGAAGGCACAGTCGTATTTTGAGTTCATTAACAAATAATATGTTCTTGCTAAACACAATAGCAATGTCTCAGGAAACCCACTTGCATTTACCTGGCCCTGCATTGTTCAATAAGCCACATGTGGCTGTTAAGCACCTGTAATGTTGCTAGTCCAAATGGAGGTGTGCTGTAAGTGTGAGACACACGGAGTTCCAAAGACTTAGTACAAAAAACCTGTAGGGCCGGGCATGGTGGCTCACGCCTATAATCCCACCATTTTGGGAGGCCGAAGTGGGTGGATCACTTGAGGCCAGGAGTTCAAGACTAGCCTGGGCAACATGGTAAAACCCTATCTCTACTAAAAATACACAAATTAGTGTAGTATGGTGGTACGTGCCTGTAGTCCCAGCTATTCAGGAGGCTGAGGCACAAGAATAGATTGAACCCAGAGGTGGGGGTTGCAGTGAGCCGAGATGGCACCATTGTACCCCAGCCTGGACAACAGGGAGACTCCGTCTCAAAAAAAGAAAAAGAGAAAAGAAATCTTTTTTTTTTTTTTTTTTTTTTGAGACGGAGTCTCGCTCTATCACAGGGGCTGGAGTGCAGTGGCTGGATCTCAGCTCACTGCAAGCTCCGCCTCCCAGGTTCCCGCCATTCTCCTGCCTCAGCCTCCGGAGTAGCTGGGACTACAGGCGCCCGCCACCTCGCCTGGCTAGATTTTTGTATTTTTTTGGTAGAGACGGGGTTTCACCGTATTAGCCAGGATGGTCTCGATCTCCTGACCTCGTGATCCGCCCATCTCGGCCTCCCAAAGTGCTGGGATTACAGGCTTGAGCCACCACGCCCGGCTGAAAAAAGAAATCTTGTAAGTGATCTCAAATTTTTTATATTCCTTACATGTTGAACTATTTTTGCATAAATCTGGATGAATAAAATACATTACTAACATTAATTTTCTCTGTTCTTTTTTTAATGTGGCTACTCAAACATTCTAAATTATATATGTGGCTTATCTTGTAGGTCTCTTGGACTGCAAAGACCTAGTCTATCACAGGCTACTTGACACATCCACTGAAAGATGCTGGAATTGGCATCACAGACTGGCAGGAATGCCCAGGAGTGGCTGCAGACGTTTTCTTTCTGAAAATTCATCATAGGCCGGGCGCGGTGGCTCAAGCCTGTAATCCCAGCACTTTGGGAGGCCGAGATGGGCGGATCACAAGGTGAGGAGATCGAGACCATCCTGGCTAATACGGTGAAACCCCGTCTCTACTAAAGAATACAAAAAACTAGCCGGGCGACGAGTCGGGCGCCTGTATTCCCAGCTACTTGGGAGGCGGAGGCAGGAGAATGGCATGAACCTGAGAGGCGGAGCCTGCAGTGAGCTGAGATCCGGCCACTGCACTCCAGCCTGGGTGACAGAGCCAGACTCCATCTCAAAAAAAAAAAAAAAAGAAAATTCATCATAGAGAACTGGTGGACAGTGGAATCTGGTTTTCCTCACTTTTTAATGCTGGTGGTGTTCAGAAAACTAAAGACGTAAACAAATAAACAAAAAACAGGCTACTGTGTAAAGGGGTGCTCAGGCCTGGGTCTGATTATAGTTTGATTTAACCCCTGGAAAGGATGTTTGATCATATTCCAGTTTATGGCCTAATGACCAACATTATCAAATTACCCCTTAGGTGCTTTGGTGCCGTATTTACAGGCTCTTCCATTAGTATTCATTTCAAACAGAGATTAAAAAGTTGGGAGGCCGGGCGCGGTGGCTCAAGCCTGTAATCTCAGCACTTTGGGAGGCCGAGACGGGCGGATCACGAGGTCAGGAGATCGAGACCATCCTGGCTAATACGGTGAAACCCTGTCTCTACTTAAAAATACAAAAAACTAGCCAGGCGACGAGGCGCGCGCCTGTAGTCCCAGCTACTCGGGAGGCTGAGGCAGGAGAATGGCATAAACCCGGGAGGCGGAGCTTGCAGTGAGCTGAGATCCGGCCACTGCACTCCAGCCTGGGTGGCAGAGCAAGACTCCGTCTCAAAAAAAAAAAAAAAAAAAAAAAGTTGGGAGGCCTGCAGGCACTCCTGACCCATATTAGAGCCTGGCTGTACTCATCTAGGCCACTGGAGACCTAGATGAGCCTGGGGAGACTCCTGCTTCTCAGGACCCACCCCTAGATTTTCTGGTTTGAATATAAACCAGTAGAAATCCACTTTGGGACCTCTGCCGATCCATCTGGGAGGTCACATGCCTGGTGCCTTTCACACACTCACCAAAACAGCTTAGAAAAGATCCATTCTTTGTACCTCCAAGTGTCCCTTACCTTATACTCCTCCTCCAGTATACACCTACTACCCCAAACAGACCAAAGATTTTGTAGACCTTTCCAGGTTTTCCTTAGGATTGTACATTTTTTTTTTTTTAATGGAATCTCACTCTCTCCCTCAGGCTAGAGTGTGCAGTGGCATGATCTGGGCTCACCGCAACCTCTACCTCCCAGGTCAGGCAATTCTCCTGCCTCGGCCTCCCGAGTAGTTGGGATTACAGGTGTGTGCCACCACGCCCAGGTAATTTTTGTATATTTAATAGAGATGGGGTTTCACCATGTTGGCCAGGCTGGTCTCGAACACCTGACCTCAAATGGTCCGCCCGCCTTGGCCTCCCAAAGTGTTGGGATTACAGGCGTGAGCGATCGTGCCTGGCCAGGATTGTAATATTTATTTTATTAGCAATAAAACAATGTAAGTGCATTAAAGAAAATGTCTGAAGTACAGAAAATAATTTGTGTTTTAATTTTTTTAGAGACAGGGTCTTGCTCTGTCACCCAGACTGGAATACAGCAGTGTGACCATAGCTCGCTGCAACCTCCACATACTGGGCTCAAGTGATTGTTCTGCCTCACCTCCTAAGTAACTGGGGCTACAGGCACACACCACAACACCTAGCTAAATTTTTTTTTTTTTTTTTTTTTGAGATGGAGTCTCGCTCTGTCCCCCAGGCTGGAGTGCAGTGGCTGGATCTCAGCTCACTGCAAGCTCCGCCTCCCGGGTTTACACCATTCTCCTGCCTCAGCCTCCTAAGTAGCTGGGACTACAGGCGCCCGCCACCCCCCCGGCTAGTTTTTTGTATTTTTTTTTGTAGAGACGGGGTTTCATCGCATTAGCAAGGATGGTCTCGATCTCCTGACCTCATGATCCGCCCGTCTCGGCCTCCCAAAGTGCTGGGATTACAGGCGTGAGCCACTGCGCCCGGCCCAAAATTTTTTTAAAAAATTAGCGGCCAGGCGCGGTGGCTCACGCCTGTAATCCCAGCACTTTGGGAGACCGAGGCGGGCGGATCACAAGGTTAAGAGATCGAGACCATCCCGGCCAACATGGGGAAACCCAGTCTCTCTATTAAAAATACAAAAATTAGGTGGGTTTGGTGCCGCATGCCTGTAATCCCAGCCACTTGGGAGGCTGAGGCAGGAGAATTGCTTGAACCCTGGAGGCGGAGGTTGCAGTGAGCCGAGATCAGCCACTGCACTCCAGCTTGGCGACAGAGTGAGACTCTGTCTCAGAAAAAAAAAAAAAAATTTTTTTTTGTAGAGATGGGATCTCCTTGTGTTGCCCAGGCTGGTCTCAAATTCCTGACCTCACGTGATTCTCCTACTTCAGCCTCCTAAAGTGTTGGAATTCCAGGCGTAAGCCACCAGATCTGGCCAATTTTTTAAATTTATAATCAAATAAAACTCAATTCAGAAACATTTTCACTCAGAGCAGTATCAACATCCAAAATGACCACTATTAGTGATTACGTAATACCAAGTCTTTTTTCATACACAGATGAGTTCTATGAAGGTGAATATGTGTGTTTTAATATTTCAATAAGTTATCATTAATTCAAACCTATGCTTATCTGGGTACACAAATCTAAAAGCCACAGTCCCTGTCATCATGAAGGCCCCCTGTCAAGGAAAATGGGGTTTTAAGCCTCTTTAGAAACTTCTTTCTTCCCAATTTCAACAAAATGCCAGTATGTATAAAGTCTACATATAAATCAGATAAGTGATGTTGTATTAGTAGAACCGCATTTCCAATTAATGATACTTATTTTGAAATACTAATTTGTTTGTTCTCCCCTCTATGCGCATATCATCCCACAGCCAGTTGGAGCAGGTGCCAAGTTTGATGTTCCTCTGACCCAGGAAGGTGTGCAGAGTGGACAGCAAAAGCGGTTCTAAGGCTATTCCACCCTCTGAAGAGGACACAGGCAGTATTACAGAAAGAAGACTCCTCTAAGAGGCCTGTGAGCTCATCAGCAGTGGGAACAAATGGGCCCGCCGGACCTCTGGAATCAGAATCTCCGGGGGTAAGGTTGAGGAATTGTTTTAAACGAGTTCTTCAGGCCATGAGTATGCACATTAAAGTGTGAAAACCATCAGGTTAGAGGAAGAATTCCAGAGGTGGTGGAGTGTGCTCACCTTTGGGGGGAAGAAAGAAGAGAGGGAGTAAGCCCCCGGACACGTGAGACTCCAGGGTTGCACCTGAGGAGATGTTAAAATTTCAGGTGAGGTGGCACTCAGGATCCCAGCCCAGCAAAGCCTTTTCCTGCCCCATGCCACCCACAGCAGGCTGGGAAGCAGTGCATAGTCAGTGGGAGTGGCAATGTGTTCACTGAGGCTGCCAACCAGAAGCCCCTGCTGAAACCCCCAGCCCTGGCCTCTGGACCCCAGTGGGGCCTATCACCTTTTGAGTGACCCCTATACTGACTGAGACACAGCTCGTAGGATGGATCTCACAGATCAATTTGTTTCTATTAAAAACAAGGTGGGCATGATGGCTTGTGGTCCCAGCTTGTTGGGAGGCTGGGACAGGAGGATTGCTTGAGCCCAGGAATTTGAGGCTATAGTGCACCATGATTGCACCTGTGAATAGCCACTGCAGTCCAGCCTGGGCAACACAGTGGAAATGACAACAAAATATACCACCACCCAAAAGAATAAGGAACTGGAGAGTGCTCGTACACCTGAGACTGTAGACTGAGAATCTTCCCCACTACGCCTATTATGAGGTCAGTAAATAAGACAACAAACCATTTTGATGAATACAAAATTCTTCAATTGCAAGTTGTGAATGACACATGCCATTCTATATCAGCCTCACCCTCTAAAGCGCTTTTTTACTGGAGGCTGTTTTTGCGTGTTATGAAGGAAATCCTCGTTCACACTCATAGGTAATACTGTGTTCAGCAGGAGGACGTGATGAGCCAAATACAGAATGTGGGAAATTATACAGGACAAATAATCCAATTTCTTCCTTTGAAAACTGAAAAGGAAAAAAACCTACAAATAAAGGAAACTTGAAAGACATTTCAACCAAATGCAATGTGTGAATCTTGATCCAAACAAAATGTAAAATAACATTCAGGAGACGGGAAATTCGTGTGCTGACTGGATATTCAATGATACTAAAGAACTGTGGTCACATTTTTTTTTATTTTTATTTTTGAGACGGAGTCTCGCTCTGTCGCCCAGGCTGGAGTGCAGTGGCCGGATCTCAGCTCACTGCAAGCTCTGCCTCCCAGGTTTATGCCATTCTCTTGCCTCAGCCTCCCAAGTAGCTGGGACTACAGACGCCCGCCACCTCGCCCGGCTAGTTTTTTGTATGTTTTTTAGTAGAGACGGGGTTTCACCATGTTAGCCAGGATGGTCTCGATCTCCTGACCTCGTGATCCGCCCGTCTCGGCCTCCCAAAGTGCCGGGATTACAGGCTTGAGCCACTGCGCCTGGCCTAAAAACTGAAAAGAAAACAAACCTATAAATAAAGGAAACTTGAGAGATATTTCAACCAAATGCAATGTGTGAATCTTGATCCAAACAAAATGTAAAATAACATTCAGGAGACAGGGGAAATTTGTGTGCTGACTGGATATTCAATGATACTAAAGAACTGTGGTCACATTTTTTAATGTGATAATAATATTGTGCTTTCATGTTTTTATAGAGTCCCTGTGCTTTAAAGGTACATATTAAAATGTTTACAAATAAAATGATATAATATCTTGGATTTCCTTTGTCAACCTTAACTCATGAGATTCAGAACATATAGTTAATTATAGAAAAATTCTATAATTCAAGGGCAAAGATTGAAGATGGCCATAGAGAAACACAGAGTCCAAATAAGCAGGGTCAGTGTTCCAAAGTAGAAAAGTTAAGGTTTTACTTGTGTAGGTAGAGACAGAGAAGTTTTAGCAGGATTACAATATTTTCCATATCAGACCAGTGCATATGTTATAGTTATTTGATATCTACAAATATTTGATTGATACATTCCAAGGAGGATTTATTTATTAATTTACTACTCTGTGAAGAGGGGTAAAAATCTGTGGGGGTCTTATCTCTGGTGCTGCTTGGCCTTTCCAATTACTTGCAGGAAAAAAAGCAGAAGTTGCAGCTGCATGCCATGTGACTCAGGTCACACAGCCACATCCCTTTCAAGACTCAGAATACTTTCAAGTTCCAACAGCTTTAAGTTTGAATTATTTAATTTCACACCTTCAAAGTAATCCATCAGAGGAGATAGGAAGTGGTCAGGTATATACTTGAAATCAAATTAGCCGTGAGTTGATCTGAAGCCATCTTCACAGCGTTAACAAGAATTCTGGATAGAAATATAGTTATAGGTAAGCAGTAATCAGGCTGCACTTTGACCCACTTCCTTGTAACCACAAGTCATGTGTCAGTAGACACTGACTGTAGCCCCATTCTTTCTATTGATAGGACTTCTAACGTTGGCATCAGAAGGCTTTTGTTTAAGAATTGCTTATGATGTTTGGAGATCCCTAATTCCAGTAAAACAGATGATGCCAACCAATCTGAAGACCTCCACAGAGGAACAGAATCATCATAAGAATACGATTTCTTCAGCTCCCTATCCCATGATTTTACACTCTGCACTCTTCAAATCATCCAACCAATGATTTCCACGCTTTAGCCCACTCTAAAACTCTTAAGAACCCTAGTCCCAAACTCCTCTGGGAGATGGACTTGAGGTTTCTCTCATCTCCTGGTTCAGCAGCTCTACAATTAAACCTCTCTCTGCTGCAATGTGGTGTATCAGTGTATTGACTCACCATGTGCTTCAGGCAATAGACCTATCATGGTTACAGATCATTGTTGAATCTAAGTTATAAGTGCATAACGTTTCTTACACCGGTCTCTCTACTTTTGAAAGTATCTGAAAGTTTCTACAATAAAATGATTAAAAGAAAAGATAATGACACCTCTCGCACCCTTTTTCTCCCTCCCCACACCAAAGAGTGAGGTGGAAGGCTTGTTAGTTTTTCTTTTGGGGCAGTACGGAAGGGGAATTAACCAGACTGAAGGCCCCTGGCAGCCAGGGTAGGGAAAGAAGGTCCTGAAGATTTGAGGTAGTGGTGGCAACTTTGGATCAAGGAAAACCAACTGAGGCCTGGAGCTAGTAATAAAAAAATAAAGACCAAGGAACTGTGCTGAGCTCAACAGCTGCAAGGTCTGTTCCTATTAGCTTGCTGGACTTTTGCTCAACAAGCCTGTAACCAGTCCTGAGTACTGAACTCTGAACAGTAAAAAAAAAAAAAAAAAAAAAAGCTATTCTGCCTATTTCAGAAATTATCAATTACTTATCAATTACACATCCAACACTGTGCTAGTTGAGGTAGGCTCATGAAAAGACCAAGGACACAATCCTAGCCCTTGCAAAGTTCACAACATTAAAAGGCGGCCCAAAACTTGGAAAGCAGTATTGCTGCTACAGCATGAATGTACAAACATACACAAGCAACATGGAAAACTGGAGGAGAACCCAAGTTTGCCCGTAGTTACCCAAGATGGGTTTCACCAAAAAAAATAGCTTTTGAGTTAACACTTGAAGACTAACTTAGTGTTTGCTGGGACAAGAGCCAGGAGCAGGTCATTGTGGAAAGAAGTAAATGAATTTGCAAGACCTAACATGAAACTGCAAGGACAAGTTTATTGGGAACTACAGTATTTGTTTTGCTGCAGCATAAAGGGTGGCGGTGGAGGCGTTCCTAAAACCGGTTCTTAGCCTGCATAGACCACGATAACTTAAGCCCCATTTGGGCCTTTTAAAATTCAGTTTCCTAATGGGAAAGGAGAGGAGATCCAACTTCATGGAAAACTTACAGGCTGTGGGTCAGACTGCATTTTGGAGCACAGAGACAGTCCAAGAAAGACAGCAACAAAGCGGAAATGGAGAGGGTTTAAGGCCCAACAAAAAACACGTGGTGCAGGCCGGGAGCACTGGCTCACTCCTGTAATCCCAGCACTTCGGGAGGCTGTGGTCAGGAGTTCAAGATCAGCCTGGCCAACATTGCGAAACCCCGTTTCTACTAAAAATACAAAAATTAGGTGGGTGGTGCGATCCTGTCATCTCAGCTACTCCGGAGCCTGAGGCAGGAGAATCATTTGAACCTGCGAGGCAGAGGTTGCAGTGAGGCAAGATCGTGCCACTGCACTCCAGCCTGGGCAACAGAGCGAGACTCTGTCAAAACAAAACAAAAAAACACGTGATGCGGGCGGCAACAACCTACTTCCTACAGTTATAGACCCTTAACACGGGAAGATGAGTCTATCTGAAATCAATGTTCTGAACTTCCTTTCTGACAGCAGTAGGCTTTGTACTCACAGTAGTTTTATATGGATTCTGTATCACTGGGTATTGATGTCCAAACAACAAATCCTTTTCCCTTTTTTATTGACATACAACATAGGTGTTCATTTAGGTAGTCTGATGCCCAAATGAGCACTTACGTTGTATGTCATCAGTAGCAGGCATCAGACTACCTAAATGACACTTACGTTGTATGGCTATGCCTGATTATTTCAAAATTACAGATTATACATAAAATACTATAACAAAATGGCTGTTGTAAATATACTTAAGCTGTAAGGAATCAACTAGCATCATAATATTGGTAGCAAAAGGCAGTTGGATAGTGTGTGTGTAACTTGGTTTTTTTTTTGTTTTTTGTTTTTTAAATTGCCTCCCTAGTCGCCCAGGCTGGAGAGGAGTGGTGATCTCGGCTCAATGCAGCCTCCACCTGCAGGGCTCAGGTGATCTTCCCACCTCGGCTTCCCGAGTGGGAACTACAGGCGGACGCCAACAGGCTTGGCTAATTAACTTTGAAACGATTTAGACAAGGCCTCTGCCATGTGCCTTGCACAATAAACTCTCCACAAACATCTGTTAAGCGATTTTACTGAACCGCGGTCCACGCCTGCTTTCAGGGAAGCTTCCCGTTTCTCTGGAGTTACTTCCCCTCACTTCAGGGGAGCTAGACGTCCTGTTGCGCAAACTCGGCCCCTGGCCAAGGGGTCAGCCGTGGCGCAAACTTTGGTATAGGCTGCGCGCCCCGCCTCCGCCCACAGGCGCCCGAGAGCCCTGAACTGCTCGCGGTCCGCGGCTCAGCGGAGCTTACGCCTGCGCACTGCGCGGCTGATCGGGCGGGGGCGGGGCCAGGGTCGGTCACGCCCCTCGTCCGCTCCGCCAAGTGCGCGTGCGCAGCGGCCCCGGCCCCGACCGCGCCTCTGTCTTCCCGGGCGGCGGTGGGCGTCAGCTTTTCTGCGCTCCGCGGACGCGCAGCGCTCGCGCGTGACCCCTGCCTGCCTTTAGTCAGCTCAGCTGTGCTGCTATGGCGTGGCGGCGGCCCGAGGCCGGCGTTGGGGCCCGCGGCGCGCTGGCTCTGGCGTTGCTCGCCCTGGCCGTGTGCGCGCCGGGGGCCCGGGGCCGGGCTCTCGAGTGGTTCTCGGCGGTGGTGAGCATCGAGTACGTGGACCCGCAGACCAACCTGACGGTGTGGAGCGTCTCGGAGAGCGGCCGCTTCGGCGACAGCTCGCCCAAGGAGAGCGCTCAGGGCCTGGTGGGCGTCCCGTGGGCGCCCGGCGGAGACCCCGAGGGCTGCGCGCCCGACACGCGCTTCTTCGTGCCCGAGCCCGGCGGCCGAGGGGCCGCGCCCTGGGTCGCCCTGGTGGCTCGCGGGGGCTGCACCTTCAAGGACAAGGTGCTGGTGGCGGCGCGGAGGAACGCCTCGGCCGTGGTCCTCTACAACGAGGAGCGCTACGGGAACCTCACCATGCCCATGTCCCACGCGGGTGAGCAGGCCGGGGCGCGAGGGTACGGGAGGGGGACTTCTGCGCGGCAGCCGAGGCTGGGGTCTTCAGGGTTGGCCCTGAACCGCAGGCCGCGAAGCGGGCCTGGCACGATTCTCGGGCCTCTGGCTGTTGGAACTCTCAGGGAAGCCCTCATTTGCTCGGTGCGGCTCCCCGAGCGCTGTTGGGAGGGAGGTAAGTCTGCAGACGAGATACAATCTTCGCCTTTGATCCATGGGGCGAAGGGAGTACTATAAGACGTTAAAATCCACAGAAGGAGGCTTGTGGTTCTAACAGGTGGGGAAATCTCATATTCCTAATCATGGTCCCCTTTCCATTCACCGCTTCCGAAAGTCGGAGGGGTGAGTAGGAATCCAGGCTCTTAACCCAGCGCGCCCCAGGATCGGTTGTTCATCAACATAAGGTGATGGCTCGTTGGCACTCTGTTTTCTTCACTTTCTTGAATCATGTCTGAATATTCTAAACTCTGAGTCAGAAAACCTGCATCTGACTGAGTCAGTAAACCTTGACCTGTGCTTTCTGACTTGCTACATTTAGAGTTATAACACTGGCTCTACTGCCGGTCAGATTCAGTGAGTCTTGAGTTACGATCAAAATTTTGAAATTACTGTGTTCATTCCAGAGCAGACCTTAGGACCTGTAATCCCAGCACTTTGGGATGCCGAGGTGGGAGGATCGCCTGAGGCCCAGGAGTGCGAGACCAGCCTGGCCAACATAGTGAGACACCATCCTACAAAAATTTTTAAAAATCGCGTGGGCAGGGTGGCACCCGCCTGTAGTCCCAGGCACTCAAGAGGCTGAGATGGAAGAATCACTTGAGCCCAGGAGGTCGAGACTGTAGTGAGAGCTGTGATTGTGCCACTGCACTCCAGCCTGGGCGAGAGAGCAAGACCTCAAGAAAAATAATAATAATAATAAGACCTTGCTATTTGCCAGGCAACCCTTCCTACACATACTATTCCCTAGGGCAGCAGGTTGTATCTTCAGGCAGTAGTCATAGTTTAAGTCTTATTTTGCAAAATATCCTTAAAACTAAGTTCCGGGTAAAATAACGATCAGTACACAGAGAGTGAACATATTCTGTTATGTAAGATAACCACTTTATGCATCACACAACTAGTTGACTCAGTCTCAGCTTAATGTGGTTAATTTTTTTTTTTTTTAAGTTTCCACTGCTACTAAATCAGACATTATTTTTCCTATACTTCTGTTTTTTCTCTGTTTTGGCGTCCTGAGTGCAAGTTCAGGACCTAACGGTAAAGTGAGGACAGAAAAATAACCTTGGATTTGCCTATTTTGTGAAGTGATGGGAAAAGTAGCCAGCTGAGAGACTGTTGAGAGGAAGTAAGGACTGTTAGGACAACTCTTTCAAGAAGATTGAAGACAGAGAGAGATGCAGAGGAATGGGCAGAAATTGTGGGAGTACGGGATGGTGGGACAAAGTTGGTAGGGTGTGTTTGAAATTGGGTGGGAGTGATCTGCTAGAGTCTTCCAGAGGGCAGGAAGGCTGGGTCCAGAACCCTGGAGGCTTGGCCACAGGCAGTCCAAGGACAGTTCCTCAGTTGCAGCAGAAAGGAGGGCATGGGAATGAGAGCAGATGTCCATGTGGTGGCACTGGGCTAGGCACCACGTTCGGTGCGGTTATTCCAGTGGTTACAAATCTATTTAATTGTCATGGTACCCAGGCTGCGTTTCCACAAGAGTGTCATGAAAGGTCCTGTCAGATTTGACATAGCACTCCACGTACATCCTATCAACTTTAGTAGTTCTGTCAAAGAAAAGAGGTTAGTGTGCCGTGATTCTCTGTTGCTGGGTCCTTATACACCCATCTTAACGTAGACTTTTTTTCAAATGGCAGGTTCATCAGCGTACAGTTTTCCAAATCTACTTACTGCATTTTTTGATAATAGCTTTAAGAACCCCCTTTTCCGGCTAATAGCACTTGTTGTAACCATGGCTCAGCAACCTTGCCTGCTTATGTTATTGACATGTAATTTATCCAGGCCCAGAAAAACACCTCTGATGTTCATGTGAAATCCACTTCTTGGGAGCTTCTCTTCCCATTATTGGTGTCCATTCTAGCCTTTTTTAGTGAGAGAATAATTCTGTTTGAGAGAAAAGACCAATGAAACAATTTAAAGATGTGTGAAGTGTCCAGTCTGCAGACACAGCTCAGTGTTCTGCATAGAGTGACTCACTCTTCCCAACAGCCTTTAAGGTAGATATTTGACCACGGAGTACATACAGATGAGGAAACTGACGCTCAAGAAGTTTAAATGACTAGCCAGGGACAACATAGTAATCTAGGGCCAGGTAATTCTTTGTTCTCTCTCCCTCTCCCCCTCCTCTTCCTCCCTGTCCCTACCCCCTCCACATGTGTGTCTCTGTGTGTGTTGGGGCGGGGGTTGTCCTGTGCATTGTAGGATATATTAGCTGCATCCCTGGCCTCCACCCACTAAATTCCAGTCCTGACAAAGATGTCTCCAGATATTGCCAAACGTTTAGAGAGTCAGGGAGGGGCCGACAAAATTATCCAACATTTTGAAGCACTGATTAAAGGGAAATTAGTTTGGTAGCAGTGTGACGGATGAATTAAACAGCAACAACTGGGAACAGAATCCACTTAGACTGTGGGGCTAGTCTAAGTAGAAATATAAGGGCCAGTACTGTAGTGGTGACTGCAGAAATGAAACGACCCTTACAGAATGTGGCCACACTGGGCATGATGGTACCCAGTGTGACTTTTTGAGAATGGAATTAAGTCACAAGGTGACTGTGTACAGCCAGCCTTGAAGATGGCTCAGACTTAGGTTTCTGTGTTTAGCCAGAGTGTGACTAGAGCCAGGAAAAACCACTGATTCAGTGGTTCTCACTGTTCTGTGTAACATTGATTTTCTATGAAATAGGTGGAGGTGGCCTGCCTATAAAATTGAATACTAGGCTGGGCGCGTTGGCTAACGCCTGTAATCCCAACACTCTGGGAGGCCGAGGCAGGTGGATCATGAGGTCAAGAGATCGAGACCAGCCTGGCCAACAGGGTGAAACCCCGCCTCCACTAAAAATACAAAAATGAGCTGGGCATGGTGGTGCGGGCCTGTAGTCCCAGCTACTCGGGAGGCTGAGGCAGGAGAATCACTTGAACCCGGGAGTCAGGGGATGCAGTAAGCCAAGATTGCGCCACTGCACTCCAGCCTGGGCGACAGAGTGAGACCCTGTCTCAAAAAAAAAAAAAAAAATAATAATAATAATAATAATAATACTGGTAGGCTCTTCCCAAGCCTCAGGAGAATTTCTCCAGTTTTTCTGAAATCTTACTTGTCTCTACTAGAATCCAGTACAAGATTATTTTGGGATTTAAATCAGTATTTTATTGTGGCTCTAAAAAAAAGTGATTTTAATTTTTTGTCAGAACAACTATAAGGACTGTTACTAATTTCCAAAGTCAATTCTGTTTACTTTAGCAGACATATATTCAGCAGCCACTTTGGGTTAAGTATTATGCCTGCTCAGGGATAGAAATGCATAGGATACAGGCCTGCCCTTAAGAGGTATATGGTCTAGGGGGAGTGATACACAGAACTTTCCAGACTATGTGGTTTGAACCTCATAATTGCAGTATGCACAGGTGCTTAGCAGGTGTAAAGGAAAGGTTTTTTTTTTTTTTTTTTTTTTTTTTTTTTTTTTTTTTTTGAGGCAAAGTCTTGCTCTGTCACCAAGGCTAGAGTGCAGTGGCATGATCTTGGCTCATTGCAACCTCTGCATCCTAGGCTCAAGTGATCCTCTTGCCTCAGCCCCCCAAGTAGCTGGGACTACAAGCACACACCACCGTGTCTGGCTAATTTTTGTACTTTTTGTAAAGATGGGGTTTTGCCATGTTGGTCAGGCTGTTCTCCCTCAGCTCAAGCGATCTGCCTGTCTCGGCCTCCCACAGTGCTGGGAGTGTAAGCCACCACACCTGGCTAAGGAAAGGGATTTAATGCAGGTGTTGCAAAGGTATCAAAGTAAACTTGACCAAGGTAGGTGGAAATTAGTAAACATCAAAGCACTACAACAAAAGCTTTTACAGGATATTGGCCTTAAATTAACGTACATGTATTTGTTAACGAATAGGCTGATCCTTTAGCTGAAATCTTGGCATGGTCTTTTAAGAATGGCACTTTCATTTTTTGACAGTTATTTACTGAGTGCCAAGTACTGGCAAGGCTTGGAGCTATATTTGGGAATCTGCCAGAGTTGGAGTGGGTGGCAGGGGAGGTTACAAAGATGTGTAAGAAATCCCTCCTATTGATTAGAGGTATAGAAAGAAAATTTTTTTAAAATCCCTGACCTTCAGAGAGCTCACATGTTGAGAGGGGTGTGCATTTTGTATTTGCAGAGCAAGTTAAATAGTTTTTTATGAATGGATAATAAGTTCTTGATGATCTGTAATGCTACACTCTCACAAATTATCTAAAAATTTAGATTTGAATTTAAAATGTGTTTTGAGACTGGGCACAGTAGCTCACACCTGTAATCCCAGCAGTTTGGTAGGCTGAGGCAGGTGGCTCACCTGAGGTCAGGAGTTCGACACCAGCCTGGCCAACATGGGAAAAACTCCGTCTGTACTAAAAATACGAAAAAAGATTAGCCAGGCATTGAGGCAAGCGCCTGTAGTTCCAGCTACCTGGGAGGCTGAGGCATGAGAATAGTTTGAACTGGGAGGCAGCGGTTGCAGTGAGCCAAGATTGTGCCACTGCATTACAGCCTGGGCGACAGAGCAAGACTCTCTCTCAAAAATAAAATGTATTTTGGTGCTATAGGAAGACAGAAATGGCACCTCATAGCCTCACAGAGGATGAGATTAGCTAGGACACTTCCCAGAAAGGTTGAGGGTTTTTTGGTTGGTTTTGGTGGTTTTTTTTTTTTTTAGAGACAGTGTCTCAGTCTGTTGCCCAGGCTGGAGTGCAGTGGCACAGTCATAGCTCACTGTAGCTTTGCCCTTTAGGGATCAAGCAGTCCTCCCACCTTAGCCTTCTGCGTAGCTGGGACTACAGGTGCATGCTGCCACACCTGGCTAATTTTTTAAATGTTTTGTAGAGATGGGGTGTCCCTATGTTGCCCGGCTGCTTCCAAATTCCTGGACTCAAGCTGTCCTGCCTCGGCCTCCCGGAGTGCTGGGATTATAGGTGTGAGCCACCACACCTGGCCAAGGTTGAGTTTTGAAGGACAAGTTAAAGTCGATGGGGAAGGTGTGTTGTGTGCGATAGAGGTGAGTGGGCTATAGGACATTCTGGGTGGCAGAAACAGCCGTTTGCAATATTGCAAAAGGCTGAATGAAGATCTGAAATAAAGCAGTGCATTTGGGAAAATTGCAAAAGAGTTCTTAACATTGTTGAGTATTCAAAAATACAAAATGTTTTTGAGCAAGACACATTGTCCAAAACATAATTTAAAATTCTGTGCCAAAAAGAGAATTGCACTTATGTTGGGGTCCTCCTAACTCACCTAACCAACCATAAAAACGTTTGTTTTGCATAATGTTTCAGATTTCCATGATATTTACATTCATATTGATGAATTCACCAAATTCACCTGCTAGGGAATCTCTTTATTGGGAATTCGCCTTATTGGGTCATTTTAACTTTAGCAATAAAAGATGAGCCAGTTTTTCAGTTGTATTCATTCATGTAGAAGCCTTTTTATAGGCCATCACTGCTTGATGCTAGGGCTACAAAAACTAATAAATAAGAACAGGTAGTACTTGTCTAGTGAGGGAGACCTATAAATAAATTACAGTAGGTGTGCAAAAAGAGGTATCTAAGAGGCGGATGGTGCTGAAAAGTCTTAAGCTGAGCTTATGCTGAACCTTAAAGATTTGACCAGAAATTATCCAGAGAGGAAGGGAAAAAAAGTAGAGAGAGTGTTGCAGTTAAGTTATTGGGGAAAAGAAAACCTGAAAGTTTGTAGTATTCTCTTTGTGGAACTTTGAAATGATTTCTAGCCGCCTAAATTAGTTTTCTAGAACAGAAATCTAATCCACTACTTTAAATATTTCAATAGCTCTCTTCTCCTTCAAGAGAATGTTGAAATCTACTTTAAATAGCTGTCTTGGGAGGAGAAATAGTACACTAGACTCATGTCATCCAGAAGAATTTTAAAGCTGTTGACCAAGTCAGAACTTTTTTCCTTTTTATTATTTTGACAAGGTGATAAGAGAAACACAGAAATTTGAAAAGAAACAGAAGTAAGCACAAGTTTATTTTTTGGTACAGAAGAATGTTAAATTGTGTTATGGGTGATTTGGTTTGTTAAAAATACTGTCTTTGAAGTGGGACATCGTGATGCTACCAGTAATCCCAGCACTTTGGGAGGCTTAGGCAGGCAGATTGCTTGAGACCAGCCTGGGCAACATGGTGAAACCCTATCTTTACAAAAAATACAAAAATAAAAATTAGCAGGCCAGGCACGGTGGCTCACACCTGTAATCCCAGCACTTTGGGAGCCCCAGGCGGGCAGATGATGAGGTCAGGAGATAAGACCATCCTGGCTAACACGGTGAAACCCCGTCTCTACTAAAAATACAAAAACTAGCCGGGCGAGGTGGTGGGCGCCTGTAATCCCAGCTACTCAGGAGGCTGAGGCAGGAGAATGGCGTAAACCCGGGAGGCGGAGCTTGCAGTGAGCTGAGATCTGGCCACTGCACTCCAGTCCAGGCGACAGAGCGAGACTCCGCCTCAAAAAAAAAAAAAAAAAAAAAAATCGTCCCCTCACTTCTGTACCTCTTTGTTACTCTGCTTTCTTACTGCAAAAGTGGTAGTCTGAAATAGTCATTCTCATCCCCATTTTGTAGCTGCAGAAGCATTCTCAGTGAGCATGGATTTGTCCAGCCCCCTAGGCAATGGATAACAGTGATATTTGCACCCAGGTCTGTGTGGCTGTGGAGCCTGTGATCCTATGAAGGGGTGCAGGGAAGGGGCACTACCTCGGAACTGGGTCTTCAGATTTTAGAACTGGCTTTTTCAGGTGATGTGTGACATGGAGCAACTCCCTAGGATTTCTAAACACTCAGCTGTAGAACGATAGTGTGGCCTTTTCCTGCTTCAAGTGAGTTATAAATGTAAACGTGTTCTTCCCCGTTACCACACAAAGAATGTGGTATCAGTACCAGAAATTGATTCAACTGTCATCATAGCATAGTTTAGTTTTCTGCATAAAAGCTTTTAACTGATATGGAAACATGAGAGTTCGTTGTACTGTTCTTTCTACTTTGTACGTGCTTGGAATTTTCCACAAAAGCGGGTTTACAAAAAAGACTTCTAGCTTGCAAAGTGCCATATAATTATATCAGATATAACCATCATAATTCTTTCTATACACATCCTTCTTAACTGCTAGATGTTTATTTTCATGATGGCAGAAAATGCCTTCCTCCTTGTTGTGTCGCCTTGTGATGACATGGTTGGTTGTGTGGGTGCTTTGGAAACTACAGTTCTTGCCAAGGGACCCTTTTAGACAGGCAGGTCATCAGATCATAGGATCAGCTTCCACATAGGGGCTACCTTAGAAGGGTGTCCTTCTGGTGTGTCAGTAACTAAATCCCAAAGCTTGAGATCCACAGTGGATTTGCTACAGATGAAATTTCTCTCCACAATAAAACAGTGTTAAAACGTGGTTTTAGTGTGATGTCAGGGAACGTTCTTTATATACCCTTTCAAGTTATTTTTTGTTTTGTTTCGAGACAGAGTCTCGCCCTGTCGCCCAGGCTGGAGTGCAGTGGCGCAATTTTGGCTCACTGCATCCTCCGACTCCTAGGTTCAAGCAGTTCTTCTGCCTCAGCCTCCTGAGTAGCTGGGATTACAGGCATGAGCCACCACGCCCAGCTAATTTTTTGCATGTGTAATATTAGTAGAGACAGGGTTTCACCATGTTCGCCAGGCTGGTCTCAAACGCCTAACCTCAAGTGATCCACCTGCCTCGGCCTCCCAAAGTGCTGGGATTATAGACATGAACCAACACGCCTAAAAGTTATTTTTTGAATAGCTAATATGTGCACATGATACAGAATTCTTACTATGCAAATAAGACCCCCCACCCCGTCCTGCATCCTGTAGAGCCTCTCCCCAGAAACAGTCATGGTCTCCAGTCTCTGGGGTAGCCTTCCAGAGGGTAGTATGTTGTTTATAGGGGCATGTAGGTCTTTGGGTTTTTGTTGTTGTTTTGTATTTTTAAGGACAGCATGCTCTCCACACAGTTTACATGTTGTGTGTTGTGGAGAGCATGCTGTGTACTCTGTGTACATGTTGTGTACTCTGTCTTGAGTACTGTCATTACTTACAGAGCTGCTACTTCAGTCTTCATACACATACTGTAATATATATAGCTTTTTTCTTTTCGATGGACATGTATATTGTGATAGTGAAAACTTAGGAAAAAACATTGGCAATAAATCTTTTTTATTTATTTAATTTTATTATTATTTTTGAGACAGTGTCTTGTTCTTTTGCCCAGTCTGGAGTGCAGTGGTGCAATTTCAAGTCTCTGCCTCCTAGGCTCAGGTGATCCTCCTGCCTCAGCCTCCCAAGTAGCTAGGACTACAGACATGCATCACCACATCCAGCTAATTTTTGTATTTCTTTTTTTTTTTTTGAGATGGAGTCTGGCTGTGTCGCCCAGGCTGGAGTGCAGTGGCGCGATCTTGGCTCACTGCAAGCTCCGCCTCCTGGGTTCATGCCATTCTCCCGCCTCAGCCTCCAAGTAGTTGGGACTACAGGCGCCCGCCACCACGCCTGGCTAATTTTTTGTGTTTTTAGTAGAGACGGGGTTTCACCGTGTTAGCCAAGATGGTCTCGACCTCCTGACCTCGTGATCCGCCCGCCTCGGCCTCCCAAAGTGCTGGGATTACAGGCTTGAGCCACCGCTCCCGGCAATTTTTGTATTTCTTTTAAGAAGAGACAGGGTTTTGCCATGATGGCCAGGCTGGTCTCAAACTCCTGATCCGTCCGCCTTGGCCCCACAAAGTGCTGGGATTACAGGCATGAGTCACCGTGCCCAGCCAACAATAAATCTTTATAGATACCTCATTGGTTACATCTATGCAGTTACGTTTCTGGACACAGAATTGCTAGGCCAAAGAGACATGGACATTTAGAATTTTTCAAATGCCATTGCCTTTCGTAGAAAGAGTATAGTAATTTATTCACCACCCCACCAGCAGTGTGCGAGAGTGCTGATTCCTATTTTTGCCAATATAGTATATCAGACTTTTTGGTCTTTGCCAATCTTACAGGAAATGTTTTCATTTGTTACCAAGGAAGACTTTTAATGTGTTTAAAATCGCTTTTGCAGGGAGAGAGTGACTGCCAGTGGACACAGGGTTTCTTTTTAGGGTAATGAAAATGTTACGGAATTAGATAGTGATGATGGTTGTACAGCCTTACAAATCTACTAAAAACCACTGACTTGTACACTTAAAAGTGAATTTTGTGGTATGTGGATGATATCTCAATAAAGCTGCTATTTAAAATATCCATTTGGCCAAGCATAGAGTGGCTCATGCCAGGAGCCCAACACTATGAGAGGTCGAGGTGGGAGAATTGTTTGAGGCCAGGAGTTCAAGGCTAGCCTGAGCAACATAATGAGACCCCATTTCTACAAAAAATGAAAAAAATTAGCCAAGTGTAGTGGTGTGTGCCTGTGGTCCCAGCTACTCAGGAGGCTGAGGCAGGAGGATCACTTGAGCCCAGGAGTTTGAGATTTCATTGAGCTAGGATCCCACCACTGTACTCCATCCTGGGTGACAGAGTGAGACTCCATCTCTTTAAAAATAAAAACAAAACAAAAAACCCTTTTTATTTTCTTTTCTGCAAATCAACTTCGTTTTCTTTGTTTTTCTATTACTCTTACAGGAAATTCGTTTTTTGTCTTTGTTATGTTACATCTATATTTTCCAAGTTGATCGTTTGCTCTTTTTGTTTTTTGTTTGTTTGACAGAGTCTTGCTCTTGTCGCCCAGGCTGGAGTGCAGTGGCGCAATCTCGGCTCACCGCAACCTCTGCCTCCAGGGTTCAAGTGATTCTTCTGTCTCAGCCTCCTGAGTAGCTAGGATTACAGGCACCCACCACCACGCCTGGCTAATTTTTGTAATTTCAGTAGAGTTGGGGTTTCGCCATTTTGGCCTGGCTGGTCTCGAACTCCTGACCTCAGATGATCCACCCACCTCAGCCTCCCAAAGTGCTGGGATTACAGGCGTGAGGCACCGTGCCTGGCAAAGTGCTGGGATTACAGGCATGAGTCACCGTGCCCAGCCAACAATAAATCTTTATAGATACTTCGTTGGTTACATCTATGCAGTTATGTTCCTGGACACAGAATTGCTGGGCCAAAGAGACACGGACATTGCTCTTTTGCTCTTTTGACCTTGGTTTTGCTCTTACTCATGGAGAATTTTTTCATTTTTCTGTAGTTAAAAAAAAGTTTTTTTTAAGAACCTCTAAGGTAGTTATTATACTTGGAGAAGCTTTTCTTCAATATATATTTTTTAATTCCCATCTTTCTTCTGGCCATTGTACGTTTCCTCTTTATTTATATATACATTTAAGTCTTTGATTTAGTTGGAATTTATTTTGGCGTAAGTTGTGAGAAATGGATGCAGCTTCTCCCCACTCGCCCCACCGGTGATACCCAGTTGCCTCAAATAATTTTTTAAATAATTCATTTTGCCTCATGCATTTGGAATTCTGCTTCTGTGCACTAAATTCTTTAATGTATTTGGGTCTATTTCTGGACTTTTATTCTGTCTCATTCTGTAGGCATCTCCATATGCTACAGCCACAATGTTTTAATTACTTAAAGACCGGTCCAGGTTTCACTGTTCAAAACGTTCCAATCGCCTTGTTTTTCTTCTAAGTGAACTTAGCAGTATTTTTAGTTCTTTTTTAATGTTACTGATATTTTATGATTCTTGCATTCATTTGTAGCTAAATTCATGTAAAATTTTTTATTTTAGCCCTTCTTTTCTATGTCTCTTGATTTTTGTCTCATGTCTGCTTATGCCTTCAGAGCAATGCTAAATAATAGTAATCATAGTAGAAATTTTCATATTGTCTCCCTGATTTTAATGAATATGCTTTAGGCATTATGTATTAGTACTCATAAGTGGAATTGATCTGTATAGTTTTTTGTTTGTTTTTCATTGAGATACAGTCTCACTCTGTCGCCCAAGCTGGAGTACGGTAGGATGATCTCAGCTCACTGCAGCCTCGACCACCTGCTCCCAACTCGTTTTTTCTTTAAATTATTTGTAGAAAGATTGTCTCACTTACACAGGCTGGTCTCCAACTCCTGGCCTCAAGTGATCCTCCGATCTCACGTCTCAAAGTGCTGGGATTACAGGTGTGAACTACCATGCCTGGCTTGTATGGTTCTTTTGTTGGTTGTTTATTACCATGTTTGGTTTTATTATCTTAGAAGTAATTTTTTTTTTTTTTTTTTTTTTTGAGACAGAGCCTTGCTCTGTTGCCTAGGCTGGAGTGCAGTGATGCGATCTCGGCTCACTGCAACCTCCGTCTCCCGGGTTTACACCATTCTCCTGCCTCAGCCTTCTGAGTAGCTGGGACCACAGGCGCCTGCCACCACGCCTGGCTAATTTTTTGTATTTTTAGTAGAAACTTGGTTTCACCATGTTAGCCAGGATGGTCTCGATCTCCTGACCTCGTGATCGGCCCGCCTCGGCCTCCCGAAGTGCTGGGATTACAGGCTTGAGCCACCGCGCCTGGCCGTCTTACAAATAATTTTTAAACTTTCTAATTTTTTAATATGCTGTGGAACAACTTAAATATCGTTGGTATTACTTGTTCCTTAAAGGTTTGGTGGTAGGCTTCACCTGTGAAACTGAAACTCTAGCTTTTGGGGGAATCGTTTTTATTTATTTATTTATTTTTGAGATGGGGTCTCGCACACTCACTGGGGCTGGAGTGCAGTGGCGCGATCTCAGCTCACTGCAACCTCCGCTTCCCCGGTTCACCCCGATTCTCCTGCCTCAGCCTCCCAAGCTGGGATTACAGGTGCCCACCACCACACCCGGCTAATTTTTGTAAGTTTGGTAGAGATGGTGTTTCACTATGTTGGCCAGACCGGTCTTGAACTCCTGACCTAGTGATCTCCTGACCTAGTGATCCACCCACCTAGGCCTCCCAAAGTGTTGGTATTACAGGCGTGAGCCACCATGCCTGGCCGGGGGAGTAGTTCTTAATGATTGATTTTATTACTTCTAATGTCATCAGTTTCTTTTGGAACCAGGTTTGGTAACTTATGTTTTCCATGGAATTTTTCTAATGTATTTATATATGCAGATGAACATAGTACCCTTATATTTAATTTAATGTTCTCTGTATCATATTTTGTGTTCTTCACGTTGATTTCTTTGTTCTTTCCTACAGGAACAGGAAATACAGTGGTCATTATGATTAGCTATCCAAAAGGAAGAGAAATTTTGGAGCTGGTGCAGAAAGGAATTCCGGTAACGATGACCATAGGGGTTGGCACTCGGCACGTACAGGAGTTCATCAGCGGTCAGTCTGTGGTGTTTGTGGCCATCGCCTTCATCACCATGATGATTATCTCGTTAGCCTGGCTAATATTTTACTATATACAGCGTTTCCTATATACTGGCTCTCAGATTGGAAGTCAGGTAATGATGGATAACTCTGAATTTTGATTTTTAAAAGATAGTTCATAAATATGCTCCATATGTATTCCTAGAAGTTACATTTGACCATATTCTTTTATTTTTGCTTATATTATCTAAGTATTCACATGACTTTTTGGAAATCACTTTTTAATTGGACTATGTTAAATTTTTTGTTTTGTGGGAAATTAGATACCTTTAAGTCTGGGTTACCTTTTGCACATTTATTTCCTGCAGGAACCCTCTTAGTCCCTTGCCAGACACAAAGGAGTGATGAAAAGGCCTGAGTTAAGGGTGGACCTGTCCTTAGGTAGCCCTCATTCTCTGATGAGACCTAAAGGTGAGGAGCAGAGAGGAAATGGGGGCCTCTCTGTCTCCATCATGGAGCTGTAGTAAAGCCATTTATCTGTCTCAGTGACAGCGAAGAGAAGGGCTGTCAGAGAGCCAGTGGCTTCCCAAGGCAGGCCTTTTGAACATCCCACTTATTTCTGTCATTGTGGAAAGTTGACTCTTCTGTCTTGAGTACTAGGAAGAGGCCTTTTCCTTTTAGGTACTTGAGTAGATGAGCATAGGGTACCCCATCCTTAGCTTCTTACTTTCTTGACAATATTTAAACGTAAGATGTGGTTTCTTCTTCAGAAAAGAAATTGAAAATCAGTACTCTTGGTCACATACCTCTTAATGTTACATATGGCTGTTCTGCATATTAAGACTTGAATGGCTTTTGTTGTTTGGGGGCTTTTTTGTTAAGTTGGTGCAAAAGTAATTGCGGTTATTTTCAGTATAGTCATTTGACTTTGCCTTTCAAGTGAAATGTTTTCTATATGCTTATGTGTATTGTATTTGTGACTTTTAAGAAAAATAGTGATTTAATTTAAATTTTTCAATAACTATATTAATATTTTCCCACCCAAGAGCCATAGAAAAGAAACTAAGAAAGTTATTGGCCAGCTTCTACTTCATACTGTAAAGCATGGAGAAAAGGTAATATTTTCATGGTTTTTTTTTTGTGGTTTAGAGTAGAGAATATGCTGTACGTGTTTATTTTAAAGAAGGATTAGCAGAAATATTTTGCCATTGAGAAGAGCCTTCCAGACCTGCATTAATATGGTAGCCACTAGTCACATATAGCAATTTGCATTTAAATGAATTTAATTTAAAATTGAGCCCCTCACTGGTGACAGTTGAAGCACTTTGGGAGCCATAGTGGCTGGTTGCTGCCCTCCTGGACAGCTCTGACATTCTCAGCAGTGAAGAAAGTGGTGCTGGTTAGAACCAGATCACTGTAAAGACGTGGAGGAGCATACAGTCTTCACCAACCCTTGATACCTTCAGTTCATTTCTGTTAAATCTGAGACTATGTGTCCACTCCTTTAGTTACAGGGAGAACATGTTGGCATTTGTGGGGATGGAGAGAAAAGAGATTTTTTTTTTTTTTTTTTTTTTTTTTTTTTTGAGACGGAGTCTTGCTCTGCCGCCCAGGCTGGAGTGCAGTGGCCGGGTCTCAGCTCACTGCAAGCTCCGCCTCCTGGGTTTACGCCATTCTCCTGCCTCAGCCTCCCAAGCAGCTGGGACTACAGGCGCCCGCCGTGTCGCCCGGCTAGTTTTTTTTTTGTATTTTTTAGTAGAGACGGGGTTTCACCATGTTAGCCAGGATGGTCTCGATCTCCTGACCTCGTGATCCGCCCGCCTCGGCCTCCCAAAGTGCTGGGATTACAGGCTTGAGCCACCGTGCCTGGCCGGAAATCGAAGTTCTTAAGTGTAAGAAGACGTAGATGTATTTGTTTAATTTACTGAATCGAATCTTTGAGAACACAAGTAAATTGATATTATCCTCTTCCCATACAGAACAATTTTGAAAATATGCTTCCAGGGACTGTTTCTTGAAAGTTGTCAAAATAATGGTTGAAAAAAAGAGGAGCCTTGCAAAAAAGCCTTATGGTGTATATATTTTTAAGAAGATTCCTAAATGATCCATGAGGTATATACAGATGGCCCCCAACTTCCAATGGTTTGGCTTAACAATTTTTAAACTTTATGACAGTGTGAAAGCAATACACATTCAGTAGAAACCATACTTCAAGTGTTGTTGTTTTTTTTTTTTGAGACGGAGTCTGGCTCTGTCGCCCAGGCTGGAGTGCGGTGGCCGGATCTCAGCTAACTGCAAGCTCCGCCTCCCGGGTTTACGCCATTCTCCTGCCTCCGCCTCCCAAGTAGCTGGGACTATAGGCGCCCGCCTTGTCGCCCGGCTAGTTTTTTGTATTCTTTAGTAGAGACGGGGTTTCACCGTATTAGCCAGGGTGGTCTCGATCTCCTGACCTTGTGATCCGCCCGTCTTGGCTTCCCAAAGTGCTGGGATTACAGGCTTGAGCCACCGCGCCCAGCCTTCAAGTGTTGTTTTTAACTTTCAGTATGGTATGCAGTAGATTATATGAGAGAGTCCGTACTTTATTATAAAATAGGCTTTGTGTTAGATGATTCTGCCCAAATGTAGGCTAATGTAAGTGTTCTGAGCATATTTATGGTAGGCCAGGCTAAGCCATGATGTTCAGTAGGTTAGGTACATTTTAATGATATTTTCAACTTACAATGGATTCAGTGAGATGTGACCCCATGGTAAGTTGAAGAGCAGCTGTACACAGATTTTCTTGGAATTTTACATTTTAAACTACAAAAAAATGTGTTTTCTTCAGACTACATTGTATTCCATTCTAGAGAAAATAAAAATTAGTGTTGTCTAATTTTTATTTTCCTGTAGACTCATTCACAGTAATGTATAAAATTGCAAACCATTATTAGAGATTTTAAAAATTATTGAATCATTCTTGCCCCGCATATGATTACTTCCATTGAAACATACAATTTTAAATGTTGTTACACGTTCATTTTAATACAGTCTTTGATAACAATATCTACATATAAAATCAAATGTGGTCTCGCACAGTGGCTCGCTCCTGTGATCCCAGCACTTTGGGAGACAGAGGCAGGAGGATCGCTTGAGTCCAGGAGTTTGAAACCAGCCTGGGCAACATGGTGAAACCCTGTCTCTTAAAAAAAATAAATAGGCTGGGCGTGGTGGCTCATGCCTGTGATCCTAGTACTTTGGGAGGCCGAGGCGGATGGATCACAAGGTCAGGAGTTCGAGACCAGCTTGACCAACATGGTGAAACCCCATCTCTACTAAAAATACAAAAATTAACTGGGCATGGTGGTGCGTGCCTGTAGTCCCAGCTACTCAGGAGGCTGAGGCAGGAGATTCACTTGAATCCAGGAGGCAGAGGTTGCAGTGAGCCAAGATGATGCCACTGCACTCCAGCCTGGTGACAGCGAGACTGTCTCAAAAAATTAATTAATAAGATAAAATGTTTACTGCTTCCATATTGACAGGTGGTGCACATGGCTAAATATATGTTTAAATACAGCAATTACATAAGAACAGTGTAACTGTGTTCCATAAAATGAACTGCCTAAATTTGCAGCCATATGCTGATACTGATTGGGAGTCCCTGAGTCCCTACCCCAGCATCCTGGGAAGGAGAACCCTGCTGGCCTGTCTTGCGTCAGATGGCCACTGTGGCCCTGGCTGCCTTGGTTAATGGATGAGACCAGGTGTGTAGACCCAGGAGTTATTCCAGAGAAGTAGGGAGGGCTGATTACCACCAACGAGGTTCATGACCCATAGATGCTTAGAAGTGGAAATTTTGTCACAAGACTACTTTCTCCCCAGCAATTTTTGTTTCTTTGTACCTTTATTAAGTAGTTAGATGAAAAATGGTAACTTATTCTAATTTGTCATTCTAAGTTTTATGTTTGAAAAGTAATTTATTTTATAATACAGCAGACATTTGCATTTCTACAGCATTTAAAACATGAAGACTTTTTAACAACCTGTGAACACTTGCTTAGTATTTAAACATTTTAAACTGTACAGAAATGTTTTCTTCGATCTACATCATATTCCATTCTAGAGAGACTAGTGGTGTCTAATTTTTATTTCCTTGTAGACTCATTCACAGTAATGTATATACTTGGAAACCATTATTAAAAACTTTAAAAATTATTTCATCGTTTTTGCCCTGCATATGATAAATGATAGTATTTACTTTCATTGAAACATATAATTTTAAATGTTGAAAGTTCTTTTTTTTGTGTTTTGCTTTTTGAGATGGAATCTCGCTGTGTCACCAGGCTGGAGTGCAGTGGTGCGATCTTGGCTCGCTGCAACCTCCACCTCCCGGGTTCAAGCAATTCTCCTGCCTCAGCCTCCCGAGTAGCTGGGACTACAGGCATGTACTACCATGCCCAGCTAATTTTTGTATTTTTAGTAGAGACGGGGTTTCACCATGTTGGCCAGGATGGTCTCAATCTCTTGACCTCATGATCTGCCTGCCTTGGCCTCCCAAAGTGCTGGGATTACAGGCATGAGCCACCGTGTCTGGCTGTGAAAGTTCATTTTAATACAGTCTTTGATAACAATACCTACATAAAAAAAATCAAACATCTGGCATGGTGGCTCATGCCTGTAATCCCAGCACTTTGGGAGGCTGAGGCAGGAGGATCGCTTGAGTCCAGGAGTTTAAGACCAGCCTGGTCAACACGGTGAGACCCTGTCTCTTTTTTTTTTTTTTTTTTCAGATGGCGTCTCGCTGCCACCCAGGCTGGAGTACGTGACGCCATCTTGGCTCACTGCAGTCTCCGACTCCCTGGTTCAAGCGATTCTTCTGCCTCAGCCTCCCGAGTAGCTGGGACTACGGGCTTGCACCACCATGCCCAGCTAATTTTTGTATTTTTAGTAGAGATGAGGTTTCACCATGTTGGGCAGGATGGTCTAGATCTCCTGACCTCATTATCGGCCCTCCTTGGCCTCCCAAAGTGCCGGGATTACAGGTGTGAGGCATTGCACCTGGCCAAAACCCTGTCTCTTTAAAAATAAATAAATAAATAAATAAAACAATAATAATAAATAAAATAAAATGTTTACTGCTTCCATATTGATAGGTGGTGCACATGGCTAAATATATTTTTAAATACAGTAATTACATATGAACAGTGTATTAGTATTTAAACACTGTTCATATCTGATTAGGCAGACAACGAAATTTTTTCCTTTTCAGCCATATTATTTAGATAATCCCCGAATAGTGGTAAACACCAAGTACAGTTATTTGTGTTTTAGTTACGCTGGTTGTACCACTGTAGAAGGGAATTCATCATTGTTGTAGTCCAGATGTAGTGAGTTTACCAAGGTATATACTATGTACCAAGAATGTAGTAACACTTTGTTTTTCTTTTTACAGGGAATTGATGTTGATGCTGAAAATTGTGCAGTGTGCATTGAAAATTTCAAAGTAAAGGATATTATTAGAATTCTGCCATGCAAGTATGTTCTTTTTACCTACCGAGATGTTAAAAATTACTTGACAAGTTTTAGGTGTCTGACAAAATAGTTGTTTTTTATGATACGAAGATCTTGTTATTTGTGATCGTCTCCTCTTTTTAGAAAAGCAGCTTGGATTTTAAATGTAATGTCTTCAGTGCTCTTTAAGATTGCTTTACCTAGGAGATTCTTAGGTTACATTAAGACTCGTTAAGTGTCTTTGTCATAGATTGGCTTTTAGTATTCTAAGCAAGGCTTTATCAGAATCGTAAGAATTACATTATACATTTAGCAGTGCAAAAAGTAAGCTGTGTTGGGAGCAAGAAAAATGAGGGACCAGGGAGGAGGGCCTGAAACAGCCTAAAGGAAGTGGGTTGGGGAGGGCAGTAGTTTGTTGTTATTTGCACCCTGGACTTGCGGTCCTTCTAAGGTTGTTTAAAATCAGTATTCCTAGCTGGCTCACACCTGTAATCCCAGCACTTTGGGAGGCTGACTCAGATGTTCAAGACCAGCCTGGTCAGCATGGTGAAACCCCATCTGTACTGAAAATAAAAAAATTAGCCGGGTGTGGTGGTATGCGCCTGTAATCCCAGCTACTCAAGTGGCTGAGGCAGGAGAATTGCTTGAACCCGGGAGGCAAAGGTTACAGTGAACCGAGATTGCGCCACTGCACTCCAACCTGGGTGACAGAGTGAGACTCCATCTCAAAAAAAAAAAAAAATTTTTTTTTTTCCTTTATTCTGGTTACACTAAGGGTTTTGTTTTAGTAGCAGGAAGTTGCTTTAAAAAAAAAAAAGGAAAGAATGAAAGGGTGGGCGTGGTGGCTCATGACTGTAATCCCAGCATTTTGGAAGGCCAAAGCAGGTGGATTACTTAAGGCCAGGAGTTTGAGACCAGCCTGGCCAACATGGCAAAATCCCGTCTCTATTACAATAAAAATACAAAAATTAGCCAGACATCGTGGCACATGCCTGTAATCCCAGCTACTCAGGAGGCTGAGGTATGAGAATTGCTTGAACCTGGGAGGTAGAGGTTGCAGTGAGCTGAGATCATGCCATTGCACTCCATCCTGGGCAACATGGCAAGACTCTGTCTCCAAGAAAAGTAATGGGATACTTTAATAACTTTTTTAAAAGAATTGCTTTGTTAAAAGGGTTCATTTTGTGTGCAGAAATGGTATATTTTAAGTCTGATGAATTTCAATTATACTTCACAGCTATTAGAAGCAGGTCACAAGTCAGTATATAATTATATTTTGCTTTGTTTGCAGAGTACTTTAGTATATATCCAAGTACTTTATAGTAGATTGATAACTGTGTGAAGGAAATGCAGCCATGCATATCAGGATAACCAAATGAAAGTTTCCTCACTAAAGGTAGCTGGTTTAAACCTACAAACATTTACATGTGATTGGTACGATGGGTACTGAATAAACTGGGTTGGGTCAGTGTAAGTGGATCATGTCATGTAGAAAGTTATTAAAGTAGAGAGAAGAGTTTTTACTCCAGGCTGGTTTAGGGTAAGTCTTTCTAACTTAAAAACAATGTCCAGGAAGCTGCACAGATGAGCAGTGCTAGGTCGTGCTGGTGGCTGAGCTGGAGTTTGGACCTGACCCTCAAATGCAGGCACATGTGTGCATTTCCTGGTCTCCTTACCGGGGTTTTGACTTTTCCCTTATTTACTCCTGTGCTTTATTTATGTAACAAATTTCCCAATAAAGCCAACATGTTCCTTTTATGTCTTTGTAAAAATTATTTCTTAAGTACTGGTTTTTTTTTTTTTTTTTTTTTTTTTGAGACAGAGTTTCACTCTTGTTGCCCAGACTGGAATGCAAGGGGTGTGATCTTGGCTCACTACAACCTCCGTCTTCCGAGTTCAAGCGATTCTCCTGTCTCAGCCTCCTGAGTAGCTGGGATTACAGGCGTCTGCCAACACACCCAGCTAATTTTTGTACTTTTAGTGTAGAGCGGGTTTCACTATGTTGGCCAGGCTGGTCTCGAACTCCTGACCTCAGGTGATCCACCCACCTCAGCCTCCCAAAATGTTGGGATTATAGGCGTGAGCCACCATGCCTGGCCACAAGTACTGTTACTTTTAATTCCACTAGCAGATTTCTGTTTGTAAAAAAAAAAAAAAGTCTTCAAACAACAGTAATAATACCAAGCAATGACCAAGTATGCTCTGTGCCTGGCGCAGTTTTACACACATTGCATGTGCCCCTCAGCCCCTGGTGTGGGGCAGAGAGTGTAGGGACCTAGTTCAGAGTCCCAGCCGTTGAATGGCATGCTCGTGTCTGAGCCCAGCCTGTCTGGCTCTGAAACCCATACTATAATCTTAACTCCTTTTCTTCATCACTTGTAGAAAATAGATTTATCACACAGGAGGAAAAGTTAGCCAACTGAGACAAATCAGCAAAAGAAGAAAATATATATGCCTTTTTTTTTTATTCTGAAAGTGATAGGTGTTCATTATAGAAAAATGGAGTATATACAAAACTGTGTAAGAGAGAAAAAAAGTATCGCGTAAGCCTGCGTAAGCCTACCACCACAAGATGATCTGTTAATATTTTTGTTGTATTTCCATTTGAGTCATTTTATGGACTTATATAAGGTACTGCCAGTTTAGTATTAGTTTACTTATTACTACTAGTTGATTTCTGCCACGTTTTTTCCCAAAAATTTTTCAAATAAGTTACAAAGGCACGTAAAAATGTACAACCTAGTGTGAGGGCATAAATAAGCCATGGTTTTTGTAGGGTGAAGGGAAATTTTCCCTAGAAGTGCCAGATTCTGTTTCACATGGAAGAGAGAATAATGACATGATAAGTAAGTAGACTAGAATGTTGCTTTGATGTCAGCTAACTTGTAATGAGAGGATGAGTTGGTAGAATGTCTTATTTCCTTTATAAGTCATGTAAACATTGATTTTAAAAACATTAACACATCCTTAATTTTTTTAGGCATATTTTTCATAGAATATGCATTGACCCATGGCTTTTGGATCACCGAACATGTCCAATGTGTAAACTTGATGTCATCAAAGCCCTAGGATATTGGGTTTGTTACGTTTTTGTTTATATTCAATCTCTGCCCCAGTTCTTCCTGAGTGATTCAGTTTCATTATTGACTAGAAACAAGAGGAACGGGCGAAAGGCTCCTAATATCCTTGTGGTTCTCTGAAGAAAATTTCCTCACTATTAAAAATGACTTCTTAAGGCAGTCCAAAAAAATCAGTGAAATAGATTTGCGATGATAGAACAGTGTGCTCAGATGTTTCCCAGAGAGTTTGTAATTACTTAGAGTAATGTGTTTTGGTATGCTGCACCACAGAATGTATATATGCTAGTTTTGTATAAACAAGAATCATAAAATATTTGAAAAGGAAGGAGCCGCATAAGTTGTCTGGCTTAATATGTGCATTCTACATGTGAAGAAACCAAAGCCAATACTTCTTAACATCAAATATTATTCCCTATTCCTAGGTTTCAGAATCAAATAGACCTGGGGCAGTTTGTCCTGCATTGAAGTTGGTGCATCACTGATGGTCACAGGGCCTTACACAGAAGACACGGGCAAAATGAAAAGGAAATCATAGGAGTAGCTAGCCACGTGCTGAACAAATGCCTTCCATACCTTGTTATGTCTAATCTTCACAGTTGCTATATAAGTGCTGTCACTATTCCCATCTTACTAATTAGAAACTTGAGCTTAAAGAAGCTAAATAACTCACCTGAAGTCATACAGTTATTTAATGGGAAATCATCTTTCAAATAAAGTTTGCTTAATTCCAGGGTCTGAGCACTTAACTATTACCCTACCCAAAGAGGGGAACATAGAGGGAAAGAATACTTTTGTTTAGGTTATTTTTTTTTATTGGTTTTAGAGTCTTCATGCAATCTATTAATGTCTCAACATATTCTCATTTAGAAGATAAACAGTTTTAGGCCGGACTTGGTGGCTCATGCCTGATCCTGGCATTTAGGGAGGCTGAGGTGGGCGGATCACTTGAGGTCAGGAGTTCAAGACCAGCCTGGCCAACATGGTGAAACCGTGTCTCTACTAAAAATACAAAAAAAAAAATTAGGCCGGGCGCGGTGGCTCAAGCCTGTAATCCCAGCACTTTGGGAGGCCGAGATGGGCGGATCACGAGGTCAGGAGATCGAGACCATCCTGGCTAATACGGTGAAACCCTGTCTCTACTTAAAAATACAAAAAACTAGCCGGGCGACGAGGCGGGCGCCTGTAGTCCCAGCTACTCGGGAGGCTGAGGCAGGAGAATGGCGTAAACCCGGGAGGCGGAGCTTGCAGTGAGCTGAGATCCGGCCACTGCACTCCAGCCTGGGTGGCAGAGCAAGACTCCGTCTCAAAAAAAAAAAAAATTAGCCAGATGTGATGGCACACTCCTATAGTCCCATTTACTTGGGAGACTGAGACAGGAGGATCGCTTGGGTCTAGGAGGCAGAGGTTGTAGTGAACTGAGAGCGTGCCACTACACTCTAGCCAGGGCAACGAGAGTGAAACCCTGTCTCGATCAATCAATCAAAAAAAAAAAAGTTTTCAAATAAAGATCTTTGGGGAAAATAATTTATCAAATATCGTCTTGTTGCTAAACATACTTTTAGAGTTTTTCATAGAGTTTATTGTGGAATTAGAAACTGCAGTTTGGGTTTTTTTTAATGATGATCATTTTATGCAGCTTTAAGCCATTATGGTCATGTAAGCGTCTATAGTGGCATCATTAAAGAACTGACCCGTTAAACAAGACTTATTTCCCAGACTGCAGTCTGTTTAAAATGCCCCCTCATCTTCTAGCTTAAGAGACCGCTTCCTTAACAACTGCTGTCATTCTCTATGAATTACAATTCGTTTGTTATTTTTGAGACAGCTTCACTCTGTCGCCCAGGCTGGAGTGCAGTGGTATGATCTCGGCTCACTTCAGCCTCTGCCTCATGGGTTCAAGTGATTCTCCTGCCTCAGCCTCCCAAGTAGCTGAGCTTACAGGTGCACTCCACTACATCCAGCTAATTTTTTATATTTTTTGTAGAGATGGAGTTTTACCACATTGGCCAGGCTGGACTCAAACTCTTGGCCTCAAGTGATCCATCCGCCTCAGCCTCCCAAAGTGCTGAGATTACAGGCATGAGCCATCGCACCTGGCCACTGAATTGTTTTTAAATGTGAGTTCCAGAATGCCTTCACTGTGTGCTTACAGGAAGGTGCAGGTCAGTGTTCAAGAACGGTCTTACTAGAAACTGAGACTATTTTGACGTCCAGAAAATTTGTCTCTCTTTTAGAATGTCTTCACATATTCATGGTTTTCAATCATTGTAGCTGTGTTTGGCATGGCATAACATGCTTCCTTAATGAACCTGGTTCATCCCTCTTTACTGCAGAAACTGTAGCTTAGAAGAGAGGATGAGCGTTTGTGGGGACAGCATATAGCACACAGGGAGCTTGATGGATTTCTTTGTTGGCAAGGTTTTAGAACTCTTTTCCTTCATTAGATATACTCTAAAGCATATTCTAAGTTGTTTTCTTCATCAGTCAGTAGTTGAACATGCTTTTCATTTCTGGATGTTTGTATGAAAGGAATTTCACTGACTGTAGCACAGGGACTTTAATCCTCATGAGTTTTGTTTGTGGAAATAAGCTGTATCTTTCATATATTAAAAATTAAGACTCTTCATCTCACGTAAGGTTGAATGTTAATTTCAGAAAGCTAGAATATATATCCCCAGAATGCCTAGTTTATTTTTTGATGAACAGAACCTGTAGTAACATGAAACCTCAGAAACTGACTGTCTTGTCTTTGACTTTTGAATCTTTAGACAGTACACCCTTTTCTGTGGACCTCTTGACCCCCTCCTGCAGTGGATGCTTTAGTTAGCCATGCTGTGCCCTCTTGTAGTAACTAGTTCTCTGTTTCCCCATAACTGTAGTGAGAGTCAGCCTCAGTCTACCACACAGACTTTAAAGGTTTACAGCTATTTCAGTCATCCTTGTCACTTGTTTTCGTTCATTTGGCAAGGATGGGTCAAAGAAATGACATCTAAGGTGCTAGATCTGCACTTGGCTCTGGGGAGACAAAGAGGAAAGACACAGCCCCTCCCCTCAAGGGCTCTTGAGGATTCCACTTTCTGGACTGGTGGGGGGTCAGGGCACGCACACAGACACGACATGGCCAAAGAGTCCTGTTTGAAGTGCTGCCTGTGGGAGCACAGAGGAGGGGTCACATGCCCTGCTGCCAGGTAGAAATTGGAAGGTGGAGCAAGTGCATTTGAGAGGGCAGTTGAGCTGGGTGTTGCATTATCCGTCAGACACACCAAAGTCTTGAGGCTAATGCTATGTCTGGGGAGTGAACAGACAGGGTTGGAGGTTGGCAGGTAGTTAAGTGAGCAGATACTTAGGTAAACAGGTTGGGGCTAGGCTGGCAGAAGTTTGGATACTGTGGTGATGTCACAGCCACAGAATTTGTTGCTTGGTGTGTCAGGAGCAGGGATGGGAGGGCGTTACGTTACTGGTGAGGCAGGAGGGGCAGGTTCTAGAACACAGGTGGAGCACGGCTGTTGGGGGCGCAGCCCAGTGGAGGGAGGTGGAGCGCCTGTGAGTGGTGTTTTTACTTGAAGCAATGGTGAGATGCTGAGCCAGATGGTCATAGTGAACCTACAGCAACCCCTCATCTAATAAGTCACTTTACCAGGAGTTCCATCCACTTACAACACAGCTTTGACTCTGGTATTAATCAAATAAGGTTTCTAGCTGTTCCCCAAATGTTGAGACTTAATGTAGTGTTGCTGATAGTGTCTCCAGCCCTCCACTTTCACTGTTTTCCTTTCTTTAAAGCAGCAAATGGAAGCGGGAGGGAAGGTGAAGGAGGGAAGCTGAACTACAGCTGATCAACACCCTGTCCATATGGAAGGAGTCAGAGTAACTTTTTCAAGAAAATAATACAGTCTGAAGGCATCTGTTGTTCAAAAGCCTTGTTTATCTCTGAAACCCTAGTGCCTCACTGTAAACCAGCACAGGGCAGTAATCAAAGTTCATGGCTATGGCCTCATATCCTCTGTCCAGGAAGGCAAGGAAGTGGAGGAAAGCTTCACTTTCTGTCAGTAGTTTAAAAGCTGGCATTGCTTGTATCAAGGAGGGGAAATGTTTTTTAGAATAAAAAACATGTAGGCCTTAGGAGGTTGGTTGTTGAGAAAGAATTCATTTTCTTGTGATACTAGATAAGGGAGACGTTGTGCTTTTTGCCAGATTCATTGTATAGTAGTACATAATATCGTGTGTGAATTACGAGCCAGATGATAGATAAGCTTTGATCATGTTTTTCTTCTGTTCTAATTCTCAAGGGAGAGCCTGGGGATGTCCAGGACATGCCTGCTCCAGAATCTCCTTCTGGAAGGGATCCGGCTGCAAATTTCAGTCTAACTTTACCAGAGGACGACGGAAGTGATGAGAGCAGTTCACCATCAGCCTCCCCCGCTGAATCTGAGCCACAGTGCGATGCCAGCTTTAAAGGAGATGCAGGGGAAAATACGGCATTGCTAGGTGAGCAGTGTGCAAATTATAAAACAATGGAATGTGGCCAGGTGTGGTGGCTCACACCTGTAATCTCAGTGCTTTGGAAGATTAAGGGGGGAGGATCGCTTGAGTTTGAGCTATCAAAGAATAAATAACCAGGAATTAAATATAACCTACGTTTTGCTTAACGTATGAAGCTCTTTCTATGTTGATAGGTAGGTGATTTTTTACAGCTACATAGTACTACATTTTGAATTTTCTATAATTTCTTGAAACTATTCCTGGGTGTTTATTATCACTAGCACTTTGAAATCATTATGTATATATACTTACCACTTGTCTAATTGTTTTCTGTCACTCTGATAGGTAAAATGTAGTGAACTGCATGTATTTTTTGTTTGGTTTTATTTGTGTGTTTTGTTTTACTTTTTGAGGCAGGGTGTTGCTCTGTCACCCTGGCTGGAGTATAGTGATGAGAACACAGCTCACTGCAGCCTCAAATTCCCAGGCTTAACTAGTCCTGCCACCTCTGCCTCCCAAGTAGCTGGGACCACAGGCACGTGCCACCACATCTAGCTAACTTTAAAAATTTTTTTGAAGTGATAAAGTCTCACCATGTTGTCTAGACTAATCGCATTTTTTTTTTATTACCGATGAGGTTAATCCTCTTTTCAGATTATTGGTCATCTTTATTCTTTGATGAACTGCTTATTTTATCCCTTGCTTATTTTTTTATGGAGATAGTAATTTTTTCATATTGATCCTTAGAGCTTTTTATACACTGAAAATACTAGGGCTTTGTCATATATTTTGTGTATTTCTCCCCCAATTTCTGTATCCTTTGGCTTTTCATTATACTTTCCAGATAGAAATTATGTAGTTTAGTTTCCTGTTCTCTCATGATTCTGCCTTTGATTGCATGCTGACTTAGGAAGGCCTTTCTTATCTTAGGATTATAAAGATATTGACCTGTACTTTGCTAGTATTTGTGGGTTTTGTATTTTACATTGAAATCGTCGTATATATAGTTTAAGGTGTGAGGAGAGATTTAACTAATCTGTTTTTTTCCTTTTATTCCACTTGTTAAACCTAAGTGTTTAATCAGTTGTCCTAATATTGTTTAGTGAATAATAATTACAAATAATATGTTTTGATATTTGCAAGGCAAATTCCTTCATCTTTATTTTTCTTTTAAAAAAAATTCCTGGGCTATTCTATATTATTATTATTGTTGTTGTTGTTATTGTTTGAAATGCAGTCTTGCTCTGTTGGCCAGTCTGGAGTACAGTGGTGTGATCTCAGCTCACTGCAGCCTTCGCCTCCTGGGTTCAGGTGATTTGCCGGCCTCAGGTGATCTGCCCTCCTTGGCCTCCCAAAGTGCTAGGATTACAGGCATGAGCCACCACACCTGGCCTGTTCTACATTTTTTAAAGATTAATTCTAAAACCATTTTGCCAAGTAAAAGAAAATCTCATCAGAATTTTTATTGGAATTGGATTCACTTAAAGGTTATTTTATTTTATTTTAGAGATGGAGTCTCGCTCTGTCGCCTGGGCTGGAGTGCAGTGGCCGGATCTCAGCTCACTGCAAGCTCCGCCTCCCAGGTTTACGCCATTCTCCTGCCTCAGCCTCCCGAGTAGCTGGGACTACGGGCGCCTGCTACCTCGCCTGGCTAGTTTTTTGTATTTTTTAGTAGAGACGGGGTTTCACCATGTTAGCCAGGATGGTCTCGATCTCCTGACCTCGTGATCCGCCCGTCTCGGCCTCCCAAAGTGTGGGGATTACAGGCTTGAGCCACCGTGCCCGGCAAAGGTTATTTTAAATGGGAAGAATCGATGCTTCAGATTTTGAATTTTGTCATCCTAGAAGAGGAAGCCTATTTTTCCAAAGCAGTAAGATTGAAACTAAGTCAGTTTCTTTGTGGCACATTTAGGATCCGTGAGGCAAAAATAGGTAGAAATATACAATGTAAGTATTAACAGCACCAGAGGAAGAAAAAAGAATGCATTGTGGAAGAAAAAAGGAGAATAGATTTCGGAGAATTATAAAATTGTAGTGATTGATTGGTGTAGGCATTCTCCTAACCAGCTCTCCAGCTAAGACTGGGCCACCTTACAAAGCAGCATGTTCTGTTGGTAAATGGCTCTTATTTTTAAAAATGTCTTTATATGGAGCCAGAATGCATACCTGTGTGATTTTGCCATTGCCTTCCAACTCCAGAAAGAAAACTAACTTTGCCTTCTCTAGTACATGAGCACCCTGGAGATACTAAGACTCTTACTCTGACTAAATGTCCTTCAAGAGCAGCCTCCAGAGTTTTCTGCATTCTTGCTACCTTGTTAACTTGCAGTGCATTACAGTTTACCATTGGCTGTCCTGAAATGCCCTCTTAGAACAAAGATAATAAAATTTGAAATCATGGGTAGAAATAAGGTGGAAGAAGCAGCTAGGTTTCCAAAGCAGCAGAATGTCAGATACCTTCTGAAGCAGCCAGTTTCCCCCATGTCCCCACCCAACCCCATGTGGGGCTCACATTCTGTTTTTCTTTGTCCTTTTTTTAAATTCCCAAGTATTGTGCATCAGCAAGTTGACCTTATCTGTTAATGTTCTTTCAGCCTTGTAACGGTAACAGTATAAATTGAAAAACACTAAATTAGAAAAATCAGGCATTAATACCTCCAGAATAAAATGTAGTTTCACTTACAGTTGAGAAAACATTTACTAGACTCTTAGGAGCAACTAGGAAATGAATGTGGAAGTTACTGTGGTAGACCCTGGAGAAGGTGTTTTCCTGCGGAAGTGCACCTTCCACTGTCCAGTTACGTCACTCTCCACCTACTACACCTCCTTGAAGGGAGGGCAAAATATTTGGTTGGGTGTGGGATTGCAAAGTATTTGATTGGGTGTGGGGGGGATTGGAGAGATACTGGTCAAAAGGTGCAAAGTTTCAGTTAGGAGTAAGTTCAGGAACTCCATTATACAGCATGGTGACTACAGTTCATATAACAATGTATAGTATTCTTGAAAGATGCCCAAAGAGTAGATTTTAAATGTTCTCACTTTGAATAAATATGTCAGGTAATGCACATGAATTAGTGTGATTTAGCCATTCCACAATGTATACGTGTTTCAGAACATCATGTTGTATACCATAAATATATGCAGTTTTTGTCAATTTAAACAGTAAATACACATTTTATATTTATAAAGCAAGAGGAAGCATTTTGAGATTACTTATGTTATTTCACCATTTAATAGAAACTTTAGGCTGGACATGGTGGCACACACTTGTAATCCTAGCACTTTTGGACGTGGGGTGGTGGGGAGCAGATTACATCGCATGAGGCCAGCCTGGGGAACGTGCAGAAACCCTGTCTCTACAAAACATTAGCAGGGCATAGTGGCATGTGCCTGTAGTCCCAGCTGTCTGGGAAGCTGAGGTGGGAGGATCACTTGAACCCAGGAGATCAAGGATGCAGTGAGCCATGGCCATGATCATGTAACTGCACTCCAGCCTGGGTGAGAGAGTAAGACCCTGTCTCAAAAGAGAAACTTTAAATTGGCAAAATAAAAAGTAGTGGATTCTGCTGCTGTCTTTAAGGAAGTATTCTATTCTAAGAGCCTTTTGTGTGGAGTGATTTTTGTATACCTAGTAATAGCAACTGTCTGGATTTCAGTACCAGCTTCTCCTCTTCCTTGCCATCTATAAACCAGGGCTGGCGATGTGTTAATCTCTACCTCTTAGGGTCAATATAAATACTGGCTATTGTTTTCATTGGTGGCAGCGTCACCATCACCTTAGCTACTTGTTCAACTTTTGGGAACATCTTCTGGTACCACCATCTCTAACTGTCTTTAAAGACTGATCTGCTGATGAGATTAATGTTGGCTAGGCTAATGCTAGAAAACTCATACGACAAAGGTGTTTACCAATTTTTCTTGTTGACTATCAATGGGTTATCAGTTTTCCATATATGTTTTATTTAAAATTTTCTGTTAGCCGGGCGTGGTGGCTCATGCCTCCAATCCTGCATGTAATGGTAGACCCTGGAGAAGGTGTTTTCTCCACTTTGGGAGGCTGAGGTGGGTGGATCACCTGAGGTCAGGAGTTCGAGACTAGCCTGGCCAACATGGTGAAACCTCATCTCTACTAAAAATGCAAAAGGTCGCTGAGTGTGGTGGTGGGTGCCTGTAATCCCAGCCACCCAGGAGGCTGAGGCAGGAGAATTGCTTGAACCTGGGAGGCGGAGGTTGCAGTGAGCCGAGATGGCGCCATTGCACTCCAGCCTGGGCAACAGAGTGAGACTCCATCTCAAAAAAAAGAAAACAATTTTTCTGTTTACCATCTTGAATTATCTCCCAGTGAGTAACTGTGTTTGTGTAATTGAAGCTCGGAACATGCTGCCCTCTTCTCCTGATGGAGTAGCTTGTGTCGTTCTCTTGCAGAAGCCGGCAGGAGTGACTCTCGGCACGGAGGACCCCTCTCCTAGCTCACGTGCCCACTGAAGTGGCACCGGCAGAAGTTTGGCTTGAACTAAAGGACATTTTATTTTTTTTACTTTAGCACATAATTTGTATATTTGAAAATAATGTACATTATTTTACCTATTAGATTCTGATTTGATATACAAAGGACTAAGATATTTTCTTCTTAAAGAGACTTTTCGATTAATCCTCATATATTTATCTACTAAAATTTACCATGAACAGTGTGTTGCTTCAGACTTACAAAGACAACTGGGGCAAGTACTCTAATGTAAAGGAAAGGTGGTGTTTCTGTATAATAGACTGGCTGCTACGGTACTGTAAAAAACTGGTTAATTCTATTTTTCAAGGTTTTGGCTAAGCACATCAATTTTAGACTAGTTGAAGTGGAACTGTATAATTCAATTCGGTAATTGATCACATGGGCTTTCCCTGGAGGAAAGGTTTGGTTTTGTTTGTTTGTTTTTTTTTTTTAAGAACTTGAAACTTGTAACTGAGATGTCTGTAGCTTTTTTGCCCATCTGTATTGTATGTGGAGATTTCAAAACCTGAGAGCACTTTTTCTTTGTTTAGAATTAGGAGAAAGTCACTAGATGACTTTAGGATTTGCATTTTTCCCTTTATTGCCTCATTTTTTGTGACGCCTTGATGGGGAGGGAAATCTGTTTATTTTTTCCTACAAATAAAAACCTAAGATTCTATATTGCACATGAGCATTAAGTTCTTCATTGCCTTGTTAAGGAAAATGAGTAGGCAGACTGAGAATCGGTTATATTGATTTCAGTTACAATTTAATCTTTACAATTAAAAGGGCGAAAGATGTAGAATTTTAATTTTTATTGTTGACTCGAAATAACCAGTTTTCTTGATTAGAGTTTAAGCAGATTTAATACTATGACTTTGGTAACCATTTCTTCTTTTTTACTTGCTTGCTGTTCTTTTGGGTCAAAGGAGCAGGCTAATGCAGAGCTTTTGGAGACCGCTAAGTGTTAGAAAGTGATGAAACGCACACTCTGCTTTTCTCACTTCTTGGAGGTAGAAGTCAGGAATATGAGGCAGTTATTTTTTCGAGTGTGGAATTGTAGTCTTGTGTTGCTTCTAGTTACTCTATATCTTTAGTTGGTAGGTAAAAAATGGTTATTTAAAACAATTTTTTTTTTTTTTTTTTGAGGCGGAGTCTCGCTCTGTCGCCCGGGCTGGAGTGCAGTGGCCGGATCTCAGCTCACTGCAAGCTCCGCCTCCCAGGTTTACGCCATTCTCCTGCCTCAGCCTCCCGAGTAGCTGGGACTACAGGCGCCCGCCACCTCGCCCGGCTAGTTTTTTTTGTATTTTTAGTAGAGACGGGGTTTCACCGTGTTAGCCAGGATGGTCTCGATCTCCTGACTTCGTGATCCGCCCGTCTCGGCCTCCCAAAGTGCTGGGATTACGGGCTTGAGCCACCGCGCCCGGCCTAAAACAATTTTTAAAATTATAAATTTATTTTTATAGCCATATAGAGGATATAAGGATTTATATAATTTTCTCAAGCTACTTAATACTTTGATTCGTGAAATGATAAGTGAACAGTTTTACTGAAATAAACTCTACAGATAGATGCAATATGAGGAGTTATTGAAGCAGAAAATGTGTTTTGCTGTGCACACTGAGTGTGTGTTAGCAGACAGCCTCAAGTAGGTTTCCGTAACAGCCATTGCCTTTGAATCTACCTTCTGTAGTTTAATATGAATAGGAAAATACATCCTGATTCTGTAGCAAGTAGACTGTTTGCTCTTTGTCTTTTAGGAAATCCTAGGGGAGGGCTGGGTGCAGAGGCCCACGCCTATAATCCCAGCACGTTGGGAGGCTGAGGCAGGTGGATCACGAGGTCAGGAGATCGAGACCATCCTGGCTAACATGGTGAAACCCTGTCTCCATTAAAAATACAAAAAATTAGCCGAACCTGGTGGCACGCATCTGTAGTCCCAGCTACTCAGGAGGCCGAGGCAGGAGACTCGCTTGAACCCAGGAGGCAGAGGTTGAAGTGAGCTGAGATTACACCACTGCACTCCAGCCTGGGCAACAAGAGCAAAGCTCCGTCTCAAAAAAAAAAAAAAAGGAAAGAAAAGGAAATACTAGGGCAAAATGTTTTAACTAGTCATTCTTCCGAGTAGCTAACGAAGCTGACTTTTGAAAAGAAGGCTGTGAGCTTTGCAGATGCTGCTGCCGCCCGGAGCCCCTTGCTTCCAGCCATGGTCAACCCCACCATGTTTTTCAACATTGCTGTCGATGGCAAGCCCTTGGGCTGTGTCTCCTTCGACGTAAGGGGCCTAGAAACCAAGAAGTGACTGTTCATCTAATCCATAAAATTATGTTAGCAGAGTGGAGCTGTTTGCAGTTCCAAAGACAGCAGAAAACTTCCGTGCTCTGAGCACTGGAAAGAAGGGATTTGGTTATAAGGGTTCCTGCTTTCACAGAATTATTCCAGGGTTTATGTGTCAGAGTGGTGACTTCACACGCCATACAGCATTGGTGGCAAGTCCATCTGCAGGGAGAAATTTGATGACAAGAACTTCATCCTGAAGCATACAGGTCCTGGCATCGTCCATGGCAAATGCTGAACCCAGCCTGAACGTTTCCCAGTTTTTTATCTGCACTGCCAAGACGCCAAGGCTGAGTGGTTAGATGGCAAACGTGGTCTTTGGCAAGGTGAAAGATGGCATGAATACTGTGAAGGTCATGGAGCACTATGGGTCCAGGAATGGCAAGAGCAGCAATTCGCATGAAGATCACCATTGCTAACTGTGGACAACTGTAATAAATTTGACTGGTGTTTCTTTTAAAAAAAAAAAAAACCCTGCCAGACCAAGGTAAGTTGTTTTTGATCATTACAGAAGTGTGATTTCTTAATCAGCAGCTGTCAAACATAGTGTTCCTGAATTTAAAAGCTTGAACACTAAATTATAAATTGGAGAGGTTGGAATAATTATGGTCATATATCTAGAAACACAAGTCTTTAGTAGCAAAAAAGAAATTAGCAAGAGAAGAAACTGTTCGGTACTCTGAATGGAAAAAGTTTTCATTGATAGAAGTTTTTTAGATGAAAATTAACATGATAAAGAAGTGACAGGCCAGGTGTGGTGGTTCACGCTTTTAACACCAACAATTTGGGAGGCCAAGATGGGAGGATCTCTTGAGCCCAGGAATTCAAGACTAGTCTGGGCAACAAGGCAAAACTCATCTCTACTGAAAATTTAAAAAATCAGCTGGACAGGGTGGCACCCGTCTATAGTCCCAGCTACAAGGGAAGCTGAGGTGGGAGGATCACTTGAGCCCAGGAGGTTGAGGCTGCAGTGAGCTGTGATCACACCACTGTATTCCAGCCTGGGCAAGAGTGAGATCCTGTTAAAGGGAGGGGGTGGGGAAGGAAGGGACAAATATTAGAGTTTTTGCTAAAGCTTTTAAGTTGATAAGATGCAGAGAATTGAGGGAATGTATAATAAATTAGATTTCATTTCATTATATTATTTACCACATGAATCACTTTCCTCCAAACAGTTGTCGTAAGAGCCATGTATTCACGTGTAATGAAGACCAGTATTTAACTGTGGGAACCGTGGGTGGTGTGGCGAAGGAGACAGTGTCCGTGACTGTGCCGCTCTCCGCAGCCCCGTCTGCTGTCCTGTTTCCTCGGCTCCTCGGTGTCTGGACTGGCGTTCTGGGTGTCCCAGCGGAAAACGAAAGGGCCAGAGAGGTGTAAACTTACACACCACTTGGCAGGTAATAATCTCCCTATGTGCTATCTTTTTAGGGATCCCGAATACACAGCCTTTCCCAAAAGACTGCTCCCTCCAGCTACTGAGGAATGATGACAAGAAAAGGCCGAATTGCAGTGTCTCCATCAGCAGTTTGCTCTCTCTGGGCACACGATGACAAAATTTGCTGAAGCGAACCACTAGTCTGACCTCAGTAGCAGGATTGGAAGCTTCATGCCATGGGAGTGGTCAAGAAAGGCATCCCAAAGAGAACTGATTTAAAAAAAAAAAAAAAAAGACCTTTAGGAATAGGTGATTGTCCCCATATACTGGGGATGAAATACCCAGTGTAACCAAATTCCCCAGAAAGATCGCTTAGTTTGGCAATAGTCTCTTCTTTTGAGCACGTTGAAGTTTATTTGCTCAATGAAGGCTGAAATTGTAAGTCAGTATATACGTATTACTAAGTAGAACTTGAGGTAATTATATGTTTTAGTCAAAAGCAGTTTCTGTGGCCTTGGTATTAAACCCTACTTTGTGATTTGCTAAAGCACAGGATGTTGACTCAAACCAAAACTAGTTTTGTAGTTAATATATGTTGTGTTTCTGTGACTTAATAGTCAACTAGAAAAGCCACCTACGACATTCCCAGCTAATTAAAAGTTTTTTAAAAAACACTTGTCACCATATTTTCAAAAATACTAACATTTGGATTACTAGTTATAAAAGTGAAATTTCTACTGTGTCATAATCAGCCACGCAGCTGGAGACTTGCCCTCTTTGTACAGCAAAGTTGTGAAAAAAGTATTTGCACTACATTCATTTAAACATTAGGAAAAAAAACCAACCTATGCTTTTCTTTGCTGAGTTGTAGGGTTGTATTATTGGCTAGTGAGAAGCCTGGGAACACCAGGACTTTGTGTGGGCTGACTGCAGGTATCAGATCCAGGATTATACAGGTACTCGTGGAAGTGTCTTGGGGATTTTCCTGGTAAGAACAATAGTGATTGCAAAAAAAAAGATAAGATGTAAAGTGAAATCAGTAAAACGTCTTAGTAGACAGAGGGTGCTGAAATTTTAACGAATGTGTACAAAGTTCTTCCGATACATTAATTTCCCAGATACCCTTAAAATGTTTAAGGAATATCATTCAAAATACTGTTTGAGAGACATGTAACCATCATTCTCCAAGGGAATGCGGATCATTTAGCGTGCTACTTAAAATTAGGTGTAAATGTATATACACTGTAAGAATAAAAATCGATACCATTTCTTTAAAGCTTTCTAAAAGAAAGTTAATTATTTCTAATACTTACATTTTAGGATCTCAAACTATTTTTCTTTTGAAATAACTTTCTACCCTAAGATGTTACTTATTGCTGTCTTCTTTTTAACAGGTGAAGATATTAAAGCTAGAAATTGGAACTAGAAAATCAAAAGAATTCAAGGTGTCTTAACATGACAGTTGAACTCATTTGATTACACTTAAAAGTTTATTGCAGTTATTGAATTTTTTTTTGAGTGCAGTGGTGCCATTGGTGCTTACTGCAGCCTCAATCTCCCAGGCTCAAGAAATCCTCCCACCTCAGCTTCCAGAGTAGCTGGGACTACAGGTGCATGCCACGCCTTATTTTATTTTTTATTTTTTCAATATAAACGAGGTCTTGCTATGTCATCCAGTCTGGTCTTGAACTCCAGTGATCCTCCCACCTTAGCCTCCCAAAGTGCTGGAATTACAGGCATGAGTCACCAAACCCAGCCACCAATTTTACTTTAGGTAAACTTTTATTTTCAAGAAGCTTTTGTTGGTGTTGCAAGTGTAAATCATGACTGTTTTATAAAATGTTCTATAAATATAACCACTATTCTTTGTAAGCCATTTAAAATAAATTTTAAAGTCTTTCACATAAACACCAATATTGTGGTTTTGATCCTCACTTACGAAGTCCCTATTTGAGAACCTCCCTACTAAAATTTATTCGTAACCCCAAAATCACCACATGCAGTCATTTTCAGACATGCACAGAGCCGTGAATGAGCCAAGCTGCCTGACACGCACGTTTCTGATGGAGGCTGGAGGGGATGCCATGCCTTGTTTCCTCTCCTACTACAAACAGGTGTCCTTTCATAGTCTCTTCAGTACCATGTTCTTCACATTTCTGCACTTTTTGTTGGCGATTTCACTATTTAAAATGGCCCCCAGGTGTAGCAACAAGGCTACTGCTTTAAAGGCAACAAGGCTGTGATGTGCCTCATGGACTCAGTGTCTGTAAGATCAGCTTCACTCAGGCATGAGTGATGGTGGTGTTGGCTGTGAGTTCAATGTTTTATTATGCCAGAGAATCAGTAGGTCTTGTAGGTCCTGGAACCTAAGGCTGGGTTGTTGAAACCGCCAATCCAAAAGTACTTCAGTAATAAGCTGTTCTTTTCCCAATGCTAACGGGGATGCTCACTTTTAGGCATAGAAAGAAATCACTTGTTGCCATTGTTTTGTCTGAAGGCAGTCCTCTGATAGATGGGCTTAGTTCATTATTTCCTCTAAGCAAACATTCTTAAACATTTCTCTTATAGTGAAAAACTAAGACAATTTGTTACAAATCTTTAGTACTGCTTTCTCCAGAGTTTTAAGATTGGAACTTTTACTTACCTTAAAATCACTTGGTTTGGTTTCCTTTAACTTTTTCAAAGCGTTAGAGAGTAATTCCTGTTGAACAGATTATCTCCCTTGTAAATACACTTTGAAAATACCTCAGTAAAAGGAATTTCTCATGATTTCTTAAAATAAAAAATATATCAGATAACAGCTGATAAAAAGAACTTTAATGGAAGGCACTGTTGTCCAAAATCACATAAAGGGTAAGAGCCCACATGGTACCACCCTGCTCTCCTACTTCTCAAACCCACATCCACCACCCAGACAGGAGGGTGCAGACCCCACAGGAAATTACCTCCCAGAGCAGTGACTGATGTTTTTCCTTAAAACAAAATAATGGCTGTCTCAGACTAATAACAGAACATCTTAAGAGGAAAAAAACCAAAAAACTATACCAGCTATTACAGCCTGGTAATAGAAGCAGCTTTCTAAGAGTTCCCAAGTTTATAAGAGGCCCAAGAAATGCATTTATTCTGTTGTCTATTAAGCCTCCACGACAAGGAGAAAGTTGTAAGTAAATCCTTGGTTCATGAGGAGTTAAGAGCTTTGTGCATAAGCAAGTTCAAGAACCAAACTCCTGTTTGCCTCTTGATGGTTCAGAAACATTCAGCTGCTTTCACCTCTAGGACAGTATCACAAATGTTTAAGAATTTACTCTCAGTATCAACATTGGAACTTTACGAAAACTGGATTCCTGTTTCATCGGAAGCCTGTATTAATGAAAAACGTATTTTGTTCTTTAGTGCTTAAAAAAACAAAAAACTCATGTTTTTTTGGGGGGATAGCCATTCCTCCTATGGATAGTCATCAGCAAGACACCTAAAAGACACGTTTTCCCCAGTTATTATCAAAAATTCATCTCACGGAAAAAGTCATCCAAGAAAGCAAAACTTTGCTTTAAGTAGATAAAGTACTGTTTATATGCATCAGACCAAGCGATCCACTGAGGGTTTTAACGGTGTAAAAACGAAGTCACAGTACAGCTGAACAGTGAATGGATGGGATGGTTCTGATGAGGTTTTATTTTGACATTTTGGTCTCAGAAGGTGTTTCCCCAGTATCCAATGTCTTCAACAACCGGAAAAGACCAGCAGCTTCTCGTATCCTACTGAATTCAATACAAAATGCCTGCACTTCTATAAACAAATCCTGTACATTAATAATTTTGTTACGGATCAAGGATTGGAGAAACACACACACAAGACGCACCAACCGATTCTGAAAAAGGGGAAAAAAAACAAATGTTAGTGTGCTCATTTTCCTGGCAGGCAATTGTAAAATTTACAGAAATTTCTATTACCTGCATATATTTATCCTTAATTTGTTCACAAGTAGAGATGCAATTTGATATATAAAGGTGAATAAATTCAGGAGGTAGATCAACAGCTGTAGTTAGTCTGTTTCATAAAAGAAAATTTGGGCCATTAATTTCATTTGCTAACATTGAAAAACACTGTTAACTATAAAATACAAAATGTGCTTCGGTCATCTGGTGGAATTTTCTGACATATCCAGTTCCCTGGTTTTAAATACACTTGGGCAAGTAAACCTAAGACCCACACCTACTTACCCATAAATAACACTGTTTTAAAAATGGCTCTACTTACTGTTTACATATCGCAATTATTTTTTTGAGCCCTGCCCCTGAGTATTCTTGATTAAATCATAAGTCATGGTCTGTTATTGGAATTTAGAGTCATAATAAAGGCCAAAGCCAGTATTTTCCAAAGGATTACATGGAATGTTTTAAGGAGAAAAATGAGTGGGGTGGGAACAGGAATTCCATACTCAAAAGTATGAATTTCCAAAAGATTAATATATGCTACCTTTTCTAAACTTACCAGACCTCAAAACTTTTTTCAATAAGGCATGAGGAGGCAGTGCTCCAAGGCCACTATCACGAGCTGCTGCAGTCATGAGATGTGTGTGTCACCAACAAACGTGTTTTCACGCTTAAGGATGATGCACTATGATAGGTGTTGGGGGAAAACAAACAGGACCCTGTCCTTGAATTCCAAGATACTGAGCAGATAGAATCGCACTGACAAAAAGATGTAGTGATTCTGCATCTTGGACTCGGGGCCAAATGTCTGGTAGAGACAAGAACTGCTATAAGAATATGGTGAAGGAGAAATGAACACTCAGCGTGATCAATCCACGCTGTGCAGGCAAACCTGCACAGAACTGGGCCACTGAAAAGAGAGTCTTCACTCAGTAGGGGAAAGACTGGAACAAGGAGTGGGAGAAATGCAGCAACACGTTTTCAACAAGCAGCTAGCTGGTTTTGCCGGTGACCAAGGTTAAAGTTAAAAAATTACTTTGGAAACCTCACGCTTCCTCCCTCTCCTGCTCCTAAAAGAATGCACTCTCCTTCTATGCACATACTTCCACTCCCTTGGCCTCCAGCTGGGCTTTTTTCCCCCAATAGTTGATGAAAAAAGGGCACATTCTGTAGTTCAATTTCACATAGATTTTTTAAAAAGCCCCAACTTCCAAACAGGTGTTAAAAACTATGCTCTCACTGAAGTTTAGTCACTAGGCGCTCAGAACAGATTTCCCTATATAGGAGGACCATATAATTTATCATCCAAAGCAGGATACCACGTGAAAGGGAGCTCAGGATGCAAAGCCTCCACCAACCAGGACTCAGGCACACCTGAACCTCTGGCCATCCTGCACATAAACAACTAAAGCCCTCCAGCCCATCTAATTCACAATTTACCTAAAAGATACTTGTAAGGAAAATACTATAAAATGCAAACACTGTACAGCACACATCAAGAAGGGAAGACGTTCTATTTTCCTGACAGTCAAGGATGGCAGGGTCAGGAGACGCGGGGTCAGAAAGGCTGGGAGAAGAGCACGAGGAAGCTAGGACGGCATTCCTAGGATTCTCAGCTCTTAAGGTCCATATTTTTCCACACTTACAGCTGTTAGTCACTAAGAAAAAAATATCTGTATTTGTATAGGGATAAAGAAGATAGGACTATGTACAGGGAAATGAATTTCAGTAATTGGCTGGCACAGTGGCTCACGCCTGTAATCCTTGCACTTTGGGAGGCTGAGGTGGGCTGATCACTTGAGGTCAGGAGTTCGAAACCAGCCTGACCAACATGGCAAAACCCCATCTCTACTAAAAGTACAAAAATTAGCCGGGTGTGGTAGCACACACACCTGTAATCCCAGCTACTAGGGAGGCTAAGGCAGGAGAATTGCTTGAACCCAGGGGGTGGAGGTTGCGGTGAGCTGAGATTGCACCACTGTACTCTAGCCTGGGCGACAGAGTGAGACTCCCTCTCAAAAAAATAAGTAAAATAAAATAAATTTCAGCAATTTTCATTTATGCTTCTACTAACACTAAATATGTTTGAAATCCTACCCTCAGTTCTTATTAACGCATGCTAAATTCACATGTAGTGAATGCTAAAGCTTAGATTATTTCTTTAATAGTTAATCTTATGCCAAAGGACAAAAATCTGTTACAATTTTTCCTTCCTGGCCATCTAATCTGTATCTATCCCCCACACATTTGATCAAATCTAGAAACTTACCGATTTACAACTTCCATTGAATGTAAAGACATGTCCATATTGACCAGGACAGAGAAATACTCAGTGATCTGGCTTGACTGCATTAATTTCAGCAACATTTCTATAGCGACTAAAGGGTTGTTTTCCACAAGGTCAGGAAGTTTGGCTGGGGTGAGGCCAATATGGTAGACAAGTTTGGGGTCTTTTTCCAACTCACCAAGGAGCTAAATACACCAGATTTTTAAAGAGAGAGAGAGGGAGAGAAAAAGAGGGTCTTGAGTCAATTTTTCCCCCCATGTATATGAAATAAGCATTTTATACAAAAAGCTACAAAACTATCTGCATTGAACCAACTTCATAAATTTCTTCCTTCAAACCCATGATGTCTTGACATTTCTAAATTTACATTTTAATTTTGAACAAACTAAAACGCAAACACATCTAAGACAGTTTATAAATATGCTAATGATTCCCCTTCCTGGACATCAAGTCAGACTCCATACTGTCTGGTCAGATACAATACTGTCTGGTTGTAACAATGTCAAGTCCTTTGCAGGTTTTTTTTTCTGTCATCTGTTGTAACTAAAAATAATCTTAATGACCAACTAGTTCTCCCAAGAAACAGTCCTGCCCCACCCCACTCAGGCAGAGACCAGAACTACCTGAGAAGGGGGCGGAGTGGGAAGCAGGACAGCGGACCTGCTGCAAGTCATCAGTCTGCAGAACTTTACAGTTCAAGTCACAGCCACACTTTGTAATTCAAACAGGTATCCCCAAAAGATTTTTTCCACCAAATAAGCACTTCCTCTTTAAATGTCCTATGCTGTTTTTTGTTTTTTTTCCCTGTCTACTTGTATGTTCCACAGTGGACTGTGTTTTCAGGTTAGTCTCGTGAGCAAAGCGAACTACAAACATTGCTATTCATGATTTCATTTTGAAAATGATGTTTTTGGTGGCAAACTTGATTGGAGAGGTCAGTATCTCCTGAAAAGTTCTAATGCAAACTGGATAAAATTCACCAACCAGTAGAAGAGTGGCCTTGCCTCTCCTGAGGGGAGTCATCCAGTCTCCCGCTCGGGCAGTGGGGGCTACTTTAATCTCAAATCCACCACGATCCAGCTGTGTGATGGGGGCAGGTTCCCCTTCCCAGCCTTGTTTCCTCCCTACAGCCTGTCAGTAACTCCGCTTTCCATCGGAAGTGTTACTGTCTGCTCAAACGTAACCACTGTGGAAAGTGTCCCACTGTACACAGCAGTGACACCCCCACGACCCCATCTCTCCCAGGGACAAACTGATCACAAAGAAACGTCAGAACATTTTCAGCCATCAGACTTCTTGCCCCACCACAGCAAAACTACCAAAGAGCAGAACAAAACTTCAGAGACCCAAAAACCTTTGCAACTTCCTACTGCTGCCTCATGGTGACAGGATTAGTTTACTGCTTATCACTTTCCAAAAAAATACTCTTGTTGGATTAAAGATAAGAAAAGGCTCACAATGGCTGAGTGCAGTGGCTCAAAACTGTAATCCCAGCACCTTGGGAGGCCAAGGCTGGCAGATCACTTGAGGCCAGACCAGCCTGGCCAACAATGGCAAAACCCCACCTCTACCAAAAATACAGAAATTAGCCAGGCATGGTGGTGCATGCCTATAGTCCCAACTGCTGGGGAGGCTGAGGCACGAGAATCACTTGAACCCAGGAGGCAGAGGTTGCAATGAGCCAAGATTGTGCCACTGCACTCCACCCTGGGCAACCGAGTGAGAGACTGTCTCAAAAACAAATTTTTTTTAATTAAAAATAAATTTTAGAAAAGGATAAGAAAACGCTTACAATCAATACACACCTGTGTTTGCTGGGGAGAGGATAAGGGGCTTTTGAAGGCTTTGGCCATTATTCGCTTGATCTCCACACCAGTGCTATTCTTCACACACATTGATTTATCCCACTGGATTGCGTGGTCAGGCTCTGTGGGGTTTAGCCAGGCCAGTTCATCCTCACAAATGTGGAGTGGAGGCGGTGGACGAATAAACTCTGGTCGAAAATGGCCTGTAATGAGAGCAGTGATAGTTGCTCCTGTCAGGAAGCTAACATCTCTACACATGTCACACACTTCACTTAATAAAGTACGCAAAGATATCTCTTAATAAGGATGACGTGACTAAAACTCTTATACTTCAAAATCAGAAGCAGGAGTGACACAGGAAGGCAGGGCTTCAGTCAGAATGCAAACAAGACAATGAAAGAACACTATACCAGCGTGATGCCAGAGAACAAGCTATTCATTTCTGGAGAAAGGAGGAAAGCCTGGCCGTGGCCTGCCCACGCTGCACTCGAGCATGACCACTCAACAGCAAAAGGGCGCGACTGCTAAACGGGGGACGACTTTTGATGAAAAAAATGAAATACTATGTCCTCACACATCCTATTCTGAGTTACCACTATTTGTTCTGCTTTTCCCTGTTTGTTCAGCTGGCACTGTGATCTGTACTAGTTTTACCTTTGCATCTTATAACTGAAGTAACAAATGACGTGGCGATGAAACAGCAGGAGGAAAAGTATGGTTGCCTTTTGATATTTTGAAATGAACGTGGAGACTGTCACGAATCCCTAAATTCACAAATGCTGTATTTATTTTCAGAAAACAATAAAATTACAAAAGGAAAATGAAGTGGTTCAACTCAACTGTTTTATAAAACAAGATTCATCCCTGAGTTACAAACCCACTGAAATAAATGCTGGCTAGGACTTCTGCCGAACCAATTTCACATGTCACAAGGCTTCCACATAGGGCAGAAGTGGCTTATTCCTATCATGGATCCACATAGGGCAGAAGTCGTTTATTCCTATCATGGATCCTAGCCCTGCCAAATGTGAGAGTCCACCGCTGAGTTTACAGAAAACATCTATTTTCTGGTTAAAAATCATCACTTTATCTTAAACATCTCCACTGCCTCTTCACTTAACTCACCAGGACTAGCATCTGAATCTCCCTTCAACCACTTACAAAAATAAAGTTTTTACCAATTTATAAGAAGTACTACTTATGTGATAGAGAGTTCCTGCAAGGTGGGGACATCGGGTATTTGGCTAGACCCACTTATGATGAGTGATCTGCTTTTCACATATCCTCCTGGTGACCTATGCAATTTAGAGTTGTGCCCAAGCCAATATTAGAAAGAAGCCACTACATGCCATGGACATTTCAGTCACACTCGTGACTAGCGGAATTTCAAATATTCAACCTATGTATGCCAAAGATCTACTGTAAACCAAATGGTACAAGAGTCACTGTGTGAATTTCAAACTCATGGTGATGCCACACTATCATCGGGTAAACGTTCTCATTCCAAAGCAGAAAGCTTGCCTTCGTAATTCAAAGCACACAGAAGCCTATCAAACAGATGCCAGGTAGAGTGGTGCATGCCTGTAATTCCAGCTACGCGGGAGTCGAAGGTAGGAGGATCCCCTGAGCCTCAGGGGATGGAGTCCAGCCCGGGCATCACAGCAAGACTCCATCTCTTAAAGAAATCCCCACAAAATGCAGCTAATATTATTTCAAATCCTACAAGTGTTTTCTTTGAATTAAATTAGGAGCTTATAAGAAAAACTTTAAAATGGAAAAGGAAATGATAGTGGTAAGGTTACTTAAGAGGTATGAAACAAAAAGATAATGAGCTGCTACAAAAAGACTCATTTCAGTAAAATCACAATCTAATTAAAACAAAATTTTTTTTTTCCTTTTTGAGACACTCTCACTCTGTCGCCCAGGCTGGAGTGCAGTGGCGCAATCTCGGCTCACTGCAACCTCTGCCTCCCGGGTTCCAGCCATTCTCCTGCCTCAGCCTCCTGAGTAGCTGGGACTACAGGCGTGCACCACTACACTTGGCTAATTTTTGTATTTTTAATAAAGATGGGGTTTCACCATGTTGGCCAGGCTGGTGTGAAACTCCTGACCGCAAGTGATCCACCCCCCTCGGCCTCCCAAATGCTGGGATTACAGGTGTGAGCCACTGCACCCGGCCTGTATCTTTAGGTATGCATAGGATAGACATGCAACAAACAACTTGGCATGCACTTTTCTTAAAGAAGAAACTAATTGTCACTGAACATCTCTTCTATGTTCTAGATACTCACTACACTAGAAAGGTTCACACTAAATTACAATTTAAGTCATAACAAAAATAAGATGATGTCTCAAAAAACTGAAAAGTCCTAGAGGATGCAGACGGAATAAAACCAAGAGTATAAATTAATTTACATATACCTACTTTCAATAGGTGGCTTTGGTCCGCTGACTAAAGCTTCTGTGATCTGAGAGGCAACTGAGCTGTCAAATCCAGAATTAGAAGAATCTGGGTCTGGGTCGCTGAGAATACTGGGGAAACTCGCTTTGCTTTGTGTTGGCAGTTCAGATTGGCGTTCTAGAAAAGGTTAAAATAGGAGACGTTTTAAAATTATGGACATCATGAGGAGAGTGAAAAGACAAGCTACCGACTGAGGTAAGCTATCTGTAACACAGAAAAACAAAGAGCCAGATTCAGAGAGAGAGAAAGAGAGAAAGAGTATGTGTGTGTGCCTGTACGTACAGCAGGTCCTCAATGTCGCTGAAAGATTCTTGGCATCTGCAACTAAGTGAAACGACAAATAACAATTATGTTCATCAATGTTATAATAAAACAGTGTTGATGAAAGTGTTATTCAAAGACCTGATCTACATCACTTCACTTAAATCTGCAGTTTCCAACAACCTATCAGTGATATTGAGGACTTACTGTACATAAATTTTTAAATCAACTGGAAAAAAAAAAAAACCCAACAGGAAAAAATGAACTAATAACTTTAATAAGGATTTTATTTGAAAAGCTTGAATGGCCAAAAAAATCTGAAAAGATGTTTAATCCCATTAGGAACTTGGGAAAATCCAGTTAAAACACAAGATACTATAACATACCCACCAGATTGGCAAAAACATATAAACTTGACATTATCAAATGCGGAAGAGGATGTAAGGTAACTGGCACACTGTTACAGGAATGAAAAATGGCACAGCAACTTTGGAAAACAATTTGACGTTTCCTTATGAAGTTTTACATGTGCATCTCTCCATCTAGGAGACACTTTCACACGCGCCCCAGAATAAGGTGCAAGAATGTTCTCAGCAGTATTATGTCCATCAGTGGCAGAATGGATACAGAACTTGGTATTCCACAGTGTGAAGGTACCACAGCAGCAATGAAGAGCAGCCACTGCAGTTACACGCCTTCAGCATGGACTCATCTCTCACCCCCCAACAGAAGAAAAGCACAAAAGAAGAAATGCAGTACAATTCCACATATATCAAGTTCAAGGGCATGCAACGTGAAACTATAGGCAGGCACAGGAGGGAAGCAAATTTAGGATGATTATCATAAAAATCAGGTTAGTGATGAGGCAGCCACCTGGAGAAACACACAGGGAGCCTCTTGGATGGCAGGTTGCTCCAGGTTCACTTAATTATAATTTCTTTAAAAAGCGAATGCATGTTTTATTTCAGATTGTATCATTTTAAAAACACCTGGCTAAAGTCCTGAGTAAATAACTACACAAATCAGTAAAAGACCATCGACCCGATGGAAAAATGGCCAAGACATATGAAAAGATGCCTTAGACACAGAGCATCTTTTCTCATTCATTTATTAAGAGAAATACTCACTAAAATTATCCTGTAATGCCATTTTTAAAAATATCAGATTGTTGAAGTACAAAAAGTTAGATAACATACTATCAACCAAAATGTAAAAACTGGCCAGTTGCGTGGTAAACTAGTGATCAGTGTTTGTCAGGAATAAATCATAAAGAAAAACAAAACCTCTGAAATGAATACTGTCATTGTTGGGGTAAAACTTCACCCCCTGTAGTCACTTATGTTTAACTTGTCTGCTTACTTTTTTAAAGTTAAGAAAATACAAACTGCATCATCCAAAAATACACCTTTGGTCCACGGATGCCACTGTAAGACACCTGAATTTTAGGCCTCCAGAGAGACGGTCTGGGTGGCTAGCTCCAGAGTGGAGAGGCATGCTTGCTTTTTCTTTACACTTGTGAAGAGGAATGGATTCAGGCATCTGCCAGCTGGGGACAGAATGGCAAGCAGCAAGCTTAGCCGTTCGGGCAGACTTCTCAGCCCTTACTCTAGGCGTGTGATCCTTCCTCCACGTGATATACTTCACAACTTTCTCACGTCTGGCTCAAGACATCCCAAGTTAAAAGGAAGGTGAGATGTAATTCTCACTTTATTATGATAAATACTATTTAAATACTATAAATATTATTATAAATACTAAGCTAGAACCATCAGAATATATCACTTCTGTATCCAGTTTTCAAAGTATCTTCGGTGTTTGTCAGGAATAAATAAAAATAATCATTTTATTTCTATTAAGTTATATCTGGCACTAGTGGCTAATAAGTACTTTTGTACTTATTAGTACAACCTTAAAAAGTCTTAAAAAGATTTCTTTTGGTTTCAGAAAATGACCTTTGTTACATTGTTCTTGTCTCTGCTTTTCTGACAGGGTCTCACTCTGTTGCCCAGGCTGGAGTGCAGTGGTGCAATCACAGCTCAGTGCAGACTTGACCTCCCAGGATCAAGCGATCCTCTTATGTCAGCCTCCTAGGTAGCTGGGACCACAGATGCACACACCACCACACCCAACTAATTTTTTTTAAATTACTTTTGTAGAGACAGGGTCCCCCTATGTTGCCCAGGCTGGTTTTAAACTCCTGGGCTCAAGTGACTCTCATGCTTCAGCCTCCCAAACTGCTGGGATTACAGGTAAGGACCACTGTGCCTGGCCCCATTGTTGTATTGTTTATACCCAATAGTTTAAAGGTTAACAATGTTCCAAAGGAAAAGCTGTTTATTGCAACATGTCACCTTATATCAGAAGCCAAATGTCACAGGTCTATGAAGTCTAAGAGGATGATGGGGCATTGTCAAAATTAATACTTCAGCTTATTTAATTACAAAGTCAAGCATTCACAAACCCAGCTACATATTACAATTTCCCTACTGAGTTGCTCTCAAGTGACAAAATGAATGCTTACAGCAGGTAAGCCCAAAGTGCCTCCTCTACTCCTTCAGAACTCAGAGACCCTCTCTCTCACCACCAGTTCTCCTTCTCCTATAATTTTCTGTCAGAACACACTGTTTACTTCAAGAGCACTCATTCATTTGCTTACATGTTTAACACAGAATGTGCCAGAACAATCCTGAACGAGAACAAAGTTGAAAGTTTTATACCTCCCAATTTCAAAACTTAGTACAAAGCTACAGTAATCAAAACAGTGTGGTACTGGCAGAAAGACAGACATATAGACAAATGGAATGGAATAGAAAGCCCAGAAATAAATCCTTGCATATATGGGCAAATGATTTTCAACAAGGATGCCAAGAGTATGTTGGGTTTGGCTATTGAGGGTTCCTTGAGACAGGTCTCACACTGTCATGCAGGCTGGAGTGCAGTAGCGCAACCACAGCTCACTGCAATCTCCCAGGCTCAAGTGATCCTCCCACTTAGGCCTCCCAAGTAGTTGAGACCACAGGCATGCACCACCACGCCCAGCTAAGTTTTTAATTATTTGTAGAGACAAAGTCTCCCTATGTTGCCCAGGCTAGTCTTGAACTCCTGCCCTCAAATGATCTTCCCACTTCAGCCTCTCCCAAAGACTACAGGCATGAGCTACTACGCCAGCCTTTCTTCAGTTCAAAGATGGATTTTTCCTTTTTTTTAGAGACAATCTCGCTGTGTCACCCAGGCTGAAGTGCAGTGGTGCAATCTCGGCTCACTGCAACCTCCACCTCCCAGGTTCAAGCTATTCTCCTGCCTCAGCCTCCTGAATAGCTGGGATTACAGGTGTGTGCCACCACACCCGGCTAATTTGTTGTATATTTAGTAGAGACAGGGTTTCACCATGCTGGCCAGGCTAGTCTCGAACTCCTGACCTCAAATGATCCGCCTGCCTCGGTCTCCCAAAGTGCTGGGATTACAGGTGTGAGCCACCGTGCCCAGCCAAGACTTCCATTTAAGATCCAGTACTAAAACTACTTTTTAAAACGGATACTAACCTTTTAGCAGTTACAAAAACTATCATTTTAGTAGAGTCCTCAACAAGAGAGTCCTAATATTACCACACAGGAATGCCCAAACCACTGATTTCCTCCTTACCGGCCAAGGCTAACTGAAGCCCACTAATGTCCACAGACTGGCCCATGTTTCCAACGTCCATCAGCGCAATCTGGCGAGGCGTCTTTTTGAAGAGTTCCCGTGGGGGTGCCAGCATCAGCTGGGAAAGAAAAAACTTTTCTGGTGGAGTTATAGGAGGTAAAAATCCTGCAAACAAAAATGTATAACAATTTCTCCAATGGTTACTTTTAAAAATCAACTTGAATCTGGTAAAATCAGTACTTGCTACTTGCCACTTCAAGCCATATATTTTTAAGAACTAAATTATAATTAAGTTTCAGTCAACAAATATATACATTTTATGAACTATGTAATTAAATATGTCATTTGAAATTCTATGATCTGTGGCCCTACCAATGAAAGTTAAGGTTTCTGTACCTGTTAATTTTAAGAGTTAAAGAAAGCGGAAAGAAACACGAAACGTGACTGAGCAGTGAAAGACAGGTTTTCTTTAGTTAAAACATCGGCCAGGAGTGCCTCTCAGGTTTTAACTAAAGAAAATCTGTCTTTGACTGCCATGCTGCGTTTCGTGGTTTTTTCTTTTTTTTTTCTTCTTTTTTGTCATGAAGTCTCACTCTTATCCCCCAGGCTGGAGTGCAGTAGCGTGATCTCGGCTCACTGCAACCTCCGGGTTCAAGTGATTCTCCTGCCTCAGCCTCCCAAGTAGCGGGGATTACAGGCACCCGCCACCACGCCCAGCTAATTTTTGTATTTTTAGTAGAGACATGGTTTCACCATGTTGGCCAGGCTGGTCTTGAACTCCTGACCTCAGGTGATCCACCCGCCTTGGCCTCCCTAAGGGCTGGGATTACAGGCGTGAGTCACCACACCCCACCTGGTGTTTCTTTCCTCTTTACCTCTTACATTAATAACTTTTCTTTTTTTTTTTTTTTTGAGACAGAGTCTTGCTCTGTCACCCAGGCTGGAGTACAGTGGTGTGATCTCGGCTCACTGCAAGCTTCACCTCCCAGGTTCACGCCCTTCTCCTGCCTCAGCCTCCCGAGTAGCTGGGACTGAAGGCGCCCGCCACCACACCGAGCTAATTTTTTGTATTTTTAAGTAGAGACAGCGTTTCACCGTGTTAGCCAGGATGGTCTCGATTTGCTGACCTCATGATCCGCCCGCCTCGGCCTCCCAAAGTGCTGGGATTACAGGTGTGAGCCACCGCGCCTGGCCCAATAACTTCATTTTCTAAAGTGCCTCAATTCTGCAAAGGCTAAAGCTTATATATGCAAGCAAAAACAGACAACACTACAGTGCTCAGACATGCTTTTCTTTCTTCTCTGTTTCCACTGTGTAAAGTGGAATAAATAGAAGAGCAACCAGTAGCAATCCAAATACACTACCTGATCCAACACACAACGCAGTTTACAAATTCCCGCAAGGCTGAATGTTTCTTCCCTTTTGTCCCATGTTCCATTCCTCATCAAGCCTCATCTCTCCCACTGCAGCAATGTCAACAGGCTGCATGCCCTCAGCTCTAGCCCCCACTCCTCTCTTGCCTCCTCTACTGACTTCCCCAGCTCCCAGTTTTGACCCCTGCCCACTCACCACCTCCAGTCCACACTTCCTCTTACCATTTAGTTATATCTCTAGAGTGCAGATCTGATCACATTACTTAACCTGTTTACACAGAACTGAACCCAGATTTCTGTACCATTACAAGACCCTTCATCATCTGGTCCCAACGCACCTTCCTAATCTCACTTCTTGACCTTCTGTCCCATCCATGTACCCTACACCCCAGATGCACAAAATCCCTCAACTTCTACACCCAGTGCCTTTGTTTGCTTTGAGGCAGTCTCACTCTGTTGCCCAGGCTGGAGTGCAGTGGTGTGATCTCAGCTCACTGCAGCCTCCGACTCCCAGGTTCAAGCAGTTCTCCTGCCTCAGACTCCTGAGTAGCTAGGATTACAGGAGTGCACCATCATGCTGGGCTGATTTTTGTATTTTACGTGGAGATGGGGTTTCATCATGTTAGCCAGGCTGGTTTTGAACTCCTGGCCTCAAGTGATCTGCCTGCCTCAGCCTCCCGAAGTGCTGGGATTGCAGGCATGAGCCACCGCACACAGCTTTACACTCAGTTCTTTAATAATACCTGGCAGAGTCACTCCTGCCCTCCCACCCGCATCCCTAATCAATATTCAGCAAAAGTATCACTCCTGAGAATCTCTCTGGCTCCACGGGTGGTCATTCCTTCCTCTGTACTACCCAGCATTACACAGTCGCAGTCCTGCCTCTGTTCAGAGTCATCTGAAAAGCATTCTGAAGACATACCCACTAAGTATGTCTTACCCTAAACAGAAAATATCAGCAGCTCTGGGAGTGGGGTGTTGGCACTGATATTTTCTCTTCTATGTTATCTACACACCATCCCTACCTACTTTAATAATGGTGATCATAGTGAGTAACACTCACAGGTACTTTTATTCTTTGTAACAACTCTACCAGCTGGCAATTGTTACTATTTGCATTTTACAGATGAGGAATCTGAGGCACAAAACCGTTAAATATAATCCATCCATGGATTCTTTCTCTGGCAACTGTCACCCCACCCATGGCAAATCTGTGTGTACAATGCAGTCTACGGACTAGGTGTGGGTTTAGATTCACTGTATATGAGAATGACATTATATAAGTCACAGTTCCTTTGCCTCACTTGTTCTTCAGAATTCAAAGGGCCCTCTGACCTAAATCCCACAGTGTCCCAATCCTCTAATACCAGCACCCCAGGGTGGTGGTTGTCTCTGTGTGTGTGTATTTGTTTAGAACCAGGGTCTCGCTGTCACCCTAACGCATTGCAGCCTCAAACTCCTAGGCTCAAGTGATCCTTCTGCCTCAAACTCCTGAGCAGCTGGGACTACAGATGTGAGCCGCCCCATGCCCAACAATTTTTATTTTATTTTTGTAGACAGGGCCTTACTATGTTGCCCAGCATGGTTTCAAACTCCTGGCCTCAAGCAATTTCCACCCCGCAACCTCCACCACTTCGGCCTCCAGGAGCGCTGGTATTAGAGGCGTGAGCCACCTCGCCAGGCCTGGGTGGTGGGTTTTGACCACAAACCTGGGTTACATTCACTTTCTGGGCAGTCACAAGCTTCTTAAAAGCAGGTTAGGCCGGGCACGGTGGCTCAAGCCTGTAATCCCAGCACTTTGGGAGGCCGAGACGGGTGGATCATGAGGTCAGGAGATCGAGACCATCCTGGCTAACACGGTGAAACCCCGTCTCTACTAAAAAAATACAAAAAACTAGCCGGGCGCGGTGGCGGGCGCCTGTAGTCCCAGCTACTCGGGAAGCTGAGGCAGGAGAATGGCGTAAACCCGGGAGGCGGAGCTTGCAGTGAGCTGAGATCCGGCCACAGCACTCCAGCCTGGGCGACAGAGCGAGACTCCCTCTCAAAAAAAAAAAAAAAAAAAAAAAAAAAGCAGGTTAAGTACCTGTACCCTAAGGGCATCTCAGCCAATACAAAGGGTTGCCCTTCTTAGATAAGGGCACTACAGGACACCAATCAGAGATCCTGATGGGGTGCCAGGCAGGAACGCTAACTAGAAATGCGGCCCTCCTATACCATAAAAACAAACTCCTGGTGTTACCTCAAAATCTGCTGTCTTAGCCTTGACTCACTGTATAGCAGGCCCTACCTATGCTGGTTAAGGAATGTAAGATCAAGCTGTTACCTATCTCTAGCTAAGTGGTTCCTCCACTACACTGGTCCCTAAATCCTTCAGGTCCCCTTGTCACCATGCCATTTTTCTTGTTTTCTGACTGCAAGTCTTCTCCCAAAGCAAATCCACAGAAAGCATCCCCTGTTTGAGCTTAAAAACAAATAAATGGAGCCTCGCATCCAACCTACTAGTTTGATCTCACCAATGCCACATAATGGTAAATATATTTTACATAATTTATACCATGAATGCACTCTACATAACGTCCACTAAGTCATGTGTTTCCAATCGCGAGATCACCAATTTGAGACTTTCTATCCTCTGCCCCCATCCCTAACAAGCTAAGGCAGGCGGCTGCAAAGTCTTTAATGGTGTTTCACGTGTATTTCCGCCCAACAACTTCTTCAGCTTCTTAATACTGACTTCTACGTACCCCTTTGAGACTAAAAACCGGGACCAGATCTAGTCTTACCATTGGCTTTAACTTCACACACCACAGACGGGCTTTCGAAGAACGAACCGTATTTGAGACACTAAACATGTCAAGACCTACACTGAGCTCTATGATGTGATGGGGTGTATAGAGAAATTATTTTCGGTGTCACGAACTTGCAATTAAGCTACCACCTCTCCATTCTTTAGAGTTAAGGCGGGGAGGGAGTGAGGGGCGTAGGAACGCAGAGGGAGGCAGAATAGGATTATCAGTTCACAGGGATAGTTAATTTCCCCTTCAGGTGAGCTCCCAGCAGCGCAGGTGGAAAGCTGCGGAATCTAACGCTATCCACACGGCACAGCTGGCTTCAGCAGGTACCTGAGAGCGGAGGGCGGTCGGGCTCCTGACCGCCCCGGGCGGGCGGCGCGGGGTTGAGCAGGTGCGCGAAGCTGGCGGCGAAGGGGTTTGCGGCCAGCGGCTCGGTGCGGTACATCTCCCAGAGCAGGTAGAGCGCCGTGAGACGCTGCGCCGCGCTGGGCAGCAAGTCCGGCTGCTGAAGCAGCATGACGAGCACCGAACCCAGGCGGAAGTGGTCGGCCTTGCTGAAGTAGTGATGGAAGGCGGTGGACAGGCCCTCGAAGGTGCTGCCGCCGCCCGCCTCCTCCGATATGATGCTGAGCAGGCTCGAGAGCTCCTTCGGGGTCAAGCTCATCCTGCCCGCGGGGCCCCCCGGGCCTCCGCTCCCGGACCCGGGGCCGCTTGCTCCGCCTCTGTCGCCGCCGGAGCCCTCGAAGCCGCTCCTGGACGCCGACCCTGCCGCTTCCCGGGACACTCTTTGCTCCGCGGCGGTGAGAAGCCGGCAAGACGCCGCGCTCGCCCCTCCGCCGGGCATCAACCTCGCTCCCCTTCCCCTCTTCCCGGCCCGAGGGGCCCTGGCGCCGGCTCGCTCCGTCCCCGCGGCCGTAAAGCGCGCTGTTACACGACAGCGTCGCAAACAAAACACGTCGGGGAAACCAGACCGCCGCGGAAAGGGACAGCGCCCAGTGAAAGCGAGGCTGATGGCGCGAAGCCAGGAAGAGGATGGGGAGACGCGGGGTAGGCGGGGCGAATTGGCAGGAAGCGGGGGCGGGGCCCTGGAAGGGAGGGGCGGGGCGAGGTCGGGCTGGCCGCGTTCGGGGCTAGGTCAGCTGAGGTCCCGCGGCAGGAGCGCCGGGGGCCTGTGTGCGTCTGCGCAGCTGCAAGCGAAAGCCGCACCTTGATGGTCCCCAGGGCAGTGCCTGGTGCCAGACGGTCCCAGTAAATGCTGTCTACGTTATTACTTGGAAAAATGCACCTCGGGTGTTAACTATTTTCTTAATATAACATCCGTAAGTATTCGTCATAAAAATATTGTAAATGCGGGCAGGGCGCGGTGGCGCGTGCCTGTAGTCCCAGTGCTTTGAGTGTCCTAGGCGGGAGGGTCGCTTGAGCCTGGGAGTCCCAGGCTGCAGTGAGCGGTCATCACCACTGCACTCCAGTCTGGGCGCTGTGTCTCAAACATTTTTTTTTTTAATATAGTAAGTGAAAAAGATGCCACACATTTCTCATAACCACGGTTAATTTCTAGTCTTACACTCTTTTATTGCAGAAATGGAGTCATACTGCACTATGAGCTTTTTTGTACGTGGTTTTTTTTCTTTTAACACGATTTCAAGAACATGTCTCCAATTAATATTCATTTACAAAACTGTTTGCTATGCCACGTTTTACTTAGACTGCCCTAGAGTGCTTATCCTGGGCACTTAGCGGTGTATTAGAAACCCACGGGGAGACGTTACAAATCCCCCAGAAATGCTGATTCAGATATTAATAAACCCCACCTCTTCGGGTGAGTCTGAGGTGTAGTCTGGGCTGAGAACCACCAGATGGCATTTCCCAGACTTCCCCGGTGCCTAAACCTACAGAAACGTGCATGTATTTCACCAGTGATTACCACCAGCGATTCTTAATTATCTAGTTAAGCGCCACCTCAATTCTTTTTTAAAACATATTTTTGGCGGGGCGCGGTGGCTCACGCCTGTAATCCCAGCACTTTGGGAGGCCGAGGCAGGCGGATCAGGAGGTCAGGAGATCGAGACCATCCTGGCTAACACAGTGAAACCCCGTCTCTACTGAAAAAAAAAATACAAAAAATTAGCCGGGCGTGGTGGCGGGCGCCTGTAGTCCCAGCTACTCGGGAGGCTGAGGCAGGAGAATGGCGTGAACCCGGGAGGCGGAGCTTGTAGTGAGCCGAGATCGCGCCACTGCACTCCAGCCTGGGCTACATAGCGAGACTCCATCTCAAAAAAAAACCATATTTTTATTTTATGTGTTTTTGGGGAGAAAGATATTTTAGGTTTTTTTTCATCTTTTTAAAATTTGTATTTCAGTAGTTTTGGGGGTACAGGTGGTTTTTGGTTACATGGACAAGTTTTGAGTGGTGACTTCTGAGATTTTGGTGCACCCGTCACCAGAGCAGTGTACACTGTACCTGTCAGGCCTCTGCGCCCAACCCTTCACATATACATCCAGATGGCCTGAAGTAACTAAAGAATCACAAAAGAAGTGAAAATGGCTGGTTCCTGCCTTAATTGATGACATTACCTTGTGAAATCCCTTCTCCTGGCTCAGAAGCTCCCCCACTGAGCACCTTATGGCTCCAGCCCCTGCCTGCCAGAGAACAACCCCCTTTGACTGTAATTTTCCACTACTTTTATTGCACACACAGCTTGTTTGGTGGTCTCTTCACACGGACGCGCTTGACAATACCCAAAATGTAGTTTTTTATCCCTCACGCCCGTCCCACATATCCCCACTCCCGCCCCTGCGTCCTCAAAGTCCATTATATCATTCTTATGTCTTTGCATCCTCATAGCTTAGCTCCCACTTATAAGTGAGAAGTGTAGTGTTTGGTTTGCCACCTCAATTCTTAAGAAAAATTTAAGGAAGAGAAATTGCTGGGTGAACAGGTGTGATATCTACTGAATTTTAAAGGCTTCTTCAATTTACTGCTAAATTGCCCTTCAGAAAGATCCTTTCTATTAACGTTCCTAACAGCAGCAGATATAATGTGGTAACTTGAGGAACTGATTCAAATTAGCTCAAAAGTATTCTCATTAATTTTTTATTATAGGGGCTGGACATGGTGGCTCACGCCTCTAATCCCAGCATTTTGGGAGACCGAGATGGGTGGATCACTTGAGGCCAGGAGTTTGAGACCAGCCTGGCCATGGTGAAACCCTGGCTCTACTAAAAATACAAAAATAAGCTGGGCATGGCGGCTCGTGCCTGTAATCCCAGCTACTTGGGAGGATGAGGCAGAAGAATGGTTTGAACCTGGGAGGCGGAGGTTGCAGTGAGCCAAGATCTCACCACTGCACTACAGCTGGGGCGACAGAGCAAGACTGTCTCAAAAAAAAAAAAGTTATGATAATAAACTTTATTTTGTGCAAGCCATTTTACATTGGGTGGTCTGTGGGTCTATTATAGTAATTTTCCTGCAGTGCTAATACTATTTAATAGTACTAATTATACCAATTGCCAATTATTAATGTAGTAATACTAATACTGTGAGTTTTTTCCAAGATGTTTCAAAAATATTTGAACAATATATTTTATCTTAAAAAAAAAAGACACATGGGAAGCCGAGGCGGGTAGATCATCTGAGGTCGGGAGTTCAAGACCAGCCTGACCAACATGGAGAAACCCGTCTCTACTAAAACTACAAAATTAGCCGGGGGTGGTGGTGGGTGCCTGTAATCTCAGCTAATTGGGAGGCTGAGACAGGAGAATCGCTTAAACCCTGGAGGCAGAGGTTGCAGTGAGCCGAGATCGCGCTGCTGCACTCCAGCCTGAGTGACAGAGACTCTGTCTCAAAAAGAAAACCGGTTAGGACTAGGTGTGCCACCTGCATAGAGTATGTATCTCTGGCAGCCCCCGCCCCAGTCTTTTATTATGCAGGCAGGTAGCTATTCTTGTGACTGATCTCTTTCCTGCTGTGTACATGCTAACATAAAAGGGAAGGTAGAGCCCCCATGGTGGACATGCATGGCCCCAGGTTGCCCTTTCTGTCTGTGCGGCTTCTGGCATCACCCTGTGCAAGCTTCCAGCTTCCTTATTTATGTTTGCGGCTTGATCTTTCAGGCTGCTCTTTGTTAGAAAAGAAGTGATTTCTTGGGCTGCTTTTTGAAGGGAAGTTCTGCCATTCTCTCTTCCCTTCATGAGCATTTCCACGTAGGATATAAGGCTCTGGCTTGCCTCGTACAGCCCCTCATTTCCTTCCCCGTATTTGGCAACCGGACCAGCATCCCGGATGACATAAACTATGCCGTTGGTGGTTAGAAGACTTGGGACATTTCTCTCTTTGCCAGCCTCAGTTTAACCCAGGAGACAAAGATTATTTTCCTTATTATCGCTTCTGCATAGGATCTGCACTCAGAACTATTGAACTTCTCCATTTGGACTGCCACTCATACCTATGGGAAAGGGTAATATAATAGATCGTTGGCTAAACAACAGGGAATCCTATTCATATGCTGGAAAATGGGGACAAAAGGCTTTGGTATATAAAACATTATTCCCACCTTGGTCTAAAAACTCACTGCCACCTACCTTAAAGCTATTATGCTTACTTGCTACTTTTAGAGAATTCATTCTATTAGGACAATTCCAAGCTCAAAAATATGCTAACTGGTGCCTTGTTAGCCACACAGAATTGTACCCAAAAACTTTCCAGACCAACTCGCTATAAAATTAAATTTTCTTTAGGTGTCCACGCTGCCGCTAAGTCATGCCTGAAGCAGCCCTGAGAAATATCGCCCCACCCCAATAACCCCCAGGAAAAGCTTATATTTTCTTTGTCTTTTCTTACAACCTTATTATATTTACTTACATTTTATAAGTAAAAAGACAGGACTGTCAGGCCTCTGAGCTGAAGCTCAGCCATTGTAACCCCTGTGACCTGCACATATACGTCCACATGGCCTGCAGGAGCCACGAAGTCTGGAGCAGCCAAAAAACCACAAAAGAAGTGAACAGCCATTTCCTGCCTTAACTAATTAATCCACCTTACGACATTCTACCATTATGACTTGATCTCCTGCCCTGCCCCAACTGATCAATCGACCTTGTGACATTCTTCTTCTGAACAATGAGTCTTATGATCTCTCCACTATGCACCTTGTGACCCCTCCTCTGCTGACAATAGATATCCACCTTTAACTGTACTTTCCACTGCCTACCGAGGCCTTATAAAGCTGCCCCTCTCTTGTCTCCCTTCGCTGACTCTCTTTTCGGACTCAGCCCACTTGCACCCAAGTGAATAAACAGCCTTGTTGCTCACACAAAGCCTGTTTAGGTGGTCTTCTGTATGGACATGCGTGACACTAAGCAATTTTAGAAGTGTGAGACCCCTAGGGTTAAACGTGAATGGGAGGAAACTTGAAGTTTCTTCCAAAAGTTGTATTTATTTTTCTGTTTTTTCTTAATGCAATGGAAACTGCAACCTGACTTTTCACAGGCCCCAGGTCATCCCCTTGCATGAGTTCAATCACTGGATCTTGCTTTTCAAAATTAAATCATTAGATCTGGAGCAAAAAAATAGGCCCCTCAACCTTTTTCCTTAAATTATAACTGAAGAAAAACTACTACTGCTATTAATTGTAATGATCACTCCTTCCCCCCCACAACTGTCCTCAAAGCATCTACTGGTCCTGCCTTTGCACACTGCGGTCTACATTCTCATTGCCCCACTTCTCAACTAACCCTCCCCATCATGTCCTTTTCTAAAGATCCAAGCTGGGCCCGGTGGCTCACGCCTGTAATTCCAGCACTTTGGGAGGGCGAGGTGGGTGGGTCACCTGAGGTCAGGAGTTCGAGACCAGCCTGGCCAACGTGGTGAAACCCGATCGCTACTAAAAAGTACAAAAATTAGCTGAGCGTGGTGGCAGGCACCTGTAATTTCAGCTACTCGGGAGGCTGTGGCAGGAGAATCGCTTGAATCCAGGAGTTGGAGGTTACAGTGAGCCAAGATGGTGCCATTGCACTCCAGCCTGGGCAACAAGAGCGAAACTCCATCTCAAAAATAAATACCACCCTGGCCAACATGGCAAAACCCCATCTCTACTAAAAATACAAAAATTAGCTGGGTGTGGTGGCACATGCCTGTAATCCCAGCTACTCAGGGGGCTGTGGCAGGAGAATCGCTTGAACCTGGGAGGCGGAGGTTGCAGTGAGCCAAGATCACACCACTGCACTCCAGCCTGGGTGACAGAGCAAGACTCCGTCTCAAAAATAAAATAAAAAAATAAAAATCCAGTAAAGACTTCTAAATAACCTTTAACTGGTAACAAATCACTTGGTTTGGAGGTGACTAACAATAGTAAAAGTTCAGACCTCATGACTGAGCTCAAATTCAAAAGATTGTTCTAGAATACCCTGCTGTTAAAAAGGGAGACAAAAATATTCCCTCAGCAGCATAAATAAGATACTGTCAGCCTGGGTAACACAGTAAGACCCCCATCTCTACAAAAAAATTAAAAAATGTAAAAACCACAAAATACTGTGCAAGCTTCCCATTCTTATCTCATTCAAATCCTACCCATATTTTCTCACTGTGAAGCAGAGGCTTGGCAACTTATAACTTCTCTCCAATAACCCACAGAGATGCTGATTCGAATGTCAATTGAGGTTAATTTTATGAAATACAAGAGGAGAGTTTTCCACAAAACATGGGCTTTGCAGTCAGGTAGACGTAGGTTCAGATTCTAATTCTACTATTTATTAGCTATGTATCTTCAGGAACTTTGAATAAGCTCTCTGAGCCTTAGTTTCCTCATTTCTAAAATGAAAAGTAAAATCTTCATGTTCTGCAGGATTGGTCAATCACTAAAACAAAAAAAAACTCCCTCATGGAATCATCATAAAAATTAAGCAAGATACATAAGTAGAGTTGTACACATAGTGGGCACTCAGAGAATGTTATTTTCCATTTCCTCTTAGTCATTCTGTGGCAGGCCAGGTCTCGCTAATGTAGGCCTCCAAAACAACTGTTTCAGGACTGACTGACTGACTGGTTAAGTTAAAATTTTTTTTTTTTTTTTGGAGACAGAATCTCGCTCTGTCACCAGGCTGAAGTGCAGTGGCACAATCTTGGCTCACTGCAACCTCCACCTCCCGGGTTCAAGCGATTCTCCTGCCTCAGCCTCCTGAGTAGCTGGGACTAGAGGCACGCGGCACCACACCCAGCTAATTTTTGTATTTTTAGTAGAGATGGGGTTTCACCATGTTGGCCAGGATGCTCTCGATCTCTTGACCTTCTGAACCACTCACCTTGGCCCCCCAAAGTGCTGGGATTACAGGCATGAGCCACTATGCTGGCCCAGGACTAGACATTTTCAAGATGGCGGCTCCATCTTCCCTTCTCTTCCAGCCACATGTACTGTAAAGGGGCAGACAAGACCCTGATCAACTGGAAAGTTCATTTGTATAAGATTAGAGTGGGGTGACGAGCCTTCCCCATACACTATGTAAATATTAAAAGCTAAAAAAGCCAGTGCCCTTGTACAAAGGCTGGAATGTAACAAAAGCCTACCAAGAGTTTTGACTAGGCCTTTCCTGGGTCTTAAAGCATGACAAAATAACCAAGGAATTCTTAACAGGACCCATTTAGGATTAAACAAGTTTTTGGGGGGGAGTCTGAAGAAACTCCCCCAGTCCTCCACAAACAAGTTTATTGGGGGTCTGAAGGAACTCCCCAAACCTCCATGATTTAGCAGGAGACAAGGTAAGTGTAATCACTCCAATACCTGGACCCATTTAGATTAAGTAAATTTACTGAGGCTCCAGAGGAAGGTCGTCAGGACTCAGACCTTAGTTATAGATTAAAAGAAGTTAATCACTTACATCATTAGATGAATGCACACTTACATGTAGACTTACAGCTTACAAGGTATATAAGCTCTAGAAAACTTTGTAATTTTGAGTTGATCTGGTGATAATTTCCAGGCGTTCACCCTGTAGCTGGTTGCAGAAATAAAAACTGTCTTCCTACCCAGTTCATCTGCATCTTCTTATTGAGCCACAAGAAATAGCAGCCTGACCCTCAGTTTGGTCCAGGAATGATTTGAACAGGTTTAACTAGCACTCTAAACCATTACGTATGTTTTTGTTTTTGTTTTTCTTTTTTTGAGATAGTCTTGCTCTGTCACCCAGGCTGAAGTGCAGGGGTACCATCTCAGCTCATTGCAACCTCCACTTTCCAGGTTCAAGCAATTCTCCTGCCGCAGCCTCCCAAGTAGCGGGGATTACAGATGTGCACCACCACACCCAGCTAATTTTTGTATTTTTAGTATAAGAGATGGGGTTTCACCATATTGGCCAGGCTGTTCTCCCTCAGGTGATTTGCCTGCCCTGGCCTCCAAAAGTGCCAGGATTACAGACGTGATCCTGTACACCCAGCCTTAAACAGTTAAATACGTTATCAATCCTTTGTATTAAATATCTTAATGGTAAAATGTTAAAATATTAATGTGAATAACAGCTGGCATTAAATATTGAAATTCACAGGAGAACTCCTTGATCATTTTAATTAGCATCTGTTTATTTGTGCCATGTGATAAAACAGCTTTTTATGAAACAGCATTTTTTCTTTTTTTTTTTTGAGACAGAGTCGCACTCTGTCACCCAGGCTAGAGTGCAGGGGCGTCATCTCAGCTCACTGCAGCCTTCACCGCCCAGGTTTAAGCAATTCTCCTGCCTCAGCCTTCTGAGTAGCTGAGACTATAGGCGTGCACCATCATGGATATTGTGGAATCTGGCCAGCAGCCTGCAATGCAGCGGTGCTCTTTCTTTTTTTTTTTTTTTTTTTTTGTGACAGAGTCTTGCTCTGTCACCCAGGCTGGAGTGCAGTGGCCGGATCTCAGCTCACTGCAAGCTCCGCCTCCCGGGTTTACGCCATTCTCCTGCCTCAGCCTCCCGAGTAGCTGGGACTACAGGCGCCCGCCACCTCACCTGGCTAGTTTTTTGTATTTTTTAGTAGAGACGGGGTTTCACCGTGTTAGCCAGGATGGTCTCGATCTTCTGACCTCGTGATCCGCCTGTCTCGGCCTCCCAAAGTGCTGGGATTACAGGCTTGAGCCACCGCACCCGGCCGCGGTGCTCTTTCTTTGTTCTCAGGTGGATCGGCAGGTCGAGAAATAATAGACACACACAAGATAGTGAAAGCTGGGTCCAGGGGGGTTACCGCCTTCTGGTCCTGCAATGCCGCCAATGCACTGGATATGCCAGGATTTATTATTAAGTTTAGTGAGGATGGGGGTAGGTTAGTGAGGAATTTAGGGTCGTTTGATAATGACATGAGATGGTCACATGGGGATGAAGTAATTCTTTAACATAACATCTGTATACAGAAGTACAGTATACAGAGATAAGAATTTGCAATGTAGTTTATGCATCAGTAATTTTTAACAGCCTTAAAACAGAAACACAGTCTTTCCATAACCTATGATTAGCAAGATATTAATCAACAGGAACAGTTGCAGCAAAAGCTGGTTACAAACAATGCATAGAAATAGGACGTGAAGCTAGACAACTAGTTAGACCAGAAATTCTCAGAAGGGAGTATGCCTTAACCCTGAAGAGGCCTAGAAGAGCTATGGCAAGATGAGGGCATTTATAGCCCTATCTTACCCATATGAACAGGAGCCCCTCATGCGTCTGTTTATAGGCTCCCCACAAGGGTTGCATTCCATTCCCAGAGCTATGAACATCTGTTTTTCTGGGATAGGAATCTTGGTGATGTGAAACCTCCCTGACTGCATGTCTGTTCATAGACTCTCTGCAGGGAGAAGCACATCACACACCGTTGGCTCATTCTGGCAGTCCAACCTGGCATTGTCTTTACACAATCCTGCATGCAATTTTGTATTTACAATAATCAGGAGCATTTCATCTTTTATTCCGTATCAATAGTTTCAGGGGGTCTCCCTACATCTCCCCGTTTTCTCTGATTTGAATGAACCATAGCAATCATAGATTGGCAGTGATCATGATTGGATTGAAGAGTATTTTTTCCAATTTTACACATGAACAGTAAACCAATAACACAAATTATACACAGAACAAAATTAACGATAGTGGATCCTCCCAAAGATTTTACCCATTGAATGGGGTTGAGATTAGATAACCCCTCAGATATACCATCTAAAACTTCAGCACTGGGTAAAGAGTTAAGTGTGCTTGAGAGGCCTCAAAAATCTGTTCTTAGCTTGTTTATGTCTAAACTTAAATTATCTTCACTTCCTTGTAAATGGAGTTTTACTGATTCCCAATTGTGAACAGACTGATTATATTGGAACAGAGTTATACAAAAATCAGAAATATTCCAGTCACATTGCATTTATAATCTATGTTCGAAACTCATAATTCTATCTCCCATCCATATAACAATTAGTCTTAGATCATTAATTTGATTGGCAAATTTTTGATCAATACCTGACTGAGAATTCCACATCCGAGTAGAATTTTTTTTTGCTATTTATCCACAAAATGAACAGTTTGAATAGATTGATGTCATGCAACTCCAGCAGTAGCAGCAGTCACAGTAACAGCAATCAAGCCCATTATTAATGCAATTAATGTAAAAATAAATCATTTACTCCTTTTAAGAATTTTTTTTTGTAAAATATGGTTAATAACAGGGATAGAAGTGAAAGATTCTCAAGGCCTATGTAAAGCTATGGGGAGCCAAATACCTTCTCTGGCTCTGACTATTAAAATACTGTGATATTGATTAAAGGATAAGTCAATACAACTATACAAGTAACAATTAACACATGTAATTATGTTGGTTTTTGAAGTAATATGCATCTTTCCTACTAATAACATATATGGTGGTTTAACACAACTTGTAAGTGGCATAGTTTTATTGGACTCCATATAGATAGTATATATATTTTGGGATGGCACTCTTTTGTGAAATGTGGGGTGGGGGGAATAGGTTGTATGAGAGGTGCTGGGGGGACATCAGCAACGGGAGGGCATATAAGTCCTCATAATCTTTACTGTCCCATCTTTGAATTGACCTTTTGACGATGGCCATAGTGATATTTTTGGCTGTGTGGAAATAGTCGTGTGAATCAATCTGTTGTCTTAGTTTTCGAGGTGACAAAGTGGATTTATAACACTTTCTCCAGCCCAAACTCTCATACCAGTCATAGCTATGGTTAATCTCCATAATTCTGAATGTTCAGGTCCTAAGTGGGGAACAACGAGCCTTGGCTTTGGAGGGGCAACCCCTGCCCCTTTCCACTTACAAGGAGAAAAGGAGTTAAATCTACAATGTAATAGGGGAGGGTTGTCACTGCTTTTTTGATAAGTAATATCATAGAGAAAATGTTAACCATCTCTATGACCCTGAGAGCAATCATTAGTAATATGACCTTTGGGAGCTCAATCAGCAATGGCATAGTGAGAAGAATTAAATAGCACAGTTCCTTCTGGACTAACACAATCCTTCCACATTAATTTGTCAGCATTTGAAGACAAGTTGAGAGGACACGCAGGTCCTAAAGGCTTATACTGGGATGTGTGAATATAATCAGTGATTCCTGTTTTGATCTGCCTTAGAGGTTTTAATGAGAGCTCTGATACCAAGTGTCCTAAAGGAGGGACAGAGTGACCAGACGGTAGTGTGACCACCCAAGTTTGAATATCTGATGAGAGACATCCATTAGTGGGTCCCAGGCACAAAGGTGGATACCTAAAACCTACAGTGATATTGAAAGGGGTTCCTGCTTCTGAAGGTTGGGCAGGACAATGATCATCTACAGAACCAGGCATCCAAATACTATCATTAACATAGACCTCGACAGGAATGTCCATCCATGTCATGGCTCGAATAAGAGGAGGAAAAGGAATATAGGCCCAATATGTATAGTTTTTAACAGTCTGTGGAGTGACAGAGGGTAGAAGGATCAGTGTCATCAGGAGGAGGCAGAGATTGAGCTGGATCTGGATCGCTGGAGACAAGTTGTTCAGGATGGCTGACTGGATTGTTTGTTGTAAAGGAGTTAGTGTGGTTATTTTCTCTTTTTTTTTTGATCGTTGGATGTGTTGTTTTTTGTTGCAGGGTTTTCTTCAGCAAATTTCTCCTTCTCGTTGTCGCATGCATCTTCAGGACACAATTTCAGGTGTCTAGCAGGAATCCATACAGGCTCACCTGGGGAAACACAAACGTAGCCTCTTCCCCACGTTAAAATAGAAGCTTTTGACCATGTATTAGATTGAACATCTTTCCACCATACTTCCCTTCTTGGTTTACTGTGAGATGGTTACCAGAGAAATGTTTTTCAGCAGCAGTAACAGAACTAGATTTAGGAATATTATGAAAATTTAACGTGAGCAATTCCAAGTTTAGTTGTATGTGAGGGGTAGACAACTCCTTACCCCCCTCTTTTTGTTTAAGTAATTGTAATTTTAAAGTTCTGTTACTTCTTTCTACAATAGCTTGGCCTTGTGGGTTATAAGGAATACCAGTAATATATTTAATATGCCACTGATCAAGAAAATTTTTAAAAGCTTTACTACAACAGGCTGGACCATTGTCTGTTTTGAGCTCACTAGGAATTCCCATAACTGCAAAACATGAAAACATATGTTTTTTAATGTGAGAAGTGGCTTCTCCATTTTGACAGGTAGCCCAGATGAAATTGGAAAAGGTGTCAACTGTGACATGCACATAAGCTAATTTTCCAAAAGAAGGAACATGAGTAACATCCCTTTGCCAGATAGAATTAGGAGAAAGGCCTCGGGGATTAACTCTGGGAGATGGTGTGGGTAAGACAGGAACCTAACATTGTACAATTTGTTTAGCTTGTTTCCAGCTGACAGAATATTTATGTTTAAGACCTGAGGCATTAGTATGAGTGAGTTGATGAAATTGTTCTGCATCTGTAATGGCTAGAGAAAGGAAGAGTATCAGCTTTGTGATTACCACTGGATAAAGGTCCAGGCAAATTAGTATGAGAATGAATGTGAGTGATAAAAGAAAAAAAAGGGTGCTTTCGGTTTCTGACAGTTTTTTGTAACAAAGAGAACAAGGAAAACAGATTAGTGTCAGCAATATTTTTGATGGTAGCTGTTTCTATTGCCTTAGTGGCATGGACTACATAAGCTGAGTCAGAGACAATATTAAGAGGCTGATCAAAATCTTGTAATGGGGAGATAATAGCAAACAACTTGGCTTTTTGAGCAGAAGTGTATGGAATAGAAATGACTTTATCCTTTGGTCCTACATACCCTGCCTTTCCATTACTGGATCCGTCAGTAAAAATGGTAACAGCTGCCTCTAGTGGTGATGAATGAGTAAGTTTTGGTAGACTCCAGGAAGTATTTTGTAGAAATTGAAAGAATTTTGACTTACGCAAATGATTATCAATAGTGCCAATGAAGTCAGCCAGATTAGTCTGCCAGCACAAGGATGTAGAAAAGGCATTTTTAACTTTATTTTTTGACAAAGGGACCACAATAATGTTTGAATCAAAGCCGGAAATTTTAGTGATATGTTAACTTCCTAACCCAGTTAAAGTGGCCATTTGATCAAGATATATTGAAAGAGGCCGGGCGCGGTGGCTCAAGCCTGTAATCCCAGCACTTTGGGAGGCCGAGACGGGTGGATCACGAGGTCAGGAGATCGAGACCATCCTGGCTAACCCGGTGAAACCCCGTCTCTGCTAAAAAAAATACAAAAAAAACTAGCCGGGCGAGGTGGCGGGCGCCTGTAGTCCCAGCTACTGGGGAGGCTGAGGCAGGAGAATGGCGTAAACCTGGGAGGCGGAGCTTGCAGTGAGCTGAGATCCGGCCACTGCGCTCCAGCCTGGACAACAGAGCGAGACTCCGTCTCAAAAAAAAAAAAAAAAAAAAAAAAAAAATTGAAAGAGTTTTAGAGACTGAATTAGGAAGAAATACCCATTGAACTAGAGAATCATTTTGTACCATAAGTACTGTAGGAAAGTGGATGGAAGGAAAAGCTAAAAATTGTAAAAGCAAATTTGGGTCAATACGAGAGACGTGTGCCTCTCTCACTCTCTGTTCTACAAAAGACAACTCTTGTTTTGCTGGTTCAGATAGGGAGCGAGGACTGTTTAAATCTGTATCTCCCGATAAAGTAGCAGATAGATGAGATAATGCATGAGTAGTGAGGCCTAGGGTTGGTCTGAGATAACTGATGTCACCTAGTAATTTTTGAAAATCATTTAAGGTGTTTAAATTGCCAGTACAAAGTTGGACTTTTGGGGGCTTAATGGAACGAGCTTCTAGCTGCATTCCTAAGTACAGAAAAGGAGCAGCTTGTTGAATTTTATCAGGAGCGATGTGGAGTCCTGCATTGGCAACAGCTAATTTTGAAGAGGTAAAACGGGCCGGGCGCGGTGGCTCAAGCCTGTAATCCCAGCACTTTGGGAGGCCGAGACGGGCAGATCACAAGGTCAGGAGATCGAGACCATCCTGGCTAACACAGTGAAACCCCGTCTCTACTAAAAAAAAGTACAAAAAAACTAGCCGGGCGAGGTGGCGGGCACCTGTAGTCCCAGCTACTCGGGAGGCTGAGGCAGGAGAATGGCGTAAACCCGGGAGACAGAGCTTGCAGTGAGCTGAGATCCGGCCACTGCACTCCAGCCTGGGCAACAGAGCGAGACTCTGTCTCAAATAAATAAATAAATAAATAAATAAATAAATAAATAAAAATAAAGAGGTAAAACATTGAATTAATTTATCTTTAGTGGGAGCAGCAATCAGTATATCATCCATATAATGAAGAATGTAATTATTTTTAAAAGTCTGTCAGATAGGTTGTAACACAGTACCGATAAACAACTGACAAATAGTAAGACTGTTAATTATTTCTTGAGATAAAACTTTCCATTGATATCTAGCTGTGGAAGCTGAATTTTTTTTTTTTTTTTTTTTTTTTTGAGACGGAGTCTTACCCTGTCGCCCGGGCTGGAGTGCAATTGCCGGATCTCAGCTCACTGCAAGCTCCACCTCCCGGGTTTACGCCATTCTCCTGCCTCAGCCTCCTGAGTAGCTGGGACTACAGGCGCCCGCCAACTCGCCCGGCTAGTTTTTTTGTATTTTTAGTAGAGACGAGGTTTCACCATGTTAGCCAGGATGGTCTCGATCTCCTGACCTCGTAATCCGCCCGTCTCGGCCTCCCAAAATGCTGGGATTACAGGCTTGAGCCACCGCGCCCGGCCTTGGAAGCTGAATTGTTAATGGAAGGTATAGTGAAAGCAAATTGATCACTGTCTGACTTGTCTAAAGGAATATGAAAAAAGCAGTCCTTAAGGTCAATGATAATTAAAGATCATTCCTTAGGAATCATGGAGAGGGAGGGCATACCAGGTTGTAATGCCCCCATAGGTTTCATAACTGGATTAACAGCTCTTAAGTCTGTTACCATCCTCCATTTTCCTGACTTTTTTTGTACAACAAATACAGGCGAGTTCCATGGAGACAAGGAGGGCTCAATAGTGTTTGCTTGTAGTAAATCATTAACAATTTCAATTAAAGCCTCCAACTTGTGTTTGGAAAGTGGCCACTGCTCTACCCAAACAGGTGACTCACACATCCATTGTGCAGGGGCAGAGGAAGAGAAGGAGAGTGAGGGTGCTGGGACGTGGACTGGGGGGAAGCAGGATTCCAAACCTCTGGAAGAAGGGGTCCTGGAGTGTCGAAAGAAGCAATAGGCTTAGAAGAGGGGAGAGGTCCAAAAGGATGACAGGAACACGAAACAGGCCATTCAGATGAATGCCACACATCCTCCTCTGGCAGAGGGGGCAACAGCTTAGTAGAAGAAGAGTTAACATATACAGATTCCAAGATAGGAGGCGGAGGGAAGAGATCATCACTAGGTTCCTCTTCTTGGGGAGAAAACAAGGAGAGATTGAATTCCTCCTCATCATCAGGAGGAGGAAGAGTAGGGGTGTCAGCTACCCAAGGTAAAGGGAGTGGCTCACCATCTGCGTTAACTTGTGGCAGTTGAAGAGGATCAACAGACTGAAAAGGAAGTAAAGCAACACGAATAAGAACCCAGTCAGCCCAAACAGAAATAGAAAGGGGTAGGTTAGTGAGGGATTTAGGTTAGTGAGGGATTTAGGGTCATTTGATTATGAGGTGAGATGGTCACATGGGGATGAAGTAATTCTTTAACATAACATCTGTATGCAGAAATACAGTACACAGAGATAAGAATTTACAATATAGTGTGTGTATCAGTAATTTCTAACAGATCCTTAAAACAGAAACACAGGCCAGGCGCGGTTGCTCAAGCCTGTAATCCCAGCACTTTGGGTGGCAGAGGCGGGTGGATCACAAGGTCAGGAGATCGAGACCATCCTGGCTAACACGGTGAAACCCCGTCTCTACTAAAAAGTACAAAAAACTAGCCAGGCAAGGTGGCGGGCGCCTGTAGTCCCAGCTACTCGGGAGGCTGAGGCAGGAGAATGGCGTGAACCCAGGAGGCGGAGATTGCAGTGAGCTGAGATCTGGCCACTGCACTCCAGCTTGGGCGACAGAGCGAGACTCCATCTCAAAAAAAAAAAAAAACAAACAGAAACACAGTCTTTCCATAACCTGTGATTAACAAGGTATTAATCAGCAGTAACAGTTGCAGTAAAAGCTGTTTACAAACAATCCATAGAACAGGACGTGAAGCTAGACCACTAGTTAGACCGGAAATTCTCAGAAGGGAGTATGCCTTAACCCTAAAGAGGCCTAGAAGAGCCATGGCCGGATGAGGGCATTTATAGCCCTATCTTACCCATATGAACAGGAGTCCCTCATGCATCCGTTTATAGGCTCTCCGCAAGGGTCACATTCCATTTCCAGAGCTGTGAACATCTGCTTTTCTGGGATAGGAATCGGTGATGTGAGACCTCCTTGACTGCACGTCTGTTTATAGGCTCTCTGCAGGGGAAAGCACATCATGTGCTGTTGGCTCATTCTGGTAGTCCAGCCTGGCATTGTCTTTACACAATCCTGCCTGCAATTTTGCATTTACGATAATCAGGAGCATTTCATCTTTTATTCCATAGCAGTAATTTCAGGGGGTCTCCCTACACATGCCAAACTAATGTTTTGTATTTTTGGTAGAGACAGGGTTTCACCATGTTGGCCAGGCTCGTCTCGAACTCCTCACCTCAAGTGATCTCACCTCAACCTCACAAAGTGCTGGGACTACAGGTGTGAGCCAGTATACCTGGCCTGAAACAATTTTTTGTTATTTAATTATTTATGAGACAGGGTATCCCTCTGTTGCCCAAGCTGGAGTGCAGTAGTGTAATCACAGCTCACTGTAGCCTCAATCTCCCAGGCTCAGGCAATGCTCCCACCTCAGCCTCCCAGGTAGCTGGAACTACAGGCACATACCACCATGCCTGGCTAATTCATATATATATATGTATGTATTTGTATAGAGATGGGGTTTCGCCATGATGCCCAGGCTGGTCTCAAACTCCTAGGCTCAAGCAATCCACCCACCTTGGCCTCCTAAAGTGGTTGGATTATAGGCATGAGCTACCATGCCCAGGGTTGGGGGGACTTATAAATATTTTTCTTCCCCTCCTTCTTCTCCTTCTCCTCCTCCTTTCTCCTTCCTTCTTCCTTCTCCTTTTTCCTATCTCTACCTTTTTAAAATCTGAGACAGGGTCTTACTTGTCACCCCAGGCTGGAGTGCAGTGGCACAATCTTGGCTCACTGCAGCCTCCACCTCCCAGGCTCAAGCAATCCTCCCACCTCAGCCTCCTGAGTACCTGGAACTATAGACGTGCACCACCACATTGGCTAATTTTTGTACTTTTGTGTCGAGACAGGGTTTCACCATGTTACTGTTACTGGAAAGGGGTCCTCATCCAGACCCCTCAAGAGGGTTCTTGAGTCTCTTGCAAGAAAGAATTTTAGGCAAATCCATAAAGTGAAAGCAAGTTTATTAGGAAAGTAAAGGGATAAAGAATGGCTACTGCATAGGCAGAGCAGCTCTGAGGGCTGCTGGTGTACTATTTTTATGGTTATTTCTTGATTATATGTTAAACAAAGGGTGGATTTTTCATGAGTTTTCCGGGGAAACAGGTGGACAATTCTTAGAAGTGAGGTTTCCTCCCCTTTTTATACCTCATAGGGTAACTTCCTGATGTTGCCATGGCATCTGTAAACTGTCATGGCACTGGTGGGAGTGTATTTTAGCATGCTAATACATTATAATTAGCATATAATTGTGTCTGGAGTTGGTTCCTTCCAGTGGGTTCATGGTCTCCCAAACTTCTTGGAGCCATGGACCTTCGCGGTGAGTGTTACGGCTCTTAAAGATTGCACGGACTCAAAGAGTGAGCAGCAGCAAGATTTATTATCAAGAGTGAAAGAATAAAGCTTCCACAGCGTGGAAGGGGACCTGAGCAGGTTGCCTCTGCTGGCTGGGGTGACCAGCTTTTATTCCCTTATTTGTCCCCACCCATGTCCTGCTGATTGGTCCATTTTACATAGTGCTGATTGGTCCATTTTAAAAAATCTCTAGCTAGCCACAAAATGCTGATTGGTGCATTTTACAATCCTCTTATAAGACAGAAAAGTTCTCTAAGTCCCCACTCAACCCAGAAGTCCATCTGGCTTCACTTCTCAATCCCCACTCTAAACAGGACACCCCAGTTCCTGTTGGGAATTGGGCAATGACCACTCTAGCTACTTCCTGCTGGATGGGGCGAAGAAGGGGCCCTGCAGTGGTAGTGTCCTCCAGAGGGGAACTCTCTAGGCCAGCCAGAGGGTCAGTGGGTTGGTCCAGGGGTCCTCGGTAGAAGTTGTTACTTGATGTCATTTGGGGTTCCATTTCTAAGACCATCTATAGCTTGATGGCATTGATCCTGGAGGAAACAAATTTGACAAACAGGTTAAAAACACTGGGCCCGAAGGTGAGTAATAGGAAGATGGCTGCCACGGGACCTAGAAAGGGGAGTAGCCATCTTGCCCAACTCCAGAGGTTGGTATAAGAGTTTGAAAGCATTGTCTGTTTTCAGAAGCCTTTTCCTGTAAATGCTGGGCAGCATCTCATACTATCCCTTACTGGTTAATGCAAAAGCAACACTCTTCCCCTAAGAAGTTGCAAAGCCCTCCTTTCTCAGCAGTGAGGAGGTCTAGGCCTCGGCGGTTTTGGAGAGTCACTGCTGCCAAAGAGTCTACTTGGGGTTGTAGAGTAAGGATAGATTTTGTTATTTCTTGTAAACTGTCTGAGAAATCCTTTGAGAGTGTGTGGTAGTAGGATAATGAAGTAGATAAACCTGCTATTCTGGTTTCTGTAGCAGTGACCATTCCTAACCCTGGAAGTAGGGTTATTAGTTGCATGACCCTGCGCTGAGGGACTTGAGCTTTGAGGGGCACGGATAGGGTCTGATTTCCACAAGATTAGGAGTCAGGATAATACATGTTACATTGTTAACTTTTAGCAAACTTTACTTTTGTTGAAAACCTTGTAAGTTTGGGATTTCAGTTATTCTTTGCTATTAATACAACCTCGTCCAGTCCATATTAACTTAGAATTGGTATAGACGTCTCCTTCATGATTCTGTAAGTACTTTAAGGTTCTGCTGAGTGCAAACAGCTCCCACGTTTGAGCACACCAATTATTAGGCAATTTTCCTAACTCTGCTGCTACAAAAATTTCCTTATCACTTACTGCATACCCATTGTGTCTTTTTCCCTTAATCACCTGGGAGGAACCATCTATCCTCCTGTCCTGAAGAGAGTTCCTCCTAGATCTGGTCGGACCTTTGTGTGGTAATTAAGATTTAGATCCCCTGTTAGGAAACCTGCTGGGTTAAGGATTTTTTATAGGAGAGCTATAAGTGCAACTGGCTTCACCTCTCACAATGAGCAGTGAGGCAATCAGAGGTCATTCTCATCCTTGGTTTTGCTGGGTTTTGGCTGGCTTCTTTACCACATGTTGTTTTATCAGCAAGGTCTTTGTGACCTGCATCTTGTGCTGACCTCCTATTTCATCCTGTGGCATACAATGCCTTGACCTCCTGGGAATGGAGTCCAATAGGTGTCAGGTTCTTTTTACCCAGACTTTATTCAAGATGGGGTCGTTCTGGTTTGAATGCCTCTGACATTACCCCGGCTGGTTTCCACCTCCCGCTCCCAAGTGATCTGCTTGCCTAGGCCGCCCAAAGAGCCAGGATTACAGACATCAGACACCACACCTGGCAAAGTCATGTGCTTTTTGAAAGCTGTTTAGGAGACAGATATTAATTTGATGGTTTAGAGATGCTATTCTCTCACTAAATGTGAGGAGAGAGGCCATTTCTCTTACTGTCTCCTGTCTCCAAAGAAAAGGAGGAAGTAAAAACTGAAAAATAACAGACTGATTGGGGCCACTGGCCAGGCCTGTAGGCTAAAGATTAACCCCCACCCTAATCACTTGTGCTTTCTATAGATCACAGACAATGGTATGGAGAAATACTTGCCTTGCTTACCCCTACCTACTCATGTATCCCATGCTTGCTCAATCTATTAGGACCCTGTCACGTGGACCCCTTAGAGCTATAAGCCCCTAAAAGGGCCAGGAACTCTTTCCTCAGGGAGCTCAGTTCTTGAGATGCAAGTCTGCTGATGCTCCTGGCTGAATAAAACCACTTCCTTCTTTAACCTGGGATCTGAGGGGTTTTGTCCGTGGCTTGTCCTGCTACAAATGAAGCCAGTAAAGCACAGAGAGCTTTGCTGTATGAAAAGTGACCTCTGGATTGCTATACCTTTTGAATTCTTATGTCTACCTTTTATAGTTTTTCTTGGTCTTTCATTCCTGTTAGGTTATTGCAAACCTCGCAATTTGCTCTTCAAAGCTGAGAGGACTGAACATCTTACTTTTTAGGATATTGTTCAAACAAGAGTGATGAAGTCAGAAAAGACTCATGGTTGATGGAACCTTAATTTTGTGACACTCCTTTTTTTTTTTTTTTTTTTGAGACAGAGTCTCGCTCTGTTGCCCAGGCTGGAGTGCAATGGCCGGATCTCAGCTCACTGCAAGCTCCGCCTCCCGGGTTTACGCCATTCTCCTGTCTCAGCCTCCTGAGTAGCTGGGACTACAGGCGCCCGCCACCTCACCCGGCTAGTTTTTTGTATTTTTTTAGTAGAGACAGGGTTTCACCGTGTTAGCCAGGATGGTCTCGATCTCCTGACCTCGTGATCCACCCGTCTCGGCCTCCCAAAGTGCTGGGATTACAGGCTTGAGCCACCGCGCCCGGCCTGTGACACTCCTTTTGGCTGCTTGAGAAACTTTCCTGCTCATTCGTTGATCCCTTCCCAAGTTGCAGGTAACTGAGGTTACTGGATATTTGGCTTTTATACTGATATAAGAGTTAAGAATAAATCACTTAGACAGACAGGAAGCGTATGGGAGTCCTCAGTGAGACTTTTTTGGAGTGCCGTGGCATGATATCAGCTCACTGCAACCTCTACCTCCCAGGTTCAAGCGATTTTCCTGCCTCCACTTCCAGAGTAGCTGGGATTACAGGCATGCACCACCATGCCCAGCTAATGTTTTGTATTTTAGTAGAGATGGGGGTTTCACCATGTTGGTCAGGCTGGTCTTGAACTCCTAACCTCAGGTGATCTGCCTGCCTAGGCCTCCCAAAGTGCTGGGATTACAGGTGTGAGCCACCACACCTGGCCAAGCAGTCCCAAATCATTTTCTAACAAAGAGCAGCCTGCAAGCTGGGAGCTTGCACAGGTAAATGCTGGCAGGAACTAAGGACTAGACATTTTCTTTTTTTTTCTTTTTTTTAATGAGAAGGAGTCTCACTCTGTCTCCAGGCTGGAGTGCAGTGGCATGATCTTGGCTCACTGCAACCTCTGCCTCCTGAGTTCAAGTGATTCTCCTGCCTCAGCCTCCCAAGTAGCTGAGACTACAGGCACGTGAAACCATGCCCAGCTAATTTTTTGTATTTTTAGTAGAGACTGGGTTTCACCATGTTGGCTAGGATGATCTCAATCTCTTGACCTCGTGATCTATCTGCCTTGGCCTCCCAAAGTGCTGGCGTTACAGGCACGAACCACTGTGCTGGCCCAGGACTAGACATTTTCAAGATGGCAGCTCCATCTTCCCTTCTCTTCCAGCCACGTGTACTGTAAAGGGGCAGACAAGACACTGATCAACTGGAAAGTTCATTTGCATAAGAAGATTAGGGTGGGGCGACAAGGCTTCCCCACATACTATGTAAATATCATACCTGATTGACCCAATCTATGAACACTATGTAAATCAGACACCGCCTCCTCCAACTGGACAATAAAACTCAGCGCATTCACTACCAGACAATCTTTTCCACTCCAAGACCCTTTCCTCTACAGAGAAAGATGTTTCTTTTTCTCTTTTCTTCTACCTATTAAACCTCCGCTCCTAAACTCTGTGTGTGTGTTTGTGTCCTAAATTTTCCTGGCACGAGACAAGGAACCCCAGGGTATATATCCCAAACAAATGTAACCACTTCAGTACCTAAGCTGTAATCTTGCCTGATGTTAGTTTCATTGTTCTGCTTTCACCATTTTGTAGAAATTGTCATGCTTTTCTTCTAACATTTTCTTTCCTGGCTGTTACTAACAAGGGACTCCCCTTTCAAAGGTAGCTTGACATTTAAGCAATAACTTTGGTATGAGGCAAGGAAATGTTTCATTGTCCCTTCATTTGGCTGCAAGGATACTGGAAAGCTCAAAATGAAAGTAAAAGAGACAATTGAACCTCGACTCTCACTCATACCTGATTTAGGTGATATTTAGGTGAGACTTTGAACTTGAAATTGATGCTGGAATAGGTTAACATTTTGGGTGCATTGGGGTGGGGGTAAATGTATTTTGCATGTGAGAAGGACATGAATTTTGGGGATACAGAGAATGGAGAGTCATGGACTGAATTATGTCCGCTGCCAACATTTATAATTGGAACCCTCACCCCCTATACCACTGAATGTGACTGTTTTTGAAGATAAGGCCTTCAACTTAAATACCCAAAGAGGTATTTCAGTTAAAATGAGGCCATTGGTGGAGGTAGGCCCTATTCTTATCTGACTGGTGTCCTTGTAAGAAGAGCAGATTAGAACACACAGAGAGGCTGGGCGCGGTGGCTCAAGCCTGTAATTCCAGCACTTTGGGAGGCCGAGATGGGTGGATCACAAGGTCAGGAGATCAAGACCATCCTGGCTAACACAGTGAAACCCCGTCTCTACTAAAAAATACAAAAAACTAGCCAGGCAAGGTGGTGGGCGCCTGTAGTCCAGCTACTCGGGAGGCTGAGGCAGGAGAATGGCGTGAACCCGGGAGGCGGAGCTTGCAGTGAGCTGAGATCCGGCCACTGCACTCCAGCCTGGGCGACAGAGCGAGACTCCGTCTCAAAAAAAAAAAAAGAACACACAGAGAGATATCAGGGTCATGCATGCACAGAAGGAAGACCATGTGAGGACACAGTGAGAAGGCAGCTGTCTGCAAGCCAAGGAGAGAGGTCTTAGGAGAAACCAACCCTACCAACACCTTGATCTTGGACTCCCAGCCTCCAGAGCTGTAAGACAATACATTTCTCTTGCTTAAGCCGAAAAAAGAAAGAAAAAAGGAAGGAAGGAAAGAAAGAAGGAGGAGGAAACAACTAAACACACAGCTCATATCCAAAAGTTACACACTCCACGTGATGTTGGAGCCTGAGTCTGAAGTGATACTGCCACAAGCCAGGGAACGGCTGGGTTACAAGAAGCTGGAAAAGGCAAGGAAGGATCTTCCCCTAAAGGCCTAGAGCATGACACTGACTGCACCTTAATTTCAGACTTCTAGCCTGCAGAAGTGTGGGAGAGTACTTTTTTTCTTTAAAGCCACCCAGTTCATGGCACAACAGATTCAGTAGTCCATTGTGTGAGTGAGTCTACAAGAATTTCTCTACCCGTGTTATTATTGATGGGTATTTAGATAATTTTCAGTTTGGGGCTCTAATGAACAGAGGAGCCATGAATATGCAAGTAAAGTTCTTTTTTGTAGACATAAGCATTTTTCTTGCTGGGAGTAGAATTGCTAGGTCATAGGATACTTGCATGTTCAGCTTAAGTAAGTACTGGCAAAGACTTTCCCAAGTGGTTGTACCAACTTATACTCCTCCCCACTCCTGGCGGTGCGTAAGAATACAGATTCGTTCACATAGCCACTAACTATTAATACTTTTTCTTCTTTTTTTTTTTTTTTTTTTTTGAGATGGAGTCTCGCTCTGTCGCCCAGGTTGGAGTGCAGTGGCCGGATCTCAGCTCACTGCAAGCTCCACCTCCCGGGTTCACGCCATTCTCCTGCCTCAGCCTCTTGAGTAGCTGGGACTACAGGCACCCACCACCTCACCCGGCTAGTTTTTTGTTTTTGTTTTTTTGAGGCGGAGTCTCGCTCTGTCGCCCTGGCTGGAGTGCAGTGGCCGGATCTCAGCTCACTGCAAGCTCCGCCTCCCGGGTTTACGCCATTCTCCTGCCTCAGCCTCCCCAGTAGCTGGGACTACAGGCGCCCGCCACCTCGCCCAGCTAGTTTTTGTATTTTTAGTAGAGACGGGGTTTCACCGTGTTAGCCAGGATGGTCTCGATCTCCTGACCTCGTGATCCGCCCGTCTCGGCCTCCCAAAGTGCTGGGATTACAGGCTTGAGCCACTGCGCCCGGCCAGTTCTTTGTATTTTTTAGTAGAGACGGGGTTTCACCGTGTTAGCCAGGATGGTCTCCACCTCCTGACCTCGTGATCCGCCCATCTCGGCCTCCCAAAGTGCTGGGATTACAGGCTTGAGCCACCGTGCCCGGCCTACTTTTTCTTCTTAAGCATTCTGGTTGGTGTGTAGTAGTGTAGCACTGTGCTTTTAATTTTCACCTCTCTGATAACTAATGAAGTTGAACACTTTTTCATGTTATTGGACATTTGGTATTCTCTTTTGTAGAGGTCCCACTTAAGTCTCTTCCCCATTTTTGTATTTGCTTTCTTACTGATTTGTAGGAATTCTTTATATATTCTAGGTATAACTCCTCTTTCAGATATAAGTACTATGAATATTTTCTCCCACTCTGTGAGTGCTTTATTAATAGTTTCCTATAATTACATTCCTGATTTCTTTTTTTTTTTTTTTTTGAGACAGAGTCTTGCCCTGTCGCCCAGGCTGGGGTGCAGTGGCCGGATCTCAGCTCACTGCAAGCTCCGCCTCCCGGGTTGACGCCATTCTCCTGCCTCAGCCTCCCCAGTAGCTGGGACTACAGGCGCCCGCCACCTCGCCCAGATAGTTTTTTGTATTTTTTAGTAGAGACGGGGTTTCACCGTGTGAGCCAGAATGGTCTCGATCTCCTGACCTCGTGATTCGCCCGTCTCGGCCTCCCAAAGTGCTGGGATTACAGGCTTGAGCCACCGCGCCCGGCCCATTCCTGATTTCTTGTGGCCCCATTCGTTGAACCAATATCTACAGGGCTTTGTGAGATATATGTAACATGGTATAAAAGCCAGCCACTTAAAGGGACTGGGGCCACATCAGTTCGGAGTGTGGGTCCAAACAATGCTAAGCATGTCTGGTTGCTGATATTACAGCTAAATCCTTAACAGCCAGCTCATTTTTCCTGACTTGTAACCTTTGCTCACTGGAATCCACCAACAGAGCTGATTTCCAGTGAAGCATGTCGTTGCAACTTCTATCAACTGAACCACAAACCCTAGCTCCTTATTTTCAGTGTCCCCTTTCTAGGCCCTAGTGGACTTCTGGGGCTAAGAAGAATAACACCCAACTCTGTTGAAAACCATTGCCTTCTTCAAGAAAAGATAGTACTGAGTCCAGTCCACTCCATTGGTCAAGGATCCTGATGAGTTTTCCAGGCTGTCTCAGGCTTGGCTCTGCATTATGGTTGCCTAGAGATTGGCCAATTTTCTCAGCTGGCTCCAGGTACTAAAGCTACCAATATGTCCTGTGCTGAGCAGGGGACTGCTTATGACACTGGACAAATGCAGCTAAGACAGTAGCATTTTTGGCCAGAAGTTTTTAACTGCTGATACTAGAAGGAATGTCTGTGTCTATATTCAGAGATCTTTGTACTATGTGGATGAGATGGCTTCAGGATTCAATTTTCACTCATGAGTTTAGCTGATTAATATCACTAACAATAAAAGAAAGGTTCCTAATTAGCTGATTTCACTTAAACTGCTGGTCAACCCTGAAGATAGAGCTCCCAGGTAGGTGTTGCCATTGGGTGGGTTCTACATGTCAGTGGCCTGCACCAACCAGGCCAGTCACCGATCCTCCTAGATCTGAACTCTTTTGACTCTCACTTTTCCTTCCTTTCTAGCAGTGAACACCTTCTGTTATGGGCTGAATTGTGTTCCACCCAGAATGCAAATGTTAAAGTCCTAACGCCTGGTACCTGCAAATGTGTTGCATTTGGTGATAGGGTCTTTAAGTTAAAATGAGACCTGAGGGTGGGTCATAATCCAATCTCACTAGTGACATAAGAAGAGGAGATTAGGACACACAGAGAGACACAAGGGGAATTCGTGCACTGATAGGGTTTGGCTGTGTCCTCAGATCTCATCTTGAATTGTAGTTTCCATAATCCCCATGTGTCATGGGAGGGATCGGGTAGAGATAATTGAATCATGGGGGCAGTTTTCCCCCATCCTGTTTTCATGATAGTGAGTGAGATGTCACAAGATCTGATGGTTTCATAAGGGGCTTCCACTTTGCTTGGCACTCATCTCCTTCCTGCCATCATGTGAAGAAGGACATGTTTGCTTCCCCTTCCACCATGATTATAAGTTTCCTGAGGCTTCCCCAGCCATGTAGAACTCTGAGTCAATTAAACCGTTTTTCTTTATAAATGACCCAGTCATGTGTATTTCTTCATAGCAGCATGGGAATGGACTAATACATGCATAGAGGAATGTGGTATGAAAACACAGGGAGGTCTGGGCTCGGAGGCTCATGCCTGTAATCCCAGCACTTTGGGAGGCCAAAGCGGGTGGATCATGAGGTCAAGAGATCAAGACCATCCTGGCTAACATGGTGAAATCCCATCTGTACTAAAAACTACAAAAAAAAATTAGCCGGGCGTGGTGGCAGTCACCTGTAGTCCTGGCTACTCAGGAGGCTGAGGCAGGAGAATGGTGTGAACCCTGGAGGTGGAGCTAGCAGTGAGCTGAGATTGCACCACTGCACTCCAGGCTGGGTGACAGAGCGAGACTCCATCAAAGAAAGAGAGAGAGAGAGAGAAAGGGAGAAAGAAAGGGAGAAAGAGAGAGAGAAGGAAAGAAAGAGAGAAAGAAAAAGAAAGAAAGAAAGAAGGAAGGAAGGAGAAAGGAAAAGAAAAGAAAGAGAGAAAGGGAGGAAGGGAGGGAGGAAGGAAGGAAGGAGAGAAATAAAGAAAACACAGGGAGAAGGTGGGTATCTGCCAGACAGGTCTCAGAGGAATCAACCCCACTGGCACCTTGATCTTGGACTTCCAGCTCCAGAACTGTGAGAACATAAATGTCTGTTGTATTAGCCTCCTGGTCTATGGTATTTTGTTATGGAAGCCCTAGCACAGACAGCCAACACAAACGCAGCCAGGAGACCACCACTGTACTGTGCGTGTATGCCACAGTTTGCCTCCAATCATGTTGCTCACCACGAGGGCAGCATGATATCAAGTAACTTTAGATCATACATACCTAGTCCAAGTACATCATGGGTATAATAAGGCTCATTAGTTTCTCCTATGGGTATTGAGTTGGCTTTTGCAGAAAGCAAGCTACATATTTATTATTCAGCTTATATTATAATTTAGGAAAACTTCTTACCTCAGCCTCTATATTGCTGGTGGACCTATATACATTTGTACAATCTTTTGCAAAATTAATTTGGTAACAGGCATTAAGAGTCTGAAAATTGTCAATATCCTTTATCTAAGTTATTCCACTCCTAAAAATCGATCTTAAAGAAATCAGAATCAGGAAACCCTTGTATACACGGTTTTCAGTAGCATTTATTTTTACCAGCAACAATCTAAATGTCCAACAATAATAGAATAGTTAGGAAACCGATGGCATCTCCAACCGTGGGAACATTATGCAATCATTAAAAATGTTGTTTACCAACTATTTAAGATAAATATTGTAAATCCATACCATAGAATACTACTCAACAACAAAAAAGGTGGCCGGGCGCGGTGGCTCAAGCCTGTAATCCCAGCACTTTGGGAGGCCGAGGCGGGCGGATCACGAGGTCAGGAGATCGAGACCATCCTGGCTAACACTGTGAAACCCCGTCTCTACTAAAAAAAATACAAAAAACTAGCCGGGCGAGGTGGCGGGCGCCTGTAGTCCCAGCTACTCGGGAGGCTGAGGCAGGAGAATGGCGTAAACCCGGGAGGCGGAGCTTGCAGTGAGCTGAGATCCGGCCACTGCACTCCAGCCAGGGCGACAGAGCGAGACTCCGTCTCAAAAAAAAACAAAAAACAAAAAACAAAAAAGGAATGGACCATTGATATATGTAACTTGGATGAGTCTCAAGGGATTATGTTGAGTGTAAAAAAGCCAATCTCAAAAGATCACATACTATATTATTCCATCACTTAATATTCTTGAAATAACAAAAGTTTGGAAATAGAAAACAGATTCATGGTTGGCAGAGGTTAGGGATGGTAGGGGGCCGAGAGGAAATAGGTGGCATGAGGGAGCCTTGGGGTGAGGGAGCAGTCTTGTATCTTGATTGTAATGGTGGCTACAGGGATGTACACATGTGCTACCAAGAATGGTATGCATACATTGTAACCCTGCCTGCTTCCTAGTTAAGACTGAACTGTAGTTCCACAAGATCTTACCATTGAGGGAGCTGGGTGCAGAGTACATGGGGACTTGCCATACATTTTAAAATTAACTTCCTGTGAATCTGTGATGACTTCAAGATAAAAAGTTAAAAAAAATAACTTTTTTTTACATACATAGCAACATTCCTATGGCATAATGCTACATGCAAAAAGTAAAATACACCAGGTGCAGTGACTCACACCTGTAATCCCAGCATTTTGGGAGGCCAAGGTGGGAGGATCGCTTGAGCTCAGGAGTTCAAGACCAACCTGGGCAACATAGCGAGACTATGTGTCTACCAAAAGAAAAAAAAAAAAGCTGGGCATGGTGATGCGTGCCTGTAGTCCCAACTACTCAGGAACCCAAGGTGAGAGGATAGTTTGAACCCAGAAGGTCAAGGTTGCAGTGAGCCATGATGGCATCACTACACTCCAACTTGGGTGACAGAAAAAGACCCTGTCTCAAAAAGAAATAAGTAAATAAAATATGTAATATTATATGTGTGTATACCGTATGTATATACACACTTTATATATGTATTGTATAAATACGTATGCACACATACATACTTAAAATTGTTAATAATCGTTGTCTTTAGGTACTTTTTTCTTTTTATGTTTATGTGATTTCCAAATGCACATATATTATTTTTAGAATGAAAAAAATTGGCCGGGCGCGGTGGCTCAAGCCTGTAATCCCAGCACTTTGGGAGGCTGAGACGGGCGGATCACGAGGTCAGGAGATCGAGACCATCCTGGCTAACACGGAGAAACCCCGTCTCTACTAAAAAATACAAAAAAAAACTAGCCGGGCGAGGTGGCGGGCGCCTGTAGTCCCAGCTACTCGGGAGGCTGAGGCAGGAGAATGGCGTAAACCCGGGAGGCGGAGCTTGCAGTGAGCTGAGATCCGGCCACTGTACTCCAGCCTGGGCAACACAGCGAGACTCCGTCTCAAAAAAAAAAAAAAAAAAAAAAGAATGAAAAAAATTATTAAAAGAGGTAAAGCATCCATGTAAGTTTATGACTGGAATTTGTTCTTTGTAACTCAGACATCTGCCTATGTGTTCTTTTCCGAAATTTCCCCCATTTCCCAAACTGAAAGAAATGCCAGATGTGCCGCAGCATTCTCCCTTCTGAGATTCGAGCTCCCTCCCTTCTAGCTCATTGACACAAGTTGACAGCAGCTCCAGTCCGCTCTCCATGTGTGGAACACCACGAAACACAAGGCCCAGCATTCTCACGCTCCCCGTGGTGCTGTCTGATGGTTCTTGAGGTTGGTCTGTTTCTCATCCCTCCCAAGTGGTTCTTTCAGGAAAACTGGGAGAGGCAAAGAAGAATGAGGCAGCTTCAGTGGAAACATTTGGTTTTCTGCCCACTGGAGGAATGGCACACCTTCCTGTGCAGATGTTAGCATCCCAAAGCTCTCTGTTCCTCTCAAGGCCCTCCCATATTCCTCACACAATTATCAATTGTCTGGGATTTCTTTCTTTCTTTTTTCTTTCTTTCTTTTTTTTTTTTTTTTTTTTTTTTGAGACAGAGTCTCACTCTGTTTCCCAGGCTGGAGGGCAGTGGCGCAATCTCAGCTCACTGCAACTTCCATTCCCCAGGTTCAAGAGATTCTCTTGCCTCAGCCTCCCAATTAGCAGGGATTACAGGCACCTGCCACTACACCCAGCTAATTTTTTATTTTTAGTAGAGACGGGGTTTCACCATGTTGGCCAGGCTGGTCTTGAACTCCTAAACTCAGGTGATCTGCCCGTCTCAGCCTCCCAAAGTGTCGGGATTACAGGCATGAGCCACCGTGCCCGGCCTGGGATTTCTTTAACTTCCCCATTCAAGGCATTCAAAAGACTTGTCCAACCCTGTCAGAGTATGAGGAAGCCAGGGAGGGAAGCACAGGCTTCAGAATCAGACTCATCTGGTTAGTATCCCTGGCCTGAGAGTTAGGTGCAGCTGAGCAGACACCTGCCAAGTCTCTTGCGTGCTGGGCCTGTACTGGCCCTGTGGATGCAAAGGGAAAGAGACTTTGTCTCTGCCCTCCAGGAGGGTTCAGACCGCATGAGGAGGAGCCTGCTTTGTAAATGTGGGCAAGTTGTGATAAAAGAAAAAGTTTAGCCGAATTATATTTAAAGGAGTTTAACTGAGCAAGGAACAATTCACGAATCAGGCAACCCCCAGAATCACAGCAGATTCACAGAGATTCCAGTGCAGCCATGAGGTGGAAGAAGATTTGTAGACCAAAAAAGGGGAAGTGACATACAGAAACTGGAAGTGAGGGCCAGACGCAGTGGCTTACACCTGTAATCCCAGCATTTTGGGAGGCCGAGATGGGTGGATCACCTGAGTTCAGAAGTTAGAAACTAGCTGGCCAACATAGTGAAACCCTGTCTCTACTAAAACTACAAAAAAATGAGCCGGGCATGGAGGCACACACCTGTAATCCCAGCTACTCAGGAGGCTGAGGCAGGAGAATCCCATGAAGCCCAGGAGGCAAAGGTTGCAGTGAGCTGAGATCATGCCATTCCACTCCAGCCTGGGCAACACGAGCGAAATTCCATCTCAAAACAAAACAAAAAAAGAAAAGAAAAGAAAGAAATTGGAAGTGAGGTACAGAATGGCTGGATTGGTTACAGCTTGGGATATGCCTTATTTGAACACAGTTTGAACACTCAGCAGTGTGTGAATGGTTGAAGTATGGCCATTGGGACTGGCCAAGACTTAGCTACTGTCACAGGTGCCTACTACTAAGTTAGGTTTTCACTTGTGTCTGCCTATTAATCTAGGTTACAGTTCATCCACAAGGACTCAAATATGGAGTCCTTCTCAGGCCGTATTTAGTTCGCTTTAACAGTTGTTGACTGATACGGTTTGGCTTGTCCCCACCCAAATCTCTGTTGTAGCTCCCACAATACAATTCCCACGTGTTGTGGGAGGGACCCGGTGGGAGGCAATTGAAATCATGGGGGTGGGTCTTTCCCATGCCATTCTCATGATAGTGAATAAGCCTCACAAGATCCACAAGATCTGATGGTTTTATAAAAGGGAGTTTTCTGCACAAGTCCTCTTCTCTTGCCTGCCGCCATGTGAGACCTGCCTTTCACTTTCTGCAATGATTATGAGGCCTCCCCAGCCACGTGAAACTGTGTCTATTAAACCTCTTTCTTTTGTAAATTGCTCAGTGTCAGGTGTGTCTTTATCAGTAACATGAAAATGGACTAATACATTGACCCTTCTCAGCTTTGGTGTCCTCACCTGGGTTACTGAGAAAACCTCTCTGTGGGCAGGAGATTGATAGCACAAGGAAGGGGGCCTTGCTTGGGAACCCTTGCCTCTTCTTAAATATGTTCATAATGGGGAGAAAGGGTTTTTTTTTTTTTTGGTTTGTTCTGTTTGTTTTCTGAGATGGAGTCTCACTCTGTTGTCCAGCCTTGAGTGTGATGGCGCCATCTTGGCTCACTGCAACCACCACCTTCTGGGTTCAAGCAATTCTCCTTCTTCAGCCTCCCGAGTAGCTGGAATTATAGGCACCACCACACCCAGCTAATTTTTGTATTTTTAGTAGAAAAGGAGTTCTGGTTGGCCAGGCTGGCCTCGAACTCCTGACCTCAAGTGATCCGCCTGCCTTGGCCTCCCAAAGTGCTGGGATTACAGGCATGAGGCACTGTGCCCAGTCAATAAAGGGTTTCTTTTTAAAAGGATGAATCTTTCTTTTGTGGAGTTTTAGGCATAAAACTGGTTCTACCTTTCACCTTCTTCAATAAAACTCTCATTCTAGCCTTTAGATTACTTCGACAGGATACATCTGACATAAAATTAGTTTCTAGCACTCCTAAATCTTTCCCGTGAAAAAGACCAAACCTATGATCGTAGATATCTGTAAACAGCCGTCTTATTCATGCAGTGGGGAAAGACCTTGCTGAAGAGAACCCGGAGTGCCATCCAGGGCACTAAATGGCGATACCAGAACTGAAGGCAGCTGTCAGCTGTAACTTGTGAGTTATGAACTCTTAAGTGGGAAACTCATAAGGAACTAAGCGGTTACTTCCATTTTCCTGTTGGAGGGAATTGTGAACTCTTTGACCGTCCTTGTCTTCACTTGTGTTGGAACTCCTTCAGTATGACCAAGGATGACTGAGGAAGGGATCAGTGCAGGTCCTTCGGCATTGGTAGGGTGATAAACAGCGAGGCGGGATCTTCATGAGCCATCTCAGTGTATTGGGGAATGGGTGTGTGTCCAGGGCAGGCTGAGCACGGTGAGAACACAGGATCTAAGGCTGCTGGCAGTCTTTGAGTTCCCGCTCCAGTTACTAGCTGCGTGAACTGACATCTGTGTCTCACTTTCCTTATTTGAGAGTGGCAAGTTAAATAGTACCAATGTCAGAGGGTCACTGAAACTAGATAACCACTATCAAGGCTTGGCGCCATCCCTAGTAGTACACAAAACTCCAGCTCTAGTGATGTGCCAAATCATTTCCTGCCCGAAGGTTTGTGGTCTGTCCAGTGTCTCCATGTCCCAAGTGCCTTCTGAATGTCTAAAGTTGTAACCATAGAACCAGCTCAAACCAATTAACCATTGCTTAAGCTGCCGCTATCATGCAGAGCCAAAATCTGCTGGCTCTGTCAACCTCCTACAGAGTCATGTAGCCCAGGCATGTGCAATGGGAAAACGCTTTAACCTCCTGATTGTTAGCACCACCACCCTGGCAGACCGGCTGCAGTGGCATCACTTGGACCTAGTTAGAAATGTCATAAAAACTTGACCCCACTCCCCAGAGCAGGGAGACAGATTTGAGTGTTGTCTCCTGTCTCCTTCCTTGCCAGCCAACTCATAATAAAGTTTTTACTTTCCTCAAAAGCCAGTGTCATAGGATTGGCTTCTACGCATGTCAGAAAGTGAGCCCATTGCTCAGTAACAAAGACTTCCGCATTCCCTGTCTCAGATTGGAAGCTCTCAAATGAATTGATCTCAGGAACGCTTTGCACCCTTAAAAATTACTGAGGCCCCCAAAGAGCTTTTCTTCTATGTGGGTTATATTGATCAAGACTTACCATATTCAAATTAAACATGATAAAATGTTAAAATATTTATTCACTTAAAAATTACAGGCCGGGCGCAGTGGCTCAAGCCTGTAATCCCAGCACTTTGGGAGGCCGAGACGGGCGGATCACGAGGTCAGGAGATCGAGACCATCCTGACTAACACGGTGAAACCCCGTCTCTACTAAAAAATACAAAAAACTAGCCGGGCGAGGTGGTGGGCGCCTGTAGTCCCAGCTACTCGGGAGGCTGAGGCAGGAGAATGGCGTCAACCCGGGAGGCGGAGCTTGCAGTGAGCTGAGATCCGGCCACTGCACTCCAGCCTGGGCGACAGAGCGAGACTCCGTCTCAAAAAAAAAAAAAAAATTACAGTGATGGGAGGATTGCTTGAGCCTAGGAAGTCAAGGCTGTAGTGAGTTATGTGATCCACTGCACTCCAGCCTGGGAAACAGTGAGATCCTGTCTCAAAAACTAACAACAATGAAAATAGTAATATTTTCCCCGAACAAAATACACTTGGGGCCAGGCACAGTGGCCTATACCTATAATCCCAGCACTTTGGGAGGCCGAAGCAGGCAGATCACTTGAGGTCAGGAGTTCAAGAACAGCCTGGCCAACAGGGTGAAACCCCATCTTTACTAAAAATACAAAAATTACCCGAGCCTGGTGGCTCATGCCTGTAGTTCTAGCTACTTGGGAGGCCGAGGCATGAGAATCGCTTGAACTTGGGTGGTGGAAGTTCTGTGAGCTGAGATCATGCCACTGCACTCCAGTCTGGGCAACACAGTAAGACATGGTCTCAGGGAAAAAAAAAAAAACATACTTGATAGGAAGGGTAGCATTGCTTTACATTTTTGCAATTGTCTTTCATGTCTGGCTTAATCACATCCATTTCTGTATTTAATCTGTTGGAATATGTTGTTTTGGCTGATGTATATCAAGAAAATCTAGCCTCACTTAGATATGAAGTTAAAAAGGGAGAAGTATTTTAATAGTCTTTTTATATAATTGTGGCTATTATTTGACACAACACCAAAACTCAACAAGTATTAGTTTCCTTTTTTTTTTTTTTTGAGATGGGGTCTTGCTCTGTCGCCCAGGCTGGAGTGCAGTGGCATGATCTCAGCTCACTGCAACCTCTGCTTCCCAGGTTCAAGTGATTCTCATACCCCAGCCTCCTGAGTAGCTGGAATTACAGGCGTGCACCATCACACCCAGCTAATTTTTGTATTTTTAGTAGAGATGAAGTTTCTCCACGTTGGCCAGGCTGGTCTCAAACTCCTGGCCTCAAGTGATCTGCCTGCCTTGGCTGGGATTACAGACCAAAGTGCTGGGATTACAGGTGTGAGCCACCACTGCTGTTCCAAGTAGTAGTTTCTTAAAGATTCTTTATAATGAGGAATCTGAAACCATATCAATGAATGTTCATAGTTGATTACATTAAAATCCATTGGTCTATCTTGCACATTGTAGAGATATTTTATCATGCATGTTTTGGGATTATCATACATTAGTATTTGGAAAATATTGACTGTGATAGGCAGATCTTCCAAATGTTGACACATTTCATTATACAATATCAAAACTCACATTTATTAATATCATCACTGATATCATCGGAAACATATTTTAAGTATTGAGAAGCTGTCAAGTTCACAGGGCAAATTTTCCAAAATTCTAATTTTCATATGAATGCCTAAATGTTGTCATTAGCATCAAATACTGTCAGTAGTTTTCCTTGAACTGTCAAGCTCACTTTATTCATTTTCAAGAAAATGTTTGTTCAAGTACCGGTATCTAAATAGCCATAGTTTATCTGCCAACCCACCTTGCAAATAAAAATGATGTTCCATGAAAAAGTGGCTAATTTAGCTCAAAATTCAAATAGTCGTCGAAGTGCCTTTCTTTGAGACAACTATGGATGCAGAAGGAGTGCTTTATACATATTTCTCATTTTGTCACACAGAATATTAAGAAAGCATGTGTTCAGCCAGGCATGGTGGCTCATGACTATAATCTCAGCACTTTGCGAGGCTAAGGTGGGCGGACCACCTGAGGTCAGGGGTTCAAGACCAGCCTGGCCAACATGATGAAATCCCGTCTCTACTAAAAATACAAAAATTAGCCAGGCATGGTAGCAGGCACCTGTAATGCCAGCTACTCGGGAGGCTAAGGCAGGAGAATCACTTGAACCCAGGAGGCGGAGGTTGCAGTGAGCTGAGATCGTGCCATTGCATTCCAGCCTGGGTGACAAGAGTGAGACTTCATCTCAAAAAAATATATAAATAAATAAATAGAAAAAAAATAAAAAGAAAGCATGTGTTGAAGGGATGAGTTTTTTAAACAATTTAATTTCGTTTTATTTTAAATTCTGGGATACATGTGCAGGACGTACAGGTTTGTTACATAGGTAAACGTGTGCCATGGTGGTTTGCTGCAACCATCAACCCATCATTGAGGTGTTAAGCCCAGCATGCATCGGCTATTTATCCTGATGCTCTCCCTCCCCCTGCCCTCCCACTCCGACAGGCCCCGTGTGTGTTGTTCCCCTCCCTGTGTCTCTGTGTTCTCATTGTTCAGCTCCCATTTATAAGTGAGAACACACCGTGTTTGGTTTTCTGTTCCTGCCTGAATTTCCTGAGGATAATGACTTCCAGCTCCATCTATGTCCTTGCAAAGGACATGGTCTCATTTCAAGGGATGAGATTTAATAACATTAATAATTTGTACTGCTTCATCAAGAACATTCTTCAGTGAAATCAGCCTTTTTCCTTTTTTTACTGGGAGTGTGTGAAGAATATAATTGCCAGAACAACTTGATCATGCTGCCTTGATTTATGCTAAAGTAGCAGTAGTTTTACCCACCATGGCCATTGCACTATCAAATGACGACACAGTCAACAAAGGCAAATAATGTCTTACTTTTATTAGAAAAATAATTTCAACCTTATAGGCCTCCTGAAAGGGTCTTGGGTACCCCCCCAAACTCCCATGGGCCACATTTTGAGAACTGCTGCCTTAGACCTGAGATCAGCCACCCTCTTCTGTAGAGAACCAGATGGTGAATATTTTCGGCTTTGGAGGCCAGTCTGTCACAGCTACTCAGCTCTGTAGGTTTCATGCAACAGCAGCCCTGGATAATGTGTAAATGGAGGGGTATGACTGTGTTCCAATAAAACTTTATTTACAGAGGGACACAGTGGCTCACACCTATAATCCCAACACTTTGGGAGGCCAAGGTGGGTGGATCACCTGAGGTCAGGAGTTCAAGACCAGCCTGACCAATAGGGTGAAACCCCATCTCTACTAAAAATATAAAATTAGCCGGGCGTGGTGGCACATGCCTGTAATCCCAGCTACTCAGGAGGCTGAGGCAGGAGAATTGCTTGAACCCGGGAGGTGGAGGTTGCAGTGAACCAAGACTGCGCCATTGAACTCCAGCCTGGGCAACAGGAGCGAAATTCTGTCTCAAAAAACAACAAAACAAACAAACAAAAAAACAACTTTATTTACAAAAACAGCCTGATTTGGCCCAGGCATTAGTTTACCTACCCCTGCTTTAGACAATCCCAATTGCTCGTGGCCTTTTTTTTTTTTTTCTTGAGACTGAGTCTCGCTCTATTGCCCAGGCTGGAGTGCAGTGTCGTGATCCTGGTTCACTGCAACCTCCACCTCCCGGGTTCAAGCAATTCTCGTGCCTCAGTCTCCCCGAGTAGCTGGGACTATAGGCGCCCACCACCACACCCAGCTAATTTTTCTGTTTTTGGTAGAGACAGGGTTTCACCACATTGGCCAGGCCGGTCTCCGAACTCCTGGTCTCAAGTGATCTGCTTGCCTTGGCCTCCCAAAGTGCTAGAATTACAGGCGTGAGTCACTGCACCCGGCCTTGCTCGTGGACTTTTAAGCCACAAGTTGACTATTAATGTAACCTTGGCCAATCAAATGAGGGCACAACAAATCTATCCCATCATTCTTGTCTCACACAACTTCCTGCGCACACCCTCATTACAAGACCTACCCTATGCAATGCTATGGTCTGTGCCTGTCCTGACATTGCACTTGTCAGAGTTGTTGGCGTCAAGGACCCAACAGGAAATAGATGGCACGTTCAAATTGGATGACTCTATGGGAGTGTGGTCGGGGGATTACAGGGAATGATGTGATAACCCCTGGTCGGTCACCACCTCTGGGCCCAGAGAAACAAAGGGAGGGAGGGAGGGGTGTCAGAATCTGGAAGGAGTCACACAGGATCAGTGACCTCCATTAAAGCTAAGGAAATAAATACCCTAACTGACTGTCTTGCCTGCTCAGATCTGCTGGCGAAACCCACGCGGAAGCCAGGGGCCTGGGGAGCCTGCTTATGCAGTCCATGAAGGTCAGCCTCCCATGGCAGAGGGCAGGGCATAGAAAGGTGGAGGGGGAGCTGGGCGCAGTGGCTCAAGCCTGTAATCCCAGCACTTTGGGAGGCCGAGACGGGCAGATCACGAGGTCAGGAGATCGAGACCATCCTGGCTAACACGGTGAAACCCCATCTCTACTAAAAAAATACAAAAACTAGCCGGGCGAGGTGGCGGGCGCCTGTAGTCCCAGCTACTCAGGAGGCTGAGGCAGGAGAATGGTGTGAACCTGGGAGGTGGAGTTTGCAGTGAGCTGAGATCCGGCCACTGCACTCCAGCCTGGGCGACAGAGCGAGACTCCGTCTCAAAAAAAAAAAAAAAAAAAGAGAAGGTGGAGGGGGCTAGGCATGGGGCAGATGAAAGATCTGTGGGTTGGCCATGTCCTATGAGTGCCCGTGGACCAGCCTGTGTCCTCAGCTAGCTGGCCCAATGTGAAGTCCGGCGCATGCCCCTCCTTACTGTGGGATCTGCACCTCTTTCCCAGTGCCTGGCCCACTGTGGGGTCAATAAAGTTTCACTGACAAAGGATGCAGGAGAGTCCTGATGATGTGACTAGAGGGTGGGCCACAGAGCCAAGGAACTCTCAGCCACTCATTTATCCATCATGGGATCCCTTGAGCCTGCCTGCAAAGGAGATCACAGCACCAAAACTCCAGGCACCTGACCTGCTATGGCTGCTGCTGAGCCAGTGTTGAGTGGATCAGTCTCCAGCCCTTCCTCCACACCTAGCACAACTTGTCCAAATAAAGAGCTCGGTGACTAGGCTGGGTGCGGTGGCTCATGCCTGTAATCCCAGCACTTTGGGAGGCCGAGGCAGGCGGATCAGGAGGTCAGGAGATCGAGACCATCCTGGCTAACCTGGGAGGCGGAGCTTGCAGTGAGCGGAAATCACACCACTGCACTCCAGCCTGGGTGACAGAGCGAGACTCTGTCTGGAAAAAAAAAAAAAAAAAGCTCAGTGACTAGAGATGGTGCGAACTGCAATTCTTTCTGAATTTAAGCGTAGAAACCTTCCTCAAACAGAAGCCATGGCAGGACTTAAGACTCTGGCAGTGGTTTCCAGATTTTCTTTTACCAGCAGAGGTCCCCATTCATGAGAAATCCTGTAAAGAACAGGAATATGAGCTGGGCACAGTGGCACACACCTGTTGTCCCAGCTCCTCAAGAGGCTGAAGTAGGAAGATCCCTTGAGCTCAGGAATCTGGGACCAGCCTGGCAACATAGTAAGACCCCAGCTGGGAAAAAAGCATGTAAACCAGATAGAAGGAGAGCTATCCTGGTGGAAGAGGAGGTGCCCAGGACCCTACTTGCTTTGCCTCCCCTGGACGAAATCCCTCAGGTGGCTTGGAGATGTCTCCATCATCCCACAGCTCTGAGGAATACGAGCTGAAACCCACTGCCTTTTGCAAAAAGTGACTGATGTTGTAAATGAACCTAGGAAAACCCTTATGGATTTTTTTCAAGCCCATAAAAGTAAAAATAAAAAAGAAGTAACAGCACTCAGAATAATTCAAGATATTTTATATCACAAATAAGTCCCACTAGTTTTCATGTGTCATCTTTGACATCCTAGAACGTGTTTTGGATACCTGTCTTCCATCTCTTCTTAACACTTTTCTTGTCTTTTTTTTTTTGAAATGGAGTCCCACTCTGTTTCCCAGGATGGAGTGCAGTGGCGTGATCTCAGCTAACTGCAACTTCTGCCTCCTGGGTTCAAGCGATTCTCCTGCCTCAGCCTCCCTAGTAGCTGGGACCTACAGGCGCCCGCCACCACGCCCGACTAATTTTTTGTATTTTTAGTAGAGACAGTGTTTCACCATGTTGGCCAGGCTGGTCTCCAACTCCTGACCTCAGGTGACCTGCCCACCTCGGCCTCCCAAAGTGCTGGGATTACAAACGTGAGCCACCGCGCCCGGCCTTAAATTCTTAATTGATTTTTATTTTTTACTGTTCTTTTATAATTTTTCAACAATTACTAAGTTTTTATCATCCTCTTTTTAATTTATTAAGACTTTAATTTTTATTTTACCAAACTGGTACTTGCAAAAGAGAGCAAATAGTTCTAACAGGCTTATAATGAAGAAACTGCTCTCTCCTGACTTACTCTTCCCTACGTGTTTCTCTTCCAAAAGGTAACCATTTTGAACTCTTTTAGCTGTTTCTTCTGGTATTGAATAACCTCCATGTTATCTAAATAATATATTTAACAGCTTCCAGATAGCTGAACACATGGAGGTGCCCAGGGAGAGCATGGAAACTCCATCCCCTGTCCCCCATGACCTGTCCTATGCATCTCTTCTACCTAAGTGGTTTTCTTTTTTTTTTTTTTTTTTTTTTCTTTTTTTGAGATGGAGTCTCAATCTGTTGCCCAGGCTGGAGTGCAGTGGTGCGGTCTCAGCTCACTGCAACCTCCGTCTCCCTGATTCAAATGATTCTCCTGCCTCAGCCTCCCGAGTAGCTGGGATTACAGGCGTTTGCTACCACACTCAGCTAACTTTTTGTAATTTTAGTAAGGACGGGGTTTCACCATGTTGGCCAGGCTGGTCTCAAACTCCTGACCTCAGGTGATCCACCCGTCTTGGCCTCCCAAAGTGCTGGGATTACAGGCACGAGCCACCGCACCCAGCCCTGGCTGTTCAATGTTATTTAAAAATCCTTCTAGGCCGGGCGCGGTGGCTCAAGCCTGTAATCCCAGCACTTTGGGAGGCCGAGACGGGCGGATCACGAGGTCAGGAGATCGAGACCATCCTGGCGAACACAGTGAAACCCCGTCTCTACTAAAAATACAAAAAACTAGCCGGGCGAGGTGGCGGGCGCCTGTAGTCCCAGCCACTGGGGAGGCTGAGGCAGGAGAATGGCGTAAACCCGGGAGGCGGAGCTTGCAGTGAGCTGAGATCCGGCCACTGCACTCCAGCCTGGGCGACAGAACGAGACTCCGTCTCAACAACAACAACAACAAAAAAAAAAAAAAAAAAAAAAATCCTTCTAGCTTGAATTCTCTCCTTACTTGAATATTCCCTCCCAGATTTTCCCCCTGTGTTGTCTTCTTTTTTCCCCTACTCTGTCACCCAGGCTGGTATGCAATGGAATGCATAATCATGGCTCACTGCAGCCTCAAACTCCTGAGCTCAGGTGATCCTCCCACCTCAGCCTCTCAACTATTTGGGACTACAGGTATGCACCACTGTGCCCAACTAATATTTATTTTTTTATTATCATTATTATTTGAGACAGCCTTTTTATATAATTGTGGCTATTCTTTGACACAACACCAAAACTTAACAAGTAGTAGTTTCTCTTGTTTTGAGATGGAATCTCGCTCTGTCACCCAGGCTGCAGTGCAGTGGTGCCATCTCGGCTCACTGCAACCTTCACCTCCCAGATTCAAGTGATCTTCCTGCCTCAGCCCCTGGGGAGCTGGGACTACAGGCATGCACCACCACACCTGGCTAATTTTTGTATTTTTAGTAGAGGCAAGGTTTCATCGTGTTGGCTGGTCTCTGAACTCCTGACCTCAAGCGATCTGCCCACCTTGGCCTCCCAGACTGCTGAGATTACAGGCATGAGCCACATCATGCCCAGCCCCAACTAATTTTTGAATTGTTTTTTAGAGACAGGGTCAGTTGGGTCTTGCTATGTTGCCTAGGCTGTTCTTGTACTCCTGGCCTCAAGCAATCCTTCTGCCGTGGCTTCCCTGCAGGTGTGAGCCACCGCACCTAGCCTGACCTATATAGTCTTCGTTTAGATTTTCTCACTCTAGCCGGGCGCGGTGGCTCAAGCCTGTAATCCCAGCACTTTGGGAGGCTGAGACGGGCGGATCACGAGGTCAGGAGATCGAGACCATCCTGGCGAACACGGTGAAACCCCGTCTCTACTAAAAATACAAAAAAACTAGCCGGGCGAGGCGGCGGGCGCCTGTAGTCCCAGCTACTCGGGAGGCTGAGGCAGGAGAATGGCGTGAACCCGGGAGGCGGAGCTTGCAGTGAGCTGAGATCCGGCCACTGCACTCCAGTCCGGGCGACAGAGCGAGACTCTGCCTCAAAAAAAAAAAAAAAAAAAAAAAATTTTCTCACTCTATTTAGCTCTATTCATCACACCTGATTAGACCCTCACAGCTCCATCTGCTTGCCTATGAAAAGTTCTGGTCATTCCAATCTTGAGGTGTCCCTCATACTTGCTAGAGAAACCATTGTCTACTTTCCCTGCCTCTTTTCTCAACACTCCGCAGCACACAAGTGTACTGTAAACATAGCATTGTATATGAAAAAAACCAAAAGTAATAGATACAGAATTCCTGTTAATCCCAAGAAATGTAGGCACTTGATCTGGCAGGAATCACACCAGAAGGGTGAAAATTTCTTGAATGTTTATCAAAATCACCTAGAAGCTTTTTAAAACAGATTCTTGGCTTTGATGCACAAAGTAAACAAATAAACAAATACTATGTTTATACTGCCCTTTCTTGATTGATAACTTTTAGGTATTATCTATTGACTTATTTTCGGTAGTTGGGATTTTAGTATCTTTATATGCCCCCTTTCTCTTAACCTTCCCTCCCTATTTTCCCAGTGAGGTTCTGTCGCAACATTTAGTTAAATCAATCACCAGCATTGAGATAATGTGATATGGCTCACTGCCAAGCCAGATGATATGCCAAAATTACGGGTTTTTCCCCCTCCAATAGCCTTGTGTTTTTCCTGAAGTTCATAAGTGCATTTATTTTTATGTGCTTCTTCCTACGTACTTACCACTAATATTTATCCAAATACTCAGATCTATCTAATTTCCCCATGGCCCAAGCATGTCAATGACTGACAATTGTATTCATTATTGCTCCTGCCCCCCTGCAGAGTTCCGATATGTATTTTAGGACCTTTAGACCTGGTAGTTAGCTACTTTCCTGGGACCTCCTTTGCTGTTCTCCTGTTCTGAACCCCATTTCCTAATCTCATGTGCTCTTCAACCTCAACTTGCCTCCTCATTTTGCTAAAACACTTCCTCCAGTATCTTCCTGGGGCCTCCAAGTGTTCAGACTCCCAGCTGTTTTTCTCAACAAATTTGTTTACTTCACATATATCTTCTTCTGTGGCTGCTTAGCTGCAATTTCCCCTTTTCTACTAAATGAGTTGTCCTCCACTGGACTAGGGTACAGGCAAAGAGAAGTGCTGAGCAACAGGAGGAAAAGGCCTTTATGAAACCATTAGATCTTGGCTGAGCACTCTGGCTCACGCCTGAAATCCCAGTACTTTGGGAGGCTGAGGCAGGTGGATCACTTGAGGTCAGGAGTTCAAGACCAGCCTGGCCAGCATGGCAAAACCTCATCTCTACTAAAAATACAAAAAGTTAGCTGGGCATGGTGGCGGGCACCTGTAGTCCCAGCTACTTGGGAGGCCGAGGCAGAAGAATTGCTTGAACCTGGGAGGCAGAGGTTGCAGTGAGCTCTAATCATGCCACTACACTCTAGTCTGGGTGACACAGTGAGACTTTGTCTCAAAACAATAATAATAATAATAACTTTGCCCAAAGAAGTGTTTGGTGGTTGCTCAGCTCCTGGGTGGTAACCTCTAAGCCTGGAATGTCCTGCCTGATGAGATAAGGTGCCTTTGTTTATCTGGGGGCCTTGGGCCACCGAGATCATGTATGCCAATTGATATGTGGCTTGGGGGACGATGGGCCACACAGTAGCAGCTCGACTTTTGGAGGGCCTGGAGACTAAGGTCAGCTACATGGTCAGTCAACCACACCCACACGACTGACTCCCAAGCAAAACCCCAGACTCCAAGGCTCACATGAGCTTCCCTATTTGGCAGCACTCTGTGTGTGTTGTCATGCATTGTGCTGGAACAGTTAAGCACTGTCCATGGAATTCCAATGGCAGAGACTCCTGGAAGCTTGTGCCTGCTGTCCCTTGGGCCTCTGTGCCTCTTCCCTCTGCGTCATTCTGTATTCTTTCCCTGCAACAAACCATAACCCCCAGCACTTTGGGAGGCCAAGGCAGGCAGATCATTTGAGGTCAGGAATTTCAGACCAGCCTGGCCAACATGGTGAAGCCCCATCTCTACTAAAAATGCAAAAATATTTGCCAGGCATGGTGGCAGGCACCTGTAATCCCAGTTACTCAGGAGGCTGAGGTAGGAGAATTGCTTGAACCTGGGAGGCAGCAGTTGCAGGGAGCTGAGGTCACGCCACTACACTGCAGTCTGGGTGACAGAGTGACTCCATCTCAAAAAAAAAAAAAAAAGCCATGAATATAATCACTTCTGAGTTCTGCGAGCCCTTCTAACAAATCATTGAACCTACAAGTGACCATGGGGACCCCTAAAATTGCAATGCTTTTTAAATTTTTTTTTAATTTTTGAGATGGAGTTTCGCTCTTGTTGCCCAGGTTGGAATGCAATAGCGTGATCTCGGCTCACCGCAACCTCTGCCCCCGGATTCAAGCGATTCTCCTGCTTCAGTCTCCTGAGCAGCTGGGATTACAGGCATGCGCCACCACACCCGGCTAATTTTGTATTTTTAGTAGAGATGGGGTTTCTCCACGTTGGTCAGGCTGGTCTCGGACTCCTGACCTCAGGTGATCTGTCCACTTTAGCCTCCCAAAGTGCTGAGATTACAGTCGTGAGCCACCACGCCTGGCCTTGCAAAACTTTTTTTAAGTTAAAAATCTAACAAAGACAGAGTACTCACCCTTAATAAACAACCAACATGCACCTAATGTCTACCTGTTGAGACAACCTTGAGTAAGATATCCTTTAGAAAAATCTGATGAAAAACTTCCATTTTAAGATATGTGAAAGTGCTTTGCTTTAGTGAGTGCTGGCGTGCCCCCTATTTTAGACTTACAGATCGTTTACTACCCTGTTTAAAAGCCCAGCGGCTTCTTGGTACAGCTGGTATAAAATCCTAACTCCTTTTTGTAGTTTACAAAGTCCGAATGACCCTGCCCCTGCCCAACTCTCTGACCCTCTATGGGATCACTTGCTCCTTTCCTCCATGCTCTGCCCACCTTGGCCTTTCTGTGGTTCTGTAGACAGGCCAAACTTCCTCTAGCCTTGGGGCCTTTGTGCATGCTGTTTCCTCTGCAAGGAGAGCTGGCTCCGTGTGGTTTTTTTTTTTTTTTTTTTTTGAGACGGAGTCTCCCTCTGTCGCCCAGGCTGGAGTGCAGTGGCCGGATCTCAGCTCACTGCAAGCTCCGCCTCCCGGGTTTACGCCATTTTCCTGCCTCAGCCTCCCGAGTAGCTGGGACTACAGGCGCCGCCACCTCGCCCGGCTAGTTTTTTGTATTTTTTAGTAGAGATGGGGTTTCACCGGGTTAGCCAGGATGGTCTCGATCTCCTGACCTTGTGATCTGCCTGTCTCGGCCTCCCAAAGTGCTGGGATTACAGGCTTGAGCCACCGCGCCCGGCATGTGGTTGTCCTTTCACGCCCAGCTTCTCCCAGGAAGTTTCTGGCCTTGAGAAAAATAGCCATCCCAACAGTCTCTATAACATGGCACATGCCTCCATGGCCAGCTAATTTTTTGTATTTTGGTAGAGACAGGGTTTCACCATGTTGCCCATGGCTGGTCTCAAACTCTTGAACTCAGGCAATCCACCCATCTGAGCCTCCCAGAGTGCGAGGATTACAGGCGTGAGCCACCGCACCCAGCCAATTTTTGTATTTTTAGTGGAGATGGGGTTTTGCCATTTTGACCAGGCTGGTCTCGAACTCCTGACCTCAGGTGATCTGGCCGCTCGGCCTCCTAAAGTGCTGGGATTACAGGCATGAGCCACCGCACTCGGCCCATCAGGACTTTCCTGATCACTGAGGAGTTTTCAAGGCTGAGTCCTGGAGGCTGCTCCCAAAGACTGTATGTCATTAACACTAGATGGCGTCAGAAACTGATCCGATGCACCAGCCAAGCCTTAAACACCAGAGCTCATCAGGCCCAGAAACCGTCATTTCGCTTACTTTTATTTTAAAATTAAGCAAAAACAGAGTATCGCCGGGCGCGGTGGCTCAAGCCTGTGGCACTTTGGGAGGCCGAGACGGGCGGATCACGAGGTCAGGAGATCGAGACCATCCTGGCTAACACGGTGAAACCCCGTCTCTACTAAAAAATACAAAAAACTAGCCGGGCGAGGTGGCGGGTGCCTGTAGTCCCAGCTACTCCGGAGGCTGAGGCAGGAGAATGGCGGAAACCCGGGAGGCGGAGCTTGCAGTGAGCTGAGATCCGGCCACAGTACTCCAGCCTGGGTACAGAGCGAGACTCCGAGACTCCGCCTCAAAAAAAAAAAAAAAAAAAAAAAAACCCAGAGTATCAAAGCTAAGTAACAGCTATGTAACCTCTTCCAATATATAAAATACTCCTTGGAGTTAATCTGATGAAGGAAATCTATGGTATGTGAAGTTATCTTTTTGAATGAATTTTAGCTATTTCTAATCTTTTTCTCTTAAAAAATATTTTTAGGCATATGAAAAAGTATAAACATTACTGTAATAAGCACCTACATGCCCGTCCCCCAGGCTAAGAAATCAAAAATACAGGCCGGGTGCGGTGGCTCATGCCTGTAATCCCAGCATTTTGGGAGGCTGAGGTGGGTGGATCACCTGAGGTCAGGAGTTCAAAACCAGCATGGCCAACATGGTGAAACCCTATCTCTACTAAAAATACAAAAATGAGCTTCGCAAGGTGGTGTGCGCCTGTAATCCCAGCTACTCGGGAGGCTGAGGCAGGAGAATCGCTTGAACCCAGGAGGTGGAGGTTGCAGTGAGCTCAACCACTGACCGTGCCACTGCACTCCAGCCTGGGCAACAGAGCAAGACTCTGTCTCAAAAAAAAAAAAGAAAGAAAAGAAAAAGAAATCAAGAATATAAATACAGTAGTCCATCCCCCGGGTATGTTTTTCCTCTCAAATTTCTCTCTCTCCCTGTTCCACATTTCCTACTCTGAAAAGACTAACTCTGTGTGCATGTCCATTTATAGGATCCCTGAATAAATACCACAGATACACCAGAAATCCATTGTACTGCCATTGCCTCTCCCCTGGGGGGCAGACGTCAGGGGAGCCTCTCTTTTCAATGCATTCTCTCAGTACTATTTAAATCTTTTTCATTAAAAAAGTAATATCCTATTCAAAATAGTAAATACATAAGCTTTGAAAATTGCCAACCTGTATCTGGATTTTAAAGGGGGATTTCTTAAACCAGGCACAGTGGCTCACACCAATAATCTCATCACTTTGGGAGACCACGGTGGGAGGATTTCTTGAGGCTAGAAATTTGAGACCAGCCTGGGCAACATAGTAAGACTCTGTCTCTACAAAAAGTTTAAAACTTAGCCGGGTGTGGTGGTGCAAGCCTGTGCACTTGGGAGGTGCACAGGAATGGGAGGCTGAGGCAGGATAGCTTGAGCACAGGAGTTCCAGGTTACAGTGAACTATGATGGTGCCACTGCACTCCAGCCTGGGCAACACAGCAAGACTCTATCTCTGAAAATAAATTATAAATAAATAAAAGAGTGTTTCTTCTCTTTTTTACCATCTGAAACCTCACTTGGTTTAAAATCCTTTTTCTTAAAACAAACAAAAAACCAGCTTTATTGAGACAAAATTCAGACACCATACAATTCGCCTATTTAAAATGTACGAGTCAATGGGTTTTAGTGTAAAATTACTCTCTATTAGGGCTTATTTACTATGAACCCTAAGGGATTCTGGGTTCTTCTCCTCCACAAAGGCACTCTGGCCCCCTAGGCAGGACAGGTGTGAAGCCTCCACCTGCTTCCCTGCTTCCATGGTCTTCCTTTTGAGCCCTCAATCCTCTCCCTCACATGCACACTGTTCCCCTCCCCTGCTGTGCAGAGAGAAAGGTCTGATGAAATATTCAGCAAACCACCAGGTGCGGTGGCTCAGGCCTGTAATCCCAGCACTTTGGGAGGCAAAAGTGGCCAGATCGCTTGAGCTCAGGAGTTTGAGACCAGCCTGGCCAAGATGGGGAAACCCCGTGTCTACTAAATATACAAAAAATTAGCTGGGGGTGATGGTATGTGCCTATCATCCCAGCTACTCAGGAGGCTGAGGCAGGAGAATCGCCTGAAACCCGGAGGTGGAGGTTGCAGTGAGGACAGTGAGACACCATCTCAAAAAAAAAAAAAAACCAGAAAGAAAGATTCAGCAAACCTAGGGGTGCTGTGAGGAACTCAGGTGTTATACCTGATAAGCTTCTGTACTGTTTGAAAATTCTACAAGTAGCATGTCTCCTATTTTAATTAAAATATATATTTGAGGTCTTAGCTCTTCCCAGCATTTGTCAGTTCTAATCTGCGTATATGAAAAATACCAGGAAGAGTCGGAGGAAAGTGGAGCACCCATGCTTCCTGGAGGGCAAGCCCGGTCTCTTATTCTTATTTTTATTTATTTATTTTCTTTGAGACAGGGTCTCGTTCTGTCACCCAGGCTGGAGTGCAGTGTGGTGATCACAGCTCACTACAGCCTCAGGCCCCCAAGGCTCAAGAGATGCTCCCACCTCAGCCTCACAAAGTGCTGTGGAATTATAGGCGTGAGCTACCGCACCTGGCCAGACCCTGTGGCTTAGGTCTTGAGTTTCCCAAATTTTCCTTTCTGCCTTCACTGATAATGAAAGCCCCCTCCATGCAATCATGCTCAGCACTGGCTATAACCCTGGGAGGGGCGCAGAGGCAGCCCACAGTTCCAGGGGAGGAGGCAGGTCCTGCTGGAAGGGAAAGTGACTTATTCCAAGTCACAGAGCGGCAGAGCAAGTTTCTGCTGCAATGTGAGTGTTCTTAAGCGTGCCAAACAAGCTTTCCCTCACGTCTGGGTGTTGAGAGCAGCCGTCATTTGGGGCGCCTCCGTGGGCAGCCACCTTTGACAGGTTGCAGCCCAGGCCAGAAGGCAGGAGAATGCCGGAGAGAAAACGTCAGAGAGGATGCCAGGCCAGCTGGAGTCCTGCCTGCCTGTGGCCTGTTCCCCACCTGGAGACCCTCCCAAGCACCTCACATCCATGCATACACAGGACCCTTTCTTTTTTTTTTTTTTTTTTTTTTTTGAGGCGGAGTCTCGCTCTGTCGCCCAGGCTGGAGTGCAGTGGCCGGATCTCAGCTCACTGCAAGCTCCGCCTCCCGGGTTTACGCCATTCTCCTGCCTCAGCCTCCCGAGTAGCTGGGACTACAGGCGCCCGCCACGTCGCCCGGCTAGTTTTTGTATTTTTAGTAGAGACGGGGTTTCACCGTGTTTGCCAGGATGGTCTCGATCTCCTGACCTCGTGATCCGCCCGTCTCGGCCTCCCAAAGTGCTGGGATTACAGGCTTGAGCCACCGCGCCCGGGCACAGGACCCTTTCTAACCATTTTTGTCACCTATTTCTCACTTCCTTTTTCAGCATTACATTCCCAGTGGCTCTTACTGTCCTTCGCAACCCCACTTGATGTTGAAAAGCTTTAAATCCACGTTAATGAAGCATAATAGTAATCCTAGGTGCTCAGTAGGGAGTTATTGATTTGGGTTGTAAAATACTAAGTGTCTTTCAGGGCTATTTCTGTATGTCATTAGACCACAGTTCACACAGTGTTTCCTGATGTACCAACCACACCAAGACCTATTTTTCTTTCTGGGAAAACATTCAGTATTACCACTAGCATTACTTTTTTTCCCCCTTTTTATTTTTATTGCATGTCCAGACACTCGATAATAACTGATATAGGTTGGTCCTGTTAATGCATCAACTGTTTCCATTTTTTCAGAGTTTTTTCTGGTCCGCACAAATACAGAGCTGTATTCTCACATTAGTATTCCACTGGCATGATTGTCAGTGGTACAATCTAAAGCCATACACTCAATTGCTCCTGTCCAATTTTGTCTTTGATGAAATAGAAATGTAAAATGTTTTGGCGTGTCATTTTCCAAGTGTGTCTCTCTTTTTTTTTGCAGAAATACATGTTATTGATAAGTGCAAGGTCAGAATAAGCAGTATTCTCCCTGGCTTCCAGCCCTCCCACCAGGAGGCATCCAGGAGAAAAGGTCACCGTGCTCTTGGGAGCTTCTCTATGTGATGTCAATCAGCATGCATGCCTACTCTGAAGCCACACAAGGCAGCACAAAGCATGTATAGCTGGGACCCAAGATTGTGCCCAAAAGCATGTATAGCTGGGACCACTCTATGTGTCACCAAATCTTTTCCTCTAAGCACACAGAGAGACCACATTGCATCTAGAGAAATAAGAGATGTGGTCGAGCGCAGTGGCTCACGCCTGTAATCCCAGCACTTTGGGAAGCAGAGGCGGGTGAATCACTTGAGGTCGGGAGTTCGAGACCAGCCTGGCCAACATGGTGAAATCCCGTGTCTACTAAACATACAAAAATTAGCCAGGCGTGGTGGCATGCACCTGTAGTCCCAGCTACTTGGGAGGCTGAGGCAGGAGAATAGCTTGAACCTGGGAGACAGAGGTTGCAGTGAGCCGTGATCATGCCATTGCACTCCAACCTGGGTGACGAGCAAAACTCCATCTCAAAAAAAAAAAGAGAGAGAAATAAGAGATGAGTTCTGGCCAAGGAAATGTGGACAGAAGAGTGTGGGTGATGATTAGGGCCGGCCCCCCAAAACCTCTCGTGTAAGCGAAAAGAACAAGGAGTTTCACTCTTTTCTGACCAGTCAGCTGTGTCCTCATTCAAAAAGTGTTAAGTTCCTTGTTTGTAATAGTGTCTTGCTCAATAATTTGAGAAACATTGGTTTAAACTTGTTTATTCATTGCAGAACTTCTCAGAGACTTTATTTATTTATATTGTTATTGATTGATTGATTTTTTGAGATGGATCTTACTCTGTCGCCCAGGCTGAAGTAGTGGGATGATATTGACTGACTGCAGCTTCTGCATCCCGGGTTCAAACAATTCTCCTGCCTCAGCTTTCCAAGTAGCTGAGACCCCGCCTAGCTAATTTTTGTATTTTTAGGAGAGATGGTGTTTCACCACGTTGGCCCGGCTGGTCTTGAACTCCTGACCTCAAATGATCTGCCTGCCTCAGGCTCCAAGAGTGCTGGGATTACAGACGTGAGCCACTGTGCCCAGCAGGGGCATATTTTTGTAACAAATAGCCAGGTCTTAGCCCATCACAAACAGCCGAACTTCGGCTAATCAAGGCAGTCAACTGATCACATCATGCTCAAATAAGGCAAATGCCTAGCAGTAGCCAATCAGGTGATTTCTCTGCTTTGCTTCTGTGTTTAGTCTATAAAAGTTCACTGCTCACACTTACAGGTGGAGCCCTTGGAACCTCTTCTGCTTATGAGTACTGCCTGACTCATTAATTGTTAATTGTTCAAATCAACTGTTAAATTTATTTTGTCTGAAGTTTTTCTTTTGACACATTGCATATTAGTATTTTCCAAAGGCTTCAAGGCCCTAGACTGAAACAGCACAAGACAAGTGTTGGGCAGCTGACACTGTGGCACTAAGCTCCAAGTGGCACTAAAACAAGCAATCAAAGAAAAAAAAAAAAAATAGGCCAGGCACGGTGGCTCACGCCTGTAATCCCAGCACTTTGGGAGGCCGAGGTGCATGGATCACAAAGTCAGGAGTTCCAGACCAGCCTGGCCAACATGGTGAAACCCCGTCTCTACTAAAAATACAAAAATTAGCCAGGTGTGGTGGCGGGCACCTGTAATCCCAGCTACTCGAGAGGCTGAGGCAGGAGAATCACTTGAACCCAGGAAGCAGAGGTTGCAGTGAGCCAAGATCGTGCCACTGCATTACAGCCTGGGCAACAGAGCAAGACTCCACCTCAAAAAAAAAGAAAAAAAAAAAAGAAAAAAATAGATAAACTGGACTTCATCAAAATTTAAAATGTTTATACGTCAAAGAACACTATTAGGACAATGAAAAGACAACCCACAGCATGGGAGAAAATATTTGCAAACCATATCTCTGATAAGGGACTAGTATCCAGAATATATAGAAGACTCTGACAGATCAGAAATAAAAAGACAAATAACCCAATTAAGAAATAAAATCTGGGCTGGGCGCGGTGGCTCAAGCCTGTAATCCCAGCACTTTGGGAGGCCGAGGCGGGCGGATCACAAGGTCAGGAGATCGAGACCATCCTGGCTAACACGGTGAAACCCCGTCTCTACTAAAAAAATACAAAAAACTAGCCGGGCGAGGTGGCGGACGCCTGTAGTCCCAGCTACTCGGGAAGGCTGAGGCAGGAGAATGGCGTGAACCCGGGAGGCGGAGCTTGCGGTGAGCTGAGATCTGGTCAGTGCACTCCAGCTTGGGTGACAGAGCGAGACTCCGTCTCAAAAAAAAAAAAAAAAAAAAAGAAACAAAAACTAGCTGGGCGAGGTGGCGGGCGCCTGTAGTCCCAGCTACTCGGGAGGCTGAGGCAGGAGAATGGCGTAAACCCGGGAGGTGGAGCTTGCAGTGAGCTGAGATCTGGCCACTGCACTCCAGCCCGGGCGACAGAGCGAGACTCCGCCTCAAAAAAAATAAATAAATAAAAGAAATAAAATCTGGCTGGGTGCAGTGGCTCATGCCTGTAATCCCAGCACTTTGGGAGGCCGAGGTGGGTGAATCACTTGAGGTCAGGAGTTCAAGACCAGCCTGGCCAACATAGTGAAACCCCATATCTACTAAAAATACCAAAATTAACTGGGCATGGTTGTGGGTGCCTGTAATCCCAGCTGAGATTATAGGAGGTTGAGGCAGGAGATTATAGGAGGTTGAGGCAGGAGAATCAGTTGAACCTGGGAGCTGGAGGTTGCAGTGACCCGAGATCATGCCTCTCCACTCCAGCCTGGGCGACGGAGCAAGACTCCATCTCAAAAAAAAAAAGAGGAAAGAAAATAAAATCTTCATTGTCCAAAGAACATATACAAATGACCAAGAAGAACAGGAAAAGATATTCAAGTCATTAGTCATTAGGGAAATGCTAATCAAGCCCACAATGAGATACTACTTCATACCCGCTAGGATTGCTGCACTGAAAAAAATGGACAAGAATACGTGCCAGCAAAGATGTGAAGACATTGGAACCCTCATAAATTGCTATTTGGAATGTAAAATGATGCAGCTGCTTTGGAAGATAGTTTGTCGGTTTCTCAAAAATTTCAACATAGAACTATCCTATGACTCAGCAATTCTCCTCCTAGGTATATAACCAAGAGAAATGAAAACATATGTCTATGCGAAGACGTGTATAGAAATGTCCATAACAGTATTGCTCGTCGTAGCCAAAATGTGGAGACAGCCCAAATATCCATCAATCGACGAATGGATAAACAAAATGTGGAACAGTCTTACAATGACCAATGATTTGGCAATAAAAAGGAATGAAGTGCTGACACAGGCTACAACATGTGAACCTCAGAACAATCCGCTAAGTGAAAGAAACCAGACGCATACCAAAGGAAGACACATATTGTGTGGTCTCATTTGTGTGAAATGTCCGGAACAACCAATCTGCAGAAACGTAAAGTAGATTCATGATTGCTAGGAGCTGGGGAAAGAGGTGAATGGGGAGTGGCTGCTAATGGGTACTTGGTTTCTTTTCGGGGTGACAAATATATTCTGGAATTAGATAGTAGTGATGGTTGTACAACTTCGTGAACACACTAAAAACCACTGAATTGCATTCCTGGCTGTACTTGTAAAAGGGTGAACTTAATGGTACATGAATCACATCTCAATGATAATAATTTTTAAAATCATTAGAATAAATGGGGGTACCAGAGCCACTGCCCATTTATTCTAATGACTTTAATGATTTATGCCCTGTAATCCCAGCATTTTGGGAGGCCAAGTTGGGAGGATTGCTTGAGGCCAAGAGTTCAAGACCAGCCTGGCAACATAGCAGGACTACGTCTCTAAAAATAAAATTAAAATTTCAGGCTGGATACGGCAGCTCATGCCTAGAATTCCAGCACTTCGGGAGGCTGAGGTGGGAGGATTGCTTGAGCCCAGGGATTGGAGGCCAGCCTGAGCAATGGCAAGACCCCATCTCTACAAAAAAGTTTAAAAATTAGCTAGGTGTGGTGATGCACTCCTGTGATCCCAGCTACTCAGGAGACTGGCTGCAGCAGGAGGCGGATCACTTGAGTCTAGGAGGCTTCAGTGAGCCTTCAGTGTTCCACTGCACTCCACCCTGGGCAACAGAGCGAGACCTTGTCAAAAAAAAGAAAAGAAGGAAGGAAGGAAGGAAAAAAGAAGTAAATAATAAAATTTTAGCCAGAGGCAAGAGATTTTTTTTAAAAAATTAATAAAATAAATGGCAAGTAGGATGGCCATTAACACTTGCTTGCACACAGGACTCTTCATGTAACTGGCAAAATATAAAATGGCTTCGAGATGAAAAATCAAAGCAAAATCAAAGCACCATTGGCCGGGCGCGGTGGCTCATGCCTGTAATCCCAGCACTTTGGGAGGCCAAGACGGGCAGATCACGAGATCAGGAGATCGAGACCATCCTGGCTAACACGGTGAAACCCCGTCTCTACTAAAAAAAAAAATACAAAAAACTAGCCGGGCGAGGTGGTGGGCGCCTGTAGTCCCAGCTACTCCGGAGGCTGAGGCAGGAGAATGGCATGAACCCGGGAGGCGGAGCTTGCAGTGAGCTGAGATCCGGCCACTGCACTCCAGCCCGGGTGACAGAGTGAGACTCCGTCTCAAAAAAAAAAAAAAAAAAAAAAAGCACCATTGCTCCACTGCACCAATTTTTTTTTTTTGAGACGGAGTCTCGCTCTGTCACCCAGGCTGGAGTGCAGTGGCACGATTTCAGCTCACTGCAAGCTCCGCCTCCCGGGTTCACGCCATTCTCCTGTCTCAGCCTCCGGAGTAACTGGGACCACAGGCGCCCGCCACCACGTCTGGCTAATTTTTGTATTTTTAGTAGAGATGGGGTTTCACCATATTGGTCAGGCTGGTCTTGAACTCTTGACCTCAGGTGATCCACCTGCCTCGGCCTCCCAAAGTGTTGGGATTACATGTGTGAGCCACCGTGCCCGGCCTAATTTAAACTTTTATCTAAACTCTTTAATATTTTTGCTGTGAAATTGCTAGATTCAGAAAGTTAGTAAAGAAAACTGGAGAAGGAGAGCTACAGAAAAGTAGGGAAGTGTTTCCTCTATGCAAACCAGGAGAAAAAACATGTCAATTATTTCGAGCAGATCTTTGGGAGCGTGTGCATCCTATACTGTTCAGCAATAAATTGCAGAAAAATGGTGACATGAAAGACAATTCTGAAAAATGCAAACGTTGTCATTTAGAGCCGGACAATGTTGACCATTATCTGAGACCCATGCTCATGGAAAAGAGCAACAGTGACAAGTCCCCCACCCGTTTGTTTTCTGAAATCCCCCCACGCTTTTGTGTTCCAGTAAAGTGCCAACCCTAATCACCAAGAACAGTCCTTCCCCATATGCTTAGATAAGACTTGCTGTCTACTCTGTCTCATAATGCCGTGGGCCTCGTGGCTTACTCTCAGGGCTACCTGCCTTTATAAAACCCAGACCCCTTGTCCACATTGAGGCACTCCTCATTAGTGAGTGACTCCATGTTGCAACAGCCTAAATAAAATCTTCTTATTTGTCCAGTGCACTTTGTCTTTCACAATCATGTAATACAATACATCCTTTATTTTGAACATAAAGAAAGAGGTGTACAGTTTTTCTTACTAGACAATCTGTTCTTTCTGTCCCCACAAAGAAAATATTGAAAAAATATTTTAAAAATGTCCATTTGGAGGGATGCCAAATATGCACAGCTGAGGGTACCCACAGCTGGAGTTGCCCTGACCAGCTCTCTCAGATAAGAATTGCGCCACAGCCTTCTTTGAATGAAAATTCACCCCCTTGTGGTGACCAATCAAGGAAGTTTTTCTTTTATTTTTCAAAGCAAAACCTCTCCAAGTGCATGACAGTTTTACATTTCCAGAGAAACCGTCATTTTTTTTTTTTTTTTTTTTTTTTTTTTGAGACGGAGTCTCGCTCTGTCGCCCAGGCTGGAGTGCAGTGGCCGGATCTCAGCTCACTGCAAGCTCCGCCTCCCAGGTTCACGCCATTCTCCTGCCTCAGCCTCCCGAGTAGCTGGGCGCCTGCCACCTCGCTCGGCTAATTTTTTGTATTTTTTAGTAGAGACGGGGTTTCACCATGTTAGCCAGGATGGTCTCGATCTCCTGACCTCGTGATCCGCCTGTCTCGGCCTCCCAAAGTGCTGGGATTACAGGCTTGAGCCACCGTGCCCAGCCGAGAAACCGTCATTAATCCAATGTGCAAGGCTGGTTCTTCTCTCCCAGAGCTCCTCAAATACGAAACATGTAGCTTTGTTCGGTTTTTTGGGTATTAAGTGGAAGTGTGCATGTGTAGAGCTGGTTTTACGCCAGGTGGCCAGCTTTGTCATATCATGAATACATCTGATTTCTGATTCATTTTAATACAGTGACCACTCTGTGCGTGTCCCTTCAAGCCATTATAATAAATCATGGATGGTAAAAATACTCTGAGATGATCACAATTGAATAGCACATTGAACTTTCTCAGCAGAAACACTGTGGATAATGCATGCTTCAGTCTGTCAATGGGGTACATCACTGAATTGTCTGATACTTTCATGTAGCTGTTCCATTCCCGGATTCTTCCATAATCTGCTGGACAGCCTCAGGAGCTCAACCTCAGGATTTCCCAGAATCTTTTTTTTTTTTTTTTTTTGAGACGGAGTCTCGCTCTGTTGCCCAGGCTGGAGTGCAGTGGCCGGATCTCAGCTCACTGCAAGCTCCGCCTCCCGGGTTCATGCCATTCTCCTGCCTCAGCCTCCCAAGTAGCTGGGACTATAGGCGCCCACCATCTCCCCCGGCTAGTTTTTTGAATTTTTCAGTAGAGACGGGGTTTCACCGTGTTAGCCAGGATGGTCTCGATCTCCTGACCTCGTGATCCGCCCGTCTCGGCCTCCCCACGTGCTGGGATTACAGGCTTGAGCCACCGCGCCCGGCCCCCAGAGTCATTTTTATTTCCCCCATACTGAACCACTGGGGTTTGGGGAGTACGAAATGCTACAATATTGTACATGCATGGTAAATTCTTCTGTTACCTGTCCAAAGGGGATCCAATTGCACCCTGGGCTGGGGCAAAGGGATTTGGAGGTTGAACTTTATCAAAGAAGCGGCTGAATCTGGAAAATCAGGGCCAAGAATAAAAGTATGATTCATCCTGGAAACTGCCTGGGGTCCTCCCTCTTAGCGGGTACAGGATACAGCTTCAGGCTTGTCTAACAACACCTGTTCCAGTGGTCGGAGTAGACAGCACACTGACTGCCACAGTCCTGCGGTCTGAAGTTTCCATTTTCCTGGTACTTTGGGGCAGGAGAGCCAACTCCCTTAGCATCAAGCTACCACATGCTTACCGTGGAATGTTTGTGCTGTTGCCGAGGGAAAAAGCAAACTTTGCCCAGTGTCTCACCTATGAGTGCTATGAATGAGATGTTGCTTTCTGTAGCAGGGAGATATCTGAGCTGAGAGAGTTCAGCTCTGGTCTTCAGCTGTCAGTTTGGGGTTGTGTATTCTGTTTTCATGCTGCTGGTAAAGACATACGCGAGACTGAGCTACTTACAAAAGAAAGAGGTTTAGGCCGGGCGCGGTGGCTCAATCCTGTAATCCCAGCACTTTGGGAGGCCGAGATGGGTGGATCACAAGGTCAGGAGATCGAGACCATCCTGGCTAACACGGTGAAACCCCGTCTCTACTAAAGAAAACAAAAAACTAGCCGGGCGACGAGGCGGGCGCCTGTAGTCCCAGCTACTTGGGAGGCGGAGGCAGGAGAATGGCGGGAACCCGGGAGGCGGAGCTTGCAGTGAGCTGAGATCCGGCCACTGCACTCCAGCCTGGGCGACAGAGCAAGACTCCGTCTTAAAAAAAAAAAAAGACATACCCGAGACTGAGCTACTTACAAAAGAAAGAGGTTTAATTGGACTTACAGTTTCACATGGCTGGGGAAACCTCACCATCATGGCAAAAGGAAAGGAGGAACAAGTCACATCTTATGTGCAGGCAAAAAATCAGAGAGCTTGTACAGGGAAATGCCACTTTTTAAAAACCATCAGCTCTTGTGAGACTTATTCACTATCAAAGAAACAGCTGAATCTGGAAAATCGGGGCCAAGAATAAAAGTGTGATTCATCTCATGAGACTTATTCACTGTCAGGAGAACAGCTTGCCCCCATCTATCTCATCCCCATCGTGTCCCCACGCTCAGAAAAGACTTGCCCCCATGATTCAATTACTTCCCACGAGGTCCCTTTCACAACACGTGGGAATTCAAGATGAGGTTTGGATGGGGACACAGCCAGACCGTATCAGATTGGGAGACTTTGGACAAGTCATTCCTTTCCTTCCACCTGCTTCTTCATCTATAAAATAAAGGAACTGGATCAAATGAGCTAGGAAGCTCCTTCTAAACTTAGATCTTTTTTTTTTTTTTTTTTTTGAGGCGGAGTCTCGCTCTGTCGCCGGGGCTGGAGTGCAGTGGCCGGATCTCAGCTCACAGCAAGCTCCGCCTCCTGGGTTTACGCCATTCTCCCCCTCAGCCTCCCGAGTAGCTGGGACTACAGGCGCCCGCCACCTCGCCCAGCTAGTTTTTGTATTTTTAGTAGAGACCGGGTTTCACTGTGTTAGCCAGGATGGTCTCGATCTCCTGACCTCGTGATCCGCCCGCCTCGGCCTCCCAAAGTGCTGGGATTACAGGCTTGAGCCACCGCGCCCGGCCTCTTTTTTTTTTTTTTTTTTTTTTGACAGAGGCTCACTCTGCCGTCCGGGCTGGAGTACAATGGCGGGATCTCGGCTCACTGCCAACCTCCACCTCCTGGGTTCAAGCGATTCTCCTGCCTCAGCCTCCTGAATACCTGGGACTATAGGCACGCACCACCACGCCTGGCTAATTTTTGTATTTTTAGTAGAGATGGCATTTCACCATGTTGGTCAGGTTGGCTTGAACTCCTGACCTCAGGTGACCCACCTGCCTCGGCCTCCCAAAGTTCTGGGATCACAGGCGTGAGCCACCGCACCACCCAGGCTAAATCTAGCTTTTGCTCATCCATCTTTCTGAAAATGATGCAAAAAGTTTAGTTGATAGTGAACTAACAGCATTCTGTCTTTTCTTCTTTTTTCACAGACAGGGTCCGTCTGGCTGTTTGTACAGGCTGGCCTCCAACTCCTGAGCTCAAGCCATCCTCCTGCCTCAGCCTTCTGAGTAGCTGAGACTACAGGTAACAGAGTTCTTTCTGATATTAGGCTTAATATTGGGCCTGGATGTTTCTAGTGAAACTGTTTATCATTTTTCCACAACATATATATTGAGCATCTACTAGGCACTTGATAAAACAATGAGGAAAATAAAGATTCCTACCCCACGTGGAACTTACATTCTAGCAGAAAAATGCAGACGCTAAACAATAAACACCATAAAAACAAGCTTATATAATAGGCAACAGATAATTTGGATAATTTCAGCAAAAGTGCCTAGCCAAGTGGAAACCCCAAACCAGTCTACTATGGAAATTGATTTGAATGCTTTGAATATTTTCATTGCTTTCTTTAACCAACTAACCAGATTGCCCAGCTGTGGGAAGAGGATGGGGCTGGCCAAGAAGCTTGGATTCTTGCCTTAATTAAGAGTTTAGTTTATAAGTAAATAACCAAATCAAGCTGGGTTAAGCAAAAAGGGGGAATTTATGCTAAGAATCCAAGACTGCAAGCTGGACTTGGGACAGAGACTAGGATATCAGGGGTGCACACTTGTAGAAGGCACAACAGGTTTGTACAAGGGCAGGCCGACACTCAAGGGGAAGACATCAGTTCAGTGTTTAGGGGCTCCACCAGCCTGGTGGGCCCTCCACAGGGGCTGAAACAGCCCTGGACACCTCCAGCGGTCTGGTGTCTTTCTTCTCCCCGGGCCAGGAGTCCTTCCACCACATCATACCAGGGACATTCAAGCAGCTGATATTCCACATTAAGTACATTTCACTATTCATTATTATTATTTTTGAGACAGAGTCTCACTCTATCACCCAGGCTGGAGTGTAGTGGCACAATTTCCGCTCACTGCAACCTACACCTCCCAGGTTCAAGCAATTCTTCTGTCTCGGCCTCCCAAGTAGCTGAGATTACATGAGCCACCATGCCTGGCTAATTTTTTGTGTTTTTAGTAGAGACGGGGTTTCACCATATTGGTCAGGCTGGTCTCAAACTCCTGACCTCAAGTGATCCACCCACATTGGCCTCCCAAAGTGCTGGGATTACAGGCGTGAGCCACCAAACCCAGCCATTTCACTATTTTTAAAAAGTTAGAGCCGTTACTATTTGGTTTTATAAATGAATATTAATTTGACTTTGCCATTTTTCTCTTTGTATTTGGGGGTCAAAAAATTTTATTTCCAGGATTCAAACATGGTTTCTTTTTTTTAAAATTTGATCTCACTCTGTCACTTAGGCTAAAATGCAGTGGCATGACCATGCTCACTGCAGCCTCAATTTCCTGGGTTCAAGCAATCCTCCCTCCTCAGCCACCCAAGAAGCTGGGACTATAGGTACATGCCACCATGCCTGGCTTATTTTAAATTTGTTTGTAGAGATAGGGGGGTCTCACTACATTGCCCAGGCTGGTCTTGAACTCCTGGGCTCAAGCCTTCCTCCTGCCTCAGCTTCGCAGAGCGCTGGGATTACAGGCCTGAGCAACTGTGCCCAGCCTCAACCATTTTTCAGAACCCTGGAACTCATACAGGCTCTGGGCCCGGTGTGGCTGGCTGTTCTGAACCTGCCTCTCTCCCGGAGCCTGGAGCTCAGCACACCTGAAACCTTCAGCCAACCCATTCCAATTGCTTCCTGCACCGAAGAGCCTCAGCTGAAATCCATCTCACCGTGGTCTCCGATGGTCAGATTTGATAAAGGGGCCACGTAGGAACCTGAGTCACCTGGGGGATGGTTGTGAATCTCAAAACAGACACACATTCTCCATTAGCGGCCCTCCGAGGAGCCCAATTTCAGCAGAATCATTAAAAGTTGATGATTCTGCAAATGTCTTTTTGTCTGCTGTGGGGTGGCAGAAGCAGGGAAGTGTAGTTTTTTTTCCTCTGAAATGATGAAGCCCTAGGCAAAGAAAGGCAGTAAGACAATTCCATAGTTAACCTTAGAGTGACCATGACATTCAACACTGAAGACTTTTAAGAGAGATTCAGGAGGAGAGGAGAGCTGGAGTCACCACTGAAAGACTTCAAGGTCAAGAGCTGGGGGAAAAAAACATCAAGGACTGCATTCAAATTAAATCAGAAGGCCGGGCGTGGCGGCTCGTGCCTGTAATCCCAGCACTTTGGGAGGACGAGGCGGGCGGATCAGGAGGTCGAGAGATCGTAGACCATCCTGGCCAACATGGTGAAACCCCGTCTTTACTAAAAAAAAATACAAAAATTAGCTGGGCATGGTGGCGAGTGCCTGTAATCTCAGCTACTTGGGAGACTGAGGCAGGAGGCTTGCTTGAACTGGGGAGTTGGAGGTTGCAGTGAGCCGAGGTCGTGCCACTGCACTCCAGCCTCCAGAGCAAGGAGGCTGAGCAAGGCGACAGAGCAAGACTCCATCTCAATAAATAAATAAATAAATAAATAAAATCAGAGTGCAGAAGACCAGGGCTTAGCATTATTATTTATTTATTTTATTTTTTTTTTTGAGGCAGAGTCTCGCTCTGTCGCCCGGACTGGAGTGCAGTGGCCCTGCAAGCTCCGCCTCCTGGGTTTACGCCATTCTCCTGCCTCAGCCTCCCGAGTAGCTGGGACTACCGGCGCCCGCCACCTCGCCCGGCTAGTTTTTTTTGTATTTTTAGTAGAGAGGGGGTTTCACTGTGTTAGCCAGGATGGTCTCAATCTGCTGACCTCGTGATCCGCCCGTCTCGGCCTCCCAAAGTGCTGGGATTACAGGCTTGAGCCACCGCGCCTGGCCTATTATTATTTTTTTTTCCTCAAGAATTGAACCAGTCTCACTGCTTAGGCTTTGAGAGTTGCTTTGAGACACTGAACAACATCATCATGTGTGAGAGCATCCTCCTCATCCAGCCCTGGCTGGGCTGGGGTACAGCGTCTCCTCTCAGGAGGCCCTCAGCCCCACCTGGGGAGAACTACAAGCTGCAGAACTGCAAAGGGCCCTAGATACACAGATAAGTAAGCAACACGACTGAGGGGCTGCATGCCCCTTGTAGTCAGAATTTGTGCTTAAGCTGAGGTGGAGCTCCTGTTTCCTGATCCCCACCTGAGCTTTGCACTGACCACCCAAAACATACATGTAAGTTGATTCATTTGGGAAAACTAGAGGCCGGGCATGGTGTCTCATGCCTGTAACCCCAGCACTTTGGAAGGCTGAGCTGGGAGGATCTCTCAAGACCAGCCTGGGCAACATGGTGAGACCCGTCTCTACAAAAAAGTTTAAGAAATTAGCCAGGTACAATGGCAGGCACCTATGGTCTCAGCTATTCAGGAGGCTGAGGAAGAATTGCTTGAGCCCAGGAGGTGGAGGCTGCAGTGAGCCATGTTTGCACCACAGCACTCCAGCCTGGGAGACAGAGCAAGACCTTGTCTCAAAGAAAAAGAAAAGAAAAACCGTTAAGTCCTTTCTTTCTTTCCTTCTTTTCTTTCTTTCCTTCCTTTCTTTCTTTCTTTCCTTTCTTTCTTTCTTCTCTTTCTTTCTTTCCTTTCTTTCTTTTTTTGATGGGGTCATGCTCTGTCTCCCAGGCTGGAGTGCAGTGATGCAATCACAGTATCGCACCCTTGAAAACCTGGGTTCAAGCCATCCTCCTGCCTTGGTCTCCCTGAGTAGCTGGGACCACAGGTATGTGCCACCATGCCCAGCTAACTTTTTTTTTTCAGAGATGGGGTCTCACTATGTTGTCCAGGCTGGTCTTGAACTCCTAATCTCAAACAATCCTCCTTCCTTGGCCTCCCCAAAGTGCTGGAACTACAGGACGAACCACCTCGCCCAACCTAGAAGTGATTTCTAAATTCTGAATAATATTTCTACAATTAATGAATTTGCTAACACAAATGCTAGTTTAGAAACATAGTACTTAAAATTGGCTGTTTTTCTTTTCCACAAAGGTACAGTTTATGCTCAGTGGGTTTTGCCTGTTGACCTATTTCTCTCTGGTTATTTGTCACAGACCCACAGTTGATTAACGTCACCACCGGATCTGGGAAAAATGGCTTATGGGCAGTTTCATGTCATAAAATCTTCTTGCTATTATTAAACAGAAAAAAACACCCATGAGCTCAAAGAAGGAGAATGCTGTTCATGAGGTTGGAGGCATTTTGCAATGGGTAGGTCATAGCCATATGAAATGTTTGCTTACTCTGTTTCTCTTCAGCTCTTTCCCTGGGCACTTCTGACTGTGTGTGCCTCTCCTCCTAAGTGAGCCATGCTAATTGTCCTCCCCTGAGAGGAGAAGCTCTAGGGGTCAGGAATGTCTCAGCTTGACATGGGAGGTGTCAGAATAAGGCTCTTCTCGTCCTTCCCTGTGCCCTGAGCATGTGGCAGCATGCCCTCCTCTCTTTCATGGAGTAAAAGGGCTGCGTGTGTGGTGACAAGGACACCTTGGGAATAGGAGGCTTCGATTCCACTCTGTGTTCGCCACAGACCCACCAGGTCACCTTGTCAACCCCCTTAGCTTGCATTACTGTTAACTCTGCAGAAGTTGGAAGTGAAGCTGAAGAGGTTCCTATTTCACACGCCAGCCGGCTCCGTGGGGGCAGGGGCGGGGGCGGGAGTGGGAGTAGGAGGGAAAACCTCGGGTTTGATAGCTTCCCACGGTGGGAACCACCACCCCTGACAGGAATCTACCACACTGGAAAACACCTGTGTTCCAACCCTTCCGTGAAGTCTGACTGCCCTTTCCTCCCTCCTATTTTTTTTTTTTTTTTTAAGACAAGAGTGTTGCTCTGTTGCCCAGGCTGAACTGCAGTGGTACAGTCTCAGCTCACTGCAACCTCTGCTTCCCAGGTTCAAGCAATTCTCCTGCCTCAGCCTCCTGAGTAGCTGGGACTACAGGCATGTACCACCACACCCCGTTAATTTTTGTATTTTTAATAGAAATGGAGTTTTGCCATGTTGGCCAGATTGGTCTCGAACTCCTGACCTCAAGTGATCCACCCACTTCGGCCTCCCAAAGTGCCGGGATTACAGGCGTGAACCACCGTGCTCAGCCCCCTCCTCCTATTTCTCCGAGTATAGGAGAAGCTGAGGGGACTGAGACTAGAGGGAAAAGGGATAACAGAACTTCAATGACTTGAAAGCTGTAACTCCTGTCTCCCTAAAATGCGTAAAACTAAACTGTAACCCGATTGCCTCAGAACCACTTATTCAAGGCTTCTTGGGTTCGTTGTTCCTCCAGACTGCAGTCATTCATATTGGCTCGGAATAAACCTCTTTAAAATATTTTACAGGATTCGGTTTTTCTCTTAACACAGGAGATAGCATCAGATCCCACAGGTTGAGGGCTCAGTCCCCAAAACTGCTCCCTCACCTTCAGACACCAGTTGCAAGTCTAAGCATCTGGAACTTCTGACCAACTGGCTTCAAGTTGGGGGTCCTGCAACCCTGTCTTTGAGTTCAATTAATTTAATAGAGTGGCTCACAGAACTCAGGAAAACACTTATGTTTACTGGTTTATTATAAAGGATATTACAAAGGCTATAGATGAAGAGATGCACAGTACAAGGTATAAGGGAAGGGGCAAGGGGCTTCCATGCCCTCCCCAGGGCACCACCCTCCAGGAACCTTCATGTGTTCAACTTTCTGGAAACCCTCTGAACCCTGTCCTCCTGGGCTTTTATGGAGGCTTCATTACATAGGCGTGATTGATTAAACCATTTGCCATTGATGATCAACTTAACCTTCAGCTCCTCTCCCCTTCCTGGAGGTTAGGGGTAGGACTGAAAGTCCTAACCCTCTAATCCTGCCTTGGTCTTTCCAGTGACCAGCCCCATCCCTTATATTGAGCTGTCAGTCATCATTAACACACAAAAAGATAGCACTCAGGAGATTTCAAGGATTTTAGGAGTTGTATGCCAGAAAATGGGATGAAGGCCAAATATATATTTCACAATATCACAGAGGGTAAACAGTTAAAGTGATTCATGTGATGTCAGTGACTCGGGTCAAAAGCTAAACTGCTGCAACCAACAAGCCTTAACATGTGATAGTTCAAGGCAGACACTTTGTTTCTCTCACTAATAGTCCAATTCAGGAGTTCTAGGTCAGCAGGACTTTGCTTCACACAGTCACTCAGGGGCCCAGGCTCCTGGTAGCCCTGCCATCTCTCCTACTTGGCATCTAGAGGGGCTCTGATTAGTACCATCCCTGCCAGAAGGAAGGAGGCAAAGAGCATGGAGAGGCTTTACACACATGAGGGGCTTTACACACCAGGCCTGGAATAGGGACCTATTTTTCATTTCTGCTTCCACTGGCAAGCATTTGATCTCATGGCCACTCCAGACTACAAGGGAGGCTGGAAAAGGGACTCCAGCCTTGAATCCAGGTAGAAAGGAGGGCCAGCTTTTGTTGGACGGCCAGCAGTCTCTGCCCTGATGGCTTTATCAAAATGGAAACATTTGAAAGGAAAACTAGATCTCAGAGTTCAGTTTAACTCTCACATGTTCAGGACCTCTCAGTCTTCCCAAAGCTGCCAGTAGAGGGCCAGGCTTCCACTCTGAGGACTGTCCCCTCTCCCAGCTCCCACGGATTCTGGAGCAGGGAATCAGAAGCCCTAGGACCACATTCGAGGTTTATTCTTTGGATCAAATATGAGCATCTGTGGCTCTATTTTTAAAGACAAGTGCTTCTTTTTCTGGATGGGTATTGGGGTAAATTGTGCTAGATATGCAGTTAAAGAAAGTACACTCAAGAAATAGATTTCCAGCCAGGCGTGGTGACTTGCGCCTGTAATCCAAGCACTTTGGGAGACTGAGATGGGAGGATAGCTTGAAGCTGAGAGTTTGTGACCAGCCTGGGCAACATAGTAAGACCTCATCTTTTTTTTTTTTTTTTTTTTTGAGACGGAGTCTCGCTCTGTCACCCAGGCTGGAGTGCTGTGGCCGTTTCTCAGCTCACTGCAAGCTCCGCCTCCCGGGTTCACGCCATTCTCCTGCCTCAGCCTCCCGAGTAGCTGGGACTACAGGCGCCGCCACCTCGCCCGGCTAGTTTTTTGTAGTTTTTAGTAGAGACGGGGTTTCACCGTGTTAGCCAGGATGGTCTCGATCTCCTGACCTTGTGATCCGCCCGTCTCGGCCTCCCAAAGTGCTGGGATTACAGGCTTGAGCCACCGCGCCCGGCCCTAAGACCTCATCTTTACAAGAAATAAAAATATTAGTCAGGCATGGTGGCACACACCTATAGTCCCAGCTACTAAGGAAGCTGAAGCAGGATGATCCCTTGAGCCCAGAAATTTGGGGCTGCAGTGAGCTAGGATTGCACCACGGCATGCCGGCAGAAAAAAAAAAAATTTCCACTAATAATGTTAAATTTTTTTTTTTACAGTTGTTGTGGAAGATAAAGCCCAGCCTGGCATATCCTCTTTCAAAGGAAGTTCTCAGGAATATCCTGTATATGACACCAGACCTCAGACAATTCAGGTAGACAAAAACCCTCATGTGTATCACACCTACATAATGCTAGAAAAAAATCTTGAATATTCAAGCTCAGAGTATTTTTTAGAGGGTTTCTGCTTTTCCCTTATTTACAAGTTTGGCTTTTTCCTGATGTTCTATCAGTGACTAGAAATTGTATTAGTCCCTTCTCATGCTGCTATAAGGACATACCCAAGACTGGGTAACTTATAAAGGAAAGAGGTTTAATTGGCTCACAGTTCTGCATGGCTGCGGAGGCCTCAGGAAACTTACAATCATGGTGGAAGGGGAAGCAAACACATCCTTCTTCACATGGCAGCAGGAAGGAGAAGTGCTGAGTGAAGGAGGAAAAAGCCCCTTATAAAACCATCAGATCTCATGAGAACAAACTCAGTATCACAAGAACAGCATGGGGAAACCACCCCCATGATTCAGTTACCTCCACCATGTCCCTCCCGTGACATGCAGTGATTATGGGATTACAATTCAAGATGAGATTTGTGTGGGGACACAGCCAGACCACATCAGAGATCAATTTTGAGTGTTGGAATTTTGGTGACATAGCAGAAGAATGACACCTTTGGACAAGTCTGGGGTTGCATCTAGATGTTATTTCCAAATTGCACATTATTTCGGGGACTTGTGACCCCTAATATTTTGGCTTAAGATATGGTTAAGAAGTGGCTCAATTTATAGTACTATGCACCTGGCTTCTATCATAAAACTCCATTAAAACCACAGTCTTGACGATTTTCAACTAGTCAGCCTCCATATATCAGGGGATGGATCGCCCAGGTTGTGGGTTGTCTGACTTTTGAAAACTAAAAATAAAATTCTAAGTCCCCAGCCATCTGAATGGATCCTTCCTCTCGGCGAAGGGCATTATGGAGTTAACCTGAAAAACTAGTTCAGGCCATGATGGAAAGGAGGGGTCAGATATACCTCATTATACCCTCCTCCCTGATGGAGTTCAGGCACAGCTGACCAGCATTAACATGAAAACAGATCCTAAGACTGACAAAACAGACTTTTTGTAGCAATAAGAGATATCAAATTCCAGCCTCACTCTAGTATAGCATCACAAGACAGATAAGAGGCCCTGAAAGAAATTGAAGTATTTTACCCCCAAATTATGTTTCTTTGCCATATCTTGAAATAATCCTGCAAAGCTGTCTCTTGTGGGGAAAATCTACATTCTGAAGAGAATCCCCTTTCTTTTCCAGGCCTCTTTCTTGATCCAGGAGAGAACCAACTCTGATGAGAAACATCTACAATCTATTCTCTCTGAAGCCTGCTACCTGGGGGCTTCTTTTGTGTAATGGGAACCTTGGTTCACATTTAAGGGGAACCATTAAGGGGTCTCCACAACCCCTTATCTTAACCCAGACATTCCCTTCTATTGATTCTAGATTTTTAGATAATAACCTCTTTCTACCAATTGCCAATCAGAAAGTCTTTGAATCCACCTGTGACCTGAAAGCCCCACCTTGCTTCGAGTTGTCCTGTCTTTCCAGACCAAATCAGTGTACGTCCTACATGTATTGATTGATGTCATATGTTTTCCTAAAAGGTTTGAAACCAAGCTGTAGCCCGACCACCTTGGGCATATGTCCTCAGGATCTCCTAAGGGCTGTGTCGCAGGCTATTGAGCACTCATATTTGGCTCAGAATAAATCAGCAAATATTTTACAGACTTTGACTCTTTTTGTCGACACTTTATTTTTTCCCTGTGAGGCCATTTTGTGGGTTTTTTTTTGGTGTGCTTCACACACATGGAGACCAGGAAAGGTAAGATTATGGAAAATCAGTTCCAACTAGAGGTGTTGCTCATCAGTGGCGAAACATGAGGACAAAGCAGCTGGATCTAATGCTTAAATCACACCCTTGCACTATCCTCTGCACCTGCAGCATGCTCTAACTTGCGAGTTGCAGCTGTGGTCAGAGCAGCTGTTTTAGGTAAAGGAGTGAGTTTGCGCTGCCTGGTCAGATACTCTCCTGCCCTTTTATCTGTTGAAAAACTCTTTGGAGACCTCATGGGAGAGGTAAAAACACTCAGGTGTAAAAGATTTCTAAGAAAATATAAGCCTTCTCAGAGCCAACTGCTTTTGATCCCTAATGCCTCAAGCAGAAGGAATCACCCTCTGTTCTGGAAGCTGGTGTCTGTAAGTACCAAACTCCTTCAGGTCAGGGAATAATTCATGAGTAGGTTGTTCCTTAAATGCCTGAAAATGGGTCTTATAGTTGGCAGCTTTTTCGCCTATGCTTGAGGTGGGCCTCAGTCACAATTAATCCAGCATAAATGCAAATTGCAGAAAGCTCTTGACTTCTGTAGGCATGTTTCTCTATTCAGGCAATTTTTTTCGAGGAAGAAGCTTGGGATATAACATCTTACATGGTGCAGTTTGCATGCACAAGGCTAGATGAAAAATGCCTCAACTGTTAAGCAAACAAACAGTTGGTCTTCTTTATTCTCCTTCCCTTTTCTTTTGTTCACCTTAGGCCGCTTAGAGCTTGTCTATACATGTCTTAAGCGAGTGTATTAAGGCAAAGGTATGGGTAGAAAGAAAAGGAAAATGTGAGCAAAGTGATGAAAAACCAATAGAAAAATTTTGTGGGGAAGTTTTAATGGTTGCCACTACAAGAAAATCACCTGTAAATTTCTAACTTTTTTTTTTTTTTTTTTTTTTTTTTTTGAGGCGGAGTCTCGCTCTGTCGCCCGGACTGGAGTGCAGTGGCCGGATCTCAGCTCACTGCAAGCTCCGCCTCCCGGGTTTTTACGCCATTCTCCTGCCTCAGCCTCCCGAGTAGCTGGGACTACAGGCGCCCGCCACCTCACCCGGCTAGTTTTTTTGTATTTTTAGTAGAGACGGGGTTTCACCGTGTTAGCCAGGATGGTCTCGATCTCCTGACCTCGTGATCCGCCCGTCTCGGCCTCCCATAGTGCTGGGATTACAGGCTTGAGCCACCGCGCCCGGCCAAATCTCTAACTTTTAAAACTGTAACTCTGTTTCCCATAAACCGTTAACTAAATGTTAACTCCATTTTGGCTGGGTGTGGTGGCTTGTGCCTGTAATCCCAGCACTTTAGGAGGCCAGGGTGGGAGGATCCTTTGAGCCCAGGAGTTTGAGACCAGCCTGGGCAACATATGAAACCTCGTCTCTACAAAAACTTTTACAAAAACAAAGTTAACTTCATTTAACAATGTTTAGGCAAATTCCACTTAGGATAGCATAAAAAATAATAAAATACTTTGGAATAAGCTTAACAAAAGAAGTATAAGATTTGTATGCTAAAAATGACAAAATGTTGAAAGAAATTAAAGTAGGCATAAATAAGTGAAAGGCATACATGTGATCATAGATTATAAGAGTTAATATTATTAAAATGGCAATACTATTCAAGGTGATCTACAGATTGAGTGCAATTCCTATCAAAATCCTACCTGCCTTTTTTTTTTTTAATGGAAATTGACAAGCTGATCTCAAATTCCTGTGGAAATGCAAGAAACTCAGAGTAGTGAAAACAATCTTGAAAAAGAACAAAGTTGGAGGATTCACACTTTTTTTTTTTTTTTTGAGATGGAGTCTCGCTCTGTCGCCCAGGCTGCAGTGCAGTAGCACTATCTTGGCTCACTGCAAACTCTGCCTCCCAGGTTCACGCCATTCTCCTGCCTCGGCCTCCTGAGTAGTTAGGACTACAGGCATTTGCCGCCACACCTGGCCAATGTTTTGTATTTTTATTACAGACAAGGTTTCACCGTGTTAGCCAGGATGGTCTCAATCTTCTGACCTTGTGATCCACCTGCCTCAGCCTCCCAAAGTGCTGGGATTACAGGCATGAACCACTGCACCTGGCCAGGACTCACACTTTCTAATTTCCAAACAAGCATAGCTACAATAATCAAGACTGCCGGGAGCGGTGGCTCAAGCCTGTAATCCCAGCACTTTGGGAGACCGAGACGGGCGGATCACGAGGTCAGGAGATCGAGACCATCCTGGCTAACACGGTGAAACCCCGCCTCTACTAAAAAATACAAAAAACTCGCCGGGCGACGTGGCGGGCACCTGTAGTCCCAGCTACTCAGGAGGCTGAGGCAGGAGAATGGTGTAAACCTGGGAGGCAGAGCTTGCAGTGAGCTGAGATCCGGCCACTGCACTCCAGCCTGGGCCACAGAGCGATTCTCCGTCTCAAAAAAAAAAAAAAAAAAAAAATCAAGACTATGTAATACCAACATAAGCATAGACATGTAGATCAATGGAATAGACTTGAAAGTCCAGAAATAAATGTTTACATTATAGTCAATTGATTTTCAGCAAATGTCCCAAGACAATTTAATGGGGAAATAATCTTTTTAACATATCCCATTGGTTGTGGCACAATTGGATATTTCCATGTAAAAGAATGAAGTTGAACCCCTACCTCAACCACATGAAAAATTAACTCAAAATGGGGGGAAAAAAACCCATAAATTTATAAGTTAAAACTATAAATTCTTAGAAGCATACATAAGTGTACATCTTCATGACTTTAGGCTTCTTACATATGGCATCAAAGGTACAAACAATGAAAAAATAGGTAAACTGAACATTATAAAAATTAAAAACATTTTGCTCTTCAAAGGACACCATCAAGAAAGCAAAAAGACAATCCACATGGGAAGCAATTTTTTGAAATAATATGTCTGATAAGGAATTTTGTTATTAATGTAACTCCACAAATTCATAAATTGAAGCCCTCACCCCTAAGGTGATGATATTTGGAGTTAGGGCCTTTAACAAGGTAATTGAGGTTGAATGACATGATAAATGTTGGGTCCTAATTTAATAGGACTGGTGTGCTTATGAGAAGAGGAAGAGTCCGGGCTCAGTGGCTCAAGCCTATAATCCCAGCACTTTCGGAGGCAAGGTGGGGAGGGGTGGGGGTGGATCACTTAAGGTCAGGAGTTCAAGATCAACCGGTCCAACATGGTGAAACCCCATCTCTACTAAAAATGCAAAATTAGCTGGGTGTGGTGGTGCATCCCTGTAATCCCAGCTACTTGGGAGGCTGAGGCAGGAGAATTGCTTGAACCCGGGAGGTAGAGGTTGCAGTGAGCTGAGATCACGCCATTGCACTCTAGCCTGGGCAACAAGAGTTAAACTCTGTCTCAAGGAAAGAAAAAAAAAAAAAAAAAAAGGAGGTAATTGTCTACAAACCAAAGAGAAAAGCCTCACCAGAAACAAACCCTGCTGGTACCTTGATCTTGGACTTCCAGACTCCAAAGCTATGCTGTGAGAAAATAAATTTCTTATGTTTGAGCTGTGGTATTTTGTTTTGGCAGCCTGAGCAAATGAGTGCAGACTTGTATCTAGAATATGTAAAGAACTATTACAGCTCAATAATAAACTGAAAACCCAATTTAAAAATGGGTAAAGGATCTGAATAGATGGTGCTCCAAAGAAGATCTACCAATGACTAATAAACACTTGAAAAGATGCTCAACAACATTAACTGTTAAAAAAAAACCATAATGGGGTACCACTTCACATTGACTATAATGGCTATAATCAAAAAGACAATGATCAGGCACAGTGGCTCACGCCTGTAATCCCAGCATTTTGGGGGGCTGAGACAGGATTGCTGGAGCCCAGGAGTTTAAGACCAGCCTGGACAACATATGGAGACCTTGTCTCTACAAAAAAGTTATTTATTTACTTATTTATTTATAGACAAAGTCTATCTCTTTTTGCCCAGGCTGGAGTGCAGTGGTACCATCTCAGCTCATTGCAACCTCCGCCTCCTGGGCTCAAGCGAATCTCCTGCCTCAGCCTCCTAAGTAGCTGGGACTACAGGTGTGTGCCACCACACCTGGCTAATTTTTGTAATTTTTGGACTTTTAGCAGAGATAAGGTTTCACCATGTTGGCCAGGCTGGTCTCGAACACCTGATCTCAAGTGATCCTGCATGCCTTGGTCTCCTAAAGTGCTGGGATTACAGGCGTGAGCCACCACACTTGGCCTCTACAAAAAATTTAAAAATTAGATGGGTGTGATGATGTGTGTCTATAGTCCTAGCTACTTGAGAGGCTGAGGCAGGAGGATCATGCAAGCTCAGGAGGTCGAGGCTACAGTGAGCCATGATCATGCCACTGCACTCCAGCCTGGGTGACCCAAAAAAAAAAAAGGCAATAACTAATTTTAGTAAGGATATGGAGAAATTGGAAGCTTCATACATTGCTGGTAGAGATGTAGAATAATGCAAACACTATGGAGATCATTGTAGTAGGTAGTTCGTCAAAAGTTAAACATAGAGTTTCCATTTGACTAAACAATTCCACTCGTAGGTAGTGAAAATGTATGTTCCCCAAAAATCTTGTACATGAATGTTCATAGCAGTATTATGCATAATAGCCACAAAATGGGAACAATCTGATAGAGTTCGAATATATGTCCCTGCCAACTCTTATGTTGCATTGTAATCCCTCATGTTGAAGATATAACCTGGTAGGAGGTGATTGGATCATGGGAGTAGAATTCTCATGAACAGTTTAGCACCATCCTCTTGGTGCTGCTCTCATGACAGTGAGGGAGTTCTTGAGAGATCTGGTCATTTAAAAGTTTGTGGCATCTCCCCCAACACTCTTTCTTGCTCCTGTTTTCACAATGTGATACACCTGCTCCCTCTGTGCCTTCCACCATTAGTAAAACCTTCCTTAGGCCTCCTCTGAAGCCAAGAAGATGCCAGTACCATGCTTGTACAGCTTGCAGAACTGTGAGCCAATTAAACCTCTTCTCTTTATAAATTACGTAGTCTCAGGTGTCTCTTTATAGCAATGCAAGAATGGCCTACTACACCATCCAAATGCCCATCAACTGATGAACGGACAAAATACGATATATGCATACAATGGAATATTATTCCGGCACAGAGAAGAATAGAGTACTACATGCTACAACATGGATAAACCTTGAAAACTTTAAACTAGATGAAAGCCAGACAGAAAAGGCAACATAGTGTATGATTTCATTTATATGAAATGTCCAGAATGGACAAATCTATAGAAAGTAGAATGGAGGTTGCCAGAGGCTGAGGTCAATGGGGAATAGGAGTGACTATTAATGGATAGAGTTTCTTTTAGAATATTTGATGAAAATGTTCTAGAATTAGATAGGAGTGATGGTTGTACAACTTTGTGAGTATACTAAAAACCACTGGGTTGTATAGTTTAAAAGGGTGAATTTCATGATTGTGAGTTGTTTTTCAGTAAAGCTCTTTCTTTTCTTTTTTTTTTTTGAGACGGAGTCTCGCTCTGTCGCCCAGGCTAGAGTGCTGTGGCCGGATCTCAGCTCACTGCAAACTCCGCCTCCCGGGTTCACGCCATTCTCCTGCCTCAGCCTCCCGAGTAGCTGGGACTACAGGCGCCTGCCACCTTGCCCGGCTAATTTTTTACATTTTTTAGTAGAGACGGGGTTTCACCGTGTTAGCCAGGATGGTCTCGATCTCCTGACCTCGTGATCCGCCCGTCTCGGCCTCCCAAAGTGCTGGGATTACAGGCTTGAGCCACCGCGCCCGGCCTCATTTAAGTCTTAATCACTGGCACCATTCCAAATATTTGGAGATAGGGCCTTTGAGGAGGTGATTAAGGTTAAATATGGGTGGGCCTTGATCCAACAGGACTGGCTTTCACTCGCATCCATGTGAAGAGACCACCAAACAGGCTTTGTGTGAGCAACAAGACTATTTATTTCACCTGGGTGCAGGTGGGCTGAGTCCGAAAAGAGTCAGTGAAGGGAGATAGAGGTGGGTCCGTTTTATAAGATTTGGGTAGATAAAGGAAAATTACAGTCAAAGGGTGGTGGTCTCTGGTGGGCAGGAGTGGGGGTTACAAGGTGCTCAGTGGGGGAGCTTTCTGAGCCAGGATGAGCCAGAAGAAGGAAATTCACAAGGTAATGTCATCAGTTAAGGCAAGGACAGGCCATTTTCACTTCTTTTGTAATGGAATGTCATCAGTTAAGGCAAAGAACAGGCCATTTTCACTTCTTCTGTGATTCTTCAGTTACTTCAGGCCATTTGGGCGTATACATGCAGGTCACAGGGAATACGATGGCTTAGTTTGGGCTCAGAGGCCTGACATTCCTGCCTTCTTATGTTAATAAGAAAAATAACATAAAATAGTATTGAAGTGTTGGGGCAGTGAAAAAATTTTTTGGGGGGTGTGGCATGGAGAGATAATGTACCATGTTTCTCAGGGCTGCTTCAAGTGGGATTAGGGGCGGCGTGGGAACCTACAGTAGGAAAGGTGAAGTTGAAGGAGGATTTTGTGATAAGGGGTGATATTGTGGGGTTGTTAGAAGGAGCATTTGTCATGTAGAATGATTGGTGATGGTCTGGATATGATTTTGGATGAATTGAGAAACTAAATGGAAGATACAAGATCCGAATAAAAGAAGGAGAAAAATAGGTATTAAAGGACTAAGAATTGGGAGGACCCAGGACATCCAATTAGAGAGTGCCCAAGTTGGTTCAGCATAATTACTTGCTTGGTTGGTAAGTTTTGGGGCTCTATCCTTGAGTTTTTTATGTTGTCATACACCAGGCCAGATTGATTTAAGTAAAACAACACTCTTCATTTAAGAACATACAGAGTCTTCCTTTTTCAGCAGTAAGTCAAGGCCTCGGCAGTTTTGGAGGACAATTGCAGCTAAAGAGTCAACTTGGGCCTGGAGTGTCAGGCCTCTGAGCCCAAGCCAAGCCATCGCATCCCCTGTGACTTGCACGTATACACCCAGATGGCCTGAAGTAACTGAAGAATCACAAAAGAAGTGAAAATGGCCTGCCCCTGCCTTAACTGATGACATTCCACCACAAAAGAAGTGAAAATGGCTGGTCCTTGCCTTAACTAATGACATTACCTTGTGAAAGTCCTTTTCCTGGCTCATCCTGGCTCAAAAAGCTCCCTCACTGAGTACCTTGTGATCCCCACTCCTGCCCGCCACAGAACAACCCCCTTTGACTGTAATTTTCCTTTACCTACCCAAATCCTATAAAACGGCCCCACCCTTATCTCCCTTTGCTGACTCTTTTTGGACTCAGCCCGCCTGCACCCAGGTGAAATAAACAGCCATGTTGCTCACACAAAGCCTGTTTGGTGGTCTCTTCACATGGACACGCATGACATGGAGGACTGATAAAGTTTGTGATATGTCTGTGATGTTAGCAGAGAAGTCATTAGAGAGGCTATGGAAGGTCGTGACAGAGGTTGAAATGCTTGCTATTCCAGTACTGAGAGCAATAGTAGAGGCAGAAAGTCCTAAACCGACAAGCAAGGGAATTAGTGGAATAACTCTTCTTTGTCATGTCGGTGTCATGAGGGGAACAGGGAACTTTTCGGTCCCATTTGCAAATTGAATTTTGGGAGTAAGGAAAACTAGTGTGCATGTGCCCGTCCAATTAGCACGTAGACACATGTAGGTAGAGGATCCACAGAGGAAGAAGAGGCCTTGTGCGAGGAAAACCTGGAGATGCAAAGTAAAAAGATGAGAGGGAGTGCTGAAAGGGGTGTCTTGTACCCAGACTCCTAGTCATCCAGCTAGGGAGGCAGCCATCAGAGGTTGTAATGGGGACGGATGAGGTAACTGCGTAGAGGGGGAGGTTCGATTTTCATGGTGCATGAGAAAACGTTGAGTATCTACAAGCAACCTTTCACTGTTATTTACGAGGCTGGGTATAAGTAAACACAAAGAGAGCCTGGGAGGAGAGTCTGATGAGCAAGGGGAAGGTAGCCAAGGATGGACTGAAATACAGGGTAAGTGTCTTCCTAAGCAATAATTACTGCTAATGTTTTCAGGTTTGCCAACATTGATAGAGGGCTTATCTGTAATACGAACCTGGAAGGCTCCAGTTTCAGTGATGTGTGTAGTTGGGCTTTGGAGATGAAGAGTAAATGAACATCGAGAAGGTGAAAGGTTACCTAGGGGAATTCCAGTGGATCTTTGCTGAGAGATACATGAAGGAGTGGCTACAGGAATAGTAGTTTGTGTTGTGAGAGGTCCAAATATGGGGGGAGTAGAGTTGATAAAAGGAGAAAGGTTTTTTAAGTAAGTGTACAGGAGGGCGGCAGCTTGCTGATGTGCAATGTCTGGGGAGGTCCTGCTGGACCTGTCTAGAAAGTAAATGAGTTCTTCAGGAGGGTAAAGGGGAGGGCTGTTAAAGGAAGTTTGGAGGTGTAGGGAGACAGGAGATGTTGCCCAGTCTGCAAGTAAGGTGAGGACAGCTGTGTAGGCGCTGGAAGAAAGAGAAATGCAAAGACAGCAGTTGTTCACTAAGGAGGGATTAGAAATGGCTAGGAGAGAATGGGTAAAGTTGACAGTGTGGTGGAGATAGCTGGGGAGAGGTAGAGGGTGGCATAAGAATGGGAATGAGAATAAGAGTGAGTATAAAGAATAGAACTTCTTCAGGGGGAAAGTATGGGAGGGTCCCCTGCCAGCAAGGGTCATCTGTCTGGTCTAAGAGGGAGTTAAGAGTGGCGGTTTGGGGATAGCACCAAGAGATATCAGCTGTGATGGCTTGGAGAAACACTGTAAACCAGCAGTGTAAATAAGAGAAGGGCATTTATAAGTAGTTGAGAACAGTGAATAGGAGTATGACTAGACAGAAGATAGTAGGGATGATTAGTTTTTGGGGCTCAATCCAAGTAGTGGCGGTGACTTTGTAAAGCCCTGTTTCAAAAAGTAGGGAAAGGATGAACAGACCTAATAGAATGAAGAGAGATATTAGGCTCATAAGGGTTATTACTGTTCTTCAGAAATGGGAGTGAATTTAAGGGAAGTAGAGGAGAGTACTTGTGACTTCCAGGAGGAAGAGGAAGGATTAGGCTGGCTGTCCGACGGACACAGCTTTATTCTGGAACAGTGAACCCAGTGGGGAGGATCCTGTAGGCGGGTGGCAGTCGGGGTACTATAGATGACTAAGTAGGGTCTGCTCCATCGAGGTTGTAGAGTTTAAGGGGTCAGATTCTTAACAAGAACTGATTGTCCTGCTAGGGTGTCTTTATATGGCTGAGAATCTGGAGTGGACAAGAGAAGATTAGCAGCCTGGCAAATTCCCTGTCTAGCCTGCTGGAGGACTGGCAGATAGTTGCCTAGAGGGCTGGTGTCTGGGATGAGGTTGGGGTCGAGCAAGAAAGTGTGTCCATATAAAAGTTCAAATGGACTGTACCCTGTAGCATCTGGAGGACAGGCTCTAATTCTGAGAAGGGCAAGAGGTAAAAGTACTGTCCAGTCCTTTTTAAGTTGGAGGCTGAGCTTGGTGATGTGTGTCTTTAAAAGACCATTAGTCCGTTCTACCTTTCCTGAAGATTGAGGATGGTAAGGGATATGAAGGTTCCACCGAATATCTTAGTTTTCTGACTTGGGGCATGTGAGTAAAGTCAATTTGCCAGTCCTGGGCAGGGGCAAATCCTTGAGCTTGATGTGTAGGAAAGGCAGGGGGTCTGAACAATCCTTGAGGGGTAGTAGAATAGCAGATGGAACACTGAGAAGTGATTTCCTTGAGGATATATTTCCACGATGGAAAGGAAATGAGAGGTTCTAAGAGACGGGCTAGCGGCTTGTAACCTACATGGAAGAGGTCATGAAATGACGACAGAATAGAATGAGCCTGTGAGACTGGAAGGAGATATTTTCCTTGGTCTAAGAACCATTTGCTTGTTTGGGAAGAGATTGATAGATGGAAAGTTCAGTGGGGGAGTAGGTGGGAGTGACCAAGGTGAAGGAGAAAAACTGGCCACTAGCTGCTTGTCTAGTCACTTTATCAGCATAAGCATTGCCTAGAGCAATGGGATCTGATGCCTTCTGCTGGCCCTTGCAGTGAATGACTCCAGCTTCCTTTGGAAGTAAAGCGGCCTTGAGCAGAGTTTTTATTAAAGAGGCATTAATGATGGAAGACCCTTGCATAGTGAGGAAACCTCTTTCAGCCATGTAACAGCATGGTGGTGCAGAATATGGAAGGCATATTTAGAGTCAGTATAAATATTGACACATAGTCCCTTTGCAAGAGTGAGGGCCTGAATTAAGGCAACTAGTTTGACTTGCTGAGAGGTAGTGAAGGGGGGCAGAGTGGTAGCCTCAATGATAGATGTGGAAGATACTATAGCATAGCCTGCCTTTGCTGGTGAGTGGCGATTAGGCCTGGTGGAACAGCCATCAATAAACCAAATGTGATCAGAGTGAGGAACAGAAAAGAAAGAAATATGGGGAAATGGGGTGAATGTCAGGTGGATCACAGACATGCATTCATGGGGGTCAGCTGTGGTATCTGGAATCATGTGGGAGGCCAGATTGAAGTCCAGGCCAGGAACAATGGTAATTGTGGGAGACTCAACAAAGAGTGAGTATAGCTGAAGGAGCCAGGGAACAGAAAATCTATGTGTCAAGTGTGAGGAAGAAAATAGATTTTGGAAGTTATAAGAGCTGTAGAGAGTGAGTTGAGCATAGTTTGTGATTTTGAGCGCCTCTAAAAGTATTAGGGCGGTGGCAGCCGCTGCACGGAGACATCATGGCCAGCCTAAAACAGTAAGGTCAAATTGTTTAGACAAAAAGTTTACAAGATGTGGTCCTGGCCCTTGTGTAAGAATTCCGACTACACAGCCCTGCACTTTGGCTGTTTGTAGTGAAAAGAGTTGGGATGAGTCAGGGAGTGCTAGGGTGGGGGCAGTCTCTAAAGCTGTCTTCAAGGAATGGAAAGAGGAGTGGGGAAAGGATTTAGGGTCTATGGGGTCAGCTAGGTTTCCTTTTGTGAGTTTATATAATGGTTTTGTTAGGATGGCAAAACCAGGTATCCAAAGGCAAAAGTATCCAACCATGCCTAGGAAGGAAAGGAGTTGTTGTTTTGTAGAAGGTGTTGGGGTTTGAGAGATCAGTCGGACACAATCGGCAGGGAGAGCACGTGTGTTTTTATGAAGAATTACGCTGAGGTGGGTAACAGAGGAAGAAGAAATTGGAGCTTTGGAGGGGGAGACCCGATATCCTTTGGAGAATAAATGTTGAAGGAGCAGGAGGATGTCTTGTTGAGAAGATTCAAAGGAGGGGCTACAAAGAAGAAGGTCATCAGGCCGGGCGCGGTGGCTCAAGCCTGTAATCCCAGCACTTTGGGAGGCCGAGACGGGTGGATCACGAGGTCAGGAGATTGAGACCATCCTGGCTAACACGGTGAAACCCCGTCTTTACTAAAAACTACAAAAAAAAACTAGCTGGGCGAGGTGGCGGGCGCCTGTAGTCCCAGCTACTCGGGAGGCTGAGGCAGGAGAATGGCGTGAACCCGGGAGGCGGAGCTTGCAGTGAGCTGAGATCCGGCCACTGCACTCCAGCCTGGGCGACAGAGCGAGATTCCGTCTCAAAAAAAAAAAAAAAAGAAGAAGAAGAACATCAATATATTGAATAAGGTGAGAAGCGGAGGGGTGGAAAGAAAATAAATCATGAGAAAGAGCTTGGCTGAAGTAATGAGGGCTGTTCGGCCTTGTGGCAGCAGCACAGCCCAGGTAAGCTGCTGGGACTGATGGGTGTCAGGGTCAGTCCAGGTAAAAGCAAAGAGAGACTGGGATGAGGGGTGAAGGGGAATAGTGAAAAAAGCATCTTTAAGATCAAGAACGGAATAGTGAGTGGTGGAGGAAGGTATTGAGGACAAAAGAGTGTACGGTTTGGGCACTCCAGGGTGGATAGGCAAAGCAATTTGGTTGATAAGGCACAGATCCTGAACTAACCTATAAAGCTTGTCTGGTTTTTGGACAGGTAAAATGGGGGAATTGTAAGGAGAGTTTATAGGTTTCAGAATCCTGTGCTGTAACAGGCAAGTGATAACAGGATTGAATCCTTTTAAAGTGTGCTGTGGGATGGGGTATTGGCGTTGAGCAGGGTAAGGGTGATTAGGTTTTAATGGGATGATAATGGGCATGTGATCGGTTGCCAGGGAGGGAGTACAGATGTCCCATACTTGTGGGTTAAGGTGGGGGGATATGAGAGGAAGACGCAAAGAAGGCTTTGGGTTGGGAAGAAGGATGGCAATGAGATGTCACTGTAGTCCAGGAATAGTCAGGGAAGCAGATAATTTGGTTAAAATGTTTTGGCCTAATAAGGGAACTGGGCAGGTGAGGATCACTGAAAAAGAGTGCATAAAAGAATGTTGTCCAAGTTGGCACCAGAGTGGGGGAGTTTTGTTTGTTTGTTTTTTTTTTTTGAGATGAAGTCTCGCTCTGTCACCCAGGCTGGAGTGCTGTGGCCGGATCTCAGCTCACTGCAAGCTCTGCCTCTTGGGTTCATGCCATTCTCCTGCCTCAGCCTCCCGAGTAGCTGGGACTACAGGCGCCCGCCACCTCGCCCGGCTAGTTTTTTGTAGCTTTTAGTAGAGACGGGGTTTCACCGTGTTAGCCAGGATGGTCTCGATCTCCTGACCTCGTGATCCACCCGTCTCGGCCTCCCAAAGTGCTGGGATTACAGGCTTGAGCCACCGCGCCCGGCCAGTGGGGGAGTTTTAAGAGGTTTTGATGCTTGGCCATCAATACCTACAACAGTTATGGGGGCAAGGGAAACAGGCCCTTGAAAAGAAGGTAATGTGGAGTGGGTAGCCCCCGTATCAATTAAACAGGGGACAGACTTACCCTCCACTGTAAGTTACCCAAAGCTCAGCGTCTGTGATAGTCCAGGGGGCTTCTGAGGCGATTGGGCAGCATCAGTCTTCAGCTGCTAAGCTGAGGAGATCTGGGAAGGAGTTGGCCAAGAAACGTTGGGTTTCGGTTCCCGGGGCTTTAGCAGTGGTGGCGATGTGAGCTGGACAGTCTGACCTCCAGTGGGGGCCCGCACAGACAAGGCAGGGCTTAGGAGGAATCCCGGGCTGCAGGCATTCCTTAGCCCAGTGGCCAGGCTTTTGGCATTTGAAGAAAGGCCCATGAGGATGTTTTGAAGGAGCCCCTGGGAGCTGTGGCTTGGATGTTCTGAAGTTTTTGTATGCTGGAGACGTGGTTGTGGGTTGTCTTATAGCAGAGGCAAGTAGCGATAACTCAGAAATGCATTGCTGTCTGGCTACCTCCTGTCTATTATTGTACACCTTGAAGGCGAGGTTGATTAATTCCTGTTTTGGGGTTTGAGAGCCGGATTCTAATTTTTGAGGCTTTTTTCTAATGTCAGGAGCTGACTGGGTGATAAAATGCATATTAAGAATAAGGCGGCCTTCTAGCCCCTCTGGGTCTAGGGCAGTAAAGCGTCTAAGGGTTGCTTAGCAGGTCATGAACTGGGCTGGGTTTTCATCTTTACCTTGGGTAGTTTAAGTTTGTCATAATTAACAGCTTTGTGGCCGGGCACGGTGGCTCAAGCCTGTAATCCCAGCACTTTGGGAGGCCGAGATGGGCGGATCACGAGGTCAGGAGATCGAGACCATCCTGGCTAATACGGTGAAACCCCGTCTCTACTAAAAAATAGAAAAAACTAGCCGGGCGATGAGGCTGGCGCCTGTAGTCCCAGCTACTCGGGAGGCTGAGACAGGAGAATGGCGTGAACCCGGGAGGCGGAGCTTGCAGTGAGCTGAGAGCCGGCCACTGCACTCCAGCCTGGGTGACAGAGCAAGACTCCGTCTCAAAAAAAAAAAAAAAAAAAAAAAAAAAAGCTTTGTAAGCTGCCTTTTTAACTCCTTCAATTAGGCAGGAAACCATGTAATTTTGCCTAGCTATACCTGGGGAATCTGCCTAATAGTTCCATTGGTGATGTTCTCGGGGAACTGCTCTAATGCCTTCTTGGAGGTCTGGCTCATGGAGCTGGCGGTTGTCAGTGTGAGATTGGGCTAGAGAAAAAACTCTTTCCTATTCATCTGGGGAGAGGGTAGAAGTCAGGATGACATTGAAGTCACTCCAGGTTAAATTGTAGAGTGGAGTTAGATACTGGAATTCCTGTATATATTTAGTGGGGTCTGATGACAAAGAGCCTAAACACTGATCTGAGAGAGGTCTGATAGAGAAAAAGGTACATGTACCCTGACTATGCCTTCAGCTCCAGCCACTTCTCTAAGAGGAAATTGTTGGGCAGGTGGGGAAGAGCTAGTCACGGAACTAAACTGTAAGACGGACTGGGTGTGAAGAGGGGAGGTGATAGAATGATTATAGGGTGGAGGAGCGGAGGCTGAGGAAGAATTGGGGCTTAGCTCGGCCTGGCGACAAGCAGCCTGGGGAGGAGGGGAGAGGTCAGATGGATCTGTAGAAAAGGAAGACTGGAAAGACTCAGCGATGCTTGGGGTTGGGACTGAGGGGACAGGCGGGAGGGAAAGAAGGAGGATTTGGGAGGAATCGCATTGGGAACAGAGACTAGGGAGGGAAGGAAGTGTGAAAAATGCCTGGATGTAAGGCACCTCAGACCATTTGCCTGTTTTTGGACAAAAATTGTCTTGGTCTCGTAGGATGGAAAAATCAAAAGTGCCATTTTCTGGTAATTTAGAACCATTGTCGAGTTTGTATTGGGGCCAAGCGGTATTGCAGAAGAAAATAAGATGCTTAGATTTTAGGTCAGGCAAGAGTTGAAGAGGTTTTAAGTTCTTGAGAACACAGGCTAAGGGAGAAGGAGGAGGAATGGAGGGTAGAAGGTTGCCCACAGTGAAGGAGGCAAGTTGAAAGAGAAGGGTAGAGACACAGAAGGGGGGTGGGAAGCAGCCCTGGGCTGCAATGTGGGTGAGCAGCCAAAGCAGGTGTCCCCGCAATTGACTTGCCACCAAGGGAATGTGGGTGAAAGACCAAGGCAGGCATCCCCGCAGAGATCAGACACCAGTGGAACATGGGTGAATCATCAGAGAGGCGTCCCCACAATGATTAAACACAGAGGGAAGGCTGCCTTCCTGAGTCCGTGACCGGTGCCAGAGTTTTGGGTCCATGGATAAAATGTGCCTCCTTTGTCTCTACCAGAAAATGAAAGGAACTGAAATTAAGAGAAGGGAGATATTGAAGAGTGGCGCCAAGATTGAAAGGAGAAATAGGTTGAGGGATAGTGAGAAAGGTTGGAGAAGAGAGTAAAGAGAGGCCGCTTACCCGATTTAAAATTGGTGAGGCCGGGCGCGGTGGCTCAAGCCTGTAATCCCAGCACTTTGGGAGGCCGAGACGGGCAGATCACGAGGTCAGGAGATCGAGACCATCCTGGCTAACACGGTGAAACCCCGTCTCTACTAAAAAAATACAAAAAACTAGCCGGGCGCGTTGGCGGGCGCCTGTAGTCCCAGCTACTTGGGAGGCTGAGGCAGGAGAATGGCGGGAACCCGGGAGGCGGAGCTTGCAGTGAGCTGAGATCCGGCCACTGCACTCCAGCTTGGGCGACAGAGCGAGACTCCATCTCAAAAAAAATTAAAAAAATAAAAAATAAAATTGGTGAGATGTTCCTTGAGCTGGTCGGTCTGAGGACCCAGTGTCCTAGGTGGATCTTTCTCATTGAGCAAAGAGCAGGAGGACAGGGGATTGATCTACCAGGCCCAGGGTGCGGTGCCGGGCTGTCTGCCTGTGGATTTCATTTCTGCCTTTTAGTTTTTACTTCTTCTTTCTTTGGAGGCAGAAATTGGGCATAAGATGATATGACGGGGTGGTCTCCTCCCTTATTCCCTGCTTTTGAGACTCACTCATTTTATTAGTGGGAGTTCTCACTTTCATTTTCACTACCCATGTCTTCTTGCAAGACAGATCGATAGTGATTCATATAGTACACTTGTGCTGAGGCATTTTGGTGAACTAAGGTAGTGATGCTTTTTATCATTTGAAGAAGTACAGGTAGCAAACAAGGAAGCAGTAAGCAGGTTCCTATTATTATTATTATTATTATTATTACTCCTATTATAAGAGTTTTAAATTCTCCTAGCACTGGGAACCATTTACCAAACATGGCCCTAGGATCAAATCCATGCCACACTTGCATGGGCACATGTGCCAGTTTTGTCATATCTCTATGTCTTCAACTACTTGCCCTTGATCATCTATTTGTAGACAGCAAATTGGTAAGGTTAAATTTCCCACAGACCCCTCCTTCAGCTGCTAGCAAGTAGTCGAGATCCAATCTATTTTGATAGATAGCATTTCTCATCTGAGTTTCTTGCCGGGCCAGAATAGTCAACGCTCTGCCGGTTTTATTAGTGATTATTTCTAAGACAACTTGTAACCATATGATTCTGTTGATCATGTAAACAGAATGTTGATCATGTAAAAGGGGGTCTGGTATCCCCATGAGCCGTCTTGTGCCCAAGTAGCAGGCCCATAATATTGTATGATTCTCTCAGGGGGTCATTCATCTTTCCAATTTCCTATAGCTATGCTTCTCTTTCCGCGGGAAGTGTAGACAAGGAAACCCAGGAGTTCACCTGTTTTTATGGGCAGTAAGAAGAAAGATGGTTTAATAGTGCCAATAACACAACTACCTGCCCACCAGTCAGGTAATTTGGCGTAAGCTCTCTGCCCACATATGCAATATAATCCAGTGGGGGCTGTCCAGTCCTGGGGGGACTCCGGGTGGGTCCACACGGTTTGCAACTTTGGGAATTTGCTAAATGGATTCCTCTGTTTGATTTGAACTCCACTAAGTGACTGTTGTTGTGGTACCATTATACAGTTTCTGTCCCAGAACTAAGTCCCAGTTTTTGTCCCAGACAACTAAGTCATCCTACGGGGTGAGTGAATTCTTTTCCTTCTCTAATTATGCAATATTGTCCGATAATTGAGGCGTTTAGGACCCAGAAATTATCAGGGTGACTCTTTTGAGCCGGGAATTCATCAGGAACTGGGTCTGTAGGTACTAATTCTCAGGCTTCCCATGGCCATTGATCTCCCATTATAGTTCCTCCGCATACATAACATGAAGTAACATTGAGAGACTGGGCTACATGCTCGGCTAATCGCAAAAACAAATTTCTTGTTTTTCCTGGAATTTCTGGTACTGGTACATTCAGTTCATCATAGAAAGTTTGAAACACTGGCTCAGGAGAGTTTGTAAACTTCTCCTCAAACCAAGATATTTACCCGAGGATCCAATCTGGCCCCATCGATTCCTAAGGTCACATGCTCCCCTTTTTTCCAGCGAGGATCAAGGGGATTGGTTATTACTAGCTTTAAGGGGTTACATTGTCCCTTAGTGCAGGAAGGGCCATTTTTTCCTTTCCGAAGGTGGACTGGATCCTTTTCATTTTTTATCCAAGTGGCCCAAATGACACAAGACCAGTATCCACATTCATTTCCACACAGTCCTAATTTATGACAAATGTACTTATTTTCAGTCATATGGCCTTTTTTCCAACTAAAAGAGCCACATCCCCTTCCTAACTTATTGCTATTAATGACAGTACAGGCATCAGATTTCAAGATGATGCGTTTGGGCACCCCTTTTGCTTCTGTTCTGGCTAATACTTTACTTGTATCATTCATGAGTTCCCACCAGTCTTCAGTCCTTAATCTTATTTCAAAAACTGGACGTGGGAGGCTCAGAGGGGTCATAACACACATCTGGTCGGTCATTTCCTGGGCTATATACCTTGTAATGAGTGTCCTTACATAAACACGTTCCTTTTAAAGTTCCTTGGCATTCATAGCAACTATAGAACAGAAAGATTGTTTTAACTTATTGCCCTACCTTGGTAACCTGATGTATACACTGAGAGCAGTCTTCCATGCGGGGAAAATCAGTGGAAGTGTTTACAAGTCCAAATTATGAGGAAAATGAGTCCCATGGTGATTCTCCTCATGCTTCAGCCATGCATAGACCAGTCAGGTTCCGGGTGTGACTGGAGCAGGGCTTGTCGTCCTCCTCAGAGTCACTTGCAGGGGTTGTCCGGGCTCAATTTTGCCTCCCAGGTTTCATCGGCTGCAGGTTTCACACGCTGTGGTGGATCCAGGCTGGGATTCCTTCTACCTTTACAGCCGTGGAAGTGGTCAGGATGACGGTCTGAGGCCCTTTCCACCATGGCCACAAAGGGGCTATGTTCCAGTCCTTGATCCACAGGCAATCACCTGGAGAGAAGGGGTGAACTGGGGAGAATAAGTTGATGGGACACCTTTCATTTACCCAAGTTGAGATTGTTTGTGTTATTTTTCCTAAAGCCTGTAGTTGTCCCTGTAATTCAATTTCACCTAACTCTCGGGGAGTGCCTGGAAGCTCCCATAGTATAACAGGAGGCCTAGGATACAATATTTCATAAGGGGAGTATCCTGTTTTCTTAGAAGGAGTGCATCTAATTTTAAACAATACCATAGGAAGAGCCTGTATCCACTTTAATCCTGTTTCCTGACATACTTTCCCTAAACTATTTTTGACAGTCTGATTCATTCGCTCCACCTTTCCGGAACTCTGAGGTTGGTAGGCTGCATGTAGCTTCCAGGTGATTCCTACTGCCTTTGCTATCTTCTGTACTGAGTCAGCCACAAACGCCGGCCCATTATCAGAGCCGATTCGTAAGGGCAGTCCAAACCTAGGAATAAGATCTCAGAGAAGCACACGGGTTACCTCATAGGCCTTTTCAGTTCGTGTTGGATAAGACTCCACACACCCAGAGTAAGTATGCACAAGAACCAGCAAGTACTTGTTATCTCCACATTTTGGCATTTCTGTGCAATCCACCTGAAGATCCTCAAAAGAAGCCACTCCATAAGCTTGTATGCCGGGTGGAACAGTGGGGCCTTGCCTTGCATCGTGCTGCGCTCCCCTTTCTGAATAGTGAATCCCAGATAGCGTACCTGCTGTCTGCAGATCTGAGCTTTCTTCTTGGACACCTTATACTCACAGTCCTCCAGGTGCCAAAGCAGGGCATCTGTCCCTTTTGCACACCTGACTGCCGTGGAGTGTCCTAGCAGAAGGTTGTCCACGTACAGGAGCAAGGCACAGCCTAGGTCTTTAGCAGGAAACTTTTTTTTTTTTTTTTTTTTGAGACGGAGTCTCGCTCTGTCGCCCAGGCTGGAGTGCAGTGGCCGGATCTCAGCTCACTGCAAGCTCCGCCTCCCGGGTTTACACCATTCTCCTGCCTCAGCCTCCTGAGTAGCTGGGACTACAGGCGCCCGCCACCTCGCCCGGCTCGTTTTTTTGTATTTTTTAGTAGAGACAGGGTTTCACCGTGTTAGCCAGGATGGTCTTGATCTCCTGACCTCCTGATCCGCCCGTCTCGGCCTCCCAAAGTGCTGGGATTACAGGCTTGAGCCACCGCGCCCGGCCTAGCAGGAAACTTTAAAGGAACATGTTTATGTAATGACACTCAGTACAAGGTATGTAGCCCAGGACACAACCGACCAGATGTGTGTTACGATCCCTCTGAGCCTCCCATGTCCACAGTTTTTGAAATAAGATTAAGGACTGAAGACTGGTGGGAACTCATAAATGATACAAGGAAATGTGCAAGTAACCCATCGTTGTGCTACAGCTTTGGCAAGGCCTGGCAAGTGTGAGGCATAGAAGTACCAGCCTAACAATTTTTCAAGTGACTCTTGACTTAGATGAGTGGTTTCGTGCACGGTCAATACGATTGTGGCTCCCAGCAACTGCGGCGCAGCTACCCTCCCATGTGGCAGTCTGATCCATCCTCCTTTTATTACTTGCCCCCCTTCTGCGTAGAAGAAGTCTTTTTCTTCCTTAGAATAGGTCGGTACCAGGTGAGGTGTTTGAGGGAGTAAGGGGGCTGCTGCCGATGCCTGGTAAGGGGTAGATGCTGCTTTTCGAGTTTCTGAATCAGCTCGAGAGTTTCCTAAGGCCACTGAGGTGGAGGCTCGCTGGTGTCCCCTGCAGTGCATGACTGCCACCCTCTGAGGTTCCCACATTGCCTCTAATAATTGTAGAATTTCTTGTTGATATTTTATGTCCTTTCTCCCAGAGTTTTAGAGACCCTTTTCCTTATATAATGCTCCATGCACTTGGAGGGTTAGAAAGGCATATGGAGAGTCAGTGTAGATGTTTACAATCTTACCTTTACTGAGTTCTAGAGCCCGAGTCAAAGCAATGAGCTCAGTCTTCTGGGCTGAAGTGCCCTGTGGCAACGGTTTGGCTTCAATGACAGCATCCAAAGTCACCACCGCATATCCTGCACATCCTTCTCCTTGTGGGTTAGCGAAGCTGCTCCCATCCACGTATAACTCCCAGTCTACTGATGCCCATGGCTGGTCCCGAAGGTCAGGTCTGCTAGAATAGGCAGAGTTCAACACCTCTATGCAGTTACGCTTGACCGGGCTCTCTGATACTGGGAGCAGGGTAGCGGGATTTAGGGTATTACAGACCTCAATAATTATGCGGGCATTTTCACATAGCAAGCTTTGGTACTTGGTTAATCTAATATTTGTTAGCCAATGATGTCCTTTGGTGTGCATCAAAGTGACCACAGCACGGGGTGCCTTTCTATTCAGGTTTTGCCCAAGGGTTAGTTTATCTGCTTCTTGTGCTAACTTGGCTATTGCTGCCAGGACCATTAGACATGGTGGCCAGCCTTTGGAAACCCTATCTAGTTGTTTTGAGAGATAGGCCACTGGCCTTGGCCAGGGCCCCACAGTCTGGGTTAAAACTTCAACTGCCTTTTTTTCTCTTTCTGACACATAGAGTATAAAGGGCTTTGTCAAATCTGGTAGTCTTAGGGCTGGGGCCAACGTAAGTTTTTCCTTTAACTTACAAAAGGCTTGCTGTTGTAGAGGCCCCCAATCAAAAGGCTCCCAGTCAGCCCCCTTTGTAGCCCTGTACAAAGGTTTGGCTGGTACTGCAAAGTTTGGAATCCATAATCTGCAAAACCCCACACCTCCTAGGAATTCCCTTACTTGCCTTCTGGTTTTAAGTTCCGGTAGGCTGCAGATGACCAACTTTCTTTCTGACCCCAGGCTGCGCTCCCCTTTCTGAATAGTGAAACCCAGATAGCGTACCTGCTGTCTGCAGAGCTGAGCTTTCTTCTTGGACACCTTATACTCACAGTCCTCCAGGTGCCAAAGCAGGGCATCCGTCCCTTTTGTACACCCGGCTGCCGTGGAGTGTCCTAGCAGAAGGTCGTCCACGTACAGGAGCAAGATGCAGCCTAGGTCTTTAGCAGGAAACTTTTGCAGGTCTCGAGCCAGGGCCTCCCCAAAGATAGTAGGGGAGTTCTTGAACCCTTGTGGAAGCCGGGTCCAAGTGTACTGAGTAGTGACACCTGACTCTGGATCTTGCCACTGAAAGGCAAACAGCTTTTGGCTCTCAGGAGCTAGTCTGATGCTAAAGAAGGCATCTTTTAAGTCCAGACAGGTAAACCAGCTGTCCTCAGCTGGCAGCAGCCCTAACAATGTGTAAGGGTTAGCAACTGTTGGGTGCAGGGTCACTGTAGCTTGGTTGACCAAGTGCAAGTCCTGTACTAGTCGGTAGTCCTTGGTCCCTGGCTTAGGGACAGGCAGGAGGGGGGTGTTCCATGGAGACTGGCAAGGAACTATAATTCCATAGGCTTTCAAGCATCTGAGATGAACCTGGATTCCTTCGAGAGCTTCTCTGGGAACCAGATGCTGCTTTTGTCTGATAGGTTAGGCCCCAGGTTTAACTTCTATGAGTACGGGCGCTTGGTTGACTGCCAGTCCTGGAGGATTATCCTCTGCCCATACTCGGGACCATCGCTTAGCGAGAGCTGGTTTTATCTCTTGGCCTGGTTCGGTTAGAAAACGTCTCCATTCTTCTTCCTGGGGGACTGTAAGGGCCATGATAGCTCCTGTTCCTGGTAACTTTAGCTGTAAAGATCCCTGTTTTGTAAAGGAGATGGTGGCTCTCAGCTTGCTAAGCAAATCTCTTCCCAGCAAGGGCAAGGGACAGCCAGGCATGTACAAGAACTGGTGAACTATCTCATGTCCCCCCACCGAGCAGGTCCGTGGTAGACAGAAAGCCTTCTTAGTGGAAACTCCTGTTGCTCCGATTATATCAATGGTTTTGTTGGATAAGGGAGTGACCAGGGTGGTCGCTACTGAATGTTCAGCACCAGTAATGACCAAAATCATAATATCCTTGCCCCCAATTGTAATCCTGACCGTGGGCTCCTTGGGGGCACTTGAGCCTGGTCCCCTTCAGTCCAGTAGCCCTTCAGCCAGATTGAACAAAGCTCCCTCATCTTTATCTGAGGTCTTTTGTTCCAAACCACCTTGCTCTTCCTTCAGTTGGGGACACTTATCTTTCCAATGTCCTATTTCCTTACAATAGGCGCGTTGGTTACATTGCAAGCGTGGGCGATTAGACTGGGTATTCTTCCCTGAACCCCCCTTTCCCTCTCCTTTTGGGAGAATTCCCTTAATGGCCATGGCCAGTAAGTTGGCGTTTCACCTAGCCTGGCATTCGCCTTCCTTACGGCTTTCTCTGTGGCTTGTTGCATCTCTATTCTCAAACACTTGATTGGCTATTTCCAGTAACTATGAGGTATTTATACCTGCAAACCCAGCCTGTTTCTGTAATTTTCTCCTGGTATCTTCTGCGCTTTGACTAACTAAGGCTATGTTAATCATGCACTGATTTTCATGGCTATCTGGATCAAAAGGAGTGTACATACGATAAGCCTCACATCATTTTTCATGGAATTGTGCTGGACTCTCCTCTTTTCCTTGGATGACCTCAGAGACCTTATTTACATTTGTGGCCTTTCGAGCCCCTTTCTTTAGACCTTCTATTAATGCCTCACGGTACAGTCTTAGCCTCTCCATGTCTGGTCCCTCGTTCGGGTCCCACTGGGGGTCTGTTCCTGGCAGTTGAATTCTTATATATTCTTGGGAGTTTTGGTAATCGACTGGGATGTGCTCCTCTAGCCTCTTAGCTGCCACCTGGAGCACCCTTCGCCTTTCATCTGTATTAAAGAGGTACATGAGCAGCTGGTGGCAATCAGCCCAAGTAGGATTATGAGTCTGTATAATAATTTGGAGCAAGTCAATTAAAGCTTGAGGCTTTTCAGTGTAAGACGGAGTATTCTTTTTCCAATTGAGGAGGTCAGCAGAGGTGAAAGGTTGATACACAAAGGCACACCTTTCCACCATGTGTCTGTTCTTGTCTATCCCGGTATATCACTGCTCTCTCCGGGTCATTTGGATTCCAGTCTTGGGTCCTAAGCAAGCTGCCAAGGGAGGAGTTTCTCCCGCGGCTTCACTTCCTCTCTTGTCTACTCTGGGTGGTCTAGGGGTGTGGTCATCTGGTGGAGGCGTAGGTGCTCTGGGCTTAGGAGTGGGGACCCTTCCTCCCGATAAGGACGGGGTATTGCTGGTACCAGTTCCTGCCATGATTCTTCTGGTGTTGGGTCGGACAGGACTTTTGGTGCCGACTTCCCTTCGGCGGGTGGAGTGAGGACCTTCCTTAACTAATGGTCCCTTTGCTGCTAGTACTGCTGCTGCCTGTCCTCTTAACCACCTTGGGGGGTCCAAAACTAGCTGTAACCAAGAATCTATATATGGAAAGTGATCTGGGTACCCTGACTTACAGGTTACCCTGTGCCATACCTTCGAGACAAGGGACCTGTCCAGGCTTCCTTCTGATGGCCAACCCACCTCTACTGCTGGCCAGTCTATCTCACACAAAGGTCTAAGTTTTCTTGGTGTCATGGTGACTCCATAGTCTCCCTTAAATCCCTTTTTGAATTTTTTCAACATAGTAGGGTGGGCTTACTTTGTGCCTGACCTATATCTCCTCGAGACAAAACACCACGCTCACACCACACGCACACCACAAAACAAAAAATGGGTAAAAAGGGCGCACACACACTTTTACAGTTTATGCCAAACCAGAATCAAAACCAAAATCAGAGTATCAGGAAATCTAAGCCAGGTCAAAACCAAAACCAAAGTATCAAGCAATCCAAGTCAAGTCAAAAACAAAAACCAAAGTGCCAGTACAGGCACACCATGGGTGATCAGGCCACACTTCCACTCAAATGGAGTGGGCAAGTTCTTAAGACTAGTCTTACCAAGTTTCAGATGTCTGGACTCCAAGTACCAGTTCCTTCCTGGTGTTCAACCACTGTGTTGATCCTCCACGAGGGCCTGCCACACACGGCTCTGGTGGGGTGTCCCACGGGGTCAAATGCCTACCCGGGAGCGCTCTCAGGATCCGTGTCGCTCAGGCTGGTTGGAGTCCCCCGCAGGGATGTTCCACAGGGCAGGCTTAAGCCACCTAAGGAGCTGCCTCGACCATTTGCCAATTACCTCGCTTCCGGGTCAGGGAACCAAGAAATGTAGCAGGACAAGTTGCAGACAAAACTCCTCAGACACCGAGTCAAAGAAGGAAGGGGTTTATTCGGCCGGGGCATCGGCAAGACTGCTGTCTCAAGAGCCGAGCTCCCCGAGTGAGCAATTCCTGTCCCTTTTAAGGGCTCACAACTCTCAGGGGGTGCATGTGAGAGGGTCGTGATTGATTGAGCAAGCAGGGGGTACGTGACTTGGGGCTGCATGCACCGGTAATTAGAATGGAACAGAACAGGACAGGGATTTTCACAGTGCATTTCTATACAATGCCTGTGATCTATAGATAACAGAACCAATTAGGTCAGGGGTTGATCTTTAAGTACCAGGCCCAGGGTGCGGTGCCGGGCTGTCTGCCTGTGGATTTCATTTCTGCCTTTTAGTTTTTACTTCTTCTTTCTTCGGAGGCAGAAATTGGGCATAAGACGATATGACGGGTGGTCTCCTCCCTTACTTCAGGGCTCCAGAATGATGAGAAAATACATGTCTGTTGTGTAAACCACCTAGTCTGTGATATTTTGTTCTGGTGATCCCCAGCAGAATTAACACACCATGTGAACGTGTTTTGGCTTTGGTTTTTCCCCAGTAAGATTACAGTGATACAAAAGAATTTGGCAATCTAATTGTAAAACATGGAAAGACAGTGAATGAATGAGATGAGGTAATAGATTGTTGATCATCAAATGGATGTAATAGCATGCAGTCTTCTTATTCCTGCTCTCAAACATTCCCCCTCCAGGGGCCCTTTCTCAGCCAGGACGCCTTGGTATTGCTCGTTCCCTACCTCCCCCTTCCCTTGTCCCACCTTTGACACCTCAGCTTGGGGAGGACGCCTTTCCCACTGAAACCGTCCCCACCAGGTTGATGAGAATTGCGTTCTGCTTTCTGGCCCACTTTCCTGTTGCTGAAAGTCATGCAGCACTAGATACTGACCAATTTGCATTTTCATTGTAGTTAGGATTAGCATGTGAGCCACCATGCCTTGGTAATTTGCATCTCCATTGTACTTACGGGTAGAATTTCTGACATTAGGGCTACAAGACTATTGAGGAGGGCTGGGCGCGGTGGCTCAAGCCTGTAATCCCAGCACTTTGGGAGGCCGAGGCGGGCGGATCACGAGGTCAGGAGATCGAGACCATCCTGGCTAACACGGTGAAACCCCGTCTCTACTAAAAAATACAAAAAACTAGCCGGGCGCGGTGGCGGGCGCCTGTAGTCCCAGCTACTCGGGAGGCTGAGGCAGGAGAATGGCGGGAACCCGGGAGGCGGAGCTTGCAGTGAGCCGAGATCGCACCACTGCACTCCAGCCTGGGCGACACAGCGAGACTCCGTCTCAAAAAAAAAAAAAAAGACTACTGAGGAATTGATTTGCAGCCAGGCAGAGAGGCTCATGTCTATAATCCTAGCACTTTAGGAGGCTGAGGTGGGTGGATAGCTTGAGCCCAAGGACTTTGAGACCAGCCTGAGCAACATGGCAAAACGGCCTTTTTAAAAAATATACAAAAAATTAGCAGGGGGTGGTGGTGCACATCTGTAGTCCTAGCTACTCTGGAAGCTGAGGTGGATCAGGTGAGCCCCAGAGGTCAAGGTTGCAGTGAGCCAAAATTGCGCTCTACTGTACTCCAGCCTGGGCTACAGAGTGAGAGCCTGTCTTTAAAAAAAAAAAAAAAAAAAAAAAAAAAAAAATACAGGTGCGGTGGCTCATGCCTGTAATCCCAGCACTTTGGGAGGCCGAGGTGGGCAGATCACCAGGTCAAGAGATCGAGACCATCTTGGCCAATATGGTGAAATCCTGTCTCTACCAAAAATACAAAAATTAGCTGGGCATGGTGGTGCACACCTGTATTCCCAGCTACTCAGGAGACTGGGGCAGGACAATCGCTTGAACCCTGGAGGCAGAGGTTTCAGTGAGCTGAGATCACGCCACTGCACTCCAGCCTGGCAACAGAGTGAGACTCGGTCTTAAAAAAAAAAAAAAAAGCGAGGTGCAGTGGTTCACGCCCGTAATCCCAGTACTTTGGGAGGCCAAGGCGGGTGGATCACGAGGTCAGGAGATTGAGACCATCCTGGCTAACACAGTAAAAACCTGTCTCTACTAAAAATACAAAAAAAATTAGCTGGGCATGGTGGCGGGTGCCTGTAGTCCCAGCTATTTGGGAGGCTGAGGCAGGAGAATGGCGCGAACCCGGGAGGCAGAGCTTGCAGTGAGCTGAGATCGCGCCACTGCACTTCAGCCTGGGCAACAGAGAGAGACTCCATCTCAAAAAAAAAAGAAAAAACAGAATTGATTTGCATTTCTATTGTTCCTATAGATAAGATCTCTGACATTAGGATCAAAGGCTTTTTTCTTTTGAGATAGGGTCTGCTCTGTTGCCAGGCTGGAGCGCAATGGCACAATCATAGCTTGCTGCAGCCTTAACCCCCCAGGCTCAAGCTATCCTCCCGCCTCAGCCTCCTGGTCAGCTGGGACTATAGGAGTGTGTGAGGCCTCTGAGCCCAAGCTGAGCCATCCTATCCCCTGTGACCTTCATGTATACATCCAGATGGCCTGAAGCAACTGAAGAATCACAAAAGGAGTGAAACTAGCCTTCACTGATGACACTCCACCATTGTGATATGTTTCTGTCCCACCCTAACTGATCAATGTACTTTGTAACCTCCCCCACCCTTAAGAAGGTTCTTTGTAATTCTCCCCACCCTTGAGAATGTGCTTTGTGAGATCCACCCTCTACCTGCAAAACATTGCTCCTAACTCCACCGCCTATCCCCAAACCCTGTAAGAACTGATGATAATCCCACCACCCTTTGCTGACTCTCTTTTCGGACTCAGCCCGCCTGCACCCAGGTGATTAAAAAGCTTTATTGCTCACACAAAGCCTGTTTGGTGGTCGTTTCACTCGGATGCACGTGACAGTGTGCACTACCATACCAGGCTAATTTTTAATTTTTTGTAGAGATGAGGGCTTACTATGTTGAACAGGCTGGTCTGGAACTCCTGGCCTCAACCATTCCTCCCACCCCAGCCTCCCAAAGTGCTGAGATTATAGGCATGAGCCACTTAGCCTGGCCAGAATCATAAGGCTTTTGTTTAAGGATCATTTAAGGCCGGGCACGGTGGCTCAAGCCTGTAATCCCAGCACTTTGGGAGGCCGAGGCGGGTGGATCACGAGGTCAGGAGATCGAGACCCTCCTGGCTAACATGGTGAAACCCCGTCTCTACTAAAAATACAAAAAACTAGCCGGGCGCGGTGGCGGGCGCCTGTAGTCCCAGCTACTCGGAGGCTGAGGCGGGAGAATGGCGGGACCCGGGAGGCGGAGCTTGCAGTGAGCCGAGATCGCGCCACTGCACTCCAGCCTGGGCGACAGAGCGAGACTCCGTCTCAAAAAAAAAAAAAAAAAAAAAAAAGGATCATTTAAGATGTTTTTTCAGACAGCAAATCTCGTAACCAGTTTGAAGAACCCCACCGCCCCCCGAAAGGAGCAGGATCAGCCGGAGAATACAGCTTCTTTCTCTCCCTGCCTCATGACTTCACCCTGTACTCTTTAACCAATCAACAATCTCCACGCTTTGGGCCACTCCAAAACCCTTCAAAACTCTAGCCCCAAACTCCTCGGGGAGATGAATTTGAGGTTCCCTCCCATCTCCTCATTTGGTGACCCTGTGATCAAACCTCTTTCTCTGCTGCAATCTGGTATCTCAGCATTTTGATTTGCTGTGGGCACTGGGTGACAAACCTCTTACAGTTACACCACCCACCTGGAAGGTGGTCTTGTCTTCCTCCAGAATCTTAGAGAAATCACTGCTTCCAAGACGAACTTTAACACTGGGTCTTTCCTTTTTCTCATTTGTTTTGTAAAGTTTGTGAAGATTGGGCCCATCTCATGAACGTAGAGAGCTCTCCCAGGAAATCTTTTTGTTGTTATTTTTGTTGACTGATTGAGTCTAATTGTCAGAGGCATTTGAACCAGAGCAGCCCCATTTTGAATAGGGGCTGAGTAAAATAAGGCTGAGACCTACTAGGCTGCATTCCCAGGAGGTTTAGGCATTCTTAGTCACAGGATGAGATAGGAGGTCGGCACAAGATACGGGTCACAAAGACCTTGCTGATATAACAGGTTTTGGTAAAGAAGTCTGCCAAAACCAAGACGGTGACTACAGCGACCTCTGGTCGGCCTCACTGCTCATTATATGTGAATTACAATACATTAACATGCTAAAAGACACGGCCACCAGCACCATGATAGTTTACAGATGCCATGACAACGTCAAGAAGCTATTGTATCTGGTCTGAAAGGGAGGAAACCACAGTTCTCGGAATTGTGCACCTTTTTGCTGAAATAACCCAACCCTTACTTAGCATATAATCAAGAAATAACTATAAGTATACTTAATCAAGCAGCTCATGCTGCTGCTCTGCCCAGGGAGTAGCCATTCTTTCGTTTCTTTACTTCCCTGATAAACTCGCTTTCACTTTATGGATTATCCTCAAAATTCTTTCTTGTGCACGATCCAAGAACCCTCTCTTGGGGTCTGGATTGGGACCCGTTTCCTGTAACATAATTAGCATCTCCAGCCAGAACAGGAAAGAAGATAAAACCCAATCTGTTTCTTCTACTTAGTTGGTTTGGTTAGAAAAAGAAAGTCAATTTCTGTAATTGTGTGTTTGAAAGGCTGGTTCCAATAATTAGAATTTTAGAAATGTTTATATCGATTTCATCTTCGTCATTGTTAAGGTATAATTTTCAGAAAGGTAAAATCATGACTCTTATGCAAACATAAACTGGCACACGTAAAATGTGGTAATTAATAAGATAAACATATGAGAAACTAGTTCTAGATTGGCAATTTTATACATTGCTGGCACAGGTGTGGAACTGATTAATGTCCAACAGGGCCATAAACTATAACCTGTGGGATTATCTGTTCCACTGGACAGAAACTAGTTTGCATTCCCATGAGACAAAATTCTACAAGTTAATCATTGTCCCTACAGACTTGCAAAATAGCTCTGACAACGAAATGTTAAGCCCAACCTGCTGCAATGAGTGAATGTCTGGCATTTTAGTCTGTTCAGACTACTATAACAACATAGCTTAGACCAGGTAGCTTATAAGCAACTGATATTTATTTCTCACAGTTCTGGAGGCTAGAAAGCCAATGGTCAAGGTGCCAGCAGAGTCCACGTTTGCTGGTGTCCTGCTTCCTGATTCATGGATGCCCATCTTCTTACTCTGTCCTCACAGCATGGAAGGGCCCAGGGATCTCTCTGAGGCCCCTTTTAAAAGGGCACTAAGGGCCGGGCGCGGTGGCTCAAGCCTGTAATCCCAGCACTTTGGGAGGCCGAGACGGGCGGATCACGAGGTCAGGAGATCGAGACCATCCTGGCTAATACGGCGAAACCCCGTCTCTACTAAAAAATACAAAAAACTAGCCGGGCGACGAGGCGGGCGCCTGTAGTCCCAGCTACTCGGGAGGCTGAGACAGGAGAATGGCGTGAACCCGGGAGGCGGAGCTTGCAGTGAGCTGAGAGCCGGCCACTGCACTCCAGCCTGGGCGGCAGAGCAAGACTCCGTCTCAAAAAAAAAAAAAAAAAAAAAAAAAAAAAAAAAAGGGCACTAAGGCAGGGCGTGGTGGCTCATGCCGGTAATCCCACCAATTTGGGAGGTTGAGGCAGGCGGATCACTTGAGGTCAGGAGTTCGAGACCAGCGTGGCCAACACAGTGAAACCCCATCTTTACCTAAAATACAAAAATTAGCTAGGTGTGGGGGCGGGCACCTGTAATCTCAGCTACTCGGGAGGCAGAGACAGGAGAATCGCTTGAACCTGGGAAGTGGAGGTTAGAGTGGAGATTGCACCACTTCACTCCAGCAGTGAGCAACAGAGTGAGACTCCATCTCAAGAAAAATAAATAAACAAAATAAAATAATCATAAAATAAATAAAAGGGCACTACTCCCATTCCCAAGGGGGCTACTTTCACGACCTAATTACCTCCCAAAGGCCCCACCTTCAAATACCAACTCATTGGAGATTAGGTTTCAGCATATGAATTTCGGGGGGTCACACACACTAAAATTGTGATCTCTTTTGCCTATTCCTGAGTATCTAAAATAATGCTCAATCCGTTAGGACGGAGGTTTGAGGGTGTGCCAAACTGAGAAATAGGAGCTGGTGTCACCAGAAACCCAAACATTCATTGTAGTTATTAGGCAATGAGGAGGAACCTGTGAATGTTGATGACTCATTTTTCCTTGCCACCAGTAACTGAAATAGAAAATTCAATGTTGGCCATCTGTCTTCTTAGGAGTAAAGTGAGGAAATTATAGGCCATGGTCCTTGTTGGGAACAGGCCCTCCAAAATCTGGCCATAAACTGGCCCCACAACTGGCCATAAACAAAATCTCTGCAGCACTGTGACATGTTCATGATGGCCATAACATCCACGCTGGAAGGTTGTGGGTTTACCGGAATGAGGGCAAGGAACACCTGGCCCACCCAGGGCGGAAAACCGCTTAAAGGCGTTCTTAAACCACAAACAATAGCAGGTGCAATCTGTGCCTTAAGGGCATGTTCCAGCTGCAGATAACTAGCCAGACCCACCCCTTTGTTTCCCGTAAGGGATACTTTTAGTGAATCGAATATCTGTAGAAACAATGCTAATGACTGGCTTGCCGTTAATAAATAGGTACATAAATCTGTTTGGGCTCTCAGTTCTGAAGGCTGTGAGACCCTTGATTTCCACTTTACATCTCTATATTTCTGTGTGTGTGTCTTTAATTCTTCTAGCACCGCTGGGTTAGGGTCTCCCTGACTGAGCTAGTCTCGGCAGTTCCTCTGAAATAAAATTAAGCATTCCTACAACTAAACATTATTTTTTCCCTAAACTTATCCATTTCTAAAGTTCCTTTTCATGATTTAAAATTATTTAAAAATCTTACTTTTCTTGGCCCGGCATGGGGCTCATGCCTGTAATCCCAGAAATTTGGGAGGCCAAGACGAGTGGCTCACTTGTGCCCCGGGAGTTTGAGACTGGCCTAGGCAACATGGTGAAACCCTATCTCTACAAAAAGATACAAAAATTAACCAGGCATGGTGGTATGTGCCTATAGTCCCAGCTACTCTGGAGGCTGAGGTGGGAGGATTCCTTGAGCCTGGGAGTTTGAGGCTGTGGTGAGCTGTGATCATGCCACTGCACTCCAGCCTTGGTCAGAGTCAGACCCTGTCTCAAAAAAATTTTGTATTTCTTACAGTACATAATTTTATGACATATTGTTCTTTAAATGTATAATGAAAAACAACAGCCTTCTGCTTCATTCCCTCCCACCTCATGCCTATGCCCTACAGCCAACCTCTTTCAACTTTTTTCTCAAACTCTCTGTCAGAACTTCAAGTTCTTCTGAACCCAGTTCCTCTCCATCTCAAGTTACTAGCTCCCCTGGTGCCCTGGGACTTCCTGCTTCACACCAGATTTGGAGCTTTCTGGCCTTTTGCAAGGCTGTTGTGCAGAGATTCACTCGCCTTGACCTTTGTTGGTTGAATTGCCTTTGACTCTGTACTGTGTTGAGTCCTTTACTTTCTGGCTCCCATTTCCTTCCTTTTTTCTTGATTTACTCTCGTTTTCTTTTCTTTTCTTTATTTATTTATTATTATACTTTTAAGTTCTAGGGAACATGTGCACAACGTGCAAGTTTGTTATGTATGTATACATGTGCCATGTTGGTGTGCTGCACCCATTCACTTGTCATTTACATTAGGTATATCTCCTAATGCTATCCCTCCCCTCCCCCCACCCCACAACAGACCCCGTTGTGTGATGTTCCCCTTCCTGTGTCCAAGTGTTCTCACTGTCCGATTCCCACCTATGAGTGAGAACATGTGGTGTTTGGTTTTCTGTTTTTGTGACAGTTTGCTGAAAATGATGCTTTCCAGCTGCATCCATGCCCCTACAAAGGACATGAACTCATCCTTTTTTATGGCTGCATAGTATTCCATGGTGTATATGTGCCACATTTTCTTAATCCAGTCTGTCATTGATGGACATTTAGGTTGGTTCCAAGTTTTTGCTATTGTGAATAGTGTCGCAATAAACATACGTGTGCATGTGTCTTTATAGCAGCATGACTTATAATCCTTTGGGTATATATCCAGTAATGGGATGGCTGGGTCAAATGGTATTTCTAGTTCTAGATCCTTGAGGAATCACCACACTGTCTTCCACAATGGTTGAACTAGTTTACAGTCCCACCAACAGAATAAAAATGTTACTATTTCTCCACATCCTCTCCAGCATCTGTTTTTTCCTGACATTTTAATGATCGCCATTCTAACTGGTGTGAGATGGTATTTCGTTGTGGTTTTGATTTATATCTCTTGGATGGCTAGTGATGATGAGCATTTTTTCATGTGTCTGTTGGCTGCATAAATGTCTTCTTTTGAGAAGTGTTGGTTCATATCCTTTGCCCACTTTTTGATGGGGTTGTTTGTTTTTTTCTTGTAAATTTGAGTTCTTTGTAGGTTCTGCATATTAGCCCTTTGTCAGATGAGTAGATTGCAAAAATTTTCTCCCATTCTGTAGGTTGCCTGTTCACTCTGATGGTAGTTTCTTTTGCTGTGCAGAAGCTCTTTAGTTTAATTAGATCCCATTTGTCAATTTTGGCTTTTATTGCCATTGCTTTTGGTGTTTTAGTCATGAAGTCCTTGCCCATGCCTATGTCCTAAATGGTATTGCCTAGGTTTTCTTCTAGGGTTTTTATGGTTTTAGGTCTAACATTTAAGTCTCTAATCCATCTTGAATTAATTCTTATATAAGTTGTAAGGAAGGGATCCAGTTTCAACTTTCTACGTATGGCTAGCCAGTTTTCCCAGTACCATTTATTAAATAGGGAATCCTTTCCCCATTGCTTGTTTTTGTCAAGTTTGTCAAAGATCAGATGGTTGTAGATGTCTGGTATTCTTTCTGAGGGCTCTGTTCTGTTCCATTGGTCTATCTCTCTGTTTTGGTACCAGTACCTTGCTGTTTTGGTTACTGTAGCCTTGTAGTATAGTTTGAAGTCAGGTAGTATGAGGCCTCCAGCTTTGTTCTTTTGGCTTAGGGTTGTCTTGGCACTGAGGGCTCTTTTTTGGTTCCATATGAACTTTAAAGTAGTTTTTTCGGCCGGGCGCAGTGGCTCAAGCCTGTAATCCCAGCACTTTGGGAGGCTGAGACGGGCAGATCACGAGGTCAGGAGATCGAGACCATCCTGGCTAACACAGTGAAACCCCGTCTCTACTAAAAATACAAAAACTAGCCGGGCGAGGTGGTGGGCGCCTGTAGTCCCAGCTACTCGGGAGGCTGAGGCAGGAGAATGGCGTAAACCCGGGAGGCGGAGCTTGCAGTGAGCTGAGATCCGGCCACTGCACTCCAGTCCGGGCGACAGAGTGAGACTCCGCCTCAAAAAAAAAAAAAAAAAAGTAGTTTTTCTTATTCTGTGAAGAAAGTCATTGGTAGCTTAATGGGGATGACACTGAATCTATAAATTATCTTGGGCAGTATGGCCATTTTCACAATATTGATTCTTCCTATCCCTGAGCATGGAATGTTCTTCCATTTGTTTGTGTCCTCTTTTATTTCATTGAGCAGCAGTTTGTAGTTCTCCTTGAAGAGGTCCTTCACATCCCTTGTAAGTTGGATTCCTAGGTATTTTATTCTATTTGAAGCAATTGTGAATGGGAGTTCACTCATGATTTGGCTCTCTGTTTGTCTGTTGTTGGTGTATAAGAATGCTTGTGATTTTTGCACATTGATTTTGTATCCTGAGATTTTGCTGAAGTTGCTTATCGGCTTAAGGAGATTTTGGGCTGAGACGATGGAGTTTTCTAAATATACAATCATGTCATCTGCAAACAGGGACAATTTGACTTCCTCTTTTCCTAACTGAATACCCTGTATTTCTTTCTCCTGCCTGATTGTCCTGGCCAGAACTTCCAACACTATGTTGAATATGAGTGGAGAGAGAGGGCATCCCTGTCTTGTGCCAGTTTTCAAAGGGAATGCTTCCAGTTTTTGCCCATTCAGTATGATATTGGCTGTGTGTTTGTCATAAATACTCTTATTATTTTGAGATACATTCCATCAATACAGAATTTATTGAGAGTTTTTAGCATGAAGGGTTGAAGTTTGTTGGAGGCCTTTTCTGCACCTATTGAAATAATCATGTGGTTTTTGTCTTTGGTTCTGTTTATATGCTGGATTACGTTTACTAATTTGCATATGTCGAACCAGGCTTGCATCCCAGGGATGAAGCCCACTTGATCGTGGTGGATAAGCTTTTTGATGTGCTGCTGGATTCGGTTTGCCAGTATTTTATTGAGGATTTTTGCATCGATGTTCATCAGGGATATTGGTCTAAAATTCTCTTTTTTTGTTGTGTCTCTGACTTGTTTTATTTTCTTCAGTATTTCCTGAGAAAGTACATTTGGCAAGTAAAGTTTTTAAGGTGTCTGGAATTGTCTTTATTTTACACTCATATTTGATTAATAGTTTAGTTGGGTATAGAATTCCTAGTTTAAAATCACTATCCCTCAGACTTTTCTTTTTTTTCTTTTTTGAGACACAGTCTTGCTCTGTTGCCTAGGATGAAGTGCAGAGGCACAATCAAAGCTCGTTGCAGCCTCAAACTCTTGGGCTCAAAAGATCCTCCCCCTTTAGCCCCTCAAGTAGTTGGGATTGCAGGTGTGTGCCACCATGTTCAGCTAATTTTAAAATTATTTTTTAGAGATGGGGTCTTGCTAAGTTGCCCAGACTCATCTTGAAGTTCTGGATTTAAGTGATCCTCTCACCTCAGCCTCCCAAAACACTGGGATTACAGGCGTGAGCCACTGAGCTTGGCCACCCTCAGATTTTTGAAAGTTTTATTCCACTGTCTACTAGCTTCAGTGTTTTACTGAGAATTGCAGTATTGATTTGATTTCTAATCATCTGTTTGTGACCTTTTTCTTCTGTTTGGAAGGGTTTAGGATCTTTTTATCCTGGATGCTCTGAAATAACCCTGGCAAGGGTTTTTTTTTTTTTTTTTTTTTTTGACAGGGTCTCGCTGTCACCCAGGCAGGAGTGCAGTGGTGCAATCAGGGCTCACTGCAGCCTTGACCTCCCTGCTCAGGAGATCCTCTCACCTCAGCCCCCTAAGTAGCTGGGACCACATTGAGTACCACTAAGTACCACTAATAAACTTTCGGGGTTTTTTTGTTTTGTTTTTGGTTTTTTTTGTTTTGTTTTTGAGATGGAGTCTCACTCTGTCACCAGGCTGGAGTGCAGTGGCACGATCTCCGCTCACCAAAACCTCTGCCTCCCAGGTTCAAGTGATTCTTCTGCCTCAGCCTCCTAAGTAGCTTGGATTACAGGCATGCAATACTATGCCCAGCTAATTTTATAATTTTAGTAGAGATGGGGTTTCTCCATGTTGGCCAGGATGGTCTTGAACTCCTGACCTCAGGTGATCCACCCGCTTCAGCCTTCCAAAGTGCTGGGATTACAGGCATGAGCCACCGTGCCCAGCCTGTATCTTCTTTATAGATGTTCACACTAAGGAGAGCAATATAATTTAGTGAGGTGTTTGTTTGTCAAAGGAAACTTAAGAGGAAAAATAAATATTTAACAGACATAATTGTATTTATCACAGAGTTATAATTGGTTAGTTCCAACTTTTATACTCTAGGGTTGCCGCCAGCCGCAAGTGGTGATTAAGCAATTAAAATGTGTCCAGTGTGAATGAAAAATGAAATTTTATTTTAAAAAATACTTCATTACTTTACATTTAAATCTAGAGACATGCACAGTGGCTCACACCTGTAATCCCAGCACTTTGGGAGGCTGAGGTGGGCAGATCACCTGAGGTCAGGAGTTCAAGACTAGCCTAGCAACATGGTTGACCCCATCTCTACTAAAAATACAAAAATCATCTGGGAGTGGTGGTGTGTGCCTGTAATCCTAGCTACTCAGGAGGCTGAGGCATGAGAATTGCTTGAACCCGGGAGGCAGAGGCTGCAGTGAGCCAAAATGGCACCATTGTACTCTAGCCTGGGTGACAGAGCAAGACTCTGTCTCAAAATAAATAAATAAATAAAAATAATAGATAAATAAATGAATTTAAATCTAAATAGCCACACATGGCTAGTGGCTACCATGTTGGACAGCAGAGTTCTAGAATCTCACAGAAATTTTCCTTTTCTTCATTTCATAGCATTTTCTGTAACATGGGGGGAATTAACCATTTGAGCTTGCTTTCACTGAAGCTATACACTAACGTGTCATCTTAGTCCATTAGTGTTGCTATAAAGAAATACTTGAGGCAGGTTAGACTGAGTGCGGTGGCTCATACCTGTAATCCCAGCACTTTGGGGGGCCAAGGCAGGCGGACCGCCTGAGCTTGGTAGTTCAAAACCAGCCTGGGCAACATGGCAAAATCGCATCTCTACTAAAAATACAGAAAATTAGCTGGGCGTAGGCCGGGCACAAGGGCTCATACCTGTAATCGCAGCACTTTGGGAGGCCAAGGTGGGCGGATCACGAGGTCAGGAGATCAAGACCATTCTGGCTAACATGGTGAAACCCTGTCTCTACTAAATATACAAAAAATTAGCCAGGCATGGTGGTGGGTGCCTGTAGTCCCAGCTACTCGGGAGGCTGAGGCAGGAGAATGGCATGAACCTGGGAGGTGGAGCTTGCAGTGAGCCAAGATTGCACCACTGCACTCCAGCCTGGGTGACTGAGTGAGACTCCGTCTCAAAAAAAAAAAAAAATTAGCTGGGTGTGGTGGCAAGGGCCTGTAATCCCAGCTACTGGGGAGGCTGAGGCAGGGGAAAATCACTTGAACCCAGGAGGTGGAGGTTGCAGTGAGCTGAGATCATGCCACTGCACTCCAGCCTGGATAACAGAGCGAGACTCTGTCTCAAAAAACAAAAACAAAAACAAAAACAAATTTGATGCAGGGTAATTTATAAGGAAAAGAGTTTGATTTGGCTCACAGTTCTGCAGGTTGTACAGGAAGCATGGCACCAGTATCTGCTTCTGGTGAGGCCTCAGGAAGCTTCCACTCATGGTGGAAGGCAAAGAGGGAGCTGGCATGTCACATGGTGAGGGGGAAGAGACAGAGGAAGTGCCAGGCTCTTTTTTACAATCAGATCTTATGGAAACTACTAGAGTAAGAATTCACTCATTACCAGGAGGATAGCACCAAGACATTCATGAGAGATCAGCCCTCATGACCCAAACACCTCCCGCTTGGTCTTGCCTCCAACACGAGGGATCATATTGTTACTGAGAAATCAATAGGCTGACTGCCCAATATGCATTGGGGCCAATACCATGGCACTAGCTTTTGAGAAAAGAAAAGCTTTGGCCGGGTGCAGCAGTTCATGCCTGTAATCCCAGCACTTTGGGAGGCCAAGGTGTGTGGATTGCCTGAGTTCAGGAGTTTGAGACCAACCTGGACAATGTGGTGAAACACCATTTCTACTAAAAATACAAAAAAAAAAATCAGCCGGGCGTGGTGACACACGCCTGTAATCCCAGCAACTTGGGAGGCTGAGGCAGGAGAATTGCTTGAACCCGGGAGGTTGACGTTGCAGTGAGCTGAGATTGTGCCACTGCACTCCAGCCTGAGCGATAGAGCAAGACTCTGTATGGGGGAAAAAAAAAAAACACTTTATTGCAAATCAACTGGCAAGGAGACAGGAGAAATGCTCAAATCTGTCTTGCCAAGCAGGATTTGGGTTGGGTTTTATTTTTATTATTTATTTATTTATTTATTTTTGAGATGAAGTCTCGCTCTGTCACCCGGGCTGGAGGGCAGTGGCGCCATCTCAGCTCACTGCGACCTCTGCCTCCCATGTTCAAGCGATTCTCCTGCTTCAGCTTCCTGAGTAGCTGGGATTACAGGGGCACACCACCACGCTCGGCTAATTTTTGTATTTTTAGTAGAGATGGGGTTTCACCATGTTGGTCAGGCGGGTCTTGAATTCCTGACCTTGTGATCTGCCTGCCTCAGCATCTCAAAGTGCTGGGATTACAGGTTTGAGCCACTGTGCCTGGTCTGGGTTGGGTTCTATAAGTATAGGGTAATGAAGTGTGATCTGATTAGATCTTGCAACGAGATGATGCCAGGAGGCATGATCTGACTGAATCCTGCCATGGGGTGGTGGCAGAGCTCAGTCTGATTGGATCCTGGATTCTGCCAGGCAGTGTGGCTTCTTAATTTAGTCCCTGTTCCTTTGAGCATTTAGGTTCCTCCTGGGGTTGCAAAGCTTGGTTCCTTTGGGCGTGCTCAGGTTACCTGTCCTTCAACCTGGGTGTCCATGGCAACCAATAAATAACTCACAACTTTATTACATGATAGTTGAACCAGAGTGCTGTGATGTGGTTACAAAATTTCAACCTGAGATTTGGAGGAGACCAATATCCCAACTATATCATGTCCATAGACTACACATGTTATAACATAATTGGGACATGAATAGTTTTACACAGATTTCAGTAATTAGGGGGTAGATTAAATAATACGATAATCAACACATACTTAAAATCTAGAAGAAAAAATATGTTAACATCAATAGGTGTGATGAAGTGAAAGAGGAAAGGACACAATATAGTCTGGTGAATAACAATCAGAAATCAGACAGGATAAGAGGATGTCCTGCTCTTACTGGTTCAGTGGTGGCTGAACATGAAAAGAAAACATTTTCAGGTCAAATCCTGGGTTCTCAGAAAGAACAGTGTAATTTGTACCTTGGGAAGATTCCAGTTTATGAAGGTCCTTTTAAATCGATCAAAATTCTTTTCTTTCTGCTTAAGGAGCTTATGATTGAAATAGAATGCAGATTCTGTATCAGCTGAAGATTAGTAACCTTTCAGAGCTAATTAGAGAACATTCCAAGGTTTTGTCCTTTGATTTAATACTATTATGGTGTAGGGGTTCTTAGTATAGGTTCTCCGACTTATAAAGAAATGAAACAAACTGGTTGTAAAATAGGGAAAGAATTTGGAATAGGACAGGGCCATTTGTACATCCCCTATGTAGTTTTCCTTGGCACATGTGCAGACTCACAATCATTGCCATTTGTTATGATTTTTCAGATTCTGATGTGTGTATGTGTTTTGAGATACAAAAAGAGCTAAAAAGGAAACCTAAGATTTGCTTTTCTCTGCCTAGTTCTGGCCCTTCATCTCTTTTGGCCTCTCCTTGTCCTTGTTCCTCCAGAGAGGAGTGCCTGGCCTGGGTGCAGGCTGGAAAGTCTTGGGAGGGTATTCTGAGGAGCTGGATCCGAGCTAGACTTTTGTTGGAGCCTTTCAAATATGTTGACATAATATAAGTACGGAGACAGGGAAATACAAGCAGAGGTTGGGTGAACTGCCCTAGACGACAGACAGATGAGTGTACTGTCTCTACGAAAGGGGATGCCAGGGGACCCTCCTCCTTACCAACCCCTGAAGCAAGTGCTTTCTAAGGCTGAATTCTAACTACACCACAGACCAGGAGGGCTCCATGACTTGGGTAGGGAAGAGGGCGGTGGTAGTGTTGGCTGTAATTTACTTTAAAATACGTTAGCGCCAGCTATCAAATGACATATATGTGCATGTTCACTGGTTTCAACCTACATTCTAGAGACAGCATCAGATACCCTAATCCCAATAACGAATGCACACTCCAGGAGCCGTTAGAGCACATGCAATTAAATGCCTACACTTTTTTATTTTTGAGACGGAGTCTCGCTCTGTCGCCCAGGCTGGAGTGCAGTGGCCGGATCTCAGTTCACTGCAAGCTCTGCCTCCCGGGTTCACGCCATGCTCCTGCCTCAGCCTCCCGAGTAGCTGGGACTACAGGCGCCCGCCACCTCGCCCGGCTCATTTTTTGTATTTTTAGTAGAGACGGGGTTTCACCGTGTTAGCCAGGATGGTCTCGATCTCCTGACCTCGTGATCCGCCCGCCTCGGCCTCCCAAAGTGCTGGGATTACAGGCTTGAGCCACCGTGCCCAGCCAAATGCCTACACTTTTTTTTTTTTTTTTTTTTGAGACGGAGTCTTGCTCTATCGCCCAGGCTGGAGTGCAGTGGCCGGATCTCAGCTCACTGCAAGCTCCGCCTCCCGGGTTTACGCCATTCTCCTGCCTCAGCCTCCCAAGTAGCAGGGACTACAGGCGCCCGCCACCTCGCCCGGCTAGTTTTTTGTATTTTTTAGTAGAGACGGGGTTTCACGGTGTTAGCCAGGATGGTCTCGATCTCCTGACCTCGTGATCCACCCGTCTCGGCCTCCCAAAGGGCTGGGATTACAGGCTTGAGCCACCGCGCCCGGCCATGCCTACACTTTTAGCAGGGGGTGGTGGTAGGCACCCGTAATCCCAACCACTCAGGAAGCTGAGGCAGGAGAATCACTTGAACCCTGGAGGCAGAGGTTGCAGTGACCCAAGATTGCGCCATTGCACTCCAGCCTGGGTGACAGAGCAGACCCTATCTCAAAAAAAGTAAAAATGCCTATACTCCAGCTGTCTTTCTCTCCAATTGACGACAAGAATTTTGTTAATTATCCCAAGGGATGTTAGAAGAGTAATTTTATTGGTGAAATTCATTGCATTTGAAAAGATAGGTTGGCTAAAATTGGTTGGTAGGCCGGGCATGGTGGCTCACAGCTGCAATCCCAGCACTGTGGGAGTCCGAGATGGGTGGATCACCTGAGGTCAGGAGTTTGAGATCAGCCTGGCCAACATGTATTCTCTCCTAAAAAATACAAAAATTAGCTGGGTGTGGTGGCAGGTGCCTGTAATCCCAGCCACTTGGGAGGCTGAGGCAGGAGAATCACTTAAACTTAGGATGTGGCGGGGGGTTGTAGTGAGCTGAGATCGTGCTACTGTACTCCATCCTGGGCAACAGAGTAAGACTCTGTCTCAGGAAAAAAAAAAAAAAAAAAAAAACTGGTCAAGTACAGTGGGTCACTCCTGTAATCCCAGTACTTTGGGATGCCGAGGTGGGTGGATCACAAGGTCAGGAGTTCAAGACCAGCCTGGCCAAGATGGTGAAACCCCATCTCTATTAAAAATACAAAAATTAGCTGGGCATGGTGGTGGGCACCTGTAATTCCAGCTACTCGGGAGGCTGAGGCAGAGAATTGTTTGAACTTGGGAGGCAGAAGTTGCAGTGAGCCGAGATTACACCACTGCACTCCAGCCTGGGCAACAGAGCGAGACTCCGTCTCAAAAAACAAAACAAAACAAAAACCCAAAACACTGGTTGATAGCAAGGTCTTTGTCCCTCCCCCTCCTGGAATGGCATTTGAGGTTTGACCTAAATGGGCCCATGTCCAGCTTCTGACTCAAAGCCTTCTGGTTACTTGGTGTCAACCATGAAGTTACTTCTAGGATACAGTCACATTTTTACTTTGGCTAAACATTTAATGCAAGTTGTGGTCAAAGACCTGAGACTTTAGGAGCTTACGGAACAGGATGTAGGGTTATCTTGGGATCTTTTTCTAATACATGAGTTTAAATTTTTTATTTTATTTTTAGAGGTACATAGTAGGCGTATATATTTACAGGGTACCTTTTTTTGGGACAGGGTCTCGCTCTGTCACCCTGGCTAGAATGCAGTGGAATGAACATGGCTCACTGAAGCCTTGACCTCCTGTGCTCAAGTGACCCTCTGGCCTCAGCCTCCGGAGTAGCTGGGACTACAGGCACACACCACCATGCCCAGCTAATTAAAAAACTTTTTTTTTTTTTTTTTTTTTTGTGAAGAAAGGGTCTTGCCATCTTGCTATGTTGCCCAGGCTGGCCTCAAACTCTTGGGCTCAAGTAACCCTCCCGCCTCGACCTCCCAAAGTGCTGGGATTATAGGTGTGAGCCACCATGCCCGGCCTCTAATACATGTTTAATACATGTTTGAGTGTGCTGCAAAATTTAAGAGACTTGCTTCCATTTTAACAAATGACCTCTCTTGAGTATACGGTGGTGATGAAGGGGATATCTGCACCCTCGCTTATTTCAAACCAGTAGTGGCTACTGACATTTAGCAAAAAGAACCTAGTGGTTACACATAACCAAACTAACTAATGTTTGTTTGCAATAGAGACTGAACGTGGAGAGGTCGTTATTTCTGAGTTGCTATTATCCTTTCCTGGGGTGCTTGACTCTCACTGTGCTTGCGAGAATGCTGGGGAAGGTCCTTCAGTCTGCAGGATACAAAAAGCGATTTCAGAATTGCAGACAGAGGTGAGATATGTCACAGGTATACCCAGGGCTAGGGTTGGAATAACCCAGAGGTGATTATAACAGTTGCTATTTAGAAGACACGCACAGGACAAGCCTGCGGTAGGTGTATGACTTAGGTTACTTTACTTAGGCCTTATAATATCTTAGTGAGACATAGGTATCCCTGTGAAGAAACTGAAATTTGAAGAGATTAAGGAACTTACCTGTGGTTGCATAGCTAGGAGCTAGGAAAAGGAGATTATTGAATCCATATCTGCGTCCTTTGAAGCCCATGTTATTTGGATGATGGCTCTAATCTTTATTGAAAGTAATGCTAAGGAAAAATATAGATGCCACTCTGCTTCCATTAATAAGACTGAAACCAATTTAAACTGTTCATTAATGGAAAAAGCATTGGGCTGAGATTCGGAAAAGCCTAGCAGCAAATCCTGGTTCTGCCATGTAGGGGATATGTGATATTGGCAAGTTTCTAAACTTTTCTGTGGGCTGAGTGTTCTCATCTGTAAAATGGGACTAATTTTAATTTCCTTTTAGATTTATTGTGAGAAATAAGTGAGACACCTGTTGAAAGTACAAGCACAGGGCTTAGTATATAGTAGTCCTCCATCAGTGTTCTTTTCCCTTGGGGGAAACTCATCCTACTACGACATAAAACCAGGAACCAGCATTTATTTATTTATTCTGAGTCTCGTTCTGTCGCCCAGGCTGGAGAGCAATCGCGCAATCTCAGCTTACTACAACCTCCACCTCCTGAGGTCAAGCAATTCTCATGCCTCAGCTTCTTGAGTAGCTGGGATTACAGGTGCCCGCCACCATGCCCGGCTCATTTTTGTATTTTCAGTAGAGACAGGGTTTCACTGTGTTGGCCAGGCTGGTCTCAAATTCATGACCTCAGCTGATCTGCCCCACTTGGCCTTCCAAAGTGCTGGGTTTACAGGCGTGAGCCACTGCACCGGGCCTACAATTTTTTTTTGAATCCCAGGAATCTCTCACAGTGCTGGTCTGTTGAACATATTCAATGGCTGTTTCTTGACTTTGCAAATCCCTTGAAACTTGTTAGCTTATTCCTGGGCTTCTTGTGACTGATTTTGAGTGTGTTTTGTACCCATTGGATGGAAGGCACTATAGCAGAAGGTGTGAATACACACCCAGGGCTCCTTCACTGCCTGTTACCTTACAACTGAGCTGTCAGAAGTGGGAGAACCTGTAGCGTGGGCCAATGATCTGCCCTTCACAGCATTCATGTTATAAGAGGAAATACAAAATCATGAGTTAGACAAGCAGTCAAGCTAGAAATGTGAGCCAAAAGTCAACGAGGAAAATGTGATAGCAGTTTTCAAAAGGAAATCAATAATATCAAAAGCATATATTTAAAAAGTTATTTTAAAGATAAAAAAATTAAATCAATGAAAAACCAAAAACAAACTACATTTAGTAGCTATCTGGACACTAATAAAAGCTTGTAGGTAACATAAGTGACAATTCTATTAAGAACTAAAGAGTATTAATTATGGGCCGGTTGTGGTGGCTCATGCCTGTAATTCCAGCACTTTGGAAGTTCGAGGCAGGAGATCACCTGAGGTCAGGAGTTTGAGACCAGCCTGGCCAACATGGTGAAACCCCATCTCTACTAAAAATACAAAGATTAGCTGGGTGTGGTGGTGCATGCCTATGGTCCCAGCTACTTGGGAGACTGAGTGGGGAGAATCGCTTGAACCTGGGAGGCAGAGGTTGCAGTGAGCTGGCATCATACCACTGTACTACAGCCTGGGCGACAGAGAAACAGAGTCTCAAAATAACAATAATTAAAATAAAATAAAAAGAGTATTAGTTGTGAAGGAAAACCAGAAATGCCTTATCATTGCTTTTTTGTATTGGGTCTAATATTTTCAGAATATTTAGCTTTTCTTCTCCATTTCTTTCTCCTTTTCCTTCTTCCTCCTCTGCATGTATGAAGGGAAGGGTAAGGGGCTGGTGATGCTGTCTGGAACAGCTGACATGGGCAGGCTGGGCTGCTAGGACAGAGACCTAGGAGCCAGGTCCTGGATCTAGGAAAAGAGGTCCTGGCCCAGCACCACCCCTCACCCCCAAGTGGAAGTCATCATCATACGGATAGGCTTTGTGTGTGCCGTTTCCTTCCCCTGCACAACAAGGGATTTTTGGTATTTCTCGCCAAACCAGTGATGAGTTGGGCCAGTCACCTGCCAGTTGAGTTCATGTTAACTACAAGCAAGTGCTGACAGTGAAGTGTGGAATGAGTGGTGCGCTTTCATCTCTGAATGCTTGCCATCCCACGGCAGGATGTGTAGCGTGCTCGTCTTTCTATGACCTTTCTCAGTCTGCGAGTCACCACATGAGGGGGACCACAGCAGGCAGAGGTCACTGCGGTTTGGGTGCTCTCAGAGGAGGGAGGTGTCCTAGAGGTTGGGTCTACTTCTCAAGGTTTTGCCAAGGTCGAAGGGACTAGTATCTTTTCTTGGGGCCAGTGAGTATGTTTAGTGGGGTGTTTGTATCCTGGATAGGAGAGCAAAAGTAACTTTGAGGGTCATTTTCTCTTTATTTTATTTATTTTTTGAGATGGAATCTCACTCTGTTGCCAGGCTGGAGTGCAGTGTGATCTCAGCTCACCGCAACCTCTGCCTCCTGGGTTCAAGTGATTCTCCTGCCTCAGCCTCCCGACTAGCTGGGACTATAGACGTGTGCCACCACGCCCAGCTAATTTTTGTATTTTTGTAGAGACGAGGTTTCACTATGTTGGCCAGGCTGGTCTCAAACTCCTGACCTCGTGATTTGCCTGCCTTGTCCTCCCAAAGTGCTGGAATTACAGGTGTGAGTCACCACACCCCGCCTTGAGGGTCCTTTTCTCTTATCTCTCCTTTTTTTTGGTAGAGATGGGGTCTCGCTATGTTGCCCAGGCTGGTCTCAAACTCCTGGCCTTAAGTGATCCTCCTGCCTCAACCTCCCAAAATGCTGGGGTTACAGGTGTGAGCCATTGTCCTTGGCTTCTCCTTTTTCCATCTCTCAACTACAAAAAAATATTTTCAGCACCCTACTAATCCTTTTCCCTGTCTTCTTACTGCTAAAGAATAATTTCCAAAAAGTTAAAAGCATGATTCTCATTGTAAATATAAAATGAACATGGATCAAAGATTTTATTCAACTCATTCATTAATGAGGGAATCAGTACAATGTTAAGATTAGTTCAAAGGAGAATTCGAAGAACAGATATATAGGTATAGACATGGATATTAATCAGGAATGCCGAGTGAATTTGCGAGTGGACGCAAAACTAATTAATATTCTATAGGATATCTTTATGGACCAAAGTTTATTTGCATTGCTGTGGACAAGAGTCATGTGCATTATGATCTGTTTTCTACAAGTTACCTTTTAAGGTATTCAGTGTTTTCTGTATATTCATAGTATATTAAGAAACATCGGCTGGGTGCAGTGGCTCACACCTGTAATCCCAGAACTTTGGGAGGCTGAGGCAGGTGGATCACCTGAGGTTAGGAGTTTGAGACCAGCCTCACCAACATGGCAAAACCCCGTCTCTACTAAAAAAAAAAAAAAAAAAAAAAAAAAAAGCCAGGCGTGGTGGCGTGTGCCTGTAGTCTCAGCTACTCAGGAGGCTGAGGCACCAGAATTGCTTGAACCTGGGAGGTGGAAGTTGCAGCGAGCAGAGATCACACCACTGCACTCCAGCCTGGGCAACAGAACCAGACTCCGTCTCAATTAAAAAAAAAAGAAAAAGAAAAAGAAAGAAACATCACCACATTTTCTGAAACATTTTAATCACTCCAATATATAACATACTAAATCATGAATCCCAAGTGAGTGTATGCATATTCATAAATTTTGCTGAATCTTACTTTATATTTTTCTTTATTCAAGACAGGGTCTTGCTCTGTCACCAGGCTGGAGTGCAATGGTGCCATGACAGCTCTCTGCAGCTTGACCTCCTAGGTTCAAATGATTCTCCTACCTCAGCCTTTGAGCAACTGGGACCAGAGGCATGCGTGCACCACCACACGTGGCTAATTTTTAAATTTTTTGTAGAGATGGTGTCTCTACACCATCTCGGTGTTACCGAGGCTGGTCTTGAACTCCTGGCCTCAAGCAATCCTCCTGTCTCTGCCTTCCAAAGTGCTGGGAATACAGGCGTGAGCCACCATGCCTGACCTAACCTAATATTTCATCCTCCTTAGTCTAACACTTTAGAATCCATTCCCATACACAGCTTCTTTGCAACACATATGGGCAAGATTTTTTTCCAGCTTTTGTGGTATATAATCTATTTCTATCCTCCCCTTTTCTGGCTGACCTTGCATTTATCTTTCTGGGCTTTGTAGAGAGTTTATTCTTGTTATGGTCCTGGAGTCAATGAGGTACATCAGGGGCAAGTTTGGAGGAGAAGAGGCATCCATGTGGGAGGCAAAGGCCGCAGTGAAGTCTTGAAAGGTCTTAATGTAAGTGAAGGCTAATTTCCTTTCGCAGGGGAGGCGGGGCTACTTCTGTACACAAGGGAGCCTTGGGATTTGGGAATTCGGCTTTGTCTGTGTCTGTCCAAATGTTCCTATCACAAGTCTACGGTCCTACTCCTTCCCAATCAGTGTCCTAATCTTAGCAAGAGAACTTGCTGAGGTTGAGCACTTAACCTTTGCCACAATTCTGTAATCTGTACAATTATATTTAGTATCTGAAGAGGAACTTAGTCTGTCCCGTGCCTACCCCAGATAAATGGTTCTTTGAATTTCAGCATATCTGTATCTTAAAATGAGAATTTAATACTTCATGCTTATCTTTTCCATTGTTTAACAACTCTCCAGGGCAGTCAGAAACATCCATTTCACTCTACAATCTTTATAATTATTACTGTTGCCATAGCAATCAAGTGCAACAGCAGCAAAAGCCCCCAAAGCTTTGTGGTCCATCTGCCCCTCACACTACTCCCAGTGCTAACTGAAATAATCCTGCTGCTCCTGTATGCCATGGGTTACTAGCATCCCTTTTGTTCCCTATGCACTCACGAATCTGTGTGTAACCCAGCCAGAATCCCAGTTGAGAACCTGTGTTTCCTGGGGTCACTCTGCTATCAGCCAGGGTCTTGGTAGGAAATGCAGTCCATCTCCGAAAGGTTGAAGAGACTTGCTGCTCAACAGCTGTGGGCAGAATTACAGAGGCAACTGGATTAATATGCTAGGACGGCTTTAACAAAGTATGAGAAGTGAGGTAGCTTAAACAACAGAAATGTATTATCTCCCAGTTCTGGGAGCTAGACATCTGAGATCAAGGTTGTCGGCAGGGAACGATCTGTTTCAGGCCTCTCTTCCGGCTTCTGGCAGTTCCTTGGCTCATAGCAGCACAACTCTAATCTTCTCATGGTGTTCTCCTTGTGGATTTATCTTCCCAAATTTCCTCTTCTTATAAGGACACCGGTCATTATGGATTAGGGGCCACCCTAATAGCCTGATCTTAACTAATTACATCCGTAATCATCCTTTTTTCAGATAAGGTCACATTCTGAGTTGCTGGGAGTTAGGACCTCAACATATGAATCTGGGGAGACATAAGTCAACCTGTAACCCCGTCAAGGGTGATGAGCACATAGAGATGAGCAACCGCGGGAAGTGGTTAGGGCTCTCCTGGATTTCTCCACCGGCTTCTCCCGATCCCCTCTTCACCCTCCTCCACCTTGTTGTGTGCCTGGGAGGCTGACTGCCACAGATGGTAGCCTGCGCTCCCTTGCCTCCTATTGGCCTCTGTTTGACTTGGGTAATGGCACAGGCAGGGGTTTCGGAGGTGGGAGAGAGATAATGGAAACACAGTCCCTCATAGTACCCTCCCATGCCTTCCCAATGACTTTCATATCCCTCTCCGTGCTTCTGTCATATTTAATATTTGGCAGATGAGAGCTGAATGTTTAAAACATGGGTGTGTGTACACCGTTTCAGAAGTTTTTGAACATTTAATAATAGTGGCTGATGTTGAGTACTTACTTGGTGTTGTAAGTACTTACTACAGTATGCTCTTGATAGTTCCTAAAAGGGAGGCACTGATTATCCTAATTTTAGACTTGAGTAAACTGAGGCCCACTGAGATTGGTGCCTTGCCCAAGGTCAAGATCACACAGCTAAATTAGCAGCAGTTGCAGGATTGGATTTGGGGCTGTCAGCCACCAGAGGCTGCTCTAAACCACAGGGTCATCTGCGCTGATCCATTTACCAGACATGACCTCCCCTACTTGACCTCCTGTCAAACTCATATTCATTTTCAAGTTCTGGTCTAGCAACAGCTGTTCTGTGGGACTTTCTCAGTTCCCTCCCCCAAGAACTGACCACGCGATCTGCATACTGCTCTCTGCTCCCTGCCCTCCCTTCGTTGGCTCCTGTTAGGAAACCTACCGCTCTTTTCTGACTCATTTTCCTACCTGTGAGTTCTTCAGGGCAGACAGGTCTTCCAGTTCATCTCTGCGATTCCCGGGCCTGGCAGTGTGTCTGCGCTGGAGGTGCCAGAAAATGTCTCTGGAAGGAATGTTTTCTTACCGTCCCTGACTGTTCTACACGCCCTGGCGCACCCTAATGGTCCCGCTGGCCACTGACTTCCTTCCTCAGTTTCATTCAGAGGCTATCTGTTAGTGGCTGCCAGTCCTGGACCATGCTCTCTCTCCTGGCCTCTGGGGGAGCGTTCCTGTCCCCGCCCACAGGGTTCTTGTCTGCCAGCTCTAGTCAGGGTTTCTGAGCTGCTCCCTTCTGGGGACGCTTCCCTCAGTTCCCAGGCGTCCTGGGGGGGGCGGGTGGGGTGGTCAGGATTGACTTGACTTCCACTTCAGTCACGTTTTGTCAGGGATGTTTTGATGGGGTTGTTCTTGTCGTCTTTTGCTAGGTAGGGTGTTGAATGTAACTGCCTCCCTGTGGAGATCTCTGGAGGTCCCCCAGCCTGCTCCAGGCCAGCCACCTTGTGTCTGCTTCCACAACATCCTTGAGGAAATACGCATTTAAAACCCGACCTCTACATTCCCTGTAGCTTCTCTTCATATCGCCTATTCCATGTTTTCCAGCTTTTCAATATCTCTCAGAACAAAGGTTTTATTTCTAGGCAGGGCACCGACCGTGGTGGCCCTACTATCGGTACCACCAGGTCCCTCGAGGGACGTCCTGAGCTGAGTCCGGTCTGATGCTTTCTTTAGGATCCCAAATATCGCTGCCGCCTCCGCAGCGCCGTCGGATCCCTGGGGAGAGCATCCAAAATGTGAACCAAGTATTAAAAACATTGGAACATAACTGTTTTTAATTCTTATGCTATTTCTTGGTTATTTGTAATTTTTGTTGCTGTTGCTATTTTAAACCCAGCGCACTCAGGTTTTCTGGCATGCATTCTGCCCCCCGCCCCCTATGAGAAATGCCCTCGGTGGGGCAACCTGCAGCTGCGAGAAGAAGGCTTTTTCCGTGTTCCTCCTCCACGTCTCAGGTGGAGGTCATGGACCGCGGCTCTCCCGAGTTCGCCTTGGGAGCGCGGCGGGGCGGGAGGGAGGGAGCCTGGCGCAGGATTAGACTTCCTCCCTCCACTCCGGAACTGCGCGCCCGAGCGCCTGGGACGCGGAAACCCGGAGGCGCCGCGGGAGCCGCGGGGTGGGGGCGCTCGGGGGCGGGGCCGGGGGCGGGGCCGGGGGCGGGTGCGGGGCGGGGCCACGTGAGGGCTGCGCTGGGTGCGCGGGGCGAGCTGCGCCGGCTGCGCCCGGCGGGTTCTCAGAGCGCTGGGCACCGGCCGGGCTGTGGTCCTCGCGCGCCGCCGCCGCCGCTGCCGCCTCTCGAGCGGGCTCGGCTCACAGCGACCGTCGGCCGGGGAGATGTGAGCGGGGGCCGGCGGGCGCGGCCGGACCGCCGTGATGTGGCTCAAGCCCGAGGAGGTGCTGCTGAAGAACGCGCTGAAGCTTTGGGTGACCCAGAAGAGCAGCTGCTACTTCATCCTGCAGCGGCGCCGCGGGCACGGCGAGGGGGGCGGCCGCCTCACCGGTAAGTGGCGCGCTGGGGCGGGCGCGGCGGCCGGGCCCGGGGCCTCGTACCCCTCCGGGCCCGCGGCCCCCAGTCCCGGGCTGCGTCGCCAGAGGTGATTTCTTGGGAGGCGCGGGGCCCGGACGGCCCTGCCGCGGGCTTGTTTTCCTTTTTTCTGCATTTCTCCCGCGGGTTCCCGTCGAGGTGGTGTTAGAGGGGCTCCCGGGCGCGGGCGTTTTCCGGGCGAGGCAGGTGTCTTCGCCGCCTGGCCCGGTGAGCCGGAGGCCAGACTCGGCTTGGGAATCCAACGAGAAACGCCGGCTGGAGCGGGGCCGCCCTGGAGCAGCGCGGCTGCTGTGCGGGGCCAGGTGATAGGGGGGTGCGCGGGGCCGGCCGGGACTGGGCCATCTGGAGGCGCCGGAGGCTCCAGGTGGTGTCGCGGCTGGGGGCGCGCGGTGATGCGCGCCGGGCGCAGCTCTGGAGGCCGCGGTGAGCGGGAACTGTCTCCGCGCCAGAGGGGAAACCGAGGGTGGGCGAGTCGCAAGCTCGTGATCTTAGTAGAAAAATTGAACAGGTCAGTTTTTTCCTGTCTTTCAGTGTCTTACGAGGAATGGTAGGAAAAAAACCTCAGGCTCGTAAAGTTGATGAAAAAGACAAAGCATTTGTTTTCTAAAAGTTACAATCCAAAGCTCTTTGAAATCTTGACGCTAGCTTACAGTAGCTAGGACACCTGTTTAAACAGGTCAGTGAAGGAACAATTGGACTTTCATTTGTATCTAGGAGACTTATATGATTTTTCTTTACGATTTTGGAATCTGAATAAAAGGGACCTTAGATCTCCTGTCTCGTTCCTGTTCTACTAAGAAGAAGACAGAGACCAGAGAAGTCAAAGGATCTAGGTTAGGTCCTGGGGGTAGTGGTTGGCGGATTTTTCTGCTCTCAGACCAGTCTAGGGAAGGCGCTTCTGAGGTTGAGTCTGGTAGGAGATGTACGTACTAACACGCCTGGAAACCACAGAACAAAGTGCAAAGGGACTGGTTTTTGCTGGACTTTAGCTTCTGAGAAAGCTGGCAGTTGGTTTTGTTAGAGGAGGGCCGACTTACACGGAGATCGGGTGAGTGGGTGGGAGTTGGCAGGACGCTGCATGGAGGGAGCTGTAGGCAGCTGAGGGTTCCCCATGGAAGGGGCAGAGGGTAGTTAGGATTCTGAATGGAGGCAGATAGGTGTAGGGTGCTTTGGTAACCAGTGGTACTGTTGAGTGGCAACAGGGACTCAACTTGGGCAACTTGGGTGGCACGTGGGCCTGCTCCGGGAGCTGTTTTGAGCTTTGAGGGAGGGAGTTGTGCAGGAGACAGGGGCCACAGTGGCCTTGTTGGGCCCCATGAGGCACCGTGGTGCTTAGTGCCCAGGCTCTCAGGAAATGGAGGTAGGTGGTGCCCTGGGAAGAGGCATCAGAGGCGAAGAGGCAGGAATTTGTCGTCCCTCCTTTTCTTTGAGGGCAGTGTATCTTTATTTGTGGTGCATTTAGCAGTGTTCCTGGTCTATAAATGTTTCATTTAGTGGACAGTGAGGACAAGGCCTGAGGATTTGTGAAGTGAGAAGCATAAGGACAGTTTATCCCATAAACACTCATTCATTCACTTAGTTCTGTGCACATATGTAGGATACTCTGTTCGCTGCTGTGGAAAGAGGCGGGAGAGCAGGCGGTGAGGGCCGGCTACCTTCCCGATTCACCATCTAGTTCGTGGGTGAGATGGGTCCAGATACGGAGGGCAGAGCTGGCCCTTAGGATGCCTGGTCTGGCTTCAAGCCCGCTTCCTGTCCAGAGGGTTTCTGACTCTGTTGTCCAGAGTCTCTCTGTGATGAACTCAGTGAATTCCCTCCCTGTTTCATTCCCAGGTCAAGCAGGTCCCATGTTTGTTACTGTACCTGTGGCTTTGGCATTCTTTGGTATTTACTTTGGTTTGGACTTACTGTGAATGTGCAGAATTTTCTTATGCTTAAGGGCAACAAGATCAACCATAAAGGAGGAAAAGTCTACAGAAAGACAGAGGACACTTGATGTATTTCTTGGAGACCCTGTTGATTGGGAAGGGTGACATCTGCAGCCAGACACTTGACCTTTGAGCATTTCACTGGGAAGCCAGTGCGGATGAAGCGGTGCTGACCTGCCCCGTGTACTGTGGGGAGCTGGTCTTCATGGGGCCACTTAGAATTGTAAAGTCAAGACCTATGGAAAACAGGGCAGCTCTGTGGTGGTGGCGGGGTTTGGAAAATGTGGAATTCTGATGTGGCAGATTTTTAGCAATTTAAGAGTTTAAAACCTAGATTGAGTTTATGAAAGGAATGGGGGCTCCAGTGATACGCATTCTGGCAGGTTGTAGACTTTTGTTTGGAGGGAAGCAAGCAGTGGTGGCCTAAGGGGGATTGGAAGTAAAATGTAAGAGAGCAGTGATCAATAAACGTCTCTTTTCCTTTATTGTGATGCTGAATTTGTATTAATAGCAGTCTAGACAGAGGAGATCGGGTGGTGGAAGTAATCTGAATTGCCTAGCTTCAGAAATACTATCCGCTTTTGTTTCCTTGAGGATTAAAATCGACCCTCCTGCTTATATACATGCATATACATGCTCTCTCTCTTTCTCTCTCCCTCTCTTCACATCTCTAGGTTTATTTTTCTCCGTAGTTCCTTCTCACTTTCTCATACAATATACCAGTTTATTTGTTTCAATGCTAAATTTCCTGTTCTACGAGGACAGGTATTTATTTACCTGTAGTAGTGCCCAGCATATTTGCTCAGGAAACATTTGTAGGACCAATGGATGGGTGACTATATGCATGGATGATGGATCCCACTTTTTTCCTAAAAGTTGGGTGGGAGTAGAGGCCCAGCGTTTTGGACTGATTGCCTGGAACAGGAACATCCCCTGTCTCTTCTCAGCTTCCTGTTTACCTGGCAATCTGACCATTATGGAAAGCTGGAGGGGTGTGGGTGGGAAACACAGTAGTTTCCTCCGGTCTTTTTTTTTTTTTGTAGCTCCCTCTTTTGAGGGGGGCGGATCGTCACACTAACTTCTCTGGTGGCCAGAAAGGGCGGGTGCAGATGTGGCTGCCATTGTTAACCTCTTGGGCTCTGAGCACTGCTAGGGAGGTGCCCATCTTTTCCTCAGGTTAGAGCATAGCATGGCGGAATTCGGGATTATGAGATGTTTCCGAACTTCTGCTTGCAGAAGTGATTTTGCTACTCTGGAAAGGAAGTAAAGTTATACAGCCTTCACTTTGATACAGTCTCCAGCCACTTGTAACAAGTTCAGCCAGCTCTGGGAAAACAAAGAGCCTGAGATGTTAGCATGTGGGAAAGAGACTGCAGAGAAAGAATACACAACATCGCTGCCCCCTCTCCCAGGGTCTCTGAAGCACTTCAAGTAAGTGGGATAATAAGGAACTTAAATAGCTCAAGAGCAAAAAACCTAATAACTGGATTGAAAAATGAGCAAAAGACGTTAATAGACATTTTTTCAGAAGAAGACATACAAATGGCTAGCTTCAGAAATACTATCCGCTTTTGTTTCCTTGAGGATTAAAATCGACCCTCCTGCTTATATACATGCATATACATGCTCTCTCTCTCTCTCCCTCTCTTCACATCTCCAGGTTTATTTTTCTCCGTAGTTCCTTCTCACTTTCTCATACAATTCAGATTACTTCAACCACCAGGTACATCAAACATGCCCGGCATCACTAATCATCAGGGAAAGGCACGTCAAAACCATAAGGAAATACCGCACTCCCGTTAGAATGGCTATTACTTGTTTATTTAATTAATGTTTTTCTTAGAATGGCTATTATTGAAAAGACAAAGGAAAGACGGATTGATGAGGATATGGAGAAAAGGGAACGCTCGCACACTTGGTAGGATTGTAAGTTAATATAGCCACTATGGCGAACAGTATGGAGGATCTTCAAAAAACTGAAAATGGAACTGCCGCATGATCCTGCAGTCCTGCTACTGGGTATATATTCAAAGAAAATGGAATCAGTATGTTGAAGAGATACCTGCATTCCTGTGTTTACTGCATCACTATTTACAATACCCAAGAGACGGAATCGACCTAAGTGTCCAACGACATAAATAAAGAAAATGTGAGATATATACAACAGAACAGTATTCAACTATACAAAAGAATGAAATCCTATCATTTGTGACAACATGGTCTCAAACTCTTGACCTTAAGCAGTCCTCCCTCCTTGGCCTCGGCCTCTCAAAGCACTGGGATTACAGGTGTGAGCCACCGTGCCTGGCATATTTGCAACAACATAGGTGAACCTGGAGCAGGACATCGTGTTAAGTGAAATAAGCCAGGCACAGAAAGACAAATACTGCATGATCCCACTTATATGTGTAATCTTAAAAAAAAAGTTGGTGTTATAAAAGCAGAGAGTAGAACAGTGGTTACCAGGATGGGAGAAGATGGATGGGGAGAGGTTGGTCAACAGGTACAGAGTTACAGTTAGATAAGAGAAGTAAGTTCTGCTGTTTTTTTGCACAGTAGGGTGACTGTGGTGGTACTGTATATTACAGAATAGCTACGAGAATGAGAAACTTTTGAATGTTCTCCCCACAAAGAAATGATAACTGTATGAGGTGATGGATATGCTAACTACCCGAACTGGATAATTATATAACATGAGTATTGAAACATCAAATTGTACCCCATAAATATGTACAGTTTTTTTTTTTTTTGAGACAGAGTCTGGCTCTGTCGCCCAGGCTGGAGTGCAGTGGCCAGATCTCAGCTCACTGCAAGCTCCGCCTCCCAGGTTCACGCCATTCTCCTGCCTCCGCCTCCCAAGTGGCTGGGACTACAGGCGCCCGCCTCGTCGCCCGGCTAGTTTTTTGTATTCTTTAGTAGAGACGGGGTTTCACCGTATTAGCCAGGATGGTCTCGATCTCCTGACCTTGTGATCCACCCGTCTCGGCCTCCCAAAGTGCTGGGATTACAGGCTTGAGCCACCGCGCCCGGCCAAATATGTACAGTTACAGTGTGACAATTGAAAAATAATGAGTGGGATAAATCTTACTCTAAAGACCAAATACCATTAGGAGATATACCTAATGTAAATGATGAGTTAATGGGTGCAGCACACCAACATGGCACATGTATATATATGTAACAAACCTGCACGTTATGCACATGTACCCTAGAACTTAAAGTACAATACAAAAGAAGAAAAAGACCAAATATCACCACCCAGCTGTGTCCTCTGAAGGATTTGATTTTTCAGTGTTTTATTGCATGTATTCCTGTATAATCTTGCAATTATTTTCCTAAATTGACTTACAATTTAAAAGTTGTAATTTGAAAAAATATTGATGTTTTCTGCTTTGCAACGTGGTTACCTTAAGCCCCCGTTCCTGTCATTGCATTTGTAGTAGTGATAGGCTAATTCCCTAAACAGTTAGAGTGAAGGGAGGAAGTATGGTATAGTGGAAAATAGTGTAAAATGCAACCTTTGGAGTCAGGGTAAGTAAGTCTGTTGATTAAGAATCTGGACTGAGAGGCTTTTTAGTTTATCCAGTTTCTTTAAGCCTTACTTATAACTCAGCCTTAAGAAAGGGACAATAATGAATCTTACTTTGGAGGGTTAGAAACTGGTTTCCACAGCAGCTGTACCATTTTTCATTCCCACCAGCAATGCACAATGGTTATGATTAAAATAAGGCTTAGAATGAAAATAATCAGTATACCTCAAGGGCTTAATTGTGCTTGGCACCTAGTAGGTTTGAAAGAAGAAAAGCAAGGTACAGTTTTAAAAAACTGAAGAATGAAGGCTTCTGAGAATAAAAGTGTAAACACATTTGCATTGTAGTAAAGGACATAAGAAACCTTCACTTATCTGTTAGTGCAGTATTTAATATGTATAATTAAAAGATGAAATATTTAAATGACAGCTTGGGCTAAGTATTGCTCAAGAGAAACGTGTTTTTGTAGGATTTGGGCACATGGCTACTCTGCCCACATTAAATCAAATCTTAGTAAGTAAAGGGAGCTTCACTTGTTTCAAATGTTGATGTGAATGCTCATGCTGTGCCTCCAGTAAGTCACCTACTGCCTTTGGAAGAGTGTCCTAATGACTGGGGGAGGAGAAACTGACAGACTAAGGATTCATGTGGGATTACAAGGCTTGCTCAGAAGGACTCTTATCAGAAGATTGGAAACTGGTGAAGCCCAGCATGGGTGTTGCATTTCTTGGCTAGTCTGTCTGAGGTTGGCTGGAGTCCTGCTCACGTAGCTGAATTTGTTGGCGAATTTTGTCTCCTCCAACAGTGAAAGTCTTTGACTCAACAGGGCAGCCTGTTATATTCTATAGCAGTCCTAGATGTTGGCTCTAGAGTCTTACGTGCGGTGGTCTTTTTTTCTTAAAAGCACAATAGGGAAGAAACCACAAAGAAAGGAAGTAGGTTGATTTTAGAAGCATAAATCTGAAAAATTAAGTTAAATAACTGATACATTTTTAGGGGCTGATAATCTATTAATAAAAGCCTTGAGGTTTCCAAGACTTGCATTTAGTGAGAGCATAATAAGGGCAATGTATTTGTAATTAGATAATCAAACAAGGCACGGATTGTGCCACTCCAGGAAATAATATAAGGTACAAATTGTGCAGGCGGTGGGATACTGGAGGGTGGCCTTTTCCGCGTAATTGGAACTCCTTAGGAAGAGCTGACAATTATTGAGAGGCTGGTAGCTTGTAAAGAATTCATTTACTAGCAGGGAAGGCAGAAGGATTTTCTGATCTGGACTCCACATTCTAGGTGGCATTGGATAAAGGAGGAATTTATTTATTTATTTATTTTTATTTTTATTTTTGGAGATGGGAGTCTTGCTGTGTTGCTTGCCCAGGCAGGAGTGCATTGGTGTGATCTTGGCTCACTGCAACCTCTGCCTCCTGAGTTCAAGGGATTCTCCTGCCTCAGCCTCCCGAGTAGGACTACAGGTATGCGCCACCACACCCTGCTAATTTTTTGTATTTTAGTAGAGACAGGGTTTCACCATTGTTGACCAGGCTGGTCTCGAACTCCTCAGCTCAGGCAACCCACCCGCCTAGGCCTCCCAAAGTGCTAGGATTACAGGCATGAGCCACTGCGCCCGGCCAAGAGGAATTTATTTAAAATGAAAGTAAATCTGGTAATTTTTTCAGCATAGATTTTTTTCCCCTATTTTTAAAAACTTGCATCCATGATATTAAAAAGCAGCCGTGAGCATATTTTAATCACTGCCAGGGGTTGCAGGAGCTGCCCCTGAACCACCTCTTGGTTTGCTTGTCCTCCACCTTCTCTTAAGCACAGACCCCGCAGCATGTTGGCACTTGTCTCTCCAAGGCCCCTCATGCCGGTCTCCTCCCCCACCCCCAAGCATCTGGCTAAATCTTGTGAACCTTTGGGGCTCAGTCTGAGCTCCACTTCCTGGAGATGTACCTAACCCTTCCCCTACTCCCACCACTGTAGTCATGAAGAGGCTCTTTGAGGCTCTATCTGTTTAGGGTGAACCAGGAGGGAGGTCACAGGTCTGTGCCCCTCTCTGCTGTGCCTTTAGTGCTGATGGTTCTTGTCACCAGAGCACTCTTTTTTTTTTTTTTTGAGACGGAGTCTCGCTCTGTTGCCCAGGCTGGAGTGCAGTGGCCGGATCTCAGCTCACTGCAAGCTCCCCCTCCTGGGTTTCCGCCATTCTCCTGCCTCAGCCTCCCACATAGCTGGGAGTACAGGCGCCCGCCACATCGCCCGGCTAGTTTTTTGTATTTTTTAGTAGAGACGGGGTTTCACCGTGTTAGCCAGGATGGACTCGATCTCCTGACCTTGTGATCCGCCCGTCTCGGCCTCCCAAAGTGCTGGGATTACAGGCTTCAGCCACCGCGCCCGGCCCAGAGCACTCTTGATAAGTATTTGTTGAATACATGGATGTAGACGTCAAGTAGTACAATCTTAAGTAGATCAAGTACAGACTTCATGTAGATGTCATGTGGGAGATATCAAGTTGTACATACCAAGTAAAATGGATAGATGTGAGCCTGTGCAGTTGAGAAGTGTTTTGTATGTATCATCCTGAAAATGGAAATTATGTAGAATGCAGGAATAAATAATAGAATGTTGTTCTTAATTGTCTTAACGCCAGCGCTGTGTGCTCTAAGGACTAGCAGTAGTTTGTGGCTGAACCAGCCCAGCTGTTAGGACTACCTATTGATGCCGGGTGAGGGGGCTCACGCCTGTAATCCTAGCACTTTGGGAGCCAAGGTGGGTGGATTGCTTGAGCCCAGGAGTTTAAGACCAGCTTGGGCAACATAGCGAAATCCCGTCTCTACAAAAAAATACAGAAAATTAGCCGAGCATGGTGGCACGTGCCTGTAGTCCCAGCTACTTGGGAGGCTGAGGTGAGAGAATCACCTGAGCCCTGGAGGTTGAGGCTGCAGTGAGCTGTGATCACACCACTGTACTCCAGCCTCGGCATTGAAATGAGACTCTCTCTCTCTCGGTGAGGGGGAAGGGAAGGATGAAATAACTACCTGTTGGTAACCTTGATGTAAATGATTCCATGCAGAACCGGATTTATTCCTCTAGTGTATCACCAGCCAGCAAACACATAATGTATGAATTTGAGTCATCCATATAACATTTGGTGAGTCTTGCATTCTACTGGATTTTGTTATTTTCCTGCTTCCTGCTTTTTACTTAAAAAAAAAAAAAAAAAAGGAAAGGTGGCTGGGCGCGATGGCTCATGTCTGTAATCCCAGCACTTTGGGAGGCCAAGGTGGGCGGATCACAAGGTCAGGAGTTCGAGACCAGCCTGGCCAACATGGTGAAACCCCGTCTCTACTAAAAATACAAAACTGAGCTGGGCGTAGTGGCAGGTGCCTGTAGTCCCAGCCACTTGGGAGGCTGAGACAGGAGAACCATTTGAACCTGGGAGGCGGAGGTTGCAGTGAGCCGAGATCTCGCCATTGCACTCCACTCAGGGTAACAGGGCAAGACTCTATCTCAAGAAAAAAAAAAAAAAAAAAAAAGAGGAAAGAAAGATAAACAATAAAATAGTGTGTTAATAAGCTATCCTTATCCTTATGAAAAGGTACTGCATTTTGTGGTTTGTTTTTTAGTTGCGAGCTTTTCAGTGTGCGTGAGTGTATTTAAGGTAAGTTGTAGGTAATGGAGCAAACACTATATATATACCACCTGTAACTAAAAAAATAAGAGTATATCCTATGCCTGGGAAGACCCCCTTCTGTGTTTTCCTGATTACATTTCCCTCCCTTCCTTGCCGGTACCACTACCCTGAATTATGTGTTAATACTGACTTGCTTTTCTTTGTAGTTTTAACACATTTATATGTATTCCTAATCAATACATAAGTTTGGTTTTGTGTATTTTTGTAACTTTATTACAAAATATACTTTTATTCATACTTTATGTATTTTTCTGTCACTTGATCACCCTGCCCCCTGCATTATATTTTTCTCCCTTTGAACCATGGTAGCCACCATAGTTCGTTCATTTTCATGGGTGTATAGTAATCCACTGAGTGAATATATTATTATTTATTCATTCTCCTGTCCGTGGATATTTGGTGGGATACTTGGGAGTTGTCTGGAAAGGCTTATAGATCTAGTTGTTTTAGTAGAGAAAGCTGCTGTGAACATTTTTCTATTGTGTTCACACAGGTATACATTTCTGTAGAGAATATTTCTATGAGTGACCTTGTTGGGTGTATCTATCAGGATGAGTTAGGTTATGGCTGCAGTAACAAATACCTCGACACATAAATTTATTTCTCCATCATGCTGTATATTCAATGTGGGTCAGCATGGGTCTTTTCTGAGGGAGAACTGGGACATTTGTGAACAGCCCTAATACTGGGTCATAGCAATGTGCATTTTCACCCTTTCTAGATAATTCCAAATGGTTTCCAAGCAGAGCATGGTGGTGCACACTTATAATCCTATCTACTTGGGAGGCTGAGGCAGGTGGATTGCTTGAACCCAGGAGTTTAAGTTCAGCCTGGGCAACATAGTGAGACCACTGTCTCTAAGAAAAAACTTCCCACGGTGGTACATCCTTGCTAATGCTTGCTATTGTCAGAGATATTACTTTTTGCCAATCTGGTAGGTATTTACATAGTATCTTAGAACCACTAAGATACTATTTCTCATTATTACTAATAGGGATGAGAATTTTTTATGTGTTGGGTTATCTTTTTCTTTAGTTTTTTTAACGAGCCGTGTGTGTGTGTGCCTTCATGTGTGGTTTTTCTGTATTCTTTTTCAATTGTATGTTTTTTTTATTTTTTTATTTTTTTTTGAGACGGAGTCTTGCTCTGTCACCCAGGCTAGAGTGCAGTGGCCGGATCTCAGCTCACTGCAAGCTCCTCCTCTCGGGTTCACGCCATTCTCCTGCCTCAGCCTCCTGAGTAGCTGGGACTACAGGCGCCGCCACCTCGCCCGGCTAGTTTTTTGTATTTTTTAGTAGAGACGGGGTTTCACCATGTTAGCCAGGATGGTCTCCATCTCCTGACCTCGTGATCCGCCCGTCTTGGCTTCCCAAAGTGCTGGGATTACAGGCTTGAGCCACCGCGCCCGGCCATATGTATTTTTTTTTAAGTTAGGCTTTTATTTTCCTTGTAGGTTTTTTTTGAAGAACTCACATTTGTTAATTTTCATGCCGTCAGATGTATCAGTCTTTTCCCTTTTGTTTTAATTAATTAATTTACCTAGACCTTTTCTGGCAAGATCTTTTTCCTTCGGAGTTCTTGTTGTTACTTGTTTAAGAAGAGCTGCTTGGAGGGGAATCTCTAAGATGATGGTGAAGGGAAATCCTGAGATGTCAGTGAGAACCTCCCTCCTTCCCTCCCCCAGCCCAGCGTTCAGTCTAGATTGGAGCCTGGCAGGAGGCTGCAGGACAACTTCTAGGAGAAAAGAAAGTGATAGACTGTGCAGTGTGTTTGCATATACTGAATGAAGATCCGTACATCAGGGGAGAATTTGTGGGTAGATTATCCATAGATGGAAAGCTGAGTAAGCCAGAAATTCTGGGATAGTTGTTAAATCCGGGGAAAATAAAAAGTTGTATAGGGTGGAAAAAGTATTGTAGTTTTACTGCAAAACTCAGCTCTTGCTAGTGTTTTTGTAGTTATAATAATGTAAATACTGACTCATGATGTAACCAAAATTATTGCATAACTGGGGTGTGAGTGTTGGGTGGTGGGTGGTAGTCCATGAAAGGGAGCTAAAGCCTCTACTTCTGAAAGTTGACAGCTAATGCCTACACTAAATATCCAAGAAGTAGGCCAGGTGCGGTGGTTCACGCCTGTAATCCTAACACTTTGGGAGACTGAGGTGAGTGGATCATCTGAGGTCGAAGGTTTGAGACCAGCCTGGCCAACGTGGTGAAATCTCGTCTCTACTAAAAATAAAAAAATTAGCTGGGCATGGTGGTGCGTCCCTGTAATCCCAGCTACTTGGGAGGCTGAGGCAGGAGAATCGCTTGAACCTGGGAGACGGAGGTTGCAGTGAGCCGAGATTGTGCCATTGCACTGCAGCCTGGGGACAAGAGTGAAACTGTCTCCAAAAAAAAAAAAAAAGTAGTACTATAGATGTGTTATTTGGAGATGTGAAGGTGGATACAAAAATAATCCATTAAGAGATGGAAGAGGTTGCCTTTGGGGAGCTGGTAAGTGGGAGCGAGCAGCAAGGGCTAAGGGAGCTGTTTATGTTTTTCGTGAGCCTTGCAGAATTATATCCTAATTGACATGCACCTGTAACGTTGATGTAATGCAGACAGAATCTAAACTTAAGGAGAGCTTGGCGTTTTTTTCTGGTTGGCAACTCTATTTGGGTAGTGGCGATCATGAAGGCATTGAAGCTGTGTCCCTTCATTACCTAGGGGCTGTGATTTTCCCCGGATGCCTGTGTGTCAGCTATTTGTCCTCTCAGTGTGCTATATTTAGCCTTCAAAATGTCTAGCATGCGTGGGGTGTGTCATTTTACAGAAGCTTTTAAAACTGTTATCAGAAACGCATCTAATTTAGTCAGGTACTTTTATTTGAAATTAAAGGTATCTATTCTGGATTTTATTCCCTCTCTCAATAGAGAAAATAGATTTAGAGTTGTAAGCTCCTGATCTGTTTTCTTTCTCAACTTTAAAGAGGGGTTCTGTGACCATAACCCACTCTTTATAGAGTCTCAGTTTATTAACCTCAGTTTATTAACAATAGCAATGATTGCAATAAAAATAATAAAAGTTTTTGCTGTGGGGGAGGTTTTATGCTTCAGACTGTTATGTTTTCTAGATACGTTGGTTAAATCAATGAAATTACTCGTAGATAAAGCAGCAGAAAGAAACCCAAAGAGCATTTTATTCCGCAGTGCCAGGCCCTGTGCTGTCATGCAGCTTATAGTCTGGAGAGGTGGACTTTATAGTCGTGGGCGTGGGGTGATAGTAAGCCACGAAACACTGAGTTACCAATGGTGGTGAGTGCCAGCGGATGCGAGAGAGAGTAAGAAGGAAATGAATTTGCGTGGGAACACCAGGGGAGCTGTCTCTGAGGAGCCATGATCTCCACTGAGACCTGCATGGTGTGCAGGAGGGTGGTAGCTGGTGAGAAGTTGGGAAAAGAGCCCTCTGAGCAGAGGAAATGGCATGTGCAAAGGTCCCGAGGCCTCTGCGAGTCTGTTTTGGACGAGTTAAGTCTGGAATACCTGGGAGTTGTCTAGAAAGGCTTATAGAGGAGGAAAGGGCAGAGGGGACTGAAGCATGGACAAGGGGCAGGAGGGCCTCAGCAGTGTATTTTCCCTAAAGCCAGGAGGAAGTGTATGTGAGAAGGAGGGAGGGGTCCGCTCTGCGTTGCAGTACGGAAAAGGCTAGGAAGACCTTGGAGACCTCAGCCACAGCAGCTTGGGTGCAGGGAGATGAGGCATGGGAGCGGGCTGGAGACCGGAGGGTGGATTGGAAGTAGGGATGGCGGATGGAGGCAGCTCTCTCAAGGTGGGATGTGGTGGTGTTTTTTTTTTTTTTTGATACGTATTTGTTATTTGTCAATGGAGTCTCTGTTGAATGCTGGATCCGCAAGTGTAGATTTGGGGCCGAGCTGCTGGGTCTTGAGACGGGCCGGGGAGAGATTTGAATAGGCCGAGGGAGTAGATCAGGCGTCTAGGTGAGGGAACCTCAGGAGCCAGTTCCTGAGGAATGTAGTTTTAGAAATGAGGTTAGTACTCACTATTGGGGAAAAAAAAAAAAGCATGAAAGAATTTCTCTGGCTACTTGTGACATATTAAGAAATGTGTTTCTCATTTGGCCTCTGCTGCTTGCTCCTGGCACAGAACTCCTAATCCTTTGGAATTTCTTGGGTGATGGGAGCATCTTTTGTTCTAATGAGGTGACTCTTGGTGGGCTCCTGGGTGGAGACTGGTCACCAGCAAGAATGGATTTGAAATTTGGGGATTTCAGACCCACCTCCGTCCTCTGGGAAGGGGCAGGGGCTGGAGATTAATGATGAGTCATGCTCAGGTGGTGGTGGTGAGGCCTCCTTAAGAATCCCTGGACTCTAGGATTTGGGGAGCTCCAGGGCTGCTGAACACATGGAGGGTGTTCACCACCTGGGTGGTGTTCTGTGCCACCCAGAGAGGGCATAGAAGTGCCACGTCCCCTCTAATACCCCTCGCCCTGTGTATCTCTTCATCTGGCTGTCCTCTGTGTCCTTGATCATATTGTTGATTACATAATAAGCTGGGAAATGTGTTTCTGGGAGTCATCCCAGCAGATTATCAAAGCTGAGGAGGGGGTTATGGGAACCCCTGACTTGCAGCTGGTTGTTCAGAAGTGCAGGTGACACCCCTGGGCTTGTGATTGGCGTCTGAAATGGGGCCAGTCTTGTGGGACCGAGCCTTTAACTTGCACTTCTTCCAGGTGGTGAGTGTCAGAATTGAATGGAATTGTACAACACCCAGGTGGCGTCTGGAGAACTGGAGAATTGGTTGGTATGGGAAAACCCCCCATCTATTTGGTGTCACAAATGGGAGTAGTAAAGGATAATGTTTTTTCTTTTACCACCAAAACAGTTAACTAAGTGGAACCTGATATGGTTTGGATCTGTGTCCCTACCCAATTCTCATGTCGAATTGTAATCCCCAGCATTGGAAGTGGGGCCTAGTGGGAGGTGATGGGATCATGAGGGTGGATTTCCCCGTTGGTGCTGTTCTCATGGTAAGAGTTCTTCCAAGGTCTGGTTCTTTAAAGGTGTGTGGCACCTTCCCCCTCTCCCTCTTCCTCCTGCTCTGGTCATATGAAGATGCCTGCTCTCACTTTGTCTTCCGCCAGGAGTAAACACTCCCTGAGGCCTCTCCAGCCATGCTTCCTGTACAGCCTGTGGAACCGTAAGCCAATTAAACTTTTTATTTATAAATTACCCAGTCTCAGGTATTTCTTTATAGCAGAAAGAGAATGAACTCATACAGAACCCAAGCCTGTTGGCTTAGCACTAGACAGTGATGTTTTCACCTGGCAAAAAGAGTTCTTTGAGGAGACTGTGGCAGCTTAAATATGTAATATTACTTGTTTGGCATTTCATGTCACATGGAGCCTGCATGTAGGATGCCCCTGAACTGTCTTGTCTGGTGTAAATGCTGGTAGGAATCTGATGTGGCTCCACTCAGTATGTTTCTCAGCTTAGATGTGTTTAGTATTTTGTTAGAAATAATACTCTCAGGATTCAAAAAATGTTTCCAGAAGGACAATACAGATTAAAAGTAATTTCAAATCTCAGCACTTTGGGAGGCAGGGGTGGGCGGATCATGAAGTCAGGAGATGGAGACCATCCTGGCTAACACGTTGAAACCCTATCTCTACTAAAAATACAAAAAATTAGCCGGGCATGGTGGTGGGTACCTGTAGTCCCAGCTACTTGGGAGGCTGAGGCAGGAGAATGGCGTGAACGCAGGAGGCGGAGTTTGCAGTGAGCCAAGATGGCGCCACTGCACTACAGCCTGGGCGACAGAGCGAGACTCTGTCTCAAAAAAAAAAGTCATTTCAGTGAATTAAGTAGGCTGACCAGGAAGTTGGGCTATCCTGAATTATTGGATAACTTTCACAGGATTTGAGATAAATTTGTGGCTCATTGGTTGGGATGTTGGGAAGTTTTAATAAAGAAATGTAGTGGCATTCTTAAAATGGGATTTTCCATCTGGCGTTGTGGCTCACTCCTGTAATCCCAGCACTTTGGGAGGCTCAGGTGGGTGGATCCCTGGAGGTCAGGAGTTCGACACCAGCCTGACCAACATGGTGAAACCCCATCTCTACTAAAAATACAAAAATTAGCTGGGCGTGGTGGCGCACACCTGTAATCCCAGCTACTTGGGAGGCTGAGGTAGGAGAATCGCTTGAAACTGGGAGGCGGAGGTTGTGATAAGCCGAGATCGCGCCATTGCACTCCAGCCTGGGCGACAAAAGCCAAATGGTTTCAAAAAAAAAAAAAAAAGATGAAAGAAAAAAGGGATTTGCCTATTGATGAATGGTTTAGAAGCAGCTTCTGGGCTTTCTCACTTCAAAAACAGTGTTTGCATGACAGAAACACTTTAAAAAGACATAAACAGCATTGCACAGCCTCAGATGGAGATGTAGGTATTTTACCCACCACGGGAGCATAGAGAGTTAAATGGGTTCTGAGTATCTGTTATATTGCTGTTTCATTATTATAATTAAAAATAAATGTGAAATGTAAGCAAGGCATTAAGATTGCTTACAAAATATGTAGTTTGTGACCGTCCATCATCAAGGATTCAGCCATGGCAAGGGTTTGGCTGGAGTGAAGGGTCAGACTAGATCTTGGTAAATCCAGTGTCCCAAAACTGTATGTGTGCACAAGTGTGCATACTTGTGTGTTTTTATTTTAACCTGTAGCTTCCCTTAGATTTTTTTTTTTTTTTTTTCCTTTGAGACAGAGTCTTGCTCTGTCGCCCAAGCTGGAGTGCAGTGGTGCGATCTCGGCTCACTGCAAGCTCTGCCTTCCGGGTTCACACCATTCTCCTGCCTCAGCCTCCCAAGTAGCTGGGATTACAGGTGCCCGCCACCACACCTGGCTAATTTTTTTGTATTTTTAGTAGAGACGGGGTTTCACTGTGTTAGCCAGGATGATCTCGATCTCCTGACTTCATGATCCGTCTGCCTCGGCCTCCCAAAGTGCTGGGATTACAGGCGTGAGCCACCGTGCCCAGCCGCTTCTCTTAGACTTTTGAGGTAAAGGAAGGCTTTGATGCTCACCCAGGTTCCAAATTGGACCATGTTTAATCCCAGTATAGTGTAGCTGCCTGTTAATATGGGGATTTGGTTCTCTCTCAGTCCTTTAGAAGACTTGAGGTGGGGTAATTTATAAAGAAAAGAATTTTACTTGGTTTGCAGGTCTACAGGCTGTACAGGAATCATGGTTCTGGCATCTGCTTCTGGTGAGGCCTCAGGAAGCTTCCACTCACGATGGAAGGTGAAGGGGAGCCCCTGTGTACACAGATCACATGGTGAGGGTGGGGGGAGGTGCTAGGCTGTTTTTAACAATCAGTTCTTCTAGGAACTAATAGAGTGAAAACTCACTCATTACCACCAAGACAGCATCAAACCTTTTATGAAGGATCCACCCCCGTGGCCCAAACACCTCCCACCAGGCTCCATCTCCAACACTGGAGATCAAATTTCAACATGAGTCCAGGCCAGTGGCTCACGCTGTAATCTCAGCACTTCTGCCTTCCAATCACTTGAGTCCAGGAGTTGCAGACCAGCCAAGGCAACATGGTGAAACCCTCTCTCTACGAAAAAATACAAAAATTAGCCAGGTGTGGTGGTGCCTGCCTGTAGTCCCAGCTACTTGGGAGGCTGAGGTTGGAGGATCACTTGAGCCCTGGAGGCAGAGGTTGCAGTGAACCAAGCCAGGGTGACCGTGAGACCCTTCTCAAAAAAACAAAAACCAAAAAACCAAATCTCAACAGGAGACCTGTATGAGACAAACGTCCAAACAAAATCAAATTCCAAAATCTACATGAAGAACAAACATTGCTTGAGGGAAAAACGACGGCAGAAATCCGCAAGCTGCCCGTGTTTTTGCAATCTGCTCATGTTATCAGGAGGGCCTGGGAAGTGAGGATCCCTAGAGAGCTGGGGAATTCCAGCCCTTCCCTGAACTCGGGCCAGGGCCTGTGCTCCCAGATGGCGGGCAGTTGGTTTGAATTGTTCCCCGCTCAGTGTTTGGCCAGTGCATATGGCTGAATGTGATGAATTCACGTGACCTGCTCCTTACTGCCACCTGCGCCTCCACGTAGACCATCTGAGGTAGCTTCACAGCCAGGTGAGGCCAACAGTGATCACCCCTACATTTGGTATATTACACGGGATTACTGTTAGGTGAGGTTGGTGGTGGCTTTTTTTTTTTTTTTTTTTTAGTTGAGCTACAATTCTGTTTTCTGCTATTCAGATGGCTTGTAACAAAAAGGTCTGTATTAAGGAGATGTTGTTTTGTCTTTCAGCCTTTTGGTTGTCTTCGTTTAGCCAAATAAAACATTTAGATTTGAGGAGAAAAGGGGTTGGAGAACCTCTTGTAGAACTGGAAGGTTCTCTTTGACGAGATGTGTATCTCACTGTAATAACGGCTTTTTCTTTTTTCTTGTTTTTTTTTTTGAGTCGGAGTCTGGCTCTCTTGCCCAGGCTGGAGTGCAGTGGTGCTATCTTAGCTCACTGCAAGCTCTGCCTCCCGGGTTCAAGCTATTCTCCTGCCTCAGCCTCCAGAGTAGCTGGCACTACAGGCGCACACCACTACGCCCGGCTAATTTTTGTGTTTTTAGTAGAGACGGAGTTTCACTGTGTTGGCTAGGCTGGTCATGAACTCCTGACCTTGTGATCCAACTGCCTTGGCCTCCCAAAGTGGCGAGATTACAGGCGTGAGCCACCGTGCCTGGCCAAACGACTTTTTCTGTTTGGTTTTAACTTCATGTGCAACCTGGAAAGCCAGATTTCAGTATTCTGTATTAATAGCAAAAGTTAAGTTATGTTGTGGACAGAATGTGTCCCCCTGTCCCCTAACTTACTGTGTTAAAGCTGTGACCTCCAGCGTGACTATATTTGAAGATAGTGCCTGCAGGGAGGTAACTAAGGTTAACTGACGCCATAAGGGCAGGGCCCTGATCCTATAGGGCTGTTCCCTTTATAAGGAGAGGGACAGTCACCAGAGAGCTTATCCTTTCTGCCGTGTCTGCAAGCCAAGAAGAGAACCCTCACTAGACATCACATTTGCTAGCCCCTTGATTTTGGACTTCCAGCCTCCAGAGCCATGAGAAGAACTTCTATAGGTTAAGGCACTCAGTCTGTGGTATTTTGTTATAGCAGCCTGAGCTAAGACAAGGTAGAAAGAATGTAAATTTGTTTACTTTCTTTGAATTAAAATTTATGAAGACTCTAACTTAGGCAAAGCCAGAGATCAGATTAGTATTGATGGTGCCTGAAATCATACTACTAAGACCCAAGACCAGACAGAGGCCCCAGAGGTTAGCATCCATTTATACCCGAAAGATCATTAGAAAGTCTCTGTGTGTGTGTGTGTGTGTGTGTGTGTGTGTGTGTGAGAGAGAGACAGAGAGACAGAGAAAGAGAATAGAGAGAGGGAGTGCTATGGTGTGAATACTTATGTTCCCTTGCCAAATTCATTGTTGAAATTCTAACCCTGATACGGTTTGGCCCTGTGTCCCCACACAAATCTCATCTCAAATCATAATCCCCATGTGTCAAGGGAGGGAGGTGATTGGATCATGGGGTTGGTTTTCCTCCATGCTGTTCTCATGATAGTGAGTGAGTTCTCACGAGATCTGATGGTTTTATAAGTGTTAGATAGTTCCTCTTTCACACACTCTGTCTGTCCTGCTGTCTTGTGAGGAAGGTGCCTGTTTCCCCTTAGCCTTCCACCATGATTGTAAGTTTCCTGCAGCCTCCCCAGCCATGCAGAGCCATGAGTCAGATAAATCTCTATCCTTTATTAATTGCCCAGTCTCAGGGAAGTTCTTTATATTAATGGCAGAGTGAAAATGGACTAATACAACCCCCTAAGGTGATATTACTGGAGGTGGATTCCCTGGAGGTGGATTCCCTGGAGGTGAATAGATTATGAGGGTGGAGCCTTCCTGATGGTGATTTGTGCCCTTAGAAAGAGACGCCAGAGAGCTCCCTCTCCCCATCCGCCTTGTGAAGACACAGTGTGAACCCCCTCCCCAGACACCAAGCCTTCTGGTGCCTTGATCTTGGATTTCCCAGCTTCCAGAACTGTGGGAAGTAAATTCATGTTACTTAAAAGCTATCAGGCGGTAGCGATTTTGTTACAGCATCCCAAATGGACTAAGATAGGGAGAGAGAGGGAAAGAGGGGAGAGGGGAAGGGAGCGAATATCTTAGAGACTTGAATGGCACATGGACTCACACAAAAAGAGATCATGATCCCAGAAGCGTTTGGCAGTGCTTATTCTAATATGCTATATGATTAATATATTTCTATATGCATTTCTGAAAAGTTTTATTTAGAATCACAATTGTCTAAGTTAGATAATTTTCTTATTTGCTTACATTTTCAGAGAGAGGTACTTTTTTTTTGAGATGGAATCTCGCACTGTCACACAGGCTGAACTGCAGTGATTCAATCTCAGCTCACTGCAGCCTCCACCTCCTGGCTTCAAGCGATTCTCCTGCCTCACTCTCCCGAGTAGCTGGGATTACACGTGCCTGCCACACACCCAGCTAATTTGAGATGTACGTTTTAAGTAAAAACAAACTGTTAAAAATTTATAGAAACATCTATAAATTTGAATAAGATAATAGTATTGCAGATATAAGAATATTTTTATTGCAAAGTAAAAACAGAGATAGTGGCACATGCCTGTAATCCCAGTACTTTGGGAGGCTGAGGCAGGAGGATCACTTGGGCCCAGGAGTTCAAGACCAGCCTGGGCAACATAGGGAGACTCCATCTACAAAAAATTGAAAAACAAAAAATAAATTAGCTGGGCATGGTGGCATATCCCCGTAGTCCTAATTACTTGGGAGGCCAAGGCGGAAAGATCACTTGAGCCCAAGAGGTGGAGGCTGCAGTGAACTATGTTTATGCCACTGCACTCCAGCCTGGGCTGCAGAGTGAGACCCTATCTCAAACAAAACAACTTGGTCAAAATTGTCAAACACAAAACAGGGAGGGGATGGGGATTTATGTCTTCAAAAATGTCAAAGTCGCTCTTTTCCTCCCTGACTGTCTGAAGATAGGCCGCCATCATGAATGACACTGTAACTATCCGCACTAGAAAGTTCATGACCAACTGACTACTTCAGAGGAAACAAATGGTCATTGATGTTCTTCACCCTGGGAAGGCAACAGTGCCTAAGACAGAAATTCGGGAAAAACTAGCCAAAATGTACAAGACCACACCGGATGTCATCTTCGTATTTGGATTCAGAACTCATTTTGGTGGTGGCAAGACAACTGGCTTTGGCATGATTAATGACTCCCTGGATTATGCAAAGAAAAATGAACCCAAACATAGACTTGCAAGACATGGCCTGTATGAGAAGAAAAAGACCTCAAGAAAGCAATGAAAGGAACGCAAGAACAGAATGAAGAAAGTCAGGGGGACTGCAAAGGCCAATGTTGGTGCTGGCAAAAAGTGAGCTGGAGATTGGATCACAGCCGAAGGAGTAAAGGTGCTGCAGTAAAGGCTACCTGTGTCCATTTTGGATTTTTCACGAGCAGATTAATAAACTAAAAACTTTCAAAAAAAAAAAATGTCAAAGTCATAAAAGAGAAAGACAGGTTGTGTTTGGAAGAGTTCTTTATTAAAGGAGACTAAAGAGACCTGGTAGCTCAATGTAATACGCAACCACAGAATACATACTGTCCTGGAAGGAGCAGGTGCTATAAAAGACATCATGGAGTCACCTGGCAGCATGGAGATATGAAGGGCAGATACAGGTATACACGTGTAAGAGCCACTGGAGTTGATGACTGCTCTTTTGTGTAGGACAGTGTCCCCATTCATAGGAATAGGCTTCCCCTCAAATGATTTAGAGAAGATGTGTGTGTGTATAGTTATATATCATATTGTATCATTATTTTGAGAGGAAGAAATAGAAAAAGAAAAAATAGAGCAAATAATACAGTGAATGGGGTAAACTGCTCACAGTAAAATGAATCTGAGTCTTGGCAGAGAAGGGATGAGTGTTCTCTGTCTTACTTTAGTTCTTCTAGTTTTCCTTTAAGTTTGACTTTATTTCCAAATAAAAAGGGAAATGGACATGCAAATCCAGTTTAAGTGTGAATTGGGAAGCACCCATCCACTTTGAAGTATTTTTAGTCTGTATTAACAAAATGTAAAATATACTTATGACAATTTTTAAAAATCCCTTTATTTAGGAAATTTCTGCAGAAAAATAACTTTATTGTAAGTCTGAAACTAACCACTCCCAGCTTTTCTTGTTGAACAATTATATTTGGAACCTTTTTTTTTTTTTTTGAGAAGAGTCTTGCTCTGTCGCCCAGGCTGGAGTCAGCCTTGGCAGGATATCGGCTCACTGTAAGCTCTGCCTCCCGGTTCACGTCATTCTCCTGCCTCAGCCTCCTGAGTAGCTGGGACTACAGGCACCTGCCACCTCGCCCGGCTATTTTTTTGTATTTTTATTAGAGACACTGTTTCACCATGTTAGCCAGGATGGTCTAGATATCCTGACCTCGTGATTCGCCTGCCTTGGCCTCCCAAAGTGCTGGGATTACAGGCGTGAGCCACCACACCTGGCCAGAACCTTGTTTTTTTTTTTGAGATAGAGTCTCACTCTTGTTGCCCAGGCTGGACTGCGATAGCGCGCTGGGCTCACCACAACCTCCGCCTCGCCTCCCAGGTTCAAGCAATTCTCCTGTCTCAGCCTCCCAAGTAGCTGGGATTACACCGTGGACTCCCAGAGTGCTAGGATTACAGGCGTGAGCCACCGTGCCTGGCCTGGAACCTTGTTTTTAAAGAGGTAAGGGAACCAGGCTCAGTGACTCGTGCCCATAGTCTCAGCTACTTGAGAGGCTGAGGTGGGAGGATCCCTTAAGCCCAGGAGTTCAAGACCAGCCTGGACAACATAGCAAGACCCCATCTTTCTAAAAAAAATAAAGAGGTGAGGTTTCCCCAGGGGTCCTGGGTGCCACACCCAGCAGGGCAGGTTGTGTATCATTTCATGTGTATGTAGGTATCTTATCTAACCCCTTCCTAAAATTAAGTGACTTTAACACAGGAGTTTTTGATACCATGTTTATGTATTATTGCAGTGTTAGGTTGGGGCTTGATTGTGGTCAGTAACAGATGTTAAGAGAATGAAGATCTTGGAAAAGAAGACCATTCAACAGGTGTTTACTGTGTGCTGCTGGGCGCCTGGCTCTTTCCCAGGCATCTGGATGTAGCAGTGAACGAAACTAGATCCTACCCTCACGGAGCTTGGAGATTACTCTAGTGATTAATCTAGGGTTGGAATTCTCAAATATGCACCACCAGTCCTCCTAAATATGTCAGCCTGGGCATCATTTTAAACTTATGTCATTAAAACAGTTAGTGCTGTTTTCACTGAACCACAAAAGATTGACTTTTGTAGCTCTTGCCCTTGAAAATGGAAATATCTAGTCAAGGGGGTTAGGGCCTTTGAGCCCTGTCTTTTAGTTTCCCGGCTGCTTTAGCTGTGTCATCTGCAAGCTCTGTGACAGGGCCAAAAGCATTGGGACGAGGAACTTCTGCCCGGGAAATCTTTCTGGCCCCTTCTCACCACAGTCCGACTTAGTGAGGGGAAGCGCAGCTTGGCTTAGCCCTCTGGGATCCTGCAGTGGGCCTCAGGGTGCGGGCACCTGTCTTGCAGGCCAGCCCTGCTAAGCCACTGAAGTGTCAGCACAGCTGGCCCGGCGAATGCTTTCAGGCCTCCCCGGCTCTCACTCCCTTTTGGGAGGCAGCTCAGCAACCTTCCGGAGGCGACTGGAATGAAGTGGACTTATTTTCTTAGTTAAAAATAACCCCAGCAGCTGTGGGTTCAAGTACCCCAATGGCAAGACTGGCCCTCGACTCATTGTTGGGACTCTGGTCATCATGGCTCTGAGGGTCATGGCTGGATGAATGTCGTTGCTGGGATCTTAGAGCCCACCAGCTCGTACCCCTTTTTACAGATGAACAAGCTGGGGCCCAGGAAAAGGTCCAGTGACCGATCTGAGGGAGGATGCTCTTGCTTGATTTCACTTACTTGACTTGGGCTAGCCCTTTCTAGCAAAACTAGAAACCCCTGAAACGTGGGTGCCCCTGGCTGCCTTCTTCCAGCCCACCTTGGCTCCTCCAGACCTCTCCAGCTACTTTTGTTCTGGGCAGGAGACTTGAAACCTTTGTTTGTTTAATGGTTTAAGTAACAGATCCTTTAAAAAACTGTGGTCAGGGCCAGACAACATGGCTCATGTCTGTAATCTCAATGCTTTGGGAGGCCGAGGCCGGCAGATTCTGACCTCAGGAGTTCAAGAACAGCCTGCCCAACACGGCGAAACTCCGTCTCTACTAAAAACACAAAAAAATTAGCTGGGTGTGGTGGCGTGTGCCTGGAGTCCCAGCTACTCTGGAGGCTGAGACATGAGAATTGCTTTTATCTGGGCGGCAACCGTTGGCAGTGAGCCAAGATCGCGCCACTGTACTCCAACCTGGGCGATAGAGCAAGACTCTCTCTCAAAAAAAAAAAAAACCAAAGCAAAATCAGAAAAACACACAAAAACTGGTAAATATACATAATATAAAATTTACCATCTTAACCATTTTTAAGTGGCATTGCATACATTCACAGTGTTGTGTACCCATCATCACCGTCTAATTTCCAGAACTTTTTATCTTCTCCAAATGAAACTCAGAGCCCATTAAATAACTCCCCCTGCTCCCTCCCCCTATGGTAACCACCATTCTCCTTTCTGTCTCTATGAATTTGACTATCCCAAGTTCCTCATATAGTGAGAATCATACAGTATTTGTCTTTCTGTGTCAGGCTTATTTCACTTCGCATAATGTTATCAAGGTTCTCGGAGAATATTATTTGAGGCTAATGATACTCTATTGTATATGTATGCCGCATTTAAAGAATTCATTGATTCATGGAGGAACCTCTGGGCTACTTCTGCCTTTTTGTTATTGCAAATAATGCTGCTGTGAAAACAGGTGTACAAATATTTGTTTGAGACCCTGCTCTCACTTTTGGGTATAGACACAAAAGTGGAATTGCTGGATCACATGGTGATTCTGTTCTTTTTTGAGACAATCCTAGACTTTTGCACTTGATTCTTTGTCTCTCCTGGCCTCTGAGGACTTGACTTCCCAGCTAGCACTGTACTGAATTTGCTGGGGCTGAGGCCCTTGTCAGGGGCCCCTGGCTTCCTGAGTACCCTAAGCCTAGCTCTGAGACCCTCATTCCTTTCCCAGGGAGCTTGAGTGGAGAACTGAAGGAGAGCTGAAGCTTGTTTAGAGGTGCATTGCAATTGACTTAAAAACAAAGAATAAGAAATAGAATTTGATTTGGGGCATTTTCAGGTTTACTGTTCAGTCATTTGTTTTGGATTTCATGTAGTTTTGTTTTCCATAACTAAGATACGGAGTGGAATGCTTAATCTGTGTTTGGTAGATTTTTCTAACATGTTCTCAGTTACATCTATACCTAAGGGTTATTGGGGGGAAGAATAGGACCATTAGGAGGTGGAAAAGAAATCTTGTCCTTATTACCTGAATGACCTTGGGCCTTGGTTTCTTATTTTGTGAAAGAGAGTTAATAATATGTAACTAATAAGAATGTTATGAGTAACTGGGAAAAAATGGATCTGAAGTGTCTGGGACAGTGCTGAACAGTCAGTGTGCTTGGTTAACATCAGTCTATCCTTACCTGTTGGTGGTTCTGGAATCATTATGTAAGCTGTGTGTGTGGTCCTAGGCTCCTGAAGGGTGGAGCAGCAACAATGGGAAGAGCTTGGAGCAGGACTCAGGAGCTGCAACCCTCACATCCTCCACCAACTTCCTCCAGGCTCAGGTTCCTCACCTATCCAATGAGGAGGTTGGATTCATCTCTCAGATTTCTCATGGCGCTAAAAGGCCAACAAGGCTGGGTGTGGTTGCTAAGCTTGTAATCCCAGCATTTTGGGAGGCTAAGGTGGGAGGATCCCTTGAGCCCAAGAGTTTGAGGCTGTAGTGAGCTGTGATTGTGCTGCTGCACTCCATCCTGGGCAACAGAATGATACCCTGTCTCAAAAAAAGTGTTAGATTTGTGTGTAGCCTTCTTTTGATTGCAGAGTGCTTTCTTTTCTACATACTGATGTCTGTTCTCTACACATGGTAGACCCATCTCCTCAGCAGTGTATGAAGTGAGTTGAGAGATGGAAAAGCCCAGATACGGAGTTGTTGTCATTCTAAGATCTGCTGCTTTAGGGCCACATGGTGCCTGACTTTCTTTCTTTCTTTTTTTTTTTTTTGAGATGGAGTCTTGCACTGTCACCTGGGCTGGAGTGCAGTGTCGGGATCTTGGCTTACGGCAACCTCCGCCTTCCAGGTTCAAGCCATTCTCCTGCCTCAGCCTCCCGAGTGGCTGGGATTACAGGTGCCCGCCACCACACCTGGCTAATTTTTTGAATTTTTAGTAGAGACGGGGTTTCACTATGTTGGCCAGGCTGGTCTTGAATGCCTGACCTCGTGATCCACCCGCTTCAGCCTCCCAGAGTGCTGGGATTATAGGCGTGAGCCACTGCGCCTGGTTGTTCTCTGGCTCTAGCCCAGAATTCCAATACCTGTGAGGAGTCAACCCCCAAGCCCTCGTGACCTGGCGCCATCCACATCTGCCAAGGAGATGAGAAGGTGGAAGGGACATTGGATGTGATTTTTGATTGCTCAGAAATAGAATTAAACTGTCTTCAAAGAATTGGACAGAGAAACTCTCTTGCTCCACTCCAAGACCTGGCCGTTTTCTACAATTGACCTTGTCTGTCTTTATTACTTAGTTACCAATCTTCATTTTCTCCAAGGAAGAACAGCCAGGTTAGCTTGTAATGTCTCCTTCTTCCAGTCTTCCTATTTTTGAGAAACATTTATTGCTTATTAGCATTGCGGTAATAATACCGTATGTTTTCATATTGCATTACATTTTTCATAGGGCTTTCACCTACTTTACCTCTCGCTCTGTATAATCAAGATTTATCTAGGCCACCTGCTTACCCCCATTTTGCAAATTGAGATCCAGTGTGGTCATCTGATTTGCCAGGCTGTTGGTAGCAGGGTCCTGGTATCTGTCTTTTCTTTCTGTGATGCTGGTTAGTCACCAGTGCTCGCTCAGGAAGTATTTATGGCAAGGACATATGTACCCAGCAGAGACGCTTGTGGTAGAGAATTTTTACCCTCAAGGCATTTGCTATGGTTCGGATATGGTTTGTGTGGCCTCACCAAGTTTCATGATGGAATTTGATGCCCACCCAGTATTGGAGGTGGGGCCTGGTGGGAGGTGTTTGGGTTGTGGGAGTGGATCCCTTATGAATGTCTTGGTGCCGTACTCATGAGAGTGAATTCCTGCAAGAACTGGTTGTTGAAAAGAGCCTGGCACCATCTCCTCTCTCTTGCCTTTCTCTCCTGCCGTGTGCTTTCTGTATATGCCAACTCCCTTCATCTTCCACCACGAGTGAAGCTTCTTGAGGCTTCATCAGATGCAGATACTGGTGCCATGCTTCTTGTACAGCCTGCAGACCTGTGAGCCAAATAAAGCTCTTTTTCCTTGTAAATGACTCAGCCTCAGGTATTCCTTTATAGCAACACAAATGGACTAAGACAGCATTATAAGCTAATAGGGACTCAAGGGGAAGGAGAATGGAGTTCAACTGTGTTACTCTCGGTAATGCTAATTTTAAAATACCTGGTGGATGGAGGAAGAGCTGAGAACTCAAATGAAGTTTGGGAATGTTTCTGAATTCAATGTATGGATGTTGGTTACCCTGCCTCACTCTGGCATTAAGGAAAGGTAATGGTTTTTAAACAATGCATGTAGATATCCCTAAGCCTCTGGGCTCTATGTTGTATTGCTGCACCATAAAGGTGCGTCTGTACCTCATCTCTGCTAGCTATTTCACACTATTGTTAGGTATAAAAAAACAGGAAACATTGCCTAACATGCATTATTTCTGATCTTGAATGCTTGTGGTTTGTGGCTTGGTTTTTCAGAGGATCATTGATAGTAAGGGCACGGGGCTGACCCAGGACTTTCTTTGGAACAGAAATAAGGATTTTTAAAATAAGTGACATTCTAATAGATTACACGATACTGTGCTTTGTGGAAATAAAATTTCTGGAAGGAGGCCTGTGTGTGTCTGTGTGTGAGTGAATGTCTGTGTGTATCATTTTCTCAGATTCCTGACTTTACAAGTGTTTCATACATCTGTAAGTATTTTATTCATATCTGCCTGCACCAGACCTGGAAAATGTGATTTCTTTCTTTTTTTTTTTTTTTAACCATTTTTCTTGTGTACTCTTAGAAGGGAGTGGCTGTGAATAGCAGGTTCGGGAATGTGGGATTGTGTTGTCAGAATCTGAACCCTGGCCCCGGGTGCCCCCTGGGCTCTGTAGGTGCTGCTTTGCCAGATTGCTCTTGTTGGCTGGAAGTGATGTTGGCTGGAGGAGTGGCCGGAGGCTGCTTGATTGTTTGGATGATGAATGCATTTGTCATGGGAGGCTGCTTGTTTTTCAAACAGGCATAAAAATATCATTTGCTCAGAGGAAATGGATTCACACACAAATGTCACGAACCTTGGTGATCTTAGATTGTTTATCCGTGGGATAGTTGGGTTATTGAAGAGCTTGTTTCCAAGGCACATGGGAAGGTAAGGGCTCTGACTCACTTGGTGGGTACTTGGCCTGCTGTCCTGTTGTTGTCGGAAGCACTATCACGTCTCCAGATGCTTCGAAAGAGGATTCCTGGCCACCCAGCCTCTTCATCACTCTCTGATTGTAGTATTTTTTCGACAGCTTCCTAAGTAATGAACTGCAAGTACATCTGGCAGCTGATAGACCTGGGCTGTGTACCAGTACAGGGACCGCGTCCCTAAGAAAGTTGGGGAACAAAGTCACATTTGTTCTGGTCCCTGAGTTCAGGGTTGGCTTATGGTGGGCTCCAGAGATGATGTTCTCTGCTCTTGGGGGATAACCCTAACTGACCTCATCATTTCAGCTGAGGGTTTACTGAGATTCCTTGCCACATCTTCTCAGCCAGCTGAGTGTACTGTATTAACAGCAGGTGTTTTCCTCAAATTTGAAGTGTTGTTTTTTAGTGTTAGTATTTTTGGATTTGGAGACTAGAAATGTGGTAGTTTTCATCTTGGTTAGCCTGCAAGCAACCCTTACAGAGCTATCTACTTATAGCTCTCTCCAGCAGTGATTTTTAGGAAATCTGAAGCAGTTATTATAGAGCCTTGAAATAGGAAGTGAGCGTGTCTTAGTCACCCACTGCTTAGATGCTCCATGTAATGATGACAATTTTTTTATACATGTGTGTACAGAAAGAGAAAAGGTTTGAATTCTTTTTCTGTTGGAGATTGTAATGAATCCTCCACCTCCTCTCTTCTGCTGTTTCTGGAGGCCTCTGACCTTGACTTTGTGTCGGAGATCCAGTGGCAGTGGGAGGGAAGTACTCACTGGCTGGCAGAGGGTTTATGGCTTCAGTTCTTACTCCAGGATCCTCTTGCCGAATCTAAACAACCAGCTGTCTATCGAAGTAACGAGTCCAGGGACAGGACAGCAGGGGGTGGAGATTGAGTCCAAGCACCAAGCCCATGGCCGATGTATAATCACTCGTGCCTACATAATAAAACTCTGGTGAGTTTCATTACTCTAAACACCGAGGTTTAGTGTAGCTTCTTGGTTGGTTGGTGAGTATGCTGATGTACCAGGAGGGGGATGTCCCCTGACCCACAGGGAGAGGCCATGGAAGCTCCCTGTCGGGGACTCTGCGGACCTTCCTTGATGTGTTTTCTCCATGTGACTGTTCCTGAGTTGTATCTTTTATCATAAAACTATACCTGTAAGTATATATAGCCCCCAAAAAGAAACAACTGATTCCTCTTTTTTTTTGTAAGGTAGACCTACATCTGTGACAGTGTACTGGTCCTTAAGGTGATTTGTTCCAGTGTGTGGGAAGCACATTCTGTCTTTTCTGTCTTTGGAGTAGTGGTGAGACTCAATCACAGGATGAAACATTTCAGCCCAAGAACACAGCTTCCACAGATTGTCGCGGGGGCAGGTGAGATCAGGTACATGACTTAGCCGTGCAGACTGGTTTGGAGTGTGCTTGAGAAGTTGCATCTTGGGGCACTGGCTCCACAATATTTTTGTGGTTGTGGCCTACCCTGAATACTGCTAGAACTGTCGCTAAGCAAATTAGCCACAGTGCTAATTTGCACTATATACAACCGCCGAATACTGCTGAAAGTCCTTGCCAGAGCAACCGGGCAAGAGAAAGAAAGAAAAGGCATCCACATTGGAAAAGAGCAAGTCCAATTATCCCTGTTGGCTGACAATGTGATCTTCTATCTAGAAAAGCCTAAACACTCCACCAGGCTGGTCACGATGACTGTTGCCCAGGCTGGAGTGCAGTGGTGATCATAGCTCACTGTGGACTGGAACTCCTGGGCTCAAGTGACCTTCCTGCTTCAGCCTCCTGAGTGGCTTGGACTACAGGTGTGCACCACCATGCCCAGTTTCCTGCTCTGTTTTGTGTATATATTCCTAAGACTTTTACCTGTGTGTTTTGGTAAACACAGGCTCTGGCTTGACACTGTGCCATGCCTTTCGCCTTTGATTGGCAGCTGCTTACATACCCACATCACATTGCTGTACCACCTGCTGGGCCTGATTTTTTTTTTTTTTTTCTCCAACAAATATCACCGTACCGTATAAGTCTATATTCCCGGCTGTGGCAAAGCACATTTTACACCTTGATCAGTGTTTGACACCAATGTGAAGGGCTCGCGATGGTGCTGCTCTGATGCGCACTGTTGAAAAACACAAGTGGATCTGTCTTCAAAATTTGGGGGGACTGTTTTGTTTAAAAATTATTTTAAAGCCTTTAATTGAAAACTCAAATAGTCGAAGAGTTCATTTTGGTTTCATGCACCGTATTACATTTATGCAACCAAGCTATCAAAAGGACTGGCTGTCCTTGGGAATGAAACTTAGTAAAACCGTCAATAGAGTATTATTTGAAAAGATTGTTTTCAGTCATGAACTAGCTATTTCAATGAGAAAACAAATGTAATGATGCTTTCTGTCGTGATTTTATAAATAAATGTCAATTGTAGGAAATTGGAAAAATAAAGGAAAAAGAAAAACTCATAATCCCACAGTTAACCTTTTTGTATTGATTTCCTGGCATTATCCATGCATTTTTTTTTTTTTAAATGGGGTCTTGGCTGGGCATGGTGGCTCCTGTCTATAATCCCAGCACTTTGGGAGGCCAGGGTGGGTGGATCACGAGGTCAGGAGTTCGAGACCAGCCTGGCCAATATAGTGAAACCCCGTCTCTACTAAAAAATACAAAAATTAGCTGGGCGTGGTAGTGTACGCCTGTACTGTAGTACCAGCTTCTTCGGAGGCTGAGGCAGGAGAATCACTTGAACCCAGGAGGCGGAGGTTGCAGTGAGCCGAGATCGTGCCACTGCACTCTAGGCTGCCGGCAGAGCAAGACTCTATCTTGGGGGGGGGGGGGTGGAGAAGAAATGGAGTCTCGTTGCGACGCCCAGGCTGTAGTGCAGTGGCGTGATCTCAGTTCACTGCAACCTCCGCCTCCCGAGTTCAAGCGATTCTCTTGCCCCAGCCTTCCAAGTAGCTGGGACTACAAGCGCCTGCCACCACACCTGGCTGATTTTTGTGTTTTTGGTAGAGATGGGGTTTCATCATATTGGCCAAGCTGGTCTCGAACTCTTGACCTCAGGTGATCCACCTGCCTTGGCCTCCCAAAGTACTGGGATTACAGGCATGAGCCACTGTGCCTGGCTGCATTTTGTTTAAATTGAACTCTGTATATCAGTTCTGTGTCTTTTCACTTACCAGAATAATACTGTGCTGTGGTCTAAATGTTTGTGTCCCTGCCACATCCATATGTTGAAACGGAATCACTGACAGGATGGTATTAGCAGCTGGGGCCTTTGAGAAGTGATTACGTCTTGAAGGTGGAGCACTTAAGATGGAATTAGTGCCCTTACAAATGAGACCTCAGAGAGAGCTCTCGATCCTTTCATGGTCCTGGGACACAGCTCTAGAAGGCACCATCTTTAAACCAGGAAACGGGCCGTCACCAGACACTGAATCTGGGATATGAGTGCCTATTCCTCTCGCACTCTCTGCTGTGTGACCTTGTAGCCGCTACAGAGCCTCCCTGAGCCCTGGGGATAGGACTGTGTCCACCTCTAGTGTGGCAAGGCTTTAAACAGGTGATGAGTGGGTGGAGCTTGTCGCAGTCCCTGGCACGTGTCATATGTCTGATACGTGTTAGTTAATGATGGGAGGGACTGAAATGACATGTTCAAACAGGCACAACTGATAACAACCTTATTAAGAGTAGAATAGAGTATTACTTTATAGTTTTGTCAACAAAGTCCTTTGGAATTTTTTCTCTGACTTATTTTTTTCTATTCCTTAAAAGAGCTCTTTAGTGATATGAGATACTGTAATATATTTTCTTAGGAAAGAGGGAGGTTTGCCCATTCATAGGATCTGTTAGGTTAGGCTCTTCAATGTTACCTTGCTGCTTGTGAGTTCAGTATTTCTAGGCAGCTGAATTTAATAGGGCTAAGGAGTTTAAAACAAAAAAATGAACATAAAGACACCCTGTAATGATTGCTGCACATCCAGCTGTAGTATAGGGATCGGCTCTCAGCTTTCAGGTGTCATTGCCCCACTCAGACGTGCTTCTGGGCGTGGGAGTGTGCATGTGTACGTGTGCCCTCCCCTCTGAGTACTTTCTCTCGAATGGCCTTATGTCCCTAGCCCGTGGTTGTGAGCCAGCTGTTGTTAAGGTCAGACATGAGTCACTACCCATGGGGCCCTTGGCTCCGTTCAGAACTTCCTGGGACTTTGTTTCCTCCCCAGTGTTTCTGCCACCAGGTTGAAGCTGAGATCAACATCTTTGCCTGGGCCTTCTATCCTTTTGCATTTAGCTATTTGATGAATGACACTGACAGGGAGTTTCTTCCTAAACGTAAGCTGGCTTTTTCCTGCCTGTACTTTATGTTCTCCTGGGCAGATTTTAGCGGGCACGTGTATCAGATAACAAAGGCCCCTGCTTACTTGTACAAATAATAGGATAGACACAGTGGCTCGTACCCTTGGCCGCACAGGTGAGAGCCTGGAGAACTGTCAGTAGCCCAGGCCGGACCGCAGACCGCTAGCGTCTCTGACGTTGGGATTTCAGAAACTCTCCAGGGGATTCCAGAGCTCAGGCAGGATTGAGAAGCAGTGGAGCAGCCCACAGCTCAGCCTAAGATGTGTTGGACACCAGGAAGGGCCGGCACCAGGGAAGCCGGGCACATGAGAGATGGTGTGAGTTGGGGGTGGCGGCCAAAGAGGCAGAAGGATCAGGATGACTCTCCAGCGTGTTGTGGGCAAGATATGAAGGGGGTCTTCATGCTGCCCTCTGTCCTGGTCTGAGGAGCTGGGTTTTGAATGATGGAGCGTCCTTGTTACCACCCCCACCTCAGTGTTGCTGGTGGTGGAGTCAGGGACCCTCTCTGCACTGTGGGGGAATGGACCTGGGGTGATGGCATGCGGGAGATCTAGCTTTCTTGGGCCACTAGGTCACTTGGGTTATTTTGCCTGTTCCGTGGAGGGAGCATCTTCAAATTCATCACTTTTATCAGCAGGAGAGACTATTATCTTCATGTTGCAGATAAGAGAGCTAAGGCTGGAATATTTGATTGGTGTCCTTTCAAGGACCTGCTGTAGAAGAATTGTCTGGATGGGGGCTAGATGCAGTGGATAAAGAAGAAAGGGGCAGCAGGTGCCTTCTGCTTCTCTGTAGTTTTCAAGGTGAAAGTAACTAGAGAAGTGAAATTGCAGCTTAAGGGCAGACACAGTAGCAGAGTCAAGAGCCTTAGGGAAGAGGGAACAAGAGAAGATCCTAGAACAGTGATCCTGGTCTTGGCTGCACAGTGAGTCATAGAGGATCCTGTGACAATGCCCGTGCCCAGGCAGCACCCCAAACCAGTGGCATCAGACTCGAGTGGGGCCCAGGCTGACTCTGCACTGCAGTCAAAGGTTGAGAATCCCTGCTCTAGAAGGAAATCCAGGGAGTTAATGCAACCACATCTAGAAGGAAAGGAGTCAGAGGTGTTCTCATCTCTTCTGAACCTGGTAGGAGGGGAAGTAAAGGAGTAGAGATGGGACACTTAGGGTAGAAGAGGAGGCGCAACCTACTCAGTCAGCAGGGAGGTGGGTACCAGGTAAAGTGTGGAGCCATCCATAACTAGGGTGGTTTGTATCTCACTCATATTGTTCCCCTGTTGGCTGGAGGGGGCTTCATGTTGGGGAGACATGGAGGGCCAGGGGGACTTAGTTGTAGGTTCATGTGGAATAGCTACTGGAAAACATGCATTACCCATGGTTCTCCATATGGGAACTGCCTGAGGAGCCCTAAAAATTCTGAGGCCTTCTTGATTTCATTCTCAGCTAGATTGTTATTAGTGTGTAGAAATGCTGTGATTTTTGTATGATAACTTTGTAGCCTGAAACTTTACTGTATTCATTTATCAAATCTGAGAGTCTTTTGGTGGAGTCTTTTTTTGGGGAGGGGTGGCGGAGACAGGGTCTCAGTCTGTCATCCAGACTGGATTGTAATGGTGTGGTCACAGCTCTGTGCAACCTCCGCCTCAACCTCCGCCTCCCAGGCTTAAGTGACCCTCCCACCTCAGCCTCCCAGGTAGATGGGATCATAGGCCGTGTGCCACCACACCCAGCTAATTTTTGTATTTTCTTGGTAGAGATGGGGTTTCACCATGTTGCCTGGGCTGGTCTTGAACTCGTAGACTCAAGCAATCTGATGGCCTCGGCCTCCCAGAGTGCTGGGATTACAGGCGTGAGCCACTGTGCCCAGCCTGGTGGAGTCTTTTTTTTTTTTTTGAGACTGAGTCTCACTGTGTCACCCAGGCTGGAATGCAATGGCGTGATCTGTGCTCACTGCAAGCTCTGCCTCCCGGGTTCATGCCATTCTCTTGCCTCAGCCTCCCAAGTAGCTGGGACTGCAGGGGCCTGCCACCACACCCAACTAATTTTTTTGTATTTTTAGTAGAGCCGCAGTTTCACCGTGTTAGCCAGGATGGTCTCAATCTCCTGACCTCGTGATCCACCCGCCTTGGCCCCTCAAAGTGCTGGGATTACAGGCGTGAGCCACTGCGCCTGGCTACCTGGAGTCTTTAGGCTTTTCTAGATAGAAGGTCATATTGTCAGCCAACAGGGATAATTGGACTTGCTGTTTTCCAATTTGGATGCCTTTTATTCCTTTCTCTTGCCCAGTGGCTCCGGCTGGGACTTCTAGCACTCCATACAATTGCATTTGGACCCCCAAAATTTATACAAATGAAAAAAAAAGTGCTGAAATCCAGGCCCCAACCTGGCCCATTAGAACCCAGGGCTCTGGAGGTAGGGCCTAGGGTACATGGTGGTCTGGGTGTGTTGCCAGGCAGTCCCCTCCCCACGTTGAAGGGAGCTCGGTCCTCCCTCATTCGTGACTTTGTGGTTGATGATGAATGTGATAAGAGTGGCATTTGCTATTTCAGGAACTGCAGCAAACCAGCATTGTATTCATGTCAAGGAGAAGGAAGTTACTGAGAGAAGACTTTCCAGTGTCCCTGCAAGAGGCTGTCCTCCTACCCCCTTCCGTATGGAGAAATTAGAAGGAGGTCACCCTTTTTAAAGGTTTAAAAAAAAAAAATTGGCCGGGCACGGTGGCTTACGCCTATAATCCCAGCACTTTGGGAGGCTGAGGCTGGTGGATCACGAGGTCAGGAGATCAAGACCATCCTGGCTAACACCGTGAAACCCCATCTCTAGTTAAAATAACAAAAAAAATTAGCTGAGCATGGTGACGGGCACCTGTAGTCCCAGCTACTCGGGAGGCTGAGGCAGAGCTTGCAGTGAGCCGAGATCACGCCACTGCACTCCAGTCTGGGCGACAGAGCGAGACTCTGTCTCAAAAAAAAAATGTTCTACCACCTAACCAACTGTCATAGGCTTTGAACATATGGGTGCCTCCCAGCTGAATCTGCCCTTTACTGGACTCAGATTATTGACAGGTCAGGGCAATAGGTAAAGTAAATAGCAACGTTAATGACTAGTAAATAGAAATTGGTTATGAAATCTACTTTGGGTCCAGAAAGATGGGCTGGGTGAGATGGTCAGTCTGTTGTGGGAAGCTTTGGAGAGCCATCACTTTGTATATTTAAAGCTCTCTCACTCTCTGTGTGGAAAAGAGCCAGGCCCTGAGTTGGGCATTGTCTCAGTTTCTGAGGGCTGATCCCCAGCTAGGTGGCTTAAAACAACAGAACCACAGTTCTGTTGTCCAGAAGTCCAAAGTCAGCCTGTCCACCATGCTCCCTCTGAAACCTGTAGGGGAGTTCTTCCTTGCCTTTCCCGGAGCTCTGGGGGTTGGCCGGCATGCTTTGGGGTTCCTCATAGCTGCATGGCTCCATGCCTGCCTCGGTCATCACATAGTGCTCTTTTGTGTCTGTGTCTTCAGTGGCTGCTTGTGACGACACCAGTCACATTGGATTAAAGGCCTGCCTCCTCCAGTATGACCTCATCTTAAATAACATTAAATTTCACTTCTTGGCTGGGCATGGTGGCGCACATCTGTAATTTCAGCACTTTGGGAGGCTGAGGCAGGTGGATCACTTGCGACCAGGAGTTTGAGACCAGCCTAGCCAACATGGCAAAACTCCATCTCTACGACAAATACAAAAATTAGTTGGGCATGGTGGTGTGCGCCTGTAATCCCAGCTGCTGGGGAGGCTGAGGCAGGGAGAATTGCTTGAGCCCAGGAGGCAGAAGCTGCAGTGAGCTGAGATCGCACTACTGTACTCCAGCCTGGGAGTACAGAGGGAAACTCTGTCTCAAAAAAAAAAAATTCACTTCTTTTAATTACTATTAGCTGACATCACACCTGCAATGTGACCCTATTTTAAAATAAGGTAACATTCTGAGGTATGGGGGATTAGGATTTCAACTATCTTTTTTGGAAGGGGCGAGTTGGCACCTTCCAAAATTCAGCCTGTAAGAGGCAAGTGGGCCAAGGACTTTGCACCTGCTTGTTTAATCTCCACGCAGACCAGTGTGGTGGGGATGATCCCCGTTGGACCCACGAGGAAACTGAGACTGAGAGAGGTGAGGCTACTTACCCAAGCCACACAGCTGATACAGAGCAGAAAGAGGATTGTGACTCTAGAGCAGTGTACAACTTCTGTAGGTTAGGCCAAACATAGGTTCTTTTGTGACTTCCTTGGACTGGAGTCCATATGTCTTTTGGGCATTCTCAGGGCTCTTGTGGACATTACGCACCTGAGGGCAACCAGTCAAATACTAAGATAGTGCTTCCCTGCCTCCTCGCCCGTTACCAGAAGGAAACTTGGAAACATGAAGTTGGTCTGATTTGTTGAAGGGGGTAAGATTTGTGGAGATTTTTCTTATATTCATTTTTGTTTCCATTCTGATCCATAGCTATAACAACTTAAGCATATTTTAAATGGAATCAAGAGGAGATTTTTAGAGCTTTGGTAATAATCAGCACCCTGCTGAATGCTGCTGGTCTCCTGGAATCCTTTTATGTTGTCAGTCTTACCTGATGAAGACTTGCCCCGTTTCTCCTGGTGGCTGGCCTCGCTGGTGTGTGCGTGAGATCCAGGTCATGGGATGTCCGGGGTTCTGGTGGTGATGGCCCAGTTCCATCACCACCACTGCTCCTGTTCCTGCAGAATAAACGTCAGAGCATTTTGCAAACAAGTACTGTGTACTGGTTTGTCTCAAGGATCCAGAATCTTTTTTTTTTCTGAGACAGGGTCTTGCTTTGTCACCCAGGGGCTGGGGTGCAGTGGTACAATCTCGGCTTACTGCACCCTCTGCCTCCTGGGTTCAAGCAGTTCTTGTGCCTCGGCCTCCCAAGTAGCTGGAATTATAGGCATGGACCACCACCTCCAGCTAATTTCTACATTTTTAGTAGAGACGGGGTGTCACTGTGTTGGCCAGGCTGGTCTTGAACTCCTGGCCTCAAAGATCCACCCGCCTCAGCCTCCCAAAGTGCTGGGATTACAGGCATGAGCCACTGCTCTTGGCCGAGATTCAGAACCTTGAAGGCTGCAACTTCCCCTAAATGGAAGGCATTGAACAATCAGATTTCAAGATCAGAATTCCCAGTAGAAGACTCCTCCTAATAAAGAGACGTCCATGAGTCTGAGGAAGTAAATGGCTCCCGCTAAGGCTCCTCCACTCCATCTTATTAAATTTTAATTTCATTTGATTTTTTTCTAATTACTGGCTCCACGTCTGTTTTTCCCACAGGTTATCTATTTGTGGATGTTGGTGGAGATGCCTCTTGGGGTCAAAAGGACAGATCTTCTAAAGATAGATTGGGTGGCCGCTGTCTGTCATAATGTGTGATAGCCGTAGAGACAGAGTGAGCTGTCATTTTATCCTTACTCCCTTTCTTCCTTGTTTCTACCTTGGATACTGTCGGGATCCACACGTGGCTGAGCCCCGATCCAAAGCTTTCTTGGTAGCTGGAGAAAGCGACAGGTTCTGTGAAACACCCCAGTTGGCAGTGTTTTACAGACTAGCTCTTTGTATTGTCACTGTATGGGGAAGTCAGACCAGGGACCATGGGGCCGACTGCACTTCCTGATTTCCGTGGGGTGGGACCCCTGTTCTAGGTGTTTGCGTTCCTTACCTCTAGCTTGCCTTACTCTCCTACTTTCTCTGCTTTTTAGAATTAGTGTTTAAATTCCCATATGTATGACCCTACAGAAGAGAAGACAGTGTCTTGAGAGTGCACTTTTAGTACCTGCTGAAATGTCTGCACTGTGTCCTTCTTTTTAAAACCAGAACAAAGTAGAAACAAAAAGAAACTGTTTAGTCCCTGATGTAAATTTAGTTACTGACACAGTATCTTCTGCCCAGTCCCGGATGAGATTAGTAGGGTACTGTAACAGAACCATGTAACTGTTGTGTTGCAAATGACTGAAAGAGAGTGACGTATGGCAGGCTTTGAGGAATCGGATTTCAAGATCAGAATCCACAGTGAACAAAATTCCAGGTACTTGGAGCATACGGAAAAAGTTTCCTGTAAGTGAGTTTAAACAACTGGGTTCTTTGAATTTATTTTACTGAAAGGGCTAATTAAACAAATATTTATTGAGGGCACAGCAGGAACCAGGTATGCCAGGTGCTGGGAAAGATAAAGGATCCCAGCCCTTACCCTTGTACCCCCTTATATGTGCACTTATGAAAGCTTCTGTAGTTTGTAAACATCTGACATTTAGTTGTAGCAAATTAGGTATTTTATGCCTCTGTTATTAAAGATAGAAATGTTGACATAAAAATCAATTAAGTATGAGCTTTACAGCAAAGGTTGTAAAGGGTGTTGGAAACAGTCGTGCCAAACACTTTTGTGCCAAGCCTGACTGCTTTTAGTATACCTGCACACTTTTAAGATGAATGGAACCCACTGTGGCCTCACTGGCTTTGATTTGCAGTTTGCAGATGATTCATCCTTTCCCCAGGGGAGGATTAATCAACTAGAGTGTCCTGAGCACATAGTGGGTGTTCAATAGATAGTTGTTTGTTTTAGGAATTGCATGCGAGTTGCTGTCTTGAAATGCATGTAGCTTGGTGAGCCTGATGAAACAGGCAGACTCATTCCTTTTCAAGATTTGTTTGCAGTTTTACAGGCTCCCTAGGGAGCTCATTTCCACGGGAGGAGCCGGAATCCACTGCGGAGCACCGTTTTTTATTTTGAACTTGAGCTTATGGAGTTGTCTTCCTTCACTGACCCCTTTGCCTCTCATATTGATTTCCATGTTGCAATGGAGGCACTCTGGCCTTGTCTTATTTATAGGTTTTTCTCTGATCCATGAGTGCCTTCAAGCTCCATTTCCTGCATTTTATTATGTACAGGGCCATTAAACAAGAGTGTGGTTTGCAAGGTGGAGGCAGAATTGTGCCTGGAACAGCATACAGGGCTGTCAGGCAGCAAGGCAGTATTTGTGATTAAATCTGCCTGGGAAACTGATTTGTGCATCATGGGCTGTGAGTCTCGCCGAACGAGTTTAACAGCCTTTCTGCAGCTGTCTCTGAGCATGAAACAAGAAATCTTAGTATTTCATGTTCAGTCTTGTTTGTGGTCTGTTGATTTTTTTTTTTTTTACTTCCAATTCTCAGTATCCTGTGTGGGAACTGAATTTTCTAAATTTATGGCTAGTAAGGGAAGAGGCTAGAAGGACACATAGCAGTTGGTTATTGCTGAGTGGCAAGATGAGCGATTAAGCTTAGTTTTCTTCTTTGTGGTTTTATATGTTTTCCAAAATTCTTTAATAAAAATGGATTAATTTTGGAATCCGGGAAAAATTGCTTTCAGGAGGACAAATTGAGATTAGACTTTATTAGGGCAGGTTTTCGGAAAAAATATTCTTTATAACTGGTTCTCTTGATGTGATTTTGGGAGTACAGGTAATACCCGTTGGGCTTGTTAAAATGGGATGTCGAAAGTGATACGTTATTCAGACTCAAATGGGAAGTCTTGTGTTACAGCCTCCATGGGTATCAGAGCGCACTGGGCTGTTAAAGTACTTGACCCAAGGCAGATACTGTCTCAATGAAATGGAGAAGTGGTTAGAAATGTTTCAGCAAGGGTTCTCTTGACATAACAGAAACTGGCAAGAGTGCTGCCTGTGCCGTTATATCTGGTTACAACATAGTGTCATATTGTTCTAGTCTTCTTTGCATTAGGGGCCACTGGTCTCTAAGAGAGGAAGGTTGGCGATTAAAATGGGCATGTCTGCAAAGAGCCCAACGGAAAGGTAAGGGTGGGTTACACAGGTTGGAACCGTCAGGACCAGGAGTAGCCAGTACCCTGAGCAGTCACGCCTCCATTCATGGCCTTTGGGAGACTGAGAATGGCACTTCAGTGTCCAGGGAAGAGCTGTGGGTAATCCTGGATTGTCCTGCGTTTGGCAGCGGAGGTGGAACAGGTTAGGCTGTTCCAGTCTAACCCTGATGTCTCTGGCACCTGGCATTTCATTTGAAGACTGTATCAGATCTTAAAGCCAAGCTCTTTGTGACATCTTGATTTTCCTTCTCCCATTATAGCCCTAGCCTTTCATTTTATAGACTTGAATCATCTGTTCACAACGAGGAATGAAATCTAATTGCTCTTCATAACCATCATGGCAGGAGACCACCTTAGATCAATGGATGGCCAAGTGGATAGATGCGCCTGGGGAGTTTTCATAGAACTGTATTCCTTAAAGCCACAGCAACAAGTGTGAGAAAGACACAGCAGTGACTGGGTTTGGAACTGGCTGCTGTGTTGCTAAGGATTCTTGCTGTCGTGTTTGAGCATGATATCACCCTGCTTGGAGGCCCAATACAACAGGACCCCTACGTTCGGTCTGAGGCAAAGCAGATGACTTGGTCCCCATCCAGGCGTTATTTGTGGAGCAGCTGGAAGACTGTGTCAGGGGTGAGCAATAAGGACCCAGAGCACATATATGTTCAGATGGATTTATGATTCATTGCTTGGGGGGATGAGGTTAGGAAAAGTTGTTTTTCTATTTACATTAGAAGCCCAACTGCAGAAATCTCTGACCACTAGAATTTCACAGGTTTTTTTTTTTTTTTTGAGACGGAGTCTTGCTCTGTCGCGGGGGCTGGAGTGCAGTGGCCGGATCTCAGCTCACTGCAAGCTCCGCCTCCCGGGTTCACGCCATTCTCCTGCCTCAGCCTCCGGAGTAGCTGGGACTACAGGCGCCCGCCACCTCGCCTGGCTAGTTTTTTTTTTTGTATTTTTAGCCTCCGGAGTAGCTGGGACTACAGGCGCCCGCCACCTCGCCTGGCTAGTTTTTTTTTTTGTATTTTTAGCCTCCGGAGTAGCTGGGACTACAGGCGCCCACCACCTCGCCTGGCTAGTTTTTTTTTTTGTATTTTTAGTAGAGATGGGGTTTCACCATGTTAGCCAGGATGGTCTTGATCTCCTGACCTCATGATCCGCCCGTCTCGGCCTCCCAAAGTGCTGGGATTACAGGCTTGAGCCACCGCGCCCGGCCTTTTTTTTTTTTTTTTTTTAAACAAAACAAAACAAATTGTGGTCAAGTACACAACATTTGACCATTGTAACGATTGTTAAATGTACACTTTGGTGGCATCATGTACATTTGCATTGGTGTGCCACCGTCACCACCAGACATCTTCAGGATTCTTTTCATCCTGCAAAACGGACTCTCTGCATGCAATAAAGAATTTTCAGGTTCTGAATGAAGACTCAAACCAGTTTCTCCCTCCTTTAATTCAGTGTGAATCGGACGGTCAGTCCAGGCAACGTAACTCGCCCTGGACACCTGAGGCTGGCAGCCACACCCATTGTCCTCTCTTGGTTTCCTGAGGAAGATTTCCTGAGAAAGCAAAGAACCTTTGTGTGGATGTCATTCCTACGTATCTGGGGGCACCATGTGCGGGTGACTGCTCATTCTGTTCTTAAGAATGAGGGCCAGCATCCCTCCCTAGCGGTGCCCTTGAAATGCCCCCCCGGACCTGCACTCGCGCACACACTCAGGCATTCGTGTTGTGGATTCGGCAGGCTTGTTCCAGCAGCCGTGGTGGGCACAGGACCGCCCATGTTGTCTGTTTAGTTATAAACGATGAGCTTGTCAGGTTGCCGCCGCTGGAGCATCCTGCGTGATATGGTCGCCCTGCAGCTTTGCCCGCTGCTCTGCTGCACTCCCTGAAAATAGCAATCATTTCTTGGTTTAGTGGGAATTTGTGGGGATCACAAGAGTTCTCATTAAAAATGCTTTGTAAAAACAAAATTCAAAAGCTGGGTAATTTGGATTATGAATTTTACTTTGAATAGGTAGATTTCTCATGTCGATGATGCAAATTTCCCCAACGTTTTTCTTTTCTTTTTACTAGTCGTTAGAAAGGACTTCATATGGTCTTTTTTGGTTATTTGTGACTTTTCATGAATAAAAGTTTTCCCTGTGTTCTGTTTTTGTTTTGTTTCTTTTTTTTTTTTGAGATGGAGTTTCGCCCTTGTTGGTTGCCCAGGTTGGAGTGCAGTGGTGCAATCTTGACTCACTGCAGCCTCCACCTCCTGGGTTCAAGTGATTCTTCTACCTCAGCTTCCCAAGTAGCCAGGATTACAGGTGTGTACCACCACGCCTGGCTAATTTTTTTTATATTTTTAGTAGAGATGGGGTTTCACCATTTTGGCCAGGCTGGTGTTGAATTTCTGACTTCAGGTGATCCACCTGCCTCGGCCTCCCAAAGTGCTGGGATTACAGGCGTGATCCACTGCGTCCGGCCTGTTCTAGTTCTTTATTTGCTTTTCTCTCCAGCCCTCAAAAACAGTGACAGCAGCCAAAGCAAACAGCCCTAGCATGAAGACAGCTATCTAGTGCAGCTGGTTTCCCCACAGTGGCTTGTGGTGCACTGTGAAGGTGCTGTCACAGTTTCATGGCTTGTGTATAGTAAGAAGTCCTATTACTCCAGTAATAACGTTTTCCATCATTGAGCTGTTCAGATGTTCTTCTGGGCCCAAAGCTGTTAGGGAAGGCATACTTTAATGTGGGTGTGAGTGGGGCGGGGAAGAGGGAAGGGTGTTACTGTTTAAGAATGGGTTTTATTATGCTATGGTGCTATTATTGGTAAGAGCAGAGCACTCTGCCACCACTGCCTGTGGTTAGCACAAGGCCCAACACGGTAGTTATGAAAACCATTAAGCCATGGGAAGGCTTCTCTGAGTACCCGTTTGCCCTGAATCAGTAGCTGTCATTTCGTCTCAGACTTAGTACCATCACTGTGCATCAGATCCAGCCAGAATGAAAGAATTGCCGAACTATTGCTTAGAAGCAAATTATTAGTAGGCCTCTATTTGGGCCCTAATTATAAAACTTGTCACTCGACATCTATCTCAGCCAGAGTTGTTATTCTAAGAGCCTAAAAATAGGAGTGTTGTGCTCGCTGAGACGCCAGGAGGATTTTCCTGTAGCGCCAGACAAGCCATATGGAACGGCTGCGGAAGGGAAAGCAGGATGCACGAGGCGGTGGCCCCGCAGCCCTTGAGTGAGGCCTCGTTCCTGGAGATGCAGCAGAGAGTTTGCCGGTTCAGGTTTGTTGGAGGGAAAGTCAGTCTGAATGTAGATGGAACTGTAGATTTGTAGATGATGTAGTAGTTCTAAAAATAAGTGTGTGCCTGTCTCTAACCAGTCCTCACGCAGTGGGCTCTGAAGCCAGGGCAGGGGAGGCCCGGCATCATCTCTCAGTGCTCAGGGCCTCAGCTGCCTCACCCCATTGGCAGAAAGGTGGTGGGAGGATCAGATGAGAAAACATGGACGTGGGGTAGGAAGGACAGCAGTATTTTTTTTTTTTTTTAATGACCCTGCTCATAAGTATTGCCCGAAGGCCTCCTTGTGAATTACCTTCAGCTTCCTTAGAAAAGGACAGACTGGGTAGGGCTGCACCCTGTTGTGGGAGCATGCATTAACATTTTGCCGGCCGGGCGCGGTGGCTCAAGCCTGTAATCCCAGCACTTTGGGAGGCTGAGACGGGCGGATCACGAGGTCAGGAGATCGAGACCATCCTGGCTAATACGGTGAAACCCTGTCTCTACTTAAAAATATAAAAAACTAGCCGGGCGACGAGGCGGGCTCCTGTAGTCCCAGCTACTCGAGAGGCTGAGGCAGGAGAATGACGTAAACCCGGGAGGTGGAGCTTGCAGTGAGCTGAGATCCGGCCACTGCACTCCAGCCTGGGTGGCAGAGCAAGACTCCGTCTCAAAAAAAAAAAAAAAAAAAAAAACATTTTGCCATATAGTTGCTTTCTCTATGTGTATGTATGTATATATTTTTGTCTTTGACCCGTTTGAAATTTGCAGACACGTTATCCAAATTTCTGATAATGTCGAAGGCATTCTTTGCCATGTTAACCTTTTCTTGTTTGCCCATTCAGCAAAAACTTACGGGTAATCCTTTCTTTCTGAGTTTTCTTTTCTCACCCGTCTTCCCCTTGTCTGCAGAGTTGTGCCAGGGCCTCTCACTGCCCTGCCTCCCAGCTTTGCATCTCCTCTATGGTGCTGGTCCTTGGTACCATGGGTGGTTCCACCCTTAGTGCTCTAGTTTACCCCCTGGTTTCATGCCTCTCCACCGCCCCAGCCTTGGGTTCCTATGGTGGCAGTTTGCATTTGCACAGATGTAGGGGATCCCTCTTCCTCACTTCTCTGCAGGTGGGCACTGATTGGCTTGAGTTTCCTTGGCAATTTTTTTTTTTTTTTTGAGACGGAGTCTCGCTATGTCGCCCGGGCTGGAGTGCAGTGGCGCGATCTCGACTCACTGCAAGCTCCGCCTCCCAGGTTCACGCCATTCTCCTGCCTTAGCCTCTCAAGTAGCTGGGACTACAGGCGCCCGCCACCGCGCCCGGCTAGTTTTTTGTATTTTTTAGTAGAGACGGGGTTTCACTGTGTTAGCCAGGATGGTCTCGATCTTCTGACCTCGTGATCTGCCCGTCTTGGACTCCCAAAGTGCTGGGATTACAGGCTTGAGCCACCGCACCCGGCCTCCTTGACAATTTTTAAAGAAATAAACTTTATTTTTTAGAACAGTTTTAGATTTACAGAAAAATTGTGAGGATAGTACAGAGGGTTCTGGTATACCCCATACCTGGTTTTGGCTTCCGTGATACTGACAACTTGTATTGGTATGGCATACTTGTTACAATTAATGAACTGATACTGTTACATTATTGTGGTAGGCTGAATAAAGTCTCCATCCTGTGAATGTTAGGTCCCCTGTGACAAGGGAGCATTAAGGTAATAGATGGAATTAAGGATGCTAATCAACTGACCTTAAAATAGAGAGATTATCCTGGAGTGATGGTGGGCGGCAGGGTGGGGCACCAATGTGATCACAAGGGTTCTTATAACTGGATGAGGGGATCCGAAGAGAGGACCAGAGAGTTGGTAGTGTGGGAAGAACTTGGTCTGATATTGCTGGTCTTGGAGATGGAGCAAGGGGCCCTGAGCCAAGTAAAGTTGTGGGTCTCAGAAGTTAGAAAGCGCAAGCAGGTGGAGACTTGCACCTGTCACCACCTCGATCCTAGCTCAGTGCGTTCTGTATCAGACTCATACATTTGTTTTGTTTGACGCTATTATGGTTATGGTAGCTTGTTATGGCAGTGGTAAAAAATGAATACAATTATTATTAGCCAGAGGTCCGTGTCTTACTCAGATTTCCCTCGTCTTGTGTTCCAGGATTCCATTCAGGACACCACATAACATTTAGTTGTCAACGTGGCGGGGACAACTTCTCAGACTTTCCCTGTTTTGAATGACCTTCACAGTTTTGAGAAAATGCTGGTCCTGTGTTTTGTAGAACGTCCCTCCGTTGGGATTTATCTGATGTTTTTCTCGTGGTCGATTAGGGTGATTGGCTTTGGGAGAGGAAGACCACAGAGATGAAGTGCCATTTTCATCAATTCCTACCGAGGGGACATTCTCCCCTCCCCTCTTTTTTTTTCTCGTCTTATTTTTTGAGACAGAGCCTTGCTCTCTCGCGCAAGCTGGAAATGCAGTGATGATCATAGCTCACTACAACCTCAAACCCTTGGCTCAGGTGATCCTCCCACCTCAGCCTCCTGTGTAGCTGGGACTACAGGCGCCTGCTATCATGCCTGGCTCAAGGGTACCTTCTGTCAACATGACTTATCTTTATGGGTGCTGTCCTCAGTCACCTGGCTGAGGTAGTATTTGTCAGGTTTCTTCAGTGTAAAGTTACTTCCCCCACTTGTCATACTGTGGACTGTGTGTGGTTAGCATTCCTTACTTTTTGACACTGTAAATGGTTCCAGGCTCATCTTGTATATTTCCTGCTCCAGTTCCAGAAGCAGCCATGTCTCCACGGAGCCCTGGTTCCTTTTATTGGAGCATGGGAGTAGAAACCAAATCTGCACCCTACATGTGCTCATTGCTTCTAGGCCCTCTCAGAGGGCAAGGAATTCTTTTCCTGACGGAGCAAGGAAATACGTCGGTGTGAATTTACTTTTGTATATATGCATATCTATAAATATTTCTCCATGCAACTGTATTAGGATTCTCCAGGGAGACAGAACCTCTAGGATATATATCTTCCCCTGCCTTTTTTCTCCTGTCTCAGCCCTCAGCCAGTTGGATAGTGTGCCTGCCCACAGGGAGACTGGGTCTTCCATACTTAGTCCACTGATTCAAATGCTTGTCTCTTTTGGAAACGCCCTCACAGATATCCCCAGAAGTAATGCTTTACCAGCGGTTGGGGTATCTCTTAGCCCAGTCAAGTTGACACCTACAATTAACCATCACAGTAACCATTTGTATCTATAGTAAGCTGAACCTGAGTTCACACCTGTCTCTGACTCTAGTTCATTACCATCTGGATCATTCTTGCCTCTTTCCCTTGCCTGTCTGTAAGCTCCTACTGCACAAGTGAGAAACCTGGCTCTCACGCTCTGCCATCCTTTTTCTTAAGGGTTCATTTACAAGGTACTGATGCTCCTTAGCTTATGATGGGGTTACATCCCAATGAACTCATCCTAGGTTGAAAATATCATAGTAAAAAATGCATGGAATACACCTGACCCTCCAAACATTATAGCTCAGCCTCACCCACCTTAATCGTTCTCAGAACACTTAACATTAGCTTACCGTTAGGCAAAGTCTTCTAACACAAAGCGTATTTTATAACAAAGTGTGAATATCTCATGTAATATATTGAATACAGTGCACTGTAGAGCACAGTACCGGTTGTTTATCTTTGTGATCACGCGGCTGACTGGGACCTGCAGCTCACAGCTGCTGCCCAGCGTCACGAGAGAGTGCCGTGCCTTGTACCACTAGCCTGGGAAAAGGTGAAAGTTCAAAATTCAAAGGATGATTTCTACCGAATGTGTATGGCTTTCATACCATTGTAAAGCCAAAAAAACCGTAAGTGGAACCATTGTTAGGCGGGGACCATCTGTGCATGCGAAGTAGTTTCAGGGTTGTTAACCTGTGGCCCATGGAGTCCTGTACTTGTGTATGGTTCTTTGCCTTCCTTTCCACAGACTCCACTTATTTCCACAATTACTTAGGGCTGTCCCCTATTTCCCTCACTCTTCACACTGAGGCTGTTTCATACATGTGTAGTACAGTTAGGTTGCTGGGTCACGTCCTGCATTAAATCCAGGGGTCCCCCTGACCTCCTAAAGGATTTATTTTTAAAACTTGCAAACATTAGGGTTTACTCTTTATCCTGTAAAGTTCTGTGGGTTTTGACAAACAATGTCATGCATCCCCAATCACAATATTATACAGAATAGTTTTCACTGCCCTAAGATTCCCTGATGTTTGACTGATTTAACTTTTTCCCTCTAGCAACCACCTGTCTTTCTACTCTTGATATAGTTTTACCTTTTCCTTTTTCTGGAATAATTGGAATCATACAGTATGTAGCTTTCTCAGGAGGGCTTCTGTCCCTTAACAATATGCTTTTAAGTTTCCTGTGTGTGAAAAGTCATGGCTTGATAGATTTTTTTAAAAATCACAGAATAAAACTCTACTGAATGGATCTAACCACAGTCTGGTTATCCATTCACCTACTGAAGGACATCTTGGTTGCATCCAGTTTTAGATAATTATGAATAAAGCTGCCATAAACATTCATATGCAGGTTTTTCTGTAGACATATGTTTTTACATCAGTTGGGTAAATACCTAGGCATGTGATTGCAGGGATCATACGATAAGGCTGTGTTTAGTTTTGTACAAAACTATGAAATTATCTTCTAGGTGGCTGTGCGTTTTATATTACCCTCAGCAATGAATGAGTCCCCGTTGCTATACATCCTCACAACTGGTATCCTCAGTTTTTTGGATTTTAGCCATTCTATTAAGTATATAATGGTATCTTGTTTTAATTTGCAATTTCCTAGTGACAAAAGATGTTGGACGTTATATATATATATATATATATATTTTTTTTTTAATTTGAGACAGAGTCTGGTCTATCCTCCAGGCTGGAGTGCAGTGGCACAATCTAGGCTCACTGCAACCTCCCTCTCCTGGTTCAAGTGATTCTCCTGCTTCAGCCTCCCAAGGAACTGGGATTACAGGCACGTGCCACCATGCCCAGCTGAGTTTTGCATTTTTTTTTTTTGAGACGGAGTCTCGCTCTGTCGCCCAGGCTGGAGTGCAGTGGCCGGCTCTCAGCTCACTGCAAGCTCCGCCTCCCGGGTTTACGCCATTCTCCTGCCTCAGCCTCCCGAGTAGCTGGGACCACAGACGCCCGCCACCTCACCCGGCTAGTTTTTTTTTTGTATTTTTTAGTAGAGACGGGGTTTCACCGTGTTAGCCAGGATGGTCTCGATCTCCCGACCTCGTGATCCGCCCGTCTCGGCCTTCCAAAGTGCTGGGATTACAGGCTTAAGCCACCGCGCCCGGCTGAGTTTTGCATTTTTAGTACAGACAGGATTTCGCCATGTTGGCCAGGGTGGTTGCAAAACATTTCATACGTTATTTGTCATCTGTATATCTTCTGTGGTCAGATATCTATTCAGACATTTTTGCCTATTTTTAATTGGGTCATTTGTTTTCTTATTGTTGAGTTTTAAGAATTCTTCGTATATTTTGGATATAAGTCCTTTATCAGATGTGTTTTGCAAGTACTTTCTCTCAGTCAGTGGCTTGTCTTTTGGTACTCAAGTGTCCTTTGCAGAGCAAAAGTTTTAAAATGAAGTCCAACATCAAATTTTCCCCACAGATCATGCTTTTAGTGTTATTTCTACAGAGTCATCGCCGTATTCAAAGTCATCTAGGCCTTCTCCTGTGTTATGTTGTAGAATACATTTTTTTTTTTTTTTTTTTGAGATAGAGTTTTGCTCTTGTTGCCCAGGCTGAGTGCAATGGTGCAATCTCGGCTCACTGCAACCTCCACCTCCCGTGTTCAAGCGATTCTCCTGTCTCAGCCTCCTGAGTCTCAGTGCATGCCACCATGCCCGGCTAATTTTTGTGTTTTTTGTAGATACGGTTTCATCATATTGGTCAGGCAGGTCTTGAATGCCTGACCTCAGGTGATCCGCCTGCCGCGGCCTCCTCAAGTGCTGGGATTACAGGCATGAGCCACCGCGCCTGGCCAGTTTTGTAGCAGTTTTATAGTTTTGTGTTTCCCATGTAGGTGTATGAGCCATTTCGAATTACTTTTTGTGAAAGATGTAAGGTCTGTGTCTGGGTTCATTTCTTTGCGTATGGATGTCTAGTGGTTTAACACTATTTGTTGAAAAAATTATCCTTCTCCACTGAACTACCTTTGCTTTTTGTCAAGGGTAAGTATTTAGTAAGTATTGACTTACATATCTAATCTATTGCCAGTACCACCACACTGTCTTGATTACTGTAGCTTTGTACAAGTCTTGAAATGGCAAAGTGTGAGTCCTCCAACTTTGTTCTTCTTCTCCAGTATTGTGTTGGCTTCTCTGTATCTTGACATTTTTGTATCAACTTTAGAATCAGTTATCAATATTTACAAAATAGTGTGTGGGATTTTTATTGGGATTGCGTGGAATCTGTAGATCAAATTGGGAGGAATTACATCTTAACAGTATGAAATCTTCTAAACCATGAACATGGAGTATCTGTCTGTTTAGATCTTTGATTTCTTTCATCAGAGTTTTGTAGTTTAACACAAATAAAGCCTGTGCATATTTAGTTAGGCTTATGCCTAACAAAAATACCTTTTACTGTTGTCAGTGGTAATTTTTTTTTCTTCAAATTCTAGTTGTTCACATTCCAGTTGTTCCAATTCCAGTTGTTCTAGTTGCTGGTATGCAGGAGAGATGTTGTCATATTAACCTTGAATCCTGCAGCCTTGTTCTACGTACTAGTTCCTTTAGATTTTCTTGCTGATTCTCTGAGATTTTTCTACAAAGACAGTCATATCATCTGTGAACAAAATTTTGTTTTTTTCTTCTCTCTCTTTCTATATATATACATATCTTTTATTTTCACTTTTTATCTTACTGCATTAACTAGAACTTTCAGTATGATGTTGAATAGGAGTGATGCAAGAAGACATTCTTGTCTTGTTCCTGATTTTAGTGGGAAAGTACCCAGTTTCTTATCATTAGGTATGATGTTAACTGTAGGGAATTTTTCTGTAACTGTTTTCTATTCATTGCTTCTTTCTTTCTCTTTCTCTCTCCCTCCCCTCCCCTCCCCTCCCCTCCCCTCTCTCTTATCATCCCCTCCCCTCTCTCTTATCAAAAAACAAAAACAAAAAAACCAGGATGCATGTGCAGAATGTGCGGGTTTGTTACATAGGTATGCGTGTGCCATGGTGGTTTGCTGTACCTATTGACCCATCCTCTAAATTCCTTCCACTCACCCCCCACCCCCCAACAGGCTCTGGTGTGTGTTGTTCCCTTCTCTGTGTCCATGTGTTCTCATTGTTCAGCTCCCACTTCTGAGTGAGAACATGAGATGTTTGGTTTTCTGTTCCTGCATTAGTTTCCTGAGGATCATGGCTTCCAGCTTCATCTGTCCCTGCAAAGGACATGATCTCATTCCTTTTTATGGCTACATAGTATTCCATAGTGTATATGTACCACATTTTCTTTATCCTGTCTATCATTGATGGGCATTTGGGTTCGTTCTGTGTCTTTGCTGTTATAAGTAGTGCTGCAATAAACATACATGTGCATGTATCTTTATAGGAGAATGATTTATATTCCTTTAGGTATATATGCAGTAATGGGATTGCTGGGTCAAATGGTATTTCTGATTCTAGATCCTTGAGGAATTGCCATACTGTCTTCCATAATGGTTGAAGTAATTTACATTCCCACCAACAATGTAAAAGCATTCCTATTTCTTCACAGCCCCACCAGCATCTATTGTTTCCTGACTTTTTAATAATTGCCGTTCTGAGTGGCATGAGATGGTATCTCATTGTGGTTTTGATTTGCATTTCTCTGATGATCAGTGATGTTGAGCTTTTATTCATGTTTGTTGGCTGCGTAAATGTCTTCCTTTGAGAAATAGCTGTTCATATCCTTTAGCCACTTTTTGATGGAGTTATTTAGTTTTTTCTTGTAAATGTTTAAGTTCCTTGTAAATTCTGGATATTAGATCTTCGTCAGATGAGTAGATTGCAAAAATTTTCTGCCATTCTGTAGGTTGCCTCTTCACTCTGATACTAATTTCTTTTGCTGTGCAGAAGAGCTTTAGTTTAAAATTAGATAACATCTGTCAATTTTGACTTTTGTTGCAGTTGCTTTTGGCATTTTAGTCATGAAGTCTATGCCCATGCCTATGTCCTGGATGGTATTGCCTAGGTTTTCTTCTAGGGTTTTTATGGTTTTGGATTTTACATTTTAGTCTTTAATCCACCTTGAGTTAATTTTTGTATAAAGTGTAAGGAAGGGGTCCAGTTTCAGTTTTCTGTGTATAGCTAGCCAGTTTTCCCAGCACAATTTACTGAGTAGGAGATTCTTTCCCTATTGCTTGTTTTTGTCATGTTTGTTGAAGATCAGGTGGTTGTAGATGTGTGGTGTTATTTCTAAGGTTCTGCTCCGTTGGTCTATATGCCTGCTTTGGTACCAGTACCATGCCATTTTGGTTATTGTAGCTTTGTAGCATAGTTTGAAATCAGGTAGTGTGTACTAAAAATAAATAAATTTTTAGTAGTATTTTCAGCTTTGTTCTTTTTGTTTAGGATTGTCTTGGCTATATGGGGTCTTCTTTGATTCCATATGAGATTTAAAATAGTTTTTTTCTAATACTGTGAAGAATGTCAATGGTAGTTTGATGGGAATAGCATTGAATCTATGACTTTCTTTGGGCAGTATGGCCATTTTCACAATATTGATTTTTCCTATCCATGAGGATGGAATGTTTTTCCATTTGTTTGTGTCCTCTCTCATTTCCTTGAGCAGTGGTTTGTAGTTCTCTTTGAAGAGATCCTTCACATGCCTTGTTAGCTGTATTCCTAGGTATTTTATTCTCTTTGTAGTGATGGGGGAGTTCATTCATGATTTGGCTCTCTGCTTGTCTATTGTTGGTGTATAGGAATGCTTCTGATTTTTGCACATTGGTTTTGTATCCTGAGACTTTACTGATGTTACCTCTCAGTTCAAGAAGTTTTTGGGCTGAGATGATGGGGTTTTCTAAATGTAAAATTATATCATCTGTAAACAGAGACAACTTGATTTCCTCTCTTCCTATTTGAATTGGCCAGAACTTCCAATACTATGTTGAATAGGAGTGATGAGAGAGGGCATCCTTGTCTTATACTGGTTTTCAATGGACATGCTTCCAGCTTTTGCCCGTTCAGTGTGATATTGACTGTGGGTTTGTCATAAGTAGCTCTTATTATTTTGAGTTATGTTCCATCAATACCTAGTTTATTGAGAATTTTTAACATGAAGGGATGTTGAATTTTATCAGAGGCCTTTTCTGCATCTGTTGAGATAATCATGTGGTTTTTGTCTTTGGTTCTGTTCATGTGATAGATTATGTTTATTGATTTGCATATTTTGAAGCAGCCTTGGATCCCAGGGGTGAAGCTGACTTAATCATGGTGGATATGTGTTTTGCTGTTCCGCTGGATTCGGTTTGCCAGTATCTTATTGAGGATTTTCACATCGATGCTCATCAGGGATATTGGTCTGAAGTTTTCTTTTTGTGTGTGTGTCTCTTCCCGGTTTTGGTATCAGGATGATGCTGGCTTCATAAAATGAGTTAGGGAGGAGTCCCTCCTTTTCAATTGTTTGGAATCGTTTCAGAAGGAATGGTACCAGCTACTCTTTGTATTTCTGATAGAATTCAGCTGTGAATCCATCTGGTCCTGGGCGTTTTTTGGTTGGTAGGCTATTAATTACTGCCTCAATTTCAGAGCTTGTTAATTGGTTTATTCAGGGATTCGACTTCTTCCTGGTTTAGTCTTGGTAGGGTGTATGCGTCCAGGGATTTATCCATTTCTTCTAGATTTTCTAGTTTATTTATGTAGAACTATTTCTAGTATTCTCTGATGGCAGTTTGTATTTTTGTGATGTCAGTGGTGATATCCCCTTTATCATTTTTTATTGTGTCTATTTGATTCTTCTCTCTCCTTTATTAGTCTAGCTAGCAGTCTACCTATTTTGTTAATTTTTTCAAAAACCATCTCCTGGATTCATTGATTTTTTTTGTTTTGTTTTTTTTTTTGGGGGGGGTTTTTCGTGTCTCTATCTCCTTCAATTCTTCTCTGATCTTACTTATTTCTTGTCTTCTGCTAGCTTTTGGATTAGTTTGCTCTTGCTTCTTTAGCTCTTTTAATTGTGATGTTAGGGTGTTGATTTGAGATCTTTCTAGCTTTCTAATGTGGGGTTTAAGTACTGTAAATTTCCCTCTTAACACTGCTTTAGCTGTGTCCCAGAGATTCTGGTACGTTGTCTTTTTGTTCTCATTGGTTTCAAATAACTTCTTGATTTCTGCCATAGTTTCATAATTTACCCAGGAGTCTTTAAGGAACAGGTTTTTCAATTTCGATGAAATTGTATGGTTTTGATTAATTTATTTTTTATTTTATTTATTATCATTATTATTAGAGACGGAGTCTCACTCTGTCGCCCAGGCTGGAGTGCAGTGGTGCAATCTCGGCTCACTGAAACCTCTGCCTCCCAGGTTCATGCCATTCTCCTGCCTCTCAGCCTCCCGAGTAGCTGGGACCACAGGCGCCCGCTACCACTTCCGGCTAATTTTTTGTATTTTTAGTAGAGACGGAGTTTCACCATGTTAGCTAGGATGGTATCATTCTCCTGACCTTGTGATCCGCCCGCTTCGGCCTCCCAAAGTGCTGGGATTACAGGCGTGAACCACCACGCCTGGCTTAATTGAATTTCTTAATCCTGAGTTCTAGTTTGATTGCACTATGGCCTGAGAGACTGTTTGTTGTGATTTCAGTTCTTTTGTATTTGCTGAGGAGTGTTTTACTTTCAGTTATGTGGTCGATTTTAGAATAAGTGCCATGTGCCACTGAGAAGAATGTATACACTGTTGATTTGGGGTAGAGAGTTCTGGAGACGTCTGCTAGGTCCGCTTGATTCAGAGCTGAGTTCAAGTCCTGAATATCCTTGTTAATTTTCTGTCTTGTTGATCTGTCTAACACTGACAGTGGGGTGTTGTAATCTCCCACTATTGTTTGGGAGTCTAAGTCTCTCTCTCTCTCTTTTTTTTGAGATAGAGTTTCACTCTTGTTGCCCAGGCTGGAAAGCAATGGCGTGATCTCAGCTCATTGCAACATCCACCCCTTGGTTTCAAGCGATTCTCCTGTCTCAGCCTCCTGAGTAGCCCCCGCCACCACACCTGGCTGATTTTGTAATTTTAATAGAGGCAGGGTTTCACTATGTTGGTCAAGCTGGTATTGAACTCCTGACCTCAGGTAATCCACCTGCCTCAGTCAAAAGTCCTCACATATAACTTTTGATCCCTAAAAATGTAACTGCTAATAACTTACTGTTAACTAGAAGCCTCACTGATAAAACAGTTGGTTAACACATTTTTGTGTGCTATGTGTATTATATGCTGTGTTCTTACAATAAAGTAGAGAAAAGGTTAAGAAGATTATAATGAATAGAAAATATATTTACTCTTCAGTAAGTGGAAGGGATCATCATAAAGGTCCTCATCCTCATCATCTTTATGTTGAGTAGTCTGAAGAGGAGGAGGGGGTTGGCCTTGTTGGCTCGGGATGGCAGAGGCAGAAGAGACTCCACATATTAGTGGACTCATGTAGTTCAAACCCGTGTTGTTCAGGGGTCAGCTGTACACACATATACATGTACAGACGTGTATTTCCTGGTTCTGTACACTGAGGGGGACCTGGAGGCACCCCATTAGCAATAAGCACACCTGGCTTCCACATACTAGCTTTTAAATATCATTCTTCACTAAAGAAACCAGAGTTTCTTGGAGAAATGGTGGCTGAGAGTAGTGAAAGTACAAGATGAAGCTGAAATTTTTTGTTGTTCCAGAAAATATGAAGAACGATGGGGGCATATCCAAAGGACACAAAAGCCTGCTTGAAGGGGTTCCCACTGGCCAAACCTGGGACAATCAGAGCATCAGAATATATGATAGTAATAGATTATAACCCATTGAAAAAAGGAGGAAAACATGAGGCCATACTGCTATAAATAAGTGAATAATGAAATATTTGATGAGGAACAGGAAATTGCGTGGCTTCAGAATACTTCTCCACAGAATACTCGTTAATTACAAAGGAAAAAGGAGTAATTTTATAGTGCAGAAGCCTGGCAGCCCCTATTTGAGTCAAGTGATCAAAGTGAACATTACCAAGAATGGGACAAGTAAAGGGCATCTGCTGCCTGATAGGATGTGGTGAAAACACAGCATCACTTCTTTGATTCTTGCCGAAAATATATAACTTGAATCTAATCATGACCAGGCCTCAGACAAACCCAGACTTTGGGACATGCTACAGGAAAAACTGGCCTATAAAGCTTCAAAAGTGTCAAGGTCGTGAGAGTCAGTGAAAGACTTCTGGGCCGGGCGCAGTGGCTCAAGCCTGTAATCCCAGCACTTTGGGAGGCCGAGACGGGCGGATCACGAGGTCAGGAGATCGAGACCATCCTGGGTAACACGGTGAAACCCCGTCTCTGCTAAAAAATACAAAAAACTAGCCGGGCAACGTGGCGGGCGCCTGTAGTCCCAGCTACTTGGGAGGCTGAGGCAGGAGAATGGCGTAAACCCAGGAGGCGGGGCTTGCAGTGAGCTGAGATCCGGCCATTGCACTCCAGCCTGGGCGGCAGAGCGAGACTCCGTCTCAAAAAAAAAAAAAAAAAAGACTTCTCCAGACCCACGTAGTCCAAAGAGACTTGACAACTGAATGTGATTCTGAACTGAATCCATTGTAGCAAAAGGATGTTATTGGGACATTTGGCAACATTTGAATGGGTCTTATGATTAGATGGTGGGGCCATATCAATATTAATGTTCTGAATTTGATGGTTGTACTGTGCTTATATAGGAGGATGCTGTGTTTGTACTAAATACATGACGGGGTGTTAGGTAAGTAACTTGCCCCCAGTGATTCAGTTTTTCTTTACACTTGAGGCTGTTAAACTATATAAAAATAGACATAGTAATTGCTCATGCAGCTGTGGCCCTTATTCAGGGCCTATTAGTTAGGGGTAATGTGTAAAGTAAATTGAGGACCTAATCTCAGCCATCTAAGCCATCTAGATTCCCAGGCAATTAAGGATCAGGGTGCCTTTTTTTTTTTTTTTTGGTGAAACCGAGGTCCTGCTCTCTCCCAGGGTAGGGCACATTGGCATCGTCACTGCTCACTGCAGCCTCGAACTCCCTGAGCTGAAGCCATCCTCCCACCTCAGCCTCCTGAGTAGCTGGGAATACGGGCACTCGCCACCATGCCCAGCTAATTCTTTAATTTTTTGTAGAGATGAGATCTCACTGTATTGCCCAGGCTGGTCTCAAGCTCCTGGGCTACAGTGATCCATCTGCCTCGGCCTCTCAAAGTGCTGGGATTACAGGCATGAGCCACTGCACCCAGCTTGGGATGCCTTTTTTGTTTGTTTTGTTGTTGTTGTTGTTGTTGTTGTTGTTTTTTGCCTGACATTGATTTCTGATGCCACTCATTACAGCAAAATGCTAATCCTGCACTCACATTTCATGCTTCATGGTCTATAAAAGACTTTGATACGTTTTCTTTTCTTTTCTTTTTTTTTTTGAGTTGGAGTTTCGCTGTTGTTGCCCAGGCTGGAGTGCAATGGTGCGATCTCAGCTTGCTGCAACCTCCACCTCCTAGGATCAAGCAATTCTCTTGCCTCAGCCTCCTTAGTAGCTGGGATTACAAGTGCCCGCCACCACGCCCATCTAATTTTTTGTATTTTTGGTAGAGATGGGATTTCATCACGTTGGCCAGGCTGGTCTAGAACTCCTGACCTCAGGTGATCCTCTTGCCTTGGCCTCCCAAAGTGCTGGGATTACAGGTGTGAGCCACCATTCCCAACCGGTTTTCTTATTTACATCTCACAGTACCCTGGAGCAGGCAGGGATTATTCTGCCATATTGGAGAGGAGAATGATGGTGATAAAATAATAATAATGGGTGACATAGAGTACTTTTTATGGGCTTGTAATAGTTTAAGCACTTTGACTATTGGATACTTTAACTCATTTAATTATCCCAATTACCTTACGAAGTAGGTAGACTGGGCTTATTTTATTTCACCAATAGGGAATCCAGGGCACAGACAAGTTAAGCGATTTGCTAAGGCCCCCACAGATGGAAAGTGGTGGAGCCAGGGTTTGCATCAGGCATTCTGAGTCCAGAGCCCCTGCTTATTTATGTGCTGGCTCACAGCGCCTTCGCTAGGCTGGGTGACTGCTTTGGGGCCATTCGATCACTTCTTCATTGATTCAGCAAAGGAGTGCTGAGTGCCTGTCAGGGGTAGGTCCTGCTGCAGATGCAGACAGAGCCCTTGGCTCCATGGAGCTCAGGCTTTGTGAGGCCAGTCGAAGAACTGGACGTGAAACTGTCTCTGCCACCCCAGCGTGGAGTCCAGACAGCGACCACATGCCTCACACACGAGGAGCTGGCCAGCCCCGTGCTCACAGGTGCGCTTTCTTCTCTTCTCTTTTGAAGGTCGCCTGGTCGGCGCTCTGGATGCAGTGTTGGATTCCAATGCCCGGGTCGCTCCATTTCGAATTCTGCTTCAAGTTCCTGGCTCCCAGGTTTACTCTCCCATAGCATGTGGTGAGTTACTGAATGGATCAGACGTTTACTGGGCCATAGCCACTGGTGAGTTTTGTTCCAGTTGGAATGTTCCAAACTTAAGGTGTAAGCATGCTGAGTATCTGCATGTCGGTGAAGCTTGAAGGTAACCCCTTTGGATAACTCCCTCATCTGCTTTCAGGAACTTAACTCCCCTCCCCTCCCCTCTACTCCTCTTCCTTCCCCTTCCCTCCTCTCCCTTGCCCTCCTCTTCCTTCTTCTCCCCTTCTTCTCCTCCCCTCTCCTTTCCGCCCCTCCCTCTCAACCCTTGCTTTGCCCTCCCATCTTTTTTTTTTTTTTTAAACCATCAAAAGCACATAAAGGCTGTAATCTTGGGCAGCATAGCCTCGGCATGCCAGGCTTTCGATTGGTGTGTTTCTTGGTGCTCGTATATTGTTGATAACAAATCGAGCCATTTTCTTCTTAATCTTGTTTCTGACTTAACAAATGTGCTCCTGAATGCATACACATATTGTGATGGTGTGGGCACATTCTGAGGGCTGTGTCTGACCTAGGGCAGTCTTGACCGCATGTTCCACCTTTGCACTGAGAGAATGAGTCACTGGACAGCTTGGGGCTGAGAGAAGGTGGAAACCACCTGCCATCTTCTCCCTCTGGAGTTTCTGTTCCTATCGCAGGCATTACCTGGTGCTCTATCTAGCCACTTAGGTTCCTCTTGGGCCAGGAGTCATCATCACTTGAGAAGACCCTTTTATTAAAAACAAAACCAAAATGTCTTTTTTTTTTTTTTTTAAAAACAACAAAACAAAACCCAAGTAATAAATGCTCATCTTCCAGAAATGAAAAAGTAGATAAGAAAGAAGGAAAAAATTATCACCTGCAACCCTTTATCCACAACTCTTCTTCTTTCTGCATATATACATGGTGGTTTTTTAGTTTTGTGTCTTATAGCACCTTATTAGTTACTTAAACTTTCAAAATCACCTCTACATGTTCTCTGGCAACATTTAAATTTAAAAAAAAAATTAAATTTTATTTTATTGAGATGGAGTCTCACTATGTTGGCCAGGATGGTGGTCTTGAACTTCTGGCCGTCAGTGATCAGTCTGCCTTGGCCTTCCAGAGTTGCTGGGATTACAGGCATAAGCCACCACGGCGAGCCAACATTGGAATTCTTTTTCCTCGAAAGTACAAGAAAGTGTGAAGAGAATTTACATTCATATCCCATGGATCTAATACTAATAATTACTGTTAACATCTTGGCATGGTTTTTTTTTTTTCCCAGTTCGTTTTGTTTTTTAATTAAGACGGATCATTCTATATTTGCATAAAATGACAAAGATGATGCATGCTCTGTAGAAAGAAATCAGGCCGGGAATGGTGGCTCATGCCTGTAATCACAGCACTTTTGGAGGCCAAGGAGGGAGGATCGCTGGAAGCCAGGAGTTCAAGACCAGCCTGGGCGACAAAGTGAGACATGCATCTCTGCAAAAAATTTAAAAATTAGCTGGGCCTGGTGGTGCGTACCTGTAGTCTCAATTACTAGGAAGGCCGAGGATTGCTTGAACCCAGGAGTTTGAGGCTGCAGTGAGCTATGATGGTGCCACTGCACTCCAGCCTGGGTGATAGAGGGAGAGCCCGTTTCTTAAAAAAAGAGGCTGGGCGCGGTGGCTCACGCCTGTAATCCCAACACTTTGGGAGGCCCAGGTGGGTGGATCATGAGGTCAGGAGTTCAAGACCAGCCTGGCCAAGATGGTGAAACCCCATCTCGACTAAAAATACAAAAATTAGCCGGGCATGTTGATGGGTGCCTATAATCCCAGCTACTTGGGAGGCTGAGGCAGGAGAATTGCTTGAGCCCAGGAGGCAGAGGTTGCAGTGAGCCGAGATGATGCCAGTGCACTCCAGCCTGGGCAACAGAGTGAGAGTCTGTCTCAAAAGAAAAAAAAAAAAGAAAAGAGAGAATGTGTCAAAGAAATCAGCTAACTGAAAAATACAAAGAAGGTATCTATCTCCTCAAATCCCAGCCACCCAAAGAAACCTCTAGTTTCATGAGGTGAACATCAGTCCAGATAACTTTCTAAGACATTTAGACACACAGGGATAGTTGAGAAGATGGACAGAAGGACTTTTATAAAAATGCAACTCGTGTGTCAGTGTTTTTATAACAAAAGTATTACATTTACTTGATTTCAATAAAAGGAAATAAACTGAAATGAAACCAAAGATATGTTAAACTTCAAATGAATGTTTCTTTAGTACAAGAGAGATTATTTTCTAAAAGGTTCAAGTAAGGTTAAGGGAAGAGATTTTTGAAAGTATTAAAAGGTTAGAATTGTGGCTTCTGAAAAACAATGTTTTAAGTCTGATAGTGTTCACTGGCTCCCCACCCTCTGAGTCAAGGGTGCCAGCATTCTTCTTATCCTCCCTGCTTTCCCAGTCTCTCATTTAAAGAAGTTTTATTACTAGTTTTACATTGTACTTTCCATTCTGTCATGTAAACTTTATTGTTTAGCTCAGTTCCCACTTATACATTGATTTAATGCTTTTACTCAGGTATGGATTTCCCAATCTGGAATCTTTTTTTTTTTTTTTTTTTGAGACAGAGTCTCGCTCTTGTTGCCCAGGCTAGAGTGCAATGCTGTAATCTCAGCTCACTACAACCTCCACCTCCTGGGTTCAAGTGATTCTCCTGCCTCAGTCTCCCAAGTAGCTGGGATTATAAGCATGCGCCACCACACCCAGCTGATTTTTTGTATTTTTAGTAGAGACAGGATTTCACTGTGTTAGCCAGGATGGTCTGGATCTCCTGACCTTGTGATCCGCCTGCCTCGGCCTTCAAAAGTGCTGGGATTACAGGCGTGAGCCACCGCACCCGGCCCATTGTCAAGTTGTTTTGATCCTCATTTCATTTTGTTACGTTCCCAACATCCTTTTAACCTGTTATCCATTAGCTCATCTGTGAGTGCTGGTTTTATTGAACCCGTGTTCTTCAGTTGTTTGGGAGCATGAAGCACTCATGAGCATTTTCTTTTCTTCTTTGAGTGTTCCATTCTCGTCTTGCATAGAATCTCTTCTTTGGAACCTTCTCTTCTCATCTGTTCATTTTCTTTTTTTTTTTTTGTTTGTTTGTTTGTTTTTTTTTTTTTTGAGGCGGAGTCTTGCTCTGTCGCCCAGGCTGGAGTGCAGTGGCCGGATCTCAGCTCACTGCAAGCTCCGTCTCCCGGGTTCCCGCCATTCTCCTGCCTCAGCCTCCCAAGTAGCTGGGACTACAGGCGCCCGCCACCTCGCCCGGCTAGTTTTTTGTATATTTAGTAGAGACGGGGTTTCACTGTGTTCGCCAGGATGGTCTCGATCTCCTGACCTTGTGATCCGCCCGTCTCGGCCTCCCAAAGTGCTGGGATTACAGGCTTGAGCCACCGCGCCCAGCCTCATCTGTTCATTTTCTTTTGCAGTCGAGTGTTTGCTTGTTTGCAGTGCTGTTTCTCCTCGTCTTGCTCATGCTTGGGCATTGTTATCCCAGACGTTTTATTGGCACTAATGTAGTGTGACTTTAACTCGTGTTACGGGAGCAGGGCAAGGAGGACTGACATCTCGCTAGACAAGACATGGTGGGTGAGGGAGTAGGGTCCTCTTTTTCACATTTCTTGCAGATGTGGAGCTTTTGATATGAGTATTTTTTTTCTCCCGGCTAGGTTGGCTTCTGGGGAGTTGTCAGGGTGGGGAGTTGCCCACATTTCTGCTCTGTTCCTGAATCCATGCCCTTTGTAACCACAGCCATACCACATTCTTAATGGCTATACAGCATTCAATTCTGTGGCTGTAGCTCAATTTACTCATCCAGTCCTTTATTGGATACTTAATTGGCCCTGATTTTTTAATAGTTTAAAAGCGTTTAAACTATTATAGTTTAATAGTGAATACCCATTCACGTCAACTTTTTTCAGGACACTTCACAATCCCTAAAGTCCATTTATTTGAAATGTTTGTTGCCTGCCGTGTCCCAGACACATGCTTGATGTCGGGGATTCTGCACCGAGCGTGTGAGGGCCAGTCTCCCTGCACCTAGCTTTTCAGGACCTGGGGGAAGGCAGATAGCAACATGAATGACAGGTGCAGGTGGGCAGAGGGCTAGGGAGGCCTGAGAGGAAAGCACCCTTGCAGAGCACATCCTGAGGAGTGGCTGCACGGAAGGGATGTGTGTTTCTTTGTTTTTGAGACAGAGTCTCACTTTGTCACCCAGGCTGGGGTGCCGTCATGCGATCTCAGCTCACTGTGACCTCCACTTCCAGAGTTTAAGCGATTCTCCTGCCTCAGCCTCCTGAGTAGCTAGGATTACAGGCGCATGCACCACCATGCCTGGCAAATTTTCAAATTTTTAGTGGAGACGGGTTTTCACCATGTTGGCTAGGCTGGCCTTGAACTTCTGACCTCAGGTGATCCTGCCACATCTGCCTCCCAAAGTGCTGGGATTACAGGTGTGAGCCACCCTGCCTGGCAAGATGTCTGTTCCTAATGTGTTCTGTGTTTATTGCCAGATTGCCTGCCATGATGTTTGCGCCAGCTTTCCTGGGTCCTCCCCTTCCAGCAGTGCAGGAGTCCTGAGCAGGTTAACTCCTAGAACCTCTTTCTGTTGAGCTGAGATCAGCTTCCTTTAGTTCCCACCCGGCACAATTTCTGCCTCAGGCCTGACCCGGGCCAGGTCTGCAGATACATCACTTTCTGCTGCCATCTTGCCCACAGAATATCTCCTGAGTAAGAATTTGTTCTTTCAGTGCACTTTTCTGGGGTTAAGGAAGAGAGAATTGTTGAGTGTATTTCTGTCATGGACCTGGGGTATCAATTTAGATCCTAGGCCTCTTCTGGGAGTTCCTTGGGCATCTTGCACTGTGTTATTGACTCACCATAGTTAATATTTTCTTGTATCTTGAGCATTGAACATAGGCCCCTGCCCAGGGCTACAAGTCTCAGATAAAGCACAAACAAAAACTGTAGGAAGGGCCTGGGTGGCCCCAGGACACGGGTAGGAACAGGAAGAGTGGCCTGCACGAATGATTTATATCTTCACTTGAGTTTGGCTGCTTGCACAGCAGGATGGGGAGACATAGGAGGGCCTTTGGGGACAAGTTTTTTTCCTTTTTTTCTAAGCAGAGAGAGGTAGATACCTTCATGGGTGAACTACATTATTATTTGGCAGAAGATACCTGTGGCTGACTGTGGTTGGAAGGAGAGATGAATTGCTCTTATTTTTAACTTAACATGGACCAGGGAATCCCAAGGCTTTATAAAGATTACCGGCTTCAGTGTGTGGAGACATCCTAGGAGGGAGTGGTTGTGAGTTGTTTGGGAGGTTGTAGGCAGTGTGATTTGGATGAGAGCTGAGACGTCACCTCCCCTGACTCCCTGTCACTTGTGTCCTCCATCCCGGCACTCATCACCAACTCTCCTCTGACTTGATTTTTGTCTGCCTTTTCCTTCACGGAAGTAAAGGTTCTCTGAGAGTCATACTTGTGACCTTCTGATGCCTAGGACAGAGCTTGACATGTCATCAGTGCTCAGTAAACCATGAGTGGGTGACTAAGCGGGGAAGTATGGGAGAGAAGGAGAGGAGTCTCAGCAGTTAAGACTTCTGTATATAAAGAGAGTGAAGGTGTAAGGCACACAGTTACAGATGAGACTCCTTGGGCGCTTTCTGCCAAGCCAGGCCAGGGATATTCCAGGCAAGGCACGGGCCTGCTCACCACCGACATGCAACGGCAGAATCTGAAAACCAGGGATGTTTCTTAATTTCTTTAAAATTTAAACAAATGTTTGTGTTGTTGTAAAATATATATAACGAAATTGAGCATCTGAACCATTTCTAAGCATACCGATTGGTGGCATGAAGGACATTCGCGGTATGGTACAACCGCCACCACCATCCGCCTCCAGAACTTACTCATTTTCCCAAACGGAAACTCTACCCGTTCAACACTCACTCCTCACTCTGCTCTCCCCAAGTCCCAGCCAACCCACGTGGGATCCACATTCTGTCTGTAGGAATTTGCCTACTCGGGCACCTCCTGTTAGTGGGCTCGAGCAGTGTTGGTCCTTTGGTGACCGCTCATGACGGTCAGCATCCTGCCTTCACGGGTCCCACCTGTTGCAGCAGGTGTCAGAAAGTCCTTCCTTTTTACAGCTGAATAATATTCCATTGTAAGTCGACTTTCTTTTAGAAGTCAGCTCTCTCAAATGATTGGGGTGAGTAGAAACAAGGACGACAAGGACGACAAGGACGTGTTGTGTGGAACCAGGAGAGCAGAATCCTAGGAGCTAATTCCTAGTCAGGTCATAGGGAGCAGGAGTGCTGGGAGGGCCCGGGTGCCCAGCCTGGAGGAGGGCCGGTTTTTGGCTGAATTGATGCCTATCTTTTGCAGAGTCCTCTGGGTCCCTGGATGAACAAGGAGACTTCGTTGCCATTTCTGTGTGTCTGATGGTCTTAGTCATGGCTCTGTCCTGTGCTTGAAAAGTCCAGGCTGTTGGAGGCTGAAAGTTACCTATCATGTTCCTATGTGAGATGTCAATGTCTTGTGTTCTTTTTGGTAGGTAGTTCCCAAGGTTACCAACTGCATTATTCACACATACATTTTTTTTTTTTTTTTTTTTTTTTTGAGATAGAGTCTCTGTTGCCCAGGCTGGAGTGCAATGGTGTGATACTGGTTAACTGCAACCTCCGCCTCCTGGGCTTGAGCGATTCTCCTGCCTCAGCCTCCTGAGTAGCTGGGGTTATAGGCACCTGCCACCACACCTGGCTAATTTTTATATTTTTATTAGAGACAGGGTTTTAACATGTTCGTCAGACTGGTCTCGGAAAAGTGCTGGGATTACAGGCATGAGCCACCACGCAGGCCACACATTTTATTCTTTACCATGACCCTGTACATTGAGTGCATTGTTCTTGCCAAGTTTTCAGGAAGCAAAAAGAAAATACAGGCAAGAACTGCAGGACTTTGAATTATCTGCCTAGATCATTCTAAGAATTGCATTGATTATGCAATAATTGGACTCCTTTTCCTATAGATTAATTCAGGCATGAGGTGGACTGTCTCCTCTGGTTACTGGAAGGGGACTTCCTGATTGCCTTGCTTTGAGGCAGCCAGGGTGGGGGTCCTCCTGAGAGCGTGGGGCGGGTCCCAGGGGGCCCACTTCAGGGTTGCCTTTCATGAAAAACTCGTCAGACCTTTGTACAGATGGCCTTTTAATAACACTCACGGCTTTGCAGATCCGAGTTTGGACTCTGGGCTGCTCCAGTAGTTTGTTGGCTCTGTTTTTGATAGCTTAAGTGCAAGGTTTTTACGTAGCCAGTAAGGTCTGTCCCATGGTCTTGAGTGAAATGGGGAGCAGGAAACCAGAAAAGAAGGAAAGTGCCACACTGTAGCAGGAGAGGGTCAGGAGACCACCTTACCTGGGCATCGTGGGGGGCAAGGGTTCCAGCAGAGCAGGAGCTCACCTGGTGGGCAGGGGCACTGCCACATCTTGGGAGGGAGTATGTGTGTAGTTTGAAAAACTTACTTAATAGGTTAGATTTGGAAAATGGAAAAAACATCCTTTTGAAATGTTCAACATCATTAAAGCAATTTGTGATATTTTCGTAAATCAAAATGTGGCAGTCAGGAGACCGAGACCATCCTGGCTAACATGGTGAAACCCCGTCTCTACTAAAAATACAAAAAAACTAGCCGGGCAAGGTGGCGGGCGCCTGTAGTCCCAGCTACTCGGGAGGCTGAGGCAGGAGAATGGCGTGAACCCGGGAGGCGGAGCTTGCAGTGAGCTGAGATCCGGCCACTGCACTCCAGCCCGGGTGACAGAGCAAGACTCCGTCTCAAAAAAAAAAAAAAAAAAAAAAAATGTGGCATACGTTTTAAAAAATGGAGAATAGCTGGACACAGTGGCTTGCTCCTATAATCCCAGTACTTTGGGAGGTGAGGTGGGAGGGTTGCTTCAGGCCGGGAGTTCAAGACCAGCCTGGACAACATAGCGAGACCCCATTTCTACAAACAAATTTAAAAAATTATCGGGGCCTGTTAGTGCTCATGTGGTCCCAGCTACCCAGGAGGCTGAGATGGGACAGGACCTGGAAAGTTGAGACTGCAGTGAACTGGGATTACACTGCTGCACTTCAGCCTGGGCAACAGAGCAAGACCCTGTCTCAAAAAAAAAAAAAAATTGGGTTTTCCAGTTTAAACAATCCTTTCCTTTCCCATACTTTATTCATTTGTTCCTCTCAACATTATATTGGTGCTTTGACTCTGGGAGAGGGAAGGAGCAACCCACAGGGAGCTCAGGGACTTGCCAGGGCTGCTTCAGGCATCGGCGACACTGCGGGTGTGTCAGGTGCTGGCCCCGACAGAACGTCCTTTCAGAGCGTTCTTTCTGACGCACACTCTCTTATCCCTGCCCTTGGCCATGGCTGGCATCTTGGTTTTCTTGCAGTCAGCATCACTGTTTGCTTTGTCTTTGGAGAGAGAATTTTATTGAGGGAGGAAATGTTCCAGGGTGGATCAGATTAGCATCTCTGTGAACTTTGTACCAGGGTAGCCAAGGAAGTGCCAACCCCATCTTTTTTTCAAGAACAGAACTCCCTGGGTGCTTCAAGGAAAGTCCTGGAAGCAACCTAGTGGGAGGGAAGACAGTGCTTTTCTCTGGGTCCCCGCCCTGAGGTCCGGCGGTGCGAGTTGTCACACTTGTTTTCGGTCACGCTTGGGGTGCTGCGGCTCACATTTGTTTTCTATTATGGAGTTACTGTCACCAGGCTCTTACTGTTCTAAATAAAGTCATTTTGCTTATGCTCAAATAATTGCACTCACCCAAGGCATTCTTCCCTGGGGTTGTTCTTTATAGTTATTTAAAAAGCAGGGACATACTGAGTCTAACTTGTAGATCTAGTAAATGCTGACATGAAAAATGATGTTAAAAACTATTTTGAAGACTGGACCTGGTTGGGGCTGGGCACGGTGGCTCACGCCTGTAATACCAGCACTTTGGGAGGCCGAGGCAGGTGGATCACGAGGTCAGGAGATTGAGACCATCCTGGCTAACACAGTGAAACCTCGTCTCTACTAAAAATAAAAAAAATTAGCCGGGCGTGGTGGCGGGCGCCTGTAGTCCCAGCTACTCGGGAGACTGAGGCAGGAGAATGGCGTGAACCCGGGAGGCTGAGCTTGCAGTGAGCTGAGATTGTGCCACTGCACTCCAGCCTGGGCGACAGAGCAAGACTCCGTCTCAAAAAAACTAAAAAAAAAACAGACTGGACCCGGTGACTCAAATGCCTTTAATTCCAGCACTTTGGGAGGCTGAGGTGGGAGGATCACTTGAGGCCAAGAGTTTCAGACCGGCCTGGGTGGCATAGCAAGACCCTGTTTCTACAGGAAAAAAAAAAAAAAAGTAGCCGGGCATGGTGGAGTGCACCTGTAGTCCTAACTACTCAAGAGGCTAAGGCAGGAAGATTGCTTAGGCCTGGGAGTTCAAGGCAGCAGTGAGCTATGATGGCACTCCAGCCTGAGTGACAGATGAGACTGTATCTTTAAATAAATACATGAATAAACCCCCCAAAACAAAAAACTGATTTTTAAGCCTGGAATCAGACTTTTCTGTAGTATCTTTTTTTTTTTTTTGAGACGGAGTCTCGCTCTGTCGCCCAGGCTGGAGTGCAGTGGCCGGATCTCAGCTCACTGAAAGCTCCGCCTCCCGGGTTTATGCCATTCTCTCGCCTCAGCCTCCCGAGTAGCTGGGACTACAGGCGCCCGCCACATCGCCCGGCTAATTTTTTGTATTTTTTTAGTAGAGACGGGGTTTCACCGTGTTAGCCAGGATGGTCTCGATCTCCTGACCTCGTGATCCGCCCGTCTCGGCCTCCCAAAGTGCTAGGATTACAGGCTTGAGCCACCGCGCCCGGCCTTCTGTAGTATCTTATAGGTTACAGAACTGGTTGCTAACTTCTGCATAAAGCAGGACTTGATTAACAAGGAAACCGTCTGGAGAGGATCTTAGCAGGCGTCTAGTTTAATCCCTTTCATTTTTAGTAGATGAAAAGACATTGACTGAGGCTGTGGGTTTCAAAAGGAGATGACTCTGACAAATGACTTTTTATTAGATGATTCCTTAATGATAAAAAAAAAGAAAAAAACCATAGGAAATGAGCACGGAGGCACCATGACTCTGTGCTGCCTGGAGCCCTCCTTCTCGGCTAGTTTTGCCGGTCTGACCCCAGTGGGTGTGCCTGCCTGCCTACTCTGGTCTCTCCCATTCTGTGAGGTCCCTGGGGGCCCACTTCAGGGTTGCCTTTCTCTGACTTCTGTGACATAGGCTAGAGCCTTGTATATCTGAATTGCCTGGGGCTGGGAGTGATCCTGATCAAAAAAATAATAAGGAAATTCAGGGAGTAAGTACTTCTGTCCTGTTTTCTGGCCCCACATTTTCACTTCTGAGTATATTTTCCTCATCGGTAGGAGTTAGTTATCCATATTTCTTCCTTTTTTTTTTTTTCTTAGAAAGGTTTGTTTTTCATTTCTTTCCTTTTTTTTTTTTTGTTAAGATTTTCAAACATGTCCCAAGGTAGGGAGGAGAGTGTAAGGAAACCTGCGGAAACCTCATTGTGTGCATGCATGAGAACTGAAGTTTTCCCCTTCTTGAGTTATGTCTTCATTGTTATTGGGTTGTCATCATATTTACTTTTCCAGTTCAATTGTAAAACTACATAGCTATAACTTAACTTTGATTCTGTATTTGTTTCTCTCTTCTCTTATACTGAAAATCTTGATTTCTAACAATGTTCACATAATCGTTGGTCTGTGTATCTAGTATATGTACACACACACCATTTCTAAATAATACCAATATTGCTGTTAAGAATGGTTGAATGAGATTTTAAGGTTTTGCAGCTCTGTATGGTGTTAGAAAACATTTAACTATAGGTTACTTCTTTTTATTGTGTTTCACTTTAGTGTACTTGAAAGATACTGCATGTTTTACAAATTGAAGATCTGTAGTAACCCTAAACTGAGGAAGTCTGTTTGCATTATTTTTCCAACAGCATGTGTTCACTTTGTATCTCTGTCACAGTTTGGTAGTAATTTCAGTCATTCAGACTTCTCATTATTATTACGTCCATTAATGGTGATCTGTCATCAGTGATCTTTGTTGTTACTATTGTAATTGTTTTGGGGTGCCATGAGCCATATAAGATGAACTTAATTGATAAATGTGTGTTCTGACTGCTCCACCCACTGGCCCATCCTCTTCTTGGGCATCCCTATTTCCTGAGACACAAAAGTACTGAAATTAAGCTGGGCGCAGTGGCTCACGCCTGTAATCTCAGCACTTCAGGAGGCTGAGGTGGGCAGATCACCTAAGGTCAGAAGTTCAAGACCAGCCTGACCATCATGGAGAAACATTGTCTCTATTAAAAATACAAAATTAGCCGCGCCTGGTGGCACACGCCTGTAATCCCAGCTACTCTGGAGGCTGAGGCAGGAGAATCGCTTGAACCCGGGAGGCGGACGTTGCAGTGAACTGAGATGGCGCCATTGCACTCCAGCTTGGGCAACAAGAGTGAAACTCCTTCTCAAAAAAAAAAACTGAAATTAGAGTAATTAATCACCCTCCAATGGCCTCTAGTGCTCAAGTGAAAGAGAATGTCGCACGTCTTTCACTTTATATCAAAAGCTAGAAATGATGAAGCTTAATGAGAAAGGCATATCAAAAATTGAGACAAGCTGAAAGCTAGGCCTCTTGGGCCAAACAGTTAAAGTTGTAAATGCAAAGGTAAAGTTCTTGAAAGAAATCAGAACTGCTACTGCAGTGAACACGTGAATGATAAGAAAGCAAAACAGAGTTAGTGCTTCTATGGAGAAAGTTTTTGTGGTCTGTATAGACGATCAAACAAGCCACAACATCCCTTTTAGCCAAAGCCTAATCCATGCAAGAGCCCTGACTTTCTTACATTCTGTGAAGATTGAGAGATGTGAGGAAACTGCAGAAGAAAAGTTTGAAGCTAGCAGGTGTTGGTTCATCAGGTTTAAGGAAAGCAGTCATCTCCATAACAAAAGTACAAGGTGAAGCAGCAAGTATCGATGGAGAAGCTGCAGTGAGTTATAATATCCAGAAGATCTAGCAGAGCTCATTGATGAAGGTGGGCCATGCTACACAACCGACAACCGATTTTAAAACAATGTAGATGAAAGAGCCTTCTGTTGGAAGACGATGCTATCTAAGAATTTTATAGCTGGAGAGGAAAAGTTAGTGCCTGGCTTCAAAGCTCTTCTTGATAGGGGCTAACGTGCCTGGTGACTTCAAGTTGAAGTCAGTGCTCATTGACCATTCTGAAAATCCTAGGGCCCTTGAGAACTATGGTAAATGTATTCTGCCTGTGCTTTATAAATGGAACAACAAAGCCTGCGTGAGAGCACATCTGTTGATAGCATAGTTTACTGAATATCTGAAGCCTACTGATATGATTTGGGTACTTTGTCCCCTCTGAGTCTCATGTTGAAATGTGACCTCCAACGTCGGGGGTGGGCCTAGTGGGAAGTGTTTGGGTCATGGGGGCAGATCCCTCATGAATGGCTTAGTGCGTACGTCCCCAACCCACGCGCCGCAGATCAGTACCAGTTTGGTACCAATTTGTGGCTTGTTAGGAACTGGGCGGTACGGGAGGAGGGGAGCGGCAGGCAAGCGCACATTCCTGCCTGAGCTCTGCCTCCTGTCAGATCAATGGTGGCATTAGACTGTCATGGGAGTGTGACCCCCTTTTGTGAACTGTGCATGTGAGGTATCTGGGTTGAGTGCTCCTTATGGGACTCTGACCAATGCCTGATGAGGATCTGAGGTGGAACAGTTTCATCCCGAAACCATCCCGCATGGTCTGTGGAAACATTGTCTTCCACAAAATCAGTCTCTGGTGCCAAAAAGTTTGGGGACTGCTGGCTTCGTGCCATCTCCTTGGTGGTGAGTGAGTTCTTGCTCAGTTCCCGAGAGATTTGGTTGGCTAAGAGAGCTTGGGGCCTCTCCTTTCTCTCTCGTGCTCTCTCTTGTGCTCTCTCTCTCTCGCTCTCTCTCGCTCTCTCCTCTCTCTCTCTCTCTCTCTCTCCCTCCCTCCCCCTCCCACCCCGTCTCTCCCTCTCTCCCCCACTCCTTTTGACACATCTGCTCCCCCTTTGCCTTCTGCCATGATTGCAAGCTTCCTGAGGCCTCACCAGGAGCAGATGCTGGTGCAGTGTTTTCCATACAGCCTGCAGAACTGTGAGCCAAATAAACCTCTTTCCTTTATAAATTACCCAGCCTCAGGTATTCCTTTATAGCAATGCAAACAGACGAACACACGTATTGTTGAGACCTAATGCTCAGAAAAAAAAAAGATTCCTTTCAAAGTATTACTGCTCATTGGCAATGCACCTGGTTACCCAAGAGCTTGATGGAGAGGTACAAGGAGATTAATGTTGCTTTCATGCCTGCTAATACAACGTCCATTCTGTAGCCCATGGGTCAAAGAGTAATTTTGACTTTCAAGTCTTATTATTTAAGAAATACATTTCATAAGGCTATAGTTGTATAGATAGTGATTCTTCTGATTCATCTGGACAAAGTAAATTGAAAACCTTCTGGAAAGAATTCACCATTTTATTTTATTTTTTGATTCTTTTAATTTATAGTCTGTTTATTTTAGGTCTTTAAAAACACTTTTAAATTTCACACAGCAAATTTTAAATCATATAAGGAAGCATATTTGAACTTTGTGAATTTAATCTATGTTCATTGAAAACTCTTTTTTTCCCTGCACACTTTTAAAATGAGAGTACAATAGTAAAGTACTTAAAATTAAACTGGGGAAAAACACATGCACGCTTTTCTCAATCATTTACTGCTCTGATCTAGACCTTAATTTCTAAAATATGTAATACCTTTCATCATTCTTAAATTCTATTACCAAATAATGGTTAGTGTTATAGAAAGTTATTCTCCAAGTACCCAAAGCTTTACATTTACTTAATATCTGAGAAAATATCACCTACCAATTAAGTTCTTTACTTAAGAACTAAAGAATGATCACATTTCTAGCCTCCTTTACAGGGCCTAATAACTCAACCAGGCCTTAAGGCCTGTGCTAATTTAAATTTCCTATTATTAACTGAGACAAACCCTGAAGAATTACATTCAGAATTTACAAAGATACTCTTAGCAATGGATCTATTACAGGCTTAGGTGCAGTCTTTTAGAATTAAAAATCCAAATTTAATATGTATATTTACCTCCTGGGGTCTTTCAAGTCCGTATCATTTAGGCTTATATAGATAATTATGGTAACCATTTTTAGGTTTGTAATTGTTTGATACCCGGATGATAAAGGCAGAAATGTAATTCTCAAGTCCTTGAAATTAATGTAATTAAAAGCTTAGCTGACTGCAGAGTAGGTGAGGGTTTCTTAAAAATCAGATTTGTTGACTGGGCGAGGTGGCTCACGCCTGTAATCCCAACACTTTGGGAGGCTGATGCAGGCAGATCACCTGAGGTCAGGAGTTCAAGACTAGCCTGGCCAACATTGCGAAACCCCATCTCTACTAAAACTGCAAAACTTAGCAGGGCATGGTAGTGGGCACCTGTAATCCTAGCTCCTGGGGAGACTGAGGCAGAATTGCTTGAACCTGAGAGGCGGAGTTTGCAGTGAGCTGAGATGGCGCCACTGTACTCCAGCCTGGGTGACAGAGCGAGAGTCCATCTCAAAAAAAAAAAAAAAAAAAGATTTAAGACACAGTTTTCTCATTACTGGTAGGATCGGTTGGTCATAAAGATATTTAATAGTATTTAACATAACCTAGCACAGAAAATTGGTTAAAAAAAGTTTTTTAAAATTAGGTAATGTAAAAAGCCAACATGAACTTTATGCAAGATGGGAATATATCTTCAAATTCAGGCTTTTAATAAAATCGTAGGCCAGGCGCAGTGGCTCACGCCTGTAATCCCAGCACTTTGGGAGGCCGAGGCGGGTAGATCAGCTGAGGTCAGGAGTTCAAGACCAGCCTGGCCAACATGGTGAAACCCCATCTCTACTAAAAATACTAAAAATTAGCTGGGCGTCGTGGTGGGTGCCTGTAATCCCAGCTGCTCAGGAGACTGAGGCAGGAGAATCACTTGAACCGGGAGGTGGAGGTTGCAGTGAGCCGAGATCATGCCATTGTACTCCAGCCTGGGCAACGGGGAAAACTCTGTTTAAAAAAAAAAAAAAAAAAAAAGTAACATGTTCTGTATATAAATATTGTATTTAGTTCCTTGTGTCCAAGAATGTTATCTATAAAACGGAAAGCAATAAGAATAGTGAATGATAATTTAATTTGCAATTCTAAAAACATGACTTGAGAAAAAAATCCCATAAAACTTGGTTCAAAGTTTAACTGCTTATGTTTAATACAAATCAGAGTGTTTAAATTCACAATACAAGTTCTATCAATCTTGGGCATTTAAATATTATTTGTATGAATATTATCAATTTTATTGATATTATTAACAAATACTACTTTCAGTGTACAGATGTACCTTATTTTCTAGTTATTATTTGTTTTTTTTTTGGGACGGAGTCTTGCTGTTTTTTTGGGACGGAGTCTTGCTCTTGTCGCCCAGGCTGGAGTGTAATGGTGCGATCTCCACTTACTGCAGCCTCTGCCTCCCAGGTTCAAGTGATTCTCCTGCCTCAGCCTCCTGAGTAGCTGGGATTACAGGCACCCACCACCACACTCAACTAATTTTTGTATTTTTAGTAGAGACAGGGTTTCACCATGTTGGCCAGGCTGGTGTCAAACTCCTGACCTCAGGTGATCTGCCCGCCTTGGCCTCCCAAAGTGCTGGGATTACAGGTGCGAGCCACCGCGCCCAGCCAAGTTATTGTTTAATAGTAGATAAGGTAGATTGTTCCCTGAAGTGCTAAGTTATCATCCAGTGGGTTATTTGCCATTGTTCCTTTTCTGCCTTTTCTTGTTGGCAAATCGTATCCTGTGCTGCTTGGTGCATTTTCTTTTTTTTTTTTTTTTTGAGACGGAGTCTTGCTCTGTCGCCTGGGCTGGAGTGCAGTGGCCGGATCTCAGCTCACTGCAAGCTCTGCCTCCCGGGTTCACGCCATTCTCCTGCCTCAGCCTCCCAAGTAGCTGGGACTACAGGTGCCTGCCACCTCGCCCGGCTAGTTTTTTGTATTTTTAGTAGAGACGGGGTTTCACCGTGTTAGCCAGGATGGTCTCGATCTCCTGACCTCGTGATCCGCCCGTCTTGGCCTCCCAAAGTGCTGGGATTACAGGCTTGAGCCACCGCGCCCGGCCTTGGTGCATTTTCTTTAGTATTACCAGAGTCAGAGATTTTAAGGGTAAAAGTAAAAGTGTGAGTTTACATACCATCACTGTGGTTACATCTTCCAGAGACGACTACCTTTGTTTTGAAAGATCTTCCTGGAACACTGACTTCACTTCCACCATATCTGAATTGCTAGATACAGTAAGTTTTTTTCCTGAAAGTTCTGGTCTTTCTTCTACAACTTTGGACATCCAAACTGGTATTACCAAGATGACCGAGAGTTCTCGACTCAAGCCTACAGAAGAAAAGATGCATCCCTTCGCAGGTGTCTCAGCTGCTGCTGTAGGTCATAGTCAGGATTTGCCATCTTAGATGCCTGAGGCACGTTTGTGATTCTTGGAAGGAGGTCAAAATACCAATTTTTTTTTTTTTTTTTTGAGACGGAGTCTTGCTCTGTCACCCAGGCTGGAGTGCAGTGGCCAGATCTCAGCTCACTGCAAGCTCCGCCTCCCAAGTTTAGGCCATTCTCCTGCCTCAGCCTCCCGAGTAGCTGGGACTACAGGCGCCCGCCACCTCGCCCGGCTAGTTTTTTGTATTTTTTAGTAGAGACAGGGTTTCACCGTGTTAGCCAGGATGGTCTCGATCTCCTGACCTCGTGATCCGCCCGTCTCGGCCTCCCAAAGTGCTGAGATTACAGGCTTGAGCCACGGCGCCCGGCCAATACCAACATTAATAGGAGTTTGGAAGAAGTTGATTCTAATCCTCATGGATGACTTTGCGGGCTTCAGGGATTCAAGGCTTCAGTGGCGGGAGTCACTGCAGATGTGATGGAAACAGCAAGAGAACTGGAATTAGAAGTGGAGCCTGAAGATGGGACTGAATTGCTGCACTCTCATTAAACTTGAATAAATGAGGAGTTGCTCCTTATCGATGAGCAAAGAGAGTGGCTTCTAGAGAGGGAAACTTCTGGTGAAGAGGCTGTTGAAACATTGTTGAACGCTTCAGACATTGCTGAAATAACAACAAAGGATTTAGAATATTTCATAAACCTTAGTTCATAAAGCAGCAGTTTGAGAGAATTAACTCCAAATTTGAAAGAAGTTTTACTGTGGGCAAAATGCTATCAACAGCATCTTCGTGAATGGGAGAGTCAGTCATGCAAGAAACTTCATTGTTGTCTTATATTGAGAAATTGTCAACAGCCACCCCAACTTTTAGCAACCAGCACACTGATGAGTCAGCAGCCATCAACATTGAGGCAAGACCCTCCACCAGCACAAAGATTACGACTTGCTAAAGGCTCAGATAATCATGAACATTTTTTTTAAGCCATAAAGTATTCTCTAGGTAAGGCATGTACTTCTTAAAAGACGTAATGCTTTCGCACACTTAATAGACTACGGCGTGCCGTGAACATAATTTTTATATGCATTGGGAAATTTAAAAACCTATGAGTGACTCACTTTTTTATTTGCTTTATTGTGGTGGTCTAGAACCAAACCCACAATATCTCCAAAGTATGCCTCTCCCTAATCTCAATGTCCCCCATGACAATCTGTGAAAACTGTGTTCTTCAAGCTTGTTCCTCTGTGATTGTCACCACTGTTCTCGAAGAGAGAACATTTTACTCTTCCCATGCAGTATTTGGAACAAAATGCCTTAAAGGCCAGCACAGTACATTGTCATGGCTGTATGTCTACCTTATAAGAGAGGAGGATTCATTATTTTAATAGACAACCGGTTGTTTAGATTTAGCAAGGTGCGTTTGGTGTAAGAACTGAAGTTGTAAACACTCTGCCAGCCGGAAAGCACCTTCCTCCCATAGCCACTGGCTGTATCTCCAACACCATACAAATACATGGTCAGAGGCCACCAGAAACAGCAGGAGGGAGGAGATGGAGGATTCATAATTATGCGATTGCACACTTAATAGACTACAGTATAGTGTCAATATAACTGTGTTTTTGTTTTTGTTTTTGTTTTGAGATAGTCTCGCTCTGTCGCCCAGGCTGGAGTGCAGCGGCACTCGATCTCCGCTCTCTGCAACTTCTGCCTCCCGGATTCAAGAAATTCTCTGCCTCAGCCTCCCAAGTAGCTGAGATTACAGGTGCATGCCACTACACCTGGCTAATTTTTGTATTTTTAGTAGAGACGGGGTTTCACCATGTTGGCCAGGCTGGTCTCAAACTCCTGACCTTGTGATCTGCCCACCTTGGCCTCCCAGTGTGCTGAGGTTACAGGCATGAGCCACTGCACCAGGCCAGTATACGCACTGGGAAGCCAAAAAAATTTGTGTGACTTGGTCTATTGTGATATTTGCTTAATTTCATGGGTCTGGAACTGAACCCACAATATTTTTGAGGTATTCCTGTACATATGTGTAATCAAAACACTGTTTAATTGGTTATTTTTTCTGTGCAATTATTTTAATAACCCAATAGTTAACTTTGTACATTTTTTAAGAATTGATTTTTCCCCCATATTGATTTAATCTAATTTAAATACCATATTTTTCATTCCTAAAGATTTGAGTTGGGTCTTCTTAAATGTCTTCCATTTGATTTGGCTTCTTAACAGGCTTGTGCCTTCTTCTACCATTTGAACATACGGAGTATATTTATTTTTATTTTATATTTTTGAGACGTAGTCTTGCTCTTTTGCCCAGGCTAGAGTGCAGTGCCGCGATCTCGTCTCACTGCAACCTCCACCTCCTGGGTTCAAGCAGTTCTCTTGCCTCAGCCTCCGAGGAGCTGGGTCTACTGGCGCCCGCCACCACACCTAACTAATTTTTGTATTTTTTAGTAGAGATGGGGTTTCACCATGTTGGCCAGGCTCGTCTCAAACTCCTGACCTCAGGTGATCTGCCTGCCTCTGCCTCACAAAGTGTTGGGATTATAGGCATGAGCCACTGTGCCTGGCCTTAGAGTATAATTATAATAGCTGTTTTATGTCTTCGTCCACTGACTGTATTTTTTGTGTCATTTCTGACTCTGTTTCTACTTACTGATTTTTCGTTTGATCATAGATCATGTTTTTCCTGTGTCTTCTATTCCTGCTTTTATTTCTGAAAAGTGTGTCTACTGGTACTAATACAAGGACCTTTTAATGACCATTTCAGTTATAAATTAAAAGGCTATTTTACTTTTACTGTCAGAGATTAAGTTTGTCTGTTTTTCACTTTTAGGACTCTTTAATTTCACTTGAAGGCAAAAAAAAGTCAAGGACATTTTGTAAAAAGAAACATTTAAAGCTTATTTTCTTAAACTGTATAGTGAAAAATATAACCGACTAAAAATCTTGTAAATCATGATGATGGGATGATCGTTGAACTTTTTATATGTTCTTGTAAAGATACTGCTTTCGACTTACAGATTAGATGTTACCGTATCCACTTGAAGAATGTCAGCTTTCTGAAAATCAAAGGCTTTTTGTTCCAACCCTTTCCTTCCTTAAAGTGTAATTTTTGCTTGAATTCTTTGATCCTGAGTTACCCTGCACAGGGTGAGTGTTGAGTGAGATTTGGGAATGAAACTGCCATGGCAGTTGACTTTTAACTAGCTCCTTTGTAGTCTGTATGGCTTTTAGCCCAGGCATTTAGACAGTAGATGGTTAGTGTTTGGCCTGTAGAGAAATGTCCTGTCATTTCAGAGGAACAGATCTGAACTAAGCACACAGAATGCCCGTTTCATTGTTGATTAAGACTTAGGTGGCTGGAGAAGGCACTTAATTCAGTTGGATATTGACTGTGCAGAGAGAAACAGCTGCTTTTGAAAACAAGCTTAGATCAAGTTCTTTGTGGCAGTGTCCATGCAGAAGCTGTGGGCATAGACAATGAGATGCTTGTTTTATTTCCTGAAAATACCTCTGGGAAAAACCTAAGAGAATAAACATTGTGTGTACGTTTCAGTGTGACTCAGCCACTGGGAGCTTCCATCCATGACGATGTCACAGGCAGAGCCAGGCCCGAGTCAGATGAACTGGCTTTTGGGTTGGTTATTTTCTTCACTTTGCTCTACTCACCTAGAACATTAAAATACTGGCAGTTACCTTGTAATATTTTATGGAGATAAGTGACATTATGTGTATGGTATATGGAACAAAATTCCTGACACACGTCAGGCATCCAGAAAATGTCCTCTGTTGACCTCCTCTGGTTGTTCTTAGAACATGGATTTGGTTACTCCTAAGTCATCAGTGTTGTTTGTTTTGTGGTCTTACCTGAGGTTCCTAATACTGAATTTTAGTTTTGCAGAGGTATTTATAACTCTGACTTTTGACTTCTTATGTGGGTGAAATTTAAGATCCACTGGACTTTCATTGTCTTAGATAATGAAAAAGTATTTTTTTTTGAAAAATTGGAGGTCTTAATAAGACAGGCATAATTTTGCTAATTGGACTTCCATGACAGTCCGCAATCTTCCTATACATTTTGGTTTTAGACAGCTGCATTAGCTTGCTAGTGCTGCCCCTCACCTCTACCTCCCGCCCACTACACACATACACTGAGTGGCTTAAAAAACAAGAATTTATTTCTCACAGTTGTGGAGACTGGGAAGTCCGGGCTCAAGGTGCCAGCAGGGTTGGCTTCTGGTGAGGTCTCCTCTCTCCTTGGATTGCAGACAGCAGCCTTCTCTCTGTATCCTCACGTGGCCTTTTCTCTGTGGATGCACTAACCTGGTGTCTCTCCTTACAAGGACACCAGGCATGCCAAACTAGTAATGACCTTATTTAACCTTATACCTCCTTAAAAGTGCTATCTCCAAACATCCTCCCATTGGGAGCTGGGGCTTCAACATGAATTTTGGAGAGACAAAATTCAGGCCACAATAGCAGCTCTCCTCTGTCTTGGTTTTGGAAAGTCAGCAGAAGCCGCAGTGAGAACATTGCTGTGGTACTAGGTTTATTTGTAGGCTTTTTATCATCCTGCGTCTTCAATGGATGACGCATTCTCACTTTGTTTTCTCTTCTCTACCCTTTGCACTGCTTGTATGTCTACAATGCAGTGGCTTTCAATCTTTTTTTGACCATGACCTACAGACAGAAATATATTCACGCGTGTGTGCGTCACTCGAACATTATTTTACAAATCAGTAGCTCTTCTTAGGAGTTTGCATATATTCTGTTTTGTATTATTATTATTTTTTTTTTGAAGAAAGGTATTTTGAGATGTGCTACTTTATGTAGTTTGAAAACCACTGCTGTAGTGTAGTTTCAGAACCGTGGTATGTGACATATATTGAAGGACTTTCCCTTTTAATCTTTTGCGGTCATGGATGTGTGGTCGGCTTGCATTGATTTGTGGAATTCGTGGAACCCATCGTAAGACTTTCCTGTAGAGGAAATTATAGTCTGGAAAATTTCCCTGCCATTTGGCAACTTCTGTAGGAAATAGAAGCCAGTAGGGTGGAAAAGTTTCATCATATTGATTGTCTTTGCTGGGAGAAGCATACAATTATGTCTTATATTCAGAAGCAGGGTAGATTGGAACAAAACCTTACTATGACTCAGTGATAGATTTTTTTGATGTGTGGTTTATTTTCTCTTTTAAGGTGTGGGTTGGTTTTTGTGTTAGAATTATCTTTCTCTATGATTAGCTCCTTCCCAGTAGGTAGAATGAATTTTTTAAAGAATAAAAGTGTAGTTTTTTGATGACGTTGTCCCAAATCTTAATTCCATAGGGATATGTTATGTTGGGGCTTGATGATAATTTATTCACGTTATCTAAAGTTATCAGTTGAGGAAGACGCATGCGGTTAGCTGGGTTAGCTGTTACCAGTTAATGGTGTTAGCCTCTGTGAACTTAATAGCAGGATAAATGAAAAACTGTATCAGGTCGCCCAAAAGGATGCATTTGGGAGGATGGGAGTGGAGGGAGAGAGCTTGCTGTAAGTGGAAGCACAGAGTATCTCTTTTAATGCCCAGCCATAGCAAGAACTGGGTCTGAGGGTGATGTAAATGATACTTAAAAATTCAAAATTCAAATGTGGCCGGGCGCGGTGGCTCAGGCCTGTAATTCCAGCACTTTGGGAGGCCGAGGCAGGCAAATCACAAGGTCAGGAGTCTGAGACCATCCTGGCTAACACGGTGAAACCTCGTCTCTACTAAAAATATAAAAATTAGCGGGCGTGGTGGCGGGCACCTGTAGTCCCAGCTGCTGGGGAGGCTGAGGCAAGAGAGTGGCGTGAACCTGGGAGGTGGAGCTTGCAGTGAGCCAAGATTGTACCACTGCACTCCAGCCTGGGTGACAGAATGAGACTCTGTCTCAAAAAAAAAAAAAAAAAAAAATTCAAATGTAGCAGGGCCAGGCGCGGTGGCTCACGCCTGTAATCCCAGCACTTTGTGGGGCCAAGGCAGACAGATCACGAGGTCAGGAGTTCAAGACCAGCCTGACCAACATGGTGAAACCGTATCTCTACTAAAAATACAAAAATTAGCCAGGCGGGGTGGTGTGTACCTGTGGTCCCAGCTATTTGGGAGGCTGAGATGGGAGAATCTCTTGAACCCAGGAGACAGAGTTACAGTGAGCCGAGATTGCACCACTGCACTGCAGCCTGGGCGACAGAGAGAGACTCTATCTCCCAAACGAAAAAAAAAAAAAAATTCAAATATAGCTTTTTATAGAAGGACCCCAGAGTACTTCCAGGTTGTAGAGAGTCATTTCATGCCCTGGTTTGCCCTTCATTTGACATGATTTTGGACAAATACTTGAGCCTCCATTTCCTCACTCAGTCTTCATCACACATCAGTGAGATCGCATCTGGAACAGACCAGCACCACAAAGGTGAGTCTTCTCCCTGCTTTAGTTCGTCTTTGTTCCTGCAACTCTTGGTTCTCTCTTCTTCTGGATTAGTGAGAGGGTCCATGAAAACAAATAGCAAAAAATCGAGGTCCCATAAAATGCTACCTTTTCAGCTTATTCTTCACTTTTTTTTTTTTTCTTCAGTATTCTGAGTAATGGGTTTTATTGTAATGGATAATAAAGGATAAAGACCTAGAAAGAAAAGGTCTTAAAGTGCCAAGGAAAAGCAGAGCCCTGGGCTACCCCAGGTGCTTGTGCAAGATGATCAGCTTGGGTTGAACCCAACTTAGTGATGTGATAGAGAGACACCATTGTTGACCCACTGGATTTAGAGAAGGGTGTTCTTGTGGCTGACACCTACACACCTGCCACCTGGGGACACTGAACAGGGCAGGGAGACTTAAGCCAGTGGCAGGTAAACCAGATGTACCCCTAAGTCGGGTCAGCGTGGCGTGTGTTACAACCAGCTGAGGAACGAAGCAGACGCTCTGGGCCTCAGTGCAGGTGGGGAAAGGTCAGAAGCTTCAAGAGAGTCATGCTGGGAAGCCTAGAGTAGCTGGGTTTGATTTTGTTTTAAAACACACTTTCCCAATTGTAAGAGGGATGGGGAGCCTGAAGGGCCAGGGGTTTCGTGATACCGCGGGAACCCTCCCAGACGGCAGGAAGAGGAGAGCAAGAGGACCGGGACCCTCACCGCAGAGGGAGCTTCTGCTGCACCTGAGTGGGCTGCTCCTTGGGCTTCTGTGATCCTTGGAGAGCAGGACACAGGAGGTGGGACCGAGGGGCAGTAGGGCAAGGTCACTGGCCAAGGGCTCTTGGTGCAGGGACGGGGGAGTCATGGCCTGTGAATAGAGACCTCGGGCAGAGAGAAGCCTGGGCCCTCCCAGCTCTAATGGGAACGCTGGCTTTAGTGATGACTGAAGGATACTGCTTTGGCCACTGCCTTGCCCCAAAATGGGGGAAAATTCAAAAATAAGCACCATTGTTTTAAACTTCCGTTATTCCTTATGAAGTATTCTATTAGATACTTCTTTTTATTCCTTCCCTAAGTGTCTGCTCAGAACAACAGTCCTACTACAGAGAGATGTTTTTCGTTCTCATGGACCCCAAAGCAGCCACAAGTCCAGAGCCAGTCCCCTGGCACCTTCTTGTGTGGGGTGTTTATATTTACATTCCAGGGAGAGGAAGGCTGCATATAACATGCGGAGAGAAAGATGACTGAGCAAAATGCATGTGTGGCTTTTTTTTTTTTTTTTTTGAGACAGAGTCTCGCTCTGTCACCCAGGCTGGATTGCAATGGCGTGGTCTCAGCTCACTGCAGCCTCCTCCTCCCAGGTTCGAGTGATTCTCCTGACCTAGCCTCCCAAGTAGCTGGGGTTAGGGGGGCCTACCATCACGCCTGGTTAATTTTTGTGTTTTTAGTAGAGATGGAGTTTTAACATGTTGGCCAGGCTGGTCTCAAACTCCTGTCCTCAAGTGATCCACTCACCTCGGTCTCCCAAAGTGCTGGGATTACAGGCGTGAGCCACTGTGCCCGGTCCATATCTGGCTTTTGGGTAAGTGGTGGGTGGCTCTGGGCACCATATCCCTCTCACACTGGCTAAATGACTCAGCTCTGTTGTTCGTCTCATTTCTTTGAGGTTAGAATATCTCCTGCTTCCCATTTTGGAAACCTGCCTACACTAGAAACACCTGATGCCCACATATTTTTGTTGTCCAGGACCGTGTGTGCTTCTAGTCAGTGGACCTTGTTGAGCATCTGCTGTGTGCCAGGCCCTTCATGAGGAACTGGGAACAGTCCCCGTGTCAAAGTGCCCGTTGTCCAGTAGAGATGATGAGAATAGAGAGGAAATACAACTAAAATGACTAAGCTTTTTGCTTAATGCTTTAATAATGTGGTGATTAAAAAATGTTGTCATTGAAAGAAATGAATTTACACCTATGATTTAATGCCTTTGTGTTTCTGTTTTAACATGTACTGTAAGACCTCTTTTTATGTATGTTTTTAACGGCCATTGCTGTAAATGCTGTGAAGTATACATTTGTAAGCTGTAAATTTCCTAGGCCCTTGCTTGCTGTGTTGCAGCTATGTTGGGTGCAAGTGGCAGCCCCTGGGGCCTTCAGCAGAGCCCTGGCAAGAGGCTCTTTGCTCCATGGACTTGGGCTTCGGCACCTCTTGAAGGGACTCTTCTTTTCATGGGAGAACTTTGCAAGGCTGCTCAGGATTGGTCTGCCGTTCTGGGCTTGTTCCATGCTGGAGTAGCTGAATAATTAGAAATGTTTCTGTCATTTGAGTGGAGATGGTCGGAGTTCTGTGCGTTAGTAGGGTGGGTCGGATGGTCACAGAACAGTCCCAGCGGTCACTCACTTGGCCACCTGGCCCATCCGTGTGGCAGTAGGAGTGATGCTTGCATATCCCACTGCTGCGGGGAGGGGCACCACAGCCCCGATGGGGGTGCCTTCCATTTCATCTGGCAAACCGTGGCCCAGGGTATGAGAGCCCAGATGTTTTAATAACATCAACACGGGGATACACAGTATTTAGAAAATGAGTTCATGTTCTAGGAATTACTTTCATTGCATTTTTTAAGCTCTGTATCTTTTTCTGTTCGAATCCAGGTGCAACATTAGAGGAAATCAACCAGCACTGGGACTGGCTGGAACAAAATCTCCTTCACACCTTGTCCGTCTTTGATAATAAAGATGACATTGCCAGTTTTGTCAAAGGGAAGGTAAAGGTAGGTCCCTTGAGTTTAACGTTTCTCCCTATCTTTCCATCTTTGTTCCTTAAGACATTTCGAACACTGTAGCATACTAACAGTTTTTTCTGCTAACTGAACTTTTTGGCTTAGTACGTAAAGCCAGATAAGTTTCATTTATCACCTGTCTTAACTTTATAGTCAGTCTAGCAACATACACCTGACATGTTAAAAAACAGACTTGGTCTGACGCTGTGGCTCACTCTTGTAATCCCAGCACTTTGGGAGGCCAAGGTGGGTGGATCACGAGGTCAGGAGATCGAGGCCGTCCTGGTGAACACGATGAAACCCCGTCTCTACTAAATCCAAAAAAATTAGCTGGGCGTGGTGGCAGGCGCCTGTAGTCCCAGCTACTCGGGAGGCTGAGGCAAGAGAATGGCGTGAACCTGGGAGGTGGAGCTTGCAGTGAGCCAAGATTGTGCCACTGCACTGCAGCCTGGGGGACAGAGCGAGACTCCGTCTCAAAAAAAAAAAAAAAAGACTTTATTCTCAGGCTTAGTTTTTGTTATTCTTTACAGGAGTGAAGGCCCTTTTTTATCGCCGGAAAAAAAAATAATGTTAAGATTTATGTTTTTGCAGAGCAACATGTTATTTGACTTCTTAAATCACCTTTTTTTTTTTTTTTTGCAGTTGTGACATCTTGTCACACTATTCTGTTGGATCTACCACTTTCCTCCTGCTAGAAGTGGATGTTTATTCTTAAAATATGTAAATTAAATGTAATGAAAGCCAATTAAGTTTTGAGTTGGCAAGAGAGGAATATTTTGGGAGGTATCTGTGATGCCTCCTGTGAGTTAGTCTTATATAACTGGCCTCCCTGCAATAACGTGATGGATCATCAGTGCTTTCAAAGCTCCATTGGGCTGGGAGAGATAGTTTCTCATTCTAAATTTAACTCTCTCATTAAATACTTTAACACATTAGCGTGTGATACACTTTTCCTTCCTTAGGGTAAAACCTCCTAGCCCTTCGATTTTGTTTTCTGCAGAAAGCTTGGCTTTCTAATACCTCAAGTGCCATGGCTTTGCGTAAAGGGTGTCAAAGCAGATTTTTGATTTTGGAGGAACAAAATCTTTTCCTTCGAGGACTGGGGGATACTTATGGGATCTGGTGAAAGGGAAGGCATCCCAAGTCCAGCCAGCTTGACAATGTCTTCTTGGAGTTATACCTGGCCAGTGGGGTTAGCAGGTGGACTGGGCCATGGTGGGCTCGGGTCGGCCCTCATCCTGGCCCAGCCAACTGTGGCTCACTTCCCTGGGTCATATCACACTTGGGTAGCTACAGAAAGGCCCCATTCAGTGCTATTTTTCACACTTACCCCCACCTGTCTTGGTCTAATGCAAGTTGTAGTGATTCTTTGATTTAGGTATTGCTCTTCTTAATTTGGAGGAAGAAAATTAACTTTTGCTACAGTTGATTTTAAAACAGTTTCTGTAGAATAAGAAAACTTGTCCTTGACTCTCATAGATTTCATGGCTGGGGTCTTGGAAATTACACTGACAAAAGATGAATAAGAGAAAAACAGAGTTTATTTTTGTTGGTTGTTTTTTTGAGACAGGGTCTTGCTCTGTCACTCAGGCTGGAGTGCAGTGGTGCAATCGTGGCTCACATCAGCCTTGACCTCCCAGGCTCAAGTGATCCTCCTGCCTCAGCCTCCTATGTAGCTACGGCTGCAAGCACACACCACCACACCTGGCTAATGTTTTTATTTTTTGTAGAGACGAGTTCTCATTATGTTACCCAAGCTGGTATCGAGCTCCTGGGCTCAAGCAGTCCTCCTGCCTTGGCTCCCCAAAGTGCTGGGATTATAGATGTGAGCCACCACGCCCAGCCAAACAGACTTTATTTGAACACAGAAGCATGCATATGTGTAACAGAAGCTCAGGGATGAGTAACTCACAGGGGTGGTTAGCACTTGGGCTTACATAGCGTCTCAGCGAAGAACAGTGCATTTGTAGAAAGGCGACAAGACTAGAAAAAAGGCCTTTAGGCTTTTGGGGCAGCGTACTGTGTGGAAAACGTGTGGAAGCTAAGGGTTCGTTTAGTGAGGTTACGTAGATTCCTCTCAGGACTGTTTCTGGACTTCGGAGGGTTGAGAGCTGTTTCTGGTGACTGAGAGTCAAAGTCCTCTTTGTGGTACAGGAGCAGGACACACCTTGACTAATGGACCTTTAAAAACAGGTCCTGTTTTGAGGCAGATGTCGGGGGAAGACAGCCTTTTTGGTGTTTGCTGTTTCTCAGTTTTCTTCAGCTCCAAATAATCCTTATGCCACAGTGGCATATTTTGGGGTGATACATTCTAGTCCCTGACACTTTGAAGCTAAAATGCTTTGAAAAGTAAGTCCTGAGGAGGCAGGGCTGGGGAGTGAGGGGCCTGCCCGGCCTGAGCCTGGGAAGCACAGCGTGACATTTGATCTCCCTTTCCTCTGGCCAAATCCTAAGGATCTGGGAATTGAGGCCTTCCTACTCATAGCCCGAACCTTTGATGACTCTATAAAACTTTGAAAAATCCCTGTTTCAAGCTGTGCCTGTAACCAGAAGCCATACTTCAAGGAAGGCAAGGGTCAGCACGGCCACCCTCACGCCTGCACCGGGAGCCCCTGGGTCCCACCCTGTAGCCGTGCCTGCTGCCTGTCTGCTCCAGAGCCTTCATAAAGACCCCTCCACGCCTCACTTCCAGAGCAAGGGGAGAGCTCAGCACTCATTATATATTAGATATGCTTTTCAAAAATATTCATCTCTATTAACTAGTACTTCATTAATGTATAATGTCTTGTTAAATAAAATGTGGGAAATAGAGAAAAACATAATGAAGAAAATGAAAATCACTTGAAATTTCATCAGCCTCCAGATTTCTTTTAAAAATAATTTTAGGCCAGGCATGGTGGCTCATGCCTGTAATCCCAGCACTTTGGGAGGCTGAGGGGGGCGGATCAACGAGATCAGGAGATCAAGACCATCCGGGCTAATACGGTGAAACCCCGTCTCTACTAAAATTACAAAACAATTAGCCGGGCATGCTGACGGGCACCTGTAGTCCCAGCTATGTGGGAAGCTGAGGCAGGAGAATGGCATGAACCCAGGAGGCGGAGCTTGCAGTGAGCCAAGATTGCACCACTGCACTCCAGCCTGGGTGACAGAGCAAGACTCCATCTCTAAATAAATAAATAAATAAATAAATAAAAATAATTTTAAATTACATTGTTATTTTAACATCAATGCTCAGGTTTAAGTTGGAGAAAAGCTTATATAATAGTGCAGGGTTTGACAGAAATACCCAAAAAATAGTCTTGTCTTGAGGGACATAGCTTTTCATGAGACATGACATACCTACCTACCTAAAAAAAAAGGGGGGGGGGGAATGTTAATAAAGATAAATGATAGAAGTGTGTGTGTATATGTATGTATTTTTAGAGATGGGGTCTTGCTGTGTTGCCCAGGCTGGAGTGCAGTGGCTGCTCACAGGTGCCGCCATAGTGCACTGTAGCCTCAGACTTTTGGGCTTACATGATTCTCCTGCCTCAGCCTCCTGAGTAGCTGGGATTTGAATCATAAATGTATTTTTACAATCAGGTAGCATATGTGAGGCTTGGGGCCCAGGAGTTCCTAAACAGCTGCTCATGTGAAGGTAACAAGAAGATATTCTCAGCGAAGGATTTTGCAGCGAGCTCCAAAATGGGAAATCAGGGATGGGAAATCAGATTTCTGATGGTAGCAATGAGTTGTCAATTAGGAACAAATAGGCCATAAGCGTGAATTCTAGGCTCTTCTACGACCACCCCAGATTATGAAGGACACTAATTGTTACTCATTTTTGGCAAAAAATTATAGATTTAGATGCCTTGTTTTCCCATAAACCCAAGTGCCTTGGAGGTTATTTATGACCTTGGGAACCTTGGCCAATATCCATTTAAGACTGCAGAGTGAGCCACACGGTCAGGCCGGTAGTAGCCTTAAATACCAACATTTTTGAACCTAATGAGGAAGATCTTCATGAGTTTTTCTCAAAAGACTTTTTTTTTTCTTTTCTTTTTTGAGGCAAGGTCTCACTCTGTCATCCAGATCGGAGTGCAGTGGCAGAATCTCGGCTCGCTACAACCTCTGCCTCTGGGGTTCAAGCGATTCTTGTGCCTCAGCCTCCCACGTAGCTGGGATTACAGGTGCGCATCACCACACCTGGCTAAGTTTTGTGTTTTTAGTAGAGATGGGGTTTCACCATGTTGACCAGGCTGGTCTCAAGCTCCTGGCCTAAAGTCATATGCTCACCTCAGTTCCCCAAAGTGCTGGGATTACAGGTGTGAACCACTGCACCTGCATGCTCATAGGACTGACTTTTATCTCAGAGTTGGGTAGTTCTTTGGGATTGATGCCCAGTTCACGGGCCTGAGGCAGTCCTTTTATCCTCATGCCTGTAGAGAAAATTTAGAAAATGATGTTTGCGGCAGGGTGCAGTGGCTCACACCTATTATCCCAGCACTTTGGGAGGCTGAGGCGGGTGGATCACTTGAGGTCGGGAGTTCGAGACCAGCCTGACCAACATGGAGAGAAGCTCTGTCTCTACTAAAAATACAAAATTAGCCAGGCATGGTGGCACATGTCTGTAATCCCAGCTACTCGGGAGGCTGAGGCAGGAGAATCGCTTGAACCCAGGAGGCGGAGGTTGTGGTGAGTTGAGATGGCGCCATTGCACCCCAGCCTGGGCAACAAGAGCAAAACTCCATCTCCAAAAAAAAAAGAAATTGATCATTTGTTTGAGAACTGGGCTTAGAAGTCAAATGATTCACCCAGAGCCTTGTGATCGGTAAGTGGCCGAGTGAGAGACTGGTTCTTGGGTTTTCTGACCCCGACTGCAATTCCTTTTTTTTTCTGCTGCAGCCGTGTGTCTGGGTGGCTGACGGATGACACGGCTGAGCCATTCTCCTCGTCAGATGTGTCTGTCATTGAAGCAGTGCATGCTTCTCTGGGGCCTGTGCGTCTCAGTCCCTCCTGCTTCAGATCCCTTGCACCCCCTGCCTTCCCATTGCCGGCTCACTGAGCAGGGACTGTCATCTCTGTGTGTCAGGCTCTGATAGCCGAGGAGACCAGCAGCAGGCTCGCCGAGCAGGAGGAAGAACCCGAGAAATTCCGAGAAGCCCTGGTGAAGTTTGAGGCCAGGTTCAACTTCCCTGAGGCAGAGAAGCTGGTCACCTACTACTCCTGCTGCTGTTGGAAGGGCAGGGTGCCCCGCCAGGGCTGGCTGTACCTCAGCATCAACCACCTCTGCTTCTACTCCTTCTTCCTGGGCAAGGAACGTAAGTGAGGCCTGGCAGGCTCTTCCCAGATAAAGTTGGCCCTCGGGACTCAGTGCTGCTCCCAGGAAGGGCCGTTAACAGGAAGAGTTGGACAGATTTAAATAAATGGTGGAGATGACACCGGGTGACACTTGATTACTTATATATGCTACTACTAACAGGGGATTACATCTGGAGAATTCACTTTTTCTACTGCCTGAAGAAACATTCTGTATAGTTCACTTATATAGCCACTAAGGGGTTTTTACTTCTGTAAGTTGTTTAGAAAACATAGTGTTATTACTGATGGCTTAATACTGCTCAAAGTGTAGAACATATTCCTGCTTTTTTTTTTTTTTTTTTTTTTTTTTTGAGGTGGAGTCTCACTCTGTCGCCCAGGCTGGAGTGTGCAGTGGCGCCATCTCAGCTCACCACAAGCTCCGCCTCCCGGGTTCACGCCGTTCTCCTGCCTCAGCCTCCCGAGTAGCTGGGACTACAGGCGCCCACCACCGTGCCTGGCTAATTTTTTGTATTTTTTGTAGAGATGGGGTTTCACCGTGTTTGCCAGGATGGTCTCGATCTCCTGACCTCGTGATCCGCCCGCCTCGGCCTCCCAAAGTGCAGGGATTACAGGTGTGAGGCACCGCACCTGGCCATATTCCTGCTTTTTAACAAAGCAGGCCATTAAAAAAATTCCCGGCACTGAAGGTCAGGACTGCCCCTTGGAAGACTGGCTGGATATGCAGTTGCTTCCAGAAGGGGAATTCTTCACTATCTCCTTGAGATTCATGCACTGATTGACTGCTCACGTATTTATCCGGTGGCAGGAACTGTCCTAGGCAATGGGATTCGCAGGTGAAAAAGCGAAGCCACAAGTGTCAGTTGTATATTGAATGTTTAAAAAGTCATTCCCACAGAAACTTCTTCCAGAACCAAATACTGTTGTAAGTGCTCATGTCGGGTAATATGGAAGCTGCATATGTGAGTGTGTAATTTTGGTTTCTTTCTTGCTTTACATTTCAAGTTGAACCAGTGAGAGGAGCTTCTCTTGGGGGTCTGCTGTGGCTGGCTTCTGGCACGTGGCCTTCCTTTCCCAGCTCGCCAGCCTTGGTTCTGATGCTCTAGGATACACACCGTATCTGCACAGCCCTTCCGCACCCTCGGGGTGTGCCCTGACCTCACCTTAGCCACCCTGTCTTCCTTCTTTTTGAAATGCTTTTCACAGTTCACCTGGCTTTCTTTCCTTTCTCTGTACTTAGCCTGTTGGAAACTCCTATTCATCCTTCATCCTTCAAAATTCAGTTCAGGTTTTGTCACCTCCAGAAAGCCTTCCCTGGTCCCCATATTATTTGTACTGTATTTGCATTTTTATGCTCGGTCCCAGCAAGTCAGTGGTCGCTTACTCATATGCATGTCTGTTTTCTCTTTGTGAACAAGCTCCTTCAGTGCAGGGTGGGCTCTTCACAAAGGAGATACTTAATGAATGAAAGTTGGTGGCATAGGTGGAGCATATATACCTGTGTATAAAAGAGTTTTTATGAAAGCAGCTAGAAGTAGCTGGAGAAGTTTATTGTCAAGCCTGATGCAGAAATGTGGCCTTTAAAATTGTTAAAGCGCTGAAAGTGGTATTGCAAGATAAATGGAAAGAAATGGTAAAAATAAAAACGTCATTCTCTTATTTGAAAAGGAAAATGAATTGTTTTCTGACACTTACTAGTGATTGTCACTAAACCTTATTGTGTTAGGAGGGTACTATTTGGAAAAAATGGGGCACGGTGGAAAACCCCGCCTCTACTAAAAATACAAAAACTAGCCAGCCATGGTGGTGCACGCCTACGGTCCCAGTTACTTGGGAGGCTGAGGCACAAGAATCGCTTGAACCCCAGAGGTGGAGGTTGCAGTCAGCCGAGATCGCACCAGTGCATGCCAGTCTGGGTGACAAAGCAAGACTCCGCCTCAAACAAACAAACAAACAAAAAGATTTAGGAAAAATAAATGATCCCTAATATGTGGAGACATTTCTGATTTTCAGGTGTTCTGCATGCCTCTCTGATGACAGCAGGCCGCCAGATGTTTAGACTTTCTGTTCTCTTTGCTGACACTGTATTGCCAGCCCTGGCTACCACTGTTAGAAACATTTCTGAGACTAGACCAGGTGTTTCTAAAATGTACTGTTTGTACTATGTTACTTTTTTATTTTTATTTTTATTTTTTATTTATTTATTTATTTTTTGAGACGGAGTCTCGCTCTGTCGCCCAGGCTGGAGTGCAGTGGCCGGCTCTCAGCTCACTGCAAGCTCCGCCTCCCGGGTTCACGCCATTCTCCTGTCTCAGCCTCCCGAGTAGCTGGGACTACAGGCGCCCGCCTCGTCGCCCGGCTAGTTTTTTGTATTTTTTAGTAGAGACGGGGTTTCACCGTGTTAGCCAGGATGGTCTCGATCTCCTGACCTCGTGATCCGCCCGTCTCGGCCTCCCAAAGTGCTGGGATTACAGACTTGAGCCACCGCGCCCAGCCACTTTTTTAAAGTTTCATAAAAACTACTTATACTCTGTCTTCTAAGACTCTAACAACTGTTATTGACAACAGGCTAAAATGTTAAGTCCATTTCTCTCGACGAGATCATGAATGATCCTCGTCTACACACCTCTTTTTCCCATAGCTTACACTGTGAATGCTGTTTTTGAAACCAGAATTTATGTAGATTCAGAAACTTTTGCATAACTGTTAAAGTTTAAATATTCTTGAGAAAGGTGTATGTTGTTAACCTGGTATTTCGGAATAGTGTTCCTTTGAAATACGCGGCAGCCAGCAGCTTGGGAAGTTTTACTTAGATCTTTAAGAAAACCATTAGAACATGAGTTGGGTTTTGACCAACAGCTGGCAGGTGGTCTGTGCTCTTCTTTCCTGCTCTGGTTTAAAGGTGTTTACACCAACAGTGTGTAAGTGTTTCCTTTTCTCCACAACCTCCCCAGCATCTATTATTTTTTGACTTTTTAATAATAGCCATTCTGGCTGGTATGAGGTAGCATCTCATTATGGTTTTGATTTGCATTTCTCTGCTGATCAGTGACGTTGAGCTTTTTTTCCCATATGCTTGTTGGCCGCATGTATGTCTTCTTTTGAAAAGTGTCTGTGTCCTTTGCCCACTTTTTAATGGGGTGGTCTGTTTTTTTCTTGTAAATTTGTTTAAGTTCCTTATAGTTGCTGGATATTAGACCTTGTGAGATGCATAGTTTGCAAAATATTTCCCCTATTCTGTAGGTTCTCTGTTTACTCTGTTGATAGTTTCTTTTGCTGTGCAGAAGCTCTTTCACGTAATTAGATCCCATTTGTCAATTTCTGCTTCTGTTGCAATTGCTTTTTGGCGTCTTCATCATATAATCTTTGCCTGTTCCCATGTCCAGAATGGTTTGCTGGTGTAAATTAGCTCAACCATTGTGGAAAGCAGTGTGGCAATTCTTCAAAGAACTAAAAATAGAACTACCATTCAATCCAGCGTTACCATTACTAGGTATATATCCAAAGGAATATAAATTGCTCAACCACAAAGACACACGCATGCATATGTTCATTGCAGCACTGTTCACAATAGCAAAGACGTGGAACCAACCTAAATGCCCATCATTGGTAGACTGGATAAAGAAAATGTGGTACATATACACCATGGAATACTATGCAGCCATAAAAAAGCATGAGATCCCATCCTTTGCAGGAACATGGATGGAGCTGGAGGCCATTATGCTTAGCAAACTAACGCAGGAACAGAAAACCACATATGGCATGCTCCCACTTATAAGTAGGAGCTAAATGTGGAGAACCCATGGACACGTAGAGGGGAAGAACTGACACAGGCACCTACTTGAGGGTGGAGGGTGAGAGGAGGGAGAAGATCAGAAAAAATAACGAATGGGTACCAGGCTTCACACCTGGGTGATGAAATAATCTGTACAGCAAATCCCCATGACATGAGTTTACCTATATTACAAACCTTCACTTGTATCCCTGAACTGAAAAAGTTTTTTTAAAAGGCATTTACACATTGGCCTAAGGAGAGCTTTGGATAGTTGCTTGCTGACACACTCAAGTTTGGCTCAAATTTCGTGGTATAATATGTATTTCACCCTTTTCTCTTACAGTGAAACTTGTAGTTCCGTGGGTTGATATCCAGAAATTAGAAAGAACGTCCAATGTCTTTCTGACGGATACCATCCGAATCACCACGCAGAATAAGGAGCGTGACTTCTCCATGTTTCTGAACCTGGATGAGGTGTTTAAGGTGATGGAGCAGCTGGCCGATGTGACGCTGCGAAGGCTGCTCGATAATGAGGTCTTTGACCTCGACCCGGATCTGCAGGAGCCGAGTCAGATCACCAAGAGGTGAGAGCGTCCGTTGTAGTGTCTCCCACCCGCACAGGGGACTCACGAGCGGTGCCCAGCCCTTCTGTGCACGTGCTTTTGTTAGCCTTGGTTATGTTAGATTTAAATTTCTCTTGTGGCTTAATCCAGATTTTCCTATGTCGTTCATCTTGACAGAGACATGACAGAAATGATGATTACTCATTTACACAGTGGACTTTGAGTTTTCAGATATTATTTCAAAATTGATTTTCATAAAGAATGCTTTTAGAAATGTAGTGTGGGTAGGGCTGGGCGCGGCGGTTCACGAGCCTGTAGTCCCAGCACTTTGGGAGGCCAAGATGGTAGATCACGAGGTCAGGAGATCAAGACCATCCTGGCTAACACAGTGAAACCCCATCTCTACTAAAAATACAAAAAATTGGCCTGGCGTGGTGGCGGGCGCCTATAGTCACGGCTACTCGGGAGGCTGAGGCAGGAGAATGACGTGAACCCAGGAGGCGGAGCTTGCAGTGAGCCGAGATGTCGCCACTGCACTCCAGCCTGGGGGACAGAGCCAGACTCAGTCTGAAAAAAAAAAAAAAAGTAGTATGGGTAACTGCTTAATAGAAATCTGTGGAGCACTGTGCTTTGCTAGTGAGCATTAAGACATTTTGTCTTTTCTTTTTCTTTGTTTTTTTATTTTTTTGAGATGGAGTCTCTCTTATCTCGGCTCATTGCAACCTCTGCCTCCCAGGTTCAAATGATTCTCCTGCCTCAGCCTCCCGAGTAGCTGGGATTACAGATGCCCATCACCACGCCCAGCTAATTTTTGTATTTTTAGTAGAGACGGGGTTTCAAACATGTTGGCCAGGCTTGTCTCGAACTCCTGACCTCATGATCCGTCTGCCTTGGCCTCCCAGAGTGCCGGGATTACAGGTGTGAGCCGCTGTGCCCAGCTGACATTTTGTGTTTTCACAGGAAATTACTTTGTAGAAAACATTTTCAGGGCAGCTGGACCTATTTTTGGTGCCACTTTGTCTTCAGAAATACGCCTCTCTAATAGTGTCAGTCAGTAGGCTACGTGGTTTATTTGCCACAAATTGATACTAATCCTAGAGACTTGTGAGGTAGTTGTTTGAATTGTTTGTTGCTTTAAGGAAGTTCAACTTTAGTATCCAAAGTTTTTATTTTGAATTTTTAAAGAACCACTAGTTATTTTTTATTATCTTGGTGCAAAAGTAATTAAAAGTAGAATGATCTTAGTGTCTGGCAATTCCACTTCTGGGTATGTACACTAAAGAACTGAAAGCAGGGGCTCGGAGCTATTCGTATGCCCATGTTTGCAGTAGCATTATTCACAATCAACAAATGGTAGAAGCAGCCTGAGTGTCCAGCAAGAGATGAAAGCCATCGGAAAAATGTGAGCTGCACAATGGAATATTACTCAGCCTTGAAAAGGAAGGAAATCCTGACACACGCTACCACATGGATGAACCTTGAGGACATTATCTTGAGTGAAATAAGTTGCAAAAAGACCAATACTGATATTCAAACGTGATTTTTCTGAGCTTTAATCTTCCATACTTGGCCTGGATGATATGCCACTAAGTTCCTTCAAAGCTCTAAAGTTAGTGTTCAGTAATAATATAAAGAAAGTTTTTTTTTAAAAAAGACTGATTATTCTTTAAATCCATACACTGTCCTCTGTCTTTTCTCAGTGTATGGGGGAGAGGGTGTGCCTTCATTCATGGCCTATCACGGAGGCATGCTGAGGGTTTGATGTGTTCTGAAAGAATTCAAAGCCCCTTCCTGCTGTGTCCATTTGTTTTAAACAGATCACGTGTAGTCATGAGTTGAGGTAAAATCAAACACAAGCGCTCTTGATTTTTTAGGTTAAGATTCCAAGGAATTTCACATGGTTTTGTGTCACCTCTGATAATCTGAGATGGAGGGTGAGGGGTGCTCCTTGCCCCCTGTGAAAGGACACGCTTGGGGCAGTGTCCTTTGGGGTTCGGACTCTGCACCTCTCAGCCCCAGGCCCCGTGATGGTCTCTCTGGCTCCATCTTAGGAGCACCTGTTTTAAAAAGCAAGACAGGCCGGGCGCGGTGGCTCAAGCCTGTAATCCCAGCACTTTGGGAGGCCGAGACGGGTGGATCACGAGGTCAGGAGATCGAGACCCTCCTGGCTAACACGGTGAAACCCCGTCTCTACTAAAAATACAAAAAACTAGCCGGGCGAGGTGGCAGGCGCCTGTAGTCCCAGCTACTGGGAGGCTGAGGCGAGAGAATGGCGGGAACCCGGGAGGCGGAGCTTGCAGTGAGCCCAGATCGCGCCACTGCACTCCAGCCTGGGCGACAGAGCGAGACTCCGTCTCAAAAAAAAAAAAAAAAAAAAAAGCAAGACAGTCCAGTACAGTAGGTGCCATGCCCTCCTGTATTTCTTCAAATGCCTCTGCAGTCGTTGGTATCTGAGTTCTTTTAGTGCAGCTTGGGCGCGGTGGCTCAAGCCTGTAATCCCAGCACTTTGGGAGGCCGAGACGGGCGGATCACGAGGTCAGGAGATCGAGACCATCCTGGCTAATACGGTGAAACCCCGTCTCTACTAAAAATTACAAAAAACTAGCCGGGCGAGGTGGCCGGCGCCTGTAGTCCCAGCTACTCGGGAGGCTGAGGCAGGAGAATGGCTGGAACGGGGGGGGGGGGGGTGGGGGGGGGGTGGAGCTTGCAGTGAGCTGAGATCCGGCCACTGCACTCCAGCCCAGGCGACAGAGCGAGACTCCGTCTCAAAAAAAAAAAAAAAAAGAATACATTGAAAGTCTGTAGCACCAAATCCCTTGTGGTACGAGAATCGGTTTTGGAGATAAAGCCATCAGTTGGCAGCCTTCATTTACATTCCAGAATTCAGGGAGATTCTCCAAGACATTCCCCGTCTGTCTTCTGTCCTGGGAACTATGAGAAAGAAGAAGGGAGAGGAAAGGCTAAAAAGGGCCTGGTGTTGGCCAGCGCCGAGCTGCCAGGGTTCCTGCAGGTGCATGGGGCTGGCCCTGTGGTGGGGCTGGCGCTATGATGGGGCTGCAGGCTTCTGGGCCAAACTGTTGACTGCAGGTTCAGCAGCTTTCTCAAAAAGTGAAAGGCATGTACCTTTCCTCCCAACTCCTGGCCAGTTTACGTTTGTAGTGTTTGTCATGGAGACGTGGACCTGCGGGTATAAACAGGTAATGACTCAGTCTTCTTGAATCCCTGCCAGGAGAGCCCAGGTTTGGAAGCTGAGGAAAACAGTCTCTTCACGCTTGCTCCCTGGCTCTCTCTGGTTGGTCCTCCCTCCCCTCCCCTCCCCTGATAATAGCTGCAGAAAGGTGCCCTTGGGGTCACGAGCTGGGTGAGCCTTAGGTTGCCAGTTAGTCAGGATCGCCATGTGTGGCCACTCCAGCAGGACTTAGGACCACAGTGCAGAGCTGCTCGTAGCTCCCCTGGGAGCAGGAAGGGTCACAGTGCATTGTTGCCCCTGGTTGATTGGGCTGGTTCGAGTTGCCAGGCGTGGGAGTCACCCGGCTCGGCCCTCACAGGGCGCAGGGGAGGCCCTGGGCCAGGGATCCCCACATCATAGCCGCAGAGTCCAAGAGGGCAGAGTGACTGAGGAGCTGCCCACAGAGGGAACAGAGGGAGGAAAGCGGAAAGGAAAAAAGGTGCTAGATCCTGAAATCTCAAAACAGAAAAGATACATCCCGAAGTTGGAAATGGTGGGATGAAGAAAGGTGTATTCGGCTATTTTTTGTCGGGGAGGGTGGTTGGAGAGTGATGGGCTTCATTAAATCGAATCACAATCTGTTTCGACTGGCTGAAGATGCTGGAGGAGAGCTGAATTAAAGCAGTATAGTAAATGGAAACTGTTTCCCACGAGGCGGGCTCTTTCTGCTGGTTTATAAAGATGAATAGCGGCTGCCCAGAGGCAGGTATCCTCAGCAGGGAACCCTGGTTCCCCGTGGCCTGTCTGGTTCTGAACTCCTTGGTCTGGCTGGATTTGCAGACCCTCTGGCCTTCCCCCTTCCCCCCTCCCCCCACTGTCCCTTTTCCTGCTCTTCTTCCTCAGCTCCCACTAGGACCACTTCTGTGTAATTTATTTGACTTTTCATCCCTCCGATTCTAGCTTGAGTTCTCCTCTGCCTCTTGGCCCACTGAAGACATTTCCCAGGGGCTCCTGCAGCCTGGCAGCCCCCACCTTACAAGAGAAGGCCCACGTCTCACCGTCTACAACCCCAGTCCCCAAGCTGCTCTGTGATTGTCAGTGGGCTGGCTTAGGTGCTTCTTTCTAGAACAGGATGGGAGGAAGAAGACGGAGGGAGGAGCCTTTTTCTGAGGGTCAGAGCCTTACAGATGCTCTATGTTGTCAGGGTCCTGGTCTCCTAGGGACTCAGTGCAGACAGATTTCCAAAGGAATGAGGGGCCCTTCGTCCCATCTGCCTGTGCTGGCGCCTGACAGCCAGGTGAGCCTAGTGGCCGTGGGCTGCCGTGTGCCTTAGCAGCCACATGGCAGCTTCATCCACATTTCCTTAGGACTCTTAGGGGGTCACAGAAGAAAGATATTCTGAGTGAACACACATTTGAGAATGTGACTTGGGCTTTGAGAAAAAGCATATGGATCTGGCCTCATTTTTAGATTCAAGAAATTCTTGAATCTTGAAAGCTTGATATTTCCCTGATTTGATTTAATTAATTAATTAATTAATTAGAGGCAGGATGTGGAGTACAGTGGCGTGATTTCAGCTCACTGTAGCCTCCACTTCCCGGGTTCAAGCGATTCTCCTGCCTCAGCCTCCTTTGTAGCTGGGATTATAAGTGCGCACCACCACGCTGGCTAATTTTTGTGTTTTTAGTAGAAATAGGGTTTTGCCATGTTGGCCAGGCTGGTCTCGAACTCCTGGTTTCAAGTGATCCTCTCGCCTCAGCCTCCCAAAGTGCTGGGATTACAGGAGGGAGCCACCTCCCGGCCATGGGTCTCTGGGCAGGGGGAGGGCGCATCACGTAGAGCCACTGGAAATCCTGTGTGCTCCTTTATGAGGCAAACTTACCATAGAGGACACGTGTGCCGTCCCTTATCCAAGACAGCAGGAGCCACGGCTCCCGGCTTTCTGTCTAGTGCACACGTGGGAAGTCTCTGCATGCTGAGCATGGGAGAGCCAAGCTTCCCTGGCCTGTCACGCAGCCTGAGTCTGGGGAAGTGTTAAGTCTGGAAGCAACGTTAAGCCTGCTGACACACAGTAGGCTCTCACATGCGGGCCGAATGACCAGAGGGAGCGAGAGGTGCCATGGAACTCAAACAGGGTTCTTCCCAAAGCATTCCAGTGGGTGGATGGGGAGAGAGAGAGAGAGAAGGGGAAACCTATTTTGCTACAGCTTTACCGAAAGTAGGAGAGACAAACATAATTCTGGATTTGCAGAGAAATAAAAGTACATACCTTCTTCGGTCCTCTTAGGGATTAAGCTGAATTTTTTAAAGACGGTGTAACTAGTCTCGAATCTTCTGCATAGTTGTCATGCATTATTGCACATATTAATTTCAGCTTCAACAACAAATCTGATGTTTGTTGTTCCAGAGTCAGGTTGACCCCTATTTATTCCCTACTTATTTACAGTCTCATCGATGGCATTGTTAAGATAGGGTGGGAGGGCGCGGTGGCGCACGCCTCTAATCCCAGCACTTTGGGAGGCTGAGGCAGGTGGATCACGAGGTCAGGAGTTCGAGACCAGCCTGGCCAACATGGCGAAACCCCATCTCTACTAAAAATACAAAAATGAGCTGGGCATGGTGGTGGGCACCTGTAATCCCAGCTACCCTGGAGGCTGAGCAAGAGAATCCCATGAACACAGGATGCAGAGGTTTCAGTGAGCCAAAATGGCACCACAGCACTCCAGCCTGGGCAACAGAGTGCAGCTGTGTCTCAAAAACAAAAATGAAAAAGGTGATTGGTGGCACTTCTTCCCGCTAGTCTCAGCTGTAGCTCTCTCTTAGAGTGATTGCTGTGGCCTGTGTGTGCAGGCACTGGAGGGTAGATGTAGCTGGGGTAGTTGGCATAGTCTCCATCCTCACAGGAGTGCTTCTGCAGTGACCTACAGGCTTGTGTGACGGAGTCTCGCTCTGTCGCCCGGGCTGGAGTGCAGTGGCCGGATCTCAGCTCACTGCAAGCTCCGCCTCCCGGGTTTTACACCATTCTCCTGCCTCAGCCTCCTGAGTAGCTGGGACTACAGGCGCCCGCCACCTCGTCCGGCTAGTTTTTTGTATTTTTTAGTAGAGACGGGGTTTCACCATGTTAGCCAGGATGGTCTCGATCTTCTGACCTCGTGATCCGCCCGTCTCGGCCTCCCAAAGTGCTGGGATTACAGGCTTGAGCCACCGCGCCCGGCCGTCTGTTCTTTTCTATGGAGGAAAAGTGAAGGCACTTAGGAAGTACTGGAAAGTCTGAGAAGCACGCTGTGACCAGTGGCTTTGTTTTTGATGGTGTTCAGTAAAAGGAGTTGATACATTTAGCATCAAAACTAACATCTGCTTTGAAACAGACCTAAAGGATAGGATGGTCTTATTCTGAACTTCATAAAGACCTGATTTCTCATCTTTTCAAAGTCACTGTATCTTCATCTGAGTTATGCTGGAAATTTAACTATCTTGTATATAATACATATTTAATGAATGGTGAAATTGGAAGACAACTTTCTAGTAGGGAGGAAGGAAACTAACTCAGATCTTAGGAAAGTCCCCCCTGCTATTTACTTTTTCGTAACTTGAGGTTTCTGGTCTCTGGCTACCCAAATGTGCAAAAGACAGATGTCTACAGGGAAAGCTAGGACAGCCCTGAAAGAGGAATGGAGACTCTGTGCAGCATGCCCAGGCTACTCCGAAGCCACAGAGAGAGAAGCCGATTGAACTGAGGCAGCAGGTGCACTGGGTAGAACAAAATGGTTTAGTTGCCTCAGGTACTGGAACACCTTCTTTTTTTTTTTTTTTGAGACAGAGTTTTGCTCTTGTTGCCCAGGCTGGAGTGCAGAGGCGCGTTCTTGGCTCACTGCAACCTCCGCCTCCCGGGTTTAAGCGATTCTCCTGCCTCAGCCTCCCGAGTGGCTGGGATTACAGGCACCCACCACCACGCCCAGCTAATTCTTGTATTTTTAGTAGAGGCAGGGTTTCACCATGTTGGCCAGGCTGGTCTCAAACTCCTGACCTCATGATCTGCCCAGCTCGGCCTCCCGAAGTGCTGGGATTACAGGTATGAACCACCATGCTCAGCCTGAAACACCTTATTCTTAATTTGAGGGATTCGGTGCAAAGTAAATGTAAGTATAAGTCCTCCCACACTTCTGGTGGCTCAGTGCAAGCTTCTGTGATTTGAATACTCACCATGTGTTCACTTTGGCTTCAACCATGTCCTAAGGGGAAAGAGATGCCCAGCTAGGAAGGAAGGCTGACAGGTGAACTCACAGGCGACTAGAACCACGTTTGTGAGATACTTGCAGGGAGAAAGGGTTGATTTTATTTTCATCAAAGCCAGCATGGCCAGCATGCTCTGAGGACAAGGGTGGAAGTTTTCCAATTTAAATGCATCGGACGTAGTCAGCTTGGGGAACTTGGGGTGCTCTTGAGGGGCCTTGCCTTCCGTTCTTGCAGTGTGTGAACTGGTAGAGCGTTCATAGTGCCTTTCCTGTGTTCTCCCAGCTCCTCTCTGGAGGCAGCTCAGGCGCCCATGGGAACAGTAGTCCATGTTGTATCAGGCACTTAAGGAACTGCAGCTTTGGCCCCCAAGAACTGGACCCGTTGTGGTCTGTAGAATTTAATTTCTCTGTGTGTCCAGAGGGCTTTCTGGGCATGTATGTGTCTTCTCTTTTTGAGGGCTTGATAGTAAATTTCAGGGATTGTGCCCTCTCTTGTATGACAGCTGCTGCTTGTAAATGAGATGCGTGATGGTGGACATGAGACCTAGAAGGCGCTGCAGAAAAGGCATGTGTCCGGGAGCCCAGCCTGGCCATGGTTGGGGTGAGATCATACCTCTGGGGCCTCACAACCAGATCGTGTCTGAAAAGCTCACTTGAGCTGTGTGCAGCCGATTCCAGAGTTGAGAGTTTACTATCTTGCATTTATGGCATTTATGTAACATTTTAAAAAGTTGTACTTTTCCCTAAAGAAAATAGCTAAAGCTTTTTTTTTTTAAAGCTAATATGGTAGTCACGTAGAAAATGTAAGCAAAATAAAATTGGAAAGTGGAAGTCCCACTACGCAAAGACAGTCACTATTAACAGTTAAGATAAAGTCCTTGTACACATCCCTGTCTGGAAATTTTAAGGAATTTATGTAAAGTTAGGATCATACTGTAGGTACGATGCCTAATTTTTCTTTTACCATATTGTGGGCATCATTTTAGATTCACAGGGATCCCTTGAAACAGAGAATTCAGACATTATTCCCATTTTGTAGCAATCAAAATGATGCTTCATTCGGGGTTACAGAGTACATAAGCAAGCCAAGAATTCATATTCCTGACTTCGAGGGAGTGCTAATTTCATCCTTATATTTATAAGGAACTTTATAAAGTGCAAGAGAAAAATCTTTCCCTCTGTATGTTGGAATTCCCCCTAATTACTAGAATTTTGCAGTATGACATAAATTGATCAGTATTTTCAAACATGGTGATTCGGCTGCTTTCTTTACTGGTTTTAGAGCCAAAAATCAGGATATGTGGAGTTGCCTGGGGGTTAGGATCCTGCTTTCCTCCTCATCAACATTCTCTCTTGTCAATACTGATGTGATACATGAGCCACTGCACCCGACCTGGATTCTTAAAATATATTTTTAAAAAATATAATAACTCATGTTTATTGATTACTTACTGTGTGTCAGGTACGCATCTAAACTTTTTTTCTTTTTTTTTTTTTTTTCAGTCGGGGTCTCACTCTGTCACCCAGGCTAGAGTGCCGTGGTGCGATCTCGGCTCACTGCAACCTCTTATCCCCTGGGCTCAAGTGATCCTTTCATCTCGGCCACTGGGGTAGCTGGGACTACAGGTGTGAACCAACACACCCAGCTAATGTTTGTAATTTTTTGTAGAGATGGGGTTTTGCCATGTTGTCCCGGCTGGTCTCAAACTCCTAAGCTCAAGTGATCCACCTGCCATGGCCTCCCAAAGTGCTGAGATTACAGACATGAGCCACCGTGCCTGGCCGCATTACAATTTTTGTTTTTTTGAGATTTAATTTACATACCATGTAATTGTTATACATCCTTTGAAAGTGTACCATTCAGTGTTTTTTACGATATTCATAGAGTTGTGCAACCATCACCACAATCAATTTTAGAACATTTCATCACCCCAAAAAGAAACCATGTACCCATGAGCAGTCACTTCCCATTTCTCTCTCTTCCCCCAAGCCCTGAGCAATCACTAATCTGTTTTCTGTCTCTAGAGATTTGCTTATTCTGGATATTTCATTTAAATGGAATCAGGCAGTATGTCGTCTTTTTGTGTCTGGTTTATTTCACTCAGTATGATATGCTTAAGGTTCGTCTCTGTTGTGGCACACATTAGTACTTCATTTTTTATGGCTAAACAATACTTGATTGTATGGATATGCTACATTGTGATTACCCATTTATCAGTTAATGGACATGTGGATTATTTCTACCTTTTGGTTGTAAACAGTGCTGCTAAGAACATTTGTGTGCAAGGCATACATTTTCAATTCTCTTGGGCATATCTGCCTAGGAGTGGAATTTCTTGGTCAAGTGTTAAGTCTGTTTTCAGCCTTTTGAGGAGCTTCCAGAGTGTTTACCAACATGACTGCACCATGTTAATTCCCATCAGCAGTGCAGTAGGATTCCAGTTTCCCCACATCCTCCTCACCACTTGTTATCAAACTTTTTGAAACTTGGATTCTTAAGCAATTGTTTTTCTGGTAATTCTCTGTGTTACTCAAACCAGGAAGGAATGCTTATTTGGCCTGTGAGTTTATTAAATTACTTCTGTGCAGAGCAGCACGTCTGCTCTGTGTCCTTGTTCTGAAGGTTGGCCGTGCAGTTAGAATGTGGAATGCCCACGTGCACCAGCACAGGATGTGCATGGTGCCTTTTTTGCACTCACTTAAATACAAATTGTGCCAGTGGCTTTAGAAGTATTTTCTTGGCTGGGCACGGTGGCTCATGCCTGTAATCCCAGCACTTTGGGAGGCTGAGGTGGGCGGATCACCTGAGCTCAGGAGTTTGAGACCAGTCTGAGCAACATGGCAAACCCCATCTTTACTATAAATACAAAAATTAGCTGGGCATGGTGGCGCGCGCCTGTAGTCCCAGCTACTTGGGAGGCTGAGGCAGGACAATCACTTGTACCAGTGAGGTAGAGGTTGTAGTGAGCCGAGATCGTGCCACTGCACTCCATCCTGGGCGACAGAGCGAAACTGTCTCAAAAATAAAATGAAACAAAAAAGTAAAAGTATTTTCTTTGGTAATCTTAGATGTCCATTCACCTTTCCTATCTCTTCTTCTTCTTCTCTCCCTGTCCTTCCCTAGGGACCTGGAAGCCAGAGCACAGAATGAGTTCTTCCGGGCTTTCTTCAGGTTGCCAAGGAAGGAGAAGCTGCACGCAGTTGTGGACTGCTCGCTCTGGACGCCGTTCAGTCGCTGTCACACCGCAGGGCGGATGTTCACCTCTGACAGCTACATCTGCTTTGCCAGCAGAGAAGACGGCTGCTGTAAGATCGTCCTGCCACTCAGAGAGGTAGACCGGCCCTATTGTCTGCTTCCTGAAGCAGCCTTTTTTTGTTCAAACCCAAGGTGGCTCGCTGTGAGATGGAGTGTGGGAGGGGAAGTTCAGACGGCACGGCTTTGCCATCTGCAGATGGATGACTACAAGGCTGAGCTTCTTGAGGGAGGCATGGCCTGAACTGGACCATTACCCATTCGGCCATTGCTTTTTCTGCTGTTGCTATGGCATCCTGAAATTTGCTAACAAGTGACTGCTGAGTACAGGGGACTCTAACCTCCACATTATCGATAAAGCTGTTATTAAAAAGTACATGCCTAGCAATTAAAGATTTTTCCAGCAGCTCCTAGGAATGAATCCTCCCCTTTCACTCACCAAAAAAAAAAAAAAAAAGGAAAAAAAAAGCAACCTACAAAAAAATCACCTTTTAAAAATAAATGGTAAATTGACTGGCTTTCATATGCTCCTGGAACTTCAGTTAAAAATTCTAAAACGCTTCCTTTGACAGGGATCAGGTCCCTTTTTCCTATAAAATACTGCAGTTCTCTTTTCGGAAATGGGGGCTCAGATTATGTCCAGACTGAACAGCTCAGTCCTTTGGCTTCAGGGCAGCAACTCTGGTGAGATGGTACCCACAACTCTGTTTACACGTCAGGACCTCCAGATTCTTCTTTCTGATAACAAACGTTCTGAGCATTATTCTTTGGAAAAACTCAAAACTCTTCAATTTTTTTCTTTTTTTAAGAGAGGAGGGTCTCACCGTATTGTCCAGGCTGGTCTCGAACTCCTGGGCTCAATCAATCCTCCCACTTGGCCTCTGACAATGCTGGAATTACTCCTTGTGGTCCTCCATGTTATTATTCTCCTCCATGTTATTATTCTGTAGTAGATGTCTTCATTTTACAAATATTTTTACTTATTAATGGAGCAAGAAATCTAGAAGCCAACTTACATGCTTAAAAAATTTATTTTGGTAATGTGTACCTAACCAGAAATGACATTTTAACCATTTTAAGTGTATGGCTCAGTGGCATTAAGTACATTCACACTGTTGTGCAACCATCAGCACCATCCATCTCCAGAACTCTTTCATCACTGACAATGGAAACACTGTCCCCATAAAACAACTCCCCTCTTCCCCTTCCCTCAGCCCCTAGCAACCATCCTTCTACTTCCCATCTCTATGAATTTCACTCCTCTGGGTACCTCATACAAGTGGATTCATACAGGATTTGTGACTGGCCTTGTTCACTTAGCATAATGCCCTTGGGGCTCATCCATACCAGAGCCTCTGTCTGAATCCCCCTCCTCTTCAAGGCTGGGTCATACTCCGTTGTATGGATAGACCACACTTTGTTATCCAGTCGCCCCTTGATGCAGCCTTGCACAGCCTCCCCTTGTGGCGGTGGTGAGCAGTGCCACTTTCTCACCTTTGCATCATCTCCTTTTTGCAGTAATTGTGCCTTGCCCTGTGTTTCGGGACATCTTCTGCACATGTAATAACATGCCTGCCTTCCTCCCTCCCTGCTGTCCCTGCATGTTGCCTCTCGCGCAGGTGGTGAGCATCGAGAAGATGGAGGACACGAGCCTGCTGCCGCACCCCATCATCGTCAGCATCAGAAGCAAGGTGGCCTTCCAGTTCATCGAGCTCCGGGACCGAGACAGCCTCGTGGAGGCGTTGCTTGTGAGGTTGAAGCAGGTCCATGCCAACCACCCCGTGCACTACGACACCTCTGCGGATGATGACATGGTATGGTCTCGCCGGACCCTGATGATCCCCTTCTTCATGTCTCAGGCCGTGGTCTCCAAAGGGGAGTACACATGAGGAGACCCATGTGGGGACGAGAAGAGTGTGGGGCCCGTGTGTGGTCTGCTGTCATTTCTGATGTGCCGGGTGTCCTGAGAGGGTGTGGGGAATTGCCCCACAGCTTGGAGGGGGTGACGGGGACACCACTCACAGGTGAGAAGGGTTGCTATCCCTGCTCCTGAGGTTCAAGGATGGCCTGATTAGAGGCACATGTAACCTGCTAAAAGAGGAGCTTCGTCGGCCCTGAGGTTGGGTAGCTGCACAGGTGGCCCTGGGGTGGCTGGGGCCTGGTCTCCTTTCTTCATGTATCTTCTGGGGAGAAAAGGAGGTGCAGCCTCTCTCTACCCCAGGGCTCCTTTCTCAGGATGGCCATCCTCCTGTCCATAAGCTGCGGGGAGGCTGGGCTGCCCATTAGGAACTGCGTATGGACCCAGATACGGACCTGGGGACAGGGACAGCCTCCCCCGGAGCATGCGGTGGGACTGTGTCTTGCTAGGAACCCTGTCTGGTCTGGCATCAGTCTGTCTTCCCCCTGAGTCACTGAAGTCTGCTATGCCCATGCATCCAAAGGCAACACAAAGACTGTCCCCTCGACGAAAGCCATGATTTTCTCCTCTTTTCTCTGTCTCTCTCTCTCTCTTGCTGTGCAGGCGTCACCCGTGTTTCATTCAAGAAGCATGTGCGGTGATCACAGGTTTGGGGATCTTGAAATGGTGTCTTCTCAAAGGAGCGAGGAGAGTGAGAAAGAGGAGAGGCCGCTGCTGCAGCCCGATGCCCTGGTCACTGCCCTCCAGCAGTCGGGCAGCCGGAGCCCCGACTCCCAAATGGTGGGTGACGCCTGGTGCCCAAGCTGGACCACAGAGCTGAGCCGTGGGCTTAGGGGGTTGCTCAGCTGTTTTAAGTCACCGTGGAACACGACACCTGACCTTGGGAAGCTAGCGCTCCTCCTCCCTCTTGTTCTCATGGGTGACAAGTGAGAGGGGTCCACTGAGGTGGTCTGAGGACCGAGGGACAGCTCTCCCACCCACCCTTCGGTAACCCTCGGTCAGCTCTCGGCTGTGGGGCCTGGGGAGCTGCCCGCGCTGCCCCTTGGGAGTCCTTCTCCTTCCAGCCAGTGCTGTCTGTGTGCTCCTCATTCCAGCTTTCCTTTTTTTTTTTGTCTACTGGGAGAAGGGGTCACCAGTCTTCTAGTTTTACTAAACTGGAAATATTTTTGCTATATTTACTTACAGATTTCCTCTTTGTAGGGAGAACTTGAGGGAAATGTCACGTATAGTCTGGTAAAGATACTGCGAGTTGTGCTTTGAAGTGGGGCCATGGCAGGCAGGATGCTGCATTGGACCATGAGCACCCTGCAGTGGCCATGAACCTGTTACCCCGAGCTGATTTTTGGTCGCTTAAGGGCTCCTGTAAAATCTGTTGTTGGTTTTATTTATCCAAAACTGAGCCTTCTCATAGGCTTTACACCTGGATCCTTAATTAACTTCTGTTGACAAAATGTATGAGAATGTTAAATATATGTATTTATTTCTGCCGTTCCTGGAGAATACACATAATCAAAAGCAAATATAAATACCTTGTTTAAAAGGCACTAACCGTTCCTGCCACCTAGGGGTAATTTCAGGTATTTTCAGTTGCCTAGGGAAATGGTCTCTTTCTCATTCCTGTTAATGAGAACAATGCAGTTTCTTTCAGGTTTTGGTTCTCCCTCTGGCTGTCAGGAAGCTCAGGGGCAGTTGTGATACCCCTGCACTCCCCTTTGCCCTCCGAGCTGACCAGTGTCTTTTCGGCAGATGCAACATCCTGAGAAAGCTTCCCCCAGCATCCCCCTTACCAACCCGTCCCTCCCATCTGATTTGGGCTACTTTAGTACTTGGATTTACCTATCCTTGTTATCAACCTTGCTAAGGAAATTGTATTTTATTTGTATAAATGCTCCCCCTGGAGTCTGAGCTCCTGCAGGGCCGTCCTCTGTGCCTCCGGTAGAGGTTCAGAAATATTTGTGGCTTGAATACAAGTGTCCTTGCCCGTTGCTGTTGGCCCCTCGGTGAGCAGAGGCAGTCCTTCCTCCATCACCAGTGGTGCCTCGGTGGGCGGGGGGTGGTGAGGACGGACTTCTTTGTACATTAGGAATATTCCCATTTCCAGTCCAGAGAACAGATAAAAATAAGCCTGTGGAATGACCACTTTGTGGAATACGGCAGAACCGTGTGTATGTTTCGCACAGAGAAGATTCGGAAGCTCGTAGCCATGGGCATCCCTGAATCTTTGCGTGGGAGACTCTGGCTTCTCTTCTCAGGTAAGCGCTCTTGGTGTCTCTAAGCTACTTGTTCTTTTTGTCATGGACACAGGAACAGCCCACCCGGCCCGGAGCAGCGCATGTGTTTATGTGCAGATGACATGGTTCTGTCCTTGGGTCATTCCTGTGATTTCCCAGCTGAGGACTTCCACCCACTGTTGTGTCAGCTGTGGGACCTGGGTCAGGCTGCCTGGGCCTCTGGGCTGTGGCGTCCAGCTGGGTAAATGTGAGGTCTGGGCCCAGTGACGGCCACTCCTTTAGAAATGCCTTCTACATAGTGCTGAGAATTCTATTCAGAACCCCCTGGAAGTGAAGTGTCTGTAGTGTGTGAGCTCGGAAGTAGATGAAACAAAAAGTCCTCATCCACTGTCAGCTGGCTGGGCTGCTGACACACATCCCTCAGAGTGTGGCTGCCAGGGGTCCCTCCTCCAGTGAAGACACGGGGCGGGCACCAGAGGCAAAAGTGCAGATTTCCCTTCTGTTCCATTTCCTCTGTTCTGCTGGACCTATTCAGGGAGGGCCTCTTTTAGCCTCAGAACCCTGGGGCCTCTCCCTGCACCTATTGGAGAACGCTTGGGAACCCTCATCAGGACATTTCATGATAGATGGGCTGAGCCTGGGACCAAACTTCCCCAGGGACATACTGGGTAGGCATTTGTCTGTCCCTCCATATCAGCTGTGAGCCACTTGCTCCTTGGGGCAAAGGAGCTTGGGCCCAAGGGCAGGAAGGGAAGGCCCTGCCATTGGAGTGTGCCTTTGCTGCTCCTCAGGGTGCTGTGGGAGGCCAGGTGAGAGGGTCCCTTCCCCAGATGACCTCATGGTGCTCTTGTCAGCATGGAGGTGCCTGGAGGCTGGGCTGGGTACCTGTGCCCTGCTCCGTCACTCTTCCCGGGACTGGAAGCATCCCTTGTCCTACTTCACCATCAGCCTCTTGCTGGTTCCTTATCTACCCCCCAACTTTGTCCCTCACTTTCCTCTTCCCTGTCTCCTCCCAGCCCCCAACCTCCTGCCTGAGATGCCTGGACACAGCCCTCATACTGACTGGCACACTCACTGTGTTGGGTCAGTGGTCACTGATGCTGCCTGCACCACTGTGCCCCTCGTCTCCCTCCTGCCTCCGGGCTTCTGTAGCTAACTTCCAGAGGCGCAGCATTGAAACACCTCCTTTTAAAAGTGAAAAATGTCTTCTGTATTTTTGTATATAAAAATAACAACATCCATTCATAGTTGAAAAATAAAGGCATGGAGGAGCGAGCAAAGACAGTGCTTCCTTCCTCAGAATCCCACCACCTGAAGGTGAGGCCCGTCACTGCCCAAGGCCTGCACTCCTCTAGGTCTCTCTAACGCATATGTGCGCGCACACCCATGCATGCACAGACACACGTGCGCACACACGTATATGCACACACTTTTCATAAGGGACGCATTCATTCCTCCATCTTGCCCGCCTGGTGAGGCCTGGGCTGTAGCTCTGGCTGTGGGTGGCTGGCGCAGGAGTTTTCTGGGCTCAGTCCTTCTGCTGCAGTTTGTGTATCTCAGATCTGACTTCGGAATTTGATGTGGGTGCTGTGCTGCTGGCCCCTTCACTCCATCATAGCTGCGCTCCCTCCTGTGCCTCACGCATCGGTGCTCAGTGTCATTTCTTGTTGAATTAATGCATGAAATTTCCATGTGCGTGCACATGCTTGCACACTCCTGTTGCTAGGGAATACACTGTGTAAAAGCATATTAATACAGTTATTTCTGTTATGAGCTTTCTCCCCTTTGCTCTGTAAGGTTATTCTTAGAAAAGCCATACTATTTTTTAAAATTTGTTTTTTGGACTAGGCTACATGGCAGAAATGAAGTCCTTACCCTGTTGCCCAGGCTGGAGTGCAGTGGTGTGATCTCGGCTCACGGCAGCCTCTGCCTCCTGGGTTCAAGGGATTCTCCTGCCTCAGCCTCCTGAGTAGCTGGGATTATAGGCACCTGCCACCACGCCTGGCTGGTTTTTATATTTTTAGTAGAGACGGGATTTCACCATGTTGGCCCGGCTGGTCTTGAACTCCTGACCTCAGGTGATCCACCCGCCTCGGCCTCCCAGAGTGCTGGGATTACAGGTGTGAGCCACTGTGCCCAGCCAATATTTTGTCCCTCAGTAAGTAACGAGATCCCACTGGGGTCCCCGATGGGACCAGCGTCCTCTTCATCATGACACCATCCTAGTAATCATTTCCCCTTGAACCATTGCTTTCAAAACTCAGATGCTGTGACGGACCTCGCCTCACATCCTGGTTACTACGGGAATCTGGTGGAGGAGTCCCTGGGGAAATGCTGCCTGGTAACCGAGGAGATAGAACGAGACCTGCACCGCTCCCTGCCAGAGCACCCCGCCTTCCAGAACGAAACGGGGATCGCTGCTTTGAGGAGAGTCTTGACGGCCTATGCCCACCGGAACCCCAAGATTGGATACTGCCAGGTGAAAGGGGTGTGCTCTGGGGCGCCGAGAGTCTCTAGTTGGTGTCTCACATTGACCTCCCAGGGTTTCATTTCCATTCCCAGTCATCCGGTCCTGACTGTTGTCGCGTGAAGGCACTGTACTCGGTCCCTTTCCGGAAAGAAAGTATCAGATGAGGGCCAGAGGGGCTCATCTTTTTATAATCAGCGAATCATGAGGTCAGGAGATCGAGACCGTCCTGGCCAACATGGTGAAACCCCGTCTACTAAAAGTACAAAAATAAGCTAGGCATGGTGGCGCGTGCCTGTGATCCCAGCTGCTCAGGAGACTGAGGCAGGAGAATTGCTTGAACCAGGGAGTCAGAGGTTGCGGTGAGCCGAGATGGCGCCACTGTGCTCCAGCCTGGCAACAGAGCGAGAGTCTGTCTCAAAAAAAAAAAAAAAAAAGTACCGAGTTCCTGAAAAGAGGAGCGTGCATGTGTAGTGGTTGTTGGTGGCAGAGCAGATTCAGTGTTTGACGCCCCTCTTGAGCTCAGACATAGGAGGGCATTAATAGAATTTCTAGACCTCTACAGAAATTACAGGAATTATTTAAAATGGCAGTGCTATTTGGGGAGAAAGAAGATGATCAGGGCCGATCCCCTTCCTTTAGGACACATGAGTGGAGGTGAGATGTCTGCTGAGCTTTCCCAAGCTGAGGGTGTGGTCAGCAGGCAGTCCATTAAAGCAGCAGCCAAACCCAGCACAAGCCGGGATTAGTGAAGCTCCTGACATTTAAAAATTTAAGATTTCAAACTTTGTTTTCCTGTGAATAAGCAAAGTCAATGAACGAATTAAGTTGTGTGTGTGTGCGCGTGCACGTGCATGCGTGTGTGTCTGTTTGAACAAACAGAGAAGAGCTGGATTTAAACCAACCCTAAGACTTGCACCACAGCTAGATTCCACATTGCTAGATGGGGACTGGAGCTGAGTGGTGGCTAATCGCTCAGCTGGGTGTGTCCTGTGAGGACAACGTTGATATCATGGTCATTCCACTGCACAGTGTCAGTGTGGCTGGTGTACACTGGATCTCTCACCTATGAAATCTTTACTTTTGTGGGTTGTTTGGGCTTGGATGCTTGTAACATCTCTGTGGCATCACGCGGGCTGGTCAGTAACTGCCCTCCTTGACTCCCGAGCAGTCCATGAACATCCTGACCTCCGTGCTGCTGCTGTACGCCAAGGAGGAGGAAGCCTTCTGGCTGCTGGTTGCCGTGTGTGAGCGGATGCTACCCGATTACTTCAACCACCGAGTGATCGGTAAGCAGACCCCCTCCTCCTCCTGTGTACCTGGGGAAGAGTGACAGTGCCTGGGCAGGATGTTTCTCATCAGTCCTGTTTACAGAATCTGTCAGTACCACTCAGTTAGTCTGTTTGCAAACACAGTTTGACTCCTGAATTTGCAAAACTAACTTGGGAGGTTCTCTGCACAGTTCTGACAATGTAGTGGAATAAAGACCTACAGAGTCGGGATTAAAACAAACACATGACTTTAGATGGATAGCTGAACTTACAAGAAGGGAAGAAAGATCCAAGGCCCAGGAAACAAGTCAAAAAGTGAAAACCAGGGTGGTTTTCCACAGATGCCATGGCCTGGAAAGGGAGGGTGGGGGTGTGGGGGGATGCCTCTCGGTAGCCCAGGGAGCTTGTTCAGACAGAAGGCCCTCAGTTCTCCTACAGACAGGAGGTAGGTGGGACGGAACTAGAGACCCTCAAGGCCCTTGTGGTCAGTTAAAGGGCAGACTTGGAAAAGTCCCCCACTTCCATAAGGACATCCTAAGAAAGCTCGTTGGCTGCTGTCTGGACTCGGGGTAACCTGTGGCCTTGCAAAACTCCTGCGCTGGATACCTGACTTTCATGTGGTTGAGATTTAAATGTGTGTTGTCTCTGTGGTCCGACAACCTCCTAGTAAACAATACAAAAATGGCTTTGGGCTGGTGATACTCTTAAGGACCCTTCCTAGTAATTCAGATGAGAGATAGAGCTGGCCTAAAATTAGGGTGGCAGCCCTGGGAACAGAACCAACTTCAGACAGAATTTAGCAACTGAGTGGATGTAGGAGCAAGGCGGGAGGAAGGCGCCTTTAAAGACTCTGCCCTCAGGACTGAAGGGTGAACCCTAGGAATAAGGAGGGGCAGGTGGGTGGTGTGGTCAGCTGGGAAGGCGGTGATGGCTCTGTGCCTTCTGGCCCAGGTGTGCTGTTCCCTGAGCCTTCAGCCGTGCACACCAGCTCCTCCGTGTGCCTGAGTGGCGAGCTGGCTTGCTTCCCTTTTTACTTTGTGTTGTGGGAAGCAGCATAGGGAACAGAGCAGCAAGGAGTAATTAAAACCTCGGCGTCATTGAGAGACATGCTGTCAAAGCCACTGTTGATGATTGTTGCTATGTGACAGCTCATATGCAACAGTGCCAACTAGACCCTCTGTGAGAGTGCATGTGTCTGTGTGGACACTGCCCCAAGACAGGAGGGGACCTTTGGAACACATGCATCACCCCAGCAAGTTCTCTTCTGCCCCCTTCAGTACCATAGGCAACAGCTGGTACTGAGTTCTGTCAGTATGAATTAATTTGGCCTACTCTTGAACCTTGTATAAATGTAATCATGGAGGACGGGGTCTTCTGTGTCTGGCTTCCATCACACAGCAGAGTGTCTGTAAGAGGCTGCCATGTTGTTGGTGTGTTTGTAGAGCTTGCTCCTCTTTGTTGCTGAGTAGGATTTCACTGGTGTGCTTGTCCAGTCACCTGCTGATGTGCATTTTAGTTGTTTCCAGTCTTGGAATATGATAAAGTAGCAGTGAGCAGTCATATAAGTCTTTTTATGAATATATACTGTCATTTTTCTTGGGTATTTACCTAGGAGAAGAATTGAGGGGTCATATGTTAGATGTATGACTTACTAAGAAACTCAGTGTTCCAGAGTGGATGTAACATGTTCATTTGTCTCATACCAGCATTGTAGGAGAGTTCAGCTTGCTCCACATCCTTGCTAACACTTGGTATTGTCCATCTTTTTAATTTTAGGCATCTAGTGGGTAAGAAGTAGTATAATTATGGTGGTTTTAATTTGCATTTCTCTGATGATTAATGATGTCTCTTTGCTTACGGACCATTTGTTTATTGACTCTTCTGAGTGTTCAAATCTTTAGCCTCTTTAAAAAAGGTTGGTTGTTACCTTCTAAGTTGCAAGAGTTCTTTCTTTTGAATATAAGACCTCTGTCAGGCATATGGATTGCAAATATTTTCTCCAAGTTTGAAGCTTGCATTTTCATTTTATTAATGGTGTCTTTTGTAGAATAGCAGTTTTAATTTTGACGAAGTCCAGTTTACAATTTTTTCTATGGTTAGTACTTTTTATGTCGTAAGAAATGTATTTTTCTTAAATTTTATTCTAAAAATTTTACAGTATTAACTTTTATATGTAGGTCTATGGTCTAGTTCAGATGTGTTTTTCTTTCTTTTTCTTTTTTTTTGAGACGGAGTCTGGCTCTGTCTCCCAGGCTGGAGTGCAATGGCCGGATCTCAGCTCACTGTAAGCTCCGCCTCCCGGGTTTTACACCATTCTCCTGCCTCAGCCTCCTGAGTAGCTGGGACTAAAGGCGTCCGCCACCTTGCCCGGCTAGTTTTTTGTATTTTTAGTAGAGACAGGGTTTCACCGTGTTAGCCAGGATGGTCTCGATCTCCTGACCTCGTGATCCGTCCGTCTCGGCCTCCCAAAGTGCTGGGATTACAGGCTTGAGCCACCGCGCCCGGCCTCAGATGTATTTTTCTGTATGGTGTGAGGTAGGGGCTAGTGTTCCTTTTTTATTTCCCCCATGCCAGTGTCCAGCTGATCAAGCAGTATTTTTTTTTTTTAAGGCTATCTTTTACCCATTGAATTACCTCAGTCTCAATGTCAGAATCAATGAACTAAGCATGGGTGCTTTTCTGGACTCAAATTCCATCTCTTTGTTTTGGTTACCTCAAAGTGATTTTAATTTCAGACTGACCTTAGAGAGTGAGTCTCACCCCAGCTAGAGCCCTGTGGTCTTCCTTTTCCAGGGGCGCAAGTGGACCAGTCTGTCTTCGAGGAGCTCATCAAGGGTCACCTCCCGGAGCTGGCGGAGCACATGAACGACCTCTCAGCCCTGGCATCCGTCTCTCTCTCGTGGTTCCTGACCCTGTTCCTCAGCATCATGCCTCTAGAGAGTGCGGTGAATGTGGTAGATTGCTTCTTCTATGATGGCATCAAAGCCATCTTCCAACTGGGACTGGCTGTGCTTGAGGCCAATGCTGAGGACCTGTGCAGCAGCAAGGACGATGGCCAGGCCTTGATGATCCTCAGCAGGTGGGCCCCGCTGCGCCTCTGTGGCCAACCAGAGATGGAGGAGGCAGCAGCACGTGCCCAGTAGGGCTATCCATGGGGAAGTTTTTTTTTTTTTTTTAATTGAGACAGAGTCTCACTCTGTCGCCCAGGCTGGAGTGCAGTGGCACAATCTGCTCACTACAACCTCCGCCTCCCAGCTTCAAATGATTCTCCTGCCTCAGTCTCCCGAGTAGCTGGGACTACAGGAACCCACCACCACGCTCGGCTAATTTTTGTAATTTTGGTAGAGATGGGGTTTCATCATGTTGGCCAGGCTGGTCTCGAATTCCTGGCCTCAAGGGATCCACCCACCTCGGCCTCTCAGAGTATTGGGATTACAGGCGTGAGTCACCGCCTGGCCCCTGTGGAAGTTTTCTGTTCCACTCTGCCTCTTGACATTCTGTGGCCTCCCCAAGCCAGTTTGCCATGTGGCACTGTCCCAGGCATGGGGTGAAGGGTGACATCGTCTCTCACTCCTTTCCACAGTGAGCACGTCCAGGAAGAGCAGGGCCGTACATGCTTTTCTTTAAGAAGATTAAATGTCTTGCATTTACATGGACTCAACAGTGGCCTTGAACCAGGGCTTGGGGGACACCAGGCATCATGGGCGTCAGGCAGCCAGCAAGAGGTTGCAGACATTTTCTGCATAAGGCTAGTGAGCAGCAGTGAGGGAAAAGGCCCACTAGGATGAGCACCAGAGCTGGGCTTCCTAGGAGCCGAGGGCAAGTCAGATGACATGGAAAGAGGGGGTTCTTTTTCAGAGCATGATGGAAGCTTAACCTTGCATGTATGCACAGAATGTTGGGCTTACTTCACTGGAGAGTTTCAGGCCTGGAAAGCCACCTGTGGAGCCCGATCCACAAGCTGGGCTTCATGGCTGCTTCTGGCTTCTCTAAAATGAGGGGAGCAGCTGCAGCCTTGCCCTCCTCCCAGGTGTTGGTGTTTGAAGTGCCCTGGCATGTCTGACACCGTGAAGGCAGCACATGTTGTGTGGTACCCGAATGAGGATGGACTTGGGTGTTGATGGGGTGGTGTGTTCAGGTTTCTAGATCACATTAAGAATGAGGACAGCCCAGGGCCCCCAGTTGGCAGCCACCATGCCTTTTTCTCCGACGACCAGGAGCCCTACCCCGTGACTGACATTTCAGACCTGATCCGGGATTCCTATGAGGTAACGGGAACCCCCGTCCCATGCCCCGTTGTAGCCCCCAACCCCCTGGGAATTGTGACTGGGGGATGGATGTGGAGGGAGGTTCCTGGGCCACTTCCTGTCTCCACACTTTGGATGAGCATGGGACTGAGCAAGTGATCCCTTGTTTCCCTGCAGAAATTTGGAGACCAGTCTGTGGAGCAGATCGAACACCTGCGTTACAGGCACAGGATCAGGGTTCTCCAGGGCCACGAGGACACCACAAAGCAGAATGTGGTGGGTAGCAGACGCCTCACGCTGGTGCTCACGGTATTGGGGAGCCAACCTGGAAGTGTGTGTCCTTTTTGGTCATGTCATAAGAATGCCAGCTTTGAAAAATGAATTTTGTTCTTTGCATTACATTAACAATGTAGGGGTGAAGTAGTGTAGAAACAATGTGGGCTTTGGAGCCAGGTGGTGTACTCAACACTGTAAGCCTGTTTTCTCCATGTAAAATGGGGATAACAGCGCCTGCTGTGCTGTTAAATGAGGTTGGGGTCTATAGTGCCTAGCACAGGGGGCCTGCAGGGGCATTAGCTGGCGCTCAGAAGGCTCCTCCTGCTCGTGCTGTTTCTCTGCTAGCTTCCTGGCTTCCATTAGAGCTCAGTAGGTTTGTTCTTAGGCACTGATGTGTGAACTGGAAAGAAACTGAGGATGAAACACCTGGGAAAGATACCTGGCAGTGATCTTTATGTCAGAAAAGAGCCTTTGCAGGAGGGAAGCTGGTGCATGGGCCCCTGGGGTCCCTTTCAGGAGGAAGAGTCCCCTCCTGCCCCGACCCCCGGGGGTGCAGGCCTAGATGTCATGCCATTGCTGTTTATTCTTTCCTCAAGCTTCGAGTCGTTATCCCGGAAGTCTCAATTCTTCCTGAAGACCTGGAGGAGCTCTATGACTTATTCAAGGTATGCAGCTCTGGGAGGACGAGGGGTTCCAGGCCCTGAGCTGGCCCGAGCTGTGGTGTCCAGCCTGCCCAGGGGCCAGCATGCAGCTGCCTGCAGGGCTCTGTGGAACAGAGGCTGGAGCTGCCCCGTTGAAGCTGTCTTAGCCTGCCTACTCACTTCTACCCAGAAACCTCTCTCCCCACCCTCTGCCCTGGAACGTGGGAGGAGGGAGCCGGGGTGCTCTTTGGGCAGCCCAGCAGGCCTGGCCTTGCACTGAAGCAGCTGCACTCTGCTGGGAGGGCTTCGTTGCTGTGATCTACTCAGCTCGCCGCTGCTCTGAGTGCGGGCTCTGGGTCCTAGTCCGCAGGAGATGAAATGGTGACCCTTATTGAAATCATCACCCGATACACTTTTTAATTACTTGTGACCCCACCCCACAGTACATGCGTGCATATTTTCATATTTGTGTGGCAGGTATGCATGCAAGTTCATATTCTGTTATTCCTTAACATTCTTCCATGTTGCCGTATAGTCTTAATCATTTTAAATAACTCTGATCTGTCATGCAGCTAATATTTAATATAGTTAACGAGATTTTTTTTTTTTTTGAGACGGAGTCTCGCTCTGTCTCCCGGGCTGGAGTACAGTGGCCAGATGTCAGCTCACTGCAAGCTCCGCCTCCCGGGTTCACGCCATTCTCCTGCCTCAGCCTCCCGAGTAGCTGGGACTATAGGCGCCCACCACCTCGCCCGGCTAGTTTTTTTGTATTTTTTAGTAGAGACGGGTTTCACCGTGTTAGCCAGGATGGTCTCGATCTCCTGACCTCGTGATCCGCCCGTCTTGGCCTCCCAAAGTGCTGGGATTACAGGCTTGAGCCACCGCGCCCGGTGAGATTTTTAATATTTGGATATTTACCTGGAATCATCCTGCAAAGAACATCTTCAGGCATGTTTGCTAGAGTTTCCTTGCTCAAAAGAGTGAATGGAAGTGAGGAAGAGAGGCAGGCACATTGGTGGACTCTTGCTCCCCTGGCAGAGAAGGGGAGGAAGTGCAGTTGCAGAAAGCAAGCCTGGCAGGGAAAGGAGTGCGGCTGCCCCAGCTCGTCCTGGTGGGGGCTCCGTGCCCCTTTCCTTCCTGAGCTCAGGTTCCCGGCACAACTGCAATGAGTCAGCACAGTTCAGGGCTTCGGAAGCCATGGAGCAGGCCTTTCCCTGCAGTCACTGACGGGATTGTTGGGCTGGTTGGTAGGTTCCTGAGCTCCTCATTCCTAATGAGCAGGATATGTGGTGAGAATTAGCAGGCCGCTTTCTCCTGTAAACATCATGTTTGCACGTTTTACTGTTTCCTTTGTTGTGTGAAGGCAAGATATGAAGTCACAGGTTACTTGGTATCCCAACCCCCCAGCCTTATTTTGGCTTTTGTCAAGGAAGGAAAAGAGGGAATATTAGGAACATAAAAAGTAGGCAAACAAATTATGTGAGTTTTGGCTTGTGTGTTTTTTTTTTACCTTAAAAAGACTTTTACTTATTTAGGGCTAATTGTTCTCAAGTTGAGAGAGTAGGAACCTTCGCATGCCGGAATTTATGTAATTTAAAGGATGGCTTTAAATTCACAATAAAAACAAATTTTGTTAAGTACCAGCCACATCGTTCATGTTTCATAAGAAAGATTAAAGAAGGCCTTCAGAGCCAACCATGCTTGTTTCCTGTTTCTGTCCTTCCTGTGAAGGATGAACAGTGTTGGTTGGTACTTGAGAAAATTTATTTTTATTGTTAGTTTAAAGCCATTCTTTAAATCACATAAATTCAGGTCTGTGATACCTCCTTTTCTCTCAAATTGAGAACAGCTTCATTACTTTATCTCTGTAAGTAGGATGTGAACAGTATAAATACAGACTTGGTGCATAAGCTACTCCTGGAAGCATGGGGCCTGAAACAGTGCCTTGTGTGTTCCACAAACGCATTCGTACTGCTAAGCAGTGAAATTCACCCACTGTTGCTGGGTTATTGTGCTCTAGAGAGCATTTGGTCTCTTCAATGTTATTTTGCTTTCATGTTCTGCATAAGACTTATTTTCGAAGTTTAATTGAAAGACACAAAGCTAAATAAAATTACACCTACTCTTACCATTGAAAAAAGAAAAAGCTTCTAAGCAAGAAAGGAAAGTGGCTGGGTGCAGTGGCTCACACCTGTAGTCCCGGCACTTTGGGAGGCCAAGGTAGGCGGATTACTTGAGGTCAGTAGTTCAAGAGCAGCTTGGCTAACATCGTGAAAACCTGTCTCTACTAAAAATACAAAAATTAGCTGGGCGTGGTGACGCACGCCTGTAATCCCACCGATTTGGGAAGCTGAGGCAGGAGAATTGCTTGAACATGGGAGGTGGAGGTTGCAGTGAGCCAAGATCATAGCCACTGCACTCCAGCCCTGGAGACAACAGTGAAACTTCGTCTCAAAATAAATAAATAAATAAATAAATAAATAAATAAATAAATAAATAAATAAATAAATAAAAAAGGAAAGGACCTCCCTGTACAGGTAATTACGGTTAACAATTTGCATATCTTTCCAGAATTTTCCCTCGTGTCTGTCTATAAATACACACACGCCTACAATACATATATACACACTCACTTTTCTTTCCCACATAGAAGTGAAATTATGGTATATATAATGACCTGCAGGTTTTTTTTTTTTTGTTTCAGTTGACCATATATCATGAACTTTGTTCTAGATGAGAATCTATAGATCTTTTCTCATACTTTTTTAGTGATTGCCGTTTCCTCGTAGGGCTGAACTCTGATATATTTAATCGTTCATCTCTTGAGTGACATTTGTGTTGCTTCCGGTTGTTGCTGCTTGACATTGAGCACCTATGCATTTCCTGGACCCCAGTGCTGCTGATTCTGTAGAATATGTTCCTTGAAGTGGAACTGTTGGCTCATGGGTGACGTATATATCCAACTTTAGTCAATACTGCTAAAGCATTTTTAATTCTTTCAAATGACAGTTCCGGCTGGGCACAGTGGCTTATGTCTGTAATCCCAGCACTGTGGGAGGCCAGCGCAGGTGGATCACTTGAGTTCCGGAGTTTGAGATCAGCCTGGCTAACATGGTGAAATCCCATCTCTACTAAAAATACAAAAATTAACCAGGCGTGGTGGCATGCACCTGTAATCCCAGCTACTTGGGAGGCTGAGGCAGGAGAATTGCTTGAACCTGAGAGGCAGAGGTTGCAGTGAGCCAAGATCACACCACTGCACTCCAGCCTGGGCAACAAGAGTGAGACTCTGTCTTAAAAAAAAAAAAAAAAAAATTATAGTCCCACTGATGGTGTCTAAGAGGACTCATTTTGCCACACTCCACACCCACCCAGCATTTAATATCATGGATCTTTTAAAATTTTCTAGTCCAGTGGAAAATTGCATTTCATTTTAATTTAAACTTTTCTCATTAATGAGGTAGAGTGCCAGTTCATGTTTATTGGCTAGTTGTGTACTCATTTGAATCACCTGTTCATATCCTTTGCCTGTTTTTATAGTGATTTGTTTTTCTGTGGGATTCTCTGTAAAGTAGTATTTGTCCTTGGCCTGTGCATTACAGCCATTTCTTCTGCATTTTGTGGGATGTTGATGTGACAGTCTACACGACTCTACATAGAAATTCATAGTGTGCCTTGGGTTTTAAGGAACAGAAATTTATGAGACCTTTATTTCACACTTAAAAGTTCTTGTGATTCTTTTCATGATTCTGTAATGACTGTTTAAATAACATGGCTGCAGTGAATATGGCAGTAAAACGATAAATGGCATTTTGGTCTCTATTTGAGGATATGAGCTTGCAGACGATGACATCTGCCCTTGTTTTTGTCCCATCCTGTGGACAGAGGACATTGAAATTGTCAAGAACCCTGCAGTTATTGGGAACTACTTCAGACTTTTGTGAATTGGGATGTCCAAAGAGATGATGTAGTCATTTAGTATGGGTGGAAATGATGCATTCTGAAGAGGCTCACCTGGTCCTCAGTGACAGGGCTGGTTTTGTTAGTTTTCAGTCTATTCCCAAGACTTCAGCTCACCTTAAAAAAAAAAAAACTTTAGGCCGGGCACGGTGGCGTGGCTTAAGCCTGTAATCCCAGCACTTTGGGAGGCCGAGACGGGCAGATCACGAGGTCAGGAGATCGAGACCATCCTGGCTAACACGGTGAAACCCCGTCTCTACTAAAAAAATACAAAAATCTAGCCGGGCGAGGTGGCGGGTGCCTGTAGTCCCAGCTACTTGGGAGGCTGAGGCAGGAGAATGGCGTCAACCCGGGAGGCGGAGCTTGCAGTGAGCTGAGATCCGGCCACTGCACTCCAGCCTGGGCGACAGAGCGAGACTCCGTCTCAAAAAAAAAACTTTAAAAAATTGTTAATGTATTCATGTGGTTCAGAATTCAGAAAGTATTAAAAATATGCAATAAAAAGTCTCATTTCCACCTTTGGGGTCCTCTCCACAGGTAGCCAGGGTTATTAGTTCCTTCTGTATCCTGCAGATCTGGCTAGTCCTTTTTGATTTTCAAATAATATGGTTTTGGGCCAGTTGCAGTGGCTCACGCCTGTAATCCCAGCACTTTGGGAGGCCAAGGCGAGTGGATCACCTGAGGCCAGGAGTTCGAGACCAGCCCGGCTAACACGGTGAAACCCCGTCTCTACTAAAAATACAAAAAATTAGCTGGGTGTGGTGGCAGGCACCTGTAATCCCAGCTACTCGGGAGGCTGAATTGTTTGAACCTGGGAGGCGGAGGTTGCAGTGAGCTGAGATCGCGCCACTGCGCTCCAGCCTGGGTGACCAAGCGAGATTCCATCTCAAAAAAAGAAAAAAAAAGTGCTCTGTTGTCCAGGTTGGAGTGCAGTGTTATGATCTTGGTTCACCGCAACCTCTGCCTCCCAGGTTCAAGCAATTCTACTGTCTCAGCCTCCCGAGTAGCTGGGATTACAGGTGCACAGCACTACACTACACCCAGCTAATTCTTTGTATTTTTTAGTAGAGACGGGGTTTCACCATGTTGCCCAGGCTGGTCACGAACTCCTGAGCTCAGGCAATCCACCCGCCTTGGCCTCCCAAAGTGCTGGAATTACAGGCGTGAGCCACTGCTCCCGGCCAAAAAAGTACGATTTTAAGTGAAAATATCAGAATAAAAATTGTGTGTCTTCTATAATGAAAACTATGTTAGCTGAACTGTACATTTAAAAATAGTTAAATTGGTATATTTTACGTTATGTATATTCTACCACAATGAGAAAAAAAAAGTAGAAAAAAGAAAAATAAAGAAACCAACGTCAAAATTACATGTTCATGTGGGCAAGGATGTCAGGGCAACAAGGGAACACTTTTACATACCCAATTAGAGTGATGAGATTGTAGTAATTCATTGTTTTATTTGTTTGTGTTACAATGTGGCTTGTTCAATAAGTGGTAAGAGCTCCCTTTCCCCCTCTTGTTTGAAGAGAGAACACATGATGAGCTGTTACTGGGAACAGCCCAGGCCCATGGCCTCACGCCACGACCCCAGCCGGCCCTATGCCGAGCAGTACCGCATAGATGCCCAGCAGTTTGCACACCTGTTTCAGCTAGTCTCGCCCTGGACCTGTGGCGCCCACACGGAGATCCTTGCTGAAAGGACGTTCAGGCTCTTGGATGACAACATGGACCAGCTCATCGAGTTCAAAGCATTTGTGAGCTGCCTCGGTATGCCTCTGTGGGATTTCGCAGTGAGGTGCTTTGGGGTGTGGGTCTGTGAACAGAAGACAGAGTGGATCTTCGGAGCAGGCAGATGCACACAGTGTAACACTTTTGTGACTGGCCTGACACGAACTTATGCTTTTGAAATACCACTCTTCAGGCTCCTCTCAGGATCTACTTTCTGAAGGGATGGGAGAGGGGCCCACGCTTTCTACATACGAGGCTGTTTACCTTGCTTTCCTCGGCACCCACGATGTGGTGGCTTGTTGGGAGCCATGTTCCTAACTTTTGTCCATAAAATTAAAATGTTTTGGAAGGTATGAGGCCAGACAACATTCACGAAGTTCCTTAGAGCTCACAGTCACCCGCCCTGCCTTTAACACTTTCACTGCTACCATGGTGTGTGTCTGGGGCCGGGGAGTTGGGAGTGGCAGGTATTGACTTGCCCGAGTGTTCTCTCCACAGTGAGTTTGTGTCCTGACACATGGACTTTCAGCATTGGCATCAACTCACTCTCTCTTTTTAAAATTTTTGCAGATATTATGTATAATGGAGAAATGAATGAGAAAATTAAACTATTATACAGGCTTCATATCCCTCCAGGTAAGAAAATCCAAGGAGCAAAATCAGACTGTGCTCTGCTTACAGTATCATCTTTGTGCATGACTTTGAAGCTCTTCTCTTTTTGAAGTTCACTTATGCTCGAGGCAACAGGTGTTTCTAGCTTGGGGTTTCAGGCCACAGGTTTGAAGTTCTGTGCTGCACAGCTCTAGCAGGAGCTCCCAAACTTGACTGTGCACCAGAATCCCCTGGAAGCCTGTTTAAACCAAGTTCCTGGGCTCCCGCGCTGGGTCTGAGGACCCCTTCAGAACCACTGGCCTGTGGAATGTCTGTGAGAGCCAGACCCTCATTACTAACTTAATAGTTATTTTAGGCTACTGAATCTGAAGAGCATTTCATGTTTCTAGTGCATCAGACCATGTTTTCTACAGATTTCAGCACTAGTAACCAGGAAAAGGAAGCCATTTCGATATCTATGATGAGATCAGACTTGACATTGACAGGAACAAGACCAAAGAAACCTAAAAGGTGTTCCTTGATCTTAAAAACTAAGAGATGAATCAGAAATCCCAGAGGGCTCTGCCCCTGCAGTGCTGTGGTTGTGGTTCTGGTGTTAGATGGTGCCTGGGGAGGCTGGTGGGTGCTGAGGGGGTTTCTAGGGCCATGATATCCTGGTGGCTTTTTCAGCTATTAATGCACATACACATTCCGCTTTATCCACTGGACATATGTCCCAAGCACCCCCCAACTCCCTGTGGATGCCGGAAACTGTGGATAGTACCAAATCCTATATACACTAGATTTTTTCAATCTGATCACCGAGATGACTAATGAGTGAGTAACAGGCAGGTAGTGTAGACCTCGTGGAGATAGTGCACAAAGGGAGGATTTGCGTCTGACCTGGGATGGAGTGGAACAGCGCAAGCTTTCAAAATGTTACTCAAGAGCAGCGTGCAGTTTAACACTTTGGATGAGGGGGGACTATGGTACAAACACTGAAGATGCACCTGGACATTAGTTGTGGGCTTTCTGGGTCTACTTCCTGTATGCAGCCCTTACTGAACTGGCATCTGATACCTTAGGCACGCACGCTGTCCCCAGTGAGCATTCTGTGCTGGCCACACCGTCCCTCCTTGACCTCCCCATTGACAATGTGCACTATTATGACTTGAGTGCAAATTGTTTATTTTATTATTTATTTATTTTTTGTTTCCCTTTCTCTGTCAGCTGATCATAAATGCAAATTGTTTAGCATCACTGATGTTTTCTGCCCTTTATGCCAATATACATTGAGTTTTAATTTATCCTTATTTTTCACAAATGTTTTTCTAGTAACATAGAAGGCATGCGTAATTGTTGATTTTCATCATATCATCATCATCATCATTATCTTTCCATAGTTGTCATTATCTATATCTGGCATTCTGAAATAGAATATGATTGTTTTTATTTTACTCTATTAATTTTATGTTGGTTTGGAAATAAACATTATTTTGGAATAATTTTAGATTTATAGAGAAGTTGCATAGATTAGTACAGATAGCATTTCACCCTGATATGTTTTACAATTTATAATTGGCTTTTGAATTATCATCTAAGATTGATTTTTGATTCTTCATCTAACTTTCTTTTTTTTTTTTTTCTGAGACGGGGTCTCACTCTGTCGCCCAGGCTGGAGTGCAGTGGCGTGATCTCGGCTCACTGCAAGCTCTGCCTCCCGGGTTCATGCCATTCTCCTGCCTTAGCCTCCCGAGTAGCTGGGACTAAAAGGTGGCCACCGCTACGCTCGGCTAATTTTTTGTATTTTTTAGTAGAGACGGAGTTTCACCGTGTTAGCCAGGATGGTCTCGGTCTCCTGACCTCATGATCCACCCACCTCGGCCTCCCAAAGTGCTGGGATTACAGGCGTGAGCCACCACACCCAGCCTCTTCATCTTACTTTCTAATGAATTACCACTTGTTTCTAAATAAGTTAATTTTTAAAAGACATTTTAATTACATCAATTTATTAAAAGCATTTGTACCTTCATGGTTTCAGAAAATCAATTGTTCAAACCTTTTTGAACATATCTCATGGTGATATTCATACTGTGTGACTCTGAATTTAAATCAAGTTCAATGGAAATTAAGATATGATGTATTTTTTTAGTGTATGTTTGATATCTGAATTTTTGATGCAGTTAAAAAAGCCTTAAAACGACAAAAAAGCCTTAAGAGTGCAGACAGCCTAAAATCTCTATTTTAAAACATCATTTTCCTGAGGCCATGCAGACTCGTATCTAAGTTCTTTTCATTTAAATAGACTTAATTCTAACAAATACTTTCATAATGAAAAACTTCTTAAAGGTGGGACAGACATACTAGTTACGAAATGAAAGTTTACAGTCACAGATCAGGAAGTATAATGAGATTACATCAAATGTGAATTTGTGTGCCTAAAGAATTCTCTTCACCTAAGTCTTATTATTTGCCTGTGGAAGAGGCAAGGGTAGAAAACATCAGTACCTTGCTGAAACACCTGCCTGTGTAGAGCAGGCCCGGCCCTCTGCCAGGGTAACATGAGACGGATGTCTCCTGTGAGCTTGGTTGTGAAGGCAAATGCTGCAGCTCAGGAAGCAATGAAGAGCCGAGGCCCAAGGCCTCATCCATTTCCAGGAGGGCTCACTTTATGGGCTCTTGGCCATTGTAACACTATTTAGCACAGGAACTAGGAAGGAAATATTAGATGATTTGGTACCATGTCAGGTAATACACAGATAAAGAGTATTCCAGAAGATGATGAAATCCAACAGTTTTCACTGCAGATCGAAAAGCCTATGGATATTGGTCATTTTGCTTAATTATGCTAATTGGACTTTCAGAGGAGAACTTCCTGGGAGAACTTTATTTTCCTTGGAAAGAAACATCATAGCAAACTTCTGAGAAAGTTAACATTCAAAATGGACACACACAAATGAGACAATTTGGAGGTTCTTCTGTAAGTTTGTATACTGAGCAGGCCTATGAGTTCCTTCTGTGAACTCTGAGATTCAGGGAATATGCTCTTTTATTCACAGATAGGCTGAAAGGCTGGCAGGCAAACCTGAATTCACATTAAAGGATGTCCTTAAAATGTTGACTAGTAAAATTGGGGCTGCTCCAGTCTTTGTGTTCAGATTTCTGTGAAGGAATAGAGGTTTCCTTCTGAGGTCTTATATATAACCAAGTACATCTGCTGTCTAAAGGATGAGTTTTGTCAAGAAGTTGAGTTAAAAGGAGAAATCTTTTGAATAATTCCAATTTGCAGTTGGTTAAGGGCAATTATTGACTTTAAAAAAAGCACTTAAAACGTTGAAAACCTGAATGAACTTAATTGATAATTGAAAGAGCACATGACGTTATATTAACACATACTGACAAAACAGGAATTCAAAGCAAAAATTCAACTTCAAAAAAAAGGAGGTCACAAATGCTTCCTTAGTGATGTGTAGTCAGTGTTATAATTTGAGTTCTCAAACATAATTATAGATTAGTACAGCAATATCGGTGTATGAATGAGGGAAAGCTTTGTTGTTCTGAAATACTTTATATGAAAAAGTGTTGATTGGATTCCAAATCTAGTCCCATTAGCCAAAAAAACTGTCAACATTACATTTGTCAGCGAAAAAGGGGTTGATACGTAGAATGAACATGCGCTTGAGGTAGAAGTGCGAGCACTAAGAGCCATTCAAATCCTCAGGCTTTCCCACTATCTTGATTCTTCACTTTTTGGTCAGGCTTCTCTTATGGCTACACTAAGAAACAATACTGAAGATAACTCTGTAAGCTCTTGCTTTTAAGAATGGGCGAATATGTCAAGATATCTGCTGGAACCCAAGAAACTGAGGGATGCTTACACTGTTCTGAGGGCTAAAATAATAATGGGAATGGCCCAAATGGCATAGGGGAAGAAGGCTCACCAGGTGAAGTGGAAGCAGATTGGCTAAATGGTGAATCCAGCCAGGATTAAGAGCCTCCCTCAGAAAAAAATCAGTCATTCTAAAGACTTAGCTGGAAGAGATAATGATGTCGAAAATGGATGATGTGTTGAGGAAATTTGCACAGGTCAGCATCTCATAGGGCACAAAAAATGGTAGTTTACATTCCAGTTTAACAGACAGTCCTGATATCAGCTACATCAGAAATTATCCCAGACATGTTTGATTCAGTGATGGGCAGCTTGGGCTAGATGAAAGATCTGTTCTGGCTTTGGATTGGGGTCCTGAGTTAAAATGCCATGGAAGATTTTGAAAAATATGGCAACAGAGAATATAAACTTCCTTGAAAAACAAAAAAACTTGTGAAATTAAAAGACTGCCCCAGACCCTTTTCAACAAAAGAAAACTAAGTGATAAAGATTCCTGGTATTCAAATCGTCAAGAAGCCACTAAGAAATTGGATGTATGATCCCTGCCTCCAGTAGCTGTTGCATCTCAAGTGATTTTTCTTACAGTAGATCATTGAGAAACAAGTTAGGTACCTTAGTTGGTTTTCCTATCAATGACTTGGCTGTATTGGAATTTCTAATTAATCCAAATGCAAGGCCTCGCTGCTATAATTTGATGGCTGTTTTCAACCACTATGGAGGGATGAGAGGAAGGCCCTATACTGCTTTTGCAAAATAGGCATGGTGGAGATGGGATTATTTTGATGATTACCGTAATGTCTCAGCTGCATCTGAAGGTTAGACTGTGTTCAAAGCTGTATGTGAACTCTTATGGTTCACATAAGAGAGAGAAAACGCTTATGGTGGAACTGGCTTGTCGCCTCCACAGGCATCCCATTTAGAAAGTGAGGAAGATGGCAGTGGCAATGACAATGATACAGAAAATGAAAACATGTACAGTGTGTAATGAAGGTCCCTAAGGCCATAAAGGAGAGATCTTCCTGCTGGTGGTATCTGTTGGAGCAGTGAAGTTACCTACTACCTTCAAACAGAAGTCTGAGATGGGGGTTTCGGAGGACCAAATGTAAACCCTTTATCTGATTTTAACTGGTGTAGTACTTGAAGTGAGACACAATAGAAACTGCCTCTCAATCCATTTATACTCTTGAATTACAGGTTACATATATATAAGAATGTAAAAATAAGGTCATGTTTAAACAGTCCTAATCTCTCATGTGAAAAGACTGAAAGGATCGTTAAAGATTGCATGTATTCTTAGTATTTACTGTTTCCCATAATGCATAGTATCCTATCCTATCCTTCTGATCATCAAAAGATCATGGAATGAGTATTTTCAGTGAGTTCCATGTTCAGGTGATGTTCTCTGCATACGCTGTGACGGCAGAGGTTGGGAGGCTCCGCTCTGGGAGTTTTTTGGCCCCTCAGCTCCTTGTCACTGTTAATACTTTACTTGCCTCCTTTCTGGACACACTTGCCCAGCCCCTGGATTAATTGCTGCCTTTCTGTGGCTCCCATCACATTTTGTTGGTGACTTGTATATACATTTCTACTTTGTGGTACACCAGGCTCTTTGGCATCCCAGCACTGGTCCCTGGGAAATCCATTTCCATCCTGACTGCCCCAGGTACCATTCAGGGCTTTCAGTTTTCCCCCTGTTCAGTTTGAGTGGATTCTTACATGTGCCACTGCACAGAATTCGTTTTGGGCAAAGTTGGGAAAAGTAAGGGTAGCTTTCTAAAGCTTTGCTGCCATCTTGTGGAAGCTTGTTGAATCACAGCTGAATGCTGTCTGATTTATTTTCGGTTCAATGGTTTACGAATAAGTTCCAAACCTTTTAAAATATGGGGAACCTTCCCTGTCATCCCCCTGATAATTGTTCTTTTGTAGCAGCTTTATTGAGGTATATTCATGCACCATGTGAGTCACCCATTTAAAGTGTACAATTCAATGGTTTTTTTTTTTTGGTATATTCAGAGTTGTGCAACGATCACCACAATCAATTTTAGACCATTTCATCACCGTAAAAATAAATGTCATACCTTTAGCTCTCACTCTCAGTGTATCCATTTTCCCCAGCCCTAGGCAGCTTTCTGTAGATTTGCCTGTCCTGGACATTTCATATAAATGGAATTGCTGTATTATGTTCAACTTCTCTCACCTAGCATGATGTTTTCAAGACACATCCATGCTGTAGCATGGGTCAGTGCTTCATTCCTTTTAATGACCAAATATTCCATTGTATGGGTATGCCACGATTTGTTTGTTTATCAATTTATTCAACATTTGGGTTTGGTTTTTTTTTTTTGGCTACTATGAACACTACTATGAACAATCTGTGTACAAGTTTGCATGTGAACACTTTCAGTTCTCTTGGGTGTATATGTAGAAGTGAGATTTCTGAGTCAAATGCTAACTTTAACTTTTTAAAAAACTGCCAGACTGTTCTAAAGTGGCTGAGCCAGTTTACATTCCCATCGTCAATCTATGAGGGTCCTGAGTTTTATTTTTAACATCCTTAAAAACACTCCCAATACTAAGATGCAGATTTGAATTCACTGAAGCTTTTCTTCAACTTTTAAAAGAAATTGTGTAAGTACAGCAGTATGTGTTCATTATAGAGAAATACTATCCTGAGAAGTTTAAAATCATTACCAATTATTCCACCACCAGAGATTTAGTATTTCTAGAGCACTTTATATGTGCATGGATATATTTTAGTTTTACAAAATGGGATTTCACTAGATACATTTTTTCCAACCAAATTGGTATTAGCAGTGCTCTATGAATGTGTATGTTGTTAATTACAACAGTCTTCACATACCTCTGGGAAAAGGCACACTTGGTGTGGGGGACATTTTATTTTCTCTGGGTATCCAGAACAGTGCTTGGTGTGAGTTTGGGTTCATGGATGCTGCAAAAACTAGAGTCCACAGACTGGGAGCTGCTGGCTTAGCGTTTAGTTGCCTAAAAAGCTACCTTACTGTCAGTTTTGGTAAGGCAGAAAATTTAATTTAACCTCTTATCTTTTTTTAAGCACTCACTGAAAATGACCGAGACAGCCAGTCGCCATTGAAGAATCCTCTGTTGTCAACGTCGAGACCCCTGGTTTTCGGGAAACCCAATGGCACGTACCTCTTTTCATTGTTGCTTTCCTCTGGGCATACCACTGCAGTGGCAGGAGGCACTGAGGTTGCCCTCACCCCTCTTGTAGCAGCCCTGTCTTTTCCCTTCATCCAAACTCACTGCCTTTAGAGGCCAGAAGTGCTGAGTGGGGGTGTTGCTGGGTGGCTGCCCCTTGCCCCCCACCACCAAGTTCCGTCCTCCTGTTTGCTGTGTCACACGTCCTCTTAGAGCAGATGTCTCCCAATTACCACCACCTGGCTCTCCAGGGGAATCTGTTGCTTTCCAGTTTTGTACGGAATTCGCTTAGTGGAATTCCTCACCCCCTTGCTTCCCTCTTACATGCTTTCCTTTTTGCTTTCACTGAACTTATTTCAACTACATGTTGTTTTCCTTTGTTTCAAGGTGATGCAGTTGATTATCAGAAACAGCTGAAGCAAATGATTAAGGATTTAGCCAAAGAAAAAGATAAAACCGAGAAAGAATTGCCCAAAATGAGCCAGGTATGGACTTTCTTCAGTGCAGAGAATTAACTTTTTTAAAATTTTTTTGAGACGAGTCTCGCTCTGTCGCCCAGGCTGCAGTGCAGTGGCCTGATCTCCGCTCACTGCAAGCTCCGCCTCCCGGGTTCCCGCCATTCTCCTGCCTCAGCCTCCCGAGTGGCTGGGACTATAGGCGCCCGCCACCTCGCCCGGCTAGTTTTTTTGTATTTTTTAGTAGAGACGGGGTTTAGTCGTGTTAGCCAGGATGGTCTCGATCTCCTGATGTCGTGATCCGCCCGCCTTGGCCTCCCAAAGTGCTGGGGTTACAGGCGTGAGTCACTGCGCGTGGCTATACCCAACCATTTTTCTATTCTTGGAGTAATTGTGTAGCTAGATTCCCCCTGAAGCACCTGTCCTCACATTACATATTCTCAATTTCAGCAGCAGTGTCTCAGATTACACTGAGAAAACAGGCATTACTGTTCCATTTCATTTTACATTTAGATACTGCATGGCCTTCCCACCATAGGAACATGCCCTAACTTTATAGCGTTTCAGCTGTTACCAGCATTTTCCTATTATAAACTCTAGCTTAAAGATCCCTAGAGATAGGCCAGGCGCAGTGGCTCAAGCCTGTAATCCCAGCACTTTGGGAGGCCGAGACGGGCGGATCACAAGGTCAGGAGATGGAGACCATCCTGGTTAACCTGGTGAAACCCTGTCTCTACTAAAAAATACAAAAAACTAGCCGGGCGAGGTGGCGGGCACCTGTAGTCCCAGCTACTTGGGAGGCTGAGGCAGGAGAATGGCGTGAACCCCAAAGGCGGAGCTTGCAGTGAGCTGAGATCCGGCCACTGCACTCCAGTTTGGGCAACAGAGCGAGACTCTGTCTCAGGAAAAAAAAAAAAAAAAAAGATCCCCACAGATAAATCTACATTACTGTGGTTTTTTTTTTTTTTTTTGAGATGAAGTTTCGCTCGTTGCCCAGGCTGGAGTGCACTGGTGCAATCTTGGCTCACCACAACCTCGGCCTCCTGAGTTTAAGCGATTCTCCTGGCGCATGTGCCACCACACCCGGCTAATTTTGTATTTTTAGTAGAGATGGGGTTTCTCTGTGTTGGTTGGGCTGGTCTCAGACTCCCAATCTCAGGTGATCCGCCCACCTCAGCCTCCCACAGTGCTGGGATTACAGGCATGAGCCACCATGCCTGGCCTGCCGTGGTTTCTTGAATTGCTTGGTTAAAGGGTGTGCACATCCTCTAGGAAGGTCTACCCATTTCCAAGTGTGTGCTGAAATTCCCAGGAATCATCACCTTGTTTTCAGAGTGGAAGGGCAGAGACTACCTTTTCTTATATTGTGTGTCTTCAAAAGTACTGTCATTTTCTCAAAGGTCACAGGTATCATGTTAAAAAAAGGTGACACTTCCACCCTGGTTCTGCTGCTACATAAGACTTATTTCAATTTCAGAGAGAATTTATCCAGTTCTGTAAAACTCTGTACAGTATGTTCCATGAAGATCCAGAAGAAAACGATTTGTACCAAGCCATCGCGACAGTTACCACGCTGCTGCTGCAGATTGGAGAGGTGGGGCAGCGAAGCAGCAGCTCTGGAAGCTGCTCCCAGGAGTGTGGGGAGGAGCTGCAGGCCTCAGCTCCTTCTCCTGAGGACTCGGTTTTTGCAGACACTGGAAAGACACCCCAGGAATCCCAGGCATTTCCAGAGGAGGCAGAAGCAGACTGGACTGTCTCCCTTGAACATATTTTAGCTTCACTTCTGACTGAACAATCATTAGTAAACTTTTTTGAAAAGCCACTGGACATGAAATCCAAACTTGAAAATGCCAAGATCAATCAGTACAATCTCAAAACTTCTGAAATGAGCCACCAATCACAGTCTGAACTTAAGCTGAGTAACTTGTAGCAAGATAGCAGCTGCTATGCACACTGGAGTCTGCCATACCAAAGCACGGACCAGACTGTTTCTTGGGGTCAGCCCTAAACCGAGATTTCAGTCTACTTGACAAATGGGGCATCTGGATCAACAACCTGACACACTGGCCGGGGAACCGAAGCAACCCTCAAGCATTTCTATGTATTCTTGGAGAAGTGTCAGCGCCCTAGGGTATCCATTGGTTCACTTGATGCCAACTTGCAATTTTTACCACATTGGCTGAAATGGGCACTTCTGCTGTGATGCTAGTGTGATTTTGCTCAGATGAACACAATGTGTCATACTAACCAAGAAGCAAGAGAAGCCCCATACTTCCATGTTTCACTTGGAATGACAACGGGAGCGGTTAGGAATCAAGTTCACCTTCAAGATCTAAGGGAGTCCACTATCTGTGCAATTGTATTGGGCTTTTTTTTGCACTGTTTCAATGCTGGTAATTGAAACCATTTTAATATATTTGGTTGTATTCACTTTATATGTCCTTCCAAAAATGTGTACAAACCATGCTTTCAATGTTTGGCCTCCAAGTTTTTTAATAAGAAACTTTTTGTATTTACTTGGTCCTTTTCTTTTACCTTGTACTTAAGTGTCTTAAGCTGTAGATTGTGGCAGTGAATGGGTAAGCAGGAGACGTTGCTCCTGCCCATCCATGGTTTCTGGGTGATGCAACACTACGTACTTCTCAGCCCCGCCTTGGGTGTGCCCTACATCACCAGTGGGGCTTCAGAGACCTCTTTATGGCAGCATTTAACATACAGCTTGTAAATGCTAGTGAAACATAATCCCAGCAACACTGCTTTAGGACTGAACTATTAATACAAATTTTTGTTACTGATACCTTAAGGAACTTTACTTCTGAACCTTGGCTCCAGGTACAACAGGGCCATTACAAATGAGTTAAAATATGCATCTGATCACCAAAAATCAATTATTTTAGAAGACAACTATATTCAATATAGATGTAGGCAGAAACTTAAAAGACATACTGCCACATTAATTTCATTAAATTTAAGATACTACAGATAGTACGTCATTTTAAAGTTGTTTCCTAAAATGTGGCAAATGGATTCTACATCCTGGTTTCTGGAAAAATGCTTATCTTTGATTTAGCAAAACATACAAGTAGAATCATTAACAATATGCCTTCAGTATCTCAACTACCCAGAACAGTGGTTCTAAAACTAGGTTGCAATTTGAAATCACCTTTAAAAACCTGCCTAGACTCTGTTCACAAATCCAACCCCAGTTAAGATGGGGAGAAAGCAACACAGGCCATCAATGTGGAAAAAGCTCTTCAAATGATCCCATAATTACGATAGGATATACAAGCACATTATATTGCAACTAAAAAGAACCAAAACAAAGTCAATTTTATAACTTTATTTGATGTATTTGATGATCAGCAATTAGTTCTCATCCACATTGACGGTCTGTAGATCTGTAAAGGACATGACAGTCAACTTCCACACCCACATCACATTTCATACTTCAATTCTAAAAACCTTTTGTAGATGGGTCTAGGCATGTAGCATTCTATTTTCCACAACCTTTTTACATCCCAGATATGGACCAGTTTTGCGTTCTTTAGCATCTTCCCACACCAACACACAATTTACAAAGGATACAATGATGTGTGTCACCCCTAGCTTAACAGATGCATTCACATTTTAACAGAGGTAAGGACATTTTTCTAATGAGCTTAAATGGCTTTATGGGATGGAGAACTTACTTTTGAAAGTGGTAACAGGTACATAGGTAACCAAAGTATAGAGCTTATTTGGTGAATCTTCATCCTCATTACGTTTTCTGGACAGCCGCACACGGATTCGGTATGGGACATTCCTAATAAAAACATAATTGTGTTGCTAAAGTCAATGCCTCCTTTCAACCAAGCAGCCACTAGCTGTATTCACATATCTCATATCCCTGCTTCTAATGCTGTCCTTTGCTCTACTCTGACCAACCTCGAACTTACCAGTTCCCTGGAAAATGAAACATAACCCCCACGTGAACATTAAATGCTGTTACCACAGGAGGGATGCCTGTTTGAAGATATGTTAAGGTAGCCACCACTGATATTCAACCAATTCATCCTAAGCAGATTATCTGGGTCCAAATGTGTTAGTCTTTTGTCTATCACCAGAAACTTGTTATGTGATTTTTCTGTTACATTAAATTTTGTTATGTAACTTGTTATGTAAATTTTCTGTTACATGCCCGAAGGCCGGGCATGGAGGCTCAAGCCTGTAATCCCAGCCCTTTGGGAGGCTGAGGTGGGCGCATCATCTGAGGTCAAGAGTTCGAGACCACTCTGGCCAACATGGTAAAACCCCATCTCCACTAAAAATACAATAAATAAGAGCCAGGTGTGGTGGCTGCCTGTAAATCCCAGCCACTTGAGAGGCTGAGGCAGGAAAACAGCTTGAACCCAGGAAGTGAAGGTTGCAGTGAGCTGAGACTACACCACTGCACTTCAGCCTGGGCAACATTAACTCCATCTCAAAACAAAAAACACTGTTAAAAACACTGCCACAGGCATATACTCAGTTTATCTCCGCATGCAATCCTTGTCTTATCTCATCCTCTCTAGCATCACAGCTGATTCTCTTTCCTCTATTGATCTTAGGATGTGCCAGGTATTGTTCTAGGCCCCGGATTCCTATAAACTCAGGACCTCTCTTGGCTCCTGTAATCCCATTCCTCTTATCCCAAGGCAGGCATCGGAGGACACCTCTCCTGCTGCACCCTTAAATGTCCACCTACAGAAGAGCTAGGTCTCAGGTCCCTGTCTTGTTCATCTCACTGAATCCTAAGTTTTAAATAACACGCAGATGCAGACAGTCCTCCCCGCACCTGGATGTCTTGTTCATCGCACTTAATCCTAAGTTTTAAATACCACACAGCTGCAGACAGTCCTCCCTGCACCCATTTCCAGAATCAAGTAGTCCACACTGTCATCATTCCTCTAGCTGCCCTTCACTTCTGTTCCGGCACCTCATGACATCCTTTAAAGCACAAGCCTCCCTTGCTTTCCGGTTCCACTTTAGAGCAGGGTGCCCCAACACCAGCACTAACACCTGGGCTAGGCAACTCTTTGAGGGAGCAGCCCCATGAATTGCAGGGTGTTTAGTGTCCCTGGCCCATAGTATCCCTCAGTAGCGACAACAAAAAACACTGGCCCCTGCCACAACCCTGAGAAGGATAGGTAAAACTGCCCCAGGCCAAGAACCACTTCTCTCATAGTGGACTTGCCTTGCTGTCGAGAACTACCCTACATGGTCAGCCCTCACCCCTCCCTCCTCCTCCACTGGGCTCAGTCATTTATTCCACCCTACCTGCACTCACCACCCTGCTCCCAGATCCCGCCAAGCTTCCTCTCTGTGCAATGCTCTTTCCCACCCTACACTGCTGGCTCCTTCACTTGGGTCTCAGTTCATAAGCCATTAAATTAAGGGCTTCCCTGCAGATACTACCCAACCTAAGTCACAGTCACAGTATTTTTTTTATACTTCCATGTGCACTAACCAAATTACTGAACTGATACGGGCTCTTGCAGGGTGGAAGTGAAGCTGGTGTCACTGCAAAAGTTCACCTTCAAATACAGATAACTTTAGCACCTTATTCCTTTGGCCCAGACAGCTTTGTTGAGCCTGGTATCAATGCGCACATCTGGAGTTCCCATCTCCTTCATGGCAAATTTCCGAATCTCTTTGAGTGCCCGAGGGGCACGCTTCTTGAAGCCCCTACGATTCAAACATAAAGTGAACAAATTAAAAGCACAAAATTAGGTACACGTAAGAAGTCCTCAATGTCGTTGATAGGCTCCTGGATGTCCCATGTAACAAAACCAAGTTTTCACAGCATACAGTAGGCCAGTGTGCTTCAAGCTCAGGGAGGACTTACTGTAGATGGTATGTCCTCCTAAAACCAGCCTAAACCAAACCTTCAACTAGGCAATAACAGTCCTTTTTTCCCACCAGTGTGTAATGCTCAGCAACTAGCATAATACTTAGGACAAGAAGATGCATAATCCACTTTCTGAAATCCTCAAAATATTAAATTTGATTAAATGTCATGTCTTAAGACAGGACATGTTTTTGGAACAGATCATTCAATGCTATCAACTTCATCTATGCTTAAAAAGCAGGGACCTGAAATGTCAGGCAGGTTTCTTCTTGAGTATGATGAGGGTAATAGTTAACTCTATGAACGCATCAAGCAAGTTCACTTCACTTAAATACTTAAACATCCAGAAGTAAAAGGTAGTAGAAATAACAGCAGTTGGCAATCCCTTGTTCTTCACACAGCTTATGTAAGCCACCTATTGGGTACAGCCGACGGTATCTAGTACTACAGAGAAAAACCAACCCGGGAGAAGAAAGAGAAAGCATTAGGGAAAGGGGCTGCAGGTTTCTATAAGACGGCCAAGGTGGGCCAGGTGTGGTGGCGGGCTCCTGTAATCCCAGCTACTCCAGAGGCTAAGGCATGGAGGCGGAGGTTGCAGCGAGCCGAGATCGCGCCACTGCACTCCAGGTTGGGGAGGAGAAAGACTCCGTCTTAAAAAAAAAAAAAAAAAAGGACAGGGTGATATTGGACTCAAGGTCTAAAGGCAACGAAGCATTTATTTTTGGAAAAAAACATTCAGGCATAGGGGAAAAAAAAAAGTAAAAATTCAACAAAGCAGCTACTTTGAAACAGAAGCATGCCCTGTATGATGAAAGGGGTCAGCCAATGTGGGATCATGGCAAGAACTCTTGATTTCTAACCTAAGATACACCGATGCAGGCTCTGAGAATAGATCCCTACGCATGTCTGGGTAGGGAAGGGAACAGAAGCAGGGAGCTGCTACTGTCAGCATTCCGGTGAGGAAGAATGGGGGCGGTCAGTAAGACCAACGCAGCTGGTCAGACGGTGAAATATATTCGGAAAGCAGAGCCCACAGGATTTGTTAAATTGCCAATGAATGAAATAGGGAAGGCCACAGGAGAAAGAGATTGGGGTGGAGATGATTCGGCGCATCTCCGAGAGTGACAACCAGACGCGTGAGTTCGAGCCCCAGGGCGGCTACAGGGATACTCACACTCCATGGATGCGCTTGTGAATGTTGATGGTGTATTCTCGGGTCACCACCTCGTTGATGGCAGAACGGCCCTTTTTCTTCTCGCCACCCTTCTTTGCGGGAGCCATCTAAATGCAGACGACAAGGAGGCTCAGAGCAGAGTTGAACAAGCTCAAGCCAAGTGCTCCCTCCCAGCCTCACGCGGTCACTCTCGGGGCGCTTCCAGGTGCTGAGAATCTGGCCAGGCTGAGTCGGTCACCCAGTGGCCCACGCACCCGCGCCCCTCAGATGCCTCCGACCTGGAAATACCTGCCGCCCCGGCTCCCCTAAGCCTGGACACTTTCCTCCTCCGGCTTCGGGAGCCCTTAAACGCAGCGTGTATTCCCATTTCCCATAACCGGAGCCCCGGGCTGGCTCGGGAGAGATTTTGCGGTCCCAGTTAGCACAATCCCAGAGGAGGATGGGGCCGGATTCCAAAAGCCCAGACTCCGCCACCCATACTCACTCTGCCGGGTCCAAGTTAGAAAGGAAGAGCGCGAGGTATTGTGGGAGAAGGAAAGCCGCAGTTGCAAGTACAACTTCCGGGTCACCAGGCAAGGGGGTGTGGCTAGGGAAGGGGCGAGACGAGGCTGTGATGTAAGCGGCGCGCGCCGAAGTGGGGACAGCGAAAGGGCGTCGGGGCGGGGCCGCGCCTTTGGGCCGCGAGCTCGAGTCCCGCTTCTCTCTGACGGATTCCGTCTGGCTCCGCGAAGGAACTTGCGTCCCGTGTCTAAGTCTTCGGATAAAACCAAAACCCAGGCCTACAGATGTATGGGAGCAGGGCCAGGGAGAGAGACTTCCGTTTGTTTTCCCCATTCATTCATGCATCCGACCAACACTGACTGAGCGAGGTACCTGGCTGGCGGTCCCAGAGTCACTAAGACGCAGCCCGGCGTTGGAGGTGCTTGCGTCGAGCAGGGCCGGCACGGGATTGCCAGTCGTTGCTGTCAAGGGCGGTGAAGCCACAGGCCTGTCGCGTCGTCCCGGTGTATGGGTGACCGAGTGGGTTGGATATGACCCGAGAAATGACAGATGTGAGATGACACGACAGGGAGATCTGAGGAGGTCCCCAGAGAACGGGGAACTGCGTGTCACCAGCCTAGAGGTTCGGAGACAGTCAGTTGGATCTGTGGACCCATGTCTTCCTTTTTCTTGACGAACTCCCTTCTTTCACAGGAGCGCACCATTTTTAGTGGTTTCGTAAGATGAGTACACAAGCTAAAAAGTTTCTGAGCCCTCCGATATCTGAGAATTTATTCAACCCTCAAATTTAAATTCTGGCTTATATGGAATTCTAAATTGAAAAGAATTTCTCCCCAGCGTTTTGAAGGCAGGTTTCATTGTCTTCCATTTTTCGGTGTGGTTGAGAAGTGATGCGTTATTTTTTTCTCTCTGAAAGATTTTAGGATCTTCTCTTTAAAGTTGTGAAACTTCATGATGATGGTACCTTGAATTTAAGGGAAATTTCTCAGGACGAAAGAGCTTGATGTCCCAACCTGAAAGGGTCCACTTAATGCCTGGCACTTTGTTGAAAGGGAAAATGCCCAGACCAAGTCACCCCTAACCTACTAACAGAGTTTTCAGCAATGGACATGTTTCAGGACCTCACAGACAAGACTGGAGGCATGCAATTTCTGGGCTGGAACAGGGACTCTGATCTCATGAGGAACCTTTGCATCCTGTATCAAAGTAGATGTTGCACTTGTAGGTTTCCCAGCAGTCCTCAAAGGCAAGAGATGGTGTTGGACAAGCAAGCCTCCCCACCCCCCCTACCCCCCGCCCCCGCCACCATGCCTCTTATCAGACTCCAAAGGCCTTTCCAGAAACCTCCAGTAGCTTTCTGCCTGTCATTGGCTAGAACTAGGGACTCCATTTCAGTTAGGCTGGGAGAGCACATACCTGCCAAAAACAAATGGGATTGTCATCATTACCTTGGCCTAATGATGAGTTGTGTATTTTTTGGGCTGGGCTAGACACATTGCTTTTGTTTGTTTTTTTTGTGTGTGTGTTTTTTGAGACGGAGTCTCTCTCTGTCACCCAGGCTAGAGTGCTGTGGCGTGATCTCGGCTCACTGCAAGCTCCGCCTACTGGGTTCACACCATTCTTCTGCCTCAGCCTCCCAAGTAGCTGGGACTACAAGGCACCTGCCACCATGCCTGGCTAATTTTTTGTATTTTTAGTGGAGACAGGTTTTCACCATGTTAGCCAGGATGGTCTCGATCTCCTGACCTCATGATCTGCCCGCCTCAGCCTCCCAAAGTGCTAGGATTACAGGCTAGACACATTGCTTTTAATGCACGGAAATGGGGTTCTGTTAACAAGGAAGAAGAGGGGCTAGCACAATTTATTTCAACCCAATGATGCTTGCTCTCATCTCCTTTCCGCCTCCTATTCCTCTTGCTCAGGCACCCTAAAGCCTGCCTCAGGCCTTTCATACCCCAGGGCCCTTTTCAGATCATTGTTCTGATCCTGACTCCCTGCAATTGCTCTCTGAAGATGTGATCTTGCCCCTTCTATCCCAGCACCTAGAGAGGGATTAAGGGGCAGCTTTCTAGGGTACCATCCATTAGAAGTAATAAAAGTGTTACTGTAATAAATCAGAAGTCTGGTGCCAGCTGACTCAAGTTTCCGTATAGCTGATAAAATGTGAGTAGATCCTACCTGTTGTTGAAATAAATAGACCCCTCCAGTGGGAATCTACAAAACGTCCCTCTAAGATGTCAACTCCCCTGCCTTACACAAAGGTTGAACAGAGGTATAGTAAGGACTGTTAGGTTTGAGGACTGAAAATCATTTGCCTGCCTGGAGTTCTGCAGACTCTTCCAGCTTCGCTTTCCCTCCCAAGCCCCAGGGACCAGGCCAGTGACTGCTGGGCCTCAAAGAGACCAGAACCACATAATATGAACTTTGTAACTCTCTGGTGTTTGTTAGCGGGGCTAATCACTCACATGTTTTTACTTGTACTGATTAGCAGAGAATCCTTAAAATGAAACAAGATCTGAATACTTCCCTGTAGGCGCAGCAAGAAAGTAGACAGGTTGCATTCCCGCCCGCCAGCTTTAGGGGCGACAAATCTAAGGGGCTAGAGGAGTCCTCCTTGGCAGTTTCATGCTGGACTGAGCTCCAGAAAGGCCCAGTGGAACCTTCCAAGAAACGCCGCCGAAAGATTTTTAAAAGGAAAGAGATGGCCGGGCGCGGTGGCTCAAGCCTGTAATCCCAGCACTTTGGGAGGCCGAGACGGGTGGATCGCGAGGTCAGGAGATCGAGACCATCCTGGCTAACACGGCGAAACCCCGTCTCTACTAAAAAATAGAAAAAACTAGCCGGGCGAGGTGGCGGGCGCCTGTAGTCCCAGCTACTCGGGAGGCTGAGGCAGGAGAATGGCGTAAACCCGGGAGGCGGAGCTTGCAGTGAGCTGAGATCCGGCCACTGCACTCCAGCCTGGGCGACTGCGAGACTCCGTCTCAAAAAAAAAAAAAAAAGGAAAGAGGTGTGGTGGTGACGAGGTGCTAAAGAGGTAGTGTGGTTAGCCCAGGCCTGGGAGGTTAGTGTGGAGGCTGTTTCTGTGACCCAGCTTAAATGGGGCCCAAATGAGGCAGCAACTAGTACGACAGAGAGGAGAGGAATGGCACAGGAAGTATTTGAAATTAAAATCAACAGTTAATAACTGACTTCGTATGGAATGTCAGTTTAGGAGAAAGTGCTGAACAAAATCACATTAGAAAAGTAGACTACAGTATAATATCTATTACATTGCAGAAATCAATGTGATTTCATGACTGGAAATGTTTTCAGCTCCATCACAACAGGATGACCCAGTAATAGCAACAGAGGCAGCACTTGACCCAATACCAGCTCTTAGTCTTACTCTAGGCGTCTAGATTTTAACCTTTTTTTTTTTTTTTTTTAACTAAAAGGAATCAGGACTCCTTGGAGGTAGTTGTCTCCATGCTTTGAGATAGGAAAAATAAAAAAAATCAATCAATCAGTATGGGCCTTGACTGTATTGTTCCCAGAAGGAAATCTGGAGTCTGATTTCTAATGGGCAATGCTACAAAGAGAAAAAAGCCAAACACAGGAGCCGGCTCTCACTGGCCGGGTTGTACCAATTTGAGCATGAAATAAATAACAATGGTCAATTAGAAAAGTTGAGTTCATAAAAGGCCACGAGTTCCTGTCTTCATGCTTAAAATAAAACATGACATATAAAAAAGGTAATTGTAATTTAAAAATGAGTCAATACCATAGATGTGCCTACGTGTGGCTAGGCAAAAATCCTACAAGAGTTGTTTTCTTTTTTGTGTTTCCAATGAGCTTTTTTCTCCAGAAAAATAAAGCTGTTTGTATGCATAGTATGAAATTCATGCATGTCTGCCCCAAAAGCTGCTAACAGGTGTCCCTAGAGAATGCAAATTAGTTATTTCTCTGGGACAATAATGGCAGACTTGGAGACCTTCAGGCTGTGCCTACACAAAGTGAAGAGGAAAACCAAAGCAGTCTTGTACCAAAACAAATGTTACCAGATAATTTAGACAAGAGTATGAAATGTCATGGCTTAGAACATTTGGCTAGTTCCCCATGTTGCATGCACAAACAACATTTTAAAATTAATGTAATGAATTTTAGTTGAATTAGAGACAGTAGATACATTTTAACTTAGTTGAAAAGATCATAAACTTAGTGTACTTGAGTTCACATTTCAGTCATTTCACATGAGCCAAGACTTTATAGTTTTCCAAATAGAAAGGTCATGGTCTTTCTGGAAATAGGACAGAGTTGGAAAATAGCCTTTTAATGAGCAAACTTTAATGAATCAAAAGTTTAGGGATTAAAATTCCCATGATGAATGTGGGTTTAAAGAAATATTACACAATAAGAGTTTTCTGAGTTTATCCAAATTTTGAACACGTGTAAGATTTAAGCAACGCTAAATCAAATTAGTAGCAAGGCACACTCTGCCCTTTTTAAATGACTTCCAGCTAGAAAATCCTAGGATGATAAATATGCTGTCCATTAAAAATATTGGTCTGCTTAAAAACATGCTGACAGCAAATTAAAATACAAATTATTTTACAGGCAAATCAGATCTAGAAACTTTTGAATTTATAAAACATGTAAAAATCGTTAATCCAGTTTCACACAGCATTTTTAAGAAGGGGGTTCCTTTCTGGTTCTTTTAAAGAGTAAGTGTTCTAGTGCACGCAAAATATTTTCACTTACCTTTTTCTCAGGATTAGAACAATTGTATGCATAATAAAACTTTTTGGATGTACTTCTACGGCACCCTCTCTGCCATCCAAAACCGATCCTAGTCATAGAACTGGGAAGAACCATCCACATTCTACACGGGAGGAGTAGGAGCAGAGAGCCACAGCAATGCAGCAGGGAAAGAACTTTGCTCTCTTGGGCCAATGGTTTTGGAAAGGGCATTGCCATTGCAGTGGTTCTCAACCACAGTACACCAGGGTACCCTCCTTCAGCCCCATGAAGCCTCATGATGGGGTGGCTGTCTGTAGTTGGCAGAAATCTTCTAGATGCTACGGCTATGGCCCCACCCTCAACATGGCATATGTGCACACATCTTACATGGAGACACACATATGCTGCCCACATCACTGATATCTAAATGCTGGTGGCGAAACCCCATGCAATTCCAGCTGAGTGAGTTTAATGATGGGCTATAAATGAGTGCTTTGGTGGAGAATGTCTTGGTCGCCTCCATGGATTTTACCTGTGTCAAGATCAAGATGTTGGCGGGGCATGGTGGCTCACGCCGGTAATCCCAGCACTTTGGTCGGCTGAGGTGGGCTGATCACTGGAGGTCAGGAGTTCAAGACCAGCCTGGCCAATAAGGCGAAACCCCATCTCCACTAAAAACATAAAAATTAGAGGGGTATGGTGGTGGGTGCCTGTAATCCCAGTTACTCGTGAGGCTGAAGCAGGAGAATCACTTGAACCAGGAGGCAGAGGTTACGTTGAGCTGAGATCGTGCCACTGCACTCCAGCCTGGGAAAGAGAGAGAGACTCTGTCTAAAAGAAAAAAAAAATGATTGAGATGTTTCCAGAAACTTTTTTTTTTTTTCTGTTTTGTTTTGCTGTCACTTCTACAGTAAACCATTGTTTTTCTGGCACAAACTTTAATACAAAGATCAGAACCTGACAGGCCAATGCAAATACTGCAGCTCAAAAAGCTGAACGCCTCTGCCTGACTTACTGATTGCTTGCTTTCATCTTTTCCGTATCTTTGATTATCCTTGAAACCTCTTGAAATTAGAAGAAAAAGAATTACTGGTGAAAAGATGTAGGCAGGGATGTATAACAAGGGACAGAGGAAATTGTACAAATTTGTTAATTTATTACAAAATTTTCACTCACAGAAAAACACAAGAAAACTTTTATACTTTTATATTTGGGAAAGGAACTGGTATCTCAGATACAAAATAATTTACACATAAGCCATACAATTTTATTTTATATAGAAATAGGTCATTATTACAACGACTGTACAATTCACTACGCTTCATCTTATAATTACATAAAATCTTTTCTTTAGAAACATCTCAACAAAACATACAAAAAAAGCAAAGTGCATTTTGAAAAGGAAAATCCAATTCTCAGTATTCTCATGAAGATATGTAGAAAGATGCAGCATTCTCACTCAAAGGGCCAGCACATGGCGGGGTCTCCTTGGGGACTGCAGTCCCCCAGGCCTGTCTGGCTTGCGAAACCTCTCCCCTCACAGGCTTGGAGTTCTCAGCAGAATTCTGGAATGTTGGCTGGCATGATTGTGCTTTGCTTTGAGTCCACCTTTGCAGTTGCAATCAATGAAGTAAACAGGAAATAGTCCAGTGTTTTATTTAGGGGCGAAAAAATCACCACCAGCATGGCATGGGGTGAAAAGCCTCATCCCATTAGGGTTTAGGCCGGAAAGTGTGAATTTGTAGCTTGGTTAATAACAACCAGCTTCTCTGATTGGTGGGCTGTTGTTGTTACAGTGGTCTCTGAATGAAGCCATGAGACCTTCTTATTTTTTTAAAAAACAGAAAGTGCCTAAGTTATTTCCTCTGTGCAGCTGTGCAAATTAAAACAAAAACCACCATTTAAAAATAATGAAAAATAATCTCTTTATTCTCTCTCTCCAACAGATCTCTGACCCAGTCCTTCTCCAATACAAAGGAAAGACGATCGAGAGTGAAGGCGAGCTAGCGCAGATGGGCGGGCCGCAGGTGGCTAGAGCAACCAGTGCACTCTTGGGGGATGCAGCGAGATGCGCCATCTCTGAAGGTAAACCGAGCAACGATGCCTACACGGGGCACCTGGTTCCCGTCCAGTATGGCTATAGAGTGTGCCCAAGAACCTCGGAGGCAAGAGAAACATGGTCAGTATTCCTGATCATTTCCACTGCAGCAAGCACTGCACTCCAGAGATGGTTACCATCCAGGAGTTCTGAAACGTATGCAGTGTGCACAAAAGCCAGGGGTTTAGTTCAGACTCCTCTCCCCGTCTCCTGTGGCCACCCCCTCTCATCCATTGGTTAAAGCTGATTGTGTCCCGACTTCAGTGCCGGGGCACTATCGGGGCGGCTGCTGGAGGCCTGATGACTCAGACAGACTGCTGACCCTTCGGGGAGGACGTAGGGGCTGGGGCTGTGCTGGGGGTGGTTGGGGGTAGCCCAGGGTCCCTGGCTGTTGTGAGTAGGTGGAGAGAAGTAGTGAGTCCTGCTGCTCACTGTGCAAAGAGGTTGGTGCCTGTACCTAGAAAAAAAAAGAACAAAGGGCTTCAGAGGTGGTTCTGATGTCTGCCCCGCAGCTGTCTTACAGGGCAGTGTGGGGCATGCTGCAGACTGAGTTAAGACTATAGGGCTGTCTTTCTTGGGGGTCATGTGGGGAGAGGTGGCTTTGGCAAGACCTGGGGGTGTGGTGGGGATGGGGACGAAAGGAACCTTAGGGTGAATTCTGAAGCTAACTTCTCCGCCAACAGCGGGGGCACCTTCTGGCCCAATCAGCCTAGGCCTGTGGCTGTGGGGAATGGTTTCATAAACACGTGCACATGATCTACATTGTAGCCAGAATGTTTTTGGATGATGGAACCTGAGGCCACATGCAGATAGTTGACAGGGCAGAATCCAAACACACATACAATTTGCACACTTTTCACTGCTGGTCCCTGATACCGTAGCTACCTCCAGATTCACCAGCACCTACTAGGAGCACCTTGATTGGAAGTTTAGAAGCTTCGACTGGCCAAAGCCTGACTTTGGAAACTTCAATCTTATCACCCACTTTTCCCTTCCATGAAGTCTCCTCCTGCAAGTAACCCAGCACCCCCCTGCTCTCAACACTGCCCAGGCACAGCTGCCCTGAACTTTTGCTCAGGCTGTCTGGCTGGAACACTGTATCTTCACTCTCACCCACACTTCAGGCATTTCCTGGGCATCAGACTCGGCAGTGGATGCCTTCTGAGCCCTCCCTCTTCTCAAGTCCCTTCCTCCACGAAGGCTTCCCCACCACAGCACTCCCACTCTTCCCAAATCCGAGCCTGACTGCACTCTGTGCTGACCCACCTTCTGCACCCCACCCCGAGGCCCCTAAGGGCAGTGAGTGGGCCGAAGAGCTCTCTGTATTCATAGCCTGCATCTTGTATGCCACAGGTGCGTGCACACTTATCTGTTGCTCATTTCCCAGCCAAAATCACTTCTGGGTCTCGATAACTGACAAGATCTGCAAAGCCAAAGTCTCAGCTGACTCCCACTCTGTGTGGGGTCAGGGAGATCTGAAAATTATAGCACAGATGGCTTAGCAGCATTGGAATTAAACGACATTCTAGAACTTCAAGGACAGCTATCTTCATCGCTATCTACAGGACTCAAGAGGTCTCAGCCTCTGCTCATTCTCCATGGCTTTGCAGGTGCAGGTAGAGCTGCAGGCCAGGGAGGAAGCCCCCCAGGACACGGAAGGGCTGGGTGAAGAGGGGCAGCCTGCACATGGGCAAGGGAAGGCCAGGCTCTTCTGGAGCTTGGCAGACGCAGACGTGTGGCTCCCACGTGAACCTGCAGACCAGTGGCTCTCACCCTCCCTGCTTTTGGCAATCTTGGCATTTGCCTGAAGTGATTTTTGCCTTCTAAGTAGTGACCATATGTAAATGAGCCCCAGATTTTCCTGGCAAGCCCAATTTCACACATCACTGTATTTACTAGGCAGGTTAATGGATCTTTAACTAAATGTGATTTAACTTTGTTTATATAGGACTTTATAAACACACTGAAAAGTCCAACATAGTCATCAATGTTTTTTGACTTCTGCTCTAAAAACTATGAACATGTCTAGATGCAAATCCTTGAGTAAAAACTACTTTTTTAAAAAGGAACCTTTTCAGCACATAACCACATAAGGCATAAGAGCCGACTCGTAATTTCACATACTCCATAGATATAGACTTCATAACCTTTAAGCATGAAAAACAATCAAATGAGAATCTTTCTGGGGCTTACTTCTATACTAGGGATAGAACAACCTTGAAAGCAAGGGAATAAAATATCTTTGAGACTCGGGGTGCGGAGTGTGGCCCGGCTCCCAGGTCTGCACGGGGACCCCCTGGGCCATGGCACCCACCTGCAGGTAGTGCTGTGGTGGCTGCTGCCGAGCCTGTGCGGGCTGCAGGGGTGACGGTTGGGAGGCGGGGAAGCTGGGGTGGAGCACTGCCTGCCCCATCAGCAGGACGGGCATCGGGGCACTGCTGCTGTTGATGGGGTGTGCATCTGGATTTGGAAACACGGTCTGGCTCTGTGCGTACCTGTTTCACGTGGGAAGGAGAAAACAGGTCCTTTAAGAAAGCAATATTGATATGACACCCAAAGCATGAGCAACAAAGAAAAAAACAAGTAAGTGGGACTTCATAAGAAACTTTTGGCCAGGCGCAGTGGCTCATGCCTGTAATCCCAGCACTTTGGGAGGCTGAGGCGGGAAGATCACAAGGTCAGGAGATTGAGACCAGCCTGACCAATATGGTGAAACATCATCTCTACTAAAAATACAAAAATTAGCCAGGTGTGGTGGGCGCCTGTAGTCCCAGCTACTTGGGAGGCTGAGGCAGGAGAATAGCTTGAACCCAGGAGGTGGAGGTTGTGGTGAGCAGAGATCACGCCACGGCACTCCAGCCTGGGCAACAGAGTGAGACTCCATCTTAAAAAAAAAAAAAAAAAGAAACTTTTTTGCATCAAAAGACACTATCAACACTGTCAACAGAGGGAAGAGGCAGCCCACGGGGTGGGGGAAGACATTTGCATATCACATATCTAATAAGAGACGGATACTGCAATATATAAAGAATGCCTACAACTCCACAACAAGAAACCCAAACAACCCAATCAAAAAACGGGCATGGGGCTGACATTTCTCCAAAGAGAAGCTAGAAATGGCCAACACACACATGAAAACATGCTCAGCATCGCTAGCCATTAGGGCAAAGCAGATCAAAACCAAAATGAGATGTCCCTTCACACTCATTACAATGGTGATTATCAAAAAACCAGGAAGTAACAGGTGTTGCTGAGGATGCAGAGACATTGGAACTTTAGTGCTGCGTTGCTGGGAATTGTCAAATGCTGCAGCCACTGTGTTAAATGTTGGCTCTGTGTCCCCACCCAAATCTCATGTTGAATTGTAATCCCTAGTGTTGGAGGTATGGCCTGCTGGGAGGTGATTGATCGTGGGTGGGGACTTCCCCCTTGCTGTTCTTGTGACAGAGTTCTCCCTAGATCTGTTTGTTTAAAAGTGTGTAGCCCCTCCCCCTCTTTCTCTCTCTCCTCCCGGCCACGTGAAGTTGTGCTTGCTTCCTCTTCACCTTCTGCCATGACTGTAAGTTTCCTGAGGCTTCCCAGAAGCAGAAGCCTGTACAGCCTGCACAATGGTGAGCGAATTAAACTTCTTTTCTTTATACATTACTCAGGCTCATGCATGTCTTTATAGCAGTGTGAGAATGGACTAATATGAATGTATGGTAATTCTTCAAAAAATTAAACACACACAATGACCATTCTACCATATGATCCTGCAATTCCACTTCTGGGTACATACCCAAAAGAAGTAAAAGCAGGAACCTGAAAAAGATAATTGTACATCCATGGATGTGTATAATCATATTTTGGTTTATTGTGAATAAACCATTATATAATAAACAATTATTATAAACCATTATTCACAATAACCAAACGGTAGAAACAATCCAAGGGTCCACTGAGAGATGAATGGATTAAAAAAGTGGTTTGTCCATACAGTGGAATATTATTCAGCCTTGGAAAGGAAGGAAGTTCTCACACATGCTACAACGTAAATGAACCTTGAAGACATTATGCGAAGTGAAATAAGCCAGTCACAAAATGACAAATGTTGTGTGATTCCTCTTATATGAGGGCTCTGGAGTTGTCAAATTCTTAGGGACAAAAAGTAGGATGGTGGCTGCCAGGGGCTAGGGGGAAGGGGTATTGGGAGTGGGTGTCTAATGGGTACAGGATTTCAGTTGGAAAAGGTGACAAAGTTCTGGAGCTGGATAGTGGCGATGGTCACACAACTGTGTGAATGAACTTAATGCCATGGAACTACACACTTAAAAATGGTTAAAATAGTAAAATTATGTATATTTTGCCACAATAAAACATTCTTAGGCCAGGTGTGGTGGCTCATGCCTGTAGTCCCAGCACTTTGGCAGGCCAAGGCAGATGGATCACTTGACGACAGGAGTTCAAGACCAGCTTGGCCAACATGGTGAAACCCCGTCTCTACTAAAAATACAAAAATTAGCCAGGCATGGTGGCACATGCCTATAATCCCAGCTTCTTGGGAGGTTGAGGCAGGAGAATTGCTTGAACCTGGGAGGCAGAGGTTGCAGTGAGCTAAGATCGCACCACTGCACTCCAGTGTGGGTGACAGAGCAAGACTCCATCTCAAAAAACAAAACAAAACATTTTTTAAAAAAGAAAGAGATGGTGATGATAATGGTCCACTAACAAGGAGCAGAGAAAGGCCGTTTAGGAACAATGTGGGATTATGGACAGGAGCAAATGTCTAAAGAGACTGGAGAGAAGTCTGCTTTGCGTGATCTTTTTTGGAGGTGTGATTTCCCTGCACGGGGTCATCTGTGACAGGCATTGGGGGTTCCAGACTTCCCCTGAGGAGGCATCTGTGTGTGTGGGAGGCAGATCCTGACACGCCCTGGAGGGTGGACTGTTAGGTCATGTCTGGAAGAGACAGTCAGGGAGATGGGGAGGGTATAAATTATCGATTTGACCAAAAATGGCAGTTAGAATTCCCAGAGGAAAAACTTTCCATACTTGCCTAGTTCATGGCGTTTTAAGCATCTCTGGAAAGTGATGTAACAAGAATTTTTGCTTCCATTTTCTTTCTTTCTTTTTTTTTTTTTGAGACAGTCTCGCTCTGTTGCCCAGGCTGGAGTGCAGTGGCACAATCTCAGCTCACTGCAACCTCTACCTCCCTGGTTCAAGTGATTCTCCTGCCTCAGCCTCCTGAGTAGCTGGGATTACAGGCACATGCCATCATGCCTGGCTAATTTTTGTATTTATAGTAGAGATGGGGTTTCACCATGTTGGACAGACTGGTCTTGAACTTCTTACCTCAAGTGATCCACCCACCTTGGCCTCCCAAAGTGTTGGGATTACAGGCATGAGCCACTGCGCCCAGCCTGTTTCTACTTATTTAGATCATTTAGGAAGAACAGGTAAAATCCGAAAGCAAAACCAGCCCACTTCCCCCTGCCTAATGATAGACATGAACGGACAGCTCCTCACCACCTGTAGGTCCCTCCTTACCCTCCTGTGACCAAAGGGAGGGCCAGAAAGTCTCAGGGGCAGAGGCTGCCTAGAAAGTTATCCTGAGGTGTGGGGAGAGACCCCAGACAGGGCCAACAAGGTGGACTCTGAAGATTCAGGGAGCCAAAGGGGCCTGTGGCCTGGAGTTAGTTGGCCTCCAGCCCCACCATCTGCACTGTGTGGCCTTCGAGAATGTAATCTAACCCGTTGAAAGCCCAGCCTCTTCGCTGGTTTAAAAAAAACAAAAACAAAAAACAAGCATGTGCCTACACCCTAGAGATTTTATCGGGATGAAATGAAATAATGAACATACAGACCCTGACCCTCAGAAAGGCAGTAACCATCTGCCGTTACTCTCAGTGCTGGCTGAAGGAGGGCACGGAAGAAGGACTTCCAGGGAGAGGGGCCTGGGGGTGCCTGCAAGGCCTCTACATGAGGGCATCCCAGGCCTGATCGGCCAGCACTGTCCTGGTGAGCTCTGGACACGAAGTCAGCCAGTGTTAATATGAAGAAGATGTCTGTGTGATGGCTCTATTTCGGCCTCATTCCCAAGGGCCAGAAACTGTTTTCCAGCAACTTTTAAACTATTCCCCCTGTGTCTCCAGTAACCGCTGTCCCTAGTAATTAAGTAGCTGAGTAAAGCTGCTCTGGTCCTGCGAGTGCTAGTGGAGAGGAGGGTGGAGGAGAGCCGGGGCTGCTCATCTGGGAGGGAAGGGCCCAAGGACAGTGCCAGAAGCACGGAGCACCAAGTGTGCCTGTGGAATGTCAGCTGGAGCCTGGGGGAGGGTCCTTGAAAAGGGGGATGGCGCTACACCTTCCAGGGATGTCTCCAGAGGTGAGGGCTTTAGACCTGTAAAGTCGGAAGATGATGGCAAACGGCGGGGTGTGAATTGTTTCATTTAGTGCTGCTCTAAGCATGGAGTGCTGAGTTTTTTCTGCTTAAATGGGACATGGTAGAAGAAAAGCTGAGGGGCAGTGTCCCCTTCACAGCTGTGGGCACACTCAGATGCTGCCTTTAGTGCAAGGCTCATGTGAGTGCCGCTGGCCCAGGCGGGTGAGGCTGCCCAGCCTGGAACCACTCCGCCAGTGCTTGCCTCCTGCCTCCCGCCAGGGTCCACGTACTTGACTTGCCGTCCCGTCCTGCTGACCTCCGAGGGCTGCCTTGCGTCACAGGACCCAGGCATCATGGGCTGGATGGGCTGGCTCAGCAACAGCCTTTAAGCAGAGGTGGGGAAATAGGAAACTGATCAGCACCTGAACCACAGACCCACTGGTCGTGGCAGCACTTGCTCAGCCCGCCTGGACCCTTTATGGTTGACCCTAATCCCCACTCCCCTGGCTTCATTCTCAGAGGATGATGGACGCAGTGGGTAACTTCCCCTGGACCTCAGGACCCCAAGCCCTGTCCTCTGCTTCCTTAGCTGAGATCAACTGTGGACATTTTAGAATCTGTCTGAACTCTGCCTCCGTCTAAAGCAGAAAGCTGAAATGAACGGGGTAAAATGATGCCTGGGTTATCCTTTCAACAAGGGCAGTCTCATACCTGAGCTGCCGATCATGGCTGAAGTCTGGGCTGGGCTGGCACTGGCTGGCATCCTGGGAGGTGGAAGCAGGTGTGGTCAGATTCAGACTTGGTGGGAGCACAGCTGTGGCACCGCTGAACGGGGACACGAGGCTGCTCCCAGAGCGGCCGCTGCTCTGCATTAGCTGTGAGCTTCTCATTGGCTTTGGACCCTGGAGCATCATTTCAATGAGAAAGGTAAGACTTGGACTCAACCCTGGGGCCATCTCTCCAGGAAACCTCCCAGTGTCTCCTCCTTCTACCTACCCTTGCCTTTCCTCTACATCAGAACCTCCCAACTACTGAATTACTTTTATCTTGTGACTGTCTTCCCTGTTGGATTGTATTTGAATCCCTTGGGCCTAGGACAATGCTGGACTCCAGGCAGGCAAGTAGCAAATGTGCTTTGAACTGATCTACTTTCTGCTTCAAATGCTACTGCAGACGTGTGGCCCTTCTGGCTGCTTCTCCAACCCACCAGGCCTACTCCTGCCCTGGGGACTTCGCACAAGCTTACTGCTCTGTGGAATGCTCCTCCCTGACATTGACATGGCTCATTCTTTCACCCCCTCAGGTCTTGACTCAAATATTATCTTCTTCACGAGGCCTTACCTGGCTACCTCTTTACACCTCCAGCCCATTCCCGGCCCTCACCGGCATTCCTGTACCATTGCACGTACTGTAATTTTCATACGTTTGTCTCTTTCCTCACTTGGAACAGAGATTCTTTTTTCTTTTTTGTTCACTGCTTTCCCTCAGTGCTCAGAATTTCGTGCCTGGCACACAGTGAGCTGAGTGAAATAATAAAGGAGTGAGGAAGTGGGCCTGCACCTGCTTTGGGTTCTCTGTCTGTTTCACTGACTGACCATTCATCCGATAACAGTACTCTCATTCTTAAACTTTTTACAAAATTTCCAGTATCAGACAGTATGAATCCTTCCTCAGTTTCCTGTTTTCCAAAATCAGCTCTTCTCACCTATTTTTCTGATGACCTTTTAAATCAAAAGGCTGCATTTTCATGCAAAACCCTTACATTTGAAGAAAGATGGCCTAAACACTTCCACATGTGTGCTTATCCGTATTGTGCTGCAGGTTATGTAAGTTCCCAGATTCTCTACTAAACTGCAAGCTCCTTGAGGCCCGGGACAGCTCTTGCTCATCACTGTTCCCTGGGTCTTGGTGAACTCAGGAGCTCAGCTGACATTTACCAAAGCCATGAGGGCACGGAAATGTGAGGCTGGAGGAAAGGCTGCCTTCCCATCTATCATCCTCCAGGAGCCCTGCTCCAGACTTCTCAATTCCATTCAGTTTCAGTGCCATTTATCTGCTGGCAATTTCATCCAACTGCAAGGTCACTGGTGGCTTGGAATAGGTGGAAATGGCTGCAAGGGTTTGGCAAGTAGTCTGGGGAGCCTGGAGGAGCAGGGAGGCCTAGAGGGAACAGTAGGGGCCTGGAGGAGCAGTGGGGGCCTGGAGGAGCAGGGAGCCCTAGAGGGAGCAGTAGGGGCCTGGAGGAGCAGTGGGAGCCCGGAGGAGCAGGGGGCACCTGGAGGAGCAGGGAGGCCTAGAGGGAGCAGTGGGGGCCTGGAGGAGCAGGGGAGCCTGGAGGAGCAGGGGGCGCCTGGGACAAGGGACAGTGAACAGCAGTGGCTGCTCACGTGGGTAATGGTAAAAACCAGAGTAGATGGCAAGGACTGTGGACGTTGAGTGTTGGGACATTCAGCTGCCAGTGGGTCTCTGGGAGGGCCATATCTGCCTCCAACCCTAGGTCAGCATCAAAGGTGAACGTTTCTGCTGAATGATATCTTTAAGCACAAGAGCGAGGGACTGAGGTGGGCGTTTGTAAAACGCAGAAGGAAGCCAGTACAACTTGGGGTTTCAAAGTGACTTTAACAGAAGCAGGAGATGAAGGCTCACTCCCAAATCCACCCGTAGTCCATCAGGGAACAGGGCCGTAGGCCTCAGTCCACACAGGCTGCAGCAACCAAGTATGTCCCAGACTGCAAGAGGGTGTCTGCTCTAGAGGCAACGAGTGAAGCTGGCAAGGGCACATTTACCTGGGTTGATATCACACTTGATTCTCTGAGCAGGTGCTGGCTTGTGACCTGGGCAGAGGAGATCTGCCCTGGAAGTTGGGGGCCCGTCCCGAGCTGGGGCTGAGTCACTGCGGCTGACCTTTGCTGTAGCTGCTGCTGAGCCTCGGGTCGCTGGGTGCTGCTGAAGCTCAGGGATACAGCTGGCTGCTGCAGGAACATCTGGGAGACCAGAAATGCTGGTGAGGTAAGGGTCATGGGTACCTCACCAGTGTGCACCTTCTTTGCATTCCCTGTGCCCAGTAAGAACTTTCTTGCTCTGAGCTGCCTAGAAATAGTTCATTTACTCCACTGATGAACATGAAGCACCTGTGATGCCCCAAGCTCAGTACAAGGCACTGGCCACAGAGCCAGGAGCTGGAGATACTCTCTGCCTTCATGAAGGTTATAGGCAAGTGACTGAGGCCTAACAGTGTGAAAGCTGTTTAGACCCAGATGTTCTCTAAATAATGTGATGTACTTGTTTAGAGTCTAGGTTGGCTTACCAGCTTCTTACTAGAAGGGAGAGATACCTGGTGAGTGGAATCCATGATGCAGTAATGATAATATTGCATCATGATAACAGGGGCAGAGGGATGACTCACCTGTGGCCGCACTGCCCCCGCAGTAGGACCAGGCTTTGTATTTGCCCTTGAATCTCTGACTAGTGACTAGTGTCTGTACCTACGCTGCTGTTGAGCATCTTCAACCCAGTGCTCTCAGCTGAGATGGCAGATCTCTCTCATTAATTAAGGGACCACATTCCCAGGCAGGCCAATAAGCATGGATATGATCGCGTAACATCAAGTCCATGCACTTTCATACTAGGTTCAAGTTTTATAATCGTCATGATCATCTCTGTGTTCTGTTACCTAAGATGTCTCAGAGACATTTAAAAGTCCACGGTATATTAGCTGGGTGGTTTTAATTTGAAAGATTTAAGAGAATTTGGGGTATTATTGAGAATCCTGATTTAGTTCAAATAAGTTTGGTGTATTTGATTTAAAACAGCTGTCTACGCGAGGCGCTGTGGCTCACGCCTGTATTATAGCACTTTTGGAGGCCAAGGCGGGCAGATCACTTGAGGCTAGGAGCTTGAGACCAGCCTGGCCAATATGGTGAAACCCCATCTCTACTAAAAATATAAACATTAGCCGGGCATGGTAGTGCATGCGTGTAATCCCAGTTATTCAGGAGGCTGAGGCAGGAGAATCGCTTGAACCTGGCAGGCGGAGGTTGCAGTGAGCCAAGATTGCGCCTCCAGCCTGGGTGACAAAGAGAGACTCTGTCTCAAAAAACGAATAAATAAATAAAAGTAAAACAGTTGTTTAGGTGCTTAGAAAGATTTTACTTCTTAGGTTTATAAGTCTGCCTTATTAGCTACATAAAATGTTTGAAAGATTCAGATAAACTAAATGTGTAAATGAATAGCTTTGGTAGATAATGTTGATTATTCACAATCAACTTATCAACTAATTGAACATAAATAAAAATCTAGTTAAAGCATTGCTCTTTTTAGACCAAATTAGTATATTCATGAATAAAACAGAATCTGTCAGTTGACTCCAAAGTTTTAAGAAAGACAGCTTTTGTAATTTTAATAATAATTTAACGAAAGACCTGAAACTGGCTTTTTAAACAAAAATACCTCTTGGGTATTAAAAACATCAGATGGCATTGTGTCTGTCATGATTCTCAACATGCGCTGTTCCAGTCCATCAGGCCCTTAGCTTGGAGTTCTTTAGGGGGAAGGCTCTCTGGCTCCCAGCCTCTGATGTTTTTCACCCCATTCCTGTACTCAGTGCAGTCCCACCTCATATGCAGTACAGGACCGACAGGCTGACATCTGCTGAGTGTCAGCGCAGGTTTGGAGAGGCAGGCGAGGATCCCACCCTGCAGACGTGCTGGGGAGACTTATGGATCAGTTCGCTAACGCGTCTGCTTCATGGGTGGGGTCGAGCCACTTACCAGAGGCCGGAGATGGGCAGATGGCTGAGCTGGGGCTGGGTTCTGATCTTTCTGCATCCCATGGGACCTCCCCAAACTCCTCTCATGCCCCACCCACCACAGAGAAGCCTGCAGTTTTGAAATGAGGACTCCTTGTCACTTTAGAAATTAAGAAGAATTTTCTGGGTATCCATCATTTTACACATTTTGAGGATTCATGTTTCATGCAGTCCCAGCTCCCTATTAAAATATGACTTGTTTATAGCACATAGGGGAATATATACTTCATCACTTCAGCAAAAACCTGGTAGTCAAACCCAATTACCATGCGTTTTTCTGGTAGGATACAATTTACCTTTTGGTTAGAGTTTGAATAAATTCAACCTTTACTGATGACAGGCAGTATAATTTACCTTAAAGCAGACCTACCTTAGCTCAAATTCCCACCCTACCATTTACTAGTAGTATGGCCTTGGGCAATTTTAATACCTTTTCAAAGCCTTAGTTTCCTCATTAGTAAAATAGTGACATTAAGAGCACATACCTTATTAAGGACTAAATGAAGTTAATGCATATAAATGACCTGAGACATAGTAAGTACTGAATGAATGTCAGATAATAACATTCAAAATGAAAAAAGGAACTTTTTCCTCCTTTGCCTCTTTGGGCATATAAAAACTGTTTGATAAATGAATGAATGGAATAAATGCATGTATGAATGAATAAACATATGAATAGCAATTTCACTCAGAGAAGGGCAAACTATGTCTGCTAGTGTTATTTATGTAACAGACTGTAACAGACAGGTGTGCTACTCTGTCCCATCAATGCATATCCTCTGACAGTAGAAATGCTCTCCTGTTTATCTTTCTGTATCCTCACAGTGCTTAACCACGTGCCTGGTAAATAAAGGGTGTCAGATGGATGGATAGATTAAAGGATGGATTGAAGGAAGAAAGGGTGGGCAGAAGGATGGATAGAAGGGAGCATGACTGAAAGAAAGGATGGACAGATGGTGGCTGGATGGAAGGAAGGATGGATGAATGGAAGGATGGACAGATGGTGGCTGGAGGGAAGGATGGACAGATGGTGGCTGGAGGGAAGGATGGATAGATGATGGCTGGATGGAAGGAAGGATGGATGGGAGGATGGATAGATGATGGCTGGATGGAAGGAAGGATGGATAGATGGATGGATGAACCAGTTGGGGAACACATCATTTGCCATTGCTACAGGTGTCCTTCTAGGTATTCCTTTGAGCAGCCAGCAGAGGGCGTGCATGCTCTCAAAAAGAGCAAGGGGCAGCCTTGGAGGGAGCGATGGGCCTTTCAGCACAACAGCTCCTCCATGTAGCCCCCCATTCATGACCCCATCCAGGTGCAAACACCAACAGCCCTACAGGACTTCTTCCTCATAACCCAACGTTTTTATGGAAAAAAAAAATAGTAAGCATCACAAGCACATATAGCCTCGAAAGTTTTGAAGCAATGAAGTAAAAGCATCACAAGTCCACTGAGGTTGGGATAAAGGCCACTGGGTGGGGAGACTGGTTTCTGGTTTGCTGCTGGGCACCATACTTCTGTAAGGCCAGCCTCCTTCCCCAGAAAGGATTGTCAACAATAAAGTTGATAAAATATCTGTTTATCAACAACAAAGTAGAATTTTATGGCTTAAGGGGATGGCGTCTTAAAAGGGCTCTGAGGTCAACTTTGTGGAAAACGTGAAAAAAAAAAAAAAAGTTCTCCAAGTGAGAAAAGTTGTCGGAGAAAACAAACCAACAACTTCTAGTTTTCAAGAACAAACCGAACCTACACTCACAGATGATTTCTCATTAGTGTTATCTGCTTATTTCTACAAATACTTGTCATTACAGTACATTTTAGAAGTATACAAAATAGACAAGTGATATAATGAAACCTTGGCATCATCATTAGGTTTCAAAAATTATCAATGTTTTGTCATTCTTATCTTATCTATCCCTCTACTTTTGGGGGTGGGCTGGAGTCATTTGTACTTGCTTATTCTTCACACTTGAATCGCACAGTTTAGTTTAAAAAAAAAAAACAAATATCACATTTTGGAACATATTTCTTTAAGTCTTACAAAAAAAACAAGGCAGACTCCTTGAGGAAATGTCCTCTGTCTTGACTATCTGTGTGGATTTCCATGATCTCTGGAAAATTCCACTGCAAAGATAAGGCCTCAGGAATGAACACAGGGCAGGAAGGCACCGGAGGGCACGATTCCCACGCCGGCTGGCTCAGAACATCCCTCGGTGCACTCTGGCATAGGTACTTTGGGGTTAACCAAAGGCATGGGTCACAAGGAGGAAAAATACTTTGTTATAACAGGAGTGAAAGCAATAACTTTGCTGCCTGTTATTTTAAAATTCAGCCTTAATGTTGAAAAGGCAGGAAGTAGAAAAACTCCAGGCACTGAGGGGGATGTTCATACGCCTACCTCAATTTTAGCAGTTTCTGGCTCGATTTCCCCCTTCCTGTTAGTGTAAAAATTCCATTAAAGTAATTGGAGTCAGGCAAGCATTGGGCTCCCAGTCAGGCCCTGGATCAGTGAGAAAAATATTCCAGCTGGGAAGGCGTAAGTAAAAAGCCACTTTTTACCTATTCTGGTAAAAGGTGGAATGGCAGCTTGGTGACTCCATTTCTTTTCACGAGAAGCCTGAGCCTCTTCCTGGTCAATGTCAGGGTGCACCAAGGAGGTGGGAGAGCAGCAGGGCTCTGGCATGGCCCAGGCTGTCTGAGTGAAGCCTGCTCAAGGCGCACACATGGCGTCTTGAGGGGAGCGGGCGGGGAGGTGGCCTGTCCAGGGCGGGGCTTTTCTCACCTCTGAGAGGCCTGTGCAGGGGCAGGAAGGGGAGGGACAGTGAGCCTCTAGAAAGCCACCAGGAGTGCCCCTGAGGGCCAGGCGGAGCTGCTGGGACCTCAGTGAGGCAGGATGGCCAAATGAGCAACTCCCTAAGCCCCCAGACACTTGCACCGCTGTGTGTTCATCTCAGCGTGCCCTGGCTCACCCCGCGCTGGGCCCGGACAGAACCCGCCTGTCTCCTGTGGTAGGTGTAGCTGCACTTCAAGAGCTGTGTGGCCAGGGGAGGGTCTGCGTAGATGGGTGATGGGGGAAGCAACAGGGACAGTGCTCCGGCAGAGATGTTATTTCTGCTTCTTTCTGTCCCTTCTAAGGGTCTCCAAATGCTTAGTGCTCTCAGGGCAGATGCCAAGGTTAGCTAGAGTTACATTTACAATCAAAGGCTGGGTCAGAATCAGGCACTTCTGAAGATACACAGTCCTGGACTAATATAAGTAAAACATTATATATTATTAAAAGAGATCCAATATAAAAAGGTGTTCCTCCAAAACAAAACAAAAACCAAAACAAGACCTCTCCAAACAATTCTAGTATCTGGGGGTCACTGAGAGCTGCCGCTGCTGGGGCTTGCAGAGCCTCCCTGCTGGCACACCACAAATGGGGTGCCACCCAGCTCCCTCTGCAGCCTCCAGTAGGCTGTGATATGGATATCATCGTCTCCCACATCTCCCTGGATGCCTGCGTTGGATGAGAAACAGCAGAGCTGCTTCCATCTCCTGATGGCAGCCTGGGCTGGGAGCTAGGAAAGCAAAGTTACAGAGGTGTAGGGAGGTGCTACCCAGGACCGAGGCAGGCATCCACGCAGGGCAATCCAACGCCAAGTGCACAAGTGCAAATGCAGGTGGAGGCAGCGAGTAGATGTGCCTGCCAGAGTGAGGGGCGAGGGAAGACGACATCAGGGTGTGGGCCGGAGGCAGGGATGAGGACCGGGGTTTATTCCTTGTCCTTTGCGGAGACTGCAGTATGCTTTCATAAGCAAATGGGGGCTTGGCAGGGCAGTGCACAGGGCTTGGGAGGAAGTCCTGGCTGCCTGGAAATGGTGGCAGGACCCCTCCCCATGCGGCAGCAGAGACAGAGGCCAGTCCGGGAAGGGGATCACCTGGACGTTGGAGTCCTGGACCAGGCAGAGCTGCTCCTGGATCTTGTGGAGCTCTTCCTGTTGCCACCGGATATTGGCCTGCAGGATCCGCGTCCGCTGCTCTAGCTGGTCTTTGATGGTCTGGAACATGCTGAACTGTGCCGAAAACTTCAAGGTGGAGCCGAAAAACATAACCAGATGAAAGAGTTATTTCAGCCTTGCAGGCAGATCTTGCTGCTGCTCAGTCTGTACACTTCATTTCCGTCCCTTAGCCGTCTTTCCCAGGGTCCCTAAGGAGCCCGTGGCTGGGTCCTGGGCAGTGAACAGGGGCTGCAGATGAGGTCTGGGCATCCCTGGGGCCACTGTGCCAGTCTTTCTCAGGCTGGCTATGACAGCAGGCCCGCCTGAATCTGCAGACCTGACTTACTGCCCTGCAGTCTGGGAGGGCCATAGAATCGGGACAGGATTTTGTAAGCAATGTTTACAAACTGATATTCCAAATTTGGAGAGATGAACAAATGGTTTTGGAGATGAATGTCAAAAGCAGGGCATCAGAGAGTCCCTTTTCCCCCTCATTTAGGGCATAGCAGTTTGTATGTGACAGCCTCACAGGCATTTGTGGGTCTGGTCATTATCCTAAATCTGATCCTGGCTCTCTCCAAACCAGCCTGGGATCATAAAGGACTTATTCCCCTCACCCTCCCCACTCCAGGCTTACTTGCTACTAGGCACGTCTCTGAAATCTGTGCAAAAAAAGAACAAAACAATCACCCGGTCTTTACCCCGAGGGTCCCCCTCTCCAGTGTGACCTTGAGATAAAGACAGGGTGATTGTTTTGGGCCTCGCCTTCCTTTGGACTCTTAATCCTTTCTGGGAAAGGAGGCTGGCCTTACAAACTTGCAGGTGGTGGTCTCTGCCTCCTGTCCCGTCGCCCTCAACACAAGCTCCTCTGCTTGCAGGAAACACTGGGAGGGATGGCAGGAGAGGCCTGTAGCCCCTGCTCTGGGCTCTCTGGGGCTGTGACTCCCGTATCTTGAGGCGAATGAGTTTGCTAGATTCATTTTGTTTTTCTCTCTCTCCCTTTTCACCATGACTTAGCCTCCACTCCCTCAATCTCTAGCCCAACAATCTCCTTAGTCTGTTTCCTGGCCACTGTCTTTTGCAAATGCCCCCAGGGCCTCTCTCTTTTCCTCTGCCCTTTGACCTCCCAGACACAGAGAAGCAAGGAGACCAGCAGAGTTGAGAAACAGATAGGATGAAATAACTGAAAGCATAGCTTCTGAGGCAGCGAAATAATAATAAAAAGAACCAGCAAGAATAAGAATAGCAGGTGCTGACATTTGCAGAGACCCTCAGGTGCCAGCTGCTGCCCCAGGCAAGTCGAGGTATGTGTGTTACACTTCTTCACAACGAGCTCATGCCACCGCAGGAGGCTGCACCCTGCTGGAAGTCACACAGCGAGATGGTGGCAGCACCAACATGCAAATCCCAAGTCTTAGGAGCTAAGCGTGGCCAATGAGTTTTGCCCACAAGACACTCCCACCTTGACCAGAGCAGCTTTGACCTCAGACTTCCTTTAAAAGGAAGGTTCTGTTGCTACCCATGCATTTAAAAATACCTGCGCTGGGCCAGGGGTGGTGACTCATGCCAGTAATCCCAGCATTTTGAGAGTCCGAGGTGGGCGGATCACCTGAGGTCAGGAGTTTGAGACCAGCCTGGCCAACATGGCGAAACCCCATCTCTACTAAAAAATACACAAACTAGCCAGGCGTGGTAGCGGGCACCTGTAATCCCAGCTACTCAGGAGGCTGAGGTAGGAGAATCACTTGAACCCGGGAGGCGGAGGTTGCAGTGAGCCAAGATTGCACCACTGCACTCCAGCCTGGGCAATAGAGTGAGACTCTGTCTGAAAAAAAAAAAAAAAATATATATATATATATATATATATAAATTAAAAAAAATACCTGCACTATCCCAGACTCACAAAAATCCCAGATTGTGACTAATTAGACCACTCTGGGAGGATTCTGAAAGAGAATTCGATGGAGAAAACAAACGAGCGATCGCAGGTATTTAACAAAACAGAAAAGCTTCTCTGGCAGGTTCTACAAAGTTGGGAAACTCAGGGTTGCCCCTTCCACCTGCAGTGGAGGCGGCTCATGGGGGCCGAGCTGGCTTGGAAAGGGAGCGGTGACGGGCTGGGTTAGGAGGTGGTAGCTGCCTCTCACGTTATTCTGATTTTTTCAAGGCCTGCCAGACACCTAATCACGGGGCCCTCCTTACCTTCTTGATGGTGATGTTTTTGATAAAGAGATCTACTCTAATTTAAAGACAGTTTAGAACCACAGTATGAAGAAAGAGGCTTTTTGGAAAACCAGCAGTGACCCAGATAACCACTCCTCGGATTTTGGATTTCATTTTTCCCTCCTTTCCCTGAAGGGTGAGGGGAGTGAGAGGAAAAACCCCAGAATCTCATTGTTTCACACGCAGTGGGTATGGGAAGAACTGTGTGGCTTGGAAAGTCAGTATTATGCAGGGATGTCTTAGAGAATATAGTTACTGGCCGGGCGCCGTGGCTCACGCCTGTCATCCCAGCACTTTGGGAGGCCAAGGTGGGCGGATCACCTGAGGTCAGGAATTCAAGACCAGCCTGGCCACCATGGTGAAACCCCGTCTCTACAAAAAATACAAAATTAGCCAGGCGTGGTGGGGCGCATTCCTGTAATTCCCAGCTACTTGGGAGGCTGAGGCAGGAGAATCGCTGGAACCCAGGAGGCGGAGGTTGCAGTGAGCCAAGATGCTGCCATTGCACTCCAGCCTGGGCGACAAGAGCAAAACTCTGTCTCAAACATAAATAAATAAATAAATAGAATATAGTTATGATTAAATATAGTACATATGGCAGACTAAGAAGTTCAATAGATGAAAAATCAGAATTCCAAAAGGGACTGCACCACACCCTTGTGTCTTATAAACACAGACATTCTTTATAATGCAAGACCCAGAAGTAAAGACATCTTCATTTTATGCCCCTTTGGATTAAAAAGTTACTAATTTCATACCAAATATGCCTTGGAAATGTAAAAAGAAAAACATTATTCAGGGCTTTTTTTTTATTATTATTATTTTTGGCCTGATGAGGGTGAATATAGGCAGTTTTAATGAGTAGATCCCAGAAGGCCAGCTTTTACACCACTCCTTAAGCCTCACTCTAGCAAGCAGCACGCCTTAGCACGTGTCTTACTCCAGGAATGCATGAGAGCGCCCCACTAAGAGGGCATATGTTCCAAAATAGTTTTCATCAGTGGTGACAGATGTGTGCCAAGACAGAGAGGGGCACCTGCTGCTGAACCACCATCTGGGACGCAGCTCTAGCTTGTGGCCATGGTCTGGGCAGAGCTAAGTCTCCTATGAGGGACCTGAAGTCAGAGCTCAGGCCTGGGCAGGGTTTGTCGCTCCCCATGTTCATTACTCCCTGCTGAAGTACATCCCTGCTGTCCCCCTGCCGCACCATCTGGCAACCTCCTACCCACCTTTCAAGGCCAAGTCAAGCGTCATCTCCTCCAGGAAGCCACGTCAGACTTCCCTGGGCAGACTCTTTCCTTCATGGTGCTATAAAAACGCATGCCCTGCCACGGCGGCGTCTCTGTTTACATGCCTGTCTCTCCCTTTAGTTCTGAGTACTAAAAGCAAGGGCTGACTTACATCTTTACATCCCTAACACCTCGCTCACTGACTGACCCAAATAGTAACTCACCGAATGTTGTTGAAACAAGGATGGAATTACTCAGCAAAGCCGTAATCCCTCTCTTTTCTTTCTTTTTTTAAACAAATGTGCTATTTATAGTGCTGGACTCACGGGTTTTAGATCCTTTCAGTCTCTCTATGACATGCAGCCCAATTCACACCTTTTCTAAAACACCACGGCCAATTGGGAGTCGTAAAGAACAAGAGGAATGTGGAAAAGTGGCAAAGAGGTGAACAGAGACTGTTAAAAGAATTAAAAAAACAAACCCTGGACTTTTGCAGCAACTTGGATGGAGCTGGAGGTCATTATTCTAAGTGAAGCAACTCAGGAATGGAAAACCAAACATCATATGTTTTCACTTCTAAGTGGGAGCTAAACTATGAGGCCACAAAGGCATAAGAATGAAATACTGGACTTTGGGGCTGGTGGGAGGAAGGGTGAGGGGCATGAGGCATAAAGGACTACATATTGGGTGCAGTGTACACTACTCAGGTGACAGGCACACAAAATCTCAGAAATCACCCCTAAGGAACTTATCCATATAACCAAACACCACCTGTTCCCCCAAAACTATTGAAATTTAAAAAAAGAAAAACCCAGACACCAGAAAAAAGAACTTGGAGAACAGAGGGTGGGTGTGGGGGGAACCTCATGCTGGACACAGGCCACATGCACATCAGGAGGGACATTCCCCCACATCAGGGCCTTGGTTGGTACCCAAGTACACAAGACCGTCAGCGCAGCACACTGCGGGCTGCTGGCTTGAGAGCGGCTGCCCTTCCCTGGGTCCCAGACTCACCTGCGCCATGGGAGCGGGTGTGCTCTGGAGAATGGTCTGAGGCAGGAGCTGCTGTGTGAGGTCGCAGGACGATGGGGAAGGCAGAGGGGCCTGTGGGAGAGAAAGGGACTTTGTTACCACTGCTTCTGCCATTCCAGGAGACAGGGATGTGGTCTCTTGGTCTAGTGGGTTCTCTGCGTTCCACACTGGGGCGAACAGCTGAAAGTCAAGACTTCTAGAAAGTATAGGTGTCTGTTCCCTGGCCGCACTGCTTCCCATGCAGGGCACACAGGCAGAGCCCCCGCACAACCGGCGCAGGCTCCCGCCCCACCACAGTGTGCTCTGCCAGGCTGCTGCTACCCGCCCAAGCCTGGTAGCTCAGCTCCATTTCCCTTCCCTTGCCTGCCGTCCTGGACTCCGCCTTGGGTGGATTTGGTTGCCCTCCTCCCAAATGGATTAATTCTTAGCGGTGCCATCAAGCAGGACGATGTGCGTGAACTGCTACCATGAGCTGGCCTGTGCCTCCGTATCTTTTCTGCTCAGTGCTGATACAGAGGGACAGACCATGCATGTTTGTTCAAGAACTCATCCAGGCGGTGAGGACTGGGGCAATTTCACCAGCCTCTATCCAGAACCTTTTCAGAGACTCCGGGGAAGTGAGCTGAGTCACATCTGTGTTCCCTGATCACTCGGGTGGGTGGGGGAGACAATGTATAGGAACGAGAAATGAAACACTCTGCTTCACAGGCTAGTGGTTTTTTTTAAAAAGAACAGTGAAAGGACTCGTCTCAAGTTATTCCGATATGGCCCCTAGTTGCTAGGGCCTATATAAAAAAGCAGCTCAAATGGAAAGTGTCACCCAGGACAGCACTGGGAGGGAATGACACCAGGAGACCTTGTTTCAGTGAGAAGTCCCAGGCACAGGGCTGAACCAGAAGCTGGTCTGGGCTTGGTTTCCCTGCACAGCTGGGAGGAGACGGAAGCACTCTGGGCCTCCATTGTTGGCAGAGTGAGTCACACTGGACAGGAGAGTCTGGAAGAATGGCAGACACAGCTTGCAAGCGCATCTGGAGGTGGCTGGAGAGAAAATAAGTGGTCTTTGCCATGTTCTACTTGAAAATGAAACGCATCGCCCAAGCTTCTCAAGCAGGGTGCGCAGAGCCTTTATGGAGGCAGCAGGCAGGAAGGTGGCACGTTCACTCCATCTCCAAAGTGACAGTGAAGTGTGGGTGGGAGGGGCTTGGCAACTATCTGGAGGTGGCCCCTAAATTCCTGGCGACTTCTCTCATCTAGAAGTGGAGGTCTTTATCCCTCTCGATGGGTGAGCTCGGGACTGCTTTGACCAAGAGGTATGGCAGTTGTGACACTATGCTGACTTCCATGGCTAGGTCACAGAGGGCTGCATGGCTCCTGCCTGCCTCTCCAGATGTCTCCTCTTGGAACCCGGAGTCCACCACCATGCCAGGAGCAGCCTAAGGCTTGAGAGGCCTGTGCACGTCGATGACGGAGGGCCTCGGATGAGCCCAGCCCTCAGCCACCCAGCCTGGGTGCCGGACATTCATGTGCACACACCATCTGGAGGAGGGGGTTCTGTAGCCTAGGCCCATGAGACCCCTGACACCAAGGAGCAGAGAAGTACCATCCCCATGATGCCCTTTCTGAATTCCTGACCCAGGCTCCATGAACTTGATACACATGGTTGCTTTAGGCCACTAAGTTAGGTGTAGTTTGCTACCTGGCCATAGATGACCAGAGTGGTGCATGCCAACGACTTTATACATGGCCAGTGCGCTTTCTCAGGGCCATGCATCCCCTGACGTTCTGGAAGGATCTGGCACACGTTGGGGTCGGGTCCTACCTGATATGTGCAGAGGTACATTTTTGTTGCCACTGAGCTGCTCAAACATTTACACCAGCATGAAAGGGGATTTGAAACAGAAGAATCCTAATTGTGTAGCCTCAGAGGCTCTAGGGGTATGACGGTATGACCCCGGGTTTGTAGTTTTGCCTTTTATCCTTAAAATTCACTTGGATTTTGTATTCTATGGATAGGCATCCATGTTAATTTTGTCATGCGAATGTTTAAAATTAGTTGCCAATTAAATTACTTAACTTCCCACCCCCATCTGCCACCCTACACTCTCAATCCCTAAGTAAGAGGATCCTCTGGGCAGACGCAGCACATCGCCTGTGGCTCTGCAGCCCTCACCACATTGTGGTGTATTCCCGTGGAGGAGTTTGGGGTCACACACTTACCGGCATGGTGGCTGCCTGGCTGAGCCCGGGGACAGGTAACTCTTGGGGCAGGGTGGCTGATCTTGGCAAAGCCGGGGTGCTGGCCTCTGCCATCAGCTTGGTGGGAGTGGCTGTAAGAAAGCAACGAATGACCTTCCTAACTTAGACGTACCTAGCATGTACTCATCCGAAGAGAAGACCCATGACCGTGGTGTGCTAACACAAGAGCTCAGTTGGGATCGCTGACCAAGGAAGTCCACCATGCAGGGTTGAGGTGAACCACAGAAGCCCAGCCTGGCAGCAGGCAGGAGAAACCACAAACACTCCCAAAACTTCATTTCTGCTGCTTGGTCCAGTGAGCGGCCCGATCAGATCCCTCCCCAGAATTACTAAAAGCAGCCAAGGGATCAGATCTGTGCGCCACCCACTCAAGGTCTTGGCTTGGCACTGAATGGATACCAGAGTGTGGAGAGGTGATCAGAAGGCAGGAAGTCTGGGAAAGGAAAGGAGGAGTCTAGACTGCATGGCAACCTCTGTCGGAGGCACAGACTGCCCGGGCACCCTCTGTGGGGCTGTCCCTCTGGTCCGATGGGGTCCCCCGTGCCACTCCCCATCCATGGACTCGCACTCACAGGTGGGTTCTGACATGGCTGTGTGTGAGGATTTGTGGGAACTTCTTGAGGACGCTGATGGCGAATGACTGGTATTAAGGCCCGAGGCACCCACGTCGAGTGCGTTAAAGTGCTGCCGAGGTTCCAGGCTTGAGCCCTTGTCCTGAAACACACACATCAAACAGTCCTCATGTCAGCATCCAGAGGAAAGAATCACTGGGCGTGACTTTAGTTCTAAATATGTCGACAACCTCAGAAGCTGCTGAGACAAATACCATAGTTGTTTAGGGACGATTCCAAAGACGCTTGGGTAGTGTATAGACATACATGTAATCTAAAGCCCCAGAGGCTTGCAGCCGAAGAGCAGTGTTTATTACCCTTTCTTGCCTTTGGTTTTTATTGTTTATATTTTCATAACTGACTTTGCATTTTATTTTGTCGACAACATGGTCACCTCACCACCCAGCATCTTGACTTTCCAAGAACAGGGAAAGAGTTCTAGAAATAAGGTTGCTGCTGGCAGTGGATTGTAAACTCATCCAGTGGGACAGGTGCCTTTGGACCTTCCTGGGTCTTTCCCACGCTTTCTCCTGTGACTCATTCTCTGCAGCCTCAGTGTCCCCTGGAGTGGAGAACCAGTGAGGGCAAGGGGTCGCTTGTCTTTCAACCTCTCGCTCCTGACTGACCCTAGCTCTCAGGATGTCTCTGCCTCAAATACAGTGTGACGAGAAAGCAGCTGTGACCGTCTGACTCTGAGGGACCGTTTTTCCATCCTCTGTGGCTTAGCTCTTATAGGCACATGAAAATGGGTTGTGTTGGGGCTGGGCGCGGTGGCTCATGCCTGTAATCCCAGCTCTTTGGGAGGCTGAGGCAAGCGGATCATTTGAGGTCAGGAGTTCGAGACCAGCCTGGCCAACATGGTGAAACACCGTCTTTACTAAAAATACAAAAATTAGCTGGATGTGGTGGCAGGCGCCTGTAATCCCAGCTACTTGGGTGGCTGAGGTAGGAGAACAGCTTGAACTTTGGAGACAGAGGTTGCAATGAGCTGAGATCATGCCACTGCACTCCAGCCTGGGCGCCTGGGCAACATAGTGAGACAAGGTCTAGAAAAATAATAATAAACAAAACAAAGGCTGGGATCATTTTTAAGCTAAAGAAGAAAACAAAACGGTGACTACCCTCCTGAGCAGCATTCCTACCTAATCTTAGAAGAATGGAAACTGCCAGCATCTCTGGGCTACGTCAATGGGCTGGTCTGTGTCCCATGGCCTTGGGTATGAAATCCCATGCGTGCGTCTGTGTGGCTGTTTTTTCTTTTGTGTCACGGCTGCAGTGGGGGTGGACGCTGTGTGTGTACAGTAGGGATGAAGTGACTGACATGTGACCTACGGGCCTTTGTGCAAAACAGAAATACCAGATGTGGCTGGATGTGCTGAGGTAAATGGCAATTTGGGCAAAAAACCAAACCTTGCTGCTTGGTTACAGTTTCCCTTTGACCAGGCTTCTTAGAGCGGGGTCCCAGGACCACGGCTCTTTGTGAATTACGTGTTCCTAGTCAGCAGAGAAGTCGGTCCAGGAAGTGAGCATAAGCACAGAGGAACTTTGATGCCCATTTGACATCTCTGCACATCACATCCACACACAGGAATCTGCATTTTACAAATGCACTGGACAGTGACAGACAGCAAAGCTATAAAAACCAAACTGGTTCAACATCACAGATAGTTTGGGAGATCTGGTGGCAGCTTTTACTTTAAAGGGATTTCTTAACCCAGTGCCCAAGATTGTGTTTGTATTTTTGTTATTATTTTCTTTGAGACTGAGTCTCACTCTGTTGCCCAGGCTAGAGTGCAGTGGCGCAATCTTGGCTCACTGCAAACTCTGCCTCTGGGGTTCAAGTGATTCTCCAGCCTCAGCCTCCCGAATAGCTGGGATTACAGGTGCGCGCCACCACGCCCAGCTAATTTTTGTATTTCGTGGAGACTGGGTTTCTCCATGTTAGTCAGGCTGGTCTCGAACTCCTGACCTTGTGATCTCCCTGCCTCAGCCTCCCAAAGTGCTGGGATTACAGGCATGAGCCACCGCGCCTGGTGATTGTGTTTATATCTATACATATGTGCATTTTGATGAGAAGACATTCTTTCCCAGGGCTCCAGTACTCCCCAAGGATCAGAAACCTCAATGATCAATTTCTGACTGGATGATACACACCACACCTGTTCTTCAGCCATGATGTATGGTGTGTCTAACATCTGCCTATTAGCAGCTGAATTCCCTTCCTTCTATGACATGATACATAATGTATAGTGTGACAGGGCTGGGTAATAAACACTTCCATAAACAATGTCAGCTGCGTCCTATCAGCGTGCTGGTGATCAATTGCCATGGAACACACCACCACACGATACAGCAGCCGGGGAGGCTGTGCCAAGGCCCCCACTGCTCTCTGATCTTGAAAGGGGATTTCTCCTTCCTCCCAACTTGGCCCTTCAGGGGTATGCTTCTGTTGGACACAGATAGCCTGCAAGGCTGGACCACTGCGGTGGCACCAGCCTCTGGCCCAAGGCTCTGGATTTGGGGGCCCTGGAAGTTGAGCTTCACCAATTCTAAGAGGTAGTCCCCTCTCCAGCACTCACATTTGAATACTTCTGAAATGAAGACATGTCCTTCCCTTGATGAAAAGAAACTCTTGTTTCAGAGATTGGTTGGCAGCAATTTTTCTCTTAGTGGGAGAAAAAAATCACGTGGAGGCCAGGCACGGTGGCTCACGCCTGCAATCCCAGCACTGTGGGAAGCTGAGGCGGGAAGATCACTTGAGGTCAGGAGTTCGAGACCAGCCTGGCCAACACAGTGAAACCCTGTCTCTATAAAAGACACAAAAATTAGCCGGGTGTGGTGGCGGGCACCTGTAATCCCGGCTATTTGGGAGACTAAAGCAGGAGAATTGCTTGATCCGGGAGGTGGAGGTTGCAGTGAGCCGAGATCGAGACTGCACCATTGTGCTCCAGCTGGGGCAACAAAGTGAGACTTTGTCTCAAAAAAAAAAAAAAAAAGAAAAGAAAAAAAGAAAAATTCATGTGGATCTTCCAGTTGACAGCTTCCTTAACTTTGATGAAATACAACACTCCCTCCCTTTCTTGCTTTTTTTCCTTTTCTCCCAACATTTATGTCTGCTTTAAGAATGGACTCCGAGGAACAGGGCTCCAGTCTACTTGCAGATGGTCCCTAAGGTTCCCAGGAGCTGTGGCCCAGGAGCAGGGACAAGGAGACGTCTGGCTAGGCAGAGGGGAGCAGAGGGCTCAGTGTGGAAGGAAGGACGGAAGGGGCTCTGTGGAGGGAATGCCTTTCTAAAGCAGGGCGCCCTGACCCCGAGCTGGTTCCAGCATGATGTTCACCAAGACACCTGAACACAGAAATAGAAAGCACAGGTGACAGGGAGGATGGTGTGTGAGGGCAGTCTCCTCATGGGGTGCCTGCGTCCTGGAGAGGGTGTCTGCGTCCTGGAGGCGGTGCCATGGCCCTCAAGCAAAGGAAGACCAGGGACTCTGGAATTCCTCCACAACTCAGCAGGGGAGGGAGGAACTCCCCCATGTCTTATCTGTGGAGGAAATGCCCAGTGGACTCACTGGAGCCATGCTTGTAAGGCTGGAAAGTCGCCGAGCCATGCTTTGAGTCCAGGGGCTGTGTGTAACCCAGCTCTGCAGGCTCTTTCTTTCTTTCTTTCTTTTTTTTTAGATAGAGTCTTACTCTGTCATCCAGGCTGGAGTAGGGTGGCACAATCAGAGCTCACCACAGCCTCCATGTGATGGCCTCAAGGGATCCTCCTACCTCAGCCTCCTGCATAGCTTGGACGTGTCCTTCCATTGATGAAAATAAACCCTTGTGGCAGAGACTGGTTGGCTGCATCAGCCTTGGCTGTATCCATCTAGCGGGGATGGCCATACCTTTAGTGCTGAGGAGTGGAGGGTCTCGGATGGCGGGTCTTCCAGAGCCAGCTCCTGCCTCCTTTCCACCCGGACGTCTGCATAACTGCATAGGAAATTAAGAGACCGCAGTGGAGATGGAGCAGTCCAGGATGGGACGACACCCCCTGAACAGACTGCAAGGTACATCGAGGTTCTCTAGGTAACCCTTGCCCCCCACAACAGTCAACACAGAGGAGCCTAGCCTGCGACTTGTTGGAAGGAATGAGCATCGTTCTCTGCCTTACATTCCACCTGAGTGACTTACAATATGACGTTCAACATCTTTTTATTTCTAGGATGTCTTTATTCCCCTCTCATTTACTATTCTTTTTACTTCCCTGAAATCTCCAATTGTAATTGTCTTTAAAAAACCCATTTTCATCTATGGGATAAGCTGCTGCCTTTAAATAATTAGAAGCCTTTCTTAAAACCTGCTCAGTCTGGACCGTGCATATGGAAGAGTGACACAAAACTTTTTTAGTAGTTCCATTTCTCAGAAAGTTTCCTCTCAAACAAACACAGGAATAGCCAAATCCAGACCGTAGATGAGCCACAGGCCCACTTTTCAGGAGTGTGGGTAAATCCACTCAACACAGTGATGCCTAAGTGATCCCGTGGTGCCTCTGCCCTGGGTGTGGAGACCCCGACGTGGCTCCTGGGCCTCTGGAATGCCTGCCACCTGATTCATTCACTCTGTTCTCTCCCTCCTTTCTCTGAGAGTTTCTTCCAAGGATTTGAGAGGTGGAGGATGGAGAAGAAGAGCTGGTAGAGGGCACAGCCTAAAGAGCGAGGGGTCAGAGTTGCCCAGCCTTCCCTGGGGGTAGGGGGCCTTTGGGCAGAGGACCAGGCTGGGTGGCAACAGGTGGCTGCCATGGAGTCAGAGACCACTGCTCCTGCACGCCCAGTGGTGGGCTGGGAATCCAAGATCAAGTCCCTGAGCGAGAGCACGAAGTGTGGTCAAGTGGGATCAGGGTCATTGGCTGCTGAAAACTAGTGTTTCTCCCCTATTCTGCATGTTAAGGAAGAATGCCTGGTTTGGTGACCTGATGTATGTATGGGGTGTGTGTGTGTGTGTGTGCACAGTGTCTGTTACATATATATAGTCATGTGCTTATGGGACATTAGTGGTTCCCAAAGACTGGAACGCCGTATTTTTACTGTACCTTTTCTGTGTTCAGATGCGTTTAGATGCACACTTACACCTGTGCTATGACTACCTGTAGTGTTCAGCACAACAGCATGCTGTACAGGCGTGTAGCCTAGGAATAATACACTATACGGTATAGCCAAGGTACCACACCATCTAGTGTGGACGTCCAGTACACTCTATGATGTTTGCATGATGACAAAATCACCTAATGACACATTTCTCGAAACATCCCTTATCAAGCAGCAAGTGGCTTATATAAGAAATGCATATGAAATTTAAAGTAGGTTTTTCTAATTTATGGAATACTATGCAGCCATAAAAAAGAATGAGTTCATGTCCTTTGCAGGAACATGGGTGAAGCTGGAAGCCATCATCCTCAGCAAACTAACACGGGAACAGAAAACCAAACACCACATGTTCTCACTCCTAAGTGGGAGTTGAACAATGAGAACACATGGACACAGGGAGGGGAACATCACACCAGGGCCTGTGGGCGGTGGGGGTGGTAGGGGACAAAGGGAGGGAGAGCATTAGGACAAATACCTAATGCATGTGGGGTTTAAAACCTAAATGATGGGTTGACAGGTGCAGCAAACCACCACGGCACATGTATACCTGTGTAACAAACCTGCACATTCTGTACATGAATCCCAGAACTTAAAGTTTAAAAAAAAAAAAAAAAAGGCATGCTGTCCTTCCAACTTTTCTTTCTTTGCCCTTCTCCAAGGCTTTTCTGTAGGCCAGCTTAAAACTAATTTACGTTCTTAAAATTCTGTAGCGCGGGAGAGGACCATTTTCCCCTTCATCCTTGGGAGCAGTGACCCACAAAGGCGGCGCCTATGAAACCCTGGCCACGGTGCGTCTCTTTGAAGTCCTGCTCACCCGCCCTGGGTGGAGGGCTCCCTGAGGCCAGCAGGGACCTCCCAGGAACCTGCACCCACTGGCAGCCAGGCTGTTTCCCCAACACTGCCTCAGTTGCCAGCAGGGGTTTTTAAAGCATTAAAAATAAAGGGGAATATGTGTTTGAGTTATTTAGAGGTAAAATTTAAATTTTCTACTCAAAGCAGGAACAAGGGAAGGCTGTGGGTTGGATGGAGATGGGAAAATATGTAAGTAGGTCAGTGAAGCAGTCACTTACTAAGTAATATCCTGGCAGCCTGCGAGAGTCCATGAGGCGTTCAAAGGGGCCTGACTGAGAGCTTAAAAGGAGTCTCAGCCCTGGGAGGGCAGAGCCAGTGGTGCCCGGAAGCGAGCTGAGCTCTGGGAATTGTGCTGTTCATGGCAGGGGATGGCCTGGGCTTGATCCTCGAAATGGGGAACACCTGAGTGACTACTGATCTGACTCGGCCATCAGGGGCCACCCTGTACCCCGCCGAGGTGTGACAAGGACGCAGCCGCACCCCTGCCCGTGCACGGTACCTGACCACCGAGTGCGTGCACACGATGAACTCGGGCTTGGAGTTCCACTGGTGGTAGGTGATGTAGTAGTGAGTCTGCAGCCAAATCCACTGCTGACCTTTGGTCAGAAACCGGTAGCAACACGACTTCCCTTTGCCAAACTGCATCACTGTGAGTAGAAAATGGATTCTGCATATAACCAATGTTAATATAAAAGTGATCCTTTCCCCCGGAGTTATTGTTAAGATCAGCTTTCAAAAGGACAATACCAAACATGGCTTCTTTCCCCGGTTGCCCTGTATTTTAAGTAACTATCAGGATCATGGTACACTGTCATGAATTCTTAAACAGTAGAAGAGTGATCCATATACTTTCCCAAATGCTCAGAAGCTTAAAGAGATCCTCAAATAAGGGCAGATGCAGACAGATTTTCAAACTGCAGGTTTAATGAAACAGAGGCCCAGGTTTGCCTGCTGCTCATCTTCCCGCGGCAGGCAGGGCTGTCTCTGGAGCTGCAGGAGCCCAGGAGACAGCATCCAGAATTGGCCCGAAAACAGACCTGCCAGCCAGCAACCTCTGGACGGACTCTGTGGCTGTCAGTCAGCGGTTCATGCACAGCTGACACAGTTCTCAAATAAAGAGTCGAGGACAGATGCCTCCACCCCAGGCTTCCTCCTTCCCCAGAGCCGCTTGGAGCCCCCCATCGTGATGTCTGTTGGTGGCTCCTCCAGGGGTGTCCAGAGCGGAATGGAGGCTGACGGTGTATCAAGCCTGGGCAGGGCAGAAAGATGGACTACGGATTCAAGGAAGAAGAACGATTTGGGTTTTATTGCCATAGTGCCTGGAATTTAGCACCTCTTTAGGTAAATGGTTAACAGAAATCTCAACTAGGAAACTAATGCTACAGAAGGACACCGACTTGGAGAATGTGACTCTCTGAAGAGGAGAGAAGCCCAGCAGATTGAGGGTGTGGCTGCCACAGAGCAAAGACCTCTTGCCCAAGCCATTGAGAAGCCTTTCAAATGCTGAACGTCATTCTTCACTTGGGGATCTTGTTAAAATAGACACCCTGATTGAGTAGGCCTGATTCTACAAGTGTAGCATCCTTCCCATGATGCCTATGCAGCATGGTCCTAGACCACACTTCTGAGGAGCAACAAGTTACAGTTTTAATGATTAGCTTTAAATTCTAACAGCCGATCCAGATGGAACTCAAGCCTATTCTTCCTTCCCTCTCCACAGAAGAGAAAGTTCTGGCCAGACACGGTGGCTCACACCTGTAATCCAAGCATTTTGGGAGGCCGAGGTGAGCAGATCACTTGAAGTCAGGAGTTTGAGACCAGCCTGACCAACATGGTGAAACCCTATCTCTACTAAAAATACAGAAAATTAGCTGGGCGTGGTGGCACGTGCCTGTAATCCCAACTACTCTGGAGGCTGAGGCGGGAGAATCGCTTGAACCCGGGAGGCGAAGCTTGCAGTGAGCTGAGACTGCGCCACTGCACTCCAGCCTGAGTGACAGAGCGAGAATCTGTCTCAAAAAAAAAGTTCTCATGGGTACTACAGGTGAGGCATCTTTTAAAGCACAATGTTAGTGGTCAGTTCATGCATCAGGATCAACAGGTCAGTGTTCCTGTTTAAAGTTAAGAGTTGGCACTGAAAATACAGCTTTAAGTGGTTCATTCTTAAAGCCACTTGCTAAGTGAGAACTTGGACAAGCTTGTAGTTCTCACTCCCCCACATCATAAGTCCCATCTCCCATACATTTGCTAATGTGTTCCCCTCTTCTGTGGCAAAGAGCCTTCCCTGAACCCAGCTGTGAGGGTCCTCTTGCGTCTCCCAATATGCGGTGTGCATCCCCTTCAGTGCACCAACCACATCCCACAAAGTCATCCATTTCTGGCTTTCCCAGCAGACCTGCCCTGCAGGACAGCAAGTAGGTACTGATCGCCCCCATCTGCCGGGCCACTCAGTATCCCGCCTATGGTTAGCGAGAAATACATATCTGCTGATGAAAGGACAGTTATGAGAACCCGGTATTTTATCTCTGAAATGCATAACTTAAAAAAAAGTCCCTGCATCACCTTAGTTTCTTAATTAGGGTTCAACAGGGCGCCTGTCTGGATGACAGTGGGAAGGTGCTAGGGTTTGGGGCCAAGTGAATTCCAGGTAAAAACCTGACTTGGGGGTAGATGCAGGTAAGGGGCCTCCACCATGCCCCCAGATCATCTCAGAGAAAACCAAGTTCCCCACCTTAAAAAGAAACCAGGTAACGAGCAGAGACATCTGGAGTCCTAGAGCCCTGCTGCCGGGCCCCACTAGAGTGAACACAAGGACCCCATGCCTGGGCTGGGCAGTGGTACTCACGGTGCTGGTGGCACCTGGCCAGGAGCTCCAGGTCATCGATGTGGTAGTAGTCATAGCCTGAGGTTCCCAGCACTTCAAAAGGCAGGTATCCTATGATTGGAGGGGCTCTGCACAAGGACAAAGAGGACTTGTCATCAGGGAGGAGACACACTGCAGGACTCACCCTGGTAGCCATGCCTTTCCACAAGGATCAACATGGAGGCCTCATTTCTCAAGAACAAGGGGAGAAAAATAACTCTGCAATGGTCAAAACCAGAGAGGCTGTGTTTTCCAAGGGGCTCAACCTTTTTTTTTGGCATATAGATACTCCTTTCCCTTGGCATAACTTGGCCCAGATAACAATAAGCTATATCACTTCTGGGTAATTAAAAACAGCTACAGATTGGATCAACCCAACACCAAAGTGTAATACAAAATTAAAGGGTGGGGAGGGGCGATTTGGAGTTCTTCAACTGCAAATCATGTCACAAAAGGAAAAGTAAATATTGGGCTCAAGGATCAAAGGAGGTTGAAAAAAATGAGATGAGAGATTTGTCTCACACTTGCTGCTGCCTTCCTGGGAGCTGGGAAGGGCCTCAAGGGAGGATCATCTCAAAGACGGCCCGGGGCTGAGGCATCAGACCCGAATACAGAACATATTCATGATGGGGCAGATGCAGTTGGAGAGCAACCACCCACCCTCGGCAGGGACGACTGTTCCTAGCGCCAGAGTCCTTCTCCTTCAATGGACCAGGGCCGACTCTTCTCTCCCAAGGAGAGCCTGGCTCACGCAAACAAGACTTGAGAAGGGCCCAACCCAAATATGTTTTTCTTTTCTCAAACCTGTGATCCAGAAATAAAAATTTCCATTCCAAGCTATGCCTTGAAGTGAATTCCTCTAAAGGTTCGTCAACTATGCACATTTCCTGTATTGGAAGCAGAAAAAAAAAAAAAAAAAAAGGTTGCTTGGGTGCCAGATGCTCACCCTAGGTTTGTTCAAGAGGAACGCATGGTGGGTAACAGAAGTTAAAATCGTTTTGAGCAAGTCTCCAAGTCGTGTTGGACTGAAACTCATCATCTGTAGCTAATTTCGGTATTAGCTGATACTAAATTTATTTCACAAGCTGGGGAAAAATACCTAGGAGCCAAAATGTCACACCATCCCTTCCCATTATCGAGAAGTGTGGCAAACATGTGGAAAATGGCTTTTCATCGCAATCTGAATTACTCATTTAACTCAAGAGTCATGCCATCGATGTTGAAGCAATCACAGAGGAGAAAAGGCAGACAAACCCCCAATGCTCCGACACTCGGTTCTCACCCAGGCCTGCCCTGGATGGTCTCAATGCCGGCGTGAAAGGTGGGAAGATGTGCGGTTATCAAACAGCAGAACAGCAAGTGCCACTGCCTTCAGACAGAACTATTTGCAGGAAACAGGGCAGGGGAAAGGGCGTGTGTGCAGGCACAGAAGCCAGACACTTCGATTTTCAAAGCCAGTGACAACTTCCCTGCAATTTATTCCCTCCCCAAAGACCATTAATTACATACAACAAAATGTGAGTCAATCATAACAGCTCCGCACAATGAACCGCCTCTCAGATACTTGCCTTTAAGAATTGTGGTGTTGCCAGACGAACGGTGGCAATGAAGCAAACCTCCTTTCCTAGTGGCACCCGGCAAGGTCTTGAAAGGGTGTTGTCAAAACCGTTACAGGAGGGGCTAGGCACTGGGGGGTTGGGAAGAAGAGGACATATAGGTTAGCCCTGTCTAGTGACATCAGCCAATTCCTAGCTGGCACTTAACCGTAAGCCAAGCACTGCCCCCAGGGTTTATGTAGAGCATATTAACTCATTTCATTCTTACAACAACTGGACGAGGTAGGTCATACTATTATTCCCATTGCAAAATGAGGAAACCGAGGCACAGAAGGAAGTAACTGGTGCAAGGCCAAAAAGCTTGCTGGAGCTGGGATTTGAGCCCATGCTGGTCACCAGCATTCAGCACTGCCTCTCACTTCCACTGGCCCTATGGCTTATTATGCTGGGAAAAATAGTCTACAAAATGAGAAGACAGGCCGGGCGCAGTGGCTTACGCCTGTAATCCCAGCACTTTGGGAGGCTGAGGAGGGAAGATCACTTGAGGCCAGAAGTCTGAGACCACCATGGCCAACAAGGTGAAACCCCCATCTCTACTAAAAAAACAAACAAACAAAAAACCAAAAATTAGCTGGGCATGGTGGTGTGCGCCTGTAATCCCAACTACTTGGGAGGCATGAGAATCACTTGAACCTGGGATGCGGCGGTTGCAGTGAGCCAAGATCGCACCACTATCCTCCAGCCTGGGTGACAGAGTAAGACTCTGTCTCCAAACAAAACAAACAAACAAACAAACGAGAAGACAGCCTCATTCTGCAGTAACGGTGTGAATACTCCAGTCAGTGTTTTAAGGTGAATTCCATAATCAGTGTTCCTGATACTGATGGTCCCAGGCAAAGTAGGGGTGTCTCAGCATCATTGACACCCCCTTCCCACCCGTGTCTTGGCTGGCACACCTGGGGTTCAAGGGCCTCTGTCCTGAAATTCCCCCTTGGGAGCCCAGGCTGATACAGGGGCTGGGTCTGGGCCACTGAGGAAACGGGGCTCAGGATTTAGGGTCATCCCCAGAGGAACATAACGCCTACAACAAAACTTGCTAGTTTCCTGGCGTGGCCCAGGTGACAAAAATCCACTCTCACGCATCTTCTTTCATCTTCTCACACATCTGGGAGGGCATTACTGTCCTAGGCCCAGAATGGTTCTATAATTAACCACAGGCACTCAGAAACAACAGCAGGGATGCCATCAAGTTTTTGGGCTCTAGGCCCAGGGTTCTAACAGGACAGAGGGGGGATGGTTCGAGGCCCACACCCATGGGCGCCCATCATGATGACAGCCCACACCTCCAGTAGCCTCGGCAGAGTCTTCTCTGTGGGACTCGGTCCCTGCCTCCAGGGCAACTGTGGAGAACCAACTGACCTTCTAGGCCAGAGAAAAAGTTAGCTACGTTCAGATGGAGTTTTCCAGGTGGGATAAAGAACCCTGTTAGATAGGAGAAAAGTCAATTTACTACATACGTGGAATTCTCAAAGTTGGCTACGCGTGGCGTTCCCTTGGGACCCCGGGCACCGCTGCCTGGGCCCTAAACAGGTCAGCTAATTCAGAAACTCTGGGATAAAGCCCAGGCACCGGCCTTCTCAAAGGCTCTGCAGGTTCACCAGCGTGCAGCCAGGCTGAGGATCCCCAGGGCTGATAATCTGTGCTGCGTTTTTCACAATTATATCCCGCACATTCTGAACTGAAATACCATGATGTTCTCCAAGTTAACGAGGAACATATCGAGCATCAGAAAGCTAAATCATCATAAAATGAAATCTGCAAGATTTTCTTTGGATTTTAGCTTTCCAATCACTTTTTAAAATATATATATATATACACACACACACACACACACACACAGGTTTCTAAAAGATTCTATAATGTGGTCTTCTCTCCACTAACATGAATAAATTCATTTTACCAAACATATTCTCTGAATTCATTCATATAAATACTAATGTTTCCAAACATGAATATAAAGTGGGCAAAATAAAAAGCAGTGGTCTCTGGAGAGCTTACATCTGTCACAAGTTGGCTTAGGCTATTGCAAATGAATTTGTAAGATGAGCCAAGCAACTTATCAAAGGGAAGGAAAACAATTCCACATAAGGGACGGGTCTACAGATGTGAACATCTGCATAATTGAAAAAAAGAGAGACATTTCAAAACTTCCCAGATGTGAAATCCTCTCTCTGCTTGAATCTAAGAGATATTACCCAGCCAGATAATGACTAATAAAATTCTGACTCTTTCAGAATACCAAGACCTTCCAAACAAACTTCTGAGGACCTCCCAGGAATTTCAGAGAAGGCCTCCCCCTTAATCTATCTCTAAACGATGCAACTTCTTTGTACGATCCTTTCAGCTGTTACATTTCTGTGCTCTGTCAGAAATGCCTTCCCCCGATTCACTGTGAGGAGGAGAAGGGGACAGAAAAATACTGTGAAGTAGGAAACACCTGCCCCAAGACATCCTAGCCCTGGTTCCTTCTTCAAGGGCAGCAGCGACCTGGCCCATGGACATTAGGTGGTGTATCGCAGAGCTTACTGTCACCCTGGCTGCTCCCCAGTGCACTTTTATCTGCTCTTTTACAGCATCTAGGTCTTTCAAGATAAAAATGCACCCCCAAAAGGAAAGTTTCATTATTGCTTGTAGCCTGCATTTGATGAGCTAGATATTTTACAGATGTCCAGAACGCAACAATTTCTCTCTTCAAGATGCCTTTCCCACCAAAAAACTTAAAAAACTGAGGACATGATCAAGGGTGACAATAAATCCAGGATGAATGTTTTAATATAGGCCAAGGAAGAAACCTTGGGGAAAACTAAGGCAAAGAAGATACTTTGAACTTTTTGCCAGTTGCATTGGAAATAACTTTTCCTCGCAGCATGAGTCTTCTTGCGTATTCTGGAGGCAACACAGGCGCAAACTGCTCCCTGGGACTTCAGAGTCATATTTAGCACTTAGAATACCTTCTCTGGCACTTTGTATCCCAAGGTAGTTTAAAGACATTAATTAATGATTCAATTAGTTGTTTCAATTTAAGTAATAGAAAGAATATATCTAATGACAACTGCCTTCCTGAGACTCTCAGAAGGATTAACCACTAACTGCAGGAGCAGCCCTGTTTTCTCAGATCTCTGACCACTCACAATATACAGAAAAGCAACTCATCCTTGCTCCATTTTCCCCGCTAGGGTCGTCTTACTCAAAATTGACCTTACTCTTGCCAAAAGCTAAATATATAGCCTTCCCCATGGCAGGAACTGGGGCTCATTCTCTGTCTCCACCTCTGAGCAGGTGTCCTGTGCACAAGTGCTCAACATGTGTTTATCAGATGAATCTCCCATGAGATGGCCTGGCTCATCTCCAAACCCTAGCTTAAGGTCCAGTTCGGGAAGACATCATCTCATCCTTGCCAGCAACTAGCACACAGGCCTTGGGACCTCAAGGTGGCTTCCCCTCTGCAGTGTGACCCACCTTGGTGCTGCTGGTGGCCTGTCTACTCTGCCAGCTGTGGGAGGTGCCCGTAGCACGTGGCCTGGGTTCCACTGGCAGGCAGGTGAGCTCACTGCCCGACTGATACATTAACGCTGGTCAGCAGGAGGCCTGGCCAGGGAAACTGCTGCAAATCAGCACACAGCAATCACCACTCTGTGATGGAAAACAGAGCAGGTGCGTGGTGTGGGCTTCTACTTGTGGAGACGCAGAGCTAGCTTGGTTTTTGAGACAGAGTCTTGCTCTGTGCCCCAGGCCTGTGCCACCATGCTGGGCTAATTTTTGTATTTTTATTAGAGACGAGGTTTCACCATGTTGGCCAGGCTGGTCTCGAACTCCTGACCTCAGGTGATCCACCTGCCTTAGCCTCCCAAGTGCTGGGATTATAGGTGTGAGCCACCGCGCCTGGCCTCGTGCTTTCTTGATGGTCTTCCTATTAAAACAGTCCACAGGTTATCATGTCCTGAAACTTTCATTACACTCTTAACTTCAGAGACCCTGAAAGAGTTTTGTCTTGGGCTGGTATTCTCGGGATTCCAAAACCAGGAGAGTCCCAGGGACTCAGAATGACTCATGTCTGCCTCATTTGGAAGCACCCAAGGATGGCTTCCAACTCTGTCTGATGACAAAGGTGAGCTCCCAAATCAGCCATGATGAGGAGAAAAAGATGACTGCGAGGGCAGGAAGATCTCAGGTGGTAGAGAACTTTTTTCAGAAGGGCTCAGGAAGGAGCACGGAAGATGCAGAAATGGTAATAGCATTAGTTAACAGCAAGGGAATAGAAAGAGCTGGAGAGAGATGTCTGGCTCTGTTCCACTGAGTTACCAGCTCACTCATCAGCACAATTAAGTATTCTCATCGGAGATGACCTGCTTATGATAAATCAGTTGCAATGGCTGGAGGAAAACACACTAATAGTCCACAAGGAAGTGACAAATAGCTTTCTCGGCACTTCTCGAAACAAATGAAAAACAAGGCTGACAGGTGTCTGGGAAGATATGAAACTATCAGTGATGAGGTTTCACTCCAGGAAGAATAAAGTTGTTAAGTCCCAATTGTGATAAACATCCAAAACATTCAGGCTATGGCTTTGGAATGCTGAGGGGCAAATAACTTTCTGCACATTCATGAGAAATCATCTCCCACTAATTGAGCACTATTTTCAGACTCTTATTTTTTTTCTCTTCAGTGTGCTTGACCCAATGTGTTCTGAATAGCCAGGTGACTAGGTTCTTAGGAGAGCAGCGTGATAATCCTGCCCACTTCTCGGCAATGGCACTGCCTACCTTACCCAGGGCATATTTGACCCTTTCCTTTAGAGAAGAGCAATGTTGGAGAAAAGGCAGGAGACACAAGCGAGAGCTGGGGCTTTGCGATTTTTTTTTTTTTTTTTTTTTTGAGACAGGGTCTACTTCTTTCGCCCGGGCAGGAATGCAGTGGTGCAATCTAGGCTCACTGCAACCTGGACCTCCTGGGCTCAAGTGATCCTCCCACCTCAGCCTCCTGAGTAGCTGGGACCACAGATGTGAGCCACCATGCCTGGTTTTTTTTTTTTTTTTTTAAGAGACAGGGTTTCACCATGTTGCCCAGGCTGGTCTCAAACTCCTGAGCTCCCATTATCTGCCCACCTAGCCTGTCAGAAGTGCTGGGATTACAGGAGTGAGTCACCGTGCCTGGCCTGGCTTTGCAATTTGCTGGATTAAAAAATGACTCTAAAGGGAAACTGCATGTCTTACTCAAATATTTCTTCTTCCCCCCGGCAATTATTAATGAAAATGAGTATTTTTAGGGGCTAGAATATGATGGTGTTGAGAAGATATCCACTAGATGGTTGGTGTGGATGGGCCAAATTATTTGTATGTTCAGGAAAGTGAACTTCTCTCGTCCCTGTCTTCCGAGTGGATCTCTCACGCACATTTTTATCATGATTATGGGACAACTTGTATGAACGGTGCCCCCACTCCCAGACTGAAATGAGCAGAAAGATGAGGTTGCTTAAAAGCCTGCCCATTCCTCACTGTTCCATTTTAGTATGAAGCCTAGGTGTCTGGGCCGGATGATGCCCTTGGGGCACAATTTTTTTCATAGTGATTTTAACTCCTCTGCGATCTCTCTGGCATCACTGACCCCTGCAGGGGAAGGATGGCCTGATTCTTTGCTGGGTGGAGGGGACACTCTGCTTCCCATTCTTAGGGTCCTGAGTAGATGAGACACTCCTTCCACGAAGCCGTCCACACTCGCGTCTCCATTCCCAGTGAGGTCTGGCGGGCATGCGCTTTGTTCCCTTTACTGAGGCATCTCAATTAAGCTCAGCAAGGAAAAAATTCAAACCACCCCAAAACCATAACATGAGGCAACCTCCAGAAATCCCACGGAACATACAAAATCGAGTGTTGTAAGCTGCAAAGCCTCCACTTCTGCCAGTATTTCAAATCTGGTTGTGCGGTTAGAGGCGAGTAGGTAAAACGAGGGCAGGGAAAACTTTTATACTCTGGTGTGTGGTTTCTGGAAAGCCCAGAGTGGAATGTTTGCCGAGGGTGACCTATTTGGAACCACACCAGCAACTTTTGAAATACTGCTTTCTGGATTTGTCAGACGCACATCTACATCCAAGTCTGGAGGAGGAGCAAAAAGGCTCAGAGAAAGGACTGCCTTCTTCTTGCATGAAGTTACCTTTCAGGATCTGGAAGGCTGCATATTAGGACCCCGTAAAGCAAAAACCTTTCCCCGTGCCTTTGAAAATCACCCGGCCAGTTTCTTTCCACTAAGAGTGGGGTCGGGTGGGGCTACAGGACCTGGGTGCCTGGGGTTTGAGAAAGGAGACACTATTTTGCTGGCGAAGCAAGAGATGGAATGGTGTATTTGTCTGAAAGCATCTCTCTTTTGTTGTTGTTGTTGTTTAAAATATCTGTTACAAGCAAACATAGCCCTAAATGAAATCATCTCGTTAAGCTCTATTCTGGAAACAGTCGATGAGAGGAAGACAAGGGCTGCTCCTACCAGTGGTCCACGCCAGTGCTGCTGGCTGGCCAGGTCCAGCGTGGGCTTTTCATGGGAAGAGAATGGGACATGGGGTTACATATGCCAGCTCAGAGTCCTCCAAGAAGCTCTGCACAGACTGGGTTCGAAACTGTCCTCAAGTGAAACTCTTCTAAAAAAGACTTCTTTTTTTTTTTTTTTTTTTTTGAGACGGAGTCTTGCTCTGCCGCCCAGGCTGGAGTGCAGTGGCCAGATCTCAGCTCACTGCAAGCTCCGCCTCCCAGGTTCCCACCATTCTCCTGCCTCAGCCTCCTGAGTAGCTGGGACTACAGGTGCCCGCTACCTCGCCCAGCTAGTTTTTTGTATTTTTTTAGTAGAGACGGGGTTTCACCGTTTTAGCCAGGATGGTCTCGATCTCCTGACCTCGTGATCCGCCCGTCTCGGCCTCCCAAAGTGCTGGGATTACAGGCTTGAGCCACCGTGCCCGGCCAAAAAGACTACTTTCTTGTCCCGTTTCCTGACACATATTTCTTCACATTTATTAAACATCTAGGTTAAAGATGTGAAGTCCTGTTTTCCCTCCCCTGCCCCCAGAACATCTGTGGCGAATGATGAAGTCCTAAGGAGTGACCAAAATGTGCAAACATTGAAGTAGGGGAAAATTCCACTTGGCTGAGGGACCCGAGCAATGGCTGGTGTGTTTACACTGCCAAAGTGAACGGGGGCAGAGGAGAGGGGGGCATCGTCCGCTGGGGAGTCTGGACATATTCCGTTGAAGAGTGTAATGTCACCTCATTCACCAGAGCAAAGGGGCTTTGTTCCTCCCTTCCCCTCAAATTCCTACGAACTCACCCCCTTAACGTTGTGTACAGAGCCTGACAAATCCCGGGTAGCCATGTGGGTGAGCAGACAACCAGATGGGATCCTCGTATGTGTGCTTCAAGGCTCACCCAGAGCCCTCTCCGGCTCAGCCTCACCCTCTCTCCTCGCCCTGGAACCTACACATCTCTCTTTGGTTTGGGGCCTGAGGCTTCCTGTTGATGTGATTTTTGAGTGGTGGCCCAGGGACTCTCTCAGTCTTGGGCCAACTCCATTGATCAGAAGAGCAAGAAGAGAGCGCGTTAGCCATGGAATACTATACAGCCATGAAAAGAATGAAACTATGTCCTTTGCGGCAACATGGATACAGCTAGAGGCCATTATCCTAAGTGAATTAACGCAGGAACAGAACACAAAATACCACATGCACTCACAAGTGGGAGCTAAATATTGAATACACGTGGACATAAAGACGGGAACAGTGGTCACTGGGGGCTGCTGGAGGCTGGAGGGAGGAGGGAATGAGGGGGTGAAGGCTGAGGGGCTGCCTACTAGGTGCTGTGCTCACTGCTCAGGTGACAGGATTGTCGGTACTGCAAACCTCAGCGTCAGGCAGGGTTCCCATGTGACAGACCTGCACATGTACCCCCTGAATCTAAAATAAAAGTTAAGCTGGGTGCGTGGCTCATGCCTGTAATCCTAGCACTTTTGGAGGCCAAGGCGGGAGGATTGCTTGGGCTCAGAAGTTTGAGACCAGCCTGAGTAACACAGTGAGACCTCATCTCTACAAGAAATGAAAGCATTAGCCAGGTGTTACAGCGTGCGCCTATGGTCCCAGCTACTCGGGAGGCTGAGGTGGGAGGATCTCTTGAGCCCAGGAGGTGATGGCTGCAGCGAACCATGATGACGCTACTGCACTCTAGCCTGTGTGACAGAGTGAGACCCTGTCTCAAAAAAAAAAAAGGGTGAAAATATTTTCAAAAGCGAGAGAGGATGTCAGGAGCATGGGGCAGGGAGTCCTGGGTCGGGACATCAGGTAAGGGGGCTACTGGCCTCCAAACACCCAGGCAGCTGAGTTGAGGTGGGGGCTTGATGGGGGTGGCAGGCACAGAGTGGGGAGCGCACAGAGCCCACAGACGAACGTCCCCAGCCACACACGGCTGCTTCAGAGGCCCTCAGTGTGGACAAATCACAAGGCACCAGAAGCGACACACTCCAGTTTACCCAGCGCGTACCCACCTGTGTTCAGTCTCCACCTTGGATTTAAGGCCGAAGAAGTGGCTGCAGCTCTTCTGCCTGTGAGTACCCGCTATCGCCAGAACGCACCGTGGAGCTGGTCGAGGAGACAGCTCTGTGAGCTCCTAGGGAAGCTCTCTAAGTCTCCAGTCTGGTCTGAACCCTGCTCTGCTCTCCACCAGCTGTGTCCCGGGGCCAAGATCAAGCCTCACTTTAGGTCAACCTATTTTTACCCGCTGCTTATTGACATGCTGCGTAAGGACTATGCTAGGCCCAGGAAGCGGGTACAGTGAGTAAGGGTTGCTGTCCTTCCCATTCCATTATTTATACATATATATAAAAAGGACAGGCATCAAATAAGAATGTACCACATAACACTCCACCAACTAAACTGCTCTGCAGAAATGCTAAGACTTTTCATGGTCATGGACCAAGGTAAGTTTCCTAAATAGTTCATTAAGGTGTGAGCAAGTGTCCTATAAAAAATACAACAGCTAGGCTGAGGCGGGTGGATCAACTGAGGTCAGGAGTTTGAGACCAGCCTGGCCCACGTGACAAAACCCCGTCTCTACGAAAAATACAAAAATTAGCCAGGCATCGTGGCACATGCCTGGATTCCAGCTACTTGGGATGCTGAGGCAGGAGAATCGCTTGAACCCTGGAGGCAGAGGTTGCAGTGAGCCGAGATCGCACCACTGCACTCCAGCCTGGGTGACATAGTGAGACTCCATCTCAAAAAAAACCAAACCAAACCAAACCAAAACAAAAAAAACCGATATTTCTTCTACACAAAAATAATATCTAATATTAATATGTAATATGTGTAGATTTTTATTCTACACATATTACATATTAATATTAGATATTATTTTTTCAACTTTTGCCACACCTGGGAACTTGGAGCTTGGATAAGTTGTATGGGGAGGCCTGTGTAATAGCTATGTTTTCTAGTTTGTTTCTTTTTTCTTTTTTTTTTGAGACACCGTTTTACTGTGTCACCCAGGATGGAGTGCAGTGGCACAATCTCTGCTCACTGCCACCTCCACCTCCCAGGCTCAAGCAATTCTTATGCCTCAGCCTCCTGAGTAGCTGGGATTACAGGTGTGTGCCACCACACCCAGCTAATTTTTGTATTATTAGTAGAGACACGGTTTTGCCATGTTGGCCAGGCTGGTCTCAAACTCCTGACCTCAGGCAATCTGCCCGCCTCTGCCTCCCAAAGTGCCGAGATTACAGGTGTGAACCCACCGCACCTGGCCCACATTTTCTGGTTTCTGTGTTTGACGCTTTGCCATCTGGGGCCTTGCTGGTGCTGGAGGGACTACCTCTCCCAGGGTTAGCTAATTCCTAGGGAGGACAAAAATCACCTTCCAGGTACCTTTCATATGCAAAGCAACCCACCTAGAACCCACACCCCAACCAGGTCCTTTAGGCTCTCACGTTCTGGGCCCTGTCCCCTGCCTTAACCAACCCCACAGGCATCAGATAATCAGGGACAGCTCCTCCCTCCCAGAGCCCACTAAACTTATTCAAACTCACCAGTGCTAAGCCTGCCCACTCTCTCTCACCCATTCTTCTCTTGGAAGCTACAGTAAAGGTTCCCTGGGCCTCCTGACCAGCGCCAGTGCTTCTCTGTGTGGCCCTGCGTGGTGGGCTGTGTGTGCCTCCTGGAACCGAGAGCGCGAACCTTTCCCTTCACGACAGTCATTTCCACGACTGTGTGTCTTCGCGTTTGATTAAAACACATCTCGGGTGCCCTTCACACAGCCTGGCATGTGGGTGCAGGGCATCTGACATGCATAGGCACAGGCATCGTAGGCATCGTGGACCAGCAGAATGCCAGGAGGCTGAAGCAGGCCTGTGTCTGTATGTTTCATTCCAACACAGATGTGTGAAAGGGAGCAGGCACTGGGCTCTGGGTTAGAGGGTCTGGGTGTGAATGTGGGCCCCTGACTTCCCTCCCACACATCATAGCTGCAACCCTTCTACATGTCCATTTCCTCCTCTGTGAAGATAGGACGATGCCATCAACTACCTCAAAAGGCTGTGGCGAGGATTATATGATCAATGCAAAGCCTGAGCTCTGGGCCGGGTGCTTAGAAAGCATTCCCAGGGCAAGCTGTTTTTGTTACCTCGTTGTTCAATGTTTATTTAGAAGAAAAACCTATGAAGTCAAATTTGAGTTCTTATTGGAAAGCATATCTCATAAGTCACGGCGGTTAAATATTTGCAATTTTATAGGGTGCTTTTTTTTTTTTTGAGATGGAGTTTCACTCTGTCATCCAGGCTGGAGTGCAGTGGCACGATCTCAGCTCACTATAACCTCCGCCTCCTGGGTTCAAGCCATTCTCCTGCCTCAGCCTCCAGAGTAGCTGGGATTACAGGCACCTGCCACTGTGCCCAGCTAATTTTTGTATTTTCAGTAGAGACAGGGTTTCGCCATGTTGGCCAGGCTGGTCTTGAACTCCTGACCTCAGGTGATCCACCCGCCTCAGCCTCCCCAAGTGCTGGGATTACAGGCGTGAGCCACTGCATCTGGCCTTTATAGGGTTTAATCTGAGAAATTCATTTGTCTCTGACAATTTTTGCTATCTATTTTAATCCAAGTTAGAATGATATTTCATGTACTCCACAGTTCCACGGGGAACTCTTATCTCAAGAAAGCCCCTTGGACGCTGGTTTGTAGAACAGGCTCTGAAAAGCCACTCTGCACTCTTGCTATCAAATTTTCCACATTCAGTGCTGCGTGTTTATAGCAGTAATAGTTTCCATACAAAAAAAAACAAAAAACCTCACACATCATTTCCACACATTCTTTCAGGCAAACAAACACTATCTCAACCCACAGTGAAAGCAGAGCCTTGCTAGTTAAAAAAAAAAAAAAAAAATCCCAGGTATTCAGAATGAAGCCTGCCTATTTCCTTGAAATCCTCCAAGATGTGGTAAATGACGGGATGCTTCAAAGGGATATTTGGCAGCATCTTAATGAGATCGTGGAAATGTAAATTCACAAAGGATACAACTGCTGCTCACCAGTCAATCACAGGCTGGTTTTCTGGTTTTTTGTTTTTTCTTTTTTTGAGACAGAGTTTTACTCTTGTTGCCCAGGCAGAGTGCAAATGGCGCGATCTCGGTTCACCGCAACCTCCGCCTCCCAGGTTCAAGCAATTCTGCTGCCTCAGCCTCCCCAGTAGCTGTGATTATAGGCATCCGCCACCATGCCCGGCTAACTTTGTATTTTTAGTCGAGACAGGGTTTCTCCCTGTTGGTCAGGCTGGTCTCGAACTCCCGACCTCAGGTGATCCGTCCGAAGTGTGTGCACTGTTGCCACGGGGCAAGAAGGAGCAGCATCCTGTGATTGCCACCCCTGAGGGCCAGGGTGCCTTTGCCCTTTGCCCTCTGTGCGCGTGGCCATTGGGGTATGTTGCCATCGCAGTAGCTGCCATTATGGCCAAAGCACGTCAGTTTTTAAAAATTGTGGTAAAACGCAAATAACATGAAGTTTACCATCGTAACCATTTTTAAGTGTACAGTTCAGGAGGGCTAAGTCCATTCACATTGCTGTGCAACCATCCCCACCATCCACCTCCAGGACTCCTTTCATCTTGCAAAACTGAAACTCTGTCCCCATTTAGCAACTCCCATTTCCCCCTCCCTCCAGCCCCTGGCACCCACCATTCTACTTTCTGTCTCTATGAATTTGGCTATGGTTCCTCATATAAGTAAAATCATACAATATTTGTCCTTTGGTGGTTGGTTTATTTCACTCAGCATAATGTCAAAGTTCTTCCATGTTGCAGAATGTCAGAATTTCCTTTCTAAGGCTGAATAATATTCCAGTGCATGTATATACCACACTTTCTTCATCCATTCATCCACTGATGGACACGTGCGTTGCTTCCACCTTTTGGCTATTGTGAAAACTGCTGCTATGAACACAGGTGTGCAAATATCTCCTCAAGTCTCTGTCCTCCCTTCTTTTGCGTACATACCCATATGTAGAACTGCTGGATCATATGCTAGTTCTACGTTGAATCTTTTGAGGAACCAGCACACACATGTAAAGCAAATTCCAAATCACTGTTTACATGAACTCAATGATAAAGTTATCTGGGAGGAAGGCCACTGCATTCTCTACAGAATGGCACTGGTATCACACTAGGGCAGTGCTTTTCAAAGTCCATAGCCCCTGGAAGCAGAACCCCAGAGCACTCCCCAACTGCACGTTCCTGGGCCCTACCCTCCGATCTCCTGAGCTAGACTCTTCAGGGCAAAGGCTGAGGATCTGCCTCTTAACAAGCTGCCTCACCCAAAGAACCACTGCACCAGGGTTAGTATGATGCTGGGTTCTCTACGAGGGTGCCTCTTAGGTCAGTTTCTTTAACTGAGTAGCCCAGCGAGCTTCCATTGACTCCTTTGTGTGGTTCATTAAACATTCATTTCATGAAGTTTGGGCAAGCCCTTCAGATGTGTAGGATGAGGCATGGTTAGGCCTTGGCTTCATCTGACTTTGCCCAGATGTAGGGGGCCACTTGGGAGGATGGACCTCCCACCACTTGCGACCACCTTAAGCCCTGGATGGGTCTGTTCCTAGAAGGGCCTCCCAGTTGGCCAAGGAGCGCACCATCCAGGCATAAGTCCTGCACCCTGGACCTGAAAATCATGCTGGCAGGATTACACTAAAGTTTTAGCATCTAGTTGGAGCCTTTTAAACAAAGCATGTATATTTATGCAAATAACATACAACAAAGGACCATCTGAGGTGGAAGGAAAAAATCCTGGTTAGCCTCAGTGTGAGGACTTGGTGCCATTACTTTGGCTGTTTCTAACAGAAACCCTGGCACTAATTTGACTGAGGGGATAGACCCACCATGTCCAGAGTGAAAGAGCGGTAAAGAACGCCACAGAAGTTAACGCTGTCATCTTCTGTTCTCTGCATCTCCCCCTCATTTCTGCAGCTCATCTTTCTGTTTTTGATTCCTTTGGTATTTTTCTCATTTCCTCTTTTTTCCCTTTTCCCTGTCAACACTTTTTTTTTTTTTCCATCTTTGCTGCTTTATGAAATGTTAGCTGTTTCAAAGTGATTTGTTTTGTATTGTTTGGAGGAGCCCAGAAAACAAAATGCAGGCCTTCATGAGCTCAGCCCATAACCAAGTCAGCTCGGGATTTGGTTTCTGAATTCCTGGCCTCAGACCTGCATTTCCATTTCGCAGGGGTCAAAAGAGAAAATAAGTGTTTTAGTCTAGTTCAGAGTTGTTGTCTCTGCAGTCAGAGTTTAGACAATTAGGTATCCGGGTAATTTCAGAAAATAAGACTTTGCTGCTTGGCTTATCCTGCTTGATAATTCATCCAATGCAGATGGCTGGCTCATTGTCAAATGACCCCTTGGCTGTGCATTAGGGCCACAGTGAGCAGAAGAGCTACGGACCAGGTCTACTAAAGCACGCTCACAGCAGTACTGCGAGGGGAGGGAAAAAGTGCAGAAGGCAAAGGTTATGGATCGTCAAGTCACCACGAAGGCCTGTTCGGCAGAGTGTGTAGGCTGAGCCTGTTCTGTATTCACTGTACGTTGTTTCTCACATTACAGAATTATTTCATCAGCCTGAAGATAAATAAACGAATAACGTGTGTTTCAGCGGGACTGTGTGCACCGGCACACACAGGTGTGGGAGTGTGTTCCTCTCGAATGGGAGAGAACATTGATGAGCACAAAAACACATCCTGGGGACTTGAAAATTCAAATGCAAATGTGAAAAGCACACGTTCTCCCTCCTCCTCCCTGGGCGATTCTTAATGCCCCCAAGTGCACGTTTGCATGAGAAAAGACACTGTCACAATTATATGACAATTAAAGCTTACCATTGTTGTAAGAGCGAAAATTTCCTACAAATTTTATGTATTCATAAGTTGGAAATTCCTTTGGGTTCAAGCTGCCTCTGAGAAGGTGGCAATAAAACTCTAAATCGCTGTCAGCTGGGCCGTTAAAGGAAGAAGAGGAGAGAAAGGGGTCGTGAGCATCGCACAGACTCTAAACAAGTAGCGTCTCTGTGAAAACTCTTACGGGATTTAGTCTACACATGGCCAGGCTAGTTCTCTCATTACAACTGACTTTTGGACCTGGTTTGTAACCCTTGCTGCACAGGGGTTTCCTTCCATCATTCATAGATATTTTGCATTCCATACATGGACCCAATTAGTCTTAATTTGTTCCCAGATGTCTGTGGTTGGTGATGTCGGCATTGATTAGTTCCGGCTGTTTTCATATGGTATATTAAAATAAAGCAGCTCATATAGAGCTGCTCCCTTTAATTTAATCTTTTTGCTTTGAAGTAAAATCAGACGTACGACAGGACAGATTATTCATGGAAAATGGACTCAGGCTTGCACTGATGCAAGCAGCTTTGCTACCTCATGCAATGGTGTATGCTTCATTAAGCGACACGTGGTTCACGAGGCATCAAGGTTAGCCTTCTACCTAGGTTGCCAAATATTTTGATAAAAACTTCTAAATTCCACAGAACACAAAAATGGGTATAAATAACCAGGTGAGAGCCTCAGGAGGACAGAATTTGCATTTTGGACCTAATGATTCAGTTTTCAGTTGGTTTCTTGATATTATATGAATTTAGCATCACAGTATCCTCCACGATGAGCTGATTCCTCACTGATGTTTGCACTGTTTCTTACTAAAAGACTCTCATGTAAAAAAAAAAGAGGAATCTTGTCATATACACAAAATAAATTATTATTCTTGAGTTCTCTGCTTTCAAATTTTCCACATAAAAGCCAAATGTCTTACATATTCCAAATTCCAGTTTTAGCTTTAAACCTAAAATATACCTCTAAGGATCTTGGAAATGTTCTGAGTCATGAGGAAAATTATTCTTAAAATTAGTTCTCCCTTCTTAATTCATTCTAACCTCCTTTCAAAAGCAAAATTCTCATCTTTCTAGCTTGTAAAACCACAAAAATTAAACTTACATTTTAAGTATTCTGGGGAGGGGGAATCCGTCACAAGCATATGGGAAGAAAGGATTTTATAAACTTCTGAATGTTCTTGTTCTGGGAGGAAATTTAACAAATTCTGATCCATGACATCCGACTGAAAAAGAAAATAAAGGACAAAGGTACACCCTCAACGAAGATGAAAAACAAAAGCAAAAACAAAAACTGCACATTCACAACGCAGAACTGGTTTCTGAAATGGAAAGTTCAATATCTGATTTTCTGTGGACACTCTCAGTTTATCACTCCCTTGTTTTAAACAGTTACCTAAAAGGTTGTATGTGTTCAAATATGTATGTGCTGTTGTCTGTGGGCCCACGAGGGAACTAAGAGTGAAGTCAGACAAACGTAGGAAGGACTCCTCTCGCTTGAGAAGTGCTGTTTGCTGACACTCCTGTGCGTTGGCTTGGGTGGCATGGCCCCTGTGCACACCCGGTACGAGGCCAATCATTTATTTAAATGGCTCCAAAGAGCCCATGGGGTTCCTTTCCTGACCCTTAAGGCAGCAAAGGGCTGCCTGTCTACTTCTTAAACGTCTTTAAGTTATGGAACTGCACGTGTTTTTCTGAGTACCCTGGCACTGTAGCTACAAAATAAAGATAAGGTAAAGATTGAGTACTGTCCAATAGAACTATCTGTGATGATGGAAATGGTCTGTCATCTGCGCTGCCTGTAACAGGAGCCACTAGCCACACGGTTACTGAGCACTTGAAACATGGCTAGTGAGCAAGGGAGTGAATTTCAAATTTATTTTATTTTATTTTTTGAGATGGAGTGCTGCCCTTGTTGTCCAGGTTGGAGAGCAATGGTGCAATCTCAGCTCACTGCAACCTCCACCTTCTGGGTTCAAGAGATTCTCCTGCCTCAGCCTCCCAAGCAGCTGAAATTACAGGTGTCTGCCACCATGCAAAGCTAATTTTTTGTATTTTTAGTAGAGATGGGTTTCACCGTGTTGGCCAGGCTGGTCTTGAACTCCTGACCTCAGGTGATCCGCCTGCCTCGGCCTCCCAAAGTGTTGGGATTACAGGCGTGAGCCATCAAGCCTGGCCCATTTAATTTGAATTGAAATTTAAACAGCCACATGTAGCTAGTGGCTACCATATTGGATATGCAGGTAGGAGCTCACAGCGGACAGAGGAGACAGGCACCTCTCTCTTCCTCAGTTTCCCTCAATAAACTCATCCACTCTCAGAGCTTCAAACACAATCCGTATACACTTTCAGATTTGAATATCCAGCCAACTCTCTCATGAGCCAGCCTCAACCTTCCAACTGCCACTCACATGCTCCCTGGGGACCACAGATACACACATGTCCCGAACATCAGCATTCTTTCCCACCCATACCATCTCCAACCCCTGTGTTTGCATCTCCATCAACAGTATCATCGGTTGGTCACCTGCCTGTCCCAGACACTCTGGTGGCATCTTTGTCTCCTCTCCTCGTCCTCACCCTCAAACCAAACAGTGTCCAAATGCTGACCATTTTTCTCCCTCAAATTCTCTGCTCCATCCTCTTCTATTTCTCCAGCTTCCACCCTAGTCCAGACCCCTATCCTCTCTTGCCCGGGAATGATTTGGCCAAACTGGTCTTCCCACATCCACTTTGGTGCCTATCAGCACCAAATTTGTTCTCCATCAGCAGTCAGAGCAGCTCATATCAGATCAAGTCACAACGTTCTCTTGGCTTCCGACTGCTCCAGGAACAAAGCCTCAACTGCTTCACACACTTTCACGGCTCTTCACAGCTTAGCCTCTGCCTGCTCCGGCTCCCAGCACTTCTCTAACCCTTCTGAGCCTTTTTCCTCCAGTTTGCCCTCTGTTCTCCCTCTGAGCCTCACCTGGGCTGTTCCCTCAGGCAGGAAGATGCTGCACCCTGCCCTTGTGTTTAACGAACCCCTGTGCAACCTTCAGGTCCCTGCTTTGAAGTCACTGCCTCTGAGAAAGCCCCAGGTGACACCCTCCACCCCCACTGATGATTTAAGGGCCTCTGAGGGAACAATGACCGCCTTGATGGGACATCAGGTGACTAGTATCATGGCAAGGCAGGTGAGAGCTCAGAGCCCAGGCTTGAAAGCAGGTTCTGCCCCTCCATGCCGCATTTTCCTCAGTTGCAAGATGAGGAAACCATGAGGGTTCCATGAGCTCACTTGCCTCCACTGCTGATAAAACAGCACATGGCAGACATTCAATGAATGCCAAGTGTGATTAGGCACTGAATGGCCGGTTACAGAATGACTACAAGGGTACCTGCACCACAGTGACGTTTTCCTGTACAGCTGTGTGCTGACTGGTGCACTCTGCCTCCCTCCCTCCAACCGGAGCTTCAGGAGAGCAGGGCCCAGTGCCTTGTTCACCACCACATCCCCGATGTCCAGGACGGTGCCTGGCCTTCGATAAGACTGCACTGACCAGCTGAAAGAATGGCGTGGCCAGCACTATGACAGGTATGAAAACAAGGGGCCCAGGGAACACTGTGGATGGTGCGCTGCCTCCAAAATGACAGGGTAGAGGAGACTCCTGGGGGAACAATTTCCAGAAGGAGGAATCCTTGAGTGGGAACCGGGGGACAAGACAGGGTCTGCCAGACAGTCAGGGTGGGAAGGTGCTCCAGTCAGGGCGTTCAGCGTGCACAGAGGCATGAGGTGGGCGCCCTGACCGTACTGCAGGAAGGTGGGGAACAACAGGGAGGGCGAGAAGCCATGAGAGAGGAGGTTGCACAGGGAAGCAGGGCCCAGATGAGAGAGGCCTCAGAGGAGTCAGGGCTCGACCCTGTGCCAGGAGGAGCCATGAAGCACCTGAAGGAAGAGAGTGGTCAAACTGCTCATGTGTTTTAAAGGGATCCTGCGTGTGGTTTGGAGGGAGAGGGAACTGGAAGTCAGGCTGGAGACGCCAGGGTCTCAATAGAGACAGGGGAAGGAGTGGAGAGGAGCAGACAGAGTCCCAGGCAACTCATCAATATTGTAGTCTAACCAATATTCGCCGAGAGCCACCACGTGCCAGCCGCTGTTGGGCACGGGGAAGACACGTTGGGAAGCAGGCAGAACCCCTCTCTGCCTGTTCCGGTGGGTGTGAGGACAGTGGACACAGCTTGGTGGCTGATCAGAGGATAGGAGGAGGGAAAGGAAGGACTCAGCGTGGCTTCCAGGCTCTGGTTCGGACCCACTGGCCTTCATCTTTACGGACTAAACTCGACCAGGATCCTCTCTCATCTATGCTACCATTTCTCATTCTGGCTTTCTCCAAGTTTCTTCGGATGTTCTGGTTTTATTTTAAGCCCATTCTCTCTAGTTTTTTTAGAAGATGACTCATGTTCACAGATGACAGTAGTCTTTCTTCTTAAAGATATTTCAAATACTTGAAAATGAAAACTAAGTGACTCCATGGCCTGTTCTTGGAGGGCTCCATCTGAAGCCACTTCCCCTGACATTGGGTGTGGCAGAGAGCAAGGCTGGGTGGCTGCCTGGCCCGGTCACTTGTGTGAGAGAACTTACTGATATAGGTCCAAGGGCCAGTATCAGGCCACAGGTTCTGCCCAGAATAAAGATGAATGCTGGATGCAAGTAGGGGCAGGTATGATATGTGGGAGGTTGCGAGGATGATGAATTAACACACAGAAAAGGCTTCAGACTGTGCTTGGCTCTTGTATGTATTTGCTAGTACGTTGCTATTACGCTATTTCCACATGCTGAAAACCAACACAAACAATGATCATTTGAAATTTTAACCCTAGTGCTTACAGGAGAGAAGATGACATCTACAGTTGAATGATCCCCTGAATGAGCTGAGTTCTGTTTATTCAAATAAGAGCAGTTACGGAGGCAAGGGAGGGAATGTACCATCCACAGCCGTCTTCACAGCGGAGTCCCACGATCGGGAAGGTCACCTGCCCGTGGAGGTGGGCAGTCCCCCTCCCAACTGCCTGATGGGCCTTGAACCAGCAGCACCAGTGCAGTGACACCCAGCTGTGTTAAATGAGCCTGTACTAAAAGCACAGTGAGGCTGAGCTGGAAGTGGGCTGGATGGACACTTCCTCCCAGAGTGTCCCTGAGGCGCTCTGGCGGTTTTGGCTTGAGATCTGTGCTGGCTGCAGCGAGAAGAGGGAACGGTGAGCAGCCCTGGAGAAAGTTCACCTTGAGAAAAGAAGGGCTTAAGGGAAGTCACTTGGGGCCTTAGGCTCCCTAAAGGACCAGGAAGTTGGCGGCATATTTGATCCACTTAGATTCAGTTTAGATTCAAAGTCAAACTCATGGCCATACAGCTAAGCTTTCAGAAGGCATTGTAGAGAATGGCTTTGACTTTGTAACAGTAAGAATTAATTGCGATATAAAAGGCATGAATTAGACAGAAAGAATCTCTGTTCATCAAAATGCCCTAAAAAAGGGGGAAAGGTAAGCCACAAAGTGAGACAGGGTATTTGCAACACATATGTCTGTGGTATGGCCCAAAATTAAAGTTCTAAATTATATGCTGCCTTGGTATCTGGTAAAATTGGAAGGGCCTCAAATGGCCTAACTGCAGGCTCCCTCCCCACACAGATGAGGCCCCCCAGCCAAACCCCCTTCTTATCACGGGGCCAGGTACAGTTTCTGCTCATCCCTGAGTAGCAGGTTGTGAAATTATTCAACCAAGTCAATCCCATCCTCTTGTGGGGACTGGGGGTCACCTCACCCTCTTGTTACTGCAGAGCCTGCCTCCCATAGCCTCTGCTGGTTCACTCTCTTCCCACGGGCACCCCTCTGTGGCCCTGTGCGGTCCTCCTCTGGGCTGTGAGTATCTGTGACTAATTAACTGCTGTTGGCCTCATCCAGTGTCAGCTGTGGAGTGTTCAGACATCCCCATTACCCTAGAGTGGGGTGAATGAGAGGCAGCTAAAACAATACCTGCCCACAGCTTGTGCCTGGATCGCAGAAAGCAAGCCTCCTCACAATTGCAAGAAAAAACCCAATCAAAGAGGAGGATGTCCAAACACCTGAGCAGGTAATTCAGAAAAGATGGAGTCTAAATGGTTGACAAACATACAGACACTCAATCTCATTGGTAACTGAGAGAAAAGCAAAGTAAAACTCCATGAGACACCTTCATGTACTAGACTGACAAAAACAAGAAGTCTGACAATGCCAAGTTCTGATGCCACAGCACAGCGACGTCTCCACCTTGCTGGTGCGGGGCAAACTGGTGCCACCGCTATGGAATCATTCTGGCGTTATTTAGTAAAGGTGGAGGCAGAGCTTCCCTCAACCCAGCCATTCTCCACCTAGTCAGTCCTCCAGGGATGCTTGCAAACGTTCATCAGGAAACACTACAGGATGTTCACGGAAGTACCTTCCAAGAATTCCTAACCGGGATGAATGCAGGAATTGCAGCACATTCCTACGACGGAACACTACCCAGCAATAAGAAGAGCCCACAGCAGCTACATCTGCCAGGGTGAGGCAGGTGCACCGCACAAATGATGCTGAGCAAAAGGAGAAGTCACAGGAGTCCATTTTCAATGATTCCATTTACATACAGTGAAACAAAAGGCAACACCAACTTAAGAGTTTAGCAGTGAAGTCAAAGTTGGTGAAACTACAAAGGAAAGCAAGCAAACAACGATCTTAAAAGTCAGGAAAACGGTTGCCACCAAGTGGAAGGTGGGGGTGTGATGAAAAAGGGGCAGACAGGAGCTTCTGTGGTCCCAGCCACGTTCTATGTCTTTACCTCAGTGACAGCTGCATGTATATTCACTCAATTTAATACTGAACGTATGTTTTATACACACATCTGTATGGTATATAAAAATCAAAAGGCATAAAAAAAAACTAACTAGAGGCCTGGAATATTTTAATCCATGATCCACTCTAAGCTGCAACCACACCTGTCAGGGCTCTGCTCCGACCCAGAGACACCTCTGACAACATGACGTGGATCAGGTGGGAGCTTCCAGCAGGTGAGGGCAGGGTGGGGTGGGAAGGGCAGAGGGATGCTTCCTGAAAAGCATGTCTCAGGGTCTTGGCCTTGCTGCTGTGTTTTGTGGTAACACAGGCCAGGGGCTTTGGCTTTCCTTTTCTGGGACCTCTTCCCGCTGTGCCCCTTCCACAGGAACGTGGCTCCAAATCCCATTCTGGTCTTGTACTTTCTTCTTGCTGGGGCTTGTACCTGGCGAGCCAGCATGATATGGAGGTATTTTCTGGCCTGCAGATTTCTCCAGTTTTAGGAACACTTGTGCCTTATTTTCCTTGGGGAAGGTAGGGTTATCCATACACACAGTTCTCACATTCAAGGCACTCGCCACCCGTGGCAAGCTGCCTGCAGTTGCTCATAACCCCAGTTATGAACTCAGTCCCTCGTTCAATGAACACTTAGGCACATGGCAAATGTTCAGGGCTGGGGATATGATGTTTGCCTTAAGAGCTTAGCATGGTCCAGCTCATCAGACAACACCGCATCTATGAACAAATCAGAAAGTAACCCAGGAAGCTAACTTTCAAAAAGTCAAAAAAAAAAAAAAAAAAGCCCAAACAGGAAACACAGATTATGCCTACTTTTGGTCTCTCATTTGGTTCTGCCTCAGCCATACTCTTTCCCCATTCTGTCCAAGGCACGTGACTCATGCCCCTTGCATCTCTCCTGCAAGGTTTTCATTCCAGAAGCTCCCATGAGCCCTTGGCCTCCATCGTATGCACGTCTGTCTTGCTTATGTTCCTTGCCTGTGTCAATTCTAGACACTAAAATGTGCTGGTGTTGCCACTACTGAAAAATTCTCATTATTATTGTTATTTTGTTTTTGAGACAGGTCTCACTCTGTCACCCTGGCTGAGGTGCAGTGGCGTGATCTTGGCTCACTGCAACCCCCTCCCCCCAGGCTCAAGCGGTTTTCCCACGTCAGCCTCTCAAGTAGCTGGGACTACAGGCACACGCCACCACACCTGACCAATTTTTGGATTTTTCGTAGAGCCAGGGTGTTGCTGTGTTACCTAGGCTGGTCTTGGACTCCTGACCTCAAGTGATCCACCCACCTCAGTCTCCCAAAGTGCTGAGATTACAGACGTGAGCCACTATGCCTGCCAGTTCTCATCTTAAAATCACTTTGCTTTGAGCTATTTTATTCTCTTTTTTTCTCTGCCAATTTGATAAAGAAAGTTCTAGGCTATGTCATCAGAAACTGCTGTACAAAAATCTATCACATGAGCTTCTGTTACATCTGAGATGCTGGCAGTGTGAAGGAAACAGAGACTTGAAGCCCCACAGCCTGAGAAGTGGGAAGGAATTCTGGCTGCTCTTGTCCCCCTTACAATGGCTCTCCAATCCCCAGTCACACAAGGGGCGTGGGATGGGACCCTGGCAGGCCAGCCTGTGCTTGGTGTGACACCAAGAGGGGTATTGCTGCCGGGGTCCCCAGCTTCCTGCCCTTTGCTACCCTGTGTCCCAATTTCCACGAAGAAGAGACGCTTCTTCCTCGAGGACTGACCACCACCTCTCAGCTCCTCATTCTCCCTTTCGGAGCCCCACACCCTGAAAACATCCAGCTTTACTGTGTCCTGTATAGGATTCTGAGGAGTGGTTAAGGACCAAGCTCTGGAGCCAAAGTGCCTGAGTTCAAAACCCAGCTCTTCACTGGCTGGCTGTGGAACCTTGGGTACATTGTTTAATCTCTCTGTGCCTCAGTTTCATCATCTGTGAACTGGGTAACTATGTACTTCATAGGATCCATAAGGATAAGGAGAGCAAACATAATACAGCCTCGCTCCGGGCCGGGCACGGTTCTATGCGCCTACACATACCAACGCATGTGAGTGACTCTTAATGGGTGCCTGCTACACTGTAAGTGCTCAGTGTTAGTCACCCAAGGTTTAATGGGTGAAATCTCTCAACAAAATTGCAAACTCCAAAGGAAAGACAACCTCCCAAGTTTTGAAATGTTGCATCATGTGTGGAAAGGACCTGGGCTCACAAGGAGTGATATTTAATCATTAAGTGTGCATCTAAGTAAACCAAACCAAAATCAGAATTCCTAAAGTATGACCCAAATCCTGGGCACCAGAAAGACACCAGAGCAGAGTGGTGACCAAGCTGGGTTCTGCAGTCAGCTGCCCCCATGGTAAGCCCCGCTCTGCCCCTCACTGCCTGGGCCACTGGGGCTTCCTCGCCATAGTGGAAGTCACGGAGGTCTGACTCCCAGATCCGCTCCTCCGCCCAATCAGCTGTATGCTGACTGCACCAGGGAAGTGTCCATCCTCAGCAGCCTTTGCCTACCCACTTGCAAAGGAGGATCTTGGTGAAAACTGGACAATGAAAGCTAAAAGTAAATTGCAGTTAAATGTGGGGACTGCCCAGCCCAGGCTCACCTGCACCAGGGAGTTGAGGGCTGACTCCCTGTGTTTGGGCATGGGTATAGACACAGACTCTTAGTTTGCATTCGAGTGGGTCCAGCATTGATAAATTAGAGTCGGGTCATTTCTGGCCCTTGTAGAGTTAGAAAATAACTTATGAAAGTGGTCCTAAATTGCTCCGTAATTTCAGGTCGGAAGAATTTGCCTCTTACTTTCTAAGTCCTGTCTGCCACATACAGCAACTGGGTCATCAGATAATTACAAGAGCGTAAAGCAGAACAGCGCAAATCCTGTTTACTCACACAGCTCTGGCTCGTATCTCTCATTCCCAGGTCAATAAGTAGGCCACGTGTGGTTGCTTTCAGTCAGTGCCTACCACTGCCGAACCCTTGCCATTCAATACAAAACATAAGCGCCCTCCAAAGAAGTGCCCCAGCTCTTCTGTCCTTAGACACACTTGGATCAGCCCAGCTTCTCTGGGGTGATGATGGGGGTCACTTCTGTATTCATGGTGGCAGCCCTATCACTGGCCTCCTGGCCAGAGATGAACATCAAGGTGCAGCTGCACCCCCAGCTTCCTCCTTCAGGCTGAGTGAGGATGAGCCTCTTCTGACGGCTATCAAGAAGAGAGAGCCCCCCTGCTCCCCGCCACCAGCCTGACGCACCCTTGTTTTAGGAAATGGGCTGGAACACAAAGGGGAGACAGATTAGGTTAGATGAGGGCCTAATGGGAAGGCATCTGCTTAGCAACATAAAAAATGCTTTTGTGGGCCACGGCTCAGTGAATGCAAAGAAAAATGTAGGCAGCGCTTCGATCCGCACACAGCATCGTTTGCAGAAACGGTGGGACGAGGGAGTGGCTTCCAGGGAAAGGTACGGCTCAGGATGATGCGGGCCCTGGGCCACCAGCAGGGCAGGGCTCATCACCCTAAGGCAGATGGAAGCTGCCTGTGGAACAAGGCCACACTGCTCTGTGGGCAGGCGCAGCTAAGGAGAGGGAACCATGGTCCTCCAGTATCATCCTGGCCCAAGCTTTCCTATGTGGGAACCCGGGGCAAGCTTTCCCCTTTTCGTCACATCAACTGACCGCCCATCCACGGATGAGCAGGTGCGGGGGGCGCTGGGGAAGGTTTGGGCTGGGCTCACTGGGAGGAGAGAGGACAGAAGAGAGAGGACGTTTTGTTCTTGTCCATCACACTTGCTGCTCCTGGTACAGCTGTCATTCTCACTCAGGCTCTGTAGGAACAGGCAATGGTGTGGCAGGAGATGGAAGCCTGGTCAGATGCCCATGAAGGAGCCTCAAAGGTGGCTCCTCCACCAGCCAGGTACAGACCCGCGAGTCACTGAGTCAGGGCTTACCAGAGAGCCAGCAAGGCTTATGCAGAGAGGAGGGAGGTAGGGAGGGAGGACAAAGGCAGAGGGAGGAGGGAAGAAGAAGGGAAGGAAAGGAGGGAAAGAGTGGGGAGGGACATCTGTCAGGGCCTGGGACCATACCACAGCCCCTTGTGCCATCCTGGAGCATCCATGGTGCACTCCTGGAATGCAAAGCCGACCCTCTCCAGGTCCACCCAGACACTCCTCACTCCCCAAGGCCTTCCAAGACATCAGTCTTCCCAGAGCAGTTGAACTGCCAGGAACCAGCCGTGCTGCCGAACCCTTACCACCACCAAGTGCTGCTACCCACCTGCAACCTCAGACATGTGCCAAGTAAGCCCCAAACCATGACCCAAGTCATCTTTGTCCTCTCCCTTGATCAGCTGTCAGGTGACCCTGGATGTCTGTCAGCTTCCATGATGGCTCTGAGCTCCCCTAACAGTGCTATGACTCTCTCATCAGTCCCCATTTCTGACCCTGGAAAAGAATCTGGAGCCACAACTCCCACTCCAGGCCTTGCCTGTTCCAGGATGGCACACACCTGCATCTGCCCTTTCCCTGGAAGGCTCCTGGGACCTTGACCTCGGCCTGGTCCTGTCCCCAAAACTCAGTAGTCCTTTACTGTCCACCCCCTTCTCACCTGCAGCCCCCTGACACCTGCACCACCTCCCATCTGAGATCTGATGATTCTCAACAGAAACATGATAACGTGAACCGGTAAAGGCCATTGGAGCAGAAACTCACCGGTAAATGCCCAAGGAGAGGCGTGATACTGTCAGAGACATAGATGATGCTGCCGTCTGTTGTCACCGCGATAATGAAGCCATCTAATGCCTGTGGAAAATGCAACATTTGAAAGCTCCTTAGCAATGCTTTTAGGGAGGAGCATGTCACCGAAGCAGAGGACACTATTTCAGGACACTGGCTTTGTTTGATAATCCTCAGAATATTTCCACGAATAACCTCACGGCACTTCTTGGCCTTCCACGGAGGACAGCTTCTTACAGAGAATGTGTCTGGCCCAGGAAAAGCATTTGCAAAAGCACTACAGGATCAGTGAAAAGTGTGACCTAGTGGCATAATAAAATAACATTTAGCCATGGAAATTCTCTAAGTAGGTTTAATGATAAGCACATTATTAGCCTGATTCAGAAACACCACCATTACCATTAAACACATAAGCCATAGCTGATGGTTCCCATCTCCCTACCCCTGCCATCACTGAGTTCAATGGTAAACATCTGCCCTGATAAAGACATCAGACCTAACAGATGCACGAGAAACAGAAAGTATGCCTGTTGGCCGAGGTGGGCCTCTGCTCACATTCATCGCCACAAGACAAATGCCCACTGAAGGAACTGCTTGTAAAGAATATTCACATGATTCTACAGGGCTGGGTGGGTGTGGGGGTTGCGTAACTCAACTGGATCCATAAGCATTTCAGAATGTCTGAAAAATTCATGCATTTGAAAGTCTCCACTGAGTGCCTGCTCTATGCTGGGTACACTGTCCTGGGTGCTTGTGATATAACAGGTTGAAGGGGGGCAATGCTTTCTCATAAAGCAGACACTTTTTCTCATGGTTTTTTTTTTTTTTGAGATGGAGTCTCACTGTCGCCCAGGCTGGAGTGCAGTGGGGCGATCTTGGCTCACTGCAACCTCCGCTTCCCAGGTTCAAGCGATTCTCCTGCCTCAGCCTCCCAAGTAGCTGGTATTACAGGCACCCACCACCATGCCCAGCTAATTTTTGTATTTTTAGTAGAGAGAGGGTTTCACCATGTTGGCCAGGCTGGTCTTGAACTCCTGTCCTCAAGAGATCTGCCTGCCTCAGCCTCCCAAAGTGCTGGGATGACAGGTGTGAGCCACTGCGCCCGGCCACTTTTGCTGGTTTTAGATTATTTATTGGGATTTATTTTGGTGTGGGTGCTTGTAATGCTTTCGTAAGATGTATCTGAAAGTTGATTTCTAAAACAAAGATGACATAATTCAGCAGAGAATAGGATCATAGTGGCACCTGGCTGTCTAGGTGAAGGGGAGGAGTGCCAGTGAAGGGGAGGAGACTAGAAATGAAGCCTACCTCTCCAGAAAGCAAGTCTTTAAGGGAATAATAGGCCCAGGGAGACTTTCACTGGAAACCTGTCATTGTTGATTCACTGACTTTTTCTTTGAAAGACCATCTTTCCCGAATCTGGAAATTTTTCCGCTTAGGAAAAAAAGTGAAATATGTGCTTAGAAAGCTCTGGAAGCATGTTGCATGCACGCAACTAGATGGTCACATGATGTCTGAGAATCTGCGTGGACGAAAGGGCATTCATTCTTTCACGTGAGGAGGGTGTGATTAAGTGCATGGCAGCAGGAACCCGGAAGAGGCCAGGAGCAGTGTGTGAAGGGTACCTTTGTAGCATATGCCAAAATGGGAAAGAGTTCTTTTCACCAGGAAAGTTAACACTAGACTCACTTATTATTTTACACTGACAGCTGGCAGGATTTAGACTGAAGAACAGATTCAAGTACGTTTCTTAAATGGACCTCATCCTCTTGGATGACATCAGTGGTTCTCAACTGGGGGTAATTTTGGTAATGTCTGGAGGCATTTTTGGTTGTCACCACTGGAGTGGGCGGTGTTGGCATCTAGTGCTGCCAAACATCCTGTAATACGCAGGACAGCCCCCACGACGAAGAACTACCAGGTCCAAAATCACCATAGGGCAAGATTGAGAAATGCTGGGTTAGATTTGTGAGTTACGGTAAACGAAGAGGTACATCCCAGTAACTTTTCCTTCCCAAGTATTTTTCTAAAAATGTTTTAAAGTCATCTTGGCAGCCCTCTAGGAGGTGAATTTTTTTAAGGGCTAAGGGTCCTGTTGATGACATCAGTGAGACTTTTCTGGAAAAAGCAGATTGGAAAACTGGGTAAAGCAAGGGCAGTGCAAATGGTCTTGCACAGTGAGCCCATGTCCCTCCTGAATGTCTAAAGCAAGCGAGTGCTAAAAAGCTGAAGGTATTTATAGACGGAAGATAACTTTCATCAGCTCACTGGCATTTCCATCAACTCTATGAGAGCTGCACTGAGTCACTGCTTTGAGAAAGCTTGCTATGGTTCTGGAAGTCTCATCAGTAGCATCTCAAAGGGATTCAACAGCAAGAGACTGCAAAGTGCTGTGCCCCTCTCCATGGAAGGGTGATTTTGACTGGGGTGTTTCCAAAGGAGCCATAATGGCTCAGAATTTTATACCCGCCACACACTAGAGGGAAAGGAAACCTTCCCTTTCTGCTAATTCCTGAATCAGTTGGAACATTTCTTGTGTTCTCTGGGACAATCTCTGGGCTAAGAGAAGAGATTGCTTTTCTGATTAAAATTCAGAAATTTCCACAAGCTCCCTATTCCCCGGGCCACAGGCACTTTGTCTTCTCTTGAGTGAAACTGTTCCAATGCTGGTAGCCACAGTCTTTGCCAGCTGATACTTTACCAGCTCAGCTGATCTGCAGCCAGGTCAGTTTTGTTTTTTCAAACTTCACAGCTATGTGAGTACCCCTGCAGTCTGGTTTTGTGCCTCTCTGAGAGAAGATGGAAGAAGACAGGAATCACATCTGGAGGGCATTAGCAGTTCCCTAGAGACATGATGAGTTCTCTCATGGGCTCTGTCCTCATTTTAAAAAGGGAACATCCTGGCCACTAAGACATGGCACCTGGATTCCTCACAGTCTCTGAAATGGCTCTGAAAAAAACAGAGGGAGGTGCAGCTGGAGAGAGACCCATGCTATGGGAAGGTTGCACTGGACACTGATGACATCACCCTGGAGGCTCTCCATCTCCCCCAACCACAGCTGGGGCTCAGGCCATCAGGAAGGAGATGCTAGAAGGCTCCAGTCACTCAGCACTAGGTCTGAGTGAAGAGCAACAGGTTGGAAGAGAAGCCTGACATAGTCAGGGTCAGCAGTACTAGTTGGTGGACTTCCCAGACCACTCACAGCTGCCGTTCACCCAGAAGGCCTGCTGGTTGTGCAGCTTAATTTCAGATCCAATTCATTCATCTAGCATGATTTCCTTTCTACCGGCTTCTAGGAGTCTACACCGGGAACAAGGGAAAGTAAAGACTATACAAATATCAATCTTCCTTGTCTAGAAATTCCAGTCTCCTGAATCTCAGTCCTGTCTTCTAGCCCCGAAATTTATTCATTTTTAACTTTACAAAAGCCCTATTTCCTCAAATACTTTTGATAGTTTGAAACTCACTGGGAAAAAAAAAAAAAAAAAAGGTTGTGCTACAGGCTCTTAAAAAAGGCTGCTGCTATAGGGTTATGTGTTTTAACTACTTTTCCATAAGAATTAAAAGATAAATCGATTTATGTAAATTAGCATAATGATACATTAATTCAACATTTCACAAGCTGCTTTAAATTTAACATACTTAAAAATGCATTGCTTCTGCAGAAAGTTCTGTATTTTCTTTAAATATAGTTCACATGTAGATTTAAGTATCTTTCATCTTATGCAAATGTTCATTAATGCGTTTACATTTCATAATATTTGGACATCTTCATTCTGGCATTTTCTTACTCCAGTACTTTCTGTTTTCTGCAAGTTAATCTATGTAAATTGAAGTTTACATCAGTCTTATATAGGCACATAAGATATGAGAGAGAAAGATTTATCCCCAGAAGCCACTCTGCAAACACCCTGCCAGGAACTACTGGTCTAACTTCCCTTTGCTGAGCTCATCTGTCCCAGTTCACCTCTTCTTGGTGGCAGGCCTGGATACGCCATGCCTGGAGCTTTTTCTGCCCCACTGCCATATCCATATACTCCGAAACTTATCCCCAGGTGAGAAACCACAGCACCTTGGCAGTTGTTTCTGTAGAGGCTCATGCTCATCTGTACTGAGGAGTTTCACCCATAATCAAAGATAAGATGTTGAGATCAGCCAGGTTTTCACAAATATAGCCCTATAGATGAGTATGGGGCCTCTGACCCAGAGGGAGGAACATGAGCATCTCACTCAGCACAGAACGGGCGTGAGCTGGATGGGGAGGCACCGGGTCCCTGTGGCTAACATCTGTATGCCATGTGGGTGTAATATGAGTTCAAGTTCAAAGCATATCTTTAAAAGACAACTTTTAATTTCAAAACGTGTTTCTACTAAGAGAACATGTATAATCATAGCAGTCTAAAGAGAAGACTCTCTGAGTCAAATGACAGTGCCAGCTGATTCATCTTCCCGCTGTCCTTCTCCTCTCTCTACCTACCTCGAACCCACCCTTCCTGGCTCCCCAGCAAGGTGTCCTCTGGTTGTGATACCATCAAGGGGCTCATCCTGTGGTCACTGTGTTGAAAGCACATGACCACATTCAATTTTGGGATTCTTGTTGACATGGCCCACAGGCAACGGCAGGCAGAGAGCCTCAGGGAGGGTATCTGTTTCAAAGCCAAGCCTTCCCTGGATCAAGAACGGTAGTTTCCTTTGGACACAGGGGCTTATCTGCAACAAGTAGCTACATTTTAAGTGGCAACTGTTTTAAGCGATTTTGAAAGTGCATTTCACCTCCAACATCAGCTGGGTGAATTCTTCATTACTGAGGAATGAAGGCTTCCAGTCTTGCTGAATGTCACAGATTTCCGTTTGCGCTGAGACTTCTAAAAAAGAGACACAAATAAGCCTTTATAGTCAATGGCACCTAGAAATTGGAATTAACAGATGAAGCACATGTTACTTCTGTGTAATTTTGTGTAAACTTCTGTGTAGTTTAATTTAAGAAGCCAGCATAAGGAAATATGTTACCCTGATTTCCAAGGACTGGGAGCTTTGAATGTTCTCACCTCCCTTAATGAGGCTTTAGGGAGGATCATCCCCCACCTTCTCTATGGCTGGGGTGCCTGCCCTTGCAGGTGGTACCACGGCCCTGAATGTCTACATGACGAACTCCATTGCCAACAGTTGGAATTAGGTAGTTGCCACCTACGAAGGCAACAGGAACAAACACTGGGATGGTGTGACACCTTCCTAAGTGGCTTCTTCATGGTCCAGGTGAAGCCAAACACTTCACAGAGCTGGGATTTTAAAAATTCCAGACACATCTTAGGCATGTGGAAAATAACCCACTGTGTTATACAGAACGTACCATATTTTTCCGCATTTCCGTTATTGAAATACAGCCTGCTATAGCCATACACAGAATGTACTCTTCTCAAAACTTATTGGGGTTAATCTACAGTTTATCCATTTCATGCAACTGCCTCGTACTGAAGACATTATGCGCATTTATAAATTCAAATAGTCATTGGCCTATAAGGGGTTCCTTAAATATTTTAGCTCTTCTGCACTTTTAATGAATGTTTTGTTCTATTATTAAATTATTTCTGATAAGATAATTATAGGTAGCTCAAAAGCAATATCAAATAGGTTTGTTTTTCCTTCTGTTTATCCTCCATCTTAAACCAACATTTTGCTCCATTTCATGTTGTCATAGGTTTCTTCAGAGACTATTTCCTCGGTGCTAAGGAACATAAGACTCATATCTCAGAGAATAAAACTAATCTGTTTAACAACTTCCTGGAGAATGCAAATGGTCCAGGCAGATAATCCATCAACTTTAAGCCAGGAGAAAGATTTCAAGGCTCTTTCCTTTGTGCCTGTGTTTTTGATAATCTCTCTTACATGGAGCATGAGGAATGCATTCTGCCATTTGAATGAATGAATATGAGTGAATGCAGCAGCTACTCATGAACAAAGGATGTAAAGAACTGAGTTATGGCCGGGCGCAGTGGCTCACGCCTGTAATCCCAGCACTTTGGGAGGCAGAGGAGGGCAGATCACGAGGTCAGGAGATCGAGACCATCCTGGCTAACACGGTGAAACCCCGTCTCTACTAAAAATACAAAAAAAATTAGCCACGCGTGGTGGTGGGCACCTGTAGTCCCAGCTCCTCAGGAGGCTGAGGCAGGAGACTGGCGGGAACCCCGGGAGGCAGAGCTTGCAGTGAGCCGAGATCACGCCACTGCACTCCAGCCTGGGTGACAGAGCCAGACTCCGTCTCAAAAAAAAAAAAAAAAAAAAAAAAGCTGAGTTGTGTATGTGACCCTGTAAACCCCCACTTGTCCCGAAATCCAATGTTCCCAGCAGTGCTTGGCTCCACCAGGAAGGTTCTTTCCTTCAAGGTGTCAGAAAGAACAAGTTGCTGCTGCTGTTATACAACGCTGGATTTTAGTCTTTGTGATTTTAAAGGGGCACAAGAGAGCCGCAGTGAGCCTTTGGTAATTGAACACTGGAAGAAACCCAGGAGAGGAAGCTGTGCTGGTGGTCAGGCAGCCAACAACACTGAGAGGGCCCCTGGAGGAAGGGCCGCACTGTGGGGACACACCCAGTGCCAGGTGTCATACACACATGGTGGAATGCAGCATGGGAAGCAGAGGCAGGTGCTACATGCACATCTTGGCCAGAATCCGTTCTGCGGTGCTGGCCGAGGCGAGGAAGAGAGGGTGCAACCCCACCTCTTCAAACAAATGGTTGCCACAGTTTGGCCACTTAGAAAAGAGAGGGACTGAAGATGTGCTACAATATTAACCTCACAAACGTCTTTCCTCTTCTCCCCAATATGCACACTCAACTGTAAGACTCTTTTGACCACTAGGATCAAACTGTAGATTAATTGTTTGTCTAGCAGAGGAGTCTTTATGGCAGCCCAAATTTCATTTAGATAGAGATCCATTCAACGTAATGGTGAAGGAAAATGAAAGACCCACTTCTTTAACCTAAGTAATTTTTAGATCATTCTGTGTGACTGGGTATTTTGTCAACGCTAGCATAATAACACTGAAAGCAGCCATCTCATTCACTTTGTATTTCAACAATTGAATTAGACTCCTTGGAAGTGAAGGTTCAGTTCATAGCATATTAAAAAAATATGTTAGATACGATGTCTCAAATCGAGGAAAAAATGTTACACTGGGAAATAAAATTCAGTGTTATGGTCAAAGTGGTTTCCACATTTCCAGAGAAACAAAACCACCTGAGAGCCACTTTTGTAGGAGAACATTGTGATTAAGAGCCAACCCCCAGAATTCTACTCCAGTATCACCTTTAGCCATTTCCTAGAGTGCTCAACTCCCGACTGCTCCTGGTATATCTGAATAATAAGCAGTATATGTTTGAGATGTATGTGGTCAAATAAAATCCTGGAAAATGGGGCAGAAATTCCACAGCTGTCCTGGGTCAATATTACCCTGTTCAACAGGGAAATTTCTCCTTGTTCTACAGCTCTCCCCACCTCACCTTCCATCCACGAAGACAGACACATTAAAGAGGTATGAATGAGGAATGGGATTTCATATTAGGAGAAAATTTCATTAGGTCAGCTTGAGACTCACTCAGGAAGAGGATAACGTGTAGGCCAGCCTGATCCTGTAGAACATTTAGATGGATGTAGATAAGGATGTCCAATATGTCCTGCCTATTTACAGACTTTAGGGATGTCTCTCTTACAATAGCTACTGTTACAACATTTTGCTACAAAGAATCGTGATCAGATTCTCATTTTGATTTGTATTACTTGTACAGTCCAGGATTAACATGTATTTCCCAAGCTGAGAAAACAACAATGCTGAAAGATTATTGGGGAAAGAGCTAAATAATTATAGCAACTACTTGGACCTAATCATCTGTCCTTACTTATCATGTGGTCTGCCTTTAGCATGAAGGCAGGAAGCATGTTGAAATTCATAGTTCTTAATCCTCACTGCACGCTGGAATCACCTGGGGAGCTTTAAAAATGCTGATGCCTGGGCCTTACCTGACCACCTGCTGGTGAAAGGCTCTCCACCCTCTACAACAAACAGCCCTGATTTGCAGTGTTTGTCCCTTTCTGTGGTGTAAATATGCCTACCGTGGCTGATCTCAAGCTACCAACTTTGGCAAAACTCCTGAAAATTGAACAATCTTCTCTTGCACGCTGGTATCCCAGTGTGGTCCCACCCCTAGAGATCGTGACATACTGGTCTGTGGGGGATTACCTGGTAATATGTATTTTTCAAAAGCTCTTCAGATGATTCAAATATGCACACAAGGTTGAGAACCAGTAGTCTAAATGGACACACTCAGGAACAGCTGTAGTGCAGCTGTGGTATAAAGAGCCACAAGAAGCCCTGTAGATTGCCTCTCGTGGAGGAGCCATAGAGTGTAGTGCTAAAAAGCTGGGCTCTGGAGACAGGCTGCTGGGTTTAGATTCCACGTTTTCCTGGCTGTCTGAGTTGGATGAGTGACTTGACCTTGTGTGCTTCATCTGGGCGATGGAACTAACTCGAAGTGCTGCCATGGGCTGGGCGTGGTGGCTCACGCCTGTGATCCCAGCACTTTGGGAAGCCAAGGCGGGCAGATCACTTGAGGCCAGGAATTCGAGACCAGTCTGGCCAAAATGGCAAAACCCCATCTCCACTAAAAATGCAAAAAATTAGCCAGATGTGGTGGCACGTGTCTGTAATCCCAGCTACTTGGGAAGCTAAGGCAGGAGAATCGCTTGAACCTGGGAGGCGGAGGTTGCGGTGAGCCAAAATTGCACCACTGCACTCCAGCCTGGGTGACAGACCAAGACTCTGTCTCCAAAAAAAAAAAAAAAAAAAGTGCTGCCATGAAGAGGAGCTCTATGTAGAGGAGTTCCTGTATGTAGAGCTCTTAGAATACTGCACAGCTCACAGCAAGCCCTGCATAGATGCTTACGGTCAGTATTCTCTACTCTGTTGCAGATGTCTGCAGAGTTCATGTCCATTTGGATTGCAAGTAAAGTGATTGCTCTGCTTTTTTGCTTTAATCCAAGTTTTGCTCTAACAACTCTACTTCCTCAAAAAATGTACCATGAATTTTCTGCTTTCTTTTGAACACGAAATCAGAGACGGGTGAGATCCTGGCATGATCCTGGTTGTGTTTAAGCCGGTTGTGAGGACTAGACCTGGGTCTTAGGAAAAAGGTGAGCTGCAGCAGGCTCTCCCGGTGTTTGGAGGCTGCATTTCTGCTGACTGATCCTTTCCACGACTCAGATTTGACAATTCTGTAATTCCACAGTGGACAGAGCCCGGCATAAATGTCAGGCTGATGAACTTGATCCCAGCTGTCCTATTTAACAGCTGTCCTGCTTCTCAGTGGCACTGACCTAGTTTGAGTAATTTGCACAAAATATCTTGGCAATCAAACCAACCTGCTATTTCACTTGGCTAAATCATTATTTAGGAAATATAACCATTTTGATTAAATTATCAGGGCGATCAAATACTGCTGGAACACTTCATTCCAATCCTGCTTGATTGGTCTTCCCTGACTTTTAACAAAAGCAATTAACATGTTCTTTACTCTCTCCTGGGCAGCTTTGGAAAAAAATAATATGAGGACATATCATTACTGTCACATTTTTAATAGGTATATATGATCATCAAAGAAATAATAAAAGAATAAGAAGTATAATGAAACTTTCTGATGTCCCAGCCGCACCCTCTTTTATGAAATCATCTTGTCTAGGAAAATGTTCCATGGAAGAGACACATCACTGCCTGCCTGGAAGAACTGTAATTATTTCCTCACTAAGTCTGACATTTCTGACTTATTATGTTTGGTGTCATGATTAAAGAGAAAAGAATTCTGCTCTTCCTGCTTGCTAATAGGTTCAGAGCTCTCTCCACTATTCTGTGACTTTCTGTAACATCCTGAGTGACTGGCAGGGTAGGTGTGATCACACTAACAGGTAAAAGGGTTTGAAGGAGAGGAAAAGGGAGAGAAAAAGATTTGAGAAAGATGTGAGTTCAAGGATGGGGTCAAGTGGCATATGCAGGCAATCATATGATGGAATATTATACACTAATGAAACGAACCAGCAACAGCACTGGAAGAATGGGAGGAATCTCTAAACATCATGTGCATAATTCATGGTTCCATCTGAATAAGGCCCCAACAGGCAAAACCAACCTATGATGGGGTTAGAAGTCAGCACAGAGGTTCCTTCTTTGGGAAAGCAGAGGAAGACAGGAAGGGGCTTCTATTTCTTGTCCTGAGTCATTGGTTCCCTGGCTGTGTCCGCTTTGTGATAATTAATTCAACTGTATAGTTATGATATGTATAGTCTCTGTATGTGTTACTTTTATAAAGTACTACAAAGTTAGAAAAAGAATGGAGTGCCAGGATAACTGGAAATCCACATGCAAAAGGATGAATTTTCACAACCTACCTTACGACATCCACAAAAACAAACACAAAATGGATCAAATATCTATGCTTAACCTAGTATAAAATTATAAACCTCTTGGGAGAAAACATAGATATAAATCCTTATTACCTTAGATTAGGCAACGGTTTCTTAGATAGGATGCCTCAAGCACAAGCAATCAAAAGCAAAAAAATAAATTGGACATTAACAATTAAAATTGAAAACCTTCGTGTGTCAAAGAGTATCACTTGAAAAGTAAAAAGACAATCCACAGAATGGGGCAAGATACTTTCAAATTCTATACCAGATAAGGGTCTAGTATCCAGAATATATGGAGAACTCTTACCACTCAAGCATAAAAAGAAAAATCAATGATTTAAAAACGGGCCATGGATTTGGACATTTCTCCAAAGAAGATACACAAATGGCCAATAAACACATGAAGATCATGAAAAGGAAAACAGCATTAGTCATTGGGAAATTCAAATCAAAATCATATAAGATATCACCTCATACCCACTAGGGAGATGGTATTAATAATAGTTATAATAAAACAAGACAGTAACAAGTGTTGGCAAGGATGTGGAGAAATTGGAACCCTCATACATTGCTGCTGGGAAGGTGAATTGGTACAAGACACCTTGGAAAACAGTTTGGCAGTTCCTCAAACAGTTAAACACTACCATTTAATGCAGCAATTCCCTTCCTAGGAATACAAACAAGAGAAGTGAAAATATATATCAACTTACAGATTTGTACATGAATGTTCACAGCAGCATCATTCATAATTTCCAAAAACAGTAAACAACCCAAATATCCATCAACTGATGAATGGTTAATCAAAATATGGTATTAATATATCCATACAACAGAATACTGTTGGTCCATAAAATGGAATGAAGTACTCCCGCGTGCTAAAACACAGATGCTAAGTGAAAGAAGCCAGATACAAAAGACCACATACCGTATGATTCTATTTGTATAAAATGCCTAGAATAGGGGAACTGATAGAGATAGAAAATAGATTAGTGGTTGGCAGGATCTGGAGGGGGGGGAAGAACGGGAAATGATCGCTAATGGATACAGGGTTTCTTTTTCGGCATGATGAAATTAGATAGTGGTGATGGTTGCATCACCTTGTGAATATGCTAAAGACGCCTGCACTCTACACTTTAAAATGGTGAATTTTATGGGATGGAAATTATATCTCAATAAAAACACAATGAATGTGACATTAAGAAAATACATTCTTTTCACTGTATTTTTTCATGATGTAGCTCCAAAGACCAAAGAGTTCAAGGGCAGTGGCAGAGAGGGATGAAATGACCCACACAGTCTGATCCCACAGGAAGGGAGTACTCAGCCACTACGTCTGTTCAGCATTGAATAAAAGACATTTATGCCAGGGATTTTTGATCAAGATGTTGTCACTGTGAATGCCACACTGCTTCGGCTGGGTGCTGACTGTGAGGTTGTTTTGGATTCTCTCGTCTGGCTTATAATGCAATTGGGAGGTGTGTGCCCTCTCCCCACCTAGCCAGAGATGGGCTGATAGAGGGTGGAGTGCCTTTGAAATGGGAAGCCCTCAACTGGTCAGTCTGGGCCTGGCTGGGGAGACAAAACCAACCAGGCAGCCCAGATTGGTGAAGTCATCACCACACGGACAGGGCAGGGAGGAAGAAAAACAGAGAGAAGGGTGACCTTTACCATTGTGTTTCTGCAAAAATCCGATGACCTTTTCCAACACGGTGGTTTTGTCCATTTTCCGTGTGTTACCAGGCAGCATGGAACTGAGCTCTTTGATGAGAACATTGAACTGGTCCCGACGCTTCTTCTCAGACTTGTTTCGAGAAGCTCTGTAAACACAAAACGAGCAGGTTACTGGAACATCCCACGTCACAAAGGCTTTGCGATGAAACAGAAGCACTTTCTATTAGATCACATTCTATTGTGATCATCTATCTTATCAAAAAACTCTTTCAGGAAGGTCACACTGGCCACATTTCCGAGGCAGGAGGATAGAAAATGTTTTGCTAGACTCTTGGCCACAAAGACAGAGGGCATTAATAATCAGTGAGTTCTGACTCAGCCGCAAAATCTTACACAGATTACCTCTGAGGACGGATGCTGCTCACTCGGACTTCACAGAGCTTTCGCTTTGAGAGAGCAAATGACACACTGCTGACTGAGATGGCTGTGCTCAGAGAGCCCTTCCTAAGACTCAAACCGTGTCCCCTTCAATCCAGAACACCCAGCCTGGTTCCGGGGCCCAAGGGGTGGCCAGGTGTCCCGTGTGCCACCAGCACCTATGTCCTGGCCCCTGCTCCAAAGAGCTCATCGCCCTGTTCAGGGAGGCAAGACACACCCTGCCCACAACGGCCAGGGCTGTGCAGACCCAGGGCGGACATAGGACAGGTACTGCACATGGCTGTCAAGCTGCTAAGAGGAGATGAACCCTTTTTAAAATGACATGGAGGAAAGTTAAATGCATATTACTAAGTTGGAGAAGCCGGTCTGAAAAAGCTACACACTGTATGATAGCAAGTATATGACATTCTGGGAAACGCAAAACTACAGAGACAGCATAAAGCTCAGTGGTTGCTAGGGGTTAGAGAGGGAGGAAGAGAGGATTTTTAGGGCAGTGAAGCCACTCTGTATGACACCGTACTTGTGGATATATGTCATTACACATTTGTCTAGACTTGGAGAATGTACAACACAAGAGTGCACCTTGATGTTACCTCTGGGCGGTAACAATGTGTCCGTGTAAGCTTACCAGCTATAACTAATGCATCACTCCGGTGGGGGACGCTGACAATGGGGGAGGCTGAGTGTGTCTAGGAAGGGCCCAGAGGGATATGGGAACTCTCTGAGTCTTTCACTCAATTGGTCTGTGAGCCTAAAAATGCTTCAAAAAATAAAGTCTATTTTAAATAAGTGACACCCTGTGCTGCACACCTATAGGAGAGATCAAAGTGAAGCTGCTTCGTTTGAGGGGAGGGGCCTCCCCCAAGCCACCCAAGCACCTCTGAGGACCCTGAGATCCTCAGGAACTTGAGTAGGGAGTCGTGGCTCTCAGGGATGCTCTAATTAACCACCAACAAGGAACACGTGATGCAGAAAGCCCTCCTGAGAAGTCCAGAAACAGCACTACTTGAGGGGCCTCCATCTTCAATGACATGCCACAGGCCCTTCATCAACAATCCACCTATTTGAAGGTGATGCAGGGCTCAGAAAGCTGGCTCACTCCTCCCCAATTCACTGAAGACAGGCTTGTTCCAGAAATCCGCTCTCAAGAGACAGAATAGGGGCCCAAGAGGCCGGGCCCATAAAACACTGCTGCTTTTCCAGGCACCTGGGGCCCGGGATCATGGTTCCCAGGGGAGCAAATCCTTCACCAGGAGGCTCCTGGCCAATGTGCGGTCAGGACAGAGTGTGCTGCTGGATTTGGATCCACCTCCCTTGGAGCAGGTATACATATCTACAGGTAACAGTATCAACAAAGACTCTGCTTCCCAGGGCAGCCCTTGGACATAAAGGGACATATTTTCAAAACCCTTTCCCTAGATACCACGAGGACCCTAACCACTCAGTTTGCCGCTGCCTAATTGCACACAACCTGCCTTTATTTCAACACACATGTTCACGACCCATCTTTTACCTGTCCTATCTCAGTTTAGGCTGTTTCCTGATAACATGTGGGCAATTCTTCAAAGCTCAGCTAATGTGCACGGTCACCACCCTTTACCTAGGGGTCTTCTCCTGCCTCTCCCCTCCTCCCTGTCTGTTCTTGGATTCTGGATTAAGGGACTTCTACAAAGGCCCTGTCCCTCGCCGAGCCACTCTCTTTACCTGCGCTCTCTCACATCACACACTAACTGCAGGCGTGGCGGCAAGATGTTGCGGCGTCTTGTTGCTAGTCCAGGCTAAAAGACCATGTTCAAACACACGGGAGAGAAGAAAGGAACCCTTTAACTTTCCAAGTGAGTGTCTATGCATTATAAATAATTTTTTGGCCTAGATTTTAAAGAGTGACATGCAACCTCCTTAGCCAAAAAAAGCTCTGTTCCTGTCCTAGTTTGCCCATTATAAATTATTTGTGAGGCGATAACACCCAGCTCATTACTGCTCTGTTCTCTTCTTCAACGGGTGTAATGACGACCAACACGGCCTGGCAGGAACTCTGACGAAGGCTCCCATCGTTAGTGACAGAGACACAAGCTTGTTTCCATCCACCTCCGGCTGGGACACACTGTGGTGCCCACTGGAAACTGGTCGCTGTCAGCTGGTTCCGCTGCTCTCAGGCAACAGAAAGAAAATGAGCCTGGAATGACCTTATTCCCAAAAAGAGGGTCCTCTCGGCAGGCCCCGAGACCACCACACACAGACACTGGGACGAAGGTTTTGAGAGACACCCCAACAACCAGGCTTTGGTTTTTTGTTTTTGAGAGAGAGTCTCACTCTTGTTGCCCAGGCTGGAGTGTAGTGCTGCAATCTCAGCTCACTACAACCTCCGCCTCCCAATTCAAGCGGTTCTCCTGCCTCAACCTCCCGAGTAGCTGGGATTACAGGCACGAGCCACCACACCCGGCTAATTTTTGTATTTTTTAGGAGAGATGGGGTTTCACCATGTTGACCAGGCTGGTCTCAAACTCCTGACCTCAGGTGATCCACCAGCCTCGGCCTCCAAATGTGCTGGGATTACAGGCATGAGGCACCACGCCTGGCCAGGCTTTGGGGTTTTAAGGCATTTTTTAAAATTCAATAAAATTCATCCATTTCAAGTGCATAGTTTGGTGTATTAATTGGGTAACTACCACCAAAATCAAGATAACAGTTCCCTCTTCCTAGAGGTTTCTCCTGTGTCTTTGTGACTGACCCGCCCACCCCCAGCCACAGCCACAGGCAACCACTGATCTGCGGGTGGTTTCACCTGGTCTAGAATTTAACAGCCCTGGAATCACAGTATAGTCTTTTATTTTGACTTAGCATGACATTTTTGAGATGCATCGTGTTGCTACACATATTAACATCCCATTCCTTTTTCCTGCTGACTAGTATTCCTGTGTATGAATATGCCATACATCTGGTTCATTTCCAGTTTGGGGGTAATAAGAATAATGCCATTCTGAATACTCAGGTACAGATCTTTGTATAGATAGAGGCATTCATTTCTCTTGGGTGAATACAGAGGCATGGAATTGCTGGGTCATCTGGTAAGCGTATGTTTAACCTGATAAGACAGGGCTGCACAAAGCTGGCTACACTGTCTTTGCTTTTCCACCAGCAATGTATGAAAGTCCCGGTTGCTGCAATCCCTGTCAACACTTGGTGTTATGAGCATTTTTGTTTTTTTTTTAACTTTAGCCATTGAAATGTTATGGCTTGGATTTGCATTTTTCTGGTGACGAGTGATGTTGGACATCTTTTTACATGCTTAATGGCCATTTATGTATCTTATTTTGTGAAGTGTTTGTTCAAACCTTCTGCCTATTTTCCAGTTGGGTTGTTTGTTATCTTCTTCTTAAGAGAGAGAGAGAAATAATAAAAGACGAGAGAGAGAGAGAATAAGAGAGAGAGAGAGAATAACAGAGAGCGAGAGAGACACCAAGGGAGGGAGGAAGGGAAGGTATGTGTGTGTTTTAAATATACATGGATATTGATTTTTGAATGCAGGGCCTTAGGTTATCTGTTCTGAAGCGTCCATCATCGAGCATCTTGGGAGTTTGGGTCGGGTTACACAGGTAACACTTGCTGGGCACTTACTATGTAAGTAACGGGCACCACGTTAAGAGCTTTACATCCATTCATTTCTTCAATCCTCATGGCAACCCTTTAAGGCAGGTACTATTGCATTTCCATTCCAAGGGGAAGGAGCGCGGCACTGAGCGGCTGTGTAACTCACCAACATCACAGGTCTGGGAAGTGGTGGCACAGGCTGCCCAGGGCCCACACTGTGAGGCTGTGCACCCTCCTGCCACTTCCTACAGCTCCCTCCAAATCACCGTGGCATGATCTGTTATGGACCTATGGACCCAGTGTTCTGGGAATACAGAACTGAGAGTGACTCATTCTGGCTGCTTGAGTTTATAGCACAAAAACTAAGCACCCGTGCAGAGAAACAGTGCCACACACTAACAGGAGGCTGGTGTTTGCGTTCCCTCTTGGGGAGGATACTGCAAGAAATCAAGGGAAGACTGTGACCCTCACTTCCGCTCCTAGGAGGAGCGGCCTTTCCCACTTTGGTGGTCACCTGTGGTGTTAGGATTTCTGTTCACCAAATATTTCCAGTTTGTCTTCTAGACACAGTAGGATTGCGCTTCCCTGCCCCTTCGCTCGGCCAAGAACATGTAAACACAAGTGCCATGTGTCGGTCCCCAGGGAGAAGCATGAAGAGTCTGTGCAAAATCTGCCTCATTCCTTTTAAAAAGTGAGGCAAAATCTGCCTCATTCCTCATTAAAGCCGATGAGCACACCGCCTTTAATGAGATTTGGGGATTGTGTGCCATACAGCACAACTAGCCTATCTAGATACACATGGTAGGGGATTGAGGCAGAAAGGCACTCATGGGTAGAACTCAAACATCTATTTATTAAATGCAATACAGACAGATCTCCAGGGAAGTGGGGGACAGGTTACCTTCCAGGACCCATAATAATGGTACATGTTTATGGGGTACAATGTGATGTTTAGATGTATATATATATACACAACATGGAATGATTGAATGAAGCTAATTACCGTATCTGTCACTTCACTTATTTGTGGTGAGACATCTGACATTTACTCTCCTTGCAATTTTGAAATATACAACACTGTATGTTGTTATTAACTACAGTCACCCGGCTGTGCAATAGATCTCAAAATCTGATACCTCCTGTCTAACTGAAGCTTTCTACTCTTTGACTAACATCTCCCCACGCCCTCCCCCTTTGACAGGGCCTCTTCCACTTCTGATTTGAGGGTTCTCTGGACCAGGGCAATGAGAGACAGGAAAAATATCCTTTGTTCTATCTTCTCTGATTTGTACCTTCTGCGCACGAGGCGCTCCATCAAGCAATATGGAGGAGGCACCAGTGAAGAGGTCTTGGCCCTCAGCTAAAAGCAGCTCAGTGTCTAGACGAAGAGATTGAACTCACTCCTCAGAAGCTGGTACAGGGGTGCAATACACTACTGCTCGGTGAGAAGTTCCAACGAATCGTCAAGGGTGTTCACCAAGGAGGGAGCCCAGCCACAGAGTCCCCAGAGGCAAGCATATGAGATGGCTTCGTGGGGTGCATGGTCAGGAGTGGAGAGGACAGCCCAGGGGAAAGCCGGGTGGTCAAGTCTGGCAGCAGAGTCGGGCTCAATTGGAGAAGGGAAGGATAGGGTGGGGAGGCAGGAGGAGGCTGATGGCACAGCCGTGAATGGCAGACCAAGCAAACCTGGTCTGAGCTTTTGGATGAGTGGGGACAGGGAAAGGAAATGAAATGAGTCCTCAGAAAAGGATGAGGAACCCAACTTAATGAGAAGTGAGTAGAGACAGGAAGGGTCCAGGAGGCTCCTCCACCCCAAAGCCCAGCACTGCACTGCTGCTCCCCGGGGACCGCAGCGGGGGATGCAGGGAAAGAGCCAAGTGAGGTTCAGTCAAACTTCATTAGCCTCAAAAAAGTGATGCTGACGCTGGATGCTTTCCTTAAAATTAACACACAGTGAGCCTTTTTCTTCAGGGGCACGGTTCTATGCGTTTTAGCACATGTATAAATGTGTGGAACAGTCATCACCATCAAGACACGAGACAGCTCTCTGCAAAACTCTCTCATGCCCTCCATTCCCCGAAAACCCTGGCCAGCTCTCCTCTGTTCTCCATCCCTATGCTCTCTTTTGGAGAATGTCATAAAAGTATAATCCTATAGCATGTAACCTTCTGAGCCTGGCTGCTTCTACCCAGTATAATGCCTTTGAGATTTATCCAACTTGTGTCTGTCAATACCGTGTGCCTTCTCGTTGGTGAGTAGTTTTCTACTGTGTGGGTGTTCCACAGCCAGTTCATGCATTCACCCATTGAAGAAATCTGGATTGTTTCCAGTTTGGGTAATTATGAATAGAGCTGCTATGCCCACTGGTGTACAGGTTTTTCAGTGGATGTGTTTGTATTTTTCTGAAGTAAAGAACCCAGGACTAGAACATCTGGGTCATATGGAAACTATATGTTTATAAGAAACTACCAAACTGTCTTCCAGAGTGGCCATGCCATTCTACCTCTCTACCAGCAATGAATGATCCAGTGTTCTACAACCTTAAAGGGAATTAATACTATCAGTACTTTATATTTTAGTTAATCTAAGAAAGTTGAGGTGGTACATTATTAGTGGCTTAATTTGCATGTCTCTAATGGCTAATGGCAGTGAACATCTTTTCACCTTTTTTGACATCTGTAGACCCTCTTTGAGGAAGCATCTGTTCATATCTTTTGCCCATTTTAAAATTGGGTTGTCTACTTCCTTACTATTGAGATTTGAGAGTTGCTTGTATTTTCTGGACACAAGTCTTTTGTCAGATATGTGATTTGTCAGTATTTTCTACCAGACTATTGCTTGCCTTTTCGTTCTCTTAATAGTAACTTACAGAGTGAGTTTTTAATTTTGATGAGGTCCAGGTTAACAATTTTTTCTCTTATGAGTTGTACTTTTGGTGCTAGGTCTAGGAACTCTTTGTCTAACTTTATAGACTACAAAGACTGTCTCCTATTTTTGTTTCTTATGATTTTATAGTTTTATGTATTTTATATTTAGATTTATAATCTATTTTAAGTATTGATTTTTACTTCATGAATAGATGTTGCATTTTGCCAAAGTCTTTTTCCACATCAATTGATATAATCATGTGGGTTTTCTTTTATAACTTCATAACGTAGTGGATTACATTGATTTCTGAATTCTGAATAGCCTTGCATTTCCTAGATAAGCTCCACTTGATTGTAATTTAAATATATATATATATATAGTTAGATATAGTTTGCTAATGTGTTGTTGAGAAATTTTGTATCTACACTTATGAAAAGTGATGTTCTGTAGACTTCCTTTCTCATACTGTCTTTGGGTAATGCTGGTATCACAAAATAAATTGGAAAGTACTTCCTCATCTTCAACTTTCTGGAAGAGTGTGAACAGAACTGGTGACATTTCTTCTTTTAATGTTTGGCAGAATTCACCAGTGAAATCATCTGGGTCTGGAGATTTCCTGTTCAGGTTTTCAAATACAAATTCAATTTCTTAGTTATAGGACTCTAGGTTTTCTCTTTCATCTTTGGTGAGTTTGGTAGTTGTGGTTTTTAAGGAATTGGCCCATCTCGTCTAAGTGGTTGGATTTTATGTGGATCTAATTGTTCATAGTATTTCCTTATGGCCCTTTGAATTTCTCAGAATACCTAATGATACCCCTTCTTATTCCTGCTATTGATAAATTGTGCCTTTTTCAGTCCCTTGACAGACTTACCAATTTTATTGACTTTATATTATTTTTATTATTATTTTTAGATGGAGTTTCACTCTTGTCACCCAGGATGAAGTGCAACGGCATGATCTCGGCTCACTGCAGCCTCCACCTCCCAGGTTCAAGCAATTCTCCTGCCTCAGCCTACCAAGTAGTTGGAATTACAGGCGCCCGCCACCACGCCTGACTAATTTTTGTATTTTTAGTAGAGACGGGGTTTCACCATGGTGGTCAGGCTGGTCTTGAACTCCTGACCTCAAGTGATCCCCCCACCTCAGCCTCCCAAACTGCTGGGATTATAGGCATGAGCCACTGTGCCCAGCCAATCTTTTAAAAAGCCACCTTTTAGTTTAGTTGATTTTTCTGTATTGTTTTCCTGTTTTTAATTTTATTACTTTCTGTGTTTATATCTAATTTCCATCTTTCTTGCTGTGAGTTTATTTTGCTTTTCTGTTTCTAGTTTCTTAGGGCAGAAGGTTACTTGTTGATTTGAGACCCTTCCTTTTTTTCTAGTATGAGCATTTAATGTTGCACGTTTCCCTCTAAGCACTGTTTTCGCGGCAACCCACTAATTTTGAAATGTTATATGTTCATTTCTATTCAACTAAAATATTTTCTAATATTGTTGAGACTTTCTCTTTGACCCATGGGTTACTACAAAGTTCGTTGTTTAATTTCCAAGATGTGGAGATATTTTTCCTGCTATCTTTCTGTTTCTACTTTTTCATCTGACTTTATTTACATTTGTTTTATGAAGCAGGGTTTGGTCTACCTTGGTAAATGTTCAATATGTACTTGGAAATATGTGTATTCTGCTATTGTTGAGTGGAATGTTGTATAAATACCAATCAGATTCTGTTGGCTGATGGTATTTTTCAATTCTTCTATATCCTTGCTGAAGTTTACTCTACTAGTTCTGTTCCTAAGAGGAGCATATTAAAGACTCATCTAACTTCTTCAGGTTGTGCTTCATGCACTTTGAAGCTTTGTTTTTAGGTGTATACATATTAGAATTGTTATCTGTTCTTGGTGAATTGATCCTTTATCATTACGTAATGTCACTCTTTATTCCTAGTAAATTTCATTGCTCTGAAATTTATTTCATTTAATATTAATAGAACCATTCTGGCTTTCTTTAATTAGTGTTTGTGTGGTATATCATTTTCCATAGTTTTACTTTTACCCTCTATCTATATCATCATATTTGAGTTGACTGTCTTGCGGACAGCATATATTTAGGCATTTAGGTTATTGAAAAATAAAATCATTGCAACAAAATCTGTTTTTTAGTTGGCATATTTAGACAATTTGTATTTAATGTAATCACTGATATGCTTGGATTTATACCTTCTGTTTTAACATGTTTTCTTTGTTTGGGTTATTTCCCCTTTCCTGATTTCTTTTGGATTATTTAAACATTTTTTAGTATTTCATTTTAATTTATCTATTTCTTTGCCCTCTATATTTCTTTGTATGACTTTTAGTAATAATTTTAGGGATTGTAATATATAAACGTGTCTTTTCAAAGTCCACGTAGAACATTTTATCATTTCAAATGGAATCTAGAAACTTTTCTCTATACAGCCTCCTCTACCGTCCCCACTTTTTTATGCAGCAATTGTCTTATGTGCTGTCTATACATACACTGAATACCCTGTCAGATTATGCTGTTTTTGTCAAATATTTACCATTTCTGTTATTCTTCCTTTATTCTTCCTATTCCAAGTTTCTATTTCGTGTCATTTCCTTTCTGCTGAAAAAACCTTTAGTAACTCTCTCAGAGCAGGTCTCTTGACAGGAAGTTTTCATTCATTTGAAAATATCTTCATTTTACCTTCATTCCTGAAGGATATTTTCACTGCGTGTAGAATTCTGGGTTAATAGCTCTTTTCTTTCAACATTTGAAAAATATTGTACCCCTATCAGAAGGCTTCCCTGGTTTCTGATGAGAAATCCATAGTGCTACTAAAATACGTTCCACATGGCCAGTCTTAGACCCTGGGTGGTGGTCTATTCTGAAGTTCAGACCTGAGGGTCTATGGTATGCTGCTCAAGATCAGATCCATGCAGATTCAGTTCAGGGGTCAGCGCAGAAACTCACAACCAGCTTTATAGAGTCACTTTCCTGAGCACCTTCCTCTCTGAAATCTGCCCAGTTACCTTCTGGTTCCGAGGCTCCCTTTCTGTTCCATTGGCCAGAAAGCTGGCTCTATTTATTCTGCCCTGCCTCATACTACCTACCTCTGTGCTTTCATCTGGGGCCAAGCAGTAGGAAGATAGACAGCAAGGGGGAAGAAAGCAGCAGGGTTTCATCCCACCCTCTTGGAAGTGTAGCTGCTCTGTCTGGAGAGAGGTTCCCCGCCCTCTGCATAAAACGTTTCATGTGGATTCTGATTGTCATTGCTGCTCCTGCTGTGCTGCTGTCAGAGGATTGCTTCCAGGATGCAAGGAAATAGAGAAAAAAACAAAAAAGGACAGATTTAACCTTGCACAATCTGAGCATTAGGAGACCTTGTTCCTGCTCCTTAAGCCAGTACTAGAGCTCCTGGTCCTCTCTCTGTCAGCAGAGGCCCACTTCTGGGTGTGGGGCATTATCTATGCTAGGAGATATTACAGGGGAAAAAATGGTGAACTCGCTGCTGGTTTGGTAGTGCTTCCCCAATCTGCACCCTACTATTTACTCTTCAGGGTCCTCAAATAGCTGTTTCATGAATTCTGCTCAGGCTTTACAGCTGCATTCATTGTAATGGACAGGACGGAGTAGGCTAACTCCATCTCACCAAGATCCAAAACTCTCATATATCTTTTCATATAGTAAAAGAGTTTGCAAAAGACCTATAGGAATCAAAGGGTGGGAACACAGAATATAAAAGCCTGGTGGCAGGGGCTGTTAATAAGATCCTTTTGCAGAAAAGCATATGGGGTGAGGTGGACTGTAATTATAAGAGACTCTTGAAGAAACATATTTCTGGGTAGTTCTTGCAGAACAAAGAGAATGACAGATGAACTGGGCAGGCCCTTCTTCCCTTGGTATTCGTGTATTGCTCTGGAATGAGCTGACATTAAAAAAGCATCAAAAGGAATCCGCCATTGCCCATCAACATGGAGTTTTACTAACCCAATAAAACTACTGTCCTATGCTTCCCTACCCTCTGAGAGTAGATGTGCGCCTCAGGCGTAGCTCTCTAGAACTCTGGAATTCCAGAGGAGGGTTGCACTTGCAGCTCAGGATCCAAGTGAGTCCTAGCACAGCAGCCCCACACTCTTGCAGGGGGACTGTGTCTATGGTATTTCAGGAGGGCCGAAGGAAGGAGAGTCACCACATAGTGCAAGGCAGGAGAGGGCCATGGTTCCAAGGCAAAGTGCCACACACACCCACACACCCACACCCACACCCACACCCCCTCGGGTTTCTCCCACAGGTGGAACTTCTCTGAGAGGCCTTCTCTGAGAGGCCCTTCTCTGAGAGGATTTCGTAAGATATACACCATACTCAACGTTTCTCTCCCCTCCTTCTTGGTGAAGAGATGACACAGGTATGCACACTAAGTGTGCAAGACTGGACTTCACACCCAGCTGCCCAAGAGGCATGACTGTAGCTGGGATGGGGATCAGGTCCTTCTGAGGGGCCTGTGGCACAGAGGAGGAAGGAAGATGCTCATTTCCCATCCTGCTGGGAGAGGCCCTGTGCCAATAATAGTTTGAGCACGCAGGTGAATGTCAACGTGCACCCCCAAGTTTGTGTCCTTGGCCCTCTCTCTTCCTTAAATTCACAAGCACATACATAGTGGTCCAGGTGCATTTTATACGTCACCAAAAGTCCCATGTTTCCCTTGGGAAAAAATTAAAAACCATTGAATTGGAATTCCTCATCTTTGAGCTGGATCAGGAATGAGGATAAAAAGCAGTAAAAAGAGAAAAGAGGGGGAAAATCTACCATTCCTAGCAGGCTCTTCCTTTTAATCCATTTCAAGTGTGGACTGCTCTGGCTGGCAATATCTTCAGCTTATGCATCTCTGGCATCCATTGGGAAACTATCTGTAACATCTATCAGGCTTCCCTGCTACTAGGATGCTTCTCCTGGTGCCTCTTCCCAAGGGTGCCATCTTTTAAACTGGCTCCACTAAGTCTAGTTCTGTTAAGTGAGTTAACAGAGACATCGTGATGGGGGAATACAGAAGATGCTCTCTGAATCAAAGACAGTTGACCAAATGGAGTGAAAGTTCATACATTAAATGCTTTCCAATCAAGTTGGAAAGCTATGTTCAGAACTGCTGAAGGAAGCACCAGCAGGCTCCCTTGCTGCCAAAAAGAGCTGGTATTTGAATAAGAGGTACAGTAGTCGCTATGCAAACAGATGTGCAGTTCTCTGAAGAGTGACTTCTTGTCCTTGGAAGGTCTCTATGGTGAGGAGCTAAAGGCATTCTATGAGGCATCCTATTTTCATGTTCCCAGTTCCGTCCGGGAGATGAAGAGTGGTGGAGGGAACAGCAGAATCCAGACGATTTGGATTGGCTGAGATGGGCATCAGACAGGCTTCAGAAGATGTGAGTTCTCATCCTCATTCTGCATCTACGCCAGGTGAGAGTAAGCAAGGCACTCCCAACCCCACAGACCTCAGTTTCCTCTTAAAAAATAGAGAGGACATTGATATGGTGATTCTGACACAGCATTTTAAATTATTGACAGCTCATCAAAAGATGGGTTCTAATTCTCCTTCCCTTGAATATAGGCTGGCTTTGGCTGTTGGCTCCTAATGAATAGATAGCAGCAGCAGTGACAATGTTTGACTTCCAAAGCCAGGGACTAAGAGGAGATGGAGCTTCCCCAGGACACTCGCCCTTGAATGCAACCACGTGTTGTGAGGAAGCCACAGCTCCATAGGGAAAGCTACTTCCAGTGGACGTGCTGGCTGAAAGCCAACATCAACCAAAGGTGTGGGAGTGAGCGTGTCTTCAGAGGGTTCTACCCACCATCTTTGAGCTACTCTGGCTGATCTACCTGGAACAAAACAGGCACTCCCTGCCAAGCCCTACCCTAAAGATCCATGAGCAAAATGAATGCCATTGCTTTAATCCCTCACACTTTGGGGTGGTTTGTTACATAGCAACAGAAACCCAGAATAGTTCATGCCTAAACCAAAGACTCACTGACACCCAAGTTCCTTCTAGATGGGGAATTCTGGCATATCTTACCTGGGGTCACTAGCTCTGCATTAGAGGATGGGACAGGAACTGAAAAGGGTGCAGCACTAGGATTCCCAAATCCAAGTTTTATAAACTGAGCAAACTGACCCTTTCTAGAAGGCATATCAGGACTTGTTCTTCTTTTGTAGTCTCCACAGTGCCTAAGACTGAGGTTGTAGAAGGAACACAAATTTCTGGTAGAACTGAAATATACCAGATAGGTGCTCACAGTTTTAAGAGGCAACTGCAGCATGTGATGCTCAGTGAAGACAGTGCTGTCCATAAAAGGTGAACTTTTCTAAAGAATACATTAGAGCTGGTCATCCACATTAACAAAGAGCATCTGTGAACATTCCTATTAAAACAGAATGGAAGCTGGGTGCTGTGGCTCACGCCTGTAATCCCAGCACTCTGGGAGGCCAAGGCTGGTGGATCACTTGAGGCCAGGAGTTTGAGACTAGCCTGGCCAACATGGTGAAACCCCATCTGTACTAAAAATACAAAAATTAGCCAGGCGTGGTGGTGAATGCATGTAATCCCAGCTACTAGGAAGGCTGAGGCAGGAGGATGGCTTAAACCCGGGAGGTGGAGGTTGCAGTGAGCCGACACTGTGCCACTGCAATGCACTACAGCCCGGGCGACAGAGCTAGACTCTGTCTCAAAACAAAAAAAAAAGAAGAAAAAAGAAAAAAAAAGAAATTGAATGGAAATGTATGAAAAAGGCTGATAGGGAATATGCTATAATATTAACAGTGGCAGCCGGGCACGGTGGCTCAAGCCTGTAATCCCAGCACTTTGGGAGGCCGAGACGGGCAGATCACGAGGTCAGGAGATCAAGACCATCCTGGCTAACACGGTGAAAGCCCATCTCTACTGAAAAATACAAAAAACTAGCCGGGCGAGGTGGCGGGCACCTGTAGTCCCAGCTACTCGGGAGGCTGAGGCAGGAGAATGGCGTAAACCCGGGAGGCAGAGCTTGCAGTGACCCGAGATCGCGCCACTGCACCCCACCCTGGGCGACAGAGCGAGACTCCGTGTCAAAAAAAAAAAAAAAAATTAACAGTGGCTATCTCCAGGTGCTATGATTATAAATGATCTCTGTGGCTGGGCAGGAGAATCGCTTGAACCCGGGCAACGGAGGTTGCAGTGAGCCATGATTGCACCACTGCACTCTAGCCTGGACAACAAGAACAAAACTCCATCTTAATAAATAAATAAATAAATAAATAAATAAATAAATAATCTTTGCTTGCATCTTTAAACATTTCAGAATTTTTCAAATGTTGTTTTGGAACTTTTTATGTCTAAGAAAATGTAAAATTATAATGGGAATACAGCTGACATATCTATTGCCTGAGATAGTGTCGGTCAATGGGTCTTCTGTGGAAAATCACGAAGAATTACTCGAAGAAAGGGGAAGGACCATGGCCAGAAGAGGTTATTTCCTTGCTGCTATGTTTTTATTTTTCAAGATAATTTTTTAAATGCAGGATTGAATGATTTTTGGTTATTTGCTCATTGCAGTCTTCGCACCTTTAATATGCTGAGAAGCCCTGAAATTCTCCACAAGGGAGAAACAGTAAACATACACTCCACGATTACTTTGGGGGCATTTCCTGGGATTAATATTCTCCAGAATATATTTTGTGTAACACTGGCATAAAACAAGGTCCATCTAAGGTCACTGTAGTCCCCCTCCTGGGCCCAGGCTTAGTGCCTGGAGACAGGTGCACAATTCCTCACTTCCATAACCCAGGCAGCATCCCTGCACACTGAGGCCACGGGGTTTGGAGGCATCACTGGGCTCAGAATCTCAAGAAGTTTGGTGTAAGAAGACATGAGGCTGGGCATGGTGGCTCACGCCTATAATCCCAACATTTTGGGAGGCTGAGGCAAGTAGATCACTTGAGGTCAGGAGTTCAAGACCAGCCTGGCCAACATGGTGAAACCCAACTCTACTAAAATACAAAATTAGCCAGACATGGTGGTGGGTGCCTGTAATCCCAACTACTTGGGAGGCTGTGGCAGGAGAATCACTTGAACCCAGGAGGCAGAGGTTGCAGTGAGCCGAGATCACACCATTGCACTCCAGCCTGGGCAACAGAGTGAGAGTCTCTGTCTCAAAAGAAAAAAAAAAAAAAAGATGTCATCTGGCTGTGTGGGGAGAAAAGTCAACCCAGCAGGGCGGGCTGATGCCATCCTCATCTCATGGAGAACTTGGGGAACTATTGCAGAGACTTAGCAAAGCGTCTGGGGGTGACTGAGAGCAGCTGAGGCTGTCTATTCTCCCGAGAAGCAACAGAACAGCTTTACTCTTAACCACAGTTAGCAGAAAGTGTCTGGGCCCAAATGGGAAGCTGGCCTAATTTCATAGTGACTCTTAGTTAACGGTAACACAGGCACCGTTTAATTGGAACATGATAGTTAGGAACTTGTCACCAAAATTCTAAAAAGAAACGTTTAGCCTTTTCTAAAGAAAGGCAGCATTTTCAAGTGGTGCATTCCTGATCATCTCTTTTCAATTTAAAATTTACTGAAATTATTGAAAAGGCTTCAGTAAACTGCCTTTTGCCTCAGATGCCCCCAGAGAGGTTCTGGATCTCCTTGAGCAAAGACATTTCCAAGTTTCTAAGCCTGCCAGGCACCACGCTTCTCTGACAACTCCTCTGAGCCAATCAAAGAACGCTAGCAGGGTAAAAGCCAAAAGCCCCCAGCAGAGGGAGGCCCCTTTTCCATTCCACCGTTTATTGGGCCACAGGAAGAATTAGCATTCTGCCTGCAAGTACAGTTCTACTTTCCCCTTTGTTTTGAGAACAGAATCACTCATCTGGAAATTACAAGGTAATATACACGAATTGCATGTCCTATTACCTCCCGCATTCTCGCGATGCCATTCTCGCGATGCCTGCTGCTGCCTTAACCATCAAACAAAACAAAGAGGAAGCCTCAGAGATGTTACTGCCATTTTTTTCCCCCGTGTGGGAGCTTATGATGATGTAAGTAAAACCCTATCCAAAGCCTATGAAAGGAAATCACAGCAAAATTAGCACGACAGGCTCCAGCTGGGAGCATCAGCCCACTGTCCAATGCTGAGGGCCCGGGGTTCTCACTGCACTGTGCCTGCATGCAGGGGCACTCTGCAAGCGTGCACGGGGCTGGAGTCCTCCACAGGGGCTACAGCCTTTCTGGGCAGAGCTTTGCTTTCAGACCCACAGAATTTATGTCCAAAGAAATGGTACAAATGAAACGAGAACAGACTCTCATCTTTGCCATATTACTCTCCCTGAAAGAGCAATTGGCTGAAAGGGTTGAGCTTACAAATTTCAATCACCATCCTGTCTTGGCCTAAAACAGACTCTTCAGAAAGTGTTTTCTTTTTCTTCTTTACGTTTAGTTTCATGAATGCATCTCTAACTCGTCTGAAAGCGCTCTGAGGGCAGGATAATGCTATGTATCCTCATCTGTAGCATCCACTTGCTCACCACATCACTTAGTTAACAGACACAGATGGGACAGTCTCAGCCATTCATTGGTCCATGTCATTCAACGACCCTATCCTTTTCCTCTACCCTGGGGGACCAGAAGAAATAACCAAACGTTCTGAAATATTTGCTTCTGCAAAATGGCATGAGTAGGCTTCTTGTTTGCTGTGTTTGAACTCTTCCCTCTCGTCTGAACCACTTTATTGACATTGAGACTAAGAATTAGGGTCAAAGAATCATAATATTGTTTAGCTGATGTTTCAGAACCAGCATCCACTCTATTAAGAGCCCCAAGAATCAGCAAATCTGGCCTGACACTCTTGATTCTCATGAACAAAGGCAGCAGAGCCAGAAACTCACCTTCTACTCTCCCTCTCTCAATCAAAGGTATAGGACTACGGAAATAACCTCACAGCTGACTGGAGAGAGGAGGTCATGGACTCATTTAACACTGGATTAAAGGAAGAGGTGAATATGAAGCAGTTTCTTCTTAGCCAACAGGTGCTCATTTCCATCAATAAATGGAGTAAGCTGGATTTTGCCAATACTGCAAAGTTAGACAACTGCTCTCTTTGGAAAGCAAGAATTCCTATCAGAACTTACTGTCTTTACCCCTTGGGAAGGTGGTGACTCAAAAGGAGTGGCTTCCATAGACGCATAAAATGTCATAGACACTGTTAGGAGCCCAGATTGTAGAAACAGATGCGTGCATTTGAATTCCTGCCTGCCGCCGACTGGCTGTGTGATCCCTGAGCCTCAGGCTTCTCAACTGTAAAATGGGGCTAAGAATAACCTAGTTTATGAGGAGGTGTTATAAGGTTTGCAGAATGACTGCATGTAAAACGCTCCAGGCAGGCTGTGAGTGCTTTGCAAATTTTAGCTTTCCCTATCAGCACTGGGTACTGCACTGTGCCAGCAGGTTAGACGCAGCTGCATTTAATTTCTGCAATAAGTAGCTACTATTATCACCCCACTTGACAGAAGAAGAAACTGAGGCTAAGAGAGATTTAGGGACTTGCCCAAGGACAGACAGTAAACAGTGGCAAGAGTCAAAGCCAGGCCTGTCTGATTCTAACCATGTGCACTTCCTGCCACCCCACACTGCTTCCTGGGTGACCACACATGCACGTGCACACACACACACACACACCCTACAATACTCTTTCACAGCAGAATTAGAAAGACATGCTTATAACTGGAACACAGAAAAAGCAGTGAACTTCATTATCTAGGGATTACAAATATCGCTCCATCAAGCTGTTTTCTTCTTGAGTACAAGGACTATATTTTTACATCTTCCCTAAAGAATAGAGCACTCAGTTCTGAACACACAATAGACACTCCATTAATACTGTCTGGATTTACACGGAAATTCACGGAAGAAAGTGGAATGTGCCCTTGTTTGGAATACTTGATCAAACAACCCAAATACACCATGAATTCCCTCAAGCATCGAAAGCCTTGCCTAACACAAAGCATGTTTTCTGGAGACAATGAGAGTTTTGATCTCAAGCTAAATATTTCTAATCTCATCAAAAAGAGTGGGTGAGTGAAAACAATCCATGCCAGGCCTCCAGGTGGGATTAGGGGAAGGGCCTCCCATGTTACTGCTATAAAAACTACTTTGAAAACAATACAATCTTAGGGGTGTGTGTGTGTGTGTGTGTGTATGTGTGTGTTCCCAAGTGTTAGGAGGGGTACTGCATCCTTGCTATTTCTGGGTACCACCAAACGTTCTAAACCCCTTTTCCCATCTGAGGACAAGGGAGGAGTGTGGGCCCCAGCCTCACTACACAGGTCTCTGTGCAAAGATTTCTAAGCAGAGAAGTTTTGGGGTGCGGGAGGTATGCTAATGGCCCAAAGCAAATGGGGAGGGGAATGAATGAAAAGAAACTGCATACAAACTGATTTATTTCTAGGAACTTTTAGCCCAGATTTTTTTGGCATGTCTATATTTGCTGATTTCTGCGTATGGTAGAGCCTAAACATGCATTTTTATCTCTTCCTGATTTAGAGGTAAGCGGTGCAGGAGAGAGGCAGGGATAAGACTAGAGGGGTTTGGAGGGTGATATTAAAGATGACGACAGCAAAAGTAAAACTCCTGTGGACTCCTTAGTCACGCTAGAATGCAACTCTGTCTAGTCAGCCAGGTAGATTGGGTTTGGTCTTATATGAAGAGCCTCTTGTGGTCTGGGGATAAGAATAGAGTCTAAGATCAAAGAAGTCTGTATTGAAGTTCTCATTCTGCCACTTCCTGGAACTTTCTGATCTCTGACAATGCACTCAACCTTGTTGAATTTTAGCCTTCTCACCTGTAAAATGGGAATAAGAATGACACACACTTCAAAGGAATGTTGAGAAGATAAAATGAGATGATGCACATAAGAGGACTTAGCTCAGTACTGTGGGCACCCAGAGAATGCTGGCTACCACTGCTTTCTTTCCATCATTTCTAGTAAGAATGCCCTGCGCTTGAACCCAGGAGAGGGAGGTTGCAGTGAGCCAAGATCATGCCACTACACTCCAGCCTGGGCAACAGAGTGAGACTCCATCACGCACAAAAAAGATGGCCCTGTAAATGTACTATTGCAAAGTGTGCTGCATATTCACACACATGTAACGAGGAATACTTAAAAAAGTGCTACTCAGTGTATTTTGTAGCTAATTTCCAAAATAACCAGTGAGGAAAGCAGGACAGACATTATTACCCCTGTGTTGCAGGTGAGAAAACAGAGGCTTTGAGGGATGAGGGGTCAGTTGGAATTCATCAGCTAGCACAGGGCAGCCAGGAATGCAGCTCACATCTGTCTCCAGTGCTGCATCCATAGCTATGCTGGAGGAAACCAAAACACCCCAGAGGAAGGAACTCTACTCTGGTCTGATCTAGTCCATTCATTTGTTGCCTGGGACCCAGGTGGATTTTGCAACCCTTGTAGTTTGTGACCTACAGTTTGCAAAGCACCTGGGTCCCAATGCCAAGTGAAGGGCCTGTCACTTCAGCTGGGGAGTCCTTTGTATTGATGCTGGTTTGAATTTTTATTGCAGAAATTTTCAAACACATGCGAAAGTAGAGATAAGAGTACTATGAGTGCCCAGTGCTGATCTCCCAGATTCCTGGGATGAAGGCTGTTCTGCCTATACCTCTGGCCATCTCCTCTGCTCCCCGATTTTTTAAAGGGAATATTGGGGGAGTTTAAAACAATCCAGACTCCCCCTATGCCTTGCAGGCTCAGGTCTGGCAGGTCTGGGGGTGGCCGGGGATTTGTGGTTCTCATGGCTGCCTCTCCAGGTGACACGGAAGGACAGCTACCCTGCAGCCACAGAGCTGGGTGGTACCGGGGGGCACTATCATTTGCAGGTGACAAGCAAGTAGTGGGTTCTGTGAAGGGAAGTGGGCAAACCCTTTAGCTCTGCAGGCTCATGAGGCTGTCACAGAGAATGGAGTGCCCTGCCGCACACAAGTGGTGGCAGAGGCAGAAAGGGGTGAGATCACAGCGAGGAGGCTGGTCCAGTGAGGCTGCAATGAAGGGTGTCTCCAGAGAGGATGTCCCCTGCTCCCGAGGCTCTGTGACTGGGCCTCCACCCGAATGACCTGCCGTGAGCCACTGAGGAGGTCACAGTTTTTTCCCCAGAGCATGGCACAGTGACTGCTGACTCAGGTGAATCGTGTGAAACTGATGACATTCGACTGTTCCTGACCCGCTCCACGTCACCGTTAGGATTCCACCGCATATCGAGTAGGCATTCAACACATGTCCAATGAAGAAATCAACACAGACAGGTTATCAGGGGCTCTCACATGCCAGCTGCCAAGTTCATATTTCTAGTTGACCCAACCTCAGTGCAAAGTGTCTATGACATCTCCATTCTGCAGCTGAGGAAACTGAGCTAATCTACGTACACAAAAGTGCTTAGCACAGTGCTGGGTGATGACTGCATGCTCACTGTGTGGCAATGATCATGATTATTATCCAAAGCCAGACAGAGCCCCGGCGACCGAGTTAGGACTTGAACCCAGGCCTGCTGGACTCCAGTCAGCCTGCCTTGTCAAGCAGTGTCTGTCCTGGAAAAGCAGTAACCAGAAGGCCTGAAAGATGACCAGTGTCAACAGGGGTACAAGGGAGCATGACAAAAACCCAGACCACTCGGCAAGCCCTAGACAATGTGTCATTTAACACGGAGGGGCAGGGCTGAGCGAGCTGTCTAGAAGGCTTCTCACGGAGCACTGCGATATGTCACGGAGACAGTGTGTCCCGCAGCTGCCTGTCTTGCTGATGGCCTCCCCTGCACAGAGTGAAAGCCAGCAAGACTCTGCCAGGCAGACCCTTGGGGGTCAGAGGGCTCTACTGAGGAGGGGGACGGCTGCATCTTACCTCTTGGCTCTGTCTTTCTCATCTTCATCCATGAGATTTTCTATGCAGTTTTTCCTGCAAAAAAAAAAAATTAATTAATTAAAAAGAACGGATAATTACTGTCTGCTTCTAGATCTTTCTTAAAAGTCTTTCAGGTTGTCATCATTTCGGTCTTAGCCCAGCGGTTCTCAAACTTGTTGGTCCTGGCACCCCTTTACACTCTCAAAATGGACTGAGGTCTCTGAAGCACTCCTGTGATTGTGGGTTAAGGCTGAGAAATGTTTAAAGGCACAGGCACCCATTTCATCGGGCATCGGAGCAATGAAGTCACCAGATGTCAAGTAACTTCTGGAAGAGTCAGAACAGTCCTGTTGTGTACACTCATGAGACAAGGAGAGCTCTTTTAAAAGGAGAAATAACGAGTTAATTATATTTTGAAAAAATGTCTTGACCTCAAGGAGCCCAAGGGTCTCCAGACCACACTTTGAGAACTGCTGTCCAGACCTGCTCAGTGAAGCAGTGTCTGTTCCTCTCAAGCCTTAGGTCACACGCACCTCCCAGCGCCCGCCTGGGATCCGTTAGTGACGCCACAGCGGGCATTGTTCACTCCTGCTTGCAGGACCCCAGTAGCCTATGACGTCCTAAAGGAGAGTGTTTATCTGTCCATTCAAACCACACAAGCTCCTCTGACAGGTGGCCTGGAAGAATCAGCCCCAAAGGAGTGTCATCCGCAGTTCCTCCCTTAGGGCATTTACTCTCCTTGAGACAGCGAAGGTGCACAAATGTGAAAGATTGAGTAACAATCCAGGAATGTTCTTCCTCACCGCCTGAGCCTCTATTCTCCCAGGCCACTGGTTTGATGCTTCTCAGGCCCACAGACCCAGCTTCCCCTCATACCACACGCAGGCCTGGGTTCTCTCCACCCCTCAGAGCTGCACAGCCCTGGTTCCTTTCTTCATTCACACGTTTCCCAGAGCCCCACCTGTCTGGGGTGCGCCCCCAAGCAGAACCATTCTCAGGGTGCTCATGAGGTCAATGCCAGCTGTGGGAGGCTGAAGGTTGCGGTGGCTGGGAGGGCAAAGTGTGGTCGAGGTAAAGGTGGGGACCATGGAGAAGCAGAATCACCATTGCCCACACGCTTCTCTGCTCAACACACAGGGTCTTCAGTCGGAACTCCCAAACCAGCACTTCGCAAATGCACCACCAATTACTCTTGAAATGTGAAGTTTCGATAAAAGTTTTCAATGGAGTCAATCAATCTTTCTCTGAGCTCATTGAGTTTTGTGATTTTGGTCACCTACATACACAAACATGGGTCTGAGCCAAAGCAAAGATGAATTCTGCAGCCACAGCCCCTGTTTACAAAATGCCCATGCACTCAACAGCAGGCATATTCCACCATGGACTAGCAAGAAATGCTGCTTAGAAGTTAAAGCCTGTGGCCGGGCGCGGTGGCTCAAGCCTGTAATCCCAGCATTTTGGGAGGCCGAGACGGGCGGATCACGAGGTCAGGAGATCGAGACCATCCTGGCTAACATGGTGAAACCCCGTCTCTACTAAAAATACAAAAAAAAAAAACTAGCCGGGCGAGGTGGCGGGCGCCTGTAGTCCCAGCTACTTGGGAGGCTGAGGCAGGAGAATGGCGTGAACCCGGGAGGCGGAGCTTGCAGTGAGCCGAGATTGCGCCGCTGCACTCCAGTCTGGGTGACAGAGCGAGACTCCGCCTCAAAAAAAAAAAAAAAAAAAGAAGTTAAAGCCTGTATCACAGTTCAGTCAGCGTTAACACATCTGCAAACAGGCCTGTGCTTAATGTTTTCCAGATGGAATCTGTTCAAAATTTTATGTCAACTCATCGAATGATGCCCTACCCCAAGCCTGTGCTTCCAAGGAGAATGGTGGCTGACCAAAGCCCCGGCCGCGCTGTGTTCTTTACCAGGGTCCCCTGGACAGAGCTTGTCCACAGGAGGGTTAGCTGCTGCTCCTCAGTCCACTCTCCTGAGCTCCTGGGATCCTGTTTGGATGACCAGGGTTGCTGAGTCATAAACTAAACATCTAAAAATGACTAACAGCTATTCTGTATCAACCACATCTTCTGTGATTTGTATGTTTATCCTGCAGACATTTCCTGAATCTACAAAACCTGGATGCTCTACACCCACTTCCTCTTCTTCAGCATCCCTCTCATTTCCCTGTCCTGCTCCTCTCACTTGACCCCTGGCTAAGCCATTCAGCTGAGCTACACCCAGTGTGAGAGGGCCCCTAAGCTGAGTTCCCACTGCACCTGCCACAAAGGCTCCGTGCGGATATTTTTACTATTTTGTCACCTCTGCTGTCTACCATGTTATTTTTTAACTTAAAAAATTGTGATGAAATCCACCTCACAAATTTACCGTCTTAACCCCTGCTGAGTGTACAGCTCAGTGGCATTAAGCACACTCATACTGTTTTGCAACCACCGCCACCATCCATTCCAGATCTCTTTGACCTTGCAAAGCATAAGCTATCCATTAAACAAGAAGTCCCCATTCCCCACTCACTCCAGGCTTGGCAACTGCCCTTCTACTTTCTGTCTCTATAAATTTGACTATTCCAGGTCTGTCATGAAGGTGGAAACCAGACAGTATTTGGCTTATTTCACACAGCATAATGTCCTCAGGGTTCATCCATGTCACTGCATGGGTCAGAATCTCCTTCCTTTTTAAGGCCGAGTGATATCCCATTGCATACGGAAACGCAGTGTTTTGCTTGCCCATTCATATGTTCATGGACATGGGCTCCTTCCACCTCGGCTGCTGTGAGCGTGGGTGTCTATCCTCCCTTGCGTTTTAGAGTCATCCTTTTACTGAATAACAGGATCTGGAAACAGCTTGAAGGCAAACAAGGAACAGGATGGAAGGGAAGAAAAGAAATCCTCTGAGATCAGGTTAAAGGAATCACAGAGAAGTTTGGGGGTGACAATGCCTCTTCTCAGCCATACAGTTTTCAGTGAGAAGGATTTTGAGCAGCTATTTTTTCTTCTTTTGATCACAGAGTGCCAGAAAACAGAAAAGGAGCTTAAATGAAAGCAGAGGTTTTGTTTGGAGCTGCGACATAATGGTTGAGGTGATTAACCCCCAGAGTGAACAATGGAGGGATGCCGTACAGCCTTTACCCCAGACAACCATGTGTCCTACGTGGCGTAGACAGTCACGAGGTGTGTGAATCAGGGTCCCAGTAGGAAAGCAGACGGCAGGTGGGAGCCTCTGAGGAGCGTTGATTTACAGGGGCGGCTCTTTGTAAAGGTGTGGGTGGGGAGAGGGAACCAAGAGAGACAGTGTGGTTACCCGAGGTGGGGAACGGCAGAGCTGTGAACACCTCTAAGGGGAAGGAACAAGAGGGAAATCATTTCCCAAACCCGGAAGGAGTGTGTCTCACAGGAGGCGGGCTTCAGTGAAAGGACAAGAAGGGAGCCAAGGGCATCAACACCTCACTCTCATTCTCCACCCACCCTCTGGTCTCCTGCTGCATCTCCTTTAGCCATGTCCGCAGGATCCTCCGCACAGGGGAGCCTCAGGGAGGTGAGAAGGGAACACGCCCCGGTAACATTCATCTCTCAGGGGCTCTTCCAGTTCTGAGTTTCTTGGGTTTTCCTAGAACACAAACTCTCAGGAGTCTTTTTAAGCTTTGTAACATCCCCTCAAATTTGAAATCCAGGCATCTGCACCTAGCAACTGACCACACAAGAAATAATAATCAACAATAACAATAATTACGGGAGCCTGATGAAAAGAGAGGCTGAGAGGGGTTCCCAGGACAACCTAAGCCACAAAATAAGTGACAACCATATTGATTATAGCCTGTGCAACAAACTACTCATGAGTCTTATTTGTTTTATCGTTCTCCACCTCAGGTAACCACACTGTCCCTCTTGGTTCCCTCCTCTCCACCCACACCTTTACAAAGAGCCCCCAAATAAATAAACAAATGGGGAGGTAGGAGGAGGGAGGGAGACAGCTTCCTCTTACAGAAGATTCCAATTAATAAATGCAGAAGAACAATGGCAATAGAAAATCACCATGATGCCTCATGCCTGTAATCCCAGCCCTTAGGAAGGGAGAGTGGGGAGGATAGCCTGAGCTCAGGAGTTTGAGACCTGCCTGGGCAATATAGTGAGACACTGTTCTCCACAAAAAGGAAAAAGAAGAGAAGGGGAGGGGAGGGGAGGGGAGGGGAGAGGAGGGGAGGGGAGGGGAGAGGACAGGAAAGAGAAGAGAAAAGAGGAAAGAAAGGGAAAGAAAAGAAAGAAAAGAAAATCACCATCAGCATACCATAGTAATCATTGTTGCAGGCAAGATCCACCGATGGATGCTAAAATTAATGGGAAAAAGCTTGGGGAGAAACAGGATATTTGCAGAGTTTCAAAGTATCGCTCTCAAGATATTTATTAATTACAAAAGAAAAACATTTTACAGGGAAGAAGGTTGGCAGACACCACTTTCACCTACTGGTCAGCATTAACATTACCAGTGTTAAGTCACATAGAAGTCTCTGTGGAAATAAGCGCTCATTCCTCGTGGGTGTGTATATCTAGGAGTGTCATTCTTGGAACACAGGGTAGCTGTATGCTTACTTTATTAAAAACTGCCAGGCTGTTTTCCAAAGTGAGTGTACAATTTTATATTTGCACTAGTAGTGTACAAGGAGTTCCAGTGGCTCCATTCTAACATTTAATATTGTCTTAATTTTAGTAATTTACGTGGGTGCGTTATGAGATCTCATTGGGATTTGCATTTCCCTGATGACTAATGATGCAGAGCACTGTTCACTGGCTATTTAGATATCTTCTTTTGTAAGATGTCTGATTCTTTTGCCTACTTAAAAAAATTGGACTGTTAGTCTTCATCATATTGATCATAGAAGTTTATCTCTCCTGGGTACAAGTACTTTATCAGAAAATATGTATTGTGAACATTTCTCCCAGGCTGTGGGTGGCCTTGGTTGCTTTTTGGATGGTGTCTTGTGATGAGCAGTTTTAAATTTTGGTAAAGTCTAATTTATCAACTTTTTATTTTATGGTTAACGATTTTTGTATTCTAAAATACATTTGCCACCTCAATGTTGTGATGAATTATCCTATGTTTTCCTCTAGAAACGTCATCACTTAGCTTTCACATTTTGACCCACAGTCCTTTGCAAGTTAAATTTTATGTATGTGTTGGACAGGGCTCAGACATTATTCACCACCTCCCACCCCTACCACGCCCCCAATATGGACATCCCTGTTCCTCCAGAATAGTTTGTTAAAAAGGCACTTATTTCCCTGTTGAATTGCATTAGCACTTTCATCAAATAGTGTGTGGTCTTATATGCATTATTTATGGACTATATTTAGCTTCATTTATCCTATGTGTCTCAACTCTGCAGGACACAGAGTCAGGATGTCTGTGGAGTAAAGACACATAAGATAAACTTACTAAAAAATAAACTTCATTTTTAAGAACAACTTTAGATTTACAGAAAATGCAAAAGAGTAGAGAAAGTCCCCTTATCCCCACACCCAGTTTCCTGTTACTAACATTTGACATTAGTATGGCACATTAGTCACAATTAATGAACCAATACTGATACATTATTATTAAGAAAAGTCCAGGCCAGGTGCCAGTGGCTCACACCTGTAATCCCAGCACTTTGGGAAGCCAAGGCGGGTGGATCATCTGAGGTCAGGAGTTTGAAACCAGCCTGGGAAACATGGTGAAACCCTATTTCTACTAAAAGTACAAAAATCAGCCCATGTGATGGCGCATGCCTGTAATCCCAGCTACTCGGGAGGCTGAGGCAGGAGAATCGCTTGAGCCTGAGATGCAGAGGTTGCAGTAAACCGTGATCACGCCACTGCACTCCAGCCTGGGCGGCACAGCCAGACTCTGTCTCAAAAAAAAAAAAAAGTCCATAAGTTTTAGACAAACTTGCTCACATTTCCTCAGTTTTTATGTAACATCCGTTTCCCACTCTAGCACTCCATCCAGGACACCACAGCATGCTTTGTCAGCATGTCTCCTCGGACTCCCCTTGGCTCTGCGAGTTTCTCAGGCTTTCCTTGGTTTTGCAGCCTTGACAATTTTGAGGAGTATCTGTAGAATGTTCTTCAGTTTGGGTTTGTCTGATGTTTTTCTCAAAGTCAGGCTCAGAATACAGGTTTCTGAGAGGAAGGCCCAGGAAGTAAAGTGTCCTCCTTATCACATCATGCTGTCAACATGGCTTGTCACTGTGGATGCCAGCCTTGGCCACCTGGCTGAGGTGGTAATAAACTCACTCATAAGATGTATGCTAGTTACATTTGCATGTAATATGTACAAGGTGTTTTCCTTCAACTTTCAGATCTTTTTTATTTTTTAGGTGAAGAATGCCTAAATTTAAAGTGGTAGATTCAATTATTAAGCTGAAAAATTTACATGATTTTCCCTGTACTTTTGGACTTAGATACATAATGATTGAACCTTTTATCAGATTAACAATTGCAGCCATTGCTTTACATTTAGAGGCCCTTCATCTGGAAACACATCGAGCATTTCATTTGAAAATATAACTGCTCTGTTGTTTAAACAAACTTATTCTATGTTTCCCAATTCCACCACACCCTTTGTCTATCGTTATGCCAGTACCACATTATCTTAACTCCTAAAGTTGTGCAGTCATTACTGACATAAATGTAGAGTCGGCCTTCCAACTTTGTTCTTATTCAAGTTTGCCTTGGCCATTCTAGGTCTTTGCACAGCCACATAAATTTTAGAATTAGCTTGTCAATTTCTATAGAAATACCTGATGCAGCTGGGTGCAGCAGCTCATGCCTGTAATATCATTGCTTTGGGAGGTTGGGGCAGGAGGACTGCTTGAGGCCAGGAGTTGCCTGGGCAACATAGCAAGATCCCGTCTCTACAAAAAAGTAAAAATTAGCTGGTCATGGTGGTGCATACTTGTGGTCCTACCTATTTGGGAGGATGAGGCAAGAACACTGCTTGAGCCTGGAGTTCAAGGTTACAGTGAGCACCAGCCTCAACAACAGCATGAAACCCTGTCCCTCAAAAAAAAAAAAAAAAAAAGAAAGAAAGAAAGAAAAAAGTTTGATAGCTTGATGAGATTTTGATTGAGAATGAATTGAATTTGGGGATCAATTTTGGGAAAACTGACAACAATGTGCAGGTCTCTGATCCATGCACCATGTGTACTATTTCCTTCTGTTCGCCTCTCCTCCTGGACTCTGTGATGAGGCAGGAGAATGTATTTGCCAAAGCACAAATGTGCCATGTGCATATGATATACGGTGATTCAACAGATACTCTCTGAGTGCCTGGGCAGGGGGGAACACACTGGGAGCAAAGCTGGTACTCTCATGGTGTTTACACGAGGTGGGGGATGCATGTGTCAGGGGAGTTGGGGAAAACTGCAAGCAAGCAAATAAGTAGACATAGAGCCTGTTCTTTGGCTATCACTGCAGTGCAGGAAAAGGTGAATCCTGGGTGGGACGGGGTTCGGGGAGTCTTGCTCTGATGTTTTAAGGAGCCTTGGAAGACCTCCTTGATGAGACGCTATGTGAGCTGTGACCTGAAGGGAATGTGGGAGTCAGCGGTGAGGGTGCCTCCCCCAGACAGCAAGGAAAGCGAGGAGCAGCCAGAGGCCAGCCCAGGGATGGCGTTGGTGAGGGGAGGTGGAGCCAGGGGCCGAGGGGCATTGTGGCTTTTGCCCTATGTGAGATGGGAAGGCACTGGAGGGTTTGAACACGAGTGACAGACACCTATCTCAGAGGACAGTGGTAAAACTTAAATGAAGTGAAGTTTGCAAAGTCTGGCCTGTAGCAGACAGTCAAAAACAGGTTCTCTACTTTGATGGCAAGGATTAGGCAAACAGCATCTTCCCCCATTTCACGATGGCTCGCCCAGCCCTGGTATGGTTTGGCTGTGTCCTCAGCGAAATCTCATCTTGAATTGTAGTTCCCATAATCCCCATGTGTCCTGGGAGGGACCAGGTGGGAGGTCATTGAATCATGGGGGCGGTTACCCTCATGCTATTCTCATGATGGGAGTGAGTGCTCATGAGATCTGATGGTTTTAAAAGTGGCTTTTCCCCCTTTTGCTCAGCAGTTCTCCTTCCTGCCATCATGTGAAGAAGGACGTGTTTGCTTCCCGTTCTGCCATGATTGTAAGTTTCCTGTGGCCTCCCCAGCCATGCGAACTGCGGGTCAATTAAACCTCTTTTCTTTATAAAGTACCAGTCTCAGGCAGTCCTTTATAGCAGCATGAGAATGGACTAATACAAGCTCCTTACCCGTATTAGGTGCTCAATAAATGTATGAGGAAAGAAGAAAAGGAAGGGAGGAAGGGCGGGAGGGAGGAAAGGAAGGACACAGCCGGGCCAAACCTCTATCTGAATTCCTGTGCCACTACTTGACATTCACTCCCACAAACCTCTCCATGATCATGGTGGCTCCACAGTAATAGTGCTTACAAAGTACATGTGAAGGTACAATTATATCCCAGTGACTAAAATTAAAACAAAAACTTCTGCATGTGCAGGAGCCACTGACTAAAGGGAAAACCCGCTCAGACAGCACTGACAGCCAGGGCTCTTTGGGAAGGCCCAATGGGTCCCTCACCAACCCTTGGCAGCTGCCAAGTTCTGAAAAAACATAATCTCATTTTGTCTCCGTCAGTTCTGTGGGTGGAATGGGCTGGCTATAGTTATCCTCCACTCATAAATCAGGCAGCACCACTCCCCAGCAAGGCTAAGTGGCCTGCCCACAGACACAGGCTTGGGGACAGAGCAGACCCTGGGCTCTGCCTCCTGGCACTGACTCAGGAGGCCTTTCTCCACCCACTGCTGCTCAGAATAGGGGGTTTCCGACTTCAGAGTCAGTCTGATTTAAATCTCCATTCCAACCTACTTGCTCTATGACCTTGAGCAGGCCCCTTACACCTCATGAGCCCCTGTTCCCCTCATTCCTAACATAATGCAGCTAACACCCACCAGGCAGCGATTGCACAAGGTGCAAACGGGAGGCAGGTCTGTGTGCAATAAAGGGCCCAGCATGATGCCTGGGGCACAGAAAGCTCTAGGTGAGTTCCATTCATTGCACACCTGCCTCACCTAACTGTCCTACCCCTTATGTTCACACTGTGGCCACTGAGCCCCTGCTAAGGGAGGTGACACTAAGCTTCAGCCTTTCTTATCTACTTTGAATGTCAATGAACACATTCTCCGCACAGTAAGGAGGTCACCAGGGGTGAAACAGACATGGACTCTGGGGTCACAGACACCTAAGGTTTCAGAGAAGGGCTCCCAAACAGAGACAGAAAAGGCCGTATTGGTAGGAAGAGTGCCTTACGGCCAAGAGGCACCTGTAGGCGGGGGCTCCAGCTGAAGCCGGAACCTGCCTCACCCCTAGGGACTACCTGTGGCTCCTGCAAGCAGGACTGTGAGGACCACTGAGCGGGGGCATGGGGGTAAGGAGCTCTGCCAGGCCCAGTAAACAGACCAGCTGGAAATCTAATCAAGCAAGGCCAGTGGAGCACTGAGTGTGGGGGCGGGGGGTCGCAGGGAGGAGGGCTGGAACTCCCAAGGGAATTGGCAGACAGCCACCCCTGCTGCTGGCAGGCAGGGCTAGTGGGGCACAGTGGGTGTCAGAGTTCCTGGGTCCAGCATCCACATCTGTGAAGGGGAGAACAGCAGTGGTGGCCTGGGGTCAGGTGACCCAAACTGAGACCGACCCAAGTTTTGCCCTTCATTATCTCTGTATAACCTTGGACAAGTGTGATGCTCCCAGCCCTAGCTCCCCAACTGCAAAGTGAGAGAACAGAAGGGCTTTTCTTACTGTGTGGCTGTGAGAAGGCATGAGAGAATCCAAGAGAAGCCCCCAGCACAGTCCCCGGCACAAAGAAATCATCACAAAATTGTAGCTGCAGAATTTTAATTACACTATCAATAATGATCATGAATTAAAGGGCTCACACTAGAAACTGGTGCTTAAGCCCAACAAATGTTTTTGGGAGAAACAGGATAATCATTCCCTTCTGCCAGTGTTGAAAACTTGTGTTATGTGTGTGTACGCATGGTGGAAAGACAGACACACACACGCTGTCTAGAATACTGGACTAGCTAGCGATGACCTGTATACAGCACCCTTGACACAGTAGCTCCATCTTAGAAAGACTCCAGCGACGGGCGGATCACGAGGTCAGGAGATCGAGACCATCCTGGCTAACACGGTGAAACCCCGTCTCTACTAAAAAAATACAAAAAGCTAGCCGGGCGAGGAGGCGGGCGCCTGTAGTCCCAGCTACTTGGGAGGCTGAGGCAGGAGAATGGCGTAAACCCGGGAGGCGGAGCTTGCAGTGAGCTGAGATCCGGCCACTGCACTCCAGCTTGGGCGACAGAGCAAGACTCCGTCTCAAAAAAAAAAAAAAAAGGCATCTTACCAACAAGACCAGATGTTCTGCCTAATCAACGAAGACTGCTTCCAACAAGGACATAACCAAGCACACCCCTCCACTCAGTCCTCACCAGAGGACTCTACGGCCATAAGAGCAGGACTTCACCAGCTAGAAATGGCTGTCCCCACAGACCCTATCTTGCTGTCGCCTGTGATCAGCACCTAGCATCCACTGCCCAACGCTCTGCCCACATCAAAGACTCTTCCCTGTGAGACCAGTGGACTGCCCAGAACAGGCCAGGACATTTTTTTTTCCACGTTCCTCTCTCCAGACTGGTTCATTAACCCCTTTTCCTATCCCTTTTCTTTCAATGTTAAATGTTATTTCATTTATTGTGCAATGTTTAATCTATAACATTTATATATTGATTAAGTGTACTATTATGCATGGTTTAGCAATATTGACTGACCTGTGGAGTGGCTTGAGCCTGTGTGCCCGCGGCTCTGACTCCTGAGTGAATGGGAAGTAGTAAGGGGAGGTCCCTCCTTGGGAACTCAATGGAGTTTCCAGCTTTTGTGATTGAAATCACATCAATAAAAGTCTGACCTTGTGGAAAGACACAAACGTGCATGGACCTGGTTATCACCGACCCTGAGCCGCTCATAACTGAACAGCAAAGCAACTGACCATTGTGAGGTTGTGAGGAAGGAGAGAAGGGAATGGAATGACTATCAGGTGAAATAACTGGGGTTTTCCTTCACACAGCAGACCCTCAAAAAAATCTGTTGACTCTAACCGAAGCAAAGGACAAAAGTGAAGCCTGCAAATGACATCTACGCACCCGGGTGAAATTTCTGCCCCAAAGGCTTTAGAACATTCTTTCTCACAGCCACCTACTACACAACTGATTAGAATTCTGGCCCCTGGCGAATGAGGACCTGGAAATGGTAGCAGGATTATTTTGTCACGCCATATCTGCCCTGGGTCCCAAGTGCGTCAGCAGTGAGACAGAAGACTAATGAGTCATACAAGTGACAGGCTCCCCCAGGGACTAGTAGCTCACCCAGGTCTCCAGAGAGGGCCTCATGCAGCATGCATGGAAAAACACGTTACTCCACTCAGGCAGGAGGTGGCAACCCTTTTCTCTAAAGGGCCACCTGGTAACTATTTGAGATGTAGAGCATCCGCTCTTTGTTGCAACCACGCAACTCTGCCTTTACAGTGCAATGCAGCCATAGACAATATGTAAATGAGTGGGCATGGCTGTGATTCAATAAAACTTTATTTACGAAAACAGGTTGTGGGCCAGATTTGGTCCCCAGACAGCAGTTTGCCAAACCATGTTAAAGCTAAACTTTCCTCTTCAGTGTCTTTTAATTTAGAATTTTTGTAAAGTCTTTATAGGCCCACTGGGTCACTCTGTATCATCATGAATGTTCCCTGACATGACTACCCCAAGCCTGTTGTGTTGCAAGGCCTGTGTTTTTACAAACATAAAATCATGAGGTTTTGAAATTGGCTGAGAAGTGGTTTGAATAACAGGTCCCAAGTTAGCTGGAAAATCCTAACACTCCTCCCCACTATACCAACCAAGCCCGGTAGAATTTAATCAAAAGAAAAAAATACTGAAAACAAGAACAAGTTGAAATCATAAGAGGCAAAGCCAAGCACACACATCTCCCCAACTGACGGGGGTTTATTTATTGCCGACAGAGTGTGTACCTTCTGTCCTCCCAGCCAGTCCCTGGTGAGGGGACCTCATGTCGTTTTGGATTAACGTCTGTATCGCACACATGGGAGCTTGGTAATGATTTTTCCTCATTATGTTAAGGAATAAAAAGCCTTTGAGAAACAGTTGCTGATGAACTGCGACGCTCACTTATCTTCCTTTGTCATTTGGGGAAGCTAGGAAATAACTTCCATATTTTGACTCCTCCTCTCCAGGGAATGGTTTTGGTGTTGCAATGATTCACTCATTGGGAAAAGATACATTTCTAAGGCCAAGCGCAGTGTGGCTCAGGCCTCTAATCCCAGCACTTTGGGAGGCTGAGGTGGGCGGATCACTTGAGGTCAAGAGTTCTAGACCAGCTGGCCAACATGGTGAAACCCTGTCTCTACTGAAAATACAAAAAATTAGCCGGGTGTGTTGGTGCACGCCTGTAATCCCAGCTACTCAAGAAGCTGAGGCAGGAGAATTGCTTGAACCTGGGAGCTGGAGGCCACAGTGAGCAGAGATCATGCCACTGCACTCCAACCTGGGCGACAGAGCAAGACTCCATCTCAAAAATAAATAAATAAAATAAAAAATAAATTTCTAGGCCGGGCGCGGTGGCTCAAGCCTGTAATCCCAGCACTTTGGGAGGCCGAGACGGGCGGATCACGAGGTCAGGAGATCGAGACCATCCTGGCTAACACGGTGAAACTCCGTCTCTACTAAAAAAAAATACAAAAAAACTAGCCGAGCGATGTGGCGGGCGCCTGTAGTCCCAGTTACTCGGGAGGCTGAGGCAGGAGAATGGCATAAACCCGGGAGGCAGAGCTTGCAGTGAGCTGAGATCGCGCCACTGTACTCCAGCCTGGGCAACAGGGCGAGACTCCGTCTCAAAAATAAATAAATAAATAAATAAATTTCTAAAGGAGATGGACAGTGAAAGCCTGACAGCCAGCAGCTCCTGCAATCCCAATTCCCCTCCAACTAAGGAGTTCTCATCTCATTCTGGCACATTCTCTGACCTGGAAATGGCAAGGCGGACAGATCCAATCCTAACACTAGCCCTCTCCAGCCTTGTCCCAAGGAGCCGGGTCTCATGGTGCTTGCTGGAGCCTCGTAGAGCCAGATTGCTAGAAGAAACCAAGACAAGACTCTCACAAGCATCATGACCATAAGCAAACACCACCACGAGTGTCTAAAAAGCCAAGCTGAAGCTTTATCTGCTTCTTACAACCATGGTTCCTCCTTCCTGCTTTTCTTTTTCCAAGAATCCAATGATTCATTCAGAGAGAGGGTGACATATGCAATGAGGAATGGATGAAGAAAGTTGGAAAATTTGTTATTAAGTAAACATACAATAACATTGTTTGGTCAGCAACGAATTCTCAAGATAGAAAGGAGCATGATATCTGGATGGAAGGGCCCTCCTAACATGACATATTATTCTTGCAACCTTTGACATTTATGTTGCAACCACTTCAGGTTCCTTTTAGGGCGCCTCTCTATCAAGAGTTCAGATGGCACAGTGTAAACCTGAGTCAACTGGAGACTCTGATGGGTGACAGTGTGTGGTCAGGGTGTGGACGATAGATGCCTAGAAAAATCAGCAAGAGGGGAAAAGGAGATTTATGAGTCATGCTTGGAGCTGAGTCAGTGAAAGCCTTTGTTGGAAACTGCTGTTCAGCTGCCACAGACAAACTGAAATGAATCCACAAAATACTGCTCCAATCGGCATCTCCCTCCATGGAACTGTTCCCCAAGTGCTCCTTTAGGTTCAGAAACGCTCATCTTCACTGTGCTCAAGTTTGCAAGGAGAGCAAAAGTAGGTGCCCTTGAAACAAGAAGTCAAATGAGTTTTGGACACCTAGACTGTGGAATCTTGGGTTTAACATCAACAGTTTCAAATAACATTTCATCAAAACGTAGGAGGTTTCATGTGAATTGCTAACCATAGGAGGCAGCAGAATTAGTTTGGGAACTAGCCAGATCTAGGTTGAAATGTCCCCAGTGCTCTTGCCTTCACTGGTATGGTGGCCTCGGAGCCTAGGCATGATGACCTCATCTGTAACCTGAAGCGGATAGACCCACTTTTCACAACCGACAGGAGAATCTATTGGGACGCCTCAACTGGTTAATTGCCTCCCCTTCCACAGCACAGTGGTCAGAAATGGTGACTTTAGAACGAGAACAGGCGGGACCTTCAGAGCCGCAGGTCATGTGCTCATGCGTTTCCAATGCTGCACATCTGGTTGGTAGGAAGCACCCTCATGTCACACCATCTTCCTTCTCCTGTCATCCTCACTTTTTTTTTTTTTTTTTTTTTGAGAAGGAGTCTTGCTCTGTCGTCCAGGCTGGAGTGCAGTGGTGTGATCTCAGCTCACTGCAAGCTCTGCCTCCCAGGTTCACGCCATTCTCCTGCCTCAGCCTCCTGAGTAGCTGAGACTACAGGTGCCCGCCACCACGCCCGGCTAATTTTTTGTATTTTTAGTAGAGACGGGGTTTCACAGTGTTAGCCAGGATGGTCTCGATCTCCTGACCTCGTGATCCACCCACCTCAGCCTCCCAAAGTGCTGGGATTACAGGCGTGAGCCACCGCGCCCGGCTCATCCTCACTTCTTTTACTTACAGTTTAAGCAGACAGTGCACTGCCAGCCCTCCCTGTGCAGCCAGGGACCTCCTGCCCACCACCCCTGCTGACTCAGCCAGGGCCAAGCCAAGCTCATGGGCTACAAGGGGCCCCGCAGGGAGCAGCCGGCACAGCACCAGCAGCAAGGAGCGCTCTTTCTTCACATCCAAGACTCTCTCATGATGTCGTAGATTTAACATATTCACTGCTAAAGTATCTGTGATGTTAGATCCTCCTCCATTCTTTCCACTGTCACTATCATGCAATTCAGCCGAGCCTGGAAGAGGCATGCAGGCAGAAGGAATGGTTTGTTCAAAGGCCCCAGGGCATGAGAAAATGGGGCATTTGGAGCCCCTCAAGTGGCTGAGTGGCTGGCTCCTCACTGTAGCTGGGCCTGATAACCTGACGGTACAGGGACACCGATGGTACTGCCCACAGCACCTGCACCTGTCCCTGCCCCGAGATTCCCCATAGGCTAGGGTCCCTGGGAAGGCCTGCACAATTTTGTGTGAGGGTGCATTCAGGGGTAGAAACTATCAAGGAGATCAACGTTACTAACTTTGCCACCCCTTCTCTGCACCGACCTGTCCCTATAGTCAGAGATGATGAGGGGCCTGCGCAGGGCCCTGAGGCCAGCTGAGAGCTCGCACTACCTCTGAGCCAGGCCTGCTCCCTGGACACAGGCAGCCCGACATGCCTTGCAGAGGCGCTATACCAGGGCTGGGGCCTAACAACTCTCAGAGACGTGACCTTGTTAGCTGTCATCCCGGCATGTCACACTAAGACCTGGCAAAGCTACACACCTCATCAGTACGCACACAGAAGCAAGAGGGTGCCCATCTCACTCCCAATGAACCAGGAACTCACCACTGCACACTGCCAGGAGGAGGGTGTGCAGGCGAGGAAAACCTCGATCCTTCTAGTTGTTCTACATATCCCTGCCCGTCCCCGAACACGCCCACCCCAGGTTCTCAACCTCAGGGGACGTCTCCATGGCATCTACACAAATCTACATAATGATGCATTAATACGGAAAATGGCACTAATTCACCATTTTTAAAAAAGTCAATGAAAAAAGCATTGAGATGTATCTGCTGGGTCACCAAACTGACAGGCTGCTGCTTCTCTTTTTGAAATCTGAGTTGTCTGAAAACCCTGGTTGGTTGGGTTTGATGCAGGTCCAGCTGGGAATTTGGGATCTGTTGGTGACTACTACCCGGCGAGGCCTTTCTCCCACCACCTTGATACAACTAGACCCTAATCCACAGAGTGAACCAATCCTGGACATGCCTCTCCCAAAACCCCAACCAGCCCAACTTCAGGATATCTGGTCTCGTAAAAATGTGTGCGTGGATCAAATACACAGGAACAAAACTAATGTCAGGAAGACCAACCAGTAGGCAGAGAAGCTGGGATGTGGGGATCACAGGTCAGTAGGGAAAAAAAACTGGTCAGGAAACTGGTCTCCTCAAATGTCACACGGCAAAGGGCATGTCTCTGACTGTGCCAGAAGAGCCACTGGATACAGGGTGAACCTCAACAAACAGAAAGCCCCATGGCAAGCCCTTCACCAAGAGCTTACAGCTTTCCCCAGTGAGGAGCTTAGGCAATGTAGGGTTGAATATTTCCATTTTCCCTCTTCAAACACCAAGACTCAGAGTCCCATACAGGTATTCAATAAATGTTTGCTGAATGTCTAAAGAAGAGCTACTGCCTTAATTGAGTGATCAACATTACCATCACAGGTAACGGGACATGTAGAAATGACCAACTTTTATGTCATCTCTAGGTCATTTGGATTTTGCCTCAGCAGGACTAGACATCTCCAGTTTCTCAATGTCCATTCAGATATTCATGTTGTAAATTAAGGATGTTTTAGATCTCTCTCCTTGCACCTGTCACTCTGCCTCTGAATAATGCTGAAGAAACTGCAAGAGAAATGAGAAGTACATATTTTTCTTCTTAAGAGACTGAGTTCCTCCTTTTGCAAACGTCTAAAGTGGTCCCAGTTAAGGCACAATTCACCCACTGGCCCGACTCCTCCTCCAAAGCTCTGGGTGGTGGCTTCAGGGTGTCAAGGAGAGTCCAAGACACGTCCCCCTGAGTCAGAAGTCATGGCATCAGAATTAGAAGGCCCAGGCCCAGGACACAAGGCATGTTGCTACGCACAAAATCCATGAGCTGGAGAAATAAACTATGCATGAAGCTCTGGCTGGTGGTTTTCTTGTACATTAGCTTATTTAATCATGACAGTCTGGGTCTGATCTGAACTATTTTCCTCTGGACAACTCTAACAGACACTATCTTACGCCCACAGGCAGCAATATAGTAATATTTCAGCAAAGAATAAAAGCAGTAAATACGGGGTGGGGGGATAACATGTACATCTACTAGCACTTCACATGGTTCCAAGTCGTAGCATTCAAACCCTCAGATGACAAGCTGCCAGTCTGTGACTTTAGCCCCATCCTTATCACGTCATCCCCCCTCCAACACCTTCTACCCTACTAGTGCATCTTCCTCCGCCCCCAGGGCTCATCCCCATCCTCTTCCGTTTCTGCCTCACCTTGGCTTTTGCTGTTCACAACCCTCCCCCACTGGATGGTAAACCCCTCAAGCACAGGCATGGGTCCCACCTTCCTGGCATCTCTGCAAGTGGCTGATGTTCTTCGGGCTTAGTATAGAATATGAAGAGCTTCCACTTAGGAATCTGTTTAAAGTTTGGAAAGAAGCCTGGCACTGCTTCCCGCAATAATTCATCTTAATGCAGGATCTCTTCAGGAGAGGCTGGATATGGGCTGCAGGATGCCCTGTGCTTGGACCTGGGCTCAAGCCATCCTGGGTGCTGGGCCCTGACTCTGCAAACTAATGGCAAAAAGGGCAAACAGATTCAACCACACTCACTCAGAAGACTGCCGTCTGTATGACTCGGAAAGCAACTTGTTCTGCCCAGCCCCTCTGGACAAGGCTAAACAGGCTTAGCCTGCTGTGGGCAAACAAGAAAAGTAGGTCAGCTTGACAGCCCAGTTCTTCCACAGTGATGAACTAATGATGCGAATGCAGGGCCCGTCCGTGGAGAGGGGCGGTGCCGGCACCAGCCCAGGCCCTTGGCTGATCCCAGACCCAGCCTGGGTGGCTCATGCCAGCCTGTGGATGGCAGACAGGGGACCTGGGTAAGAGGAAAATCCAGAGAACACTTGGGAAGATGGCTTAAAAAAAAAAAAAAACTGCAGAAAAACAACAGTGTAAATGGACACACTGCCATTTCCCTGCTATTAAAGAAGCATCAGTTCATGTCTACATGGTGCTGTAATACTTGCACAGACCGCTGGGCCTGCACGGGTGCGTTCTGGTGATAACTTGCACAAACACTGCTGAGTAACTGTGGTGCTACCTCCCGGCTCGCCTGCATGAAGTCCTCTTCCCTCACCTCTCTGTCAGCCACTGGCAATAACTAGAGGCTCACTGGGGCCGAGGACGGATTTGTCAGTGGTTGAGTGGTGCTGGGACTGGTGGACACAAGGCCCCATGCCACGGAGGAGGCCCCTGCTCTGTTCCTGCTGTTCCTGCGTCCAGTCTGGGCTGCAGCTGTCCAGATAGAAAGGCTTCCACTTCTGGCCTCTCTGGCTGAGAAGCTGGATAAAATATGGAACACTTTGAGGGAATTGCCCTGAGTCTTGGGTGATCTACTTACAGGAGCTAGTGTCTGGCTTGGGGTTGTCTCAGGAGGGCCCAGCACAAACCTGGAAGCTAATGCTGGGGTCCTCAGGAGGCCAGGTCCTGCTCCCTAGAGCTCACATGAGGACAGGACCCTTTGCTCACTCCCCAAACAGCTCAGGAGCAACCGGGAGTTAGTCTAGGGGTCCCAGAGTAGTTTCCCAATGGAGTAGTGGCCTTGCAGCCCAGGCCCAGGAGGAAGCGAAGGACTCTGTTCAAATGCAGTTATGCATAATATTTAGAGCCCTTTCTTCCAAAATGCTGGACATTCTTCCTCTTTATGTCATTTTTATAACAAATGTATTAGACGGTTCTGTCAATCAACATTTTAGAAACATTCAAATCTAAAAACTCATGACTCTGGGAATGTTTACCCCACCTCTTCCAGGAAATGACCCTGTCTGAAAGTTTTCTCTTTGGCATTTTTAAGAATTGAAGGACAGAGCCGACAATCATTCCTTCTTTCTTTCTTTCTCCCGTTCCTTGGCCTTTGTTCATGAATTCATCTAGCAGATATTAAAGGAGATGGGAAATCTACCATTCATGAAGAGAGGCGAGGACTCGCGCATAAAGTGGGAACAATCCTGAAAGATCCTGGCTTCTAATCATGACTGTTGCTTAACTAGCTTAGGTAAGTTCCTAACCCTCTCTCTGCCTCAGTTTCTCCCCTTCACAGGCCATCTGTGAGACCTGAGAACGCAATCCCTTAAAGCAGCTAGAATGTGGGACAGTAGAAAAACTCAATGAATTGTTAGCTCAGGTGGTGGCTATTATCACAATGCAAACAACAACTCCAAAGGCATAGTTAAATGCTTCTATATTTAAATAACAGATCCTAGCCACGGACATCAACTATCTTCATATTTAAACTCCGAAGATATTCACCAGCTACCAGGGAGCCTGCAGAGTGAGTCCTTTTATGTGTGGACCTCAGGATCCAAAAGGTTGCCGGATAGGTGACCTCGGTTTGTGTAACAGTATTTTCCTGAAGAGCTGACGACAAACAAACTTGGGTAAACTGAATCATACTTTAAATGTGCAAGCGGCTCAGGGCCCACTAATTGGAGGAGTGTGGATTCCCACCCACCCTCACTAACGAGCCTTCTGCAATGCAAAACTCCATGCTGCCAATTAGTGTGCTTAACAAAGTATCATACACCTGGTTTCCAGGCGACCACAACTCACTGCAATTTTGAAATTCTGGATAAAATAGGGAGAAGTTTGGATTTTTAAATTTTAAATAAATGATTTTACATGTCGAGCCAAATTTAACAAAGTTGAAAGTGAAATGCTGTTAAAATAAATTGGCTAGCTGGGCTCAGTGGCTCACGCCTGTAATCCCAGCACTTTGGGAGGCTGAGGCAGGTGGATCACCCAAGGTCGGGAGTTTGAGACCAGCCTGGCCAACATGAGGAAACCCTGTCTCTACTAAAAATACAAAAATTAGCCAGATGCCTGTAATCCCAGCTACTCAGGCAGGAGAATCACTTGAACTTGGGAGGTGGAGGTTGCAGTGAGCTGCGATCACCGATCACACCATTGCATGCCGGTCTGGGTGACAGAGCGAGACTCCATCAAATAAATAAATAAATAAATAAATAAATAAATAAATAAATAGGCTATACATTAGTCCTACGTACTATTCAAAACATTTCTTAGAATGCAACAGCATTATCTCAAAGAACGTTCCATTTACTTGATTTACTTAAGCAACTAAGTATATTTTAGTGTTATATTCCTATCTTTACCTAAATAAAGCACGAACTTTTCAATTCCCAGAGTACGCTAAATTATGGAGTTCATTTAAAAACTATCAGATTCTTTAGAACAGAACTAAATAATCATTCCAAGGCCACATATATACTCTTGCATGTTATAAATTTAAACAGAAATTTCATTTTTGCAACCTATTTGGAAGAAAAAAACCAACAAGGAAATAAATTAAAAAGTATATGTCTGGTTTAAATAAAAACATTAACAATTTTTCTGCTTTTGGAGAAGCAATACATATTCATTGTAATTCATTCCCTCTTTCATTAAGAATATAAAGGATCAGCTGGGCATGGTGAATCACGCCTGTGATCCCAGCACTTTGGGAGGTCGAGGCAGGTGGAGCAGGAGGTCAGGAGATCAAAACCATCCTGGCTAACACAGTGAAACCCCGTCTCTACTAAAAATACTAAAAAAATTAGCCAGGCATGGTGGCGGGCACCTGTAGTCCCAGCTACTCAGGAGGCTGAGGCAGGAGAATGGCGTGAACCTGGGAGGTGGAGCTTGCAGTGAGCTGAGATCCGGCCACTGCACTCCAGCCTGGGCGACAGAGCGAGACTCCATCTCAAAACAACAACAACAACAAAATATATATATAAAGGATCTTAGGCCATTTTCATTAAGGAGAGCCAAAATGTCTCTTTATATATTAAAAAAATATATTTTAAAACAAAATGGCAGAAGTACTAAGTCCTTCTAACTCTCCTAGAAATATTAATATTTTCTCTTGTCTTTACCCATACTCTCACTAAATCACTCCTTTGAGTCTTTCCTCCTTCACATGGTTTAAACAGTGTATTCTGCCTTGCTCTGGAGAAACTATGTTCATGTCTATGTAAGAAGGACCGCAGGCTGACTCCCTCCGAGGAATGCTCCATCTCTGATCCCAAGCTTGCGAACATTCTGAGGTCATAAAAACCTCTATTAACGATAACACCACCACAATCTTTCTCAGCCTTGATCACAAGAAGTCTTAATAATGTGTGTATGCGAGCATGTATGTCACATGGCATCGCAGCAGGATGTTATAATAAGACAAGGGATACTTATCCAAGGGGCAGGAAGAACTGGTCCGTATCAGAGACGGTGGGGCTAGTGAACTGTACAAGGCATACACAGTCCTCTATCTACTGTCTCTTATCTTGGTTGTAGAAAAACAAATGCAATTTTTTTTTTAATCTTCTGAAGGTACTTTCTGAAGGTCTGCTTTCTGCTAAGTTCCTCAGTGCCCTTGAGACCTCTTATATGGTCAACGGGAGGAGATGAGGGTGTGACTTGCATTTAGGCAAAGAGAAAGGAACTGAATTCAAGAACAGCCTCACAGAAACTTAAAATACTGACAAATATAGGGGTTTCACACAAAAAGCAAGCGGCTTGCAAAATGCCCCACGGATCGCAGCCACAGTACTGAGTTTGGAAAACCCCATAATCCAGAATCAGGGTCAAGTTCTCTCGAGCACCTGCCCCCAGTTTTGGAGAGCATTTAAGGGACAGGACATGAAGAGAGGAGTCTGACTGTGCTCCCCACGGGAGCAGGAGCTGCTCCTCTCCTCTTTCTTCCCACAAACTCACGAGATGCTTCAGGGCCCTCTCCAGGCGTGAAACAGAAATACTTTTCTGTGTGGGCTGGGGCCTCACCAACAGGAAGGTGTAATGAGAAGATGGGAACAGTGGTGCTGATCCATCACTGACCAGGTAGGTGGCCTCGGGGGAGGCATCAAACTTTTTTGGACTGTGGTTTCTTCATTAGGTGGAATAAGAAGTAACTTTTGTAAACTATGAAACCTCACATAAATATGAGGTTTTATAATCACCCGAAGATGGCTGTTTAGCTCATGTACTATTCTGGGCAAGAATGGCCTGCACAGGTGGCTGTACAGGTAAACATGGATGGAGAAGGGTGCTAAGAACCCATGGAGAATGGGAGCACTGGTTACAACAGAGCATTCTCCATCTGTGACTGTGCCATGGTGACAGATCAGAGCCATTCATGCCGGTCCTCTCGGCTGCAAGCAGTGGGCACATAAATCTGCAGCATCCCACAGTGTGTGGCTACCTGAAGTTCAGGTTTATGCTGCTACCGTGTGTGGCTCCGATATACAGCTCTGCAAATGAGTCAGCAGGTCGGGAACCTCATTGCCCCGCTCCAGTCAGGTGCTGATGTCCTCGGTTAGGAATCTCTGGGCTGTGAACCCGCCCTGAACCATCAGCTTTGCTTGCACCATCTCCGACCCAGTTCACCGATAGCCTGGCATAAACCCAGCCACTGATGACAACATCTGGCCTTGGTGATCTCAGCCAGACATCTGTACTTTGGACTGGGGTCAGTTCAAAGATAATCATCCTTTTATTTAGAATTTAACATGAAAGAAGTAAAATAGCTACACTTGTGGGTCATCTGCTCCTGTGGTTTCTGGATGCAAATTCTTCCTCTCGCTCTGTAGATTCCAGTCCATGGTAGACACTGGCGTGGAGCTATGTTTCCAGCATGGGAGAGAAGTGATTTCAAGTGATTGCCTGCTGGTGAGGTCAGTTTCCTTTTCTTACAGATGAAAGCAACTTCCGTCCCCAAGACCATCTGACTTTGTGTCAGTTTCTCCTCTAAAAAGAAATACAGGTAAAAGGAGTGGGCCCCGCCCCTAGCCCAGCCAAGGAGGAACAGGTCTCAGAACAGCCACCAAACACTTTGAAGCCTTCCACAGAGAAAGTGCATGGCATGTGTGTGCGTGCATGTGTGTGTGTGTGAGAGAGAGAGAGACTCTTCACCCAGGCAAGGCAGAGGCCGCTGACCATACCACTCTAGCAGGCCACCTCGCTTGGTGGATGTATAGCAGCTCGCTCTCTTGCCAGCAGGAAATCAGTCTTTATAAAGTGTGTTTGCGGGGACCCCTTGACTTTTTTTTTTAAGTCAAGAAAAGAAATGGTGGTGGTTATGTAAATCCACACGTGGCAAATGACACAGAATTCTACATGTTCTTGTAGCAGTGCCGCCTTCCTGGGGGTGATATTGTGCTATAGTGATGTAAGATGTTGCCACAGGGGGAAACCAGGTGGTGGGTACACCAAACTTGAACCTCTTGGTGACTTCCTTTGAATCTATCATTATTTCAAAACAAACAATAAAAACAGAAAGGGAAAAGCTAATGACAGGCTGAGCCATGCAGTGAGGATTCCCACGGCATCAGGCTTCAAGCTGAGGCACAGGGTCTCTCCAACCCCAGCAGTTTCAGCACATCCAATGTTTACTCAGCCTGGGCTCTGGGCAGGGCACTGCGGGCACATGAGGGAGGTGGTGGATGTCACAGATAGCTGAAGCAGGCCCTGGGCCTGGGGGAGAAGGCCCTGAATGGGGCACATGGGGGACCGGCACTGTCCGTGGCGTGTGGAGTGAGTGAAGCCCTCTGCGCCTGGACTTCCTCCCCTATCAAATGGCTGAACAAACTGGTGATTATTCCGAAGATAAAATGAGGAAAAGCAGCTCGAAGTGTCTTGCAAATAAAGATCAACAGTTATCAACAGCAGCACTTTTTTTTTTTTTTTTGAGATGAAGTCTCACTCTGTGGCCCAGGCTGGGGTGCAGTGGTATGATCTCAGTTCACTGTAACCTCCACCTCCCAGGTCCAAGCGATTCTCCTGCCTCAGTCTTCTGAGTAGCTGGCACTACAGGAACCTGCCACCATGCCTGACTAATTTTTGTATTTTTAGTAGAGATGGGTTTTCACCACCTTGGCCAGGCTGGTCTCAAACTCCTGGCCTCAAGTGATCCACCTGCCTTGGCCTCCCAAAGTGCTGGGATTACAGGCCTGAGCTCCCACACCCTGGCCCAGCAGCACTTCTGAAACTCAGATGGGCACACAGGTCCCCTGGGATCTTGCTAAAGTATGGATTCTGACCAGGCGGGGGTGGGGAGGGGAGACGCTGCATTCCCAGCCAGCTTCCAGGTGAGACAGATGCTGTGGGTACACCACTCACACTGAATGGTGAGGATCCTAGGCTCCCAGGCACCAGTCATTAAAACAGAAATCCCTGTTGGAGCCGAGGTGGGGTTGGAGGGGCACATAAAGGTCATCTGTTTCCACCTAAAGCTGAGCCACCAGCGGCCTTTGTCCAGATGCCCAGTCCACACCTTAGGCCAACAGCATCAGCATCCCTGGGGTGGGGCCCAAGCGTGGCTTTCTTGTGCCACCAAGTGAACCCCACATGTCCCCGGGGTGAGAACTGCTGCTCTCAGGCTTGAGTGCAGTACCCGATAGGCGCTCTACAGTCTCCTGCACTTGCTGCTTTCTTGGGCGGCCTCTTCAACCTCCTACTAGTTGTATTTATTAGTCAGTTTTTCCTGCTGAGCAAAAATACTGCTCTCCCTCCTCCCTGCTGTGCTCCTGGAGCTTCTAGTCATTTCCTCTTGCCATACGTCCAGGGATCACACAGAATGACAGCCCTCAGATTATTGTTTAAATTGTAAAATTCACATAACATAGAATTAACCATTTTAAAATGTACAATTCAGTGGCATTCACTGCGTTCATAATATTGTGCAACTACCACCTTTCTCCGGATTCAAAACCTTCTTCTTTTCCCAGAGAAACAGCCCGAACCCACTGAGCCATGCTCTCACTCCCACCTCCCCTAATTCCCTGTCTCGAAGGATTTTCTGTTTCTGGGTATTCAGAGAGAGGGACGATATGACCTTTTGCCACGGCTTCTCTCATTTAGCATCATGCTTTCGAGGTCCCTCCACATTCGGGCATGTTTCAGAATTTGCTTGCTTTTTAAGACTGAATAATATTCCTATATATACATATGGTAGCACATTTTCTTCATTCATCCACTGATGGGTGCTTGGGCTGCTTCCATATTTTGGCTATTATGAATAACGCTGCTGTGAACATTGTTCATAAGTTAACATAAGTTTCTGTGGGGACATATGTTTTCATTTCTCTTGGGTATAGACCAAGGAGTGGAAGTGCTGGGTCATATGGTAATTCTATGTTTTAACGGTTTGAGGAGCCACCAAACTGTTTTCCACAGCGGCTGCACCAGTTTACATCCCTACCAGCCATGTATGAGTGTTCCAATTTCTCCATATGCTCACCAACACTTGTTATTTTCTATTTCAAAAAAATTTTTTAAAATTAAAGCCATCCAAGGGATGCAATTGGCCCTCAGATACTGGAGCAGAGTGACGTTGTTCCCCCAGATGTCCCCCATTTTCAGACCAAATATCTTCAGTTGCTCCCCGCTTCTTGACTATCAAAGACACCCTGAAATGTGGTCTTCAGAAGTGGGCCCAGTGTCCCTATGTGGAGGGACCAGTCCTCAGCCGTACAGGCCACCAGTGACCAACCCCAGAGCTGACTCTCCTGGCCACTGATTCGGGGTCTCTCTCCTTGAGTGACTGCTAGGACACACCTTGTCCCCTGTTGACGGTTGTTTTTTCACCTAAAAAAGTGAAACCGTTTTGCAAAGAACACAGCACCATATCCAGTGTGAAGCATGATACGAAGGCCCAGCCACCGTGAGCACTGTGTCTAAAGAGGGAATCAGGAGGTTCTACCATTTCCCACAACATGATTGGGCCTGGAGACATTACGCTAAGCAAAATAAGTCAGACACAGAAAGAAAAACACTGCAGGATCTCACTTACATGTGGAATAAGAAAAAAAAAATAGAGATAAGAGAAGAAAATAATGGTTACCAGGGGTTTGGGATGGGTGGAAGAGAGAAAAGGAGGAAGTGGAATTCAAAAGATACAAAGTTAGCAAGTGAGTGGGTTGAGCAAGGCTAGAGGACCACCAGGATTTGTAGTTAATAACATTGTAGGGCATTAGGAGCTGTTGTTAAATGAGTACATTTTAACCTCCTCTTGTCACACACAAAAGTAACTGTAACATGATGGATATGTTAATTTTCTTCACTATAGTAACCCTTTTCCTGTCTATACATATCCCATATTATGTTGTAAACCTTAAATACAATTAAATTTATCTTCAAATATAATTATCAATGAAGCAAATGATTCATGTTTAGCAACATGTACCCTGGAGATCTATTGCACCTTCATGAAAATATTTAGAAGGCTTTTTTTTTTTTTTTTGAGACAGAATCTTTCTCTGTCGCCCAGGCTGGAGCACAGTGGCGTGATCTCGGCTCACTGCAACCTCCGCCTCCCAGGTTCAAGCAATTCTCCTGCTTCAGCCTACCAAGTAGCTGGGATTACACTGTGTGCCACCATGCCTGGCTAATTTTTGTATTTTTAGTAGAGACGGGGTTTCACCATGTTGGCAAGGCTAGTCTTGAACTCCTGACCTCAAGTGATCCACCCGCCTCGGCCTCCCAACATGCTGGGGTTACTGGCATGAACCACTGCGTCTGGCCAGAGGGCATTTTCTTTTAAATAATTTACAATGCCTTAAAAAAATTAGTGGTGAACATTTAAAACCCAGGTTATATTATTTGGACTCAGATGAATTTCAGACAAGTAAACATCTCTCCCTTATAGTTGGGTATCAGTGAGAATCTACAAAATCAATGCCATCAAAAGTAGAAAACTTTTTTTGCAAACAAAACCGCGAAGTTACCTTGATTCTGTTAGCAGATAGCTGAAGGTGTATATTCTTACTGAACCTAATGTACCACACAGGGCCATTTCAGCGGATGGTTCAGCAAAAGGAACCACGTGTTCCTTTTGAAGAACAAAGTAGCCAAATCTCTGGGCGTCTTTTCTTCTTGCTTCAGTGTCACAGAGGGAGCTATTCTTCTCTAGCTTGTTGCTGTGGGTCTTTCTTATGTCCTTGTCCAACACTGGGAAGAGGAACTGCTGGTTTTCCAGGTCCTCAGCTGTTTCCAAAGCAGGCCATTCCGTTGTGGGTGACAGTCTCCTCCTGGCCTGCAGAGCCCTTGCTTAGGCAGAAATGTCAGGGAACGCTGCTTGCCTCACTCCTGGCTCCTTCCCGAGTTCCTCGGACAGTCCTCCATATTTTTTTGCCTTCTGCCCAGCTTTCCCTAGTGTCTGGAGCCAGGGCCACCAATCCTTGCACGGCCACACGCACTGACCTGGTCCCTGGAGGCTGTCCTCTGTCACAGGCAGCCTGTCTCAGCTGCTGCCAAAGCACCTTCCATGGACATTGGGCAACCCTGGCTCGTCACCACTTTTTGCAATCAAGGCAGGAGTCCATGGGGCCTACAAAGAACCGCACTCTGGTCTTAGCTACACCACATGTAATTGATCAATTCTGCAGGCCCCAGACTGTAAGTTTCCAGCACTTTCCATGTAGTGTTTCAGCCATGTTTACTGTTTGATAATTTCATTTTACTTGGTCCCTGTTGTACAAGGGAAGGTTCTTGGTATTCTTACAAGGCAGTACATGAAATGAAATAAAAAGGATGCATTGGCTGAAGACACAGCTGCACTTGAGCCAAACAATGGGATTCCCTAAGGGGGATGCCAAGACGAGCTGCTTGGGTGATGAGTCACGCCATATTCAATTGGCCGATGAAGGTTGGAACAGTAAGTCACAGGGTGAAAACATATCAGAAAAGGCGCATGGGGCTGTGTAAAATGGGTGCTGTGACACTCACAGGATACTCGCAAGTGAGAAGGTCCCCTGTGAAAACCCTTGGGGCTGTGAGCCCACCTGAGGGGAGAGGAAGCTGAAGGCTGCTTGGCCAATGCTTGCATGGCTCCACTGTAAAGAAAAACAATCTTTAGAACCAGCTCTTCCAGAAAGCTCTCTTATTTCAACCACTTCTTTTTTCTTTTTCTTTTGAGATGGAATCTCGCTCTGTCGCCCAGGCTGGAGTGCGGTGGCGCGATCTCGGCTCACTGCAAGCTCCACCTACCGGGTTCACGCCATTCTCCTGCCTCAGCCTCCAGAGTAGCTGGGACTACAAGCACCCGCCACCACACCTGGCTAATTTTTTTTGTATTTTTAGTAGAGACAGGGTTTCACCGTGTTAGCCAGGATGGTCTCGATCTCCTGACCTCATGATCCACCTGCCTCAGCCTCCCAAGGTGCTGGGATTACAGGTGTGAACCACTGCGCCCAGCCTATTTCAACCATTGCAAATATAGCAATTCCCACGAGGATCTCACACTGCCCTAATTGCCTCAGCAGAGTTAACTGAACATAACCATAAGCTCTCCCAGGTGGCTCAGTCATCAGGAGGAACTTGATCCATGACATTGATGGAGAGGGCCCCGAGGAGGGTGACTGTGGGCTCCAGAGTCAGGTGTCCTGTGAAATACCAAACCTCTTTGGTTCTTCTACCAGCTTTCTATCATGTTTCTGTCCTTTCTCTGGTCCATGGGAGTCACCTGCATCTCCTGGTGGCTGCAGCTCTTGTTCTTTGCAGCATTTCTTGAACCCTGAGCACTGAAGGGCAGACGTCCACCTCCACATGTCTGAGTCAAGAGTCGGGGAGTGCTCTCAGGGAGTGCTCTCTGCCTTCCTTAGGAGCTTGGTATGGATGGCTCTGGGACCTGTTTTCCAGACAGGTGAGATGGCCAAAGAGATGGGATTAGGCCTGAGCCACCGTAACATGCACGCCCCTGCCATCAACAGCAACAAGCAGAAGGGATCTGAAAGACTCCCTTTGCCACCAGCCACACACCAGGCCCACATCTAAGCTCTTCATGAGTTACTGCTGATGGTGAATCACTGATTTCAAGGCCATAGTCTCTAAATACACTGGGTAGCTGAATTACTTGGAGAACAACTAAAACACAGACTCCTGGGCCCCTAGGGCAGCTGGAAACTCTGACATACAGCCACATGGGAAGGCCAGGTCCGAAAGGGAGAGACAGATACCTGATTCTGCGTTCCCCTGAAGCCCTCTTAGGAGATGTGGGAAGCAGCAGCACGGACAGTCACGAGGGTGACAGGGCCCTGAGTAGCAGGCGTGGGGACCAGGTCATCACTGCATTTCTCCACTCAACGTGTTCTGGCCCCACAAAATGACACCAGCCACATACCTTGGTTCAGGAGCTGTGAATACTCTGTTTACCCGGGAGAAAGGTTGCTAAGTGAATCTGTGGCTCCCAGGTGCCACTACAAATACCAGATAAGGGGAAGACAGGAACAGCACTAGGGAGGCCCCAAAGCAGGTCTGTGTCTGATGTCAGCTGTCTCTGAGCAGGTCTGCTTTCATTTACTCAAACAACAAAAAATTAGAGTGGTAAAGGTACAGAAAAGCAAATAATTCCATCCGCTGGGGTGTAATGGGATAACAGGATTTATAGCGTGTTTGAGGCTAAAAATAGCTTAAGGGCCCTCACTTCAGAACTCGGAGCACTTCACAGGGTTTTAACTCATCCTCCCATTTCCCTTCTGTGCTAATATCACGTGGCTTGAAGTTTGCTTTCTGCGGTATTTGATTCCATGTGGGTGTTTTTTCCTCATCCGTCTCCCCTTTTGTTACTTCAAGGGAAAAATAACCCTGGGGAAGCTTTCATGCCGTCTGCCATTGTTCTGCGTTTAAGGAAAAAAATGCATGCTGCTTAATCTGGGCCTCGGGACCAAGCAGGCTGGCAAATTCCAGAAACTTTAAATCTTTGTTAAAAATGCCAAAGTAAACGACCTTCGGTCTACAAAGCTAAGGGAAGGCAGCCCTGCCCGCGCCTTTCAAGCCTGGACAAGCTGCGCGTCCAGGAGCTGCGCTGTGTAGGAAGCAGCTAAGGAAAGCGACCGTCTCATCCCTCCGAGAGGCCAACGCTGGGGCGTCATGCTCACATCTGTGTGATCCCTACATGCTCTGTGTGTGTGTATGTGTGTGTGTAAGCTTTTCATTTTTAAAAATTTTATTTTTAAAATTGTGGTAAAATACACATAATTAAAAATTTGCCATTTTAACTGTCTTTAAATGCACAGTTCAATGGCATTAAGTCCATTTGCACTGTTGTGCAACCATCAGACAGAAACTGCACCCACTAAACGCTAACTCCCCATTGCCTGCTTTCCCCAGCATTTGGCAACCACCATTCTGCTCTTTGTCTCTAGGAATCTGACAACTCTAAGTGACTCAGGTAGGTGGAATCATGCAGCATTTGTCCTCTGTGACTGGCTTATGTCACTTAGCATAACGCCCTTAAGGTTCAGCCATGTTGTAGCCTGCGTCAGAATTTCCTTCCTTTTTAAGGCTGAGTAATATTCCACTGTATTGTATGGATAGAGCACATGCGCTTAAGCTTTTCATCCTAAAAATGATAAAATATCAACCTATGTCTTGGATTCCACACTCATTTTGAATAAATAGAAACTTAATAGACAAATGATCCAGCATGAGGCCCACCACAGTCATCGGAGCCCATCCACCTCCTTGGGTCCTTGGTGTGGGGCCTGGCATGAGAACCCCTGGAATTCCAGGATAGGGGACAGCCTGGAGGAAACGGCCCCGGGTGCTGGGCATTCTCTGCCTTGGCCACACTTTGCAGGGCTGTGAGAAAACTGATGTTTACTTCATTTTTATCTTTTTTTTTTTTTTTTTTGAGATGGAGTTTCGCTCTTGTCCCCCAGGCTAGAGTGCAAGTGCAATGGTGTGCATCTCAGCTCACTGCAACCTCTGCCTCCTGGGTTCAAGTGGTTCTCCTGCCCCAGCCTCCTGAGTAGCTGGGATTACAGGCATGCACTACCACACCTGGCTAATTTTTGTGTTTTTAGTAGAGACAGAGTTTCATCATGTTGGTCAGGCTGGTCTCAAACTCCTGACCTCAAGTGCTCTGTCGCCCTCAGCCTCCCAAAGTGCTAGGATTACAGGCGTGAGCCACAGCACCCAGCCCATTTTTATCTTTTTAAGTGGTAATTGCTATATGAGAATTCTCAGCTTCTTAGGTGAAGCAGAGACTATGCCTCCACCTTGTACAAGACAATGTGGGGTGCTCAGCATACGGCAAAATCAAACATGACCAGTCGCTCTGCTCCATCATGTGGGTTATACTCCATTACTTTCCTCTACTTGCTCAACAATTAAGAGTTGGTTATATACACTTTGGGAGGCCGAGGCAGGCGGATTGCTTGAGGTCATGAGTTTGAGACCGGCCTGGCCAACATGGCAAAACCCTGTCTCCACTAAAGATAAAAAAATTAGCCGGGTGTGGTGGCATGCACCTGTAGTCCCAGTTACTCAGGAGGCTGAGGCAGGAGAATTGCTTGAATCCAGGTGGTGAAGGTTGCAGTGAGCCGAAATCACGCCACTGCACTCTAGCCTGGGCAACAAGAGCAAGACTCCATCTCAAAAAAAAAAAAAAAAAAAAAGTTGGTTATGTATAAAACTGCCAGCTGAAGAAGGGCTTCTAGAAGCCCTTATTATTTTTCAGGTTGACCAAAATGGAAAGACATTTCTGCCTTTAAGCCTTTAAAGCTACAGACAGTTATGATGGGGAGGAACAGGGCAGGTATGACGCTCAGGTACGATTGTGGCTGGGATTTCCGAGCTTACTTGCGCATCCATTAAACCAGTGCAGCAGCCCTGCTCAACCTGCAATCCTAATCCACTCATAAATGAATCCCCTGCTCCATTATTATGAAAGTAAACACTTTATAATATTGTAGTTATAAAATATTTTTACAGAGAACATACAGTGAAATGGCGTTTGAACAAAATGTAAAGGAGAAAATACAGAGGCTTAAAGGACTATATATGTAGCTCAGTTGGCATATATTTGGGGGTTTACTTTCTGGGCATATTTCCATTAACTGTGAAATTTGGAGACAGGTTAAAAAAAGGGATACAATATATAGTACTCGTGAGATTCAGTATTGTTGTGTTGAGTAAATGAATCATACTGCAAACTTCTTAAGAAAGGTAGCTTACGTGTTTTCATATATATATTTGATATATATTTGAAAAAATGTATATAAATATATGTATATGTGTATATATGTGGATCTATATACACACACACATATATACATATTTTATTTTTTTGAGATGCAGTCTCGCTCTGTTGCCCAGGCTGGAGTGCAGTGGCACAGACTCGGCTCACTGCAACCTCTTCCTCCCGGGTTCAAGCAATTTCTGGCTAATTTTTGTATTTTTAGTAGAGATGAGGTTTCACCATATTGGCCAGGCTGGTGTCAAACTTCTGACCTCAAGTGATCTGCCGACCTCAGCCTCCCAAAGTGCTAGGGTTACAGGCATGAGCCACTGCACCCAGCCAGTTTTCAAACAGATTTTACCTGGCATTCATTTATTCATTCATTGAACCAGGAAGTCTTCGGTACTTACTAGAACGTAGTCTGTTAGTCACAATAGATATGCAGATGAATGACACCAGTCTCTGCTCCAGTAGACAAATAGGATCTCAGGATGCCACAGAAGCACCAAGGTGGTAGGGGGTTAGAGAATCAGGGAGGACTTCCTGGAGGTGGAGGCTGAGTCTTGGTAAACAGAGTCAGCAGACAAGAGACAAAACCTTTCTGGGCTTCTCATCTAGTGTTCAGCTCTAGAATAAGGCAGTAAGAAGTTACCAAAGACCCATCATGCTGAGGATGGCCACTAGGTTCTAGACGTTTCTAGAAACTATTTCTTTTGAAAAAGGAATTTATAAATAGCCTTAGTAGGAAAAGGGAGATAGAGAACAAATATAAATGAAACCCCAGAAAATGGTATCTATCTACCATGTATTTGGCTCCTACAGTGTCCCCTGTTTTGGTGCTTTAGATCCATCATGGTTACTCCTTAAACAAAATAAAAGTTTGTTATTATGATTTCCATTTTACAGCAGGAAACACAAAGTCAGAAAGATTAAATAATATATTATGATAATGAATTACATTTGAAGACTTCCTAGGTTGCAGGCATGGTTCTAAGTAGTTTAAAATATATTATCTCAATTTGTCATGTTAGTAACCCCATAACCCCTTTGTCCAGATGAGGAAACTGAGGCACAGTGAAATTAAGTGACTTGCCAATGCCCATTGGTTAGTCTGTGCAGAGCAAGGATTCCCAACTAAGCAGTTTGACATGAGGTTGCACACTTCTGACCACAAGGTCATCAACAGCCCATGCTCTTGCAGCCACAGAAAGCATTTTGGTGAACACTTATACAAAACACACTTGCTGGTGATGGCTTCCAGTACAAATTAATTCTTCACTGCTCAAACTGCTGATGTAAAAGGAGAACTCCTCTAGTGCCATTAAACGCTATTTAACTTGCTGTGTTTCATGTTTGTTGTTGCTGTTACATTTCCAAGACTACCTGCTGCTTGAAATGTGCATTTGGACTGAATGTGTAAATGGATGGAGTCAAGATATCTGCCTTCCCCCAAAGGGTCTGCAACAGAAGACCTATGAAGAGTGGAGTGAGGTCCCTGATGTGGACTAGAGAGACTTTAAGTGTCTAACTAAATTAAGTAAGGGTTTCCAAGGGCAAGCTACTACATTGTCTTTCAGCATGCAGAGCTGAATTTCTAGTGTTTCAAAGGGCAAATCATGAGCAGGCTGAAGACAGCAGGAAAAGTTCAGTGGAGCAAGGCTGGAGCTGGAAAGGTGACAAGTGTGGTTAATGAGGAGGGGAAGGTCTGGATACAGGATGCTCTAGGGAAGAGTTAAGACGACGTAGGCAGGCCGGGTGTGGTGACTCACGCCTGTAATCCCAGCACTTTGGGAGGCTGAGGTGGGCAGATCACTTGAGGCCAGGAGTTCAAGAACAACCTGGCCAACATGGAGAAACCTTGTCTCTACTAAAAACACAAAAATTAGCCACGCACAGCAGCATGTGCCTGTGATTACAGCTGCTCAGGAGGCTGGGGAATCACTTGAACCTGGGAGGCAGAGGTTGCAGTGAGCAGAGATTACATCACTGCACTTCAGCCTGGGAGACAGAGCAAGACTCCGTCAAAAAAAAAAAAAAAAAAAAAAAAGGGAGAACAGGTGGGCAGCAAGCATCCTAGCTCAGGACCTTAAAGCTAGGCTGAAAAACTCTTTGCAAAGTCAGATATGGTAAGTATTTTCAGTTTGATGGGCTACCACAGTGGGAAATTAGCCAAAGGTAATGTGAACGGGTGTGGCTGTGTTCCAATAAAACTTTATTTACAGAAACAAGCTATGGGTGAGATGTGGCCCACAGGCAATGGTTGGCCAACCCCTGCCTTAGAGCATGGCATTGAAGAGAAAGCAACAGGTTGCCCAGGGCAGTGTGATGGGACACCCAGGCCCAGCTGGGAGAAGGCTGTCAGAACAGCATTAACAGGAAAGCCAAAAGTCACTGATCTTCTGAATGATAAAGAACTTGACTGGTCCAAAGTCCAAGGAGCCACTAGAGGCCACACAGCTGAATTCAGAGGTGAGGAGGTGGAAGCACTGACTCCCCACAGGAATCTTCATCTGGATGGGACTGAAGCATCAGCATTTGCCATAAGCATATCTGTTGGTACATGCATAGCTCCTCACACTGTAGTGCTGGCTGGGGGTGTGTGCTCAACTACAGACAACATGGAAGAAGGGACCTGCCTATGCCACCCTTAGCTAGAGGAACTGAGCAGAGAAGGCTGGGTGTGGTGACTCACACCTGTAATCCCAGTACTTTGGAGGCCAAAGTAGGAGGATTGCTTGAGCTCAGGAGTTCAAGACCAGCCTGGGCAACATGGCAGAACCCCATCTCTACAAAAACACAAAAATTCACCAGGCGTGGTCGTGGGCACCTATAGTCCCAGCTACTCAGGAGGTGGAGGTAGGAGGACCACTTGAGCCTGGGAAGCAGAGGTTGCAGTGAGCCAAGATCGTGCCACTGCACTCCAACCTGGGCAACAGAGCAAGACCCTGTCTCAAAGGAAATGGGGAGTGGGGCGGGAACTAAGCAGAGAAGTTGGTCCCTGTAAGAAAAAAGGTGGGGCCCCTTGGCCTTAACAACACAGAACACTTACAAACTGCATGTGATTCCAGCGTATACCCTGGGCAGCCTCCTGCTGAAGTCAGCTAGAAAGGATAAGAGAATAGGAAACTTCTGAATAACTGTTGAGCTGATACGAAAGTCAGGAGTCTGCTGGGGCCAAATACAGAGAGGAAGTGGGGTCCTGAGAGTAACAGGGTTGAACTAGCATGCTCACAGGAGGTGAGCCCTGGCCCAAGCCTTTGATGTTGTGTGGATGAGGCAGGAGGCCAGAGATGAAGCCCGTCCTTGGAGGGGAGGGGTGTGCCTAAGAAGAGACCCTTGCATAAAGCTCGACCTCAAAGAAAGGCTGTGCTCAGTAGTAATGGGCATGAGGAATAACCCCACCCACGCGGAAAGGACAGGAAGGGAAAGTGCCTTTTTCAATGCCAAGGAGAAAGATAGCCTCTCGCAAACAGTCCTCGCCCAAACTGACCTTCACACAAGGTTCAGGCCCAAATTCCCACTGTGTGGTTTGAAAATCCTTAAGAGATCACTTTGAGTGGTTTCAGGTTGACAGCCCACAGGTGTGTCATAGAACAAACACAAATCCTCTGCAGAGGAAAGTAACTTTAACCGAGGCTTCAAAAAATTCTCACAGATCAAGTTCCAAGGATTAGAGCCCAGTCAAAATTCACCAAATGTACAAGGAAAATGGTCAGCCTGGATGGGATCCAGTAGAAACAATAAAGAACAAAATCAGATTCACAATGACTTCAAATACTGGAGGATCATGTCAGTTATAAGATAAGCATGTTTAGACCGAGCATGGTGGCTCACACCTGTAATCCCAACACTTTGGGAGGCTGAGGCAGGTGGATCACTTGAGGTCAGGAGTTTGAGACCAGCCTGGCCAACATGGTGAAACCCTGTCTCTACAAAAAATACAAAAATTAGCTGGGTGTGATGGTGCATGACTATAATCCTAGCTACTCAGGAGGCTGAGGCACGAGAATCCCTTGAACCTGGGAGAACACTGCAGTGAGCTGAGATTGCACCACTGCACTCCAGCCTGGGTGCAGAGTGAGATTCTGTCTCAAAAATAAAAAATAAAATAAGCATGTTTAATATGTTTAAAGACATAAGCAAGAGGCTTGAAAATAAAAGCAAGGAAAAAGGGATTAGTTTTAGAAAATGAAGACCAAGTAAACCTGAAATTTGAGAAAAGAGGCCGGGCGTGGTGGCTCATGCTTGTAATCCCACCACTTTGGGAGGCCGAGACGGGCGGATCACGACGTCAGGAGATCGAGACCATCCTGGCCAACATGGTGAAACCCCCGTCTCCACTAAAAATACGAAAAAAACTAGCCAGGCGTGGTGGCGGGAACATGTAGTCCCAGCTACTCTGGAGGCTGAGGCAGGAGAATGGTGTAAACCCAGGGGGCTTGCAGTGAGCCAAGATTGCGCCACTGCACTCCAGCCAGGGCGACTAAGCGAGAGTCCGTCTAAAAAAAAAAAAAAAAAAGAAATTTGAGTTCTGGAATAAGAATGTATTAATTTTTTTAAAAACCCAATAGACTGATTAAAAAGAAGCTGAGACACAAGTAGAGTGAGAATTACTAAAGTTTAACACAGATCTGAAGGAATTATCCAGATTGCAGAATGCAGAGACAAAAGACAGAAAATATAAAAGGGAGAGTAAAATCAACAGACAGTGATCTAACATATGCAAAACTCAAGTTCTAGCAAGAGATATTCGAGGGAATGGGGTCTAGGAAATATTCAAAAGAAACTTTTCCAAAATTAATGAAAACCACCAATTCTTGGATTCAGGAAGCCTAACAACCCCAAGCAGAAGAATTTAAAATGTATCTATTCCTGGAGACAATCACCATGACACTGCAGATTACCAAAGTCAAGGAAATGATCTTAAATGCAGCCAGAGAAAATGCTGTCATCTAATAAGGAAGAGTAACTGGATAGGCAGCAGGACTTTCAAGACCAACCATGGAAACCAGACAAGAAAAGAATCCCTTCAGTGTGCTGAGAAAACATCACCATCACCCAGATTTGTATACCCTGTAAAACTATCTTTCAAGAATTAAGATAAAACAGATATTTTAGATGATGAAAAAAGTTTGCTATTAACAAAATCTCACTAAAGTAAATCTAAATAATACCCTTGAGGCAAAAGGAAATTGTCCCAGATGGGAGTTTTGAGAGGCAAGACAAAAAGGTGAGGAAATACAGTGTGCTTTATAGAAAATAATACTGGGTAACAAAAACATGTAAGTAATAAATCATTCTAAGGTCTTCATATTTGGGAGGAGAAAAAATAATTAAAATTTTTCAGTAATTAAATTGAAATTTTAATTAGAAAGAAAGTTCAAATTAGTAGAGGAAAAATGTGATAAAAGGAGGAAAAAAGTAAAGGCAGAAAAAATGGGACAAATACCAAGTATAATATAAAATAGTTAAAAATAAACAAGTACTTTAGCTGAGCACAGTGTCTCATGTCTGTAATCCCAGCACTTTGGGAGACCTAGGTGGGAGGATCATTTGAGCCCAGGAGTTTGTGGGACTGGCCTGGGCAACAAAGTGAGACCTTGTCTACAAAACAAAAACAAAACAAAACAAGAAGTACTTTAGTAATCATAATAAACATATAATCTCTCCAGTTAAAAAGATTAAAGGGTCATCACATAGGATTTTTTAAAACCCAGCAAACATTGTTCTCAAGAAACATATCTGAAATCTAAAAACAGAAAACCTAAGAGTCAAAGGACAAAAAACAAATACCAGGTAAATACTAACAAAAGGAATCTCCCATACATCTGTTAACATCAGACAGACTTTAAGGCAATAAACATAACTTACTAGCTTATAAGCATAACTTTGACATCAGAGAGGGTTACAAAATAAAGATAAAAGTTTCCATTTACTTGGAAGAAATGATAATCCTAAACGTACATGCACCTAATAATATAGCCTCAAAATACATAAAGCAAAAAGTTCCACACCTCAAAGAGAAACTGACAACTCTATCAGAGTCATAAATGTCTGACATATCTCATAAGTGATACATCAGGCAACATAACAATTAGGATAAATAAAATGGAGCAGCATAGATCTAATGGACATATATGGAATATTTTACCCAATAATGGGAGAATGAACATTCTTTTCAAGCACACAACAAACAAATATTGACCATTTAGGAAGAGGCTTTTTTTGGTCACAGTAGACTATATTTCAGTCCTCCTAACAGGGGATTTGGAGCATCCACTTGAAATTCAGCTATTTGTCAGGTGACTAAATATTACATTGGCTACAAAATAAATTAACTAACCTGTAAATGACTGCCTTTAAAATGGTGTGCTTTATGTCACCCCAAAAAACAAGAATTGTTTTCCCCACTCACACACCTCACTGGACTGGAGCAAATAAACAGCAAATTAGAAACAGAATAGAAGCTACAACCCCTAAAATGACCATTGGGAACCTAGATAAAAGATTCACTTCACCCCAAATCTTGGAGAATGATGATTTGTTACTTGCTAGAATATCAGTAAAATAAGAGCAGGAATCTTTGTTTTGTTCACAGATGTATCATCCAGTGCGTAACAGCATTTGTTAAATACTTCTGAATGACTGGTTGAATACATGAAGATCTTACACTACTATTAGATGTTCTTTGCCTTTCCCTGTGGCACTGTAATAATTCTGAATATTTTGCGATGTACACGCTATTTGGCAAGTGAGTGATCTAATCGTCCCACATTCAGGTTCAGACACGGTATTTCGGAAAGAAAGCACCCAACATCTGCGTTGCTTTTCTGGGCTCCTGATGCCAGGTTAACTCTGAGACTGCTGGACAAAGAAAAAGATGCCATGATGGACATATCTGGGCTTGCTTACGGCAGCAAAGCCTGCTGGGAAAAGCCGAAAGAGGGTAGATAAAACAAAAACGAACTGAGCTCTACTTCTCTAGTATTTTTCTTATAGGGAGGGGAATAAAATCACACAGTCAACAAATGACTCATGAGTAGCCTGCTCTTGACAAACTGTGTCAGGAGTATCCGAGGAGAAAAGCAGAAGGTGAGTAAGAATGCTTTACCCTGATCAACGGTTCTCTCCCCATCACCCCCCAGCCTCAACTCCTCTGTCACAGTGCTCACTCTACTTCCAATCTTTCAGGCCTCACTGATGGCACAGCTGAGGCCCCACAGAGCGCGTGGCCAGACAGCTGCAGGGACCAGCACCAAGTGATGGGCAGAGCAACCGTCCCTTCATAAACGGAAGAGCCGAGCATGAACATTGACTGAAGGGGGGTGGGTCACCCTGGGCTGTCAGGCTGAGGGTTGGGTCCTGGCTGGCGTCAAAGTCATTGAAGAGACAGGAATAAAGAGATATCAGGGCCAGGGGCTCAGCAAGCACTTGAGATTGGTAACAATGTTAGCTGGAGGTAGTTCAAGGTTTCCATCTGCAGTACTGCCTCAGGTGTGACCTTCCAGAACCTAGAGAGTTTGATCCCAACAGGAATCTGCTTGTTCCCAAAGTCAGCAGTTATCCTTCCTGGAAAGAGCTCCCTGAGTTTCCAAGTCAAATGGAAGCATGACTTCCTGCACGTGTGTTGAAGATCCAGTCAGTAACACCAAGCACTTGGAATTGCCCCCTTTCCAAATTCTTCTCTGAAATGGGGTCAGAGGGTGGATTTTCGACGAGGGTTCTGAGTGTTTAAGAGCTTACCTTCTTATTTTAACTAGAAGTCATGGTAGTGATTGGTGTGGCCAGGTTACCCAACTTGAGAAAGGTGTCCTACAAAGTAGAATATGTCAGCAGTCACTGGCCATGGAACCAGGTGAATCGTGTGAGCTTCCAAAAGGTCAACAGTGCAGGGAGCAGTAGTCTAAGAACACATAGCAGGTAAGCAGGGCCTCAGTTCCACACACGCAGACAGAAGTCCATGTTACGTTCCCAGTACAGAGGGAAGGTTGGACACGCATCCAGAGGAGCATGCTGGCCCAGGCGGCAGCACGACCTGCTTCCTCCCAAGGACTCCCAACATCATGGACAGAGAACAGATTCGTAGTTGAGTTCAGGGTTCTTATGTTCAAGAATATTCCAGTACAACTAATTACTCTGTATTAGCAGTTCTCAAAGTGTGGTCTGGTGACCCCTTGGGAGCTCATGATGTTTTAAGGGGATCCACAAAGTCTAAACTATTGTCCTAACAATGCCAAGACATGATCTGTCTTTCTCAATCTCATTTTCTCACAAATGTACGGTGAAGGTTCCCAGAGGACACTGGCACATGATATTTGCCTTCTGTGAAGCTGGACATTGAAGAGATTTGGAAAAATTAAAACAGTGCTACTCTTCTCACTAAATTATACTGTTTGGGGAAACATAGTTATTATTTTTGTGTTAAAATGCAATGCACTTATTTTTAAATGAATTAATAACCATTTTTAAATGTTCTCAGTTTTCATTTATAAGGTGATAAATACTCATAGATAAACCCACATGAACAAAACCTCTTTGGGAATCTCAATAAATTTTGAAGAATGTAAAGGAATCCTGAAATCAACAAGTTTGGGAAATGCTGCTCTAAATTTTCAACATAAATCCTTGGTTTCAAATGTTGACACTTACCAGAAACACTTAACAGTCACTTTAAAGACTAACGGAGTGTTGTGCCCCATTTTTTCTTTGTTATGTAGATATACAAGCAATATGAAAGACTTGGCAACCATTTTTCAATGCCATGCTCGTTGTTACCTCAGAAATGGCTCCAGTTTCAAGGCAGACACTTCCCACGCGTCCCAAGGCAAGGTTCTCATGGATTTTTTATTCCAAGGAGTTGTTGGCTGATCAAATGGAAACTTAATGCTGAATCCAGCACCATTAAATGCAGGTGAGGCTTTATTTATATCCGAATATTATTATATCACACAGTTTTGGAAGAGATCAGGGAAATTTGTGAGCAATTTAAATATACTAATATTTTATCCTGATGGATTACTCAGTCTAGAACTTAAGGTAATTTGGTAAACAACTAAAACAATAACCACAAAATGTTTTTCTGACATTCAGATGAGCCCTCTTCCTCTACACAACCAACACACAAAACAACAAGCCGAAAAGATAAAAGATATCCCACATGGGCTCTGAATTATGTATAACTCCCAAAGAAACAGGATGCTAATTCATAATAATGTAAGTCAACCAAATTCCCACCAAGCATCTAGCTACTGATAGCTCAGTACATATCCCATCTTCATGACGTCTCAGCATAATGCTTTCACAATTAGACCAGTCTCGATATGACAGAAATATTTTCATTCACATTTCAGACAATTTCCAAGAGCTGAGTTGTGTTCGGTTTGGATTTGGCAGTGTGACAAATTAAGGTGTGCTTTAGGTCCAAAGCTTACATTCATGGAGGACACTGTCCATGAGAGAGAAAAAAGGAGATCGGCAGCAATCCTCACACGACAAAGTGGAATGCAAGGAAGGCTATATAAATTATATACATATATACACTAGCACTCACAGATGGAAGAAACTAAAATAAGAATGGTCAAAATGGCAAAGATATAACATATTTGCACAAAAAACATGTCTTCACCATTGTGTGAAAATGGTCCAACTGCATTTAAGGATGCAACTCCTTACTGTTTATTTCCCATTCCTGTGTTTACACTCGTAGAAAGATAGAAAAGCTATTTAGAGTCATTCTCATACCGTTCTGACCCATTGGATATAATTCTCCACGAGCAGCTCAAGCTGGGCTTCACATCCCTCTAGTATGTTGAAAAAAGCAACCACTCCTCCAAACATGGGGTACAGATCTGTGGGCCCACGGGTGTGTGGCCACTGATGTGCACATCCTTCTATCTGCCAGGATCTCTCTCTCTAAGACACAAATAGCAACTCAGGAAAGGGCTCAGAGGTAACTGCCTGGGTCTCCCATCAAACCAACCAACCAGCTAATCCACCAAGCAACCCACCATCAAAGTGGAAGTGGCGAAGAGGAAGCAGAGTCTGGCAGCCGTGGCCCTCTTTTGCTTGAACCAGTGTGGCTGACCACCCAACTCCTACACCCGTGTGAGATGCTCCAGCACTCGGGTCATTATGCTAAGTGCTACTAGCTGTAGACTAGCCCCTTCTGCTCTCGCTCTTATTTTAGGAAGCGAGAAGGCGGGGCTGTTGTTTCAAAGTAGGCTTTCAGAGGCGTCAGATTAACCAAGAGGACAGGTGACTGCCATGGTGGCACTGCTGTGCACGGGCTAAAGCTCTTAACACGGAAGTGAAGATACGTCCTTCCTCATTAGAGAGAACACAACCCTATAGCAAGGCGGATCTTACTCTTTCCTGACCCGACACCACCATTTCGCGAACAGCTCCGCAGACAGCTGTTACTAATGCTGCCAAAAGGCAGGGTAAGAAGAGGGTCGCTCACATACGTCCCACTCACTGCCATGTCTAGCCTGGGGAGGACACAAAATGGGAGGCGTCCACGAGCAACTTCCGGAAAAGGAAGAGCTCATTAAGAGGAAGTGGAACACTGTCTGTCCCTTTCCACACAGAATCTAAAGCCAAATTATGCGCAAAAGCCAGGCCCAATGCGTGTTTCAGGTGTGAAAAAGGAACAGCAGTGTGCTGACTTGCTGGAGAAACTATACCATGGTACATGTGGATAACCTGGGCAATCCTGAAAACCTCTTCTAGTCTACTGAGAGGTCAGGAAGGTTATGGGCAGGGAAGCTCTGGGCAGTGACCGTCAGGCAGCTGCTGAATCTCCATTGCCCTGCACCTCCAGAGCTGACCACAGCCTCCTGCACTGCCAAGCTATGGTTAACACCAGCCCTTGATTTGAAATAAAAATTAAACTATGAGGCAATGAAATCTTCCAACTTTGCTTTTCAGACAAATGCAGAAAAACAGCCCGATGAACATCAGCTGTTTCTGATTTAGAGGCAAAAAAAAAAAAAACGGCAACCAACCCTCAGTAAACATTACCAAAAATGCCAAAACAAACAACATTTACATCTACAGAAATGGTTGAATTTACTGCATAGAAACCAGATCCCTTTCTGAGGTCTGTCTGAGGAGGAAGTTTTGTACAGCAAAACCACTATGTGTTTGCGAACTATGCATTTACTTAGCAGCAGCTCTGACTCTAGCTTTCCTTGGTTGAGATGTATTCTTTTAATTTTTTTCCTTTTACCCATCCAATAGGTTGTGAGAATGCTATAATGATAGTTTCCTTATCATAAATTATTTATCCATAATCTATTTTTAATTACCCCTTATCAATTTTAATTTTGACATCATGTATTTTTTTGACAGCAAACATTTTAAGTACTACATATATACATACGTATGTACATGTATGTGAATACACACATATATACACATTCTTTTAACACAGATCACTTAATACAAAAAAAGTGACAATTCCTGTTGACATCTTCCCCAGTCCGCTGGGTTGGTAGTCATAGGATGGTGCAGAGAGGTAATCTGTTTACACTTCTTTTTCTTGATACACATACCAACAGCCAGACCCAGAAAACATGCTAAAAGGCTTTCATATCTGTTGTGAAAATGCCAAACATTTGCCAAGCATTGCAAAGTGAAAACAAGGCAGAATATGAATTGCAGGACACACTCTTCTACCCAGGACAGCCTTATTCAATACCTGTAGAAGAGGCTCCCAGGTGTGTGGTCAAATCTCACCCTTCTCAGATATGCGTCTCCAGCCCAGACCTCCCTCCTGTGTTCCAGACCCGAGCCCACCTGCCCCTCACATGACTGCCTGGCTGACAAAGAACTCTCAAGCTGCACAGGCCCGAACCGGAACCTTCCATCTTCCCTGTCTAAGGCAGCTCCTCTCCTCCCCTTGTGTTTCTTATGTCAGAAAAGGACACCTCTGTTCTCCCCGACATCCCACCCATCACAATTCTGTCAGTTCCAGCCTCAGAATCTACCTTAAATCCATCCCATTCTCTGTCTGTACTGTGAGTATCAAGCCCAAGCCAGCAGACTGAGCTACACTCTAAAGTTTTCCAAGTGTTCTCCCCGATTTGTCTCCTGCTTCTCTCTTCAATGCGTTCCTCAAGGGTAGACACAGTTATATTTTAGAAATGCCAATCAGATTAGGCTGCTGAGCAGCTCCGAACCCTTCAGTGCCTCATTCTTCACGAAAAGAGCCAGGCTGGGCCAGGCATGGTGGCTCACAGCTATAATCCCAGTGTTTTGGGAGGCTGAGATGGGAGGATCTCTTAAGGCCAGGTGTTCCAGACCAGCCTCGGCAACAAAGTGAGACCTCGTCTTCAAAAACAAAATAAAAAAATTAGCTGGGGGTGGTGGTATGTACCTGTAGGGAAGCTGAGGTGAGAGGATCGCTCGAGCCCTGGAGTTCCAAGCTGCAATGAGCCACTGTACTCCAGCTTGGGCAACAGACCGAGACCCTGTCTCAAAACACAAAACAAAACGAACAACAACAACAAACAAAAGAACCATGCTAAGTCCAGGGTGGAGGAAGGAAAGTAAAGAACGAGCCTGGACAGTCAGAAGAGCTCAAAGAATGATGGGGACACATCAGAAGCCGGCCGGAAAGAGCTCTCCCCGGCCAAATCTGGGACAATCTGAGAACCCAAACCGTAATTATAATCCACCAAGTAAAAGAAATCTACAAACCCATACTGATGCAGAGAATAAAGAAAGAATGAATGAGGCCGGGCACGGTGGCTCAAGCCTGTAATCCCAGCACTTTGGGAGGCCGAGATGGGCGGATCACGAGGTCAGGAGATCGAGACCATCCTGGCTAACACGGTGAAACCCCGTCTCTACTAAAAATTACAAAAAACTAGCCGGGCCAGGTGGTGGCGCCTGTAGTCCCAGCTACCCGGGAGGCTGAGGCAGGAGAATGGCGTGAACCTGGGAGGCGGAGCTTGCAGTGAGCTGAGATCTGGGCACAGCACTCCAGCCTGGGTGACAGAGCGAGACTCCGTCTCAAAAAAAAAAAAAAAAAAAAAAAAGAAAGAATGAATGGATGGAGGAGAAGGAAGGCTCCTCCTTCAAGGAGACTGCCAACTAACACACGTAGAAGGGAGGATGGAATTAGAAACTTACCATTTGGCAACCACCATAGTAATGTTGCGAGCGAGAAACATCAATGGATACTAAAACCAGTGGGTGAGGCTTGAGGAGAAACATTATATTTACATAGTCTCCGAATATCTCCCACGACGTAATAATTAAAAGGAAAAATAGGCCGGGCGCGGTGGCTCAAGCCTGTAATCCCAGCACTTTGGGAGGCCGAGACGGGCGGATCACGAGGTCAGGAGATCGAGACCATCCTGGCTAACACGGTGAAACCCCGTCTCTACTAAAAATTACAAAAAACTAGCCGGGCCAGGTGGTGGCGCCTGTAGTCCCAGCTACCCGGGAGGCTGAGGCAGGAGAATGGCGTGAACCTGGGAGGCGGAGCTTGCAGTGAGCTGAGATCTGGGCACAGCACTCCAGCCTGGGTGACAGAGCGAGACTCCGTCTCAAAAAAAAAAAAAAAAAAAAAAAAAAGAAAGAATGAATGGATGGAGGAGAAGGAAGGCTCCTCCTTCAAGGAGACTGCCAACTAACACACGTAGAAGGGAGGATGGAATTAGAAACTTACCATTTGGCAACCACCATAGTAATGTTGCGAGCGAGAAACATCAATGGATACTAAAACCAGTGGGTGAGGCTTGAGGAGAAACATTATATTTACATAGTCTCCGAATATCTCCCACGACGTAATAATTAAAAGGAAAAATAGGCCGGGCGCGGTGGCTCAAGCCTGTAATCCCAGCACTTTGGGAGGCCGAGACGGGCGGATCACGAGGTCAGGAGATCGAGACCATCCTGGCTAACACGGTGAAACCCCGTCTCTACTAAAAATTACAAAAAACTAGCCGGGCCAGGTGGTGGCGCCTGTAGTCCCAGCTACCCGGGAGGCTGAGGCAGGAGAATGGCGTGAACCTGGGAGGCGGAGCTTGCAGTGAGCTGAGATCTGGGCACAGCACTCCAGCCTGGGTGACAGAGCGAGACTCCGTCTCAAAAAAAAAAAAAAAAAAAAAAAAAAGAAAGAATGAATGGATGGAGGAGAAGGAAGGCTCCTCCTTCAAGGAGACTGCCAACTAACACACGTAGAAGGGAGGATGGAATTAGAAACTTACCATTTGGCAACCACCATAGTAATGTTGCGAGCGAGAAACATCAATGGATACTAAAACCAGTGGGTGAGGCTTGAGGAGAAACATTATATTTACATAGTCTCCGAATATCTCCCACGACGTAATAATTAAAAGGAAAAATAGGCCGGGCGCGGTGGCTCAAGCCTGTAATCCCAGCACTTTGGGAGGCCGAGACGGGCGGATCACGAGGTCAGGAGATCGAGACCATCCTGGCTAACACGGTGAAACCCCGTCTCTACTAAAAATATACAAAAAACTAGCCGGGCGAGATGGCGGGCGCCTGTAGTCCCAGCTACTCGGGAGGCTGAGGCAGGAGAATGGCGTAAACCCGGGAGGCGGAGCTTGCAGTGAGCTGAGATCTGGCCACTGCACTCCAGCCTGGGCGACAGAGCGAGACTCCGTCTCAAAAAAAAAAAAAAAAAAAAAAAAAAAAAGGAAAAATAGTTCAGTGGAGAAACCTGGCAGATACTGCCTTCATCAAGTGATCAAAGTTAACATTACCAGTCATGGGACTAATCAACGGCATGGTCGTCTGATCCATTTCTCACTCTGATATTCCTGCCAAAAGAACCAAATCTGAATCTAATCATTAGAACACACCAGACAAACCCCAACTGAGGGTCATTCTATGAAGTCAATGACCTGTAATCTTCCAAAACGTCTAGGTCACGAAAAACAAGTGAAGACTTAGAGAACCGTCCCAGATGGAAGAGACTAAGCACCAGAAGACAACAAAATGCAATGTGTGACCCTGTATTGGATCCTGAATCTGTAGAGGACATTATTGGGACAATCTGTGGAATTCCAAAGGGGTCCGAGCATTAGAAAGAAATACTGTATCAGTGTTAATTGCCTTCTTTTCATGACTGAACCATGGATACATACACAGGAAGGTATCCTTAAGCCTCATATCTGCAACTTACCTTCAAATGGTTTAGTAAAAAACAGTAATATGTTTATAAATACAGAACATGAGAGGCAACTGTCATCAAATGTTAACATTCTTAGCAAAGGCTATAAGGAAGCTAGTGGCCCTATTCTTGCAACTTTTCTCTTAAGTTTGAAATGATTCTAAATAAAAAGTTAACATCAACCAACCAACCCACCCACCCTTACCACTTTCCTGCTGCACTTTTGGCAGAATTACCAGGGCCTTGGTGATCTGCACCTATACCTCTAACCACCCTTCAAGGAACATTTCCCATCCTCTCCACCCAAGGTGTCCTTCTATGCTGCTCCCTCTACCTGAAAAGCTCTCCTCACTCCCCTGGCATCACTGGTTCCTACTCCCTTCCCACCATTCAGGTCTAAGTTCAAATCCATCCACTTCCTCGGAAGGGCCACCCCTGTCCCCAGACTGGACCAAACTCCCCATCGCAAGGTGACAGTCTACACTGGTTTAGGTGATTATCCATTTAATGCCCATCTATCCCACTACTCTGTGAGCTCTGAGTTTGACTTGTTTTCCTCACTTTCAATTCCCAGGGCTGAAGCATAGTTTCTGGAATAAATGACTGAACAAAGGATCTCGACCACAGAGACTTGACCTGGCTTCCACTCTTAGAGGCAGTGGCCTTTCCATCACAAACGCATACTTTTTTTTTGAGATGAAGTCTCGCTCTGTCACCCAGGCTGGAGCACAGTAGCATGATCTTGGCTCACTACAACCTCCACTGTCCCAGTTCAAGCAATTCTCATGCCTTTCAGCCACCTGAGCTGGGATCACAGGTGCGTGTTACCATGCATGCCTGGCTAATTTTGTATTTTTTGTAGAGACAGGGTTTTGCCACATTGGCCAGGCTGGTATTGAACTCCTGACCTCAAGTGATCCAGCCACCTTGGCCTCCCAAAGTGCTGGGATTACAGCTGTGAGCCACCGCGCCCGGACAAACGCATGCATTTTTATTATTTTACTCCAACAACTTATATTCTTGAGGCCTTGATTATGCAACCTTACTTAGTTTTACTAAACATCTTATTGAGAAGGAAAATTACCCCATGAAGAGCAAGGGCTGCTATGTTTAAATCCAAATAAACAGGACAGGGCGTGCACACTGATGTGTAACGTGATCACCTTTAATGACTTAAACAACTGATGTCGGTAATTAGGACTATTTTCAGAGTACAGAGAAGGTGATTAAAAAAATAAAGTAGGGAGTAATTAATTTCACATAATAGTCACACTGGGACCTTTTGTGAGATCTGACGTTAATGATGTATTTCTTTTCTGTAATTAATTTTTATGTGCAGTCCTGGGAGCTCCCCGCCACCTTCTGAATTGCTCCTTGCTCAGCACCCCTAACTCTTCCAGCCCCACCAGGTCAGGCCAGCCTTCCCCATAAGGAAAGGGAACACAGAGACCACTGGAAACAGAGACCCTTGCAGCAGAAACTTTAATGTGACGATGTTTTCTCTGCTCAGCGAGGAAATTAAAGTAACTAAAACAAGTGAAAGTGCATGCAGGAAGGAGTACGTTTTTCTCTGCGGTTTTTTAAGCATTAAAGCAGAGGACAAAGGGAGAGACAAGGGCAAGAGACTCCAATTTCAGTCTAACCATTACCACCGCCTACCAGCCTGGCAAATCACTTTCTTTCTCTACGTCTCACTGGTCATGGTTTTAAAATATGGATAGCATCCTCATCCCTGAAGGCAGAGGCTGAGTCAGATGGCCTGTAGCTTTCACAGTGAGAAGGAACTACAAATTACAGCAAAGTCCCTGATATGATGCAAAACAGAGGCAATGAGACCTCTTTTCCATGACTTAACCCCTGACCTCTTTGTCTAGGCCTATCATGCAAACATTCAGGTTAACACTGAATCATGTTGTTTTTTTTTTTTTTGAGACGGAGTCTCGCTCTGTCGCCCAGGCTGGAACGCAGTGGCCGGATCTCAGCTCACTGCAAGCTCCGCCTCCCGGGTTTACGCCATTCTCCTGCCTCAGCCTCCGGAGTAGCTGAGACTACAGGTGCCCGCCACCTCGCCCGGCTAGTTTTTTGTATTTTTTAGTAGAGACGGGGTTTCACCGTGTTAGCTGGGATGGTCTCGATCTCCTGACCTCGTGATCCACCTGCCTTGGCCTCCCAAAGTGCTGGGATTACAGGCTTGAGCCACCGCGCCCGGCCTGAATCATATTTTATAAAGAGCTGCATCATTTCTTTCTCTTGAGTACCGACTTTTTCTTCCGGATTCCTAAAGAAAAGGATGTTTTACAACCAGTTTTCCAACTTGCCTGTAGCTGGTGATGGCCAAATACACAAAATTAAGGCAATGTGCTTGTTCTTCAAAGCAAGGAAGCAGCTTGAGCTCTCCGAAGCAGATGTAAGAGAGACCAAGTGTTACAGATCACAAAATATACATATGTGGTTGCTTCAGCGGGACAAAGAGTCACTTGGTGAGAATTGAAGGAAAGTGAAGTTCCAGAGTCAAGTGTGGCCTGCCTGTAGCAGACGCTGAGTGCACAGAAACACTTGCTGTGGCCACGCAGCCCAGGTTAACAGGAGCGTGTTTTCACGCCACCCATTTGTAGAGCCTTGGCTAGGCTCCCACTCTTGGAGGCAGTGGCCTTTCACACTTAGAACCCTCCCTGAAACACATGTCTAGTGACCTGTCCGATGGTTACCAAGTCACTGCAGTGGCCTGCTCTGGCCTGTACCTGAATACGGACCCAGGAAGCCCCATGGCGACATCCAAGGGCAGCCATCACACTGAGTGACAATCCACTGGGCTCCTCTCTCATTAGCCAGCTCCTTGACAGCAAGGACGGGGCTTTCTATGTCCATGTCCCTGCCATCTACTACACAGAAGGGTGCAGCAAATGTTTTCAACAAATGAAAGCTCAGGGGCGATCTCAGGGAATGATAATTTTTTTTTTTTTTTTGAAAGGAGTTTCACTCTTGTCATCCACGCTGGAGTGCGATGGCATGATCTTGGCTCACCTCAACCTCTGCCTCCTGGATTCAAGTGATTCTCCTGCCTCAGCCTCACAAGTAGCTGGGATTACAGGTGCCCGACACCACGCCTGGCTAATTTTTGTATTTTTAGCAGAGATGGGGTTTCACCATATTGGCCAGGCTGGTCTCGAACTCCTGCCCTCAGGTGATCCACCCGCCTCGGCCTCCCAAAGTGCTGGGATTACAGGCGTGAGCCACCGTGTCCGGCCAGGAATGATGATATCTTAAGCTTGTGCTTGGACAGCCTGTCCTATCTGTGCTGCACCAGCCACTCTTAATTCTGGCAAACATGCACCCCCTACCACTCTCCATCACCTGCCCCGCTTCCTCAGCCACGTGCTGTCTTACTACCTGCTCTGGAATTTTCAAATGACTCATAACTTATCTGAAAAGGTCAGGGTGCAAGCAGAGTGGACATCTCTCTCTCTCATGTTGTGGTCCTTCCCTGGCACTGCAGTGCTTCATTTTGATTCACATGGGTTATGATTCTGCTAAACACATGCCCCCGCCCCACCCCACCCCACACACATTCTCTCTACATCGCTTCCGATGTCCGAGCTGCTAAAGCAGATGCAGTGCGCTTGGAGTGTGTCACATGGCTTGAATTCTGTGAGCATTATTTCCATTTCTTTTCTTTATAAACATCAAATTTTGAAAAATCAATTTCAAAGTCTGAATGAAAAATATATATATATTTTTTACCCTGAGTCTTTACTAATTTACTTCCAATTCTATCTAAGTGAACATTTAAATGCTTATCAAAGAACACTTCTTCCATACCTAACCAACAGGTAACACAGGTACCCTCTAACCGGATCTGCACAGAGGACCGGGGGCTTGTGAGAAAGCAGACAGCACTGGGAGCTTGCGCTCAGGAATGAGGACAGGGATGTAATGAAAGAGAGTTCTCAACAAAATTAACTACACGTTTAACTCGGGAAAAGAAAGGTGACTAATTAGCAAGCAGAATTAAACATGTGACACTTAAATCCTAATGGATGGTCTTGTCTGATTTTTACTGGGCAGTTACATGCCACAGGGAGAGTTACCTGTAACTGCCAGACAGAGCTGGATCCATTTTTCTGTTTTGGTTTTGGATGGGTTTCTCTCAATATGTCAATTTTAGACAAAGCTCCTTAATTTTGCTTAAGTAGGGCTCTTAGCTCCAATCCCTCTAATCAAAATTTATTACTGGAAGACGTGATAAGCGGAATATGTTTGGAGGGAGGGGGGTTATTTCGAGCAGGGGTTCTCAGAGGAGTCCTCGGGAGAAAGCAGCATGGACTCCAACCCTTACCCTAACCTTCACCTTACAAGCTGAGTGGGCTGAAACCCTGTGTACTAGGCATTGTGTACTTTTCCTCCAAGAGTTTTGGAGAAAGTTGTTTAAGAGCCAGTGATTCATCAGACATGCAGGAAAGCTGAAGCTGGTGCTACCATCTGCCAGATGCGTGAATTTGGGGAACGGGCCTGGTTGCCTCACTGCTGAATTCAGCCCCATGCCTGGCACATATTAGGGGCTGTCACAACTTGATAAAAGAAAGGATGGAAGGACAGACAGAAGGCTGAATGGAGGGAGATAAGCAGGAGACCAACAAGAGGGCAAAGACTTTCCATTTTGATTAGGCTCTGAAGTGCTTTCTCACATCTGGAGTGTGGAATCAATGCATGATGGGTCAACAAGGAGGTAAAAACAAAATCTGTAAGAACTAACACAAGCAACTTGGAATGCTAGTGCTTTTCATGGAGACACGCAAACCTTCACGAATAGGATCCAAGAATGAGATTCCAAAAGTTGTGACATCTGTCATTCACTCTTTTCCCCCTGAATCTCAGGGGGTTCCAGCTCTACCCACAGTAGAGGCCTTTGTGAGACAGGCTAATCAAGTTAGGAGGGCAACCACAAAGGGCAAACGATGACTCACTGAAACCCCCAACACTCAAACAGGGTGCGCACTGAAGTCTGAGGAGATAATGTCAAGGCAAACAAAAGTAGTGACCCAGTGGATAGTGAACTTAAGGATTCATACCCCCAAGGCAGAAATATGGACACAGCATTGTCAAGAGAAATATGAGCCACATATGTAATTTCAAATGCCTATGAGCCACATTTTAAAAAGTAAAGCTATATGGGTGAGTATAATTTTGAAAATACCTTTTATTTCACCTAATATACACAAAATGTTATTTCAACATATAATCAACATTAAAAAATAATAGCAGAGCTTGCATTCTTTTTTCCTACTAAATCTTTTAAATCCAGTATGCACTTTACACTGACAGCACATCTAGCGCCGCGTTTCCGGGTCCAGCAGTCAACATTTCAGGATCTCGATAGTCACACTGTGCACAGCTGTAGAGACAGGTGAATACATGTACCAACCCTGGGTATCATCAAACGAAGCAGCAGGTTTGGAGTGTACCCCCTTTGTGGGGCCTCGCTTATTTTGGTCTGCGTTTATTTCCTGTGGATTCCTGTCATCCAGTTTTAACAAGGCTGTGACTCGTAGTACTTGTCACCTCACTCCCAGGGTAAGCACCTGACCCTGGCCTCCTAATCATAATTCAGGCTAATGCTGGAGTCCAAGAGAAGGGCCTTGTGACCAGGCAAGGCCAATTCGAATCTTTCCCTCGGACTGACATAGGAAAGCAGCGGGGGAAAATGCTTTCTCTTTCCCCTGGTGTTGCTGGGATAGATTCTAGGTCTCTCCCTATCATAGAGACCTAGATCATAGTCTGTCTCAGGATGGGGTCACGAAAAGGTAAAGAAACACCCTAGCTCCATGCCCTGAGGCCCTGGTTCAGGTCTCTCTCTCTCTCTCTTGCTTGGATTCAGCCACCTACTCCACTTCCTTCCAAGTAGTTGCTTTCACTTCCTTAAGCTACTCTCACAATTCCAGCCCATGGCCATGCCCTCCCACTCCACACCTAGGAGCCTATCTCTAAGGCTACATGCCAGGCCGCAGAGAGGTCACCAGCCAGACTCAAAGGCAGGACTTCTTCTTTTTTTTTTTGCAACAGGCTGTGTCCAAAAGCCTGTTGTCCAGGCTGGAGTGCAGTGGTGCAATCTCTGCTCACTGCAGCCTTGACCTCCCAGGCTCAGTTGATCTCCCAACCTCAGCCTCCCGAGTAGCTGAGACTAGAGGCACATGCTACCACGCCCTGCTAATTTTTTGTGTTTTTTTGTACTGGGCTGAAGCCATCTGCCCACCTCGGCCTCCCAAAGTGTGGGAATTACAGGCGTGAGCCACCGCCCCCGGCCCAGGACTTCATCTTTTAAGTTTCATCAATGCTGCGCAGCGCTTGTTCCCTCCCTGGGTTACTGCTTGGTTTTCAGATCTGCGCCCTCACACCTCCAACCAGCCAACAGATGTGAGCCAGAAGGCTGAACGGCTCCACCTGGCTGCAGACGCCCCTGGGGCTCCCCTTTGTTCTCCTCCACGTGTCCACTGTCTGACCTCACTTGCCCCTCCAGCATCCTGCCTTGAGAAGCAGAAGGGTGCCATGAGTTTGCCTTTTCACTACAGGATCTAACTGGCCTCCTTGTGAACCATGTGAAAAGCCTATTCTGAAACACTGACCTTTTAGAATCAAGTGAACACAAAAGGAGGCTGTTCCAGGACGGAGGTTACAAACATAAAGACGATCATGTCCTCTGTCCATGCATGGGATTCTCACTGGTATTGCCAGCATGACAGCAAATACGTACCACATTCACCCAGGAAACAGCCACTTAGGACACTGGTGAGCTACTCCTTAGGGGGTTGTGGAAATAAAGCCCAACCTGGCCTTGACCTCATGGCAGAGCACGATTTACTGAGCGAATTCAAATAAATGTGAATTTAAATTTACACACAATGCTGTTGTTTTCAGAATCAAGATTCTTTAGCTTAATGCGTATCAACTCTTCCTCCTGTTTAGGTCTCATTCTCTCGTATGCAAGATTCCGACAGAAGTTGAGAGGTGCCTTCTGGTGTGTGATCGATACATTCCCTTGACAACAATTTATTCACTGTAGTTACAATGGATAGTCTTACGAAATCTTAAATAGCTGCCTTGAAAGTCCACAGGGGTGTAGACAGGGCTCTTCACTCTACCTCACACGATAGAAGTTTATAAGATAGGGAATTAAAATCCACCGTTCAAATTATTCTTGCTCCTCTTAGGAAGTTCAGCATGCTAATTTAATGCTTAATTTTTTCAGGGCTATGGGAAGATAATAGTGAAATTCATATTGAGCCATTAGCGGGTTTTTTTGTCAAGAAACCACTGAACACCCCTGCAGGAACCAGTGCTAACCTACCCAGTCTGGTGCCTGTGCAAGGGGCAGGCAGAAGGGGTCCATAGTTGCTATTTTGCTCATTTTCCTCCTGTAGCTCTGAACAGTGCAGGACACCGGGGCAGGGAGCAGTGCCTGCCATCTCTCTCCTACAACGTAGAGGCAGGGACTCCACTGTGAGTGCAGGAATCCCCTCCTGCAGTGCTCCATCACAAGTGTCTCATTGTCTTCCTTCTTCTCCACTCTAGCTAGACAGGGACAGGTTTGTGGGGCCAAATGAGGTATGCTGTGCTAGCCAGGGGTCCCTGCATTGACAGATGCAAATATTTGTAAAACATAAAACGAGGTCCTGTTCTTATGCCAGTGAGCAGAGTTCCATGGGGGAAAATTCTTGCCTCAAAATGGCCAGACACCCATTCCTGGAGGCTTTCAAAAACTTTTTTATTTTTATTTTTTTTTGAGATGGAGTCTCGCTCTGTCACCCAGGCTGGAGTACAGTGGCATGATCTTAGCTCACTGCAAGCTCCGCCTCCCGGGTTCACGCCATTCTCCTGCCTCAGCCTCCTGAGTAGCTGGGACTACAAGAGCCTGCTACCATGCCCGGCTAAATTTTTTGTATGTTTTTAGTAGAGACAGGGTTTCACTGTGTTAGCCAGGATGGTCTTGATCTCCTGACCTCGTGATCAGCCCACCTCAGCCTCCCAAAGTGCTGGGATTGCAGGCGTGAGCCACCGCGCCCAGCCAAAAACTTTTATTTGCTAAACCCAAGGCAAATTATCTAATCTGCTGGAACCTCACTTTCTCCTGTTCAAAATGGGAGTACAACCCCAGCGGCCTGATTTGGTTATCGCAAGAACCATGTAGCTAACGTGAGACTCCCTGAACAGCCTCCTCCACGAGGGTCTACCTGTAGCAGCCAATTGCTTTCCTTTCTTTTCCTTCACTAAAGATCATTTTTGACTGTGTTCCCATCTACCACACACCTTCCCGATATAAACAAGACCACTTACTCATTCAAAAACCCAGAAGAGGCCGGGCGCGGTGGCTCAAGCCTGTAATCCCAGCACTTTGGGAGGCCGAGACGGGCGGATCACGAGGTCAGGAGATCGAGACCATCCTGGCTAACACGGTGAAACCCCGTCTCTACTAAAAATACAAAAAACTAGCCGGGCGAGGTGGCGGGCGCCTGTAGTCCCAGCTACTCGGGAGGCTGAGGCAGGAGAATGGCGTAAACCCGGGAGGCGGAGCTTGCAGTGAGCTGAGATCTGGCCACTGCACTCCAGTCCGGGCGACAGAGCGAGACTCCGCCTCAAAAAAAAAAAAAAAAAAAAAAAAAAAAAAAAAACCCAGAAGACCCAGACAAGTAAAAACTAAAAATGTGGCTGGGCGCGGTGGCTCAAGCCTGTAATCCCCACTTTGGGAGGCCGAGACGGCGGATCACGAGGTCAGGAGATCGAGACCATCCTGGCTAACACGGTGAAACCCCGTCTCTACTAAAAATACAAAAAACTAGCCGGGCGAGGTGGCGGGCGCCTGTAGTCCCAGCTACTCGGGAGGCTGAGGCAGGAGAATGGTGTAACCCGGGAGGCGGAGCTTGCAGTGAGCTGAGATCCGGCCACTGCACTCCAGCCTGGGCGATAGAGCGAGACTCCGCCTCAAAAAAAAAAAAAAAAAACTAAAAATGTTAAATCTTCCATGGATTCATGACCCCAGACAACCACTATTAATATTTTGTGTTTTCATACCTGGGCATTTTACATAGTTGAGATCATGCTGTAGATATAATTTGGCATATTCTCTTTTTCACGGAACATTCTATGCATTTCTGCATGTCACTCTGTAGTCTCCAGAAACTACACTTTCCATAGCTGCATGTGATTCCAGTCAGTGGGTGCTCAGGGTTTATTTAACCACGCCAAGCTTTTCAGGAGTCTTGGCTTCCAACTTTTTGCTAACATGAACAACACTGGTTAGTAAAGCCTTTCCTTGAGTTGGGTTTATTCCCTTGGGAGCAGTCCCCAAAGCAGAATGATGGCGTTCAGGAGTGAACATGTCAAGGGCCTTGATGTACCCTGCAGAAGGCTTTCCCTGTGCTCATACCATATGCAATGCTGTGGAAAGCCCATTGCACATCCCTAGAAAGTACCTTTCAGGATTTTTGATTTTTTAAAATTGTGGTTAAAAGACACATAACACAGAATTTACCATGTTAACCATTTTTAAGTGTATAGCTCAGTATTGTTTACACTATTGTGTAAGCGATGTCCAGAACTTCTTAATCTTGCAAAACTTAAACTTCATTCCTGTTAAATGATATCTCCCCATTCCTCCCTCTCTCCAGCCTCCGCAACTCCCACTCTACTTCCCGTCTCTGGATTTGACTATTCTGAGTACCTCATCTAGGTGGAATCATGCAGTGTTTGTCCTTTGGGACTGGCTCATTTCACTTAGCATAGTGTCTTCAGCATTCATCTATGTGGTAGCATGGGTCAGAATGTCCTTTTTTTTTTTTTTGTGAGACAGAGTTTCACTCTTGTCGCCCAGGCTGGAGTGCAATGGTGCGATCTTGGCTCACTGCAACCTCCACTCCCTGGGTTCAAGTGATTCTCCTGCCTCAGCCTCCTGAGTAGCCGGGATTACAGGCACCCGCCACCAACCCTGGCTAACTTTTGTATTTTTTGTAGAGACGGGGTTTCACCATGTTGGCCAGGCTGGTTTCGAATGCCTGACCTCAAGTGATCCTTCCACCTCAGTCTCCCAAAGTGCTGGGATTATAGGCATGAGCCACTGCACCTGGCCTGTCTTTCCTTTTTAAGGCTGAAGGATATTCCACTGTACCTATAAACCATATTTTGTTTATCCATTCATCCAGTGATAGACACACTGGTTGCTTGCATCTTTTGGTGACTGTGAATAATGTTGATATGAACATGGATGTACAGCCCTGTAACTTTTTTTGGATACCTTGATTGATACAAAATGATCTCGCCCTTTTTCTTTGCACATTCTTGACTTCCCTTTTCCTGTGAACCGTATATTATTCCTTTCTCTTTTGTACCCTCACATGAATGAACGTCCTCTGCCAGAGAAGAGAAAGGATCCCAACTTTTAGAGGCTGAAGACTTGGCGGAAGAGTTTGGCAGAGGACAGGAATCTACACTTGAAACTAAATTTGATGCAACCTATTCTTGGCCAGAATTTGAGAACTCGATTACAGTATTAGTTTTAAAATTTGCTTATTTTCCTTATACTGAAGATGTTAATTCTTTTCTGCAAATTCCTCTAAAGGTTAATGATCTTTACATTTTGATTACCTTTCAAATCTGTCAGTATGTTCTTTAGTTATTTCATTGAATCGAAATTCTATACACTCTGAATTTCACAAATGTTTCTTTTTCTATTTTCTCTCGCTTTAAAAAAAAAAGAGTTACTGTTAGAACTATCTGGAGTTTAAGTTGGCTATGTAGGGTAAAGTGAGATGTAAAATTTTATATTTTGTTTTTGAAAAAGTCTAACCACGTTCCCTGACCATTACAGCACAATTTCTCCCTCGCCAGTGACTCTTGATGCCTCTTTTAGCCAACATCAAATTCTTCCAGACAAAAGGACCTCTGTGGGACCAGAACCACGCTGTGTCCATTCCTCTCCTCCCCAACCTCTCTCCAGTTTTTCAGGATCTCTTTGTTACAGACTCTAGCCCTGAGAAATCTGCTGGCCCCTGAAAACTTCCATAACCTTGCTTTAGAGCAAAGCAAAGAAGGTAACGATTCAAATTTCTTCCTACAGAGAGTGAGGAAATGCATTATGGCTTTTTGTAAATACAGAAAAGTCAAGCCTATCATTTCATAATAATGTTGTGATTAGAATATGGTTGAGGCAGAGATTTTTCAAGCTGAAGGAAGCCCAGGATCATCTACCTGGAGTTCTGACCCTAGGAAGAACCTGAAGACCCGGGGGGTGAAACCAACTGTGCCAACACTGCAGCTAATGGTGGCAGGGCTGGAACTCACAGCCCTCGTCTTTGCTCCAAGCCATGATCCTCCCACTGTGACCTGCTGCCACTGGCCTCCCCTTTCTTGGATTTATTGGTGTAACAAATGGGCAGGGAGATGACCATTTAGCTAAAGACTCTATTTAGGGTATCTTCATTACTTTCATTCACACACTCAGCTACACAAAACCAAAGCACACAACTATCACCCTAAACCAGAGAAGAGAGAGCTGACTTGAGATGGATGCACCACTCTGGTCAGAGAGATGCTTCCAGCGGAATGGTCTAGATAAAAGGCATCTTGCAGGCCGGGCGCGGTGGCTCAAGCCTGTAATCCCAGCACTTTGGGAGGCCGAGACGGGCGGATCACGAGGTCAGGAGATCGAGACCATCCTGGCGAACACGGTGAAACCCCGTCTCTACTGAAAAATACAAAAAACTAGCCGGGCGAGGTGGCGGGCGCCTGTAGTCCCAGCTACTCGGGAGGCTGAGGCAGGAGAATGGCGTAAACCCGGGAGGCGGAGCTTGCAGTGAGCTGAGATCCGGCCACTGCACTCCAGCCTGGGCGACAGAGCGAGACTCCACCTCAAAAAAAAAAAAAAAAAAAAAAGGCATCTTGCTTGCGGAGCAGCCTTTGAGAGAGGCAACCGACTGCCTTCCACTTCCCAGCAGTTTTATAAACTTGGGTTACACCTAGATTTCAAGTGTGCAGAGAAACCTGTATTCCTGACATGAATGCACAGAAAAGGTGGCTGGATGACCTGCGGCAATCTGCCCTGTGCGCTGGCTGTCCTCCTGGTCCACGCGTGACAGGCTGTGCCCCATGGCAGGGTTTTGGGGACTCAAGGCAGAGAACATGTCAGGGCGATCTGGGACAAACCACCACAATATTTTCCCCAAACAGAATTATTTTAACCAGCATACAGCCTAAAATTAAGTAGAGAGAGTCTTATTGGACATAAAGAAAAGTTTCTTGTCTACTTGAAAGTTAAAACTAAAGTAATTTCCAGCTGCAGATCCATGTATTCGTTGACTAGGGGGTAATGTCCTCTTTAAGCATCTCTCGCTCCTTATTGTTGAATTGTGCAAGTAATGCTCTCAAACACCCACCAATGTATGCTGAAAAGATCACTTTTTCAACCTATGAGGGCACGTGTGTATTCCTCTCATTCAACGGGTGCTTCAGAAAAGTAATGTGTGCTCTGGATGCGGAAGTGACCATTTCATGCCAAACTGTGTGGGTCAACTCAAGGCTTTGGAAATTAAATTCTCTTTTCACTTCCCTTACCCTCCTCCTTTAAATCCTCCCTGTTTTACGAGTTTCCTTGGATCCCAGAAAGGCAAACACTCAAGGCTTCATCCAGATCTTGCCGGTAAGATTTGTGTCTATAAGAACTTCCCACTGACATTACCTCCCACGTATGATATAGGAATTTCTTCCAGAATACTATATGATCCTGGAAGATCACACCCTAAGAAAACCCGGGCCCATGGGAAAAGCAAGGCTGGGCAGACGACTGAGGACCCATGGGACTCTGTAACCAGGGTCTTTGCAAAATTGAAAACAATCCCAATAAAAACATGAGTCCAGTCGAATCTCCCAGGCCCAGCCATGGCATCATGATGGCCCACCCAGTGCAGGCTCCTTCCCTGGGCCTCTGCTTCCTCCTTTAAGGGGAAAGTCCTCGAAAACATCCACTTCTAAATGACATCAGATTTGTCAACACTAAAAATAAGGTCCAGGGGTCCCCCTCTGCACCAACTCTTTTCTTTCCTCTTCCTTTAAACACAGGAGGACATATTTCCACAGCGTCTTTATCTGTACTTGTAGCTTCCCCAAACACAGTAGAAACCAAAGTGGTTCTCGAGGCCACTGAATTAGCCACTTCTTGTACCAAAAGGTGGCCCTTCTACACTGTTCTTGGCTTTTTCCTAAAGGTCTTCATGTACTGTGAAGGCATTCTGATTACATGTGTAATCAACACAGAACATTAACGTGCCAGGAGAAAAACCTCACTATAACCTTTGAGTCCTACAGACGTCGCACCTGGCTGAGTTCCCCATTAGCTCACTGGCTTTATAAAAAAAGTATTTCTTTTTATTGTGGTAAAGTATACATAACCTAAAGTGCATAATTTTAACCATTTTAAGAGACAGTTCAGTGGCATTAAGTATTTTACCACAATGAAGAAATGGAACTCTGCTAAAAACTAAAAAAGAATTCCAAGATAAGAAGATAGTCATAAGTTATTTTTACTACCATCATCCCCCTTGTTTATTTTTAACCTGTCTTTTCTCAAATTTGGCTTTATAGATAGCAAATCAGTCCCAACAATATCACCAACAGCTGAGAACAAACTCCAGGAAAGAATGGAATGATTGTTATTATCTCTCATACTCCAAAAGCTTGAAGGGTTCTGAGCTGAAAGCATATATAGTAAGTGGTTCTCTTCCAGTCCAGGTTTATGTTTTGGGGAGACACAAGAGAGAAACTAAGCGCCTTGACAGCATGCAATGGAATCTTCTATGGTTAATGCAGGCTTTTGGTGGATGATGGATGGCCCAGGTCCAAACTGTGGCTGTGTGACCTCAGGCAGATGGCTGAACCTTTCTGGGCCTCAGTTTACAAGCTATAAACTGAGAACAGCATGCGTAGATGAGTTAACATATGTAAGGCATTTTCAACACTTTATGGCACAAATAAGTCCTCATTAAATGATACCTAGTATTGTTGAAAGGCCAAGACCCTGCAACCAAAATATTTTAGTTGAAGGACCAACTAATATGGCATTTTTATTGTGTGCAGCTAAACATCAAAATGTTTTAGAATTCATAAAAATACTTTAAATAACTTAAAGACGTGAATAATTGTTCTTTCAGTGACAAAAATAAATATTCTTTTTTAATTTAAAAAGAAGGCTTATTGTTATTCTCGGTAGTCAATGGCACAAGACCTGTTATTAGGAGAAAAAAATACTCTTGACAGCTTTGACTTAACTCCTACACACAGCGGATGTCATTTAATTTAAACATACAAACATACACAAAGACAACAGAAGAAATGCTTTTTTAAAACCATCCCCTCTTCAAAAATTACAGATGTCTTTCAAAACCCCACATCACATTTTTAGAGTTTATTTATAAAACTTAAATACTTTAAACGCATTTTATGTAAAACTTAATGCCTTAAACTCTGGAAACTTTTTATTCATATATTCTAGCAAAGTAAAAGATTCCAGTGTCTCCCTTGACTACCAATGATGTTACCACCCTAGAATTTTCCCTAAATATTGGAGAAAACACACAAGAAACACATAAGCAGAAAACCATGGGGGAGGGGCACCACCTTCAGAAAACCACACGTGGGCCTGCAGGTGCTGAAACCATGGGCACCGAGGGCTGATCCACATGGCCAAGCCATCTGGGCACTGCCTCCATTCACCTCGGGCCCCGACACAGCACCCAGGGCGGGGAAGCCACAGCATTGAACTTGCAGGAGTGGCAAGAAACTGACCGGAGGAGGGGTAGGTCCCTATAGAAATTCAAGAGTGGTTTGGAATAATCCATTCCTGGCCAGAAAACCCTCTGCCATGGTGAGGAACCAGGTCAGAGCTAAGAACAGGTGCATGATGACATGCAGGAGAATCTTTGACTGTCAGGGGAGTCCCTAGATGACAAAGACAGCTGGTCACTACCAAAAATGGGCTAAAATCTGGGCTAGAGCTGCCCGGTCCAATAAAACAACAGCATGCCTCTCAGAGAAGCAGTTCTCTGATGTGAATCCGAAATTGAAGGAAGGCAGTTAGGAGCTCACAGCACACAGGCACTGCACTGTCAACAAGCCCCCTGGCCAAGAATGCAACTTCCCACCAGGGCTGACATTGGATGGCTGCAGTGTGGCCCCAGCTGGCATCCACCCGGAGCAGTGTGAGTGCCTGAGTGCATCTAGTTAGCTACCTGGCTGGGTGGCTCCCATGCTAACCTATGCCAACCGGTGTGCTGGATCTGTTGTTTGTTCTTAGCCAGCGCTACACTTGCACTGAGAGACTGAATGTGCAAATGGACAATGGGCAGACCATATGTAAAAACAGAACCTGATCCCTGGCCTGCAGCAACCTGTACAGGAAGTTAGCCCTTCATCTACAATAATCAACATGGAGCCAGCCTGCTCTAAGTCAGACTTGCAAGGGGTCAGACCTCTATCTCCAGCCACCATCCAGGAAGCCAAACCGTAACGATCAGCTCCAACTGGCCAGGACTTAATTAATAAATGACAACTGTCCTAATTCCACCGCGATCCACTGCTTCCAACTTAGAACCAACCAGAGAGAGCCAAACATGCTCCCCTAACCGACCACACAGGAGGCCCCATTGCTAGTTAGCCACCTGCAGCTCCTCCACGCCAATAGCCTCCAATCAGGGCATGCCTGGAGCCTTCCCTCTTTCCACCGTGAGGCTTTCCCACCTCCTGCCCGCCTCTAAGTCTCTGCCAAGCACAAGTGCTGGTGCAAGTTCTCACTAGTGCAAGTTCTGGATAAATGGCCTCTGTTCTCATTTGGGTGGTCTTTGTTTATTCCCACAGTACAACGTCTCTCATGCCTTCCTCACCCTTGACTCTCTCTCTCCTTCTCTAACGAAAGTGGCACAAGGAAAAGTAATTAATTTCAGTGAAAGAGTCAACTGTTGCTCTGGAAAGAGGTGCAACTAGACACGACCAGTACGAACGATCACAAAACACTCTCGTCTCACTTTCTCGTACTCAGTATGACTCATCTGGACAGCATCAATATGAAATACTCACTGATCTAGATTTCAAACAACCGAACGTTCCCCTATATTCATCTGGTGACACAGGAGCTAAATGGAAAAGAAAAATATGAAGGGTTTGTTTCAAAACGCACTCTGCAGTCAATGTGTATCAGTGTGGTACCCTACACCTTTCACAGCTGCAGAGCTGGTCGGGAATCATGCAGAAAACTGTTCAGAATCATGGGCCCCTCCTCCTCGGTACCACTGGAGGCTAATTGAGCAAAGAAAGGTGAACTTTTCTGTAGCATTTGAGTATACTTATTTCTTCTAATCCTCTAAAAATTGGTGTTCCAAGTATAAAATATATGCTTAAGGAGATTTATCAAAACACTTGCTGATCAGAACCCCTGACTCTCCCAACATCCTGGGCAAGGGTCCTGAGGGTCCTTCCTAGCCCTGAGCCTCCCCCCAACCCCAAAGAGTCCTCCTTCAACGGTACCCCACATCCAGCACAGAGCTGAGCATGGTGGGAGCCTGGTACTTGCTGGGCAAATGCTCCATAGCTAAATCTTCACTAACTATGGGCCTGATGACACAAACCCTATCGTTAATTGGGTCAGGATTGAAGGAGAAATCGGGCGGCCAGGCTGTGAGCCTGCAGACAGTGAGAGCTGACATGGCCCTGGGAGTCTGTGTACTATGGGTGACCCGGCCCTATCAGGGCAGTCATCTTCACCACCATTTCTTTTCTCATCTCCTCTTGGAGTGTCTAATCCTCCTAATCTTCCATTTCTGTCTCCTTCTGAGCAAATGGAAGACATGGGAGCTGGAATTCCTTAGTTCTGGAATGGCCTATCAGGATACCATCTTCTCATTTTCCAAACCATCTGAACAACTGATTGATGGGCGAGATAAAGGACATTCTGAAAAGGAATTATTCCTTCATGCCAGAGTCCTTTCTAAACCTCATCCATTTTCTTTTATAAAGAGATCCTTCAGATCTCTTTATAAATATCACCTACTTCCTTGAGAGAAATGGAAATTTTTCTTAATCGAGAAAACGTTAAAGTGAATACTGAAGTTTGGAAAGCATTTTATGTTTCTTCTGCTTAACATAAGTGTTAAATAACAGAAAACAAGGGTCAGAGCCATTTCAACAACGCGCAAATATCAGTATATAGGACAAACTATGTCAAAACATACTGAAAACTTACAGTGAAAATTTTTCTAAGCAGACTTTTACCTGAGACTATCAAAACATTTTCCCCTAATGGAGGCTCTGATTCCCTATTTATCTAAAAAGGTGCTTTTTACCTACCCCCTTAGCCCCCAAAACTGTATTGCTGTTTGGCTGTAATCTGATTTTAATGTGTGTGCAATGTTGGGGGCAGGGGAGGCTTTATAGCCAATGATTAAAGCTGAAGCAGAGACTTTGGACTTTTATCAGAAAATATATGAAATTCCCAGGTGAGGCTGATCAAAAGTGGGGACACCAGGGAACAGATACTAGCATTTTTTCTTTTTCTTTTCTTTTTTTTTTTTTTTTGAGACATAGTCTTGCTCTGTCACCAGGCTGGAGTGCAGTGGCGCAATCTCAGCTCACTGCAACCTCTGCCTCCCGGGTTCAAGCAATCCTCCTGCCTCAGCCTCCCGAGTAGCTGGGACTACAGGCATGCACTACCACGCCCAGCTAATTTTTGTATTTTTAGTAGAGACGGGGTTTCACCATGTTGGCCAGGATGGTCTCAGTCTCTTGATCTCATGATCGGCCCGCCTCAGACTCCCAAAGTGCTGGGATTACACGTGTGAGCCACCGCGCCTGGCCGATCCCAGGATTTTCTACTCCTCTCAGGAATAGCTTAGGATAGTCACTTCATTATAATAGAACTGTAATTTTCTGTAAAAAGAATCCAGCTACAAAACTGGCTGTTTGTTGATGCACTGAATGTCTCTGCAAAAAGAAGGAACACTGGCGGGGCCACATGGAGCCTCCTGTTCTCAACAACGCACCTGTGGGCTGTGCTGACCTGTCATCCGGTTCCTCAAACACATCACCACATCCCAGAGACCAGGACACAGGTTTCTCTAGACCAGTGAAGTGCTCAGTTATATGCACCTGCTTTGTGAAACTGCGCAGGGTCTGAGATGCTGCTCACCGTGCACGACTGAGGACTTTATATAAGTGAATATTGCAGAAAGAGGAGGCAGCCGGATCAGGGAAAAGAGCCCTTTCTTTACTGACACTCACACCGTGACTAACAGCCAGAGTAACTGCAGCACCAGCCCCCACACTCAGACCACAGGCAAGGTGATGACAGTCGAAGGAAATTTTCTATGTGGGCGCAGACGAAGTTCCCATTGACAAGGGATGGCACACAATGCATTCTGTCTACGTGCAGGAGTAGCTGCCTCCCTCCCCAAGCAGAAAGAAGGGAGAGAAACATTTAGCTCCTTGGAGATGGGATGGAAAGGATCCTAGGTTCTTACCCCAACCTTTTAAAGTGTAAATAAAATATCTCCAGGGGTCAGAAAGCCTCATGAGTCTGGGCTTTTATGACCTAGAGTTGTCTCTATGATCTGGGCTTCATGAACCCTTCGGACATGTAAATATCTAGGAAGACAGTGCTCCAGTCTTCCTGGCACCTGGGGGCTTGTGTGTGTGTCCATGTGTGTGAACATGTGTACGTGTATGATGTGCATACATGCACGTATGTGTGTATATGTGTACTGTGTGAATGCATATGTGCATGTGAATATGCTGTGCATGCATATGTGTATTTGTGTCTACATGTATGTGTGTGCATATGCATGTGTGCATGTGTATGTGTACATGCACTTATGTATAAGTATGCATACATGTGCAGTTATATGTGTGCACTTTACATGTATATTGTGTACACATATATGTGCATGTGTATATGCTGTGCATGTATGTGCATATGTATGTGTCTTTCTGTGGGTGTATACACGTATTTGTGCATGTATATGCATGTGTGCATATGTATATGTGTGCCTGTGTGTATGCATGTGCATGCAAATGTATATACACATATGCAGGTATGTATGCATGTGGTACGTGTATATGCATGTTTGTATATGTGTATGTGTAAATGTATTTTTGTGTGTGTAGATGGAATTCTGGAGGATCAGTCTGGTTATTGAATGTTCTAACCTTTGGTCATTGGTCACATCAACAAGTCACCAGCCCCTCTGGCCCCTCTACACAGGGCCAGATCTTAGGCACACGAATAGGGATTATGCTTGATTTCTTCTTTTAACACTTTCTCCAAATTTTTCATAGGTATATTTGGCATGGGCATACATAGTCACTGTAGAAAATTCTTTTTTTTTTCTTTTGATACAGAGTTTCACTTTTTCATCCAGGCTGGAGTGTAGAGGGACAATCTCGGCTCACTGCAACCTCCGCCCCCCGGGTTCATCAAACAAGTCTCCTGCTTCAGCCTCCAAAGTAGCTGGGATTATAGGCTCCCACCATGCCTGGCTAATTTTTTTTTGTATTTTTAGTAGAGACAGAGTTTTGTCATGTTGGCCAGGCTATTCTCAAACTCCTGACCTCAGGTGATCCACCTGCCTCGGCCTCCCAAAGTGCTAGGATGACAGGTGTGAGTCATTGTGCCCAGTCTAGAAAATTGAACAGTAACAAGTAATAATCACTGTTTGCTTACTACATGCCAGGCACAACTGCAGGGCTTTGCACATGTTGTCTCCGTGAATCCTCAGAACATCCTGAAGCAGATCCTACAATTATCCCTATTGTACAGAGGAGGAATGGAGAGCCTGGATTGAAGCCACTTTCCTAAGTTGCACAGCGAATGAGAAGTGGAGCTGAGATGTAAATCCAGGCAGCCTGACTCCAAACTTGACTGCTAAGCACCGTGTTCTAGACTTCCTCATGCTTATATTTAGACAGATCATTCTTTTCACTTTTTCGTTTTTTTTTAAAACTAAAACGGAATCAAACTGTTGTTTGCCCCCTGCTCTTTCTCTTCGCACACGTGACCTTCTCTGATGGCGATGGTTCTCAAGGTTCCCTGCCCCACCACTGTGAAACCGATGACTTCACAGGCATCTGATGTTCTCTGACAGATCGACTCTGGAATTCCAGATTCTAAACCCCAAAGCCTCAGGAACATCAGGTTGTTGTGGATTAAGATTTTTTTAAAAAGTGGGGGCTGTGGAGAGAAGACTGTCTGGGGTAAAAGTGGCTACCAGAAGGTTGCATTAGAGGGTTGTGAGGAACCTGGGTCTCTGAATACAAGTGGATTTGATAAAATGGTGCATCTCAAGGGCCTAAAAATGATAATTTTAAATAATTTAAATAATTTTAAAAGGTTGGTCTCCGTTCAAATGAACAGAGGCTTCCTGTCCTTCAGTGCAGTTCAATAAACATGGATGGAGCAAGTCTACTCCACAGCAGCTCCTGAAAGATGAGAGAAAAAACATGTGGTCCCTGCTCCGGGGAACCAACAGTCTTCACTGCAGTTAACTGAAGGAGAGAGCCACACTGGTAACCTTGGAACTGTAAAATCTAGATACTGCCATGTAACAGACACGCAGGAGGCTCTGTCAGAGCCCAGAGGACAGACATCCGACCCCTGTGGGCAGGCTCTTAGAAGCCAGAGCCGTCCGAAAGGGTGAACAAGAATTGGCAAGCAATGATGGAAGGAAGGGTGTTCCAGGGCAGCCGCAACAGTACGGGCAAAGGCCCCGGGGCCTGGAGAGGTGAACGGAGTAATGCCACTAACATCTGCTGTTCATGTAAAGCATAAAATTCCCTGAATATAGATGAGAAAAATCTGCCTTCACACACTCTGCATCTACTAACCATGAGCAATTTTTAAGTCAATCCTAAATTCCATCAAAAAGAAAAAAAAAATGTTATTTAAACATAGAGTAGCTGTTTACGGTTCTAAGAGTGTCTATAGAAGAAGATGGACTTCAAAAGTGAAGCACAGGAGGGTGGATCACCTGAGGTCAGGAGTTCAAGACCAGCCTGGCCAACATGGAGAACCCTCATCTCTACTAAAAATACAAAAAAATTAGCTGGATGTGGTGGTGCACGCCTGTAATCCCAGGAGAATAGCTGGAACCCGGGAGGCGGAGGTTGCAGTGAGCCGAGATCGCACCATTGTACTCCAGCCTGGGTGAGAAGAGTGAAAATTCATCTCAAAAAAACAAAAGAAAAATGGAAATCCATAGTTAGGTATAACAAAGAGAATAAGATATTAGGATCAATATAGCCTTTTACAATCTAACTTTTAGACTGTCAGATAGATCCATCTGGGGCCTCAAGTAATCTGGATGAATTATCTAATCTGCCTGAACTCAGGTGAATTCAAGCTTCTGCTTTACCTGAAATAAAATCTCCTTGGGATGCTAGATCTGTCCTAGAACATTAATAACTCTGGAAGGATGGGGACCCGCTGCTATATGGCTCTAGTGTCTGTAAGCGATGTAATTTACTGGAAATAGCAATGTGAGTGTGGCCACCAGATGAGCCACACTGAAGTGTTCAAAGGTATTCTTGGTTTTAGTTCTTGATCCTGAAAAATCTGCCCCAGAACTAAGAGGAGCACCATGTTTCACCATTCACAGACCTCATCTCATGCTCTTTTCAAAGTTCTTTCATATTTCTGACCAAACATTTCCCCATCTGGGAAAATGGAGGAAAACCCCATTCCTCCCAAACCCATATATCTCTTTCCTCCAACACTATACATGTGGTCCGGGGACTTGCCTTCGCGACGGGGCAAAGCTGCAATGCCACAGAACCCAGGGAGGCACTGGAACCAAGATGCAAAAAAATTCCGTGTGTACGGAAAAAAGAAGACGGGCATCCACTTGGTAGAGCCACCTCTGACCTGCATAATGGGAACTCGGAGGTACCCCTTGAATCGCTAACTCCTGACCCTGTTATTCCACGGCTGGTCCTACAACAGGTCATCCCAACCCCACCCTCCCCTACCATCACTGTCCCCAGGCGCAGACGTGAGTGGCCATGTCTTCCAGCTGAAAAGCCTTCCCAAATCAGTTTCAGTATTGCTTCCTAGAACTCTCTGAAACGATATACAGCCCAGAATAATTCAGACAGATGTTATTCAAGGATTCCAGGTGGGGAGAAGAAAACAGAACAGAAATGACTCAGGTCAGGGTAATATGCTTATTCTGAGAAGGCACTAGGTGGCTGTTCCCACCACTCTGGTAGGGGGGTGGTACATATCGAAGTAAGGTCGCTAGGGTAAATTTGATTTTATGTGTCTATATGTATGTCAATCCAATTACTTTATTGATGTTTATGTTCAGATTTTGCTTGTTTTCATAAATGGTGGCAGCAGGAAGGTAGACAAAGAGGAAGTAACCTAACTGGGCTCCTCACTGCCATCCCACAAAGAGCGCCTGGCATCCCTGCTTACAACCAAGGCTGGTGGCGGGAGTGGGGCTGGGATGCTCTGAACTGCCCTTAATTAGTTAAGTGGATCACTACGGAGATACTCCCCAGCAGTCAAACTGAGGAACAATGACTTACAAAACCCTGTTATACAAAAGTCTGTAATATCTTGCTTGCATGTATCTCCTTTATATTATGTTGAGCGCTGAGGTCTGTGCTTAGGTATGGAGGGGAAAAGGGGCAGGAGGATATGTTTTTGGGTGATCCTGAATGACTTCTAGGAGGCTTCCCCATAAATTCAGTCCATCTTGGGTTTTCCGGGCACAGAATGATGAGACCCAGGTGAAAAGGTGTTTTACAAATGTGGTCCAGGAGGCTGGCCCCTACCTTTCCCTGCTGGCTTCTAGGTTGAGCTCAGTTGAAGAAAGATGTACCTGACTCCAAAATGAGGAGAGACATAATGAGTATCCTGATTTAACAATCCTTATTACAGCCAGAGAAACAATTTTGGAAAGCTGGTTCGCTACTAAAAGACAGCAAGGAACAGAATAATGATTTTGTCCTAAAAAAGATTTTCCTGCAAGCGTTCCTCTTTTGTACCCTTTCACACACAGCCTCCTCCTCCGAAGGGTGGAGTCGAGCATGGACACCAAATGGGAGTGGTTTCCTACTCTGGCATGCATCCAGCTGCTGCACAGTGACCTCCTGCTCAAGAAAAAACTGCTGAAGCTCAAGAAGGCAGGCTCAGATGCTGGATTTGGTTTACACACATCCTATTTTCTTCAAAGCAACATTTCAGAAAAAGTAAATAAAAACGAGCTGTTCTATTTCTGGTTCTTCTCTAAACAGTGAAATTCAAGTTCCTGCTCTGACTGTCCTCATGCCAGCCATTTAACTTACCTGCGCCTCGGTGGCCTGTATGGAAAATGTAATAGGACAGTGCTTCCCTCCAGTGACTGCTGTCAAAGCAGATGAGCAAACTCGTGTGTGTAACGATGACTGTCGAACACAGGGTTCCCCACTCCCAAATGATCCTTGGACCTGACGATATTTTTACCTTGCCTCAATCGTTATGGAAAAATGATAAAGAGGCTGGGCGCGGTGGCTCACGCCTGTAATCCCAGCACTTTCAGAGGCCAAGGCAGGCAGATCACTTCAGGTCAGGAGTTTGAGGCCAGCCTGGCCAACATAGCGAAACCCTGACTCTACTAAAAATACAAAAAAAAAAAAAAAAAAAAAAAAAATTAGCCGGGCATGGTGGCACATGCCTGTAATCCCAGTTACTTGGGAGGCTGAGGCAGGAGAATTGCTCAAACCTGGGAGGCGGAGGTTGCAATGAGCCAATATCATATCACTGCACTCCAGCCTGAGCGACAGAGTGAGACTCCATCTAAAAAAAAAGGAAAGAAAAGAAGAAGGAAGGAAGGAAGGAAGGGGAGAGAGAGAGAGAGAGAAGAGAGAGAGAGAGAGAGAGAAAAGAGAGAGAGAAAAGAAAAATGATAAAGGGATAGCCAAGGATGGCAATGTTATGGGATTGAAAAGTGTGGGTGAGAAAATCCTGCAGTTGACCCTGACCCCGCCTGGCATACACAAGAAGCACTATTAAAAGTTGGTCAAGTAAGTAGGCAGTTTATTCTCCTTCATAGGCATGAATGAGCTCTGGGCGTTCAGTCTGTTTATCTGAAAAAAGTCAGATGTCCGCGCCTAAGCGAGTCAGCCGGTTCCCAGAACTTAAGTGGACAGTCCGTGTCCATCCTTGTCCTTGTTTCTCCCTATACCCAGCTGCCTCTAGCAACCAGCCTTCCTTATCTTATGCCACTCATGGCAGACAGCAGATTGTGGAGAGCACACAGAGAGATAAGGCGATTCAGGCAGAGCGGGCAGTCGGCCTGTGGTGTGGCCCTCGTAAAACCTCTGGGTGGAGGGTGCGCCGGCTGAGCCCAGAAAGCCTGGTTCTTACGGACTCTCTGGAAGCAGGGCCTGAGAAACCCCTGATTCTCCAGGTGAGGGAGCCTCTCCAGGGCTCATCAGAGAAAGAGAAGCACTGAGCCAACAGGAAGGGGTCGGCAGGTCTGTTTGGTGCCAGGCAAGCTCCAGGACTCAGCAAAGGCCTCTTTGCTTTCTGAGCCTCTGGTTTTTATCTGGAAAACGTACACCACGTTGTACCAGATGATCACTGCAGTTCTTTCCCTCCACCTCAAAACCAATGTATTAACCAGAATTGGGAGTGTGTCTCCAATCTGAAGAATAAACTCCTGGTTCTACTGAAAACCAGGTGATCCTTACTTTTTAGAGGATCCTGACATAGGAGACAAACAACAGGATCCCTTAAGAACTGCGGGAGCTGAGCCTCCATTCTGCAAGCCAAGCCTCTTTAGAAAAAAAACAAAAGACCACACGAAGTAGCACATGTCACACTCATCATGGCAAAACAGCCCCACACATCCCGTAAAAATCTCAGAATCCATGGGGTACACAGAGGCTATTTGATTTGGATTGAAATATCAGACACAAAAGGTCATCAGGGTACTTTGCTCTCAGAAATGGCAAAAGCTTTCAAAAGCACACTGTGCAGCCTCAAGCAACTGCCAAGACATTCTGAGTGTCTGGCTTCTAGAGCTGAAGTATTTCACTTCCTCCACTTTATGTTAGCTCTCAAGAGAACACTGGGATATGTTGGGGTTTTAATTGCTAGAATGTACCTTGTCTGAAAAAACCAAGTACTTCATTCAAGAAGAAAACACCTTGAGGCTGGCATTTACCCAGCTGGGTGTGCAAGAGTTTGAGTGAACTGGTCACAGCGCGAAATAAATCAATAGCAGTACTTTCCATTTTTATGAAACTCTAACAAGCATTCTCTCCTCTTGATTCTCATCCTGCGTATCAGTATCTCCCTTTCACAGATGAAGAAACTGAGTCATGGGGTTTATGCAACTTGCCAAGGTCACTTGGTCACAGTGACCATATCAGGGTGTCAAAGCTTCCTGCTATGGGTCACGTGCTGCCCTCGTTACACCATTTAAAAGCGCCCTGGCCCATACGGCGATGGTCACTCACACACTGTGATTTAAAATCCGGTCATAGGGTGCTGCTGGCATACCCATGGCGCAGGCTCAATGTTTTTATAGGTGTCTCATATAAACAGGCTGCAATAGATGCAAGAGCTGCCAAAGTCTGAGCTGTTAGAAAACAGACATCGCCTCAGGGAAGCACATCCGAATGATACCACCCAAAGAAGTACCAAACGGGCAACGAAATGCCATTGCTTCGTAGAGATAGGTGCTTAGACACATGGCACGAGGAAACACAAGGAGATTTTGTACGAAGAGGTTAGATAGCTGACCACTTTGGACAGCTAACTCATGCAAACACAGCACAGCTTCCCAGAAACTGGGAGCCCAAGAAGTAACTATTCCTTTTAAAATTTAAGTATGGTGTGTCCTGCACTAGGAACCTCCACTGTTGCCTGGGTCTTTGCCAGGTAGGGGCCAATCCAGGTCTCTCTCTCTTTTTTTTTTTTTTTTTGAGATGGAGTCTCACTTTGACGCCCAGGCTGGAGTGCAGTGGCCGGATCTCAGCTCACTGCAAGCTCTGCCTCCCGGGTTCACGCCATTCTCCTGCCTCAGCCTCCCGAGTAGCTGGGACTACAGGCGCCCGCCACCTCGCCCGGCTAGTTTTTTGTATTTTTTGGTAGAGACGGGGTTTCACCATGTTAGCCAGGATGGTCTCGATCTCCTGACCTCGTGATCCGCCCATCTCGGCCTCCCAAAGTGCTGGGATTACAAGCTTGAGCCACCGCGCCCGGCCATAATCCAGGTCTCTTTTTTTTTTTTTTTTTTTTTTTTTTTGACACGGAGTCTCGCTCTGTCACCCAGGCTGGAGTGCAGTGGCCGGATCTCAGCTCACTGCAAGCCCCGCCTCCTGGGTTTACGCCATTCTCCTGCCTCAGCCTCCCGAGTAGCTGGGACTACAGGCGCCCGCCACGTCGCCCGGCTAATTTTTTTTTGTATTTTTTAGTAGAGACGGGGTTTCACCATGTTAGCCAGGATGGTCTCGATCTCCTGACCTCGTGATCCGCCCGTCTCGGCCTCCCAAAGTGCTGGGATTACAGGCTTGAGCCACCGCGCCCGGCCATAATCCAGGTCTCTTAAGCGGGCCAGCAGCAACGTTCTCGTGCTGAGAATGCTACTAGATCAGGCATGGCGAGAGGAGAGAAACCTATTGCACCGTTGGAAGACTAACCAACAACCCCCACCGAGGGACTGTGTATATAGCACACAGCACAAACCCAAACAGATGCGGAGCTCACTGGAGTGCACCACCTTGCTGCCCAAGAAATCCCCATTTTTTCACAGAGCACCAGGAACATGACTCCCTGAACTGGTACAGCAATAGCAGCAGGCCCCGGCTGAGGAGCAGCCAACAATTACCAGGGCAGGTGCAGCATGGCAACTGCCAGGTGAGTGCTTAGAGCAGGTTTCTACAGAAATCAGGGGACGAGGATGACGAATGACCTGCCCAGGGCGGGAAGGGAGATACAGGTGGCTCAGGGTGCGGTGAGTTTCCTGAGACTCTCTTCGAGGGGCTCCTATCTGTTGTCTGGCAGTCAGGGGCCAGCAGTTCTTCTCTCATTCTCTCCATGGAATGGAGAGATGCAGGGGACTCAGCGGGGATCACAGGCCCAGGCAGAGCCCAGCTTGGTCATGAGAATCACACACACACGGGGACAAGAGCAATGATGCCAGCAGCTGGAGCCTTGCCAGGAAGCACCCCAGGAATAACTGGAGAGCAAGTTAAGGACTTGGGGCCCTGTGAGCTGAGAATCAGCATGCTGGGGGGTAAATGACAGCAAACGAAGGCAAAAAGAGCATGGGTTTGCAGGTTTGAGAGAATGGAAAATCCAGGAAGGAGACGTAAAATGCAGGATAGGGGCCTATTTTCATCAAGGTCACCTTGAGCTCCAAATCCAGGGCTCCTGTGTTTCCCCTGGACAGAGTCTCCAAAAGTGGTGCCTTTTCAGATCAAATGAAAAAAGATTGTATTTTGCTTGAGAGATCATAAAACCTCAACAAAATTGCCATGCAAATTGGCTGTGAATGAATTTCTCTCTCCCACAATGCTACGAAGGGGAAAGGGGGGAGGCCATAAAAGGAAAATTCTCTCTGACCATTAAGGAGGCCTTGGAGAGGTCACATAAAAACTTCCATCTGCTTTTGGTCATTAGATGAGCTGAGATGACAGAGCTGCGCAGCGATCGTTCTCAGCAAGGTTCCACTTGACACATCCGCCCCTACCCTACCACACACCCCACAACTTGGGGTTTAAAGTTTTCCTCATATTTGTTATTAGATCTTGATTTCCAGGGAATTAGGCATCTTTTGCAGTAACTGATGATACCGTATGCCATGTCTTTCGTAGACAACACAAAGGGAATTGTTGACGTGGCAAACTACGATCTATTTTTATTTTATTTTTATTTATTTATTTATTTATTTATTTTTTGAGACGGAGTCTCGCTTTGTCACCCAGGCTGGAGTGCAGTGGTGCAATCTCAGCCCACCGCAACCTCTCCCTCCTGGGTTCAAGTGATCCTCCTGCCTCAGCCTCCCAAGTGGCTTGGATTACAGCTGTCATCTCACCTGGCTAATTTTTGTGTTTTTAGTAGAGAAGGGATTTCACCATGTTGCCCAGGCTGGTCTCGAACTCCTGACCTCAGGTGATCCACCTGCCTCAGCCTCCCAAAGTGCTAGGATTACAAGCATGAGCCACAGTGCCTGGCCCAAACATAAGATTTGGTAGATCAATGTAGCAGACAGACTGGCTTCCCCTTGTCCTCACTCCAACCCACCTCCTCAAAAATCCTCTCTACCTACAAGATAATGTTTCCTCCCATCCCTTACTGTCAAAACTCTGTCAACAGGCAGTGATCAGCACTGTTTGCCCCGTGACCTATATGGACCTATGATGCTGTCCGCTTCTAAAAGGTCTTTACCCTCCATGATGGAATAATGGAAAATTGAAGCCATCAGGTTCTGAGATTGAAAAAATAATGGACAGATGTTTCTATGTAACACTAAAGACAGATCTGACTTCTACTGATGGGGACTATTTGTGAAAATACTCCAAAAGGACTCCAGTCCATGTTGGAGAATCATGACTAGCCGCTGGGTTGGATGAAGCTAGAAACCATCATTCTGAGCAAACTATCACAAGGACAGAAAACCAAACACCGCATGTTCTCACTCATAGGCAGGAACTGAACAATGAGAACACTTGGACACGGGGTAGGGAACATCACACACCCGGGCCTGTCATGGGGTGGGGGGAGGAGGGAGGGTTAGCATTAGGAGATATACCTAATGTAAATGACGAGTTAATGGGTGCAGCATACCAACATGACACACATATACACATGTAACAAACCTGCACATTGTGCACGTGTACCCTAGAACTTACAGTATAATAAAAATAAAATAAAATAAAAAGAAATGGAGTTAACCTGTCTGAATTAAGGAGAAAACAAATGTTTGCATTTGTATGCCAAAAATACAGACATTCATAGAAATTAATAAAAAATGGAGGCATTCTCATTTCTTGGTGGTCTCGAAGTTTCTTCTACCACCTGTCATGTTACTGCATTAGTTTGATGACTAATAATTCTATTCGCATTAGGATATTTGGGATGCCTCAATGCATGCAACAAAGACCAAAGAGCTATGCTGGCTGCCTCATGATGTCCCTGGGAAGTCTACTGATAGGTTTTTTTTTTTTTTTTTTTTTTTTTGCTTTCAAGGTATTTTTTTGTGTGTGGTCTCTATTGACTCTGAGAAGGTTTTTTCTTTTGTCATCTTGCCTTTTCCTTTCCTACTGGAGGACAGCAGGTGGTGGGTGTTCCTGGGCTATGCACTATCACTTAGGAGTGAGAAAGTAGAAGGATGATCAGAGGTCCATGATCAAGAGTGGTGCTTTTCAAATGTGCCCTTGCCTGAAGGGTGATTAACATTTCTTATGAGTTTTATCCATTTCATTTGCCTTCCTCTGTTCTCTAGCAGATTTGAAAAAATTTTAAGAGCATTCCCCTGGAGAACTGCAACAAGATGAGGATGCCCACTCTCACCACTTCTATTCAACGCAGTACTGGAAGTGCTAGTCAGAGCAATCAGGCAACAGAAAGAAAGTAAAGGCATCCAAATAGGAAACGAAGAAGTCAGACTCTGTTTGCTGTTGATGTGATTCTACAGCTAGGAAACCCCAAAAAACTTCACCAAAAGTCTCCCAGAACTGACAAATGACTTCAATAAAGTTTCAGGATACAAAATCAATGTGCAAAAATTAGTAGCATTTCTATGTTATTTCACACCAATAATGTCCACACTGAGAGCCACATCAAGAACACAGTTCAAAAGCTCTGGGATCAGGCGAATGAATCACTTGAGGTCAGGAGTTCAAGACCAGCCTGGTCAACATGGCAAAACCTTGTCTCTACTAAAAATACAAAAATTAGCCAGGCATGGTGGTGCGTGCCTGTAGTCCCCAGCTACTTGGGAGGCTGAGACAAGGAGAATCATTTGAACCTGGGAGGCAAAGGTTGCAGTGAGCTGAGATTATGCCACTGTAATCCAGCCTGGGCAACAGAATAAGACTCTGTCTCACAAACAAACAAAAAAATCAGTTCCATTTGCAGCCAGTTGCAGTAGCCATTAAAATATAAAATACATAGGAATACAGTTAACTAAAGAGGTGAAAGATCTCTACAATGAGAACTATAAAACACTGCTGAAAGAAATCATAGATGACAGAAACAAATGGAGAAACATTCCATGCTCATGGATTGGAAGAATCAATATTATTAAAATGCCCATACTGCCCAAAGCAATCTACAGATTCAATGCTATTCCTATCAAACAACCAATGTCATTTCTCACAGAACTAGAAAAACCTCTTCTAAAATTCACAGGGAACCAAAAAAGAGCTTGAATAGCCAAAGCAATCCTAAGCAGAAAGAACAAAGTTGGAGACATCATATTACCCAACTATACCATAAGGCTACAGTAACCAAAACAGCATGATATTGGTACATAGACCAATGGAACAGAATAGAGAACTCAGAAATAAAGCCACACACCTACAGCCATCTGACCATAAACAAAGTTGACAAAAATAAGCAATGGGGAAAGGACTCTCTCTTCAGTAAATGGGGCTAGGTTAGCTAGCCATATGCAGAAGAATGAAACTGGATCCCTACCTTTCACCATATACAAAAATTAACTCAAGATGAATTAAGGATTTAAATGTAAGACTTCAATCATAAGAATTCTAGAGAAAAGCCTAGGAAACATCACTCTGGACACTGACCTTGGAAAAGAAAGTCCTCAAAAGCAATTGCAACAAAAACAAAAATTAACAATTGGGACCTAATTAAACTAAAGAGCTTCTACACAGAAAAAGAACCTATCAACAAAGTAAACAGACAATCTACATAAATGGGAGAACATATTTGCAAACTATTCATTCAACAAAGGTCTAATATCCAGAATCTATAAGGAACTTAAACAACTGAACAAGCAAAAAAACAAAAACCATATTAAAAAATAGGCGAAAGACATGAACAGACACTTCTCAAAAGAAGACATATAAACATGAAAAAATGCTCCATATCAGTAATCATTAGATAAATGCAAATCAAAACCACAATGAGGTACCATCTCACACCAGCCAAAATGGCTATTACTAAAAAGTCAAAAAAACACATGCTGGAGAGGCTGTGGAGACAAGAGAACACTTATGCACTGTTGGTTGGAATGTAAATTAATTCAGCCACTATGGAATGCAGTTTGGAGATTTCTCAAAGAACTTAATACAGAGCTACTAATTTGACCCAGCCATCCCACTACTGATAGTAGTATCTGTCCAAAAGAAAACAAATCATTTTACCAAAAAGATATATGCATTCACATGTTCATCACAGCACTATTCGCAATAGCCATTGTGATTCCATGTCCATGTCTACTGGACACGGAATCAATCTAGATGCCCATCAATAGTAAACTGGATAAAGAAAATGTGTTACATATATACTAGGGAATACTATGCAGCCATAAAAAGAATAAAGCCATGACCTTTACAGCAACATGGATGCAGCTGGAGGTCATTATCCTAATTAATGCAGAACTAGAAAACCAAATACTGTATGTTCTTGCTTATAAGTGGTAGCTACACATTGGGTACTTGTGGACATAAAGATGGCAACTAGATACTGAAGACTGCTAGAGGGAGCAGGGAGCCAGGGGATAAGGACTGAAAAGCTAACTGTTGGGTACTACACTCAGTACCTGGGTGATAGGATCATTCATACCCCACCCCTCAGTATCATGCAATATACCCAGGTAACAAACCTGCACATGTATCCCCTGAATCTACAAGTTGAAAAAAAATTCAAAGAATACAGCAAATGTACTTCTCAGCTATGTCTCATGCAATGTACGAAGTGTTTACGTAACTACTGTACATTCAGAGAACTGAATTTAGAACCTGTCTGATTGTAAAGCTGATGGATTCTAAAAGCAACAAAGCTTCTTAGAACTGCTGGAGGCAGCCTACCATCTGACTGGATTGAGAAAGACCTAGAAGACCATCTCCTCAGGGTTTTCCTGCAAACATATCACTGGAGGGGTGTGTCTCCCAATACCATTTCCAGAAAATCTTTCAGGTTTACTGCAAGGGCGATCATATCCACTTGATTGTCATAGACAATCTCTATTTCAAATATTTCCTTTGCGTCTTCACGTACCATCGAAACACTCCAAAAACAAGTATAATTATTATGTAGCCAATAAAATTTAATTTAAATTTTTATTGTCAAGGAAAAATGCTTATGTTCAGGTTAAGACAAACAACCAAAATAGAAAACTATAAACGGTATTACCTTAAACATGTAAAAATGCATAAAAAAAGCTTTAAAAGCTGGAAAACATCTTGTGTTAGTTAAGAAATGCAGACAAGGCACCCTTATATACTGTAGATGGGGCGGTTAACAGGCATAGCTTTTTTAGTCCCCAATTTGGCAGCATCTATCAATATTTCAAACAGATGTGCCTTTACCCAGGAATTCTAATAATCCTTGACCTAGAAAATCTTGAAATGTACACAAAGATATACAAATAAGGAAGTTAATACAAAAACTGTAATAGTGAAAAAGTGGGAACAAAATTCAATAGATTGTTTATTAATAGGGATGGGTTAAATAATGTCCTATTTGTACTTCTGAATAATACTCTGTAGCCTTTAAAAATAAAGAAGGTATGTCATAAAAAATCCATGCCACATTAAGTTGCTAAATAATATACATACAATGAGTTGTTTTTATTTTTTTATTTTACTTTTTTGAGACAGAGTCTCGCTCTGTCGCCAGGCTGGAATGCAGTGGCAGGATCTCGGCCCACTGCAACCTCCGACTCCCTGGTTCAAGCAATTCTCCTGCCTCAGACTCCTTAGTAGCTAGGATTACAGGCATGTGCCACCATGCCCAGCTGATTTTTGTATTTTTAGTAGAGACAGGGTTTCACCGTGTTGGCCAGGATGGTCTCGAACTCCTGACCTCATGATCCGCCCGCCTCGGCCTCCCAAAGTTCCGGGATTACAGGCATGAGTCACCACAGCCAGCCTTAGTTTTTAAAAGTGTACGTGTGTGTATACGTAAATGCACCAAAAATGACTAGCAGAACGTGCCCCATGGTTATCAGTCATTACCTCCTGAGAAGGGTGGAGAGTTATGGGATGCTTTTGGCTACAACAGAAAACCTAATTCACCTTGCTTCATCTGGTAATGGTTTCATGATCTCACAAGTGTTTGAAAACAGACTCTTCTTTGTGTAATTCAGAAGGTCAAGGGCACCACGGAGACCCCCCCCCACTGCCCCCTGCCCCCTGCCCTTCTTCACCTTTGCATTCTTCTACAGGTCAGCTGAGACCTGGCCCAGCCCCTCTGATGGCTGATGGCTGCCCAGTTTGCAGGCATTACGGCCTCATATCACAGTAACCAGTGGAAGGAAAGAGCTGTTTCCTTCCTTGCCTCTTTTAAGACCAGGGAAGCTTTCCCAGAAGCCTCCCAGTAGCCCACCCTCACATTTTATTGGCTAGAACAGGGTGCACATGCTCACCCTGAGCCAGTCACTGGCAAGGACAGCAGCCCCACCCTCACTTGCATGGCCAATGAGATAAACCTCCTGAGACAAGTGTGGGTTGGCAGTCTACTGTACAAAATCCACTTTCTGCTAGGCAAATAAAAGCTGAGGGGATGATTACTGGGTAGGCCACAGGGACGAAGGGGATTTTTTTCTTTCTATTAAAAATGGTTCTGTAATATTTGAAAATTTTTACAAGATTATATCCATGTGCTTTTTAAGATAGACTATTATAAAAATATTCTAACAGATAGAAAAAACACTGAATAGAAAATACATCTTGAAATTGTGGGGTTTTTTCCTTCTTTTCCATCTTTTCCAAAAACTATGTACTCTTATAAACAGAAAAACAATAAGTTTTTCAGATGACCTCGAGCTCTGAATATTTTACTCAAATATTCAAGGAACTCAAATATCCTTCATAAAACTGCGCATGTCATCTTTGGCTCAGAAGAGGCTAGAAGAATCACATCACTAGGTTCTGTCACCTTGTCACCTGTCTGCCTTTAGATGGGCCTGTGTTTTCTGGACGCCTGGATGATTTTCAGTGGTCTGGGAACATTATCTGTCATGGCCTTCAGCAAAGCAGCAAAGTCCACAAATTGGGTCCTGGGGCCAAACCTCTCAGCTTCAGCCTCCATCACTGCTCCCATCTCTGTCCTGGTACTCCCACACCTGATGCCTTCCTCTCCCTCTCTCCTCTCCATCCTCACCCAGGCCTGCCTTGGCTCCAGGGGTTCCTCTACGTTTCCTTCCCCCAAAACATCAAACTGCCATTGCCATTCTCTTAGAGCTTGGTTTTCAAGATTTACTTTTAGGGAGTGTGGAAGGCAAATGGTAGCAGAGAAATCGCCTTTGCAAATAATAAATGGAATCCCAAAATATATTTTAAAAAATCAGAGTGATGTTGGTTGAAGTGTTTTCAGGGCCACCCAGGTGACCCCTCCTAATATCAGGGTGAGGGACACCATTGCCTTGCAATAGCCACCTCTCCGAGACGGCAGGAGGCAGCAATCATCTCAGGGTGCGAAGCATAAAAGGCACCCCAGGTGAATTTCAACACACCCGGCACTAGTTTCAAGTAACTCGTACTATGGTCGAAAGATGGACCGATGGCTTTGATCCTAGAAAGTGACCCATGGAACAGACTAGTGCTCCTCAAAGGGGACAGCTGTTTGTCCTCTCCACTACATTTTTAAAGAGCGCTTGATTGCCGCTAGCAGTCTTGATCAACAGAACCTACAGCTTAAGTACCAGGAACAGCTTCAGATGAAAATATCCTAGGAAGGGCTATCAACAAAGCAAACCAGAAGCCAGGGACTGCAGGAGAGGGTGGAGATAAGCATGCTCCCAATAACTCCATTTTGCCTCTGATTAGCTTCCACAGCTGCCTGCCCTCCGGCCCTGGCCCGGTTCTCCACAGCCGGCCTTGGGTTTGCTGGTTAACCAAATTGAATCTCTAATTGGTGAACTACATGGAACATATTTGAGTAACCTCCTCGTCCTCCTTGCTTTCCAGCCTCCTCTCTCCTGTCAACAGTAATAAAAGCAATCACTTTTGTTAGGCCTCACACACATCCTTGACTGGTAATCCTACAAACTTGGCAAGGTTAGCATCATTTGCACTGTTTTTCTGACAAGGACTCTGAGTCTCAGGGAGGTTAAAAATTGCCATAGCTGAGCTGGGAGGCTACCCCAGGTCTGTCTGACTTCAAAATCTGCATTTTATTTCTTGCCAAGTCACAAGGCTCTCCATTTAAATATGACTACAGGTCAAGGTCAGCAATGTGGAAGCCTTACCAGCAACTCTCCTTTCCTGGGCCCCTTTCTGGCCACCACCCCGGAGAAGGGCATCCCAGAACCTCATTTTCACTTTACACTCCCTCTCTCTCTCCCCCGCACCTCATCTTGTTAGCTCCTCAAGGGCAGGTACACCTCATCTTCTTATTTTTGTATCATCTGGGCTCTCTATGTGGTATATGCTCAGTAAATATGCTGAACTGGATTCAGTGCATCCCAGAAACTTGCAGCGTACAGCATCTAGCAGCTGTGAGAAATGCAGCTCAGGTCCTCTCCCAGGCATCCTGAGTTAGAATCTGCATTAGCCAAGGGCCCCAGGTGATTCCAGGGCACTGTGATATCCAGCATCCTCCATCTCCTTATACACAGATTTTTTCATACCAGTGTAGAGGATCAACACTCTCCTTTCTATTCTGAACCATCAAATGGAACCACCCATTGTTTTAAGACTTACAAAAGTTTAAGTGGTCTCTGGGGGAACTTTACCTAAGAAATGACTTTGTGTAAAATGCCAAGGGGTCCTCACTCTCAGTTAATTCAAGTGAAAAGCAGTAGTGCCTTAAAGACTACATTAAAAATTCCCCCTTTAAACATACGCTCACATTTAATACATGTTTATTTAGTGCCCTGAGATACTATTAATCATCAACACCTTGAGATTTAAAATAGAATTACTCATAGTTAAGTACCCCATTAGCATTCAGAAATTTCTAACCTTTGGATAGTGATCACCAACAATTCAGCTCCTTTCCCACACCTATTTACTGAGCATCTATTCTGAACAAGGCCCCATCGGGATGAGATGCTGTGGGGAATATGAAATGTGACAGTCCCTGACCTCACATCTTTGCTACAAATAGAACGAGGATCAGGAACATGCTAATCAGACATTTCTGTAAGCAAATAATGCACCAAGTACCACATCCACTATTTAAATGTGAAACTCAATTAGATGCTTGCTATGATGCAGCCAATTAAACCATTGGCATAAAGCAGCCAAGAATACTGAGTCACTGGGCTATTTTCAACACCTCGAAATCTGACCTCTCTTGGGAAAGGGTTGCACCGTGCATGGAATCAGCATGGGACAGTGTTGTGATCACATTGGGAGAACTGACGATTCATGTAAAGAACAAAACACATGCTTGTTTTAAAAATTAAGAAAGAAGACTTAGCCCTTTGGGTTCTTAAGGTTCAAAAGCAAGACTCTGAAAACATGAACATGTAAAGATGGTTATATTAAAAAGTATATGCATGTCTTATTATTTTAATTTGAAGAAATTAACTTTCAGTCTTTAACCTAGTAAGCTGCAGTGTTGAGTGAGCTATAAAGATTACCAAGAGTTAAGAAAGATTGCTCAAAAAAAATAAGGTGAATTCAACTTAAACATGGCACACGTCAGGTGATACGTTGTTATCTTTGACAATTTTCATCATTTGCATTATTAAACAGCCAGAAATTTTTAAAAGGGTCCAAACTGTTCTAAGAGAACCAAATGAGCTTAAAAACAATTGTTGTTTTCTATATGAAGATCAATTCTTCAGTCACCATCCGAACACTCCCTTATCAGACCACTAATTAGTAAAGCCTCTCTTGGTTCTTTTAGGCGTGTTTAACTCTTCGGGAGGTAACGTTTTATTAATAACATATTTCCTCTAGAATGTATTTCCTTCTTTCACCTCCACAAGAGCCCCTCTGGGAAGCAGTGAGAATAAAACCGATTCTACATTTACGCACAGTGGGGCAGACCAGCAAATAAATAGAGGCATCGATTTCCAAGAAGCAAACGACTAAAAGCAGCGCATTTACAATTCTTCTAAGCCACACTCCACATCTCTCTGTGAGATGGAAGATAATTACTGAATGTCTTTATGTTGCACACTTTATTTTTAACGAAATCTTTAAGTAGACTGCTGAGAGACACCAATACCTCTACTGGTCCTGGTTTAGCGCTGTAATGAAACACTGAATTTTTGCTTTTGTAAAATAGTGGCGCAGGTCAGGATAACTCTTTTAAACATTACACTATTTATTTGGGGGTTATTTTTGGCAAACTTTTTCCTTTAAGGACATCTTAGTGGCAGAAAGATGGAGCTAGTGTGTGCGCTTGAATGTGAACAGTGCCTTCCAAGGAGGGCAGCTCTGTGTTTAATGCAAGCCATAATTAGTTGGTCAATTCACTGATGGGCACCAAGTTATACTGAGAGACACAGAGGTGCTAGCAGAGATTTCTTGCTGGGAACTACTTTAGAACTAATTACCTGGGAAGTCCAAACAGGAAAAACCTTTCTATTAAGGAAAATAAGGTTTGGGTTCTAAAGGATCAAGACGGTTTAGCTCGCCTCTGCTGATTAAGTTAATTTAATAAGTGCTCAATGTTTTACCTGTGAGAAAACAGGCTAACTACTTTAATGGAGTTGGGGTGGATGCCAAAGCAACGGGTAAAGACTAAACTCCTCTCCCGGACCCTCCTGAACACCTGTTGAACTCCAGGGCTTCTAACTTTCCGTACGAACGCCTCCCGGATACAACCTCGGGAGGGTTTAGCCTTCGTGGACGTGCATGTGTATATTCAAGGTTTCCATCTTGCTTAATCAACAAAACTAGTTACTAATTATTTATGAATCACAGGGCTGAAACAAACTTTCTTACCTTGAGCAATTAAGGAGTGGCAAGCAGAGGAACGGGACTGGTTTTGAATTTAGCCCCGTGGTGCCTGTCCTTTCCCTGGTTACCGACTTGCCCAGCTCTTTAGAAAGGTCAAAGGTGCGTCCCTCCTCGGCTGGGAAAGAGGCACATCTCCCAACAAAACCACACGCAGACATCCAACCTGGGGAGCTCCGGGGTGGGGCTGGGGGCAGCGATGCAAGGAGCCAGGCTGCACCCTCTCTGCGCGCACGGGGGTTGGGGGCACAGACTCCACACCCAATCCGGCCCGGAACCAATTCCGACCCAGGGACTACGAGAGACCGCGGGCCCAGGGCGCGCATGCCGCACTCTCCAGGGGTCCAGGACGCTTGACGTTGCGGAGGGTCGCGCGATGGGGCTCGAAGAGAACAGCGGGCAATCCCCAAAGCTGTTGCCCTGGGGCACGATCCCTATCCACCCTATCGGACACCCCGAGGACCCCCAAATTCCGAGGCTCGGGTGCCCAATCCTCTGTCTTCTGCGTCGAGACGCGCCGGGAGCCCACCGGCCCAGTGGCTGCTACCTCCTGCAGGACGCGAAGCCCCTAGCGGCCTGACGGTGGTGGGGGGGAACCCACCTCTCCGCGCCCCCGCGTCCGGGGTCCCCGGCGCCGCGCAGCCTCGCGCCTGAGCGCCCCTCCGCCCCCGCGCGTTCTCCCCGCTGGCACGCAGGTGACTGAGTCCTGCGACCCCGCGCGCTCGTACTCCCCACCCTGGGTCCCCCGCGCCCCTAGGCGCGGCCCCTTACCTCGGAGCGGGCCGGAGCGGCCCCGCGGGGCCGGGCGCGGACTGGGCCGGGGAGACGCGCCTCCCGCCGCCGCTGGGAGACGAGGCGGCGAGCGGGCGCGGCGAGCTCCTCCCGGGCGGCGGCGGGAGGCGCTGCTCTAGCTGCTGCCGCCGCCGCCGCCGCCGCGGCTGCGGGTCTCCTGGCTCCGCGGCCGCCGCTCCTGGGCCGCAGCCGCGCGGGTCCCTCGGCTCCTGCGAGAGGCCGGCTGCTCGCGCGGCAAACTCTTCCGCACGCAGAGCCGGCGGGGAGAGCCGCCTCCGCCTCTGCCTCCTCCCCTGCCTCCTCCCTCCACCCTCCTCCCTTCCCACCTCCCCCTCCTCCCCCCCTCCTCCTCCTTCCCCTCCTTCCCTCGCCTGCCTCCGCCTGCGGGGTCTCTCCTGGCCCCGACCCAGCCTGGAACAAGCACCCCGCGCGCGCCGCAGGCAGACGGACCCCTGGACCCCTAGACCCCCGGTTTCCCTGGGCGGTGCAGACACCCGCGAATCCCCAGGCCGCCGCCGCCGCCTCTGCTGGGCTGCAAGGGACGCGCGGCGGGGTCGGGCCTGGGGCGCAGGGTCGGGGTTGGGCGCCGGGGCTGGGGCAGTGAGGGGTTGTGCTTCCAGGTGAGCCGGCCGGGAGGAGAGGCAAGTGGAGTAGAGGCTGCCAGCCGAGGTCCCATTAAAGTTGTCACTCGGGGGGAACAAGGAATCTTCCGCCCCCGCCTAGTGTAGACCCTCGCAGTGCGAGCCGCCACCCTGCTGTCCCGCGCAGGGGGTGAGGGGGGATGAGCACGCGACTATCACCCCCCTCCCCCCACACACACACTGTCCTCCAGGGTCAGGGCTGCGCGCGGGTCTCGACCCAGGGCACAAAGCGCGTCTCTGCGGGGACCACTGCGATTTCTCAGTGAGCTGCGGGGGTGCGGCCCGGGGGCAAGTGGGAGGTGGGGGGTCGGGGGAGATGCGGGCGAGCGGTGCTTGGCGGTCGGGGGAGATGCGGGCAAGCGGTGCTTGGCGGAGGACAGCAGCGACTGCTGGGGAGGAATAACCGGTGCCTGTCCTAAGGCGAACGTAGCTGGTCCGGAAAATGGGTCAAGGATGGAAAGGAACCGGCTAATTGCCCCCCTCCCCAGCAGGGGCACGTGGGGTGTGAGGCTGCGGCCAGGAGCGGGCACTCGGAGCTCCACTCTGCCTCTCCCTCCCCTCCGCCGCTGCCCTCCTCTCCTTTTGCACCAGTGCAGGAAATGTTCCACTGACCTACATATTTTTCCAAACATACGTGACCTTTTTTTTTTTTCCTCTGTGGGAGGAGACAGGCGAGAATCCAAGAAAAAGAAGCTGGAGAGAGAGGCGCGCGCGAGAAACAGGGAGGATTTTACGAAGGCTCCCGCAAACGCCAAGCGGAGGGAGGCAGAGGTGCAGGAACAGTCCCGGGTGGTGCTGTCTGATGCCCTTCGGGGCTCCCACACAGAGCCGGGTGAAAACCGGAGACCGTGAGCCCGGCCGAGGTCCGGAAACGTGGCCAGTTTCCCCTTCACCCGGGCGGCGGCGTTCACAGCGGGGGGGCGCCTGGGTGGAAGCCCCGGAGAGAGGAAAGGTCCCCCTGCACGCCCCCACGAGGTCACCGCTTCCCTAGCCTTAGGTGCCTGGCCTGGCGCAGCGCTCTGAGCGAGGCAGCCTTTTCCGGACGTCTCTCAGTCCCTCGTACATTCCGGCAAGTGGCTCTGGAAGGAAAGCGCCCCCGCTGGCCCATTTCTGTCATACTCGATTTTGTGGCCAAAAGGGGTCTCCTAGGGCCTTTGCCCCGAGCGCGCCAGGCGCCTGCGGTGGACTGGGGGTCGCCCCCGACGCGGTTCCTCTGGCTGTCTAGTCCTCTCCCTCGAGTTTGAGACGTGCCCTCTCCCGCGCAGATCCGACCAACAGCGCCTTATTTGGGCATGCAACCCCACACCGTCAATTAGATCAAAACGCTCACACAGAGCTCCTTTCTCCCCCCCTGTAAAGTAGGTCATTCTCTTTATTTCCCACTTGTAAATTATTTGTGTCTAATTCTCCTCCTGAAAAATAATCAGCTGCAAGGAGCTTTGAGCATCCTAAGAGCAGCTGTTATTCTCAGGCTTGCTTCTGACTTGGAGGGCTTTTCAAGAAAGAGGAGGAGGCATTTGGCCCGTCATGATTTTGAAGTCCCTCCCTTTCCAAAAGAAGAAACTTTTTTTTTTTTTTGATGTATTTTATTTTGTTTTGTTTTTCTACCCCATCCTTTTCCTCCAGGCAAGTAGGTTTCACGCCGCCTTTAGAGCGTGGCCATGACTAATATTACTAAAGGATGAAATTGTGTACTTCTAACCGGTTTTAAAGCAGAATTTAAAGTCACCTCCCTTCCTTTTTTGCTTTGGAAGAGATTCCAAGTCCCTTTTCCTACTCCCTTTTGGGAACATGTTGAACAAGCATTAAATGATCTTTTAGGAAACCTGGAATGTCCTGTAGTAATAACTCATCAAATAATTCTGCAGTGCAAGAAGTAGTTTTGCTGTGGTCTCTTTTTCTCTGTTGTCCAGTAGATGCCCCTACTAAATGTGGTTTCTGCCTTTATAGTCTTGGAGGTGATATGTATGTGGTTGTCGTATTTATTCCAAACTCCATCCCGTGTCCTAATGTTAATCCCACCCAGATGAGAAGGATACCTCTAAGCTAGGCCACATATCCTATCTGACCATAAGGCAGAGTGGATTCTGCATCACAGAAGCCAGTTAGACTAGGCCCTTTCCCTGACATACAGAAGAGAGCTGCAGAGGAGAGTTGACCCTATGTTCATTCTATGCATTTGACAGTTCAGTTCCTTTTACTGACATCTGTTGAAGCCTTCCCATGAGTCAGGCTGGGCTTGGTCTGTGAAGGATCAAGGGAACATTAAGGCAGTTTCTATACACAAAGGGTTTACAATGTTGAGGCAGGCATAAACATGAGCCAAATAGGGCTAGGACCAGAGAAGCCCTCCAAGTCAGAAGCAGATGCCCCATGGGTGCTGAGGAAGGACTCAGGATGAGCTTCCTGGAAGAGGTGGCATTGGTGCTTGGATTTTTTGTTAACCAAATAACAAAGCCAAGCTACAATAGATCATAATCCATGTATTCTTCAAAATGTGCGGCGTGGAGCAAAAGAGCCATTTCAAAACTGCATTGCCAGTTTTAGGACATTCTCACAGGGTTCCAGTCATTGGGCCTTTAAAAGAACATGGCTTTACTGATTGACTGTTGCCTGGATGTATTCAGGAACCCCAGATATTTTTCAAAGAATCCAAATGTATGGAAGGGAGGATCGAAAGTTTTTTGCAGTCAATTACATCAGTCTTTAGAGATATCAGTGAAATAATTCAACGTTCTTACACTCAAATTGGATATTCTTTTCCATCATAGAAGTTGAATCTGTGACACATCCTAATTTTAAATATGGATACATTAAAATTTCAAAATATGTATTGGGTGACTATGGGTGTTTACCTGTGGTATTACCTAAGGGCAAGAATGTGTGGGCTGCTATACGAATTACGGCGCTAGCCTAGGGCTTGGGACTCTTGTTGGGTGTATATGTTCAATGACTTCAGCACAAGCTTTGGAACAGACAAAAAGAACAGGGTTCCATGCCAGATGTTAGCACAGTTTTTCTAGTTAATCACAAGGTGGGAAGGCCCTCTTCATGTGAATGTCCAGAAGTCCATTTGTGGGTTCTTATCTCTGATTATCAGTTTTCACTTCAAAACTCAAAAGAAAAAACACAATGCCATGCACCGTTGGATAGAATAACATTATGCTAGAGAAGAAAATTGTAGCAACCAAGGCAAAGGGAAGTTGGGTCAGTATAAACATGAAGAAGAGGACTTAGAACCCACTAATTGGAGAGTGACTCAGAGGCCAGGGCTTATGAAGAGTACCTTTGAAAGCAAGACTGAGGAACGCCTATCCTGTGTTTCAAATATCAAGATTAGGCCAGTTACAGTGGCTCGTGTCTAATCCCCAGCACCTTGGGAGGCTGAGGTAGGCAAATTGCTTGAGCTCAGGAGTTCGAGACCAGCCTGGGCAACACGGTGAAGCCCCGTCTCTCAAAAATAAATAAATAAATTTTAAAAAAGAACCAATATCAAGGTTAGCACCTTGATGTGCTGGTTCTGCATAAGCTTCATAGAATAGAACAGGGCTGGAGGCAGCAGGCTCTCGCCCTCCCGCCTGGGCCAGAGGATGCTACCAGGAGACAATCAAGGCCTTGTACAGCCTGCCTGGTGGGGTTAAGACTTGACTTGGCTTTTGTGCCTATTAGATCATGTGGTTGGCAAACTAAAGAATGAAGTAAGATTTCCTTACAAAGACCGTGTGGAGGAGCCAGGGAGGAAAACTGGGCTGGAGGAGTCTGGAGGTGACAAAGCCCTAAAGCCTTAGCACAAACATACACACACACACAAATCTGAAAAAGAGGTGAGATTATTGCCAATACGGGCACTTAAGAATAATATTTCCTTATGCTTAAGCCCCCCTGAGGAAGTTCTTTCGTGTCTACTTTCTCTAACAATAAGGTGTGATTTTAGATCCTGTCTACTTCTAAGAGGATTTTCATAAATAGACATTATTGTTTTGAGCCACTTTTGAACTCTAAAAAACTGGAAGAAAATACAGAAAGGTCCCATACACCCCCTCTCCATGCACAGCCTCCCCGACTATCAGCATCCCCTCCCTCAGTGCTGTTTGTTATATACATTGACACATCATAACCACCTAGAGTACATAGTTGACTTGAGGGTTCACTCTTGGAGTGTTTGGCCAAATGTGTAATGACACAAATCCACCATTATAGTGTAATAGTGTAATACTGAGTAGTTCCACTGCCCTAAAAATCCTCTATTCTCTGCCTATTCATCCCTTCCTCCCCACTAACTACTGGCACCCACTGATCTTTTTATTGTCTCCATAGTTTTACCTTCTCTGGAATGTCATAGAGTTGGAATCACATGGTGTGTAGCCCTTTCAAACTGGCTCCTTTCAGTTAGTAGTATGCATTTAAGGTTCCTTCATGTCTTTTGTGGCTTGATAGCACTTTTTAAAAAAAATATTGAATACTATTCCATCATCTGGATAAGAGAATTTTTAAATGATATTTTACTTAATAATGTTTTCAGGAATAAAAGGTTACATTTATCTAATACTTATATGCCAGATATTTACATTACCTCATTTCATCTTCATAAGGTCCTATACAAAAAAGTATTTAATTATTTCCAGTTGGCAGATAAGAATCTGACTTAGAGGCTCAAGGTGCCCTCAGTCCCTTGGCAAATGCGAGGCAGAGCAGGACTTGAACCTGACTCTGATGACTGCCAAGCCTGGGCTTTCTCCCACCCAGCCCAGCACATCGCCACATCCAATGCCAACACAAAGATATTCACGGCATCACTCACTTCCCATGAGATCTTGCTGGATAACAAACTGATACCAAAGCAGCGTTACACACTTCTTGTCTCTGTTTTCTTTCATCCTCCCCTCAATGCATCAGTTATTAATATCTTTACTCCATTCTTAAAGCGGCTGTCTTCCAAGTGCTTGAAATAGAATTCCAGGGTAAAGGATGGGATTGGTAAAAGAGCAATACTAGGTCCCGATTCGTATAAGGAAATGAAGTCAGTGGGTCGATACATGGGTTATTGGCACACTGGCATCTCACCAAGGGCACTGTTTGGACTTTGGCAACACACTGGATGGGAGTGTTCTTTCGTAAACATACGCAGTCTTCAAACCAGCTCTGGGCTTCAGGTTGGGAAAGGATGCAAGTTCCTCTCATTAAATGGAAAGTTCGGGTGCAGGTCAAGCATGCCCTAAAGCCTTAGCACAAACACACACACACACACAAATCTGAAAAAGAGGTGAGATTATCGCCAATACGGGCACTTAATAATATTTCCTTATGCTCAAGCCCCCCATGAGGAAGTTCTTTCATGTCCATTTTCTCTAACAATAAAGTGTGATTTTAGATCCTATCTACTTCTAAGACGATTTACATAAATAGACATTATTGTTTTGAGCCATTTTTGACTCTAAAAAACTGAAAGGAAATACAGAAAGGTCCCATACACCCCCCCTCCACGCACAGCCTCCCTCCTGGCCCAAAAGTGTGGGACCAGTGCAGGTCAGCCCAAGGCAGGAGCTTTGCTCAGCTGTTACCTCTGGTCATCCTACTGGTTAAGGTAGTGGCTGGGGATGTAGCCTTGCTCACTGGAACAGGAGTTCCAGTGAGTTCCAGTGCTCAGCCCAAATTGTGAGTGCTCCAAGGAGGTATTTAAATGACCCCATCCCAGCCAAATAGCCATCACGAGGGAACCTATGGAAAGCAGAAGGGACACTGATTTCAGAGCATGTGGAAAATAGAATGAAGAAAAGTCTTTTGTGTACCAGGGTGCTGGGAGTTGTGGGGAGAGGAAGGTGCGAGGGCAGCAAATGTGGGGGAACTGTAAATGTACCAGAAGAATGGGAGGTGTTGTTTAGCTCCTGCAATTAGCTGAGAGGATTTCAGATGTCACTGTGGAGTTGGAGCTAAAGTGCATTGAATGTAGAAAAATCCATTTCAGCTCTTTCAGGTGTTTGCCCCTGGCCCTCCTTCATGGAGGCTCAAACAAACTTGAGATTTGCACTTTTCCTGTTGCAAGGAACACCCTTTAAGAACAGGGCCGAGAAACAGCTGTATGGAGGCTCAAGCAGCCATTGTCTTTAGTTGCTCTCAGCACCTGCCCGTTTAAGTCAACTATGAAGAAGCAATTTAATGTGTTTGCACACGTCTGTTTGTAAGAGCACATACACCCTAAGTGGGCACTTCCAGTCAGTTTCATAGTGTGGTTTTCTTCTCTCATTTAAAAATTCTCCGACTTCGGTGCAATGCTGTTTGTTCAGTTTCTACATTAACAAATGCATAATCTGCCATATACTTTGCCCAGGAAGAACATCTAGTGATATGAAATTCATTATACTAGTTCACTTGAAGTGAAAGCTAATTATAGAACAATGTTCTCCAAGGAGCTATTTATAGCCCCTCCCAAGTAGACAGCAGACAACGCATTTCCTGTATGGGTAAGGGTTGTTTTATTAGTGTGTGTTGTTGAAAGATTTTGGTGAGAAAAAAGCTTTTCTCAGTGGCCCCAGTTGAGCACTTGTGTGGACAGTGAACACAATTCCATGATAAAGACAACCTCATTTGATGTTGTTAATCACATGTGCTATTACATGGTGCTTCAGATTTCTTCCTGTCCAGTCAAATAAAGGCTTTAAAAGACACTTTTATCATGGCAACTAGGCTTGATTGTATTTTTACATTCCAGAAATTGGTAATTAAAGTCACCTTCCCTTTCTCTTAGTGAGTTCCAGATGGTTCAGGGTGTCTATATCTGGGATCAGTTATTAGGGCTTTTATTTAAAGACTTTTCACTTGAGAATTTAAAATGCCAATAAGTGACATTTTGTTTTCTTGACTCTTCATAATTCAGAGTAGTGGTTTTCAAAGTATGTTCTTTGGAAGAACAGCATCAGGATCACCTGTGAACTTGTTAGAAATGCAAATTTAGAAGCACCACCCTAGACTTGTGGAACCTGAAACCCTGGGGAGCCAGCCCAGCAATCTCTGTCAAACAACCTTTCCGGAGATTCTAATGCCTAGGAAGTTCATTCGAGGTCCACTGGTTTGTAGAGTTGGTGATGAGGCTGGTAGGGGGTTATTCAACAACTCTCTTATGGTTTGCACTCATTGTATTGATCTTCCTGTGCCAGGCCCTGGGCTAAGAGCATTAACTTATTTAATCTTCATACCTACCCCCTGAGGGCAATTTTCATATTATCCCATTTGACAGGTGATGGAATGGAGGCCTAGAGGTGTGGAGTTCCTTGCGTAAGGCAACATGGCTGGCAGGCAGCAGAGCCAGGTTGGACATGTGGGCCTCTCTGCCACCCACACCTGTGCTTTGAGCAGTCTACAGTTATGCTAGCTTGAGGGGTACTTAGTCAAGTGATTGATAAGAATTTTAAATAAGCCTTCCTCAATTTTCTCCCCATTTCTCAATTCTCTGGTCCTTTCGCTTTCTCTCAGTATCTCTTGCTCTCACTGTCTCCCCCTCCCTCCCTGATCCATGGACATGAGTACTTTAACATAGGACCATCCTATCATTGATCTCGTTCTCAGTAGCTCCTCATCACAGTCCAGTTTGGTCTAAAACACTATGTTTTAGACCAAACATAGTGTTTTAGACCAAAGTCTAAACATAGACATAGTCCAGAGTCTAGAACAGTGTTGAGCCACGACCTTCTGACTTCAGGGTGTGTGACGAACCAGTTGGCTGGATGTGGCTGTGAGATAAGGGGAAGCTGGCAGGGTGGGACATTGAGTTACAGGCATCCTATAACTCCCTGTGACTCCCCCTGTAATGTAACTGAAATGTACAGGGGATTTATGAACCACAGTGAGCTGTGCCTGCCACAGTGCAAAGCAAGTTCTGTGGGCATTGTTTGAACAAACTGGAGCTGGAAGTCTAAGGGAAATGACACTATCTTGGGTCACCAAGTCAAGAAGTAGATGTCTGTAGTCTAACATAAAAATAAAAATATTGGTATAGGACATGGATGACAAACGTAAAACATGAAGGAAATAGAATGAGAGCACAGAAATACACCCTTACATTTATGGTCAATTGATTTTGACAAGAGTACCAAGACAATTCAATGGGGCAAAGAGTAGTCTTGTCTTGTCTTGTCTTTCTTTTTTTTTTTCTTAGACAGAGTCTTGCTGTGTTGTCCAGGCTGGAGTGCAATGGCGTGATCTCAGCTCACTGCAACCTCCACCTCCTGGGTTCAAGCAATTCTCCTGCCTCAGCCTCCCTAATAGCTGGAATTATAGACATACACCACCATGCCCGGCTAATTTTTCTATTTTTAGTAGAGATGGGTTTTCACCAAGTTGTCCAGGTTGGTTTCAAACTCCCAACCTCAGGTGATCCACCTGCCTCAGCCAGCCAGAGTACTGGGATTACAGGCATGAGCCTCCACCCCCAGCCAAGAGTAGTCTTTCTAGCAAACAATAGTACTGGGACTGGATATCAAGACACAAATGAAGTTGGATCTCTACCTTGCATCATGTTCAAAAATTAACTCAAATGGATCAACTGCGTAAATATAAGAGTTAAAATGGTAAAATCGTTAGAAAATGTAGGCAGTAAAGCATCATGACCTTGAATTTGGCAAAGGATTCTAAAATTGGCAAAGGACTCTTGTATAACACCAAAAGCACAAGCAACCAAAGAAAAAGATACATTAGACTTCATCAGAAGTGACAACTTGTGATGATACTCTCTAGAAAGTGAGAAGACAAGCCGGGCGCAGTGGCTCAAGCCTGTAATCCCAGCACTTTGGGAGGCCGAGACGGGCGGATCACGAGGTCAGGAGACCGAGACCATCCTGGCTAACACGATGAAACTCCATCTCTACTAAAAAATACAAAAAACTAGCCGGGTGAGGTGGCAGGCGCCTGTAGTCCCAGCTACTCAGGAGGCTGAGGCAGGAGAATGGTGTAAACCCGGGAGGCGGAGCTTGCAGTGAGCTGAGATCTAGCCACTGCACTCCAGCCTGGGCAACAGAGCAAGACTCGGTCTCAAAAAAAAAAAAAAGGAAAGTGAAAAGACAGCCCATGAAGTGGGAGAAAATATTTGCAAAGCATATATCTGATAAGGGACTTGTATCTGCAATTATAAAAAAAAAAAACTCTTATAACTCAGTAATGAAAGACAAATAATCTAATTTTAAAATAGGCAAAAGATCTGAATAGATGTATCTATCATGTATAGAAAGTGTCCACTTGGCCAAAAAGGACATGCAAACATGCTCAACATTATGAGTCATTAAGGAAATGTCAATTGAAACCAAGGTGAGATACCACTTCACATTCATTAGGTTAATAAATAAAAGAAAATTGAAAATGACAAGTGTTGACGAGGATGTTGAGAAATTAAAACCCTCATACACTGCTGGTAGGAGTGAAAAATGGTGCAATCACTTGGAAAGCCATAGGATACCTCTTCAAAAAGTTACCCATTGAGTTACCATATGATTAGGCAATTCCAGTCCTAGATATGTACCCAAAAGAAATGAAAACAAATGTTCACACAAAAAACTTGTACAAGTGTTCATAGCAGCATTATTTGTAATAGCCAAAAACTGGAAACAGCCCAAATGTCTGTCAGTTGATGAACAGATAAACAAAATGTGGTATATCTATACATGAGAATATTATTCGGCCATGAAAAGGAATGAAGTACTGATACATGTCACCACACGAATGGATTTTGAAAACATTAAGTGAAAGAAGGCCGTCACAAAAGAAGACAAACAAGTTCAGTAACTGAGGATTCCTTTTATATGAAAGTCGAGTAGGTGAATCTATAAAATAGAAAGTAGATTTTTGTTGCCTATTTCTGGGGACATGGAGACTTGGAATGTGATGGATAAAGGGTATGGGGCTTTAGGGGGTAATGAAAATGTCCCAAAATTGATTGCAGTGAAGGTTGCATGACTGTGAACACGCTGAAAACCATTGGGTTGTACACTTTACATGGGTTCATTGTGTGGTAGGGGGGTTATGTCTGAATAAGGTTATTAACAGACAAATGAAAAATATAACTAACTCTTCCTTCTTGAAGCTTTGTTCATCCTTCCAACGTCATGCTTCCTTCACGCCCAGGCCTGACCTATCCTTCTCCTCCTCCTCATGCCTCTCCCCTTCTTCTTTTGCTTCTTCCTGCTGCCCCATAAGTGAGCACGTCTCCAAGGTTCTATCTTTAGGCTCTTGCTCTTCTCTTTCTCTCTGGGGAGAGCCCAGCCCTGTGGTTCTTTTCCAAAGTCTCTCTCATCTGTACCTCTGATCCTGACAGCTTCTCTCAGCTCTACTCCCACACTCCCAACTGCCTGCTGATATTTCCATTTGGACGTCTCCAACTTATCTTATCTAACACTACATCGATTCCTTCTTCCCCCTTCTCCCTACCCTAGCTCTTTCTCCCAACCTCAGTAGTCCTATTCATGAGGTTACTTTTCTCCCAGTTATCTGAACTTGAAGCTGAACTCTGCTTTGGACTCTCTCTCCCTTGTCTTCCCCCGTTGTTCAGTCACTGAATCCCAGTAGAGTCTTGCTTCCACCTCCTGCTTTCACTCAGCTCTTCCTTCCCATTCCCACTGTCTCTGTCTCCTGCAGTTTAGCCCTAATAGGGAATATTCACTAACCTTCTTACTGGTCATAGTAGCTGCAGAATATGAATTGTAGAAGAAAAAGGATGTAGATATGCAGCTGAAGGGAGGGCTTCAAAATTCCTGCTGTGACCTCCATGCTGGAGGTTTTGCAAGACAGTTCCACAAAAGAAGATAAAACCCAAGGGCCTGGAGAGAAGCCTGTTCAAGAAGGAGGTTGTCTTGGGAAAATGGAAAGACATCCAAGGGAGTGGGTTCAGAGAGCCCCATTAACAGGCCTGATATTGAGCCAGTGGACACTGGCACCGCCATACTGGTGGTTAACATGCTAAACTATTTCGTACCGGTTGCTAAACAGCCACCGTCCTGAGCCCCCGATGGTCTCCCACCTTCCTGCTGATCCTGTAAGACTCCCCGAAACTCCCCACCACATGGCAATAAGAGGCCCAGGGCCCTGTGGACGGCTGTGCAGTGGTATCGCTCTGACTCTAGAACTTCTGGCTTCTCCAGTGGCTGTCAAATCAAGTCCACACTCCTTGGCATTCTTGGGGTCCATCTTTTTTTTTTGAGATGGAGTCTCACTCTGTCGTCCAGGTTGGAGTGCAGTGGTGCCATCTCGACTCATCACTGCAACCTCCACCTCCCGGGTTCAAGTGATTCTCCTGCCTCAGCCTCCCTAGTAACTGGGACTACAGGCATGCACCACTATGCCTGGCTAATATTTCTTTGTATTTTGAGTAGAGATGGGGTTTCACCATGTTGGCCATTCTGGTCTCGAACTCCTGACCTCAAGTGATCTGCCGCCTCAGCCTCCCAAAGTGCTGGGATTACACGTGTGAGCCACCGCGCCTGGCCTTTGGGGTCCATCTTAATCCAGCGATAACCCAGCTTCCTGGTCTATCTTCCTCTCCTCCCTACAGTGAGGTCCCTGGACAGTATGGACTTTTGCTCTCCCAGCACCACATCTTTGCGTTTGCCTTTCTTCCCTTCTCAGTCTGCTGAAACTCCTCCTGCTCCTTGAGGTCTTGATCATGTGCCACCACTTCCAAGAAGATGTCGCTGAGTCCTGTCAGAAGTAGCGTTTCTTCCTCATGGCACACGTATGTACACATATATACATATGTACATATTCTTGTATGTATTTTTATGTCCATGTATATGGTCAAGTGCATAAAAATGGTTCTATCAGTTAAGATTGTTTTCCATACAGAAAAAGAACTCTGCTTCCAGGGCGTGGGCCTCAGATGCCCTGTCTACCTACCATACTTATGAATCTGGTCAGTTCATCCAGCCTCATGGCTGGAAGTTCTGTCCAATCCATGGGCCACTGGCTCCCAGATGAGTAGCTCCAGCCTTAAATACCCCATTGCCTACTTGGCAAAGTAAACTTCCTAAGTCCTAACTTAGGCAGTGGGAGAATGGCGTCCAACATATGCAGAATTCACAGCTTTTCCCTGCTACACTTCATACTTAAATGTCTCTCTTAAATTAAACCTCATGTGCTTTGAGTTGTAAGCTCTAGTGTGTCTGTCAGCAAAATATTTTAACAGCTTCCATTTTTAATTTTTATTTTATTTATTCATTTTAAAAATTTTTATAAATTTAGGGAGTACAAGTACAGATTCCTTACAAGCATTTATTGCGTAGTGGTGAAATCTGTATTTTGGTTAAAAAAAAGTAGTGACACTTCTAGCTTTCCTGAACTGGTGAGCAGAAAGGACATTTCATGTACAAAGTCAATGTCTAGTTGAAATAAGAGAGAATAAAATTGCAGTGCCCTATCAGGGGCTTCCAAGTGGACAAGAGCTCTCATTTTATATCCTAGATCCCAGTCAAGGGCTTCAGAGTTGGTTCCGTTCCAATGACGTCTCCTGGCATTCTCAGGTTCAGAGAGTGTTCCTGGCTGCCCTTCCTCCCCTCTGCAGCACAGCCTCATGGCCTTAAGTCCTGCACACAGGGATATTTGGTTGCATGATAGAGACGTGGAGGCAATTTTAGGAAGATTTGAGTTCTCGCTATGTGCCGGGTGCTGTACATGTTGACACTTAATGCTCACAACCACCTGTTCAGGCCAGTACTTCTCTCTTTAGCTGATGAGGAAACTGCAGCTCATAGAGATTCAGTGAGGTTCCAGATGCCATCCCCCATGTACGCAGTAGGCCTGGAATGGATGGAGAGTTGTGCATGGTGATTATGCATGCAGCCTCCTGTTGAGGTCCTGTCCCTGATTCCCTTGGAGAAGTTTCCCACCCCCTGGCTCCCCATTGACCGCCTTCCTCTCTCCCTCCTGAGCCCCTGGGAGTGCAGGGTCTCGACGCATCCAGCCACCTGACCACCTTCTCCCCTCCTCACAGCATCTATCCCCTCATTGTTCTCCGGGGTGGCCCGTTTCCCTCATTAGTCTCCAGGGAACTGTGGTCCAGCCATGCCCCCTTCATGTTCAGTTCCACACCAGTCAGACCACAATCACCTGGGGTCATCTGGGATGTCCAGGTTCAGATACACTCATGCCAAGATTCTAGCAGAGGCAGATTGCAAATGGTCAGAATTCCTGTTGAGTTCAAATGAATGAATTGAAAAGTCCCGGAAGCAGCACTTAAATCCTGCCTTAATCACCGAGTGAAAGGATAGCAAGTTGGCTGGGGGTGCAGCAAAGAGGGATGAGAGGCCACTCAGGGCCTCCATGTCAGATCTAAAAGCAGCTGCGGATGCCTCGGAGTGTCCCATTGCTGTGCAGCGAGTCTGTGCAGATGTCCATGGTGGCATTGCTTCCTTTTTTTTAATGTCACCTTACGCCTCCTCCTGACCCTTGTCATCCAGGCTTGCCTGTCCTGTGTCCTGGGCCTTTAAGGCAGTCTTTATTTCCTACCAGAGGAGCATGTGTTGTGGAAAGTTATCCATGGTAAAGGAATCCTGTTCACATGTTGGTGAACTTGTGTATGACCTCTGTTAAGTAACATAATGGGTTAACCAGGGCTCTAGCATTCAGCTGTGCAGGTTGTGCACTGCACAACTCAGGGGATTAGTCGTATAAACTCATGATCCACTCAAAATACCCTAGAACTCAGGAAGCTCTTAGGGTGATGATGCAAAGGGTGGGAGGTTGGTACCTTTGCATGGGGACTCTGGAAGGGATGATATATTTTGCAGGAGGAGACAAGCATAACCTGTGGCAGGATCAAGAGCTTTAGAAATAGGCCCACCTGGCCTTGGATTTCATTGTCACCATATCACCACTGAGTGCCTGGATCACCCAGGCAGTTTACTCAACTTCTCTGACTCTGTAAAAGGGAGGATGGGGAAGAGTTTTCAAGTTTGGGATGGGGGTGGTGAGAGCTAAATGAGATGATATGAGTGAGGCACCCTGCAAAGAGGACACTGACACATGTAACTGTCTTTTTAAAGATGGGCTTTTGGCAGCACTTCCTGTCCTATCGTGCGGGCAAGCTCTTCCTTCATTCTCCGTGCTGGGGTGGCCCCTTTGGCTCTGGTCCTGCATTATTGGCCTCTGCTTCCTGCATTATTTCAGTCCTTCCTCTGCTGGGAAAGGGAAAAAATTATTTCAGTCCTTCCTCTGCTGGGAAAGAGACCCATCTGAAGGATTCCTTAACGCCTGAATCCAGACACAGAGAGCTTCGGGCAGTTGTGCATGTGCGCGCGCACACACACACACACACACACACACACATACACACCCCTTTATTGTGATGAAACAGGCATAATAAAAATTTACCATTTAAATCATATTTTTGTGTACAAGTCAGTGGATTAAGTACATCATATTGTGCAACCATCACCCCATCCATCTCCAGAAGTCTTTTCATCTTGCAAAACTTGAATTCTGTACTCATTAGCACTAACTCCTCACTCCCCCTCCCCCAACCCCCAGCCCCTGGCAACCTCCGTTCTACTTTCTGTCTCTATGAATCTGACTACTCCAGGGGCCTCATGTAAGTGGAATCATACAGTGTTTGTTCTTTTGTGATTGACTTGACTTCACTAGGATGTTGTCAAGGTTCATCTATGTTGTAGCACGTGTCAGAATTCCCTTCCTTTATAAGGCTGACTACTATCTTATTGAATGTATAGACCACACTCTGCTTATCCACTCATCCATTGATAGATGCTTGCGTTGCTTTCCTCTCTTGGCTACTGCGAGTAGTGCTGCTGTGAACATGGGTGTACAGAGAGATCTGTTCAAGTCCTTGCTTTCAAGTCTTTTGAGGATATACCCAAAGAGCAATGGCTTGATCACATAATTCTATTTTTAAATTTTTGAGGACCTGCCATATTGTTTTTCATAGGGACTGCACCATTTTATATTCCCACAACAGGGTACGAAAGGTCCAATTATTCTCCATCCTCTCCAACATTTGGTATTTTTCTGTTTTTCTTAAATAGTAGCTATCCTAATGGGTATTATAAATATATTTTAGAAATTAATAATGCATGCCTTCTTGTAGTTTTCTTGATTTCTTCATAGTCACCTCCTTCGATTGCTGAGGGCGGAGAGATGGAAATTTCTCCATCTTCTCAGAAGTGGTGGGACAGAGGAGTCCCCAGAAGTGCACACCTGACTCAGTCTGTCCTGAAGACAGGGGGACAGTGGGGTGAGAGGAAGCACAAACTAGGTTCAGTTGTTCCTCCCGAGTGAGGTTCCAGGAAGAGCTCTGAAGGGGATAGCCCCAGAAGACAATGATTTTGTCTTGCAGATGTGTCTTTAGTATCCCCATGAAAGCAATGTATGTTTGCACATTTTTTTATTTGGGCACAATTTTGGCACTCCACTAACTTCAAGTAATAGAATTGCTCTTTCATTCAAAGCAATCATTGGCAATCTAGTGCTGGTCTTTTTTTCTTTTCTCTCTCCTCTCCCCTCCCCTTCCCACCCTCCTTTATTTTTTTTTTCATAAAATGGATGCTGAATTATCACCATAAAGAAGTAAAGAGGCCAAGAGCAGCCTGCCCCCAGCTTGAAGAATCCTGACGCACTGCCGTTAGGGAATCGCCATACCAAACACCAGAGGTTTGTGTGGGCCATGCGGCCTGGGGAAGTTGCCTTCTCAGATGAGTGTGGCCCAGGCTCTGCCCTGGGCTCCAAGCACAGCATCCCCTGAGACGGTGCCTAGAACTGACTCTTGTGGCAGGACTTGGCCATCTGACAGCAATCATCTGCAATCTGTCCTGAGCTATCTGCTGAAGAACTCTGCCACTTGGAACCCCAATGTGGCCTTTCCTGCCTCTGCTTCTGATACCATCTGGCTCTGTGTCCCCACCCAAATCTCATCTTGACTTGTAATCTGAGTTGTAATTCCCATGTGTTGGGGAGGGACCTGGTGGGAGGTGATTGGATCGTGGGGGTAGTTCCCCAGGCTGTTCTCACGATAGTGAGTGAGTTCTCGTGAGATCTGATGGTTATGCCCCTTCACCTGGCACTTCTCTCTCCTGCTGCCTTGTGAAGAAGGACATATTTGCTTCCCTTTCTGCCATGAGTGTAAGTTTCCTGAGGCCTGTGGAACTGTGAGTCTATGAAACCTCTTTCCTTTATAAATTACCCAGTCTTGGATATTTCTTTATAGCAGTGTGAAAACAGACTAATACATTTCCCAGACTTTTCAAATAGCCCTCTCTCCCAGCTGCACTGGTAGCCCTCAGGAGAAAGAACAGGAGAATTCTGCACACTTCCACTGGACTAGAAATGACGTGAAGAATAATGCAGGAAACAAGAGGATGAGAGAAGACTGTTCACTCAATAACCCCTGGCTTTCCTGGCCTGAGTCACCCTGAAAGCCCTGGAACCCCACCCTTCCCTCCACTGTTCATAGATGGAGGATTTGGGACGCACACCTTCGCCGCATGCCCGCTACAATAAGCATCTCTCTTCTGGTTGCTGTGTCAGTCAGCAATTATTAAGGATCACACCTTGACTTTTCACCCACATTAGTTAAAAAGATAGATCAAAGCAATCGAGAATGTGTGATAGCCATAGAGAGAAGATAGCAGCAGGCAGTTTTTAAAGATGAATTTTGATTTAAATCCTGATATACACCTCCACAACTGCCTGCACTTCCCACTTCCTAACAGTCAGATCCAGGAGAAGGTTACAAGGACCGCTGGGAAATAATAGTTCTCCAGCTCCTTCATGTGCAGGGCCTGAGCTACCCAGTAGGGCTTCTGTAATAAGTAAGTGGCGTTTCCATCTGAGTGCCGGAACCAACGGGAACAAGCCCCTGCGTGGGTGTGGGAGTCATAGCGGGGCTCTTGGGCCGAATTTACATCCTTCGTCTGCAATTAGCCCGTCGCTCCTTCTGAGAACACGAATAGTTCACTCTGTCATAAATGAGAATGCTGTTCTCACCCCAATGGGAGGGAAGATGCCCAGAAACATGTTTAATGGGTTTTATTTGATACTTAGAAACATTGCAGTGATTTTCTGTTTCCAAAAAGGACATGTTGATAACTTTTCCATATGGTAGTTTTCTGCTATGACTGCTAGTGGCTTGGCAATTTTGAATATTAAATTCCGAATGGTAAGCAGAATTCCATCCAGTTTTAAATCCAGAAGACCAGTTATATTTTTAGAGAAGTCATTACTTTTGTGTTTGTTCATATTGAAAAAGTATCTCTTTGTCACTGCTATGGTCCAAATGATGTGTCCCCTCTGCTTCCAAAATTCATAGTTTGAAATCTTTACCCCCAAGGTGGTGGTGTTAGGAGGTGGAGCCTTTGGAAGGTGATTCAGTCATGGGAGTGGAGTCTGTATGAATTAAATTCACGCCCTTACAAAAGAGGCCTGAGAGAGACCCCTGGCCCCTTCAATCCTATAAGGACGCAGTGAGAAAGTCTACGAGCCAGGAAGTGGGCTCTCATCAGAAAACCCTACTGGCAGCCTGATCTTGGAATTCTAGCCTCCAGAACTGTGAGAAATAAACATTTCTGGTTTGGGTTTTTTTCTTCTAAGAGACGGGTCTTGCTCTGGAGTGCAGTAGCATGATCATGGCTCACTGCAGCCTCCATCTCCTGGGCTCAAGTGATCCTTTCACCTCAGCAACTGCCATCCCCCCATCCCCTTGTCCCCCCTCCTCAAGTAGCTGGGACTACAGGTGCACCACCGCACCAGGCTAATTTTTTTTGTTTTTTGGTGGAAATGAGGTCTTGCTATGTTGTCCAGGCTGATCTCAAACTCCTAGGCTCAAGTGGTCTTCCCAGGTCAGCCTCCCAAGCAGCTGGGAATACAGGTGCGTGCCGCCATGCCTGGCTAATTAATTTCTGTTGTTTATAAGCCATCAGTCTATGGCATTTTGTTATAGTAGTCTGAACAGACTAAGACAGTCCCCAATCCCACAGTTATCCCATCTTCTCAGATGTGGTTCCAGGCTCATGAAAGCCCTGGGGGATGGACTCAAAGGCACCCTCGGAGGCCTGTGGTTCTCATGGTTCAGAGTCTCCGGCATCGCATTTCCCCGCGCTACCTTTTCCAATTCCAATAACATTCTGTGCGTCAGCGTTGCCAGGGCAGATGCAGCCAGGCCCAGGATAGAAACCTTTTTTTCCAGGCAGAGATGACTCTCATGCAAGCAGGCCAGCTTCCCTGCCCAGCAACAGGCTGTCTCACACAACTGAAAGATTCAAAATGCCTTTTCCTAAAAATATCCAAGAAGACTCTTAGAAAAATTGTTTAGTATCGCTTGTTTTTCTCTCTTACGGGTGGTATTCGTAGTAGAAGAAATTACATTTATGCACTTAATAGAGATAATGAAGATGATCTTAACAATGGTATTAGCTCTGGAAATAACCCAAATATGGGTGATGTCTGATATGAAAGCCTATCTTCAGCCTGAGATTTCTACAACTTTTGAATTGATTTACAACCCTCCCATTAGAATTGTGATTTTCATTTGTAAAAGGCAGGAAATTCATACATGTCAAGCCTGAATGACTACTTAATGTAAAAGATAAATGAAAACCAGCCTTTTCAGATGCAACTTCGGCACAACCCTTCACTTTTGTAACTTTTTTCTTTCTTCTGTGCCTCTGTAAATTAAGCCATTTTCAGCTCAAGGACTGAGGCAAAGCGATGCTTTGAAAATCTTGTTTATATTTATTTATGCCGGACACTAGGCATGCCGTAACATACCAACGTGCTGATGCCGGGTTGTAACTTTAAGCAAATCACTTCACAAAAACATTCCTAGACTGGGTCTCTAGGCAAGGGCTTCCCTGGTACATTTTATCTCAGGGATCTGTAAAATGTGACAGACTATATGGGTCTGGGTTCTTAGTTGTAGGTAAAAGAACCATCTCTGTTTAAGCAGAGAGTTATGAGGGATGGAGCCAGCCTTCAGAATTGTTGGCAAGGATGAAAAAAGGCTCTACGATAAAATCACAGGAACAATGTCCAAAATCACCCCCACAGAGCTGGGTACCAAGGAGGTTGCTGTCACAGCAACCCAGGATCGGGCTGCCTAGGCCTGGACTGGTACCAGCCCACAGAGCTGGGTACCAAGGAGGCTGCTGTCACAGCAGCCCAGGACCAGGCTGCCTGGGCCTGGACTGGTACTCGCAAGTGAATCTGCCCTCTCTCCATGCAAATCATTTCAGAATCCAAGTTGCCTGTGCTTGCATACGATCTGTAGTTCCTAAGTCTCACCCTGATCCCTAGTTGCCAAGAAATCTGGAAAATGTAAACTTGAGCTTTCCAGCTCCTTCTGTGCAGGAAAGTGCATTAGAGTGGGAGAGGAATGGAGGTTGAAAAAGTCAACTCAAAGTAGCTACCACATGTGAAACAGAAACAGAGCGGCACATGGTGGGGAGGGTGGCTGGGAGAGATGGGGAAGGAACAGACGACACAGGCTGGGCACATGAAACTCATCTTTCAGCTGCTTTGGACAAGGTTTAGCCCCCAGAGAATACAGGTTGAACCAGTTGGTGGAGAGGCTAGGATTGGTCAGTGATCAGAGTATCCTGGAGAAGTTTAACCAGCACAGTGCCTCACGGGCCTGCTGGTGCCCCTTCAGGTCCACCTTACAAGGTACACTGCAGGCAGGTCAGAGAATGTCATTACCAGTTGGGTCTCCTGTCTGGGGAGGGCTCCTGGCCTCTTCTCTCCCTATCAGGCATCCAGAGGCCTCTGGAGTCCCCCATCCCTTCCTCACCCAGTCCTCCCCTGTGTCCCGGTCTTCTCCTGGGTGGCCCTGGCTCTTGGAAGGTGACGGGTGCTTCTCCTCCAAGCTGGGGCCCAGTTTGTGCCTCCTCATCATCTGAAGTGGAATGTGCAAGATCAGGCGTTTATTTCCATGTGTAGCTTGAGAAAGCCATCTCGTGACAGTACAGCTATTCCTTTTATGTTTGCTTGTCTCTTTTTAGTTGGCTTTCATAAAAATCACCAGATTTTAAGGGAATTGTGGATATATTTGAAAGAGGCAGTAATAACAATGGCCTCATTGTATTTTTACTACACTTTTGCATCTGCCTATACAACCATCTTGTGGGCTAGGTTCATCTTCAACTTATAGATGAGGAAACTGACGTTCAGAAAGGTTAAGTGACTTGTATAAAGTAACACAGCAGCTCCAGTCCAATCACTGTCTCGTGACGCTCACGTAGGAGGTTCTTTCCTCAAATACCTTACTCTCTTGATGGAAAGATATGAACAATAGAAGCAAATGGGAGGCTTGCTATTGGTGAGGGATGTGTGTGAGAGTGTATGTCTGCGTGAAGGGTGCATGCAGATTTTTATGAATTTTACCTAAATGTACAGACTGTATATTAATCCAACCACGGTGCACGGCAGGTAGGACGTTGCATTTTCAATTGAGATCTTGCACCGTGGCAAGTTCTCTGTCATTATTCCATTGCGCTACCTTAACAAAGCAAGGGTGGTGGCAGGAGTCAGGCCAGGACTGTACACATGCTTTTTATGTGCCACATGGGGCCCATTGGCAAGAGGCCTGCAGAGAGCTGATGCTCCAGGGAGCTAGAAAACCCTGATCAGTACATGATGCGGTCAGAGGCTATGAAGCATCTGTCTGGAAGAATGAATATTGCCTGACTTTGCCTGCTAACCCTCACTCTGGACTGGCATTTCCATTTGTCATCTTGTGTCACTAGTGAATTAAATGATGAAGGGGATATGTGTCTTAACCAAGGTCCTTTAGCGAGTGAGTAGCCTGAGGGACCTGGTAGGTAAGGTGACTGTCTCTGGACGAACCCTGTGGGCACAGGGAGCATCTATCTGTGTTACTCCCTGGAGGGAAGGACCCTTCGGCCAGGGGCAGAGGTTCCTGAGAAGGGCTAGTCCCCGAGGAAAAGGGCCGAGAGTCAGAAGGGAGCCTGGCAGGCATGGCAAGAAGCTGTGGAGGGGGAGATAGGGAAGCATAGATGGTGCCAAGTTCACTCATCCATGGAGCATCCTTCCCTACGGAGTGCACATGACACTGGGGACACTGAGCTGCCCTTTACCAAAGGACTCTTGCTTTTGAGAGGGTTCTACTAATTACGATATGGACTATGACAATGATAATCAATAACACCTAACATGTGGAGAGTCATATTAGCCAAGGCCCGCTCTCAACCAGGAGGGCTTTATCTTATTCTACCACCTACAGAGCATATGCAACTGCAGGACCTCATTTGGTCTGCATGACAGTTTCTGGAGACAGAAAGATCAGGCTGCTGCTGGCTTTTTAGTGAGAATCTCTAAGGCTCAGAGAAGTGAGACTCAACCTTCCTGCTCTATCCCCCAGCACTCTTTATTTCCATAACACCAATGGTTTTGAGCCAGAGGCACATTATATTAAAGCAAAGGGAAGGAAAACAGTGAAAACAGGGCGGGGGAGATACAGAGTTCCCTATCCCCCAGCCCCACCATCCAGAGCCAAGAGCTCACTCCCTCACCCTCCTGCAACCAGACACAGCATACAGCACATCTTCCTGACCCAACTCATGGGAAGCCTGTTGGTTCTCTCAAGTCTTCTGCCCATCAGCAGGTGGCTTCCTGTGTTATGTCCTCCCCACCTGCCCGCGCAGAGTCTCCACTGGCTTTCTGCTACCGTAGTGCCTTGTGAGGAAGCCACCTGACCATGCCATGGTGGGCGACAGACCACTTGCCCACCGGCTCCCAGTGCAACTGGAAAGCAGGTCGGAAGGTCAGCCACCCGACAGTCCCACACTCTGTGTAAAACACTGTTTCCTGGCCCCTGAACATGGTCCTGATCCCCGCTCCATCCTCCTGTACACACACCAAGAAAAGGTGGCCCCAAAGTTGAGATCATTGCTCTCATCCAGGCTTTAGGTATTCCAGAAATTACGGCTATCACAAGTCCCTGATGCTCCAGGACACAAGGCAAAACTCATCAATTGTCAGAGAAAGGGCAGACACCGTGCTGAGCCTGGAAAGTCCGGTGGGATTTGGAGAGGCGTGGTGGGAAATGTCCAAGTATTTTTGAAACTCTTCATGTTGTATTACAGGTTTAGAGACTATCAGAAAACAGCGTTAATTCTATTAGTTTTCTAGGGCTGCTGAAGTAATTACTAAAAACTGAGTGTCTTAAAACAACAGAAATCGATTTTCTCACAGTTTTGGGGGCTAGAAACCTAAAGCTACACTTTAGGATCCTTCCTTGCCTCTTCCTAGCTGCTGGTGATTGCAGGCAATCCTTGAAGTTTGGAGCTTGTCGAAGCATCTCTGATCTCTGCCTCTCTTGTTGCACAGCGTGCTCTGTGTTTGGCTCTGTGTCCAAATCTCCCTCTCCTTTTTTTCATAAGGACACCAGCCATATTAATCAAGGCCCGCTCTCATCCAGGAGGGCTTTGTCTTAATTTGAGTGTATTTTCAAAGACCCTATTTCTAAATAAAGTCACATTCACCGGTACCAGAGGTTATCGCCTACCGGTTCAGATGATTCTCCTGCCTCAGCCTCCCGAGTCGCTGGGATTACAGGCGCCCACCACCACGCCTGGCTAATTTTTGTATTTTTAGTAAAGACAGGGTTTCACCATGTTGGCCAGGTTGGGCTTGAACTCCTGACCTCAGGCGACCAACCCGCCTCGGCATCCCAAAGTGCTGGGATTACTGCGTGAGCCACCGCATCTGGTCAGCAATAGGAGTATTCATTCAGGGGTGATTGGAGGTAAACATAGTATTTTAAAAAAACAATTTCCTCACGAGAAAGTCCTTATCATTTGACACTGAATGGAAAAGAAAAAACAACAGAGAAAAACCTGTCACTGATGACAGTGAATAGAGCATTTAATCTGATTTAAAAGTCCTGTGTTTCTAACTGCTTACTTGGCTAAGAAAAGCTCTTTAATGCATTAGGTTTTATATTCAGCAGCCTTAAAAGTAAGATAAAGAAACTGTACAGCACAGCATCCAAATACATAGTGTTTTTCAGTTTCAGCGATTTCATAATTTCCCTTTAATTTAAAGTTAATTCCCTACTTTAATGGAGACTCATATTTCTGATTTCAGATTTTCTTTTTTTGAAGGAGGGAGTCTAAATTGTTCTGTTTGCACAAGTGGACAACATTCCTTTTAAAAGACCAGAACTGCCAAAGACTAGAAGGCATATTCTGAAAACAATGGCTAGATTCAGCATGACTTGCAACAGACCAGCCATAAGGACGGGAGAGGGGACAAGGTGGGGCGATTCTTTGGGCTCATGGAATGCGGTAGTCCACTGATAATTTGATGAATAAATGAACCGCAGCAGACAGAAGGTAGGTGCCTCTGTCTGAAATGAAGAAGACAGAAGGCACGGACTGGAGCAGGAGTGGAACAGAAGACGTGAGCTTTATTTTGTAGATAACGATCTCGAGTCTCTAGAAAGACGACACTGGGGGGGTGGAAATGCAAAACTGAGATTTAGCAGTGAGGTCGGGGTGAGGGTACCAGTGCAGGAGACATCTATGGGAAATAACAGTTGAAATCATGGGAGCTGACGCAATGTTTGATAGAGACTATACATAGAAGAGGAGTTGGTTGAGCATAGATATACACTGGAAATTGTCCACCTTTAAGGGTTAGTGAGTACGATGGTCTGAATGTATGTGTCCCCTCAAAATTCCAATGTTGAAACCCAATGTGATAGTACTAGGAGATGGGCCCTTTGGGAGGAGATTATATCATAAGAGTGGAGCCCTCATGAATGGGATTTGTGCTTTTATAAGAGGAGACCATAGAGCTAGGTAGCTTCTTCTGCCACTTGAGGACACAGCAAGAAGCTGGCTGTTTGCCACCTGCAGGAGGGCCCTCACCAGACCCCAACCATGCCAGCAGCTTGATCTCAGATTTTCAGCCTGAGATCAGGCTAGAATAGATTTCTGTTGCTTATAAGTTGCCCAGTCTATGGTAATTTATTATAGCAGCTCAAAGAGATGAGGACAGTGGGGCAAGGAGGGCTGGAGGAGATGAATGAGATGATGGATCAGCGTAAAGTTCAGTATCTGAGCTAGACTTTGGTCAGTGGTAGGATGACCTAGCTAAGGCTGTCCAAGTCCAAGACGGGACACAGCTCCAGTGAAGCACAGGAGCTTGAGGATGGATGCTGCAAGAAGGGCAGGGAGGACACGGCTGGCAGAGCAGAAGGTACTCAGTATCCTAAAGTTCTGCAAGAGTGGAGCTGGAGCTGCAGTTGGTGCCTCAGGCATGGCAACCCCGGGAGGCATGAATTGCACGTCTTGGGGTGATAGTGGTGGGTGGCATGCTGGAAACCAGTGAGAGAAAGGCATCTTGTCAGTCTTGAAAGAAATTTGAGTAGCACAGCTTTACGGTTTTAAGAGCCTGGGCTCTAGAATCAGATCCCTGTTCCAATCCCAGCTCTGCTATGTTGGTGACCTTGGGCAATTTTCTGAAGTTAGTTGATGTTCATTTCCCCACCTGCAAAATGGTAAGAAGCTATGAACTGACACAGACCATGCGACTTCATATAAAGTGCCTAGTCCAGTGTCCCGGGCACAGTAGCTGTCCAGCGAATGTTGGTTATTCACAACAGCAATAGTGATGGAACAGTTGTGAAGGCAGGGACGCAGATTTAGAAGATTGGTCCTGCTAGAACAGGACGAGTTCTGGAGCCTCTTCTTTGGCTGAATGTTGTTGAGATTACATGTGTTGCCTGGAACCATGGCAGCTATCTTGGGTCCATGAGGTGACAGGCCTGAAATCCAAGTCAGTGTTCAGAGAGTGGCAGGGCCATGAGACAGAGGGGGCCTGCGTGTTTGAAGATGAGTTGAGCTGCCAAACCAAGCCACTTCCTGTCTGGGACCTCCTCGTTAAGTGAGATAACAAACCCCTATGCCTGAGCATCCTAACCAACACAACACTTGAGAGATGGTCTGCACGGTGGTTCCCATAGCGGGCTTCTCTGAAGAAAAAAATGCCATGATGTATAGACTCCTCCCTGCCTTTTATATTACTGTGCTATCATCTCTCTTAGTAGAGAGAGACGGTAAGGGTAGAATATGTTGGTTGTTCACTAGATCAGAATTATGTGGTCACCACTACGAAGCAATTAAATGCAGAGAGCAGGCTACACTCTCTGTAATGGGGACATGGGGCTGGAGGTTAGGATTTGAAACATATGGCCAGTGAGCTCCCACTGCATGGAATCCCTCTCCAGTTTCTCTTGATTTTACCACCTAAATACCCCTCTCAGCTGCCCGTTTCTCTCCCACTCTGCTGTCACCACTGCAGTCTTTTACCAGGGCAATGATAGCCTCCATTGTCATTGCTAACTTGGGTCTAGCCTTGGCCTCTCTGGTTTCTTTCTCCCACTGCAGCCAGAGTGAGCTGTTAAAAACACAAACCTGATCGTTCGTTCATTCCCTGCTGAAAATCCTTGCCTGTCTTCACCCCTTCAGACTCCAAAATTGCTCAGGATACAGGTCTAACCCCTTTGTGGGGGGACCGCCCCTGGCTGCCCAACTGCCTCTCTGCTCCTCTTCCAGCAGGTCCAGGATGCTCAGCCACACGGCCCTTCCCTTAGCTCATGGTGGTCCTCTGGGCTCAAACTGTTTGTGTATGCTGTTCCTCCCTTCCAGAAGCCTGTTCCCACTGACTATGCCTGGGTAACCAGCCCTTGGAACTCAGGCCTCACTTCCGGAGAGCAGCCTTTCCCGGCCACTCCAGCAGGCTCCTCACACCGGGCACAGTTTTGGCTCCTGCTGGCTCCTATTTAATCACTGTTTCTCCCACAGAACCTTAAGCTTCATAAGAGCTGGGTCTCTGTGTATTCTGTTCATGTCATCTCCTCGGCCGTAGCACGGAACCATTCTGGAATGGATGATTGACATTGATTTTTTTGTTGTTTTCACTTTTTTCCCCTCATGGTTACCTGATCTTACTAAGTTCTTCTCTCCTCTTGAGTACAGAGAAATCAGGGAGGGTGTTGTGGCGTCAGATGGATTTGTAAGGATGGGGCTGGGGAGGTCAACAGAAAGGAGACAGCCCACGGTGGGAAGGATGGATGAGCAAAACCTCCAGTGGAGACTGTGTTTACAGACGGGCCCCAGCAGTGGACAGAAACCTGCCCCGGTCACCGGGATAGTGGGTACTTCAATTGTTAGTTCAACAAAGTACCGTTTGTTACATTTACTCTGGGACTGGTGTAAAGAAGACATGGAGACAGATGAGTAGGCAGCTGATGGATAGCTATAGTCGCTGGTGCTCTGGGCACTCAGGGAGGTGCACCTCACCCAGGCAGGAGGCTGTGGGGAGTCCCCAGACTCCCCCAGGAGGCATCATGTTTAAGGATGTGGGAGGGGAATGCTGGAGAAGGCACAGAGCCTGTGAGAGCCGGAGCACTCTGCACTGTATGGGGCTTGCCAGGTTGAAGCAGAGAGCTGGTGTGGAGCCAGATCCCGAGGACCTGATGCTGAGGTGAGCTCTATCCTGACAGTCATCAGGAGGCCCTGGATAAGCCCAGGTGGGGAGGGCCGTGGTCCCATTTGCAGTTTATTTCTCAATGTTGCTGCTTGAGCAGTTGTAGGGGGTTGAAGGGTGGCCTCCCCAAGCAAGGCATCCATGCCCCAGAACCTGTGCTAGCTTATTTGGGGAAAAGGGTCTTTGCAGGTGTGATGAAATTAGGGATAGTGAGATGCGATTGTCCTGGGTTATGGTGGCCCCTAAATCCAATGACAAGTGTCCTAATAAGAGAAGGGGAGAGGAAGCTAGGCGCAGTGGCTCACGCCTGTAATCCCAGCACTTTGGGAGGCCAAGGTGGGTGCATCACTTGACGTCAGGAGTTCGAGTCCAGCCTGGCCAACGTGGTGAAACCTCATCTCTATTAAAAATACAAAAAGTAGCTGGGTGTGGTGGCGAGTGCCTGTAATCCTAGCTACTTGGGAGGCTGAGGCACGAAAATTGGTTGAACTCGGGAGGCAGAGGTTGCAGTGAGCCCAGATTGCACCACTGCACTCCAGCCTGGGTGACAGAGCAAGACCTGTCCTCCTCACCCCCTGCCCCCCAATAAAAAGAGAAAGGGAGAAGAGACATAGATGGGCGGAGACCATGTGAAGTTGGAGGCCAAGATGGAGCTGTGCAACCACAAGCCAAGGGACGCCTGGAGCCACCAGAAACCAGAAGAGGAAAGGAAGGATTGCCTCCCCTCTTGGCCACCACTCTGAGCCTTCAGAGGAAGTATGGCCCTGCAAACACGTTAGTTTTGGTCTTTTGGCCTCCAAACCTGTTAGAGAATAAATTTCTGTTCTTTTAAAGTCACTTCGTTTGTGGTACTTTGTTACTGCAGTCCTAGAAAATGAGCACAATGATCTTTCCAAAATAAAAATCGACAGGCGCCACTCCTCTGCGGTCTCACAGGGCTCAGGCATTCTCCATTTGTGCAAAATCAAATCATATGCCTGGGCCTACATGGCCCTTCCTGTCCTGCCCTCCCCTGGTCTCCTCTCACACCGTGCTCCGTGCTCTGGCTGCAGCCTTGGTGGCTCTGTCAGACTCTGTGCTGCCCCTGGGCCTTTGCCTCGGCAGTTTCATCAGCCTGGAACATTCTTCCCTACCTGGCTCCCAACCTGCCCTCCCCAAAACCTCGCTCTGCCAGAGAATGAATGATCCCTCTGATCTCAGCTTGGCTGTCACCTCCTCCAGGAAGTCCTCCTCCACCTCCCAAGCCAGTGAGGAGTGCCTCCCTCAGGCTGTCAGGGCAGTTGTCACAGGGTATTGAAGTGTCCTCTTTCGAAGTCAGTTCTCAGAGAATGTCCTGCCTTGTTCCAGTGTAATCCTGGGGATGTAGCCCAGTATCAGCTGTTCAGTGCACTCAGTTATTATTTATTGAAATAATAGCTCAGATGTGGGCATGACCTGAGTTAAAGATAACGGTGCTGGGGCTGGGGAAGAGGGCTGCGGCAAGAGACGTGGGGAAGGAGGATGAACGGTGCATGGTGACCGGCTAGGGGAGGGCGTGAGTGACAGTGGAGGCCACCCTCTGTTGTCTGGCTTATAGCCAGGGGAGAGTGATGTCATTCAAACAGGGAAGATAAGAATGGCAACAGATTATTGATTTGGGCATATCAGCCAAAAATACACAGAACCCTCAATTTCTGCACAGTGGGGGAAATGACTTTTTTCCTTGGGGCATGAGAGGAGCCACTGCCCTCAAGTCGATCTCTTCCTGTTATAATGCCAGGACCACATGGATCTCACACTGCAAGATGAGACTCAGAGGCAGCTGGTAGCACAGGTCAGGAAAGGCACACACGCAGAGGTAGCATTCCTGGCCTGCAGGCAGTGACTGCTAGCGTTCCAGGTCATAATGGGTTCAAACAGATGTTCTCAAGTTTTGGCAAACTGGGAATCTTTAAACTTTGAGTAATTGAGAGCCATCCAAGGATGGACAAAAGGTGTAGATTCATGAGTGTCCTGGGTGGCAGAAAGCCCCCGGCTCATCTTAAATGTAGTCACAGCCTCGCCCAGATGGCCCCAGAGTCTGCTGCAGGCTTTGGTTGACTTGTCTCCTTGTCTGGACCATGCCCTGTCCGTGCCCGGCAGGTTGGATGGATGCATGAAGAAGTACGGAGAGACCTCTGACATGTTCTTATGCCCATATTGTCTACTAATCCATTAATGTTAAATTTAAAAAATAAATTAAAAATGTACATGCAATGGAATATTATTCAGCTTTAAAAGGGAAGGAAATTCTGCCACCGATTAGAACATGGGTGAACCCTGAGGACATTATGCTAAGTGAAAGATGCCAGTCATAAAAATACAAATATCCCATGATTCCATTTGTACAAGGAACCTAGAGTTGTCAGATTTGTATACAGAGAATAGAACGGTGGTTGCCAGGGACTGGGAGGCAGGGAATGGGGAGTTAGTGTTTAATCGGCACAGAATTTCAGAGCAGGAGTGCGAGAAAGTTCTGGAGAAGGACTATGATGATGGCTGCCTGAGCTTATGATGGTATTGGATACCACTGAACTGTACACTTGAAAATGGTTAAAATGGTAAACTTCATGTTATGCATATTTCACTACAATAACAAAATTGGAAAAAATATGTAAAACTTTTTTCGAAGAGCTAGAATGTACATGCTTCTACCCAACATTTGCCAGATTTCTTTAGCAAGCTAAGGAGAGAAAAAAAAATCACTTTGATCATTGCAAAAGGAGAGCCTGAGAACTCCCTACACTGTGTATAGAAAATATTTCAATGTAGATGGAGAGAAATGAAAGGAGCGGTTGGATCTGGGAGCAGGACAAGGGAGACATGGACGTACCCAGACCAGCACCACTCTTTGCCCCACAGCATGCTGCAGAGATAGGAAGTTAATACCAATTGACTTCTCTTTATTTAGTATTCATATCTATGTTTAAGTTGACATCTTTAATATTATAATTATTTATTTTTAGAGCTACGGAATAAGCTGCATATAGTTCTCATCCCATGATGTGGGCTTGGACATTCTCAAGTATTCCCTCTGTGGACTCTGGAGCAAGGATGTCCTCTTGGTGTAGTTCCGGGCTCACCTCACAATCGCAGTCTACCAGGGCCCTCCAATAAAACTGTTGGTGGTTGGCCGGGCGCAGTGGCTCATGCCTGTAATCCCAGCACTTTCGGAGGCCTAGGCAGGTGAAATACCTGAGGTCAGGAGTTCGAGACCAGACTGACCAACATGGAGAAACCCCGTCCCTACTAAAAATACAAAATTAGCTGGGCACGGTGGTGCATGCCTGTAATCCCAGCTACTCGGGAGGCTGGGGCAGGAGAATCACTTGAACCTGGGCAGCAGAGTTTGCAGTGAGCCAAGATCGTGCCATTGCACTCCAGCCTGAGCAACAAGAGTGAAAAACTCTGTCCCAAAACCAAAAAACAAACAAACAACAACAAAATAAAACTGTCGGTAGTGATGGAAGCTATTCAATATGGTGGCTATCAAACACTTGAGATGTGGCTAGTGAGATCGGAAAACTAAATTTGAAATTCTATTTAAATTTAAATCTAAATAGCTATATGGCTAGTGGCACCATTTTGAACTGCCCAGACTAGATTTTAAGTCCAGAGTGAACATGCCGGGTAGTACCCACCTTCTGGAGCGGGGCTAGAACTCTCCAGATGGCTCTGGCCTGGCTGTTGTCTTTTACATGGGCCATAGTGAGTTCTGGCTCCTTCTTAGAAGAAGATGCCTGACTATGTAGGGTGGGGCCCTACATAAAACACTGGACAGGCGCAGCAGAGACTAGGCCAGCCTTTTAAAGAGGCTCTCAGGGCTTACTTTTCTCCTGGACCTGGGGTTGAGAAGGACTGCTGTAAAGACAGGACTCTGTAAAGTAAAATTGATGCACTGAATCCAACCTTCTTTTTCCTTCCAAGGACATCTTTCTTTTTTCTTTTTTTTTTTTTTTTTTTTTGAGACGGAGTCTCGCTCTGTCGCCCAGGCTGGAGTGCAGTGGCCGGATCTCAGCTCACTGCAAGCTCCGCCTCCCGGGTTTACACCATTCTCCTACCTCAGCCTCCCGAGTAGCTGGGACTACAGGCGCCCGCCACCTCGCCCGGCTAGTTTTTTTGTATTTTTTAGTAGAGACGGGGTTTCACCATGTTAGCCAGGATGGTCTCGGTCTCCTGACCTCGTGATCCGCCCGTCTGGGCCTCCCAAAGTGCTGGGATTACAGGCTTGAGCCACCGCGCCCAGCCCCAAGGACATCTTTCTTGAACCTACAAAAGCATAGTAGGTGTTAGATGGAGTGACAGCCTATGGTAGACCAAGTCCTCTGATATAGGTCTTGCTCATCGACTGTTGGTATATAAGAAAAAGCCTTTATTTCATCATCTGAGATAGCAGTTCTAGCCAGTGTCCAAGCCATGACCAACCTTGTTTTCTTCACCATTACCCACATCACCATCACCCCCTCCTCATCACTGTTTCCACAACACTAGGAGGGACCTGATTTCCTGGCCAACCATGCCAGGCCCCACATGTGTGGGTTAAAACAAATAACCTTTAAGAGCCTACAAATACACACAGGTACACAGAATGTAGGTCATGCTTGGCACACAAAACCTATTCTGAGAACTTATGTGTAAATCAACTCATATTTTTAAGGCAGTACATAGCTGGCATTTTTAATAGAATGCAGAAAAGTACAAGCAAGAAAAGAAATATATATGATTCAGAAAATATAGAATAGAAATGCAATAAAGTACAGATGAAAAGTTCATCTCTTTCCCTTCTTCTTCAATTACCTCTTCAAAACGGCTATTTTGTTTTCTTGATTTCTTTCAGAACTTAAAGAAACACACCTGTAGGTATGTATATGTGTTCATGTCCATGCACACACACTCACACACACATAATTTACAGGGGGTTCAAAGTATACAGGCATGAGGACCGGCTTTTTCACGTGCTTTGAAAGGAGATTTTTACTCTCAGCACACTCAACACCTCTCCTTCTTTGTCCTGGCTGTATAGCATTTCATTCTATAGTGTTAAGGGTTAAATTGTGTCCCCCACAAAAAGATATGTAACTCCAGTACCTCAAAATGTAACCTTATATGTAGATGGTATTTACAAAGTAAGTAAAAATGAAGTCACTAAGTGGCCCTCATCCAAAATGACTGGTGTTCTTACTGTGAACAAAAGTTCTTTGAAAAAGAATTTGGAAGAAGACGACTTTATTCTAGCAAACAGTTTGCAAACTAGGAAAACACAGCCTTTGATATGAAACAAAAGTTTGTTCCAGAGAACAAAAGGAAGACAGGTTTTACAGCAAAAGTTCTTGCCCAGGTTCCCAATCAGGTCCATTTATGCAAAGGAAGGATTAAGACTCATTTAGTTCTGATTGGTTGACACAGCTGAGTTCTTATTAGTCAATGGAGCTGAGTGCCGATTGATAGATACAGCTGAGCCTTGATTGGCTAAGGCAGGTGCGTGCTGATTGGTTGGTTATGGTGAGCTCTGAAAGTCCCAAAGTTTAAAAGGTGTGGGTTTTTGGGAGAACATAGAGTACACGTGTGACCTCTAGTCAGCAAATGGCTGCTTGGCTCTATTTTAAATTTAGGCCCAGTTAGCCACTTGAAGAATTGGCTTTTTCAGGTTCACATTTGTTCACACGATAAAAAGGGGAACTTTAGACACAGAGAGAGGGAAGTTGATCTGAAGAGCACAGGGAGAAAATGACTGTCTACAGGCCAAGTAGAAAGGCCTCTGAAGAAACCAACTCTGCCAACACCTTGGTCTTGGACTTCCAGCCTCCGGTACTGTGAGACAATAAATCTCTGTTGTTTAAGCCACCCAGTCTGTGGTACTTTGTTAGGGTAGCCTGAACAGACTAACGTATATGGTGCATCATAATTTATTTTACTAATCTCTTTGATAAACACTTTGAATTCAAAAGAATAATTTTAATGCATTAGGTAATTGGAAAAAACCCCATTTAGTAAGTTGTATTTTTTGTAGAACAAATGATTATTTAGGGGGTGTGAATACTTATCCATTCATTTTTCAGACTGGATTATTTGCATTTCAACACATCAAGCTTTCTTAAAGTGAGTCCACCTATAAACCAGATGCCTGTGCAAGTAGACAAAGTACTATTACAGAGATTTCATATGTCATAGTGAGATCATGAGTGAAAGAGAGTCAGGTGGCATTATTAGGAATATTTTGGTTGCAAGTGACAGACACTACACTTAAACCAGTCTGAGAGAACAAGGAAACTAATTTTAAGGCTCTGTGTCCTGCAGGATCTAGGGATAGCTGGACATCAGGGCAAACAGACCAAGGACTCAAACACCCTCAGAACACTCTATTGCTAAATTTAGTCCTGTCCCTCTCTGGATATTTGATCAATTGTCCTTCTCTTCTAGGGATCAGTTTCCTCCACTTTTGTGGCCTGGCTTTGAAAGGTATCTGAGGGGCTCAGCTTGGATCAGGTGGTCACGCCAGGGCATATCCTGGTGCATCTTGAGAGAAGACTCACTATACTAATCTGACAGCAACCTCGGGCACAATTTGGATGATGGGAGTAGAGCAGCGTAAGGATGGGGGCTGGGGACTGTCAGTGTAAGGGGGGTGATGTTTGAGTGGCCATCACCTAGGGTCTCCTCATTGTTTTTGATGAAAATTTCCTGGAAGAGGTGGAATTTCAGCAGTGCCATCATTTGGAGAAAACCTAAGGCTTTGTAACACCCACCCCAAGGACTCTGGTCATGCCATTCTCTTGAGCCTTAGAGAAGACTCCCTAACTAAGTAGAGTCACCCTTGATAGGTACAGGCCACCAAATGTGCCTGTGCTCTGCAGCTGTGCCATCTTTCCAGGCAGAAGCAGAAAACAGCAGGCATGACTGCCGAAACAAGACTGGGCTCTGCCTGCAGGAAAATCCGGGCTGTGGTGGTGGCTCAGTGCCTGCCAAGCAAAATACCAGTTAGGAGATGTCGCTGGCATGCAATTTAAAGAATCATTTGACTAGTACTTGAGGTTATTTAGAAAAATACCTTTGGTCACATGCTTTCCAGAATGTTATGTACTTGAAATGAATCATCCCTACCCAGCCCAGAGCGATTTAATTACAATCCCCTCCCGTGTTACTTCTTTTAAAACTTGACCTTCTTTTCTGGTTGCAATTCAAATTCGGCAAAATATCAACTTGGTTTTCTTTTTTGGAAGCCGAGGAGGAATCTTTCTATAGCTGAACAGTTTCAGACAGGAAGAAGGGACCGAGTTCCACAGTGAGAAGCCTTGCAATATAGCAATGACTGCAGATTACCATTAATAACTGGGAAAATATCATTCGTCTGTGAGAGTTGTAAGATAATTTGTCTCAACATCGTACCCAGCTTGTAAGCAAAAACAAACATCTAAGGTAATACAAACAGACCAGGTTCCTAGTACTCTGGTGAGATTACGCCAGCCACACACTCTTGATGTGTGTGTCTCTAGGCGAGGGTCACTGTTCATACACAATGCTGGGGCTTTAGGGGTGAGGCACTTGATGTGAATTTTGCTTTGCTAAATCTGAGCATCCTCGCTGGCTTATGTTATTGTATTTGGAGAACCACCCGTGCCAAGGGTGTGTCCTCTTAAGTAAGCACCCATAGCAAGGCACCTCTTGCTTGCCTGAGCGCTCATGCATTGAGTGGGTAGAGATGCCTGCCTGCTGTCAGTCCTAAGGTTGTTGCTTCTGCTGGGCCCGGGATCCTTGTGGCCCGACATGGGCTGTGGAGACAGACAAGCCTGCAGTCACGTCTTTGCTTTGCCATTCACCTAAGCTCTCTGAATCTTAGCTTCCTCATTGGTTAAATGGGGATAATAATAATAGTGCCGACGTCATAGAGCTGTTGTGATGATTAAATGAGATCATCTATGTGTCTGCTGCAAATCAGGAGTTCAATAAATGGCAGTCTGTTCTGTAAAAACCACAACATCAGCTCGAATTGGAATCAAGTAAGTCTCCAATAAAACAAAAAGCAAAGGTTTCCAGTCATAAATCATAAGAAATAGCATTTTAGACTGATAGAATGCTGTTTACTTTGCAGTGCGATCACTTCCATTAGCTCATTGTATTTTTCTGCAACCCCCATGCGAGAGGCAGGACAAGGATCATCAGCCCAGCCTGTGGATAAAGCAGCTGAGGCTCAGACAGCCTTCATTTTTCCATGCCAAGTGCCAAGGGCAGACCCGGGCTGGGATGGTGCCCTATAAATGTGTAACTGATGGCACACAGGCCATTGCAGCAGTCTAGGCCACAGAACAGAGTGGCCAGCAGGGTGCAGGGTGAAGAAAGCATCCAAAACAACAAGATATCCGGACTAGATGTTAAGCTCCTAAGGGCAGGCATTGCAACTTGAATTTTTTCACAAACATCACAGTTTGTAGCCTGGACTCTGCATATGGTAGACAATGTGTACCATTTCTGCTCGTAAACCATGCCTGAGTTGCTCCGGTCAGCCTTTGTGACTGACTAGTCACACTTTAAAAGTTATAAATCAACCAAAGGCTTATTCATCTGAAGTACCAAAATGGGTCGTGCAGATGATTTCATAGAATGACCTTTGACCTTCAACCTGCAGATGATCAAGAACCAGGAGGACAGGCTCTGGGGTCAGACTTGGGTGAGTTCAGGAACCCTCTGAGCCTCGGTTTTCTCATCTGTAATGCAACATCAGTAATACTCACCTCGCAAGGCTGTTTGTGCAACTGAGAGAAAGTGGATATGAAATGATTGGCACATGATAGAGGCTTAACAATGTCGATCAGTGTTATTCCTTCTTAATCTGCTTTTTGGTTTCTGCTAGTCAAATTGTTTCCATCTCTGAATCTGAAGCAAACATCGCATGATTCAATAACATGTTGGACAAAGGTCTCACTCTCATTTTCTTTATGTTCCAAATGAGTTGTTACATCCAGGAGATGTTGACCCTAAATAACCACATTCGTGGATGTCAGTCAGGTGTTGATCAAAACCTATTGTTCTCGAATCAGCTCTCATAGGGTGAGAGTGGGAAAGTGGGAGAACTCGGCCAGGAATGGGAGAATGTTCAACTTGGCCATCTTTCCAGAGAGCCATTGTGGGTTCCGTGGGATCCAGAACCTTCCATCCTTTCCTGGCTTCCATCCCAGACCCCTTCTTCCCCAGGTCTCATTCTTGCTCACTCCCTCCTTTCCAAGAATCATGCTTGGGAGGGCACATATGCTCACCGGGGAGGGCACTTTCAGCTGTAGGACTTGACACTCTTGTTTTCTTAGGTATTTGAGATAGGAATGTTATTCACAACACCCAAGAGGGGCATCCCCTCTCAAGCGTCCATCAGCAAATGAGTGAATGAACAAAGTGTGGTCTATCCAATGTGGCCCATACAATGGAATATCATTCAAGATTTGTATACCATTTTAACTTTTTTGGGGGAGGGGTGGGAGACAAGAGTCTCTCTGTTGCCCAGGCTGGAGTGCGGTGGCACGATCTCGGCTCACCGCAACCTCCACCTCTCGGGTTCAAGCGCTTTTCCTACCTCAGCCTCCCGAGTAGCTGAGATTACAGGCACCCGCTACCACGATGATTAATTTTTGTATTTTTAGTAGAGGTGCGGTTTCACCACGTTAGCCAGGCTGGTCTCAAACTACTGGCCTCAAGTGATCTGCCCACCTTGGCTTCCCAAAGTGCTGGGATTACAGGCGGGACCCACTGCACCTGGCTTCAATTCCTTTGGCTGCCTACGCAGAAGTGAGATTGCTGGGTAATATGACAATTCCATTTTAATTTTGAGGGGAACTGCCGTACTGTTTTCCATAGCGGTGGCACCATTTTACACTCCCACCAACAATACACAAGGGTTCCGACTGCTCCACGCCTTTGCCAGTGCTTGTTATTCCCTGTTTTGTTTGTTTGTTGTTGTTTGTTTGTTTTCATAATAGCCATCTTACTGGGCATGTTTTAGAGGATTCTGAGCAGGAGAATGATGGGATCTGCTTTGTGTTTTTAAAGGCCACTGTGGGGAGAAGGAAATCCTACCTCACTGTGCAGGGTAGGAAGTCCTCATAATTTACTATCCCACCAAGGATAATTTTGAGAATGAGGCCTCTATGTGTAAGTACACAAGGACAGTGTGCCAGTTACATTGTTCTAGTCACACCAGACGTGTGGTCAGTTACGTTCGGGAGGCAAGAGCAGAGCAGCTCTGGAGGCCTGCGAGGAGGCTGTCGCAGGGAGGAGTGAGGGCGGTGGAGAAGGGGTGAGTAGGTGCCTCTACAACAGAGGGGTCGAATGCCAGGATTGATTACTCTAGTGAGAAGGGAGCCGGGATGGTAATCAGGGTGGGGAGGCAGGAAGCCACTCCCACCCCCAAGCAAGGAGAGGAAAGAGAAGGTGGTGTCGATGACTCTGAGGCCCCCATGGGTCTATCCTATGGGCAGTGGAGCCAAGGAGAGGTCTCTCTGCAGTCACTGCCCCTGACTGTCCCAAGGCTCCCCACTCTCCCCACCCCTATCTCTTACAACCTCCCATGGCTGAGCTGGGGGCTTGCAGAGTTCAGCCTCTTGCGACAGAAAGGACAGAGGGGAGGGACTGGGGCTGGCCCCATCCAGGCTCAGCACTTGGACTGGGAGAACCTAGGTAGACAGAATCAACAGGTCTGGATGGCTGCGGGTGTGAAGGAGAGGGCAGTGGAACTGAGAGGAGGCCAGTGATTCTAGACACAGCTCTGGGTAAATGGAGTTGCTTTTCCTGAGGTGGGAGGTGGGTCGGGAGAGCAGGGAGAGTTGGTTACAGGGGTTCACCCTACCCTAATCCATTCAGCTGCATGTTCGTTTTGTGCAGTTTTCTGTCTGAGTTTTTTTTTTTTTTCTTTTTTCTTTTTTTTTTGTTTGAGACAGAGTCTTGCTCTGTCGCCCGGGCTGGAATGCAGTGGCAGATCTCAGCTCACTGCAAGCTCTGCCTCCCAGGTTCTCACCATTCTTCTGCCTCAGCCTCCCCAGTATCTGGGACGACAGGCGCCCGCCACCACGCCCAGCTAATTTTTTTGTATTTTTAAGAGACAGGATTTCACCATGTTAGCCAGGATGGTCTCGATCTTCTGACCTGGTGATCTGCCTGCCTTGACCTCCCAAAGTGCTGGGATTACAGGCGTGAGCCACTGCGCTGGCCTGTTTGAATTTTATTTACATAATAAAGTGGTCAATTAAAACAAGAAAGGAAAGAGGGAAGGAAGGAAGGAAGGAAGGGAGGGAGGGAGGGAGGGAGGGAGAGAGAGGTGGGCTGTTTGGACACTGAGGGAGTCTAACATAACACTTTTCTCTGTGCCTCTGACAGATTGAGACAGATCAACACTGTAGTCCTCCATTCTTGGGCAAGAGAGGCCCCAGGCTTTGCCTCAGTGATGACTGGGAGCTGAGGACTGGGGAGGCAGAAGGAGAAAGGTGCTTCCCCACCCAGGCTGTGAGACACTCAAAGAAGGGTAAAGGGGGCAAAGACAGATCCAGGCAAAGGAGAAGCCAGAATCACTGGGTCCCACAGGAGAGCGGGAGGCAGCAGCTACTGGAACCCTGGCGGCTGGGTGAAGACAAGCAAGTAGGTGAAGGCAGCTGGCCCTGGGGATGCAGCATCAGGCTGGGGCAGGGCAACCTGCAGCATATTGTCCGTGGGCCGTAGAGCCTGCGGCTGCAGGCCGTCCTCATTTGGGAAAGCTTTGCTGCCTCCTCCTCCTCCTCCTCCTCCTCCTCCTTCTTCATTATTATTATTATTGCTATTTGGTTTTTAGAAGAGACCAGATCTCACTATGTTGCCCAAGGGGGTCTCAAAATCCTGGGTTCAAGTGAACCTCCCACTTCGTCCTCCCAAAGTGTTGGGATTACAGGCATGAGCCACCGTGCCTGGCCTGCTTATTGTTTTAGAAAACATTTTTCTTGACTTTATATTTTAAGCAGAACTTACCACTAAGTCCTCGTGTAAAGGACATTGAGTTACACACGGCACAAGGCCTGCGTCATCAGTTTTGCAGAAGACTTCAAGAATATTCAGTTTTACATTGTTTATTGTTTTTTCATATATCCCCAACTAAAGCTAAACTTGTATTTTGAACAGCGTATAACCCAGTACTGAGTACGTGGCTGGCCTGTTGATAGAATGAAGATTTATTTTTACCTATTTTTAAAAAAATGTTTTACTTGGGATGATGACATTGGCACTTGAGAAAAATGCAGCTCCTAAGATATGCTTTGCTGGGGAAGCAGGTAAGCCTTTGTGGGAAGAGCTTTTCTAATCCCCTGAAAGCAATCTATTTATATTCTAAAATCCAAGTTTTTAAGGAAGTGTATCATTATTATAGCTTGCATAACTACAATTATGTCAGAGAACTATTTCTACTGCCCTAGAATCATCTAACCATGTTCCGAGGCCTCCATCCTGACAGGTGGAGTTTGCAAACCGAATTTCTCTCTGCATTAGCTGTGCACCGACTTTCCTGTAATTCCTGTCAGTGGCCTCTTTGTTCTAGGATTGTGCAACCGAATAACACAGGGGAGTGATTCTTGCTTACTTTCCCTCTTAATAATTGTGAATGTGGCCTTTCAAGCCTTGAAACTCATTTCCTCTCCTGGCTCTCATTGCCCGTGAGACAACCACAACCTGGACATCATCAGCTCAGCTTGAGGGGAGGCGGCAGAGAGAGGCAGAGGGGAGCACCTTCTCGTAGACCCACCCTGCCAGGCTGTGTGGGCAGAGGGCACTGTGGAAACTGGGCAATGCCAGCCTCCCAGAAGGTAGGGTTTGGAACACAGGCAGAAACGCAGGAAAGGGCAAACTGTCCCAATGAAAGCACTGTCCAAGGAGGAAGGAGTTGATTGAGAGGAGGCAGTTGAGAGGGAGAGAATGCTGTAGGCTGAGGCAACCAGGAAAGGACGGGGCTGGCCTAGGGGAAAGACGGGGTGAAAAGCCAAGAGACTCTGTCCACTGGCAGGAGTAGAGGGTGGAGGAGTGGTGAGAGAGAAGGCTGGAAAGGTCAAGGCAGGTGCAGGCAAGATTGTAGAGAGCCCCATGCCGGATGAAGGAGTTTGGACTCTGCCCCCAATTAAGTGGTCACCAGACCTCTGGATTTCACAAATCACTGATTTTTTTTTTTTTCTTTTCTTTTTGAGACAAGGTCTTGCTCTGTTGCCCAGGCTGGAGTACAGGGCCTGATCACAGCTCACTGCAGCCTTCATCTCCTGGGCTCCAGCGATCCTCCTGCTTCAGCCTCCTGAATAGCTGGGACTACAGGCACATGACGCCACAGTCAGCTCATTTTTAATTTTTTGTAGAAATAGGGTCTTGTTCTGTTGCCCAGGGTCATCTTGAACTCCTGGCCTCAAGCAATCCTCCCACCTGGACCTTCCAATGTGCTGGGATTATGGGTGTGAACCACTGTGCATGGCACGTTTTTTTTTTTGGAGAAGTAGAGCTAAGGTGGAGAGGAACGAACATGGTTGCCAACTTAATTTTTCCACGACACACACAGTGAACCCCCATCCACTATCAGTCTGCTGTCACAAATGAGGAGAAATCTGAACACCCTTCAGAAAAAACACAGGAAGAGCAAAATGTCGAGCTAAAGGAGAATACCTCTGCAGAAGGACAGCGGGCAACCTTATATCTCGCGTGTGCCCGAGACTGAGAACATCATCTCAGGCTGGTGTGTTACACAGACAAGCTCCGCCAGGGCTGTGGGAGCTGTGGGGCTGTGTCTCTAGTTGGGGGCCAAAGCCTTGGGTTCCCAGGCAGACTGGGGGTCAAATGGGCTGAGTACTGGAGTGGTGGGGGGCTGTCAGGAGACAACTTGGAGGCTGCTGTCTGAACCTTTTTGCCCCTGAAATCCCATCCTCTAGTGCAGCTATCACCCATGTATACCCTTGTGTACCCCTAGATTGTGAGTGGGCTCTGACTGCTTCCCGGCTTCTACCTCCTTCCCTGTAATCCATCTTCCACATAGCAGCTAGAATGGGCCTTGACAAAAGTGCATGGATCATGTTCCCTACCAGCAAACACCTGCCATAGCTCTCCAGTGGGGGTAGCGTAAAGTTCAACTCCTGGCCCTGGCCAGAGGCCCTTGGAGCAGCATCTGTCTGCAGCTCTGACATCAAAGGACCCCCCATCTTGCAGGGATGTCACTGGCTGGAGGTAGTTCAGCTCTCTAGGGAGCCACGTACTGGGCCATCGTGTTCTCGGTCATGCTCCTCCTCTGTCGGGAGCATATGCCTTCTGCTCTTGGCCCCGTGAACTTCTCCTGATGGTTAGGACTGGCTGACATAGAACTCCCACCGAGGGTTCTTCTGGACGCCCCTTGCTAACGAGGCCCCTGCTGTCTTCCTCACATCACTCGTGCTCTTCCTTCATGGCATTTACCATAGTTGGGGTGTTGAGGGTCCCCAAAACCATCCCTACATTTGAGATCTGGAAGGATGCACAGGACTTGGCATATAGTTGTGTTAACAGCTAAGATTGATGACAGTGACGTAGCGAAGATCCACAGCTAGATCACAAGGGAAAAGAAGCAGAGTCTGGAGAACATGTGGGTGGTTTCCCGATGCTCTCCCTCCCCTGGGGGGTCCCACAATGCACACGCCTCCCCCAGCAGTGAAAATGCAGCAGCACGTGTGTGAGGATTCTGCCCATGGAGCCCAGTAGAAACTCAGCACCAAACATTTTTCTTGGGGACTGTTTATCTAGGCACCCTCTGCCTAGCACATGCCGAAATTTCACACGCCTAGAAGGAAGGCGGTGTTCAGCCTAGACCATATCATTTGCATAGCTAGGCACAGGGAGTCAGCTCATCAGCTAGCTGTTGACTGGGAGCATGCTGGGAGCCAGGTTCCCAGATGCCAGTCAGGGGCCACCTTGCAAGCAGGTATGCTTGGTTCTCTTTCCTGTGCCATTTGTAATGAGACCTTTATCTCTCTGTCTCTTTGGGTATGGCCTGTTTCGCGTACTAGGCTGTCAGCAGTGGGAGAGCAGGACCCCCGTCTGCATTATCCATGATTCCCAGCATCAGGCACACAGCAGGACTCTGAGAACTTAAGAGCAGAGGAGTGTCTGCAGGGGTCTGAGTCCTTGTCCACTACTTCTGATCCATAAGACTTCAAACAAGCCCCTTAGCTTCTCTTGGCCTCAGTTTTCTTATCTATCACAAGGGGATAATAATAGTCCTTCCTTACAGAATTGCTGTGATTGCTGTGTTGCTATTATTTGTTCAATGGATGCAACCTGAGATATGGGCCTGGACTCAGTTGACAGATACAGAAATGGAAACCCTGAGTGAATTCCAGAGCTATTTATTAGGGAGAATTGAAAAACAAACAAACCAAAAGGTGGTTAGTCTTGGAGGCCCAGGAAGGAAGAGAATGAGGAGAACTGAAGTTTTAGGTCTGAGTGGTTAGAAGAAAAGACATCAGTAGAAATGTGGTTGTTGAGTTTGGGACAAGGACAGATGTTGATACATTTGGACCAGTCCCCCATAGTCCTCATTCCTAACCATCAGCCGTCTGGTCATCAATAGACCATGTAGGTTCTCAGTCCCCTCTTCTGGAGGAGCAGACTGGATTTGGGAGGAGGCCCTTATGAGAAATGCCCCGCCCTGTTGGCGTGTGCAGAGACCCTGGTCTTTGCCTTCTCTGGCCACTCATCCCTTCTTCTTCCAGGGACATCCACCCTGCCCTGGCCCGTGTTGCTGCAGTGGCCATGTTCTGCTCCATGGGACCCACCTTGGTCTTGCTCACTGGATCGGGGCACCTTAGGGTTGGTTGGCCAGAGGACTCTGACCTGTGATCCTGGTCTGAAACGATGAGCTGGGCTGCCAAGGTTTTTTTCACAGGAATTTGGAATAGGGCTGGTTAGCAGTAAGCTTCCAATTATAAGGGTGCAGTGGGGCTGATGTGGGGGCCAGGGCAAGCCTTTGAGAGTCAAAGTTATGAGGAAGAAGAAATGGCCGTGTACAGGGCGAGGATGTGAGGACAGCCATCAAAAGACTAAGAGAGAGACACCCCTTAGCTCCGCTTTGGGCTCGGATGGTTTCTTGAACCAGTTTCAGTGCACATGCATTTTAGAACCTGAGACAATTTAATCAAGCCACTTAGAGTTTGGCTTCCACACTTAAACTTGAATACAGACTCTGTCCCATGCAAACTGTGTGACCCCAGGCAAGCCCCTTAAGCTCTTTGAACTTCAGTTTCCTTAGTTGTGTAATAAGGGGAATAATATTGCCAATTTCATAAGGTTATGGTGAGCCCTAAATGAAACCTGGCTTGTAAATGGCTAAGCACAGTTTCTGGCATATTGTAAGTGTTTAAAAACATTAGACAGCATTACAATATAGTCATGCACGGGGATACGTTCTTAGAAATGGGTTGTTAGGTGATTTACCCTTGTGTGAACATCAGAGAGTGTACTTACAGAAGCCTAGATTATCTAGCCAACTACACACCTAGACTATGTGGTATGGCCTATTGCTCCTGGGCTAACTTGTACAGCATGTCACTGTACTGAATATTGTAGGCAACTGGAACACAGTGGTAAGTACAGTCATACACTATATAATGATGCTTTGGTAGATGACCATATATGAAGGTGGTCCCATAAGATTATGCTGGAGCTGAAAAATTCCTGTTGTCTAGTGATTTGTGTTATAATTGCCTATGGTATTTGGTTCAGTAACATACTTGTAGCTTGGGGGCAGTAGGCCATATCACATAGCCTAGGTATGTAGTATGCTGTACCATCTAGATTGTGTAAGTACACTCTGTGATATTCATACAACAACAGAATTGCCTAATGGTACATTTCTTGGGATGTATCCCCATTGTTAAGCAATGCATAACTGTATTTGCATATCTAAATATATCTATACATATCAGGTACTATGCTTAGTACCTGGGTGATGCGTAATCTATATGCCACCCCTGTGACATGAGTTTGCCTATATAACAAACCTGTATATGTACCCCTGAACATAAAAATTAAAAAAGGCCAGGCGTGGTGGCTCACGCCTATAATCCCAGCGTTTTGGGAGGCCGAGATGGGTGGATCACAAGATCAGGAGTTCACCACCAGCCTGGCCAAGATGGTGAAACCCTGTCTCTACTAAAACTACAAAAATTAGCCAGATGCAGGGGCAGGCACCTATAATTCCAGCTACTTAGGAGGCTGAGGCAGGAGAATTGCTTGAACCCGGGCAGCGGAAGTTGCAGTGAGCTGAGATCGCACCACTGCACTCTAGCCTGGGTGACAGAGTGAGACTCCGTCTCAAAAAGAAAAAGAAAAAAAAAAAGTTTAAAAAAAGAGAAATTAGGGCATAATGAAAAAAAAAATCATAGAAACATAGAAAAGACACAGCAAAATACTGTGTAAAAGATTAAAAAAAAATGGTACATCTGTGTAGGGCAGCTCCACTATAATCTTATGGGACCACCGTTGTAATATGTGGTTTGTCATGGGCTCAAATATCATTATGCAAGGCAGGGCTATATTTTCATAACTTTATTTTGTGATGTCAGTCAGGTGGCTCTCTGTTTCTGACCACAACAAAGCAAAACACTGACATGATGGATGATTCTTTCCTTGTGAGAAGGATTCTTCTAGGGAAATTATAGTTCTTACTGCTTCAGCTTCCAGGGTTCCTCCACCTTACTGTACAGAACGCATACTGGCATTTAGCAGTATTTTCCTGACAGCTGATGGCAGTCAGCTCTTTCAAAGCATTCAGATTTCTATTTCCATGTTTTAACTGCAATTAGAATGCTTCCATCAATTTCCACACAGTCCATTTGGTGAATTTTAGTTTCTCTCTGAGTCTGACTATACATAAAGGATGGTAACAGTCTGTTAAAATCTCTTTAACAGATTTAACACGAGATTTTTTGACCAATGGAAGTGTATTAATTCTCATAATACTACTTAATGTGTGTTACAAGCGTCCGTGATCTATTTAGGATTTAGAAAAATGGAGGCCTTAAGAGAGGAAGCAGTGCAAAAGGAATAGCACAGAGCAGAGCCTTCCAGAGCCATCAGGTCTGCAAAATCCATATACTCCCTCCCACTGCCCTGAGCCGCCCTCCCCAAGTTAGAGACACCAAGCCTCCTTCATCCATTTGGCAAAGTATCTTCCTGCCTCTAAGATGAACCGTTCCATTAAAGTTGTGATGAAAATGACATTTCTTCCCATCAAAGAATTTAAACTTGTTTTAATGATACAGCTTTTAAATGCATCCAATGAAATAAGACTCGGGGGACTTGGAGAAGTGCATTTGCTCTCAGCATATTATATTCTTATTACAGCTTCCTCTCTCAAATCTTTTTATCAGGGGAGTTATGCACTCTTTGGTTAACACAATTGAATATAACCTTTTGACAAAAACATAGTATTTTAGGTTGTGGATGAATGCCTATGTTAAAAGATTGATTTTTTTCTAACACCATCTTCTGATTAAAGTGGACCGGCCATTTTCTCTCTCCTGGGCTGTTGCATGTGGCTTCCTGCAGGTCTCGGTTATTCCTGTCTCTCTCCTCTTCCCATTTATCATCTACTCTGATGAGCTCTCAAAAACCGAATCTGATGCTTTTGTTAAGAGCTGTTGCTGGCTTCTCCCTGATCGGGTTAAAATCTAGCTTCTTTAGCACATCTTGGGAGGCCTTCAGCGCTCCTTCTCCCTGCCCTTGGCCATGCCTCCATCCTGCCAGCCACCTTCAACTTGCTCCACTCCTGGTTAACTCCCGTCCTCAGTACAACTCTTTTCTTTGTTTATAAATCCCTTCCTGGCCGGGCGCGGTGGCTCAAGCCTGTAATCCCAGCACTTTGGAAGGCCGAGACGGGCGGATCACAAGGTCAGGAGATCGAGACCATCCTGGCTAATACGGTGAAACCCCGTCTCTACTAAAGAATACAAAAAACTAGCCGGGCGACGAGGCGGGCGCCTGTAGTCCCAGCTACTTGGGAGGCGGAGGCAGGAGAATGGCGTGAACCTGGGAGGCGGAGCTTGCAGTGAGCTGAGATCCGGCCACTGCACTCCAGCCTGGGCGACAGAGCCAGACTCCGTCTCAAAAAAAAAATAAATAAATAAAATTAAAATAAATAAATAAATAAATCCCTTCCTGTGGTTCTCTGCCTCTCAGGTCAAGGCATCCTTTAAATTGTTCTAACTCTGACACCAACTACTTCTTCCGCCTTTCTCCTGGGCGTGTTGTTTACTCCTCTCTCTATAGCACTCATCTTGCTGAGACTGTAGGTCTGGGGACAGAGACAGAGTTGACATAGAATCCTGGGCAGGGCTGACCCAAAGCAAAATTGTGAAGAAAGCCAAATACTGTCTTGAGCTTCTCCTCACCTTTCTTTATTATCACAGTGATTGCTGTTCTTTTTTTCCCTTTATTTTACCACTTCATTGAAATGTAATTTACATACCATAAGTTCGTCCCTTTAAAGTATACAATTCAATGGATTTGATTCTAGTAGACAGATAATCCCTGACTTATCATGGTTCAACTTAGCATTTTTTGACTTTACAATGGTGAAAAAAGTGATACATATTCAGTAGAAAGTGTACTTCAAGTACCCATACCACCATGCTGTCTTTTGCTTTCAGTACTGTATTCAGTAAATTGGATGAGAGTTTTATAATGTGGCTCTTTGTCTCTAATAATGATTGTCTTCAGGTCTATTTTGTCTGATATTAGTGTTGTCACTCTAGCTTTCTCATCTTCCCTCCCTTTTACTGTTTGTATGCTTTCCATCCTTTGACTTCAACCTAATTGTGTCTTTCCATCTTAAGTGTGTCTCTTATCAACTAGTTGGTTAGCTCAGTTGGTTAGAGCGTGGTGCTAAAAAAGTATGTCTCACTATGTTGCTCAGACTATTCTCAAACCCCTGGCCTCGAGTGATCCCCCTGCCTCAGCCTCCCAAAGTGCTGGGGTTACAAGCATGAGCCGCTGCACCCAGCCCAAAGTTTATCTTTGATGTGTCTCTCACTGGGGCTGCAGGAGGGATGGGGTGAATGTGGTGGTGGCAAAGGGCCTAGACATCTATTGGAAGTTAATTGTTAAGTACTGTGGAGTCCTGCCAAAACTTAGTTCAGCGTACTGCCCTCCCGGCAGTATGTGAACTTTCCTTATGCCCATCATTGAACTTTATATAACTAATGGAATCTCAAAGATGACCTTGTGCTATGCACCCACTTTCAAATGAGAACCCAGGGTAACAGGAAAGTTGTGTTCTCAGGGTAACACAGTTTGACATAGAGGCTAACTCTCACACCCTGTAGTATGTCGTTCTCCCCAAATTTCCCACTATTCTTTTCCATGCTAGAAAAGGCATGGGAGACCAATATGTGGATCTGTATTTGTGGAGGACAGCCAAGGACAGAGGTGGATAGGGCTTGGGTTTAGAAAATAAGAGTTCAGGTCTGATTCTGCCACCAAGAACTATGTGATTTTTTTTCAAATTTCTTCATATTTTTTGAACCTTGGTTCCTCTAGTCTAAGTGTTAGTGATAACACCTATCCAAGTGAGTGATTGGGAGGATTAAGGGAAATAATGTATGTGAACCCCACATGTATACTCTTAGCAGCCACAAGAGTGAAAAAAAATTTAAAAGACTATGACTTTGGGGTTTCTTTTTTTTTTTTGTTGTTGTTGTTGTTTGTTTGTTTTCTGTTTGTTTGTTTGGTTTATTTGTAAAAACTAAACTCATACAAGAAAATATCTTTTAAGGCAACACATGAAAAGAGAGGAAAAAAATTCCCTTAGGTTAAAAAAAAAAGTAGTATGTTTTAGTTCACCCTAGCTATGGACAAATGAGTCGCAGCTCATCTTCATGACTGAGGACAGAGTTAGGAGCCGAATTAGAGAATATTCCAATAGAATTTTAGCCTCCCTCCTCTTTTAGACTTGGAAAGCCTGAGCAGATGGAGAAAGTATGTTTGGTTTGTGCACTTAATTACCTCATTATTTTGCTTCTCTCTTTTGTTACATATTAAGCATCAAGCACTGTAGTAAGATCCGAGTAGTCAAGAGTGACTGAAGCCCCACTCTCAGCTCTTACCTGTTCTAGATCTGCAGTTGATGTCACTGAAAGAATGTTCTGTCTGTATCAAACATAAACAAACTCATGGGTGGAGTAGCATGACATAACAGATCCTTGTTATGGGCTTAATTGTCTCCCCTCTAAATTCATGTGGTGAAGTTCTAACCCCCAGGGCCTTAGAATGTGACTATTTTTGGAGACACATTCTTTACAGAGGTAATTAAGTTAAAATGAGGTCATGAGAATGGACCCTAATCCAATATGACTAGTGTCTTTACGAGAAAAGGAGATTTGGAGACAGACATACACAGGGGGAAGACCATGTGAAGGCACAGCAAGAAGATAGCCATCTAAAAACCAAGAAGATCATGCCTGTAATCCCAGCACTTTGGGAGGCCAAGGCGGGTGGATCACCTGAGGTCAGGAGTTCGAGACCAGCCTGACCAACATGGAGAAACCCCGTCTCTACTACAAATATGAAATTAGCTGGGTGTGGTGGTGCATGTCTGTAATCCCAGCTACGTGGGAGGCTGAGACAGGAGAATTGCTTGAACCCAGGAGGCGGAGGTTGCGGTGAGCCGAGATTGCACCACTGCACTCCAGCCTGGGCAACAAGAGTGAAACTCCGTCTCAAAAAAAAGCCAAGAAGAAAGCCCTCAGTGTAAACCAACCCTACCAAAGTCTTGATCTCAGGCTTCTAGCCTCAAGAATGGAGAGAAAATAAATTTACATTGTTTGAGCCACTCAGTGTGTGGTAATTGGCAGCCCAAGCTAATCAATACAATTCTCCCCCAGGACTGACCACTGGGGAGATTAGTACTGCCGTGGTAGGTTAATGCAGCATTAGCCTGCAGAATTTAACTCATATTGAAATGTTAATAAACGTCTTTGTGTTAGTCAGGGTTCTCCAGAGAAAGGGAGCCAATAGGATATGTATAGATACATATAAGAGAAGACTAATTATGGTAATCAGCTCACACAATTATGGAGGCTGAGAAGTCTCATGACCTGCCATCTGCCAGCTGGAGACCCGGGAAAGCTGGTGGAATCATTCAGTTTGAGTCTGAAGGCCCAAGAACCAGGGTAGGGGGGCCAATGGTATAAATCTCGGAGTCTGAAGGCCTGAGAACCAGGAGAACCAAAGCCTGAGGACAGGAGAAGATGGATACTCAACTCAAAGAAAAAGAGAATTCTCTCTTCCTCCACCTTATTGTTCTACCCAGGCCTCAAAGGATTGACTGATGCCTGCCTACTCTGGTGAGGGAGGTCTTCTTTACTCAGTTTATTGATTCAAATGCTCATCTCTTCCAGAAACATCCTCACAGACACACTCAGAAACAACACTTGATAATGATAATTCTTACATTTAATATAATGATTGTTATATAGAAACAATAAAGGTTATAAATTCTATGTATGGAGAAAAGAGTGGAAGGAAATATAGTACTTCACACCATTTTTTTTTGAGATGGAGTCTTGCTCTGTTGCCCAGGCTGGAGTGCGGTGGGCATCTCTTAGCCCTGCCAAGCTGACACGTGAAACTAACCATCGCAGTATTATGGTGCTGGGAACTGTCAAAACAACATTTTATTAATCTAGCTGTATTGTACCCAAGGCTGCAGGTCTCTCCCAGCGCCTCGCACACGTGAAGGATGGAACAGAGCTTCCTGTTCCTCTCTAAAGGAAAGACGAAGCGTTGGTGCAGGAATAGAACAGCCACTCACCATCAAACCCTGAGTTATGACACAGGGTTTGAAGTCTGCGCATGCACACATACACGCACACGCACACACAAAATGCTACAAGGTTAAAGGAAAAGAGATAATTCTTACATTTAATATAATGATTGTTATATAGAAACAATAAAGGTTATAAATTCTATGTATGGAGAAAAGAGTGGAAGGAAATATAATACTTCACACCATTTTTTTTTTGAGATGGAGTCTTGCTCTGTTGCCCAGGCTGGAGTGCGGTGGCACAATCTCTGCTCACAATCACCTCTCCCTCCTGGATTCAAGCGATTCTCCTGCCTCAGCCTCCCAAGTAGCTGGGATCATAGGTGCCCGCCACCATGCCGGGCTAATTTTTTGTATTTTTAGTAGAGACGGGGTTTTGTCATGTTGGCCAGGCTGATCTCCAACTCTTGACATCAGGTGATCCACCTACCTCGGCCTCCCAAAGTGCTGGGATTACAGGCATGAGCCACCGCGCCCGGCCCACACCATTTTTGGTAATTGTTTTGGAAGCTGGTATTACAGCTTATTTTTCTTTTCTTTTCTATTACTTGCTTTTCTGAATTTCCCATATTTTCTATAGTAGGTATATTCACTGTTCTAATAGAAATAAAATCAATAAACTGTGTCTTTTTTGAAATAAAATCAATAAACTGTGTCTTTTTTAAAGATCTCAAGTTTGACAATGATTTCTGGGGTGTGCAACTGTCTGTTCCCACTTCAGCATCTTTTCTCAGATATAAAGCAAGTAAAAGAGGCACCTAAAAATTTTCCGTTATTCAGATCTGGATGATTTGAATCTTATGATGATTCTTTATACTTTCTAAGAAAAGAAAGCATTTACAAAGTAAATTTGTACTCAAACCAGTTCAGTGACTAGTCTATTTTAAAACTCAAGTTGTTTCTAAGTACTTAAAGAAGCAACAAAACCCATCTACTTTAGCAGCATCACATCTGCATATAAAAAATGACCTCGGCCGGGCACGGTGGCTCAAGCCTGTAATCCCAGCACTTTGGGAGACCGAGACGGGTGGATCACGAGGTCAGGAGATCAAGACCATCCTGGCTAACACGGTGAAACCCCGTCTCTACTAAAAAATACAAAAATCTAGCCGGGCGAGGTGACGGGCGCCTGTAGTCCCAGCTACTCGGGAGGCTGAGGCAGGAGAATGGCGTAAACCCGGGAGGCGGAGCTTGCAGTGAGCTGAGATCCGGCCACTGCACTCCAGCCTGGGCAACAGAGCTGGACTCCGTCTCAAAAAAAAAAAAAAAAAAAAAATGACCTCTTGGCTGGGTGTGGTGACTCACACCTGTAACCCCAGCACTTTGAGAGGCCAAGGCAGGCAGATCACCTGAGGTCAGGAGTTCAAGACCAGCCTGGCCAACATGGCAAAACCCTGTTTCTACTAAAAATACAAAAATTAGCCAGGTGTGGTGGCTTGCACTTGTAATCCCAGCTACTCAGGGAGGCTGAGATAGGAGAATTGCATAAACCTGGGAGACGGAGGTTGCAGTGAACTGAGACTGGGCCACTACACTCCAGCCTGGGCGACAGAGTGAGACTCAATCTCAAAAACAAAAACAAACAAAAAACCCCAGCTATTTCTGACATATTCATTAAAGGGATGCTCAGAGGACCCCTTCGTAGCAAGACTTGATCTTCTGTTACTGTATGCCTAGAATATTAGCAAACATGTATAGTACAGTTTATAGCCACTGTTCTAACAAATAATTTCACATACATTAACTCAATGTGACCCACCCGAGTCCTGTAAGAGAAAAACCATTATTAACCCCGTTTTTCCATGAAGGAAACTGAGGCACAGAGAGGTGAAATAACATAGTAAGTGATGGAGCTGGGATTTAGAACCCTGCCAGTCTGGGTCCCAAGCCCTCTCTCTTAAACTTTCTGCTACGGAGGGGACTTGGGGTAACAACCTCTCAAAGCTTTGGCAATGTGGCTTGGTGCCAGGACCTCATCTCTTCTCCTTTTCTCCTTGCCGGTGAGTTAGTGAACCTTACTCTTTGCCAGGTGGGAGTGTATTGAGGTAGAATGAGATTGCTAATTGCATATCCCTGAGGACGGGAAAACTGCTCTGTTGGTAGCAGTATCAGCTCATGCCCCATCTCCATTGTTCTTTCATTGAGATTTCTAAAATTCTGCAGGACTCAGTTAAAAGTTTCCATCGGTTCAACTGAACTCCGATCACATGCCTCTCTCTTCTATTCATTTTCTAATGACTTTCTCAGGTTAGAGCCACCCGATTTAACAGAGAAAAAGTTGGTAGCCTTATAATAAATCTTGGGAAAGTGTAGAGAAAACACTCCCTTGCTGCCTTTGGTAAATTGAATAAGCAAATAAGTTCATGTTCTTAGAAGAAACTCAATTCTTAGAAACTCTTCCCCTTCACACAGCTGTGAGGACAATTGTAGATTAATTAATTGAAGTGCATTGGAAGAGATATATACTAGAGAACATTTTCCAAAGATGGCTTTGTCAGGGTTTTAAATTGAAACCGTTGATGGAAAAGTCTATTTCGGTGACTAGTCCATTGAGCAGTCTTCTCATTTGTATGCATGGGAAATCCCAGCAACCCATCCGCCGGGCTGGTCAAGAGGCTGCTGAGATGTTCTTTGCCATTTGCTTTCTCCTCCGGTGGAAGCCTGAGACACAGAGACAAGTCTAGGAGTTTCTTTGTTATTTATCTTTGATGAAGATCTTTTCCACAGCCAGAGAAGTGTCCCAGTTTATGTGTGGGGTCAGCCAAGGTTAGTCCAGATGGCTGGCTGGGCAGCTGATTCTAGTGTCTCCAGTCTTGGGTGGCTGTGGCTGGGATAGGGAGGGCAGGGCGTCAGGGTCCTTCCTGAGCGTTGTGATGGAGGATCCTCTACCCTGTGCAAGGAATTCAGCCAGAGATTAGATTCTAGAGCAGTGTATTCAATGTGGATAAGGTCGGAAGCCAAAGAACAGACTGCCATTCGGGAGAGAAGGACCAGGAAGCCAGGTGCAGAGTTATTGGCCTCCGCTTTGCTTGTGGCTGGTTGACTGGGGGAGCTGCCTGAATTGTCCCTTGAGTCTGTGGTCTGAGATATCAGCTGAAAGGTTGCCTGCCCATTTCTCTGCCACCAGGAAGTTCTGGGGCCCACACTTTGGCCGCTTTTGAAGCTCTTTCCCCTAAAGGAAGCCAGCTGAAGCTGTGATTGCTACTTCACTGTTTAATATTTCCTTTTTGTTCTCCCCTGGCTTCTAGCACCCAGTGACTAGCGATGAGGAAGGGAGGTGCTATGGAATCACAAGGACTCATTTTGTTTATCTTTGAAAGTATTGCTTTCAAACTTTAAAAAGAAGAGAGAAAACACCCACTGTATAGCAACCTGTCAAGCAGCTTGTGCCCAGGACAAGGGTTATGGCACCTCAGCCCATTCATGAGCCCTGAGGCTCCCGGTGAATTCAGGAGGCCATGTTGACTGACACAGAGGAAGGGAGTTTAGGCTCCATTGCCTCACCTACTACTCACTGTCTATTTAAACTTTCTGAGTCTTAGTTTCTTCAGTTCCAAAACGAAAATCAAAACACATAGCCCACAGCTTTATCAGGTGGAATATGACATTTTAAAGTGCTATGAAACGACAAATAATTATTCAAATGCAAACAAGAGCTTGTCCTTATAACAAAGATCATAAAGCACTTGTATTTGGCTGTACAAAGATCATATAGTCCTTCTTCTTATAACAAAGATCATACAGCCCTTGTATGTGGATATCTGATACTAAAATCCATGTGTTGAATACTGACCATCCTCTGCCAAAGCTCAGAATTTTATTGAGCCTATACTAAGGAAATTCTACAGAGCTTGTCATCCAACTGGCATTTTAAATGGTCACCTTCATCCCTCTGTAATTGCTGGGAAGTCATATCCAGGAACTGTCATGCTATATTCATTTATCCCACAAATATTATGACTCACTTGCTCTGCAGTCCCATGGATTTGATTTTATAGGGTGAGCAGAGCTCATCAACCCCTTTGTAAAGCATCCAGGAAGGAGGTGCAGCGAGGCTCTGCAGAGTCTTATTTATTCGAGCATCTCCAGCACCCAGCACACATGTCTGAAAAACGCCTAGGAATCTGATGGATGAAAGAAAGGATGAGTCAACGTACCGGAATGCACTAACTTCTTCCATTGTCTCTGTAGGATGTTTTCCAAGAGTCTACAACTGCCTTTCATTACTTTAAAATAGGAAGACAGATTATACCTTGTCACCAATGGAAATCAGTGGAAGTGAAACCGTGGACCACGCAGGCTTTCAGAGGACAGGGTAGCTAGTTATTACAGGAAAGGTTTAAGACAACAGCAGCAGCAACCCTGAAAAGTCTTGGCTTGCTTTCCATTCCCAGGATCAAGTCAGTGATGAATGACCGTGTTCTAAACGAAGGCTGCTGCCTGTGTGGTAATTCTTGCACCTGAGCCGAGGTGCTTTCCACAGTATGCAGGAGTATCTGGGACTCCCCAGGGGAAGCAGAGACCTCCTTGAGGGCCTGCAGCTTTGAGTCCCCAGGGAGAAGGTTGTGATGAGGAGTGAGAGGACCCAGACATTTCTATTCTAGGGACAGCAATGGTCAGTGCCCAGTCCTACGGCGAGGATAGGATTCCCTGCAGTAATAATTATGTGGTAAGGATTCACTGATGAAATCAATGTGGAGTCAGTCCAATCTCAAAACATTTTTGCACCTGACCCGTTAAGGACTTGGAAATCTATTCTTGTACTTGCAGGATATCCAAGATCTTTCTCTCCCTTGTGTCTTCCTTTCCTTCTTTAACCAGGATTCCTTTTTCTCAGGGTTTCAATGTCACTCATTGGTAGCCCTTATTCTGAGCCAGGTGCTGAGCAAACAGAGATGTAGGAAGCAGAGTCCTGTTCTCGATGGGCCTCCAGTCCAGTCAGGGAGGAACTCTTCATGGATAATTACTCTACAAGCATGAGAGGGTAGGCATCCTAAAGCTGATTTGCACAATGCGTTGGGCAGGGAGTGGTTTATGTATGCTAGACTCAAGGGAAAGAGGGTGGCTTCCCAAAGAAGACAGCCCCTGAGCAGGGCTTAGCAATCTGCCACGGAGATAGAGACTGGGCATTCCAGGTTGAGGAAGGCCATGAGCAAACGTGGAGGGGGAAACATTGAGAAGCCCAGACTACAGCCAATGGGTGAATGTGAAGATAGCACAGGGAGAGGCAAGGCTTCTTGTGTCCGGAAGAGCAGACATTCCTTACCTGTTCTGCTCGGGAGCTCAAATTTCATTCTGTAGGCAATGGGGACTCACCAAAGGTTTTTAAGAAGGAGAAAATTATAACCAGGTCTATAATTTGCAAGACCATGACAGCTACCTCAAGGAGGATAGATTGGGGGTAGGCTGAATAACAGGGAGCTGGAGGTGTAGAAACCTGTTAGGGTGAGGTTGCAATTGTCCACATGAGAAATAGTGAAGGGAAGAGAAACCAACACTTATTAAAGCTCTATTATGTGTCAGGCTGGGCATACTAGGTACCTTGACTGGCTACCTCATTTAATTCCCAGGAAAGCCCTGCAAAGAAACTATTATTGTTGCTACTCTAGCTATGAGGAACTGACAGGTGCAACTGTGCCAAGGTCATGCAACAAGAAGTGCCCTCCCTGCCTCTACAGGGACCACTGGCTGGAGCATGGGGTGGTAGAGGCCGGGTGAGAGTGAGCTGTGTGAGAGCTGCTGGAAGAGGGAGAGGGAGGCATAGGGCAGGACTAGGGATGAAAGGAGGGGTGGGAGGGCAATGAGGACTTTTAGCTTAAGGAGGTGCTTAGCAGGGGTTCAGCCAGTAAAAGGGACCAAGAACAGATTACTGTCCAGACAGCAAGAGCTTATTCTGCCATACATTCTCAGGTACACATCTTTATTACTACCAAACCGCATTATTTCTGATGAGGTATTTTTTTACATAAATACTTTGAAATCTAACATCTAAAGCAAAACATAATATGCTAAGTCAATAATACAAATGTTGATATTTGGAAAAATATTGTAAATAGGATTTGCTATGATTTGACATTAGCAAAATCATCAATAAGTCTTTAACTTCCTCTTCTTCTTAAAAATGTGGTTGAGTTTGTGTGCTCAGCACTAACTCCTTTAGAAGTTGCTGCACTATGGTTAAATAATATTAAATTAGTCTTAATTTTTAAAAAAAGTTCTGTTCAGGGAAAATAATGAGAACTGTTAAAATAAATAACAATCTCACTTAAACTTACTCTTGTTTTAGAGTTTTATAATAACTCTCAATGAATTCATAGATTTAAAAAATATTTTCAATTTCACTTTCTAACATTATACAAAGTAATCACACCAGTAATGATTCTGCTTGGTTTTGTGAAAGTTTATTTTGAATATTCTATGTTATTGTTCATTAAAACAAACTTTTCATCCACATGAATTGATTGGGTTGAAGTAAGAAATGCACCTGTCAGCAACTCAGCTTAACCCTTGGAAATTTGGATTTAGCTGTGTATTTACTGTATTAGTTTGTCTATGCTCATCATGCCTTGTATTCATCTGGATTCTCCAGATAAATGGAACCAACAGGATATATGTCTATATGTAATATTTACTACAAGAAAGTGGCTCCCTTGGGTACGGAGGTTGAGAAGTCCCAAGATACACAGTCAGCAAATTGGAGACCCAGGAGAGCCAATGGTTTAGTTTCAGTCTGAGTCCAAAGGCATGAGAACCAGGAGAGCTGATGGTATAGGTTCCAGTCTGAGTTTGAGTCTGAAGGTAGGAGAAGACCTCCACCCTAGCTTGCAGACAGCTGAGCAGAGAGGAGTTCCTTGTTGTTAGCAGGAGGGTTAGGCTCTTCATTCATTTAGGCCTTCAACAGATTGGATGAGCACCACCCGCATTAGGGAGTGGTAGACTGCCTTGCTCAGTCCACCAATTCCAATGTTAATCTTGTTCAAAAACACTCTCACAAACGTACCCAGAATGTTTGACCAAATTTCTGGGCACCTTTGGCCCAGTCAAGTTGATGCATAAAATTAACTATCACAAAGGCATGGCCCACATGTGGGCCTAAAAAATGTTGTGAATCAAAGACAAGTAATATTGATTCCTGGGTTTTGACAAGTTGAAGTTGATAAATCAGCAATATTAAATTTCACTTAGACAATAAGACAATCATATTTTCTACCATATGTTAATGCTAATTCTGAAAAACATTTCAGCCTCCTTATGACTACAAGTACCCAGATATCAAAGGGCTAGCAACTGTTACTCTTTGTCATTGCCAATGCTTGTAAGTTTTCTGAATCCTGTTTGCTGAAGTTGCTGGCAAATGTCAAAGAACTTTTACAGGAGAATCCCAGCATTGCCAGGGAGGCCTTGGAATGTCTACTGGATACTTTTGCAGAAGTTAATATATCAAATAATTTATATTCTGCTCCAATAACCTAAGAACTAATAAATTGAGAGGGCTATGCTTTGGGGGAAGTAGAAAAAGTCTGGATTATACAACAAACTTGACTGTGTTATTGTTTACATTTTGGTTCTTATATTTTCTTCAGTAACATATAATTCAGTCTTGCAGCTACTTACACAATTAGAAATTAGGAAGGTAGCATTTATATGTTAAATTGACAGGAGGATTGATTACCCTTTGGGTCGATGGAGAGAACGGGGTCTCAGCTTTAGGAAATTTCTCCTCCTTTATTGTCATGGAGATAAGGCACCATCCTACAGTAAGTATGCCAGGTCTGTGATTTAGAGCCAGATTTTAAAGAAAAAGGAGCTGAATTTGAAAATTCGAGTGCAGTTTTTTTTATTATTATTTACTAATGTCATATTGATTTTTTAGACATAAAGCCAGATCAGTGTCCATGATTGATATCATTGACGTTCTGGACTTGGGGGTCTATATTAGTCTGTTCTCATACTGCTGTAAAGAACTGCCTGAGACTGGGTAATTTAAAAGAAAAGAGGCTTAATTGACTTATAGGTTTGCATGGCTGTGGAGGTCTCAGGAAACTTACAATCATGGTGGAAAGGGAAGCAAACACATTCTTTTGCACATGGCAGCAGGAGAGAGAAGTGCAAGCAGGGGAAACGCCCGATACTTATAAAACCATCAGATCTCGTGAGACCCACTCATTATCATGAAAACAGCATAGGAGAATTGTCCCCATGATTCAATGACCTCCACCTGGTCCCACCTTTGACACATGGGGATTACGGGAATTTCAATTCAAGGTGAGGTTTGGGTGGGGACACACAGCCAAACCATATGAGGATCCTTCATAGCTCCGTGGTCCTGATGTCATAAATTGACTGCAAATGTTCAGTTGTACCACAGGTAGATCATGGATGAAGCCATTGATTGAAACAGGACAAATAAGAGCAGAAACAGATTTGGGGAGGAAGATGGTTGGGGACTTGGATTGCAGATGCTAGTGGAAACCCTGTTGAATTGTCTAGCAGGCCCTTAAAATCTGGGTCTGGAGTGCACGAATGAACACCAGCTAGCTAGTGGATATGGAAGTTGTTAGTTATGATTCTAAGATGGCCAGGCATGGGGCTCATGCCTGTAATCCCAGCTACTCAGGAGGCTGAGGTGGGAGGATCGCTTGATTCCAGGAGTTTGAGACCAGCCTGGGCAACATGATGAGACCTTGTCTCTACAAAAAATTTTAAAAAGTTAGCCGGAGTAGTGGCTCATGCCTGTAGTCCCAGCTACTGAGACTGAGGTGGGTGGAGGCTGAGGTGGGAGGGTTGCTTGAGCCGGGGAGGTCAAGGCTGCAGTGAGCAGTGATCACACCACTGCACTCCAGCCTGGGCACCAGAGTGAGATCCTGTCTCAAAAAAAAAAGGCATAGGTAGACTGGCAAGATTTTTCTGCAAAGTGCCAGATAGTAAATATCTCAGACTTTGTGGGCCAGAGAGTCACTATAGCAGTTCTTCCACTGTAGTGCAAAAGCAGCCACAGGAAATACGTAAATGAATTGTATGTTGCTGTGTTCCAACAAAACTTTTTATTTTAAAAACTGAGGTTGGAATGGGAGTAAGGGAGAGGACGGTGAGGGTGGAATTTGGTCAGAGGTCTACTCTAGACCATGGGAAAGAATGAAACTATGAAAAGAGCATGTAGGGTGGACAGTGTCCAGATGAGAACCTGAGAAATGCCTATGTCTAAGGCAAAGGCATAGAAAAAGCCAGGGAAGAGGAGAGATGCATTTTGAGAGGAAGAGGGAACTCAAAAGCTCAAGTGCCCCAGAGACTAGAGGTTGGTATTTTAAGAAGGAGGTGTGTGCAGCAAGGTTAAAATGCCTCCCGAAAGTTCAGTGGGACAGGCATTGAGAAGAGACTGTTGGAATTAGTGATTAGGATGGCATTTCTGATTTTGAGAATGCAGTTTTATGGGCAGTATGGACACTTAAGCTCATGAATGCAGGTGGCTGTCAAGGTGATGGGTGGTGGGGTATACACGACAGCAGTGGGGGCAAGGCAGGCTCAGGAGGAGGCTGGGAAGAGAAAGTGTTTCAGGCTTGGAAAGATTAGTAAGTTGGAAAGACTGAAGGGAAGAAGCCAGCACATTAGGAGATTTTCAAGACACCAGAGAGAAGAAACTCTAAATGTAGCAGTTCCTGGAGGGGATGCAGTCAGGACCTTGTGGCAGGTGATACGCTGGGCATAGTGCCCATGAAGCCTCATTAAATGCCATTACAACAGCACAAAACAGATACCTGTATCAGACACTGCTAGAAGTGATGCAACATCCTTTCCTCCCTGCTTCCTTACTAATAATCCCTCAAGTTTGCCCAGGGTAGCAATGCGCGCAGCTAGAATACTCACCTTATCACACTCTTGAGCTGCCAGAGGTGTCCTATGGCCCAGATCTGACCAATGTGTTGTTCACAGATGTCTATAGGGTGGGGCTTTGGAGTCAATTGATGTTTATCCTAAATTTTTAAAAATAGAGTCAGCTGGCACTACCCTTTGCCCTTTGCTCTTCCTTCTTCCTTTCTTCCTAGAAGTAGAGCAGCCATCTGGTGGCCTTGAGGATAAATCTCCACTTGCTACAGATAGTAGAGCAGGAAGAGTCAAGGGGCCTGAGTCTTTGAACAGCAGCACCAGCCCTGACCTCTCTATCCCTGGACTCCTTCTGAAGTGAGAAAAATGAACCTCAAACTTGTTCACCATTGTTTGTCTGGTTCCTATTATGTGGAGCCAAATGCAAACTTGACCTCCTATTCTGTACCCTCCTGTTTTTCCCCAGTGGAGGAAATGGGCTCAGACAGTTCAACTAACTTCACCAAGATCACTTAGGCCCTTGAGACTTGCTATGCAAAGTGTGGTCCACGGACCATCAGCATCAGCAGCACCTGGGAGCCTTTTAGAAATGCAAAGTCTTGGGCTCCGCTGCAGACCTACTAAATCAAAATTGGTTTAAACACAATCCCCAGCGGATTCATGTGAAGTCTGAGAAGTGTTGGCCTGGATAATAAACAACAGAGCTAGGATTAGATCCCAGGTCTCTAAGATTCCAAAGTTCACGCTCTTCTTCTGAAATAGGAGGAAATGACAAGATACTGATGTTTTCTGTACAAATACGAATGTCTGTTGAGGTAGAAAGAAAGGTCACTGAGAGAGTCTGTGGCAGAGGGCCTCAATCTTCTCAGGATGAGGGAGTGCTAGAATATTCATTCACCGAGCAGAACTGCTCATCTACTCTGTTCACCTGGTGCTAGGAGTAAAAGACCATCTCTGTGTTCAAGGAATTCAAAGGTAGTGGGTAACAATATAACCCACTGGTTACACTTGGTCATTATAACAGTAGCCAATAATCATAATATTATGATAAATACAGTAGTAGAGTCTTGAAAATGATGGAACAATACCCTGTTTCCTAATGCCACATCTCAGCCCTTAAATTTCGTGAATTAAATGGAATTGTATTGCATCAGTGACTGTGACCACAATGCTCCGAGTTAAAGGAGGCACAATTGTTAGCGGATTGATTTAATCAGTATTGAGACACAGCCTGAGCTAAAGTCAGACCTGAATTGCAGAAATTACACTGAGCTGCTTAATTTACCTTTATTTTTGTGTGGAGCAGGCACTACTCAGTACAAGTGGTTATTTCAACGTAGAGAAGAAAGGTGAGTTGCAGAGGGCTGAGAAGGGGATAGGCTAAGGGGAGCTGAACAAAAGGTTGCAGTTTCTTGTGATCAAGAAATTTGATTTTGCAGTTGGCTAAGGGAACTGCAAAGAAACAAGTGCTGCCTAGGCAAAGTCTCCGAATGGTGACTACTAAACTGATAAAGCTTATGTTATTAATGCTGCACAGAAGACAGCTTCATGTAGCTGAAAGAGCTCACTACTTGATGCCTAAAGACTGGGTTTGAAGGTTGGGTTTGTGTACCAGCTCTGCCATTTGTCTTGAGGCTTGTCTTAGGTTGGCTTCCCCATAAAGCAGACACCAATGCCAGATTTGTGCACAAAAATTCATGTGGGAAGTGAGATAGGCTAGGGAAGGAAGCCAAAACAAGGTTTCTTTTTCTTTTCCAAATTTTTTATTGTGGTAATATATGCATAACATGAAATTTACCATTTTATCCCTTTTTGAGTGTACGATTCAGTGGCAGTAAGTAAATTCACATTGTTGTATAATTATTATTATTCTCATTTTTTCTCTCTGTCACCTAGGCTGGAGTGCAGTGGCACGATTTTGGCTCACTGCAACCTCTGCCTCCTGGGTTCAAGCAATTCTCTACCTCAGCCTCCCAAGTAGCTGGGATTACAGGTACCCGCCACCACGTCTGGCTAATTTTTGTATTTTTAGTAGAGACGGAGTTTCACTATCTTGGCCAGGCTGGTCTCAAACTCCTGACCTCAGGTGATCCGCCCACCTAGGCCTCCCAAAGGGCTGGGATTACAGGCGTGAGCCACCATACCTGGCCATTGTTGTATAATTATTACCACTATGCATCTCCACAATTTCCCAACATCCCAAACTAAAACTCTGTACTCATTAAACAACTCCAATTCTTCCTCCTCCAGCCCCTACTTTCTATTTCTATAAATTTGACTCTCTCTCAGGACTGGCAATACTATGTACCTCATATGTGTATCTGTTTGTGTTTGATTGATTTTATTTAGTGCAATATTTTCAAGGATCATCCATCCAAGGTACATTGTGGCATATGTCAGAATCTCCTTCTTTTTTAAGGCTGAGTAATATTCCTGTATTAGTTTGCTTGGGATACTGTAACAAAATATCATAACCTGGGTAGCTTTTAAACAATATAAATTAATTTGTCATAGTTCTGGAGGCTGGGAAGTCGGGGATCAAGGCCTTGAATGCTGAGGAGAAGATAGCCATGGAAAGATCTGGAGGGAGAATGTCCTGAGCTTTTGAGCACAGCAACTGATAAGTACAACGTCCCTGAAATTAAAATGCAGAGAGAAGGTCAGTGTGGCTAGAGCATAGTGACTGAGGGGAAGAGTAGCCGGAAATGAGGTCAGAGCATGGTCAGGGGCCAGATGAACCTTGAAGACTGTCTCAAGAGGGTTGTCTTTTTTTCTGCTTACAATGGAAAGTTATTGGTTGGACAGCTCCACCTGAGAGTGCTGATTTATGATTCTGTGAAGTCCTAAGGAGTCTCACTGCCTGTTTGTCCTCGTCAACACTCTCATCAGGGACTTGAGAGAAGCTCTGGAAGTTTGTTTATCCTCTTTGCAAATGCCATAGGCCAGGAACGATGAGTCATGGGTTGGAGGACAGATTCACTATTCAAAGGTCTCAGAGCTTTATATCCATGTTTGTGCCTCTCTGCTCCATCTCTTGGTAGGTAGCCAGCATAACATGCATAAGAATCAACCAGAATGCTGTTTTAAGTTCTTAATATGGTCTGGCTCTGTGTCCCCATCCAAATCTCATCTTGAATTGTAATAATATGGGCAGTTCCCCCATGTTATTCTCATGATAGTGAGTGAATTCTCATGAGATCCAATGGCTTTATGAGGGGCTTTTCCCCCTTCACTCAGCACTTCTCTCTCCTGCTGCCATGTGAAGAAGGATGTATTTGCTTCCCCTTCTGCCATAATTGTAAGTTTCCTGAGGCCTCGCCAGCCATGTGGAATTGTGAGTCAATTAAACCTCTTTCCTTTACAAATTACCAAGTCTCAGGTATTTCTTCATTGCAGTATGAAAAGAGACTAATACAGTGCTGGTGGTTTCCACTCCCGGTAGGCTTTGGGGAGGTCAGGAACACGCGCTTTTAACGTCTGCCAGTCAGATTCTCCGGTAGGTGGTCTGGAGTCCACATGTTGGTTAACCCTACTCATTGCCACAGCGTTGTCACACAAGGTTTGTAACTGCTTGTCCATGTGTTCTCCTCCCCACTAGTCTGTGAGCTCCCTCTTTACCTATTGCCAGTGCCTAGTATCTAGTGCCTAGTACCAATACACAACAGAGCTAATCAACGTTGTTGAAAGATCAGGTTGGAATATTGTACTAAAACCAACAAAACTACATTTTAAGGGGATACAAGTAAAGACCATTTAAGATGAACAGCTCAGTTGGATAAATACAAAATGGGGAATTCTTGGCTTGGAAACATTTCCTGTGGAAAAGAGTCAGGGCTTTTGGCTCAATACCAAAGGCTGTTAAATAATAGCATATGGTAGCATCAGGAAGTTGAGAGCCCTTCATCATTAAAGATAATCAAGCAGAGAATATAATGAACCCAGGCATCCTATGTCATACAAGAAAAATTCCCCTTTCCATTTCTGTAAAAGTGACCTCAGTTAGGTAGCCATTATTTCTTAGCTAGAATGATGCCATCTCCTTCTGGGTCATGTTTTTCCTTCAAAAATTCCTCCCTTATGGAACATATGTAGGCCCCATTTATTGACTCCTCAGCACCTGTTTCTTCCTTCTTCCTTATTTGCAGAATTCTACTTTTGTTGGGGAGTCCAGCCTTCCTCCCAATTTCTTAAGTGTAAATAAAAATCAGGTGAAGTCAGTCGTGGTGGTCCCATTCTCTTTATCCATGATTGATTTAGGCCAGGACATCTGACTCAACTCTGGCCAGTGAGATGTACGGGTAAGTCTCCTGGAGGCTTCTGTGAATGATTCCCTTATTCCTGAGAGAGACAGCAGGAAGAGATCTTTTCTTCTTCCTTTGGATGTCATGACATATGATTGCCAGATCTGGGAACTGGGGCAGCCCCTTTCTCAGAGGGAGCTACATTGAGTACAATGCTGGCATTCTGAGAATGGCAGAGCAGAAAGATGGAAGGCTGTTACTGAAAGAACCAACACTAGAACACCTCAACTTCTCAGCCATCTTTTGAATGAGTTAGTAAATGCCTTCGTTGGTCAAGCCATACTGAGTTGGGTTTTCTGTTCTTTGTAGCCAGCAGATGCACAAAACACCCTACTACACACAGTGTTGCCAGATTAACTTTCATAAAAGGCAATTTCGATCATGCCACACCTGATCAAAAACCTCAGATTTCCCCCTCAGTTTCCAATGTGTTTAAAATCAACCGCTCAAGACTTGCTTTCCAAGGTAATTTGTCTCCTGCACTGAAATCAAATTTAACTTCCTGATATTTTGTCCATATGGTTGTTCCTGCATGGGGTTCCCATCCTGGGATCCACTTCCCCTTTACCCATCTTTGTTTGTTGAAATGTTACCTCTAAGGCACCTTGCCAAATCCTACCTTTTCCATGGCAGCCTTTTATGGTTAGCATTCCTTTCTTTCTGAATACCACCCCCCACCCCATTGCTTTTGGGCACCTCTCTTAGCACTTAATATATTCTTCCATGTTGTATTATTACTTATATAGCTTTCTCATTCTGCCTACTGGTTGGTGAGCCCTGGGCACAGGGATCACATCTTGCTTGTCTTGGCAGGTTCAGCAGCTTCCAATTTGGTGCTTCACACAAGGTGGATGTTCAGTAACCACTTGTTTAAATGCTGTATTGGGCGAGACACCAAAGGTCCTTCCCAATTCTAAAGCTCTGTGGTTTCTGTGCCTTCAGCTTACTAATTTTGACTTAATTATTAAAACAGAGAAGCATTGTAACCTCTAAGTAAGAGTGTGAAATGGCTCCAATCGAGTTTGAATTCGTTAGAAAGACAATTCTTGAAACTTGGTCCTGTTATGTTTTTGTGTTGATAATCACACAAAGGATTTAAAATTCCTAGGCTTCAGTTTCCCCTCTATTAAATGGGGATAATAGTGGTTACCTCATAAGGTTGTTGTGGGGACTAAGTGCAATGAGTTATATGTAGCAATCCCTTCTGCACGTTCACTCGCATCCATGTCTCTTCTTTCTGGTTTAGCTCAGCTTTGTGCAGCCAGGAGCATCTCCAAGGGAATTAGCTAGTCCAATTCCTTTGTTGGTGGTGAACTGAGGCTTGGAGGGAATTGTGGCTGATATGATATGAGGAAACATCTGCTTGGGACATTCTTGCAGAGGCTTCCTCATTCTTAGAAAGAGACCTAGAGGAAGAGTCAGCCTCTTCTACTTAGCAATATCATCTTGAGAATGACAGTCATATTGTGACTGCCAGGGGAGCCCCAGGATGGCAAAAAGGAATGGTGGCTTTGATGGCACTGAGTCACTGAATTAGCCAACTAGGAGTGATCCTACTTTGGGACTTCTATGATGTGAGGTAGTAAACCTTCTTTATTGTTCATGCTATTATTCAGAGCTAAGTTTTCTATGACTGCAATTGAAAGCAGTGCCTTACATGTGGTATGTATTCCATGAATGTAAAGTTGTGCATCATTTAGTCCTTTCCTATCATTTCACATGAGAACATCTGAGAAAACTGGAAAGAAAAATACTTAACTAAAATAGTCTTGAATAAAACAGCTTTTATAACTTGACAGTTCTTTTTTTTTGTTTTTGCAGAGCTTGCTGATTATGAAATTAAAAAAATCGGTCAGGGCAAAGGCTAGAATAGGTGATAAATGCAACCCATCTGGTGCTATAAGAAATATTGAATATACCAAGAAAAAATACAAATAAATGTAAAGGTTAACTTCATGCCAATAATATCTACTGGAACCTGATGTCTTGTTAAAACTCTAACATGTTTTATTTTCATAAGGCACAGTGAAAATAGAAAAATCATAAACCAGTACAAGAAAAAGAAATGGAGGCTACTCCTGGAATTGAAGATTTGGGATTACTGAATGTCAACAAACTAGGTTTTGTTTTTTGTTTGTTGCTTTGTTTGTCTTAAAATCAATGGATAGCCTTTGAGTAAAAGAATCTGCCAAAATATTTCTGGAGAGATTCCTAGGGTCAGTAGAAGAGATTTCCTTCTGCTTTCAGCTTCTTAAGAGACAAAAAATAGAAGCATGTAAGATAGCATCTCTAAGCAAATCTACCCATATACCAAGTATCTGAAAGAAAGGCTGACATTTCATTGCAAAGAATGTGGAAAGTTAGTTACTTAAAACCAGGTGTAAGCAATTTCTTCTCCAATGCAAGCTTCTTCCTGTTCTGGCCTTAAATGAATCTTGGAAGCTTTGTCCTTTGTGGACTGTGTAAGACTTGGACATTAAAACTCACTAGTTTGTCCAATGAACTTGAAAAATAGAAATCCATGGGCTATTGTGACCCCATGTCAGAAGAAATGAATGCCCATTTAGAATTCTTTACCTAAACATTAGCAGATAATGCCTGAAGGATGGAGAAAGAGGATCCAGAAGCCCAGCAAAGACTCTCTGTGCATAGCTGGAACAACAAAAACAACTTTATTTCAAGCATCCCCCTGGTTCAAGCCTGAGGTGCCTGTCACTGGCTCCTGAATTCCTGACCCCCAGCAGGCAGGACTCCCTCCTTCTGCGCTCAGTCTCAGGGCTGCTTCTCTTACCAGCAAGCCAGGCAGTTTACCCATTTGCAACAAGGCCCACCCATCAGCTCAGTATGTATCAGTGACTTGGCCTCCAGCTCTCTAAGTCTGGGTCCAGAAGCTTCCCAAGTGTCTTGCTATGAGGCCACTGAAGGTTGAGAGCCTCCACGTTTCCCTCCCTGGGTAATGAGGTGAACTTACCATCCTTTCATTTGGAATTTCAGTGAGCTGAAGGCAGATCTCTGCTGCTGGAGAGAGCTTGGTGGGAGATGAACTCTTGAGGTAATGTCTGCCCTTCATATCCCTCCTCCCTGATACACACACTTGGAACTGGAAGAGGAGTATGGTAGTTTCAGGTAGTCATTCTAGAGTTGGGGACCACTGAGGATCCTACAGAGCAAACCTTTTCTGTTGTACCAAGACTATTTGTAGTTGGTTTGAGAGCAGAGTGTTTTGATCTAATACTCCCCAAACAGCAGTGGGCCCCGTCTCAGTTCCTTTGGTACCATGCCCATGTTTCTGTTCTAATACCATGTCGTGACGGTTGAAAGAAGCTTAGGCTTTGGAGATATGCCAATCTGTGCTTGCATGCTGGCTCTGCCACTTACTACCTGGGTAACCTTAAGTTAGTTACTTACCCTCTCTGAGCCTCAGTTCCCTCCAGTCTGATACTGAGATTATAACTCCCAATTAGTAAGACTGTGGTGGGCTGAAATGAGATAAAGTGCATAAAATGGCTTGCATAGAGTTGGTGCATGGTAAATGCTAGAGAAATGGGTGAATATTATTCCTTCCCATTTATCACATTGTCTTTGACGTGGTTTCATGCCATCTGCAGAGTTTGATGACAAGCTTTTGAGAACATGAACTATTCGTCTTCTATTTTCAGTATCTAACCCTGTACCTGACTCATAGGTATTGCACAATAAATACGTTTTGAATGAATGGAGAAAAGACATTCATGAATCTGAAATTCCCACTCTTCTAAATGTAGAATAATTGAGCAACTGTGTTTCTGTATCCTTTTTTTGTTGTTGTCTTTTATGAGATGTATAGATTCAGTTTTCTCATTGAGGCAATAGTTTGAGATGACATACCACCTTCATACTGTATAATAATCATATAGTGAAGTGAAATATCTGTACTACTATCTTAGTCTGCCTCCATATTTGTTTTTGTTTCCATAGTGGTCAGGTCAAGCAAGAGGACACTATGGTAATAACCCCCACATCTCAACGACATGGCAGGCTGCTTTCTCACTCATGCTATACGTTCAATGTGGGGCAGCAGTGAGGGTCATAATGATAGAGATTCTGTCAGAGCATTTAGAGGAAGGGGAAGGTGGTGAAAGATGCAACAGCTCTTAAAGCTTCTCAGACGGGGCATACATTGACTGGGTGTGGTGGCTCATGCCTGTAATTCCAGCACTTTGGGAGGCCGAGGTGGGTGGATCATGAGGTCAGGAGTTCAAGACCAGCCTGGCCAAGATGGTGAAACCCCGTCTCTGCTAAAGATACAAAAATTAGCTGGGCATGGTGGCACAAGCCTGTAATCCCAGCTACTTGGGAGGCTGAGGCACAGAATTGCTTAAACCTGGGAGGTAGAGGTTGCAGTGGGCCGAGATGGTACCACTGCACTCCAGCCTGGGTGACAGAGTGAGACTATGTCTCAAAAAAAAAAGAAAAAAAAAAAGCCGGCAGGGGGCATATATCCTTTGCCCTAGAAGTTTAGTGGCTGACACAACTTGTATAGCCAGGCAATCCCTTCTTGAGCCCAGAAGGAAGAAAGACAGAAATACTTGGTAAATGATCTGAGTGGCTCCACAGTTCAGGAAAGCAGAAGTCACAGCTGCAAAATGAAGAGCTTTTGCATAGAACATAAGAGCTTTTAAAATCATTGAGAGAGCTGGAGAGTGGAGGTAAGAGAAGCCAGTCCCCAAAATCTCAACCTGCAGCACTACAACCGGGGAAAAGAAACTCACTGGAAAGCCCCTACAAGTCCCAAGAAACCCCAAGAAACTTCTGAAGACCATCTAAGCCTGCAGCATCTAAAGAAGCTGCCACCTACTAGGTCCACTGCCTACATTTTTCAGGCAGGTGATGCTTACCTGGAAGCTGCCATGAACCTCCTACCTGCTGGCTGCCCACACATCTGCCTGTAACTTCCTCCTAGAATAACTCCTTCTCCACCTCCTGCTCCTCTCAGTGGCAGACTCTACCCTGCAACTGCATAGGGAAAGTGATTCTGGGAGATGCCATTTTGCATCTCCCCTGCCACAGAGGCCACAACATGTTAACATCAGACAATGCAGCAGTTTTCGTTGTTAGAAGGATGATTAGCTGCTTCAAGTTCGAGCCTGTCACCTAGGGACTGTCATCTCTGAAATAACCTAAGAGATTATAGGGGCAGAGTCAGAGGATGAGGGAGGGTGCAGATCCAACACAGCAACATGATACTAGCAAGAAAAATTCTGCTAGACAGGAATACTCCAGGGTGATGAAAAGGAGCTGCAGCCAGGTTGCTCATGTGAGGTATTTCTCTATTTCGATTCTCATTAAAGGTAAAGGACCACCTCCTACATCCTCACTCCTGCTACATGCAAGGGGAAATGAACTTCCAGAGTATAGACAAGGGGGATGGTAGGGTGAAATGGGTTGGAGCGGGGCGGTGTGTGCTTGGGCTGGGTGTGTGGGCAGCAGAGACCCAGATCCTAGTCCATGCCCTGCTAACTGGCCATGTGACTTGAAGTGGGTCCCTTCCATTTTCAGGGCTTTTTTTCCTACATTGAATTTAAAGTGTGTTTCTTGTCAACAGCATATAGTTGGGTCATGATGTTTTAGCCACTTTATCAATCTGTCTTCATAGTGGTACATTTACATTATTTACATTTAAGGTAATTATTGACAAGTTAGCACTTATGTCTACCATTTTATTATTGTTTTTAATTTGCTTCCTATGGTTCTTATTCCTCTATATCTTGCTTTCCTGTGATTACTTGAATATTTTTAGGATTCCATTCTGATTTATTTATAGTGTTTTTGAGCATATCTGTATAGTTGTAGTGGTCACTCTGGTTATTATCTTAGCCTACTGTATCAATGTTTCCATTGCAAGTGAAGTGTGGAAACCTTATTTCCTTTTAGGTCCCTTTACCTTCCCCACATTGAAATATCATTGGCCTGAGTATTAGATGTCGTCATAACTTTTGTTTCAGTTATCAAATTATGATTTCTAAAACTCAGGAAAAGAATTATCTATAGTGTGTACCCATATTTCTTCTATTTCCGTTGTCCTTTTGTTTTCCCAATGTTCCAGGCTTCCTACTTCTATCATTTTGTTTGAAGAACTTTCTTTAGTCAGTCTCCGAAGATAGGTCTGCTAATGACAAATTATCTTAGTTTCCTTTGTCTGAGAATGTCTTTATTTTCCCCTTTCATTACATAAGGGCAATTTTGCCATATAGAAATCATGGTTGTCAGTTCCTTTCTTTCAGCCCTTGAAAAATGTTGTGTCACTGCCTTCTGGCCTCCATAGTTTCTGATGAAAAATTCAAATTGATGCTTCCCTGTAGGTAATATATCATTTTTCTCTAGTTGCTCTCAAGATTTTTTTCTTTATCTTTAGTTTTCAGAAATCAAATTGTGATGTATCTTGGCATGGATTTCTTTGGTTTGTCCTATTTGGGGTTTTCTCAGTTTCTTGATTCTGTAGGTTAATATCTTCCACCAAATTTGGGAAGTTTTCAGCTATTATTCCTTCATTCTTTTATCCCAAGTCTCTTTTCTTCTTCTGAAGATCCAATGATGCAACTAAGTTTCATTTTTTCATGAGGCTCTTTTCATTTTTTTTTTTTTTTGCCTTTGCTATTTTCTGTTATTCATTGAGTAAATTCTATTGATTTGTCATCTAGTTCACTGATTCTAACCTTTGTCTTCTCCACTCTACTACTGAGATTGTCAGGCAACTTTTTCATATCTGTTATTGGATTTTTCTATAGTATAATTTCCATTTGGGTTTCCCCTTTCCTCCTCCCTCCATCCCTCCCTTCCTCCCTTTCTTCCTTCCTTCCTTCCTTCCTTATATGACAAATGAAATTTTATATGTATATATATATATTTACTGTATACAAGATGACATTTTAAAATATGTATACATTGTAGAATGGCTAATTCAAGCTAATTAACACATGCATTACCTCACATACCATCTTTTGTAGTGAGAACACTTAAAATCTACTTTCACAGCAATTTTCAGGAATATAATACATTGTTATTAACTGTAGTCACAATGTTGTACAATAGATCTCTTGAACTCTTTCCTCCTATCTAGCTGAAATTTTGTATCTTTTGACCAATATCTCTCCAATCCCCCTGAGTTTCTTTTTTTTATAGCATCTACTTCTTTGCTGAGATTTTTATTTTTACATTCACTTTAAGACAGTTTGTAGTTGATTATTGAAACATTTTTATGAAGGTGGCTTTAAATTTCTTGTCAGAAAATTCCAACATCTGATTCATCGTGGGGTTGGAATCAGTTCACTGTCTTTTCTTACTCAAGTTGAGATTTTTCTGGTTCTTGGTACAGTGGGTGACATTGTGTGTCCTGGACCTTTTGTCTATTATGTTAGAAGAACTCTGGTTATATTTAACTCTTATATTTTAGTAGACAGTCACCCTGTTTAGATTTAGCATGGGAGTACTGACCTACTTCTAAGGGCTGTGCTTCCAATGAGAGTTAAGTTTTCTGGGCATTTTAGCTTTGTATAGCTGGTGTGCTGAGGCTCCCCCCGGTCCCTGCTGAGGTCCAGCCTGAGGGGCTGGAGGGTCTCTTGGTCGGAGAGGGGAGTTGCAGGCTTGCAGGGACCCAGAGGCTTCCCAGGCCAGGTGCTTATTGTAGGGTCCCACCTACTGATGCCCTCTAGCTCCCCTGGTGCCTCCACAAAGAGGCTTCCTGGGCCAGACCACTTATTATGTTGTGGTTTTCCCTTTGCGGTCCCCCTAACATCCATCTCTCAGTAGGTAAAGGGAGTGTTGGACCTGTGGGGAGAGACTATATCCCCTTGCTGCATAGTTCCTGGGGCTCCGGATCACCCTACCTACCAGCAGTTTGGGCTCTTCTGATATTGGAGAAACCCCCACTTGGTCTGGGGGAGGAGTGATTGCCTTCTGTTGTTAGGTTTGGCTGCCTCAGACATGATTTCTCCAGGAAGCCTTTCAGATCCACTTCCCCACATGACTCCTGCTTCCCCAGCATCCTCTCCTCCCCCTGCCTGGCACAGGACTGCAATCATTATTTCCTCACCTCTTCCTCCCGTCATGCCGCAAATTCCCTGAATCAGAGGCTGTACCTCAGCGGCTCTGTGGCTCCAGTGCCTTGCAAAGTGGACACCACTTAGGGGGCCAGGATAAATATGACCAGATAAGCACAGAGTAAAGTCAATCGTGGAAAAAATATCTGAATTTTAATGTAGCTTCTTGCAGATAATGTCTTCCCAAAGGACTGAGAGCACACGGATTGAAGACACCTGAGAAGCTGTTAGAAGGGCTATGTTTCAGAAATTAGGCCTCTTGTGGCTCCTCTGATCTCACCAAGGAGGTAATCACTAGCTTCAGGACACTTAGACTAGGGTGGCCTGGCTTATCACAGGCCTCAATGTATGACTAATAGGGTTCAGAGTTGGCCTTTATGAGGAAACTGGCTTCCATTTAATTTACTTCATGTAAAGATAATTTTTTTCAGCTCGCCCTCTATTTTATCTCTCTAGCAAGCATCTAACATGTCCCTACATCTGAACCACATGCTTCAGAGGCACTCAGAGCTGGGGGAACATAGAGATGCTTGCTTCTGGCCCATGCCTTCATTCCCCATGTCTGAGGAAAGGACATGCCTGAACTTGCTCCCAGGGAGAGATGGGCCAGGGACTAGAACCTACGTCCCCTTCCTGGACCAAGATTTCCTGCAGATCGTCCCACCACCACCTTATCATTTCGGTATAAATGTGGCCAGAAACTATTTTTAAAAATTCTTTTCAAATTTTTTATTTTTTTATTTTTATTTATTTATTTATCTATTTATTTATTTAGTAGAGACAGGGTCTCATTATGTTGCCCAGGCTGGTCTTCATCTCCTGGTCTCACACGATCCTCCTGCCTTGGCCTCCCAAAGTCCTGGGATTACAGGTGAGATCCACCACACCCAGCCACAAGAAACTATTCATCGCAGGCAATAAGAACACAGAAAATTAGCAAAAGAAAAGAAAAAGCCACTTGTAACTCTATCACCCAGAGGTGACCATTGTTGATTACAATACATATGCCTCTTTTTTTTTTTTTTTGAGACAGGGTCTTGCTCAGTCACCAGCTGGAGTGCAGTGGCGTGATCTCGGCTCACTGCAACCTCTGCCTTCCAGGTTCAAGCGATTCCCCTGCCTCAGCCTCCTGAGTAGCTGGACTACAGGTGCACACCCCCATGCCCGGCTAATTTTTCATATTTTAGTATAGACAGTATTTCACCATGTTAGCCAGGCTGGTCTCGAACTCCTGACCTCATGGTCCACTCTCCTCGGCCTCCCAAAGTGCTGCGATTGCAGGCATGAGTTGCCGCACCCAGCCCACATTCCTCTATTTCTAAAAGCTACATTTTAGAATTTAAATTAGAGTTATGCTAATCATCCACTTTTGTATCTGTTTTAGAAAAATTAATAATTTGGCTGGGCGCGGTGGCTCAAGCCTGTAATCCCAGCACTTTGGGAGGCCGAGACGGGCGGATCACGAGGTCAGGAGATCGAGACCATCCTGGCTAACACGGTGAAACCCCGTCTCTACTAAAAAAATACAAAAATCTAGCCGGGCGAGGTGGCGGGCGCCTGTAGTCCCAGCTACTCGGAGGCTGAGGCAGGAGAATGGCGTAAACCTGGGAGGCGGAGCTTGCAGTGAGCTGAGATCCGGCCACTGCACTCCAGCCTGGGCACAGAGCGAGACTCCGTCTCAAAAAAAAAAAAAAAAAAAAAGAAAAATTAATAATTTATTTGTGAAAATGTCTCATGTCAGTCACCTTCTACAATAGAACTGTTAATAGTAGGAAAATAATCCTAGGAACTAATTCGTACTGAAGGTCTAATACATATCGGGGAATTTTCTAAGGCCTGTGCTTCTCATCTTAGCCCTGCTTTGTGGATGAGGATGTAGAGGCACAGAAATGCTAAGTACTTGCCCAGGGTACACCGCTGGCAAGGCCCAGGCAGCCTGGCTTGAAACTCTGGGTTCTCAGCCTGTCTGCACCTCTTACCTAGGCATGTCATCCAACCACTGTGGATAGTTAGGGTGCTTATAATTCTCACTCCAGTTAACAACACTGTTCCCCATGACTTTGTATGGACATATTTGTATAAATTTCTGATTGTAGCACAAATTCCTAGAAGTGCAATTGTCAAATTGACCATTTTGAAGAGTTTTGTTATGCATATGCCAAATTCTCCCCTCTGAGGCATGAGAGCTTGAGAATGTCTTTGTCACTCACCCCTCTGGGCTGGGAAGGCACAACGTGTCACTTTAGCAGTTGTCCCTAAGACTAGTGAAAGGACGCTGTGATGGTTAATAATTAGGTGTCAGCTTGATTGGATTGAGGGTTGCCTAGATGGCTGGTGAAGTATTGTTTCTGGGTGTGTCTGCGAGGCTGTTGCCAGAGGAGATTGACATTTGAGTGGGTGGACTGGGAGCGGAAGACCCTCCCTCAATGTGGGTTGGCACCATCCAAGTGGCTGCCGGCATAGCTGGCACAAAGCAAGCAGAAGAAAATGGCGTGGTTGTGCTTGCTGAATCTTCCAGTTTCCTTCTTCTTCCAGTGCTGGACACTTGCTTCTGCTCCTCCTGCCTTTGGACATTAGATTCCAGGTTGTTTGGCCTTCAGACTCTGGGGCTTGCACCAGTGGCTTGCCAGGGGCTCCTGGGCATTGGGCCACAAACTGAAGACTACACTGTCAGCTTCCCTGGTTTTGAGGGTTTGGTACTCAGACTAAGCCACTACTGGCTCCTCTTTCTCCAGCTTGCAGATGGCCCATCATGGGACTTTGCCTTGTAATCATGTGAGCCAGTTCTCCCTAATAAACTCCTTCTCATATATACATATATCCCATTTGTTCTGTCCCTCTGGAGAATCCTGATTAATTCAGATGTTCTCAGTAACCAGTTCTACAAGAAGCCGGATCCTCATCTTTTCAGCAAACCTCCTGCATTCAACAGATATCTCAGGCCAGGCACTAGGAACAGGAGGACCAAAGCATAAAGGCTTGTAAACAAATGGACGCAATAGACTAGAGTGTTTTCATCAGTTGAGGGTTTTCCTGTGTCACTCTTCATGCGGTATATCGTCTTACCCTGTTAGGTAGGTATTATTATTATTCTCATTTTCCAGATGAGGAAACTGAGGCTTGAAGAGCGTGACTTGCCAGGTGCCTGCTGGAAAGAAGCAATACCCAGACCCCAGGTATTTGACCCCCACACTTTCTGGGCTCTTAACTATTGCTCCTACTGCCAGGGACAGTGGACACAGGATGGAAGCAGGGACAGGGACCGAGGCAGAGGCAGAAATGAAGTATCTGTGAGTTGGCAGGACAGGCAGAGGGAACCATTTAGGCAATTGTCTGCGGCCCAGCATGAACTGGCAGGCTCCGGGCCTGAAATGTGGGGGTAAGTGTGGAGGGAGAGTAGCCACAAGGGAAGAATCTGGAGGGGAGATCAGGTCACCAGTGGTTGGGTTATGGCTGTCTCTCTGGATGTCAGTCTAGTGAAAAGCTCATTTGATTAGACTGCAGCCTCTGCAATTCCCCTGGATCACATTTGTGTGTGAACACAGGTATGCCAGGGAAGGTGGGGGTTGTTCAGCTTGCATGATCTATTGCAGTAGTCTGGGTGAGAAACTGCTTCTGGTTTCTCCACTTTCACTTTCCTTCCTGGTGAGGTCATCTCTCACTCGGAGGTAAGGTGACCAACTCAGCCAGGGTTGCCTGGGACATTCTGCTTTTAGCACTAAATGCTCTGCATCCCGGGAAACCCCTCAGTTCAAGGCTATTTGGGGGACAACCATTTTGGGGGCCAGGAAGCAGAGCAGCCAGTTTCAGAGGGGCACGGGTATGGGTCGGTGCAGTTGCAGCCAAGAACAAAGGGTCTCAAGCCAGTCTAATCTGGATGGAATCCAGTGGTGGGGGTAGGCGTTGAAGGTGAAATCCGTGCATCAGGCTTCATGAGGGCAGACTTGGGTCTGCTTGTCCTCAGCTGCCTCAGCAGTGCTCCGCTAAGTGTAACCCATCGGAGCTGCCTAACTAAGGGCTGAAAGGGACCAAAAGAGATTGTTGCATTCAGACCAACTTTGATTTTCACAGTTGCTTCATGTCTGCTCACTGGGTCCACATGATTCCTAGTAAAGCCTTTTCAGTTTTCCATGGTTGCTGTGACACCTCAAGTGACCTCCCCTTTAGCTCTGAGTTCTATGAAGGTGTAACGTATCTTGCAGTAGGTGAAGACCCTCACGTGACAAGTGCATAGAAAAATAAATTTTGCAATGGGCCAGAAAATGGAGCCTCAGTCTACTCTTGCGTGTGTCTGGTCCCCCACTCACAGTAGATAGGAACACACATATTTTGGTTTGAATTAAACTCTGGAGAAATTTGCAGCATTGATTACAAATGTGGGAAATGTGAGTGGATGCAGCGTGGCTGTTTGCCTGGGCCAATTCTGCCCCAGCCAATGATCTGAGGAAGGAAGAAGGGTTACTTAGCACAGCAGCAGTGCTTGTTCCATGGCCTTCACATCCTCCCTGAGTGCCCCCAAAGCAGCCCCTTCCTTGGTTGTGCTCTAGAAATACAGAATAAGTAAACATTCAGGTGTCCTTGATGGAATGATGAATAACTTTCCACCCTGAATGGGGAAGGGGCCACGCTGGCCCTGTGGTGCTGCTGCCCAGAGAACAGTGGAGGAAATGGGGATCTCTCAATTGTTTCAAACACAGGAGGGATTGATACTTAATTTTTTTTGAGAAAAAAAAATTTTTTTTGAGACACAGTCCCACTCTGTTGCCCAGGCTGGAGTGCACAATCTCGGCTCACTACAACCTCTGCCTCCTGGGTTCAAGCGATTCTCCTGCCCTCAGCCTCCTGAGTAGCTGGAACTACAGGCACCCGCCACCATGCCCAGCTAATTTGTGTATTTTTAGTAGAGACGGGGTTTCGCCATGTTGGCCAGGCTGGTCTCCAACTCCTGACCTCAGGTGATCCACCTGCCTCAGCTTTCGAAAGTGCTGGGATTACAGGTGTGAGCCACCGTGCCCAGCCGGATATTTAACTTTGAACTTCCATATTGTATTGGAAATAAAGCATTAAATTGTTAATTCTTGCCTCTCTATTCACCTGTGACCTTAAGGTGTTAGGGTCTGTGGATGAATCAACCATTTGGACTCTAACATCTGCTCCTTTATGTGCAGAAACACAGGGAGAGAGTCAAGCCAAGTGCGGCTCCCCTACTTGGCCAATGTGAATAGTGAAGTGCTGTGTGAGTGGAAAAGCAGTTAGATTTCCTAACTTTACTACACTGGGATTTCCCAGGAAAGCACAGGCTGGAAGAATGATGTAATGGGTATATTTTACATATGTTTTCAATAAGCATGCCTGTGTGGGCCATTCATGGAAAAACCCTTCCCATCAAGTCACACCATGTGGGACAGAGGCTGGCGGTACCAGCAGTGCCCCAGTCCCCATAGTCTCCTGTTTCAGTCGTTAAAAGGCGATTTTGACTCTCCCTTTGTAGAAATCATACAGCTTGTGTATCTAATCAGAAGGTCAACATCACACTCATCTGATATTAGGCCAGAGGTAAGAACAGCAGGCTCTGGGGTTCCCGGAGGAAAGAATTGCCAATCTCGCCTGAGAGAACTGGTAAGAACCCTCCTCCATTCCCTGAAACTGCAACACGAAAAGAAGCTGAGTCCAGCTGTTCTTAATCAAGGCTGGGACTCGTCAAGTGTCATGAGTAGCCTCCCCAGACAGAAATGAGCGGGGGAGATGGTTTTCTTAGTTTGAACCAATTCTGGCATCATAGTTTTGATCACAGTTGTCTGTTGGAGTGAACTTGGCACAGAAATACAGTAAGTCTGTAGAAACTCAGTCAGGATGGAATGCACAGTCTTCAATGGGGAATTTTATAAAGACCACAAAATAGCTCAGTTAAGACTGACTAACCCCACACAATGGCAGAAGAACGACATAGTTTCATTTATTCCACAAATATTTACTGAGTGTCTGCCCCAGGCCACGCACTGTCGGCACTGAGGAGACAACGGTGTACAGTGTGGCTGCAGCCCCTGGGTTCAGAGGGCTTGTATTTTAGACGGAGGGACCCATGACTAAACAGTCCACGACACAGATGTGTAAAAAGCGCAGTGGAAAGGGAAACTCAGGGTTGCACAGCCGACGCACACCTACCTGGTCTAGGTACAGTAGAAGATAGCGCTTGAGCAAATGGCTATTGGAAGATTTATTTTAAAAAAATTAATTGTGGGCTGGGCGCTGTGGCTCACGCCTGTAATCCCAGCACTTTGGGAGGCTGAGGCGGGCAGATCACGAGGTCAGGAGATCAAGACCATCCTGGCTAACATGGTGAAACCCCGTCTCTACTAAAATACAAAAAAAAATTAGCCGGGTGGCCGGGCGCGGTGGCTCAAGCCTGTAATCCCAGCACTTTGGGAGGCCGAGACGGGCGGATCACGAGGTCAGGAGATCGAGACCATCCTGGCTAACATGGTGAAACCCCGGCTCTACTAAAAATTACAAAAAACTAGCTGGGCGAGGTGGCGGGTGCCTGTAGTCCCAGCTACTCGGGAGGCTGAGGCAGGAAAATGGCGTGAACCTGGGAGGCGGAGCTTGCAGTGAGCCGAGATCCCCCAGGGCACTCCAGCCTGGGCGACAGAGTGAGACTCCGTCTCAAAAAAAAAAAAAAAAAAAAAGTGGTAAGACCATGAAACACGAGATCTACCCTCTTAATACATTTTTGAGTGTAAGCTACAGTATTGTGAACCACAGGCAGAATGTTGTACAGCAGATCTCTAGAACTTACTCATCTTACATAATTGAAACTTTATACCCATCAAGTCATAACTTCTGATGTCCCTCTTCCCCCAGCTCCTGGCAACCACCATTCTACTTTCTGCTTATAAGAGTTTGACGATTTTAGATACCTTTTTAAGTGACATCATGCAGTATTTGTCCTGTGATGGCTTAGGTCACTTGGCATAGTGTCCTCGCTTTCACCCATGTTGTTGCATATGGCAGGATTTCCTTCTTTTTAAGGCTTAATCATATTCCATTGTCCATATGTACGCTATTGTCTTTCTCCATTCACCTATTGATGAATATGTAGGCTGTTTCCACATGTTGGCTATTGTGAATAATGCTACAGTAAACATGGGAGTGCAAATATCTCTCTGAGATCCTAATTTTACTTCTTTTGGATAAATACCCAGAAGTGAGATGGCTGGACCATAAACTAATTCTATTTCTAATTTTGTGAGGAATTAAGATACTGTTTTCCATAGTGGCTGCATCATTTTACATTCTCACTAACAGTGTAAAAGGGCTCTAATTTCTCCAATCTTACCTTTGTGTTTTTTGGGGGTGGGGGTGGTGGGGGTGGAGGTGGGGGTGGAGGTGGGGGCGGGTAATAGCCCTCTTAACTAGTGTGATGTGACATTTCATTGTGGTTTTAATTTGCATTTTCCTGATGATTAGTGATGTTGAGCACCTTTTCATGTACCGTTTGGCCATCTGTATGCCTTCTTTAAAGAAATGATTACTCGAGTGTTTAGCCCATTTTAAAATTGGGTTATTCCATTTTTTTACTATTGAGTTATAGGAGTTCCTTATAAATTTCGGATATTAACCCCTTGTCAGATACATAGTTTGCACATGTATTTTCCCATTCTGTAGGTTACCTTTTCACTCTGTCAGTTGTTCCACTGCTATGCAGAACAGCATTCCCATTTTCCCACTCCATAGGTTGCTTTTTAATTCTGATAATTGTTCCGTGGCTGTGTTGTTTTTGTTTTTGTGTACTGTGATTTTGGCATCATATCCAAGAAATCATTGCCAATACCAATATAATGAAGCCTTCTCTCTATGTTTTCTCCTGGGAGTTTTACAGTTTAAGTCTCTAATCCACCTCGAGATCATTAAAAAAAAAAAAACTTTGTCAAGGAAAAATTTACATAAAATATAATTTACCAACTTTAAGTGAACAGCTTCATGAGTTTTGACAGTTGATTGGAAATACTGTCACAATCAAGATGTAGAACTTGCCCACCACCCCCAAAAGTCAGCCTTGTGAGCCTTTGCTGTCAATCCTAATCTCATACCTCCAGTTTTAGATGACCACCGATCTATTTTCTATGTAAATCTAATCTATGATCGTAGAAAATAGATCTAGAAAGAATATACAAATATATTCTTTTATGTCTGGGATCTTTTCCTTGACATGACGTTTTTGACATTCATCAATGTTGTTGAATGTGTTAGTGGCTCATTCCTCTTTATTGCTGAGTAGTATTTTACTGTATGAATATTCCACACTTTAGTTATTTGTCTTTGGATGGACATTTGAGTTTTTCTACTTCATAGGCTATTATGTATGAAACTGCTATGAATATTCATGTGTACGTCTTTATATACACACGTTTTATTTTTCTAAGGTAAATACCTAGAGCACCATGCTGGGTGTTAAGGTAAGTGTCTGTTTAACTTTATAATAAACTGCCCAGCTGTTTTCCAAGATGCTTGTCCCATTTTATGCCCCCCCATAACTGTAGGGCAGTTCCAATTGTTCCATCTCTCGGTTATCTATAGCTGCATAACAAATTACTACACATGTAGAGACTTAAAGAACATGCTTTATGACCCACAGTTTCTGCAGGTCAGGAATCTTGGCACGGGTTATCCGGGCCCAAGGTTTCAGAGTCTTTCATGAGGCTTCAATCAAGGGCACGGCTCGTCTGAGGCTCCAGTGGAGAAGGATTCACTCCCAAGCTCTTGGGATTGTTGTCAGGATTCACTTCCTTGTGCGCTGTTGGAACTCAGCTCCTTGCCAGATGTTGCCTGGTGGTCACACTCAAGTCTTTGTTTCATGGGGTGCTGCATAACGTAGCCTACCTCATCGTATCCAGGAAGGGAGACAGTCATTAGATAGACGGGGCTGGCAAGACGGAAGTTACGTCTTCTGTGATATAAACACGGAAGAGACGTCCAATCCCCTTTGCCATATTCTATTGGTTAGAAGCAAGTCATAGGTCCGACCCATACTCAAGGGGAGGGACGCCACAAGGACGGGAGTACCAGGAAGGGGGATCACTGGGGACCGTGCATCATCCACCTTTTTTTAATTTTAGCCTTTCTGGTGGTCGTGTGCTGTCATGCTGTAACTTTAATTTGCATTTCCAGATTATTAATATGTTGAGCATCTTTTCACAAGCTTATTTGCTATTTGTATATCTTTTTTTGCAAAGTGTAGGTTTTGCTCCCATCTCTTTTTTTTTTATTATTTTTATTTTTTAGATGGAGTCTTCCTCTGTCGTCCAGGCTGGAGTGCAGTGGCGTCATCTGGGCTTACTGCAACCTCTGCCTCCTGGGTTTAAGTGATTCTCGTGCCTCAGCTTCCCAAGTAACTGGGATTATAGGCACGCGCCACTCCACCTGGCTAATTTTTTTTGTATTTTTGGTAGAAACGGGGTTTCGCCATGTTGGCCAGGCTTGTCTCAAACTCCTGACCTCGGGTGATCTGCCCACCTTGGCCTCCCAAAGTGCTGGGATTACAGGTGTGAGCCACCGTGCCAGCCTCATCTCTTTTAAAATTGAGTTCTTTTTCTTTTATTTCTGAATCACAGAAGCTTTTTATTTCTTTTGGATATAAGCCCTTTGTCAGATAATGTTTTTGCTACCATTTTATCACAATCTGTAGTTTTCCTTTTCGTTTTCGTAGTGATGTCTTTTGATGGGCAGAAGTTTTAAATTTTGATTAAGGGTAATATATCAATTTTTCCTTTTGTGGTTATTGCTCTCTGTGTCCTGTCTATGAAATTGTTGTCTAATTCCAAATCAGTAAGATATTCTCGTACATTTCCTTCTAAAATATTTATGATTTTAGCTTTTACATTTATGTCTGCGATCCACTTTGAGTTTTACTCTGAGTGTTATTTGTTTATGCTGAGACGGCACTGGGCTTCATTTTCTTCCCTCAGTATGAATATACAGTTGTTCTAGCACCATATGTTCAAAGGACTCTCTTTTTCCTGTTCAATTATCTTAGCCCCTCTGTTAAAAATCAATTAATGTGTGGATCCACATTTGGCATTTTTTTATGTTCTGTTGGTCTCACATTGTCTTCATCACTGTAGGTTTTATAGTGAGTCTTTAAATCAGTCAATGCGAAGACTCTAATGTTATTCTTCCTTTTCAAAGGAATAGCTTGGGATATCCTAGGTTTTTTGCATTTCCATTTGAGAATTATCTAATATTTATAAAAGAAGCCTGTTGAGAACTTGATTAGGATTGTATTGAGACTATAGATCAATTTGAGGAGAATTGCCATCTTAATAATATTAAGTCTTTTTTCCCATTTATGTGGTATAGGTATTTATTTAGGTCTCCTTTAATTTATATCGGCAATGTTTTATAGTGTAGTGTGTAAAGCCTTAATATATTTTGTTTAAACATATTGCTATGTAATGTCATTTGGTGATATTGTAAATAGTGTTGTTTTTAAAGTTCAATTTATTTTTTGAGACAGGGTCTCCCTGTGTCACCCAGGCTGGAGTGCAGTGGTACGATCATAGCTCACAACAGCCTCCAACTCCTGGACTCAAATGATCCTCCTGCCTCAGCCTCCTGAGTAGCTGGGACTACAAATGCATGCCACCATATCCAGCCAGATTTCAATCTTCAGTTGTTGCTAGTAAATGGAAATACAGTTCATGTTGTTTATTGGCCTACGATTTTTACCCATGACCCTATTACACTTCAGTTTGTCAGTCCTAGTAGCTTTTTGCAGATTCTAAAAATCTTCTTTGTATATATTGTTTCTCAATAATGACAATTATACTTCTTCCTTTCCAATCTGAATGCCTTTTATATCTTTTATTCTTTGTCTTAATACACTGACACTGGCGTCTAGTATGATGTTGCATAAACCCCTAAAAGTAGACATACTGTCTGGTTGCTGCGCTTAGGAGGGAATTCATCATTCCTCTTGCTACGATGGTTGTAGGTTTTTCAGAGATGCCTTTAATCAGGTTGAGAAAGTTGTCTTCTATTCCTAGTTTCCTGAGAGTTTTTTCTTAACTGGATTTTTAATTTTGTCAAATAATTTTCCTGCATCTATTGGTTTTTCTTTAATTTTGTTAATATGGTGAATTTACACTGATAATTTTCCAGTGTTAAATATTGAATTCCTGGGATGAAACCCAAGTATTATTATTTTCATATATTCCTGGAATTAATTTTCTAAAATTCTCTTAGAATTTTTGAATCTATGTTCACGAGGGATATTTGTCTGTAATTTCCTTTTCTTACAATGTCTTTGTCTCGTTTTGGTATCAAAGTAAGAAGGCTGATTCCGTGAATTAATTGGGACCTGTTCCTTCCCCCAGTTTCTGAAAGGGTTTGAGTAGGACTGGTGTTTCTTCTTTAAATCTTTCAGAAAATCTGCCAGTAAAGTCATCTGTGCTTGTGATTTTCTTTGTGAGAATGTTGTAATTATGAATTCAATTGCTTACATAGACATAGAATTCTTTGATTGTCTATTTTTTTCTTGAGACAATTTTGGTACTTGTGTTTTTCAAGAAATTTTTCCATTTTATTTATGCTGTTGAATTTATTAGCATAAAGTTGTTCATATATTTTCTTATCTCTTTTCTAAAAACAGCTTTATTGAGCTATAATGACACTATAAATTGTGCATATTTAAGTGTACACTGATACATTTTGACATATATCTAGCCCTGTGAAACCATTTTAGGGCCAGTTTTTACCCACTGTGTAGGCAAGACCCTTCCAAGTATTCTCTCCAGCACCTCTCTCATTTGAGGTTTTCCTGTCTGGCTGGTTAGAATAAGCACCATTTCTGGCCTGGTGTGAGCTCCAGATAGTGTTCCCCCTCATCTTTTTGGGCTGTTCCTTCTCTAGCCTCACCAGTGGTTGATGAGGAGCCTGCAGACCTCCAGAGTCCTCTCTGCAGCTCTCTCCTCTCTGGCAGTCTGCCCTGTAATCTCTCGCCTCTGTCCTCACTCAGGGAATCCACTAGGTTCTAGCTATGTGCCCCATCCCTGCACCAGGGCCTGAAGACCCTCTTCAGGCAGTAAGACAGGCAATTATAGGACTCGCCTCATTGGTTTCCTGTCTCTCAGGGATTGTTGTCGTTTGTTGCCCAATCCAATGTCTCGAAACCATTGTTTCACATATTTTGTCTAGTTTTTTATGTTGTTTCATGCAGGAAGGAAAATCCTGTGCAGTGTTTCATGGGTTTTGAATTTCTGCTATTGGGTACAAACATTTTTAGTGTTGTTAAGTATTCTTGCTAAATTGATCTGTTTATCATTTTTGAAATATTCCTCTTTATCCTTGGTTTATGCCTTGTTTGGAAGTCTGAAGAATGTCTTTGTCTGACATGAACAGAACTACTCCAGCTTTCTTATGAATAGTGTTTACATGGTATAGCTTTTCTATATCCTTTAACTTTTGATCTCTCTCTCTCTGTGTGTGTGTGTGTGTTCCCTTGAATAATTGTTCTTGCTTTTTTACTCAGTCTTATAATCTTTGCTTTTAATTGGAGTACTTAGACAAACCCTTTTCAATAGACCTTTCTCTGATAATGAAAACGTTATAAATGTTCCATCTAATATGCTACCCACTAACCAGATGGCTACTGAGCACTTGAAATATGGCCACTGTGATTGAGGAACTAAACTGATTTTATTAAAGTTTAAGTTAATTTCTTTTTACTTTTCCTTTTTTTTTTTTTTTTTTTTTACAGGGTCTCACTCTGTCATGCAGGCTGCAGTGCAGTGGTATGATCTTGACTCATTGCAGCCTCAGCAACCCAGGCTCAAGCATAGCTGGGATTACAGGTGCACGCCACCGTGCCCAGCTAATATTTTAATTTTTTTTTTTTTTGTAGAGTCTGGGCTGGGCTTGAACTCCTGGACTCAAGCCATCTGTCTGCTTTGGCCTCCCCAAATGCTGGGATTACAGACGTGAGCCATTGCGCCCAGCCTTGACTTAATTTTAATAGCCCCACATGGCTAGTGGTTTGTGTACTAGACAGAATAGGTTGACTATATTTAATATAATTATTGATGTAATTTTGGGTTTAATCTTACCATCTTGTTTTTAATTTTTAAAAATATTTTTCATCTCTTCTTTACTCGTTTTTTCTCTTTCCCTCCTGATTTTGTATTGAATTTATTTCATTATTTTACCATCAGCTTATTAGCTATATCTTTCATTTTGTTTTTGTGTGTTGTTCTAGGATTTATCTTATTCTTCTTTAATTATCAAAGTCTACCTTTAATTAATATCATATTGGCCAAGCATGGTGGCTTACACCTGTAATCCCAGTGCTTTGGGAGGCCAAGGTGGGAGGATCTCTTGAGCTCCAGAGTTTGAGGCTGCAGTAAGCTGTCATTGCGCCATTGCACTCCAGCCTGGGTGACACAGTGAGACCTTGTTGCAAGAAAAAAAAAAGGAGTTATTTTACCTCCTCACATATAAGGACCTTGTAATATACTACTTCCCTTCCCCACATCTTTTGTGTTATTATTATGTATTTACTTCCACTTATATCATAAACTTCACAATATACTGTTATTTTTGCTTTAAACAATTACCTTTTAAGGAATTTTAAAAAATTATAATAAGAAAAAAGTACTTTTATTTTTATTTTTTATAGAGATTGGATCTCCCTATATTGCCCAGGCTGGTCTCGAACTCCTGGGCTAGAGCAATCCTTCCTTGGCCTCCCAAAGTGCTGGGATTACAGGCGTGAGCCATGGTGTCCAGTCTAGAGTATTTTTATTTATCACATATTGAAATTTTCTGTTGCTTCTCGCTTCTTTGTGTAGATCCAAGTTCCCATCTGGTATCATTTTCCTTCACCTTGAAGGACTTTATTTACCACTTCTCATGGTGCAGGGCTACTGATGAAGAATTATCTTAGCTTTTTTTTTTTTGTCTGAAAGCCTCCATTTTTTTTTTTTTTTTTTCACTTAGAAGATATTTACTGGGTATATAATTCTAAGGTGACTCTTTTTTGTCATCTTAAAATACTTTGTTCCGATCTCTTGTGTTTTTAATAATTTCTTACTAGGCATTTACTGTGATTCCTGTCTTTGTTTCTTTGTGTGTAAAGTGTCATTTTTTTGTCTGGTTGTCCCTAAGATAATCTTTCCAGGACTCGGTTTCAGGGATCTGATGATGACATTCACCTGGTGTAGTGTTCTTTGTGTTTATCCTCCTGGGCTTTGTTGATCTTCATACATCTCAAGATTTCTAGTTTTTGCAAAATTTGGAAAAAATTGTTTCTTCATGTATTTTCCCCTCTATGTCTTCCCCTTTTTTTGGAATTCCAATTGTGTATTTATTAGACTGCCTGATTTGTCTTACAAGTCACTGATATTTTGTTCATTTAAAAAAGTTTTTTTCTCTTTCTGTTCTACATTTTGGGTAGTTTTTTGTTTTTTTGATTTGTTTTGTTTTTTGCTACATCTTCACCTTCAGGTTCACACCTCTTCTTCTGCAGTGTCTAATCTGCTGTTGGTCCCATCCAGGGCAGAGGGAGAGACTCTGCAAAGGTACAGAGATAGGCAGCAGCCGGGGGGCTCTGGGAACTGCAGTGTCCACTGTGATCTCACCGTGCTCAGCTTCAGCTCAGCCTCAGCTCAGCCACAGGGAAGAGAAGTTCTGTATTCTGACCCTTTGCAGGGAGTCAGGCAACTGAATGGAAATGCAGCCATTTCTCAGCTGCAAACTCTCCCTAGAGAGTCAAACTCTCTTCCCTTTTGTAGTGCAAGGGAGTAGTCATCTTCCCATCTCTCTTGAGGCAACCTCCCACTCTCGCCTAATTGGAAATATCTCCTGGTCCACACAATGCCACAGCTGGCAGCTCCCCCCGCTTCGCCCCCACCCCATTCCCTCCTTGCAGCAGAGCTGCTTCACTAACTGCTGTGAATGATGAGGAAATCTGAGCCACGTGAAAGAAGCACAGGAACCCATGCCAAGCCCTATTGTGCCACTGACCTTCGGATTTGAATGAAATTAACAATTGCCTGATGATTTGAGTTCTGATAATTTCTATCAATGCACTTTAAAGTGATGGGCCTGGAAAATTCATCCTGGGGATGAGGTAAAGGCAGCGTTTATTTATTCAATGTGCAAATTATTTGAAAGTCTCTTCCACGTGATTCAGTGTCTTCGATGACTCATTTATAATTTTTCTGCAAAGGAATGTTGAAGTGACGGGGCCAGTGACCTTCCAGAGCAAGGTCTTTGCTGCTCTTCTGAGAGCTTTCAGCACCTATACTAAATGAATGCCAGTGCAGGAGCTTATGTGGGGAAAGACTCAGCTCCATGAAGGGCCCTGTTAAAAATATGACAGTCCCCAAACCCTCGTGACCCCAAACCCTCACCATCCTGTGCTTGCAGCAAACCAACCGGGAAAGGTCAGCTTATCCTGGCTCATGTTGTTGTCAACTCTCTAAATTTAGGATTTTGAACTCAAGTTGTGTAGTCAGTCTTTTCCAGAAAATAAATTTTAATTTTTTTTTGGCAGATAACGTCATTTTCAGCTGACACTAGGTGAATAATTTATATTTAATAAATTCATTTGAATGGGTACTATAATGAAGGAATTAACACGATGGGCGACAGAGGAGGCAAACGATGTGATTTTAATTCTCACAACAAGCTTAAGACGGAGGTGCTACTATTTATTCTCATTTTAGAGAAGAGGAAATTGAAATTCAGATAAGTTCAGACACCCACCCAAAGTTACACAGGTGGTAAGAAACAAAGCTAGGACTTGAACCTATGACTTTTCAACTCCAAAGACCACGCTCCTAACTACTGTATTATACTCATTCCTCTTGCTGGATTTGGTGTAGGCACGTGTCTTTAGCAAGGATTGGCTGCTTGACTGTCAGCCAGTCAAAATCTGGTTGACTCTAGCACTGAGTAGTCATGTTAGTGGCACAATCTCCAGGGAGAGTTATTGCAATCTAAGAGCTGAAAAGGAAATCGATTCCTATACCTTACTCCCCAAATCCAAGATTCTTCAAGAAATCTACCACAATGCTAGACAAGCTCATTGACTTTTTTTTTTTTGAGACATAGTTTCGCTCTTGTTACCCAGGTTGGAGTGCAATGTCACCATCTCGACTCAATGCAACCTCCACCTCCCGGGTTCAAGCGATTCTCCTGCCTCAGCCTCCCGAGTAGCTGGGACTACAGGCATGCACCACCATGCCCAGCTAATTTTGTATTTTTAGTACAGATGGGATTTTTCCATGTTGGCAAGGCTGGTCTCAAACTCCTGATCTCAGGTAATCCACCCGCCTTGGCCTCCCAAACTGCTGGGATTACAGGCATGAGCCACTGCACCTGGCCAACTTTTTTTTTTTTTTTAAGTTTACCCTAGTAGCATATCGAAAGGGCCAAGGTGAGATCAAAGTATGTCTCTCTTGGGTAGAGAGACCCTGAATGACTTTTATTTTACCCTTTATATTTTTCTGCAATGCATATGTATATTCGTTATAACAGAGATCTTCAAGTGCATTAGCCTACATGAGTTCAAAGATTATTTTTGCCTCACGTAAACAGCCCAGGGCAGAAAGGTGAGCACCCCTTCATGAGTTCACCAAGGTTTCCAACTGGCCCAGCATATCTGCCTTCTTCAACATGTGGTTGTTCTTCGGGTTAAGGCTCCTGCTCCAGTTGTCCTCAACCTCGTGGTTGAAAGTAGCTCGCCAGCACCACCTCCAGGAGAGGAGCTGGAGGACTGGGAGGATCTCAATAGCTTCATCTTGAAGTAATTACTTATATCCCACTGCCCAAAACCTGGTTAAATGGTTACAGCTAGCTGCAGGGTTGAGGTTCATGTTTGTGTGTGTATAAATGCCAACACAATTTGTTGAAAATACTATCATTTCTTCATTGAATTTCCTTTGCACATTTGACAAAAAAAAAAATTGATTTGTGTCTATTTCTGTACTTTCTATTCTGTTCTGTTGATCTATGTGTCTCTCCCTCTGCCAATACCACACTGTCTTGATTCTTATAAGTCTTAAAATTAGATAGTAGGATTCTTCCAAAGGCAATTTTCTTTTGGCTATGCTAGTTTCATTGCCTTTTATATGAATTTCAAAATCAGTTTGTCAAATATCTACAGAAAATTCTGCTAGAGTTTTGATTGACATTACATCAAAAGCATAGATTGATTTGGGGGAAATTGGCCTTTTTCTTGTTGAGTCTACCAATCCATGAACATAGTATGTTTCTCCATATATTGAGGTCTTCTTTGAGTTCTTTCATCAGCCTTATAGTGTTTTCAGCACATAGATTCTATGTATGTCTTGTTAAAATTATTTATACATATCGCTCTTTGGAGGGGAGCTCTTACAATTTCTTGTTTGTTTTTAATTGTTTACTACTATCTTTATAAATATACATTTTTTTTTGTATTGACTTTATATTTTAGAATGTGATTAAACTCAGTATTATGTTTTTCCCTCAAAATCTACATGTCGAAGCTGGTTAACTCGATTTGGAGATAGGGGCTTTAAGGATGTAATGAAGGTTAAATGAGGTCATAATGGTGGGTCTCCAATCCAATAGGACTAGTGTCCTTATAAGAAGAGGAGAAGATATCAGGAATGCAAGTGTAGAGAAAACATCATGTGAGGACATAGCAAGAAGGCAGTGATCTGCAAGCAAAGGAGAGAGGACTCACCAGAAATCAACTTGCTAGCACCTTGCCCTTGGACTTCTAGCTTATAGAACTGTGAGAAAATAAATTTCTGTGGTTGAAGCCCCTCAGTCTGCAGCATTTTGTTATGTAGCCCTAGTGGACTAATACACTCACTGATTCCTTAAAGGAGCTTTTGGTAGACTTCTTAGGGTTTTCTATATAGACAATTGTGTAAACTGCAAATAGAGAAAGTTTTATGACTTCCTTCCAATATGTATGTATTTTATTTATTTTTCATGCTTTATTGCAGAATCTAGAACTTCTAGTACTATGATGTATACTGTGGTGAGAGTGGATATCCTTCCCTGGCTTTGTTCCTGATCTTAGGGGCAAAGTATTCAGTTTTTCCCCATTAGGTATGATATTAGATGCAGGTTTTTTGTTGATGCTCTTTATCAGGTTGAAGTGATTCCCTCTATTCCTAACTTGCAGATAATTTTTATCATGAGATAGTGTTGTAGTTTGTCAAATATTTTTTCTGTGTCAATTTATATTATCATATGATATTTCTCCTTAGCTTATTGACACAGTGGATAACTTTGAATGATTTTTTGAATGATGAAACAATCTTGCATAACTAGAATAAATCCTACTTGGTTGTAATATACAAGTTCTTGTATATATTGCTGGATTCAATTTGTTAATATTTTGTTGAATATTTCTACATTTAAATTTATGAGAAACAGCCTGGGCAACCTGACAAAACCTCATCTCTATCAAAAAGACAAAAATTAGTCAGGAGTAGTGCATGCCTACAGTCCCAGCTACTTGGGAGGCTAAGGTGGGACGATCACCTGAGCCTGGGAGGTGGAGGCTGCAGTGAGCTGTGGTCATGCCACTACACTCCAGGCTGGGTGACAGAATGAGACCATGTCAAATAAATAAATAAATAAATAAATAAATAAATAAATAAATTGATGAGAGATATTAGTTTGTAGATTTAATTTTTTTTTTTTTTTTGAGACAGTCTCGCTGTATCACCCAGGCTGGAGTGCAGTGGCATGATCTCGGTTCACTGCAAGCTCTGTCTCCCAGGTTCATGCCATTCTCCTGCCTCAGCCTCCCGAGTAGCTGGGACTACAGGTGCCCACCACCACGCCCGGCTAACTTTTTGTATTTTTAGTAGAGACGAGGTTTCACCATGTTAGCCAGGATGGTCTCGATATCCTGACCTTGTGATCCCCTGCCTCGGCCTCCCAAAGTGCTTGTAGATTTAATTTTTATACTGTCTTTGTCTGGTTCTCATATCAGTGTAAAACTGGACTCATAAAATTAGGCGGGATATATTCCCTTCTCTTTTCTGGAAAAGATTGTGCATATTTAGTGTTATTTCTTATATGTGTGGTAGAAGTTGCCAGTGAAACCATCTTGGCTTGGAGATTTCGTTTGTAAAATTTTTCAACTACAAATTAGTACTATTCGGGTTATCTGTTTCATTTTGAGTGAGTTTGGGTAGTTTGTGGTTTTCAAGGAATTGATCCATTCCATCTAAGTTGTTGAACTTATGTATGTGGAGTTATTCACAGTATTTCTTTATTGTCATTTCAATGGCCGTGGGATCTATGGTTAGTTTTCTTTTAATATTTATTGTTATATTTCACAAGAAAGCATGTTACATTGGTTTTTATGACTTCTCAACTGTGTAATAATATCCTTTTATGGTCTTTTGATTTTGTATATCTTTGAATTATACATGAATTTGCAACAAGCATGGCATCTTTAGCCTTAGTCTGTTCCTGCTGCTATAATTAAATACCTTAGATTGGGTGATTTAATAAATAATAAAAACTTATTTCTGACAGTTCTGCAGGCTGGGAAATCCAGGATCAAAGTGTGAGCACACCCAGTGTCTGGTGAAGGCTCTCCCTCTGCTTCATATTAGTAGATGGCAGGTTCATGCTGTGTCCTCAAAAGGCAGAAAAGCAAAAGGGTAAAAGGAATGAACTTATTCCCTCAAGACCTTTTATAAGGGCACTAATTCCATCCATGAGGGTGAAGCCCTCATGGCCTGATCACCTCCTACAGGCCCCAACTCTTAATATGATTGCAATGGGGATTAAGTTTCAACATGAATTTTGGAGGGACGCCAACATTTAAATCGTAGCAAGCCTATAAAGCAGATATAGAATGATGGTTGATTTCTCTGGTATGTGGGCTGTTTGCTACTTTCAGGCCTCCATTCCTTAGTCTGGAAGAGCTCCCACCACAAGCTTCTTGGAAAAGATTGATACCAGCTCAAACACTGCTTTTATTCTTTTTTTTAAAAAAAATTAGATTCAGGGGGTACATGTGCAGATTTGTTATATGGATATATTGTGTGATGCTGAGGTTTGGGCTCCTACTGATCACCCAAGTAGTAAGTCAACCACTGTTTCTTCAGTACTTCTTCAACCCTCTTTTCTTGAGCCTCTCCCTCTTACCAGAGGAAAGAGATAAAAAGTATAGTATTTCTCTCCTGGAAAACCTCCAGCCCTGCTTTGATATTGTTTTCAAATCCTCATTGAGTATCTTGGAGGGAAGCTTGGAAGAAATTAACAACTTGGGTCTCTGCTATTGGTTCTTTCTGAGAATTGATGATCAGAAGAGTTAAGCCTTTGGGAGTTTCCTGTGGTGAGGAAGGGCCTCAGGGATTGTCTGTCCCTTTAAGGTAGGTATCATTTACTGAATGTCTGTCTCCAATATAACTGGCGCTAAAGTCATTGTCTCTATTACTAACAGAGACATCTGGCTGGGAATTATTGTTCTCATTTCATAGACAAGAACTATGAAGCTAAGAGATGTTCAGTTTAAGATTTTTTATTTTTCATGGTTCTGGCTGGCTGTCTGATCCTAAGGTAACTAGTTGATCAGAAATTAAGTCTCAGTTTTTCACTTGTACAATGGGGATAGTACCACAACTTAACCCATAAGGCTGATTGAGGATTAAATGTGTCTGGCACACAGTAAGCGTTCAGTAACTGTTGTCATCATACTTCCTGTTATTATTGTACTACATACGCGCCTCAGACAAAACTCCTCAGACACCGAGTTAAAGAAGGAAGGGGTTTATTCGGCAGAGGGCATCAGCAAGACTTCTGTCTCAAGAGCCGAGCTCCCTGAGTGAGCAATTCCTGTCCCTTTTAAGGGCTCGCAACTCTAAGGGGGCGCATGTGAGAGGGTCGTGATTGATTGAGAAAGCAGGGGGTACGTGACTAGAGGCTGCGTGCACCAGTAATTAGATCGGAACAAAACAGCATAGGGATTTTCACAGTGCATTTCTATACAATGTCTGTAATCTATAGATAACAGAACCAATTAGGTCGGGGTCGATCTTTAACTACCAGGCCCAGGGTGCGGTGCCGGGCTGTCTGCCTGTGGATTTCATTTCTGCCTTTTAGTTTTTACTTCTTCTTTCTTTGGAGGCAGAAATTGGGCATAAGACAATATGAGGGGTGGTCTCCTCCCTTAATACTATTTCTTTGAAACGTTTGTATTAGAAAGTCTGTTCTAGACGCTTCTCAAAAGAAGACATTCATGCAGCCAACAAACATATGAAAAAAAGCTCATCACTGATCATTAGAGAAATGCAAATCAAAACCACAATGAGGTACCATCTCACACCAGTCAGAATGGGAATTATTAAAAAGTCAAGAAACAACAGATGCTGGCGAGGCTGTGGAGAAATAGGAATGTTTTTACATTGTTGGTGGGAATGTAAATTAGTTCAACCATTGTGGAAGACAGTGTGGCGATTCCTCAAGGATCTAGAACCAGCAATACTATTTGACCCAGCAATCCCATTACCGGATATATACCCAAAGGAATATACATCATTCTATTTTAAAAATACATGCATGCGTATGTTTGTTGCAGCACTATTCACAATAACAAAGACATGGAATTAACCCAAATGCTCATCAATGATAGACTGGATAAAGAAAATGTGGTACATATAACGCCACAGAATACTATGCAGCCATAAAAAGGAATGGGATCATGTCCTTTGGAGGGATATGAATGGAGCTGGAAGCCATCATCCTCAGCAAACTAACACAGGAACAGAAAACCAAACACTGCATGCTCTCATTTATAAGTGGGAGGTGAACAATGAGAATGCATGGACACACTGCGGGGAACAACACACACTGGATCCTGTCGCGGGGAGGCTGTGGGAGGAGGGAGAGCGTCAAGAAAGATAGCTAATGCATGCTGGGCTTAATACCTAGGTGATGGGTTGATAGGTGCAGCAAACAACAATGGCACATGTTTACCTATGTAACAAACCTGCACATCCTACACATGTATCCTAGAACTTAGAGTAAAAAAAGAAAGTCTATTCTTAATTTGCACTAAATATTCTTTAAAATTTATAATTATTGATTTTTGTAAATGAAAGCCTTTTGTATTCAATCCAGAAAATCTTGACTAACCAGAACCCCACAAATTAACCCCTAAGTTAATCAGTATTTTGGTTGCCTTCAGATCCAGTTAATGAGAAATGAGCAGGGTGTATTGAGAGGGAGTGGCAGTCCTTTCTGCCTGCCGCAGCCTACCTTCATGTTCCTGGGCTGACTCTGGGGCAGTGAGAGCCTTCAGCATCCAGACAGCCTTACTTGGGTTCGTTAGCATGAAAGTACAAGGAATCCACCTGTAGAGACAGAAAAACAGAAATATTCTTCCTTCTCATTCTTTATTTCTTCCTCCTCTCTAGTGACTGCATGTTCTTGAAGGGATGGAAAACATATTCTCAGGACTAAGCTGGAAGCCAGCAACTAATAAAATACATCAATTTAAGCTTCAGTGTGACACCTCCGGGCCAGCAGTTTTTAAGATATTCTCCCCCACATTCCCATTATTTGAAATATTTCCACTTAACCAGTGCCTGAGTACACCTAGATCCCTTTCAAGGTTTGGAAGGGAGTGAGAATAATCCTGTTGATACTGAAGAGGGGACCAAGGATGACCATGGGAGGCTTCTAGACATGGTAGTAAGCCCAACAAGGAAAATGCTTTCAAGAGGAATGGGGGCTCTTTGCACTCCGCAAACCACAGATCTAGAGCCAAGAGACTTGGGTGCTAATCCCAGCTCTGTAATTAATCTTCCGAGTGAACTTGGGCAGGCCACTAAGCAGGTAATTAATTTCCTATTTTATCAAATGAAGATGATATTATGGTCTCATACACACACACACACACACACGCACATATATGCATGCACATAGTTCTTTACACCAGTGTTTCTCAAATAAGGTTTCCAAGATCACCTGCATCATACTCCCTGAGGCACTTATTATCATGTAGATTCCAGGGCCTTGTCCTGGCCTTTATTGAATCAGATTCTCTGGGACCATGAACCTGCATTTGAACGTGTCCTAGGTGACTGCTCGTTTGAATGCTTTATTTTGACCTAATCATCCATGTTTGTATTATTCCACTCACTGAGATGATGAAACTCCAATTCTAGTTCTAATAGAGCAGTGAACAATTGTCCACACATAAGCCACCTTTTTTATTTTAAGTTCTGGGATACACGTGCAGAATGTGCAGGTGTGTTACATAGGTATACACATGCCATGGTGGTTTGCTGTACCTATCAACCTGTCATCTGAATTTTAAGCCCCACATGCGTTAGCTATTTGTCCTGATGCTCTCCCTTCCCTCGCTCCCCATCCCCTGACAGGCTCCAGTGTGTGCTGTCCCCTTTCCTGTGTCCACGTGTTCTCATTGTTCAATTCGCATTTATGAGTGAGAACATGTGGTGTTTGGTTTTCTGTTCCTACGTTACTTTGCGATGATGGCTTCCAGGTTCATCCATGTTCCTGCAAAGGACATGAACTTATCCTTTTTATGGCTGCATAGCATTCTGTGGTGTATATGTACCACATTTTCTTTATCTTTATAATTGATGGGCATTTGGGTTGGTTCCAAGTCTTTGCTATTGTAAATAGTACTGCAGTAAACATACGTGTGCATGTGTCTTTATAGTAAAATGATTTATATTCCTTAGGGTATATATCCAGTAATGGGATTGCTGGATCGAAATAAGGCACCTTTTAAAAAAACTGAAATATAAATACCTTTATTGAGTCCCAGGGGAAAATTGTGTCTTAGGTCATTTACTCTTTGGAACAGAAGAACGTTGTGGTAGAGTGAATGGGAAATGTCTCAGAGTTTTTCACTGTTCCGTCCTTGCATCCACAATGTGTGCAATGTGACATTGCTGGGCCTGGCATCAGAGGTAGAATCTGTTCCTCTTCCTCTTGAATTTGGTCTGCTTTGTGACTAGCTTTGGCCAATCAGATGCAGGAAAAGTGGAGGCCCACAGAGGTCCTGCAGTGCTCCACTGTCTTGGGTCCCTGGCGCTGTCCTGTGAATAGGCCTGGGCTGGCCTGCTGTGGGTAAGAAGCTCCTAAGGGAGAACCCAGCTGGCTAAGTCACAAGCATTTTGGAATTTTATAGCCATAGAGGAGCCAAACCCCCCAAAAATGAGGATGCACAGCCCAGATCAACAGAGCCACCTGCAGGGCCACAGCTGGCAGCCCATGCCCCCACTGAGTCCAGAAGGACTTCCAGGCTGATCTGCAGACAGTGAGCAATGGGAGATGGAATTGTTTTAAGCCATTGAGCTTTGAGATGGTTGGTCATGCAGCAACAGCTGATTCCTACAAATGTCAATGAGAATAATGACCATGAAAACATAGTTACTAAAATGTTAATATTATAACTGGCCATGTTTTCTCATATTCCATCCTGAAATCAAAAGTCAGGCAGCAAGGAGAAAGGGGTCAGGCTACAGTGGCCCATTGGCCATGGTGACACATCCCCTCCCCCTGCCACCTGTTCTAATATATCCATTTTGCTGCTGATTTTCTCAATTCCAATGGTCCAGAAAGTTCTGGATGGTGCTGTCATGGCTACTTCCCCATGTTGAGCCCAGCCACCTCCTTCCCCTTTCTTCTGCTCCCTGCAGAATGTGGAGGTGGTCTAGGTTTATTTGTCTGCCAACCCAACAATAAAACAGTAAGCACTTTAGCTGTGATCATCTAGTAGGTGAGGTCTACCCTTGGACTTCATCCCCAGTCAGAGATACTTAAGAAGCCACGTGTAGTGCAAACAGCATATTCAACATTATGTAGACATTTACCATTACAAAGTTTTAAAAAGCGATTAGTTTTTCTAGTACAAACTACCCAAAGTAACATTCAACAGAAGTTCTTTTGGGTAAAGGAAATATGCAAAATATATAGTGATTTTTAGCTGGGTGCCTTTCAAAATTTGAGGGTGGGACGGGAACAGTATGAGATGTATACATTAATAGTAAAGAAGAGGCCTCATATACGAAAGTTTAGATGCTGTGTGTTAGAGCACTGAATTTAACATGTATTCACCTTTCAACAAGGCTTGAGTGGTCTCCCTGTGACAGCACTGAGTGGGGTTTTAATAATGGAAATAATAACCGCATCACCCATACGGTGTGGTTTCTGTAAACCATAGCTCTTGCTTTTAGTCTAATAATATCCCTGAAATGCACCGAAATCCATTAAAAATCCCTTTTGCAGATTCTGAGCTAAGAACATTTTATTTTAAGGTGGTAGATTGAATGGGACTTCAAGCGAATACCAAATGATCAACATTCATTCCTCCAGTCCTCTGAGCATTACTGGCAGGCCTCTCTGAAATGGGCACATCACAAAAAGTTGTAAGTGTTTCCCACCCAGCTCCCAAACCAAACTCCAAGAACATGTTAACACCACTCCCAAGGAGTTGCACCAGCTACTGGAGTGGCTTGGGCAGGGAAAATGTTTGTCTCTGCTTTTTCCACACCTAGATGGGAAACAACTTGTGGAGTTTCCCATTGTCTACCAAAGGTTTCGGCTGGACTCCGTCACGTGGGCTGCTTCCATGCAAGTAGCAAGGAAGCAGTGAGGATGGTGTCCGGGAGGGAAGAGGAATTGGCTGGAGCAGAGACAGAAAAGTACAAGTGATCCAAAGTGTACTTCTAAGAGGGCAGAAGCAGGCAGGGCAGATGTCCGGGGCTCATGATTCCCGGTGGGCATTTCTACTGGCAAAAATGCAGGTACCCAAAGGAAGAAGCTGCCTTGCTGGGGGAGTAATGTGGGAGTAGGGAGGGGGCTACTGAGGACAGAAGCTACACAATATGTCCCTGGGTGTCCTTGGGTTAATCAGATGGTCTCAGGGTTTCTTTGGGGCCTGACTGCATTGCTAAATTCTGGGGGGAAATCCAATTCCACAGCCATGTTTAGGAACAAGGAAGTGTGCTCTACACATAAGGTCCGGGAGCCCCCTTTTCTTCCTTGCCTCTGTTTATGACAGTGCACAGTACCTCCGTTACCTGGGCTAAGTCAGTTCAGACCCTAGTTACCTACAGAGAAGCTGAAGTGGTCTATTTGGAGAAGCCATGAATGACAGTTTGGAGGGCATGAAACAATTAAGTATATGGAAGTAAAAAACACATGATGTGGTCCAATCTCAATGGCTTGCCTCAGGGTTATGGGCAGACAACTTCCCTCCCTGGCAACTTTCTAAGCAGCTCACCCACTGAAATAAGTTCACTCTAAAAATTCCCAAACCTGCATTGCTCCGACTGTTTCTAATACCTGCCAACATTCCTAGACTAAACTTGACACAGTTGTTTTCCTAGTCCAGGTGAAGATTTGGGGGTGTCATCCAAATGCTCCAATAAGCCCTTCCTAAGGTTGCTGGAAGCCCTCTGCTGGGCTGCATCTATGGCTATATGGGAAATACGTTAAACGATTTGGGGTCAGGTTTTCAAAGAGTCAATTACAGTTGAGATTAGGAGAGAGAAAGAAGTTAAACATATTGAGTGTCAACCATGAGCCAGGCACTATTCTAGGCCTTCAAAATACGGAATCTAAATTTGAATTGAAAACTGGATTCAAATTTACATAAGAACGGGGCAACACAGATAATTGGTATAAGGACTGCAGATATTTCTGCACACTTTGAAGACTCCACTGAAGCTGGGGGCAGATGTGGAGGTGGGTGTGGCAGTCCTTTACATGGATGGTGTCTTTGTTACTAGGGGTACTGTAAGTGCCTTTATCCAGAAGAGCCCAGTGAAGACCTCTGCTCTGTTTTCAGACCACGAGGACATGTGGTAAGCTGCTCTGAGAAATTTCATCTGCTGTGGAAGCAGAGGGGCTGTTGATGGATTTCTGGAGGAGGGATGGTTGTCTGTTCTCTTCGCTTGCCCTACTCAGAAAAATGTTCAGATTTCTTTTTAAGGCGTTGCATGTAGAATCATTCTTGTTGCAAGATATGCATATGTATCTTTTTAATTTTAACTCAAGCTCTATACCAAAAGGCAAGTTCATTTACTCAGAGCCTAGACAGAAGGCTTTCCCAGTCCTGACACCTTGCTTATTTGCTACTTAAAGTCTTTTGGAAGGAAAGAACAGATTTTTGCATTTTGTTCCCTTTCCTATTTCAGGAAAAAAAAAAAAGAATTTTTTTTTTTTTTAAATCTACACAACTGTCCTAATTGGAAGGGATTCTTGATCTGTTTCATTGCAGTCTGTTTATTTCTCGTAGGTGTCCAGACCACTTGGCCCCCACCCCTGCCAGGCTGTTCTCCAACAACATCCCAACTCCATTCCAGAGCAGTTGGGAGCCCACAGCAGCCCAGGAATCTCCACGCAGGCCCAGGTGGCATGCAGGGCTATGTCTCCTCTCCAGGGTCTGTCTTCAGCATCTCTTTTAGGTCCACCCTGGCTGTCCTGCCACATCAGCATCCCTCTGTATCCTCCTTTCAGGTCACCCAGCTTGTCTTGCTCCAGGCAGGGCTGCCCTACCCTAATATCCCCACACTCTGTGCATAGGCATGAACCTGAGAAGTTGCTGCAGCCAAAATTTCACTCTGGAAGCAACATAGAGCCCCTGTAGTGTGGTGTATGAGCCCGGGCCAGCTCCTGCCTGCACAGAGCTGCTTCGCGTTAAGGACTTGCGTGATAAGAAGGAACCTGCGAAAGGCAAAGAGCTCAGACTGGAACAGGGCCAAAGCTAGAGTCCTAGGGTTCAGGTGGAAAACAGCATTGCTCTACAAACACAGGGCGATGCAGAGGAAATCAGCATCAAGGATAGCCTCAGGGGCTGGTGGGGGAGTGGAGAAGTCACCAAGATAATATGCAGTCATGATAGGTGTTAAAAGAAAACCTTTAGACCCAATGAACTGAATAGGGCTTACTGGAGCAAAGGATAATTGACAAATCAGGCAGCACTCAGAACCAGAAGAGGTTCTGGGAGCTCTGCTGAGCAGTGTAGGCACTGGGCCTTCATAGGCTGGAGCAGAAGGGAGACAAAGGAAATAGATTCAATTAGCTAGAATGGAAAGTCCCTGGTTAGAGATTCATTGAGGGTTTCTGATTGGTAAAGTGTCCAGGTTTGTTTGCTGTTTACCTAGGGTTTGTGCTTGCTTATGGAGAAATGTAAAGAACAAAAGCGACCATAACCTAATGGCCTCCCAATTAAGATGAAATTTTAACATGCACGGTGGTAGTGGATCCTTAATACGAGATGGCAGAGAAGGACCCTAGTGATGGTATAGACCAGAAGTGGTCTACCAGTGGCCTCCAGGTATGTTCTGTTTGTCCTATGTAATGTGTGTGTAGGGGGGTGGATGGGTGTGTGTGTGTGTGTGTGCATATTTTCCCCTTAGTTGATGCTGAATGCTCTTTGATGGCACATGAATTCTGCTCTTTGCTACGGCTGCTAGGTATACTCACTGACCTCCTCTTCCCTATTGTATGGTATCACATTACTGTATATTACCATTATTACATTGTATATTATATTATATTACATTATATTGTATGTGGCATATTGTATATTACCATTATTTTAAATTACCACATCACTGCTGGAGCAGCGATGCAGGACCCAGAGAGAGAGGGAAGGCAAGTAGTGGAGGAAGAATATACCTCCATTGTGCCTTAGTTGCACCTGGTCAAAAGCCTTGGGAAGGATGGCTTGGAACTCAGCATCAATTCCCCCAAATCATCAGACTTGGAAATGAGCCTGGTAGTGGTGCTTCCTTTTCCTCTTGGGAATCACATGCAGCTTCAGAGAGTTTCGTTTGCATTGAAACTTAGAGACAGATGTAATCTGTAGACTCCAAAACATGGGTAAAGGCTGCAAAGAGCAGCAAGCTCGCAGGAAGACGAGCAGCATCTAGGGCGGCAGCGGAGCTTGGAGAGCACAAGCAGAACTACACTTCCCAAGGATGAGGCATACACTGGTCCCTTGTTTGCATTTCCTGGGAAGGAGCTAGAGGTCCCTGCAGCAAAAGCCCTCAGGGACCCAGTGTGATTCAGAGAAGCTGAGGAGGCAGAGCTCTATAAAGGATAATACCATATTTTCAGGAAGCAGTCTGTCTCTGTGAAAACAAAGAAAAAGAGGTCCTGTGAGATGAAGAATTCTGGAAGACTGTTCTTGCCCCACCCCTGGTTAGAACATCTTGCAAAAAGCTGATCTAGGGAAGTTCAACTGGTACACTCTATGAATCCTTTAAAAGAAGATGGAATAACCTTGATACAAACATTCTATAAGACACAAAGAGCAGCAAATCACATGAGAAGAACATGCACGCGTAAAATGTGGGCTGGAAGAGGTGAAAATTATGATCAAACATTCCACCATGAATTAGGAACAAAGCACCTTAACAAGGCAATTTGATCTGTAATGGAAAACCACAAAGCATAAACGCAGGAACTCAAATAGAAGATGACAAGCTGATGGGAGGTGATGAGATGGAGCTAGAAGACTCAGGAAAGAAGCAGAGGATAATAAGGGGGCGAAGTCACTGCAAAAGGCTCTGTAAGAGAAGCAAAGGAAGGGAGTGCGGAATGCGAATCTGATGTCATAGACACAGGGAGTTAAGATTAGAGAGAAAGCAATCAGATAACAGGGAGGTGAAGGAAAGCCACACGTGCAAAACTGGAGTCTCTGAAGAAGCCAAAACAATAGAATGCAAAAAGTGTTTGAAAATACAATTCAAAACATTTCCTAAAATAAAGCAAGACTTGAATCTGCATATCGGATGTTCACACTACTTCCCAGGGAAACCTGATTTATAACAGTCTGCACCTGAGATGCAATCTAGTAAAGTTACTGGATTTAAAGAAAGTATCCTTTAGGCAGTAAAGCACAAAATACTAAGTCACATACAGGGAGAAAAAAAAGTCGGGTTGAACTCAGACTTCACCAAAACAGTATTTAACATTAGAAGAGGATAGAGAAACATTTAGAAGATATTTAAGGAAAGTGCAAACCAAGAATTTTATATCATCCAAGCTGTTCAACAATTGCAAAGGCTATAGCAGAATGTTTTGAACGTACAAGAGCTTAGAAAGTATAGTTCTTGTGAACCTTCTTGAGGAAATGACCAGAAAATGAACGTCAGCCAATTGAGAGTCTACTATGAAAGTTTTAACCGCAAGTCTGACTGTAAGTATTGATTATACTTAAGTTCAGATCTAAGACTAAATATAATGTGGGGATTAGTGTAACATAATGGGATGTAAATCTTTTAAGCCTTGGCAATGTAGAAATAACACAACTCACACAAATTGGGATGGGAAAGGGGTAAAGATGGCAGGAAGTAAAGTAATTGCTTCTTGGATAAACTCAAGGAGACAAAGAAATAATTTAAAGCCAAAGAAACAAATTGTATTTTTGTTAAAAATGTATTTAAGAGTCCGAAGTAAAAACTAACAAAGATAATATTATTGAATTGAGTCAGAAAGTGGAGGGAGAGATAGGAGAAAGGGAAGAAAATACACACCAATTTTATTATTGCCTAATGCTGTTTATAAAGCAGATGACCAGGGTTTTATACGACAATATGATTACAAAGAAATAATGAAACAACATTAAAATCATTCTAAATACCAGAACTTAATTCTCTTCTCATCGCTTGTGGCTTTTTCTCCTTTCATCGCCTCTCCTCTCTTCTCTCTTTTTTCTTTGCCCGCTCCCAAAAAAGCAAACTGACCTTATATTGAAAGATTTTAAATAACTGCATTCAGAGAACAACAACAGATCAAAGATCACCTGTCATATCAATAAATGTAAATGAGACTAACTCATTGTGATACAATGATATGTATATATCTATATAAGTTTTTATTAACTCACTGTGATATTATGATATCCGTATATCTAGATAGGTTTTTATTCATGGTTCCTGGCTCATAACTCCCATAGCCCTTGTTACAATATTGGGGCCCTTGGGCAGGCCTCAGAAAACAGAATCTCTCTCTCTCTGGCCATCCCTTGCTCTCCTTTCACCTGCTCCTTTCTCTCCCCAAGGCAGGGCTCTACTCTTCCCCTGCCTTTCTGTCTTGGAACTGGCATAAAGCAATTCTCTGACCTACCTTCTGTCATTGTAGGACATCAGATCTCCATTTCAGACGTGGTCCTGCCCTGCACCCTGGAGGAAGGAGTGCTGCACAAAGAGGCCAAGAAGAATCTGAGCTGACAGGCCTTGCCGGGTTTCCCCACTCAGTCTATTAGCATTAGATCATGCCCTTTTTGTCCAGTTACATTTCTACATAGTTATCAATCATGCTTGTCTAATGAAGACTCCATAAAAGGCCCAAGAGGACAAGGTTCGGAGAGCTTCCGGATAGCTAGATGCTTGGAGGTTCCTACAGGGTGGTACAGCACGTGAGCACAGGGAAGCTCGACGCCCCTTCCCCTATGCCTTGCCCTGTGCATCTGTTCATCTGTATTCTTTGTGATATTCTTTATAATAAACTCGTAAACATAAGTGTTATCCCTGAGTTCTGAGAGCCACTCTAGTAAATGAATCAAATCCCCTATTTGTAGCCAGTCAGAAGCACACTAAAAACCTGGGGCTTGCAATTGGCATCGGAAGTGGGGTCAGTCTTGTGGACTGAGCCCTCAACCTGGGGGATCTGATGCTACCTCCAGGTAGGTGGTGTTAGGAGTGAATTTGAGGACACCCAGCTGGTACCTGTGGCAGAATGGATTGCTTGCTTGGTTGTGGGGAAGCCCTCCCCCAACACATCTGGTCACAGAAGTCTTGTGTGTTGATTGTGGTTGGTGTAAGAGCAGGGGAAACCCAGTTCATGATTTTTCCCCTCAGATTCATTCATTAAGATAAATGATTTTCACCTTGTATCATAAAGCAAAATCCAATTCTATGCTGTTTAAAGGAAACGTATCTAAAACAAGTGAACCATAAAAGATTGGAAATGAAAAGGATGGACAAAGGTGTACCAGGTGTATTAGTCACTGTTACCTTAGAGAGAAAGAACTAATAGGATATATATATACACACACACACACACACACACATATATATATGTGACTTTATTAAGTATTGACTGACATGATCACAAGGTCCCGCAACAGGCTGTCTGTAAGCTGTGGAGCGAGAAGAGCCAGTTTGAGTCCCAAAACTGAAGAACCTGGAGTCTGTTTCAGGGCAGGAAGCATCCAGCACAGGGGAAAGAGGTAGGCTGGGAGGCTAGGCCTGTCTCACCTCTTCATGTTTTTCTGCCTGGTTTTTATTCACTGGTGGCTGAGATGGTGCCCACCTGATTAAGAGTGAGTCTGCCTTCCCCAGCCCACTGACTCAAATGTTAATCTCCTTTGGCAACACCCTCACAGACCCACCCAGGATCAGTATTACATCCTTCAATCCGATCAAGTTGACACTCAGTATTAACCATCACAAGTCCACCCCTTGTCAACTTGAACCCATACACATCTCCTGAGATCATGCATAATCTTCAAATAAAGATAATAATAAGGTCATAATTATGCCTAACATAATACAGCTACCCTTCATACATCTGGAAACACACCAGTCCCCAACCAAGTACTATTACATGAAATTAACAGTACCTACAGGCTGATATGAAGTCAATAAATCTTATGTCACATGATAAAGGAAAAGGAAATAAAATGAGGATATTTTCTTAGTACAAGTGTATACATGTACAAACAAGTTTTTAACAAAAGGAGGAGGAAATACACATGACAATTACAGTCCTTGTTTCTGCAGCTGGTCATGTGGCCGTAGCTGGTATTGATGACCCATTCTGTATTCCCTTTGCCTTCAGCAAGCACCTTAGCAGGTCGTGGTTTTTCTTCCTAGTGGAGTGACCCAAACCTTCATTCCTGATGGGTCTGAGTCATTTGTAGTCCCATTGACCTTAATCACAGGACATGGTAATACTAAGAGACTGCCTAATGGATCTCCTATATTCCATTTGTACTCTTCCTTACCTCCACTGTGGAGTAGTAGACTGATTTTGTCTTGATAGTCCGGGTCAATCACCCCAGCCGGCACTATAACTCCCTTCTTAGCCTGTTGACTTAAAGGTAGAAGGAGCCCAAAGTGGCCAGGTGGCAATCTTAACTTCCAGTTTAATGGGATCATTGTTGTGTCTCTGGCTGGCAGCGTTCCTCCCTCTGGAACTAAGACCTCTAGGCCAGTAGAACGTAATGTTGGGAGAACAGAAAGCAAAAATTTTGCTAATGGATCACTAGGGGTGATGGTGAGGGTGCCACTTCCACGTCCACTCCTTGATTCCTGGACCTATGAATCCTGGCTATGGGAAAAACAGTACCATATATTGGACACTGATTCAGAGCTTACGTGGCCTTCCAGAGAACTTTGCCCCAGCCCTGCAAAGTATTGTCACCTAGTTGGCATTGTAATTGTGACTTCAGAAGGCCATTCCACCGTTCTATCAATCCAGCTGCTTCAGGATGATGGGGAACATGGTAAGGCCAGCGAATTCCATGAGCATGAGCCACTGCTACACTTCTTTAGCCATAAAGAGAATGCCTTGGTCAGAGGCAATGCTGTGTGGAATACCATGACGGGGGATAGGGCATTCTGCGAGTCCACAGATGGTAGTCTTGCAGAAGGATTGCATGCAGGATAGGCAAACCCATGTCCGGAGTAGGTGTCTATTCCGGTGAGGACAAGCATCTGCCCTTTCCATGATGGAAGAAGTCCAGTGTAATCAACCTGCCACCAGGCAGCTGGGTGATCACCCTGAGGTGTGGTGCCATATCAAGGGCTCAGTGTTGGTCTCTGCTGCTGGTGAATTGAGCCCTCAGCAGTGGCTGTAGCCAGGCCAGCCTTGGTGAGGGGAAGTCCACATTGCTGAGCCCATGTGTAACCTCCATCCCTGCCACCATGGCCACTTTGTTCATGGGCCCATTGGGGGATGACAGGGGTGGCTGGGGAAAGAGGCTGAGTGGTGTCCACAGAACAGGTCATCCTATCCACTTGATTATTAAAATCCTCCTCTGTTGAGGTCACTCATTGGTGAGCACTCACATGGGATACAAATACCTTCACAGTTTTTGATGACTCAGAGAGGTCCATCCACCTACCTCTTCCCCAAATTTCTTTGTCACCAATTTTCCAATCATGCTTCTTTCAAGCCCCTGACCATCCAGCCAAACCATTGGCTGCAGCCTATGAATCGGTATATAATCACACAGCTGGTCATTTCTCCTTCCATGCAAAGTGCATAACCAGGTGCACTGCTCGAAGGTCTGCCCACTACGAAGTTCCCTCCACCGCTGTCTTTCAGGGATGTCCTAGAAAGGGCTGTAGGGCTGCAGCTGTCCACTTCCGGGTGGTGCCTGCATATCGTGTAGAACCATCTGTGAACCAGGCCCTCGTCTTCCCTGCCTCTGTCAACTGATCACAGGGAACTCCCCATGAGGCCATCGGTGCAGGCTGGGGGAGAGAAGGCAGGTGGCAGGAGCGGAGACCATGGGCACTTGAGCCACTTCCTCATGTAACTTACTTGTGCCTTCAGGACCTGTTTGAGCCCAATCACATACATACCACTCCCATTTGGTGATGGAATGCTGCCGTGCATGACCCACTTTATGGCTAGATGGGTGAGAAAACATCCAGTGCATGACAGACAGTTCAGGTTGCATGGTGACTTGATGACCCACAGTCAAACATTCAGTTTCCACCAAAGCCCAGTAACAGGCCAAGAGCTGTCTCTCAACCCTTATTCTGCAAATAAGGGTTGATCTCCTCTTATTTGCAGAAGACGGTAGGGCCTTGCTCCAAAATCCTAGAGGCCTGCTAGGTCATATGGCCCAAGTGGCAGAGCAGCTTGCACAGCCGCCTGGACCTGTTGCAGAGCCTTCTTCTGTTCTGGACCCCACTCAAAACTGGCAGGCTTTTGGGTCACTCAATAAATGGGCTGGAGTAAGACACCCAAATGAGGAATGTGTTGCCTCCAAAATCCAAATACGCCCACTAGGCGTGTGCCTCTTTCTTGGTTGTAGAAGGGACCAAATGCAGCAACTTATCCTTTACCTTAGAAGGAGTATCTCTATAGGCCCCACACCACTGGACTCCTAGAAATTTTACCGAGGTAGAAGGTACTTGAATTTTAGTCAGATTTATTTCCCATCCTCTGGCATGCAAATGTCTCTCCAATAAGTCCAGTGTATTTACTGCTTCTTGCTCACTGAATCCAATCAGCATCATATCATCAATGTAACAGACTTGTGTGATATCTCATGAAAGGGAGAAATGATCAAGGTCTCTCCAAATAAGATTATGACACAAAGCCGAAGAGCTGATATACCCCTGAAGTAGGACAGTAAAGGTATATTGCTGGCTTTGCCAGCTGAAGGTAAATTGCTTCTGATGAGCATTATGGACAGGAATGGAGGAAAAGGCATTTGTTAAGTCAATGGCTGCATGCCAGGTACCAGGAGATGTGTTAATTTGTTCAAGCAATGAAACCACTTCTGGTACAGCAGCTGTAATTGGAGACACAACTTGGTTAAGCTTATGGTAATCCACTGTCATTCTCCAAGATCCAACTGTCTTCTGCACAGGCCAAATGGGAGAGTTGAAAGGGGATGTGGTGGGAATCATCATCCTGCATATTTCAAGACCTTGATGATGGCACTAATCTCCGCAATCCCTCCAGTGATATTGTTTTTGATTTACTATTTTTTCCAGGTAGAGGCAGCTCTAATGGATTCCATTTGACCTTTCGGACCATAATAGCCTCAACCTACCAGTCACAGAGCCAATGTGGGGGCTCTGCCAGCTGTTCAGTATGTCTGTGCCAGTTATGCATTCTGGCACTGGGGAAATGACCACAGGACTGAACCCACTGTAAGTCGGACCTGAGCTAAAATGCCATTAATGACCTGACTTCTAGAAGCCCCTCCTTTAACTGGAGGACCACAATGATGTTTTGGGTCCCGCGGAATCAACGTCAGCTCAGAGCCAGTGGCCAGTAGTCCCCCAAATGTCTGATCATTTCCCTTTCCACAATGCAGTTACCTAGAAGCAAACAGGGGTGTTGGGAGCGGCTCCTGAGGAGAATCAACATTATTTTGCCTGGCCGCTGCCTCAGGGGAGGCCATCACTATTGCCTCAGGCAGCTCAGGGTTGATCTCCTCAGACAAAGGTGGAAAGGCTGATGGCAGCATGGGTTGGGGAGGGGATGTTGTCACTATTGGGGATGGGGAAGCTGTTCCTTCTGGCAAAAAAAGGTTCATCAGAGTTTACAAACATCAGGGTCCTCCCACATGTCCCCAGTCCAAGTTGCAGGGTCCCATTCTCTTCCAATCAATGCCCTCACTTTAACAGTAGACACCTGGTGAGGCTGTGCATGCACCTTTCTTTGCAGGTCAGCCACTCGCATGATAAGAGCTTGTGTCTGTTTTGCCACAATTTCAGCTCTTTCTCTACAGGAGGTAAGACTCTCACTCAGGGCAATCTTAGCAGATTTGAGGGTCAGTATCTGCTTCTGAAGCCAGGAGACAGAATCCCCAAGTTCATCATTTTCTCTCATCACTTTGTCCACTGAACTTAGGAGCAACCAACCAGCTTCATTGTGTTCCTTGGTTCTCCACATATGGTCAAAGGTATTATGTATAGAGTCACTAGACTCCTTGCCTCTCATGAGTGATGAATCAGGAGTGTCAATGCATTTATTTCGTATAACACTCTAAAGAGTTTCCATCAAGGACTATCAGTGTTCTCCATACTATTAGAAGTAGAGCCCTTAGCATTTTTGTGTTTAATCATATTAAGCAGCCAACCTTAGAAACCCCAAAACCAACAAAAGAACTCCACCCTTAGTATTCTGTGCCTCTAGAACCACTACCTGGTACCAAAATCTTTATTAGTCAGGGTTCTCTTGGAGGGACAGAACTAATAGGAGTTTATTAAGTATTAACTTACATAATCACAAGGCCACAATAGGCTGTCTGCAGGCTGAGGAGAAAGAGGAGCCAGTCCAAGTCCCAAAACTAAAGACCTTGGAATCCAATCTTTGAGGGCAGGAAGCATCCAGGACAGGAGAAAGATGTAGGCCGAAAGGCCAGGCTCGTCTCTCCTCTTCACATTTTTCTGTCTAGTTTATATTCTCTAGCGGCTGATGAGATGGTGCCCACCTGATTAAGGGTAGGTCTGTCTTCCCAACCCACCGACTCTAATGTTAATCTCCTTTGGCAGCATCCTCACAGACACCCCCAGGATCGATATCGCAACCTTCAGTCCAATCAGGTTGACAGTCAGTATTTGCCATCACACCAGGCAAGTGCAAACCCAAAGCAAGCAAGTGTTGCCAGTTTACCTTCAAAGAGGAAGAAATTCAGGACCAAAGAATATTAAATGAGACAGACAAGGGAGCATTCTAATGCCAAAAGACACAATGCACAGCAAAGATGAAATCACTAATGAGCATCTGTGTGCAAAAGCCCATAGCAACAATATTCATAAGGCAGAAATTACAGAGGATATGAGGAGAAATAGAAACACACTTGTAGTAGAAAACTTTTCAAAGCTATTAATTCATGTCAGATCAAATAACAGAAATAACTGGAAAGTAAGAACATTGATCTGGTTGATATATGTCAAAAATCTGTATCCTGAAAATGGAGAGTTTACCTTCTTTACAACGGTCAGTGAAACATTCATGAACTCTGACTACATAATGGTCCATAATAAAATTTCAACAAATTATCAAAAGTAGAAGTAGTATAAGCAAATCCCCTGATCATAATAGGATTAAACTAGACATTGATAACAAAGAAACAGAAAAAGATTCTTCCATCTGAAATGTTTTTAAAAGAAAAAACTCTTAAACAACTTTACGTTAACAAAGAAATTTTAGAAAACAGCAATTGCAAAACTATATAACAGAACCTGTGAGTTACATAGCTGCAACAGTGCTCAAAGGAAAAGGCATATCCTTAAATATTTATGTTAATGAGAACAGAAACGAAAAACAAATTATTTTAAACATCTAACTCAAGTTTTTAAAGCCCTGGTTGTTTTTAAACCCAATCTTCAGGCCGGGCATGGTGGCTCACTCCTGTCATCCCAGCACTTTGGGAGGCAGACGTGGGTGGAGGATCACCTGAGGTCAGGCATTTGAGACCAGCCTGGCTAACATGGTGAAACCCCATCTCTACTAAAACAAACAAACAAATTAGCCAGATGTGGTTGCTGCACCTGTAGTTCCAGCTACTTGGAAGACTGGGTGAGGCAGGAGAATTTTTTTTTTGAGAGGGAGTCTCGCACTGTCACCCAGGCTGGAGTGCAGTGCAGGGGCACGATCTTGGCTCACTGCAAGCTCTGCCTCCTGGGTTCACGCCATAGGAGAATCATTTGAACCTGGGAGGTGGAGGTTGCAGTGAGCTGAGATTGCGCCAACCTGGGCGACAAGGGCAAAACTCCGTCTCAAAAAATAAAAAATAAATTAATTAACCCAATCTTCAATCGTAATGTGTTATTTTAAAATAAATCCATGGTGGTATAATTGGTGTACAACTAACTGCTTGTACTTAAAATGTGCAGTTTTGTGACTTGCGACTTGTGTAGCCACCTGTGAAACCATCACCACAGTCAAGATAATGGACATATCCATCACCCTCCCCAAAAGTTTTCTCCGGTGCTTTTCTAATCCTTTCCTCTCGCCTCTCCCACTCCTGTTCCCAGTCACTGATCAGCTTCTTGTCAATGTAGATTGGTTTGCATGTTCTAGAATTCTAAACAAATAATAACATATATATTGTTTTTGTCTAGTTTCTTTCACTCAGCACAATGACTTTGAGATTCACTGAAATTTTTACAGTTGTAATAATATGACGTCTGGGACGCACATCGAAATTATTGGAAGGAGAGAATGCATGAGTGGAAGTCAAGATGAACTAAGGTTGGCTGCAAATTGATGAGTATTGAAGCTGGACCGTGGACAGAAGAGATTCATTATACTATTCTGGCTACTTATATAAATGTTTCAAATTTTCCATTAAGGAAATGTTCTAAAAAATACTTCTGCTACACCTTGCCCCTTTTATGCTATTTTATGTCACACTACTATAAGGTTTGTCATGAATTTTTATTTCTTGCTGTTATTCAAAATAATCATCCTTGATTTTCCTCTTTGAAGCTTTAAAATCCACTTTTTTTTTTCCTGGCAGGACCTCAGAAAAGTGGATCAATGTTACTAAAAACAAAACAAAACCAGTCCTCTATTTCAATGTCCCCGACCCTTCTGGCACCAGGGACAGGTTTTGTGGAAGACAATTGTTCCATGGACGAGGAGGCAAGGGTGTCAAATGCATTTATTTTGCATAACTCTCTAAACAGTTTCCATCAAGGACGATCAGTGTTCTCTATACTATTAGTAGCAATAGGATATATATACACACACACATATATATACTATTACTATATATATATGTATATATACAACCTAAACAAAATTTCTAAAACAAGAGTTTTTTCATTTTAAAAGTGAAACTGTTCCATCTCACATCTTCAGCCACTAGATTCTCATAAGGGGTGCACAACCTAGATCCTTCAAATGCGCTGTTCACAATACAGTTTGTGCTCCTGTGAGAATCTAATGCCACTGCTGATCTGACAGGAGACAGAGCTCAAGGGGTAATAAGAGCTCGCCTACCCATCACTTCCTGCTGTGCGGCTCTGTTGCTAACAGGCCACGGACCTGTACTGGTCCATGGTCTGGGAATTGGGGACACCTGCTCTATTTAAGGTTTTTAAGCACCAGGTGCTAGAAATCATGAGTACCTCTGCCCACGGTAGGAAATGTTTGAGCAGACCGGATATTCTCTGTCCTCTAGACAATGGTATGTAAGATCTGCACCTGATGGCAAAGGCTTCTCTGAAGTGCAAACTTGATAGTCTTGTTTCTCAGGTGAGGGAAGCACGAGAGAAGATTGTTGGCCAGAGGTCATGTAAATAGTTACTGTCAATCAAATCCAGTGATTTGAAGGAGGTAAATAGTGAACCATTAGTTCACTATTTGCAAGTGTTATTTTTCAATTAAAATGTTATTAAGGCTGGGTATGATGACTCACACTTGTAATCTTGGCACCTTGGGAGGCCAAGGCAGGCGGATCACCTGAGGTCAGGAGTTCGAGACCTGCCTGGTCAACATGGTGAAACCCCTCTCTACAAAAATACAAAAATTAGCCGGGCGTGATGGTGGGTGCCTGTAATCCCAGCTACTCGGGAGGCTGAGGGAGGAGAATCGCTTGAACCGGGAGGCAGAGTTTGCAGTAAGCCAAGATCATGCCACTGCACTCCAGCCTAGGCAACAGAGTGAGACTCAAAAATAAAAGAAAAAAAAGTTATTAAAAGTAGTAAAATAAGACAATAAAAAGGAACAAACCAAAAATGTGCTCAAACTTCCTTTGGTGCTAATGAGAATTTGCCTGGTAAGGGGAGCTGGCCAGCTCTTTCTTTCATACTGAGCGGCTCCATGTGTGTTCTGGTTTCCTCCCTGAGAAAGGGAGACCTGAAATTTGCTTACAGGATTTCATGTGTGCCAGACTCGGTTATTCCTAAGTAGGTTGCATTTATGGAATGATGGGTGTGGTAAACTGCAATATCTGTAGCTCTCAAGGAAGCCTTCTGGTGCTGTCCACTGAGCTGGGCCACATGATTGACTGAGGGTATGAGCAGGAGGGATGCAAACAGAGGTTTGGTAAGTTCTCAAGCACAATAGGGCTTATCCTCTTGGACTGCTTGCTCCTGGAGCCAGCCGCCATGCTATAAGGAAGCCCAAGCTAGTAGCCACATGGAAAGATCAGGTGAATTGAACAAGAGAGCCCAGCCTTCCAGCCAGTTCCAGCAAGACCCTAGTCATGGGAGGGGAGCCATCCAGGATGTCCCAGCCACTAACTGCAGTCCCCATACAAGGGGCACCCCATACAAGCTCAACAGAAGACATTTCCAGCTGAGGTCTAGTCAACCCATTGAATCAAGAGAAATAATAAAATGGTTGTTTTAAGACATATACAATCACATATATATCACATATATATCAATATCTTTTAGTTGTCTACTACCATGTTAGAAACCACTCCAATAAACAGTAGTGGACAACTGAAAGAGTTAATAGATATGTGATCGTCTATCTCTTGAAAGTGAAAATCTGCACATGAGAGCTACAGGTTAGGAGAATTAGTTCTGAAAACAAAATTTCTACAACCACTAAGATAATTATTTTCACTCCACACAAATCTAGATTTTAAAAATCCCTGTCACGCATAACTTTCCTGGAACACATCTATTGTGTAGTGGCGGCTGCCCAAGAGATGGCATGTGCCCAGGGATGCCCAGAGGAGAGGATGCTGGAAAGACGTGTGGATGATGGGCATTGGTTCGGGTTGATATGTCTGACTGTGGCTTGTCAGGATAATAAAACACCATGGTGGAGTTGACCCTATCCTGTTGAGCCTATTTTGCCGTGGCTCGGTGAGTGGTTCAGGGCCATTTGGCGGACACAAGGGGACTAGGTCCAGAGAGGAGCGGCTGTTGGCATCGCTGGCTCTGGAGCACGCCTATGGCAGGTCTGGGACATGTGACCTCTAGACAATGGCTTAGGGAATGAGCTAAGGAGCTGATAGGGGATGGGAAAAGCTTTACTTTAGTTGAGGTTGGAACCCCCACCTGGTGGGCCCGGTCCACAGCAGATGCCATAGTCACAGTAGGGTCCCAGCTACAAAAGGAAAAGCCAAAGCGAATGGAATAATTCCATGACAACTCTGCCTTTCTCTGCTTTGCAATCATTTCCTGTCTATATTCTTTTCCAAAGTGAGTGAAATTGTTCTAGCTCACCGCAGTGGGTGAAAACAGACCGCACCCACCATTTCCTGGGTGTGGGTGCCGTGGGCAGATGCCAGGAGGGATTTTAAAAGAAGCCATGCTATTTCAGGCCTTAGGATTTGCCATAATGCCAAGGCAGCAACATGTCTGCCCCTGTGAAAGTCCCACCATCCTGTCGCTGAGCTTCTGCCCACATTCCTCTTAATCCGCCTTCCAGCACATCCTTTCATGAAGTCACTCTGGGGTCTTTCCCTTACGATTCCCATCACGGTGCGGGGGCTCCTGCCTCAGTCTAGGTATGGAGCTCTGACCCCCGTCCTGCCTGGCTGGTCATGTTTAAATCTCTAGTGTTTTGGTCTCATGGGCCAATGTCAAAGGTAGGCAGGGCAGGGATGCCATCGTCACATCTGCAAGCAAGTCTCACGTTTGCCAAGAAAGTTCCAGATCTGCTGTGTCCCCAGAGATGACTGGCTCACAAATCGCAATAGAAAACCCAGGAAGAATGGTCGAGGCAGGCAGGCCAGCGCCCTCCCCTGCCCAGCGCTCGGAGCTGGTGAACATCAGGAAAATGAGGTCATTCCAAAAAGAATGGAAGGCTATTTTGGGGAAAGTAAAGGCAAAACGGATGTCAGTAGACAAGCCAGGAAGACCTCTAGTTATGTATATATTTTCTCATTTTGGAGAGTTTTGTGGAGCTTGGAAGCAGGGCCCTATTTTTAGTGTCTATTGTGTGAGGCTATGGCAGGGATGTGTGAAGCTGCAGTTTTCTTCTGACAATGATTCCATTTTAAATAGGGAAAGAAGGTAATGAGGGCAAAAATAATAACCATTTTCAGGGCTCAAAATTCAGGGTGTTTGAAACAGAATTTTCTAAAACGCCAGCCTAGTGGAGAACCATTTTTCCTTCCTGCCTTTCATCCGAGAGCCTCCTAACAGATGCCTTGCGCTGGGGGAGGCGATGTGGCCTCCCCGCCTTCCTCCCTGTGCCCGCTTAGGGCCCAGCTGTCTGGTTTCCACTATTTAGCATGGGAAGGAGAGAGAGGAAGCAGCCTCCCACCATGGAGATTCTCAAATGTTGGTGGGCCTTGGAATACCGCAGGGCTGAATTAAATGCAGATTCCCTGGCCCCAGCTCCAGAGTGTCTGATTCCATTGGTCTAAGAGAGGCCTAGGAATCTGTATCTGGCTTTTTGTTTTTCCCACCTACTCTCTCCAAGGCATTGGGTGGTGGATGGTTCCTGCACCCTGTTTTGAGAAACCTGTCTTGCAGCCAGTGCCACTAGAAACTGTACTCATGAGTTAATGAGCTTGAAGGAGTCTGAGATGTCTGAAATGAAAAGGCACTGATGTTTGGGTTGATGACCTGTGGCAAGGCCATGGCCTTAGAGTCAGGATGAACTGGTGAGAAGTTGAGTCCTGCAGACTGTTCACTGGATGTCTGTGGCTGCTCTCAGAGCCCCAGCTAGTTAAAATGACCCTAACTCAGATAGCTCACCTGCCTCTTCCTCATCCTACACTGCAGGACAGTAGAAAGGATTTTATTTCTCGTTTAAACATGGGAACAAAGATGCAGCTGCAGAGTGCCCTCCAGGGAGAAGAGAAGCCCCACTGGGGTTTGGGGAAAGGCCTCCCTGAATGGAGAAAGGCACAGACACACCGTAGCTCCATAGGGTCGGCCCGTCTGCTGGGGCTGGGCAAGGGGACAGTGCACACAAGAGCTGCCTGCACATAAGCGATATTTGTGGAGGTGGCGACACCAGCGGAAGGAAGGAAACACTGTCAGACTCAGAGTGAATCTGAATTAAGGGTGGGTGGAAATAGCTTCTGTTTGTTTGTTTGTTTGTTTTGAGACGGAGTCTCACTCTGTTGCCCAGACTGGAGTGCAGTGGCACGATCTCGGCTCACTGCAAGCTCCGCCTCCTGGGTTCATGCCATTCTCCTGTCTCAGCCTCCCAAGTAGCTGGGACTAACGCCCCACTAATTTTTTTTTTGTATTTTTAGTAGAGACGGGGTTTCGCCATGTTAACCAGGATGGTCTCAATCTGCTGACCTCATCATCCACCCACCTCGGCCTCCCAAAGTGCTGGGATTACAGGCGTGAGCCATCGCAGCTGGCCGGAAATGGCTTCTTAGTATTAATATGCTACAGTTGCATCTCTGGCTACATCAAATGGAAGATCATGATCATCATCAGAAACAGGCCATTTCTTACCAAGTAAAACAAAGGTGATGATATTTTGGCCTCTCTCTGAGTGAGGGATGTACCTTGTTCTGATTTCAGCCTGACAGCACCAAGCCTCCTTCTCCCCACAGTAACTGGGATGCCTTGGGTTTCCTGGAGGTCCCTGGTTTCCCATCCTTTATGGATTAAAATGGAAGGATGCCCAGATGCTCTCCAGTTGTACTGAATCAGAATCTTTGGGGATGGGACCTAGATTCTGTCCTTTTAAAAGGCTTATAGGTGATTTGGGTACATAACAGGGTTGACTACCACCCGTTGTCATTGGTGGGCGCCCTTATTCATGGTCTCCACTCTGTGCGGGGGGATAGTATGCATTAGACAGGGCTTTTTAGAGGTCAGAGACGAAAATCTAACTTAAGGTAATTTAGCCGAAAGGAGGACCTATTGACTCCCATAATGAGAAGATGTCAGGGGGTAGTGCTGGCTTCTCACATGGCTGGAACCTGGGGCTCTAGGGGGCCTTCCAGATCTCTCCTTCTATTTCTCAGTTCTGATTTCCCCTCATTGACTTCATTCTTAGGCAGAATCCTTCTAGGGAGAAGACACAGATAACACAACATCACCAGAGAGTAATTCCAGAGACACGAGTGTTGCCAAAGGGGGTCATGTATCCCTCAACCCACAGCTGCACTACAGGAGAAGGATGTGTTAATAACTGTCCAGGTTCTTCAGGTGCCCATTCCTGGGGTGGGCAAGATAGGACCACTCAGGTGGAGGAATGGATCTGCAAAGGAAAAGAAGCAGAGACCAAAGAGTCGGCATCTCCACCGGAGGCCAGAAGGCTTATGTTAATAGTCAACTTTTCCCTGAGCGCTTGGTTCCTCTGTATGTATTACGGACTTTAAAATAAGCACTTTATACACACTGCATGTTGAAATCCTTCTAACAATCTTACAAGATGTGCCTCTTGTCACCTTCTTTTCCTAGAGGAGTAGAGAGGGCCTGGAGAGGTGCAGTGCTTACTCAGGCTTGCCAGCCAGTTGCTGTGGAGCTGGGGATTGAACCCAGGACTCCGATGCCAGAATTGAGTAGTGCCTGCAGGACCAGTTTGAGCACAAGGCTCCCTCCTCCCCCAGCGCACCATGGGCCTCACTTTGGCTCCAGTGTGGCTGACCACTACCCCTTCCTTATTCTTTTGACTTAGGGGAGGATACCCTTCTCCCATTTTGAACCCCCAGAAGAGCATTACTGTGCTGGGGACACTTCCCAGCAGTCTATGAACCTGGCCCCACTCCAGCAGGTCCACAGGTTAGGTAGCTGTGGGTTCGGCATTGGCTTTGCTTACAGACTGGAGCGCAGCACCAACAGCTGGGCCGTGGGCACCCTGACATCGACACACAAAGGAAATTCCTATGGAAGTAACGCTACAGAGGTTTTAAATGTGTATTTTATTTTCCATTACAAACATACTATTCACAGGGTGAATTCCTCCTGGCCGCCTCCTTGTTCTTCACAGTCACAAGGGTTAAAAGTCTGGAGGCAGTGGCAAGGCGTCAGGTGCCTTGTCCCGACTCTTCAGGAATCCAATGCAGCAGGGTCCCCAGGAGCCTGAGCCAGCACCTCACCATCCTCTTGTCTCCTTTCTTCCCACGGACCTGCACCTCCCTTGCATCTTTACCTGCCCCTCCTGCTGCCCTCCAGGGGTCCCCATCCTTCACTCAGAGGCAGTGCTATGATTTCTAAAGTGCATGAGGTACTTTTATGATTTTGCCTTCCTGCTGTGGTATCAGGACTGAACTTTCATAAGACTATAAACACCCTTTTAAATCCTTTTTTTGGGCTTTCACTTTTTATATTATACTGCATGCTTGTCTCTCTATGAAGAAACAAATCCTGCACCAAGGAGGGTGAGAAAATGAATGTCCTTTGTCGTTGCAGTGGTTCTTGCTGGAGGCACTGTGACTTGCAACGCAGGCACATTTCAACCCTCCTTCCCTCTCTCGCAAGAAAAAGAAAATAAGTGCAAAATCCAAACCACAACCTTACGCCACAAGGATGCAGAATTAAAATGTCACCCATAGGATGGCTCACCAGTAATCTGTCTGTGCCTGACATCTGCTTCACAAACTCTAAAATGAGTAACTGGGTGCTCCTGGGTGCTGTCCATAACTGTGTCAGGCAGAGAGAGGCAATAAATATGCAGAGAGGTTTTAAATGGGAAAATTGTTGATGAATGTGGAGGAAGAGAGGAGGATTGTATAACACATGGCGGGCATGCAACCAAGACAACATTTTACCCTAGCAATGCATCATTTTTATGATTGGGATGGTATTTAATAGTAATATAAGACCTTTAGGGAAAAGAACAGAATAATATTAAAGCCTGTCTCTCTGTGTCTTAATTTGTTTAGTATTGCTGTAAAGAAATACCTGAATCCGAGTAATTCATAAAGAAAAGTGGTTTATTTGGCTCATGGCTCTGCAGGCTGTACAGGAAGCATGTGCAGCATCTGCTTCTGGGGAGGGCTTCAGGCTGCTTCCATTCCTGCTGGAAGCCAAAGAAGCACTGGGTACAGAGATCACACGGTGAGAGAGGAAGCAGGAGAGAGGGGGAAGGTACCAGGCTCTTTTTAACAACCAGGTCACCCTGGATTGAACGAGTGAGAAGTTACTCACCCTCCCCCAAGGGAGGACATTAATCTACTCATGAGGGCTCCACCTCTCCATGAACCAAACGCCTCCCACGAGGCTCCACCTCCAACATTGGGATCAAATTTCAACATGATTTGGAGGGGACAAACATCTCAACTATAGCACCATGGGAAGTTTTTATCCCAGAAAAGTGACAATCAGAAGTTTAGTTCTCTATGGGGCTGATCTGCGCTGTGGTGCGACTCACCTCTGGTTAGAAACTCCATTGGTGACATCATTACTAACAGCTCCCATAGCCTTAATCGGTGCAATCATTTTGGGACAGGAGAGAGGGATGTATGAGCTTCCCTCTACTGTATCAAAATATTTCATTGGAGGAGCGTATCAAAAAAGTTCCATTTTGAACAGACTGATTTTAAAGTACCCAAAAGTTTTCCTGCCTCCAGGAAGAAATGTCTGGTGGGCAGTTTGAAATCTGGGGTCCAGACGCCGCTGCATGTGAGAATCAGAGATTCTGATCATACTCCAAGCTGTAAGAGAGAGGAAGCACTTTCTTCTAGAGGCTCTAGAAAGAGGAAATGTGTGGAATTTGGGGAGGATGGTGCCATTGAAAGCAGTTGGAGGAAGAGGAAAATGCAGTTAGAGAAAGAGAACCAGGATAGAGGTACCTTGGAGAATATGGGAGGCCAGAGTTGCAAAAAGAAGTGCTCAGTCAGATGCTGCTGAGGATCTGAATATAATAAACACCGAGGAGAGAACCCTGAACCCAGGAGTTTGCAGTTGGCTGCGATTTTGCAGAGGCACCATCTGGGGTCAGAATCCATACTGCACTGGCTGAAGATGAGGAGATGAAGAAGTACCAAAGATCCTTACAAGAAATGTGTGGATGAAGAGAAGGAGCGGGATAACTGAAGTACATTGGAGAGAAAATACTGACAGACGATGGTGCAGGGATGGGAGGGCCCAGACTCCACGGGCAGTGGAGGCAACACAGCCAAGGGGTGGGAGCTTCCGCAGTTGCAAGAAGGGGGTGATAATTGATGAAGGTGGAGCAGGTGCCTCTTTCTGTTCAACTGTTCCTGTTTCTTGTGAAGGTCTCAGGTTCTCAGGCCACATTTCCAAGTCCAGGTTTATGCCCAAGGCTACTTGTGCTTCCCCTCCCTGCAGCAGGTTCTGTGAAAGTGAAGCAGCTCTCAAGGCCATGGCCTGGAGATGGAAAATCCTGCTGGAAGTGGGTATCAGAGGGTTCCTTCTTCTCTTCCACACGGATGCTTTTTGCCTGCTCAGAAGTCTCTGTCACACACAGACACATGGTTTTCTCATGCTCAGAAAGGCAGGTAGGGAGGCATCTGCCTGTCTTCCTCCAGATGAAGAAGAGGTGAGGTGTCTCTGCTGAGAGGGATGTGGCAAGACTGAGAACAGCAGCGAGGTGAATGGGAAAGCCAGTCCATCGAGGAAGTCTAAGGAGGAAATGAGAACCAACTGAGGAGCCCAAAGATGGGAGGAGGAGGAGGAGGAGGGGGAGGGGGATGAGGAGGTGGTGGTGGTCAAGAGTTTGGGGTCTGTGGGACACGGAAAGTAGATTTTGCCTGATCCCACCCTTGAGGGGAGGCCAGCTGTGTAGACTGACAGGGCTGAGCCAGGGCCAACTAGGGAAGCTGGTTAACGAGTGGGGAGAGGGTGATACAGCCTGAGGGAGAAACCCAGTGGAGAGAAGGATCAAGGTTGAGCCACAAAAACCTGACTCTGTGTTCCTACTCAAGGGTGAAGGATGCCCAAGATGGAGGTCAGACACCAAGTGGAATTAGAACCAGTGGTGGTTGAGAAGCCATGTCTGACTAGAGATATAGAGTCCAGATGTTGAAAGTGGACCTCAGGGCCGGGCGCGGTGGCTCAAGCCTGTAATCCCAGCACTTTGGGAGGCCGAGACGGGCGGATCACGAGGTCAGGAGATCGAGACCATCCTGGCTAACACGGTGAAACCCCGTCTCTACTAAAATATACAAAAAATTAGCCGGGCGAGATGGCGGGCGCCTGTAGTCCCAGCTACTCGGGAGGCTGAGGCGAGAGAATGGCGTAAACCCGGGAGGCGGAGCTTGCAGTGAGCTGAGATCCGGCCACGGCACTCTAGCCTGGGCGACAGAGCGAGACTCCGTCTCAAAAAAAAAAAAAAAAAAAAAAAAAAAAAAAGAAAGTGGACCTCAGCCTCTCAGAGATCCCTCTTCTAAAATGCTGCTATAATAGTGTGGAGGGGGAATAGTGAGGTGGACGGGTTCAGTGGGATTGAGGAGGCAGGAGGCTAAGAGGTCATGATGAGAGGAAATGTCAGATGAGGAGTAGTTCCTGCTGACAATGAGATCCAGGAGGGAGCTGAGGTGGAGCGAATGGACCTTGGAATGGGAGACCCAGGCATGGTAGGGCTGGGGTGTTGGATGGATATCTGGTGAGAACATTAGTGTGTGAAGAGGAAGCCTTGGAATCAGTGATCAAAAACCTAAAAGAATGTGAACTGGAGGCTTAGAAATTGTCCAGTGCTGGGAGTAAAACTCGTAAAGGATTGGATGCCACAAAGGGGTTGCTTTGGAGAAGAGGCCATTGAAAAATGGTGCTGGAGAGGAGAGAGCTTCAACTGGGTCATCCCCTCTCCAGCAAAGTGTCTGGCCATCGGTCTGGGTATCCTACACCTAGGCTTTAGAGTCTTTCAATGTGACCAGGAACCCAGTTCATAAATCACCCTTAGTCTTCAGGAATCTTGCCAAGGAAAGACTCTGTGAAGGCCTTGCTGAGGGTGCCAGGCACGGCCAGAGAAGATTTGGCTTTTGGGTCAATGTGGCTGGGTCAGGCATTCACTGTCCTTTCAGGACTCTAGATGTAAATTGTGATCTCCTGTATTAGTTTGCTAGGGCTGCCTTAATAACGTACCACAAACTAGAAGGCTTAAGGAACAGAGATTTAGCCTCTCACAGTTCTGGAGGCTGGAAGTGCAAGACCAAGGTGTTAGCAGAGTTGGTTCCTTCTGATGTCTTTGAAGGGAAGATCTGTTTCAGGCTTCCCTACTTGGCTTGTAGATGGGTGTGGTCCCTGTGTACATGTTTCTGTGTCCAAATTTCCCCCTTTGATAAGAACTCCAGTCATGCTGGTTTGGGGGTCACCCTAATGACCTTGTTTTAGCTTGATTACCTCTATAAAGACCCTATCTCCAAATTCGGTCCCATTCTGAGATACTGGGTGTTAGAACTTCACCATACGAATGGAAAGGTGGCACGATTCAACCCATAACATTGCCCTCCGTAGCAAGATTGTGTCACATTTAAACATTCGTCCTCCTAGGGTTGTCTGTTTTATAAAAATGAGTTTTCACAGTTGTCTGATTTATAACCCTGCTTGTTTGGAAGGTAAGAGCAAGAGGTTACTTTCCAAAAGGAATACGATAAAACTGCACACTGTTCATAGATCAGGAGAATGGAGGCTCCTGAGGCTCCCAGCTCCATTTTCAGGCCCCGAGCCACCCGCAGCCACCAGGGTGACCCCAGGAGCAGATGGAAACGTGAAGAGTATGAAGAACTCTCTCCTGTCTGCATCCCTCCACCCCCAGCTTGTCTGAAACTCAAATATCTGAAGGGGCTGGCATACTGGAGCCAGCTCAGGCCGTCCATCTCAGGGATCAGACAAGGCCAATGAGGTTCCAGACAGGACACTTCAGTCTCATTGGGACCATCTCATTCAGAGCATTTCAGTAACATCTGAGGAAGTTAGGATATTCTCATTGAAAACTGACCCAGTCAAATTCCTTGGGTCTGAAGTCTGGGATCGGAGGCCCCTCAGTGCCAGGCTTGTTTCAGGACCAACAAACTGCCCAGAGAACGAATTGGGCAGCCTCCCGAGCCAGAGTAGGCTCTGAGACTCCAGCCTAGCCACGTGGTAGAAGAAGATTTACGGACAGAAAAAGGCAAGTGACCTACAGAAAACAGAAGTGAGGCACCAAAACGGCCAGATTGGCTACATGTTGGCTTTTGCCTTATTTGAACACAGTTTCAACAGTTGGCTACATTTGATTGGCCAAAACTCAGGCATGAGTGTAGGCTATGGTCTGTTTACACCTCCGCTTGTTACAGTTCACGATGTAGAGAGAAACATTTAGGCCAAACTTAAAATATGTAAGGAGGCAGCTTTTGGGTGAACATGATTTAACAGATCTTTCTTCTGTTTTAATATAGGCATTTATGGCTATTAATTTTACTACCTTAGTTGCAGTTCATAAATCTGGTTGTGTTGTATTTTTGTTTTCATTCATCTCAAAGTATTTTCTAATTACCCCTGTGATTTCATCTTTGACTCACTGGTTATTTCAGCAGGGCATTGTTTAATTTCCACATATTTAGGTATTTCTCTAATGTCTTGCAGTTAATTTCTAACTTAACTCCATTGTGGTCTGAGATCATACTTTGTATGATTTCAATTAATTTAAGTTATTTAAGTTTCAATTAATTTAAGTTTACTGGTTTTATGGCGTAGCTTATGATCTATCTTGGAGAATGTTCCATGTGCACTTGAGAAAAATGTACATTCTGCTGTTGCTGGGTAGTGTTTTCTACAGATATCTGTTAGGTTTGCTTGGTTAATAGTGCTGTTGGAGCTTTCTAGTTCCTTAACACCCATGTTCCATGGAGCATCTATGGTGTTCTATCCATTACGGAAAGTGGACTGTGGAAGTCTGCAGGTATTGAGTTGTCTGTTTCGCCCTTTAATTTAATTTAATTTGATGTGTTTCATGTATTTTGGGGCTCTGTTGTTAAGTATGAAATGTTGTTTTTTATTTTCCTGATAAATTGACCCTTTTATTATTTAAAAAAAGTCTTTTTTTTTTTAGCCCTAGTTACATTTTTAAAAAATGTTTTAGGGTCTATTTTATCTGACATCAGTATAGCAACTCCTATTATCCTATGACTGCTATTTGCATGGTATATCTTTTTTCCCCAGTTTTATTTTCAATCTTTTTATATATTATCTTATATATAACTCCTCTCTTTTTTTTTTTTGAGACGGAGTCTCGCTGTGTGGCCCAGGCTGGAGTGCAGTGGCCGGATCTCAGCTCACTGCAAGCTCTGCCTCCCGGGTTTACGCCATTCTCCTGCCTCAGCCTCCCAAGTAGCTGGGACTACAGGCGCCCGCCACCTCGCCCGGCTAGTTTTTTGTATTTTTTTAGTAGAGACGGGGTTTCACCGTGTTAGCCAGGATGGTCTCGATCTCCTGACCTCGTGATCCACCCGTCTCGGCCTCCCAAAGTACTGGGATTACAGGCTTGAGCCACCGCGCCCGGCCGTAACTCCTGTCTTTTAAAGAGGCTGAGAAAAGAATGGAGAACAAGTATGTATTTAGCAACTTTCTTATTTACCACTTTTGTGTCTCTTTATGTCTTCCTGTGAATTTGAATTACCATCTTGTGTCATTTGTTTAATATAATTTTGTATCCTCCCGAACTTCCTTTGTGTTGTTACTGGTAAACATATTACATTTCTGTAAGTCATAAATTCAACAATACAATAAGATATGCTGTTTTATACAATTGCTTTTAAATCAGTATAGAGAAGAAACATGCAATTATCTTATCTTTTAGAATTACTGACATAATTATTACATAATTACTTGATGCTACACAAACCCTCACTGGTGCACTCTGTTTCCTTGTGTGGATTAGAATTATTCTTAGCCCTCACTTGTTTTCAGGCTAAGGGACTTCCTTTAGTATTTCTTGAAAGGTAGGTCTGCTAGCAATGGATTTTTTGTTTCTGTTGATCTGGGAATGCCTTTGTTTTGCCTTCAATTTTGAAAGACAGTTTGGCTGGATATAAGATACTTAGTCAGGAGAATTTTTGTCTTGTTTTGTTTTTCTTTCTTACCCCACCTTCCGGCCTCAGTGTTTCTCATGAGAATTCAGATCAATCTTATTGAGGATCCCTTGTATGTGATGTATTGTTTTTCTCTTGCTGCTTTCAATTCTTATCTTTGGCTTTCAATATTTTAACTATGTGTCTGTATGTACATTTCTTTGTGTTTATTCTACTTAGGCTTTATTGAGATTTACATACATATAGATTAATAATTTTAACCAAACTTGAGACAATTTCAGCCATTATTTCTTGGAATATATTTTCTGTGTGTCTCTTTTTTCTTCTCCTTCTCCTTCTTTGAGATGGAGTCTCGCTCTGTTACCTAGGCTGGAGTGCAGGGCATGATCTTGGCTCACTGAAACCGCCACCTCCCAGGTTCAAGTGATTCTCCTGCCTCAGCCTCCCAAGTAGCTGGGATTACAAGCACATGCCACCATGCCCAGCTAATTGTTGTATTTTTAGTAGAGATTGGGTTTCACCATGTTGGCCAGGCTGGTCTTGAACTCCTGACCTCAAACAATCCAACCGCCTCAGCCTCCCAAAGTGCTAGGATTACTGGCGTGAGCCACTGCACCTGGCCTATTTTCTGTCTCTTTTTATATCCTCTACTTCAGAGACTCTTCTTGCACATATACGTTGACACTTAATTGCATCCTACTTTTTCCTGAGGCTCTGTTCATGTTTCTTCATTGTTTTTTCTATCTGTTCTTCACACTGCATAATCTCAGTTGGTCTATTTCATATTTATTTAATTTTTCATGTGTCTACACAAATATTATTGAGCCCCTTTAGTGAAATTTTCATTTTTGTCATAGTACTTTTCAACTCTAGAATTTCCTTCTCCTTTTTGTCTTAAATTGCCCCTATTAGGATGGTGACTCCTTTTCCTGCCTGTAAACTAAAAACAAAATCCTAAGCCTCCCAATTAACTGAATGAAGCTCCTCTTGGCCAACGGAACCCCAGAAAAACCTTCAAAACTGAATTCCTAGCCACGACAGGAAGGGAGGTTGGACACATCTCATTATGCCCCACTCCCTTTTGGAGTTTAGGCAAAGATGACCTGGCAGATATGTTAAAATAGAGGCCATAAGACTGACAGAACAGACTCTTTGTGGTTATACAATACCAAATCATAAACAAGACCTAAGGCCATACAAGGGAAAAGTTAAGCCTATAAACTATGAAATCTCATTAAATGTTGGAATTTTTTTGAGAAGGAGTCTCACTCTGTTGCCCAGGCTGGAGTGCAATGTCACAATCACAGCTCACTGCATCCTCCACCTCCCAGGTTCAAGTGATTCTCCTGCCTCAGTCTCCTGGGACTGTAGCTGGGACTACAGGTGTGTGCCACCACACCTGGCTAATTTTTGTACTTTTAGTAGAGAAAGGTTTTGCCATGTTGGCCAGACTGGTCTCGAACTCTCGACAGCAGGTGATCTGCCTGCTTTGGCCTCCCAAAGTGCTGGGATTACAGGTGTGAGCCACTGCACCCAGCCTAAATTTTTTTTTTTAGATTAACCTGATACAGTGTGGCTTCCTTTCCAACTTCACTGTAGTATAGCATCACATGACCTACAGAAGACCTCCTTATTGTAATGCAAGCATTCCTTTGTACTGACTTCAAGTCTTTAGACAAAGCTTAACTCTTTCAACTGATTGTCAATAAGATCTAAGGCCCACCCATGACTTATAATCCCCTGCTTTGAGATGTCCTGCTTTCTCAGGCCAAACCAATGTATATCTTCCATATATTGATTTATAAACTTACTTATGATTCCTGTCTCCCTAAAGTGTATAAAACCAAACAGTGAAGTGACTGCCTCAGGACCGCTTACTCAAGGCTTGTTAGGTTTATGTTTTCTCCAGGCTGTGGTCACTTATATTGGCTCAGAATAAACCTCTTTAAAATATTTTACAGAGTTTGGTTTTTCCATTAACATGCCGGATGATCCCTTGGTACAAGAAGTCAATATGCCCTGGAAAGAGCTATAACTTATAATTCAGTGAGCCTCTCTTTGTATTCCCCTGAAAGTATTCTTTCTTGGAAACCAAGACCAGTAAACATCCACGATTCAGATATGCCAGAATGGGATGCACACATTTGTCATATGAGGATACTCCCACAGCTACCCATTTGGTTACCAATCCATGTGTCTACTTACTGAGCACACGTGACACTGAATTAGAGTATCCCCTGCATCCTGGAAGGTGACACACCATCCTCACACCAGTGCCTAAGCTGTGCCTACAACAGGCCATTTAAATAGTTCAGAGGTTTGTCCCGCATGTTCTCACTCATAGGTGGGAACTGAACAATGAGATCACTTGGACACAGGATGGGGAACATCACGCACTGGGGCCTGTCACGGGGTGAGGGGTGGGGGGAGGGATAGCATTAGGAGATATACCTAATGTAAATGATGAGTTAATGGGTGCAGCACACCAACATGACAGATGCATACATACGTAACAAACATGCACATTGTGCACATGTACCCTAGGACTTAAAGTATAATTTTAAAAAAAATAGTTTGGATGTTTGTCCCTTCCAAACCTCATGTTGAAATGTGATCCCCAGTGTTGGAGGTGGGGCCTAGTGGGAGGTGTTTGGGCCATGGGGGCTGGCCTTATGAATGGCTTGGTGACTCCCCAGTGGTAGTGAGTGAGTTCTCGCCAACATGAAAGCTGGTTATTTAAAGAGCCTGGCATCTTTCTTGCTCCCTCTCATTCCATGTGATACACTGGCTCTCCCTGCCTTCCACAGTGAGTAAAAGCTTTCTGAGGCCTCACCAGAAGCAGATGCTGGCGCCGTGCTTCTTGTACAGTCTGAAGAACCATGAGCCAAAGAAACTTCTTTTCTTTATAAAACTACCCAGTCTCAGGTATTCCTTTATAGCAACGCAAAATGAACTAACACAGAGACCACTCCATCACTCCATCAGGTGGGCAGTTTTTGGAAGGAGTTTAAATGTGATATAATAGAATGCCCATTAAAAATAATTTCTGTCTCTTTTTTTTTTTTTGAGACAGAGTCTCACTCTGTCGCCCGGGCTGGAGTGCAGTGGCGCAATCTCGGCTCACTGCAAGCTCCACCTCCTGGGTTCACACCACTCTCCTGCCTCAGCCTCCTGAGTAGCCAGGACTACAGGTGCCTGCCACCACACCTGGGTAATTTTGTTTTGTATTTTCGGTAGAGACGGGGTTTCACCATGTTAGCCAGGATGGTCTCGATCTCCTAACCTCGTGATCTGCCCGCCTCAGCCTCCCAAAGTGCTGGGATTACAGGTGTGAGCCACCGTGCCTGGCCTCTGTCTCTTTATTGAAATTCTCTTTTTAGTGAGGCATTGTTGTCATACTCTCCTTTAATACTTTAGACAAAATGTCCTTTATTTCATTGGACGTATTTATAATAGCTGACTTGAAATCTTTGTCTAGGAAGTTCAACATCTGGGCCTCCTCAAAGACAATTTTGTTGATTGCTTTTATTCCTGAACTGGGATCATATTATCCTGTTTGGAAAGTCCTATAACTTTCACATGCTTCAGAATTATTTTGTTGAAAACTTGGTATTTTAGATAATATATTATAGTGATCTGGATACTAATTCTTTTCCCTCTCCCACTCCCCACCATTGCCACCTGAATTGATGTCATTGTTGCTTTCTTGGTCATTTATTCATTTGTTTAGTGACTTGGCTGAACTAACTCTGTGAAGTCTGTTTTCTATGCATTGCGCAGCCTCTAATGTCCTTGCTCTAGCTGTTTTGCTTTATTTTATCTTTTAGCCTAGCTATTTAGGGGTTGCTCAAGGTCATGATAACACAGTTATTGGCGAGAGGTTGTGCTTAAGTCCTCTTAATCTGTTAGATTTTTTAACCCTTTACTGTGTGTGTGACTTGGAGGCTACTATCAGTTCAAGGAGTGTATGCTTTGCCCCATGCTCAGCCAAGGAGTAGTAGCTTGGATGTTCCCTTCTGATCACTGCTGAGAAGGCCTAATCTTGGGTGCACATACAGTCATCCAGACTGCCAGATGCACATGTGATTTTATTTCTAATCCTAGTTTCCTAGGAGTTTCCCTCGGATAGAGAAATTTGTTCAGCCAGTGCTTGGTCAGGGTTTGTGACTAGGTTCATTGTGAGGCTTCTGCACATTGGACAATGGGTTTGTGTGCAGCCTTGAGTGGTTTTAGTCTGCCTCACACTTTGCTCTGATTACTCCTGAATGGATGCATCCTAGTCCATGCCTTCCCAACCCCCAGGATTAGCTGTGATCTCAGGAGAGCTCTTTTTGATTGTCTCTTTCGTGTGTTCTCATGATTAGATTTCTGGTTGCTTTGCTATTTTGCTTATTGCAACCAGTATCACAAATCTGGAGGGGCCTTTTAATTGTTCTCCACCAAGATCCCCATTGTTTTTCGTAAAGGTCTGACATGATATCCTCCATGATCTGCTTCAAATAAAGTCAGTCTTCTCAGGCAGAGCTGCAGAGCTCTTTGTCCTTCAGGCACCCCCTGAGCAGAACCTCAGCACCACTGCACAGGAGCTGGGGGGTGAGGAATGTCTAGCTGCCTGTTTTTCCTAAAGAGACACCTCTGCTCTGCCAGTGTCACTGGAGAAAGGGTGGTGGACCCTGATATTCTTGGATTGCCCCTCCAGGTGTGCAACTTCCAGCCTTGGAGAAAGCTTCAGCTGCACCTGGTGTAAGAGCTTCTACCCCATGAGTAGGGGCTGGACCCAGTGGAAGGAGCCTCAGACTCGTGGCCACACCCACCAGGAGCTGGAGTTGAGCTCTTGCAACATGGCAGCAGCAGTGGTGGGCAGTGGGTTAGAAATGCCAGTGGTTGCCCTTCCTGGGGTCCAAATGTAGCCCTGTTAGGTACCTGGGACAAAGGGAGCTCTCATCTTCTTATCTGTGCTGGCTTGGGCAGAGCACCTGGAGTAGAGCTTTCCTAAGAGGGAGTTTGCAGGGAGAGTGGGGAGGGAGTAGGTCGTGGCTCCAGTACCACAGAATTTAACTGTCCTTACTGGCATTTAATAGATTTCTTGAATATATAAATTTTCTGTATGTCTTTCTGGTAGTTTTCAGAGACTTTTAAATAAGTGTTGTTCTTGTTGTTTTTAAATCTTCTCTTGTTCACCGGTTGTTTTGTTGGGAAGAGAGGCGTGGATCTCCTCATCCTTCCTGGGAAGTTTCCAGGTTCTGCCTTTTGCATTATTTTCAGGCTATTCCCCCCTCCCCCAATTGGACATAACCCTGTTTTTATTTAAAGGGCCTTCACTAGTATCAAGTCTGGGACAAGTCAAAGTGAAGGTCACAGTGAGTCACATCCTGGGGCTGCACCTTTCTTGTCTAGCCTCTTTAGACTTGCTTTGAGGATAAGGCAAGAGAAACACAGACATGGCTTGGGTTTTACAGCCAAGTTTCTTGCTTGCTTTTTAATGCTTAGTGTGGTGAGGTGGTTAAGAGCAGCAACTCAAGCTGGTTTGACAGGGTTCACCTCTGACTTGACCCCGGGTTTGCTGTGAGGCCTTGAGCAAACCACTTCCAACTCCCTGGGCTTCCATGTCCTTGCTACAGACAGATGAGGAGGGCAGATATGATGGTGACTCTCCCCATTTTATTAATGGAACAGAGGCTCAAAACGTCACTTGTGCTGCCCCAGAGTCACAAAGTTATAGATGGAGTAGCAGAAATTAAATCTAGCCTTGCTGAGCCTAAACTATTCTGGCTGGCATTCTGAAGAATGCCCCAAGAAGGTCTTGGTCTTGCATGGAAGATGAGGACCCTGAAAAGTCAAGTCGCTGGCCTGAGGTCACAATGGCAGCTGGTGGTGGAGCTAGGCCAAGCTCAAGTCCCATGGCAACCAGTGTGGTGTTCTTTATGAAAAGGACATTGTCTCCCCAAGGGGCTCTGGGTTGGAGAGGTTGCTGGATTGTGAGTTTCTTAGGGGAAATGTTAGCAGGGGGGAGAGTTGAGGATTCTAGCGATCCTAGGTCCCAGGAGGGTAGACACCCAAGGGGTCTAGGAGGCTTCTAGTGTCATGGTCCAGCACTTGGGCTCTGGTGTCAGATAACTGAGTCCATATCCTCCTTGCACTTCTGCTTCCCAGTTGTGTGATTTTGAACAAATTACTAGACTTTTCTGACCCTGACGCTACCCACCTGTGAAGTGGATATATACAAAGTACCTAACACAGAGCTCAGCATCTGGTTAGCTCTTCTGTTTAGTTGAAGTCAATCCACAATCATGTACTGGGGACCTGCTGTGTATTAGGTAACAAAGACTCAGTGGACAGGACAGACATGGTCACTGCTCTCATGCAAAGTGGCTAGGAAGCTGGGTGGGGAACACTGGCAATAAGTAGGTAGCTATGAGCATGCTGAGCATTACAACAGAGAAAGTGGAAGATGCTGTGGATTTTATGGGACTGGACCTTCCTCCCAGTCCGGGGGTCAGGGCTGTCCTCCCTGAGGCAGTCGGAAGGGGGAGTTGAAGGAAGAGTTGCACTTGGTATTGGGAGGGGGCCTGGCCCTTGAGTAGCAGCTGCAGCCCCTCCAGGCAGAAACAGGCACCGGGGGCTACATTTAGCAGAGGCCATGGCGGATGGTGGTCCCCAGCAGCAGTGCTCGGTGCAGCAGGGGTTTCTGTCCCCAGTCTCCTGACAGCTCCCATCAATGAGGTGCATATTCCACTCCTGGCAAAGCTCTCAATTTCCAAGTTTTCTGTCATTGTCCACAAAGCAAAGGATTTTTCATTTATTTGAGAAAAATGGCTGCTCCGAGTGATGTAACAGACCCAGTTAGCACTACCCTGAGTGGAAAATGTAGCTCAAGACTTCCCTTGTTTGTTTCTTGGAGGCAGGTTGACTGGTATCTTGTCTTTAAAAAGATTCTTTAGAGAGCTTATTGTCTAAGAGAGGGGCTTGTAGGCAACCATCCAGGAAGTTCTATGGGGGCATTGCAGGGATGTGTGTGTGTGCGTGTGTGTGTGTGTGTGTGTGAGAAAGAGACAGAGAGAGAGAGAAACCAATGTAACATCCTTACATCTTTGCCCCTGGCCCCCATCATGCCTGGTCACGGGAATGACCTACTTTAATTATTGGAGGGTATGGAACCAAAAGGGATCCCAGAGGCAAATATCTCTTTAATGGTAGTTGCAGCTAAAAATGAAAGCAACCCTCAGATCTGACAGGGACAGACATGCAGTGATTTACAAGACATTCCATTGAACCTGGTCCACCTCCTCTCTAGACTTGGCACAGAGATTGCCTGATGACTCTAGACTGCGGTCTGATGAAAGAGGAGGAGGCCCCAAAGACCCAGGCTTTGAGGGAGATTCAAGAATTAAGAGAGGACTCCCTGTCTCTGTGCCTAGTTTCATCATCTGTAAAAAATAGAAGAGTATCTATCACAATGAGTTGGTATTAACATGAAATGAGTCAATACAACTAAAGTGCTTAGAAGAGTGCCTGGCACATAGTGAGCACTTGATAAATGCTATTGTTAATTTGTTGTTGTCGTTATCGTTTTGCTGTAGTCATTATGCCAACCTTTACCCTCTCCCCTCCTTGCCATTAATGCTATCAAGCTTAGAGGCATAGGGACGGGGGTCAGTGGCTTTCATCTGAGCAAGCGCAGCACAAAAAGGCCAATCCAGGTAGGAAGGATCCCACAGACTGAGCCTCCTTGGAGTCTGTAATGACAACACCTTGTAGCCTCTAACTAGCTTAAGCCCAGAACAGAAGCTAAGACATTTGCACCCTCAAAACACATCCCTGAGCTCAGAGCTCAGACACTACTGGGTCTGGGGAGAGATATGTGAAGCACCACAGTGGCCATCCACAGGGAAACAGAGAGAGTAACACTGGAGGCCGGCAGCCACAAGAGCAAGCACCTTGCTATTGGAAGAAACAGGAGATAAACCGAGTTCACACTTGAATCTCTAAACTCCTGATAGTAAATTTTGTTTTGATTTATACCTTGCAGTTTTTAGCATCAGACTTAGCACTCCTACCTGACTCAGAACATTTTGATTTATAAATTGTAAAATAAACGGGTTTGTACATCCTGGGCCTGTCTTGTAAACCACTCCAATAAATTCTTCATCAGTGGCTCTCAGCTCTTAGCCACTTCACCTGCATTTGGGCTGCTCTGTGAATTAGAGGCGAATAAATCATATTTGAAAGAGCTCAATTCCTACCGCTACATTCTGTTCCTTTGTCTCTCCTGGATGTGCGGACTGTGTATTTTGTTAAAATTAGTTGGGGAGGATGTAGCCTGTTTGACAGGTCAGGCTTTTTTGCTGGAATCTCCTCCTTACCCAGAATGCTGAGCCTCTTCTCACACACTAACCACTGCCCCAACTTTGGACCTTGTTCCCTCTTGAGCCCCTCTCAGCCTATCCTTCTTTCTTTTGCAGCTGACCACCCTCCCTGCTGTTCCAGCAGAGGCCTACTTTGCAATATTCTTGGGGAGCAAATCTCAGCTTCAACAGACTTTGCCTCCCAGTCTTTGAGAACAGCAGGCTTTGTGGATGGTTACCTGGGTATAGATCTTCCCCTAAATAACTCTCGAGACCCAAGCTTTCCAGCATTTCGTCACTTTTTAAAAATGTTGTTCTCTTTTTTCGATGTATTCAACATTTTATTTTACTTATTTTATTTATTTTTTATTTTCTGTAGGTTTTGGGGGGAACAGGTGGTATTTGGTTACATGAGTAAGTTCCTTAGTGGTGATTTTTGAGATTTTGGTGTATCCATCACCCGAGCAGTATACACTGAACCCAATTCGTAGTCTTTTATCTCACACCCCCTTTCCACCCTTTCCCCTTGAGTCCCCAAAGTCCATTGCCCAAATACTTTGGCATAAATTTAACAAAAGATGCACAACAGCTCCGCACTGAAGGCCTCAAAACATTACTGAGAGAAATTAAACAATACCGAAATAAATGGAGATAATATGTTCATGGATTGTAAAGTTCAAGATTATTTGAGATGTCATTTCTCCCTAACCTAGTAGTTTTTTGTTTTTGTTTGGTAGAAGTTGATGAACCAAGTCTATAATTCATATGGAAATCAAAAGGGCCTAAAATAGCGAGAACAATTTTAGAAATAAGTTGGAGGGTATATATTACTTAAGACTTACTATAAAGCTACAGAATTGAAATGGTATGATAGTAACATATAAATTGACAAATAGACAAATGAAGCCAAATATAATCCAGATATAGATAATGCATATATGGTCAACTGATTTTTAACAACAGAAAAGCAATGTAATAGGGAAAGGAAATTTTTTATTAAATGGTGCTAAAACTGAACATTTATGTGGTGGGGATAACCTGGATCCCTACCACACATCATACACAAAACCTATTAAAAGTAGATTGCAGGCCGGGCGCGTTGGCTCAAGCCTGTAATCCCAGCACTTTGGGAGGCCGAGGCGGGTGGATCATGAGGTCAGGAGATCGAGACCCTCCTGGCTAACACGGTGAAACCCCGTCTCTACTAAAAATACAAAAAACTAGCCGGGCGCGGTGGCGGGCGCCTGTAGTCCCAGCTACTTGGAGGCTGAGGCGGGAGAATGGCGGGAACCCGGGAGGCGGAGCTTGCAGTGAGCCGGGATCGCGCCACTGCACTCCAGCCTGGGCGACACAGCGAGACTCCATCTCAAAAAAAAAAAAAAAAAAGGAGATTGCAGATCTAAATATAAATAATAAAACTATAAGAATTCTAGAATAAAGCACAGAAGAATATCATGACCTTGGGAGAGGCAGATATGTTGAAATTGAATGTCATCAAAACAAAAAATTTCTGCTCCAAAAAAAGCACTATAGACTGGAGAAAATAGTCCCGATCCATATATCTGATAAAAGTACTGTTTCTAGTATATATAAAGAATTCCTATGACTCAATATTAAAAAAAACAAACTCCATTTTTTTTTAAAAGAAGCAAAAGTCTTGAACAGATACTTTACAAAGAAAGATATACAGATGGTCAATAAACATGTGAAAACTGTTCAACATCTTTAGTCATCAGGGAAGTGCAAATTAAACCATAGTGACATACCACTACTTACCCACTATAATGGCTATAATTACCAAGTCTTACAACACTGGTTACTGGAGAAAAGGCAGAGCAACTGGGACTTTCATTCATGACTGATGGGAGTGTAAGATGATCAAACTACTTTGGGAAACTCTTTGACAGTTCCTTACAAAAGTTAAACATATATTTCTCTTATGCTCCACCAAATTCCATTTCTAGGTATTATATCAAGAGAAATAAAAACATATGTCCACATACAAAAAAAGACAAGCACAGAATGTTCATACCAGTTTTATTCATTATAGTCAAAAACTAGAAACAATTGAAATGTCCATCAAATGAATGAATGATATCTAGAATGTTCATACAAAGCAATAGTACTCAGTGATAAAAGGAATAAACTACAAATAGACTCAACAAAATGCATAAATCTCAAAGCATTATGGTGAACAAAAGAAGCCAGATACAAAAAAGTATATTCTATGTGATTTCATTTATATGTAGTTCTAAAACAGGCACAACCAATCTATGGTGATTGTCAATCAGTGACAGACATGTCTTAGTCTAGTATGATTGCTACATCACAGAATACCACACATTGGTTGGCTTACAAACAGAAGCTTATTTCTCATCGTTCTAGAGGCTGGGAAGTCCAAAATCAAAGTGCTGGCCGATTCTGTGTCTGACAAGATCCTGCTTCCTGGTGCATTGATGGCACCTTCTCTCTGTGTTCTCACATGGAGGAAGGGGGAAGGACCTCATAACTTTATCACCTCCCAAAGGCCTCACCTCCTTCAGCACTTTGGGGATTAGGTTTTAATACATAAATGTGTGGAGTCGGGGGAGGGGGAAGTAGATACTCAGTCTATAGCCTTGATGCTTTTTGTGGGCAGAATAGACAGATATAAATTTACTTTCTTGTAAACTTCTACTTCTGCTCAAAACTTGCCTTGGTTTCTTATTTTGTCTAACACTTTCCTTTTTTGTAGTATTCTTATATGACTTTGGTATCCAGGTAAATTGAGTTACAGAATATTTACCCTTTTATTTTCTAAAAAAATTTTGTGTAAAATCTTATTTATACATGTAAATGATGTGTTATTGCATCCTTAGATTCTTGATATAATTGAAACATGAAGCCATATGAGTGTGGAGTTTTCTTTGAAGGAAAGCTTTTAGTTACAAGTTCAATGTCTTTAGAAAATAAGGGGAAATTTGATTCTTCTATTTCTTTTTAGTTCAGTTTAATTGTATGTCTTTCAAGGAATTTATTAATTTTATATATTTAAAATATCAATATATTTATATTGAATTTGTTGGTATAAATTTCCCGTAATATTCTCTGACTATTTTTTTAATGCCTGTAGGATTTATAGTGATGGCTCCTCAGGTTCCTGAGATTAGCAATTTTTCTCTCTCTCTTTTGAAATGAGTCGTTATGGAGTTACCAATATTATTAATATTTTTTAAAAACACAACTTTTTATGTTATTGATTTTCCGATTGCTATTATGTTCTTTTCCTATTTTTATTAATCTTTTCTACTTTTTTTCTGTTAAATATTCTCTTTTTCCCCCTAACTTCTTGATGTAGCATCTTATACTGTCAGTTTTAAACCCTTTTTTCTCATATAGTTATTTAATATTATATATTTCCCTCTAAGCATTCCTTTAGCTGCATGCCACAAATTTTAATATTTAATATTTTATTTTAAAATGTTTCTAATTTCCCTTGTGACTCCTTCTTTGACATATAGAATATTTAGAAATATGTAGCTTCACTTCCAAATATTGGAGATTTAGGATATTATTTTATTTTTTTTTTTTTTTTTTTTTTTTTTTTTTTTTTTTTTTTTTTTTTTTTTTTTTTTTTTTTTTTTTTTTTTTTTTTTTTTTTTTTTTTTTGAGGCGGAGTCTCGCTCTGTCGCCCGGACTGGAGTGCAGTGGCCGGATCTCAGCTCACTGCAAGCTCCGCCTCCCGGTTTCCGCCATTCTCCTGCCTCAGCCTCCCGAGTAGCTGGGACTACAGGCGCCCGCCACCTCGCCCGGCTAGTTTTTGTATTTTTAGTAGAGACGGGGTTTCACCGTATTAGCCAGGATGGTCTCGATCTCCTGACCTCGTGATCCGCCCGTCTCGGCCTCCCAAAGTGCTGGATTACAGGCTTGAGCCACCGCGCCCGGCCTTAGGATATTATTTTAGTATTAATCTTCAGTTTCATTCTGTTATGGTCAAGGAAGATGATCCTTATGATTTCAACACTTTAAAATGTATCAAGACTTTTTAAATAACCCCATATATCATCCATCTTAGTGAATGTTTCGTGTGTGCCTGAAATGAATTTGTATGGAGTCAGACATTGTGTTCTACAAATGCCAATTAAGTGTTGACATTGTTGTTTAAATTTTTTTGTCTTTTTTCTATTAATTATTCACAGATGAGTATAAACATATATAACTATGATTCTGAATTTGTCTATTTCTCTCTTTAGTGCTGTCTGTTTTTTTCTGAAGGTATTCTGATGCTCTTTTATTAAGAGTATACACAAATAGTATTATTATGTCTCTTGATGAATTGACCATTTTATCATCTTTTTATCTCTAGTAATAGTCTTTGAAGTTTGCCTTGACATATTACTTATAAGTGACATATTAATAACTACTCATGTTTTCTTATAATTGGTGATTGAAAGATATATTTTTCTCTATCTTTTACTTTTAATTCCTCTGTACCTTTGGTTTTCAAGTGTGTGTCTAGTAAACAGCATATGATCATATCTCTTCTTTTTATCCAGTCTGACAAGCTCCACTTTTTAATGGAAATGTTTAACCAACTTTCCTACTTGTTTTCTATTTATCCCATCCATTCTTTGGTTGTTCTACCCTCTTTCCTCCCTTCTTTTGAATTAATTGAATAAATTTTAGTATTTCATTATATCTACTCTTTGGGTCGACTTTGGGTTTCGTAGTGGTTTCGCTAGAGATTAAAATATACATCCTTAACTTATCCCAGTCAGTCTTTAGTTAGTATTATACTTCATGTAAAACATAAAAATTCAATAATATTTTTCCATTTATATCCTTCCCATCTTTGTGCTATTTTTCCTAAATTTTAATTCTAAATATTCTAGCAACCCCATTGTATATTCTTAATTTTTTTCATTTCTCTTCAGTCAAATGAATTTTCTTTAACATTTCTGGTAGTACAGTGTATCAACAAATTTGTTCAGCTTCTGTTTATTTTTAAAATCTCTTTCAGCTTCTGTTTATTTTGAAAGTGAAGTGAAAGTTATATTTGCTGGAAGAATTCTAGATTGATTTTTTTCTCATTAGCACTTTAAAGATGCCTTTCCAATTTCAGTTACTCTTATTGTTCTCCTCCATACATTGTGTCTCATTTCTCTGATTTAAAAATTTTCTCTGTCTTTGGTGTTCTGATATTTTACTGAGATATCCCGAGATGTAGTCTCTTTTTGTTTATAAGACCCAGGATTTGTTGAATTCATTGAATCTGAACTTGTTAGTTTGACATATTCCATCAAATCTGGAAAAAATTCTGTCATTATATTTTCAATATTTTTTTGCTATAAAATCTCTTGCCTCTCCTTCTGAGACTGTAATTACACACAATATCGGGAACAAATTCTGTCATTATATTTTCAGTATTTTTCTGCTGTAAAATCTCTTGCCTCTCCTTCTGAGACTGTAATTAAAAACATAATAAAAATATTAACTTATCCGTTGAGAGTTCTGTTTCTTATATCCACATTTTCTTTATAAATCCTTGAACAAATATGTAACAGCCCTTTAAGATTTCTTGTCTGTTAATTCCATTATCTGTGTCATCTTGGTATCTGTTTCTATCAATTGTTTTCGCCAGTATTAGATCATATTTCCTGCTTCTTTATTTTTGTAGTGAATTTTTGTTGCGTGCTCTACATTGTGAACGCAATATTGTTGAGGGCCTGAATTACATTTTCTTCCTTGAAAGAATGTTGAGATTTATTTTGGCACGAAATTAATTTACTAGCAAAACAGGTTGGTTTTAGGCTTTGGTAGGTCAGGCTACAGTAGCCCCTACTTTGGGGCAAAGCTTTTCTGCAATCTTAACTGAATACTTAGAATTCTTCCATCTGTAGCAAGGTTTCTTTCCTCTGGCTAATCAGACCTCCAAAGTTTCCAAGCACTGTGCCTTCTCAGGAATCTTCATGAATTTCTCAGTTCCCAGTAGTTGTTCTGTCTCAGGCCTTGTGGAATTTCATGTTTACACATGCAGTTTAGTATTTGTTCACAGACTCAAGACGTCATTATACAAATTTCTGGATAACAGGTTTCTTGGTATTTCTCTTCTTTGGCATCCTCTCTCTCAAATTCCAGCTGCCTTATCAGCACTGAACTAATACTTTTTCTCCACTCAGGCAGAATGCTGCTGTTTAGTTCAGTTCCACTTTCATGTCACAATTTCAGGCAGGAATCTGGCATAAAGGTGACATCATTCCATGTGTTCTTCTTTCAAGGGCCACAGTCCCACACTATCTGTTGCACCATAGCTGCAAAGAGTTGCTTCCATTTTTCTCCCAGTTTGGTAGTTGTTTATGGTGAGACTGTAAGTCTGATACCCTACATTGCATCATGGACTGACTGGAAGCCTCCAGTGGTCTCCCCATTTTACAGCTGGGAATGTGGAGGCTTAGCACCTCTTCTGTTTTGCCCAGTCAAGATCACTCAAGTGGTGGGTGTCAGAATGCTGACCAGAGCCCTGATTTTTACCTCTCCTTTTAGATCTCTCTCTGCCACGTTTCATGTTATGTCAGAGCATGGGAGTCCCAGAAGTGAGATTCTCCTGTTCTTGTCCCTGCTGTGTCCTGTGCTCATGCTTCAAGCTTTTGGAGACTTTTAGATAGCAAAGTGCACCAGCTGGGGTTCTGGGTCTGCCAGGCCTCGGAGGTAATCAGATCATCCACTTAGCAGCTGATTGACCTTAGAGGCATTTCTTCATATTCATACCCCCATTCGTTATCTTTAACAGGAGGATAAGAACACTCACTGTTGGAGGGATTTGCAACGATCAAATGTTCCATACTCAGAATGTGCCTGCTGTAGAGGTTTGCTCCACAGAGGTGAGCACATCACAGTCTGACTCTGGGAACTGAGGGCGGATGACTGACAAATGCTCTGCTCTCTCTCTCCATGCACGTGGCAAGCTTGAGTTATTTTGTTTATTAAAGCATTTTGTGGCAATGGCACTCGATGAGTCCCAGGTGTTATTAATATCTCTGAATCACTATGCAGTTCTATAAATACCTTTTCCTCCTCTAGCTATGTTATTTTTTCCCCTTACCTTATGAAAATGTAAGTCAGCAACGAAATTATGAATTACTGGCTCCCTTATCCTCTGTTCTGTAATTAAGGAAGTGCTAGGTAAGAAAGCACGTGTTGAGGAAGGTGGATGGCAGTCAGAGCCCATGCTGGAGGCTGCCTGCCTGCCTGCCTCCAAGGTGCCAACAAGATAGTCAGCTGTGGAAACTCTGCAGGAGCAGAGCCAGGTACCAAAAGACTGAAGATCATAATCAGTCTCTGTCCATGAGGAATCTTCCCTTTGTGCTTTAGTCTTGTCACAAGCCAGTTTTCCAAGCTGGTAAGCATTTTGTTTCAGTCTGGAGCATTTTACCTGCATCTCTTTTTGGCTTATCCATAAACTCCTATTACAGTCAACCAGCCACCCATTCCCATTATCCACCATATCTATTTTTTAAGTGAGTATGTGGGCCTTCTGCAGAATTTGGCCCTTTACACAGATCTAACCATTTAGAACCAAGAGAAAGATCTTCACTGGGAAAATCTGTCTCTCATCCCACTGGTTTTTAAAAGATTCTGTATTATGGAGGGGAAAATGTTATTAGGAAGGGAAAAGCCATAGTTTCTAATAAAGAAACTTGGCATTGTTTCCTTCAATCCACATAATGACTTGATTTAGTTACTTTAGGTTCTTAGAAAGAGAGAACTGGGAGCCATAACAGGAGACTGTGAAGAGAAGCTATAAGCAGCCTGCTTCAGGGGCTGCCTTTAAACATGGAAGGTTTTAGAATTAAACAAACAGTAGCTCAGATATAACTCTGCCTGCACTAGCTCTGAACATAAGCAAATGAATTTAGTCTACTAATCCTCAGTTTTCTTATCTGCAAAGTGGGAATAAGAACGGTTGTCAGATAGGGGTCATTAAATGACAAGGTATGGTTGATGCGGATGCCTAATAAGTGATTGTTAGAATAATTACTGTTTTGTTTTGGTTTTGGTTTTTTGAGACACAGTCTCACTCTGTTGCCCAGGTTGGAGTGCAATGGCATGATCTCAGCTCACTGCAACCTCTGCCTCCTGGGTTCAAGTGATCCTCCTGACCCAGCCTCCTGAGTAGCTGGGATTGCAGGCACGCACCACCACACCTGGCTAATTTTTGTAGTTTTAGTAGAGACAGGGTTTCACCATGTTGGCCAGGCTGGTCTCAAATCTTGGCCTCAAGTGATCCACCTGCCTCAGCCTCCCAAAGTGCTGGGATTACAGGCGTAAGCCACCACACCCGGCCTATGATAATTATTGTTGCCATGAGGAGGCTTGATCTGCTGAGAGTCTGAGTGAAGTCTGTTTTACGTTAGGTTTGGGGAAGTTCCTCTTTCACTTTTTTGGACCACTTCAAATGTTATGTCCCTCCCTGCTTGACATTTGAGGCCGTGAATGGCAGTGCTCCTTGGGACTGCTGGATACTGCTAACAGCATCTGGCTCTCCCTGTGAATCTGTTCCTTGGAGCAAACAAGGAACCCTGACACTCAGCCGCCTGGTCACTGCCAGGGAAAATTCTATGCTATTTTCCTTTCAGTTTTTTAGATCAGAAACCTAGGAATCCTCTGTCTTGATCATTTTCCTCTTCCCCATCTAAGCTGCCATTAGTCCTATCCCTTCTCCAAAGCTTTAGAAGCTCCCTTTGCATCCCCTGTGGTCACTCTACTTTGGGCCTCAGCACATCTCGCCCGGACAGCTGCAGGAGCCTCTGGTGGGCTTCCTCTGCCTCTAGTTAGGGTTGCCTCTTGCCTTCCACTGGCTTCTGGATTCTTCATGATGGCGGAGACCTTGCAATGCCTCCTTAGTGCAGCAACTGTCACAGTGATATTGCCAGGCCACCTGCTCCAGAGTCACCTTGGTGCTGCTTAAGCAGGTGCCTACCCAGGCCCCACTCCTTCCCTACTGAATCAGAATTTTTGTGGCAAGGACCCAAGCATGTGCATTTTAATCAACTTTAATCAACCTTCTCAGATGATCCCTATATTCGCTTTTTTTTTTTTTTCTTTCCCGAGATGGAGTTGCGCTCTGTAGCCCAGGCTGGAATGCAGTCGTGAGATTTTGGCTCACTGCAACCTCCACCTCCTGGGTTCCAGTTCAAGCAATTCTCCTGCCTCAGCCTCCTGAGTAGCTGGGATTACAGGAATGCACGACCATGTCCAGCTAATTTTTGTATTTTTAGTAGGATGGGGTTTCACCATGTCGGTCAGGCTGGTCTTGAACTCCTGACCTCATGATCCGCCCGCCTTGGCCTCCCAAAGTGCAGGGATTACAGGCGTGAGTATATTCTTATATTACATACTGAGTTTGAGAATGACTGTCCTACTGCTGAACATCTAGTCTGGCTTTGGAGGCTTTGTAAGACTTGACTTGCTCTTCAAACTCTACTTATCTCCCCCGAGCCCTCTGAGCAGATGCTCTGGTTGACCTACCCAATAGTCTTCTCCAGCTTCAATCCTTTTTTTCCTGTTGGCAGAGCATGAATTCCCACAGTTAAGGCTAAAAATGTCAGATACACACTTTTTCAGCCTTCTTTGCAGGGAGGGGTGGGCAGGCCCCCCATTTCTGGTCAATGAGGGGAGGCCTTCTGCTAAGGGGGGGTTCTGATACCCACCCCCCCAACAATCAAAAGAGAGACACCTATTCATGTCTTAGTGTCTGCCACTCCCTTGCTTCCTGCAATTGGATGTTGTTGAGTGGTTGTGACTGGAGCTGTAGTGACCGTCCTGTGGCCTGAGGTGACAAATCTGTGGATGAAAAGCCACCACGCTGGCAGGTGATGGGATGGAAGATGACTGGACCTACGACCCTCGATGGCACTGCTGAGCTGTTGCACCAGCGGAGCCCAGCTGCCCCAGGCCTCCCATTATGGGCCGTCACAGGACACTGTCAGGGGGCAGACCACAGCTGGTCTGGTTCACTCTTTCTCGTGACTGATTCATTCTTTGTGGTCAGGATGGAGTCCTCCCTGGCCGCCACTCATTCCAGGTTTCTGCAGACCTCAGGCTTCGGCTTCTCATATCCAACTCTTGATACCCATTCATTTTTCTCTGGGCTTCTCCAAATTGTGTACACTCTTTAAGGACCAGTTTGAGTATCGACTTTCCTCTTCTATAAATCTTTGCATATGGCAATAGGCTACATTAACTTCTACTTTAAGTACTGATTTGTTTTCTATTTTGTGACAATTCATCTTCCTTCCCATCTAGATTTTAAGTACCTTATACCACCTTTGTTTCATTGCATCTCCCAGGATAGTGATGGGATAAATAGGTGCTCAATAAATCACTGATAATTGATGGTGTGACTGATCGCCGATCTAGGACAACGACAACTGAAGCAACATTTTAGGTCTTCATTGATTTGCTTTGCAATTTCCTTCATAGATGACTGGAACAAAAATCTTCAGTTAGGGCCAGTTCAAAGTTTTCATGACTCAAAATATTGCATTCAAGATTGGTGTTTTATTAACTGGAGTTGATCAGTTCTGTTCTTGAGATCTGTATAGATCTCCAGAGAGATAGAAAGGAAAATACTACTGGATGGAGAAAAATTACTAAAATAGGAACAAGAACAATAAAACAACATGAACACTAGCTGGTAAAGACCCTGCACAAAAATGACCTAAAAGAAATCAGTTGAAGTAAGACCGGAGATGGGGGGGTCTTCTGTCCTCCACTCCCTTCTCCAACCATCCCCTCTGCAATTTCCCACACAGCATGCAAAGTTCACGGAAGTCTGTTTAAAAGACTTGTGAACTTTATAGGGTAAATGCATTCTACTTATACATTTAAATCGTGGGAGTTTCAAGATAGCTCAAAATACTTGCTAATTTTCTAACTGGGGTCTGAGTTTTCTGGTTCTTACTGAGTGAACTTTTCGTGCCTACTTATATTCTGTTACCTGAGGCAAGGGTCATCTTGCTATGCTTTTATATCTTTTTCTTAATTCTCGCCACATGTTGTGTCTCTTAGATCCAGATTTCAGTTTTAAATTTGGAACCGGGGGAAGGGAGCTCACATTTATTGTGGGCCTACCATTTGCCAGCACTTTATATAAGAATCACATTTCATCCTTCCAGCAGCCGTGTGAGGTGGATAATATTGTTCTCATTTTATGGATGAGAAAACTGAGGCTCCGAGAGGTTAAATACCCAGCACGAAGCAACGCTGGGGTTAATCCCCTTGGTAGAAACTTTTCAGCTCTCACGGCTCACACAGGCTCAGCAAAAGAGTGGTTTCCTGATTCCCACAACTGAGAGATATCGGTAGTCCCGACCCAGCAGGACCTGGAGGCTGAGACGCTGTCATCGGGACCTGGCCTGGATCTGTTTCACGCTCCCTCTGTCCCCAGGTGGTCCCTTTCTTACCTCGTAAGGTGCAGAAGGCTCCCAGCACTCCCAGTTGACATCTCACATTCTCAGCTATCCTAGCAGGAAGAGGACTTCTCTCAGTGTTCCACCAAAGGTTCAGAATGGAAGCTCACTAGCCTGGCTTAGACGCCGTGTGCTGTGGTTTAGTGTTTATGCTCCCATCCAAATTTATATATTAAAACCTCACCCACCATGTGAGGGTATTTAGGGGCAGGGCCTCTTGAAAGGTGAGTGTCATGAGGGTTGAGGGTTGAACACTCACGAATGGGATCAGTGCCCTTATAAAAGAGGCCACGGTGAACTCCCTTCCCTCTTTTCGCCATGTGAGAACACAGTGAAAGGACAGCCGTTTATGAACCAGGAATCAGGCCCTCACCAACACCAAATCTGCCAACAGCTTGATCCTTAGGCTTCCCAGCCTCCGGAATTGTGAGAAATCACTTTCTGTAGTTTCTAAGCTGGCCAGCATATGGATTCTGACATAGCAACCCAAGTGACTCAGACACCTTGCTTACCCCGGAATGCTCACTCCCGCAGTCAGAGAGCGGGGTAGACAGTGCTCCTGAGCCTCAGGGCCTGAATAGGGGTGGCGTTGTCTCTGAAGTCAAGTCCGTGGGGGTGTTTCTGGTAGGAGGGGAAGGGATGGTGGAAAGGGAGAATGATGCTCAGCCCTGAGTGGGGATGCACAGGACCAGCCCGGCCGTCCCTCGACCCAGGAGCAGGTTCTAACCACACAGCCCTTCTCTGTCCTAACCCTGTACAATCTCCAAGTTGTCAAGTGGGAAGAGCAGAAAGGAGATCTTTATTCCCGCTGTACAGAGGCCTCATAGCTCGTGGCATATGTATGTGGATTGGTGCTAGAGAACACAGAACGGAAATTAGGGGGACTCAGAAAGTGTGGGGGAGGAAACGCACACATAGAATGCTTCCTCTGCGCCTCCTCCTGTGTTAGAATTGAGGCTCCAGGAAGTCTCCACATGATAGGGCCGCTCCCGAGCCCCTGTCCCGGCCCACTCTTCTCCCCTGACCCGAGCTCTGACCCAGGGACATGGTGCTCTTTGAGGAAGCGCATTGCAGGCAGACCCCTCAGGCCTACCGTCAGCTCTGAGGCACCTTCTCTTAGTCCTTCCTCTACACAAATTGTTGGTCACCATATTTCACCCAGGCTACAGTGGAAGAGCCCTCGGGCTCTGGAGCCTAGGACCTGAGTAAGTGTCTCCTCTCAATACCACCACTCAGCTCTTGACCTCAGGCAAGTTACTTAACCTCTCTGTGCCTCAGTTTGCCTTATCTGTAAATACACTGAGGTAGGTGAAGCCCTTAGCACAGTGCATATGCAGTGTGAAATAAACATTAGCTGTTATTATTACTTCCTCTGGGCGTGGTGAAAATTTAATGAGCTAATGCACAGAAAGCACTCAGAACAATGACCAGTATGGAAGTTCATGCTTAGTCAATATTTGTTGCTGTTATCCCTTAAAAACCAGCAGGACATACAAATTGTCACTTCCTGGCCAGGCTCACAACCTTAGCTGTCTGTTCAATCAATCTGACAAATTTTTAAAATATACGCATGTCTGAGCCTCACCCTAGCTCAGTGGGTCTCAGCTCTGGAGCTAGTTGCAATCACTCGGGGAGCTTTAATAGCTATGGATAGCTAAGCTTCATTCCCAGAAACTCTCACAGAAATGGTCTGTATTGTCCCAGCCACTGAAATGTGTCAAAGCTTCCCAGGGAGTGGCCAGAGCTGAGAACCCTGCTGTAGGAGGATCTAACTGGAAGAGAAGACATCATAGGTAATATAATAGTGACATCATAGGTGGCAGAGGAAATGCCCAATGGCTCTGAGACTAGCAGAGACATGGTCCCTCGAGGACCTCCTGATGGCTACTGAGCCAAGGAGCAGCCAGTGGTGATCACAGACTCCAACCAAAGGCTGGGCCCTTCCAGGGTGAGCAGAGCCCTGCTCAGCCAGCTCCTGCAAATATCAATCCTGCAGGAAGAGTGGTGGGGAGAAGACACTGTTCCAACCAACTGACCTGCTGGATTGGAGGATCTAGAAACCTACACCTGACTCTGGCCAAGATAAAATGCTTCAAGGTTCCTGGATACGCTCCACATGGATGAGGGCTGTGTCTTTTTATTCACTGATTTGTGCCTATAGAAAAGCCTTACTACAGGGCAGGAGCAGTGCCAGGCGAGCAACATAAACTCAGCCTCTGCCTTCGTAGGCCTGACCATCTAGAGAGGCATGTGGATGTGCACACTTGGAGGCCCACAGGGGTACCAGGTTTATGGGGTGTAGATGCTGCTCACTGAGCTGGTAGCAGGGTGGGACCCCTAGGTTTGGAGCAAGGTAGGTGCTTGGGGGCCAGGGACTCTGAGTAGAGTCATTTGTCTTTGCATCTCTAACATGGTAGCTGCCTTCTTTGGCCACATGTTCAAATCTCCTAGGGAGCCCTTAAAAATGACTGAAGCCCAGTCCCCCACCCCTACACATTCTGCGGGTGACCTGAGGGTGAGGTCTGAGAATGTGAATTTAAACTTTATCCTCTGAGTGGACATAGCTGGGCTCTGGACAAGTGCTCTAATGCTTAGCATAGAGCCTGAATGCCAAAAGGACTCCACGTGGCATATGAATCCTGGACAGGGAAGTCCTAGTTATGGGGGTTGGGGGTGCAGGCTGGCCCTGCAACCCCTCTAACCTTCTGGGATGCTTCCTGGAGGGGCACGGATCTGGCGTTAAGAGTTGAGGGAGAAGAGAGAACAGCTAGGGGCCGGGGCAAGAGGCAGGGCTCCCATTCCTGTGGACTTGCCAATTTTGAACAAATTTGCCAGGCAGGCCTCTCTTGAACTCTTGGATGCAGAAGGAAGGGAAGGTTCAGAATCAGATGATGTCCTTCCCCACTGAGCTCAGCCAGGGCTGGCCTTGCTAACGAAGGACTCTGTACCCCATGGCCTTGCTCCCCTGTAACCTACCCAAAGACCCTGATAGGACCCTCAGGCTTAGAAACAGGAGGTGGGTCTTGAGGGCCACTGGAACACCTGGAGGAACAAATGAATGAGCTCATTCTTCAAGGGAACGCAGGGCCGAGGCAGAAGCTACCGTCTGCCAGATGCGTCTCTCTGTACAGCGCCTCTCTGAAGATTCAGACTGTTCCCATGGTAATTTGAGTCAAATCGTGGGGGAAGCAGCTCATCACTGCATGGTCAGTTAGACATAAAATGTGTTTTAAAATAATTTTCTTTGACTACATCTGTTATCAAAAATCACACCCACCTCCGGAGTACACATTGCAATTTTTAAAAGTGAAAATTGAGGAAAAGTGCATTCTTATCAAAATAGCCCCCTCTTTTTTTCTCCCCTCTCCCTCTGCCTTGAAGCCATCAAACTGATTCAGCTTAAGGCTAAATATAGGGATGACTAACAATGATTTCCACAAGAGCTTTAGAAATCGCTTGCAAGCGAGCAAACGGAAAATAGATCGTCCCGCAACCACATCAACCAATGTCTGAGACAACGGCCTAAATCCAGCTGCTGAACTGAAATGAAAAGGAATGCTCTGTCCCTTGGCTGGCCCGGCAGATGCAAGGCCCCAGCAGAAGGGGAGACGTTCACAGCGCCCAGTACCCTCAAGACGGGTCTGGCTGGTAGCTGTTTGGAGATGTTCCCTGGGAGGGGCTGAGGGGTTGCAGTGAGAAGCCCATTCATTCTGCTGTTGGTCCCAGACTGAGTTTTCTGGAAATCGAGTACTTTGTGAGCCCTGGCTCTAGGTATCACAGCAAATGAGACCCTCTGCATGTTTTGCATCTCTGAGGAGGCCTGGAGTATTGGAAATAACAGGTCAGAGAGGAGAGGCGAGCTGCCGGCCCAGCATGCTGCAGAAGGGGCCTGGCCAAGGATCATGACCAAAACAGCTCCTGTGGACAGGAGAGGCTCCTCTTCATCCACTCCCCTTGTTACCCTTTGCAGAACACCATGACTGCTCGGGCCTGGCAGGCAGTTTTAGTACCATCCTGATGCCTGGGCGAGAGAGGATCCTCCCTCAACCCTGTGCCCCTGAGGGCCCCACCCCACACCCCACAGGTAAGAGGTCCAGGGCTCACTGGGATGTGTCCACCTAGCGTTTTTGCTTCACCTTCTAGACCAGGGTTTGCAAAAGACTCCTGGGCCACTAGTTTCCATTCAACTCATAAGCTAAGAATGGTTTTTATATTTTTAAATGGTTGTAAAAACATCAAAGGAAAAATGATATGCGAAAATTACATGGAATTTAAATTTTGGTGTCCATAAGTAAAGTTTTCCTGGAACATTGCCATGTTCATTTGTTTGCATAACATCTATGCTGTTTTCACCACAAAACGGCAGACTTGAGTAGTTACGACAGAGACCGTATGGCCTGCAAAGCCTGAAAGATTTATCATGTGGTCATTTGTAGAAATACTTGCCAATCCTGGGCCTAGACCATTTTCGGCACACCTGGGACCCCAGCATTCCCTGCCCACAGGGCCCCATGCCCCTTCCATCGCAGGACGGGTTTTCTGGGTTTTCTTCTTGAGGATGGCCAAGGGGCAACTGTTTGTAGCGGGTGTAGATGGAACTTCCACAGTACTTGCCAGGCCCCTTGGTGTGCGAGAACTGGGGGTGACAAGACGAATGAAGTACAACTGGGCTGGGGCCTCAGAGCTGGCCATTTCTGATGACCCTATTCTAGCATGGAGCCCTATAGAGTCCAAGAATTCAATGTTAAAACCTGAGCTTCTGGGTTTGTCAGGAGAGGAAGGCAGACTGTATTTTGTTAGAGTTAACTTGATTTATTTTATTTATTTATTTATTTTTTTAATTTTTTTTTGAGACAGAGCCTCGCTCTGTCACCCAGGCTGAAGTGCAGTGGCACAATCTTGGCTCACTGCAACCTCTGCCTCTTGGGTTCAAGTGATTTCTCCTGCCTCAGCCTCCTGAATAACTGGGATTACAGGTGCGCGCCACCACACCTGTTTAATTTTTGTATTTTTAGTAGAGACAGGGTTTCACCATGTTGGCTAGGCTGATCTTGAACTCCTGACCCCAAGTGATCCACCCACCTCAGCCTCCCAAAGCGCTGCGACCACAGGCATGAGCGACCGCGTCTGGCCAAGTGAGCTTGATTTGTAACTTTCAAATGTTCAGCAGCATGGCATGTGGGCCTCCATTTGTGCTCGTGCCCTGGAGCTTAATGTGTTAGGGAATTCTCTAGACCATTCCCTTCTTACCTCACCAGTTGAGGTGCCCTTCACCCAGAATCACAGGGATTCCTCCCAAACCCACTCTGCCAGATGTATGTGCTATCACACTTACACAATTTAACTCAGCACTTACAAATTAATGAAACATGAATGTGAAAATGACAGCTTTTTTTGTTGAAAAGACCCAAGAAAGATGAGTCTCTGGAAACCAGTGGCACTGACATAGGTGTGGGCAGGACAAGTTTATATGTTTGGGGGAAAAATTGAATATTCATACAACTCTTGCATCGTATATGCCTATATACCTTTGCTCCATTTTTAGAATCAAAACTGCAGAGCATAGCCTGTTGATCACACTTGCAATTTGTATAAGGAAGAAGACTTAACGTTCCTGCAGAAAGACAAGGTACAAGCCAGGGCCTTGACCCTCCATCAAAAGACAGGCAAATCAGTGTGCATTTACGCGCTTTACATGAAATAATTTTAATATCTTTATCATTGTTTATAATTCCCTACTTAATATTTTTGATTAACACTTAATAATTCCATATGGACAATTCTATAGATGATGCCATAATGGCGAACACAATTCAGCCCATAGCGAACATTGTGCTGAAAGGTACTGAAGGCTTACAGACATTATTTCATTTACTTCTCACAGGTCTCATGTGGCAGATGCCCCTACAGCCCTCAAGCTATAGGTAATGCAACTATAAGTCGGTGTGGTGGTGGTGCACCTGTAGTCCCAGCAATTCTGGAGGCTGAGGTGGGAGGATCACTTGAGCCCAGGAGTCTGAGGCTACAGTGAGCCATGATAGCACCAATGCACTCCAGCCTAGGTGACAGGAGTAAGACCTTGTCTCTTAAAAAAAAAAAAAAATTAAAAGATAATACAACTAAAACTCAGAGAGGGTAAGTCACTTGCCCAAAATCACATAGCTAGTAAGTGAGCAGAGCCTTGAATGCAAGTTAGCCCTGACTCTGAACTCGTGAGTTTCACAGCTGTGCCATCCTCCACACGGCAGGCTTCCCCCAGTATGTGCAGAAGAAATGAACAAATGAATAACCCCTAATCAGCAGGTCCTGCTAACTGGGTTCTGGTTCTCTGAAGGAGTCAGTGTGCTGAGTGGGAAGAGACAAAGCTACAGGCAAGACATGGCATAAGAGCGTCGATTCTCCTGAGAGCAGTCAATAGAAAACTCTTAGAATGTTTAAGTGAGGCCAGGCACAGTGGCACACTCCTGTAATCCCACCACTTTGGGAGGCCAAGACAGGCGGATCACCTGAGGTCAGGAGTTTGAGACCAGCTTGGCCAAAAACGCTGTCTCTACTCAAATTACAAAAATTAGCCAGACATGGTGGGGTGCACCTGTAATCCCAGCTACTCACGAGGCTGAGGCTGGAGAATCACTTGAACCTGGGAGGCAGAGGATGCAGTGAGCCAAGATGGTGCCACTGCACTCCAGCCTGGATGACAGAGCTAGACTCTATCTCAAAAAAAAAAAAAAAAAAGTTTAAGTAAACCTGTATATCTCATGGAATGAGATGCAAAACATTGCATGACTTCTAAATAGAAGCTAGAAGACGTCAGAGAAACTCTTAGGTTCTGCTCTGCATTGGCCTACATCCCCGTACCCTGTGGAGTTCGCCGTCGTCCTGGGCTCCTCAATGGAGATTTTGACACACAGTCCCATGGAGTACCAAAGAGAATATCCTCAGGGTCAGGGAGGAGAAGAAAGGTGCGGGCGAGAAGGCTTGTTTGAGCCTTACATAGCATTGCCGGGTTGTATCTGGACACCAGGCAGAAGGTTTGTGGGACAGGGTGATAGAAAAAGCTGTGGCCAGGCCCTGAAATTGCCTCATAGTGCAATGCAGGAGGAGGGTGGAGAGGTGGGGAATTCATTCTGGGCATATAGGAGGGCACATACTCGGTAGCCAGAGCCCGTGGGGAGCTAGAAAGGACAGAAGGCTGCTGAGATGCAATCCTCTATTGAGGCCGCATCATGACCGTGCTGAATGGGAAGGAAAGTGTTCTCCTGGCAAAGACTGAGTAACATCTCTGCTTAGGAAAGTGACCTAAGGGCAGATCATTACCTCCAGGGGCCTGGGGCAGCCCTCTCCCCTAAGCCCTGGGCAGAAGGGCCCATGTTCCTGTGCTTCACTAGAAAGCCCTGTGATGGCTCATTTTGCAAGGCCACTTGACTGCCCATGGGGTGCGCAGATGAAACGTTACTTCCGGGTGTGTTAGTGAGGGTGTTTCTGGGTGAGACTGGCATTAGAACTGAGGCACTGAGAAAGCAGATTGCCCTTCTCAACGTCGGTGGGCATTGTCTGATCTATTGAGGGTCTGAATAGAGTAAAAAGGCAGAGGAAGGAGGAATTGACCCTTTTCCCCTGCCTCATTGCTTGATTTGGGACATTTCATTTGGTCTTCTCTTGTTCTCAGACTGGGAATCTCGCCATCGGTTCCCCTGGTTGTCAGACCCTGGGCTTGAGCTGAATGACACCATGGCTTTCTGTTTCTCTGGGGAACGCTGACTCATAGAAGCCATCTCAACTTGGGCATTACTGAGGCTGTAGGGTGACGGTCAGCCCTGAAACTACACTTGTCTGTGCACTGTTATGGGGAGCAGATCCACAAGGTCACATAATCCCCCAAAAGGTGAAGACCTATTGCCTTGAGGAGCCCCAAGGAGAAAAGCCAGGCTTGAGGGTTTTAGGCAAACCAGCCACAGAGCCCTGAACTCTTATCTTCACAGAGCACTGATTCCAGCCTCTCCCACCAACAGAAACTGTTGGGTTTATGATTTATGTAAGTGTCCTGATTAGGACTGAATTGATCAAGGCAAAGGGGTATTTAAGGACTGAAACCTGAACTGCTCTGCAAGGTGAGGATTAGGAATATCTTATACTTTCCTGCAGCTGGAGCTTGTGTGAAGTTAATTACTGCATATAACAGCATTATAAAGTTTGGAGAAAGAGCATGGGGCTCCAAGAAGTATTGTCCTCAAAGTCACAGAACTGATGACCTTAGACAGAAGGTACCCATTAACCACCGCACCTTGGATAAGTTGCTGTCTTCAGGATTCAGAGTCCTCATCTATACAATGGGATTAATAGGGTTGTTGTGGACATTCAATCATATAATGTGGATATTCAATGTGTGAAGAGTTTACAGAGTGACAGATGAAGTCACTGCTTGATAACAGTTTTTATTATACTACTGATAATTACTTTATTCAGTGTTTCTGTCAGTGGTAGTTGGGGAAAGGAGAAATAATAGAAGGTACTATTAGAACCAAGCCTACAAGTGATATGTAACTTGTAGCTTGCCCTGCTGAGGAAAAAGTAAGGACATCAGTTCTTCCAAGGGCTCCTTCTGGGCCCCTCCTCACATGCGCTATCTGAATTGCTTCTCTCAACAACCCATCCTGTGGTTGAGGAGGCTGAGACTCAAAGAGATTAACTAATTTTCCCAACTCATTCCTCAGTTTGGAAAAGTGGAGGCAGGACATTAATTGGACTCTGTCATAAATCACTGGGCTCTGTCTCTGGAGCAGGGGTGTGTCTGGACCACAGAACATGGGCAGAGAGGGCCCGCTCCTTCATCAGTGATGAGTTGTGTCGGGTGAGAGAACTCCTGGATGCACAGGTCACCAGACTCAATTCCCCTCCTCTCCTCATTAGAAGCTTCCTCTGAAATCTACACCTTGCCAAGATGCAGAGCTAGAAAGTTCATAAATCAGAGAATCGCTGAGTGGCAAACTGCAAAAAAGGAAGTGACACTTCCCCAGGGGGTGTGGAGATGCTGTTTGTGAACAAAAAAGTGAGAGGGACTTGGCCCCATATCTGCAAAGAGACAGGTGTGCTTCTGCAGGGGGCCCGCGCCGGCCCGCTTCTGCAACCCTTGCGTTACCTATCCACTGCTGCACAAGCTTGGCTTTGGCCCCCGAGTGCATGCCTACTCTGTCCCCCAACCTCATCACTCCCAGCTGTGTCTGCTCACTGCCTCCTGTCACCCCGAGTATGCAATTCAGACTCAGTGCCCTCGAGGCCCTCCTGTCTGGGACTGACCATTCTCCCTCCTCTTCCCAAACTACTTGCACCAGCCACATCAGCTTCCAGAGCTCTGCTGCAAAACACAGCGTGCTCCTGCCTCAAGGCTTTGCTCAGGTGTTCCCTCTGCTGCAGGGCTCCTTCTCCACTTCTTTAAAGAGCTAATTCCATTCCATGGCTCAGATTTCATCTCAGCTCTGAGCTCTTCAGAGTCCTTCCCTGACCTCCTAAATTATACTCTGAAGCCAATCACCATGACATTGACCTTTGTCATTTTCTTCACAAAGCCTTCAAAATCTTCACCTGCAACTATTTCATTATTTCTTCGTCCTCCGCCAGAAGGTAAACTTCCAGAGACAGAAGTCAGCCTGTCCTGATCACTAGGCTCTCCAGAATTAGAACAGCGCCGGGGTCGAGTGAGAAGCACCTGAATTCTCACGAGTCGGCATTTGAATCCACAAAGGAAGCCAAGCTCTGGCCGCTCATCATGTGAGCCTCGGTGGGTGCACAAGGCGGTGACTCTGGCTTCTGGGCAGCCGCCATCGCTCTGGTGCATGCTCAAGGCATCTCCTCGAGTTGCTACTTAGGCTGTTGCTTTACCAAGACAGTGGAGGAGGATGGGCAGGAGAGGCCGTTGATGTTTCTTGAGTTTTGATTTTTTTTTTTTTTTTGATTCTGAGGAACTAGATACAGTCTTGCATTGTTGAATGATAGGGATATGTTCTAACAAATGCATTGCTAGGTGATTTCATCATTGTGTGAACATCATAGAGTGTACTTGCACAATCCTAGATGGGACAGCCTACAACACATGTAGGCTATGCGTATGGTCTATTGCTCCTAGGTTACAAACCTGCACAGCATATTACTGGACTGAATACTGTAGGCAATTGCAACACTATGGTAAGCATTTGTGTATTTAAACATAGCTAAGCATATAAAAAGTACGGCAAAAATAGGTATAAAAGATAAAAAATCGCCAGGTGTGGTGGCTCATACCTGTAATCCCAGCACTTTGGGAGGCTGAGGCAGGTGGATCACTTGAGGTCAGGAGTTCAAGACCAGCCTGGGCAACATGGTGAAACCCCGTCTCTACTAAAAATACAAAAATATTAGCTGGGCATGGTGGTGGGCGCCTGTAATCCTAGCTACTTGGGAGGCTGAGGCAGGAGAATCGCTTGAACCTGGGAGATGGAGGTTGCAGTGAGTACTGAACTTTAGCCAGGGTGACAGAGCAAGACTCCATCTCAAAAAAAAAAAAAAGATAAAAAATGGTCCACCTGTGTAGGGCACTTACCATAAATGAAGCTTGCAGGACTGGAAGTTGCTCTGGGTGAGTCAGTGAGTGCTGAGTGAGTATGAAGGCCTAAGACATCACTGTGCGCTACTATAGACTTTATAAATACGACACACAGGGGCTACACTAAATTCATTTAAAAATATTTTTCTCGAACTATAAGTTAACCTTAGCTTACTGTAACTTTTTTACTTTATAAAATTTTTAACTTTTTTAACTTCTTGACTCTTTTGTAGTAACATTTAGCTTAAAACACAAACACATTGTACAGCTGTACAAAAATGTTTTCTATCCTTATTCTATAAACTTTTTTCTATTTTTAAAACTTTTTCCTTTTAAGTTATTTTGTTAAAAGCTGGGACACAAACACATCCATTAACCTAGGCCCACACAGGGTCAGGGTCACCTGTATCACCTCCACATCTTGTCCCACTGACAAGCCTTCAGGGGTACGCATGGAAATGTCATCTCCTATGACAGCAGTGCCTTCTGGAAAACCTCCTAATGGACTTCCCGAGGCTCTTTTACGGGTTAACATTTTTTTTCATAAGAAGTACCCTCTAAAATAATGATAAATAGTGTAACATAGCCAATACATAAATCACTAATAGTCATTTACTATCACCAAGTATTATATACTGTAGGTAAGTGTATGTGCTAGACTTTTATACAAATGGCCACACAGTGGGTTTGTTTACCCAGCACCCCTGCAAACGCATATTGCGTTGGCGTGTTACGATGGCTGTGATGTGACTAGCCTATAGGAATTTTCCATCTCCATTATCCTACGGGATCACTGTTGTATGTGCGGTCCACCGTTGACCAAAACCTTGATATGTGGCACATGACTCCATCATCATCTGTAATTACCCAAATGTACACCCAGTAGCCCTCATCCCAACCTTGGCCTATTAGTTCATGTGAGATGGGAAATGATGCAGAATGGAAGGGTGACTGGCTAATGAGCCAGGTCCCAACTCCACTTTTAGGTGCTGGGTGACCCTGAATAACCACAGCGCATCTGAGCCTTCGTCTCCCATTTGTAAGATGGTTGAGTTTGTGGATTTGGGAGTCAGACAGGCCTGATTAGCCCACTTAGTGAGTTGGGCAACTTCCCCAGTTCTCTGTCCTGGTTTCCTTATGTATGACATGGAAATCTTAAAACCATCTCAGAGGGTGGTCATCAAGATGAAATGAGACAGAGCTTGTAAGATTCATAGTTGTGCGCCAGGCACAGAACTCAGTGATTGTTGGGTGTTGATTGCCATTTGGTACTGCCTTTACTGCTATGACCACTGGCAACCAGGCAGAGGATGTGGCTGTCATCTCCTGATGTAACAAGTAAACCCTCACTATCTACATCATCCTTTAGCTGAGTGGTTCTCAAAATGTGGTCCCCAGACCAGCACTCTCAGCATCACCTGGAAACATGTCAGAAATACACATTTTCAGGCCCCATTCTGGACCTACCAACTCAGAAACCCTGGAGGTAGGTGGGGACCAGCCATCTTTAGCAAGTCACTTCCAGGTGATTCTGCATAGAATTCTGCATTAGCCCCAGCAGGTTGAGAATCACAGTGTTAGCCCCAATCTTCCTAACTTCACACTAGAGCCACCTGAAGCGCTTTGCCAGCATGCTAATACCTGGCTCCACCTGAGGAGACTAGGATTTCGCTGGGCTGAAAAGGGACTCCCAGTAAAATAGAACCAGCAGGGTGTGAGAGAGTGTGTGTGTGTGTAAACTAGGACACACACACACATAGAGAGAGAGAGAAACAGGCAGAGGTTTTGATCTAAAGAATTGGCCTTATGCGATTGTGGGGCCTAGTAAATCCCACATCTGCCAGGCAGGCCAGCAAGCTGGAGACTCAGGGAAGAGCTGGCACTGCAGCTCGAGTTGGAGGCAGTCTGGAGACAGAATTTCCTGTTTCTTGGGAAACCTCAGTCTTTTTCCCAAGGCCTTCAACTGATTAGACGAGGCCCACCCACCCACATTATGGAGAGTCATCCGCCTTACTCAACGTCTACTGATTTTAATGTTAATCTCATCTAAAATATACCTTCACAGCAACATCTCAATGATGGTGAACCAAGTGTCTGGGTGCTGTGGCCTGGCCAAGTTGACATACTAAAGGAACCACCTCGGCTGGGCAGCAGGGAAGCAAGGCCGTGGAGGTCTCCCTCCTGGCTCACATTCTTTCTGAACGAGGTCAACAAAACAAAGAGGCCGCCCCGTCCCAGGCCACATCTCACGCAGCCCCCGCTCCTCTCCTCACTGTCACTGCTGACAATCTGTGCAGCACCCTCGTTTGGGGGTTTTCACCCTGCGGGTGTCTTCCTAGCTTCTCCCTGGGAGCGCTCAGCCTTGTGTGACCCGCTACCCTCAGCTCTGCTTTGAGGGTACTGCAGGCCCCCTCTCAGGTCATGTGTGGATGGATAGAGAAACAGACACAGGACTAACCTGCACATGGAAGAGGTGAAGGGGAATGAAGAGCTCCAGGAGCAGCACCGATGGAACGCCCTGCGTGGTGCCGTAGGTGGGGCTCCCTGCGTGGTGCCGTAGGTGGCGTGCGCCCTGCGTGGTGCCGTAGGTGGGGCTCCCTGCGTGGTGCCGTAGGTGGCGTGCGCCCTGCGTGGTGCCGTAGGTGGCGTGCGCCCTGCGTGGTGCCGTAGGTGGGACGCGCCCTGACGTGGCGCCACTAATGGAGCACCCGCAGCAAAGCTACTCTGCCAGGCTCCTTAGACCCCCGCAGAACCTTCTTCAGAAGCCCTTCTGTGTCCCCTTGCTCCTCCGAGTATCGTTATGTATGTCAGATTAGCCTCTCTCCTGGCTTCGGGATGAGGGCAGGCGGGGGAAATTAGGCTGTTGTTACAGGATTCACAGAGGCAGCCTGAAGGTGATGGAAAGTCTGGGAAACACTCCCTCAGGAAAGCTTTGGGTGAAGCAGGTGCTGAAACGGGGTGGCCCTGCCCCACTGGGGCTGAGGCATCGCTTCTAGGACATCTGAGGTCATCGAGTGACGGTGACAAGATGGACAGGGATGGACTTCCACGCTGGCCTGGGTGCTGCTCTCACAGGTTGCTCTTGGAATGAGCACCGAGAAGGAGCAGTGTGCTTTGTTTTTCAGAATGTACACGGGTTTCGTTTGAAGGGCTACCCTTTGAAGAGATGATGTCCTGCTGACTTTAGGAAAGGAGATGGTCATGAGAGTAATTGTAGCTGATGGGGTTCAGGGTGTTTTTTTTCTTTAGCGCTCTTATATGACATTAAAAAAATTGTCAGCCCTTTGTTGGTTCTCCAGTTTGGAGGGAAGAGCAGTGAACGTTAGGGTCCTTACAAACCGAAAGCCGGGCAAACCACTGATCTAGGTTCTAAAACCTTCACCTGGAGTGATTTCACTGATTGCTGTTTTTAAAGAAGGATCTTGGGGTTTAATTCCTTTGCATCTTTTCTCAACCATGAGCACTTGAGCAAGCCAACTCCTGAAGGCCAGGGTAAAGGGAAGGCCTGCCTTCCCATCATGGCACCATCACACACAACAATAGGAAGTGGCGAAGAACCCGCAGCCTGGCAGGTGCTGGGCAGAGACTGTGAATAAGGCACTATTACACACCACCCAGAGGTACCTCTGGGTAACTCACACGGCAAAGAAAAGCACACAGTGACCACTACCCTACTCTGTTTTTTCCTGCGATTTCGTCACAGGCTCTTTTTATACAATTTAGGAACAGAAATATCCAGGTTCCCGTCCTTGTGAGGAAACCATTCATGTAGTTCGGCATCCTCAGCCTGATCATTAGGTTATCTCTGCTTCCCCTGTCCAGTGCAATGATCAGGTCACGATGGGCACAGACCCACACTGGGCCAGTCAGATCACACCTTGGGGCTTCTGTTTTAAGGTTTCGGAATAGACACACTTTCTGTTTCATGGGGTGCAGTAGCCCTGAGGACTGTGTAAGCCTAGAGCTGCTAGTGGCCTCCTTTGCTACCCTGTGGCGTGAGCCTGCTGGGTAGTAAAGAAAATATAGACGAAAGAGCTGAGAGGTGGAGTGAGAGAGCTTTGGTATCTTTGTTTGAATCTCTACCTTCCATCATGCCTAAAGCTACCTGCACTCTGGGACTTCTCAGTATATTTCCTTAAAGCAGTTTGAGTCTAGTTTTGATTATTTGTACTCCAAAATATTCCTGAAAAATGCTCCCTAACATTTTATGCTCTTTCTACCAAAACTCAGAAGCCCTTTGCATGAGTGTCATTGGAAATCCACTGACCCAAATGCCATAGGCTGAGCTTAAGCCATTATCCTTAACACATTCAATTCCATCTAAGAAATTCTTCCCTGAAATCAATCAGGGACCAACTTTAGGACCAGCTTGGGGTCATCATGGCTGTGAAGAGAACAGCCCGACTTTATTAATTTGTTCTGATGAGGAACTTCCTACTGAACTAATTTGGACCTAGATGGGCAATTTATTTAACTCCATGAGCTTCTGTTTCTACATCTGTAAGATGAGGGATAGAAGTAGCAGTATTGAAGGCTTGTTCAGTTTTGTTCAATTCAGTTCAGTCTCTTTCCAAACAGCTCAGGTTGACACAACTCATCCAGTTCCACTCCCATGCACGAGAGCCTCAAGTGACTTAAACTGTACTTAGACAGTCTCCTTCCTCACCTAATCATGGCTCAGGCTGGGCCAGTCACACTCCCTTTCCAAGGAACTGGGCACTGTGTTGCAGGAGTTCTACTCTAGGGAAATCAGGATGCATTGTGTGAGAGGCCCAGTGAATGGAGCAAAGGAGTAGAGAAAAGCAGAGAGACACGTGTAAGGACAGGGTCCCACACCTTTGAGACCCAGGAGATCTCCCACTTTGGGACCCAGGAGGTATCTCAACATATGTCCACTAAAGAGCCCTTTGGGCCTCTAGCTAGCTGGAGAGGTTTCTTTTTATTACTCCTAAAAAACAGCAGCCAATCCCTGAGGACAGTTCTTAGCTGAAAATCAGTTCCTGTTTCCACGTGGTCCTGTGGAAGCTCCAGTCCACCCCTCTGTGAAAAGGGTATCAAAGTTGCTTCACCTCAGAGGATTAGAGCTCAGTTGGGATAATGGATGTGGAAAGGAATCTTAGAAGACAATAATTTCCCGTAGGAACAGTTGGCATTTATTGGACCCACTTACTCTTCTTTTAAGGTTTTGTACCAACAGGCGAGCATCACACGCCTCTCCTCGTGATCTCTACACAGATATTACTTCTTGAGGTTACTCGCAAGGAGCCAGCCAGCTGGCCGGAGCCAGCTCAGGAGACTGAGCTGGGTGTAGGATGACGGACGGTTCAAAGAGGCCCTTTTCTGATGCAGAATGTCCTTGCTACTAGCCTGAAATTCCATAATTACAGGTTGATTTCCTTACGACTTGAAAACACACTTGAATTAAAATGCAGACTAGGCAAAGTGTCCTTAGATTTGACACCAAAATCATGGCCCACAAAAGGAAAGATGATATATTAGCCTGCTCAGACTGCCATAACAAAATACCATAGACTAGGTGGCTGAAACAACAGCAATGTATTTTATCACAGTTCTGTAGGCTGGAGGTCCAAGATCAAGATCTGATAGGGTTCAGCTTCTGGTGAGGGCTCCCTTCCTGGCTGGTAGACAGCTGCTTTCTCACAGTGTCCTCGTGTGAGAGGAGTCTCTTCTTCTTTTTTTTAAAAAAAATTTATTGATTGATTTTTTTCTTAAATAAAATGAATTAACATCCATTATAAAAACTTTAAATCTACAGTAGGGTAAAAATAAACTGTATGAAACCTCCTTTTCAATCCCCTCATTTCTCCACAGAATTAACGATTGTTAATATTTTCTTGTTTATCCTTTCAGAACTCCATTTATTGGTGAGAATGGTGTATATAAATTGTCTTAGCCAGGTGCAATGGCTCATGCCTGGATTCACAGCATTTCTGGAGGCCAAGGTGGGAAGATCGCTTGAGGGCAGGAGTTCGAGACCAGCCTTGGCAATACAGAGAGACCCCATCTCGTGTGTGTTTTCTTATGCTTTCTCTTGGACATTTGTTTGTCATATTTCTTCCTCTTTTTACAAAACCATTGACTTATCTGTTGATGTGTCATGCCAAATTCAAATAAGAGTGATAGCGCTCTTGTATTGTGGGCAGCTGTTTAACTTAAACTTTGCCCAGAGATTGTCCATGAAGGATTTGCTGACTCATCTTTTCTTGGGATACTGTTTCTCATTTCCCTTTTCCTTTTTTTTTTCTGTTCATCTTCCAGCTCCTTTTCATTTTCCTCTTCTTTTTCTCACTCTTTCTTTCTGCCTGCTTCTCCTCCTCCTTCTCTACATTTCTGCTTTCCCTTTTGTTCATCTTCACTGCAATTTCCATTTGATTGTTCTAGATTTTGATCCCAAGGCATAGCTGGTTGTTTCTGTATAAAAAGATTTGAATTATCAGGGGCTTCTGAAGTATCAGGATCTCTCTCCACACTGAAAAAGTTTCTTCTCCCACTTCCTGGACACTCCTTTCCTGGACTTCCTCAAAGTCAATGGCTGCTCTTTCAAAGCTTTCTTTTTTGCTCCTCTTTCTCCTGTCTCTCTTCTTCTTGTAAGAGCACCAGCCCTGTGGGATTCAGGCCCTACCCTTATGACCTCATTTAACCTCTATCACCTCCTCTCAGGCCAAAACAGAGTCACACTGAGTCTCATTGGGAGTTAGAAAATTCAACATAGGAATTTTTGAAGGACACAATTCAGTTCATAGCAGATTGATATATTCGACCTTATCTAAATTTGAAACTTTTGCTCAGCAAAAGACCTGTAAGGAGGATGAAAAGACATGCTATAGACTGGGAGAAAAGATTTGCAACCTATATATCTAACAGAGAACTTGTACATTAAATATATGAATCTCACAAAACTCAACAGTAAAACAAGTTCCAATTAAAATATGGACAAAAATTCTGAACAAAATTTTAGCCAATTGAATCTAACAATGTATAAATCCCATGACCACATGGCATTTGTTCCACATATGTACAGCTAGCTCAATACTTGATAGTTAATGTGATTCACCGTATCAACAGGCCAAAGAAGAAAAATATGATCATAACCATTGACATTGAAAAACATTTGACAACTTCAACACCCATCAATGATTAAAGGCACTCAGTACATTGGGAATAAAGGGGAACTTGCTTGATCTCATAAAGAGCATCTGCACAAACCTAAAGCTAACATCATACTCAATAGTGAAAGATTGAATGCTGTCCTTCTAAGACGGGAACAAGATAAGGATGCCTGCTCTCACCACTCTTACTCAACAATGTCCTGGAAGTTTTAGTCATTGCAGTAAGGGAAGAAAAAGAAATAAAAGTCATTTAGAGTAAAAAAGAAGATAGAAATGTCTTTATTTGCAGACAATATGGTTGCAATCCCAAGGAATCTGCAAAACAAAACAAAATTTCATAGGACTAATAATTGAGTTCAATAAGATCACAGGATACAAGATCAACACACAAACATCAATTGCATTTCTATATACTAACAATGAACAAGTGGAAACCAAAATTTAAAAATGCAGCACAATTAATAATTGCCCAAAGAAAGGGAAATAGTTATCAAACAGATCAAACAAAACATACACAGTATCCTTATGCTGAAATTACAAAGTGCTGATGAAAGAAACCAAAGAAGACCTAAATACTTAGGGAGATGCCAGCTGTGGTGGCTCACGCCTGTAATCCCTGCACTTTGGGAGGCTGAGGCAGGAGGATCGCTTGAGCTTAGGAGTTTGAGACCAGCCTGGGCAACATAGAGAGACCTCGTCTTTACTAAAAATATACTTTTAAAAAATTAGCTAGCCATGGTGGCGTGCACCTGTAGTCCCAGCTACTCAGGAGGGTGAGGTGGCAGGATTGCTTGAGCCTGGGATGTCAAAGCTACAGTGAGTCGTGATCGTGCCACTGCACTCCAGCCTGGAGGACAGATTGAGACCCTGTCTCAGAAAAAAGAGAAGAAATTGATAAATTGAAACTTACCAAACTTAAAAACTTTTCTTGTAAAAGCTTCTGTTAAGAGGACAAAAAGACAAGCTACAGATTGGGAAAAATTGTTTGAAAATCACGTGTTAGACAAAGGACTTGTATCTAGAATATGTAACAATTCTTTAAACTCAACAATCCAATTAGAAAATGGGCAAAAGACATGTAACAGACATTTCACTGAAGAGGATGTACAGATGGGAAACAAGCATGTGAAAAGATATTCCACATCATTAGCCATTAGAAAAATACTAATTAAAAGTACAAGATAGCATTACATACCTACCAGAATGGCTAAAATAAAATGTAGTGGTAACACCAAATGCTGCTGAGGATGCAGAAAAATCAGACCACTTATATACTGCTGATGGAAATAAAAAATAGTACAGCCATTCTAAAAAATAGCTTGTCAGTTTTTTGGTTTTTGTTTTGGTTTGGTTTGTTTTTTGTTTTTTTGTTGAGACAGAGTCTGGCTCTGTCGTCCAGGCTGGAGTGCAGTGGCACGATCTCGGCTCACTGCAAGCTCCACCTCCTGGGTTCACGCCATTCTCCTGCCTCAGCCTCCCGAGTAGCTGGGACTATAGGCATCCGCCACCACGTCTGGCTAATTTTTTGTATTTTTAGTAGAGACGGGGTTTCACCATGTTAGCCAGGATGGTCTCGATCTCCTGACCTCATGATCTGCCCGCCTCAGCCTCCCAAAGTGCTGGGATTACAGGCGTGAGCCACTGCGCCCGGCCTTGGTTTGGTTTTTTTGAGACAGGTTCTCACTCTGTCCACCAGACTGGAGTGCAGTGGCACCATCATGGCTCACTGCAGCGTCAACCTCCTGGGCTCAAGCAATCCTCCTGCCTCAGCCCCCCAAGTAGCTGGGACTACAGTGTGTGTTACCATGTCCAGCTAATTCTTGTATTTTGTTTGGGTAGGGACAGGATTTTGCCATTGTTGCCCAGGATGGTCTTGAACTCCTGGGCTCAAGCGATCTGCCTGTCTCAGCCTCCCAAAGTGCTGGGATTACAGGCATGAGCCACCGTGCCTGGCTATCAGTTTCTTTTAAAACTAAAACTGGACTTATTTAGCAATTAGATTCTTGGGCCTTTATCCCAGAGAAATTTTCATTTCAAAATCTTGTGTTTTTAACAAAAATTTATACACAATGTTCATAGAAACTTTATTTGTTACAGCCAGAAAAGCTGGAGACAACCAAAATGCCCTCTATTAATGTGTTAAACTGTACTACAGCCGTACCGTGAGACACCATTCAGCAATACAACGGAGAAACTACTGATACCCGCGGCAAGCTGGATGGATCTCAGTGTGGTCATGCTGAGTGAAAAGAGCCAATCTCAAAAAGCTACCTCTCATATGATTCTGTGTATACAATATTTTTGAAATAATAAAATTGCAGAGCTGGCGAACAGATTCGCAGCTGTCGGGGGTTTGGCAAGATGAGAGGGGAGGAGGAGGCCATGGCTAAAACAGGATAGCATAAGGGGTCCTTGTAGTCTATATTCTGACTGTGGTGGTCATACGAACTCACATTGCATAGAACTAAGTATACACACACACACATGCACAACTGCATGCATGTAAAAGTGGTGAAATTCTAAGGTCAATGTACTGCATCAATGCCAATTTCCTAATTCTGCTATTTACTATAGCAATGCAAGACGTTACCACTGGGGAAACCGGGTGAAGGGTGTATTGCTTCCTTTTTTTTTTTCCTTTTTCTTTTTTCTTTTCTTTTGAGATAGAGTCTCGCTCTCTCACCCAGGCTGGAGTGCAGTGGTGCGATCTCAGCTCACTGCAACCTTCCCCTCCTGGGTTCAAGTGATTCTCCTGCCTCAGCCTCCTGAGTAGCTGGGATTACAGGTGCACACCACCACATCCGGCTAATTTTTGTATTTTTAGTAGAGATGGGGTTTCACCATGTTGGCTAGGGTGGTCTCCAGCTCCCGACCTCGTGATCCACCCACCTTGGCCTCCCAAAGTGCTGGGATTACAGGCGTGAGCCACGGTGACCGACGGTGTTGCTTCTTATCACTGCATGTGGATCTACAATCATCTCAAAAATAAAAAGTTTGTTTTTTTTAATGTGGTTACCCCTAGAAAAAAAATTCCATATAAGTGTACAGGTTCCTTTCCACATCCATTATCCCAACTGCTTCCATTTCTGGGAGGTCAAGCAGTCTTGTTCGCCCATTTTGCAAGAGAAAACTAGGACCAAAATGGTCAATAGGGCCAAGGAAAGATCATATTCTTGGTCCTGTGACTGGCTCTGTTCAATAGCTGTAGATAGAACATTATTATCCCTATTTTACCTATGAGAAAACTGAGTCTCAGAAATAGAACATGTCCAAATGTATATACTTACAGTATGAAACAGAGCTCTTTTGATTGTAAACTAAAGAAACTAAACCCACGCTGGATTAAGGCAAAAAGGTGGCATTGGCTCAGGTAATGGAAAGTCTATGAGTTTCAGGCACAGCTTGACCCAAGTACTAAAACCATGTCATTGGGATTCCACCTCTCAATTTCAGCCCTGCTTTCTTTCACATTGGTTTTATTCCTAGGCAGGCTTTTCCCAAACAATGGCAAAGATATTTTACATTCCACCAACTTAGCAAACCATGAAAAGAGTCCCTCTTCCGATACCTCCAGAAAGGTCCTAAATTGATTCTGACTTTTCTGGCTTGTTACGTACCCAGGAATACGTACAATTGTAATTGGCCTGGTCCGGGTCATGTGCCCATCCTCGACCTAAATTATCTGAACCGAGAGTAGGGAGGACTGGTTCTACAAGGGAGGCTGAGCACACAGAAAACACACATGCGTGGGCTCCCACACTAACCCACAGGTAAATCGGAGGGCTTCCTACAAAGGGCCTGGATAGAGAGCAGCTGTGAACAGTAGCTCAGCTTTCCTTTGATGTTGGCCACCTGTCCTGCCAACCGCTCCCTCAATGCTCACCTCTTGCCACTTTGGCAGGAGCAAAGGGGCCCCCTCTAAGTTGCACAGCAATCTAAGCATGGTACAAGGGGAATTCGAAGTTGCTTTAAGAAACCAGCCAGTATTTCTTTCTCGAAGACACCATAGACCCGTCTGCTTTGCAGGGTAATGAGAAGACACATGCGTTAATAAAGGCGAACATTTGCAACTTGCCTACTAGAGACAGCTGAGTGTAAACACCGAATGGGATGCTCCCTTATTATCATCTATGCCTCGCCAGGCCACTTAGGAGAATGCCAAGAGCCCACAGTATTTTATCTCCAGCTCCGACTTCATCAGAGCCAAGTCCTCATCACCCTATAGTCTTGCCAGCCGAGTGGGCAGTGCCAGCCAATGCCGTGGGAGGGGGTGTCCAGTGCATGGTGCCCCTGTTCCAAGGGGCACCCTCTGGAGCTGCTGTCCCTGCAGAGGTAGTGAGGGTAGCTCTGTTTCTGCTGAGGGCCTACTGGGGACCCCATACCCTTTCCTGGGTGTGCTTTTTGTCTGTTCCCAGGGGCACCATTCATCCGTCGTCCTCACTTTAATCTCCTTCTCCAGCTGACATATTTAAAATTAATGAGGAATTTTTTTCTCATCCAACTCTCTGGTTAGGACAGTGAGCCTATTTCTCCCCGTCAAATGAATCTTCTAGGTAAAATAATGGAAAAATATGTTTTTCTCTCCTACCCTGGCCCTACTTTTAATGTCTTTGGCAGCTCCGAACAGAGCCACTATATAAAAATCAGACACTTTATTGCTCAGTAATTAGCCCAAGCTAGCCCAGGCAGACAGTTTGCGGGTGGAGAGAAGAGATGGATGAGGAAAAGGTGCCCAGGGATGTGGTAGGTGCTTGTGTGTAATGAGCTTTTGAACAATTTCCTGTGCTGGATTTCTGTGGGCAAAAGGTGTCCCTGAGTAGGCTGTGCCAAGTTACTTCCTGAAGATGTGAGCATGAAAAAACTTTTTTTCCTCAATCTCATGGTGTTATGGTCTGAATGTTTGTGCCCTCCCTGCCAAATTCCTGTGTTGAAATCCTCACCCCCAAAGTGAGGATGTTCGGAGGTGGGGCTTTGGGAGGCAATTAGGTCATGAGGATGGAGCCCTCATGAATAGGATTAGTGCCCTTAGCAAAGAGACTGCAGAGAGCTTTCTTGGTCTCTTTGCATTGTGAAAAGGCACAAAGAAGCTGTGGCTGGATGTGGTGGCTCACACCTGTAATCCCAGCACTTTGAGAAGCCAAGATGGGCGGATCACCTGAGGTCGGGAGTTCAAGACCATCCTGGCCAACATCGTGAAACCTCGTTTCTACTGAAAATACAAAAATTAGCCGGGCATGGTGGCATGTGCCTGTAATCCCAGCTACTCCGGAGGCTGTAGCAGGAGAATCGCTTGAACCCAGGAGGCAGAGGTTGCAGTGAGCTGAGCTGGTGCCACTGCACTCCAGGCTGGGCGACAGAGCAAGACTCCCTCACAAAGCGAAAAAAAAAAAAAAAAAAAAAAAAAAAGAGGGGCTGGGCACGGTGGCTCATGCCTGTAATCCTAGCACTTTGGGAGACCTAGGCAGGTGGATCACCTGAGGCCGGGAGTTTGAGACCAGCCTGACCAACATGGTGTAACCCTGTCTCTACTAAAAATACAAAGTTAACCAGGCATGGTGGCACATACCTGTAATCCCAGCTACTCAGGAGGCTGAGGCAGGAGAACTGCTTGAACCTGGGAGGCGAGGATTGCAGTGAGCTGCGGTCACGCCCTTGCACCCTAGCCAGGGCAACAAGAACAAAACTCCCTCTCAAAAAAAAAAAAAGAGAGAGAGAGAGAGAGAAGCTGTCAGTCTGCAACCCAGCACATAGCAGGTGTTCAGAAAGATGTGTTGAACTGAGCTGATGCAGGGTGAATACAGACACAGCTCACACATGAAGCCAGGTGAGCCTTGGCCCAGGCATGCCCTCTGGGAGAGGTGGGGGATAAATGAGAGGATACTGCCCCTCTGTTTCTATCAAGAAAGGCTTCCTGGAGCAGATGCAGCTTGACTCCGTTTGGGAGCACTCTGGACACTTCTGTACTTCTGTGGACCACCACAGGAGACCAAGCAGGCTTCCTTGTCCTCTGTCCTCCCTCCCACCTTCTTTTGTGCTAAGTCCTCCAATCGTCAAGGCCTGATGTTCTATTGGTGACCACTCTGTCTCTGCTAGTTAAAAAGCCGGTTCTCAAAAGGACTGTCCAGTGTGGCTGACCTTCACTCAGCAGGGTCTGTGACTCCCAGGTGTGAAGCCACTGGCGAAGTATCCAGGGGCCAAGGGCTGATGTGTTTCTCCTCATCCACCTCACTCTGACCCCAGATGCCGGTTAACCCAGGAGAGGTCCCTGAACACAACCCCGATGGAAGCAAACATAAGTTCTCAATGCCTAAGGGATGGACGTGGCAAATCTGGCCTCAGAGCCTAAACCAAGCAGGGAAGTAACAGTAGCAATTCTGAGGCTGGGAAGACCGGCTTAGGAAAGTTGCAAGCACTGAAGCATTTTCAATTCTTAAAATGTACCAGCGCCCCATTGCCCCACCCTGAGCAGAGGAAAAGACAATCAATTCTTCCGTGGCAAAAATGAAATAAAGTGCTCAGCTGATTAAAACTGCTATTGCAGGAAGAAGCCAGCCCTCTGAGATGGTGTTGCCAGAAAAACACAGGATGCCCAGTTAAATTTGGATTGTAGATAAACTAGAAAACAATCTTTCGTTTAAGTATGTCCCCTGAAATATTGGGGACATACTTTTCTGTTAGAAAGAAAGCTTCTTTCCTTAAACCTCATGAACCGATCTCTGCTAGCTTTCAACTTTTCTCCTGCAGCTTCCTCATCTCTCTCAGCCTTCATAGAACTGAAGAAAGTTAGGGCCTTGCCCTGGATTAGGTTTCAGCCTAAGGGAGTGTTGTGACTGGTTTGATCCTTTATCCAGACCATTCATTTGTGCTTTCTCCATATCAGCAATAAGGCTAATAATAAGGTTTCCCTTTTTTTTTTAATCTTCACGTGTTCCTTGGAGTAGTACTTTTCATTTTCTTCAAGAATTTTTCTTTTGCATTCACAACTGACTGGTGCAAGAGTCATAGCTTTCAGCCTGTCTTGTCTTTCAATATGCCTTCCTCATTAAACTTAATAATTCCTAGCTTTTAATTTAAAGTAAGAGACATGTGACCCTTTCTTTCACTCATTTAGAGGCCATTGTAGGGTTATTAACTGGCCTAATTTCAATATCATTGTGTCTCAGGGAATAGGGAGGGCCAAGAAGAGGGAGAGAGATGGGAGAACAGCCAGCTAGTGGAGATTTTTCTTTTCTCTCTCTACCGCCTTAGGACAAACTCTTGTTAGGTTACCTTTCCAGCCCTAATCTACCAGGTTGGGAGCTGTGCAGGGCTGGACTTTCAGGAGGCAGAATAGAGAGCTTTTCAATGCAGTGTGGTAGAAGGTCACCGGCTATGTCTTCTGGCCCCAAAGACCACACATCACCCACCTCTCCGACACCTGCCAGTTTCAGCACCTGAAAGGTGACAATTTCCAATTTATTTCCCAGAGTCTTGAAAGATGGGTCCTTTGTAGAACCTCAAGTGGCCCAACGGGGGCTAATCGGCAGCTGGGTTGCACATGGTACTTAGGTAAGGGTAGGGAAGCAGAAGTACCCAGAGGTTCATACAATAGGTGTGTTAGTCTTAGGTTTTAAGAAACTGAGCTGTACTGTGGTTGCTTGAGTAAGCTGTGTTTATTATAAGGGCAGCTCTGGAGTAAAGGATGGAATATAGATGACATGCACAAGCTTCAAAGGTACCCCAGAAATATTTTTACAGTCAGGCCTCATGGGAATAGGAAAGTGATCCAGGAAGGATGGTCTTAGGGTGATCATCACCTCAGCAGCAGGAGCCCTCTGATGCCCTTAGCCCTTACCTTTACTCAGCCCTTAAGGGTCTTTCTTCCATTGCCCCTACTGAAGCAGGAAATTTTCCCTGACCCTTTTGTGGGTGGGAACCAGAGTGCAGGCACTGGAGCTAGCCGGCTGCTTTGGTGCCAGTGGGGGCAAACTCCACTCTCTTGAACCCATTGTACTCAACCCGTCATGGGAGGGAGCATGCAGGTGAGTGGGTGTGGGAGCCAGGGTGAGTGCTTTTGGGCGCCAGCAGAAGCAAAACTCCATGTAGGCCTTGCAGCAGCATCTACTAGGGAATATCCATGACCCCCAAAGACCCAGAAGGAGTGTTACAGTCAGCGTTCTTTTAGCTTTGCTGTCTGTGGACAATTTAAGTGTTAACAGCTCAGTGAGCCCTCTGCCCTTTCACGTGAGGTGGTTGCTTTCTGCCAGTGAGGGCAGAGGGTCAGTGTGACAGTCTTTTGCATCTGCACCTATGGTACCCAAGCTTTTGTTCACTGTCCAGGAAAAATCAGATTGTACAAATGAATTAAAGGGTGGTGAATGCAAAAGATTTTATTGCCGATGAAAGTGGCTCTCAGCAGGAAGGGGAGCTGGAAGGGGGATGGATTGGGAAGGTGATCTTCCCCTGGAGTCCAGCCATCCCCAGCCAGACTCCTGTCTGAAGCAACACCATCAAGCCATCCCTCTGAAGTCAAACTGCTTCTCCCTGACATCCAACTGTAATCTCCGACGTCCTGCACTTCTCCTCTTCTCCTCTCTACCCGTGCAGCCTAGCGTTTTTATGGGCAGAAGATAGGAGACAGGGCAGGCCATGGGTGGTTTTGGAAAGTGCAACATTTGAGCAGGAAAACAGGAATGCATGTTCTCACTTTGGGCTGTGGTTCCAGGCTTGAGGGTGGGACCCTCACTGGTGACTCACCCTCTTCTGCCCAGAATTTCCCTGCCTCCTGTCCCTATCACTATGACTGCTTGCAACCTACTCTTTCTCTTTCCTCTACCTCCTGGCCTCTGCTAGTTACAGCCTCTGCCTATTCACAGATTCTCCAGCTCATGGCTTCTGAGTATTACTTCTCTCTGATGGAGGTTGAGTTTATTTTCCCATGACCGAGCACTCAATTGCCTGTCTCTGTTTCATATTTATACTGCTCAAGGAATGAGTCTGCAGAATAGGCACTGGCCATGCTGTCTATCCACTGTCCAATCAGCTGTGGCCATGTGGTCACATGATCATGGTTCCAACATGGCAGCCCACAGTGGGAGGAACTCATGGGAAGAGGACTATGGGAGAGGCAGGCACCCCAAGGCTTGTCCTGCCCACATCAGGGGGATGAAAAAGAGGGGGTATGACTGTGACAATAATAAATTTTCTCTATTTTATAGATTGGCTGCTAGGGGAGGGTCTGGTAAAATGAAATGAGACACTGAGTTGGTCATAGAACTTTATTTTCAATAATTAGGCTTTATTTTAAAGAATCCTTAGAGTTCATCCCACAAACGCCAGAGAGCCAAGGGGCACTGTTTGAAAAAAAATAACACTAGGTCAAATCTGACCCTCTAACCTTGTAGCCAGGCCACTTTTTTCATTTTTCACAAGTCAGACACGCCTTTGGGGACAGTGATAAGAACACAAGGAAGTGATCCCAAGTGCCTTAGACGCTTCAGCATCATCTGGTCAGTGAGGGCAGTATTTGTTGCTCTCTCTAGGCACTACTAAGTTAAAGATGTACAGGACATATCATGTAGCTGGTTTATCTCTGAGGTAGTCTTCCAGCTGCCTTGATCTTGTCTTGGGCATGTCTGCTGGGTTCTATAACTTAATACGGTAAGTCATTTTAACAGGTAAATAGTGAAGTTTTTTGGCTTGGGGGTTGGGGGATTGGAAGAGAAGGGGAATGAATGTACCAAAGACATCTAAGGGGAAAGAATCCAAAAGAGAAAAGGGAATATTTATCCACTTAACATTTACACTAAAAAAAAAAAAAAGTAGTTTTCTTTAAAACACTTAGCTTAACTATCAAAATGGAAATGTGCTCATGAGGTAATTCACATGAAAGAGGCAATGACTGATGGCTTAAAGATAATATATACCAAGTGCTTTATCTGTATCAAGTCACTGGTCTCCACAATCTTATGAGAGAGGTACAATTTTGATTCCATTTTACATATAAGAAAACTGAGGCCCAGAATCATTAATTCACTTGCCCAAGGTCTTGCAGCTAGCAAGTGGCAGAGGTGGTGGCATTTAAATCCTGACAGTCTAACTCTCAGTTTAGGCTCTGAATTACAGTGTTCTCAAAGGAAATTTAAAACTATATGGAATTGAATGAAAATGGTAACACAACATATTAAATTGGATGGGATGCAGCCAGTATTTATCCAGCATGCATTATGTCTAAGTGGTTTTAAGTCCATTACCTCTATGAGGCAGGGTCACCTGAGCACACCCATGCTCAGAGAGGTCAGGTACTGGCACAAGGTCACACAGGTAGGAGATGGAAGAGCCAAGATAAGAACAGAGGTCTAGTTCCAAAATCTGCCATCTACTCATTAATTCTCCCTGTGCACAAGTGATACCTTTCAAGGTACATTTGCATTTTGATGGGAGATAATCCATCAACCCAAGGAATAATCATTGATGGTGGAAATTCTAGAAATAATTTAGCTTGTGGGAGGGCGTCTTCCAAGCATCCCTGAAATTATAGTTCACAACTCGCTATTTCCTAAGTCAGCTCTGCTAAAAGGTGACAGAATCTGAGCTCTGCTTGGGCAGTTTTCTTTCTCCCTCTTCCCTCAGGCATCCCCTGTGGGAGAAAGGAGGAGCTCAAGGTCAGGAGAGCACTGTTCCTGGGAGGTAAGTGCAGCACTCAGCCGCATTGACTCCAGCTGGCATCCTTCAGTGTGGGAGGCCTCATCGTCTATCCTTGCAGGGCTTTGTTCCCTGCAGGCCTCTGAATATGAGATCCACCCTCTTTGGATTTCTGGGGCAATTTTTGCTTTACTTTTTCACCTGACCCTTTGGTTTAAAAACACAATAAGGAGTTGGAATTATTAGCATTGGAGTTAAAGAATGCTGGCTTTTAGGACCTGTTTTTTTTCTGGTCAAGCTGAGAGAGGAAATCAAAGCTTCCATTCTTCTCCCTGGAAACAGAACTTACAGAAGTGTGCCTTATTACATCATTGTTGATAAAAAGCAAGTGGGAAACACTTGAGAATGTGAAAAATCACAGAGTAACTGTGTGTACATTCTACAGGGTAAAATCAATGGATGACATCCTTCCTGAGACTTAAGATGGTCCGGTCCAAGTTAAGAAGAGGGGGTTAGATGGAGATGCCAGGAATTGATGAAACTCTGTGCAAAGCACAGCACAGTTAGTGCCAAGAGGAGGAGGTGGTCCTCTCTCCTCCGAGGACTTCAGAAGGCTGGTTGGCCTGGGGAATGCCAAATACTCAGTAGTGCCTCTGTTTCCTAATTGGCCAAAATGTGAAAAAGTAAATGGGCTCAAATAAATATTAATGAAGAGTCGACTATGTACTACATTGCAGAACAGCCTTTTTGGTTAGGAAATTGACTTTGCAAAAATTATGACAGTAAGAAATCTGACATAGTTGATGTCATCTTGCTTCTGATCTCCAGGCTGTCCTTGGTCATTCCTGGGCATAGGACAAGCTAACTTTCGGAGGAATTTAGTTTATAGTTTACATTTAAAGCAAAGATGATAAGAGCCCTTCCCCAACCTAAACCACCTTTGTAAAACTAATGAAAGGCCACAAGGTTAGGATTATGAGAGGGGCCTGAATTCCGACAAGACAGGCATAGTTTCTATAATCCCTTACTGCTCAGGGATCATGTGACCAGAGGTCACAAGACTTGTGACTTTTCCAATTGCTTCTATAAGTAACATCGCTATTGTAGAACTTAAGATTGGTTTTTTGAGATCTCTTTCAGACTGACCCCACCAGGACTCATGACTCATGGCTCAACAGGTCTTGTGGTCCCCACGCAGAGGCAGACTCAGTGCACGAGGACCATTTTCCACACCCTTGTGATTTCATCCCCAACCAATCAGCAGCAGCCATTCCTTAGGCCCCTGTCCACAAAATTATCCAAGATACCCTAATAGCCAAGCCTTTGGAGAGACTGATTTGAGCGATAACTCCTGTTCTCCCACGTGGGTCAGCCTCACGCCAGTTAAACTCTTTCCCTATTGCAATGCCACGACCTCAGTGAACTGATATTGTCTGCGCCATGGGCAGGAAGAACCAGTCAGTCAGGTGACTGCAGTTAGACAAATGAGAAGTTAATCTGTGGGTCTTTCACTGACCAACAATGACTTCATCTCTTTGAGCCTCAGCTTCCTCATTTATAAAATGGTGCTCATAGTAACTGTACCTGAATGTAACAAGCCCAGGGCCTGAACTCTGATACCCCCCAAGGAAACACAAATAGGCAAGTCAGAAATCCTCTTTTATAACAAAGCAAGGAGGGGAATGCACCAGCCATCCCCAGCAGGGCTTTCTAAAACTCTCCTCAAAGTTGTATTCCACAGGATACCAGCTCTCTCTCCACTCCCCACCAGCCCCCGCCACACTCTCAAATATTTTCTTCTTCCTGAGCTCTCCATGCCCTTTGTTCTGTAGATCAACGTGACTTGTAGATCAATGTGTTCTGTAGATTAATATTCAGACGTCTCTGGTACTGCACCCCACGCTCTGCAGCACATCAGTGGGGTGGGGTTGAGTTGAGGGTTACACAGAATAATAACTTTTTTTTTTTTGATACACAATCATGCCGTAGGTTGACATGATGATTAAAGAAACCACAGATGCAAAAAACCACTAACAATACACCTAAAATGTGAGGCGAGCTCAGTAAAAGTTCATTTCCTTCCTCCTCCCGCAGACACAAAGATCAAACGTATCTGAGAGCGTTTTGGAAATGGAGCACACAGTAGGGCCCTATTCTGATGAAAGCACTGATCTGATGCTGAGATAAGAAGTAGCAAAGTGATGGTCTAACCCTACTTGGGGGTGCGATCAGCTATCCTTCTGTGGGCCAACTCCCAGGGTGGGATGGGGTCTCCCCTCCTGAAGGGACAGAGGAGAGAAGGGGAGCAGAGGTGGTCTAAGGCGAAACCTATGAAAGGAATGGTGATCTCAGAGGGGGTGGGATTAAGACACTGATCTGTGGGCAAAAAAAAAAAAAAAAAAGATACCTCAGGAGAGTTGGTTAGCAGGAACCTATCCTCACTTGTAGCTGGAAAGCAGTCCGGTTGGGGCTATTTGGTCTCTTCGAAGTCAACTAAAAACACACAAGAGACCAGGCACAGTGGTTTATGCCTGTAATCCCAGCACTTTGGGAGGCCGTGGCAGGAGTAGGACTTGAGCCCAGGAGTTCAAGACCAGCCTAGGCAACATAGTAAGAGCTTGTCTCTCCAGCCCCTGCCGGCAAAAAAAAAAAAAAAGAGCTGGGTGTGGTGGTACATGCCTGTGGTTCCAGCTGCTCAGGAGGCTGAGGATGCAGTGAGTCATGATCACGCCACTGCCCTCCAGCCTGGGTGGCAGAGCCAGACCCTCTCTCAAAAATAAATAAATAAACAAAATAAAAAATATATATTTTTATTGAACGAAAATGGTAACACATGCGTGTGTGTGTGTGTGTATATATATGTAATATATATATATATATATATAATGACACCTTCCTTTTTTTCCTAATATTTTCCCTAATTACACAACAGAACAAACCAAGAAGAAACAAGGTCAAACTTTCTAGAAGGCCTGGATCCTTTCTCCATGAGGAAAATAAAATCATGCAGCCCCTTAGGGCTTCAGTCAGTGACCCTGTTATGGGCTGAATGTTGTCACCCAACAAATTCACCTGGTGAAGCCCTAACCCCCAGTACCCACCGATTGTGGCTGTACGTAGAGATTGGGTCCTGAAAGAGGTGGTTAAGGTAAAATGAGGTCACAAGGGTGGGTCCTAATCCAATATGACTGGTCTCCCTATGAGAACGTGCAGATGGCCATCTACGAGCCAAGGAGAGGGGCCTCAGAAGAAACCAATCCTCCTGACACCTTGATGTTGAACTTCCAGCCTCCAGAACTGTGGGAGAAATAAATGTTGTTTAAGCTGCCCTGCCTGGCACCCTGTCATGGCAGCCCTAGCAAACTAGTTCAGCTGCACTTCTCTGCGTGGAGACCTCTAGTCCCAGGGCAGATGTTCCAGCTCCTCCTCTTCCCTCCTGTGCCCTGCTGTTCCCCTACCGGTTGGCTCCTCCTGCCTGCTGGCTCTGCAGTGGCACCAACACCGAGGCAGGGGTCAGCAGGGGTGTGCTCTGGGTACCCCTGACCCCAGAGACCTGAAGCTGCCCCAGGAGGGTCATGGATGGGCACCGCGGTGGGGAGAGGACAAAGTTGGAGTCAGTGCAGCCTTGTACCTACCATACGAGCACTGTGGGCAGGCGGCCGGCAGGGCCAGTCTCGCTGTATTTGAATGAGACCTGCTGGGTTTGCTGAGCCAGGAGACAGGCCCTGACTTCCCTGAGCGTCCAAGAAGTTGAAGCATGGAAAGAGGTCATTTTCCTTGGCCCAGCTTGGGGAACCGAGGTCTGCATATGCCTCCCCGCTCCGGAGGAGGCAGAAGCCCTCGGAAGACTCAGCTCCCTCAGTCAGGAGGAGAACCTGGTGCCTCCCAGAGGTGAGCACAGGTGTGAGAATAAGCAAGTGGAAACTGACTTAGAGGCCTAATAGTTACTTTCCATCCTTATTCAAACCCCTCAACCTCCATCCTCCAGGGTGGCACAAGAACCAGGCAGCTTTTAAAGTGGCAGAAAATAGGGGTGAGGCCACAGCCCTTCAGGTCCTGGAGTTGCCTCTGAGGGGCTCATTATCTCCATGCATGGGGTCCTTTACAGGCGGGGAAACTGCTGCTTCCAGGCCACAGGGGACCAGGGCCCTCAGATGATGCTGGCAGCCATAAGGGCTGGGGTCACACCCCCGGAGGACACACAGTGTTTCTCCTCTGAGGATCTATCCTTATGAGAGCCTCTAACCTATTCTTTTCAAGAACTAGGTGCTCTCTCTCTCTCGCTCTCTCTCTCTCCTTTGAGAAGCTTAGGGTTCCAGAAAAATAAAAGCCAGGAGGGCAGAGTAAAGTCAAGCAAACTGCTTGCTGAAAAATTGGGTATGAGAAATTGGAGCTGAAATGCAATCATTCTGCCACACCTGCTACACACAGCTTTGCTTCCCGGCCCTAGTCATGGGCTGAGGAAGACTCAGAGTCCAGCTCAATCCCAGCAGGCTTGTAGCTGACCTCAAGGCCACCGAACTGCATCTCCCTGAATGCAGGGACCGTGTCTTGCTTATCACCATAGCTACCATTTATCGAGAGCATTCTCTCTCAATGTGTGAAGTGGTTTCGTATCAGTTCTCACTAACCCTCACCACACTGAAGTCAGATGTTATTATCATCTTTTAACAGGCATGGAAATTGAGGTTCAAGAAGGTGACTTGCCCAGGACTTCATAGCCCATAGCTGCTGGAGGTGGGATTTGAACTCGTCTGTGAGGTTCAACATCACCCAGCCCAGTGCCTGCTCCTGACAGAGACTCAGCAAGTGCAGCTCTGCGTGTTTCTCCCATCATGGAGGCCTGCTTGGGGGAAAAATCTTGCTGAAGAAACGTGGCCGATGGTTTCGAGAGAAGAGACGCTTATTCATGCAATTCCCAAGAATCCCATCTCCGGCTTAGGACACCTTTTCTGATTTCCCATTCAAAGGGACTGACATACGCTCGGGGCTGAGGCAGCAGCTGTTTTCCCTGTGCACAGACTGGAGAGCAGTGTGTGAGTGAAGTCTGCGGCCACTTCTCTCCTCCCCCGAGCCTTCTGGGGTTTGGGTTTATGACTCCAGAGGCGGAGAAGCCTGTTCCCTTTCTGTGTGGATCCCGTCATTGACAGAGTCTGTTTTAGAAGAGCATTTTTAGACGGCAGCGAACGTTCCAGACCCCAAAGCATTCTCTTTGCAGCACCATCTAGCTTGGGTGGGGATCGGGTGGGTTTGTGAACACGTGTGTGCGTGCGAGTGTGTGTGCAAGTGTGTGCATGTGTGTGTCAGCCTGTCTGTCTGGCTCTGCTGGTAGCCACCTCTGTGATATCCTGACTATTTAGCCTGGGCATCATCCAGCCGTAGGAATCTTCAGCAAACCTGCATTCAGACGAACGCCCTTGTTTTGGCCCTGAGAAGAAAGTCCGTTGAGTCTGAGGGCTTCAGAGTCATTCTCTCAAGGCATTCGTTCAGCTTTGTTTCCCCTGCTGCTACCCTCTCTGAAGTCGTTATTACTCATTAGGTATATTGCACATAGAGGAAAAGTAGGTCAAGGATTAAAAAAAAAAAGAAAGAAAAAGAAAAAAATCATCTCTGGGAGAAGCACAAGTATTGTGTAAAGCTATTTTGAACTTGCGTGAGATTTTTCAAGGGGGAAATGTTTTGTGCAGGGATGGCTGCTGTCACAGCCGACTTACCAATTAATGTCCATGTCTGGGCCTTTCAGGCGCTAACCACATGCCCTTAGAATTCCATTTTGAAATGATAATTCTGCCCAGTGGGGTGAGCAGCCTCTCAGTCCGGGTTCTATACAATATAGACCACCTCGAGGGTCCTCCGTGGAACAGGAACAAGAGAATCCGGAGAAATCTCTGTAAAGGAACAGAAAGAATGAGAGAGAGAAATGTGAGTCTGACCCCGGGCGCTGGGACCTATGTGCCACCCAGGTTTGGAGCAAGGCTGCGGGGCAGATGATATCCAGGAGAGCCTCAGAAAGTCCGGGTTCTGGAAAAAAACCACTTTCCAGCTCACTCTGCTCCGACCTGCATCTGCTCTGTGCTGAAAGCTTTGTTGCTGCCGTGAATATATTTAGGGGGAATAAAATGTGCAGTATCAAAGCGACTGGCTTGAAGTGGGCTGGATGCATCCTAGGCTCCGTGGGGGGAAAAGGCCTCTAGCTAGCAGTTGACAGAAGGGGGAAGGCAGTGAGGACTGGGCCCACCTACGGGAGTCTGGGCACGAGGCCGGTCCTGGTTCCCAGGCTGCCCTGTGGGAATATGCTCCACGGGCTGGGGCTGCTATGCTGGCTGCTTTTGCCACCAGGGGGTCACCACGCTGGGCTTCTCCATGCTGGGCTATCATGATAATACCCAGGGTTTACAGGTTTACAGGCATGATCTTGTGCAGTATTGTTTTGCTCCCTTTCACAAAGGAAGGAAGGAAAAGAGAGGCAGGAGGAGAGAGAGGAAGCCAGACAAGCGTTCAGCTCTGCTAGTCGTTCCTTGCCTGGGTTAGACTTCCCTGGAAAGTGGCCCGCATTGTCTCGCACCTTCTTCATCTGACAGTCAGGTGCTCCTACTGGGAGCACACCTGTAGTAGGCCATCGCTGTGCCAGTTGACTGAGAAAGCAGTGTCCCTGCTTTTCTGGAAACTTCCATACAACACAATTCCCGATGGAAAGCATTTAACGATTATAGGTGGGGCTGTGATCAATAAGTAAACTCTAGAAAACGTTAACAGCTAAGCTGGGCGTGGTGGCTCACACCTGTAATCCCAGCACTTTAGGAGGCCAAGGCATGCAGGTCACCTGAGGTCAGGAGTTCGACAGCAACCTGGCCAACAGGCAAAACCCCTATCTCTACTAAAAATACAAATTTTCATTAGCCGGTAGTGGTGGGCACCTGTAATCCCAGCTACGTGGAAGGCTGAGGTAGGAGAATCACTTGAACCTGGGAGGTGGAAGTTGCAGTGATCTGAGATTGCACCACTGCACTCCAGCCTGGGCAACGGAGTGAGACTCTGTCTCAAATTAAAAAACAACAAAAAAAGGTAACAGCAAGTGGTTACAACCCATGAATCTTTAATCATTGTAAATAGTAAAGGCGTATGGAAACTCTTATAATATTAGGGCTAAAATGCACCTTAGGGATGATTTAATGCACTTTTTCAAATGATAAACAAGATCCAGATAATTATGTCAAATATTTACAGTAACCCATCTTATTGGTGCCAGTTTGAGAATAGAACCCACATTTGCAAATAATCTCAACACCTTCCGTTTCACCTCACTTTTCAAAGGTCCTTGAGAAGGGTATTTGCACACTGCCTGGAAGGTAGTTGCAATGGCTATAAAGTCTTCCTATTGCATAAATAGAATTCTACTCTATCTGTGTTAACCTAGCTAAAATTAATGTGCTTGCAATAAAACTCACCAACTAAACATGTAAAAACAGTCATTACTTTTCCTTCTTTGTGTTCATTTGGTGGGTTTTGGGGAAATGATTTAGATAGCCAATGTCTCAGAATTGCTGTCCAGTCCAGGGAGACTAAATTGGTGATTTCTTTTTCTCTCGACGAATGTTCCTATAACAGGCGGTGACTTTTAAAATCATTCTGGAGATGATTCCCTTCTAAAAGTAGCTGTTATATTCTTTAAACATTTGCATTCATTGGTTGGTGAAATGGGAACCTTGACAGTGCTGGGGAAGATGAGCCAGATAATCCATAATGGCATGGTAACCCCTTGGCAGAGAGGGGAGGGCTGCAGGGATGCTGGATCTGTGTGGGCAGCAGTGAGCAGTGGTGGACCCTGAGAAGTGGAGAGTAGAATGGGGCAGAGCCCGGGAGGATGGTGCCAGTGACTCTGGGGGCCACAGAAGCTCACATCTGTTTAATGCAAACTGTGACAGCTTCCTCCTGCTCCTCTCCTACAGTTGCATTAGTTCCTCCTTAGTTCATGCAGAGATGTCTTTGATTTCTAGGTATCATTCCCCTCTCACTTTCCATTGCTGGAAACATGGCTTTGCTACCAAGGTAGCCTTCACTAGAGGCGGCATCTAAACTTTCAAACTGTTTCACTCTGGCCTCCACCCTTACCTCTGCATCAAAATTGCTCTAGCCGATCGATGACCACTATGGAGCCTAATCCAGTGGAAACTTTTCAGTGTTCATCCTACATGACTTTTCAACAGCCTTTGGTGTGGCTGTCCGTGCTCTCCTTCTTGAAATACTCTCCTCTCTTGTTTCTGAAATACTCCCAGCCCTTCTGCAATCCTGTCCCTCCTTTTCTATTGGCAGCAGCTCCTCCACTACAGTGTTTCAATGTTGAGGTTCCTCAAGCCTTGCTCCTAGATTCTCTTCTCTTCTCACCATGTTCTTACTCTTTAAGAGAATTGCCTTCCCTGCCCAGAAATACCACGGAATAGGGGGAGTGCAGGTGGGGGAACACCACCCACTGAAAGAAACTCAATTTCCATGACAAGGGAAAGCCCTTCTACCCACTCAGAGACCAATGGGATATCCAGCAGCACCAGAGAAACCCAGCAGACCAAAGGCTCTGAAAATTAAACTGACATTGGAACCAGAGTCCATAAGGTAAGGCGAGATGCATGTGCTAAACCTAAATAGGGTAACTGACTGCTAATATGAAATATTTATATAGGACCCAGACTCTCCTGACATAACAGACAAGATATCCAAGATATAATTAAAAACTCACCATTCATGCCAAGAACAAAAATAAAAAATCTCAACTCAAAGGAGCAAAGACAGGCAGCTGACACCAACACTAAGATGAATCAGATTTGAGATTATCTGACGAGGATTTTAAAGTAGCATCATAAAATGCTTCAAGTTATAAATTCTCTTAAAACGAATGAAAAAATTAAAAATCTGAGAAAAAAATAGAAGTTCTAAAAAAGAACCAGAAGAAAATGTAGAACTGAAAAAATACAATAACAGAGATTTTTAAACTTACTGTATGAACTCAATAGTAGAGTGAAGATGAGAGAGGATATATGTGAACTTGAAGACAAAAAAAAAAAAAATAGAATTCACTAAATCTGAAAAACAGTGAGAAAATTGACTGAAAAAAGACCAGAGACTCAGAGACCTTTGAGACAATGAGAGAAGACCCAACATTCCTATCATTGGAGCTCCAGACGTGAGCCACTGTGCCCAACCCCTCAAACAATTTTAAAGAATTGAAATCATATAGTGTGATACCCAGCCATAATGGAATCAAACAAGAAATCAGTAATAGAAAAACAACAGGAAAATAACAAGCAAGGAGTAATTGAATAACATACTTATAAATAATCTGTGGGTTGAAAGAAAGCCTACAAGGAAATTTTTAAAGATACATAGAACTGAAAGAAAATGAAAATACAACCTATGAAAATTTGTGGAATGCAGTTAAAGCAGTACTGTGAGGAAATTGTTGGCAATAATGTTATATTACACAAGAAGAATATCTGAAATTAATAATCTCAGTTCCTACCTCAAGAACCTAGAAAAAGAAGAACAAAATAAACCCAACCCAAGCAAAAGAAAGAAAATAAGTATGAGTGGAAATCAATGAAATTGAAAATAGAAAAAGAAAAGAATAGAGAAAATTGATAATGAAAACTGGTTCTTTAGAATCAATCAATAAAATTGATAAGTCTAACAAGACTGACAAAAATATAATGAGAGGAGACACAAGTCACCAGTGTCGGGAATGAAATGGGATGTATCACTATAGTTTCTGCAACCATCTCAAAGATAACAAGGGAATACTATGAATAACATATTTGACAACTTAAAAGAAGTGGACTAATTCCTTCAAACTACAAACCACCAAGTCAACCATGATGAAACTGACAGTCAGAATAACCCCATAACCAAGGAGGAAATTAAATTAGTAAATGAAAAGCTCTTAAGATAGAAATCTCTTAGGCTAGGCTTACATGGTTTCACTGGAGAATTCTACCAAACATTTAAAGAAGAATTAACACCAATTTTACACGATCTCCTCCAGTAAGTAAAACAGGAGAGAACATTTAAAAACTCATTTTATGTGGTCTGTATTACCCTAATACAAACACCGAGAAAAGACAGTACAAAGATTACAGACCGACAAATCACAGGAAGTTAGATGTTAAATTCTCAACCAGAGATCCACAAACCTCCTCCACTAAGGTATAAAAAGAATTATATACCATAAACAAGTGTGATTTCTATCAGATATGCAAGGCTATTTTGACATTCAAAAACTAATTGAAAGTTAGGCATCATGTCAACAAGCTAAAGTAGAAATACATCAATTGACACACAAAGAAAAACAATTGACAAAAATCTAATTTTATTCATAATAAAAATTTCAGCAAGTTAGGAATGGAGGGGAATTTCCTCAACTGACAAAGGATACCTACAAAAAAAAAAAAATCCACAAAATCCTACTTGATTGGGAAAGACTGAATGCTTTCCTCCTAAGATCAAAAACAAGGTAATGCCCATTCTTACTGCCCTTATTCAACATAGTACTGGAAGTTATAACCAATGAAGTCCCAGTAAAGACAAGACATAAAATACGTACACATAGAAAACAGAGAACTAGAACTATATTCACAGGTGATATGATTGTCTCTGTAGAAAATCCCCGGGAATCTATGACAAAGTGTTTAGAACTAATAAGTGAGTTCAGCAGTGTCACAGGATAAAAGATTAACAAAAATGAATTTCATTTCTATATGCTAACTATAAAAATGTGAAAACTGCAATAAAAAATACAATTATTTACAGTCACTCGTAAGAAGATGAACAGTTAGGTGTTCTCTTAACAAAACATGTACAAGATGTTTACACCGGAAATTATAAAATATTGATGAAAGAAATTTTAAAAAGCCAAATAAATGGAGAGGCCTACTTACTGTGTTCATAGATTGGAAAACTCAACATAATAAATATGTCAGTTTTCCCTAAATTGATCTGGGGTTTAAAGCAATTGCTATCAAAATCCCGAAAGTTTTCTGTAGATATTGACAAACTTAGTCTAAAGTATGTATGGTAAACCACAGGCTCTAGAATAGTTAAAATGATTCTGACAAATAAAATACAGTGAGAGGACTCATTCTGCCCATTACTAAGACTTCTATGTAACTATAAGTAATCAAGATAGCATTGTATTACAGAGGGATGGACCATAGATCAATGGAATAATAAACTCAGAAACAAACCCACACAAATACATGCCCATCTGATTTTTAACAAGGTACAAAGGCAATTCAATAATGGATTGCCTCTTCAACAGATAATGCTGAAGCAATAGGACTCTTGCAGGCTAAACAAGTGAATTATGACCTAAACCTCACACTTTATACAAAATTAACTCAATTTGGATCATAGACTTAAATGTAAAATGCAAAACTATAAAACTGTTAGAAAAACATATGGGCGAAAGTCTTTAAAAAGTAGGACTGTGCAAAAAGTTCTTAGACTTGACACCAAAAGCATGATCTATAAAAGGAAAAAATTGACAAATTAGACCTCACCAAAGCTAAAAACTTTTGGTCTGTGAGAGCTCATGTTATGAGGATGAAAAGACAAGCTATAGACTGGGAGAAAATATTTGCAAACCACATATTCCACAAAGGACTAGTATCTAGAATATATAAAGAATGCTCAAAACTCAACAGTAAATACCAAACAATCCCATTTAAAAATAGGCAAAAGACATACACAGACATTTCACCAAAGAGAATATACGGATGGCAAATAAGCACGTCGAAAGATATTCAACATTGTTAGCCGTTAGAGAATTTCAAATTAAAATCACAGTGAGGCCGGGAGTAGTGGCTCATGTCTGTAATCCCAGCACTTTGGAAGGCCGAGATGGGCGGATCCCTTGAGGTCAGGAGTTCAAGACCAGCCTGGCCAACATGGTGAAACCTCATCTCTACTAAAACGCAAAAATTAGCTGGGCATGGTGGCACGTGCCTGTAATCCCAGCTACCCGGGTGGCTGAGGCATGAGAATCACTTGAACCCAGGAGGCGGAGGTTGCAGTGAGCCAAGGTCGTGCCACCACACTCCAGCCTGGGCAACAGAGTGAGACTATCTCAAAAAAAAAAAAAAAAAACCGTAATGAGATATCACTACACACTTATCACAATGACTAAAAAAATAGCAACAATACAAAAAGCTGGCAAGGATGAGGAGAATCTGGATCGCTCACACACTGTTGGTGAGAATGTAAAATGGCACTCTGGAAAACAATTTGGAAGTTTCTTATAAAACTAAACCTGCAGTCCAGGCCTGGTGATTCATGCCTGTAATCTCAACACTTTGGGAAGCTGATGTGGGGGGATCACTTGAGGCCAGGAGTTCAAGACCAGCCTGGGCAACATAAGAAGACCCTGTCTCTGAAAAAGATAAAATAAAAATAAAAATTAGATGGGCATGGTGGTGTATGCCTGAAGTCCTAGCTACTCAGGAGGATGAGGCGGGAGGATTGCTTGAATCCATGAGTTCAGTGCCACAGTGAGCAGTGATTGGATCACTGCACTCCAGCCTAGGTGACAGAGCAAGACCCTGTCTCTAAAAAAACTAAACATGCAACATGCAACTACTATATGACTCAGCAACTGAACTCTCTTTTTTATCCCAGGGAAATGAAAACTTACACCCACACAAAAACCTGTACATGTTATACACGAATGTCCATGGCAGCTTTATTTGCTATAGTCCTGGAATTTGCCCAGATGTCCTTCAACAGGTGTATGGTTGAACGAACTGTGGTGCATACATGCCATGGAACACTACTCAACAATAAATAAGAACAAACTCTTAATACACACAACTTAGGTGAATGAATCTCCAGCAATTTGTGCTGAGAGGAAAAAAAAAAAAAAAAAATCTCTAAAGCTTCTGTACTGTATGATTTTTTTCTCTATAACATTTTTGAAATGAAAAAATATTTAAAATGATAGACAAATTAGTGGCTGCCAGAGGTTAAGGATGGGGGTTAAGGAGAGTAAAGAGCAACATGAGGGGTTCTTAGGATGTTAAAGTGATTTAGTATCTTGACTATGGTGGAGACATGAACCCACTTAGGTGATAAAATTATATAGAACCTAATATACACGCAAACACACATGCACCAGTACAAAGGAAACTTGGGAAATTTGAATAAATCACTGAATTGTATCAATGTTGATGTCATGGTTATGATGTTATACACAGTTTTACAAAATGTTACCACTGGGGGCCAGGCACGGTGGCTCGCACCTGTAACCCTAGCACTTTGGAAGGTCCAGGTAGGCAGATCACTTGATGTCAGGCATTCAAGACCAGCCTGGCCAACATGGTGAAACCCCATCTCCCCGTCTCTACTAAAAATATAAAAATTAGCCAGACATGGTGCCACGTGCCTGTAATTCCAGCTACTCGGGAGGCTGAGGCAGGAGAATGGCGTAAACCTGGGAGGCGAAGCTTGCAGTGAGCCGAGATCCGGCCACTGCACTCCAGCCTGGGCGACAGAGCGAGACTCCGTCTCAAAAAAAACAAAAAAAAAAAACAAAAAAAAACACAATAAAACAAAATGTTACCACTGGGGAAGCTGGGCAAAGTGTATAGAGGATCAGGGTTCTCAAAAGGACTCATATTCTCTCAAGGTTCAAGAGATCTGCTTTGGCTTCTGATTTCTCACACAACACCTGGCACACAGCTCCTCACATCAGAGATTCTCAATGAAGCCTGAGAATTCCCGTGCTGGGATTGATGATGTCACCTGATGGAGTAGGCATGAATGATGATCAGGATCTTCATCAATGGATACCTGGGAGGGTTTCATTGTCTGCTACTGAACTTTCCCAAGGACAATCTTCCCTGAGAAGCCCATTGGCATATGCTGCCCACACACGCACTGCCATTGTGACACACACACATCACACGCACAACTGCAAACACTGTATTCTTACTACAGGAGTCCTGAGTGATGGTTCTCGCGGCAACAACCAGAGAGCCACTTCCCATGTGTCCTCTGGATGTGATACATCACATCCAAATCACTGGGCGTGACACAGGCTTGCAATCCAACTTCTTCCGAGCGTGTGCTTTTTTCTCGTGTTCATCTTTCAGCTTATCATTAAGCTCACTGCGGCTACAGTTTGATAAATGATCAACGTTGTTTAGTCTTCAAGGGCCCTGTGTTGTGTTAATCTATAACTCTAGATGAAAAATGAGTGCATTCAATTCAGTTAACCGAATGTGGAGCATTTTCTGTCTACAAGGCACTAAATAGGGGTTTCTAGGTTTCTAGAGGAAACAAAGATGAATCACGGTGCCTGTTCTCAGGCAGCTGACAATGGCACAGGGAAGGTCTTTGTGTCAATTCTATAGCAGAAGACTGGCTTTGGAAGGAGCTGTTAGTGGGTACTGATATGGCATCTTAGGGCCTTGGGATAGTTGACTTCCTGGCTGGCATCCATCACCCAGGGGTGCCACTCAACTCTGTACAGAAGGTTTATAGGAAGAACTGTGGGCTACAATGGTTAAGAGCCTGCTGGTGGGCCGGGTGTGGTGGCTCACACCTGTAATCTCAGCACTTTGGGAGACTGAGGCAGGTGGATCACTTGAGTTCAGGAATTCGAGACCAGCCTGGCCAACATGGTGAAACTCTGTCTCTACTAAAAATACAAAAATTAGCCAGGCGTGGTGGTGGTCACCTGTAATCCCAGCTACTTGGGAGGCTGAGTTAGGAGAATCACTTGAACCTGGGAGGCAGAGGTTGTGGTGAACTGAGATCGCACCACTGCACTCCAGCCTGGGTAGACAGAGCCAGACTCTGTCTCAAAAAAAAAAAAAAAAAAAAAAAAAAGTTAAAAACAAAAAGCCTCCTGGCCAAGTCAGCCTGTATAATTCAAGTCCTGGCTTCCCTATTCACCAGCAGGTAAACTTGGGTAGTTCCTCATCTTTACAATTAGGAAAATAGTATCAACCGCTCAGGGCTGGTGTGGGGAATAAAAGGCAATGCATGTGACCTACTTAGCACACAGCCTGGCATGTAGTAAGTGCTGCACAAATACTGGCTACTATCATTTGAGCAGGTAGGATAAAAAAAGATGAATAAGGCATGGAGCCTCTTCTTGAGCTGCTCTCAGTCCCACGGGAGTGATAGACATGCGTGCAGAGGGATTGTTGGGCAGTGCAGAAGAGAAAATCTGGGCCTCGCTAAGGAGGCTGCAGACAGCAAGCCACTAACAGATGCCTGCTAGTCATTGCAGTGCCTTTCACCCATGCCTGGAGCAGGTTTCATCACAGCGTGACCAGCTTCTGCACTGGCCAGGGACACGTGCAGCGCAGGCTGAGCACGCTGAGGGCCTCCGTTCACCTCCCTCCATTCGCCTCCCTCTGTTCATCTCCCGGGGTTGGTTCAGCATTGCCCTTGGCTGTTTGCAAAGCTGCAGAAGGAGCTCTTCTCTAGGATGTTTTTCTCCACTAGACCCCATGACAGATGTGGTCCCAGGAGAGGGAGTTGTTGAGGAGCCGTCATTATCACACCCCCCGCACTTCATGCACAAATGCAAGGAGCTTGCTTATTGCTTACCATTGTTGGTGTGAGAACAGTGTTATTTCGGTTGCTGTTTCTTATCTCAAGGAAGGATCCCCATTTCCTGCACCAGGGGGTGTCTGGGAGGCAGAGCGATTGCATCTTGCAGCTCAAAGTATCATTTTCCTGCTTGCTTTGAGTCAGCTTTGTGGGGTGCTGTGACACAGAAATGTGCCTTCCACAGACTCATTTCTCCTGTGGTCCAAGCTGCTTCTCAGATGAAAACCTCTCTGTGACCCTGAAACTTGGCAGAACCTGGTGTGTTTCGTGCTAGTGCCCAACAGTTATTCAATGTCCTTTGCACAGAGAACTACACGGGGATAGAAAATAAATCACACCTTAAAATATGAGGTGAAAATTCTTACAATTGTCTATTGGAAGTTCTAGGACATTTTGTCTACATATGGTAATAGCAAGTTATTTTTCAGAAGGAGTAATCATGGAGTAGAAAGGCACGCCATTTGTTTGCTTTCTTGACTAATGTCATTTGTACAGGAAGCCTGGTTGGTGGTGGAGAGGGGAATCTGAGGCCTCCATGAAGCCCTCCCATCCCCAGGGCTAGGGGCAGAAACTGCAGGTAAAACAGTCATGAGAAAATTGCAGCTTATGTTTTGCAACCGGAAATCTAGAAAGGGGATGAGAATAAGAATCAGGATAATTACCCAGGAAATCTGCAAGACATCTGCCGAAGAAACACTGAAGTCAAGACAGGAGGAGTCAGCTACTCTGGAGGCTGATGAGGGAGGATCACTTGAGCCCAGGAGCTTGAGGCCACAGTGAGCTAGGACTGTACCACTGCACTCTAGCCTGGGTGACAGGGAGAGATCTTGTCCCAGAAAAGAAAGAAAGAGAAAGAAAAGAAAAAAAGGAAGGAGGGAAGGAACGGAGGGAGGTAGGGAGGGAGGGAGAGAGAGAAGGAAGGTATGAGAAGATACGGCTGTGGACCAGAGACCTGCCCAGAGTGAGGCCCTGCAGGCAGAGTTGCGGGGTGTCCCTGCATGCCCAGAGGAGGCTTACAGTGCAGGGGGTAGGGTCGAGCGGGCTCAGAGCCAAGCCAGCTGTGACCCTCAGGGCTCTCCTCTCTGAGTCAGGAGCATGCAGGAGGTGGGCCTGGGTCCCCTCCTCCCCAGGTAGAAAATTCACCATCCCAGGGAGTGTACTCTTCTCCCAAGGCCCTGGGTTCGAGACCCGGATCATCTTCCCCAGGTTTGCAGGGAGAGTTCTGGTGGACAGCAGCTCCCTTTTTCCCCTTAGCCCAAGTCTCCAGGTCTAGAGACTCCTTTGCTGATCAAAAAGTCACCCCGGCAGCATCAAAGTAGGGTTAGGATGACAGCTCGGACTCAGGTAAGGCAGGGCCTCCCCACCCTGAACATCACTGGAGCCAAGTGTTGCCAGCCCTCCTCCCCACTCTGCTGGGGACTGAGCCCAGGAGACAACCTTGCTCCAAGTGCCACGCTGTCTAACTCCTGGGACACTGTGGGTCTTCCTCGACCTGTCCCGGAAACATCATCAAAACTGCTTACCTTGTTTCAGTCCAAACCCCATTCTTCCTTAAAATGTTCTCTGTTCGTGGCCGGGCGCGGTGGCTCAAGCCTGTAATCCCAGCACTTTGGGAGGCCGAGGCGGGTGGATCACGAGGTCAGGAGATCAAGACCATCCTGGCTAACATGGTGAAACCCCATCTCTACTAAAAATACAAAAAACTAGCCGGGCGTGATGGCGGGCGCCTGTAGTCCCAGCTACTCGGGAGGCTGAGGCGGGAGAATGGCGGGAACCCAGGAGGCGGAGCTTGCAGTGAGCCGAGATCTCACCAGTGCACTCCAGCCTGGGCGACACAGCGAGACTCCGTCTCAAAAAAATAAAATAAATAAAAATAAAAAAATATCTTTAAAAAAAAAGTTCTCTGTTCGTTTAAAATAAAATGTAAAACATCCTCCTGCTGCACATGGTACAGTTGGAGAATTAATAGGAGGCACCTGAAGTGGCTGGGACAGGGACAGCGCCAGAGACCGTGCTACAGGAGAGACGGCTGGTGGAACCAGGCAGTGAGAAGACTGAGGGCCTGGCATGTGCCTGGCAGCCTCAGAGCTGGTGGGTGCCTGCGTGCACTTCCAAGGGCCAGAGCAGGGCCACAGGTGGCCACTGAGGGGAGAGGAATAGATGCTGGTTCCACCTAAGTGGGCCTTGAGACTATAGGCAGGTTCCCACAGCCTAGATGTGGGAAATCTGTGCAGACACGATGCCAGGCTGGGAAGACTCGTGCAGGAAACGTGGGAATGGAAAGGGGTACAGCTCCATCCAGCAGCTGAGCAGAATCCACTCTGGGGGTGGACGGAACCTGCAGGCCCTGGCCCACCTCGAAGCTCCCGCACAATAGATGGGAAGGAACCCACCTGCACGCCCGGAAGCATGCTCCATACCTTGAACTTGGTGGAGCTGGGCATTCAGGCTCTTGGTTGGGGATTCGGGGCAGGGATTCCTGCTCCGAGCAAGAGGTTGAGCTGAATAAGCCTCCAAGCTCCCTCCGTACTCTGAAAGGCTGCGTTAAGCGGTGTTTCACCTGGCTGTCCTTTGGTAAGCTCCATGCACTGTGCATAGACCCTATATCTTTCCTCCAAATGTGGGCACCCAAACGCACATACACTCTTCTCTTGTTCTGTACCACAGGTGTCTGCAGCTGCGTAACACCAGAGGGACCCTTCCAGCCCCACCTTTTGCTCCTCCCGCAGCCCCACTTTAAAGCCTGACTTTCCTCAGGTGTGTACCAGGGAAATCCTGTTCCCTGGGATGCAACTGCCTTGACTCCAGCTTCCTCACCCAGGGTTTCCACCAGCCACTGCCCTGGCTCTGGGAGCCCTGGCCTCTCAGGGGCCGGGTACATGTCCTTTCTGTTCAGGTCTGCATGGTGACCCACTGACCTACTTTCAGAACTGCTTGGCATCACTCAGCATCCTCGCCCGTCCTCCACGGATCTGTGATGTTTAGATTCTGTGACAGGAAACATGAGAGTAATGGCCCCGCAGATAAAAATATAACACACCAAGGTGCTCACAGCCGCCAGGCTGGCTCTGTTTAATTGCACACACATCATTCATCATGAGAGATGTGACAAATTTGTCTTTATTTTTCCCCAGCTTACGGCTCTGTGCTCTCTCATGCATGTTCATGAGGTATACTTCTCCTTATCCTATTTTCATATTTAAATGAAAACAAATTGGCTCATTTACCGGGAGACTCTCAGCTTGATAGAGATTGAAAAAGTGTGTGTGTGTGCACATGCATGTGTGTGTGGAGTGTTGTATTTGTTTTCCCTCAAAGGGTTAGGAAAGTATGGATTGAATGGATCGTTCAGAAAGAAAGACATTTTCAGAATGTCTTCAATCATCTGCACGAAACAGAGCCTGAAATAGCTCAGGGAAAAGCTCGCAGATAATACAGCAATCACGACAAAACTAAATCAACACGGTAGTTGGTTGCAAATATCACAGCATCGCATATTATTTCTACCTGCACAGAGAACTGCAACCAATTGTGGAATTGCTTCCTCCTGCCTGCGTTCATGGGTTTGGAGGAAGAGGATTGGAACATGGAGCGGGCCCCAGGTCGGGGAGGAGGGAGAGGCAGGTGCACGTGGATGGAAGGAAGCCCTTTCTACAGGGTGGAAGGAGAAGGAGAGGTGGGTCACCCTGAGCACGTCCTGTAGGAGGATGTAAAAGGCAGGAGCCCAAGTAGGGAGAGACCTTCTCCGCACTGCATATGATTCCCCCTTCAACATATTGTTCTTTTTTAATTCCCCGAGTAGTGCACAGACCCCTGATACAGGAGTGTAAAGAGTATGCTTCCTTTACCCCTCCCCGTCCAATCCCAATCCATAGCCCTTAGGTGTGTGTTCCTCAGAACCCTCCGTGCACCCCATGTCTGCTGCTGAGTCCGTCTGTCTCTGTCACCCATGTGGATATCTACTGCCTCCATGAGTAGTGTCTGCAGCAGTTATTAGCAAGGATCCCTCCCTCTTCCCCAAAGCTCTGAGTTGGGTTCCAGCTTCTATATCCACCTCTTCAGGCTCTCCTGCCTCACCCCATGGTCCTCCTCCAACTGCCACGCTGGGTCCTCCTCATACAAGTGACCTCTAAAGGGGGGGATAATCATGGCTGTCTCCTCATGGATTCCTCCAGCACCACAGCTCTACATAATGTTTACAGGAAGATGGCTGTCTTCTCAGTTGTCAGAGGGAGCTAAGCACTGGGTACCGGGGACTCCCAGAGAGCGGAGGTGAGGAAGGGTTGAAAACCACCTCTTGGGGACTATGCTCACCACCTGAGTGGTGGGATCATTTGTACCCCAAACCCCAGCATCATGCAATAAACCCTTTTAACAAACCTTCACACGTATTCCCTGAATCTAAAATAAAAGTTGAAATTATTTTTTAAAAAAAGAATATGACTCTCAAATATGTGCCTCCAGCCTGAAGCTGGACCACCAACCGCCCACCTGACACCTCCGTCTGAATCAGCCGTTCAAACTGGTTCAAAGCAGAGCCCTTGACTTTGCCTCTGCCAAGCCTGCTCCTCTCCCAGTTCCGCTTAGTAAAGTCATCACCATTTACCGGCCACATACTGGGAATCTTCTTTGGTTCCTCTCTTTTGTTGCCGCCATCTGATCCACCAGCAAATCCTGGGGGTTCTACCCTCAAAGTCCACCCAGAGCCTGCTGGCTTCTCACCACCCCACCCCTACTACAATGGTTCAAACACAACTCTACTTCCCCCAAACCACTGCAATGCCCACTGGACGGCTCTCCTTGCTTCAAACCACCCAGAAGCAGTGATTTTTGGAATAGACAGACTGAGCTTTTAAAAATCAAAGCAGGGATGCATGCCCCTGCTTCAAGCCCTCCAACAGCTCCCTGTCTTCTCAGAATAAAACCCAGTGGTGCTGCGTGGACCACCAATCCCATCCTTGGCCCTGTTTCCTGGCATGGCTCCAGCAGCACTGACTCCCAGGGAAGAGATTCTGTTTTGTTCGTTGCTGTATCCCAAATGGGTAGCAGACTCATATTATCGCTCTCTCGTGCTGTCTTTACACACACACAAACACACACACACACACACACACGCACGCACCCAGACACATTTGTTAATTACATGAATTAATTTTTATTTTACTTTTCAAACAACTGTCATTTCGATTTTTTTAAATTTTGTTATGCAATATCCATCTCTTTATAACTGTTGCATAGTTTTCTATGGATTTACTATAATTTATTTACTCTTTAATGATACAAAATTGTGTTGGTCTATTTTCATTAGGATGATTAACAAATAAAGCGAAGGAATTGAGGAGAGAAGTCCAGATCCTTATGTCGGGAGCCCAAGAAAGAGTTTCAGGGTGCCTGGAGTCCCCATAGTGTAAGCGAGACTGCCTAGGTGCTTGAATATGGAAATGCTTGGTTCTGGGGAACACTGGTTTTCACCCTTCTGAAAGTTATAGATCACTGGATCAGGATACTCACTTAAATTAACCCAGGCTAGCCGCTGTGCTGACCCTGCCGACCCCTAGCCAGGAAAACGATCTCATTAAGGAGAAAGCTGCTGTCCGTTCAGAGGCTTTGCAGCAATGTGTTCTGGGTGAAGGTGTTGGAGCCTGGGTGGGGAGACCTGCTCCTACCTCCTAATGATCTACAGCAGCCTGCAGACCTCTGCAGGCCTCCATGCCCCTTCTGACTACGGGCTCAAGGAGATCTGGCTACCTCCAGATAGCACATGGGAAATGCCTTTATAACAGCAAATTGCCATCAAGTGGAACTTGCTGTTTTGTTTTTCTGACTTCCCAATTGCTCTGTCTCTTAATCCCATACTAAGGACGGGGTAAAAAGGGATGAAGGAAAAATGTAAAACGAGGCCACAGTGAGATGACGTTGATGACAGTAGCGATCAGCTCTTTAAGATGCAAAAAGTCTCCTAAAATTCTTCCCGACCAGAGCAGATGCCTCCCAGCCCCTTGCCATTGCAGAAGGTTGTGTGAACTGTGCTGTTCGGGCTGCTTTCTGGCTCTTCTGCATGCACCACAAGTTCTTGCTATAGCCCTGGCATCTCTCAAAGCAGCAGGAAGGAATACGACTGCCTGCAGTTGGGGGAAAAGGAGGTGATGTTCCATACAAAGCCTTGAGCCACAGATCCCCCAACTGGCCCTTTAGGAGCAGGTCATACTCACTGGCCGGTCGAGCAGAAGGCCCTGCCCATCCACTCCCTGCCAGCTACTCAGGGGTCTGACCACAGCTGAGTCCTGGCTTTCACCCCACACTTAAGAATATGGGTGGCATCCAATTCTCCAGCCCACCGTCGAATATCTCAAGGAAGTTTCTTGACAGATGAGTAGTGACTTTGAGGCTTTGAGGCAGAAAGATACAGCAAGCAGTCAAATGTGAAGATGTGTTTTGATTATATGTTAAAGTTAATATTGTGTTATAAATCTAACGTAGCATAATGATCAAAGGCACGGACTTAAAGCCAGGTAGCCTGAGTAAGGATCCTATCTCCACTCTGATTATCTGTGCTCTCAGAGGAATTTTCAAATCTATCTGTGCTTGAGTTTCTTCACCTATAAAATGTCAATAAGAAAACCAGGAAGTGGGCCTTTATGAGACACAGAGTCTGCTGGCACCTTGATCTTGGGTTTTCCAGCCTCCAGAACAGTGAGCAATAAATTTCTGGTTTTTTTTTTTTTTTTTTTTGGAGATGGAGTCTTGCTCTTGTTGCCCAGGCTGGAGTGCAATGGCATGATCTCAGCTCACTGCAACCTCCACCTCCTGGGTTCAAGCGATTCTCCTGCATCAGCCCCCCAAGTAGCTGGGATTACAGGCGCCTGCCACCATGCCCAGCTAAGTTTTGTATTTTTAGCAGAGACGGGGTTTCGCCATGTTGGCCAGGCTGATCTCGAACTCCTGACCTCACGATCCGCTCACCTCAGACTCCCAAAGTGCTGGGATTACAGGCATGAGCCACCGCACCCAGCAAAATTTCTGATTTTTTAGGCTACCTAAGCTAAGACAGATAGCAACTCTCAGTGGTGGAGGTTGCGAGCAGTTATCCCTTCTCTGTAACAGCAGAGTTGTGGCCTGGCAGGTGCTGGCCAGCTACGTCAGGTTTCCCAGTACCCCCTGAAGCATGTCCTCTCCCAGGGAATATGAGTGCAAGTGACTTGTGTCATGTCCAAGCTGGGCCTGAAAAGAGCTAGCATGCTACCTCGACACCCTTGTTCTCTGTTTCTGATGGCTTCAGCAGCAGTGACCAGAGTGACTTTGCAAGCCACCTATAAACAATGGCCATCAGCTTAACCTGGTTGCCTTCCAACTTGGGACAATGAAATCTTCACATAAAAGAAAAGTAATCTTCAAACTGCTTAGAGCCACTGCACTGTTGAGTCACTTTCTTAAAGCAGTTATTGTTATCCTCACTAAAACCCGACAGAGGTATTGAGAGCATTCAGTGAGTGAGTAAACACAAAGGACATAGAGTCCACACTGTATGTGTGGTCGCTAATGGCAGTGATGCAGAAAATAATAAAACATTATCGTGTAATTAGGAAGGAAATGCTTGTGTAAAAAATCACATGGCGTATTTCAAAGCTATGTAGCAATGAGGTTTGCATGCTGTGGAGTTTTCTATAATCTGGCGCATTGTGCAAGGCCATCGTCCAGGTAATCTGGAGTTGACTGGCCATACAAAATAGAAAAGCACACTGTGTTAGGTCATTCTTGCATTGCTATAAACACCGGAGACTGAGTAATTTCTAAAGAAAAGAGGTTTAATTGGCTCATGGTTCTGCAGGCTGTACGGGAAGCATGGTGCTAACATCTGCTCAGCTTCTGGGAGGCCTCGGGAAGCTTCCAGTCACACTGGAAGATGAAGGGGGAGTAGGCGTGTCACATGACCAGAGCAGGAGCAAGAGGGGTGGGAGAGGTGCTACACACTTTTAAATGACCAGATCTTGTGAGAATTCCCTCAGTATCGCAAAGACAGCACCAACAGGATGGTGCTAAACCATTCATGAGAATTCCGCCCCCATGATCCAATCAATTCCCACCAGGTCCCACTTCCAGCACTGGGACTTACACTTCAATAGGAGATTTGAGTGGAGAAACAGAGCCAAACCATATCACATACGAAATCATAGATGGTATTGCTGGTTAGAAGAATTCTTTATCATGAGTAAAACAGTGTATGTTGCTCAGAGAGTTCTCTTTTTTTTTTTTTTTTTTTTTTTTTTTTTTTTTTTTTGAGACGGAGTCTCGCTCTGCCGCCCAGGCTGGAGTGCAGTGGCCGGGTCTCAGCTCACTGCAAGCTCCGCCTCCTGAGTTCACGCCATTCTCCTGCCTCAGCCTCCCAAGCAGCTGGGACTACAGGCACCCGCCATGTCGCCCGGCTAGTTTTTTGTATTTTTTAGTAGAGACGGGGTTTCACCATGTTAGCCAGGATGGTCTCGATCTCCTGACCTCGTGATCCGCCCGTCTCGGCCTCCCAAAGTGCTGGGATTACAGGCTTGAGCCACCGCACCCGGCCAAGAGAGTTCTCAAGAAGATGATTAGAATCTTGTGTCAAAGGGACAGGAACGGCCGGACACGGTGACTCACGTCTGGAATCCCAGCACTTTTAGAGGCCGAGGCCAGGAGTTTGAGACCAGCTGGGCAACATGGCGAAACCCCATCTCTACCAAAACTACAAAAATTAGCTGGGTGTCTGTAATCCCAGTTTCTCGGGAGGCTGGGGCAGGAGAATCACTTGAACCTAGAAGGCAGAGGTCGCAGTGAGCCTAGATTGTGCCACTGCACTCCAGCCTGGGCAACAGAGTGAGACTCTGTCTCAAAAAAAACAGAACAGAAATGGAAATGACCATGACTATGAGCACGCTGGTTGATTTTTTCCATACCTAGAAATGCATGTGTAGAAGATGGACACACCAGCCCCTTCTAATTTGATGGTGGTGTTTCTTTGTGTGTTGTTTTCTGGGTTTTTCTGCTGTTCCATTGACCCTTTGATTAGTGCATTTGCAGAACATCTGGGAGCCTGTGGCCACTGTAGAGCACACAGCCTCCACAGCTGTCACCCTGGGATGCGCCCTCCCCTGTGCCTGGTTACTGGAAAGAGGAGGAATGCCACAGGCAGAGGGCAGCGGGGAGAAGTCTGCCCCAGAGCGACAACACATGGACTGCAGAACGATGGAGTTGCCAGGGGCTTTTCGTTTTCATAAGTGCAAGGCATTGCTCCAGCTTAGCTGCATGACAGCCTATGCAGGGATAGTTGCCTCTGCTGTCAGTCAACACTCACAGACATGTGGCGCCCACACAGGGCCACTGTGGTCAGCTGCATTGATCCTTACTTTGGACAAGAATAGCAATTGCCAGAACTATTTCTAGCTCCTGGCTGGGAACACTGACAAGGAACTCCTACTCTCCAGCCATGGAACTGAGCTAGAGACAGACAGCTCGGGGACCGAACCCGAGGAGGCAGGAGGACGGCCGTGCCCTTTCTTCCTAATTGCATGATGATGCTCAACATCTGGAAAGTGCTCTGACTCAGGGCAGCAAAGTAATCCTGTCTGAGTATGAAGTGAGACAAAGTCCCCCATGGGCAGGCAGCTATGGGGGAGACAGGGTGGCCTTTGGGACTGTGAGTCCTACGTATGAGCCTTTCTGGGCAGTTTGTTTCCTGTGTGTGAGAGACAGAGAGAGAGAAAGAGAGAGAGAGAGAGAGCGACGTGAACACTAAGTTCTATCAAAGGAAATCATAAAATGTGAAAATTAATTTTTCCCTCCAAGAGAGAAGCTTTGGGGTTTATGACTCGTAGGAATGGTGTAATATGCAAGAAGGAGTCCGTGCTAGCACTGGCCTTGGAGCTCAGGAAGGAGCTGTGAGAATCGCAACGTGCCCCACAGGTATCTGAGAGGTGTCGGAGAGTCAGTGTAGCATCAGGGCCACGAGCAAGGCCCTGATACAGAGGCGCAGAAGTGGGTCTGGGTCCTGAGACCTGGGGCAGGAGGTACAGATGGGGGAGTTGGCAGCAAGATGAGAACTTGGTGGGAGCCCAATTGCTTGACTGAGCCACAGGGCAGGGCAGGATGCGTGGGACACTGAGTCCCCAGCCTCTAAGCTGGGAGCTCCTCAAGTGTTCCTCGACTCAGGCCGGTGAAAGCCACAGGCTGCACTGCAGGTGCAGGTCAGCGGGAGGTGCGAGGACAGGGCTAGAGGGAGGGTGACTGGCAGGTTCCATGTGAGATCTACAGTGTCAGTCTGGACACTCGGTGTGGATAAAACCCAGCAAAGCGTCAGGTCGTCATTACTCACGCGTGGGTTTTCCGATGGGCCCCCCCCGGTACCCAGCTTCCCATATGCTTCTGACAGCACGTTGCATAAAGCCATTGGAAGCAGTGCCCTGGTTTGTGGTTCCAACAAGAACTGGTTTCCCCAAAAGTAGGTCAAGAGCTCCTGAGAAACTTGCGGACTCTGACTTCGATTTTTCCATCTTCAAGTTGAAAGAATAAGTTCATTGCAAGAAAAAAAATTTTTGATTTTTTTTCTTCTTTTTTTGAAATTTGAAACATAGTTGACATGATGGGAAATAAAAACTGACAAAGTCAGGGAAACCCCAGTTGTGGCCTAGCAAGCCCCTAGCCACCGTTTGGCCAGACCCCATGGCCATGGCTGGTTCTTCGGCTGCAGTGGGGCAGGGGCCTCCCTGGATACAGAGAAGACTGTGAGACCTAATGAGCAGGTGAGTGCCTCTATGGGCTGCCACCCTGCTCCCAATCCCACTTATCATGGCCACAGTGAATCTGTCATTGAAACGGACTTTCCACACCAGTCACAAGAACAGTCTGTTATCTCAGTGAACGTCAGACACCTCCTGGAAAATTGCGCAGGTTTCTTTATGTCTCTTTGCTAGAAGGAGGAAATGAGGAAACTCCAGCGAGAAAGAAGTCATCATTTTTTCAATAATCACACATAACGTGAGTAGGAGCCACCCAGAAAGCTGAGATCTTTAAGAACTGGGAACACATCTGACATCTTTTGCATCCTGGGCAGTGTTTATACCAGGACCTTGTCCAGCGTCAGTTCTCAATGAATGGCTGTTGAATAAATGAGTGAGTGAACAAGGCGTGAGTCTTCCTACTCTGGCATCACAGTGTCCACCTGGGAGGCTCTGCAGGCTGAGGTTAGGAGTATAGCACAGAGGGGAGTAACCCCAGCCTGGCTCTCACCACCCTCCGTGGGCACCTGCTCGCATTGCCTGACTAGCATCTGCTATGCCTTCTTTTCACAATGGTACCTGGATTTTCACTGATGTTCTCTCTCTTTCCCTTCCTCAACTCATCTGATTCAGGTGGACCTGATGGCCCAGGCTCCAGTGGACATGCGGCCTAACCTGGAAAATCATAGAATCAAGTGAATGACTTATCATGCTTTGGATTCTGGAGGCAAAAATCCCATCAAAAACTAAGCTAAGGACATGAATAGACAATTCTCAAAAGACGATATACAAATGGCCAGCAAACATATGAAAAAAAGCTCAGCATCACTAATGAAGAGGGAAATGCAAATCAAAACCACAATGTGATGCCACCTGACTCCTGCAAGAATGACCATAATCAAAAAATCAAAAACAGTAGATGTTGGCGTGGATGTGGTGATCAGGGAACACTTCTACCCTGCTGGTGGGAATGTAAACTAGTGCAGCCACTGTGGAAAATGGTGTGGAGATTCCTTAAAGAACTAAAAGTAGAATTACTATTTGATCCAGCGATCCCACTACTGGGTATCTACCCAGAGGAAAAGAAGTCATTATATGAAAAAGATACTTACACACGCATGTGTATAGCAGCACAATTTACAGTTGCAAAAATATGGAACAAATCAAATGCCCATCAATCAACAAGTGGATAAAGAAACGGTGGTGTGTATATATACATATATATGTATACATACACACATACATATGATGGAATACTATGCAGTCATAAAAAGGAATGAATTAATGGCTTTACCTGGATGAGACTGGAAACTATTATTCTAAGTGAAGTAACTTGGGAATGGAAAACCAAACATCGTGTGTTCTCACTGATATGTGGGAGCTAAGCTATGAGGATGCAAAAGCATAAGAATGATAGAATGGACTTTGGAGACTTGTGGGGAAGGGTGGAGGGTAGCGAGAGATAAAAGACTACAAGTAGGGTGCAATGTATACTGCTCCGGTGATGAGTGCACCAAAATCTCACAAATCGCCATTAAAAACTTACTCATCTAGCCAAATACCACTTGTACTCCAACAACTTATGGAAAAAGTAAAATAAAAAAAAAAAAAGACCAGGCACAGTGGCTCATGCCTGTAATCCCAGCATTTTGGGAGGCCAAGACAGGTGGATCACCTGAGGTCAGGAGTTCAAGACCAGCCTGGCCAACATGGTGAAACCCTGTCTCCACTAAAAATACAAAAATTTAGATGGGCATGGTGGCAGGAGCCTGTAATCCCAGCTACTCGGGAGGCTGAGGCATGAGAATCATTTGAACCTGCAAGGCGGAGGTTTCAGTGAGCCGAGATCATACCATTGCACTCCAGTCCAGGCAACAAGAGGGGGGGGAAAAAAGAGAGAGAGAGAGAAAGAAAAGTAAGCTAAGAGATGCCAAATAAATAAACATATAGCAGCTATAATCTCAACACCCTAAATAAACAGTTAACATTTTAGTGGATTCAGAAAGAAAAAGAAAAGAAGGAAGGAAGGAAGGAAGGAAGGAAGGAAGGAAGGAAGGAAGGAAGGAGGAAGGAAGGAAGGAAATGATTTTATCCAAGTAAGCCCAGTGGCAATATTCACAATCAACTGCCTTCAGTGGCCTGGTCTCTCCTTGAAAATGCTGGCAGATGACTGTGGTCAGGTTACCTTGTCCTTTGGCATCAGAGAACACATATACAGATGACTAATTGGAAAAAAATTAGATTCCATCTTAGGCCAATAAAACTTCAACAGGAACAAGCACCCCTTCGATCTGATGGCTGGACCCAGCTCAGCTACAGTGAGATGCATTTCTAAGTTTGCAAAGAATCAGAGTGGAATTTATAATGCAGCTTGGGAGCTCATCTTTCCAACACCTATATTAATGCAAGCAAAAGGAAAAAAGCCTCATCCACAGCTTGTCAACGTGCCGACTTTGGAATGAGGTTCTCAGAATGTCTGTGATTTTTTTTGCCTTGAGTCTCTTCATTTCTGACCAGGTCCTAAACTTTTGGCTGGGGCAGTGTCAACAGTTGAATTCAGTTCCCTCCCAACTGGACTTGGTCTCTGTTGGCTGTGTGGTCTGAAAGACCTTCACAAATGACCATGCAGGGATGTGGTCATCTGCATTTGTCTATAAGAACTTGTCGGCCGGGCGCAGTGGCTCAAGCCTGTAATCCCAGCACTTTGGGAGGCCGAGACGGGCGGATCACAAGGTCAGGAGATCGAGACCATCCTGGCTAACCCGGTGAAACCCCGTCTCTACTAAAAAATACAAAAAACTAGCTGGGCGAGGTGGCGGGCGCCTGTAGTCCCAGCTACTTGGGAGGCTGAGGCAGGAGAATAGCATGAACCTGGGAGGCAGAGCTTGCAGTGAGCTGAGATCCTGCCACTGCAGTCCAGCCTGGGCGACAGAGCGAGACTCCCTCTCAAAAAAAAAAAAAAAAGAACTTGCCAAGGTTGACCACTCTCAGAGGCAGGACCAGGCACCAAGCCAGGCCCATCAGAGTCTCAGCTCGGTCTACCAGGAGCTGCTTTTGTTCCAGGGCAATGTGGGGACCTGGGCAGCTTCTCCGCTAGGCTGCATGGAAGGACGATGGGGTCATCTTCTGAAACGAGCCCTGGTTTCAACAAAAACTTGTGTGATGCATCGAAGCCACTTAAGGACCACATGAGCTTGTCATGTGACTGTTACAGAAAGGCAACCTGATGTGGGGATGGGATGCTCTGCACTCCTGGGCTTGGGCATGGTGAGAAGGACCTTGTGACAGTCACCTCAGTGTGCGGTCACCTCAGTGTGCGGTCTCCACAGAGGGGATTCCACCCTAAGGGGGCCTCAGATAGCAGAAAACAATAGACACTATTTTCACTCCTAGGAAATGTTTCAAAAATGAACATGGATGCAGAAGTGGGTTCTATCATTCTTGGCGGAGAGCCAGTCTTTTGGATTTGCCAAACTCACGGGTAAAACATTGCCAGTTTGGGTCTCACAGATATTCATGGAAACCAAAAGATGATACAATTTGGGATTTTCCCCAGTAATTTCTTTCTTCTTTTATCACTCAGGAAGTTCTTCCGTGTGTGTGTGTGTGTGAGAGAGAGAGAGAGAGAGAGAAAGAGAGAGATCGAGTCTTACTCTGTCACCCATGCTGGAGTGCAGTGGCGTGATCTTGGCTCACTGTAACCTCCACCTCCCGGGTTCAAGCAGTTCTCCTGCCTCAGAATCCCAAGTAGCTGGGACTACAGGCATGTGTCACCACACCCAACTAATTTTTCTTTTTTTTTTTTTTTTTGTATTCTTAGTAGAGACCGGGTTTCACCATGTTGGCCAGGCTGATCTTGAACTCCTGACCTCAAATGATCCACCTGCCTCGGCCTCCCAAAGTGCTGGAATTACAGGTGTGAGCCGCCGCGCTGGGTCTTGGAAGTTCTCTTTATACCAATATTAGTCTGCATTTGAAATGAGGTGGGGGTTGGGGGCGGTGAGGGTGCCAGAGTGTCACGGCTTAACCATTGACAAAGCAAAGAGCTCACCAGGATTCTGACTTCCAGGCTGTCCAGCTCCACCAAGGACATGGCCCCACACCCTGCACACATCATTTGTGCTCAGAAGAGATGTGATGGGTAGATGATGGCAGGCTCCTCCCCTTCCCAGGGAGAAAACCCGGAACAGTGCATGATGATGGCTATAACTCTGGAGTACACAAAGTTGACACCTGCTTTTCTTTCATTCCAAATGTCCCTTTCAAAAAGCAGTTTCTTCTCTATGAAGCCTTTTTAACTTAGTCAAAGGAATTCTAAGAACCAATCGCTGTCTGTACACCCTTCCCTATAATCTTGTCCCCCAACCCCACGCCGTGCTTTATTCCAGAGAGTATTTAAACCAGCTGTCACCCTTAGCTCCTTTCCATAATTGTGACCGGCTCTACATGACTGGTGCTGATAAGTGAGTCAGGGCTTGTCACACGCTGCTTTCGAGAGCACTAGCAGAAGACACAGGGCAGTGTTTGCTGCCCCGGCATGGGTGACCGCCTGAAGGACAGAGAGAGATGGAGTGAGCACTCTCCAGGCAGAGGACAGAAACGTGAACATACCATGCACAGGCTCCTGGGGAGGTGTGGGGGAAGTCTCAGGATAACTGCGCATCTCTGTGCTGTCGGGTTGCCCATTATGTAGCCACACACATGCTGCAAAGCCTGCCTTTGCTTCCTCTGACTCTATTCTCTGAGCCATAGGAGAGCTTCTGCCCACCCTTCCACTTCCAGGGAAAGGTGAAGCCCTCCATGAAGGCGCAGCTCTGAAGATGCTCAGAAGATGCCACTCCCAAGACCTGCTGGAGGCACAGAGCCAGGGGACTACAGTGCTCTGAGGGATTCACAGAAATGTTTTCATTTTAATTTGCTTCAATTAAGAATAAAAAATGAGCATCACAGTAATGAATACAAAATAATACATTCTGCCTGGATTATATTTGTCTTTGTACCAACTCTGTCATAAAGTGGAATTTTTAATCATGTTTTATGGAGGAAGGGCCCACAAAGGCAAAAGTTGCCAGGGGCTCCTGAAAGCCATCTGAGGCGGTGAGGACCCAGACTGTCCTGACAACGGGAAATCCTCAGGGTCTGGAAAGCCACAGCGTGGAAGTGCCTTGTCCCCTCTTCACTCCCTCGCATGTGCCCAAGGACACAATGTGTACCTGAGACAGTGGCGGGACAGCCTGCTCCACTGAGGGCACGTTGAGGGGAAGAGGCACGGACCCCATATCAAATGTCCAGAGAAGCCTGTGGAGCACCGTGGGAGCCCTGACCTCACATGTGCAGAGGCACCCGGGACCAGGCTGGGATTGCATGGACGAACTTGCCCCTAGTCCTCATGCTCATCCCGCCCTCCTCTGGGTGACATTGTTGAGCACCTACTCTGCACACGACGAGAAGGACCCCTGTCCTCTAGGGCCTCCCTGCTGGGGCGGGACAGAGCAGCACGCAGGCCAGGACCAAGCCCTGTGATGCAAGCAACCAGGACAGGCCCAAGACCTAAGCGCAGGGGCAGGAACTTTCCAGAGAACAGCCCCCAGGGCCCAAGGCGAAAAGGAGCATAAGAGTGATGCAACTGGGTTTGTACTTTAGAGCCATCACTGTGTGGCCTGCCGAGAATCTATTGCAAGGGGACAAAACTGGAAGCAGGAAGGCAATTAGAAAACCAGCAGTAGGCCAGGTGCGGTGGCTCACACCTGTAATCCCAGCACTTTGGGAGACCAGGGTGGGCGGATCACCTGAGGTCAGGAGTGTGAGAACAGCCTGGCCAACATTGCAACACCCCGTCTCTACTAAAAATACAAAAATTAGCTGGATGTGATGGCTCGTACCTGTAGTCCCATCTACTCTGGAGGCTGAGGCAGGAGAATCACTTGAACTCGGGAGGTGGAGGATGCAGTGAGCTGAGATTGTACCACTGCACTCCAGCCTGGGTAACAGAGTGAGACTCTGTCAAAGGGAAGGGAAGGGAAGGGAAGGGAAGGAAGGGAAGGGGAGGGGAGGGGAGGGGAGGGGAGGGGAGGGGAGGGAAGGGGGGAGGGGAGAGAGAGGAAAGAAAGAAAGAAAGAAAGAGAGAGGGAGGGAGGGAGGGAGGAAGGAAGAAAGGAAGGAAGGAGGAGGGAGGGAGGAGGAAGGAAGGGAGGAAAGGGGGAAAGGAAGGAGGAAAGGAGGAAGGGAGGGAGGGAGGAAGGTGAAGGAAGAAAGGAGGAAAGGAAGGAGGAAAAGAGGAAAAGAGGGACGAAGGGAGGAAGGGGAAGGAAGGAAGGAGAAAGAAAGAAGGAAAGAAAGAAAGAGAGACAGAGAGAGAGACAGAGAAAGAAAGAAAGAAAGAAAGAAAGAAAGAAAGAAAGAAAGAAAGAAAGAAAGAAAGAAAGAAAGAAAGAAAGAAAAAAAGAAAATGAACCAGCACTAAAGCAGGAAGAACTGGGGATGGAGTGGGTTTGGAGGTGTGGGGCTGGTGAGGAGCCAAGGACCCAGGGAGATGTGCCTGAGATCTCAGCCCCAGGACAGGACTCAGACTCCTGGGCCATCAGGAGGATGTGGCCCCTCCTGGAAGGCACAGGGAGGCAGGGGGGTGGGAAGGGGTGGGGAGGGATTGAGGGGTAGGCTCCACCTGGGGAGCTTCTCGCAAGCGAAGGCTCTGGGGGTGCTTACCTGGTCCCCTTATTGCTGGAAGCGCTCAGAATGGATCTTCTGGGCTCTGATCACATGCGACTTTTTTTTTTTTTGAGATGAAGTTTCACTCTTGTTGCCCAGGCTGGAGTGCATTGGTGAGCTCTCGGCTCACTGGAACCTCCACCTCCCGGGTTCAAGCAATTATCCTGCCTTAACCTTCTAAGTAGCTGAGATTACAGACACCTGCCACCATGACCGGCTGATTTTTATATTTTTAGTAGCGACGGGATTTCATCATGTTGGTCAGGCTGGTCTCAGGTGATCCTCCCAAAGTGCTGGGATTACAGGTGTGAGCCACCGCGCCCGGCCACATAGGGCTTTTTTACCATGTGTTGAGAGGGAGTTTGCACACAATGGCTTCCCAAGCCCCTCTACAGAAAGTTTGATCCTAAGACCACCAGGAGAAGCAGTGGGCTTCCTGCAGGAAGGCCGTCCCAGGATTTCCCCCAGGGCTGGCGGGCCCAGCACCTCAGGCCTTAGCCCCCACACCCACTGCCTGCCCTGCAGCCATCTGGCCCCAGGCTAGAAAGTGCTGGGCTCCCAGTGCAGTACCCACAGAGCCCATGGGGCATGAGGAGGGCAGGAAAGGGGGCAGGGTGGGAAGCAGTGGGCACCGAGCTGTGACAGAAAGGGGAGTGGCTGGGAAGGTGGCAAGGAGACTTGTTTTCCAGTGCTGGTAACCTTGTGCAACCTTGGGCAAGCCACTGCCCCTTTCTGAGCCTCTGTCCTCAACTCCTGCAGGAGGGAAGATTGTCCTGGTCCCCTGAGCCTGCAGCAGGCAGATACTCAGAGTCTAGGGGAGCCTGGACCACAGCATTCACAGGCTCTCACATCTACATCTGTGTCCTCCAGCACAGAGCTTCCTGGCTGTGGGGTGAAGGCTCCTCCCCTAACCTGCCTCACCGCTATCCCAACCATCTGGCACACAGGACCCTACAGCCTCAGTGGGTCTTGACTTCAGCCAGACCCTCCCATTGCCAGGTGGGGAGCCCCGGCTTCCAGCCCCAGCCTCCCTCCCAGCACAGCCATCTCGAGGGCGCAGGCCCAGAGGGGTGGCTCGGTGCCGTCTAAATGCCTGCAGAATTAGCAGAACCCGCACCTCGGCCACCTTCCCTGCCTCTCATCACATGTTTCCATATTCTAGGAGCTGCCGTGGAGATGAAACCAGCATCCCCCGGGCCCTGTGTCCAAAGCCCATGGGCTTTTCTTTTCTTTTTTTTTTTTTCTTTTTTTTTGAGACAGCGTCTCACTCTGTCACTCAGGCTAGAGTGCAGTGGCACGATCTCAGCTCACTGCAACCTCTGCCTCCTGGATTCAAGCAATTCTCCTACCTCAGCCTCCCAGGTAGTTGGGATTACAGGCATGAGCCACCACATGCAGCTAATTTTTGTATTTTTAATAGAGGCAGGGTTTCACTATGTTGGCCAGACTGGTCTCGAACCCCTGATCTCAGGTGATCCATCCACCTTGGCGTCCCAAAGTTCTGGGATTGCAGGCATGAGTCACCGTGCCCAGCCACTTTTCTTACTTTGTAAACAAGACTCCCACCTTGGCAGTGTGAGCTTTCAGGCTGGGCTCCCCACCCTGGGGCAGAGGGGGCTGCCCTCCGTACAGGGGGGCCTGTGCCTTCCTCCACGCATGGAGGTAACAAGACTCAGAATTAACTGTCGTGGTCTAAAGAAGTCCTCCACACAGGCAATGGCCCAGAGATGTTGCCATGGTAAAGGGGGCATCCAGAGAGCAATGGGTGCTCCAGGAATTGCCAGCATTGAGACGGATGCTAGTGCCCGTGCTGGCAGGGCACACACGACACACCCAACTTCATTCGGCGCCACCAGCACAAGGGAGCTAAGGCCCTCCGGACTCGCAAATATACTTTATGTGCTCGAGGTTCCAAGGCCACCGTGAGGATTCTCAGGGCTGTTGCTTATTTGTGAACTTAGGAGACAGGAGAAGGAACAAACAGAACGTAGTGCTTGGCAGCTGTCTTCTGATACATGAAATTACATTGCCCAGCTCCAAGAGAGCAGAGGAGAAAGGCAGAGGCCCTCGCACCTAGGAATGTATTGTCCGTTGGGGAGACGAGGGGAAAGAAGCTTTAATGCCAAGTGGCGGGTGAAGTCTTGAGCAGTGCGGACCTGGGTCCTCGTGGGGTCAGCACATCGCCTGGTAATTCTCTCCACCTGCTCCTGCCAGACTGATCCAGCCACCCGTGTGTCCCACAGGCTGATTGACGACTGCCTGTATAGTCACCAGCTGATAATTTTATTGAGATCACCTTCACATAGGAAGGCATACCATCCCCATTTTCCATGAGGGGAGACTGAAGTTCAGGAAATCCAGGTAACCCCATACAGTCAGGGAGCAGGACCCAGATCCACAATCAGGCTCATCCGATTCCTAAGCCCAGGAGGCATGGGAGATAAGACTGGCATGAAGAACTTGGTCTCAGAGAAGGCAGGATTTAGTGGGCACACAGGCGATGAATATTCCAAGCAAGAAGATAAAGCAAGGAAATGGTTTAAAGAATTCAATTCCTCATGACAAACGTTTTGCCATTTGTTTGAGTCAAGTTGGGTAATCTCTGTTCTAGACTTATTTCTGCTACTGAAATTCCCTGGATCGCTTAACTTCTCTGAAATTTAATTCCCTCCCTTGCAAAATGGGACATGCTTACGCCACAGAGACGTTGCCACGAAGGCATTTTCAGGGGGTTAAGACACCGCCTAAGTACAGGATGTCATTGTTGGAGAGATTAAGGGTGACTAATGAGTTATGAGCAATTTGTGTGGGAGCTGACCCGGAGCTGCTCAGAAAGAGGGTGCATGGAAAAGCCTCTGCGGACGCTGCTCCCCTCCCTGGTGTATTGCAAGCTCATTATCCATCCTCTTCCTCAAAGAGGTTTCTTCTGGCTGCGGAAGGATGCACAGACCCCAGGCACGGATCCCTGGTGGATCGCGCCCTCGCGTGGCCGCTTCCTTGCATGACAGCTCGGCCTGCAGGTGTCGGGTTAGTGGAGGATGATTCCAGAGCTGGAGGCCCGCGCGTTGGGGGCAAAGGTTGTGACAGGGGCATGGACTGGCTAGGCAGCGTGCTCCCCAAGGCCGTGTCCACCTCAGCACCCACCCTGTGGCTCCCTGTCCCCTCCTTCTGCCGACCCCGGGACCTCAGTGCCCCCAAACTCTTGCTGCATGCGGCCCAGTGGGGCTCTGAGAGGAGAAAGAATTTTATTATTTCTCTTTCTCCCTCTGTGTTCACAGAATATAACTATTGTTTCTGTAAAATTATCCAAATAATGAAAAGAATACAAAACAGAAAGTTCAGAAAAAATTTACCCAATAGGCTACTACCCAAAAATAGATGTGCTAGGATTACAGGCATGAGCCACCGCACACAGCCTGATATTATTGTATTTATTCTTACAAATATTTCAAACATATGAAAAGTAGAGTGAATAATGAAACGGCCTTACAACTACTTTCAACAAATCTGAACATGCCCTTGGGTTGAGAAGCTTTTCTTCTTTTTTTAATAAAAATGTTCATGGAAAAGACACTAATTAATGGAGGTATACTTGTAGGCAGGATTTCCCAACCGGCCGGATTCTGTTCCAGGATGCTAGAACCTGGACATTCAACGTCTTTCCCCACAGTCCAGATAGGGCCAGCACCAGCTGGGCACAGGGCTCCCAAGCACTTTCCATTCATTGTCTCTTGTGCTTGTGGGTACCCAGAAGGTGCATATTATTGTCGTTCCTGCTGTGGGGAAATGAAGGCCTTGAGAGTAAAAGCTGTTTGCTCAGGTTGGAGAAATGGCATAGGGTCTACATGTAAGATCCCAGGTACTTATGCTGACAAAGAACAAAAAATCTGGATGGAGGAAGATTTCAAGAGTTAGTGACCTCAAAGCTCCATTATCTCAAGCAAAATGAGACGAAATTCTGTCCTATCTTCCTGACTTTCTTGAGAGAAGTTGGTTTGGGAAACTTCCTCTGCCATTGGAAGTGGGAATGAGAGAAACATCTTTCGGAAGATGATGGAAGCTCAGCCTGGCTGGGCCACCTGCGGGTGTCTCTAGAATTCAACATTTTGTAGTGAATCATACCATTACCATTCACTCAAGACCCACTGGGCCATGAATCCTGGATATTAACTATGAATGAGGGGTTTTTTAATTGAAAATTCAAAAATAATCACAGGAATAATTTAGTTTTTTTGCAATAACTACTGAGCTAAGAAGCAACAGTAAGTATGTGCCTCTTGAGAGCTTGGTGCTCAAAGACAGGGGGCAGGAGCTAAGGGTCAAGCTGAGGGTGGTCTGGCTGCCAGTCCTAATGGCACAGGGGCAGTGAGATGGGCCAGTCTGACACCACATACACTGGGACCCCCATACCTGCCACCTCCAGCCACAGCCTGCCTCCCACAGCTTTGCCCTGATCAACAGGGCCCCAAAGGACCTGTGTGAGAGTTCTATCAGTTAGGGTGCAGACCAGGCCCCTGGGTAAGTTCCACTCCCATTGGGGGTTACCTGGTCTCAGCTCCTCACCAGGACTCTGGCCCAACCCAACGCTGTCTTCCAGGCCCCTACCTGAACAGGCCAACTGCTCCTCTGCCTCAAACCTGCTCTCAGCCCACCTCCGCTGTTTCCTAACAGTGACCACGGCAAACAAGGTAATCGTTGTAGTCATACTGATAGTATGAAAACTTAGAAATTTGAACTTTAGGCTGGGCCTGGTGGCTCACGCCTGTAATCCCAGCACTTTGGGAGGCCAAGGTGGGTGGATCACTTGAGGTCAGGAGTTCCAGATCAGCCTGAGCAACATGGAGAAACCCTGTCTCTCCTAAAAATTAAAAAATTAGCTGGGCGTGGTGGCGCATGTCTGTAATCCCAGCTACTCGGGAGGTTGAGGCAGGAGAGTCGCTTGAATTCGGGAGGCAGAGGTTGTGGTGAGCCGAGATCATGCCATTGAACTCCAGCCTGGGCAACAAGAGCAAAACTCCATCTCAAAAAAATAAAAAGAAAAAGAAATCTGAACTTTAAACTGCAACAAATATCCAGACGATACAAAGAAACCATAGAGTGAGCACGAGCATTAATATTACAGCATTGTAGGGAGAAGTCAGGAAAACTTAGGCAAATAAAATAAACATCAGAAACTCAGGAAAATAAAACAAAACAAAAATTAGTTCAAAACAAAGATAAATGAAGGAAAAATAACAGTAAACACACAGCAAAGTGTTAAGGGTCTTTAATATACAGGAATGCCTCAATGTTAACAAATGGATAAAGAACAGGTAATTCTTCAAAAGACACACAAACCTCTGCCCAAGCCTCTGGACAAGTTGTAAAAGCTCCGTCCTCAACAAGAACAAAATCTGGGCCAGCCTTCAGGCTGCCGTTCTGTGCTGACTTTCCTGGGAGAAAGTATAACCTGGGTTTGTTTTTGTTTGTTTGTTTTACCTATCCTTATTCTTCAAAACTTACCTTAGAAGGCTCCTCGCTCTGGAAGCTGCTCCCGATCCCTCCAGGGTAAGCAGGCGCTCCTCCTAGGTGCCTCCACCGGACTTTGGCCCCTCCTCTCAGTACTCACTGTAGATTTCTCCCCACCGGGTCCAGAAGCTCAGCCAGGGCAGGATCCCCAGCACCAGAACATGTGTGTCATGCAGAAGACACTCAACAGATGTTTTTTTTAAAACATTGCATGTGTGCATGCATGAAGATGAATACAGTAAACGCATAATTTGCAACCATGAACCAACATTTTACTTGACTCACCGTGACACCTAGTGGTGACTAACCTCCATTGCAGACAAGACAAAATCAGCCATCACTGCGGTGGGTGCTTGTGTTTTCCTTCGTTCCTGCAAAGGGCCTTCTGAGCACCAACTATGTGCCATGTGCGGGGACCCTGTGCATGCAGAGGACTGTTGGGTGAGTTGGTCAGTCCCTGTCCTCCAGAGGTGTATGGGCAAGATACACCCACTGCCGCTCTCCACCACATAGCGTCAGCATTCAAGTTAATCTCACACCATGGTAGGGAGAAATAAAGGAAACTTAGGCCAACTGTGAAATCATTTGGAGAAATGAGAAAGGCAACCTCTGAGGGAGGTGGAAACTCTTCCTATTGCATGGAACTATCTCCTAACAACAGCCTGTTTGTCATCCCCTTTAAGGCTAACTCAGGTTCCAAGAACCGGAATATTGTCTCAATTTCACTCCTGCCTTCAGGAAAGATTGACAAAAGTCAACACCTAAAGCCACGATAGCTTCCCTGATTCCTCCACCTCTGCAGAGAAAGGAGGCTGGGGAGGGAGACACATCTAGTCCTGTCTTCAGCTTCTATTTTTTCCGGTCTCCTCTTCTCCTACCTCTCCAACCAGGTGGTAAAAAGTAAATCCTGACTGGACGGCCATTTGGGAAGCAAAATAGATTTCCTGGATTTCTTATACTAAAATCATAACAGAGCAAATGAAAATAGTATAAAGCCAGAATAAAACATAGGTGACTTTTTTTTTCTACCGGGCTTAGGTAAATTCTAGTTACTACCAGAAGCTATAATGGAAAATATGGAAACATTTAACTTTGTAACCCTTCTATATGGCAAAAAAATAAAAAATAAAAATAAACTAGTTGAAAACCAAGAAAAACGGAGGGAAAACAACAGTTGATACAGTTGTTTCATAAACAATAAATTTCAAAAAAAATAAAATGCTACTATTTTTAAGATGCAATGAACAGTCAGGCGCGGCTGCTCACGCCTGTAATCCCAGCACTTTGGGAGGCCGAGGCCGGTGGATCACGAGGTCAGGAGATCGAGACCATCCTGGCTAACATGGTGAAATCCCATCTCTACCAAAACTGCAAAAAATTAGCCCGGCGTGGTAGCAGGTGCCTGTAGTCCCAGCTACTCGGGAGGCTGAGGCAGGAGAATGGCATGAACCCGGGAGGCGGAGCTTGCAGTGAGCCGAGACGGTGCCACTGCACTCCAGCCTGGGCGACAGAGCCAGACTCCATCTCAAAAGAAAAAAAAAAAAAAAACAATGCAATAAACAGTTACAAGTCAATAAAAAATAAATGCCTCAATAAAAATGGGGAAAAAACAGGTAATTCTCCAAGAGACATACACATAGCAAGTTATATGAAAATTAAAATAAAATTGTTTGCTGAATTAATGAGGATTTAAAAACATGCAATACCTAACTAATGCTGACAAAAGTATTTGTGGTAAACTGGCACATTTCCAGAGAAAAATTTGGTAATAAATATCAAAACAGCAAATGCAGGCTGGGCATGGTGGCTCACGTTAATCCCAACACTTTGGGAGGCCGAGGAGGGAGGATCACCTGATGTCAGAAGTTTGAGACCAGTCTGCCCAACATGGTGAAACCCTGTCTCTACTAAAAATACAAAAATTTGGCCGGGCGCGGTGGCTCACGCCTGTAATCCCAGCACTTTGGGAGACAGAGGTGGGCAGATCACAAGGTCAGGAGATCGAGACCATCCTGGCTAACATGGTGAAACCCCAGTCTCTACTAAAAATACAAAAATTAGCCGGGCATGGTGGCGGGCGCCTGTGGTCCCAACTGTTCAGGAGGCTGAGGCAGGAGAATGGCGTGAACCCGGGAGGTAGAGTTTGCAGTGAGCCGAGATCGTGCCACTGCACTCCAGCCTGGGCGACAGAGCAAGACTCCATCTCAAAAAAAAATAGTAATAGAAAAACAAAAATTAGCTAGGCACGGTGGTGGGCACCTGTAATCTCAGCTACTCAAGAGGCTGAGGCAGGAGAATCACTTGAACCTGGGAGGCAGAGGTTGGCGTGAGCTGAGATTGCACCACTGCACTCCAGCCCGGGCAACAGAGTGAGACTCTGTCCCAAAAAAAAAAGAAAAAAATAGTAGATGCATATGTCTTTTACTCAGCAAGTCTGTTTCTAGAAATATATATTCTAGAAATATATTCTAAGAAAATAATTTGCCAAATGCATTCAGATACATGTTCATCAAAGCACGGCGTGTGTGTGTTTATATATGTATACATTTATACACACACGCACGTATTTATATATTATAGAAATAATTTGTCATTCATTAGTGTAAAAGAATAAGTTTTAGATGTGAGCCAAAATTATACTTGATTAATCATGTTATGATTAATCAATTCTGATAGGCTGATCATACAGAATACCAGATAGTCATTAGACATAGTAATGTAACTCTACATTTATTATCATAAAAAAATAGGCTCAGAATATACTGCTGAGCTTTGACAACAGCAACAAAAAAGCGCTATCTATAAATCCGCATAAAGATGGTGGTTTGAAAGGATATTCACCAAAACGTTAGCAGTGCTTTATCTGTGGGTGGCTGGATTTAGACTAACGTTTACTTTCTTTGTACATTTAAACAAATTTTATATGGCAAGAATGTGTTGTTTTAAAATGAGAAAAACATGAACTGTTTTCATTAAAAGAAAAAAATTGACCCTGCCTTTCAGATATGTCCAACTCAGCTATTACATTTGACTATTGAGGCAAAAAATACAGACACTGTATAACGTTCCTCATGAGAACAGCAGGAAAGCTACATTCTGAGAATCAAGGTGAGCTACGTGGTTCTTATTTTCCTTTGGAAAGATACAGTTCTTTCAAGTACCCCTAATAAGGTTGATGGCTCCTAAGAACGGTCTGTAACAATATACTGTATAAACACTCAAAACCTGAAAGGGGCCGTCCGCGGAGGCTTTGGGTTTTTTGTGTCACAGGCTCTGACGGAGCTTCCCTGCCTGGGGTAGACTGTTTCTGAGGCTCACATCTACAGTAAATGTAATTACACTTTAATGCTATTCATCGCATTCTGTCACTTTTTCCATTGCTCCTATTTTTAACGAGCACAATGGGAACATTTGTCCTCTGATTCACTGAGCGGTTTTAGGCCAGGAGTCTGGCTTTTAAAATGACAGTACCCTTAATCCTATCGCTGACGTTTCAAATGAAATAACAGCCTGTAATTAAAACAATGGCACACAGGCAGCCTCCGTGGGATAAGAATAGCAACTCAGCATGGAATTCAGGTAATGGGATTTATCAGCAGCTGTGCCAGGAGGCAGGGATGGAGAAGCAGGCTCTGGTCCTGGTGGTGTGGACTTTGCAAGTCACTTCAAAGTCCTGAGCGGCTGTCACTATGAATCAGACATGGGTTCTTGGAGCCCTTTCATATAGGCCTACCCAGCAGAGTGAACAAAGTCAGCCTGAGACTTCTGCTCCTCTGGAAGAACCCTGGGGTCCTCCTCATTCAAGCAATGCACATGGGACGTCCAAAGCTGTTGGGGCCATTGGGACCCCCATCAGAGCAAATGTCATGGAGAAGTGGGCTCTATGTCCTCTCCCCCTGAGTCTCAGCCAACTTGTGCCAGCTTCAACCTCTAGAGTGTAGTGGATGTCATGCTCTGTGATGTCCCAGGCTAGGTCACAAAAGGCCACATACCCTCTTGAGCTCTTCACTTGCTTACTCTTGGGACACTCCATCTTGGAATCTAGCTCCTGTGACATGCAGAACCAGAGACATGAGGAAGGGGTGTACAGGTGCGCCAGCCAACAATCCCAGCTAAGCTAAGCCTTCCAGCCACCTCAGCCTGGCTCCAGACATAGGAGGGATGACCCAGCCTCAGCCACCTGAGTATCTCCCAGCATTTTGTGTATGTGTTTATTTTGGTTTTTGTTTTGGGGAGTTTTTTTTTTTTTTTTTTGAGACAGGGTTTCCCTCTGTCACCCAGGCTGCAGTGCAGTGGCGTGATCTCAACTCTCTGCAGCCTCCATCTCCCAGATTCAAGAGATTCTCCTGCTTTAGCCTCCCAAGAAGCTGGGATTACAGGCATGCACCACCACGCCCTGCAGATTTTTTTTGTATTCTTAGTAGAGATGGGGTTTCATCATATTGGCCACACCAGTCTCGGGCGGATCCCCTGAGGCCAGAAGAGGACACCGCATGCTAGTGGCCTTCAAGAGCCTTCAGGAGCTCTTAGGGGCTGGATGTGTCTGCTTCTGTAAACATTCATACACACCCACTGGCACATCCTAATCAATAAAGTACAGTGCTTTGTGGCCTTCTAGCAGAAACTCTTTTTTCTAACTCACTTCCGCCACTTAAAAGTTTTTCCGGGAGCCATGGGGTCAGATCCTGATTGGAGTGCCATTAGATCATGTACAAATCACTTACAAAAGTCTCCTCCACTCTTGATACTTTTTTTTTTTTTTTTTTGAGACGGAGTCTCGCTCTGTCGCCCAGGCTGGAGTGCGGTGGCCGGATCTCAGCTCACTGCAAGCTCCGCCTCCCGAGTTTACGCCATTCTCCTGCCTCAGCCTCCCAAGTAGCTGGGACTACAGGCGCCCGCCACCTCGCCTGGCTAATTTTTTGTATTTTTTAGTAGAGACGGGGTTTCACCGTATTAGCCAGGATGGTCTCCATCTCCTGACCTCGTGATCCGCCCGTCTCGGCCTCCCAAAGTGCTGGGATTACAGGCTTGAGCCACCGCGCCCGGCCTCTAGATACTTAAAAATCCTTCCCACCGGGCGCAGTGGCTCACGCCTGTAATTCCAGCACTTTGGGAGGCTGAGGCGGGCGGATCACGAGGTCAGGAGATAGAGACCATGCTGGCTAACATGGTGAAACCCCATCTCTACTAAAAAACAAAAAATTAGCCAGGCATGGTGGCAGGCGCCTGTAGTCCCAGCTACTCGGGAGGCTGAGACAGGGGAATCACTTGAACCCGGGAGGCAGAGGTTGCAGTGAGCCCAGATGGCACCACTGCACTCCAGCCTGGCCACAGAGGAAGACTTTGTCAAAATAAATAAATAAATAAAAATAAAAATTAAATTAAATTTAAAAAATCCTTCCCTTTGGTTGATCTTTATTTTCTTTTTTTTTTTTTAAATTTTTTTGAGATGGGCTTTCACTCTGTTGCCTAGGCTGAAGTGCAGTGGCGGGATCACAGTTCACTGCAGCCTCGACCTCCCCAGGCTCAGGTGATCCTCCCACCTCAGCCTCCTGAGTAGCAGGGACTATAGGCACATACCACCATGCTGGCTAATTTTTGTATTTGTTTTTTGTAGAGACAGGGTTTCACCATGTTGCCCAGGTTGGTCTCAAACTCTTGAGCTTAAGCAATCTGTCTGCCTTGTCTCACAAAGTGCTAGGATTATAGGTATAAGCCATTGTGCCAGGCCCAGTTGGTCTTTTTTAAACAAATAAAAGTCTGAATAAAAATGATGTAGCTTCTTACCACCTACTGTTCTACTTGCAGAATAAAAGAAACAAACATTAATTTAAACATAATTGCCAAGAGAGGGCCTTCAAACATCATTGATTCTTCCTTGCTTCCATCCCTCCCTTCCTTGCCCCTTTTTTTCCTTAAATTATGTGCTTACCAGTTTTAGGGTAAGAACTGTGAGAAGTCACAAATACAGGAGAACACTGGGAAAGTTCTGGGAGGAAATTGCATCTATTTGATAGAAGCCACAGCTCTATCAATCATCTCAAGCCCATCCTGCATGACTCAGAATTCATTCTGAAGAGATTCCCTCCTATTACTTGCCCACTGAAGCATAAAAACATATCCACTAGGCCGGGCGCGGTGGCTCAAGCCTGTAATCCCAGCACTTTGGGAGGCCAAGACGGGCAGATCACGAGGTCAGGAGATCAAGACCATCCTGGCTAACACGGTGAAACCCCGTCTCTACTAAAAAATACAAAACAATTAGCTGGGCGAGGTGGTGGGCGGCTGTAGTCCCAGCTACTCGGGAGGCTGAGGCAGGAGAATGGCGTGAACCCGGGAGGCGGAGCTTGCAGTGAGCTGAGATCCGGCCACTGCACTCCAGCCTGGGCGACAGAGCCAGACTCCGTCTCAAAAAAAAAAAAAAAAAAAAACATATCCACTAACATAAAGTTAATTCTCCCCAAACTTCTCACGGCCCAGATTATTCTTGGCAGAATATAAGCCACTGGATCTGCTGAGGCAAGTTAGGGAAGGTGAAGCGAGGAGGGTGGGAGGGAGTCCTCAAGTTCAGAGACTTCCATTCTGCTTCATGGCCTGCGCCTCTCTGGTTCTATTTTTCTCATACTCATTCTAGCCCCACGAGAAGTGGAAAATGTACCTTAAACTCCAGTGACTTTCATCCGCTCTCTTTGAATGTGGTCACATGCCTCTATGGGCTGGACATTATTCTAAAATAATTCACCTCTTGGAATCTCTGAGGATAAAAAGAGTAACTCAGACACAACACAGCTCAGCACATGGGCTAACATGGCTCCAAAGGCCTCTTTCCATGTTGATGCTCCGCCTGTAACTTAGAGGGTGAGTCCACACGAGTTTATGAATACTCTGAGATAACCGGGTTGAGTGTGATGCAGTAGTGGTTGTAGATTTTAAAAAGTCAAATAACCCAGAATTTAATACAGGTGGAGGAGAGTTGTCTTGGAAAGTGATAAAAGTCTCACTGTGACAACACAAAGCCCTCCTCTGCTTTATACTGCAAGACCCACCTCTGGCTAAGAGACCAAAAAGGTAAAAGGATGATCTAGAGGCAGAGATGGGTGTTTTTTAACATCCTAAGAAAACTGTGAGAGTACTATTAGAAAAAATAGATTATACATGGAGGATGGTGTAATGGTGGAAACATAAAAGGAAGAAAAGTATATGAAATTATCTAAATAAGAGCATTAAAAGATGTCATTTAAGAGTCTCCCCAAATTGTCCTAAAAACCTACCTTAAGAGTTATGAGTCATGTAAGTCCATTTGTAACTGCAAGTTCGAGGCCAAGCAATTAATCTCGAATTAGCAAATCTTTCATGATGTCAAAGCTTCAATGCTTTCAAATAGTAAGACACTGCTGCTAATGACAGTGATGACGACGATGGTCACTATTATTACAAGAGCAACAACAATAAAACTCTTCTGAGTAAACAAAACCGCAGCTAAGTACTGAGCAATCTTTGCTCATTTAATGCCCACACAATCATTAGGAGTTGGATTCTTTTCACAGATGAGAAAACCTCACATAGTGAGGTTAAACACACTCACTTGGCACTATGAGAAGCTGCCAAGCTCTGCTGTAGGTGATCATAAAGACAAAGATGAAGCCATCTTCTCCAGGAATATGGGTCCTTTCGGGGTAATTTGGAGTCACCCTGGGTTTCAGGCTCTAGTCCTCAGCCTGACATATTCAACAAGCTCCTTTGTTAATTCAGAGATAATAGAGTCTCAAGAATTGTACCAATTAACATAGGTTCAGATTTAATTATAAACCAGAACACCAAATTTTTAATTCAGAGGTTCTTAAACTTCCATTGGTTCATGGCTCAGTATTTTTTTCATTGTGCCCCTAAGTCAAAAGAAATACAGTTGACCCTTGAACAACAGGGGTTTCAACTGCCTGGATCCACTTACATGTGACTTTTGTTCAATCAAATGCCAATTGAAAATACAATATTCAGGCCGGGTGCGGTAGCTGACGCCTGTAATCCCAGCACTTTGGGAGGCCAAGGTGGGCGGATCACGAGGTCAAGAGACCAAGACCACCCTGGCTAACATGGTGAAACCCAGTCTCTACTAAAAAAATACAAAAAATTAGCTGGGCATGGTGGTGGGAGCCTGTAATCCCAGCTACTCAGGGGGCTGAGGCAGGAGAATGGCGTGAACCCGGGAGATGGAGCTTGCAGTAAGCTGAGATCGTGCCACTGCACTCCAGCCTAGACAACAGAGCGAGACTCCGTCTCAAAAACAAAACAAAACAAAAAAACAAAACAAAAACAGTATTCTCTGGATGTAAAACCTGCCTATAAGACCTTTTAGGGCCAGATGCAGGGACTCATGCTTGTAATCTCAGCACTTTGGGAGGCTAAGATGGGTGGATTAACTGAGGTCAAGAGTTTGAAACCAGCTTGGCCAACATGGCGAAATCCCATCTCTATTAAAAATACACAAATTAGCAGAGTGTGGTGGTGTGCACCTGTAATCCCAGCTACCTGCAAGTCTGAGACAGGAAATTTGCTTGAACCTAGGAGAGAGAGGTTGCAGTGAGCCGAGATTGTGCCACTGCACTCCAGCCTGGGCGATAGAGCGAGACTCTGTCTCAAATAAATAAATAAATAAATAAATAAAAGTTGCAAGTTTGTGATGTTTTTCTGTAACACTTGCTAAAAGACAAAGGATTGATTTGTTAATTATTCAACTTTTTATTAACTATAATTTTCATGTAAAACATGTAGATGTATTTTGCAATGTTTCTTTAAATTTTTCTAATTGTCATCTCAGAGAGAGTTACTTACCAAAGAAAAGTATTGGTTTTTAATTTTTCTTTAAAAAAATTAAATGTATTTTATATATATTCCAGGGATATTAGTCTTTTTCTTCTCAGGAAGTTAGTATATTCAATATTTTAAATGTCAATAAACAGATTCAGAGAGTTGAAGATCTGCCTTCAAAATTGAAAGCTAGAAGGGTCAAGTTAAAATAACCTAACATACCTTCATCCATTGTGGAATAAAACTACAACATTTCATGGGTTCTAAGCATCCTCCCCTCATTATTAATATCTCTGAGGTCAGTGTGCATCTTATGGTTACTGTGGAAGGTGGCAGCTGTGATCAAGTTGTTACAGGTCGGGCGCAGTGGCTCACGCCTGAATCCCAGCACTTTGGGAGGCCAAGGCGGGTGGATCACAAGGTCAGGAGACCATCCTGGTCAATGTGGTGAAACTCTGTCTCTACTAAAAATACAAAAATTAGCCAGGCGTGACGATGCATGCCTGTAATCCCAGCTACTGGGGAGGCTGAGGCAGGAGAATCGCTTGAACCGGGCAGTCGGAGGTTGCAGTGAGCTGAGATAGTACCACTGCACTCCAGCCTGGCGACAGAGCGAGACTCCGTCTCAAAAAAATAAACTAAAATAAAAAGTTGTCACTGTATGCCACCTTCTGGTGGGATCAAGAAAGCACCAGCATCAAAACTAGCAGAAAAGACACTAGAGCTGGACTCTCAATGGAAGGACATTTTTAGGAATACCCTCACCAACTTACAGGAAGACCTCGTGTTAGTGCACGTTACATATACTGTATTTTTTTTTTTTTTTTTTGCAAATTGAAGGGTTGCAGCAACCCAGAGTCAAGCAGGTCTATCAGACCATTTTTCCAACAGCTTGTGCTCACTTCATGTCTCTGTCACATTTTGATAATTCTCCCACTATTTCCAACTTTTTTGTTATTGTTATACCTGTTAGGATGATCTGATTTGATCTGTTATATCTGTTAGGATGATCTTTGATGCTACTGTTGCAATGGTTTGGGGCGCCACAAACCACACCTGTATCAGATAAACAAACTTACTGGATACATGTTGTGTGTTCTGGCTGCGGCACAGATGGGCTGTTTGCCTATCTCTCTCCCTCTCCTTGAGCCTCCCTATTGCCTGAGACACAGCAATTTTGAAATTAGGCTAATTGGTAACCCTACCAAGACCTCTAAGTGTTCAAGTGAAAGGAAGTATTGGACATCTCTCACTTTAAATCACGATTTAGAAATGATTAAGCTGGCCGGGCTTGGTGGCTCAAGCCTGTAATCCCAGCACTTTGGGAGGCCGAGACGGGCGGATCACGAGGTCAGGAGGGCAGATCACGAGGTCAGGAGATTGAACCATCCTGGCTAACACGGTGAAACCCCGTCTCTACTAAAAAATACAAAAGAAAAAACTAGCCAGGCGAGGTGGCGGGCGCCTGTAGTCCCAGCTACTCGGGAGGCTGAAGCAGGAGAATGGCGTAAACCTGGGAGGTGGAGCTTGCAGCGAGCTGAGATTCCGCCACTGCACTCCAGTCTGGGTGACAGGGTGAGACTCCGTCTCAAAACAAAAACAAAAACAAAAACAAACGATTACGCTTTGTGAGAAAGGCATGTCAACAGCTGGAATAGGCTCAAAGCTAGGCCTCTTGCACCAAACAGTCAGCCAAGTTGTAAATGCAAATGTTAAGTTATTGGAGGAAATTAAAAGTGCTACTCCAGTGAACACGTGATGGATAAGAAAGCAAGCAGTCTTATTGCTGATATGGAGAAAGTTTTAGTGGTCTGGATAGAAAATCAAACTAGCCACAAGATTTCTTTCAATCAAAGCCTAATCCACAGCAAGGCTCTGACTCTCTCTAATTCTATGAAGTCTGAGAGGTGAGAAAGCTGCAAAAGAAATGTTTGAAGGTAGCAGAAGTTGGTTCGTGAAGTTTAAGGAAAGAAGCCATCTTGGCTGGGCATGGTGGCTCGCACCTGTAATCCCAGCACTTGGGGAGGCCTTGGTGAGTGGATCACTTGAAGTCAGGAGTTTGAGATCAGCCTGACCAACATGGAGAAACCCTGCCTCTACTAATAATGCAAAATTAGCTGGGTGTGGTGGCAGGCACCTGTAATCCCAGCTACTCTGGAGACTGAGGCAGGAGAATCACTTGAACCCGGGAGGCAGAGGTTGCAGCGCGCCGAGATCATACCACTGCACTCCAGCCTGGGAGACAGAGTGAAACTGTCTTACATAAATAAATAAATAAATAAATAAGCCATCTCCATAACACAAAAGTGTAAGGTAAAGTAGCAAGTGCTGATGTGGAAGCTACAGCGAGTTATCCAGAAGATCTAGCTAAGGTCATTGATGAAGGTGGTTACGTTACACAACAGATATTCAGTGTACATGAAACAGCCTTCTGTAGGAAGAAGACGCTATATAGGACTTGCATAGCTAAAGAGGGGAAGTCTATGCCTTGCTTCGAACTTCAAAGGACATACTCTTTTATTTGGAGACACATTCTCTTGTTAGCAGCTAATGCAGCTACTGACTTTAAGTTGAAACCAGTGCTCATCGACCATTCCAAAAATTCCATGGCCCTTAAGAATTAGGTTAAATGTACTCTGCTTGTGCTCTATAAATGGAAAACCAAAGCCCAGAGAATAGTGTATCTGTTTACAGCATAGTTTACAAAATATTTGAAGCCCTACTGCTCAGGATAAAAACATGCCTTTCAAAGTATTACTGCTTGTTGACAGTGCAGTGGTTACCGAAGAGCTCTGAAGGAGACGTACAAGGAGATGAATGCTGTATTCATGCCTGCCAACACAACATCCATTCAGCAGCGCAGGGTCAAGGAACAATTCTGATGTTCAAGTCTTATCATTTAAGACATTTATTTCATAAGGCTGTACTTGCCATGGATAGTGTTTCCTCTGATGCGTCTGGGCAAAGTAAATTGAAAACTTTCTGGAAAGGATGCTCTTCATTATATATCCAAATATATATATGTATTTGGATACCGAGTCTCTCTTTGTCACCCAGGCTGGAGTGCAGTGGTATGATCTCGGCTCACTGCAACCTCCGCCTCCGGGTTTCAACCAATTTTCCTGCCTCAGCCACGTGAGTAGCTGGGATTACAGGCGCCCACTGCCACGCCCGGCTAGTTTTTGTGTTTTTAGTAGAGACGAGGTTTCGCCATGTTGGCCAAGCTGGTCTCGAACCCCTGACCTCAACTGATCTGTCTGCCTCGGCCTCCCAAAGTGCTGGGATTACAGACATGAGCCACCGTGCCCGGCCAGATTAATCATTCTAAATGCCATGAGGACACTCGTGATTGATGGGAGGAGGTCAAAACATCAACAGGAGTGTGAAATAAGTTGATACCAATCCTCCTGAATGGCTTTGAGGGCTTCAAGACTTCAGTAGAGGGAGTCACTGCAGATGTGGTGGAAACAGCAAGAGAACTCGAGTTAGAAGTGGAGCCTGAGGATGGGACTGAATTGCTACAATCTCATGATCAAACTTTAACAAACAGGAAGTTGCTTTTTACGGATGAGTCGAGGAAGTGGTTTCTTGAGAGATGGAATGTACTCCTGTCGAAGATGCTGTGAGCATTGCTGAAATGACACATTCCACTGTTGAATATTCCGTAAATGTGCTTGATAAAGCAGCAGCAGGGTTCGAGAGGATTCACTCCAATTTTGAAAGAAGTTCTACTGTGGTTAAAATTCTATCAAACAGCCTTTCATGCCACAGAGAAATCTGTCATGAAAGGAATCAATGAGGAAAACTTCATTGTTGTCTATTTTAAGAAATTGCCCCAGCCATCCCAATGTTCAACAACCACCACCCTGATCAGTCAGCAGCCATCAACAGTGAGGCAAGGGCTGGGTGCAGTGGCTCATGCCCATAATCCCAGCATTTTGGAAGGCCGAGGTGGGCAGATTGCCTGAGGCCAGGAGTTCAAGACCAGCCTGGCCAAAATGGCAAAACCCCATGTCTACAAAAAAAAAAAAAAATTGCCACACCTGGTAGTGCGCACCTGTAGTCCCAGCTACTCGGGAGGATGATGTGGGAGAATCACTTGAGCCCAGGAAGTTGAGGTTGCAAGTGAGCTGAGATCATGCCACTGAACTACAGCCTGGGTGACAGAGCAAGATTCTGTCCCCCACCGCCCCCCACCACGCCACATATACACACAAATTGAGGCAAGACCCTCTACCAGAAAAAATATTACAACTTGCTGAAGGCAAGATGATTGTTAGCATTTTTAAATCAATAATGTGTTTTTTAGTTAGGGTATACACTTTTTTACACACACTTAATAGTCTATAGTAATCATATAATGTAAACATATTTGTCACACATACTGAGAAACCTAAAACTTTGTGTGACTTGCTTTATTGTAATAATGGGTCTGGGACTGAGCCTGCCTCTCTTATGCCTGTATTTTACCTTTAAAAAAATGTATGCACAAGAGGGGTATATAACAAAAATCTACACTCTATTTTGTCCAAGCAAGATCTTTTAAACATATAAAATAGAACCAAGGGAGCGGTGTGAAGAAGAGGCGAGAATGACTCCCGGACCGACCAAGCCCACGTGCTGCTCCATCCTGCGCTCAGCGCCTGTGTCCTGCCACTGTTGCTGCCATCACCACCATGCCCAAGAGAAAGGCTGAAGGGGATGCTAAAGGAGATAAAGCCAAGGTAAAGAACAAACCACAGAGAAGATCCACGAGGTTGTCTGCTAAACCTGCTCCTCCAAAGCCAGAGCCCAAGCCTAAAAAGGCCTCTGCAAAGAAGGGAGAGAAGGTACCCAAGGGAAAAAGGGAAAAGCGGATGCTGGCGAGGAGGGGAATAACCCTGCAGGACATGGAGATGCCAAAACAGAGCAGGCACAGAAAGCTGAAGGTGCTGCAGATGCCAAATGAAGTGTGTACATTTTTGATAACTGTGTACTTCTGGTGACTGTACAGTTTGAAATACTATTTTTTACCATGTTTTAGAAAAATGCAGAATTTTGTTGTTGTTGTTGTTTTTAAGCTATGTTGTTAGCACACAGAACACTTCATTGTTGCTTTTCGGGGAAGGGGCGTATGTCACTAGTAGAATGTCTCCGAAGCTGGATTAATGTGGGGAAAACACCTTTCCTTCCCAATTCTGAGAGACTTCCTCTTGGCTCCCAGCAGGAGGGAGTCCCTGACTTTGACACACATGGCCACCTTGGCACAAAAGCCTTGTGGTATGGAAAACAAATTCGTTTTTATGTCCTCTTCTCCCTTTCCATCTTTCAGCACAGACTTAAATCCCTTAAGCGCAGACATCTGTTGGGACCTGACCCCTAGTCATTGGTTACCAGTGTGTCAGGCAATGTGGACTTTCCAGTGGTGCCACTGAGATGGCACCTGTCAAAAGAGCAGTGGTTCCGTTTCTAGATTGTGGATCTTCAGATACATTCTACCATTTTGATTTCACTTCCGGAAAGTCAGGGTCGGCTTGTGAAAAGTTGTTAAACAGTATGCTAAATGTGAAATGTCAACCCTCACTCCACACTTTTTCCCTGTTCAGAGCATCAGCTGAAGACTTCATTGGGCTGTACAGTGGCTTTCTGATTTCTGGTAGTCCATTGAAGAAGGGAGTTTGAAAGTTGTTGTATACTGTTAACAATTGTCTACCCATGTCCTGCCTGAAGTATCATGATTGTTTATGGAAAGTATCTTTAATAAAGCTGCATACAGTTTGGCTTGAGAAAAAAATAAATAAAACCAAGCTCCATGCAAGTTCGGACTCATACTGCACCAGCAGCATCCACACTGGATCATCTGTGAAGTCCTTCTCCAAGGGACAGACACTTGCTCAGCCTTTGAGTAAGGACAGCCCAGAAGTGCAAGGCAGTTCACTCCCTTGGGGCACCCTCAAGTGGTGGAGGCCAGGGTTGGGTGATAAAGCCAGATCCTATCTGTGGGTGGACAACTCTGGGAGGTCATCGACATGCTTCTTAGAAGTCTCAAAGGGATTGAGTTTCCACTGCCACCAGCCCTGACTCACATTCCCACTCTTCTGTCAGCTTTTCCCTTTCCCTGCCTGTCTCTCAAAGCCCTCATGCCTTCATCTTTGTTTTTTTGTTTTGTTTTGTTTTGTCTTGAGACACAGAGTCTTGGTCTGTTACTCAGGCAGGAGTGCAGTGGTACAAACTCGGCTCACTGCAACCTCCACCTTCCGGGTTCAAGGGATTCTCCTGCCTCAGCTTCCCAAGTAGCTGAGGCTACGGACATGTGCCACCACACCCAGGTAACTTTTGTATTTTTTAGTAGAGATGGAGTTTCACTATATGTTGGACAGGCTGATCTCGAACTTCTGATCTCAGGTGATCCGCCTGCCTCAACCTCTCAAAATGCTGGGATTACAGGCGTGAGCTACCACACCCAGCCACATGCCAGCATCTTTGGATCTCCTCTCGAACAAACTGTACCCAAGTCCCCACTCAGGCTCTGCATCTGGGCAAACCCAAACTAACACCTATGTGTCCCTTTAGTTCTGGCACTTTACTATAGACACATGACAGTCAAGAACTGAGTACCACCTTTCTTACAGGAGTTACAATTTCTTCTTCTTTTTTTTTTTTTTTCGAGGCAGAGTCTCTCTCTCTTAGCCAGGCTGGAGTGCAGAGGTGTGATCTCACCTAATTGCAACCTCTGCCTCCTGGCAATTCAAGCAATTATCCTGCCTCAATCTCCTAAGTAGCTGGGATTACAGGTGTATGCCACCACACCTGGCTACTTTTTGTATTCTTAGTAGAGACAGGGTTTCACTATGTTGGCCAGGCTGGTCTTGAACTCCTGACCTCAAGTGATCCACCACCTGCCTCAGCCTCCCAAACTGCTGGGATTACTGGGGTGAGCCACCATGCCTGGCATAATTTCCATTTTGATGTGATTCATGAACTGCCATATTTTAAAATAAATTTATTTTTTTAGTATAGTTTTAGATGTGCAGAAAAATTCAGAAGCTAGTCCAGTGAGTGCTCATATATCCTGCATCAGTTTTCTCTCCTCTTAACATCTTATATAAGCATGGTACACCTGTTACAATTAATGAATCAGTATTGATACACAATTAGTAACTAAAGTCTATCTGCTTTCAGAGTTCTGTTGTTTCTGACTGAGGTTCTTTTTCTGCTCTAGGACCTTATCCAGGACACCACATTCCACTTACTAGTCAGGTCTCCTTAGGCACCTCTTGGCTATAAAAGTTTCTCAGATTTTCCTTGTTTTTGACGACCTTGATAGTTTTTCTGGTCAGCTATTCTGTAGAATGTTCTTCAGTTTGGACTTGTCAGATGTTTTTGTCTTAATTGTGGTTTGGCTTTTTGGAGGAAGACCAAAGAAGTAAAGCATCATTTTCATTACATCATACTCAGGGTCCATACTACCAATATGACTCATCACTGTTGATTTTTACCTTGATCACCCAGCTGAGATAGTGTTAGGATTCTACACTGTAAAGATGCTCTTCCCAGTGGGGCACGGTGGCTCATGCCTATAATCCCAGAACTTTGGGAGGCCAAGGTGGGTGAGTCATTTGAGGTAAGGAGTTCCAGACCAGCCTGGCCAACATAGTGAAACTCCATCTCTACTAAAAATAAAAAAATAAAAAAAAATTAGCTGGGGGTGGTGTTGGGTGCCTGTAATCACAGCTACTGGGGAGGCTGAGGCAAGAGAATCACTTGAACCCAGGAGGCGGAGGTTGCAGTGAGCTGAGGTCAAGCCACTGCACTCCAACCTGGGCGACAGAGTGAGACTCCAACTCAAAAAAAAAAAGGTACTCTTCCCACCTTCCTTTTCATACTGTACACTTTGGAAGGAAGTTACTGTGGACAACCACCCCTTCAAGAGTGGAATATTTTAAGTACAGAGTATACGTTATTTGGAATGTTGCCTGGGTGATGGTCTCTTCTCCTCCATTTATTTATTTATTTATTTTCATTCATATATATGTGTGTGTGTGTGTGTGTGTGTGTGTGTTTTGTTTTGTTTTGTTTTTTTCAGAGGAAGTTTCATTCTTGTCACCCAGGCTGGAGTGCAAAGGCACGATCTCGGCTCACAGCAACCTCCGCCTCCCGGGCTCAAGCAATTCTCCTGCCTCAGTCTCCTGAGTAACTGGGATTACAGGCATCTGCCACCACACCTGGCTAATTTTCGTATTTTTAGTAGAGACGGGGTTTTACCATGTTGGCCAGGCTGGTCTTGAACTCCTGACCTCAGATGATCTGCCTTGCCTCAGCCTCCTAAAGTGCTGGGATTACAGGTGTGAGCCACCGTGCCTGGCAACTTATTTATTCAATCATTTCTTTATCAGTATGAACTCATAGATATGTACTTTATATTTTGGGTAATAATCCATTATTTATTTAGTTGCTCAAATTGTTCCAGCATTAGCCTTTGGGAGATCTGTCAATTGGCTCCTGGACCTCACATCATTTTGGTTTTGTGTTTATTTGTTTAGCAGTGTTTTGCTTTCTGGAAATACAAGATGCTCCAGGCTTATCCTGTGTATTTCCTGCTCCAGTTTTAGAATCAGCCATTTCTTCAAAGAGCATTGGTTCTTTTTTTGGAGAATAAGAATAGAAATCAAGATCTGAGTGGCAGGTGTATTCTTTGCTACTGGGGTAGCATTCCTTTTTAAGCCTCCTTCAACTGACAGAACAAGGAAATATGTATGTATATACTACTCCATGCATATACATTACCTAAATAATTCTGTTCATAAGCATCTATGTCTATATTAAACTAAACAGGAGTGGCCAAGTATGGTGGCTTATGCCCGTAATCCCAGCACTTTGGGAGGCAGAGGTAGGTGGATCACCTGAAATCAGGGGTTTGAGACCAGCCTGGCCAACATAGTGAAACCCTGTCTCTACCAAAAATACAAAAATTAGCCGGGCATGGTGGTGGGCACCTGTAATCCCAGCTACTTGGGAGGCTGAGGCAGGAGAATTGCTTGAACCAGGAGGTGGAGGTTGCAGTGAGTTGAGATCACTCCACTGTACTCCAGCCTGGGTGACAAGAGTGACACTCTGTCTCAAAGACAAAAACAAAAACAAAAAATAAAACAAAACAAAACAAAACCTAAACAGGAGTTCACGGTGATGACTCCAACTCTAATCTATTACCACATGGATTATTCTCACTTACACTCACCTTGGCCCCCCACTTATCTGTAACCTCTCATGCTAACAGTGACACACCTGGCTCCCACCATCTGCCATCTATGTATTTAACTGTTTGATTCTCTGTATATGTATAGCAGGGTTAAAACTGTTCATTCAAACCCATGTGATAAACGACTTTATCAACTAGAGACAGTGCTTGTGTACAGCTTCTCTTGCCCTTCCCCTCACGGATGCCACTCATTTCCAGTGCTGCTTAGATGAGCGCATTTCCTGCAACCCCTTCCGTGGGATTGTTTCATACATTTGTATTGCAGTGAGATTGTCTTGTCCCATTCTGCATTCATCCCGGGGGTCCCCAAACCTCTAAAGATTTTTTAAAATTTGCATATATTAAGATTCACTCGGCCGGGCGCAGTGGCTCACGCCTGTAATCCCAGCACTTCCGGAGGCCGAGGCTGATGGATCGCAAGGTCAGGAGATGGAGACCATCCTGGCTAACATGGTGAAACCCCGTCTCTACTAAAAATACAAAAAATTAGCCAGGCATGGTGGTGGCAGGCGCCTGTAGTCCCAGCTACTCGGGAAGCTGAGGCAGGAGAATGACGTGAACCCGGGAGGTGCAGCTTGCAGTGAGCTGAGACTGCACCACTGCACTCCAGCCTGGGCGACAGAGCGAGACTCCGTCTCAAAGAAAAAAAAAATCACTCTGTGCCATTACGTTCTATGAGTTTTGACAAACCCCTATTATCATGTCTCCACCATTATTGTATCATTCAGAATAGTTTGACTCCCTAAAAGTGCCATGTGCTTTACCTACTCAACCCTTCCACTCTCCCCTGAACCTCTGGCAACTACTGATCTTTTTAATGTCTCTATAGTTTTGCCTTTTCCAAAATGTTATGTCTTAGTCCATTTAGTGTTGCTAGAAAGAAATATCAGAGGCTGGGTGATTTACGAAGAGGTTTACAGTTCTGCAGGCTGTACGAGAAGCATGGCACCAGCTTCTGCTTCTGGCAAGGGCTTCAGCCTGCTTCTGCTCATGGTGAAAGGTGAAAGGGCCCAATGTGTTAAGATCACAGGGTGAGAGAGTGGGGAGGGAGGTGCCAGGCTCTTTTTAACAACCAGCTGTCATGGAAATTAATAGAGTGAGTACTTGTTCCACTGCACATACCCCCTTCCCTTTCAGGGAAGGTGCGTTAGTCTGTTCTCATGTTGCTACAAAGAAATACCTGAGACTGGGTAATTTATAAAGAAAAGAGGTTTAATTGGCTCATAGTTCGGTTCTGCAGGCTGTATAGGACGCATGATGCTGGCATCTGCTTCTGGGGAGGCATTAGGAAGCTTCCAATCATGGCAGAAGGCAAAGGGGGAGTGAGGCGCCTCACATGGTGGGAGCAGGAGCAAGCGAGAGAGTGAAGGGAGAGGTGCTACGCACTTTTAAACAATCAGATCTTTTTTTTTTTTTTTTTTTGAGACGGAGTCTCGCTCTGTCGCCCAGGCTGGAGTGCAGTGGCCGGATCTCAGCTCACTGCAAGCTCTGCCTCCCGGGTTTACACCATTCTGCCTCAGCCTCCCGAGTAGCTGGGACTACAGGCGCCCACCACCTCGCCCGGCTAGTTTTTTGTATTTTTTAGTAGAGACGGGGTTTCACCATGTTAGCCAGGATGGTCTCGATCTCCTGACCTCGTGATCCGCCCGTCTCGGCCTCCCAAAGTGCTGGGATTACAGGCTTGAGCCACCGCGCCCAGTCAACAATCAGATCTTACAAGGACTCACTCACTATCAATTGTGAGGACAGTACCAAGGGGGATAGTGCTAAACCATTCATGAGAAATCCACCCTTGTGATACAATCACCTCCTACCAGTCCCCAGCTCCCACACCGGGGATTACAATTGAACATCATGGGATCTGGGTGGGGACACAGATCCAGACCATATCAGAGGGTATTAATCTATCCATGTGGGATCCACCCCTGTGACTTAAATTCCTTGTATTAGGCCCCACTTTCTTTTTTTTTTTTTTTTGAGACGGAGTCTCGCTGTGTGGCCCAGGCTGGAGTGCAGTGGCCGGATCTCAGCTCACTGCAAGCTCCGCCTCCCGGGTTTACGCCATTCTCCTGCCTCAGCCTCCCGAGTAGCTGGGACTACAGGCGCCCGCCACCTCGCCCGGCTAGTTTTTTGTATTTTTTTAGTAGAGACGGGGTTTCACCGTGTTAGCCAGGATGGTCTCGATCTCCTGACCTCGTGATCCGCCCGTCTCGGCCTCCCAAAGTGCTGGGATTACAGGCTTGAGCCACCGCGCCCGGCCAGGCCCCACTTTCAATATTGGGGTCGAGTTTCATCATGAGGATCAAATATCCACCTCCCCTTTCAGACTGGCTCATTTCACTTAACATCCCTGGTGTTTTTTGTGGCTTGATAGCACATTTCCTTCTGTTGCTGAAAAACATAACATTGTCCTGATATACCACAGTGTGTTTATACGTTCATCAATAGATGAATGTTTTGATTGTTTCCAGTTTTGAGTGACAATGAATAGGCCGGGCGCGGTGGCTCAAGCCTGTAATCCCAGCACTTTGGGAGGCCGAGACGGGCGGATCACGAGGTCAGGAGATCGAGACCATCCCGGCTAACACGGTGAAACCCCGTCTCTACTAAAAAATACAAAAAACTAGCCGGGCGAGGTGGCGGGCGCCTGTAGTCCCAGCTACTCGGGAGGCTGAGGCAGGAGAATGGCATATACCTGGGAGGCGGAGCTTGCAGTGAGCTGAGATCCAGCCACTGCACTCCAGCCTGGGCGACAGAGCAAGACTCCGTCTCAAAAAAAAAAAAAAAAAAAAGGCCGGGCGCGGTGGCTCAAGCCTGTAATCCCAGCACTTTGGGAGGCCGAGGCGGGTGGATCACGAGGTCAGGAGATCGAGACCCTCCTGGCTAACACGGTGAAACCCCGTCTCTACTAAAAATACAAAAAACTAGCCGGGCGCGGTGGCGGGCGCCTGTAGTCCCAGCTACTCGGAGGCTGAGGCGGGAGAATGGTGGGAACCCGGGAGGCGGAGCTTGCAGTGAGCCAAGATCGCGCCACTGTACTCCAGCTCCAGCCTGGGCGACACAGCGAGACTCCGCTCTCAAAAAAAAAAAAAAAAAAAGATAATGAATAAAGATGCTATAAACATTTGTGTGCAGGTTTTGTGTGAACATAAGTTTTCAAGTAGTTGGGGAAACACCTAGGAGCATAATTGCTGGATCATATGGTAAGACTATTAAGAGTGTTACCTATTTATGTTTACTGTGATGACTGTTTTAGATTTCCTTCTAAAATCTTATGTTGGACTTTCTAAGACCTGCTTTTCTGTTTCTTTTTATCCTTCCATCTGGTCTTCTTTTGAATTAACTGAGATTTTTTCCCCCCATTACTTTAAAAGTTACACACTCAAATTTTTTTCTTTTACTGTTACTTTGAATAAAATATTTCTAACATGCATAAGTTTGCCACCTTCTTGAATACTTTGTAAAGGTCTAAGAATGCTTGAACTCCAATGTATCCTCCTTCAGCTTGTGTACTCTTTGTCCTGTTTTTTAGTTGTATTTTGTTCTTTATGTCCTAAACAAGACATTCTTTGCATTAATACGTGAAGTCAATGTTCATTCAGATTTCCACTCCCCTTTTTTAGGCCAACATGCTTTCCTGAACCTTAGAACTTTCATCAGTTCATCATCTTTCTGCACAAAGCAAATTCCTCTTTTTTTTTTTTTTTGAATGGTGCTTCATTCTTATCACCCAGGCTGGAATGCAGTGGCGCAATCTCAGCTCACTGCAACCTCCACCTCCTGGGTCCAAGCGATTCTCCTGCCTCAGTCTGGGATTACAGGTTACAGATTACCTGGGATTACAGGTGCCCGCCACCACACCTAGCTAATTTTTGTACTATTAGTAGAGATGAGATTCCACCATGTTGGCCAGGCTGGTCTCGAACTCCTGACCTCAAGTGATCCGCCCACCTTGGCCTCCCAAAGTGCTGAGATTAAAGGTGTGAGCCACAGCTCCTGGCTACAAATTCCTTAACTTTCCTTTAGTGAATGTCCACTGGTGACAAACACATCTATTCTATGTCGGAAATGTCTATTTCATCTAGTTCATTCTAGTTCATTCCTACAGTACAGCTTCACTGGCTGTAAACAACTTTGGATTAAGAAGTGCTTTTTCCCTTAAGCCATTGATGACACTATTCCACTGTCTTCTGGCTTTCCTTGCTGCTGTTGGGAGGTCAGTAAGCCTCATCGATACTATCTCATAGGTCGTGTGACTTTTGGCGCTGTCTTTACAAATTTCCCTGATATCTTGCAGCTTCAATATATATGGAGGTATGGATTTATTTTATTTAACTCATTTGGGATTTGTGTAAGTTTCCAAATATGCAAATCGGTGTCTTGCATCAATTCTGGAAAATGTCTTTATCTTTTCAAATACTTTCTACTTCCAGTTCTCTCCTAAATTTCTTTGAGACATGCCAGACCACCTCAGTCTTCCACATCTTTTTATTTCTTAAGCAAATTAACACAAGACCATATTTTTTTTGTTTGTTTTTGAGATGGAATCTCATTCTGTGCCCAGGTTGGAGTGCAGTGGCACGATTATCTCAGCTCAGTGCAACCTCCGCCTCCCAGGTTCAAGCAGTTCTCCTGCTTCAGCCTCCAGAGTAGCTGGGACTACAGGTGTGTACCACCACACCTGGCTAATTTTTGTATTTTTAGTAGACGGGCTTTCACCATGTTGGCCAGGCTGGTCTCAAACTCCTGACCTCAAGTGATCCGCCTGCCTCAACCTCTCAAAGTCCTGGGATTACAGGGGTGAGCCACTGCACCCAGCCAGGATCACGTATTTTAATGTAACTTTTGTATTTCCACCCATCTGTCCCTGTGCTTCGGTGGAATTGGCTCTGCTTTCTAGTTCATTAATTCGCTCTTCTGTTATTTTTTTAAGGAATTCATTTTTATATAAGGTACTCTGTTTTTTTTTTTTTTACACTTTTATATAACATATAAAAAACATTCATTGTATATTTTATGTCTGAAAATTCCACTCTCCTGTCTTTGCAGGTCTGGCTGTGCTGTCTGTTTTCTGCTGGCTTTCATTCAGGATGCCTTATCTGCGGCATCCTGTGATTTTGTGGGTTTGTGATATTTTTACTAGAAGCTCATGTTCCTTGGAGCTTTATCGGTGGAGAGAGTTTGAGGCTAAATCAAAGGTGTGTTCCAGCATAGATAATGCAGTTGTTTTGGCCCTGAGCTCAGAGGTACTACCAGCTTAGCGCACCCTTTTTTTCTTTTTTTTTGAGACGGAGTCTTGGATCACTTCAAGCTCCAAGCTCCGCCTCCCAGGTTCATGCCATTCTCCTGCCTCAGCCTCCGGAGCAGCTGGGACCACAGGTGCCCACCACCACGCCGGGCTAATTTTTGTATTTTTAGTAGAGACAGGGTTTCACCGTGTTAACCGGATGGTCTCGATCTCCTGACCTCGTGATCCGCCTGCCTCGGCCTCCCAAAGTCCTGGGATTACAGGTGTGAGCCACTATACCCGGCCTTTTTTTTTTTTTTGGTGGGGTGGGGGGCAAGCTGGAGTACAATGGCGCGATTTCGGCTCACTGCAACCTCTGCCTCCCAGGTTCAAGTGATTCTCCTGCCTCAGCCTCCCAAGTAGCTGGGATTACAGGCGCCCACCACCACACCTAGCTAATTTTGTACTTTTAGTAGAGACGGGGTTTCACCATGTTGGCCAGGCTAGTCTCAAACTCCTGACCTCAGGTGATCCTCCCTCCTCGGCCTCCCAAAGTGTTGGGATTACAGGTGTAAGCCACCACACCCAGCCTAGGGCCTCTTTGAGAACGTGGTTTGAGAGGTTTTTAGACCTGATGTAGCATGAGAATTCAAACTACAAACCTGCATGAAGGAAGGCTTGTAGTTGGCATCTCAGGGACAATTATGTTCTCTTCCAACTAGTGCCAGTTTCCCCTAACACTGAATGCAATCTTTTGGGATCCCAGCTGTTTGCAGGGAGACCTCCTATTCAGAACCCCCAACGTAGACACTCCCCAGGCTAACCCCCTGTCACCTGGGCCCCACAAGTCCGTCCTAACAGAAGCACAGCATCACTAAGATTTGGCGTGTGTCCCTAGGGGGAAAGTGGAACACCATCTCACCTTTCTGGAGTCCTGCTTTCACTCTGGTTTTGGCCTCTTAGACTGTTTTCCTTTCTTACCAACTCAGTGAGACAGTTACCAACATAAAATTTAAAAATAAGTTTTATCCAACAGCTTGAGTCATCATCAGGTGGGTTGTTCAGTGTTCTTCAAGCATTGGAAACCGAAGTCCAAAAGCCAGGCTCGTGAAGTTACTGAAAGGCAATGGTGACAGCTAGTGGCAGGGAATACAGGTACTCTTGTGCTATGTCACGTAATTCAGCATTGGGCAGTAGAAAGCTAGAATGAAGGTTTTGGTTGAAGTTTTCTTTGACAGATGGTTTTGTCAGGAAATGCATCAGCTGCTACTAACAGAGACCAAGATGGAAGTTATGTCTTTCCTAATGACACAAGTCCAGAGAGGACAGTCAAGGGTAGGATACAGGGGCTCTACAACATCTTCGGGAATATTGTCCTTACTGCTTTGTCTCTGTATATAAATGCCTCATGGCCCACGTAGGCTGCAGTCGCACCCACACTTTCATCAGAAAGTAGAAGGAAGGGGGTTAAGCCCACAAAGGGCATATGACAGTCGTCTGTCCCTTGTGGCAGCTTGCCCAGAGCTGAACTCCCAGCCGACCACCCACAGCTCAAGAGAGGCCGGGGTTTACTCTTTCAGCTGGTCCCATTGCCACTGGAGCAGGGGGGCTAGAATCCTGGATACTGGTGGGCAACCAGCAGCCTCTGCCACAGGACCTTAATACGGTTACTACCTGAAGGCCCATGTCCAGGGAGAAGCGGAAGTCAAGATGGATGATTACTGGAGCAAAGAATGGGGTAGAGAATGTGGTCAAAAGCAGAGAGGGAGGGAGGGGACTTGGAAATAGGCACATCTTCACTTGACACTGAGAGCCACCTGTCTCCAAGGTTATATCTGTGAGTACAGTTGGTTTCTGTAAGCAGGACAAAAGCACTTCCTTTTTTTTTTTGAGACAAAATTTCACTCTTGTTGCCCAGGCTGGAGTGCAGTGGTGCAATCTTGGTTCACTGCAATCTCTGCCTCCCAGATTCAAGCAATTCTCCTGCCTCAGCCTCCCAAGTAGCTGGGATTATAGTGCGCCACCATGCCCGGCTAATTATTTAGTAGAGATGGGGTTTCACCACGTTGGTCAGGCTGGCCTGGAATTCCTGACCTCAGGTGATCCACCAGCCTCAGCCCCCCAAAGTGCTGGGATTACAGGTGTGAACCACCAAACCCGGCCCCTTTCATGGGAGCATGTTTCGCAGGCAGGCGCTGCAGTCACAACACTTGTTGCCTGCCATACCTAAAAAGTAGTTGGTCAAGATTTGGGATTACATGAGAAGGTTGAGTTTAACGCTGGAGGTAATAAATGCAAAAAAAAAAAAAAAAAACTTTTGGCCCTCCGTGATGACAGAGAGACACCCTTCTAAATTGCCCTTCCACCTCTCTCATAGATGCCTTTCACAGCCAGCACAACTATTTTTTTTTTTTTTTTTTTTTTGAGATGGAGTCTCACTCTGTCACCTAGGCTGGAGTGTTCAGTGGCGTGCTTGGCTCACTGCAACCTCCACCTCCGAGTTCAAGTGATTCTCGGCCGGGCGCGGTGGCTCAAGCCTGTAATCCCAGCACTTTGGGAGGCCGAGACGGGTGGATCACGAGGTCAGGAGATTGAGACTATCCTGGCGAACACGGTGAAACCCCGTCTCTACTAAAAAATACAAAAAACTAGCCGGGTGAGGTGGCGGGCGCCTGTAGTCCCAGCTACTCGGGAGGCTGAGGCAGGAGAATGGCGTGAACCCGGGAGGCAGAGCTTGCAGTGAGCTGAAGTGAGCTGAGATCCGGCCACTGCACTCCAGCCCGGGCGGCAGAGCGAGACTCCATCTCAAAAAAAAAAAAAAAAGTGATTCTCCTGCCTCAGCCTCCCAAGTAGCTGGGATTACAGGCGTTGTGCCACCACGCCCTGCTAATTTTTTGTATTTTTAGTAGAGATGGGTTTTCACCATGTTGGCCAGGCTGGTCTCAAACTCCTATCCTCAGGAGATCTGCCCATCTTGGCCCCACAAAGTGCTGGGATTGCAAGCATGAGTCACCTTGCCCAGTCCAGCACAACTTTCTGAAGTCCTTCTGAACCACCAGGAAGCAGCTCTGTTGCAGGTCTCTGCAGAAGGAACGACTGCCCCTTCAGGGTGTGAGAAAGTGAAGTTAGGTGTGCAGTGAAGGAGGTGTATGTCATCTATCCACATCCTTTTTCTCCTCCACAAAAGAAAGAAGTATTTGATTATATAATCTTACCAATTTCATATTCCCAATCATTTATTATCCCAATTTTCTGGAATCATTTCCCACCAATCACTCAAGAAAGGGCTACCTAAGCCGGGCGCAGTGGCTCACAACTGTAATCCCAGCACTTTGGAAGGCTGAGGTGGGTGGATCACTTGAGCCCAGGAGTTCGAGACCAGGCAGCCAACATGGTCAAACTCCGTCTCAACATAAAATACAAAAAATAATTAGCCTGGTATGATGGTGCTCACCTGTAGTCTCAGCTACTCAGGAGGATGAGGTGGGAGAATCGCTTGAGCCCAGGAAGTTAAGGCTGCAGTGAGATGAGATCAAGCCACTGCCTTCCAGCCTGGGTGGTGGTGCTCACCTGCAGTCCCAGCTACTCAGGAGGATGAGGTGGGAGAATCGCTTGAGCCCGGGAAGTTGAGGCTGCAGTGAGATGAGATCAAGCCACTGCCTTCCTGCCTGGGTGGTGGTGCTCACCTGTAGTCCCAGCTACTCAGGAGGATGAGGTGGGTGAATCGCTTGAGCCCAGGAAGTTAAGGCTGCAGTGAGATGAGATCAAGCCACTGCTTTCCAGCCTGGGTGGTGGTGCTCACCTGTAGTCTCAGCTACTCAGGAGGATGAGGTGGGAGAATCGCTTGAGCCCGGGAAGTTGAGGCTGCAGTGAGATGAGATCAAGCCACTGCCTTCCAGCCTGGGCAACTGGAGACCCTGTCTCAAAAAAAAAAAGTGGGGGCGAGTGGGGGACTACCTAGCACCTCCTTAACCTTTCCCCACAACCCTTTCCTCCAAGCACAGAAGACAGCTTCCAGGTGTCCTTGTGCCCCCCGCCCCCCGCGGTCACTGCTGTGTTCCTGCTGTGGAACTGGGGGAACTCAGTGCTTAAGCACCAAGTCTTATCACCTCTGTCACATCACTAATGTGCCAAAGGAATTAGAAAGATAATAGTATTACAGGGAAGTCTCAAGAATTAATCAGGGCTCATCTGCCAATGCCACAGGCACCTGAGCTTTTGCTGCGCTCAAACTAAATGCCTTCATCTGCTGTGCAGGCTAAATGATGAGGCGCAGCTTTCACACTTGGATTGAAGTGGCAGAGCGAATAATTTAGAATTAGATCCTGTGTGGGCTTTCAGCGGACTCAAGCTGTTATCTGTCACTGTGGACGCTGCCCCATGTTCAAGCACCACCTTTCCTTCCTTGTAAATATGCACATTAAGACTGTCAGGCAAATGCAGCATTCAACTTTCCACCTTTGTTCTTCCCTCAAGATCTCATAATGTCAGCTACCAAGACCAAAATCTAAGAAGGTGGCTCTCCTACAAACCCCACGGAACCTGCATCCAAGTAAGAGGACTGACCAAATTTCCTCCAACCCTGCAATTAAAATTCCATGAAGCACTTTCAAAGTACACCACCAGGGAATATGTTATTGGCAGTGCTGGCTCTTGCGTATGTGGGCCGGGTGCAGTGACTCACCTGTAATCCACATTTTGGGAGGTGGAGATGGGAGGATTACTTGAGCCCATGAACTCAAGACTAGCCTGGGCAACACAGGGAGACTCCATCTCTATAAAAAGAAAAAAAGGAGGGGGGCAGGAATCCAAGTATCTAAGACAGACACTTCTGACAGATAAAACGGGTCCGAGTTGCTTGTCATTCTTTGAATTAGAGCAAAAATAAATTTTACAACATAATCGAAAAGAACTCCATGCTGATTCTTATTTAAGATTCAAACCAGCACTACATCATTCAACACAAATATCAGAAAATATTTCCTCTAGTTGTTCAGTATCAATGTTCGTTAAGTGAGAAATACTGGTTCACAAAACATCTTGGTATGTTTTTTCTCATGTCATATGGGTAATGTGCCAACAGCCTAACAATATTTGGGGGGGCACATCTCACACACGTGATCATGCTAATGAGCCACAAAATGAGTTTATGGATTGAGATACAGTTTATTTATGTGTATGCTTATATATTTCCAAAAATTAATTGAATGTCCTCTTACAGTAATCATAATTAGTTAACAGGGCAGGCACGGTGGTTCACACCTGTAATCCCAACACTTTGGGAAGCCGAGTTTGCGGTTAGGAGTTTGAGACCAGCCTGGCCAACATGATGAAATTCTACTAAAAGTACAAAATCAGCCGGGCATGGTGGTGCACGTCTGTAATCCCAGCTCCTCAGGAGGCTGAGGCAGGAAAATTGCTTGAACCCAGGAGGCGGAGGTTGCAGTGAGCTGAGATTGTGCCACTGCACTCTGGCCTCAGCAACACAACAAAGCTCTATCTCAAAAAAAAAAAATTAGTTAACAGTCTGAGATGAACTATTTTAGCAAGAGAACACATTTAACCAAATATGGCAGTAAACTGGAACCTTCAGTTATTGCTTCGATACGGGAATGTTTCACAAAAATTGTCTGTTTCTTCAATAAATACTAACATTATTTTGTCCTACAGACCATTCCTGTATTTTGAGTTAATAATCTCATTGCTCTCTTTATAAAATAAACAATGTATCATTAAGGCTTAGTTTGCAATTTTCCACTGCATAATTTATTCAATTTAAAACTATATTTTTTTATGGTTACATGTCAAAAAATAGTGACTAGGTTTTTTGGCTTAAAATATAAATGAGGAAAACAGACATTTGCCATACAAATGGCTGGTTTTAATTTTTTTTAGAGGAAATACTATAATTAAAAAAAAAGAGTTCCAAAATATTTAACAGAATTTCCAGCAATGATTATTTCTAAAATGTAAAGATTTCAAACATAATTTATACAAAACTAAAAAACAGAAGGATTCATCATTCTTGCTTTTTCCTTTTTTAAAAAATCCAGACAATGTGTCATAAGAAAGTTCGGCATGTGAGAGCAGCTGTAGCCTCAGTCACCCTCAGAACTGCTGCCCCTCCTCAGGGGGACAGAGCGCTGCACTGAGGACAGCAACACGTCTTCAATCGGCTTCTTGGGGTTTTCCTCCAGGTCCGTCATAATTGCTCCAGATTCAGACAGTTTCCATTCCAATTCTACGTGGTAAAGAAAAAGCAAATCACCTAAGGCACTGTGCTGCAAAGGTCCCCTCACCCTAAGGCCATCAAGCTAGTTTTTTCTAAGTAGAAAATATAATTATCAAAATTTGGCCCAGCACAACGAATCACGCCTGTAATCCCAACACTTTGGGAGGCTGAGGCAGGAGGATCACTTGAGGCTAGAAGTTGAAGATCACCCTGGGCAATAGAGTGAGACCCTCATCTCAAAAAATTTTTAAATTACCTGGGTACGCCAAGTGCTGTGCCTCACGCTTGTAATCCCAGCACTTTGGGAAGCCAACGCGGGTGGATTGCTTAAGCCTGGCAGTTCCAGACCAGCCTGGGCAACATGATGAAAAATCAGCCAGGCATGATGGCATGTGCCTGTGGTCCCAGCTACTTAGAAGACTGGGGTGTAAGGATCACCTGAGCCTGGGAGGCAGAGGTTGCAGACAGCTAAGATCACGCCACTGCACTCCAGCCTGGGCAACAGTGAGACTGTCTCAACAATAAAAATAAAACTAAAAAATAAAAATTCGCTGGGTACAGTGGTGGTGTGTGCCTATAATCCCAGCTATTTGGGAGGATGAAGTGGCAGGATCACTTGAGCCCAGGAGTTCAAGGCTGCAGTGAACCATGATCAAGTCGCTGCACTCCAGCCTACAAGACAGAGCAAGACCTTGTCTCAAAAATACAAAGAATAAACCTATCCTCTGATGACTACAATTTCCCAGTTTGGACAATTTCCCAGGAAGGAAATCAGCATGAAAAATTTGAGGGAAATAATTTCCACAGACCTGCTGGCAATCTAACCATTAAATCCAATTTTAATAAACTCTTCAGCCTCATGTCCAGTATCTCAATCTATTGGGGTCAAAGAATAAATGGTGATACCCTAGAACTTACACACTTGTTCCAAATAATAAAAAAAAGGAAAGCACCAGATAATAAACAATCAGTAACTGAAGACTCAGCTCTCATACTTCACTCTTAAAATCAGTGAAATTCCTGTGGTCTGAGACCAAGTGAAGCAAAATCAAGTGATGTATTTGCCTACTTCAGAGAAGAGCCCAGGCAGAACCAAAAGACTACCCAAGAGGTTCTACAACAAATGGCTTTGCTTAAAGAACATCAAGGCAGAGAGTTCTGCTAAATGGACACATGATTAAAATCTGAAAACCAGGCCAGGTGTGGTGGCTCACGCCTGTAATCCCAGCACTTTGGGAGGCCGAGGCAGGTGGATCATGAAGTCAGGAGATCGAGATCATCCTGGCTAAGATGGCCAAACCCCATCTCTACTAAAAATACAAAAAAGTAGCCAGGCGTGGTAGCGGGTGCCTTGAGATCGTGCCACTGCACTCCAGCCTGGGCAACAAAGCGAAGACTGTCTCAAAAAAAAAAAAAAAAAAAATCTGAAAACCAATTTTACTTAAGTCTTATCTTAATCTACTTTTCTGGAGACAGGCTCTCACTTGTTACCCAGGCTAGAGTGCTGCGGTGCAATCATAGCTCACAGTAACCTTGAACTCCTGGGTTCAAATGATCCTCTGCCCATCTCCCTAGTAGCTGAGATTACAGGTGTGCACCACCACACCTGGCTAATTTCTTTTTTGTAGAGATGGGATCTCGCTATGTTTGAGACCCAGGCTGATCTCAAACTCCTGGCCTCATGTGATCCTCCAGCCTTAGCCTCCCAACATGCTAGGATTACAGGCTTGAGCCAACGTGCTCAGTCGAATTTTACTTGTCTTATTAACTTAAAGTGATCCATGAAACAGAGAATAGAATGGTGGTTATCGGGAGCAGGAGTGGAAATGGGAGATGTTGGCCAAGGATACAAACTATAAGATGGGTAAGTTCTGAAGACCTAATGTAGAACATGGTAACTCCAGTGAATAACAATGTATTGTATACCTGAAATTTGTGAGGAAAGTAGATCTTAAGGATTCTTACCACAGTAAGGGTAGCTATGTGAAATGACAAGTGGTTAATTAATTGGATTGTGGTAATCATTTCACATTGTACCTATATTAAATCTCCATGTTGTATATCTTAAATATATTCAATTGTTTTGGTCAATCATACCTCAGTCATGCTGGGTTAAAAAAAAAGTGCTCCACAAAGATGAGTAACACCAGTATTTGCAGCTCTAGGTACTTTGGTTGAATGTTATGCAAATTTAACCTATTTCTTTAAAAAAAAAAAAAAAAGACATCGAATTCCTGACTCAAGAATTTATATTCGGCCGGACGTGGTGGCTCACGCCTGTAATCCCAGAACTTTGGGAGGCGGCTGGATCACTTTACTTGAGGTCAGGAGTTCACGACCAGCCTGGGCAACATGGTGAAACCCCATCTCTACTAAAAATACAAAACTTAGCCGGGCATGGTGGCGCATGCCTGTAGTCCCAGCTACTCAGGAGGCTGAGGCAGGAGAATCGCTTGAACCCGGGAGGCAGAGGCTGGAGTGAGCCAAGATTACACCACTGCACTCCAGCCTGGGTGACAGAGCAAGACCCTGTCTCAAAAATTTAAAAAAAATCAATAAAAAATATATATCTATCTTTATATAGCCACACATACGTACATAAGTGTATTTAATGTTACTGTTCACTTACACAATCATATGTAAGTTCACTAGACTTCAAGACTTTTTTTAGAAATAAAGACAACTGCACACTTCTTTCTCCCCTCATGTTACAGTCAAAAAAGGTCAAAATAAGATGTAAACATGTAGTTTGAAATGCTGTACACCTCTGAACACTGGATATGTAACTGATGTATCTCCTATGTGTGTGTTTATGTGTGTTTGTATATTTATACTTTCCCCAGCTGAATATCTTTTTTGAGACAGAGTTTCACTCGTTACCCAGGCTGGAGTGCAATGGCACGATCTCGGCTCACTGCAACCTCTGCCTCCCAGGTTCAAGTGATTCTCCTGCCTCAGCCTTCCAAGTAGCTGGGATTATAGGCGCCTGCCACCACGCCGAGCTAATTTTCTGTATTTTCAGTAGAAACGGGGTTTCACTATGTTGGCCAGGCTGGTTTCGAACTCCTGACCTCAGGCAATCCACCCACGTTGGCCTCCCAAAGTGCTGGGATTACAGGCATGAGCCACCGCACCCGGCTGCCAGATGAGTATCTTAGTGGTACAGTATATAAAGTCATGTTTAAAAATGTTTTTCTAGTAAAGCATAGTTGGAAATATTATTTCAATAATGAGATGAAGAGTTTCACTTGGCAAGAATGCTGCTGGGCTGAGGTTCTGTGCGGATATGTATTTTGATACCTCCATGTTTAACAGGTAAAAAGGAATTAAAAAACACAGCTGGTCACAGTGGCTCATGCCTGTAATCCCAGCACTTTGGGAGGCTGTGGTGGGCAGATCACAAGGTCAGGAGTTCAAGACCAGCCTGGCCAACATGGTGAAAACCTGTCTCTACTAAAAATACAAAAAGTAGCCAGGCGTGGTGGTGGGCACCTGCAATCCCAGCTACTTGGGAGGTTGAGGCCGGAGAATTGCTTGAAACCAGAAGGCGGAGGAGGTTCCAGTGAAGCAAGCGAGATCACACCACTGCATTCCAGCCTGAGTGAAAGAGCAAAACTCCATCTCAAAAAAACAAACAAAAAACCCCACATCCTTCCGAGCTAACAGGCACAATTAAATAAAATTTTAATTTAATTTAAAAGCTGGCCGGGAGCAGTGGCTCACGCCTGTAATCCCAGCACTTTGGTAGGCCGAGGCGGGCGGATCACCTGAGGTCGGGCGTTCGAGACCAGCCTGACCACATGGAGAAACCCCGTCTCTACTAAAAATACAAAAAAATTAGCCGGGCATGTTGGCGCATGCCTGTAATCCCAGCTACTAGGGAGGCTGAGGCAGGTGAATTGCTTGAACCTGGGGGGCTGAGGTTGCAGTGAGCCGAGATCACGTGATTACACTCCAGTCCGGGCAATAAGAGTGAAATTCCATCTCAAAAAATAAATAAATAAAAGCTACTAGCCGGGCGCAGTGGCTCACGTCTGTAATCCCAGCACTTTGGGAGGCTGAAGCGGGGAGATCACTTGAGGCCAGGAGTTCGCGACCAGCATGGCCAACACGGTGAAACCCCATCTCCACTAAAAATATAAAAATTAGCTGGGCGTGGTGGTAGGTGCCAGTAATCCCAGCTACTTGGGAGGCAGACGCAGGAGAATCACATGAACCTGGGAGGCAGAGGTTGCAGTGAGGCGAGATCATACAATTGCACTCTAGCCTGGGTGACAGAGCAAGACTCGGTCTCAAACAATAAATAAATAAATAAATAAGTAAATAAATTTAAAAGCTACTAAGATACTCAACTGAGAATATTTCTATAGAAAAATGCAAATATATACATTAACATCTCCCTGTGTTCATGTGAATTAAAGCAAAAGTGAATGTTGTGATCTCAAGCTACAAAAACATCCAACTGTAGAGACAAAATATATTCCACACCAAAATAAGAAATGTTTATATTTAAGTCTATCATGTCTTCCTTTAACTATGAATCAGTAGAGCCCAGTTGTAACTGTTCCTGATTAAGTAACTAAGATGAGAGATTAAATGTGCTTCTGTCCTCCTAACAGTCACTCATACACAGGCAGAGGTGAACCTGACCCACCGTCGTAACAGGAGTCCAGGAAACAGACACTCTCTCCAACAGAAACGCACCTCCCATCTCTCACAGCCCCGCCTGGCTCCCAGAGCCCTTACCATCTCTTGTCAGGTTCATGCCGCCCAACACCAGAGGGCCAATCAACTGAGCCTTGATATCTCCTTCCAGGTAAACGAATATCGTGGGCAGGTTCCTATCAGGATAATTGGGTATGCAGGTTGTTGAAATGGCTTTGATAAATTTGACATCAGGAAACTTCCTGGCAAGTCCACTGAGGTGCTGATTTATCAGGGCACAGAGGGGAATTCTGTAAAACACACATAGAAAACAGAAGCCATTATGAGCCCACATTTATACAGAACAAAGCTCAATGACCCTTCTACCCTATGTAAAACCTCCTAACAGTTTCACAAGTAATTCTGCTGCTAGCTAAGATGAATTAACTTTTTGTTTTTTTTGTTTTGTTTTGTTTTTGACATAGGGTCTTGTTTGTCACCCAGGCTAAATGGAGTGAAGTGGTGTGATCTCGGCTCACAAGCAATCCTCCCACCTCAGCCGCCCAAGCAGCTGGAGGTACAGGCATACATCACCATGCCCAGCTAATTTTTTTTTTTTTTGTAAAGACAGGGTTTCACCACATTGCCCAGGCTGCTCTTAAACTTGAGCTCAAGATCCAGCCGCAATGGACTCCCAAAGTCCTGGGATTACAGGTGTAAGCCACCATGCCCAGCTGAATTAACGTTTTCTAAAAACTTCCTAATATGCTGAGGGATACTGAAGGACACAAATCCAAAGTCCAATTTATTTGACAAAACAAGTCAGAAAAACAGCTTCAATGTAAAAGATAATTGCTATACCTTTCTTATAAGGTTGAATGAGAAAAGTTTAGAAAGGTTTAGAAAGTATGTAATGTCAGAAAGGTTTAGAAAACATGAAGTTTTCTAAAACTGGGCGGGGATTACCACACCCAGCTAATTTTTGTATCTGTAGAGATGGGGTTTCACAGGCTGGTCTCAAACTTCTGAAGGTTTAGAAAGTATGTAATGTCAGAAAATGTTTCCTGCTTTTAAAGAAATTCCTGGCCAGGCACAGTGGCTCACGTCTGTAATCCCAGCACTTTGGGAGGCCAAAGTGAGTGGATCACGAGGTCAGGAGTTCAAGACCAGTCTGGCCAAGATGGTGAAACCCTGTCTCTAATGAAAATACAAAAATTAGCTGGGTGTGGTGGCAGGTGCCTGTAATCCCAGCTACTTGGGAGGCGGAGGCAGGAGAATCACTTGAACCCAGGAGAGGGAGGTTGCAGTGAGCCGAGATCCCACCACTGTACTTCAGCCTGGTCGACAGAGTGAGACTCCGTCTCAAAAAAAAAAAAGAAAGAAAAGAAAAGAAATTCCTAAATAAGCACTGGACTCTACAGTTTAAGACAAGACTGGAGAGCTGAGAAACATCGGAAGACGTCAGTATCACACAGTTCAGGCAATTACTACTATAAAAGCCAACCTTGCCATCTATGAGATAAATTCATTACACAGAATATTGAAATGTCAGAGTTCCTGTAAAGGAATAAATAACTTAGCAATTCCTTTTCAAAAACAGAAAAGCACAGTCTCCATTGCTATACTTTAACAAAGGCATACGTATTAGTCACAAATATTAATTTGAAAGTCTTAAGATAAAAAATTAAGTAATAAGGTTTGGGCAAACCAGCAATAAAAACACAAAAAACTCAATACCAGAAAAAAAAATTGTTTTTTTTTTTTTAAGACGGAGTCTTACTCTGTCGCCCAGGCTGGAGTGCAGTGGTGTGATCTCGGCTCACTGCAAGCTCTGCCTCCCGGGTTCACACCATTCTCCCACCTCAGCCTCCTGAGTAGCTGGGACTACAGGCGCCCGCCAGCACGCCCGGCTAATTTTTTTTTTGTTTTTGTATTTTTAGTAGAGACGGGGTTTCATCGTGTTAGCCAGGATGGTCTCGATCTTCTGACCTCGTGATCCACCTGCCTCGGCCTCCCAAAGTGCTGGGATTACAGGTGTGAGCCACCACGCCTGGCCCAGAAAAAAATTTTTTAGCCGGGCGCGGTGGCTCAAGCCTGTAATCCCAGCACTTTGGGAGGCCGAGACGGGCGGATCACGAGGTCAGGAGATCGAGACCATCCTGGCTAACACGGTGAAACCCCGTCTCTACTAAAAAATACAAAAAACTAGCCGGGCGAGGTCGCGGGCGCCTGTAGTCCCAGCTACTCGGGAGGCTGAGGCAGGAGAATGGCGTAAACCCGGGAGGCGGAGCTTGCAGTGAACTGAGATCCAGCCACTGCACTCCAGCCTGGGCGACAGAGCGAGACTCCGTCTCAAAAAAAAAAAAAAAAAAGAAAAAAATTTTTTAAACTCTCTGATATAGGTAAGGCCTGAGATCCTGAAGACATAAATTCAAATTAACATTTGATAGACGGAGTGGAAGATAAGCTCACCCTTGCTTGTAAAGGTGCAAGACGACCCACAGTCCCTCGCCAGCTTTGGTAACTTCTTGAACATAATCCTTCCCTGAGATCTCTAAAACTTCTCCAAATTTATTCTTCAGTTGAGTTGCTTTCCACTCAGCCAGTCTCTGCCGTCTGCACAAAACAAGGAGAGAAACATCTTACATCTACACACAAACACGTGCACACACATCTTCTAGAAGGCAATCCTTGTAAAAGCCCAGGTTTATTTATCGGTCTCATGGCAAAAATCTAAGATCAGTTTGCTATGGCAAAAATCTAAGATCAGTTTGCTAAAATTCACAATATTATTATTTAACTATAGTCGCTCCCAAATGTTTCAGCTGAAAATTAATTTTTTGAAGGACACACGTTTCTTTTTATTTTTTGAGACAGAGTCTGGCTCTGTCGCCCAGGCTGGAGAGCAGTGGCACAGTCTCAGCTCACTGCAACCTCCACTTCCCGGGCTCCTGAGTAGCTGGATCTATAGGCATTCGCCACCACACCCAGCTAATTTTTGGATTTGTAGAGACGGGGTTTCACAGGCTGGTCTCAAACTTCTGAGCTCAAGCGGTCCGCCTGCCTCAGCCTCCCAAAGTGTTGGGACTATAGGTATGAGTCACTATGCTCAGCCCACACATTTTATTGCCACGCCAAAACAAAACAAAACAAAACGACAACAAAAAAAACCAGCCCCTCTGGGTGGCACTTACCTGTACATTTCAATAGCACGTTCATCCTCCTCATTAAACTCGTCTTCATGATCCTCCAGCTCTTCCAAAGTCATATCTTCATATGTTTTCACTGAATTTAGTTACATCGGCAAAAAGCAAAAATTTAAAAAGATGAACAAACATTTTTCTTTTTTCCCCTCTCTTTTCTCCTAAAGATATGCACACAACACCAGATCCTTAACCCACCTAAGCAAAAATTACTTAAGGCACCACATTACATTAGAAGCTGAGAGGCCGGGCATGGTGGCTCACACCTGTGATCTCAATTTCTTGACTGACAGCATCTTCTCCAAGCCCTCAGATCCTCCTCCCCTCTCTTCTCCTACCCACCCCACCCTCCCCCATGCTTTTTTTTTTCAAGACAGAGTTTCACTCTTGTCATCCAGGCTGGAGTGCAATGGTGCGATCTCAACTCACTGAGCACCTCCGCCTCCCAGATTCAAGCAATTCTCCTGCCTCAGCCTCCTGAGTAGCTGGGATTACGGGCATGTGCCACCATGCCCAGCTAATTTTTGTATCATTAATAGAGACAGGGTTTCACCATGTTGGCCAAGCTGGTCTTGAACTCCTGACCTCAAGTGATCTGCCTACCTCAAAGTGCTGGGATTACAGGAGTGAGCCACCGCCACGCTTTGGAACTCTTTGCAGATTAAAATTCCCCAGGCTCAAACCTTTGACTACTTTCCTTCTTTATCCACACACACTCCCTTGGTGATTGCATCTAATCTCATGGCGTTCAATGCTATCAATATGCTGACAAAGTATAGGCCTCCAGCCCAGACTTCTCTAATGTGGAGAAAAACATAGCCAAGCACCCTCTTAATGTGGCTATTTGTCTAACAGGGATCTCAAAGTGAATGCATCCCTTGGCCGGGTGCAGCGGCCTATAATCCCAGCTCTTTGGGAGGCCGAGGTGGGTGGATCACTTGAGGTCAGGAGTTTTAGACCAGCCTGGCCAACATGGTGAAACCTCATCTCTACTAAAAATACAAAAAAATTAGCCAGGCGTGGTGGCACATGTCTGTAATCCCAGCTACTCAGGAGGCTGCTGCAGGAGAATCGCTTGAACCTGGGAGGTGGAGGTTGCAGTGAGCCAAGACAAGACTGCGCCACTGCGCTCCAGCCTGGGTAAGAGAGCGAGACTCCATCTCCAAAAAAAAAAAAAAAAAGAAAAATAAAGAAAATGTCACTCCTCTGTTTAAACTTCCAAAAGCTTCCTGCCTCATTAGGTGTAAAGGTCAAGGTCCTTCCTAGAAGCTACTGGGTCTGCTGAGGCTGCTCTGAACTCACTCTCCCTCAGCACCTCCAGCCTCGTCAGGGATTCCCAGCCATGACAGGGCCCACATTTCACTTGCTCACATTACCCCCTTCAGGAATACCCAGATGTCTTCTTCACCTCCTTCAGGTCAACAACTCCCTCAGGTCTATTCAAATGTGTTCTTCAGCTCCTTCAGGTCTTTACCCAAATGCCAGCTTCACCTCCTTCTGGTCCCCGCAAATGTCATCTCGGTGAGGCCCTCTCTGACCCTGCTTCTCCTCCAACCCTTTCGAGTCCCTTTTACTGCCTTATTTTCTTTATTGTTTACTGTCTGTCTCCCCCACTAGAATGTTGGTTCTCTGAGGGCAGAGAATTGTGTCTGGCTTATGCATAGCTACATCCCCAAACCCAGAAAAGCAGCTGACAGTGACAATCATACAGTAACCACTCACTGGATACTTTCTAATAAATCCTTCTCTACATTAGCTCTAATGTGTCAACAGAGGACAAAAGTACCAGTCCCTATGACCAATGCTTCTCAAACTATGACAAGCCTCAGAATCCTTTAAGGCACTTGTTTAAAATGCAGATTCCTGGGCCTCATTCCAAAGACTGCTTCAGTAAACACTAGGTGGGTGGGGTTACCAGCACTCCAAGGGACTCCAATTCAGACAGTATGACTGCCTTTGAGAAAACCCCCCTCAGACTCCCACACATTGCAAACATCTTATGCCTCCCCAGATAAAGCTATTTTTAGTTAATATCCTCAATGAAACCAGAGAATAAAGTATATGCTCAGGAAAAAATACAAATACTAAAATCTTGAACAAATTTCCATGACATTATCAAAGGGAATCACAGACCAGAAAGCAGAAAGAAGTATTTTCTGCAGTTCTCATCTGACATGGACACGGACTTGTGGGACACATCTGAAGTCCCCCAAGTCTGTGGCTCACGAAGGTGAAGGTGAGAGATGCCCTGTGTGTCGTCTGAGGTCCCGCACACACAGTGTCCATGCTGGCACTCCAACCTGTCTCCTGGCAGGGCAGTCAAGAGGCTTAGGGAGCCATCTCCTAACCCAGACAGATGCAGAGAAAAGGCAGTGAACTCACCCACTGACTGCTGGAGGATGCGTTGCTCCTCATCTGACTCCTCTTCCAGTTCTTTCAGACTTTCCTTGGGGGGTAAGATACCCTTTTTGCGTAAGATGTCATTCCACTCAGTGTCTGCGTTGGGGTCCTAGAAGAGCGGGACCAAGGTTACCATGAGTGCTAAGTCTAGCATGTAGGGAGCCACAATGGGCACGGGGCCAAATGGGAAAAGTGACAGGAAGGGAAGAATTCACACCACAGTCTGTGAACTATTTCTGAGAAAGTGTCGAAAGATCCACAGTCCCTGTTTTGTTCTTCCTGTCTACCCCTCCCTGAATGGAGGAGCTATTCTTGGGGTAAAAATTAGGATGGGATGTGCAGATCAGCATTAATACTGATACCAAGGCTCTGACATGGAATGTGTTCAATATTTTTAATAATGACTGAGAGCGCCGGGCGCGGTGGCTCACGCCTGTAATCCCAGCACTTTGGGAGGCTGAGGTCAGGAGATAGAGACCACCCTGACTAACAGGGTGAAACACCATCTCTACTAAAAATACAAAAAATTAGCCGGGCGTGGTGGCAGGCACCTGTAGTCCCAGCTACTTGGGAGGCTGAGGCAGGAAAAATGGCATGAACCCGGGAGGCAGAGCTTGCAGTGAGCCGAGATCATGCCACTGCACTCCAGCCTGGGTGACAGAGCGAACAGTCTCAAATAATAATAATAATGACTGAGAGTGATTCATTCAACAGATAAAATTTAAGTATCTACCACATGTAAATTACTGTAGGCCATGGGGAAGAGTGGTGAATGCAAGAGTCACCTGTGTTACAGTCAAGAGGAAGAGACAGGCAACAAACAAGTGCATATACAAACTATACATAGATAAAATTGTGGCAAGTGCAATGACAAACAAGCTGTTTTAGAGAATTACCCAGGACCCACATTCCACAGAGTAGACAGGGATGTTCCCTATAGAGGAGGTGACATTCCACCTGAGGGTGGGAACCAACCTGTGACAGGAGTCTGGGGACTTAAAAATAATCTTCCAGGTCAGGCGTGGTGGCTCACGCCTGTAATCCCAGCACTTTGAGAGGCCAAGGTAGGCGGATCACGAAGTCAGGAGATCGAGACCACCCTGGCTAACACGGTGAAACCCCGACTCTACTAAAAATACAAAAAAACTAGCTGGGCATGGTGGCAGGCACCCGTAGTCCCAGCTACTCGGGAGGCTGAGGCAGGAGAATGGCGTGAATCCGGGAGGCGGAGCTTGCAGTAAGCCAAGATCACGCCACTGCCCTCCAGCCTGGGAGACACAGGGAGACTCGGTCTCAAAATAATAATAATAATCTTCCAGGCTGGGTTCAGTGGCTCACGCCTGTAATCCCAGCTATTTGGGAGGCCAAGGCAGGCAGAACATCTGAAGTCAGGAATTAAAGACCAGACTGGCCAATATAGTGAAACCCCATCTCCACTAAAAACACAAAAATTAGCCAGGTACGCGCCCGTAATCAAGAAAATCTTCCAGGCAGAGCGGCCTGCGGCATGTATAGGGCCCAAAAGCAAAGAGACTGTGACATTTTGAGGACCTCAGGCTGCAGATGAGGCTTGGCTGACAATTCTCTAAGGGCCAAACCAGAGAGGAAAAGCTGAGACTTCTCAGAGTAGCTCATAAAATGCAGGGCCCTCTTCTAAGCCCTTTTTCCTGTACCTTGTCACCGAATCTTCACAAGCCTAGCAGAGGCACGACATTTAGAGGCACTGCCGTGCTAGAACGGCTGGCCAAATCAGCCAGGATCAAAATCACCAAGGATCAATGTCACAAAGACTGATGTAAAAGTGGCTCTTGGATCCAGAACCCAGCTGTCCAAGCACCGGTTTGCATGGTGCAGCTAATGGAGCTCAGGCTTGCTTTGGAATACGAAATCAGGAGCACTGTGAAAAGGGCACTGGGATAATCGGCCTCCAACCCCAACCCTGTGTAACAATTCTGAGATACATCAAAAGAAAAATGAGGCCGGGCGCGGTGGCTCACGCCTGTAATCCCAGCACTTTGGGAGGCCGAGGCGGGCGGATCACGTCAGGAAATCGAGACAATCCTGGCTAACACGGTGAAACCTTGTCTCTACTAAAAATACAAAAAATTAACCGGGCCTGGTGGCGGGTGCCTGTAGTCCCAGCTACTCGGGAGGCTGAGGCAGGAGAATGGCGGGAACCCCAGGAGATGGAGCTTGCAGTGAGCTGAGATCGCGCAACTGCACTCCAGCCTGGGCGACAGAGCGAGACTCCGTCTCAAAAAAAAAAAAAAAAAAAAAGAGCAGAATCCTTTCCACTGGGTGGTCAGGGAAGGCCTCAATGGACCTGAAGGACAGGGGATGCAAAGGAGGTCAGGGCAACCCTCAAGCTCCCACTTCACCATTTAGAGTGTCTAGGCCAGTCGAGGTGGCTCATCTGTAATCCCAGCTCTTTGGGAGGCTGAGGCTGAGCAACACAGGGAGACCCCATCTGTACAAAAAATTAGCCCAGAGTGATGGGTGCACGCCTGTGGACCCACCTACTCCGGAGGCTGACAAGGGAGGATGGCTTAGCCCCGGGAGGTCGAGGTTGCAGTGAGCTGGAATAGTGCCACTGCATTCCAACCTGGGCAACAGAGCAAGACCCGGTCACAAAAAAAAAAAGAAGAAGAAAAAGAAAGTATCTGGCTCCTGGCAGATACGCCCTCCCCTCCAGACCCTAATGCCTCCCTCCCCAGCAAAACCCGCACCATCTCCTCTCCATCTGCCACTGAGCAGAGATTAGAATTTCTGACCACAGCGGGATCCTTGGACAGTGACAAAATTTAGTTGGCATAGACTTTTGCCCACAATGGTGCCCATTTCCATGGTGTTTTCATTCTCTTTAGGCTTCAACCAAATTCCACTAGTAAATTTCAGCTACAGAAAAATAATTTTACCTATTTTAATTTAAAAAAAAAACACGAAACAGAGGGACCCTCGCGAGGGGAGGAGCTCTGGAACCCGAGCGGTCAGATAGGGAGCGCGCCCCAACTGGACCCCAGGACTCGGGGGAAGAGGATGTAACTAAACCCTCAGCGTGCCCAGCAACAAGGGCTGCGCCGCTGCTTTACGTGGGGAACCCTGGGCCGGACCCGCCGCTTCCTCTGCCCAGGTGTGCCTCAGGGGAGTTCAGGAGAGGAGGTAACTTTTGTCAGGCGGGATCCGGCAAGACCTTCACAAGCCTGGGTGGGGAGAGACCTTGAGGAGACGAGGTTTGGGGGACAAGACACACCGAAGCGGGGAAGCCCAGGCCGTGGGTCCTGGTGGGACCACGCCCGCCCTCCCGCACTGCGCCTGCGCGGGGCCTGGACGCGCCGGGCTTCCCTCGTGCCTGCAGCGCCGGAGTTTCCCACAGGGCGGGCGTCCACCGCCGGCCTGAGCCCAGTGAGACAAACGAACGGGCCGCAGCCCCCAGACCCGAGCCCCGTCCCAGCTCACCTGCATCTTGTTTCCAGTTGCTCAAGCCAGCTGTGCCGCGGCGCGCCTACCACAGCTCCCTTTTGTGCACGCGCACAGCGCCGACACGCCTCTTCCCCCAGCCCTGCCTCCGCCCCGCCCTGGGACGAGCTGAGCTGAGTGAAGGACGGAAGCAGCAGCTTTGAGTCTGCGCCCGCTCTTCAAGGAGCCGGCACAGAAGCTGTTCGCATGCGCGAGGTAGGATCTGCTCACCGTCCCGCCCAGAGTGCACTTGACCTGGTGCTGATTCTGGTGGGTCGCTTCCTTATTAGGGCTGGTCTTCAGCCGAGGAGGGTGGGGCTGGGTGGAGGAGGAGCCCTGGGCCGTGTGCCTTTTCCAGCTGCTTGCCCAGACCTGTAAAGACGTCTTGCTCTGACTAGCCTAGCAAGTCAGAAATAGAAAATTGCCTCTAGGCCGGGCCCGGTGGCACACGCCTGTAATCCCAGGCCGAGGCGGGCGGATCGCTTGAGGTCAGGAGTTCGAGATCAGTCCGGCCAACATGGTGACGCCCCGTCTCTACTAAAAATCCAAAAAGATTAATCGGGCGTGGTGGCGGTTGCCTGTAATCCCAGCTACTCGGGCGGCTGAGGCAGGAGAATTGCTTGAACGCGGGAGGCGAAGGTTGCAGTGAGCTGAGATGGCTCCACTGCACTCCAGCCTGGGTGACAGAGCGAGACTCCGTCTCAAATTAATTAATTAATTAATTAAAATGATGCAGGGTCTTCTGGAATTCGCCCACGATCACTTCAGTATTGGGAAAGGGAACTCATTAATAAGACACCGAGAGCCTACTGTGTACCAGGCACCATTCTAGGCTCTGCAGATAACAGCCGTGAGCAAAACACTAAAAGGTGAAAGTCATCTGCCGTGCCTGAGTATCAGGAGACCCATGTATGCAGGCACACAGGCACTGAGCAAAAAGCAGCAATCTGACTTGTAAAATGCAGGTATTGGGCCCCAGAGCTTCTGCCCAGGCACACTCCGAGTTTAAGAGAGCAATGTTCCTACCTGGTATGGAAGGAAGCATCTTGTACACGTGGGCTAACTTGCTGCCTCCTGGCAACTAAGCGGACACAGCTAGTAGAGACCCACACACCTGTGAGATAGGCGCAGGGCTTCCAACTGTGGCTATGCATTAGAGTCACCTGGAAGCCCTCAAAAACTACGGCTGTCCTGGGGCTCCATCCCCAGACAAATTAAATCCTTGGAAATGAGGCCTGGCATAGATATTTTCTTAAAGATCCTCGGGTGATGCTAAAGTGCACAATCGTTGATATACAGTGAATCAAATGACTGCTTGAGAGCAAGGAGTTTTTATTTAATTTATAAGGATCCTTAAGATTTTTCTAACTCATTTCAACTGAATTACAGGCCCTTTTAGGGATTTGTTTATTAATGTATCTGGCAGCACAATGTTTGTTAATGAATTTTCCTTGGGTCTCACCACCAAAATCAGGACTCGGACTAACTTTGAGTTTGATCCTGTGCTTCTTGCTCAGTCCTGCACAGCTACAGAGCGGATGGTGTTTTCTCCTTTCCTCATCCCCAGTCTTTGCTCTTCCCTGAGGCCTGTTTTCCAGGACTCAACTATTCCACAGTTGCTTTTCCCCACATGATCCGGTCGGAGGCATTCCAACCGAAGCGACTCCATCTTGAATAGGGGGATGGGGAAAATGAGGCTGAGACCTACTGGGCTGTATTCCCAGAAGGTTACGCATGCTTAGTCACAGAGTATTTACACTTAAGAGAAAAAATTAATAATGTTTACCAAACAGACCTAACACTTAACAAATCCAGGAAATGTCCTGGTGTTCTGAAAGATTTCTTTCTTTCGAGATGGAGTTTCCCTCTCATTGCCCAAGTTGGAGTGCAATGGCGTGATCTCGGCTCACTGCAATTTCCATCTCCTGGGTTCAAGTGATTCTCCTGCCTCAGCCTCCTAAATAGCTGGGATTACAGGTGTGCGCCACCACGCCTGGCTAATTTTTTTTTTTTTTGTATTTGTAGTAGAGACGGGGTTTCACTATGTTAGCCAGGCTGGTCTCGAACTCCTGACCTCAGGTGATCCACCTGCCTTGGCATCCCAAAGTGCTGGGATTAAAGGCGTGAGCCACCGCACCTGGCCTTGTTTTGTTTTTTTTTGAGAGTCTCACTTTGTTGCCCACCCTGGAGTGCAAAATGGCGAGATCTCAGCTCACTGCAGCCTCCACCTCCTGGGTTCAAGTGATTCTCCTGCCTCAGCTTCCCAAGTACCTGGGATTATGGATGTGCACCACCATGCCGGGCTAATTTTTGTATTTTTAGTAGAGACAGGGTTTCGCCGTTTTGGTCAGGCTGGTCTCCAACTCCTGAGCTCCGCCTCCCAAAGTGCTGGGATTACAGGCATGAGCCAGAATGCTGGGATTACAGGCGTAAACCAGAGTGATGGGATTACAGGCGTGAGCTACCACACCTGGCCAAGAACGAGTATTCTTAAAAGTTTTGTTTTAATAATACTATAGATTACTGGGAAAGGCAGTAGTTTTCCCAGTAAAAAGGCTCAATAGTCCTATAGACAGTTGTTTTTAGATAAACATAGACATTGACCCTTCTGCTGTTAAAGCTTGAAACTTGTATCTGTTTTATCTGAGTTTCTTCCTCAGGAAAGGACCTTCAGGCTTCTCAGAAAAAGTATCAAAGAACTGAAATTCAACAGATCACCAGCACCAGATGCCTCCTTGCCCCTCCCTCCTCTTGTTTTCTTACACAGTGTTGCATTTCTTCCCTGCTGTATAAACCCCTAGTTTTAGCTGGGAAAATGGATTTGAGACTGATCTCCTGTCTGGTCTCGTCTCCTGGGCTGCAGCACACAGTTAAAGGCTTCTTCCTTGGCAATACTTGTCATCTCAGTGATTGGCTTTTGTTGTGGCCAGCAGCAGGACCCAGACCTAACTCCTGGTGTTTTGGTAACAGTCACGCAAAGTCCTTTGTCACAAGCCTTGGTAGCACAGCACGTGTGCCCATGATTTTTGCTGTTACATCTACATAAGCACTGTACCTAAGGTGGATGCATTCCTCCTCTTGCTTTCTGGAATGCCCTTGTCTGTCTATGGAGTACCCGTTCTTTCATTCCTTTACTTTCTTAATAAGCTTGCTTTCACTTTACTCCGTGAACTCGTCCCAAATTCTTTCTTGCCAGAGATCCAAGAACCTTCTCCTGGGTCTGGGTTGGGACCCTCTTTCTGCTAACAATCCCTCTCCAGGGATTAACAAACCAAACGCCCACACCCTACTGCCGTATCAGCAGTTTGAAAGGTGTCTCTCTTTTTCTTTTTTTTTTTTTTGAGAAGGAGTCTGGCTCTGTTACCTAGGCTGGAGTCCAGTGGGGCGATCTTGGCTCACTGCAACCTCCGCCTCCCAGGTTCACACCATTCTTCTGCCTTAGCCTCCGGTGTAGCTGGGACTACGGGTGCCCGCCACCACACCCGGCTAATTTTTTGTATTTTTAGTAGAGACGGGGTTTCACCATGTTAGCCAGGATGGTCTCCATCTCCTGACCTCGTGATCTGCCCGCCTCAGCCTCCCAAAGTGCTGGGATTACAGGCGTGAGCCACCGCACCCGGCCCTATCCCTCTTACTTTTGTCAAAATTATTCTTTTGTTATTCTTTCCACCTGTGCTCCAAATCCTCTCACCTTCCTCAGGGACTTCCTCCATCTTTCCATCCTTCGTGGCTGTGGAGAAAATAATTACAGCTTATGAGAACAGATTACAGACATACGAATTAGAAAAAATAAACTATTTCTATTTATGGATGATATAGCATACCTGGAAAACTCAGGGGAACCGAGTCTTAAATTCGTACTAACAATATGAGAATTCAGTAAAGGAGCAGGATATAAAATTAACATAAAAATAGTCTTCATCCGTGTTTACAATAACAAACTACAAGATATAATGGACTCCAATTACAATAACAACAGAAAAGAAAAAGCTCTTGGAAATAAAGAAGTAGGCAAAACCTGCATGAATTAAATTGAAAAACTTTTCTGAAGATACAAAAGTAGACCAGAACAAATGGACAAACTTCCTTTATTTTTGGATAGTATGACTCAACATCATAGAGATGTCAATTTTCTCCAAGTCAATATGTAAAATTTAACACAATGTCAAAAATCCAACAAATTATTTTTTGAGGCTAGGCAGCTTGACTCCAAAGTTTTTATCAAGAATAGCACAAGGCTTGGCCGGGCGCGGTGGCTCAAGCCTGTAATCCCAGCACTTTGGGAGGCCGAGACGGGCGGATCACACGGTCAGGAGATCGAGACCATCCTGGCTAACACAGTGAAACCCCGTCTCTACTAAAAAATACAAAAAACTAGCCGGGCGTGGTGGCGGGCGCCTGTAGTCCCAGCTACTCGGGAGGCTGAGGCAGGAGAATGGCGTAAACCCGGGAGGCGGAGCTTGCAGTGAGCTGAGATCCGGCCACTGCACTCCAGCCTGGGCAAGAGAGCGAGACTCCGTCTCAAAAAAAAAAAAAAAAAAGAATAGCACAAGGCAGGAGGAAGAGCTAGCTCTACTAAACCTTAAAACAATGTAGTGTTAGTACAGAAATAGACAAAGAGATCAAGGGAGCAGCATAGCAAGTTCAGAACAAGTCCAGAAATAGAGACTAGTACATATAAACATTAGTGTATGCAAATAAAGAAAAAAACAAAAAAAAAAACAAAAAAAAATAAACATTAGTGTATGCTTAGATAAGACGGCATCTCAATCTGCTGGGATGGACTTTAAATAAATGGTGTTGAGACAATTGGATAACCATTTGGAAATAGATAAAATTAGATACATACTTCACAGTGTATATCAGAATAAAAAGTAAAAACTAAAAGTACTAGGAGAACACATGGCATAATTTCTTTATAACCTAAAAATGGAAAAAAACTTTGATTACTCAAAGTCTAAAAGAAATAAAACAATGATAGATTCTACTACTTAGTTTTTTTGTATAGGAATAATGTATATAAGCATGCTGCCTTTTGTGTAAAAGGTGAAATAAAATACATTTATGTCGGCCTGGCATGGTGGCTCACGCCTGTAATCCCAACACTTTGGGAGGCCAAGGAGGCTGGATCACATGAGGTCAGGAGTTCAAGACCAGCCTGACCAACATGGTGAAACCCTGTCTCTACTAAAAATACAAAAAATTAGCCTGGCGTGGTGGCACATGCCTGTAATCCCAGCTACTGGGGAGGCTGAGGCAGGAGAATAATTTGAACCCGGGAGGTAGAGGTTGCAGTGAGCCAATACTGTGCCACTGCGCTTGGGCCTGGGAGACAGAGCAAGACCCAGTCTCAAAGAAAAAACAAACAAACAAACAAACACACATTTATGTGTATATTCATATTTGCTTAATTTTATAAAAAGGATCATAAGAAGAAGAGGAAACCAGGAATTTTTGGAAATGGTTAACTATTTGAGGAGGGATCTGATGAAGTGGTGAAGACAGAGATAGAAATGAGATTCTTCTGATCAACTTTTATTTAGGAGCAAACAGACTTCAAGCACTTTCAATCCTGAATGCTGCTATAGTTCAGATGTTTGACCCCCAAACCTCATGTTGAATTTTGATCCTCAGTGTTGGAGATGGGGCCTAATGGGAGATATTTGGGTCATAGGGCAGATTCTTCATGAATGGCTTGATGCTGTTCTCGTGGGAAAGAGTGAGTTATCTCACAGCTGGTTGTTAAAAAGAGCCTAGTACCTCCATCCTCTCTCATTCTTCTGTGCTCTCGCCACGTGATCTCTGCACACACCATCTCCCCTTCACCTTCCACGATGAGTGGAAGCAGTCTGAGGCCTCACCAGAAGCAAATGCTGGTGCCATGCTTCTTGTACAGCCTGCAGAACCGTGAGCCAAGTAAACCTCTTTCCTTTACAAATTACTCAGCCTCAGGTATTCATTTGCAGCAATACTAACAGACTAAGACAAATGTCCTCTTTTAAGAATACAAAATTGGGCCGGGCGCGGTGGCTCATGCCTGTAATCCCAGCTCTTTGGGGGGCCGAGGCGGATGGATCACAAGGTCTGGAGATCAAGACCATCCTGGCTAATATGGTGAAATCCCGTCTCTACTGAAAATACAAAAAAAGAAAATTAGCCGGGTGTGGTGGCAGGCACCTGTAGCCTGTAGTCCCAGCTACTCGGGAGGCTGAGGCAGGAGAATGGCCTGAACCTGGGAGGTAGAGCTTGCAGTGAACTGAGATTGCGCCTCTAGGAAAAAAAAACAAAATGAAAATACAGTACAGCTTTTGATTTTAAGAGCTTTTGTAGCTCTTAAATTTTTGGCTTAGATTTAGGCTTAAATTTTAGCTCTTAGATTTTAGGCTTTTGTAGCTTTCATAAGGAGTGGTTCACCAACCTTGGTGTATGTAAAAATTACTTAAAGAGTGTTAACAATGTAGATTCCAAGTCCTTTTCCCAGAGTTTCTGATTCTGCAGGTTGCTGGAGTACAGTCCAGCAACTGCCTCTTGGATATCTATTTCAGGTAATTCAGGTATCGGTGGTCTTTGGACCACATTATGTTTAATACTACTTCAATGTTTCACTGGAATTCTATCTGATCTTTTAAAAATAGTCAAGATTATCATAAGCATTGTTCATGTCATTATATAACTTCAAGTAGAAAAAAGCAGATATAAGTAGGAGATGTGATACAGTATTACTACAACACCTAAAACAGTCTCTCCTTCAAATGAAATCAGTATACAAAACATTACCTCACTTGTGTCAGATTTGTGATGGACAATCATGGACCCATTTGTTCTCCTTCCCTATTTCCAACCAGCAGAACTGTACTAGGGGACTGCCATGGCAGTCTCACCTCCCCATGTATCCTTTCCCCACGACAGCCATTATTCCCCCCGGCAGCCATTATTCTACTTTCTGTCTCTGTGGATTTGCCTATCCTGTGTAAAATGGAATCATATATATGTGGCTTTTTGTATCCGGCTTCTTTGATTTAAAATAATATTTTGAGGTTCACTCATGTTGCGGCATGTTTCAGTACTTCATTTCTTTTTATAGCCAAATGACATTCCATTGTCTGGATAGGCCATGTTTTGCTTATCCACTTGTCAGTTGATGGGCATTTTGGCTGTTATGAATAATGTTGCTATGAACATTCAAGTAAAAGTTTTTGTGTGAGGCCAGGCATGGTGGCTCACGTCTGTAATCCCAGCACTTTGGGAGGCCGAGGCAGGTGGATCACCTGAGGTCTGGAGTTCGAGACCAGCCTGGCCAACACACTGAAAGCCTGTTTTACTAAAAATACAAAAATTAGCTGGGCGTGATGGCTGGTGCCGAGATCGCCCCACTGCACTCCGGCCTGGGCGACAGAGCGAGACTCCATCTCAAAAAAAAAGTTTTTGTGTGAATACATGTTTTTAATCCTTTTGGGTATATGCCTAGAAGTGGAATTGTTGGGTCATATGGTAATTCTGTGTAACTTTTTGAGGAGTTTTGTTTCCTAAATCTGATGCCCCATTTTACATTTCCACCAACATTGTATCAGGGTTTCAATTTCTCCACATCTGTGTCAGTACTGGTTACTGTCCATCTTTTTGAGTATAGCTGTCCTGGTGGGTGGGAAGTGGCATTACATTCTAGTTTTGATTTGCATTTCCTCACTGAATAATGATGCTGAGCATCTTTTCATGTGCTCAGTGGCCATATGAATATCTTTTTTTAGAATAATGTCTTTTGCAATCTTTTGCCCATTTTAACATTGAGTTATTTGACTTTTCATATTGAATCATAAGAGTTTTGAGCTTAGGCAAGGTGCAGTGGCTCACGCCTGTAATCCCAGCACCTTTGGGAGGCCAAGGCAGGCAGATCACGAGGTCAGGAGTTCGAGACCAACCTGGCCAACATAGTGAAAACCCGTCTCTATTAAAAATACAAAAAAATTAGCCGGGCATGGTGGCAGGTGCCTGTAATCCCAGCTACTTGGGAGGCTGAGACACATGCAAAAGAATAAAGTTGGATTCCTGCCTCATACATTATACAAAAACTAACTTAAAACAGATCACAATCCTAAAAGTAAGAGCTAAAGCTATAAAACTCTTAGAAGAAAATGTAGGTGTAAATATTTATGACCTTGGGTTAGGTAAGAGTTTCCTAGATACGATATTGAATGCACAAGTAACAACAACAACAAAATTAGGTAAACTGCGGCCATACCACCTGAATGTGCCCGATCTCGTCCAAAATTAGGTAAGCTGGGGATCATCAAAATTAAAAGATTGGCTGGGCACAGTGGCTCACACCTGTAATTCCAGCACTTTGGGTGGCCGAGGCAAGTGGATCACTTGAGGTCAGGAGTTCAAGACCAGCCTGGCTGACATGGTGAAACCCAGTCTCTACTAAAAGTAAAATTAACTGGATGGGCCGGGCGCGGTGGCTCAAGCCTGTAATCCCAGCACTTTGGGAGGCCGAGACGGGCGGATCATGAGGTCAGGAGATCGAGACCATCCTGGCTAACACGGTGAAACCCCATCTCTACTAAAAATACAAAAAACTAGCCGGGCGAGGTGGCGGGCGCCTGTAGTCCCAGCTACTCGGGAGGCTGAGGCAGGAGAATGGCGTGAAACCCGGGAGGCGGAGCTTGCAGTGAGCTGAGATCCGGCCACTGCACTCCAGCCCGGGCGACAGAGCAAGACTCCGTCTCAAAAAAAAAAAAAAAAAAAAAAAAAAAAAAAAAAAAAAAATTAACTGGATGTGGTGGTGGGCACCTGTAATCCCAGCGACTCGGGAGGCTGAGGCAGGAGAATTACTTAAACCTGGGAGGTGGAGGCTGCAGTGAGCTGAGATTGCACCACTGCACTCCAGCCTGGGCGACAGAGCAAGACTCCATCTCAAAACACACTCACAAAATTAAAATATTTTGTGCTTCAAAGGAGAGAAATTGAAAAGAAATTCCACAAAATGGTAGAAAATTTTTGCAAATCATTTATCTGATGAAGGACTAATATCCAGAATATATTTTAAAACCCTGTCTCCCTCTCTCTCTCTATATGTGTGTGTGCATGTATATATATATGTGTGTGTGTTTGTATATGTGTGTGTGTGTGTGTATATATATATATATTTTTAGCTCTGCCTCCTGGGTTCACGCCATTCTCCTGCCTCAGCCTCCGGAGGCTGGGACTACAGGCGCCCGCCACCACACCCGGCTAATTTTATTTTTAAATAAAGAGATCGGGTTTCACCATGTCAGTCAGGCTGGTCTTGAACTCCCGATCTCAAGTGATCCACTCGCCTCGGCCACCCAAAGTGCTGGAATTACAGGTGTGAGCCTGTAATTTTTTGTATTTTTAGTATTTTTAGTAGAGATGAGGTTTCATCGTGTTAGCCAAGCTGGTCTCGATCTCTTGACCTCATGATCCGCCCGCCTCGGCCCCCCAAAGTACTGGGATATGTGTATATTTTTTGAGACAAGTGAAGTAACTCAGGAATGGAAAATCAAACATTGTATATTCTCACTCATAAGTGGGGACTAAGCTATGAGGACCCAAAGAACAATACAATAGACTTTGGGGACTCAGGAGCAGGAGGCAGGTGAGGGATGAAAGACTACACATTGGGTACAGTGTACACTGCTCGGGTGATGGGTGCATCCGAATCTCAGAAATCACCACTAAAGAACTTATTCATGTAACCAAACACCACCTGTTCCCCCAGAACCTATTGAAATTAAATAAATAAATACATATGTGCAAGCCTTTAACAACCCTGCAAGGTTCTATGGAAGACAGTGTTATCTCTCTCTATTATTGTGGCTTCCTTGGCCATTCCACTGTGCATCCCAGCTGTCTTGCCCATCTTTTTCCAGGGGTTCCTCCCTCGCGTGGTACTCTCTTTTGCTCTGAATCACATACTTGATTCTCTGTGCCAGCAAGCTCCCAGACCACTCTTCCACTTCAGCTCAATTATGACAAGAATCTCTTCCTGGCTTTCCTTTTGCACCATGGTTCCCAACTCTAACAGACCTCCTGCCCGCTAGGTAACAAATATGTATGCCCTCCATCCTAATCTGAAATGAAGTCTAGAGATACCATAATTACATGCAAAACATTTTTTAAAAAATCAACATACTGCTGCTGGGCATGGTAGCTCACACCGGTAATCCCAGCACTTTGGGAGGCCAAGGCAGGCGGATCACGAGATCAGGAGTTCAAGACCAGCCTGGCCAACACAGTGAAACCCTGTCTCTACTAAAAATACAAAAAATTAGCCAGGCATGGTGGTGGGCGCCTGTAATCTCAGCTACTTGGGAGGCAGAGGCAGGAGAATCACTTGAACTTGGGAGGCAGAGGTTGCAGTGAATGGAGATTGCGCCTCTGTACTCCAGCCTGAGCAACAGAGTGAGACTCTGTCAAAAAAAAAAAAAAAAAAAAAAGCAAAAAATCAACATACTGCCTTAACTATAAGGTAGAATGGTAAATTTTCAGTATGGAAATCCTGTAGCACAACTATACTAGAATACACAATTAAGTCATCAGGAGATTATATAAATTTCTAAGGGAAAATATTCATTTTTCTTTACTTCAAATACTTTGAAATAAGAGCTAAATAAGCACATTTGTCTATACACAAGTAGAATCACTGTGACTACCACTGGTACTAATGCAGACTAACACTATGTTGCTTTGATAACTGAAATATGACAGAATGACTTGATTTTCTAAGATTGTGAACAACTTGGTAAAATTCTAATCACAGTACAATTTACCCTCAATGTAAAAGAAAGTTGTTTCCCTAGAAAATTTGGTGTATACCTAGAAAAATTCGGTTAAAACTAGACAAAATTTATATTTAAATGTAAGCAGGCTTTACACCTAATAAAGGGCCTGTGTCTTATAGGACGTTTAGCATCCTGACCTTTCCCGGCCAATGAATGCCAGCAGTACCCACCTGACCCCACCCATCACTGCAGCAACCAAAAAGGCCTCATTTATTTCCAGGATGCCCCCAGCATGGCCATAGAAACACGCGTAACCAATCTGACTAGTCTTGCTTTACATTTATGACCACACATCTCCAGCCGGCTCCCCCAACTCCATTTCCCTACTCTATTCACTCTCGCTCTGTCCTAAATAACTATTTTACACCTTCTCCTCTCTTCTCAAAATCCCAGTGCCTCTCCCTCTCCCCATTCTCAGAAAAAAAATCTCGAATATTAATACACAGAGAAAACCAAAGCTCTCAGAAGATCACCAGATCACCTCCCCATGCTGCAACCACCAGCTCCTCAGATCACCTTGCACTTGAACCCATTGACTGGACTGTCTTCCAGCCCTGTGCTTGTCCTGTCTGTGCTTCTGAGAAAGGGCAGCACCCTCTTTGCACACTGGAGCTCTCCCCTGTCTCTTTTTTTTTGAGATAGAGTCTTGCTTTGTCGCTCAGGCTGGAGTACAGTGGTGCGATCTCGGCTCACTGCAAGCTCTGCCTCCTGGGTTCATGCCATTCTCCTGCCTCAGCCTCCCAAGTAGCTGGGACTACAGGTGCTCGCCATCACGTCTGGCTAATTTTTTGTATTTGTTTCAGTGGAGACGGGGTTTCACCATGTTAGCCAGGATGGTCTCGATCTCCTGACCTTGTGATCAGCCCGCCTCGGCCTCCCAAAGTGCTGGGATTACAGGTGTGAGCCACCTTGCCTGGCCTTTTTTTAAAATTTTTTTTTTAGACTGAGTGTCGCTCTGTCACCAGGCTGGAGTATAGTGGCACAATCTTGGCTCACTGCAACCTCCGCCTCATGGGTTCAAGTGATTCTTGTGCCTCAGCCTCCCAAGTAACTGGGATTACAAGCACGCACCACCACACTCAGCTTACTTTTTGTATTTTTAGTAGAGATAGGGTTTCACCATGTTGGCCAGGACAGTCTCAATCTCCTGACTTCGTGATCCACTCGCCTCAACCTCCTAAAGTGCTGGTATTAAAGGCATGAGCCATTGCACCCACCCTCCCCTGTCTCTTTTATCACAGCTAAACTTTGTTCTAGCAATTCCTCCTCCCACTCCTGTGCCCTCTGTAGGTTTTCCCCTCTCTAGGAGATCATTCTCATCAACATATGAACATACGAAAATATTTTCAATGGTAAAGACAAAAAACCATTCCTTGATTTCACATTTCCTTGCAGCTACAGATACATTCCTCCAGCCCCTTTCCAGCCCCTTTCCAGCAAGATCCCAGTGAGCTCATTGTCTGCACCTCCTCCCTCCCATTCTATTCAACTTATTTGAGTTAGGCCTTTGTTCACCCAATGAATAGGCCTTTGTTGAGGTCACTCTTGACCTCCACCATGGGAAATGCAATAACCCACTCTCTATGCACATCTTCCTCTACTCTCAGTGGACTTGCCGAGGTTGTGTGAAACCGTTTCTTTGCTTGGCTACCCAGACATTGTGTTCTCCTGATTTGCCCACCTCACTGGCTGGTCCTTTGCCCCCTTAGCTGGATCCTTCTTCTCTTCCTAAACTGAACAATGGCTCAATTCTTAGCCCCCTCCTCCGCCTACCAAGCTTGTCCAACCTGCCTGATTTTGTTGTTGCTGTTTTGTTTCGTTTTAGGGTTTTGGCAGCCTGAAACCACGGTTTTTAGTTTCTGTCTCTAGTGATAAGTGGAAAAAAAGGATGAGGAAGGGGCTTTACTGGCCCAACTGGAAACAGAAACTAAGAACCCATGACTGTATTCTCTCCCTTGGATACCGCTGATCCCTACACCCGCTTCTTGAGTGATCTCAATAGGCCCTATGGCTATAAGTGCCATCACTATGCTGAAGGCTTTGGAAATGGAGCCTCCACCCTTGGACTCTCCCTTGAACTCCAGCCTCATAGACCCAACAGCCTACTTGGATGTCTGTCAGCTGTGTCAGTTTAACATGTCAGACACAGAGCTCAGGGAACTTCAACCCCAATCTACTCACTCCAGTATTTCCATGCTGATAGCACTGGGTTCAGCCCGAATGCTTCAGTTTCTCTCATACCCCACATATAATCCGGCATTAAATTGGCCCCTTTCTCCCTCTCCCACCTGAATCATGCCACCTTCATTCTCTCACCCCCTATTCACCTCCATGTCCTAACCAAACACCAGCTGTAGGTTGACTTCAGGAGAGTTCCTGAAATAGAAACAAACGTCCTTAAATCCTCAATATTGACCCCTCCATCCATATCCTCCCCAAATGCACCATGAAACAAGAATGCCAGAACAGGCCAGGTGCAGTGGCTCAAGCCTGTAATCCCAGCACTTTGGGAGGCCAAGACGGACGGATCACGAGGTCAGGAGATCGAGACCATCCTGGCTAACATGGTGAAACCCCGTCTCTACTGAAAAAACGTACAAAAAACTAGCCCGGGGAGGTGGCGGGCGCCTGTAGTCCCAGCTACTTGGGAGGCTGAGGGAGGAGAATGGCGTGAACCCGGGAGTCAGAGCTTGCAGTGAGCCGAGATCTGGCCACTGCACTCCAGCCTGGGCGACAGAGCAATACTCCATCTCAAAATAAATAAATAAATAAATAAGTCTGACCCCCGGCCGGGTGCGGTGGCTCACGCCTGTAATCCCAGCAGTTTGGGAGGCCGAGGCAGGCGGGTCACCTGAGGTAGGGTGTTCGAGACCAGCCTGGCCAACCTGGGGAAACCCCGTCTCTACTAAAAATATGAATATCAGCTGGGCGTGGTCACGGGCGCCTGTAATCCCAGCTATTTGGGAGGCTGAGTAACGAGAATCGCTTGAACCCGGGAGTTGGACGTTGAAGTGAGCCGAGATTGCGCCACTGCATTCCTGCCTGGGCGACAAGAGGGAGACTCCATCTCAAAAAAAAAAAAAAAAAGGGTCTGATCCCTGAATGCTCAGAGAGACTGATTTGATTAATAATAAAACTCTGGTCTCCCACTCAGCTGGCTTTGCATGAAATACTCTTTCTCTGTTGTAAATCCTCTGTCTTGAAAAATTGACTGTGTCTAGGCAGCGGACAGGGTGAATCCATTGGGCGGTTACATAATATCACATGACAGATAAAGAAGGTAATAAAAATATTTTACCCCAAAATATGTTTCTTTGCCATATTTTGAAATGACCTGCAAAGTCATTTTTTTTGTGGGGGAAGATTGCATCTGCAAAGAATCTTTTTTTTGTTTTCTTTTTTTGAAATAGGGTCTTACTTTGTCACCCAGGCTGGAGTGCAGTGACACAATTCAGCTCACTGCAGCCTCGACTTCTGGGTTCAAGTGATCCTCCTGTCTCAGTCCCCCAAATAGCTGGGACTACAGGTGTGTGCCACCATGCCCAGCTACTTCTTGTATTTTTTGTAGAGATGGAGTTTCACCATGTTGCCCAGGCTGGTCTTGAACTCCTGAGCTCAAGTGATCTGCCTGCCTCCCAAAGTGCTATGATTACAGGCGTGAGCCACCATGCCCACCCAGGAATCTCTGTTGATATAACTAGATTGTTCCCCTTTCCAGGCCCTCCCAATCCTGGAGAGATGGTCTGAAAGTCTAGTACCTTTTAAGGGTCTGCATAGGAAACATTTACCAGCTATTGTGTCTAAGGACAGCATGACCCTGACCTCTGCAACTCCTTATCTTGATCCAGACACTTCTTTCTGTTGATTCCAGGTCTTTAGACAATAACTTAACTCTTTCAACCAATTGCCAATCAGAAAATCTTTAAATCCACCTATGACCCTCCCCTCCCCCTACCCACTTAGACTTTGTCCTGCCTTTCTGGATGGAACCAATGCAATGTATACCCCATATGTATTGATTAGTGTCTTATTGTCTCCATAGAATGTATAAAAACCAAGCTGTAATCCAATCACCTTGGGCACAAGTTCTCTTGAGACTCTGCCTTGGGCTTTGGTCACTCATACTTGGCTCAGAATACACCTCCTTAAATATTTTACAGAGTCTGACTCTTTACATTGACACCTGCAAGCCATCAAGGAAGTCAGGATTTGAGCATTAGCTGCCTCATCCTTCTAGCATGGTGCCCTGCAAATAACTATCTTCCTTTCTTCTGCTACAAACCATAGTGCAGTTATCTGGTGTTACCGTACTGGGCAAGTGGACCCTAGTTAGGTTCTATACAACACTGGTCCTGTCCTTCTTTCAAGACATCATAGCTGACTCAACACTAGATGGATAAGAAATGCTATATTTTGCTTCCCTGATTCTCAAAACGACAAGAAAGCTACAACTTTGTAAAGTTTGATAGAGTAGGCTGGGAAACACTGATGTCACATTGCAGAAAAATCTAGGCTCTGAAATAACCCCATGTCCCGCCCAACCCAACCCCACCCTAACTGTTTTTCCTTATCTCTGATAGCTGAGCGATTACGTCAGCAAGAGCAAAAGGATTTTCAAAATGAATGCTCCTCCCAAGAGCTCTCAGTGTACCCGGGCTGATTTGCAGTTTCCTTTGGGCTAGTTTCAGAGGCACTTGAGAAACGGCAACCATATTTAGAGAACCTGCTGTTTGCCTTTCAGTTATCAAGCAGTTGTGAATACCTGGTTGCCAAACTGCTATATCTGTCTGAAAATAATGTTTGTGAGAAGAAGAAAGCCTGAATCATGCTCTGCCACATCCAGCTAGAACCTGAATGCACGAGGATCTGAGCAAGCTCTTACAAGCTGTGACCATTTGTAAAATTGGGCGATGCCAAACATTCACCCTACTCTACTTCCCCAAACTATGGAGCCAAAACCCCATGACAATCTTTTGTCTGGCTAAGAGGTCCCCCAATAGAAGGTGGAAAACAGCCTGGCTTTGCTTGGATCCTTTTCTATAAGGAGCTGAATCATCTTCAGAAAATTTAATATTAAAATATTAATACTTAAATTATATATATGTATGGTTTTTCTGACGGAGTCTATATTATTACTACAAGCACGCACCACCATGCCCAACTAATTTTTGTATTTTTAGTAGAGACGAGGTTTCACAACGTTGACCAGGCTGGTCTCGAACTCTTGACCTCGTGATCTGCCTGCCTCAGCCTCCCAAAGTGCTGGGATTACAGGCGTGAGCCACCACTCTGGCCTTAATAATATTAAAAATCAACCCTTGTACACTGAGAGCTCTTGGGAGGCACATTCATTTTGAAAATCCTCTTGCTTTTTGCTGACTCAGCTATCACTCAGCTATCAGAGATAATCACTCAGCTATCAGAGATAATCACTCAGCTATCAGAGATAAGGGAAAACAGTTAGGGTGGGGTTGGGTTGGGTGGGACGTGGTGTTATTTCAGAGCCTAGATTTTTCTGCAACGTGACATCAGTGTTTCCCAGCCTACTCTATCAAACTTTTCAAAATTGTAGCTTTTTTATGGTTTTGAAAATCAGGGAAGCAAAATATAGCATTTCTTATCCATCTAGTGTTGAGTCAGCTATGATGTTTTGAAAGGAGAATGGGACCAGTGTTATAAAATAATTGAAGCTTATATCATGTTACAACAATTATTGTAATGTTGTATGAGTTATTAAGAAATTATTTTAGGCAGATAGAGAAGAAAAGGGGTCCTTGGAAAGTTGTTTCTTTTAAAGCAGCTCCAGAAACTTTTTTTTTTTTTGAGATGGAGTCCTGTTCTGTTGCCCAGGTTGGAGTACAATGGCTCGATCTCAGCTCACTGCATCCTCCGCCTCCTGGGTTCAAGCAATTCTCGTGCCTCAGCCTCCCGAGTAGCTGGGATTACAGGCACCTGCCACCACGCCCTGCTAATTATTGTATTTTCAGTAGAGACGGGGTTTCGCCATCTTGGCCAGGCTGGTCTTGAACTCTTGACCTTGTGATCCACCCACCTCAGCCTCCCAAAGTGCTGGGATTACAGGTGTGAGCCACCACACCCGGCTATTTTATAGTTAATAATTTAATTAACCGAAATTCTTACAGGTCTAATCTTGCTATTTGCTATGTAAGGCTATGGGGACACCCTTCTCTTTGAATGGAATTCTCTAAATCTGGAGACTATGATTTAGATAAGATTTTTCATTGGCTAGAGCAAGTCACAGGACCTGCCCAGAATCCTCGTGGAGAGGGAGATCGGCCCAGAATAAAGATAATCATTTTCTGGTCCTTTTGGCACTCCCACCCATGGAGTGTCATGGAAATTTGTAGGGGGATAGAAATGAAGAAACCTGTCCTGTTGAGGGCGGGAAGTGCAGGAGGCAGGAGGGATTTCATAGAAGAGGTGCTGCTATAGAAAGAGAGTGAAAGATCAGAGGTGCCAACCAGGCAGACACCAACAGTGCAGAGGGAGTGGGCACAGTGAGCAAAGGCGCCAAGACAGAAGGCTGTTATGTGCTTGTTAATCACACTCAGATGTGCTAGGTGTGAGGGGAACTCAGGGATGGTTGAAGATGTAGGGCAGGAAATGGGGAACCTCCTATGCCCTGCAACTGGAGATATTGAGGGTGGGCTAGCAGAAGACGCATATGAACCAAATCTGAGTTTTATTTCTTTTTATTTTACTTTTATTTTATGTATTTAATTTTTTGAGACAGAGTTTCACTCTTGTTGCCCAGGCTTGAGTGCAATGGCGCTATCTCGGCTTACTGTAACCTCTGCCTCCTGGGTTGAAGCGATTCTCCTGCCTCAACCTCCCAAGTACCTAGTATTACAAGCGTACGCCACCATGCCCAGATAGTTTTTTTGTTTGCTTGTTTGTTTTATTTGTTTTGTATTTTTAGTAGAGACAGGGTTTCACCATGTTGGTCAGGCTGGTCTCGAACTCCTGACCTCAAGTGATCCACCCACCTTGGCCTCCCAGTGTTGGATTACAGGTGTGAGCCACCGAACCCAGCCAATTTATTGATTTATTTTTGAGACGGGATCTTGCTCTGTCACCCAGACTAGAGTAGAGTGGTGTGATCATGGCTCACTGCAGCCTCACTTCTCCTTGGGCTCATGTGATCCTCCCAACTCAACTTCTTGAGTAGCTGGAACTACAGTTGTGTACCACCATGCCCAGATAATTTTTGTACTTTTTGTAGAGACAGGGGTCTCACTATGTTGCCCAGGCTGGTCTTGAACTCCTGGACTCAAGCTAGCTGCCCACTTCAGCCTCCCAAAGTGCTAGGATTACAGGTGTAAACCACCATGCCCTGCCAAATCTGAGTTTTAAAAACATTTCATCTCATCAAATGACCAAAGACTTACAAATAAAGCAAACAAACAAAATTAATTTTCATCTTAAGATGAAAAAGTGTGAGCAACTTATGGAACTATATATTTCTAAGAGGGGATGAATGGATTAATAGAGATTGCAAGATCAGTTTAGTTTATACCATTTTTTATGTACCAAAATACTGGTACTTCATTATTTTATTTATTTATTTTGAGACGGAGTCTTACTCTATTGCCCAGACTGGAGTGCAGTGGTATAGTCTTGGTTCACTGCAACCTCTGCCTCCCAGGTTCAAATGATTCTCCTGCCTCAGCCTCCTGAGTAGCTGGAATTACAGGTGCCTGCCACCATGCCCAGCTAATTTTTTGTATTTTCAGTAGAGAAGGGTTTCACCATGTTGGCCAGGCTGGTCTCAAACTCCTGACCCCGAGATCCGCATGCCGCGGCCTCCCAAAGCACTGGGATTACAGGCATGAGCCACCTTGCCTGGCCACAATACTGGTACTTTAAAAGATGTAATATTATTATTTCAGTTATGTTTTAAAAAAGCTGAAAGCTGATTTTCTTAAAAATTGAGACCAACTCAGAAGTTGCATTAACATTTAGAACAAAAAGTTGGCCTTCATCCTTCTCAGCTCACATTTCTCATGAATAAAACCCTGCCTACATTTCTTTGTTTTTTTTCTTTTTTTGAGACGGAGTTTCACTCTGTTGCCCAGGCTGGAGTGCAGTGGCGCCATCTCGGCTCACTGCATTCTCCACCTCCTGGGTTCAAGCAATTCTCTGCCTCAGCCTCCCGAGTATCTGGGATTACAGGCACCCACCACCATGCCCAGCTAATTTTTTTTGTATTTTTTGTAGAGACGGGGTTTCACAATCTTGGCCAGGCTGATCTTGAACTCCTGACCTCGTGATCCACCCACCTTGGCCTCCCACAGTGCTGAGATTACAGGCGTGAGCCACCACGCCTGGCCAACCTTGCCTACATTTCTTGCTACTGAGGTAAATCATCCTTTTGTCCTCCAGGCCCATCTTGGACTTCTTATTTTTTTATTTTTTATTCTCTTTTTTGAGATAGAGTCTTGCTCTGCAGCCCAGGCTGGAGTGCGATGGCACAATCTCGGCTCACTACAACCTCTGCCTCCCGGGTTCAAGCGATTCCCCTGCCTCAGCCTCTTGAGTAGCTGGGATTACAGGCGCCTGCCACCACCCCCAGGTAATCTTTGTGTTTTTAGTAAATTTGGAGTTTCAGTATGTTGGCCAGGCTGGTCTCGAACTCCTGACCTCACCACCTTGGCCTTCTTGTATGAGCTCCTGCAGAAGGTAGGGATGGGAAAGGGAGGAACATTAGGCCAGGATATGGACCCAATGCTGGTCCTGTCTTGGAATCTGCCCACTTTTTTTTTTTTTTTTTTTTTGAGATGGAGTCTCTTGTCACTCACACTGGAGTTGAGTGCGGTGGCATGATCTCTGCTCACTGCAGCCTCCACCTCTGGAGTTCAAGCAATTCTCCTGCCTCAGCCTCCAGCGAGTAGCTGGGATTACAGGTGCCCACCACCACACTGGATAATTTTTGTATTTTTAGTAGAGATGGGGTTTCGCCATGTTGGCCAGGCTGGTCTCGAACTCCTGACCTCAAGTTATCCACCCACCTTAGCCTCCCAAAATGCTGGGATTATAGGCATGAACCACTGTGCCGGGCCTTTTTTTTTTTTTTTTACTTTAATGGATCAAATTAGAAATTCTACATGACATGTGCATATCCTTGACATAATAAAATTGATTCCATTGTGCTTTCAAATTTTCCCACATCCTTATTGAATATTTTGACTTTGTACTTTATAACCTGCCGAGTTACAAGTATTGAACCAAGTCTTGATGTCTGAACAAATTTCAGAAATATATATTTATAGCTCTGGTTTTAAGAGAGAAAAAAGACAGAAATCCGTGGTATGAATGTCTAGCCAAGGCATTCCATATGGCAATGGAATATGGAATGGTGGGGAGGTAATTTGGGGAGGAGCAGTTCTTTACCCTGCTAAAATCTCACCATGGACATGGCTGCCTTCCTCTGAGGTCAGCCTGGCTATACTGATGATGCTCACAAAGAATCAAACTGACTCTGAGTGGTTACCAGACCACAGATATTTTCTTTCTTTTCTTTTATCTTTTTTTTTTTTTTTTTTTTGAGATGGAGTCTGCCTCACTGGAGTGCAATGGTGCAATCTCGGCTCACTGCAACCTCCACTTCCTGGGTTTAAGTGATTATCCTGCCTCAGCCTCCCAAGTAGCTGGGATTACAGGCACTTGCCACCACACCCAGCTAATTTTCGTATTTTTAGTAGAGACGGGGTTTCACCATGTTGGCCAGGCTGGTCTCAAATTCCTGACTTCAGGTGATCCGCCCACCTTGACCTCCCAAAGTGCTGGGATTACAGGCGTGAGCCACCGCGCTCGGCCAACCACAGACATTCTCACCTTGTTTCTTGTTTGACCTCACAACAACCCAATGGAGCAGGCAGGATTATCTCCAGTTTTCGTGAGGAAAAGCTGAGGACCCCAAATCCAGCCGCCTAATCAAGTTACATAAAGAACAAACGGCTGAAACCAGGGGTCCTGATTCAGGGCTGTGTAGTCTCTGAAAAATGATTCAATTCTGAGTCAAATCTTGTTTCACTGCCCTTCCTGCTAGGAAGTCTGCTACACGTGGTGGAAGGGAGAGCTGTCACGTACAGGATTTGGCACGACTTTTGTGGTGGTCCCCACAATGGGGATGGTCTGGGAAGGACTCCTCCCCAGCTGTCTTACCTGCTCCCCCTAAAGACCAAGATCCCGGGACCCTGGCATCGTGCTGGTTGAACCTATGGCAGGGTGCAAACTGATGCCTGGTGTGTTGCCTAAGCCTCCTGTGGCAGCATCCTGGAATAGGTGCTAATGAAGGTCATGCCTCCAGGGTTAGAAATGGAAACATTCGGCCGGGCGAGGTGGCTCACGCCTGTAATCCCAGCACTTTGGGAGGCCGAGGTGCTATAAAGAGGGTTATAAAACACCACTGAGTAGTTGGGATTACAGGCTGGAATTACAGAGATCAGGAGTTCGAGACTAGCCAGGTCAACATGGTGAAATCCCGTGTCTACTAAAAATAACAAAAAATTAGCCAGGCATGGTGGCAGACGCCTGTAATCCCAGCTACTTGGAAGGCTGAGGCAGGAGAATCGCTTGAACCTGAGAGGCAGAGGTTGCGGTGAGCTGAGATCGCCTCACTGCACTCCAGCCCGGGCAACAAGAGTGAAACTTCGTCAAAAAAAAAAAAAAGAGAGAGAGAGAGGGAGGGAGGGAGGGAAGGAACGAAAGAAAGGAAGGAAGGAAGGAAGGAAGGAAGGAAGGAAAGAGAGAGAGAGAGGAGAGGAGAGGAAGGAGAGGAGAGGAGAGGAGAGGAAGGAGAGGAGAGGAGAGGAGAGGAGAGGAGAGGAGAGGAGAGGGAAGAAAGAAGAAAGAAAAGAAAAGCGTCATCTCAGTGAATGAAGCTTGTCACCTCTTTGCCAGTCAATTAAAGCAGGAGGCTCTTGGTGATGGAGCTGTGCCCTGGTTTAAATGTTCTCATCTGTGAACTAAGTCTATGGCTGCTTTAGTTCTGGTAACAGATATGCTTTCTGTTGGTGCAAAAATTAGTTTGAAATTAAAAAGAGTGAAGATTTTAAAGCAATGCATGACAATATGTACAAGTTTGTTTGGTTGGTAGGAAAACAGGACACTCTTCTACTTCAATTTCTGAATTTTGACATTTTATGTAATGAACATGTGCCCTTCTTATAGTGAGAAATGGCTTATAACAAGCTAAAACTCCCCATAATAGAGACATTACTAAGTGGAGTGTCAGCGACCACCAGGCAAAAGAAGGGGCTTCACTCTGCAAACTCAGCACCTGCAGGCAGCCTTCCCCCAAATATTCTCAGTAGTGATTTCCCAGTGTCCTTCAAGGAGTGTCAAGGCTGCACAGTTGGAGACCCCCAACCCTTACTTTTCATCAATAGGTCTCTTTCAGCTATGTTAGCTCCGAAAGCTGTGAGTGGAGACTGGATTTTGCTCAGAAGTGGAATCAAAGTTAATATGGTTTGGATCTGTGTCCCCAAATTAGATCTCATATTCAATTGTAATCCCCAATGTTGGAGGTGGGGCCTGATGAAAGGTGATTGGATCCTGGGGGTGGACCCCTCATGAATGGTTTAGCACCACCCCTTTGGTGGTGTTCTCCTGAAGGAGTTCTCACGAGATCACGCTGTTTGAAAGTGCGTGGCACATCTCCCCTCTCTTTTCCTCTTGCTCCTGCCATAAAATATGCCTGCTTCCCCTCCATCTTCCGCCACGATGGCAAGTTTCCTGAGGCCTCCCCAGCCATGCTTCCTGTACAGCCTGCAGAACCGTGAGCCAGTTAAACCTTTCTTCTTTATTTTATTTTCTTTTACTTTTATTTTTTCTGAGATGGAGTTTCGCTCTTGTTGTCCGAGCTGGAGAGCAATGGCGCGATCTCAGCTCACCGCAACCTCCGCCTCCCTGGATCAAGCGATTTTCCTGCTCAGCCTCTCTAGTAGCTGGGATTAGAGGCATGCCGCCACCACACCCAGCTAATTTTTTTTTTTTTTTTTTTTTTTTTTTTTTTTTGTATTTTTAGTAGAGATGGGGTTTCACCATGTTGGTCAGGCTGGTCTCAATCTCCTAAGCTCAGGTGATCCACCCACCTCGGCCTTCCAAAGTGCTGGGATTACAGGCGTGAGCCACTACACCCAGCCACCTTTTTTCTTTATAAATTACCCAGTCTTGGGTATTTTTTTATCGTAGCGCAAGACTAATACAAAAGTGGTTAGCCAAGTACTGCTCCGGCCCAAAGCACCCCCCATAGGATATCCTTTGAAAGATGAAGGAGCCGTTCTGTGGCCCTCTGCTCTCCTCTGTCTGCAGCCACGCCCCACCTACCTGCCCACCCTGTTGCAGGGCTGGCCCCTGCTTCCTGCTTGCAGCAACTTTCTCCAGTGAATCTGAAAACACTCCTGACAGGAGCTACCAATAAATGTCTAAACAGTATTTCTAGTAACACTGCAAGCTCATTCCTTGCCCTGGAATGAGGAACCGAGAGAGCCCCAAAACCTGCTGAGAGTTAGGTGGAGGAGAAACAGTGACTGCAAAATGCATTCTGTCAAGCAGAGTGTCTAAGACGGAAGTGGGGCTCTCGATGGCTGGCCCACCGGAGTAGCTCTCCCATGTGCTCTTTTGATGGGGGGCAAGGGGGTGGTGGAGGGAAGTGAATTTAAAAGCATCAGTTTGCTGAGAAGGGCTAAGTTTTCTCCTTGCAAGTGTTTGTGGTACCTTCCCTGGCAGACAGCAGACTAGAACTAGCTTTGCAGGAGACCTAGCTTCTACAAAGCCCACAGCCCTGCTGCTGATGGTGACCGGAGCCACTCCACCTAGGGGCGAAGCACTGAAGGCCTAGGATGGATGACATGGAAGGGAATGGCTGGGGGTCGCAGGAATGTGTTTTCCCGTGTCTTATAGGACCTGGTTGCCATCTCACCTGGATGCCTTTGCACACCTCCTCCTTGCACCTGCAGTGCTATATGATGATGATCTCTCTGTGCCTCTTAGTCTGGTAGGTCCTCAATAGCAGGGTTGTTTATCATCATGTCCCCAGCTGGCCCAAATGTTTACTGAAGGAGCCTGGCGTGACCTTGTCTACTTGTCTCCTCTGGTCACTTCCCTACAGGCCATGTCCCTTTGTGCAGAAGGATCTGGGAGCCAAGGGGAGTAGAGCCTCCCTGGTAGACCCACGTTTCCCTATGGCTGCATTCACAGCTACCTGAGGAGGGACTGCTATGCCCAGAGAGTGTATATGGAGGTGTTTGTCTGTGTGGCTGTCAAGCTGCTGTCCTCTCAGCCCAAGTGCTGGAGCCCACCAGCAAGGTGCCTCCCAAGCCAAGGAAAGCAAGGCCACCGTGTCCAAGATGAAGTCCAATCACGTCCAGTTGGCCATGTACAGCAACGAGGCACTCAACAGGCTGTGCCTCTTTGTGGCACCTCCATGTCGTCCCCCACATCCCTCTGGAGCTCATTCCCAATAAAGTGGTGAAGAAATCCAAGGCCCTGGCTTAGGAGGTCTGATCTGGGAGTGATCAGGCTCCCAGTCATGTGCAGGGCCACACAACCCCAATCTTAATTTAGGGCGCTGTGCTTTAAATAAGAATTACTGGATTTTAGAATGCCTTTTAATTGTAAGTATTTTTAGATTTGAATCTAAGACATTACTTTTATGTAAACCAAAAAGTATCTGAGACAAGTCTCAATCAATTTAGAAGTGTATTTTGCCAAGGTTGAGCAGGCACCAGGTGACAAGGTGACAAGTCTGTGTCTTTCTCCAAAGATGATTTTGAGGGTTTCAATATTTAAAGGGGAAAGGGAAGACATTGGAAAAAGAGAAATGATATGTATGTGTGCATATATATATATATATATAGAGAGAGAGAGAGAGAGAGAGAGAGAGAGAGAGAGAGAAGGAGACAGAGTCTCGGTCTGTCGCCCAGAATGGAGTGCAGTGGCACAATCCTGGCTCACTGCAACCTCCACCTCCTGGATCCAAGCGATTCTCCTGCCTCAGTCTCCCGAGTAGCTGGGACTACAGGTGTGTGCCACCATACCTGGCTAATTTTCTGTAGTTTTGGTAGAGACAGGGTTTCACCATGCTAGCCAGGATGGTCTCGATCTCCTGACCTCATGATCTGCCCACCTCAGCTTCCCAAAGTGCTGGAATGACAGGCGTGAGCCACTTCGCCCAGCCCAGAAATTTTTTTAAAGGTGTGGGTAAGTAAGAGGCAAGCAGTTGCATTCTTTTGAGTCTTTGATTAACTGTTCCCATGTGAAAGTGTGTCCGGAGTTGGTTCCCTCTGGTGGGTGTGTGGTCTCGCTGACTTCAAGAATTAAGCTGCAGACCTCTAGCTCTTAAAGATGGCACGAACCCAAAGAGCGAGCAGTAGTAAAGTTTATTGTGAAGAGCGAAAGAACAAAGCTTCCACCGATGGGAAAGGGACCTGAGCAGGTTGCCGCTACTGGCTGGGGGGTGGCCAGGTTTTATTCCCTTATTGGCTGTGACCATGTTCTGCTTCTGTCCTATCAGAGTGTCCTTTTTTCCAATCCTCCATGTGATTGGCTACTTTTAGAATCCTGCTGATTGGTGTGTTTTACAGAACCCTGATTGGTGCATTTTACAGAGTGCTGATTGGTGCATTTTACAATCCTCTTGCTAGCTACAGAGTGTTGATTGGTGCATTTTACAATCCTCTTGTAAGACAGAAAAGTTCACCAAGTCCCCACTCCACCCAGGAAGTCCAGCTGGCTTCATCTCTCAAAAGGAGGGTAGAGGAATTGTCACTTATGCGTTCATTTAGCTCAGTGAATCTGCATTTCTACATAAGATAAAATAGAGGGCAGAAGCAGCAATCAGATATGCACGTGTCTCAGGTGAGCAGAAGGATGACTTTTTGTCCTGCACCTGTGAAAAGCAGCTATGAATTTACATTGTCAGGGTGAAATTCAACAGAACCGTTACAGGGTGAAGGTCTTGGGGCCCACAAGGAATTTCCTAGTGGGCAAGTTGTGAAGGAGGTGTGTAGCCTTTTATCTTTGTAGGTATCTTATTTAGGAACAAAATGGGAGGCAGATTTGTGTGACGCAGTTCCCAGCTTGAGTTTTCCGTTTGGCTTAGTGAGTTTGGGGTCCCAAGATTTATTTTTCTTTCACACTATCCTGTGATAAACCGGAAGACTCCTATTCTATATTTTGCATTCCTTTTGAAGTGGAAAGCCCCCTGTGTGCATGCGAGACCAAGATTATGTGGACACCATGACGTAAGTCATGATTGTCTATGTTGGTTATTCAAACTGAGGTGGTGCTAGCATTTAATCATACAGCCCCTCTAAATGAGGCTGCTGGTAAGGTGTTGTTCCTCTAAGTCTGTCTGGACTTAGCCTCCAGAGTTCAGGGAGCCAGCAGAGTCCTGCTTGCTGTCAATGTCTCAATCTTGCCTTTGGTCACTGTCTGACTCAGGATATGTGACTATTCTTCAGTTTTGTCTGGTACCTAGCTCTTAAAGTCTTCTAAATATATAATAAATACGATATGGCTTATCACAGTGACCATGCAAAATAGCAGGTATTTTCATTTGACTGGATTTCTGCTCAGTGTCTCACAGTTGAAGACCAAAAAATTGGGGGCTGGGAAAAATATATCAGGATCTTCCAAAACACAGGGCAGGGCTATTCTCACCATGTGAGAAAGTCACCAAAATTCTCTGTGAAAACTGTTGTTGACTCAAAGTTATACAAGGACAGAGGCCTGATTTGTCTGGTGTGTGTGTGTGTGTGTTTGTGTGTGTGTGTGTGTGTGTGTGTGTGTGTGTGACAGAGTCTTGCTCTGTCGCCCAGGCTGGAGTGCAGTGGCACAATCTGGGCTCATTGCAACATCTACCTTCCAGGTTCAAGCAATTTTTCTGCCTCAACCTCCCAAGTAGCTGGGATTACAGGTGCCTGCCGCCACGCCCAGCTAATTTTTGTATTTTAGTAGAGACAAGGTTTCACCATGTTGGCCAGGCTGGTCTTGAACTCCTGACCTCAAGTAATCCACCTGCCTCAGCCTCCCAAAGTGCTGGGATTACAGGATTGAGCCAGAGTGCCGAGCCTTGTCTGGTTTCTTTAGAATCTAGAATCCACTCTGGAATAATGAGCACAGGCTGCTTTGTCATGTCAAATGATTTTGGAAGCCTCACAAATGACTAAGATTCCATTATTGAGCCCTGGGAAATGAGTGTGAAGGCTTTGTTATGACTTCAAATATCAGAATGAGTCATGGTAGGATGGAGGGAAGGAAGGTAGAGATTCAGAAATTGTTACTGCAAAGTCAGTCTCCAAATATGGCTCCGATCTCACCATATTCAACTGTTCATCACCAGCATCCATCTCTTTTTAACCAACTTCCCTAGACTCCCAACGACCACATTTATCATAGCAATAATGAGCAGGGATAGATTCTGACTGCCCTTGGCCATGATGGTTTGGGGGTATGGAGAAATGGAGTGGGGCTTTTCTTATTGTCTAGGGATTGGCGTATGAAGCCCAAACAAAGGTCATAGGTGAAATAAACTCATGTTCTCAAAAAATGATGGGTTGAGGCCAGACACCTCCCTTAAACTTTCTAAGATGTGGGTCAACTCTTTGCATCCTATTAGTTAGATGTCTGCTGACACAGGAGATGAGCAGATTTGCCCTTGTGCCACCCTGAGCAGGAAATTGGAGCAGCTTGCTTGGCCATCACCTGGTTGGCAAGGAAAGAACAGTTTTCCAGGAGCTTGGACATAGCCAGGTTCTAATCCCTCCGTCTGGTACATTCAAAGAGGGCTGCATGGTCTCTGGGGAGGGCCTCTGGCACTTGAGAGGCACTGAAGCATCTGTTGGAGTGAAGAGTCGAATGGAGGAAGAAGGGGAACCAGCTCCTGGGGGCCGTGCGGTGGGATGCTCACCACACCCCTCCAAGGAACTTGCAGGTGTGCTGTTTCCTGAAGAGGACCAAGGCCAGCCTGGGAACTACTGGCAGAAAAAGCAGTAGAGGACACCAACTGCTGTAGACCAGGTAAGAAGTGCCTACCCCTCCTCTTCCATTGTCCTTCCCAGGCCCCAACATCAGAGGAGTTAGGCTCTGACAGGCAGGAAGTGATGGCATCTCAGAACCAGGCCACCTTCTCCCCTTTCCTGAGGCACCTCCTCACCCCTGCGCTGGGAAAGGGAGGGTGTTTTGGGCTGAATTGCATAAATTGTATCCCCTTCAATTCACATGTTGAAGTCCGAACCCCTAGTACATCTGAATGTGATTGTATTTGGAGATAGGGCCTTTAAAGAAGTAATTAAGGTTAAATGAAGTCATTAGGGTGGGTCCTAATCCAGTGTCACTGGTGTCCTCATAAGAAGAGGAGTTAGGAGACAGACACACACGGGGGAAGACCGTGTAAACAGAGGGAGAAGGTGGCATCTACAAGCCAAGGAGAAAGGCCTCAGAAGGCCCCAACCCCGCTGACACCTTGATCTTGGGCCTCCAGCCTCCAGAAGTGAGAAACCAATTTTCTCTTCTTTAGGCCACTCAGTCTGGGGTTCTTTGTTGTGGCAGCCCTCACACACTAATGCAGAGGGCATGAGATTTAGTTGGGCAAGAGTTTAAACCACACTGAGGTTCAATAACTCAGCATGTCTAGAAAACTTAACGAGATCTGCCCACTAAAAGAGAGGAAAGGGGAATTAAAGAAAGCACATTTAAAATCAATAATTGCCATTAGACAGTTTGAGTTTTCAATCTTATGCTGTGTTTAGACTGCTCACTCCCCACACCAAGCCCAGCTCCCTCCTGGGACTTGAAGCAAATGCTGCTTTCTTTAAGACTGATGGGGAAGCTGGGTCTGCTATTTTCTACCAGCACTTTTGTGAGATGGCACAGGTGGTGGCTCACGCCTGTAATCCCAGCTACTCGGGAGGCTGAGGCAGAAGAATCGCTTAAACCCAGGAGGCAGAGGTTGCAGTGAGCAGAGGCAGTGCCACTGCACTCCAGCCTGGGTGACAGAGACTGTCTCAAAAACAAACAAACAAACAAACAATCCATTGTAAAAACAGGCAGAGATCTGAAGAGACACTTCAGCAAATATGATATATGCATGGCAATGGCATATAAAAAGATGCTTAACGTTATTTGGCACTATGGAATTGCAAGTAAAAATAACAATAAAATACTACTGTACACCCATAAAAATGTCTACAATCCGACCAGGTGAGGTGGCTCACACCTTAATCCCAGCACTTTGGGAGGCAGAGGCAGGTGGATCACGAGGTCAGAAGATCAAGACCATCCTGGCCAACCAGGTGAAGCCCCGTCTCTACTAAAAATACAAAAATTAGCTGGGTGTGGTGGTGCACGCCTGTAGTTCCAGTTACTCGGGAGGCTGAGGAATTGCTTGAACCCAGGAGGTGGAGGTTGTAGTGAGCCGAGATCGTGCCATGCACTCCAGCCTGGGTGACATGGCGAGATTCTGTCTCAAAAAAAAAAAAGAATGTCTAAAATCCAAACAACTGACAGTACTAAATATTGGTGAAGATGCAAAGCAACAGTAACACTCATTCATGGCTAGTGGGATTGTAGAATGGTATAGCCATTCTGGGAGGCAGCTTAATAGTTTCTTACGAAGTGAAACATAATCCTATAATTTAGCAATCACTCCCCAAAATGTTTACCCAACTATGTTCACATACCCAATTACGTTCACAAAAATCCTGCTTGTGAATGTTACAGCAACTTTATTCATAATTTCCAAAAACTAGAAGAAAGCATGATGTCATTCAACAGGAGAATGGGTAAAAAGACAATGGTACATCAATACAATGGCATAGTATTTAGTAAAAAAAAAGGGGGGGGGAAATAAAAGAGCTATCAAGCCACAAACAAACACGGAAGTTAAGTAAAATAAGCCAGTCTGAAAAGTCTGTATATGTTATGTTTCCAGTTATATGACATTCTGGAAAAAGCAAAACTATAGAGCCAGTAAAAGAAAGATCAATGTTGACCAGGGATTCAGGAAAGGTTGGGAAAGTGGAATAGAGAAATCAGAAAATTTTTAGGGCAGATAAACTATTATGAACATAATGATGGTGGAGCTATGACTATACATATATTTATTTATCAAAAATATCAAAAAATACATATATATTTATTTGTCGAAACTTTACTAAAGAAGGAATAAACTTTAGTGTATGCAAATTTTAAAACGTCATTTAGTTGGTCAGGGAACCTAGGATGGAATAGAGACTGTGACAAAACAATTTAAGATGATGTGACAACTAAATGTAATATAGTATCCTGGATGGTATTCTGGACAGAAGAGGGACACTAGATAAAAGCTTAATTTGGTTTTAGGGTTTTGAAGTATGGACTTTAGTTGATAGTAGATCAATATTGTTCATTAATTATAGCAACTGTACCATATTAATGTAAGAGAATATAGGGGAGAATATAATATAAGAGAAAAGGGGATATTGATGAGGGAAACTGGGTTAGAGTATATGGAGGCTCTCTGTATTATCTCTACAACTCTTCTATAAGACTAAAACTCCTTGAAAATAAAAAGGTTTTTTTTTTTTTTTTTTTGAGACCGAGTCTCGCTGTCGCCCGGGCTGGAGTGCAGTGGCCAGATCTCAGCTCACTGCAAGCTCCGCCTCCCGGGTTTACGCCATTCTCCTGCCTCAGCCTCCCGAGTAGCTGGGACTACAGGCGCCAGCCACCTCGCCTGGCTAGTTTTTTGTATTTTTTAGTAGAGACGGGGTTTCACCGTGTTAGCCAGGATGGTCTCGATCTCCTGACCTCGTGATCCGCCCGTCTCGGCCTCCCAAAGTGCTGGGATTACAGGCTTGAGCCACCGCGCCCGGCCCAATAAAAAGGTTTTTAAGAAAAAGTGCCCCCCCCCCCACATACATACACATACACGAACATCTCACTTAGGAAGAGATATTGTGGCCAGGAGTGGTGGTGCATGCCTGTAATCCAAGCACTTTGGGAGGCTGAGGTGGGTGGATCACCTAAAGTCAGGAGTTCAAAACCAGCCTGGACAATATAGTAAAACCCTGTCTCTACTAAAAATACAAAATTTAGCTGGGCATAGTGGCAGCCACCTGTAATCCCAGCTACTCAGGAGGCTGAGGCAGGAGACTCTCTTAAACCCGGGAGGCAGGGGTTGCAGTGAGCTGAGATCATGCCATTGCACTCCAGCCTGGGTGACAAGAGTGAAACTTCATCTAAAAAAATAAAATAAAATAAGAGAATATTCTCAGCCAGAACTTGAGAATGTGGAAAAAGTCACCTCTCTAAGAGGACACTTAGAGAGTATTAAAGGAGACATATTTAGTACCAGAATTAGGAATCTGATCAGCTCTTTTAAAAAACAAAGTAGAAGAGGCCGGGTGTGATGGCTCATACCTGTAATCCCAGCACTTTGGGAGCCTGAGGCGGCCGGATCACCCGAGGTCAGGAGTTCAAGATCAGTCTGGCCAACATGGCGAAACTCTGTCTCTACTAAAAATACAAAAATGAGCCGGGATTGGTGACAGGCACTTGTAATCCCAGCTACTCAGGAGGCTGAGGCGGGAGAATCGCTTGAACCCAGGAGGCGGAGGTTGCAGTGAGCCGTGATTGCACCACTGCACTCCAGTCTGGGTGACAGAGTGAGACTCTGTCTCCAAAAATAAAATAAATAAATAAATAATTATTAATTAATTAAAAAGTAATTCACATAATTTATATCAATCAATCTTAAAGTACACTGATTCTATTTTCTGTCAGCATAAATCTATTGTTGAGCCCCTCCGATGATTTTTTCATTTCAGTTATTGTATTTTTGAACTCCAGAATTTCTATTTGGGTTTCAAGAAATGATTTATATTGGCATATATATATATATATATTAGAGTCTTGCTCTGTTGCCAGGCTGGAGTGCAGTGGCACAATCTCGGCTCACTGCAACCTTCACCTCCCAGGTTCAAGCAATTATTCTGCCTCGGACTCCCTAGTAGCTGGGACTACAGGCGTACATCACCATGCCCAGCTAATTTTTGTATTTTTAATAGAGATGGGGTTTCACCATGTTGGCCAGGATGGTCTTGATCTCTTGACCTTGTGATCTGCCCACCTCAGCCTCCCAAAGTGCTGGGATTACAGACATGACCCACCACACCTGGGTGATATTTTCTATTTAGTGAGACATTGGCCTCTCATACCTTCCTTTAATCTTTAAGCATGCTTTCCTTTATATCTTTGAACATATTTATAATAGTTGTTTTGAAGTTCTTTATCTGCCAGTTCCAGCATCTGGACCTTCTCAAAGACAGTTTTTATTTCCTGTTTTCTTTCCTCCTGTGTGTGTGTCACGTTTTTCTCTTTCTTTGCATTTTTTATAATTTTTGTTGAAAATGGGACAGTTCAGATGTTATGTTGTAGCCACTCTGGATATTGATCTCTCCCCCAACTCGAATTGTTCTTGCTTACTTGTTTGGCAACTTGGCTGCACTAGTTCAATGAAGTCCAGTTTTTCCACAATCTACAGAGTCTGATGTAATTCCTCAGGTGATGCCAGCTTGGGCATGCAATATAGTCTTTCTGTCCACTGGGGATTACTGTGGTTTCAAATGTAATATGTTTTACTGTCTCCTTTCCTGATCTTCTCATTAAGTTTCTGGTGGATCTCATTAAACTGACTAAGTGATTGCTGTTTTTGACAACACCCTGGAACGTAAATGGCTTCATAGTCTGATCCAATTGAAGTAAGTCCCTTCAGAAAAAGCAAGATGTTGCCTGTCTTTGAGGTTTTCTCTGATTTCCCTCTGTGCTATATATGTTATAAAGCAGGAGCTAGAGAGAGGGGTGGAGAACTCTGCCTGTCCCATCTGGGTCCTCCCTATGGAGAAGGAGATATGTGTCAGGGGTTGCAGAGAGAATGCTGAAAACTAGTGCCCACGCTGTTGCTATTCCTCAGTACACATCTTCTGCTGCACAGAGTCCTGGAGAATGAGATGTGCTGGAATTCAAAGGTTGTTCCAAATCTGCTCACACTAGATCTCCAGCCCTGGGAATCTGGGAGTAAAAGCAGTTGCCATTCATCTGCTGAGCCCGCCGGAGCAGCTCTGCCACATTAGAGAGCTCAGTTGGAAATGAGGTTACTCTTTTCAACAGCTGCCTTGCCAGAATCCTGTCTACATAGTGGGAATTGAGGGTAAAGAAGTAGGTGCCACCCAGTGACCACCACCCACTTGAGACAGGCCTTCTGCAGCACGATTTTTAAAAAATGTGATCTGCCAAAGTTCACTATCTACCAAAACCTCCTTGAAGAGCTCTTCCTACCCAGGGAGCTAGGATTATGTGAACTGCCACTTGGTTGCTGGGCCCACTGGGACAGTTGTCCCAGGAAACAGAGCTGTAGGGAGATGGGTACAGTCCCTAGCTTGAATACTGTCAGCTTCCACGCTTCTTACTGAGTTTCCGCAGATTTTATAGAATTAATCCTTCTCAATGTATTATAAACTTTGCTCAATCTCTAGAGATTTTAAATGTTTGCGTTTGCTAATTTTGACCAGATAAATAGATGTTTCTCAAGGAGTGGCTTTCCTGCATACCTCACACTACCATTCTGGAGGTCCTTCCCTGGGGCCTTTTGTTATGCAGCAATAAATAACTAATACAATGGCCAAGGAAGGATGTGTCACGTGTGATTTAAATTAAAGCAAGGCCGGGCGCGGTGGCTCAAGCCTGGAATCCCAGCACTTTGGGAAGCCGAGATGGGCGGATCACGAGGTCAGGAGATCGAGACCATCCTGGCTAACACGGTGAAACCCCGTCTCTACTAAAAATACAAAAAACTAGCCGGGCGAGGTGGCGGGCGCCTGTAGTCCCAGCTACTCCGGAGGCTGAGGCAGGAGAATGGCATAAACCTGGGAGGCGGAGCTTGCAGTGAGCTGAGATCCGGCCACTGCACTCCAGCCCGGGCGAAAGAGCAAGACTCCATCTCAAAAAAAAAAAAAAAAAAAAAAAAAAAAAAAAATAAATTAAAGCAAGCAATCAGTCAAGTGGACAGCAGCGAGGGCATTTCAAGCAGGAAAAACACAAAGTGCAAAAGTGTGGAAGGTAGAAGTACAGAGGAGGATCTGAGTTAGAGAAGTGATTCTCAGAGTGTGGTGCTTGCAAGAGCATCATCAGCATTCTCTGGGAACTTCTTCATAGTGCAGATTCTTGAGCCCCACTCCAGACCTAATGAATCAGAATCTCTATGGGTGGAATGTAGCACTCTGGGCTGTAGCAACCTCTGTAGGTGTTTCAGAAGCAGGTTAACATTGGAGAACCACTGAAGTAGAGTTGTTTTTTTTATCAGCTATAATAGTTGGGCTTCTAATATGCCCAACTTCTAAGTGATTTTCTAGTTTCTTTTTTAAGAAATGAGAGATAAAGAGCACGTAAGTACTTCTCTTAGTGAATGCTTTAGGGCCTCGTTAGAGAAAATCAGTCATGAGAAGCTGGTCATGCTGCAGCAGGTAGATGTTCCACTTTTGCGGAGAATAAGTCACCTCTGATTTTAGTCTGAATTTTATTAGTTCCAATGGTTTTAATGAACCACCTACAGTTATTCTGCATATGGCCTAATTAGGATATGCAGGGCCTTTGATCCTGTGTGTAGTTCATGATCAGTGGCAGAGGGAGGTGTGGATATTTAGCTTTAACACGATTTAAAAGGGAATATTTAATATTTGACTAAATCCAATTAACTGAAACAGTTAAAACTGTGCAGGACTTAAAGAGTAAAAAGAAGTTTGAACTGAAAGAAGTAAAAGCAACTCAGCTGTTAATCCAGCTGGGAGAATAGGCTCAGATAAAGTGAGTTGCAATGATCACAGATAATGTGATTTTCTCCCAAGGTCATGCTGCAGCTGGAAAATGCCATAACAACTCCCTCGAGTGACAAGAAACAGCAGCTGGCACAGGACTGATCCTGCTTCTTCAGACCCTCAATCAGAGTCTACAGTGAGAGCTTAGACTTTACAAATCTCCTCCCTCTCAACCTAATTAAACTAAAGAGTTTCTGCACAGCGAAAGAAACTATTGGGCGTAAACAGACAACCCACAAAATGGGAGAAAATATTCAAAAACTATGCATCCAATGAAGGTCTAATATCCAGAATCTATAAGGAACTTAAACAATGGAATGAGCAAAAAACAAATAACTCCATTAAGAAATGGGCAAAAGACATGAACAGACACGTCTCAAAAGAAGACATACAAGTGGCCAATAAACATCTGAGAAAATGCTCAACATCTGGATCAGAAAAATGCAAATTAAAACCACAATGAGACACCATCTCACGTCAGTCAGAATGGGTATTATAAAAAGTCAAAAAACAACAGATGCTGTTGAAGCTGTGGAGAAATGGGAACACTTACAAACTGTTGGTGAGAATGTACATTAGGACAGCAACTGTGGAAAGCAGTTTGGAGATTTTTTAAAGAACTAAAAACAGCTATCATTCAGCCCAGCAATCTCATTACTGGGTATATATCCAGTGGAGAGGTTTGAGAGTTGTTGATATCGGCAAGGTTTCAGGAAGTTCAGTAGGATTTTAATACTGTCTGTAGAAGGTTAGTGCATAGTTAAGGCAACTGGATGGGTTATAGGCTGTGTTCTTTTTCGGGATGGGTATTTAACATTCCACATTGAGGGTGTAATAGTCATGGGGTCTTCTGCGTCATCTGGTCTGAGTTGAGTGCAAGGCAATAAAGGAAGAAGTTAATATCTAACACAGGTCAGTAATTAAGAGCGAAGGGGTCTTATCTCTGGTGCCATTCAGTCTTTCTTAGTCATTTTACAGATTACAGAACAAAAAATAAGGAAGAGAGTTCATTTATAGTTGGAGAAGCCGCAGTGGCAGCTGCATGTTACACGACTGAGGCCACACAGTCACATCTCTCTCAAGGTTCAAATCATTTAATGTTCCAGTAGCCTTAAGTCTGAATTGTTTAATTTCACAATAGGCACGACTGATTAAAACATTGGCCACTGGTGACCAACTCAACTTTCAGTGCCTCTTCTCCCTGGAGACTGGGGTTGGGCTGAAAGTCCCAATCCTCTAGTCCTGCCTTGGTCTTCCTGGTGACCAGCCCCACCCCAAAGCTACCTAGAGGCTGCCAGCCACTGCCAATCATCAGTATACAAAGAGACACTGAACGTTTTGAAATTGTCAAGAATTTTAGAACTTGTATGTCAAGAAATATGGACAAAGACCAAACATGTATTTCACAATATCACACAATGCTACTTTACTTTTATGAAGCTGAATACCTAGTGAACATAGAGCAAGACAAATATCTTTAAATACTGTTTGTGGAAAGAAATTTGATATTTGTTCAACATAATCCCTGGATGGCCTCATCAGATCCAGCTTTCTTTCACCATTGAATCCTAAAAAAGAAAAGAAAAATGTATTGCTCAGGTGAAATCATTCTCAGAATCAAGACAAAGCCCATGGGCAGGTTATTATGTAGCATATTTCACAATTAGACCTCAGTTTGACATGTCATAAAGGCCCAGGTTGCTTTTCCCACAATCAGTACTTGTAAGATTTGGTTTTGCTGTATCTCATCAGGCCATTAGGTTGGTGTAAGCACTATGGCCTCAGGGAACATCTTCGCCTTGTGTTTGCTGGGTAGTGCCATTTCCCAGCAGTGTGACAGCTTTCTCAGACACCTTGGACTGCTGGGACCCTGACCGCTGGCCCCTGCTGGCAGCATCCATAGGACAGCGGCCTCATATCCTTGGGACCACATCCTCATGAGAGACAGAGAAGGCCCGGAGCTGCTCTTGAGGATTCACTTCCTCTTCCACAGGGCTGAAGGCCCAGGAATCGCTCCAAATTAAAACTCTGGATCTCAGAGCACCGTTGGAAGGGGGAAACAGCCTTGCCTGGCCGTACTTAGAAATGCTCTCAGTGTAGGGAGCTTGGTAGCTTCCAGAACTCCTTGGTGCACCACCCAAGCATGACAGGGTGGTGTTTCCTTATCAAGGGGGCCAGGTGAGAAGTGACGGAGGGCCCAGCTGGGCTGCAATGAGCCTATATTCCCATCACAGTGACAGCGGGAGACAACATGCCTCCAAAGAGCTGGGCATGGAAGTGAAGGCTGCAATATTGCCCAGATAGCCTGCATCTGCTAGGCTGGGGTGGGGATCTCTGTGGTCCTGTGTGCAGGAAAAGGGAAGGGGCAGAGTCCTTGGGGTTATGCAGGGTCCTCCTTTCTTAAACAATGTTCCCCCCTCGTGGCTGCCTCTCACTCTCTCCAGTCAGACACATAAAATTTGCTTGAAAGAGAAAAACTGTGATGAAGCTGACCTTGGACTACCTACTGGGCCTCATCTTCAGTGTTTCTGCCATTCCTGGGCTGGAAAAAAAAAGGAGCAACTTACGGATACTGAGACACAATTCTCTGCAGCCTTATCTTGATTCGGCTCTTCTCTCTATTGAACCCTAAGGCCTCATTCTTCTAACAGGGATTTCACTGCCTTCCATGAGGACTCACCTGGGAAGCTCTCGCCCTGGGCTAGCACCAGTCTGGAGGTCCTCGGGGACAGTGCTCCAGGAACCTCACTGCTCCTAGGATCCCAACACCGTCACTTACCCATCATCCCACCCTTTAGCCTATGCTTATGTGGTAGGAGGTTCCACAAACCATCCAGCACAGGACTGCCCAGTCTGGAGACGTCATGGAGATGGACTGTTCTCAAAGCACTTTCCAGGAAACGAGTAGGTCATACAGACCCATGGGAGTGAGACAGGGGTGGGAAACAGCTCCACAGTCCCTATGTTCGGGAAACAAACGCTTAAGCCAAGAGACACAGGTTGTGTTCTGCAGGACTTCTTACAGCCTGCGATGGGCCAGGGTGTATTGTGAGTCTTTGTGAATGTCGGGTGCAGTGTTTTCCAATCTTTTCTGACTTTTGCAGGGTATCTTTTAGCGCCAGTGATTCACAGAATGCAGTTTCTGGGGGCATGGATCTAGTCTGACTTGCTCATTTTTCTATGCAGATACTGAGAATCTCAAAGGTGGAGCACAGCTAGTGAATGGCCGATTAAAATCTAAGATAACTCTTCGACCCTCTGACCCTTGCAAGAATTTCTGTTACCCAGGAAGGAGGAGAGGATGGTGCCTAAGCTCCTCCTGCCATGTGTTTTTGGGGCCATGAATCCTGGACCCTAATGCTCTAAAACACGGGCTCAGATTCTGGTCTACCCTGTGTCTGTCTGTCAGCAGAACTCCCTTACGCCTACTCTGGTGCTCTCAGCCTCTCCTCCTGTTGGACCCTTGCCTTTACAAGCTTGTAGGAGGAGATTTTGATTGCAGTGATACCCAGTGAAGGGTGAGAGAGTCCCCATAATTATCCACCAATTCACCAAGGGGTCCTGGCTCTGCTGTTTGCAGTCACTCCACGATTGGGATGGCTGCAGTGAATCGAGGTTAGAAAGCAAAGGTGAGAAAACATGCTATACCCTGAAAAGGAAAAAGGGTCGTCCCCAGGTGGCAGCGTGATCCTGCAACATAAAAACATAAGCCATTATGCAACCATGTTGCGTTACAAGTTCTTCAAAAATGTCTATAGGGACAGTTTTCAAAAAAGGGTGGTCCCGGACCAGTGGCACCAACAACCTCTAGGAACTTGTAAGAAACACAAACTCTTTGCCCCAGTCCAGACCCCCTGAATCTTTGGGGGCAATCTGAATTTTAGCCAGGTGACCCTGATGCATGGCCACGTTTGAGAACCACCAGTGTTTGGGGTTTGTGCTCTGGCAGTGCCTCTGTTGGAGTGTGTACAGTGGCATGTGGGCTCCTGAGCGAGAGAAAGCAAGACCTCAGCAGCAGCTGGCTCCAGGTGACTCATCTGTGGGGCTGGAGGTGAAATCTGAACAGCCAGAGGCATTGCCCCATGTTCCTGTCTGCCCCCAGGGAGACCTGAACTTAATTGCTCAGCCACAAAAGATTCTCAGGGTCCTTTTGAGACTAGCTCTGCCCAGAAGTGGTCTGGAGGGGCTGCAGGGTGGCTGGCTCCAAGGACTTCCCCACCCTTCTCAGGTAGGGCTTTCTTTGGGGGTTACAGTCTCCAAGGCTCTTGTGTACCTTCTTGGTGAAGTCCACTGCAGCAGTCCCCGAACCCTGCAAGGAAATGAGGTGCGGGTACATTCAACAGGAACCACATCATGACCTGGCAGTGGTCTTAGAGTGATCCTGCCGTCCCTGGCTTCCTTCTAAGGTAGTCAGAAGTCTGGCGCAAAAGAGGAGGTGGAGAGCATGGCAAATGGTGGGATCACTGCTGTGATCTTCTCTAGCAAGCTCCTACTCAAGAAGGCAAACTTGTCGTCTTGGCTGAGTTACCATCTGTGTCCAAGGACGTTAAGTTTGCTTGCTCCTCCTAACAGCGCCAACTTTGAAACGGGCACATTGCAAAGCTTCGGACACTTTGAAAGGATTAGCCATTTTGGCTTCTTCAGCTTGTTCATTGCCTGTGAACCTGGTGTAAGAATGGAATCAGACTGGACCCGGAGGCTTGCGGTTAACAGGGGATGGGACAAACTGCTGCTGGTGCCCAGGATGGCCAACCAGTGTTCTAGGCACTTGGGGCCCTGGGATTTTCAGAGCTAAAACTAGGAAAGTCCTGGACAAACTGGGATGAGCCAATCACCCTATCTGGGCAGGGGGTTCAAAATAAATTTTCTCTCTTGCTATTTGTTTGTTTATTTTTGCTACCATGAAACAAAACTTTGATTACCATTGAACAGGTTCAGCTGGTCATTTCTAAATTAAAAAGTAAAAACTAAAGAAGAAAGCTCTGACAAATGGACAACGGGTAGATAGGGCCATGGGAAGCAGAAGCTATCTCCAGGGCAAATTTCGTGTCAGGGGAAAGAGACAGGGGAACTGAAAAAAAGTACAAAACCAAGACACAACTTCAGGATGAAAGGGGCTGAAGAGGAGAGGGATGGAAGCAGGCTGGGCCATGGGGTCTCTCCCCGGGCCCTTCAAGCCACCTCATGGGGTTTCAGTGGAGGAAACTGAGGCCTAGGGAGGTCAAAAGATCAGCAGTTCTGCTCAGCACTCCCTGCCAAGGTGGAGATTGAGATTTGAGGAGAGAATGACAGTGAGCCCCAAGGTGACAGCATGCTTTTACCATGATTCAATGAACTGTGAGTGGCATAAAACTATGGTGGAAGAATAAAAGCACGTACTCGCTGCAGAAATCTCTTCATCCGTCTGTTGGCGAGCTTGGCAGCCAGGTGCATTAGAGGATGCACTGGAGGAAACTGCAACAGAGAGAAGCGGAGAGGGTCACACAGGGGGACATCCACAGAGGGGTATTTTGAGAGCCCAGGGCTATGCGCATGCCTTTCTACTCACTTCCCTTACAAATGGGTTTAATTTTCAGAGTAAAATCCATTTTCGAGCCGAAGCCTGAAATTTTATGTTTTCAATAAAGAGCCGCTTGCCTTGAGAACAGGTTTCAATTCCAACACAACCCTTAAAATTCCCTTAGGGTAAATTGGACTTTTCTCTGCATTAACCCTCAGCACTCTGTGCTCCTGGAGCGGAGTGCCTTGTCCTAGAAGCAGCTCTACATGTATTCTTTCTCCCTCCCCAGGGGTGCCCTCCTCGTCCAAGGGAAAAGGTGGAGGGCAGCCCCTGTAACCCTCCCCAGGTACTTCTGGTTTCCTGATCTTGTCTGTGACTGCCGTGCACACCCAGGTGTACACACCTGTCCTCATCTAGTCCTCATGAATCCTCCCTGTGTGCTTTGGTTTACAGTAAAATTTGATTCGTGTTACAGGTTTTTTTTCCTTTCCATTATTCTTCCTCCTTTCGTGGTGCCCTTGTTGGTTTTGATAATATCCACCTCCTTGGCCGGATGCAGTGGGAGGCCAAGCACTTTGGGAGGCCAAGGTGGGTGGATCACTTGAGGTCAGGAGTTCGAGACCAACCTGGCCAACATGGTGAAACCCTATCTTTACTAAAAATACAAAATTAGCCAGACATAGTGGCGCGTGCTTGTAGTCCCAGCTACTTGGGAGGCTAAGGCAAGAGATCATGGCTTGAAGCCGGGAGGCGGAGGTTGCAGTGAGCCGAGATCACGTCACTGCACTCCAGCCTGGGCAACAGGAGTGAAACTCCATCTAAAAAATCCTCCTCCTTACCTGATCCCTATTCCTACATCTGTAATACTGATTGATTCTTAGCAGAAACATTTTTTTTCCTGGTTATTTGCTTTTTTAAGGATCCTCTTAAGACTTGGAGAGCCTTGAATATATAAGTAAGAGACTTTCTAGTGGTAAAGTTTTACTTGCTATGACTGGGTTTAAAAGTTACATTCTGGCTGGGCATGGTGGCTCACGCCTGTAATCCCAGCACTTTGGGAGGCTGAGGCGGGCGAATCACCTGAGGTCAGGAGTTTGAGACCAACCTGGCCAACATGGTGAAACCCTGTCTCTACTAAAAATACAAACATTAGCCAGGCATGGTGGTGCATGCCTGTAATCCCAGCTACTTGGGAGGCTCAGACAGGAGAATCGCTTGAACCCCAGAGGTGGAGGTTACAGTAAGCTGAGATTGCACCACTGCACTCCAGCCTGGGTGACAGAGCAAGACTCGGTCTCAAATATATATATATACACACACACACACACACACACGCACACACATATATATATACACACACATATATATGTATACACACACACATATATATATTCTATGACCTCTCCAATATTCCTCAACTCATACCCCATAGAAATTCACCCGCACAAGTTGCTCCTGAGGGTAACTCAAATCTGTAGGAAGGAAGTTAGAGATGATGGTTACTATTCCCATTGCACATACACATCGCAACAGCCACGGAAGATGTTCATCCATGTATCACTACTGGGGGATGGTACCACACACATCACAAAGCACAAATTTAAAAACAGATGGTAAGAACAAACAATATAAACAGAACACAGTGTTTACCAGGCTCTTCCTGTACCTCTGTTTAAGTGCATAACAAAAAGTTATTTCCTACTTATTTTTCCTTTTCTATAATTTATTCTCCACCTTCTCAGATAAGTTGGCCACCTACCACCCCCCACCCCAGAGGGAGAAAGAGAATCTCTGCAGTCCCAGGGAAAAGCCCCGGGGAAGCTACTACGCAGAGGATGTCCAGAGGCCCCAGCTTTTCTACTTGTCTGTACGTATTAAGAAGGGACGGACGACATGCAGAGGAGAGCCACTTTTACAGATGATTATGATAAAATACTGACCCCAGTTTTAATTGGATGTGTTGCCTCCTGAGTTCTGGAGTAGTGAAACAAAAACTAAACAAGAAAAGAAAGTGATATTAGTATTGAGTGTCACTTGCTCTAAACATCGATGCTGCATGCCCTTGTACTGGGCTGGGCGGTACTCACCCTTTTGTATATGTCTTGATTATCCTGGAAAGAGAATTGTGAGGGTAAGTTAGGTGAAATTTTACAGGGGCAGGCAACTGATAACGTTTTCTGTGTCAGGTACACCATGAACCTTACTGGATGTACCTGAATATTATGATAAATTGGAAATCTAAAAAGAAATTCCTCTGTTACACAAATTTAATGAGACTATAGTTGATGCAGGACCTTACAATAAAGAAAATTGCCAGCAATACATCATCATGTGAAAATATCTCATTTCATCTTTTCAGTTTGCAGGGGGTGAGGAGGAGAGACCTACTTTCTGATGCATAGAAGAAAATAACCATCTGACTATGGGTGGAATAAACTAACTATTACAGTTTTTGATTTGCTGCAGAGTGTATCCTGGTATTCAGTTTTTATAGTTCATATTGACCAAGCTTCTTTTTCTCCAAAAGCTTTCTACATGAATTTTTGCTCACCTTGCAGAAAGTACAACTTTCCTTTTCTAAATCCTTGCCCATGCACACACCTCAGCCCTGGCTTGCGTAGATAATGGCTGCATGTGGGCTTATCTCACTCAAGGAGATGCCGGGAAGAAGGCTTCTTACAAAACAATAGAGTAAATGTTCATGTCCGTGTTTTGTAAAGTCACTAGAGATGATTACTGTGAACAATCATTTAAATCTTCTGATCTGGCTAGTACTGATCATTCACATCTCACCCATGCTTAAAGATTTTCGAATCAGCTGAAACCTCAATCAAGACAAAAATTAAAGCTGTTAATAATACTTCTAATTGTATTGCTGTGAATACAATTACATCTTCCTGCAAACTTCGTGGAGAATTTCTTTAGTGGAAGAGAGCAATACCTATGGATCCTCTCTCTCTCTCTCTCTCTCTCTCTACCATGTACATACGTGTGGATGCACAAACATGGGCGCACACACACAGACACACACTGTAATCCACCAACTTTACCAACAGTGGAGGCTCTGTGGAACTTAACTCTATTTCCTTATGATCACCATTTTTAGCCGGCAGAAAGTACTTGCTATTTTTACAGCTCCTGGTCTTGTTGTCAGCATCTGTTCACAACTCTGTGTGTGTGTGTGTGTTTATGGACACTTATTGGGCAAACAGTTGTTTTTTGTACGACATTCATCGGCTGTATACTATTATGTTTACTTTTCAGGGCAAAAATTGATGAGGAATGTGACGATGCTTTTCCTGGTGGTAATTACCCTGCTCAGCGTTTCATATGCCCCTTCCTTACTTTACTTTTTTCTTTTTTCTTTTTTTTTTTTTTCTGAGACAGGGTCCATCACCCAGCCTGGAGTGCAGTGGCGCAAGCTTGGCTCACTGCAGACTCCACCTCCCAGGTTCAAGCGATTCTCCTACCTCAGCCTCCTGAGTAGCTGGGATTACAGGCACCACGCCTGGCTAACTTTTGTATTTTTAGTAGAGATGGGGTTTTACCATGTTGCCCAGGCTGGTCTCAAACTCCTGACCTCAAGTCATCTGCTGGCCTCAGCCTCCCAAAATTCTGGGATTACAGGCAGGAGCCACCATGCCCGGCCTACTTTTTTCTTTTTAGAGAAGAAATTATTTCTAATTGTACCGATCAATGTTGTTTATGATTCATTTCCCCAACTAGAATACCAACGCCATGAGAGCAGGTGTTCAGTTTGTTTTACTACCGCATCCCTAGCACCCGGCCCGTGGCATGCTCTCAATAAATATATCTTCTGAATGAATGAATGGTAGAGCTCTGTTCACAAGAACTTATTGCAGTTTTCTGCATTGAAACGTCTTCTAATCCCATGTGGTGACCAGAAACACGAAACGTGAAGAGTTTTGTGGCTGTCATTGTTTGCAGAATGTGACTGCTTTCTGAATTGCCTTGAGGTAAATGTCCCCTAGAGTCACAGACTTGGCCTATTCTGGAAACCAGAACAGGAGTGAACTTAGAGCTCTGGCGACACACCCAGACTTTGGGCCACTGAGGAAACCAAAGCCCCAAGAGACGAAGTGACATGCCAAAAGTCACATTTCAGGGAAGCAGCAAGCCAGGAAGAGCCAGTTTCTCTATTAATACCTTTAAAATATTGGCAGTTTTGTTCACTGTGCAACCCCTTGCTCTTCTGCAGTTGGAAACAGTGAATGGGAGAGGCTTGGAAAAATGGAGAAGGCGGAAGGAAATTCATTCTTAGTGGGCCCTTGCTCTTGAGGATCCTTAACCCAATTTAATACTGCAGGTTGCCCGTGGGACAGCCACACTTCCACTGCCTCTGCGGATGCAGAGGACACCCCCACAGTCTTCACCTGAGGGACAGGGAAGTCCCTTCTGTGCAGCATGGGGAGGAAGTAACAAAGGGTTGAAGAACTCTTGAGCCTGAATTTTTGCTCCAAGACCAAGGCTGTAAAGATTATTCCTGAAAATGAGAGCTAACGATTGCCTTCAAACATATGCATAGTAAACTGAAAATAAGAAGAAATGGGAATGATATATTCATGAAATTTGAGAAAGTGACGTTTGAGTCTTGAAGAATGAGAATTGGTTGCATCAACAGGCAATGGCAAAAACTAGCACTTAAATGCTGTCGTTTGCCACGTTCTGGATGCTGTTGAAAGCGCTTCACAAATATGAAAGCGTTTAATCCTTACAACAGCATTCTAGGGTACTATGACAATTACCCGTATGCTACAGATGACAAAACCGAGGCACAGAGCAACTGAGAAACTACCAAGTTTAAACAGAGCTGGACTTTGAAACCAGGTATTTTTGTTTTAGAGTCTGGACTGTTAACTGCAGCCTGTGAAGGAGGCAAAGCCATTTCTGGTTGAGGAAAAGACTGTGCAAGGACATCAAGGGCCTGGTGCATTTGGGGAACACTGAGAGGTTCACTGTGGCTGGAGCACAGTGTGCTGTGGGTTAGGGGAGGTGAGGGATAAAGAGACGTGGCTTGGCCGGGCGCGGTGGCTCAAGCCTGTAATCCCAGCACTTTGGGAGGCCGAGACGGGTGGATCACGAGGTCAGGAGATCGAGACCATCCTGGCTAACACGGTGAAACCCCATCTCTACTAAAAATACAAAACACCAGCCGGGTGAGGTGGCGGGCGCCTGTAGTCCCAGCTACTCAGAGGCTGAGGCAGGTGAATGGCGGAAACCCGGGAGGTGGAGCTTGCAGTGAGCTGAGATCTGGCCACCGCACTCCAGCCTGGGTGACAGAGCGAGACTCCGTCTCAAAAAAAAAAAAAAAAAAAAGATGTGGCTCAAGGTGAAAATGCAGAGGCTATCCTAGGCATCATGGACTATCCTACCACCCTTTTGTTCTTTCAAGTAAATCAACTTACTTTATATCTGTGTGGTTACTACAGTTACTGTAAAGTTTTTTGTTTTTGTTTTTTTGGTGAGACAGAGTCTTGCTCTGTCACCCAGGCTAGAGTGTGGTGGCACAATCTTGGCTCACTGCAACCTCCACCTCCTGGGTTCAAGCGACTCTCCTGAGTAGCTGGGATTGCAGGCGTGCACCATCACGCACGCCCAGCTGCTTTTTGTACTTTTAGTAGAGACAGGATTTCACCATGTTGGCCAGGCTGGTCATGAACTCCTGAGCTCATGATCCGCCCACCTCAGCCTCCCAGAGTGCTGGGATTACAGGTGTGAGCCACCATGCCTGGCCAGTTACTGTAGAGTCTTTTAAATGAAACTTTTTTTTTTTTTAATTGAAGCAGAGTCTTGCTCTGTCACCCAGGCCAGACTGTAGTGGCCCAATCTTGGCTCACTGCAACCTCTGCCTCCTGGGTTCAAGCTATTCTCCTGCCTCAGCCTCCCAAGTAGCTGGGATTACAGGTGTGCCACCATGCCTGGCTAATTTTTGTATTTTTAGTAGAGATGGAGTTTCACCTTTTTGGCCAGGCTGGACTCAAACTCCTGTTCCCAAGTGATCTGCCCACTTTGGCCTCCCAAAGTGCTGGAATTACAGGTGTGAGTCACCATGCCCGGCTAGTTACTGTAAAGTCTTTTACATGATAGCTATTGTTTTGGAGAACTGCTATATCATGGTATATCAATTTATAATATGCAATATATCATAACATATAATTAGCTTAACTATATATGATTATAATAATCATAAGAATATAAATGAACTACCCATATTTTATAGTAATTTATATTTAAGATATTTGCTTGATTTTGTATAAAATTATATTCTTGAACACACATATAAATGCACAGTTACAGATACATACAGCATTCTCCCATAGGTAGCAAAAGAGTGTGTTTGTTGAAGACATATATATATTATATATTATATATATACACACACACACACACACAGTTTTTTTACCTTAGGTTGGCGAGAAAGAGATGCCCACTGACTCAGACAATATGCCAGTTGCTAAAACATAAAATGAAGAAAACAAATCAAAGGGATGAGGGGGATGAAGACAGATTGATTAATGGGTAATCAAATACAATTAGATAGAAGAAACAAGGCCTGGCGTTTGATAATTCAGTAGAGTGACTATAGTAAACCATAATCTATTGGATATCTCAAAATGGCTAATAGAGAATAATTTGAATGCTCCCAGCATAAAGAAAATGTAAATGTTTAAGGTAAATGTTTAATATCCCTTGATACTCCAATTCCCCCAACTTGGTTATAACATACTATATGAAAGTATCAGAATATCACATGTACCTTGAAAATATGTACATTGATTATGCATTTATAATTTAAACAATGAATCAAAGGTAAGTATAAATTCTTCAGTCAGCAGAATTTTATTACAACAGATTTAAAATACTAAAATTGTCCTATTTCTGAACCTCACATTATCTTCTCACACAGTGGCAGTGAATTTTAACACAACCCTCAGGATGCCCTAAATGAGGCCATGAAAAATGGCAGCAGTGAGTTTCTGCTGCAGCCAAAAATCTGATCTCAAAATAGTTTTAAGTGAGCATTATACACATGATGTATTGAAGGTCCAGACTAAATAGAAATCTCACATTACTGAATAATTGGGTACCTCAAGCTGCACAATATCCAAGCCATCTGGAGGATCAGCTAAAGGTTGGGGAAATCCTATTGTGAGAAATCACAAAAGTATTAATTAGAGAAAAGAGGTCATAGCATTTACTTCCAAGTCTTTACCATGAGAAACAGACAGTTTCTATTAAAGTAATAAACCACCAAAGAACCATACAAAAGAGGTCAGTGGGAAAGTAAGATTTGATCTGATGTTGTTAAAAGGATTTACAAAGAAAATACACTTCTACTTGCCACTAGAATATACAAAGATTAATTTAAAATGGCATGGTCGTTAATTTACCATGAGTGTTCGGTACAACTGTTAGCAACTCGGCAAAGAGGAGGAAAAAAAAATCCCAAGGTAACGACTTAGTTTGTATTTTGATAGAATTCATAAGGGTGGCCTATTAGAAAATGGTGTCAATGAAGGATGGACATCAGAATCACCCTGGAACTTTGAAGACACACGGATACTCATCTCTCTGCTGCTACAGACTCTCTAGGGATGGGCTCTGGGGAAGGCTGCTGGCATGCAGCTGGACCCTGTCAACCTTTTGTCTAACTTCAGTGAACTCCTCTTCTCATTTGCTTGTGATACAACACTTGGTGGGATAACTATAGTGCAGTTGAAAGAATCAATTGGATAGGTCGAAACTAACAAGATGAAATTAGATGGATAAATATAAAACCTGGCACTTAGATTTTTAACGTGTGGAACAGGGAATGTGTGACTCAAGAGCAGTTTATGTGTAAAAACAAGACAAAAGAAAACTGAGTGGTATTTTGTCCCCTGCATTCTCTCTGAGGCAAGATAAAGCTAAGGCAATGTTATGTTATATTCAAATAACAGGGCCTAAACCTTAAAAGGTAATAGTCTGACTTGAAATGGTAAGATACGAGGTAAAGTCACTGAGCATACTTTTCTCTGGAAACAGGAATATTAGGAAGTATATGTTAACTGCTTTCAACTGTTTTGAGAACTACAATAAGTAAGAGATATTAGTCTTATCCTGTGTTTCCCCCAAAGAACAGAATAAAGGCTGATGGTTAGAAAGTTACATGTGATCACACTTAAGCTTAGCGTAAAGAAGTTTTTGACAATTGGAATCATTCAACAATGCAAAGTAATGCAAACGAATCCTAAAAGGATTTATGGAGAGGTTCTTTGTTAATAAAACGTAAAGACCTACCCTCAGGAAACATAAAGTCAAATAGGAAAAAATAGGGAGGTGAGTATAAACGTATAGAAAGATAAATAAAAGGTAATAACAGATTTACAAAAGTATAATATAAACAGGACTCTACTGGAGCAAAGAGGCAGCACCTGGCTGTCTTAGCTGGCAGTGAGTTGGGGTCATTGAAAGTAGTTAAATAGAATTGGGAAGTTACAGAAGGGATCCCTGCACCCTGTCAGAGGTTAAACCAGATGACCTTCATGGTCCTTTGCAAGGCCCAGTTTTGTGATTACATTGTAGGACATGACAAAGCGAACATACTGTTTGAAACATATTTTCTCTGTCAATATATTTCCAAAGATGTTCTACTCTCCTAAGTCAAAATTCTAATGGAAAAATCTAAAATGGTATGTGTTTCCAACCTTAGTTGTTCTGCCACCGCCCACTTCCCTGCATCCTATGAAGATGGTGGTAAGATTCCAACCACAGACCCTCACTCCACCCCTGTTCCCTAGAAGTTGGTTCTCAGAGTTGGTGAGGCGATGCCCGCGCCCGGTCAGCACCGCGGACAGCTCACCGGCCCCGGGAGGTAGCGGCTTCCACCACGCTCTGGAACTCTGCCTCTCTAAAACCCAGGGGAAAGGCTTGGAAAGGATTCCTTTTTTCCACTGTGCGCTCCTCCCGCGCCCGTCTCGAACTGCCCATCAATTCCCATTCTTTGGGGCTGTAAGCTCAGTTTTACCAACTCTGTCCTCGTCTCTTCAGAATCCGGGGAGCAGAAATGGCTACAAGAGGTGTCTTCCCCTAACTCCTACCAGGACGTGCCTCACCCTTCAGTTTTAGCGGCACATGCTCAGGACATCCCTGGGGCAGGAGCAGCTTAAAGACAGTCCCACAGGGAAAAGTCTCCCTTGGTAAAAGGCTTCAGCATCTCGCTGTGTCCATCCTCTCCTAAAGGTTCGAAACAAATTGCAGTCAGAAATCAAGAAGGTAGTAATGAGGGCTGGCGGGGGAGAATGAAGCTTGACTCCTTTCAGAACTGCCCTGGGGGATCAAGGTCTGTCTCAGTCATCCTCAGAATTCAGGCCAGATGGAATCTGGTGAAGCTCCCCTTACCTGAGGAGGGAATCTGTAGCATGCAGAAGCAGTAGATGACCAAGATGACAGGGAACTGGGGACGAAGAGGTTTCATTGTTAGAGTCTGGTTTCTCCTTGCTGGCCACAGACGGATGCTGCTAGGACAGGAGCTGCGCATTTCCCCAAGGTCCACAGGCAGAGGCAACCCTCTGTCCTGCATCTGATCAGCCCAGCGAAGAAAGTGCCTTTATTTGCAGCGCCCGGGAGCCCATTTGCTGATCACCAATCAGCTTTGCACAGGAGGACCCCGGCTTTCTCATAAATGTCATGCTGGGCCCTTATTTGTAGAATAATATCCTTCTGGAGTAGGCACTGTAGAGAGTCCTCTTTTACAACCCAGCAATGAAAATAAAAGGTAGAGAGTCCTGATTGTTATTCTATAACGATCTGAGAAGTATTTCTGACTCAAGAAGGGCTTTTTCTCTTTTTAATAAAAAATTGGACACAAATCTATAAATTATTGCGTGATAAAGTCTTGTTTCCTATGAAGCTGTTTATTTTCCACCACTAACAAAGGATGTTGTGTCATCTTGGTGCATCTAAGAAGGACAAAATTTGGAGTCTTGGGTATAATATTTTTAAAAATCTGAAGTTCAATTGGGGCTCTGTTTGTTTTTCAGATCATGGCTGAAAATTAGCCTCTCTGAGGTCTTTCCAGATTCATTTTAAGGAACAAGTCAAGGATTTCAAATTGTCAGTATTCAGGAAAACATGACAATGTTTAATAATAATAAATAACTTCATCTACTGAACTTCTACATGTTGGGATCTGTTTTAGGCATTTCACATAGGTTATTTCATGTAATTCTCACAGAAAATCTATTAGGAATGTCTTATTACTCTAATTTTGTGAATGAGGAAACAGATGCTAGGAAAGATTAAGAAACTTGTCCAAGATCATCCAGCCATCAAGGATGAGAGAAGAAATTTGGACTCAAAGGTACCTGAACCCAGTCATTTCTGTAAGAATATGGAATTTTAATTGATAAGTAATTTTTTAAACGTGCTTCCTTGGGATTAGATATGTGATAGAAAGAAGCAGGAGAAAGACTGAAGTCTTCTATTTCTTGCAAAAAGGGCAACATATATAGCATACATGAAATAAATATCTTGTTTTTTTCATTATGCGTATCCTTAATTTTCTTTCTTTCTTTTTTTTTTTTTTTTTTCTGAGATGGAGTCTCACTGTTGATCAGGCTAGTATGCAGTGGTGCCATCTTGGCACACTGCAACCTCTGCCTCCCGAGTTCAAGCAATTCTCCTGCCTCAGCCTCCTGAGTAGCGGGGATTACAGGCGCCCACTGCCAGCCAGTTAGTCCAGCTAAGTTTTGTATTTTTAGTAGAGACTGGGTTTCACCATGCTGGTCAGGCTGGTCTCAAACTCCTGACCTCGTGATCTGCCCACCTCAGCCTCCCAAAGTGTTGGGATTACAGGCGTGAGCCACCGCACCTGCTGCATATCTTTAATTTTTGCTCTTTTAGAGATTAGGTGGTTACTAATAACCGCTGGATGTTTACACATGGCTCAAACATGTTAATACTTTACCTAAGTCATAATATATAATTGTTTTAATGAATGAGTTTTTTTTTTTTTTTTTTTTTTTTTGAGACGGAGTCTTGCTCTGTCGCCCAGGCTGGAGTGCAATGGCGCGATCTCGGCTCACTGCAAGCTCTGCCTCCCGGGTTCACCCCATTCTCCTGCCTCAGCCTCCCAAGTAGCTGGGACTACAGGCGCACGCCATCTCGCCCGGCTAGTTTTTTTTTTTTTTTTTTTGTACTTTTTTAGTAGAGACGGGGTTTCACCGTGTAGACCAGGACGGTCTCGATCTCCTGACCTCGTGATCCACCCGTCTCGGCCTCCCAAAGTGCTGGGATTACAGGCTTGAGCCACTGCGCCCGGCTTGAATGAGCTTTTAAAGAATAATTTTGAGTGGGAGTTGCTCAGAAGGAGCTGTTTAGTTTTGACTTAAAATGTGGCATTTTGTCAAAAAAGTTTCAATTCATAACAGGCTGATAATTATAAACTACCTTATAGCCATAATATTTTGCCTTTGAGCCAGTAAGAAATCGAGATTTCTATTTATTACAGTATTTACCAGTTTGGTTCCAGGAGACTAACCCAAGGTCTTTAAATACCAGGCAGAGATTACACCATTTACATTAAAATCCACCCACTTCCTAACAGCAAATCTTTACTGAATGAAAGGGAAAACATGAATAAATGCTTTTTCAACATACACCACTTATCTACGTGATATTAACCACTGTCACTTATGGTCATTTTAGGCACATGACACACATAATAGCAAACGGTTGTGGTATTTTTAATAAGTGTCAATCAACAAGTACTTTTTCAACATCTGCTCTACTGGTGAACTGGTGTTTATGCATAAGCGTCAAGGAAACCTCTGTGATAGCTCTGATTTATGTCAACTCTATGTTTCTTCTGCGTATTTTGCCTACACTATTTTTCAGATATTCAGGAGAAAAACGTAAAAATATTATTTTCAATACTAACTTAGAAATTGAAAAAGATTTTAAAAGTCTGTGCTGTTACTATTCAACAACATGGTTGTAAATTAATTTGTGTTTTCTGCATAACTCATATGCTAAGGCCCTAGACCCCAATGTGACTGTATTTGGAAACAGGGCTTTTAAGGAGGTAATTAAGGATAAATGAGGACATTAGGATGGGGCCCTAATCCAACAGGACTGGTGTCTTTATGAGAAGAGGAAGAGATGCCAGAAATCTTTTTCTCTCTGCATGCATGCACAGAAAAAAGTTGTGTGAGGTTGTCTGCAAGCGAAGTAGAGAGCCTCACCAGGAACCAACTTGCTGGCACCTCGATTTTGGACTTGCATCTTCCAGAGCTGTGAGAAAATACATTTCTGTTGTTTAAACTACCCAGTCTGTGGGTTTTGCTATGGCAGTCCAAGAAGACCAATACAAACATGTAAGCATTTTTAGCCAATTCAATACAAAAATAAAATGAAATAATGAAAAGTAAAAATTGGAAACTCTCCTTGATTTCAAATTATACGATTATCTGCCCAGATTACCAAAAATTCAGTGAAATCAAGTGGTGGATGATTAGAATTAACAAAAGTTTACCAAATTGACCAAATTTTAGGGAAACTATTTTCAGTACTAATTTTCTTAGGACAAGAGCAAAAATAAATTTTGAAATGTGTCAAAATGTAAATAGCTTTAAAAACTATGAAATACTGAGGGCAAAACTGGAGAATAAATGTGCAACACATTTAAAAAGAAAACTACAAAACTGTACTGAAGAAGTGTGAATAAATGAAGAGGCATATCATTATCCTCACCAGCAAGATTCAATGTTGTTAAACTTCAATTGATGGCAAAATTCATGTGTAAAATCAGTGTAATCCTAATTAAATTCAAAATGACCCTTCATGAAATTTTAAGACTTATTCTGAAAGTAGTTTGGGAGAGAAAATATTCAAGAACATTTGACAAATTTTTGGGAAAAAACTTGACACTTTACCAATGCCAAAATGTACCATAAAGCTGTAGCAATTGTGGTATTGTGGTCGACATTTTGTTACTGATCTAGTAACAGGCAAACCAATCCATAGGATGGGATAGAGAGAGTTGAAGCAGATTAGATTAATTTAGAATAAAGGCACATTTCAAATCACTGAAAAAAGGTGAATTACTCATTGAATGGTGTTCAGGATCATTGGCTATTTATCTGGCAAAAATTAAATACCCTATTCCACACTATACAGTAGTCTCCCCTTATCCTAATGGGATATATTCCAAGAACCCAAGTGGATGCCTGAAGCTGAAGATAGTACCAAACCCTATAGACAGTATGCACGAATTTCTCTTTCCTTCTTCACAGTTTCACAGCTAGAAAATCGTTCTTACTGTAGATCTTAGCCACCTCTGCACACGACATTTTTTTCTTTCCTTATTATGCCAATAACTTTCACCTTTTCACCTAAAGGAAGCACTTTATGACTTCTCTTGGGGATATTTCAATGGCCAGCATCATTACTCTTGTGGCTTTGGAGCCATAATGAAGTCAGCTAAGGGTGACTTGAATACAAGCACTGTGATGCCACAACCATCAATCTGTTAACCAAGGCTGCTGCAGAGTGACTAATGAGCACGTAGACAGCACGGAGATGCTGGACAGAGGGAGGATTCAAGGAGAGAGGGGCAGGACCCAGAGACTTCATCATGTTACTCACCTGGGCACGCAATTGAAAAACCTAATTGCTTATTTCTGGAATTTTCCATATGTACTATGTTCAGACCACAGTTGACTGGTGGAACGGAAACTGTCGAAAGTGAAAACGCAGACAAGAGGGGACTACTGTAGGCTGGGTGCTGTGGCTCACGCCTGTAATCCCAGCACTTTGGGAGACCGAGGCGGGTGGATCACCTGAAGTCGGGAGTTGCAGATCAGCCTGGCTAACATGGTGAAACCCCATCTCTACTAAATAGACAAAATTAGCTGGGCGTGGTGGCGCATGCCTGTTGTCCCAGCTACTGGGGAGGCTGATGCAAGAGAATGGCTTGAACCCGGGAGGCGGAGGTGCGGAGGTTGAAGTGAGCCGGGATCACGTCACTGTACTCCAGCCTGGGCAAAGGAGTAGTGAGACTCTGTCTCCAAAAAAACAAAAAACAAAAAAACAAAAAATCAGGGGACTACTGTAAATTAAAATAAATTCCAGAAGATCAATAAACTAAACCTGATTCACACACACACACACACACACAATTATAAATATTTTAAAATTCTGTGTACATTATGCTGTTTTGAGATCTTAAAAAAAATCTTTGTGGCTGGAGAAAGACCATTCCTCCCAGGGCTAGTCATGCTTAGAGATAGCAAGGTCTCAGCCTGGAGCACGCCTGCGATGATAAACTGAGTAGTGCAGGGCCATAACTCCTCTATCTGGCCCCTAAGCCCCAGGAGACAAAATCCCTCTGACTGAAACACCCCAGGACCAGCTGCCAGGCAACTAGGAACCACCTCCACAGCTCCAAACCCTCCACAAGTATTCACATTAGCCACTCCTAAACTGTTCACCCTGCCCTGCCTTGCCCTTCCCCATAAAACCCATAAAGGGGGTGGACTAGATCTTCTCTTTGCTCCTGTCTTCCACCTCCTGACCACCCTGGTGCCTTTCCCACATGGTCCTCCTGTCTCCAGGACCTGTGAGTGTAGTACACTTTGTTTTTTCCTGTGCCACTCCTGTGTCTCCTCTTGAGGTCACACCTGGCTGATCATCACATAAAAGAAGACAAAGTACACATACACAGACACACAGACACTTGTATAAAATCCTGTATTAGAAAAAAATTGAGCAAAAATTTTTATAGGAAAATTGCTCTAGAGCAAAACTTAAAATAGGGATGACAATAAGGAAAAGATCGATACATTTTAAAGTATTTTAAATAATTCTGTATAAAAAGATGCCGTAATCAATATTAGCAAGGAAAAAAAAAACACCATAGGATAAGTGCTTCCAAAAGCTATAGGGGTAATTACTGATAATATAAAAAGAGAGGGAAAGAAAGGAAGGAAGGCAAAAAGGAACAAGGAAAGGAAAAAAGGAAGAAACAACCTAACTGTCCATCAAGAGGTGATTGGGAAAAAAAGCTGATACATACGTACAATGGAATCGCTTATTAAATAAACGAAGGGATCCATAATATGGAAATTTATGTAACTGTGGCTTTTTTTGTTTTTCTTGAGATGCAGTCACTCTGTTGCCCAGGCTGGAGGGCAGCAGTGTGATCTCAGCTCACTGCAACCTCTGCCTCCTGGGTTCAAGCAATTCTCCTGTTTCAGCCTCCCGAGTAGCTGGGATTACAGGCACGTGCCACCACGCCCAGCTAATTTTTTCATTTTTAGTAGAGACAGTGTTTTACCATGTTGGCCAGGCTGGTCTGAACTCCTGACCTTGGGATCTGCCCGACTCAGCCTCCCAAAGTGCTGAGATTACAGGCGTGAGCCACCATGCCCAGTCTATGTAACTATTTAGAAGAATAAGATAGGCCTACATGTATTCACAGGGAAAATTCTTTATAACATGAGTAAAGAATACATGTTACAAAATTTCATGTCATAGTCTCTTGCCTGCCACCATGTAAGACAAGACTTTGCTCCTCATTTGCCTTCTGCCATGATTGTGAGGACTCCCAGCCATGTGGAACTATCTGGCTCATTTTCCACCTTTGCTGTGATCTCTCAGCAGGCAAGGCTTGTGTCTCTATTTCCAGACTACTCCCTCCTTTACATCAGAGCGATTGGCACACCTGTCTCAAGCAGGAGACTAAAAACTACCTGAAGCCCTGGTGTATGCTGCAGGGGTCCCCTCTGCTATATTCTTACACATTGCTTCTTTTCCTTGGTACAAGTAAATACTAGGAGCACTTAGAGGCTCCTAGCACTTGTAGAATAGCCATAAATGAGGAGTCTGAAAAGAAAAAAGAAATTGCATGCCATGCACTCCAGTATCAGGTAGCTTCTGCTCATAACAAATCACTCCAAAACTTAGTTGTTTAAACAATCATTTATTTAGCTCAAAATTCTGAAGGTCAGCGATTTGGGCTGGGTTCTACAGGGCAGCTATTCTCAGGTGGACTTACTTACACATTTGTAACCACCTGGTGAGTAGACAGGTGAGACCCTTTGGTTCTACAGGGCAGCTATTCTCAGGTGGACTCACTTACACATTTGTAACCACCTGGTGAGTAGACAGGTGAGACCCTTTGGTTCTACAGGGCAGCTATTCTCAGGTGGACTCACTTACACATTTGTAACCACCTGGTGAGTAGACAGGGTGCCTGAGACCCTTTGGTTCTACAGGGCAGCTATTCTCAGGTGGACTCACTTACACATCTGTAATCACCTGGTGAATAGACAGGGTGCCTGAGACCCTTCTCCATGTAATCGCTCCTTCTCAGGGTGGTTAGCCCAGGCTTGATCTCACGCTCATTTCAGAGTTCTAACACAGTGAGAGGAGAAGCTACAAGGCCTCTTGAGTACTAGGTTTTCAGCAGGCACTACATCACTTCTACATTATAATGGACAAAGCCAGTCACAAAGCTAGCCCAGATTCAAGGGGTGGGAAAATAAATTTCACCTCTCAACGATGAGATGAACTACAAAGTGTTATGGCCAATTTTGCAATCTACCAACCTCCACTTATGTAAAAGTTTTAAAAAATAGAACACATAGTTATGTATGTACAGATGTAGGTAAATGCAAAGTAAAAGAATAATAGCAGAGATTCTCATGCAGTGAGATTCTGAGGAGTCATTAAAAGCTTTTGAATTCTTGGCTGGGCGCAGTGGCTCATGCCTGTAATCCCAGCACTTTGGGAGGCAGAGGTGGGCAGATCACGAGGTCAGGAGATCGAGACCATCCTGGCTAACACAGTGAAACCCCGTCTCTACCAAAAATGCAAAAAATTAGCTGGGCTTGGTGGTGGGTGCCTGTAGTCCCAGCTACTCTGGAGGCTGAGGCAGGAGACTCACTTGAACTGGGAGGCGGAGGTTGCAGTGAGCCGAGATTGTGCCACTGCACTCCAGCCTGGGCCACAGAGTGAGACTCTGTCTCAAAAAAAAAAAAAAAAAAAACCTTTTAAATTCTTGCATTTCATATTTTTGAATTCTTGCATTGATTATTTATGAATTACTTGTATAAGTAAAACTAAATTTAAAAAATTTAATAAAGTCTGAAACACTCATAAGCATATGGATTAATACTCAAAGATCTAAACTTGCATATATAAAAGATCAACTGCTTTCATATCCTTTGCAGGGACATGGATGGAGCTAGAAGCCATTATCCTCAGGAAACTAACGCAGGAACAGAAAACCAAACACCACATATTCTCGCTTATAAGTGGGAGCAGAATGATGAGAACACATGGACACATAGGGGTGAACAATACACACTGGGGTCTGTTGCGGGGTGGGTGGGGTGAGAGAAAACGTTGGGAAGAATAGTTCATGGGCGTGGGGCTTAATACCTAGGTAATGGGAATGATTTGTGCAGCAAACCACCATGGCACATATTTACCTATGTAACAAACCTGAATATCCTGCACATGTACCCCGGAATTTAAAATAAAAGTTGAAGGGAAAAAAAAAATCAACTCCTTTCTTTATATTATTCCATTAATTTTTTCCAAAGTGTTGCATTTGTTAAGCATTATTTAAAAGGCTATAACCAGTGGATTTGTCAGTGCCAAGCCAATTTAATAAGATATAACTTTTTTGAATAAATGAACTCACCATGTAGAGTTCCCAGACCATTAGAAACAAGCAAATGTCAGAGAACTACACTAAAAATGCCTCCTCCTTTCCACTTTTTTTTTTTTTTTTTTTTTTTTGAGGCGGAGTCTCGCTCTGCCGCCCAGGCTGGAGTGCAGTGGCCGGATCTCAGCTCACTGCAAGCTCCGCCTCCCGGGTTCACGCCATTCTCCTGCCTCAGCCTCCCAAGTAGCTGGGACTACAGGCGCCCGCCATCTCGCCCGGCTAGTTTTTTGTATTTTTTAGTAGAGACGGGGTTTCACCATGTTAGCCAGGATGGTCTCGATCTGCTGACCTCGTGATCCACCCGTCTCGGCCTCCCAAAGTGCTGGGATTACAGGCTTGAGCCACCGCGCCCGGCCCCTTTCCACTTTAAATTGGCTTCCGCTTTGTGAATGGTTACTACGATAAAACTCAGCAGGCTTTCAGGGAACTCAATTTTAATTTGTAAAATACAAGAAAATGGAATTTCTAAATCAATTATAAGTTTCTGTATTCAAAGCACAACTTTCTGAGTGCCTCAGTGATACCCACTGTCCTTCAAGAACTCTTTTAAAAATCTAAAGTAAATTAAGAGGTAGATATGAGAATATTTGAGAGCACCACAAGGGAGGAACACGATAATTCTTCCTCTACCCTTTCTGAGATCTTAATTGGGATTGACCCCTATAAAGAAAGACAGATTCACAGGAGAAGAACAAGCAGAAGTTTAACCATGGCGCTACGGTTTGAATAATGGTGTTTCCTCCAAAATTCATGTTGAAACTTAATCCCCAAGGTGTCAGTATTAAGAGACATGGTCTTTGGAAGGTGATTATCTCCCAAAAGGGCAGAGCCATCATGAATGGGATTAGTATCCCTATGAAAGGGCTCCAGCTTGAAGGGCATACTCTCTTACCCTTCCATTCTTTCTACAATGTGAATACCTCACATTCTTGCCCTCTAGAGGATACAGCAATAAGGCACCATCTTGGAAGCAAAGAGCCGTCCTTACCAGACAATGCCAGCGCCTTGATCTTGGACTTCCCAGCCTCCAGAATTGTAAGAAACACATTTGTCCCTTATACATTACCTAGTCTAAGGTATTTTATTAGAGCAACACAAGTAGACTAAGACACATAGATACTGCCTGTGTATATGGGAGATACCCAGGGAAAAAGTACATCTCAAAGAAGTGGCTCAAATACCATCCTCAGCTGAAACAAAGAAAGAAGGGAATGAGGAAGGCCAGGGAAAGTGCCATAAAGGTAGGTGAGGTTTGTTATGCAGATCTAAGTCAGTGCCTTCCCCATTGATAAGAATTTCTAGTGATTTAGAGTCATCCTTCTCATCCTGCTGCAGAGAGACATTCTTACAACTGGAGATTTCTTTTATAAAAGTACATTTTTCTTAAAAGGGATAATGTCTCTGTTTTTAGAGCTTCTCCTGTGTCTGCTGCTTCCAAAAATAATCAGCTGAAAATAAACTTTATGCCAAAATGACATATTTTGAGGTGGCATTTTCTGGTTCTCTACCATCACACTTTGGAGTGGCATATTCCGGTCTCCTATGTCATATTTTGGGGTGACATATTCTGAGCCCCAGCAGTTTTATCTACACAGCGTTTGTAGAAAAGTCTATTTAGAGCCTGCCTGTCAAATCCCCCAAAGCCGTCTGGTGGCAGAAAAGGCCAGCTTCCCCCATTAGCTGATACTGTCCCCACCCACATGAATATACTCTCTCGTTTCCTCCCACCTTCTGTGCCTGAGTCCTGCACTTTCTCCTGGGCTTTATATCTGCTTTTATACTGGGCTATTTAGTAATGGCAGGGGATTAGAGAGCTATGAAATGTTGGAAGAACCAGGGTGTTCTGACAAAGACCCCTCAAAGTAAGAACCACATACCCTTCCCTGTTTTATATTTTCCTTGTCAAAAGTAATGTATCAGAGAGCTGTGCCAGCTACTTGCCCATTGGACTTTTGACTCCATAAACATCTTTCCTTACTTACCCCGCTGCCACAGCATCATACAGAGCTGTAAACATGCAAAATAAACTGCCTTCCTAGCTGGCTTGCAGTTTGTTTCTGTCAATGAGAGAGAAGGCTGGAAAGAAGCTGGAAAACAAAAACAAGAAAGAAGTCTTTTTTTTTTTTTTTTCCTGCCTGGGGTTATGCCTCCAGCAGAGGAAGTATTCATGGGTTCTGGCTCCAGCACCTAAAACAACACCTATGCACGACTTCAGGCTCCCCAGGTCCTGCGGGGTAATGAGAGTGTGTGCTCCCAGCTTCCTGAAGGTAAGTAGAGATGATAATTAAAACAGCAGCACCAGTGTGGTCCCATCAGTCTTAGTGGCCAAGTAAACACCGGCTTTGCAAACACACCATTTTTCCTTAAGTTCCTCAAACCCTAGGCAAGAATGAGGCTTTCTGTGGTTGCTAATCCCTGGGTAATGTTTCTTTTTACCACTTTGTAATTCTAGCCTCCATCCAGGATGATTTCTTTATGATTTTGTTGAGATATAACTGTGAACCCCAAATATCTGAGACAGGACTCAATTAATTTAGAAAGTTTATTTTGCCAAGATTGAGGACAAATGCCCATAACAAAGACGCAGTAGGTCCTGATGACTTGTGCCCAAGGTGGTCAGAGCACAGTTTGGCTTTACAAATTCTAAGGAGACATGAGACATCAAGCAACATATGTAAGAACATTGGTTCGATCTGGAAAGGCAGGACAACTCCAAGCAAAGGCAGGAAGACTCAAAGTAGGGAGGGGACTTTAAGGTCATAGGTGGATAAGAGACAAATGGTTGCATTCTTTTGAGTTTCTGATTAGCTTCTCCAAAGGAGGCAATTAGATATACATTTATCTCAGTGAGCAGAGGGGTGACTTTGAATAAAATGGAAGGCAGGCTGGCCCTAAGCAGTTCCCAGCTTGACCTTTCCCTTTAGCTTAGTGATTTTGGGGCACTAAGATTTATTTTCCTTTCACTTTTCCCCCTTTTTCTTTTTAAAAATCTTTTGGAGAAGGCATTTTAGAAGAAAATGGGTCTCTGGTCTCAGGTTTTGTCTGATCTCTCATGGCTAGGATGGTTTATTCCTAGACAGATATGTATCAAGTTATTAGGAAAGCTCATTTTTAGCATGTTTGGAATTCTCATGTCCTGTGAAGAGAAAAAAGGGGGTGGAAGAGAGAAAAACAACAACAAACAAAAGAACAATCCTGGAAAATTGACAGAGGCCATATTACTCTGAAGCCTATATATCAGTAGGCAGGTATGAAAGAGGCCTATGTATGTAAACAGGTTGCTGTTATTTTCTTCTGAAGTTTAAGTTGTCTGTCTTCATTTCACAGGGCTTAAAAGAAGCACAGCTTAGTCTTCAGTGACTCCAAATTAGAAAAAATGATGGGAAAAAAAGAAGAAAAAAATGAAAACATTATTTTGAAGACTTGTAGCCAAAACAAATTAGAATTCAGTCCAAACTGTAGAAAATAATAAAAGTTAAAAACCATTAGGCAAGACTAGAATCTAACAACAGGTGTACTATACAACTAGCATTAGGAGATATATCTAATGTAAATGATGAGTTAATGGGTGCAGCACACCAACATGGCATATGTATACATATGTAATAAACCTGCACATTGTGCACACGTACCCTAGAACTTAAAGTATATAAAAAAAGAAACAGCATGAAGCCAATTAAATCTTTTAAAATTTTGCAATCTACAAAATTTTAATTTTGATCATAAGATATAACTTCCATAAACCTTCATAACCTATATAACCTTCATTAATGAGTTGGTTAATGCTTCAAGAAAACCTTGTTAATCTGACACAGGGGTCTATATCCTGGTCTTGCATCGGTGTGCTTTTCACACCAATGGTTAATTTATAAAGAAATGTAACCTATTTTATCTCTTAAAATTGTCCCTTACAATCTCATATGCCCACTTCTTCCACGATAGTCCCTGGGCCTTGAGGAGTTGAATGGCTTTAATTTCTGGCCTTGTGCCTGGGGAATGCAGTTTATTTTGATTGGCATCTTCTATGGGGCCTGAAGATGAGGCTTTCACTGCTGTCAGTGTTTAAGATTTGGACTTGGTGTCCTTTTTACACCCAGGAGTCAAAAGTCTGTAACTTAATGTCACAAGTAGTTTTAAAACACATATAGAAAGATACATGGAAGTAATAACCTTAATTTGAAAAAAATGTTTTTTAATCTTATTTTTTTTTAACTAAGCAAACCCAAACATAATAATAATGGCATAGGAATTATTTCAATAAAACATAAAATCTGTTAGGCCAGTTACCAAAAGGCAAAAGAAAAGAACTTCTGCAGTATATAGAATATTATGTTGGAAGAAAACATTTCCTTTAGATCTTTATTCATGAGGTCAGGAGATCGAGACCATCCTGGCTAATACAGTGAAACCCTGTCTCTACTAAAAAATACAAAAAACTAGCCGGGCAAGGTGGCGGGCGCCTGTAGTCCCAGATACTTGGGAGGCTGAGGCAGGAGAATGGCGTTAACCCAGGAGGCGGAGCTTGCAGTGAGCTGAGATCTGGCCACTGCACTCCAGTCTGGGAGACAGAGCGAGACTCCATCTCAAAAAAAAAAAAAAGAAAATATTAGCATCGGATCACAACGAAAAGAACTTGAGAAAAAAACTTATACGAGCCAAAAAATGAGGTGAAGGAGAGCGTTACTTCATGCCTTTTGAAAGGGGAGAGAAAACTGAAAATGGTGAGATGCAATAAAAGTTAAACTGTGGATTAACAAAAAATTAAAATCTCTAATTTATTAAGAGTAAATCAATCCCTTAAGGAAATTTTGTTGTTCTAATTAATTATTTAGTGTATAAGTGTTTTTTTACATTAAACCCACTCTCTAGAAAGACCATTATAATTTCCCTTTAATTACAGACAACTTGATCATATAAAAGTTTATTTTTTAATAAATCCTTTTATATTGTGACTTACACAGACCATTCATGACATGCTTGGACTTTCTGGTTTGTCCTGAATATCCCTCTTTCTTAAAAAACCAGTCATTTTCTTCCAGGTCTAAATTTATCATACAAGCTTCTTTCTTATATAAAATAATTTCTCTTTAAGCTTTCTTTCCAAAAAATGCCTCTTTATTTCTATAACATCCTTTACATCTCTCTTATTTCCTGGTTTCTTTTATCTAGTCTTACATGTAACCTTTGAATTAGGCAAAAATTGTTAATCTTTTTTAAAAGGACACCTTTTTTAGAAAGAATATTTTCCTACAATACATTTTTACATACAAATACCCAAATAATGAAATATATATTATTTAATTTAATATAATTTTAGAGTCTAAATTATGACAAGTTTCTCTATGAGTATTTATCCCATTACATTTGCCTACATATTTTATTTTATTGGTTTACCTAGATTGTTTATGAAAATTGCAATAGTCATGATGTAAAGTTATAAAACTCACCATTGCAAAATTCTCACTGAGACAGTGAAAAAGATATGACCTAACTTACTCCATCTTGCTTCTAACTTCCAAGCTGTCCTTGTTCATTCTTGGACTTTGGGAGAAACTTAGTTTAGCTTTGAAACAAATACGATAACAGTCCTTTCCCAAAACAAACCTCCTTACTGCCTGTGGACTCAACTGCTGAAAACCACAAGATTAGCAGTTACAGTAATTTTACTAAATAATTCAAGACGTAGCTATTTTCATTAAACCAAGATCAATGTCTTATTTATTAAAGATTACACAAGCAAAGATCATTCTGTCTTGGGCTGTGTTTATAGTTTTGTAACTCCTATGCCAAATTTTAACACCTTATAGTATTTGGCAGGGATAAGTATGAAATTACTTGATTGATAAATGCAAACAAAAATGTATGCTGGCAATTCTTAAGACATTTCTAATGTTACTTTACCAATAATTTTAAAGCTAGTTTATTTATTGAAGATTTTACTTAAGTCATGTAAACTTGAAAAAGCATTTGACTAGTCTTTCCTTTTTCTGATGAAGTATTTAAGTGCTTTTATTTCTCTTTAAGCTAATTAATTAGAGCTCTTTTATACATTTTTCAGTAGTGAAACTACTGAAAACTTTAGTACACAACACACAAATGCATAGACATATTAGGCATACCAACAGAAGTACATCTTATAGATTCATAAAAACCCTTTTTTTCCCCTATCTTAGATTTTCACATTCTTGATAATCTGTTTCACAACCCTAGGCAGCTGTCAGCTAAATAGCCTTAAATTTGCATATTAAAGGAAACAACTCAGATTAAGATCAAATAGCAAAATTTACATCATAAGGTATGGAGAGAAAGAGTGTGGTGTGCTAGACGGAGATTAAAGATGAACACCAAATCAAACATAAAATCATAGAAATCTATCATCAGATTGTATAAAGAGACCAATTTTATTTAGATATGGACTACCTAACTTTTTTTTTTTTGAGATGGACTCTCGCTATGTCGCCTAGGCTGGAGTACAGTGGTGTGATCTCGGCTGAGTGCAAGCTCCGCCTCCCAGGTTCATGCCATTCTCCTGCCTCAGCCTCCCGAGTAGCTGGGACTATGGGTGCCACCCACCATGCTCAGCTAATTTTTTGTATTTTTAGTAGAGATGGGGTTTCACCATGTTAGCCAGGATGGTCTCAATCTCCTGACCTCGTGATCCACCCACCTCAGCCTCCCAAAGTGGTGAGACTACAGGCATCAGCCACTGCACCCGGCCGGCTACCTATCTTTTAACTGGATCTCTAAGCTCTGGGCAGAGCCCACACTAAATCCTGGGTTTCCAAAAAGGGAGAATTATTATGAGGCTAGACCATGTGATATTTTTACAGTGCACTTAAAAAATTTGTCTTAAACAAACACATTTCTGAGTGTCTAAACTACACTCTTCTTAAAAAATAAAAAACCCAAGAGTAGCTTCTGTTGTAATAATAATTTTAGTCAATAAACCACGTAATGCAATACAAAAGCAAGCAGTTTAAGAGCTGACATGAACTTGTCTGTTTACACTCTTGGCATTCCATAAGGAAAAACAGGTTTCTCCTCCAAAGGGAGTCTGGTGCATTTGCCATTTTCTTTAAGGAACCCCAGACTACTAGGAATGATTATGTCCCTCGTGCAGCAGAAGGTGCAAGAGAAAGGAGAGACAGCAGAAGTAAATGAAGAAAACAGAATCCAGTCAGGGGGAAAGGGCAAGGTCCTAGGAGAGAAAAAACAAAACAAAACAAAAACCCAAAACATTAAGGCCTCTTAAATACAAACATACACACATGCACACATACACACACACATCTTGGATGTGAGCTTTTAATTAAGCTGACATTTAACCATGGAGCTCTTAGTAAAAAAACTTTTTAAAATTCTCATTACTATATTTCAGCTAGGACAAATCGTTGCTATTTCAGAAGCACCAGGTATCAAACCTGAAAGGGATTGTTTTACGAACTAAACTCAGGCTGCCATGGTGGAAAAAAAAGAAGGCAGAACCTTAGCTGTGGAACTGCAGCGTGGGGTGACAGCCATTGCTTTCAGTTTGACCTGGCTAACAAAAAGGTGGCCTTGTTATATAAATAAAGATCCTCTAGCAGTTAAAATTTAAAAAATCTTTCCTCTTTTTTTTTTTCCCTTTTGCTGGCCATTTCTCTCCCACCACACCATCTTTGTGTGTGTGGTGGGGGTAATTTAGCCACTTCAGAGGGCTTGTTCCCCATAATTTGGAACTTTCCTTTGGATTTGATCAAGTCAGAGAGAGTTGATCAAACCCAAAGGGAAAAGACTGAAACAACAAAAACAGAAACAAACAACAACAAAAAACAGGTAAGCAAAACAAACAATGACGCAACTTTAGCCAAGAAAAAACCCAATTCAGTAACTTATCTAGGGATGGGCCTCAGGCTGTAGACTGCTCTCTACCATCCTAAAAGCAGGAAAAAAAATACACAAAAACTCAGCTTCTGTTTTGGAAGCAAGCTCAAACTCCATAAAGGAGTTACCCGCCTTCCATCGGAAACAGGAAATCTTGCCTTCCTTGTTGGAAGCAAGTAAAACTTCAAAAAAAAGAGGAGTGGTACAGCAAAATAAATTTTAGATCTCAACCAAATTTTGGAAGATCAGGGACTCTCTGGAGGGGGTGCTCTCAGACCTCAGCCAATTGTCCTATTGGTTTGAGCCATAAAGTTAGCTCATGCTGGTACCAAGCAACAATAGGAGAATTGTCAAAGATCAGGGACATTGCCACTCAGAATCCCCTTGTAGTTACTAAAATGTGAACCTGAAGACCTGAGACACATCTCAGTTAATTTGGAAAGTTTATTTTGCCAAGTTGAGGTCACACACCCGTGACACAGCCTTGAGAGGTCCTGACGACATGTGCCCAAAGTGGTCACAGCACAGTTTGGTTTCATACATTCTAGGGAGACAATCAACACACGCAATATAAACACTGGTTCAGTCTGGAAAGGCGGGACAACTCGAAGCACAGCTGGGCAGACTTGAAGCAGGGAGGGGCCTTCAAGGTCATAGGTAGATATGAGACAAATAGTTGCATTCTTTTGAGTTTCTGATTAGCTTCTCCAAAGGAGGAATCAGGTATGCATTGATCTCAGTGAGCAGAGGGGTTGACTTTGAATAGAATGGGGGTAGGTTGGCCCTAAGGAATTCTCAGCTTGATTTTTCCCTTTAGCTTAGTGATTTTAGGGCAAGATTTATTTACCTTTCACAATGGACATACAATAAATTATATATATTTAAAGTGTATAATTTGATAACCTTTAACATAGGTATAGACTGTGATATCATCATCGCAATAAAAATAAAGAACATGTCCATCACCTCCAAAAGTTTATTGTGCTTCTTGGCAATCTGTCCCTCCCCTTTCCTGCCTACTGATTGTCTTTCTGTGATTACAGCTTGCATTTTATAGAATTTTATATAAATGGAATTGTATATTATATAGTATGGACTTATTTTAATTTTTTTGAATTTTTACTTAGCATAATTAAACTAATTCCTGCTGTTGCATATTTCAATTGTTTATTCCTTTTTATTGCTGAATAGTACTCCATTATGTGAATATACTGCAATTTATTTATCTGTAGCTCTGTTGATAAACATTTGGATTGTTTCCAGTTTTGAGCCATTATATATAAAGCTTCTGAGCATTTTTGTACAAGTCTTTGTATGAGTATCTGCTTTCATTTCATTTAGGTAAATACCTAAGTTTGGGTTGGCTGAATCATATGGTAGTCATATATCTAACTCTTTAAGGAACAACCAAAATTATATTATTTTACATTCCCACCAGCAGTGTATAAGAATTCCAGTTGTTCCAAATCCTTGTCAACACTTGGTATAATTAATGTTTTTAATTTTAGCTGCTGTACTCTTTCCAATATTTTTGTAACCAGTTCCCTAAACTAAAGTACCTCTGTTTAAAACACCTGCAGTGATGTCTTTCTTCCTAGTTGGGTGATGACTCAATACAAGTATTAGGTGACTCAACACTCACTACCTGTTAGATAAATGAATGAATGAGTTATTTAGAGGAAAGCTCTCAGGGCTATAAAAGGTTGAAAAAGTAAGAGTCATGTCCAGGCGGTCAGAGACTATGATGAAATGACACTGCAAAAACTCTATTTTAAACATAGACACAGAAAGGCAGCAATAAAAGAATCTCTAACAAATACACAGAGGAAGGTTCAGAGGCTTGGAATGGGAACCATTTAAGAGTAGGAAAGAATAGTAAGTAGCTAGTGTTTGAAAAGAGAGACTAAGTAATGGGAGAGTACAGATGAAGGTCAGGTAATTTAACAAGAAAGAGTGAACAGGAATGGCAATCAATAGAAAAGATAATGGCTTACAAAGATTGGAGAGAGTTTCCAAGAGCAAGTTTGAAGAAGGGAGAGTTTAAGGGGGACCAATTAGCCTAAAAGTTTAACTGAAGGTGAGAAAATAAAAGTGGCTTGCTATAAACTCTGAACAGTATATTACAAAGTATGCAGATTATAGAGAAACAAAGGCTGTGAACAGGGACAAGCAGCCCACATGACCTTGGGCAGATTCAGAAATGGATTTGATAGTGACACAGGCACTGGTTCTGGTGCCTGCCCAGCCTGTTTCTTCTGGGTAGGTGACTGGGTTGGGTGGGTGGTATGAGTCAGTTTGCTGTAGGCAGATGCACAAGTCCTTCTATCCTGCTGACTAGGGAGGGAGCTGGAGGAGAAGGGGGGACTATTGGCTTTGGAAGGAAAGGAGGACTGTTGCTTGGTGTGTGGAGAAGCTGGACACAACGCTTCCTCCTCGCAACTTCGCCATGTATTTGTTGCTTACACTGCCTCATCTTATGGGGTTTCCTGTATATTCACACTGCAGCCCCTACCACCTTTACCCTCGGAAGGATGGGGGCTGTGTTTTCTAGCTCCATTGCTCTTCCACAGCACTAGGAACAATGAGAGTAATGTGTTCTTTTCTTTAAATATTTATGGAGCTCCTACTCTGTGTCAGGCTCCAGGTGTAAGAAGATGAAGACATAATTCCTGAGCTCAAGGAGGTCGCAGCACAGGAGGAAAGATGGACACATCAGTAGTTCCCTACAAGAGCGTGCGAGAAGTGCTAGAAAAGAGGTATTAAGAGGCAAGGAAGCAGGCAAAGCTCTACAGCTGAGCTGGAGCTGGCTTTGGCAGGGGGCTTAAGAACAAGTGGGGGTTTGCCAAGCAGAGAAGGCAGGGGAGGGGGAACAGGGAAGACAGGGAGGGGGAACAACAGGAGAGGTAGGGAGGTCGGAAAGCTCCAGAGAAAAGTGAAGTTTGAGGTTCCTGGCATGCGGGGACTGAAGCATGGCTGACAGCTAGAGTGGAGGGAGAAGAAGAGTTGCAGCATCTTCCAGCAAGTTGCTCGAACTAGGCCAGAGGATGCTAGGGGAACAGCAGGAAGGGCCCAAGGGAAACAGGTTTTCAGGTTGCAGATTGTAGAGGCAGTGGTAAACAAGTGGTGTTCTTTTTCTAGGATTACTCTCTGTATTTGCAAGTTGCACTGCCCACCATCAGCTGGGTATCCTCTGATGTTAGAACTTGACCTCACCTCTGATTGAGAAGGGAAGTGGAAAGGAAGGGGAATACGATAGTTACAGATGAGGCTGGCACTGAACATTGTATTGAAAGACACTGATGGGGCAGAAGGGACATGCTGTGTAAGCGTCAGGAAGACACTGGTGTTTGAAAGCTTGGGATCTGACCCAGCTGTGACTACAGAGAGAAGCTTATGGTAGACATAGGAGCTGAAATGAGACATCAGTTGGGAGGCGTGTGCAGGGGGAAAAAGTGTGAGGGCCAGACGCATGGTAGTTTTGCCACAAATGGAAAATGAGGAGGTGGATACAACAGACATTTTAGCAGAAGAACTGTCAGAAATTGTAAGTGATTGTGTGGAGGCCGAATGACAGGAAGGGGTCAGGCCTGCAAGGCAGAGCGGAGGGTGGTGGTCTTGACGGAGACTGGGAATGGAGGGCTGGAGGGAAACCTTGGGTTGATAGGTTGGATCCCTGCCTGTGGAGAAGGCAAATGGAGGTGTTAGGATGTCGCTAGAAACGAATGCCTTGATCTTAGGAAAGAGACATAAGTCATGTAGATTTAATCACCAGAAGCACATGCATGGTGACTGAATATTTGAAAGGGTGAGATTGCTTTAGGAGAATGAATGAGTGAAGGAACATGAGACAAGGGATGGATGAGACCCAGGAGAATATCAGTGCTCAACGACAGGGTAGGAACAGAAGCCAATAAGGGGTTGCAGAAGGATTTGTCAGGGAGAAAACCCTGCGGAGGAGCATTCCAGGAGAAGCAGACTCAGCATCGAAGCTGGGTGGGGGCTGGAGGGAAGGCTTCGGGTTTGGCATTCAGAATGTCATGGGTGAGCAGGGGCTGGGATGGGTGGCAGAAAACGTGACAGCAGAGGAAGCAGATGCAGGCCAGTCTTGCAAGGACAGAAGGCAGGTCCTGGCACAAGAAAATGGCTGGTATCGGCTGAAGGGTGGGGTAGACTTGAGCGTGTGGGTAGACAGAGAAGAGGAATTGGTGGAGATGGGAAGGTGAAGGGAAATGAAGGAACCAAGTGTAGTAACATAAGGGGAGAAAGTCATAAGCCAAGGGGAGAGTCATAAGCCAAGAGGAGGGATGAGTGTTCTAGTGCCTCTGACAAACAGGAGGGAAGGTAGAGAACGGTCTGGGGGTGGTGGGCAGGCACTGGAGTCAGGTCAGGAGATGGACAGCTAAATCACCCAGTCAGAGGCAGGGAGGAAGAAACCAGGCATTAGAAAGGATCATTTAGATGCAAAACTTTACAAACCTCATATTCAATTTATTAAATTCTCTTTTCACTTTTTCCTTCTCCATATTTTATTTTTAAAATATTTTGATACTTTAATAAAGCAGGCCTGTTTTATTTCTCTCAGTGCTAGGTAATGGAAATCTAGACCTTGAAATAACAGGCACTTTCAATTGCTGGTGAAAAAAATCACAGCTAGTTAAGGAGAAGGAAATATATCCCTCTTTCCCTAACCGAAACAAATAAAACTAAATGAAAACACAAAATGTTCTTCTATATCATTTAACTATGGTTGCCAATGTTATTAACATTTCTAATACAAGAGTTTTACAATGGATCTGAACTTCAGAGGCTGTTGCTATGGCTTGTGGAAGTAATCTGTAGCTTCTGTGACGGCTGTAATTCTCATTGATCTTACTTTAAAATGTGTTGCTCTGGTAAAATTCCATTTGAGATCTATTTTCCAGAAGGTATGGGTACCTGTGCATCTTCTCTACTAAGTCAGAAGATGATTATGAGCACTTTCATCATATCTTATTTACACAAAGGTAAAATTATAATAATAATAAACTAAAACCTATGACTCTTTGGGATATCTTATTTAAACAAAGAGTTTGAAAGAATAACTCACCTAAATTAATGTTTAAGTATTTTATAATTAAATGTTTGAGAAGACATGTGAGAAATGAAAACGTGACTAAGCTGGGGGTTGAGGTTAGCATGTCAACGGAGACGCCCTGTGTAACTGTGGACCATTCTTTACAGTTTTGCACAGTTGCAGGGGCAGGTGAAGAAGATTCTGGGGGCCCAAGGAGGCATAAAAGGGGCTCTGAAACTGAAGTCAAAGGGCTAGAGGACCTCTTCTTTCTTGTCAGATCTTTGATAGAGAGTCTTGGGCCACCTCCATGAGTTATGATGAAGGAAAACCAGCACCAAGGGGAGCTTCTTCCTGCTCTTGCTCTTTGGAAGCCGTTAGGGGGCTGGCTTGCTAATGACTGCACGGCTCTCTCTGTTTGCAGAGACAAGCTGCTTATCCACCTCAACAGGATGTCCTATTTGAGTCATTTTTTCAATAGTGAAGATAAAGTCACAGAGACTCAGCCATTCTCTCTGACCAAAACCTTCTCTTGGTGCCAAGAACATGTCTCTGTGAGATGCTGGATGGATCTCAAGGAGCAATCTGAGGCTGGAAGTGGGAGAATTAGTTAAACAGTTCCATTGGAAACTGAGATGCAATCATTAGTTTTGGTACCATTTCAGGAATTCAGACACATGATTTTTTTCTACAGTTCTTTCCGTGAACCTCCATCACAAACAACCACCTACTCTCAGGAGAAGGTTTTTCTGGATGTAGTCCCCAGATCACCTGCTTCAGAAACATCTGGGGGAATGAATGAAAAATGCAGTTCCTGGGCCTTGTTCCACACTCTCAATCAGTATTGCTGGGTGCCGTGCACAGGAATCTGAATGGTAAACTTTTTAGAAGATTTTGCTACAATCGGAGTTTGAGAATCCCTACTTACAGGTGAGAATCTCAGTTCGAGTAGAACCAGGCAATTTGCTCAACGGCTCATTCTCAGCCTGCTTTGGATCCCTTCTGCCTTCTGCCTTCTGCCTTCTGCCTGTAGCCAGCATGATCCTGGGCTCTATAGGGATGCTCAGGACATGCAAAGGTATTTTTCATACTGGTTCTGAGAAAACACAAACAGAAGTCTTAGGCCAAAAATATATACATAACTGACAACTTCCACGAAGGCAAGTGAAACATCTTGGGTGACCCGAGCCACAGCCCAGCTCCATCTCTGCTGCTGTCATCCATGCTATCTATGTGCAGTTATCTGAGCACTTTAAACACCATTTGGACGCTCGTTTAAGCAGCCTCGTGGATGGGAAGTTTCAAGGAGTGTTTTATGACCAGAATGTCTCATTTAGAGAGGCAGAATGCAAACCAAGCTTTGCTGGCTCCTCTGCTCTGTGGGCATCCTCCTGGCCTTTTCATTTTATGATCCACCAAGAATAACTTGCACGATGCTCCAACTCCCTGTTAGTCAGATGTCACCAGCTCACTTTTTCATCCCAGTTCTATACTTGAATGCCATTTAGCAACGATCTTCCTTGGGATCCTGTGTTTTTATTGCCCATGATGATACCACAGGAGCATGTTTTCCAGAACGCACTGAGGCATACATATGACTCACTATGGAGGAAGGCATCAGTTCACAGGAAATAAAGCTGAACTATGACAACACATTTATTCCTCCATACAAATAGAAAATTAGTTATTTTCTATGCGGAGAGTCTGCAGATGAATTCATGGGCCGACTCAGTTTCTTACTGTGTGAAGACTACACGATTCTTGCAATTGTAACTACCCAGCTATAATATGTGACACCACTATATTGATCAGAAAGCACAAATCCAAGTCCTAAGTCCACGCCATGCCATCAAGCATCTTTATGAAAAGATTCTGGGCTATCTTGAAATGGATCAGCAAAAGGAAAATTAGGATTTATTTTTCTTTCACATCAGCCCTGAAACATTCAGTATTATTTCCTTTGGACATTTGGAATCCACAAACCAAAATCAAGATTGCCAATATTTGAAGTTGCCTATTTTATATGCATTATTACATTCGTTATTTTATTCATAAAGAGACTCCAGTTTTAGGTTCTTTGGTCTAGGAGACAATACCAATCACTGTGAAGGCCTGGTCCCTGAAAAGCAGGTAGAAGAAGGCACACCAACTGGGAACCTTGGGACCCAAAGATTGACATGGTGGTGAATTCCTTGGGTTTTTGACCAGGTACTGGAGAAGTCAGGGACCCAGAAATGTCCACAAGTTTCTTCTTTTCTTTCTTTTCTTTTCTTTTCGTTTCTTTTTTATTTTTATTTTTTTGAGACAGGTTCTCACTCTGTTGCCTAGGTTGGAACACAGTGGCACAATCTTGGCTCACTGTAACCTTTGCCTCCTGGGTTCAGGCGATTCTCATGTCTCAGCCTCCGAGTAGCTGGGATTACAGCTGTGCGCCACCATGCCCAGCTAATTTTTGTATTTTTAGTACAGATGGGGTTTCGCCATGTTGGCCAGCCTGGACTCAAACTCCTGGCCCCAAATGATCTGCCTACCTCAGCCTCCCAAAGTGTTGGGATTACAGATGTGAAGCCCTGTGCCCACCCAAATGTCAACAAATTTCTGACCAAAAAAGAAAAGCTTGGGAGGCCAAGGTGGGTGGATCACGAGGTCAGGAGATCGAGACCATCCTGGCTAACATGGTGAAACCCTGTCTCTACTAAAAATACAAAAAAATTAGCCGGGTGTGGTGGCGGGCCCCTGTAGTCCTAGCTACTTGGGAGGCTGAGGCAGGAGAATGGCGTGAACTCAGGAGGCGGAGCTTGCAGTGAGCTGAGATCATGCCACTGCACTCCAGCCTGGGCAACAGAGTGACACTCTGTCTAAAAAAAAAAAAAAAAGCCTAATTTATTCTAAGTATGTAAGGATGGTTCAACATTTGAAATTTATTCATTGTAATCTACCATGTAAAAAGGTCTAGGAAGAAAGAAACCACATGATTATATCAATCAATGCATTAAAACACTTGACAAAAACAACACTCATTCATGACAAAAACAAAAAAACCTAGAAAAATTCGTTGAAAGGTATCAAAGAAAAATTTACAGCTAACATTATATTTAACGATGAAAGCTGAATGATATCCTTCTAAAATCAAGAACAAGCCAAGCATGTCTGTTTTTACCACTCTTATTCAACACAGTGTTACAAAATCTAGCCAGTGCAATAAGGCAAGAATAAGAAATAAAAGACATACATATAGATTGGAAGGAAAGAAAACTGTCCTTCTTTTCAGAGGACATGGTTGTCTGTTCAGAATATCTCAAGGAATAAAAAAAGAAACTCTCTTAAAACTAACAAGCAAGGCCAGAAGCAGTGGCTCACGCCTGTAATCCCAACACTTTGGGAGGCCAAGGTTGGGAGTTCAAGACCAGCCTGACAAACCCCGTCTTTACTAAAAAAACAAAAAACAAAAAACAAAAAACTAGCCAGGCGTGGTGGTGCATGCCTATAATCCCAGCTACTTGGGAGGCTGAAGCAGAAGAATTGCTTGAACCCAGGAGGCAGAGGTTGTGGTGAGCTGAGATCATGCCACTGCACTCCAGCCTGGGCAACAAGAGCAAGACTCCATCTCAAAAACAAACAAACAAACAAACAAACAAACAAACAAAAACTAACAAGCAAGTTCAGGAAAGTGACAGAATGCAAGGTAAACATAAAAAAGTATTTCTATATGCTTGCAATACACAAGTGGACACCAGAATTAAAAATACAATACCATTTACAACTGCTGAAAAAAATAAAACACCAAGGTGTAAATCTAACAAAACAGATACAGGATTTGGATGCTGACAAGTACAAAGTGCTGATGAGAGAAACCGAAGAAATTCTAAATAAGTGGAGACACATCATGTTCATGGGTTAAAAGACTCAGCATAGTAAAGATGTCAATTCTCCTCAAATTGATATCAAAGTTCCAGCAAGAATTTTTATATAGACAAGTTTATATAGCAATGTAAAGAAACTAGAACTGCTAAAATGACTTTGATAAAGAAGAATAAAGCAGGAAGAATGCATCTAACCAATCTCTAGATTTCTTATTTAGCTATGGCAATCTAGAATGTGTGGCATCAGCAGAGAGATAAACACAGAGGTCAAGGGAACAGAATAGAGAACCCAGAAAGAGGTCTACATAAATATGCCCAACTATTTTTTGACAAAGATGCAAAAGCAATTCTATGGAGGAAAGATGGCCTTTTCTTTTTTTTCTTTTTTTACTTTTATTTTAGGTTCAAGAGTACATGTGCAGGTTTGTTATACAAGTAAACTCAAGCTATGGGGATTTATTATATAGATTATTTTGTCACCCAGGTGCTAAGCTTAGTACCTGTTAGTCATTTTTTCAGATCTTCTCTCTCCTCCCACCCTTCACCCTCAGGTAGGCCTCAAAGTCTGTTGTTTCCTTCTTTGTGTCCATGTGTTCTCATCATTCCCACTTATAAGTGGGAACACTCAGTATTTGTTTTTTTGTTCCTGCATTAGTTTGCTAAGGATAATGGCCTCCAGTTCCATCCATATTTCTGCAAAGAACATGCCCTCATTCTTTTTTATGGCTGCATAGTATTCCATGGTGTATATGTACCACATTTTCTTTATCCTGTTTACCATTGATGGGTATTTACGTTGATTCCATGTCTTTGCCTATGTAAATAGTGCTGCAATGAATATACTTGTGCATGTGTCTTTATGGTAGAACAATTTCTATTCCTTTGGGTATATACCCAATAATGGTATTGCTGGCTTGAATATAAGTTCTGTTTTTAGTTCTTTGAGGAAATGCCACACTGCTTTCTACAATGTTTGAACTAATTTACATTCCCACCAACAGTGTATAAACGTTCCCTTTTCTCTGCAACATTGCCAGCAGAAAATAGCCTTTTCAACAAAGGATGCTGGAGCAATTGAATATCCATAGGCAAAAAAGTGACCATCAGTCTAAGTCTCATGCCTTACCCAAAAGCTAACTCAAATTAGGTACTGGATCTAAATGTAAAATGTAAACCTATAAAACATTTAGGAGAAAAAAAATCAGAGAAAATATTCAAGGGCTAAAGCTAGGCAAAGAATTCTTATACTTGAAACTGAAACCATGAGTCCTAAAATAAAAAAAATGATAAATTGGATTTCATCAAAAGTAAAGACTTTTGCTCTGTTAAACACCTTGCAAAGGGATAAAAAGGCAAGTCAACAGACTAGAGGAAAATATTGGAAAACCACATATTAGATAAAGGATGGTATTAGTCCATTTTCACACTGCTATAAAAAATACCTGAGACTGGGTAATTTATAAAGAAAAGAGGTTTAATTGACTCAGTTCCACATGGCTGGGAAGGCCTCAGGAAACTTACAATCATGGCAGAAGACAAAGGGGAAGCAAGGACCTTCTTCACATGGTGGCAGGAGAGAGAAGAGTGAGGGGCAAACGGGGAAGAGCCCCTTATAAAACCATAAGATCTCATGAAAACTCATTCACTATTATGAGAACAGCATGGGGAAACCGCCCCCATAATCCAACCACCTCCTTCCCACCACACATGGTGATTACAGTTTGAGATGAGATTTGAATGGGGACATAGAGCCAAACCATATCAAGGACTAATATCTAGAATATATAAAGAACTCTCAAAGCCCAATAATAAACAAAAATTCCAATTAGAACATGAGAAAAAGGAAAAGACTACTACAGATGCCAATTAAGCACATGAAAAGTATTGGATATCATTAGCCATGAAGGAAGGATGAAGCTATTTATTGAGGGCTGGCGTGGCAGGTATTGTATTAGGCATTTGTGGGGATATAGAGATGAATTAGACAAGGATCTTGCCCTCAGGTAATTCACAGTCTACTAGGGGAGGGAAGTTCTAAGACAAATACGATGTCAAGATAGTGATAAGTGTCCCAACTGGGAGAAAATCATGTCGCCTACAGTTTCTAGCTGACATGCATCAGGAAAGACATCGTGTTGACATTTGGCACAAAGAATGGCTAGGATCTGGGCAAGAGAAAATATGATGAAAAGACATTTCAGATGTAGAGAGAGGCAGGAGCAAGTGTTGGAGTTAGGACAGTGTACGGTTTGGTTGGGCTGGTGTCCTCAGATAAGAAAGGTAACACGGAGCTGGGAAATGAGGCTGGAAAGGTGAGTTAGAGTCAGAGCCAGGAGGACTGTGAAAATACTCGTTTGAAATGTGCTCCTTATGTCAAAATCAGCGTGATCTATTTTGATTACCTATGAAAAGCCTTTCCTCAGGTAATGATTCCATCAACTGAAAGCCCTTCTATTCCTAGGCTGCCACTGTGAACTTTGAAAGATGCCAGCTGCTGATTCCATCACTCTGATGGCTGATAAAATGTGGAGATTGGAGCTAATGAAGGAAAGCTAAGGACAAAAGGAATATGTATCCATCTTCTCAAAAAACATTTGCTCCAACAGATCATCTACCTACCTCAGATAGAGTCACATCAAGCAGCATATCCACAGGAAGGCCTCTTTCAATCATTTGACTTCCAAGCTTCTCTTTTAAAATGTAGACATTCTTAGCAGTTTGAGATTGGACTGGAGAGAAGGTGGTTTGAATAATTTAGTTATGCTTTTAAAAATTTGACCATATGTTTCTATAGTACCCTGTTTCATTTGCAATATTTTAGAAAATCCATCAGATTAGAGGATAAGAAAAAGATCAGACACATCTCTCAAGGAAGGTAGAATCACTGTGTTTTTGGCATGTCCACTGGAAGTTTCAAACACATAACTTCAAACTACGTAACAGGTATGCTATGCCAAGCATGCATGGGAACTAGATCCTGGAAGCTTGTATCAGGCAAAGCTTAAATTAAATAAGGACTATCAATTAGATCACCTTCTCATCAAGCCCAGAAAAAAAATCAGTGTCAAATTTGCATAGAAGAGTATCTGACCTTCCAACCTTATGTTGTGGCATAGGATAGTATTATACATAGAATATTGCTTCTCAAAATGTAATGTGCACGCAAATTACTTGCAGATCTTGTTGAACCTGTAGATTAGGTCTGAGTGGGGCCCATGAGGACATGAGCAACACAATAAACCAACTGGACCAAACAAACATATTCAGAGCACCTACCATTACAGAGCACACTTTCTTCTCAAACGCACACAGGACATTTTCTAGGACAGATCATATTTTAAGCAACAAGTTAAGTTTCAACAGATTTTAAAAACAGATATCATACAAAGTACCTTCTCTGGTTACAATGGGATGCAGTTAGAAATCAATAAAGAAGGCAAAATTTTTAATATCCCTCTAAATTAACAACAAAAAAAAAATCCCACAACTTTTGGCCCAGGACCTGACACACAGTAGACACTCAACACATGATAACAGGTCACATTTGGGTTGAGTGGGCATGATTATTACGAAAGAGAATCTGCTTGCCATGTGTTTACAACTTGAGAGGAGGGAGTTGTGAGTTGCTGTTTTCATACATAGTTAAAGAGAAACATTATCATTGTTTCCCATGTGATTGGATCATGGTGGCGGTTTCCCCAGGCTATTCTTGTGATAGTGAGTGAGTCCTCGGGAGATCTGATGTTTTTTTTTTTTTTTTTTTAATTTTTTTTTTGAGACGGAGTCTCGCTCTGTCGCCCAGGCTGGAGTGCAGTGGCCAGATCTCAGCTCACTGCAAGCTCCGCCCCCCCGGGTTTACGCCATTCTCCTGCCTCAGCCTCCCAAGTAGCTGGGACTACAGGCGCCTGCCACCTGCCCGGCTAGTTTTTTGCATTTTCTAGTAGAGAAGGGGTTTCACCGTATCAGCCAGGATGGTCTCGATCTCTTGACCTCGTGATCCGCCCATCTTGGCCCCCCAAAGTGCTGGGATTACAGGCTTGAGCCACCGCGCCCGGCCAGATCTGATGGTTTTATAAGGGGTTCATCCCTCTTTGCTTTCTCTCAGCATTGTTTCCCAGTTCAGTGTTCCCCTTCTTATCTGAGAGCACCAGCCCAATCAACCCTACACAGTCCCAACTCCAACGCTTGCTCCTGCCTTTCTCTACACCTGAAATGTCTTCTCTTCACATCTCCTGTTGCTCAGATCCTATGCATTCTTTGTGTCAAATGTCAACACAATGTCTTTCCTGATGCATGTCAGCTAGAAACTCTAGATGACATTATTTTCTCCCTTCTGGGACATTTACCAGTGATAAAATATTATCATTGTTTTCCCGCTTTTCCCATGGGGGGAAGTTCCAAGGTATTCACCTGCTCTTCAGGGATGGTCACATACCCTTAAGGGCTATTCTTGGCTCACATACACATGCTTCTTTTTATTGGATCTTAACATTTTATGTATTTTATTTTATTTTATTTTGAGACGGAGTCTTGCTCTGCCGCCCAGGCTGGAGTGCAGTGGCCGGATCTCAGCTCACTGCAAGCTCCGCCTCCCGGATTCACGCCATTCTCCTGTCTCAGCCTCCCGAGTAGCTGGGACTACAGGCGCCCGCCTCGTCGCCCGGCTAGTTTTTTGTATTTTTTTTTTAGTAGAGACGGGGTTTCACCATGTTAGCCAGGATGGTCTCGATCTCCTGACCTCGTGATTCGCCCGTCTCGGCCTCCCAAAGTGCTGGGATTACAGGCTTGAGCCACCATGCCCGGCCTATGTATTTTAATAGTTGGCTTCACATTAAGCAGCATATCCACACACAGGCCTATTTCAGAGAACAATCAATGAACGTAAAGCAACTTAAAATGATGGTACAAAATGAATACAAACAGTTGCCTAAAATTTTTTCTCTTCTTTCTCATGTTTTACTCTATCTGTACACAGCAAGAAGGGGCTAGTGCTGTCTTCTGATTACAGTGGAGAGGTTTGGGGAGCCACAGAGGATAGGTCACTTTGTCCATGATCCTCCAGCAGGTCAGTAGTAAATAGGCATTGCAGTGGCTTTTACCAGGGCAAAGTAGTTAAGCCGTATGGCTATAATTCCCCTTTCTTTGTGGCCGCTGGCCACTGTGTGTGAGGCCGGAAGTGAAGTAGTAGGAAGGCGGTAGTGAGGTGTCAGGTGCGGGTGCAGCCCATGAATGGTGCTGCGGCTCTGCGGGCACACCTTGGGGTGCAGCAGTAGCTGACCCACAGCTCTTCCAGTCCTGCTGAATTTCTCCTCGGGATTCTCTTCCTCCTGGGCCAGGTACATGTTTAGCTCTGTGGCAAAGGGCACCAGCCTTTCCCGCTGGTCGAACACATCATCCAAGTCTGAGATGTGGAGGCGGAGAGGAGGTAGGTGCTGGTGGGAGTCCCTCCTTGTGGGTCCCAGCTTGTCCCTGCCTACCCTCATGTTACATTCTTCTTTTCTTTCTTGAGATTTATTACAGGCCAAAACCCCATAATAGGTCTCATACTCTATATCACTCCTAGTGGCCATGTGCTTCTTTTATTGAACTCTGATGGATACATGAGCAATATCGATATTTTCCTTTTTTTTTTTTTTTTTTTGAGACATAGTCTGGCTCTGTCGCCCAGGCTGGAGTGCAGTGGCACAATCTCAGCTCACTGCAAGCTCCGCCTCCCGGGTTCACACCATTCTCCTACCTCAGCCTCCTGAGTAGCTGGGACTACAGGCGCCACCACCACGCCCGGCTAATTTTTTGTGTTTTTAGTAGAAATGGGGTTTCACTATGTTAGCCAGGATAGTCTCTATCTCCTGACCTCATGATTAGCCCACCTCGGCCTCCCAAAGTACTGAGATTACAGGCGTGAGCCACCAAACCTGGCCGATTTTCCATTTTTTTCTAAACATTGTCATCAATGCTAACTCACTAGAACTGAGAAACTCAAACTTTGAGGGATCCAGAGATCATCCAATAGGGGAGATACAGGTATACCACCAAAAACCAAACAAAATTGGGAAAAATTCATCAGAACAACAAAACACAACAACATTTTAAATATAGAATTTTGGTACTGCGATTCTTTTGCTTCTATTTTGGCTTTTGGTTTTTTCTCTCAATGCCATGATGAAACTTTTAGAAATTCAGCTAAGTAAAAAGAAAACAATTAAAGCAAAAACATAATCCCATCGCTCATGTATAACCATGGTTAGCACTCTGTTGATTATCTTCCTGACATACGCTATGCCTACAGACAAGGTCATTCAAAAAGAATTAAACACTTTTAAAAATGTAATATTCAGTAAAATGTCAGAATACCTAGTCAAAAGCAGTTTCTAAAGGAACTGTCACAGCTATTTCTCTAATCTTACTTACAATTGTCCCCTTTACGCCTCTCATGTCACCTGATAGTTAAGCACAGGCTTTCTGTAGCATATCTCTGTCAAGGGTTGAAATAGCCTCCTCAATGTACTCCTTCATTTCTGCAAGAGGAAGTAAAGGGAGAGATCTTTGGATATCTCACAGGAAGTCTCCAGTTTGTGTATCATCTAGTCTCTGAGTGACATAATTTTGAAAGTTCATTTCTTTTTAAATTACCACATATCAGCCGGGTACAGTGGCTCATGCCTGTAATCCCAGCACTTTGGGAGGCCAAAGAGGGGTGGATCACCTGAGGTCAGGAGTTTGAGACCAGCCTGGCCAACATGGTGAAACCCCACCTCTACTAAAAATACAAAAAAAAAAAAAATTTGCTGGGTGTGGTGGCAGGTGCCTGTAATCTCAGCTACTTTAGGAGGCTGAGGCAGGAGAATTGCTGGAACCCTGGAGGCAGAGGTTGCAGTGAGCAGAGATAGTGCCATTGCACTCCAGCCTGGGTGACAGAGGGAGACGGTCTCCAAAAAAAAAAAAAAAAAGGAATCTTCCTAAAGCAAAGGGGAACACACTATGCATATACTGTGTTCATGATCTATTATTTTTTTAGATAAACATTTTAACATCAAAATATATAGATTCACTACATCTTTATCAGCTTTATTGGGGTTTAATTGACAAACAGAAATTGTACATATTTAGCTGGGTGCACTCATGCCTCTAATCCCAGCACTTTGGGAGGCTGAGACAGGACAACTGTTTGAGCTTAGGAGTTCAAGACTAGCCTGGGCGACAGAGTGAAACATTGTCTCTACAAAAAAATCAAAAAATTAGCCGGACATGATGGCATGTGCCTGTAGTCCCAGCTACTTGAGAGGCTGAGGTGGGAGGACTGCTTGAGCCCAAGAGGCTGAGGCCGCAGTGAGCCATGATCGTGCCACTGCACTCCAGCCTGGGCAACTAAGTGAGACCCTGTCTCAAAAAAAAATAAAAAGGAAATTGTATATATTTAAAGTATACAACTTGATGCTTTGATACACATATGCATTGTAAAATGATCATTACAATCAAGCTATTTAACATTTCTATTACTTCACATTTCACATATTCACACTCAGTCAATTTCAGTTATACAATAATGGTACTCTTAACTGTAGTCATTATGATCCAGAATTTACACATCTTACTAACTGAAATTTTGTATCCTTTGATCACTGAATTGTTTTCTAATGTTTTTATTATAAAATAAAAATAGACACAATAGTCCCCCACATCTGCTCTTTAACTTTCCATAGTTTCAGTTACCCATGGTCAACTGTGGTCCAAATATATTAAATGGAAAATTCCAGAAAGAAACAATGCATACCTTTTAAACTGCATGCCATTATGAACAGCATGATGAAATCTTGTGCCATCCCACTCTGCCCCATACAGAAGGTGAATCATCCCTTTGTCCAGTATGTCCACACAGTGTACACTACCTGCTCCTCACTCCATGCCCATCTTGGTTATCAGATCAAAAAAACAACATATATGGGTGGGTACTAACCACAGGTTCAGGCATCTACTGGGGGTCCTGAAATGAATGCCTTGAGGATGATGGGGGACCTACTGTATAGAAAACCACACAATTAAAACATACAGTTTACTGAATTATTATAAGGCAAACACCACCCAAGTTAAGAACTTGTCAGTCAGTCCTCTCACTCTTTATCATTTACCACTATCCTGACTTTTAAGGTAATCATATTTTTGTGTTTTTTTCATAGTTCCTTCACCCAAATATGTATTCCGAGTTCAGGGTCACAACCATGACTCTCAACATGGAAGAAAGGAAATGCAGATGCAATAGATAAAAACTGAAAAGCTCTAGTCTTAAATTAAAATTGGAAATAAGAGTATGAACTTTTGAAGTATACATATAGGTATGTATGTGTGTATTTTCTTTTTTTTTTTTTTCTTGAGACGGAGTCTCGCTCTGTCGCCCAGGCTGGAGTGCAGTGGCCGGATCTCAGCTCAGTTCACTGCAAGCTCCGCCTCCCGGGTTTACGCCATTCTCCTGCCTCAGCCTCCTGAGTAGCTGGGACTACAGGTGCCCACCACCTCGCCTGGCTAGTTTTTTGTATTTTTTAGTAGACACGGGGTTTCACCATGTTAGCCAGGATGGTCTCGATCTCCTGACCTCGTGATCCGCCCGTCTCGGCCTCCCAAAGTGCTGGGATTACAGGCTTGAGCCACCGCGCCCGGCCGTGTATTTTCTATATATATTCTCTCTATGTATTTTCTTAGCTTGGATGAAAAGGCAAAAAGACAATGTGAAACCTAGTAACAATGAACTTCTCTGGAGCCTAAATAATAGTTAGTCTTAAATTACCATGTCTTACAAAAATAATCCAGAGATTCTTGGGGAAATGATTCCAGCTCTGGCATAAGAAATGTACAGGATGAACCTAGCACATCTTATCATACCAGACAGTTAGGAAACACTCAGAGACTACCAGGATCACGTCAAAAAGACTCAGGAGTCAGCCCAAGGAGACTCCAGCTGATCAAAGATGAGCCAGTACAAGCTTTAATACTGTTCACTGTAATGTATTGAAACCCTTGAAATATGTTTGAGTCTATAAATTCACAATGATATTTTTAGAAAAGACTTATTAACCTACAGAGGATGATGAGGAATCAATTCGTTATATTGCAAACTAGTAAGTAAAGAGAAAGAATCAAGTACTTTTCCTGCCTTTCCCATGTGAACTAGACCCTCAAGCAACCAAATAGTAGATAGGAGGTAGGAAGGTAGTGACTATTTGTACAAGTTTCACAACTGATAAATGAAAAAAAAACTTTAGAACTGGAAGATCACATTTTGCAACTGGCAAAGAATGGTAGTCATTAAGCATCAGTGGTTGATAAGTTTACAAAAGATATAACCAGAAACCTCATGCCTCCCGTGGCCAAACACAGCCCAGAATCTTGCCAAAGGAATTGAATCTAATTCTAATCCAGTCTCTGGACGGAGCTGCCAATTGGCAGGAAACACAAAGGACAGAGAACATGTGAACTGCACCATGAATGTGTAATCAGCAAAATCCAGACTGTGAGAAACTCTTCTGGTCACAGAGACCAGGTCCTTTAACAGACAAACTATAAAGAAATGAAAGGATGGAGGGGGAACTTATAAATTGAAAGAAACTTAAAAGGGATATCACATTTTTAAGAAATTATCAACATTGGCAGGGTGTGGTGGCTCATGCCTGTAATCCTAGCATTTTGGGAGGCTGAGGCGGGTAGATCACTTGAGGCCAGGAGTTCAAGACCAGCCTGGTCAACGTGGCAAAACCTTGTCTCTACTAAAATACAAAAATTAGCCGAACATGGTGGCACACACCTGTAGTCCCAGCTACTTGAGAGACTGAGGCACGATAACCACTTGAATCCAGGAGGCAGAGGTTGCAGTGAGCCAAGACTGCACCACTGCACTCCAGCCTGGGCAACAGAGCAAGACTCTGTCCATTACAATATATATATATATATATATATATATATATATATATAAAGACTATACTTATGTTCCTCCATTTTCTTCTAGCATAATAATTGCTGTCAAAAAGATTGATGATAATCTAATTACATTTCCCTCCGAAGTCATGAATTCTTTTTATTTTTTAGATGCTAAAATAATTTGTTTTTCATTAAAGCCCAGTAACTTTACTAGAATTCGTCTCAGTGTTGATAATACCAGTATGATTATGGTGTATATTATGGGCTGTTTCATATGTAGTTTCAAGTTTCCTTTATTTGAGAAAAGTCATCTTGAATTACACATTTTAGTATAGGTTTTGTTCCCTTGCCTTGGTTTTCTTCAAGGACTCTTATTATCATCATCACTGTTCTTCGTTTATCTTCAATATCTGTCATTTTCTCTTAAATCCTTTTTGTTTTTTCATTTCTTTTGTATTTTTTTTTTTTTTTTTTGAGACTGAGTCTGGCTCTATCGCCCAGGCTGGAGTGCAGTGGCACGATCTCCACTCACTGCAACTTCCGCCTCCCAAGTTCAAGCAATTCTCCTGCCTCAGCCTCCCAAGTAGTTGAGACTACAGGCACGTGCCACCACGCCCAGCTGATTTTTGTATTTTTAAGGCAAATACAGAGACGGGGTTTCACCATGTTGGACAGGCTGGTCTTGAACTCCTGCCCTCAAGTGATCCGCTGCCTCGGCCTCCCAAAGTGCTAGGATTACAGGCGTGAGCCACCACGCCCAGTCTTTTTTTGGTCTTTTTGAAGAAACCTGTCTGCTGTGCTGTTTTGGGCTTCTGTTCTCTGGTCTTTCGGATGCTGCCCTTATCACTTCCCTCTTTTCCTCCTGTACAGATGCTGCCACAGACAAGTCTGTGGTTTGTCCCTGCCCACTGGTGTTCTGAGGCTTGTGGTAATACCTTTTCACCTTTTGTTGTAAATGTTGTTCATGGGTTTTGGCTTTACTAGCTTGTTACTCTGTTTTTTATGTGGATATTTTGAGAGACTGGAAAACTATGCTGCCATTACCACCTTCATATTCCTGGGATCCTTCTTTTATTTTTAAATATTCTTACATGGTATCACTAGTAATGGTTTCAGGTGGTTCCATTTTATGGGGCAACTGGAGTGTTCTACAGAGATCCCCTTTGTGGGACATATAGGCTACCTCTAATTCTCTTATATTATACACAACAAGGTGGTAAACCTTGCCCCTAAATCACAAGGTGCTTTTCCTGGGGAGAGCACTCTGAGACCTCCACCTCTCCTCAGAGAAGTGTCTCACTCCTTCCCCACCCCTGCCAGGTTACTGCTACCTCCCTCAGTGCAGGAGGGAGTCCTTGTCCCACACCCTGTAAGAGCAAACTAAGTACTCTGGACCAGAAAATTGAACTTTCTACCTAGAGACCACCAAGACCGACTGATCAAGACTGATCTCAGTCCTCTTCAGGATCTCAATCTTTCCTTGTCCCCATCCTTCCATCCCTGGAGTTCTTTTCCCCACTTTGCTAAGTACAAACCGTACCCTAACCCTATAACTTCCCACTGAAACCCTTCCCTTCTACCTTCTGCAGCTCCTGGCTTGTGACCAACAAACTCCCCAACACCCCAACTCTCCCAACACCCCCCTCCCCTGCAACTATCCCCAGCATGGCTCTACTTGGCTGAACTACATTTCCCAGAATTCCCTTTGTCACGTCACTTGTGTCCCACACTTATCTTTGCAACCACTTCTCCCTGTAATCCAACACCTCTGCCTGGCCCATACCAGCCATACAGAAGCATCACACACAGCCTATGGCCTCACGTTGCTTATGTGTGGATTGAAGCTGTGCATAGCACATTTGGTGGCTACCAACCCTGCTTCCATCAGTGAGGAAGCCTGGAATTCTGACTTCTTCATTTGTGAAATAGATTACAAGGTGGAACTGCCTTTGCAAAGATTATGACATTGACAGAAGCCTAGCAAGGCTGACTTCGTCTTGCCCCTAGCCTCACAGGCTGGCCGTCCTCATGTCTTGAGCATAGACCAAGTTAACCATGGGAGGAATTTAGTTTATAGTTTAACTTTGAAGCAAAGATGATAATAGTTCTTCCCTAAAATGAACTCCTTCCTTGCTCAGGGACAAAACTACTTTTATAAGACTAAGGAAAGGCCACAAGATTAGGATTATGGGAGAGGCCTGAATTCTGCTAAAATGTAGGTGTAGCTAAACGTAACCAGCCATTGTCCCCTAGGTTGCCTTTCTATAATTTCTTGCTGCTCAGCAGTCATGTGGCTAAAAGTCACAAGATTTGTGAAATTGCTTCTATAGATAACATCACTACTGTAGAAGCTAAGATTGGTTTTTTGAGATATTTTTCATTTTTTTGCATTCCGGCAACCTAGATCCAGAACTCATGACTCAACTGGTCCTGTGACCCCCCCACCCAGGGGTTGACTCAGCATGTGAGGACTGTTCTGTTTTCCATACCCCTATGAGTTCATCCCCAACCAATCAGGAGCACCCATTCCCTAGCCACCTGCCCACCAAGTTATCCATGAAAGCCGTAGCTTCTGAGTTATCAGGGAGACTGACGAGTAACAACTCCAGTCCCCTTGCTTGGCTAGCTCTGCACTAATTAAATGATTTCTCTAATACAATACCATGGTCTCAGTGAATTGGTTTTGTCTGTGTAGCAGACAGGAAGAACCCATCGGGCTTACAATTTTCTCCAAACTTGAAAGAGTTGGTCAAAAGATGCTGGGCAGCCACCATTATCATAAATGTCCCCTGGTCTGGGATCTCTATCACGGTTATTGTTGTGACTTGTTTCCCAGGCCTTGGCCAGCTAACAGGTCAGGGAGGATTTGGGGGACAAGATTTACCCCCAGAGGGTGCAGAGGAGAAAACAAAAACACACCACCCAAATGTTAGATATCTGGAAATTTTCACAGCAAGGGTCCATATTTATTCATATCTCAATTGCCTTAAAGCAATTTACAAAACAATTGGTTTTTTTTGAGACAGAGTCTTACTCGGTTGCCCGGCCTGCTGGAGTGCAGTGGTGCGACGATCTCAGCCCACTGCAACTTCCACCTCCTGGGTTCAAGTGATTCTCTTGCCTCAGCCTCTCAAATAGCTGGGATTACAGGAGTGCACCATCACGTTCAGCTAATTTTTGTATTTTTAGTAGATATGGGGTTTCATCATGTTGGCCAGACTGGTCTCGAACTCCTGACCTCAAGTGATCCGCCTGCCTCAACCTCCCAGAGAGCTGGGATTACAGACGTGAGCCACCATGCTTGGCCAATTGGTTCTACGTTTAGTATTGCAAACATAAGGCATGGATGTTTTTAGAAGTTTTTAAAACCGCAGATAAGCTAAAAGTTCTTTAAATGCAAATATTAGAAACTATTTTAGAAAATAAAATCACCTATAATCTTGAAGAGATAACCACTGTCAACATTTGATATTTATCCTTCTGGTCTTTTATGAATGCATAAATATATAATATATCATATACCATAAATATATACTCTTTTTAAAAATATGAAAACTGAATTATATTAAACATATTTTAACTTAAAAATACAGCATGAATGTTCTTCTATACTATGAAATATCCATCAGCAGCATCATTTTTGCTCCATTATATTCTAATATAATATACTTATCTTGCCTGAGAACACAGGCTTTTTGCAGATTTTGTAGAATTATAAGTGATGTTATAATGGACACTCATAGTTAAATCTTCACACATATAAATGGTTATTTCCTCAGAACAATCTAAGTGAAGGGCTAAGTCAAGGGCTATGCAAAATGTTAAGGCTTCTGAAACAAATTTTCTGATTTTCAACAATCAAAACAACTTCTACCTCCTTCGTGAAAGCCTGGTACTGCAATTAACCAGGCTAGTTTTCATCCCACTGTGTGCCATGAGTCAAGTAATATCTATATCAGGAGCTAAAATGAATCTTTAAGGGCCTTCCATACATGATAAAATGACTCAGAATTGTAGAAGAAAAACATTAGCAGCCCCACATTCCATTTGTTAATAATTCTTTTCTGCCCCATTTTCATATTATAAGATTTGAGTCTCCTGGGCCTGTACTTTTCTCTCAGTACTAATAGAATTCTAGTAGTTAGTCTTAGACTGCAGGCCTTTCTAACCATAGGTGAGAGAGATCTCAGGAAGAAAAGATGAAAACATCTTGCTTTCCTCCACATCTCTGGGAAAACAGATTTTGTTTTGCATAATAAAGCTGTTCTTGCAAATGTAACTGGATTTCAGATACTGTTACTATGAAAGTAAATTTTTATATGTACAAAGTCTGTAATTCTGATTAGTTGTCTTAACAAGGTATTTCTCTGATTATAATACTTAGCATCTCCATCCTCTGGAAAGTATGAATACACTGAGTCTTATTTATTAAGACAAAGAGGATCATTGTCACTTACTTATTTGCCCAAATACAAGGAAGTTAAGAACAATAACACTTAACAGTGTGTGTATACATATATAGACATAATTTGATGAAAAAAGAGCCAAGAGTGAAAACTCTGTAAAATTTTTGAAAACATTTATTCTGAGCCAAATATAAGTGACCATGGCCCATGACACAGCTCTCAGGAGATCCTGATAACATATGCCCCAGGTGGTTAGGGCACAGTCTGGTTTTATACATTTTTGGGAGACAGGAGACATCAATTGAGTACATGAGACATCAATCAAATCCATTTAAGATGTACATTGGTTTGGTTCAGAAAAGGAGGACAACTCAAAGTGGGTGGGGAGATTCCAGGTTACAGGTAGACTTAAATATTTTCCAAGTGACAATTCGTTGAGTTTATCTGAAGACTGGGATCGACAGAAAGGAAGTGTTTAGGTTAAGACAAAGGATTGTGGGGACCAAGTTTTATTGCGCAGTGGAAGCTCTCAGATAGCAGGCCTCAGAGAGAGTAGATTGTTAAATGTTTCTCATCGGACCTAAAAGGGTGCCTGGCTCTTAGTTGATCTCCTGGATCTGGAAAGCGAGGAAGGAAAAAAGTTGGGGGGGAAAGGGGATTGTCTATAGAACGCGAATTTTTTCCCACAAGAGAAAACTTTGCAGGGGAATTTCAAGATTTGGCAAGGAAATATATTTGGGGTTAAAATATTTTGACTTCTTGCCTTATTTGTTACATGATGTTATGCCAGAGTCAGGTTAGAAAGCAGACCTCGCTCTATAGGGTTAAAATAAAAACCCCTCTGATAAGACTTTAGGGTTTACAAGATGTAACTCCCCAGACTCCTTAGGTAGGAATTTGGGGATGTTAAAAAAAAAAATCAGAGCTTAGTTCTCTCTCCCCCTCCCCCGCTTTCTCTTACACACACACACATACACACACACACATTTGAGACAGCGTCTTACACTCTTGCCCAGGCTAGAGTGCAATGGCACAATCATGGCTCACTGCACCCTTGACCTCCCTGGGCTCGGGTGATCCTCCCATTCAGATTCCCAAGTAGCTGGGACCACAGGCGCATGCCACCACACCCAGCTAATTTTTGTATTTTAGTAGAGGTGGGGTTTTGCCATATTGCTCAGACTGGTCTCGAACTCCTGACCTCAAGTGATCCACCCCCCTCGGCCTCCCAAAGTGCTGGAATCACAGGCGTGAGACACCGCACCCAGCCTAACAGTTTATATTTTAAAAGACTCTGAGATGCTGTTTCTCACATACTTTATAGAAGCAGGGAAGAATCAGAACATGCTCTCCTGATCAAAACCATTTCAGGACTCAATGCCAAAAGATATTTTGTTAGATACATTATAAGGAAAAACAATTTGTGAAACTATGTGCTTATTGCTCTGATGTTTGCAAAATTATGCTGTCTACTTCTGAACTCCCTAAGACAAAAGAAAAGAAACAGTAACTGGACATTGACGGAAAAAGCGAGCCAAATTAAATAGAACAAGCATTGAATGATGATCTTATATATCAAAAGTTGTGAGGTACAGCCAAAGTAGTACTTACAGGGAAATTTAGAGCTTTAAGTGCAAATATCAGAAAAGAGAAGGTTGGAAAATAATCCAAGCTTCTAATTCAAAAAGAATAGGCAATAAAAGGATGAGGTGGAAGAAATAAACATAAAAGCAGAAATTAATAAAATAGGCTGGAACAGAGAAACTCAATAAAAACAGAAATTGGATTTTAAAAAAATTAATAAATTAGAAATCTTAGCAAGACTGGACAAGAAAAAAGAGAAAACACAAATGATGAATGTCAGGAATGAGAAGGGAAACCTCAATTCAGATTCGACAGATAATTTAAAAGATAATAAGACATTATGGATAACTTTGTGCAAATAAATTCGAAAACTTGGTGGATTAGTCCGTTTTCAGGCTGCTGGTAAAGACATATCGGAAACTGGGAAGAAAAAGAGGTGTAATTGAACTTACAGTTCCACATGGCTGCGGAGGCTTCAGAATCATGGAAGGAGGCAAAAGGCTCTTCTTACATGTCGGTGGCAACAGAAAATGAGGAAGATGCAAAAGCGGAAACGTCTGATAAAGTCATCAGATCTTACGAAGTTATTCACTACCATGAGAATAGTATGGGGGAAACGACCTCCATGATTCAAATGATCTCCCACTGGGTCCCTCCCACAACACGTAGGAATTATGGGAGTACAGTTCAAGACGAGATTTGGGTGGGGACACAATGCCAACCCGTATCACTTGGATAAATAGAAAAATTTTCTCCAAAGCACCACGTATTAAAACTTAAATAAAAAATAAAAATTTGGAATAGCCTTACATCTGTTTTAAAAATTGAGTCTATAATTAAGTACTTTCTCACAAAAGAATTTTAGCAGCATACTTCCCTAGTGAAGTCTTCCAAAACATTTAAAGAAGGGAAATATTAATCTCAGAAAATCTCTATCCAGCTATAGTGTTGTTGTGAGGATTAAATGACTTCATATATTTAATCGTTTGGTTTTTCTCTGTACTCAACCATTTCATCTGTTTGCAAAGATAGTTTTATTCTTTCTAAACTAAGACCCCTCCAGGATAATGTTGAATAGAAATGGCGATAGTGTATTGCTTTGCCTTGTTCACCCAACAAATATAGTGTTAGCTATAAGATTTGGGGGCTTGTTTATTTTTATTTGTTTGTAGGTGCCTTTTATCAGATTATGAACATTTTCTTCTCTATGTCTAGTTTGCTGAGAATTTTATCAAGAGTGAGTATTTAATTGTATCAAATTACTTCTGCATCTACTGAAATAATCACACTGTTCTTGCCTTTATTCTTTGAACATGGTGAATTATATTGGTTGTCTTTCAAATATTAAGCCTGCCTTGCATTCTGGGAATATACTCTACTTGGCCATGATGCATTAACCCTTTTCTATATAATTGAATTCAATTTGCTATTATTTTACTTAAGATTTTTCTGTCTTTTTGGGAAATATTGGTCTATAATTTTATTTTCTTGTAATGTGACTAAAAATGTGAAAAAATGCACATTTTTCTGTAATTATGCTCTAGATCACTGGTTTTAAAACTTTTGACCAAAACAATACAAAATACATTATATTGTGACCAGTGCACATAGATCTGTGAGTGTGTGAAGTGTGTGAGTGTATGTATAAAATAAAGCTTTTATAAAACAATTCTTTTTTTTAAATAGGGTCTCACTCTGTTGCCCAGGCTGGAGTATAGTGCTGCAATCACAGCTCACTGCAGCTTCCACCTCCTGGGCTCAAGCGATCCTCTCACCTCTGCCTCCCAAGTAGCTGGGATGACAGGCACATGCCACCCCACCTAGCTAACTTTTTTATTTTTAGTAGAGATGGGGTCCCACTAGGTTGCCCAGGCTGGTCTTGAATTCCTGGGCTCAAGTGATCCTCCCACCTCTGCCTCCCAAAGTGCTGGAATTACAGCTGTGAGCCACCACACCCAGCCTTATGAAATAATTCTTACCCTTCATAAGAAGGAAGCACTCTACTATTTCTGATTCAATTATCTTCTATTCTTTTAAATGATGGGTTGCTATGTGCAGTTTGAAAAACATTGCTTGCATAGAGTAGGCACTATGTAAGTGTTTGCTACTGTTAATAATTTATGGCTCGCTAGAACCTTGCGCAGTACCTGGCATACAGTGAACACTTGAAAAACATCTATGAATGAGTTAATTTGTTTATCAGTGGCTTTTAATGAAGTGGCTTCAATAGAGGGTTAAGAGTAGTGACTTCTTTTAAGATATTATTTACCTTGACTCTTACTAGGAATTAGGGTATCACTTGGATCCTTGATGGCCTCTTACAACTGACAGCAAAGAAATTTGCTGGCCACCATAAAGAAGAAAACATAGTTGGCATGGCCTGCACATATACAAACTCATTCATGAAGGCAGTGTTCATCCCACTGTCACCTCAGTTAGGTAAATTACTTTGGAGGACCCATATGTGGCTGATTTTTTTCTTTTAAGAGACAGGATCTTGCTCTGTCACCCAGGCTGGAATGCTGTGGCACGATCTCAGCTCACTGCAGCCTCAACCTCCTGCTCTCCAGCGATCCTCCCACCTCAACCTCTCAAGTAGATAGGACTATAAGCATGAGCCACCACACTCAGCTAATTTTGTATTTTTTGTAGAGACAGGGTTTCACCATAGTGCTCAGGCTGGTCTTTTTTGTTTTTTTTTTTTGTTTTGTTTTTTTTTTTTTTTGAGGCGGAGTTTCGCTCTGTCGCCCGGACTGGAGTGCAGTGGCCAGATCTCAGCTCACTGCAAGCTCCGCCTCCCGGGTTTCCGCCATTCTCCTGCCTCAGCCTCCCGAGTAGCTGGGACTACAGGCACCCGCCACCTCGCCCGGCTAGTTTTTGTATTTTTAGTAGAGACGGGGTTTCACCGTATTAGCCAGGATGGTCTCGATCTCCTGACCTCGTGATCCGCCCGTCTCGGCCTCCCAAAGTGCTGGGATTACAGGCTTGAGCCACCGCGCCCGGCCCAGGCTGGTCTTAAACTCCTGAGCTCAGCAATCTGCCCACCTTGGCCTCCCACAGTGCTGGGATTACAGGCATTGAGTGTGGCTCAATTTTAACTTGAATTTGGATTCTTAATTTTCATTTAGAAAGAAAAGGCTTACAACTACAATGCAGCATTGAAACAGTGTCTTTGGGTGTACAAAGCAAAGCAATTTAAAGGCTGGGGGAATTCTCAGGCCTCTCCTATCACAGAATGCCCAAAGCTAGGAGAGGTGATTGTAACCAATGGTAACCAATGTACACATTGCAATGGTCTATTTCAGTGTTTTGGATTACTCATTGTTAAAAGTCTCTAGCCAAGTCCAAAAAAGAGCTTTTAAACATCCAGTAATGAGTAGTCCAATGAAGGGGAGGTAAGGGTGTATACAGAACTATTTTTACCAAATAGAAAATGCAGATAAAATGCTAGTATTCTTTGATGTGCTTCAGAATCACTCATTCAGTTCTGAGAGCTCTCAAGTGATCAAGATCACACTCTCGGATTACGGAGGGCAGCTCGCTTCCACAATGCTGTGTATTATTGCCAGGGAAGCAGGGCAGTCTTTAGACTCTAAAAACAAAGCGGACTTAGACTAAAACTTTGAAAGTAGTCCTGAAAGAAAAAAAAAAGTACGCAATTGCAGGGATATGTGATTACTTTGCAAAAAGACTTTTAGTACAATCAGTGTAGTGTTTCTCTGCCCTGTTCCTACAAAAACTGTTTCTAAATGAACACAGAATCTTATTACAGTCAGTGGCATCTGAGTACTGACTATATCCATCAGTTTGGGGCCTTGATTAGGTCAGTGTTCCCAAACCTGGTTGCTTACCGGAATTGTTTAGGGAGCTTTTAAAAATTAGGTTCTCCCAGTTTCACCTGGACCTACTTGAGAAACACTGGCCCACAGATCTGCAATTTTTTTTTTTACATGCTCCAAGTGGTCGCCCCCTGCTCAGAAGAATCAATGCACCTCCTTTGCAGCTAAATTATTATCAGGAAGAGATTTGGATGGTAAAGAAAATAAAGCACATGCGTGGTGAGTTTCCAACTTTGCAATTGATACAGAGATTTCCTGATATCAACCCTAAGATATTCAGTAATGAGAAAGCAGGAGTTTGTTACTCTTTTGTACTTGCGGTCTATTCATGTTTTATTATTAATAGGTCTTCTCTCAGAGGGCTACATTTTTTCATGCGATGTGAGCTCAATATTAGAAGAGAGATGGGACCAATTTTTCAAGTGCCAACCTAGCACTACATTACTTTACTATAAGAGATGGTCCCACAATTGTATTCTGAGCAACATACCCTGTATGAAAAAAGAAAACAGTTAACTTTATTTTAATTAGCATTCTCCTTATCACAAGACACATAAAAATAGGTGTCACCCTTCCGTGATTGGAGAGAAAATAGTGATTATATTTTCAACCAGCTGGATGGGTAATTATCTAGCTACATGCCACACACAAAAATCAACTTACTCATTTCTTACATTTTCTCCTTATTTCGCCTCATTTTTCAACAGTTTTCCTTCCATATTTTGCTACTTTTGTTACAGGACATAGATCCAGATATAAATGTATATTCCATATGGTGACTGCATGGATTCAGGCCTAGCTTCTATCAAATAATAGGGTATTAAGAGCTGGAAGGGAACCCAGCAGTCATTCAAAATAACAGACTGGTTTCTTATTAAAAGATGGAAGCCCAGAAGTTAAGTGATTTACCAGAGTCAACAACAAAGCCAGAATGAAATGAACAGTAGCTGAGCATTCTTTCCACCTACGATTCCATTCATTTGATGCATACAACGAAGTGAACTGGAGTATGCGTGAGGGTATTAGAGTTCTCCAGAGAAACAGAAACAGTGTGCATATATATATATATATATATATATATGTATATAATATGCATATGTGTGTGTATTATTTACATATATACATACATAGTAGATGCAATATATATAGTAGTACACATAGATGTGTGAGTGTGTTGGGGAGGCAGAGGGGAAGAGAGCGAGAGATTTATTATTGGAAATGGCTCACACAATCATGGAGGCTGAGAAGTTCCACCATCTGCCCTCTGCAAGCTGGAGAATCAGGAAAGTAATTTATTCTGAGTTCAAAGGCCCAAGAACCAGAAGCTCCAATGTTGAAGGGCAGGAGAAGATGGATTCTCAGCTGAAGGAGAGAGAGAGAGAATTCACCCTTCCTCCATATTTTTGTTCTTTTGGGTCCTCAGTGGATGGGGTGATGGCTGCTCAGATGTTCTTTCCTCAGTCTACTGATGCAAATGCTAATCTCTTTCAGAAATGCCCTCACAGGTGCACTCAGAAATAATTTCACCACTATGTGGGCATCCCTTAGCCCAGTCAACTTGACATACACAATGAACCATCACAGTCAGGCTATTTTTAAAATCACGACACATCCACATTTTATTTATTTATTTATTTGAGATGGAGTCTCACCCTGTCACTCAGGCTGGAGTACAGTGACATGATCTCAGCTCACTGCAACCTCCACCTTCTGGGTTCAAGCAATTCTCCTGCCTCAGCCTCCCAAGTAGCTGGGATTACAGGCACATGCCACCATGCCTGGCTAAGTTTTATTATTTTTTTTCAGTAGCGACAGGGTTTCACTATGTTGGCCAGGCTGGTCTTGAATGTCTGACCTTGTGACCTGCCCACCTTGGCCTCCCAAAGTGCTGGGATTACAGGCGTGAGCCACCGCATCTGGCCAACACCCACGTTTTTAGGTAACACCTTTACTGAAATATAATTTCACATATCACAAAACTCACCCATTTAAAGTATGTAGTTCCAAGGTTTCTAGGATGTTCACAAAGTTGTGCAACACTCACAGTCTCATTTCAGAACTTTCATCACCCCCCCCCCAAAGAAACCCTGTACCTATTAGTAGTCATTCTCAATTTCCAGCCCCCAATCACCACTAACCTATGATCTGTTTATAGATTTGCCTTTTTTGCACATTTCATATAAGTGGAGTCACAGAAACTGTGGTCCTCTGTGACTACCTTCCTTGACTTAGCATAATGTCTTCAAGTTCTCCATGTTGCAGCATGAGTCAGTACTTTATCTCCTCTTCTTGACAAATAATGTTCCAGTACATGAATGTACCACATTTTAAAAATTTATTCACCACTGGGCTAAGCATGGTGGCTCACGCCTGTAATCCCAGCACTTTGGGAGGCCAAGGTGGGCAGATCACTTGAGCCCAGGAGTTCAAGACCAGCGTGGCCAACATGGTGAAACCCTGTCTCTACACAAAATACAAAAATTAGCCAGGCATGGTGCTGCACACCTGTAGTCCCAGATGCTCGGGAGGCTGAGGCAGGAGAATTACTTGAACCTGGGAGGCAGAGGCTGCAGGTAGCCAAGATCGTACCATTGCATTCCAGCCTAGGTGACAGGAGTGAAACTCTGTCTCAAAAAAAAAAAATAACTAAAAATAAAAGTTAATTCCCCACTTGATGGAAATATGTGCTTTTTCTACTCTGGCTATTACAAATAACAATGTCTTGAACATTAATGTACAAGTTTTTGCTTAGACACGTTTTAATTTTTCTTGGGTGTATACCTAGGAGTGAAATTGCTGGGTTATATGTAACTCTACATTTAACATTTTTAAAAACTGCCAAAAGTTATTATTATTATTATTTTTGAAATGGAGTCTTGCTCTGTTGCCCAGGCTGGAGTGCAGTGGTGTGATCTTGGCTCACTGTAGCCACCGCCTCCCTGGTTCAAGTGATTCTCCCTCCTCAGCCTCCTGGATAGCTGGGATTACAGGAGCAAGCTGTCATGCCCGGCTAATTTTTGTCCTTTTAGTAGAGACAGGGTTTCACCATGTTGGTCAGGCTGGTCTCGAACTCCTGATCTTGGGTGACCTGCCCACCTTTGCCTCCCAAAGTGCTGGGATTACAGGCGTGAGCCACCACGCCCAGCCTGCCAAAAGGTTTTCCAAAGCAACTGCACCATTTTACATTCTCATCAGTAATGTGTAAGGGCTCCATTTCCCACAATTCACCAGCACTTGTTATTGTCTTTTTTCATTATAGCCATCCTGGTGGGGGTGAAGTGGTATTTGTGATTTTCATTTGCATTTCCCTACTGATGAATGATGTTCAGCATCTTCACATGTGCTTATCAGCCATGTGTATATCTTCTTTGGAAAATGTCTATGCAGATCCTCCACCCATATCTAAATTGAGCTATTTGTCTTTTTATTATTCCACTGTAAGAATTCTGTAGATATGCTAGATGTTAGTCCTTTATCATATTGCTATAGTTTGGATGTTTGTCCCCTCCAAAACTCAAGTGCGAATGTGATCCCCAATGTGGGAGGAGGGACCTAGTGGGAGATGTTTGCGTCATGGGCGTGGATCCCTCATGAATGGCTTGGTGCCCTCCTCATGGTAATGAGTGAATTTTCACTCTATGAGTTCATGTGTGATCTGGTTAAAAAGAATTGGGGATCTTCCCACTCTCTCTCTTGCTCTTTTTCTCACCGTGTGACATACCTGCTCCCCATCACCTTCTACCATGAATAGAAGCTTCCTGAGGTTCTGACCAGAAGCAGTTGCTAGCACCATGCTTGCACAGCCTGCAGAACCGTGAGCCAAAATAAACCTCTTTTCTTTATAAATCACCCAGCCTCAGGTATTCCTTTATACCAATGCAAAATGGACTAATACACATATAAACGATTTGAAAAAAAAATTCTGTGGGTTTTCTCTTCATTTTCCTGATAGTATCCTTTGAAGCACATTTTTTTTTAAATTTATCTATTTTTTTATTTTGTTGCTTGTGCTTTTGGTGGCATATCTAAGAAGATACTGCCTCACCCAAGGTTACAAGATTTATGCCTATGTTTTTACTAGATTTTTAGTTTTAGCTCGTTAGGTCTTTGGTCCATTTTGAGTTAATTTTTGTGTAAGTAAGAGAGAGGCATCTAAATTAATTCTTTTGCACGTGGATATCCAGTTGTCTCAGTACCATCTATTGAAAAGGCTATTCCTTTATTTTATTGTCTGAGCACTCCTGTTGGAAACCAATTGGCCATAAATGTGAGGGCTTATTTCTGAACTCTCAATTCTATCCCACTGATTTATATATCTGTCCTTATGCTGTTACCATGCTATCTTGATTACTGTGGCTTTGCAGTACATTTTAAGATCAGGAACTGTGATTCCTCAGACTTTGATCTTCCTTTCGAAGACTGTTTTGTCCACTCTAAGTGTCTTACATTTTCATGTGAATTTTAGCTTCAGATTGACTATTTCTACCAAGAAGCCAGCTGGAATTTTGATGAGGATTGCAATAAAGTTGTAGATCAATATGGAGAGTATATCTTAACAGTATTAAGTCCTCTGATATATGAACATGGGATGCATTTACATTTATTTAGGTGTTCTTTCATTTCTTTCAAAAATATTTCTAGAGTATATGGTTTGAACCTCTTTTGTTAAATTTATCCCTAATAATTTTATTCCTTTATATGCTCTTTTCAATACAATCATTTCCTAATTTCATTTTCAGGTTGTTCTTTGCTAGTCTATAAAAACACAATTGTTTTATATCTTGATCTTATAGCCTGTCATTTTCCTGAACTCATGTATTAGTTCTAATAGTTTTCTGGTGGAGACTTTGGGATTTTCTTTGTGCAAGATTATGCCATTTGCAAATAGAGAGTTTAACTTCTTTTCCAATACGGATGCTTTCTTTTTCTTGCCTAACTGTCCTAGCTAGAGCCCCAATAAAATGTTGAAAAAAACTGATGAAAGCAGAATGTTGAATAGACATGATGAAAACAGACATCCTTGTCTTGTTCCTGATCTCAGAGGGTAAGCTTTTAGTCTTTTCTCATTGATGTTATTTGTGGATTTTTGAAGATAATGTTTATCAGGTTGAGGAAGTTTCCTTCTATTCCCAGTTTGTTGCATGTATTTATTATGAAGGGGAGTTAAATTTTGTCAAATGATTTTTCTGATTCTATTTAGTCATATGATTTTGTCCTTTGTCCTACTGATATATATTAATGCAACCTTTAATTCCTGGTTGGACAATCCACTTGGCTATAGTTTATAATTCTTTAATATGTTGCTGGATTCAGTTTGCTTGTATTCTGTTGAGAGTTTTTGTGTCCATAGTCATAAAAAGTATTGGTTTCTTGTTTTCCTGTGATATCTAAGTCTGCTTTTGGTATCAGGGTAATATTCACCTCAGAGAAATGGTTGGGATGTGATATGGTTTGGCTGTGTCCCCACCCAAATCTCATCTTGAACTGTAGCTTATATAATTCCCTCATGTTGTGGGAGGGACCCAGTGGGAGATAACTGAATCATGGGGGTGGTTTCCCTGACACTGTTCTCATGGTAGCAAATAAGTCTAATGAGATCTGATGGTTTTATAAGGGGAAACCCCTTTTGCTTGGCTGTCATTCTCTTCTCTGCCACCATATGAGATGTGCCTTTTGTCTTCCGAGGTGATTGTGGAGCCTCCTCAACCACATGAATCTGTGAGTCCATTAAGCCTCTTTCTTTTGTAAATTGCCCGGTCTTGGGTGGGTCTTTATCAGCAGCATGAAAACGGACGAATACAAGATATGTTCCATCCTCTTCTGTTTTTTTTTTGGAAGAGTTTGTGGAGTGCTGGTATTAATTCTTTTTTAAATGTTTGGTAGAATTTAACAGTGAAGTTAAGTAGGCTGGGTCTTTACTCTGTAGGAAAATTTTAAATTACTAATTCAATCTCTTACTCCTTAAGGTTTGATCTGAATTTTCTATTTCATCTTCAGTTAATTTACCTAGTTTGTTTCGCTAGGAATTTGTATATTCCATTAGGTCCTCTAACTTGTTGGCATACAATTGATATATGATCTTTTTGGTTTCTGTAAGGTTTGTAATAATGTTCCTTCTTTCAATCTTGATTTTAGTAATTTGATTCCTCTTTTGCTTGGTCAGGCTAGGAAAAGGTGTATCAATTTTGTTGATCTTTTCAAAAAAACTTTTCATTAGTTGATTTTCTCTATTGTTTTCCTATTTTCTCTTTCATTTGTTTCTACTCTTCTTTATTTCTTCATCGTGCTTTGAGTTTAGTTTGCTATTCTTTGTACTGTTTCTTAAGGTGAAAGATTAGGTTAGATTTCAGATTCTTTTTCTTTTTAAAAGTTGACACTGACAGCTATAAATTTCTGAGCATTGCTTTCAGTACATCCCAATAAGATCTGGTATGTTGTACTTTCATTTTCATTCATCTGAAAGTATTTTCTAATGATAAGGCTTGGCTGTGTCCCCACCCAAATCTCATCTTGAATTCCCACATGTTGTGGGAGGGAACCAGTGGGAGTCAACTGAATCATGGGGGCAAGTCTTTCCCATGTTGTTCTCACGATAGTGAATAAGTGTCACGAGATCTGATGGGTTTTTTTTGTTTTCCCCCCAAATGGCTGTTGAACTTATTTGCTTGATCAATAATGGTCCTGGCAAAAACGAGTTAACCAATGCTGAGACATTTGTAATGAAATACTAATTTTAAAAATCCATGACACCTTGATAGAAATTAGAGTTTACACAAACAAAAAAGGAACCTTTGATAATACCAGCAGCTATAAAGTGAATGTACTGAGACCGACAGGACAGCAAGAAGGCATTTGCACATCGATATCTCACACCCGACCATACTTTCAGTCACCAGAATATCTTCTCTTCAGATTTACAAAATAGTATGCTGATTTCTATAAGAAAGCTTTTTCTTTCCGTACAAAAATCAAATAATGGCCAACGAGTCACAACAGTGCAATAGGTAGAGGATTAAAAACTGCATCAAACAGGTGCTGAAAATAAATACTACCTAGGAGGAGGAGGAGAGCGCCCTCGGGTGGGGTTTGTTTTCGTTTCCTTGAGTGTGTGTGGGGTTTGTCTTCCCAGCCACGAGCCTGGCCTGTCTCGCGGTGCTATTCACTCTGACAGAGTGCACCTGCAGCACGTTGCCTCCAGAGCCCAGCCTCCCAGAAGCTTCAGAGCATCAGAGCATCAGTCTCACTGGATGGACCAGAAACAAGAAAATGGGGTGGCGTGAATCACAGCTATGATTCAAAGGAAAGGAATTTTTTTTTATTATTGCTCAGTCTTGTCAATTGGGAACCCACCAGTAGGTTCACTGAGATGATATGGGTAATTTCAAATTTTTGTTTCAGAGCACATAAGCCATACATGGCTTATTCAGGCAAGAAGACGTGTACATTCTAGCCCAAGCAAGCAATCGGAGTCATTCTGTTTTTAAGGAAGGTCAGTCGTTTAAAATATTTCTAGTTTGAGCAACAGCCTCTGTGGATGCACCAGGCCACAGTGACTACCTTTGACCAACCCAGTGAGAAGGCCTTTGCTGGTCCCCACAGTGAGGAACCGGTGGGAACAGGCGGCCTCTCGGCTGGCCTGCACTGCCGGGGGTGGGTAGGCGGGCTCCACAGGCAGCCCGTCCGTGGCCAGATAGGCCGTCCTGGTGACTCAGGTTTATGGACTGTGGTTTACAACTGCAGAAGGAGAGAGTTAGGAGGGTGGGCCAGGGAACACCCACCAGGTGCCGCTCTGACCAGAGAACCTGAGGCAGCTCCCCCATAGGGATCTGCACCAAGAAGGTGTTGAAGGCACAAACAAGAGTGAAGGTACCAGAGATCACCGAGGGCGCAGCATTGACCTGGTGTGGTTCCCCTTTGAATGAGAAGGAGATCCTGATTCTGCTGTGATAAAAAAGCAAAGAAAGACGATTTTTGGTTTAAAAAGAAGCCGCTCAAGGGTTAAAATGGTTATTTCAAGTTAAGGAAGAAAATTAATATGCTGACACTATCTGGAAAACTCATCTGTCCCTAAAGCCCACAATGCATCCACTGCTTCGTCCTTCCATGGAACCTAAGCCTGACGCGAAGGAGTCAGACGTGTGACAGAGGAAGAGTCTGAGAAGAGAAGACACCTTTACAGAATGTACAGCCAGAGAGCCGGCCTGGCCCCCGGGTTACAGTAAGATACATGGGTCCTTTCAGTCTCGTGGACTCTGGACGGCGGTGCAGGCTGCTCAGATGGACGTCTCCTTCCTGTCCCTGCTGGGCGATGGCTTCGCCAGCTCCTTGCCTGCCTTTGGCTACTCTTTAGCTGCTATCGGCTCAAGGACGCCATTTCTGGGCGGCTCGACAGCACCTGTGCGCCACTCGGGCTCCTCGTCCTCCTGCGCCTGCTGCTCGGCCATGGCTGGCTGCATCTGGAGCAGCTGGAACTGCTCGATGATGGCCTCACGCTCCTCGTGAATTGCTTGATTCAAATGATCGTTCTTTATTTCCAGCTCTTCATTCTGTCTCTGTAAATCTTCCAGAGTGATCTGCAGCTCCTCCTCATCCTCACTGTCGCTCTTGGAGGAGTACTCCTCAGTCTCGCTTAAGCCCTGCTGCTGGCGACTCTGAATTTCCGCAATCTCTTCTTTTTCTGAGGCAATCTGCTGGCACAGAAACTGCTCTGTGGCCAGGAGCTCCTCCTGTTCAGTCAGGATCTCTTTCTCCTGAACAAGGAGAATATTTATAACTTCTTCATTTTCATTCATCTCTTTTTTGGAAACAGCCTCTTTTGAAAGACTGGCTATGTCTTGTGCAATCTTGGTTTCACACTCCTGTCTTTCAGCTTCTCTCAGTTGTCTTTTGAGAGCTGTCAAAATTCTTTGTACTTCCCATAATCTTTCTTCTTTAGACAAATCCTTTATCCCACCCTGCAGATCTTGATGTAAACAATTCAAAAGCAACTCCTGTCTCCTGATCTCCTCGTTGCCTGCCTGGGTCTCTGGCAGTGTGGGCATCGTGGCCATGTTAGACCATCGCCAAGGTCTCGTCACTTGTTTAGTACCACATTTCCAAAGAGTTCTTGCACATGTGTGAAAAACACATATAGGACTAGATTGCTGATCTGCACAGTTGGGCTGAGCACTACAGAAATGTCCTGTATATTCATTTTTGTTTCCAGTTCCTTTGCGATGACATGGCCCTTGTGCACAACGAGCCAAGAAATCAGAAGACAGTTACCTTCTGGCAGTTCTTTGAGTAAACGCTGGAATTCCTGCACTTTCTCAGTCTCCATGGTCCTCCCACAAGCCTCTTCAAATCTGGGCATAAGCTCTTTGGTAAGCAAATTCTCTGGAAGGTCTCGCAAATACTGCCTCCGCAAACTGGCTACAGTGTGAGGCTCATATTCTTCCAAGTTTGTAGACTCCTCCTGGTCATAGGCTGCTTTTAGCTCATCCACCTTTGATTTAATTCCTGATACCCTGTAGATGCCTTTGCACTTCATGCCATACTTCTCTACGTAATTCATGGAAAACGGCCGGCAGCCAAATGCCATCATATATCATGGTCCTCTCTACTGCATCAGCCAAAGGAATTCCAAAAATGGGCTTGAGATTTGGAACATCAATCTGAGGCACCTCTGGCTTCTAAATTGGCCTTTTCTTTTTCTTCTTTTCCTTCCACTGTTTTAACAACATCAGTTGCTGTCAAGTTTTTGACTTTTTTTTTTTTTTAACTTCTTCTCTTTATGTTTTTCTTCTTTGTGCTTTTTTTCTTTATGCTTTTCTTCTTTGGGTCTCTCTTTTATTTTAAAATCCTTAGAAAAGCTGGGATTCTTGAACACATGGATTCCCTTGGGCCTCTTCATTTTAGAAGGACTTTCTGCCTCATCTCCAGAGCTATCTTCATGAAAGGCTGCACAGCCTTCAGTCCTCTTTTCCTTTTTCCTAAAATCTCCTTTTTTCTTCCCATGGTCTTTCTCTTCATCAGACACTGTATCAGGTGGCTTGTGGAGGATGTCATGGGGAGGCGAGGGCTTGCCAGTGCAGTACAATCCAGGAAACTTAGTAAGGCTGATCTCTTCAGAGCTGGGGGTCTGGGTAAGCCCACTGCCATGCTCCAACCCATGGTGTTCACTGGGGTTGCTGGTGGGGGGCAGGAAGCACTTGGTCATGCGATGTCCTGACTAGGAAGGGACGAGGTCTTCTCTGTTACCTATCCATTACAGCTGTGCCCCACCACAGCCACCACCTCCTCATGCTTACACTGCCACCACAGCCACTGGAGCCACCTTCTGCCTATCTGATGGTTTTATAAAGAGGAGTTCCCCTGCATAATTTTCTCTTTGCCTGCTGCCATCCATTGATGATGTGACTTGCTCCTCCTTGCCTTCCACCTTGACTGTGAGGCCTCCCCAGCCATGTGGAACTGTAAGTCCATTAAACCTCTTTCTTTTGTTAAATTGCCCAGTCTCAGGTATGTCTCTATCAGAAGCATGAAAACGAACTAATACATCTAATTTTACTTGTGATTTATTTGACCCATTGGTTATTTAAGTGTGTTATTTGATTTCCACATTATTTGTAAATTTCCTAGATTTCCTGCTGTTGTTAATTTATTAACAAGTTTAATTCCATTGTGGTTTAAGAACATACTTTGTATGATTTTAATTTTTAAAAATGTACTGGGGCTTATTTTACAGATTAGCCTATAGCATATATATCAGGATAAATGTTCTATGTGTCCTTGAGAAGAATGTATATCCTACTGTTACTGGGTGGAGTGTTCTATAGATGTTTATTAGATCTGATTTTTACAGATGAGAAAAATGAGATCCAGATGGGTGTAATGGATTAATTCAATGTCACATACCAAGCTGGTCAGGGGTCACATGAATTACTGGGGTGAATCATGTGAAACTGCCACTTGAGTATCAAAAACTGTTAAAAACCAACAAATTCTTTTTTTTTTTTTTTTTTAGACGGAGTCTCGCTGTGTCGCCCAGGCTGGAGTGCAGTGGCACGATCTCGGCTCACTGCAAGCTCTGCCTCCCGGGTTCACGCCATTCTCCCACCTCAGCCTCCCGAGTAGCTGGGACTACAGGCGCCCGCCTCGTCGCCCGGCTCGTTTTTTGTATTTTTAGTAGAGACGGGGTTTCACCGTGTTAGCCAGGATGGTCTCGATCTCCTGACCTCGTGATCCACCCGCCTTGGCCTCCCAAGGTGTTGGGATTACAGGCTTGAGCTACCGCGCCCAGCCAAAAAACCAACAAATTCTTATAGTTCAACATCAAAGAATCCACGCCTCCTGACTTTCAGTCCAGTGTTTTCATCACTGAACTGGTATCCTGTATTAGGGCAGGCTGTGTTGTGTAAATCATATGTCCTGAACTATCCTTGGCTTAAAACAATAGGTATCAACTACTTCCTCATCACATTCCATGAGGATAATGCAACTTTCCTCCAAATGGTGATGTAGGGATCACACCTGCTTTCATCTTGTGTGTCTGCCTTCTAGAACATGTGGCACACATCAGGGGAAGAAAACTTCAGGATCACAGGTATGTCCTTAAGCGTGAGCCCTAGGGGTGGCTTAGATCATATCTACGCACATCTCATTAGCCAGAACCCAATCATGGGGCCCAAACCAACTCTGTGGGGTCACGTCACTTACAGCATAATTTTATATCTTAGCCAATTCCATTGGAAATGGAGTCTGACTTGACAGTGGGAGGTGTCTGTGATCTCACCTCAAGAATTCAGCACTTTAAAAAATTTTCCCATTTTGGTAAGTTTTAAAATATATTTTCAGGAATTCAAAATGCAGGTCTTGGCAGGGCATGGTGGCTCACTCCTGTAATCTAAGCATTTCGGGAGGCTGAGGCAGGAGGATGGCTGGAGGCCAGAAGTTCAAGGTCAGCCTGGGCAACATAGCAAAACATCACCTCTAGTGAAAATAAAAATTAAATGTAGATATTGAAAATGTCTCTTGGGCTTAAAATATGACATAATTTCTCTTTTGATTTTTTCCAAATGTGCAGCCCTATTATGTTTTAGATAATTTAGAAGTTCTTAACAAGGCAAAACAGCTCCCCATTAAGACTGTAATAAACACACCAAAGGTTTCCAAGGACTAGAGTATGGAATCGAGCTTGTTTCATTCAGCCATCTCCTACTTAAAAACAGAAAGTCTTTGAACTGCATTGCCATCTATAAATAGGAAAGGGAAATCAGCTTGTGTGGGTTTGTAATCCCTGCCTCCAACTCTACATCTACTGAAAAGGGCCCTCTGGCTGAACATTTCTCAGTTATGGTATAACACAGAGATGCCTGGCTGTGGCCACTACAGTTCTCCTGCAACTTTACCCTGGACAGAGTCTCATTTCAACTCTGGTAAGCTTCTCATATACCCACAAAGGGAGCCAAATGGAACTTTTCAGTGTGCTCAGAGAAAGAAACCAAGATATGTATTCTCTGCAATTTTCGATTACATTTACTGCCAAGAGTGGCCAAGAAGTCATTTCCAAACCCATTTCTTAAAGGAACGCCAAGAAAGCCTGAGTGACTGGTAGCCACTCTGTATACTGAGAGGAAAGTTCAGGACTAAGAGGGCCAGGATTCTAGGGATTGTCCCCTCCTCTAGCTGACACAGAAACTGCAGGAACTTCTCTGTGGCACAGCTAGGAGCTGGGGAAGAGGCCAGAGGGAAAACAATTCTAGCACCCAGCACTACACCCAGCACTACAGGACCCTGAGTTCATACATGTTGAACCCAAAATGAAGAAGAGGGGAGAAATTTATGAAATTGTCATAGAATGCTGAAGGGAACTGGCAAATCCCTACCTGTGTAGGAGATGGTTCTCCACATGACCCACTCCCTGTAAGAGATATTTTGGTTTTTCTAGATGCATCTGTTCTATTATTCCACTTTCAGGAAGAGCCTTAGTTTGGTTCAAAACAGAAATATTCAGTTCGTAGTAGGTGGGGTAGGAGTAGGGGGTTGTTAACGAACCTGGTATATTTTCCTTTTATTATTAAGAATTTGGGTTTCTTTGAGAACAGAAGTTCTCAATCATTTTGGCCTGAGAACCCATTTACACTCTTAAAAATTATCAAGGAACCCAAAGAGCTTTCGTTAATCTGGACTATATCCATCTATACTTATAACATGAGAATTAAAACTGTGAAATTAAAAACCTTTATTAATCCATTTTAGAAAATGAATATTCCCATTATACGTTACTTTAGATAGCATACTTTAAGGAAAAATAGCTATGTTTTTCAAAACAAAAATATGGCATTGTTTACCTTTGTGCAAATCTCTTTAATGTCTGGCTTAATAGAAGACAGCTGGAATCATACACTTCTCTCTGCACTCAATCTGTTGCAATATTTTGGTCAAAGAATATGAAGAAACTCCTTCCTCACACAGATAAGTAGAAAAAGGAAGAAATATTTTAATCTTTTAAGATAATTTGGGGGTATTTTGAGTTTCTACACCCAAACCCAACAAGTGGTAGCTGTTTAAAGGTTAGTACAATGTGGAATCCAAAACCCTATCAATGAATATTTTATATTCGGTGACATTAAAATTCATCAGTTTGGCATGTTTTCCAACACCAACAACCCTTTCTCTGATTCTCCACACACCAGTTGGCTGTCCTACAATTCAATTCAATCCTGACACTAACTACCTGGAGTTACAGTCAGACCTCACAGGTTCAGGGCTCAGTCTCACAAGACTTCCCTCACTTCAGAAGAAAGTTGTAAGAACTGGGTCCCCAGATTACCCCACTTCTTTCCAGCTTGGCTATAAATCGGGGGTTCCATGACCCCCTCCCTCTTGTTTGGTAATTTGATAGAACAGCTCACAGAATTTGGGAAGACAGTTTATGTCCTACTGTGTCCAGTTTATGTCCTGTTATAAAGGATACAACTCAGGTACAGTCAGACGGCAGAGATGCATGGGGCAAAGTGGAAAGGGTGCAGAGCTTCCATGCTCTCTCTGGGCACACCATTCTCCCAGCACCTGAATGTGTTCACCAATCTGGAAACTCTCTGGATTCTGTGGTCTAGGGGTTTCCGTGGAGGCTTTATCACGCAGACATGATCCATTATTAACTTCATCTCCAGCCCCTCTCATTTCTCCAGAGGACCGGGTATAGGGCTGAAAATTGCGGGCTTCTATACAAGGCCTGGTTTTTCCAGTGACCAGTCCCCATCTGAAAACATTTAGGGGCCCAGCAAGAGTTGCTTCATTAGAACAAAAGTCATTCCTATCACTCAGGAAACTCCAAGGGATTTAGGTGCTTTATGTCAGTGTATTAGTCTGTTCTCACACTGCTATGAAAAAATGCCCAAGACTGGGTAATTCATAAAGAAAAAATGTTTAATTGACTCACAGTTCTGCATGGCTGGGGAGGCCTCAGGAAACTTACAATCTTGTGGAAGGCACCTCCTCACAGGGCGGCAGGAGAGAGAATGAGCGCTGGGCAAAGGGGGAAGCCCTTTATAAAACCATCAGATCTTATGAGAACTCACTACCAGGAGAACAGCAGCACGGAGGTAACTGCCCCTAGGATCCAATTACCTCCCACGGGGTCCCTCCCATGACACGTGAGGATGATGGGAACTACAATTGAGATTTAGGTGGGGACACAGCCAAACTATATCAGTCAGGAACCAGGATCAAAGGCCAAATACGTATTTCTTATTACACTACAATTCGCTGATCACTATACAGTATTATTTTTACAACTAGTTGTTAGTACTACTTGTGATCTCATCAGAAAAATCTTTAAATATTGGGAAGTTGTCAAACTTACAGTGATGGATCTGGGTTTTGAAAAATCTGAAAGCTCACTTGAAAGCTTGAATGTTATCACTGGCAATGTTTTTCTTGAAGTGACAAGCTCATGTCATTCATTTTGGAGGAAATGTCTGCCAAATGCCCAAATCTGACTAACTGCAGTTTGTCTGTCAGTTCTGCTTTCAAGTAAAAATGGTGGTCCATAAAAAAGAGCTGTAGCTTGTGCACTGCAGGCCATTGCACAAGGGCATGGCCTTCAGCAACCATTATCCTTGGAATGCAGCAGAAGTGTTTCTGTGCATTTCTCACCCTGTCCCGAGGGGCATGACTGCTTCACGTGGGACATTCTTCACTGACACTTTGTGTTTGCTTTTATTGCAATGGCAGGGTGCTGAAGGATGCAGTTACTACTGATTCGGTGTTGTCCCGCCACTGGGATTTGTGCTTACTTTTGCACAATCAGAGCAAATGTCTACATTGTAAAGAGGACAAATAATATCCCAATACAACCATGAAAACAGTTTTGTCACTGCAGATCCTCCAAAAGGATGTTGGAGACGCCTAAAGATCCACTTTTTGCAGATCACTCTTTGAGAACTGCTATTTTAGAAACAATCCTCCTGCTATAAAGACTAAATATTTGGCTCACACGTGTAATCCCAACACTTTGGGAGGCCAAGGTGGGCAGATCACTTGAGGTAAGGAGTTTGAGATCAGCCTGGCTAACATGGTGAAACCCCGTCTCTACTAAAAATACAAAAATTAGCCAGGCGTGGTGGCACGCACCTGTAATTCCAGCTGCTTGAGAGACTGAGACAGGAGAATCACTTGAACCCAGGAGGCAGAGGTTGCAAGAGCTGGGATGGCATCATTGCACTTCAACCTGGGCGACAGAGTGAGATTCCGTCTCAAAAAAAAAAAGACTAAATACTAATATTTTCCTAGAAGTTCATTTATAGGAAAAAAAGAGGAACTAGAATAATTTGGAAAAACTCCCCCAAAAAACCCTCAGTTATCTTAGTTGTCAATATGTAAGCTTCTAGAACAGACCCCATCTTTTAAAGTTTTGAACAGTATCTTGGGAATGCAGTAATAACGGTGACAATAGTGTGTGTTTGTTGCAATGTTTACTACTGGGGGACAACTGTGCTTTGTACTTTAAATGCATCCTCTCCAATATTCTTTAGTACCACACTTTTTTGTTGTTGTTGTCTTTTTTTGGAGTTTTGCTCTTGTTGCCCAGGCTGGAATGCAGCGGTGAGATCTCAACTCACTGCAACCTCCACTTCCCGGGTTCAAGCGATTCTCCTTCCTCAGTCTCCCGAGTAGCTGGGATTACAGGCACGTGCCACCATACCTGGCTAAATTTTTTGGTAGTTTTAGTAGAGACAGGGTTTCTCCATGTTGGTCAGGCTGGTCTCAAATTCCCGACCTCAGGTGATCCACCTACCTCCGCCTCTCAAAATGCTGGGATTACAGGTATGGGCCACGGCACCCAGCCTAGTACCACACCCTTTATAGATGAGAAGACTGGGACACAGAGAAATGAGAGTGTGACAAGGTCACAGCCATATGTGGTGATTAAGGCTCTGAATCCATGTGGTCTGATTCCCAGAGCCTCGATCCCTAAATCCTGCATAATATGCTGCATCACATCTAAGCTTCACATTTACTTACTTCTTTTCTGCCATGCATGTGCACTGGTTCAAGGTCCTCAAAGGGAAACGCAATGTGTCATCTCAACCACAGGGCCCAAAAAAAGGGCTCAGTAAACATCTTCGGCATGAGGGACAGAACCTTTAAACCATGATTAGTAATGGTGCTAGAAGTGAAATACTCAAACAGCCAGCTCCTTCAATATTATTAACTCATTAAGGAGGGAACCAACAGAAAATTTAAAGAAAGTCTTGTTCCTTAAAAATTTTGACGAAAATTGTGTGTGTGTCTGTATACACACAAGTATCTATTTTACTTGTTTGCTAAATAGACACAGATATACTCAGGTAGTTAACAAACATGTAGGTTGTATAAAAATAAAACTAGTTTACCTTCTTTTGGGCAATAAAATCCTAATACCTTTGAGGTTGACTCAGGCCTTATCCATTTCTGCAGGTTAAGAAGTTACAAGTCTTCAGGTCTGTAAACTGTTGAGGCCGTTATCATTGTCTTTCGTTAGTCCACTATACCTGGACAACAGTGACATCTCCAAGATAGGCAGCCAAGGGGGTTCTTTAACGAACAGAACGTCCCCCTTTTATTAAATAGGCTTATTAGAAAATACTAGAAGTTACCCTTAACGCAAGCAAGTGGCCTTTTTCCAAGTCGGGGATTTAAGAAATTTACTTACCTATTTTGCATTTTTCCAAGGTTTTTTTTTTTTTTTTTCGTCTGCGTGTGGGTTTGTTGTTGTCGTCGTTGTTGTTTTGGTTTGGGTTTTTGCCTTTTTCCAAGTTTGGTATTTCTTTTTTTTTTTTTTTTTTTCGATCTCATAAAGCAAACCTGTTTTCTGGATGGAGGCCCAGCGTAACTTGTTCCGGCCGCACGTCTCCGTCAGAAGGAACGCTTCTGCAGCGGCAGGAAGGGACGCTCGGGATCCGGGCCTGGGGTTCCGCGGCCGCGCCCCTCCCCACTCCCCGCGGCCCGCTGGAACGCGCACGGCTGGGGACGGTGGCGGGTACGCGCGCGGGCAGGCGGCGCGCACGGCCGGATAGGCGCGCGGGGGCCGCGTGGGGCGGCGGCGTCCTGGCCCCCAGAGCCGGTCTCGCGCGCCGGGAGTCTTCCTTCCGCCGCCGCCACATCCCGGGACCCTACGGGCCGCGGCGCGGAGGCCGCCGGCGGCGGCGCGGAGGCCTCGGGGCAGGGTGGGGCGGGTCTCCCGCGCTCCCGGGACCCCGCGCGCTTCGCCCACAGGCCCGGCGAGGCCCGACCCGCGCTGCGCCCCCAGGGCCGGGGGAGGAGCCTAAGGACCCGGACGAGCGCCGCTCCACTAGGGTGAGCCCGGGGACGCGCAGGCGGGTGGGTTTCAGCGCCCGGGTCCCTGGCCCTGCCGTGGAGTGCACGGAAAAACCGGAGAACCTGCGGGTTTTGTCCTGGCGAGCCACATCCTGGTGTGTTTTGGCGACTTGAAGACCTCCCTAGTTCGCGGGAGTAGCGGGAAGAGCTTTCCTCGCATTAATTATGCAGTAAGAAGGCGTCCTTGTACGGGATACTGTGACCCGCGAAATTATTGATACTTGTGCGAGCCTACGATATACTTCTTTCATCCTTGGCTGAGAATGTGCGTTTGTAATTGTCGATGGAGAGAGGAAGAAAGGGTTCCGCTCGGGTCCAAGGAGCATGCAGAGGAGGGCAGGGAAGAAGGAGCATGTGCAGCCTCAGTGCGAGGGGAGGCAGGGGTGGGAATGCACGTTCCCTGCCTGAGGGGCCCCGGGGTGCCCAGAGCCTCTGATCTTCGCTGTCAGGAGGCCTGTCCGAAGTTGGAGGTTGAGGCATGCAGTTCTGCACTTCTGGCTGGGAAGGTGAACCGGGTTTTCCAAATGTCATTTTTGCTTTCCAAGTCTGCAAGGCAGGAAAGGGTTGGGCAGGGAATGGAAAGCAGTGCAGCCAAGTTCTGGTTAGCTCAGCGGCAGGACTGTCATAAAGGTTTTTATTTTTTATTTTTTTGTCTGAAAACGGGAGTCTGGGGCTTTGGGCCATGAGGAGTTGGGTTATTGCATTGCTTAGAGTGCCAGAGTGAGAAATGTCTCAGACGCGGTTAAAATTAGGCAGCTCAGTTTAGCTCTGGCTCTCTGATCACCAACCACCTCCTCCTTCACTCTTTTCAGTGACTGGGTTAAAAAGAAAAGACACAAAGAGAGAAGTGGTCTTTCCCCTTCCCTCCCCGTTGTAATTAGAGCTTAGTCCATCTTGGCTCAGAATTGGAATTCAGAATTCAGAATTGCTGTTGACCCTGAAGAATAGAAGAATCTCAAAGAAATACCTGAGCGGAAAATTCTTTCCTTCGCTGAAATGAAAATTGGGGTGTTTGCAAAACTGAACAAAGAAAGGAAAGAATTTGTAAACATCACAGGCAACTTGCAGTTATATTCGGATCATTTTTCAGTGTTTGAGGAGTTCATACAATGAAAAGGTGGGAGAGAGCCAGGAATGGAAACAGGAGAGGGAGGTGATTGCAGGACCTTAGAGATTGCAGACACCCAGGAGTTCATTTTCTTTTCATACACGTCTGGATAACGTGGATGTGAGGACCATCAAATGCCGTACATGTTTCTGACAATGATGGTCCACATATACAACAGTGGTCCCATGAGACTATACTACCTTATTTTTACTCTACCTTTTCCAATTTTAGATACACAAATACTTACTATTGTATTACAGATGCTTACAGTATTCAGTACAGTAACAGCAGTACAGGTTAGTAGCCTGGGAGCAATAGATGATTGCGTATAACCTAGCTTTGTGATCAGCTGTGCTATCTAGGTTTGTGTAAGAACACTCTGATGTTTGCAGAAGAACATCACCTCACGACACGTTTCTCAGAACGTATCCCTATTGTTAAGTGATGAATGACTGTATATGAAGCTTGATCTTTCAATTGACATAACAGGAAATTACTTTTATTTTTAGCATTGAGTTCTTAAAGGGAGGCAGAGAGGGACCCTGCTGCATGTGTCCCAGTCAGCTTGGGCTTTATTGTATGTTAAATGAGTTGTATGTTTATTTTGGTAGATCCCCTAAATCCGTGGTCTCTCTAATTCCATGAATTTGGCTTGTTTCTGGTTATTTATGATATGACATTTGGCTAGAATTTTCCAGGTGCTAAAGGTGTAAGGAGTACAAAAATCCAGAGAACATTTTGCATTGGAAGAATTGATCATCTTATATAGGAATCCTTTACCTAGTTCAAACATGTGAAACGGGCATAATTGGATTTGATTATTTTTGCTACAAAAAAATGTTTCAGTTTTCAACCTGAGTTACATGGAAGAGTCTTTTAAACAGCTAGTGGTTTTGGTACATTTAGAATATTCATTTACCAAGAAATCCAAATATAGCCTGCCTTTGTAAGAGACCCATTCTGCCAAATATATTTGAATCATCAAAATGGTTAACTATTTCCTTCCTAAGTATAAACCAAGTTGTATTAAGTAAGTTGATCTTGTAACTTTTAATGATGCTTTTTTTTTTTTAATTTTCCTATCCAGTGACAAGAGGAACCAAGAACCTCAGTTCAGGGGAAACACAGCAAGGAAATGTGAGCCCCAGGCTGCAGAAGGTACGCGAAGGAGAATGTGAGCTCATCAGTTATTTGAGCATGCTGTTCAGTATTGTTACTGCCTTTTTTCTTGCCTGTGCAGATTTTCAGCTTTTGATTAGGAGTGTGTAAATGTATGCTTAGAAACGTTTCCTTAGATGTAATAATAGGAGCGTGTTCTGAGGCCGGGATTTTGTGAGTTAGTACCTGCTGAGACCTGTGCGTGGCACGGAGTGAACCCCATACAGGTGTTTACTGTATATTATTATTATTGTTCATGAAAACCTGTCTTAACTACAGGTGTGTTTCTCATTCGACAGTTAAGAATATGTTTTCATTCTCCTAAGGGTGGTTAATCGTTCCAAGGTGGTAAATTGTAAGGATGACAACAGAGAAGACAAAGGAAATTTCTGAACGCAGATTGAGAGAAACCTTTACTGTGAATTTGAAAGTTTCAGTGACATGCAATAGAACTTTATAGTAGAAACTCATATGCCACACTTTGCGTTATGAAGTTGTAATTTAATGATTCTGATGATAGAGTGATGCATTGTAGTTCAGAACATGCTCAGGATGACGGTGAAATGTCCCCGTTTCTGCAGCCCTGGTCTGTCTAGTTCTCATCACCCCTGTCATCCTCCTGGGGTTACCAGTTCCTTGTACATTACCAGGGTTTTTGTGTGTGTGTATGTGTGTGTGCGTGTGTGTGTGTGTGTGTGTGTGAAGTTTCCTTTAGAGTCTAGCTGTGTTTTAAAAGTTGAGCCCTGGTGTGTGTATGAGGTGAGGTTGTCAGTCAAGGGCCATTCTCAGGTCTCCTCATCTGACCCACCCCGTCCCTGCTTGCCCACTCTGCGTGAGGAACACTGGCCTTCTTGCCACTTTTGGAATTCTGGGACCCAGATCACAGTCTTTGCCCAGGGGTCTGCATGGCTTGCTCCCACACTCTGTCCTGCCTTTTCTCAACATGTCCTGCCCATGCCCTTGTTTATTAGCTACTGCACCTGTCACCTGGCTTGATCATATACATGGATCACTTGATTTGTCTATGGCCTGTCTATGTCTGTTAGAAGGAAGCACTGTGAGACCAGGGAATGTGTGTTGCTGTATCCCCAGGGCCTAGCATAGCCCCAGCTCAGAGGAGGGCTTTGGTAGATATTGCTGAATGAAAGAATGTCTGGAAAAAGGCTGGTTAAGCGGAGTGAAGTGGGCTTATTTACCATGGGACTTTTCAGAACCTTTACTAAGTGAACGCGCGTATTAGAAGTGGGGCCTGGCAGGTGGGAGGCAAACTCAGCAGCAGAGTAAGAAAGGCACTGTGCTTCTGCATGACAACTCAGACGTGGGGAAAAGCTGCTGGCAGGAATGGGATTGGCAGCTGAGCAAAATGAATTTACAAGTTTCCTTTTCAAAATGCAGGGGAGGAAGGATTTGCATCAAGAGATGGTAATAGTAACATTTCCATTGTTAGTAATTACAAACATGTAAAATGTGTGCTATTTTTCTTTTCTTTAAGGTGAGGAAGGGGGAAGATTAGGGCTTCTTGTGGATTCTTCCTTCCCTGACCCTGCTTTCCCCATAAGGCCTTAAGTTCTTCAGCTGCCAGTTCAGCCTTGTGGGATGAATTGAGGAACCAAATCCTCTGGCTGCATTTCAGATCCTGACATCTTTACTATTGAAGATCCCATTTAATGACTGGAAGTAGGAAAGCTCTGAAGATAGATATGCAGATTCTAGGGGTTGGGGAGGCACTACTCAGGGCCTGCGCCATGACCATGACTGGAGGGCGTGCAAGGGGCTCAGCTTCTGCTCCCACCATTAGCTCCAGAGGCACTTTGGGAGTTGCCTTGGCTCATTGAACAAAGGGGAGTTAATTACAGAAAATGCCAGGCTTTTTAAAGGCCGTTTGTCACCTGGTTGTAGGGAGAGCAGCAGCCCTCGGCAGAGCCCTGAGGAAGGACTCTTCCTGGCAGGCCCCAGGCCCCTTGTAGACGAAATAATGAGCCTTGGTGGTGTCATCCTCAGGTAGGAGGCAAACCCCATGATGCAATTCTGTATTCAAGGAAACAATGCAGAGAATGGGACGGCCTTAGAGGAGCTGGGGTGAAGTGAATTTGGAATGACTCTCTTCTAAAAAAAAAAAAATGGGGCAGAGTTTTGTGTTGTTTTCCAAAGTCAGACAAAGCCTAATTCTACAGAGTCTAGTTACCCATAGATGGGAGGGCTGGAAAGGAGAGTAAGATGAAGGCAGTGGTGGAAGGTCTTAGATTCTAATGAAACCTCTTTTAGCTGTGTATTTGGAACACTTGTAATTCAGAGCATCAATAGACTCTCGTTGACGAGATCCTTTTTTGCTGCCAATTTTCCTTCTTAAGATGGAAGGAGGTGGTGGGAGAATGGCATTTATGCCAGAATGCCTTGAGTCTGCATTTTAACAAGATCCCCGGGGGGATTCGTGTCCGCATTAAAATTTAAGAACGGCTGAGGTCCTGGACCAGCAATTCTCAGTCCCAGCTGCTCATTAGAGTCACGAACAGAGCTTTAAAAGAATGCCTAGGTACTGCCTCCAGAGATTTGTGTTGTCTAGGCTGGGATATTCTCGGGGCCCGGGGTGTCACTGTGTTTCTTGAAAGTTTCCAGGGCTGTGATCCACCCCCCCAGACATAAAACCGGACACCTTCAGATGTCGAGATTCGGAAGGCACATAATCCCGAAGCAAATGACACCACGCTTAGCTGGACACACCGCTCTTTAGGATTGATCAAAACCCGCCACACCAGATAATGTGGATCCTCCTAGCTCATCCGCTGGCTTCTAGAGCCACAGCCAGAGATGATGGGATGTGGAGCACCCAGCTGGGGTTGCTTGTGCCCCGTTAGAATTCTCCCTTCTCCACGAATGAAAATGACCTTGAGACCGGGCAGTTGCTGAGTGGACATTTGCTTTTTGCACCTTTCACTCTGCTGCCGAAGAAATTGTTTCAAAATTTAAATCAGATCATGACATCACCACCCCTCTTTTCAGGTAAAACTCTCTTCAGGGGCTCCCATTGCTTGCAAGGAAAAAACCATAATAGCTCTGGAAGGCCCCATGTTGTCTGGCCTGCATCTGCCTCAGCCTGTGCCCCAGAACTCCAGCCACATGGGCCTGCCTTTAGTTACTCCGAGGCCCATTCCCTTGGCCTGGAACCCTCCCTTCACCTTAGGTGACTGTGCTGGCCTGGACCACTCTGCCCAAGGCACATCCCCTCGTATTTTCTCCCCACAGCACCGTGTGCCTCTCACACCATCAAGTACCACTCCTCAGATAGATTGTTTCCTTCGTGTGGGCCTGTTAGACGACAAGCTCCATAAGGACAAGACCTGTGTGTGTGTTTGGTTAGGGACTCAGGGTCATATCCTTGGCAGCTGTTTTACTGGATGAACAAATAAACTGGATACTGCATCATGAATAATGAGCTTGAAGTCATCATTTTTAGGCTATTTTTTCCTTTAACTTGTATGCACGTACATACCTATTCATGTTTGAGCACTGTATTTTGTAAACTATAGAGATACTGGACCTGAGGTATTTTGAGAGAGGACCAGGCTGTAGTCTTACTGGTTCTGATTGGCTCATGTAGGATGTGACTTGTAGAACAAGTCCCAGTTTTCTAAATTTTTAACTAGGCCGGGTGCAGTGGCTCACACCTATAATCCCAGCGCTTTGAGAGGCCAAGGCAGGTGGATCACTTGAAGTCAGGAGTTCAAGACCAGCCTGGCCAACATGGTGAAACCCCATCTCTACTGAAAATACAAAAATTTGCTGAGCATGGCATGCCTGTAATCACAGCCACTTAGGAGGCTTAGGCAGGAGAATCGCTTGAACCCGCAATGTGGAGGATGCAGTGAGCCGAGCTCGCACCGTTGCACTCCAGCCAGGGCGACAGAGAGACACCCTGCCTCAAAAAAAAAAACAACACAAAACTAAAAAAAACTTACTACAAATATTTTAAGTATGAATTGTATAAAGTACAAAAAGACCCCTTACTGTCCTCTCATGATTTTGTTCTATATATTACATATATGTATGTATGTTTGTATATGTGTGTAATCATATCTATTTCACACATACGTGATTTTTTTTTTTTTTTTTTTCTTGAGATGGAGTCTCGCTCTGTTGCCCAGGCTGGAGTGCAGTAGCCAGATCTCAGCTCACTGCAAGCTCTGCCTCCCGGGTTCACTCCATTCTCCTGCCTCAGCCTCCCGAGTAGCTGGGACTACAGGCGCCCGCCACCACGCCCGGCTAGTTTTTTGTATTTTTTTAGTAGAGATGGGGTTTCACCATGTTAGCCAGGATGGTCTCAATCTCCTGACCTCGTGATCCACCCACCTCGGCCTCCCAAAGTGCTGAGATTAGGGGCTTGAGCCCCTGCGCCTGGCCACGTGAGTTTTTTTAACAAGTGGGATCATACATTCCATCCTGCAACTTGTCTTTTTTGCTTACTGGTATATCTTGACACTTTGGATATGGATCTATGTCATTGGCTTGCCTTTCAGCATAGAGTTTTATTTAAAATGAAAATGTTTTTGGACTTTGGCATGATTTCCTAACCCCCCCAACCAATGTGTTTTAAGTAGTAAGCGTATTTGAATGCATATGCATGCTGTGGCTTAGATCATTTTCTTTCCAAGTAATACTGAAGTCCTCATAGCATTTGGTTGTTTTCTAGTCTCAGTTAATGGATATTAAACATGGAACTGCTCTGTGGAGACGGGAGAAATATTTTGAGGTTGAAAGGGGGCCTCATTCTTGAAAAAGCCCGGAGACCCTCAGGGAGAGGGTTGGGCAGGCTGCCTCCTGAAGTACTTTTCCATGTTCCTGAATTCTAGTAAGTTGCTCAGTTGACACAGTCATTTAGCAAATAGTGATTGTTGGCTCGTGGTGTGCCAGGCACTGCTGTCCGGACCAACGTGAGCCCACATTTTGCAAGGAGAGCAAATGGCACACAGCGAGAGCATGTGGGCTGTGCTAGGTGCAGTGGAGGAAGTGGCGCAAGGTCAGGCGGCGCAGAGCAGTGCTGGGGGTGCCACCTGGGTGGTGATGAGGCAGAGCTGACTCTTTCTCTGCTGCCCACGGGAAAGGGAGCAGGCCCTGCTCACCCCGAGTGTACAAGAAGCCCAGTGACCGGGAGCGGCTCCTCAAAGAGCTCCCTCCTGGACTCCACAGTGACTGCCCACGGGCTCTGTGGCCTGAAAGGGGCCCTACAGCCAGATATGGGAGTGCTGGCAGGCAGATGTGCTTGAAATGCTGATAGGGGTCTGGGGTGTAATGCTCTTCTCAAGAGAGTGGCTTTGGCAGGGCTAGGGTTTTGCCCCTGAAGCTTTGCAAATCCACAGCCCCCACTGGAGTCTCCACATGTCCTGGCACCATCCCGGGGACAAGAAGCAGGGAATAAGCAAGGGAAGGAGGTGGGAACCCTGCAGTCCACCCTTCTCCTGTGCTAATGGAGTGGCCAGGGAAGGGGAGACTCTCTGTGTATCTTAGTTTAGTAAGAGTTTGCAGAAGTCAAGTTAGAAATGGATTTTTTGAAAATGAAATCCCCATCTGAAAGAACACATTGGATGATACGTTGTAAGTTGCATGATTGTTGAGAAGGTCTTCTGGCTCATGCGTATGCAGGTAGCTGTTTATTCTCGTGGATGAAAAATGGGAGCCCGAAGAGCTCTTCAGTGACACACCCACAGCCACCTAGCTAGGGAGAGGGTGAGTGCACACCAGTCCCTGACCCCCAGCCCGGGTGAAAGAAGCTAAGAGCTCCTGACTTTAAATGAAAATCCAATACTCAGGAAGGCAAACATGGCTTCAGGATAGTGCGCCTCTCAGTTTTCAACTCACGTAGATGGTGAAATCCTATCCCTAGGCCACCTGGCTTCCTGGAGAGCAGCAGAGGGGCTCTTCGTTTCCAGGTAAGGCTTCATGATCTTCCCACTTTACCTGCAGATATGAGCTCAGTGGGCGAAATCGTATTAGATTCCTTCAGAAGACTAGTTCCCATTGGAAAGACTCGATTCTTAAACTGTAAAAACCTCCCAAGTGCTGTCCTGAGTGCTCGGGGTGCTCTGGGGTTGGAAGCCCGGAGGCAATGAGCAGGACAGGCAGTGGCGTGTGCAGTTCCCAGGTCCTCCCACCACATGCTCTGCAGTCAGGCATCATGTGCAGGAGGGAGGCAGTGCCTCTTATCACTGTGCCCTTTTTCATAGCCCTGAGCCTAGGAGGGGGTGGGTTGTAAGTCCCAGGATACTCAGAGCCAGGACCTCTCTGTTCAGAGTTGCATGCAACCTGCTTGGTACATCCTGGTCGTTTTACTCCCTCCCCAACCCACTCTGATGCCTCTGCTGCCCGGTTAGAAACAGTCTGCAGCTGGCATTTGCCACGGGGGTGCTCTCACTGTGACCGATGAGGATGGATCCTCCTGAGTGCACTGTCTTAGAGGGATGAGCTCAGTGGACTCGGTACTGCTGGGCCCTGCATCCTCTGGCCATGGTCTAAGCCTCAGTTTCTAGAAGGGAAGTTGCTGGAATAAGAGTGTGTTTTGTTTTATCTCTCTTCCTGGGGCAGATCATACTGTTGCATTAATTTCTGGCAACCACACTGAGAAGGTTGTAGATTAAGCTGGAAAATCAAGAAGAGTGCCAAGGGATTGGTCAGTTTTTACTGGGGGTCTGCACCAGGCCAGGTGGGTGCTGGTTTTTTGTCTACATTGTCTCATTTAATCCTCATGGCCACTCTGGGAGGAGGAGGGCCTTCTATTAGAGATGGGACATTGAGGCTTAGAGAGGTTGAGTGACTTTCGGAGTCACAGAGCTCACAGCTGTGAGCAGGGATTTGAACCAAGTCTGGGGCTCTGTACTTTGTGCCTCGTGACCACCTCTGACAAAAAGTGGTGGAAGGAGGAGGGGATTGTGGGATGGAGACAGGAGATAGGGCAGCTGGCTTCCAAGAAATTTGGCATGTCCCCTGCTGGGTGGTGTTGCTGATAAACTACAGTATGCTCAGTTAAATCTGAAGTTCAGAAAACAACACATAGGTTTTTGTTTGTTTGTTTTGTTTTGTTTTGTTTTTTAGTATCAGTATATGCAATATTTAGGATGTACTTTATACTAAAAAAAAAAACTGAAATTAAACCTAACTGGGTATCCTATGTTTTTATTTCTTCAACCTGTCTTGGGGAACCCAGGAAGGATGCTGGGCCTAATATCTGGGCACAAAAAACACTGGTTTGGGAGCGGAGGTTATAAGTGTGTCTCAGGCAATATTTAGGTTATACTTACACTAAAATTTTATGTTGTTTATCTGAAATTTAATCTTAACTTGGGAGGGGGGGTGTCCTGTATTTTTATTTGTCTAATCAGGCAACCCTATTGGTGACCTCAGGAGACACACGAAGCCTTATACACGGGCACCTGAGTGTGGCTCATGAGCCATTCAGAGAAAACCCAGGCAGCTTGGCAGGTGGTGAGCTCCCCACTGCAGGCTGTATTCAGGTGTGGCCGGATACACCACGTGGTGGGTGTGTCACGGAGTGTGTTTGCATTACAGATGCCTGGTTCCAGTGCGATTCTAGGATGTAAATGTTGAGACCAGGAGGAGAGTGATTTACGTAGGTCTTCCTGGAGCTCTGACCCACGCAGGGTTAGGAGGCCCTCTCTGAAATTACTTGCCGTCAGCACCGTGTTGAGGGGACCGCTTCTCCCTGCCATGCAGAAGTGATGGATGGCCTCAGTCAGTTGGTGGAAGCCAGCTCAGCCCAGGGTCATGTCTGTACGTGGAGAGCTTTGGCTTGAAGAAGCACTGTGTTAAAAGTGAAATAAAACACACTTTCTGGTGTCACCTGCCAAGAACTGACAGTGACTTCCCAGTTCTTTATGTGCCTCCTGCAGCAGAGGGTGGCTTCTGTGCCAGGCTGAGGACCGACATGCCCCGTGTTGCTCCCTGGCTGTGATAGCATGAAAAACACCCACCTCAGTGTTCTACCCAGTCCGTTGCTGGTGAGTGGGCAGAGGCGAGAAGCATCAGTGTTTATTCCTTTGCTTTTTTAGAGCTTCTCTAGGTGTGGCTACATCTTGTCAGCCAGTCAGAATTTTAAACACAGCCAGCTCATAATTGCCCCAGCGTGGCTTCTGCCCACTATGAATGACCCTCAGCTACAGCCTAGTCCTTGGCAGGCCTCTTCCTGCCACCTGCTTCCAGGCCGTCGTGGGAGCTCACTGGGACCTTAGCCTGGGCCCAACAGGAGTCAGGGGGCAAATGTGCAAAGAAGTCTTATTCTGTGTTCCAAGAACACAGAGAGGTGGTCTTCTCTCTTTATTGTGTCTCTCCATTAGGGTGTTCTGAATTTGATTTTATTATTAAATCCATCATTTATATCATTAATTCAATATGAAATGTTAAGTTAAATGCCAAGTGAAACTACCTTATTGTAGCAGTGGGAAAAAACGGAAATATTCGTGCTGATACTTACTGACGGAAATCACCTGCCGTCTTCACTCCTCTTTGTTGACTTGATGTATTTGTAAGCAGCAGGGGCATCTCGCTTATGTTTTCCAGGAAGAGTCAGTGAATGGCTGCAGTGTGACAACATGCACCACCAGTGGCTTCTGCTGGCCGCGTGCTTTTGGGTGATCTTCATGTTCATGGTGGCTAGCAAGTTCATCACGTTGACCTTTAAAGACCCAGATGGTAGGTATGCCTCGTGGCGGAATGAATTTTGGCTAATTCAGACCTTGCTGCAACACTGTTCCTAGGTGCATGCACAGATGACTTCTGTCACAGAGTCAAAGGACTCTCATGCCAGCAGGGACCTTGGAGGCCATGGCCTCCGTTCCTTCTTGTTACAGAGGTGCGAGGGGAGGTGAGTGGGAGGGGCTGGAGGGTCTTTTCAAACATCTCCTCTGGAGGGAGGAAGGATGGTGCTCTCTGTGGCTGAGGCCTGGGTGGTGCCTGAGGAGCAAGGAGCAGGGCCTCCTCCCAGCAGTGCAGTGGCCTTATGCCTTCAGCAGGGTGCCTCTCAGGCTCGCAGTTAGAAATTCTCTCTGCCTCATGTCATCATGACAGGCGCAGCCTCAACTGCTGGGCATGGCCACATGTGTGAAGGTCACCCTCTGTGCAGTGGAGGGGGGTCATTTAAATGTATGTCTTCAGGTTGTCTTGGAGGCTTTTTTAGCTCTACTGAACATAGGCATTCAGATGAGGACGGATAAAGAGCGCCAAACTGGGTCTCAGAACGCTGATTCTGCTCTGATTCTACTTCGTGCTCTTGTCCTTGGCTTGCCTGCATCGCAATGTTTCTCCCACCACATGGACACCCTGCCTGCTCCGGCACCGCCCATGATTGTCCTGAGCATGGTGAGGCGCTCTGTGGTCTGTGGAGTGCTGGATATGTCCAAAGAGGTGTGTGACATGCTCTCCAGCCCCGAGGCCACTTCATTCAGTGGCCAAGCAGGCGAGCATGAGGATTCCAGACACCTGTAGTTATTGAAGTCCTCATTCACGCCGTGGATTGACCCATTCCTTCAGGCTGATGGGGAGATACTGGGGAATGTAGGTGAGCACAGCATCTTTACTCTGCACTGCGCTTTGTGTGTCCTCCTGCCAGTGGTGGCCTTGGGAAGGGGCAGCTAGGGATGCCTCCATGCCAGAAGTCCTTCCTGGAGGCTGCACTGACCTGTGTTGTCTGTGTGACTGTGGGGAACAGGCCCCTGCTCCACCCCACAGAGCTCCCAGGCACATCCCTGGCTGTGTCAAGGGCTGCCCGATGGCCCGATGTCCTACACCTCCTGCCCCATCCTCTCTGTGCCCCACCCTGTCTGCAGAGGGACAGCAAGGTTAGAAGGGAGGTCTGCAGGGAAAAGAGGGACACCCTGAAATTAGCCGGCATGGTGGTTCTTCCCATGACAGTTGTTGGGCCCTGATTTTCTGTCATTGCATGTCCCACCACATCCCCCAGGAGTCCTCGAGAGAAACCTGTGAGGTGTGCACAGCCTCGGGAGGTGGTATCACACCTGCAAGTATCTGGGCAGGTGTCACAGAGCATGACAGCTCCCACCCGGGACTCGGGGTTCCGTCAGCAGAGCAAGGGTCGATGCTTGGAAGGTTGCTGGAATGTGAGACGATGATCTCAGTTTGACAGTTTGGACATTTCCGTGGCAGCTTCAGCCCCGTGACATGCCACTGAGAGATCCCTCCTGAAGCCCTAGCGTCGTGGTTCTCATCCCCGCAGCACTTCCGAGTCACCTGTGGGATTTTACACACCTGCTGTGCGTGAGACCCGGTGGAGGAGACTCCCTCGGGGTGCGGCCGGTTGAGAAGCACAAGTGTGGATCCTAGCTGGAGAACGGAAGAGAAGCAGAGCTCTGCGAATAAGAACTAGGTGTTACTCGGGATGCTCCTAAATGGCGCCTCCTGGTGTGGAAGGCACTCAAAAGCCAGGTCATGAGGTGAAAGTGTTTATGGTTTGTTTTGCTTAAAAAAGTAGGAGTAGATGTGATGCATTTTAGTGCATTTATTCCATCGGTAATAGTTAAATAAGACGTGTGCCCTTGTGTTTTACTGGTACCTGGCAGAATGGCCTCTAAAGAATGCCTTGTTTCCCAGCGGCGTCTGGTACGTGAGGTCTCAGTCTCCTTTGATGTATCGAGTTTCGTGCTGAATGTTTTCAGTGTAGACACTGATCCTAGAAGCTAAGCAGGGGCGGACCCAGTTAGAAAAAAAGCAAGTGTAGGCGTGGAACAGGGTTTTGTGAAGAGGAGAAAAGGCGTGGTAGGGAGTGTTAGAAGATAAAACCTATGAAGAAAGATGAAGGGCTTTTGGATTTTATACCTGGAGAGGAGCATTGCAGCGATCCTTAACACTGCCTGTGAGATCTTTCCAGCCGGCTGCCTGAAGGCGAGTGGAAGGGGGCGTTTCCCCTGCCCTGTGAGATCTGGTGTGGTGGTGTGTGGGTGCTGGGTCACTGAGATGGGAGAGCTATCCCGGACCCCAAGGCAGGGGGTGCTGGTGCTGAGGATGCTGTTGGCTGCACAGTGTCCAGTGAACTCAGCGAGAATCCTCTGTCGTGGGCCCACTCTAGTTGCGGGGTGGCCACCACAGCACTACCCAGCCTGCTTCACTCACATGGGATGTTACCTAATTGTCCCAAAGTACCTGGTTAGGATCCTGAAGGTGGATGTCCGCCGGCCGAGTTCTGGATGCAGGATGCGAGCTGACACGCAGCATCTTGCCAGTGCACAACGAGGCCGGGCTGAAGCCTCAGGAGCATTTACACTCAGAGCCTGCCCTGCAGGCGTCAGAGAGGCCCTGGGCTGGGGTGGTGTAGGCCTCTCCCGTGGAGCCCGCCCCTCCAGCACTGTGTTTTAGAGAGTGTGCCCCGGAGCCTGGATCTTGGGCAGCACAGGAAACCCAAAGTGTTGTGTAACCCAAACCCAAACCCAAAGGGTTTGTAAACTTGTGGCCGTAAAGGGTTTTTCACGTGTTGGAGTTTATTTCACACACGTTCATGGTGTTTTTGATTATGAACCAGAAGCCCATTGTGAAGTGTCAACGACGAGGAAATAACAGACGCAGCAGTGTCCTCGGCGGGGAGTTCCATTTCCTGGAAAGTGCGTGGAGAAGCCTTGGCCTCAGTGCTCCCGGGCTGCTCCTTTCAGCTCTGCCCTGTGGGCCGGGGCCGGCCTCAGAACCCCCATCAGTGGTGTGCATGTTCTTCTCACCTCCCTGCCTTTCCCGGTTTCTCCTGCCACTGGAGCCCCTAGGAAGAGCATGGTTGTCTTGAGTTGCTGTTTAAAGCAACGTGTACTTTTTTTAGTGTTACAGTTTCTGTTCAGCTCAGCAGTGGAGCCAGTGATATTTGTGGCAATGATTTATCCTCAGTTAGCAAATTTCAGTATCATATTGAAAGGATCAGGTGTTGTAACTAGACTTTCTCATAGGAAAATAAATCCCCCTCAGTGAAGGGAATGTGATGGAATCCTATGGCGGGACTCAAAATGACGCCCTTGTGGACCTGGTTTGTGTGTGTAGGCGCTGGCTTTTCCTCTCTCCTGGTTGACCTCCTCATCGGTTCAGAGCCGCCTGAGGGCAGAGCCTGTGATGTGAAGGTCTCTGCAGCCTTGACCATCTTTGCATGTGTTGATTTGCCGTCTGTGGATACTCCCCAGTGAGATGTCTGGGTGTCTCGTACCTATTTTCTAATTGGATTGGTTGGGTTTTTAATTGTTGAGATGTGAGGGTTCTTTATATATTTTAGATAGGAGTCCTTGGTCAGATACGTGGTTCGTAAATATTTTTTCCCTATCTGGAGCTTGTCTTTTCTTCCTCTTCAAATGGGCTTTCACAGTGCAGATTTTCTCCTTGGTTGTTTTTTTAAAAAGATTGATGGTTTTATGTTTCACGTTCAGGTCTGTGATCCACTTTGAGTTCATTGTTGAATAAGGGGTGAGGTTCGGATCGAGGTTTGTTCCATGTGTGGATGTCCAGGTGCTCCAGCACCATCTGTTGGACAGACCGCCCTCCTCCGCCGAATGGCTTTTGTGGCTTTGTCAAAAGGCATTCTGGCGTCTTTGAGAGCTTCTATTTCTGGGGCCTCTGTTCTGTCCCATCCACCTGTGTGCCTTTTCCTTTTAGAGAAGACCAACCTCTCTGTCTTCCAGTGTACAGTGCCAAACAGGAGTTTCTGTTCCTGACAACCATGCCGGAAGTGAGGAAGTTGCCAGAAGAGAAGCATATTCCTGAGGAACTGAAGGTGGGCACAGCCAGGCCGTGGTCCTTGTCCCCTCGAACACGGCACCCCTGTTGCGGGGAGCTGGCCTTCCCCTGTGGCGGGTTCCGCTTGTCATCACCTCTGCGTTAGGGCCTTTTCCTGTGTTACTTCTCCATGTTTAGTTCACTGTGTTAATTTCCATTTGGGGGAGGCACAGGTCAGGTCTGTTTTTGTGCTCCTCACAGAGCTTGGCGCATCAGGGCTGCTCTGTCACTGTTGGTTGGGTGGCATTCCTGACCAGGTGAACATGAGCCTCGCCAGGGTAGCCGAGAGTATTGGGCGGGGTCAGGAGGAAACCAGGAGTGGGAGAAGACATCTCCCCAAGTCATGGGGTTTTAGAGCGAAAGGGGGCCCTGGACAGTAGAGCAACTAATTCAGCCTCCAAATTCTGTGGAGGAGAGAACTGAGCCTAGGAAAAAGGCAGATGCTCCACAGTCCCATGGAGTTCCTGGCGGAGCTCAAGGCTGCTGCCTTCCACCCAGCCCTTGCCTGGCTTGACATTCTGGCTCCGTGTCTTTCTCTGCAGGCTTCTTGTGCACCTAAATTCCTAATCATTCCCTAGCTGGGATGAGGGGTGCACTCTGGAAAGCCTCTCACTTCCTAACCCCCATTCTGGAGCTAGAGGGTTGAAGTTGCAATTGTGCCAGAAGGAATGAAATGGGTACAGCAAGCCCTAAACATATTTTTAAGCCCAGAATCAAGCCATAGAGATGGGGACAGCTCCTAGCCATGGTTCACAGTGTAAGGACGATAAATTAGAACTCAATAAACATAGAAAACATACACCAGTCAGAGTGAGTGCTGCTGGAGGTTACTTCTCATACGACATTGGTGGAATGGAAGTCAAGTCTACAGAACTCTGAGACAGCCTAGGTGTTTCTTTTAGGTTGAGGCATCCCAGGGTAAGAAAATAATTTGGATGGGCTACAGAAACAAGACCAGAATATCCTATGGAAAATAGGAGAGTGACTTTAATAGGATGGATTTAATAGGAAATCAGTTACATGGGTGAAAACAAATGCAGGGTAAGCCTTCGGCAAAGTGTCACAACAAGGTTCCCTCGAGGATGCCACATCCTGTGAGGAAGAGGGCGGTCATCTTGGTGCTCCTTCTCCCTCTCTCCGGGTGGAGGGTGCTCCCGGAGAGATCGCCAACCTGCAGGAGTCATTGCAAATAAAAAGACTGCGCCTGAATGTGCTTTACAGTTTGCAGTGTACTTTACTGGGTTTCAATCTCATTGGTCTTCTGAGCCGCCCTCTGACGTATATTTTTATTCTCAGTTTGCATTTGGGAAACATGAGGCTCAAGCAACTGTGCTCACTGGGTCAGTATCCCCTGGACAGCCAGTTGTAAGCCTGGGCTTTGAACTCAGTGTCTGCTGTGCCCTTCTCTTCTTACCCCCTGCCGCATTCATTCTCATGAGACTCAGATGGGAGGTGAGGGAAGTGGGGGATGTCAGGGGTGATGTCCGCTGAGGCCACATGTCCTTGGGTGACACCAAAACTCAGCATGTGTCTTCTCACAAGGAAGGGGATTTATCAACGTGATCAGGTTCCGTAGCTCACCTTTAAAAGTTTATTTTGGCCGGGAGCAGTGGCTCACTCCTGTGATCCCAGCACTTTGGGAGGCCGAGGCAGGCAGATCACCTGAGGTCAGGGGTTCGAGACCAGCCTGGCTAACTTGGTGAAACCCCATTTCTACTAAAAATACAAAAAACTAGCCAGTGTGGTGCCATGCGCCTATAATCCCAGCTACTTGGGAGGCTGAGGCAGGAGAATCACTTGAACCCAGGAAGCGGAGGTTGCAGTGAGCTGAGATCGTGCCATTGCACTCCCGCTTGGGCAACAAGAGCAAAACTCAGTCTCAAAAAAAAAAACTTTATTTTGTGCATGATGTAGCCAAATGTTTGAATGGAAAATAGAAAATAATATCTATCTTTAAATTGGTTTTGTGTATTTCCAAAGGGAAAAAAGAAAACAATGCTCATTCGTAGACACAATTGAACAGGAAATCTTTTTTCTTTAGCTGGGCATGGTGGCTTACGCCTGTAATCCCAGCACTTTGGGAGGCTAAGGCAGGAGAATCGATTGAGCCCAGAAGTTCGAGACCAGCCTGGGCAATATACTAAGACCTCATCTCTACAAAAAATACAAAAATTAGGTGGTTATGGTGGTGTGTGTCTATAACCCCAGCTACTTGGGAGGCTGAGGTGGGAGAATCACTTGAGCCCGGGAGTTGGAGGCTGTAGTGAGCCATGATTGTGCCACTGCACTCCAGCCTGGGTGACAGAACGAGACCTCGTCTCTTAAAAGAAGAATTTTTGTCTTTGTCTTTAATGCTTTGCTCAAAGAAAAGCAATATCTAATATCTTTTTTTTTGTTGTTCAAAGGAAAGCAATATTTAAAAGTACAGAGTTTTCTGCATTTTCTAAAGGGAACTTGCTGGGACGTGCTCTCCCCTGACGCGCTGCTCTTGAGTGCCATCCATGATCAGGGTTAGGTTTGGAACAGAGGGAGGAGAAGACAGAGAGGCTTTTTTGAGATCATTGAGCAAGAGGTGGGATGGATGCGGAAATGAGGTTGAATGAGACCCGTTCTTCTAAGAGCAAGGAGAGTGCCTGGCGTGGCTTCTGATTTTCTGTGGCGGGTGGAGGGCCCCGGGCAGCCGCTGATGCCCTGTGGGGAGGAACGGAGGCCACTCTGCAAAGGGGCCTCTCGCTTCCAGTGTCTTCATCTCGGAAAGCAGGCAGTCAGGAGCCCTCTTCCCAGCACCAGGGAATCCCAGGAAATTCACTTAAACACACGAGGGAGAAAGCATCCTGGCCAGAGGTCATGAGTGTAAGGGAGTTTGGTTACAGTATATCCACAAAGGAAGAGCTGGGCAGGGGGCATTGAGGGGCGCCCTCTGTCATCCTGATAGTTCCAGCGTCTGCATTCTAATGTGTTCTAGAAGGCTTACATCCTTCCCATTTTCTAACTGACATTGTCCCCTGGGAGGACAGGTTGTTAAAACTACCCTATAAATGGATTTCCTGGCAAGCCTAGCGCATTTTAAAAGATATAACAAGGACATTTGGGTCCATTCAATACAATTATTTGGAAGGATCGCCTGCTTTGAAATCTTGGGAAGTTCTGTGTAGCTTTAAGAGATAGATGTAGCAGCAGAAGCCTTCAAAATGCTGAGAAACAGGGCCACAGCTAGAGGCGGCCGATGGAGTGGTGTTAGCGGAAGCAGCCCTGCTATTCAGGAGTGCCCTTGGGATACCCCCGGGGAACAAGGAGGTGTGGGCAGCAAGGAGACTTTAACTCACCGAGGTCAGGGGGCCTCTGAGCAACTTCTGTGTGTACTGGTAGATCTCCCTGTGCCCCCTCCAACCCACGCACACACAAGGCCTCTCACGTTACAGGTATTCTCTTAGGTTCTAAAACAGCCCTGAAAAGAAAGGACCAGCATGTAGAATTTGAGCTTTTTCATTTTCTTTCCCCCTAGCCAGAGGATTCCAAACCTCTTATTTTGGTTTTTAATTTTCTTTTTTTTTTTCCCCCAAGACGGAGTCTTGGTCTGATGCCCACACTGGAGTGCAGTGGTGCGATCTCCGGCTCACTGCAACCTCCACCTCCCAGGTTCAGGTGATTCTCCTGCTTGAGCCTCCCAGGTAGCTGGGATTACAGGCGTGCACCACCACACCCAGCTAATTTTTGTATTTTTAGTAGAGGTTTCAGTATGTTGGCCAGGCTGGTCTCGAACTCCTGACCTTGGGACCTGCCCACCTTGGCCTCTCAAAGTGCTGGAATTACAGACATGAGCCACTGTGCCCGGCCTTATTTTGTTTTTTAAAGTCAAACTTATCTCCAAAGACGTCCAAGGAACCAAGCTTGCATTCATTTTCCTTGCCCAGCCTGCCGATCGGGCTGGTGGAGAGGCTCTGAGGAAGGCCTCGGGAGGGGGCTGGGGGTAGTGAGTGTCACTCTGTAGAAAGGCAAGGAAGGGAAGAAAAGAGGGCCCCAGATGGAAAGGAGGGGATAGGCCAGCAGGAGCAGCTCTGCTTGGCCGGGTCCTGCCTCCTTTAATGGTTCCTGGGCCTCTTCTGCTCCGTGTCACCTGCAGCCAACTGGGAAGGAGCTTCCAGGCAGCCGGCTCGTTCAGCCCCTGGTCTACATGGAGCGCCTGGAACTCATCAGAAATGTCTGCAGGGATGACGCCCTGAAGAATCTCTCGCACACTCCCGTCTCCAAGTTTGTCCTGGACCGAATATTTGTCTGTGACAAGCACAAGATTCTTTTCTGCCAGACTCCCAAAGTGGGCAACACCCAGTGGAAGAAAGTACTGATTGTTCTGAATGGTGTGTGTGGGTTCGCTGAGTGTCCCTCTGGGAAGGGTCTCGGTGACCGGGGCTGAGGAGGCTGGGGAGGACGGCAGGGAGGAGTCACACAGGGGCTGGTTTCTCCTGAAAGGACTGGTGGCCTTCCAGTCAGGCCTGCCTTTGTTGTTTCCTGTTAGTGTTGTGCCTTAAAAGTTAGGGGGGCTCGTTTAGACACCGATTCTTTTCAAAGGGGCACAGCCACAGTCCGGCTGTCCTCACCTGTCACAGCAGATGCTCACTTTTGGTGGCTCGCCCAACCCCAGGTCCCCCTCTGTCTCTTCAGGTTCCCTGTGCTGATGGTTATGGTCACCACTCTGTCCCACGTCCCAGAGCCCCACACTCGCTGAGCTGCCAGGTAGCCTCACGGTTGCCCTGTCTGCAATGAGAAGGGCTCACACCATAGATCCTGGGAGGGGAGCCCTGGCCCGGGGCCTGGGTCCTCTTTACCTGCAGACCAAGCGTTCTTTGTCAGCGAGCAGGAAGAAATTGTACCCCATTTCACACTAAGCATCTGTGTTCAGAGGATTGAGTCAGCTTGCTTCAGGAAACCTGATGTTTGCTAGGGAACAAATTAGATCATCACAAAGTGACCTCATACACGGCAGTTTTGATTACTCACTACTCTTTTTAGAGATGCTTATTTTAATTCCAATTAGTCTAAACCGATCCTGATAATTATGGGCTCTGCTTATGAAATTTAGCTTCAGACAGAAGTTAGTTCCTGTCAACAGCAGTGGGACTCCTGGATCAGGAATCAGATTTTGGGGCACCATGGGTGGGTGGCCCTGGGGCTCCATGTCCTGCTTGCCACTCCTGATGCTGCCCACAGAGTCCGTGGTCACTCCTGGCTGCTGTTTGGCCTTCACACGGGTTGGCTGGGAGAGAGAATGGTGGCACCTCGTCTTCTGGTTGTCACATGTAATTAATGTGCTTCTGCAGTCATTGGATAGCATGTTGGGTTTTCAGAAGCAGAAGGAGGCTGCAAATCAAATTGAAAACAAGAAATCCACAAAAGGCTCACAAATCAGCCACCACAGTGTGAAGCAGCATACTTTAAGAAGTAAACACCCACTACACCAAGGGCAGTGTAGAAATCGGAGTGGGCTTGCTGTGTCACGTAATACAGAAGCGGGTGGTGGTGCTCCTTGTGGCTGTCTTCGGTGACCACTAGTGTACCTGGATGGGGACAGGTACGTGAATGGGTCCATCTGTGGACCCACAGAGCTGGTTCTGTCATTGTCCCCTTGAGAGCAGTGCTCCCCACGCCTCATTTGCAGCCATCCATAGTACATACTGCAGAGTTCTGGACTGGGCTTTAAACACTCGGGGGAGGAATGAATAAAACAGACAGGACTGTGTCCACTGCTCAGATGGCCAAGGGAGAGTCTTCCCTGCCAGGTCTCCAATCTTAACCCTACAGGATTAACACAGAGATGGATATTAAGGTTTGCAGAGGCTTGGAGAAAACCCCAGCATACTGATAGTATATTTCCATTTGTCTGCATTGAGAAAAGAGGGAAAAGCCTGCTCGGCCACCAGGCTGAGGATGGCCCCTGCCCAAGTTCCATTCAGCAGCCTGGACCAGCACTGGTCCCTAATGACAGACCCTGGCTGTTGGCACGGCTCTGCCTACTCGACACGCCTTGTCCTCTTGACTCCTGTCTCAAATGTATCACAGCTCCCATAGCTTAGTCAGATTTTTCCAGCATCAAAAGGTCCTTTGCTCCTTGCCAGCCTGGGATGCTCCAGGGGTACCTGAGCGCCACTGTGGGCCGGGCGGCGTGTGGTGCTGTGGGAGCTTAGCCTGTCTATGGGATGGGGCTGTGAAGCTGCCGCGGGCACCTGTTAGCACGACGTTCCAAAGTCCTGCTTCTCTGGCATTTTCCCCCAGTCTCAGAGTAGAGTAAGTGTTGCTGGCGTTAGGAATTCTGTTTGCATGCAGCGATCTTCCTCTAATGGCAGATTTAGCCCAGTTAGGTCCATTGCCAGGGGTAGTAGGCACTGCCAGCATTTCCACTCCTGCTCCCTCCCCCTCCTCTCTGAAATCGTCAGTTTCCTCTGGTTGGCTTATGGATTCACCAGAAGCTTTTCTTCACTCTCTCATCCTGCTGGCAGAAGCAATTGAAATTCAAAGACCTAAACTCGGATATTGGGGGTGGGCATGTCATGCACACGTGGGGAACATGGGGCCCGAGGTAAGGACCTGCCCTTCTCTAAGGGGCGCACTGGAGCAGCCAACCCGCCTTCCCTTCTGTTTGCTTCCCAGGAGCCTTTCCTTCCATTGAGGAGATCCCCGAAAACGTGGTGCACGACCACGAGAAGAACGGCCTTCCTCGGCTCTCTTCCTTCAGTGATGCAGAAATTCAGAAGCGGTGAGAGCAGCTTCCTCAAAGCGGAGGGGGGAATTTTTGTCAACCTGGGAAGAAATTTGGGAAAAACTCCAGGCTCAGTCCTGTACTTGCCAGATGGATCGGAGGACCACAGAGGGCTGTCGGTTTGCATCAGTGAAAGGCAGCTAACTTCCCCCCCATTCAGCTCCTCTCAACTCTCAGTTCCTTCTGAGAATTTCCAGCCTCCCCTTCACACAGTCCGTTAACATGAAGGTTACATAATTTTATTAATAGAAATGAGCAGACAACTTGGTTCTCCTTTGGTAAAGTTTTATAGATTGCTTGCTGAAGATGATCTTTTCTTTACAAGAAAGGGATTTGGATTGCCGAGACCTCACTGACTATTTGATTCTCCTGGAGGCGTTGTGCCCCTTGCCGTGGGAGCTGCCCCCGGAGTGGTTGTGTGGGCTACACCCAGCATGGGCAGGGTAGAGAGACAGAACCCCTGATCGCAGCAAGGATGGAGTCCAGGCTGGGCGCAGTGGCTCACACCTGTAATACCAGCACTTTGGGAGGCCAAGGTGGGCAGATCATTTGAAGTCAGGAGTTCAAGACGAATGTGACTGACAGAAACCCTGTCTCTACTAAAAAAAAAAAAGCCATGGTGGCACACACGTGTAGTCCCAGCTACTCGGGAGGCTAAGACAGGAGAATTGCTTGAACCTCGGAGGCAAAGGTTGCAGTGAGCCGAGATCTGGCCACTTCACTCTAGCCTGGGTGACAGAGCAAGACCGTCTCAAAAAAAAAAAAAAAAAAAAAAAAAAGATGGAGTCCTTAGCTAATAAGTGAGAAAGTTCTCATGTAGTAGCTCTCAGGTGGCCGGGAAAGCAAGGCTGAAAAGGAGTAAGGATACAGAAGCAGCAGCTCACGTCAGGTCACCAGCTGGATCTGCAGACCTGGGTCTGCAGCCACCTGCCTTGCATGGCGCCCTCCCACCCTTACAACCCTTACCAGAGATGCTCCTGGTGAGGACTGTCCTGCTGTCGCCTTGAGCACTCGGGCTTTTGTGAGACTCAGTGAGTGAAGACATGCAAAGCACAGAGAGCAATTTCTGGCCCGTCGTAAGCACGCCATGTTCCGTGATGTCACTGTTGTCATCGTCACTGCTGCCGGCCCTCCTCCCCAGGGCCACGCTCTGCTGCCGCCTGCTGGCAGCTCACTCAGACCCACTTCTGCCCACTGGAGTGTGAAGCCTGACTCTCCATTTTCTCTTGCTCCCCTTCCCCTGGCAATTGGAATTGAATTTTTAAAAATATGCCCTTAAAGTAACTTTCCCTGGCCTCATCTATTCCTGACTCACTCATAGTTCCTGCCCTTAGGATTTTCTGCCCAGGAACAAAATTCATAAACATTCTTGAATCATTGAATCAATGATTTTGAATCATTCAAGTAAAACAGAATGTAGATTAAATAGATGTCTTTACAGTGACTGCCTACGATGAGCGCTGTGGCCTTGGACAGGTAAGGTTTTCCAAGCCTCCGTTTCCTCACCTGCAAAGTGGGGTAATAACAGGATTAATCCACAGGATCTTGGAGTAGATTAAGTAAGAGACATGTGGAATGCGTTCATGGCAGCCTTGGCAGGTGAGGTTCCCATGCACAGTGCTGCGCTCCGCTCATTCCTTCCTCTCCCGCCCCCTCGGCCGTGACCTCCTGGGGCGTCAAGTTAACCTCTTGTTCATTTTTTCCCTTAGATTGAAAACATACTTCAAGTTCTTTATTGTAAGAGATCCCTTCGAAAGACTTATTTCTGCATTTAAGGATAAATTTGTTCACAATCCCCGGTTTGAGCCTTGGTACAGGCATGAGATTGCCCCTGGCATCATCAGAAAATACAGGAGGAACCGGACGGAGACCCGGGGGATCCAGTTTGAAGATTTCGTGCGCTACCTGGGCGACCCGAACCACAGATGGCTAGACCTTCAGTTTGGGGACCACATCATTCACTGGGTGACGTATGTAGAGCTCTGCGCTCCCTGTGAGATCATGTACAGTGTGATTGGGCACCACGAGACCCTGGAGGACGATGCCCCCTACATCTTAAAAGAGGCTGGCATTGACCACCTGGTGTCATACCCGACCATCCCTCCGGGCATCACCGTGTATAACAGAACCAAGGTGGAGCACTATTTCCTGGGCATCAGCAAACGAGACATCCGACGCCTGTACGCACGGTTCGAAGGGGACTTTAAGCTCTTTGGGTACCAGAAACCAGACTTTTTGCTAAACTAATGCCTAGGACCTATGAATTCAAATATCTTGGTTAGACCTGGGGCTAACCAGGTGGAGGTCGGAGCCCAGAAATGACCCTTTCTCCACCACACCCCTCCTTTTAGGACGCCTGGGGTCTCCCACGGGGCTGTGAGTTGCCTCCGCATACCACTCAGGACCCCGACTGTTACAACTTAGTTCGGATGTAAGATGCTCTGAGGACCCTGCCCCCACCCCTGTCATTAGGATGTCGCTGGCCTTTGCTTACCTCAGAGGGGAGAGAAGACTTAAGATTTGCAGTTTGACAGCCCAGCAGGGAGGAAGCATCACACAGTGTTAGGAGCTATTTCCCTCAGGTGTTAAGGAAGGGGAGGCCCCTGAGGTTCTCCTGGCTAGTCGGGGTGGCCTCACCCGTCACTGGGTCACTGGTTGGTTGCAGAACAGCATCCAGCACTCTGAGGAGGGACAGAGACACAAGGGGACTGCTGAAACCGCAGAGGCTTTTGCAGCATCAGATCTGAGGAGTAAAACGGCACCTCTGGCCTTCATCTGGGTGCTGCTACGATTGTGGAGGCAAAGCATTCTTTCTGTGACTGTTTTGTTCCCGTGGTCAGCGATGGCCAGAGGGTGGTGTGGGGTCTGGGGGTCCATCTCCACCTGTCTGCTCCAGGGAGCTCCCACCTTGGGGCTGAAGACTAGCAGGGGCCACATGCCAGCGTTACAGGATTCAGTGTAGTTTACATATTTTGATTCCTTTCATCTCAGCAAAATGGGCACCGCCAGAGCCATTTCTCATCATGCCACCATCCTGGACCATGTGACTGGAAGGTGGGTAACCAAGTTCACCAGCAATAAAACCCATGGCCCAGGTAGCCTCCAGCAGCGTGACTTCCTGGCAGCGAGGTAGGCCCTGGTGCAGGGCAAGCCACAGCGACCATTTCAGATACCGTCCACAGCCAGGGCCGCTGAGACCCGGGACAGTTTCCTGGGGTGAGTGCCAGCCTGAGCCTGCATGGTGCTGCCGAGCCCGGGGTAGAGGAGGGAGTCAGGCTTTGCTTCAAGGCGGCCTCTACCTTTTCTCAGAATGGTTTCCTGAATGTGTCAATGTGAAAGTAAAATAAAATTTATGTGCCAAACCTGACATGAGCTGCAGTTCTGGGAAGGGTGCCTGTGGCCACACGTGCCCCAGGCAGGTGGGGCAGGCAGGTGTGCATGCATGCACGGCTGCTTAGGGCAGGCAGACCACAGGAGGCCCAGCTTTCAGCCACCATGGACGCACAGTGCCGAGGACACCATGCTGGGTTATTTTTTTTATAATGTTTCGCAAAGTCTTGTTACAGTTTGAGATCAAATGAGCTGATTGGTGACCTCTTTGCTGTTTGGAATCTAACTGTGGATCTGTATATGAATGGAAGGCCTTAAAGCTAGTCTTAATTAAAATAATGTTTTCCCTCAGAAACAAAAGGTTGGCCCCTGAGATGTTTTCTTCCTCCCCTTTGGCATTTGGGTCATTTTCCTAACGTGTTTTGCCACATAAGTGGAGATTGCTACCATAGTATCTCCTAGACATATCACTGTGTCCAGAGCAAGGATGCCCCAAGCACAGCGGCCCACCCTGTTCATTTCTGCACAGCCAGCACCCCCACTTCACCTGTCCCCCGACTTCCTTCCGAGGCTCCAGATCCACTTCCTCCCTCCTCAGCTTACAGCAGGTGGTACACCTCCTTCTGCCCTCTGAGGCATCACCACATGGAGGGGTCTGCTGCCCTGTCTGGGCGTCCCTCAGGACTGGGCTGGATGGTGGCACAGCTCATTCCCAGGCAGTGATACCAGGGCGGGGGCAGCTGGAGCAGGCAGGCCTAGGGGGACCTCTGCACTAACAGCCTGGGTTTGAGAGAAACATAAACAGCGACCCTGCCTCCAAAAAGTGGTGTTAGGGCCCCGAGTGCAGTTCCTAAATTAGGAAGTTTAGTAATACGAGGTTGACTTCACGGGCCTATGTCTTAGACCACTTCTACTGGATTTCACTCCTAGCAAGCGTCAGGTTTATTGGTCTTGTGTTGAGAACCACTACAGAGAAACGCCCAGAGCTGAGATGAAATTTGATGTTCACAGTGGCTGACTGGGTGCACACGAAAATGTGTGCTCACGGCCTACAGGGGACCCAGGTGGCCTCTGCCCTGGGTTCCTGGAAAGAAGAGCCTCTGACCCGGCGGTGGGGGGGGAGGGGTCCTCGCTTTCACCCCCCGGCTTTCTCACTCTAAACCCCGGCCTGGTTTGCTCAACTGGAATCTCCAGAAGCAGGGAACAGAAAGGGCAAAATCAAGACAGCAGGTACACGTGAGGCGAAGGCAGCCTATTGGACTAAACTCAAATTACGCAGCATAGTTTCCCAAGCCCCCCAGACATGCGGAGACCCTCAGCAGGATGGTGCAGTTCCAGGGCTGAGCGGAACCGCAGGCTCACGAGAGATGAGAGGCCTGGGAAGTGCCAGGACAAGGCTGCACCTGTCCAGCTTGAGTCAGGCGGCTTCAGGCAGGTGAGGTAGCCACACTGGGGAGCATTACAGAAGGGTTGGCCAGAGGAGAGGACACCCAGGGGGATGGAAGCTGCATTCAAGGCATGGTGGGTTGGCTGTGATTAATGTGGGCGCCCAGACAGGAAGGCTGGGCAGCATCACGTAGGGCTTCCAGCGGTGTGCTCTTCCCCTCCGGGAGGAGGGGCAAGCACAAGGCAACCAACAGCTGTGATGATTGGGGTGATGGGGGGTGTCCCCAAGGCTGAGGGAGGAGCATGCATCAGTACAGACTCACACCCCCACAGCAAGTAGTTGGCGCCTGGAGGGGGAGGGCAAGTAGCTTGATGTGACCAGGAATGGCTGTGCTCTGCAAGTTTGGGTGTCATTGGGGCAATAGGGACTCTGGAGGATTTATTTTTTCTTTTTACTAAATAAATGTAAAAATATATGTCGGCCCCGTGCAGTGGCTTATGCCTGTAATCCCAGCACTTTGGGAGGCCGAGGTGAGCGGATCACCTGAGGTTGGGAGTTCAAGACCATCCGGACCAGCATGGAAAAACTCCGTCTCTACTAAAAGTACAAAATTAGCTGGGCATAGTGGCACATGCGTGTAATCCCAGCTACTCGGGAGGCTGAGGGAGGAGAATCGCTTGAACCCAGGAGGCAGAGGTTGCTATAAGCCAAGATCTCACCATTGCGCTCCAGCCTGGGCAAAAAGAGTGAAACTCGTTCTCAAAAATGTGTGTGTGTCACAGTGATCACTGAACTCCAAGTTCAACCATTTCAACCGCTTGTTTTTTTATATATTTGTTTTGGTTTTGGAGATGAAGTCTCACTCTGTCACCCAGGCTGGAGTGCAGTGGTGCGATTTCGGCTCAATGCAACCTCTGCCTTCTGGATTCAAACGATTCTCGTGCCTCAGCCTCCTGAGTAGCTGGGACTACAGGCACGTGCCACTATGCCTGGCTAATTTTTGTATTTTTAGGAGAGACAGGGTTTCACCATGTTGGTCAGGCTGGTCTCAAACTCCTGAGCTCAGGTGATCCACCTGCCTGGGCCTCTCAAAGTGCTAGGATTACAGGTGTGAGCCACCACACCCGGCCCAACAGTTTTTATGTAACAAGTTCCCTTTCTCTTTTCATCTGCCCCTTGCCCCACTCACTTACCATGACTTGTATGGTGCACACACCTGAGAAGCTCAGACTGGGAATTGGAGTCCTAGTACTCTGACACCAGAGCCCACAGCGTTGACTGCCAGCTACATTCTACTGACTCAAATCCGTTGTTTTAACCCTGCTGTTCTTCGGTTCATTGTCCTTCGTTCATCTGACTGCCCCACCGAGGCCCCCAACCCAGTGCCTCCCAGCAGCTCCCCTTGGCTTCTCAATTTGCTCTCGCCATTCACCATGGTGTCTATTTCAACGTAGCCCATTTTTCTCAAACTTCCGCTCCACTCTCATTTACTGTGGGCAGATGACCTTGTCCTCGATAGAGGGAACAGGTGCCATCAGATGAGCACTTCTCCAACATCCTAGCTCCACACCTGCAAACACCTGCATCCACACATCCTCTCCCCTTTCCCCGTGTTCTAGTACAGTGGGCGGGGCTTGCCTCCCACCTTACTCCGCACCTCCCCACGTTGGTTCCGAATTACCCTCCTGCTCTAGTGCCAGCTCCTGTATCTGCACCCCTTCTCCCCACCAGGCTCTTTCCCAGTGGCATTCAAGCACGTTCAGGGCTCTCGAATCCTAAGACCATCCTGCCTTAGCTCTTTCCCCATCCCACATGGGGCCCTGCCCTACCTGTTGCCCCCACTCCATCTTGAATCTGGCAATTTTCAGGGCCATCCGTCTATTTTCCAGATTCCTTTCTTCTGTGCATCCTTTAGTTTCTATTGCTTCCCAGTATTCTTAGCTCAGTTCTTTTCTGTCGTTGCTCTCTGGGCAAAGAGGCCTCCCTGCAGATCTTCAGTCACCGTCTATATGGAAATAAGCCTCATGGAGACCCAAGCACTTTTGTGTGTTTTGTCTGCTATAGCAGCACAACTGTCTAAAACAGTGCTTGGCACAAGGTTCTCAAAGAAGACCCAAGTTTGTACCTTCTGTCTGCATGTCTTTTTTGAGTTTCTGACTCTTACACCACCTGCCTACTAGGTATTTCCTCCTGGTTGCCCCACACTCATTTCAAACTTATTAATTCCTGAGCAGAACCTTCATCTTCCCCTTCAAACCTGTTGGTTTTTCTATGGCCATGATTTCAGACAACAGTGACACAAACCATCCAGGTGTCTGAACAAGAAATCCAGGTCAGAATCTTGGACTCCTCCTTCTTATTCACTCCTCACATCCAATCAGTCACCGCATCCTGTAGATTCAATTATCTACAGGTTTCAGGTTCCAGGCCACTTCTTTCCATCCCTATTGCCACCTCTCCAGTATGGACCACTACATGTCTCACGCGGGCCACGCGCACAAACACAGACGCCTGCCCTGCTGCTCCCCCTGCCTCCGCCTCTGATTTTAGCCACCTGCAATCATGTCTTTTTTTTTTTTTTTTTTTTTTTTGAGACGGAGTTTTGGTCTTGTTGCCCAGGTTGAAGTGCAATGGCATGATCTCGGCTCCCTGCAACCTCTGCCTCCCAGGTTCAAGCGATTCTCCTGCCTTAACCTCCTGAGTAGCTGGGATTACAAGCGTGCGCCACCATACCCCGATAATTTTGTATTTTTAGTAGAGAAGGGGTTTCTCCGTGTTGGTCAGGCTGGTCTTAAACTCCCGATCTCAGGTGATCTGCCTGCCTCGGCCTCCCAAAGTGCTGGGATTACAGGCGTGAACCAGCACGCCTGGCCCTACCTGCAATCATTTCTATACCCCACAGCTAGAGTGGGTTTTGTCAAATAAAACTCTAATTGTGTTGCTCCTTACCTGAAACTGTTCAATGGCTCCCCATTGCTCTTAGAAAAAAAGTCCAATTTCTTCCTCATAAAGTACAAGGTCTTTAAAGATTTAGACTCTGGTTCCTCTGATCTCATCTCTCACCATCTCCTTCACTTTCACTCCATGCCCCACCCATAGGCTTTGGCTATAGCCACCTATTCTCATTTCATGAGTTCACCATGGCCTCTTGTCATCTTCAGACCTTGTCACATGCTGTTCCCTGCACCTGGGATTCTCTTCCCTCCTCTTCATATAGCTAACTGCTATTCATCCCTTAATATCCAGCTTGGAAAGCATTTAGGAATTCTTAAGCCCAAGATGCCCTTCCTCGAGATACAATTCATCCTGGGGCAAAATTCCTCTCCATCTGTGAAGCTATGAGACCAGATGAGCTACGTGCTTCCAAAATACGATGGTGCGACAGGCACAGGCATCCTCATGCCAAAAGGAAGCAGCCAGAGGAAAAAAAGGGATGATGGGTCCCAAGCAGTTCCAAAGCATAGTAAAGCAAATCACATTAGGGTTTATGGCTTAAGATGAATCTTTTTTGGTTTGATGCTCTGCCCTCCAGACCCACTGGAGCAGTGGCCTCACCTTCCAGAACCACTGGGGTGGCAAAGTCACTCCCATAGCTTGGCCTGGTGACCCCACCTCCTATGTTGCCCATGCTGGTCTCAAACTCCTGGGCTCAAGCAAACTTCCCACCTCAGCCTCTCAAAGTGCTGGAATCACAGGCGTGAGCCACCGTGCCCAGCCTCTGCTGTCAGCTGTGTGTTTAGTGTCAGCTGGTAGTGTTTCTGTTGATTCATATCATCCCATCTCTGTTCCTGGCCATCTCTGTTGAGATGATTGGTGAGGTCCATGCTTCACACCCACACTAATCTCCTTATCAAATGGTAGGTCAGCCATACCCTTGTTCTCTTCTGAACATGTTTTCTTACTTTTGGCAACACGGACAGACTGAGAATCTCAAAATCTTCAGGCTCTGGTTCCTTTTTGCTTAATTCAGTCTTCAAGTCATTTCTCTCTTCTTGCATTTTACTACAACCAGTCAGGAGAAACCAAACTGCTTCTCCAACACTACTTAGAACTTGCTTCAGCTAAGTATTTAATGTCATCACTTGCAAGTTGTACCTTCCACAAAACACTGGAACGTCAACATAAGTCAGGCAAATCTTTTGCCACTGTATAACAAAAATAACCCTTTCTACATTGTCCAGTGTCACTTTCCTCACTTCTGTCTGCGACCTCACTAGAATGGCTTTTACCATCCATATTTCTACCAATATTCTGTTCGTAATTATGTGTATATTCACCTTCTAAGAAGATGGATTCTTTCTCTACAGCTCTCCTCTTTTCCATCTTTTTTTTTTTGCAATGGAATCTTGCTTGGTCGCCCAGGTTGGAGTGCAATGACGCAATCTCGGCTCACTGCAACCTCCCCCTCCCGGTTCAAGCAATTCTCCTGCCTCAGCCTCTTGAGTAGCTGGGATTACAGGCACCCACTACCATGTCCGGCTAATTTTTATATTTTTAGTAGAGATGAGGTTTCACCATGTTGGCCAGGCTGGTCTCGAACTCCTCGCCTCAGGTAATCTACCCTCCTTGGCCTCCCAAAGTGCTGGGATTACAGACGTGAGCCACTGCGCCCAGCCTCTCTTTTCCATCTGAATCCTCGTCAGAATCACATTTCTTGTCCATATTGTCAGCATGCATCTTGAAACTTCTCCATTATCTATACATCATCCATTTCCAAAGCTGATTCCACATTATTTGTTACAGTAGAACCCACTTCTTGGTGGTAATTTCTTAGTCTAGTTGGATTGCCGCAATAAAATACTATAGACTGAGTGGCTTAAACAACAGAAATTTGTTTCTCACAGTTCTGGAGGCTGAGAAGTCCAGGAACATGGGGTTGGCAGATTCAGTTCCTGGCAAGGGCTCTCTTTCTGGCTTGCAGTCAGCTACCTTCTCACCATGTCCTCATGTGGCAGAGAGAGAACATGCTCTGGTCTCCCTCCTCTTATAAGGATACTAATCCCATCACGGGTTCCTATCCTCATGACCTCATCTGAACCTCATTACCTCTCTGAGGCCCCACCTTCAACTACCATTGCACTGAGGATTAGAGCTTCAACATAGTAATTCTCGGGAGCACAAGCATTCAGGCTGTAACACTATGTGATGGTCAGGGCAGGAAATGTTTCCATTTACCATTGCTGCACCCAAGCCTGAAAACCAGGTACTTCATAAATGTTGAATTGACTTGTTATGGTCATGCGTATATGGCATTTTCTATCTGGACATTCATTGACCTCCTCGGTTACCCATATATTGTATACCTTGGCATGGCTGCAGCAACCACTGAATCTTCCTCCCTCCCTCCCCTGCTGCCAGGATTCAACTAGGGAATACGTTATTAATTGAAACTCCTTCTACCCTCACCCTATTCCAAAACCCTATCATGAACCCTATCACGAACACCCTATTCCAAAGCCTTATCATGTCCCATAATTTGAGGATGGGGATGAGGACAAATAAAAGAGCACTCCCACAAAAATATAGTGGCCAATTTCTGAATGTGTATTTTCTTTTTGTGGGCCCTCTATTGCCTTTTCCCTTAGAAAAGTGTCAGATGTAAAGCAACAATAGCAATTTGCGCTTTCATTAATCTCAAAGTAACTTCAGTATACGATGTACTTTAGAGACCTTCACACATAGTATCAAAGCTATCTATGAACATTGAGCAGCTCAACTCGTGTCAGGCCTCACTGCTTTGGAAATAAAGACATGGGAATCTCATCTCGGGCCAGTCAAGTTGGCCGTGCTCCACCTTAAGACCTGGAGGCCCAATGAGTTCCTCTAGGCCCACAGATTCTAAAGGAAGAGGTAGCTATGCCTGCAAGCTAAGCTGGAATGGAATGCGCTGAGCATAACCAGGAAGAAGAAACTATGGCCACCTGTCTCCACACTGTTCTGGTAATAAAATTTGGCTACATGTAGAGGTTAGAAATGGTGTTTTGTGGCTGGATGAGAATATGCTTTAATAAGCATTCATTCAAGGACTTCATAGAAAACCCACTGAGAACCCAGGTGCTAAGGAAGGAAAAGAGAAGTCCTTTTACCTTCCTCCTAGATCCCTTATGCAAGAAATAGACTTGGAGCATCTGGCTTCCAGGCCCTTTGGTTCTACACCAATACATTTGCTCCATTTTCTAAATTCAGAACTAGTACCCATGACCCTACACGAATAAGTGAATGAGCTCTGGGCCTTGCATTTTTCAGAAAGTGAATTGCTCACAAATCCTCAGTTTTCACCAAGATGTTGCTCAGTACTCAAGTTTGAAAGTAAAAATTAACATAGAACAGAATGTACCAAGTTAACAACCAGGGAAGTGGATCCTGTCCTGTTATCCAGGACAGTTTTTATTAAATGATTAAATGATTCATAGAATGAGATCCATTTATTCCAAGTACACTGGAGATACTCATGTCCTGATCCTTTTGGTGTGGTTGAAACCACTTCATTAGACATGTTGCAACAGTAAAAACCCCAGTTAGCTTGGTGTTTACTAATTTTATTTCTCAGTTATTTAACATTTTATTTTCCTTCATACCCATGATGTTCGTCTCTGGTGTTCTAATGTAAAATCAGAGCATATATTTTTGACACTAATGTTGAAATCTGAAATATATGCACCCATCTTTAATTTTGCGTCATGTGTTTTAAGTGCTCTTCCTTTCTCAGTGACAGAAAGGAACAGACCAGAACTTGTGGGATTTGGGTACAGGGTCTCCATAAGCTGATTATTCCTCTCTTGCTGTTGCTGCCAGACTTTTGGAGGCTCTGTGGCCGAGCCCCAGACTCCTTACTGTTTGGACACTGACATGGGCTCTGGCCTCTGCATTTTCCAGAACCCCAGAGAGACCTGGAAACTCATTATCTGCCTCCATCCCTGGTCACAGGTGATAATGTAGAACTGGCCTTAGCTATCTTTCCTGGGCTCTGGCTTTCTGCCACCTCGGACTTTGCTACTTTCTCTGGGGCTTAGTAGCACCTGCCATACTCTGCCACTCCCTTCCCCTAGGCTGAGCCCTGTCTCACAGACCCCGAACAATACGATGCTTTTGCTACCCAAATTTTGTCACGATTGATTTAAACTAGCATGCCAAAAATAAATTCCTAAAAGTCAGTAAGTCAACTTAATAACTGTGAAGTTCAGTTATCAAAAACTTATATTATTTTTAGGGACAAAATCTTAATAAGCTGGAAAGATAGATTTTTAAAAAATTAGTTTTCATTCTTCAGCTTAACTGACATGCAATTTACAAACATAAATTTTACCTTTTATAACTATGCAGTTCTATGTTTTAGTAAATGTACTTTTGCGACTATCACTACAGTCTAGTTTTAGAACACATTTGTTACCCAAAAAAGCTTCTGAATACCCATTTGAGGTCCAGTTTTAGGCCCAGGCAACCACTGATCTTCCTTCTGTTTCTGTTTTTGCCTTTATTAGAAATTTCACATAAATGAATTCATACAATGTGAAAATGCTTGAGTATGGTTTTTTCCCTTAGTATAGTCTTTTAGATCCATCTGTATTGCTGCATGTATCAATATTTAGTTCACAGACTGGGTGTGGTGGCTCACACCTGTAATCCCAGCACTTTGGGAGGCCAAGGCGGGTGGATCATTGAGGTCAGGAGTTCAAGACCAGCCTGGTCAACATGATGAAACCCTGTCTCTACTAAAAATACAAAAATTAGCCAGGTATGGTGGTGGGTGCCTGTAACCCCAGCTACTCAGGAGGCTGTGGCAGGAGAATTGCTTGAACCCAGGAGGCAGAAGCTGTGGTAAGCCAACATCGCACCACTGCACTCCAGCCTGGGTGACAGAGTGAGACCCTGTCTCAAAAAAAAAAAAAAAAAAAAAAAAAAAATCATTTTTACTGCTGTGGGAATTCCATTATATGGAGATACCAATTTTATCTATTCACCATTTGATGGACATTTGGGTTGTTTCCCAGGTTTGGCTCTTATAAATAATGCTGCTGTGAACACTTGCATACAAGTCTTGGTATAGGTATATGTTTTCATTTCCATGGGATATTGAGGCATGGAATTGCTGGTAATAAACAGATTTTTTTTTTTCTAATGAAAAGAAAAATCAGATCAATGTTATGGCTTTTCCAAAGGGCAAAACCAAGTCCGACTTCCATGTTACAGAGAGAATAGAACTAAAGAATTAGCCATAGGCAAATTACACTGATGAATTATCTGAAAACTAAAAGGTTAATTATAAAAATAGCAGCAACATATTTTCTGGTCTCCAGTTGATCTTTAAATATTAGATAATTATGGCCGGGCACGCTGGTTCAATCCTGTAATCCCAGCACTTTGGGAGGCCGAGGCAGGTGGATCACCTGAGATCAGGAGTTCGCACCTCATCTCTACTAAAAATAAAATAAAAATTAGCTGGGCCTGGTGGCATGTGCCTGTAATCCCAGCTACTTGGGAGGCTGAGGCAGGAGAATAATTTGAACCCAGGAGGCGGAGGCTGCAGTGAGCGGAGATTGTGCCACTGCACTCCAGCCTGGGCGACAGAACAAGACTCCGTCTCAAAGAAAATAAAAGAATATATATATATATATATATATAGTAATTATGACCAAAAGCTGTAGACTTCTAGACCAGAGTCTGGAAGGGTGTGGCGATGCTTGCCCTGGGTAGTGCCATGACAGCTGATGTGGAGAGCGGGAAGAGGCTGACAATCCTTCTCCCCAGCATGTCTGCGTGAAGCCTTGTGATTCACTTTCACCAAGTACTGATGTTTCACCATTCCAGCATTCTCGTTAGTGTTACCTCCCATTGATCCTAAAAAGAGGCAAATACGAAGATGTATATAATTTTGGATAAATCCAAAGTGGTTCCTGAGGAGGAAAGTGTCGAGAACCTCTGACCTGCCTAGTATTTTACACACTTCCAAGCATAAGAAGATGAACAGAATGGCAGAAGTGAGAGTACCCATTTTACAGTGAGGGGCATCGAAGAACAGGAACGGCAACAAGTGAAGGAGGTTCTTGGGCTACCGTTCAAAGCTATCCTCATGGAAGTTTCTCTGCCAGCTTCGTTTCCCCATGTTCCTCCAGGGGGCGCTGCTTCCCATTCTAGCTCCTGCTAAATCCAGATTCCCTTTTCTGTAAACTCACTTGGGGAAACTCAGGAAGGTACTCTCCGGAGCTACAACGATGACAGTTACAAGACACCACTGTTCGGAGATTAGGCCTAGGACATATGTGGTCAGATTTTTGTCTGGTGAAGAGCAGGTAGAGAATGGGAAAACAAGTGTACAGAAATCGCCAAAAATCTCAGAACTGTGGGAACGGAAATTGTGTCTTGTTTTATTAAATCGTAAGTTCTAAAAACAGTGCAAAGCTTCCCTCCCTAAAAGATAATTCCTGGTAAAAGGCTGCTAAAACCCGGAGGGTTTTGTTGTTGGTAGTGGCGGTGGTGGTTTCGTTGTTGTTGGTAGTGGCGGTGGTGGTTTTGTTGGTGGTGGTCGTGGCAGTGGTGGTGATGTGTTTGAAATCTGGAACGCCTTGCTTTGGTTTTAGTACAGTTTCACCATGATTTTACCCATCCTGGAGCCTGCCCCAGCAATAGTTGGGACAAGTCATTCTAATTATGTATGTCTTCCTCTGAAAGGAATGGTGACCTGTGGTGGACCCAGAGCAGCCGTTCCAGTTACAAAGGGGCATCTTCGCCTGCAGTGAAGAAAGCAATTGTCAGCCACAGGGGGTTTAGCCCACCTTGGCCTGAGTAGAGGCTCCTCAGGGCTTTGGAGGGAGTTTTAGAAAAAGAGGCCTCTCCGTGCCCGGCAGAATGGCGCTCATCAGCTTCAACAAAACCATCTAACTAAATGCACGGAGCATTCGTGGGCAGTTTTTCTATTCAATGATTGCTCAAAGTTGCAGATTATTCTCCAGAAAGATGTTCTTGCTTGATGAGAACCCAGCAAACAGTAAAATCAAGATATGCAGAAAAAGCTTTATATGTGTGTGTACATGTATATACATACCCATATAAATCAGGTTGGTTTCAGTAAGCCTACAGCTATAGCTTCCATTCTGGGCAAAGAGATATAAAATGTATACTTTGCTTTTATGTCATGCAGCGGGGTTTTTCTTCCTTTGAAAGCCTTCTGCTCCACACATTGACTGCTTTCTTGCTTCCCATGTTATCATGTACACACTTCACTGACCACTTTCAGCCTGTATCACCTGAGATATGTTTCTCCTGCACACAGACACAGCATCCTGCTGATTCCGTCTTTGTGGTATTAATGGCAGATGGCTTTAAAGATGCTTGTAGGGGCCAGGTGCAGTGGCTCACACCTGTAATCCCAGCACTTTGGGATGCCGAGGTGGGATGCTGAGGTGGATCACTTGAGGTCAGTAGTTCAAGACCAGCTTGGACAGCATGGTGAAACCATCTCTACTAAAAATACTAAAACTTGGACATGCTGGGAGGCACCTGTAATCCCAGCTACTTGGGAGACTGAGGCAGGAGAATCGCTTGAGCCCAGGAGGCAGAGGTTACAATGAGCCAAGATTGCACCACTGCACTCCAGCCTGGGTGACAATTACTTGTGGGAATCTGCATGTGAATCTGCCTACCCGGGAACACCCTGGCAGATACAATCGTTTAATGCCAGGAATAAAGGGCAGGAAGGTGTATAGTGAGGGAATCTGAGAAATGGGCACCAGGTGTGGAAAGAGCTGTGACTATGAAGTAGAAATGGGTAGGCTTGCTTTATGTCTTTGATTTTTTTTTTTTTTGAGACAGAGTTTCACTGTCTCCCAGGCTGGAGTGCAGTGGCGCAATCTTGCCTCACTGCAACCTCTGCTTCCCAGGTTCAAGCAATTCTCCTGCCTCAGCCTCCCAGGTAGCTGGAACTATAGGTGCACACCACCATGCCCGGCTAATTTTTGTATTTTTAGTAGAGACAGGGTTTTACCATGTTGGACAGGATGGTCTCCATCTCTTGACCTTGTGACCCACCCGCCTCAGCCTCCCAAGGTGCTGGGATTACAGGCGTGAGCCACTGCGCCCGGCCTATGTCTAATTTCTTTTTAGCCTGTTTGCTTCTTTTTTTTGCCACACAATTCTGGAGAATGCAAACTGATATCTAGGAGATAGGTGAAACTGAGTGATACGTCTAAGATCTACTTTGTGAAGAAGATTTACCAGGACACGTGCGAAGGATTTGGTGGGAGAAATTTCCATTGTAATGCTGTACATGCTCAGGTTCAGGGACTTCCAAAAGGGAAAAAAGGCCACAGGGCTTTTGTCCAATCAATAGCCTCATTACCCACTCAGCCAATAACTCCACTAACACTAGTGATGGCTTGTTTCCACTCCCGGCAACAAGGTCTGTACTTGTAGAATGACTAATGGCCACTTCGTACAGAAATCCATGCCATCTCCTGTTCAATGTGCATGTGTCCCAGGCAGGTGGAATGTTGTTCATAGTTTATTTTTATACTCTTTGAATCATGTAAATCTGGGCCTGATGGTAAAAATTTGTCTGCCACGGGCCAGTATGTAAAGACAGTGATCATGATGTTAACTGTGGTGGCCCATGTTCATAGCACCATCCCACAGGGACTCCTCATCCATCATTCAGCTTTAATGTTCAGCCAGTCCTACTCATTTGGGAATCAGCATGTCTTCTTTTTTAATTAATTAATTAATTAATTAATTAATTTTGAGACAGAGTCTCATACTTTTGCCCAGGCTGGAGTGCAGTGGTGCAATCTCGGCTTACTGCAAGCTCCGCCTCCCTGGTTCACGCCCTTCTCCTGCCTCAGCCTCCCAAGTGGCTGGGACTACAGGTGCCCGCCACCACGTCCAACTAATTTTTTTGTATTTTTAGTAGAGATGGGGTTTCACCATGTTAGCCAGGATGGTCTCGAGCTCCTGACCTCGTGATCCGCCTGCCTCGGCCTCCCAAAGCGCTGGGATTACAGGCATGAGTCACTGCACCCAGTCCAGCATGTCTTTTTGATGCAACAGTAGGTAAGTTCAATTGTGAAAATGAGGAACAGGCATGCTCAGTGTTTGCCGAGGGGCTGGCACCGAGTCTACTAGGTAGGACAGGGGTTTCTACATCTAAAACATGTCATTGCAGTTCTCTCGCTGCCTGGCATATGATTGATTACTTCACCTTTGTGTTCCTTAGTACTTTTCAGTAGACACAATAACGCCAGCTACCATCCTGGGATATTATGCTATAAAAACTAATTATATTTCCTTGAATGTTTGTGTTTAGGAGGTGATACAGGCTAAAAATGTGCTTAAGATCAATAAGATCCTAGATGCTGTAGTAAATAATAAAGTATAGAATTTAATGATGAGAGGAGAATATTTTGGTTTTACTCATCACTTTGAGGTTGATAAATGGACACTACCAGGGTCTCTTTCAGAAGGATACATTGCATAGAGCATCATCCCTGTCATCATCACCATCAAACAACACCCCTTTGTCGAGTTCAATAATATATGATCCACAAAGAGCTAATTATCTAGTTATAGGAACTCTCTGGCCCTTAAGAATGTACATTCTAAAATCAACTAATCATTTAGTATATCCTCTTGGTAAATGAGAAACATGTAAATTTAAGCAAATACAATTGTGGAGAAGTTGGACCTCTTGTAGGAAGTCATTTCAGGATGCTCTTCTCCTTTAGTTGAGAATCTTGATGTGTTGGATGTGCAAAGAGCTGATTTCACTGAGGAGGCCAGGAGCCCTGAATGTGCCACATAAGAGAGGGAGAAGCAGAAAGAGGTAGGCTTTAAGAGGGTAAGGTGAAACCAGTTGACAGCTGTGCTGCCAGATAAGCAGTCATAATATTACTTGTATTACTATTGTTTAAGTAACATTGGTATAACTACCTATTTTACCAATCTAAGAAAGGTAGTTCACTACTTCAGTGGCAGAACAACATGTAGTTTGTAACTAAAAGCACCTTGCAATTAGTATAGATGTAAAGATTGGATCAAGAAGGCTGGCTGAGCACACACACCTACCTCTCCTTCCCTCTGCTTTATTTCTTTGCAACTTTCTTCTTGCCCACCTACCCAGGCAACAAGTCCTCCTCCTTCCCCTAAAACACTGGGGACAGGAGACAGCAAACAAGAGCAGCAGCTACCAACAAGCAAACAGGGAATCTCAGTTCCAATAGTGGGTGAAGTGGGTGATGAGCAATCAAGAAACATCAGACACCTGGGGGCAAAGCAGCACAGTGAAGCAGGAAGAACATTCCCTAGCAGTAGCAGAAGAATGTCTTTCTATGACATTTAGATTTACCAAATCTGAACACCTTGGAATTGTTGCAGACAAACATCATGCCGTGGCCAGGGTAGATGGGCCCCGAACAGAAATAACACTTCTCGATAGCATGTGGAACCCGTGTGGGTCCCCATCGAACAAAGGCCAAGCTGGAGAAGAAGTGACCAAGTATCTTTCTAGTAAAGCAAATTAATAGCAATGCTGTTAGTACCAGAAAAAGAAAAAAGGGTCATCAATTGAAGGCAAATTTTAGGTAATCCCTGAGAAACAGAAAACAGACAGAATACGATTAATGAAGATAATGATAGCCTCAAAGTACACCCAGAAAGGGCTGTGGCAGCACAGAGTGGCCACTACTCTGGGAATGTTGCAAGTTCAGGGACATTGGACATGGGGAAAAGCAGGGAACCTGAAAAGCGATTGGGTCGAGAACTACATTCAGAGTACCCAGTTAGGTCTGGTCCTTTGCCAAGCTTGTGCCAAGTAGGTAACAACAGAGGTGTTTGCCCTCAGCTCAAAGTAATAAGTGGATGTGTGCTGGGGCTGGAGATTCCACACAACTCAAAAGGAACAGGGAGGCCAGGCATGGTGGCTCACACCTGTAATCCCAGCACTTTGGGAGGCCAAGGTGGGTGGATCATTTGAGGTCAGGAGTTTGAGACCAGCTGACCAACATGGTGAAACTCCACCTCTACTAAAAATACAAAAATTAGCTGGATGTGGTGGCGGGCGCTTGTAATTCCAGCTACTGGGGAGGCTGAGGCAGGAGACTCACTTGAACCCGGGAGGCAGAGGTTGCAGTGAGCCAAGATTGCACCACTGCACTCTAGCCTGGGGAACAGAGCGAGATTCCATCTCAAAGAAAAAAAAGAGGAACAGGGAGCCTCGGACTCAGGAGATGAGCTGCTGCACACCTTCCTCCCAGAGACATGTCTCCTCCTTCTCCTCAAACACTGGAGGCAGGGCACTGCAAAGAGACAGCAGTTAATGATGTGGGAGCAGGGAACCTCAAACCTCACAATCAAGGAGCATGAGACATTTGGAGGGAAACAGCACTAAAAACAGGGGCAGCAAAAGCCCCACAAAACAAGGAACCTACAGGAGGGAGCATCATAAACAGAGCAGACAGAATAGGACAATTACTAGAAGTATCACTAACCATAGTTTTGAACCAGTGTTTCAAAGTGAGAAAGATGAAATTCTCTTGTCCTTCTTTTGTCTCATTTGAGCACAGGATTATACTGGACTCCTAATGAGCTGGTTAGTGTCACCCACCTGTCCCCCTACTTTTTTTCCTGTGCCCTGGAACAGTCTGCATAAGCTATGAGTTATTTGTTCCCTGGAGGTTTTAGAAAATACATCCCAAACCACCATATGGGCCTTGAACCTTTGGCAGACAGAATAGCTCTTCAAATGTTATTTCATTTATTTCTATGGTTGTTGGTTTGCACAAGCTTTCTACTCTACTTTGGACAAACTTTGGAATTTTTATAATCCTATGAGTTGCCTATGTCATCTAAGTTTGCAAATTCAATGAAATAAAGTAATATTACTTTCTAATTTTAAAAAACTCTTTTGTATCTGTAGTTAAGCCTCCCTTCATTCCTTCTGTTTTTATTACTATCTTCTTTCTGGTTTTTGTCTTATACTTCTAAATATTTGTCTGTGATGTTGGTCTTCTCAAATGTTGGTCTTATGATGTTGGTCTTTTGACTTATTTTTACGTTTTATTTTTTTGAGACGGAGTCTCACTCCATCATTCAGGCTGGAGTACAATGGTGCAATCTTGGGTCACTGCAACCTCCAACTCCCAGATTCAAGCAATTCTCTTGCCTCAGCCTCCTGAGAAGTTGGGACTACAGGTGCCCACCACCATGCCTGGCTAATTTTTGTATTTTTAGTAGAGACAGGAGGGTTTCGTCATGTTGGCCAGGCTGGTCTCGAACTCCTGACCTTAGGTGATCCACCCACCTCAGCCTCCCAAAGTGCTGAGATTACAAGAGTGAGCCACCATGCCTGGCACTTTTGACTTTTATTAGTCAAATCTGATTTATTTTCTATTATTAATTTTTGTTCATTCCTTTATGATTACTTTAGTCTTCTTTCTTTAAGTTTATTTTCTTGCTTTTTTTTCTTTTTTTTTTTCCTGAGAGAAATTTTAACATTTTTAGATTTTTCTTTAAGGCTGTAATTTTTCTCTCAGCACAGTGTTTGAGTTGTAGGTCTTTTTGCTATTTAGTCCTAAAGAATTTCTACTTTTTCTTTTTAGATGTATTTTTTTAAATACCTTTAGCATAAATATGTATAGTTGCTAGAAATTCAAATTTTGTTTGCTTGTTAAGTCCTTTTAATGATTACCGTATCACTAAACTGTGGTAGTGAATTCAGACTGTAGACAAAATTTTTAATTTTTTGCTGAGATTTCCTTCGTGGATTAGGGAAATGTCAAATCGTTTGAAAAGCGTTTGCTAATTTGATAATATCTCTATTGAGATATATTTCATATATCATAAAATTCATCAGTTTAAGTGGTTTTGAGTATAATTGGTATGTGCACCCATCTACCTAGCCAATTTTAGAACATTTTTATCAAGTCAAAAAGAAGCACCATACTCTTTCGCTATTATCCTCTGTTTCTTCTCCCCCTTTTCCCTCACTGAGAAATGACTAATTTACTTTCTGACTTTATAGATTTGCTTATTGTGGACGTTTGATATAAATGAGATCATACAATATGTGGTATTTTATGTCTGGCTTTTGTGACTAAGTGTTCAAAGTGTTCACCCATGTTGTAGCATGTAGCAATCAACATCAAGTAGAAGTGGGAAGAGACAACATTCCTTCCTTGTTCCTGATTTTAGGGAGGCAGCATCCAGTCTTTCACCATAAAGTATGATATTAATTATGAACTTTTTGTCAGATGGAGGAAGTTATTCCATTTCTAGTTTGTTTAATGCTTTTTATCATAAGAGGCTGTCAGATTTTATCGCATGATTTCTCTGCATCAATTGAGATAATCAATGGTTTTCTCCTTTATTCTATTAATACGGCATATTAATTTAATGGATGTTCCAGTGTTAAACAAACATTGTGTTCCTGGGAAAATTCCCACTTGGTCATGATATATGATCCTTTTTATTCAATTCTGGATTTGATTTTTCAATATTTTGTTGAGGATTTTTATGTCTATATTCATAAGAAATAGTGGTCTATCAATTTCTCATGATGTCTTTGTTTGGTTTGGTATCAGGGAAGCACCTACCTCGTAGAATGAGTTGGGAAGTGTTTTCCCTTTTTCTAAATGTTTTGGAAGCATTTATTTATTTTCTTTTTTTTTTTTACTTTTCGTATTTTTTTTTTTTTGGAAGCATTTATTAATCATTGGAATTAATTTTTTTTTTTTTTTTGAGACGGAGTCTCGCTCTGTCGCCCAGGCTGGAGTGCAGTGGCCAGATCTCAGCTCACTGCAAGCTCCGCCTCCCGGGGTGACGCCATTCTCCTGCCTCAGCCTCCCGAGTAGCTGGGACTAGAGGCGCCCGCCACCTCGCCCGGCTAGTTTTTTGTATTTTTTAGTAGAGACGGGGTTTCACCGTGTTAGCCAGGATGGTCTCGATCTCCTGACCTCGTGATCCGCCCGTCTGGGCCTCCCAAAGTGCTGGGATTACAGGCTTGAGCCACGGCGCCCGGCCGGAATTAATTCTTCTTTAAATGTTTGGTTAAATTCACTAGTGAATCCATCTGGTCCTGTGGTTATCTTTGTAGAGAGTTCTTTGTTACTAATTCAATCTCTTTTTCTTAGGTCTCTTCACATTGCCTATTTGTTATCAGTTTTTGTAGTTTATGAGTTTATAATGAATTTGTCCCTTTCATCTAAATTATCCAATTTACTGACACAATTATATATTTTTATAATCTTTTCTATTTCTGTGATGTCCTTTTATTTCTGAGTCTAGTCTTTTCTGTCTTCCTCTTTTTTTCTTGGCGATTCTAGTTAAAGCTTTGACAACTTTGTTCATACTAACTTCATTCCAATGAGATATAAAAATGTCACTACTATAGCTCTATTCACTTCCTCACTTTCTGGGGCATTGTTTTTATATATATACTAATGTCACACATGTAACACTACATTTTAATAGTTATTTATTTATTTATTTTTTGAGACAGAGTCTTGCTCTGTCACCCAGACTGGAGTGCAGTGGCGCAATCTCGGCTCACTGCAAGCTCCGCCTCCCAGGCTCCTGCCATTCTCCTGCCTCAGCCTCCTGAGTAGCTGGGACTACAGGCGTGCACCACCATGCCCGGCTAATTTTTTTTGTATTTTTAGTAGAGACGGGGTTTCACCATGTTAGCCAGGATGGTCTCGAGCTCCTGACCTCGTGATCCGCCCGTCTCGGCCTCCCAAAGTGCTGCGATTACAGGCTTGAGCCACCGCGCCCGGCCAATAGTTATTCTTTTATACTTGTATGTATTTTAAAGGAGCTGTTATGGGTTGAATTATGTTCCCCCAAAAGATATGTACTAAGCCCCAGAACCTCAGAATATGACCTTATTTGGAAAGGGGCTTATTGTAAACATAATTAGTTAGGATGAGACAATTTTGGAGTAGGGTAGGCCCTTAGCCCAATATGAGTGGTGTCCTTACAAGAAGAGGAGTGAGAAAGACATGAAAAGAAGAATGCCATGTGAAGACACAGAGACACACAAGGAGAAGAAAAGCACAAGGAAGGCAGACTGGAGCGATGCATCTGCCAGGTAAGGAATGTCAAAGATTGCTGAACACCAATCAGAAGCTAAGGGAGAAGCATGGAACAGATTCTCTCCCAGAAACCTGCAGGAGGATGCAACCTTGCTGGCATCTTGATATCAGACTTCTAGCCTCCAGAGCTGTGAGAGAATAAACTTCCATTGTTTTAAGCCGTTCAGTTTTGTGATAATTTGTTGTGGCAACCCCAGGAAACTAATACAGAAGCTAAGGAAAGAAAGAAAAGTAAGTATATATGTGTAGCTGTTGTTATTTCCGTCTTATTTATTATGTCTGGCTCTCTTTATTTCCCTGGATTTGAGTTGCTAGCTGGAGTCATTTTCTCAGCCAATACACGTTTTTCTCTCATCCACTTATGCTGTGATTGGCATATATTTCTATACATTATAGACCCCCCATAACGCATCATATCTGTATGCACGCACATATGTATATAATTTCTATCTTATGTATTTAATTTCTATCATATATACACACACACATATAATTTTATACAATTACTTTGTAAAACAGTTAAGAGAATAAAAGAGAAGAAATATGCATTTATACTATATGTTATAATTACATGATTATCTTCCTGGCGGTCTGTGCTTTATCTTGGGGGTTGAAATTACTGTCTGGGATAACTTACTTTCAGCCTGAAAATTTTCTTTATTGTTTTCTGTAAGGCAACTCCGCCAATAACAAATACTCTCCTTTTTTGCTTATCTATGAGATATTTGCCTGCATTTTTGGAAAAAAAGCTCTATTTGCCTCCATTTATCTCTGGCTGTGTCAAATAGTAAGAAATACTTCTATTAATATCTTCTGTCAGTCCCTGGCACAGAGCTCCTGAAACCCCTGTGATTTCCTGATAGGAGAATCTTCTGTTCTAATTTTGGCCTTTGACTAAGATTCCTGACACAGAGCTCCTAAGTCCCTGGGAATTTCCTGGGTGACTGAAGCATCTTCAGTTCAGATGAGGTGACTCTTAGTGGGCTCCTGAATAACCTCAGCTTGGGGACCGGTTGCCACAGGGAACTATGTGATTAGGGGGTAAGAACTTTTATCCCCATCCTCCTGACCTCTGGAAAGAGGAGAGGGGCTGAAGGTTGAATTAATCACCAATGGCCAATGATATAATCAAACGTGCCTATGTAATGAGGTCTGCATAAAAACTCAACTACTTCAGATGAGCTTCCAGATACCTGAACATGTGGAGGTTCCTGGAGAGTGGCACACCCAGAGAGGGCATGGAGGCTCCACACCTCTTCCCACGTGCCTTACCTACACATCTCTCCATCCAGCGACTCATCTGTTTCCTCTACTATAGCCTTTGTTAATACACTGGTAAATAGAAGTGAAGTGTTTGCCTGAGTTCTGAGAGCCACTCTAGCAATTAATCAAACTCAAGGAGACATTAAGGGAACCTGGATTTGTAGCCAGTCCATGGCTTCAGTGGCATCTGAAGTGGGGCAAATTTGTTGAACTGACGCTTGACATGGGACCTAATGCTGCCTCCAGATATATAGTGTCAGAATCGAGTTAAATTAAAGGATATGCAGCTTCTAGCCTCTGAAGAATCTTCCAGAAAGTTGTGTTGGAATCCCCCTACCCCATATCTAGTGTCAAAAGTGTTGACAGAACTAAATAAACAGAGAGGCCCTTTAAAAGAAAATGACATTTATTTGGGAATACAGCATTGTAATGGAAATATGCATGCCATAGTAAACTCTGTGTATTTTGGGAGGCAAAGGAAAACAAGGTATTTAAAGGAAAAATTGGTAGGATTATGTATTTTTTGACTTAATTATCCTTGGCTACAAGGATCAATAACAAGAATGGCGCCAGTCTGGGGTTGGACAGGCAGTTGCTGGGCAGATGTCCTTGCAATGTCCTGTATATTTTTTGTGTAGTCATAGCCTTTGTGCGAGGTTGCAGTTTTTGCAGAATTTTTTGTGATAGTTTTTATCAGTTATTTATGCATGAGAACTCTCCCATTATGGCCTTTCTGGGATCTATTTGTTAGGTCTTGTTTTAATTTTTAATTTTTTTTTTTTAACACAAGTGATACCATTTTGGTTCTGAGAACTTTTACAAGTGACTGTATCAGAGTGGAGAGTAGGAAAAAGACTGAGAATAGAGAGTAAGAAAAAGACCGATTTTTCCTATATTATGATAGACTTCGTTCAGGATTGTTTTTATTTTTTAGTTATTTTTAATATTTTAATTTTAATTATTATTATTTTTTTTGAGATGGGGTCTTGCTCTGTCACCAGGCTGGAGTGCAGTGGCGTGATCTCGGCTCACTGCAACCTCCATCTCCTGGGTTTAAGTGATTCTTCTGCCTCAGCCTCCTGAGTAACTGGGACTGCAGGTGTGTGCCACCACGCCCAGCTAATTTTGCCTTTTTTTTTTGTAGAGAAGGGGTTTCACCATGTCGGCCAGGATAGTCTCGATCTCTTGACCTCATGATCTGCCTGCCTCAGCCTTCCAAAGTGCTGGGATTACAGGCATGAGGCACCATGCCCATCCATATATATATATATATATATTTTTTTTTTTTCCAAGACGGAGTCTTGCTCTGTCACCCAGGCTGGAGTGCAGTGGTGCCATCTCTGCTCACAGCAACTTCTGCCCCCCAGGTTCAAGCGATTCTCCTGCCTCAGCCTCCTGAGTAGCTGGGATCACAGCCATGCGCCACAACACCCAGCTATTTTTTTTTTTTTTTTTTTGTATTTTTAGTAGAGACGGGGTTTTACCATGTTGGCCAGGCTGGTCTTGAATTCCTGACCTCAAGTGATCTGCCCGCCTTGGCCTCCCAAAGTGCTGGGATTACAGGTGTAAGCCACAGCGCCTGGCCAAGATTATTATTATTATTATTGCCTTTAGTTTCCAGAAGCTTAATTATGATGTGTGTGAGAGGCAGAATCATGGCCCCCAAAGATGTCCACACCCTAATCCCCAGTACCTGTGAATATATTAGCTTACATTGCAAAAGGGACTTTGTAGATGGGATTCGGTTAAACATTCTGAGATGGAAAGATTTTCCTGGTTTACCTGGATGGCCACATCCACCTAATTTTTTAACCATTGTGGTCAGAGAGAGACATGACGACTGAAGAAAGGCCAGAGAAATGTAACATGGCTGGCTTTGAAGATGGAGGAGGGGCCCATGAACCAAGAAGCAGAGGCTGCCTCTAGACTCTGGAAAAGTTAAGAAAACAGATTCTCCCCCAGAGCCTCCAGACAGGAATGCAGTGAGCTCTGTATTGGACTTCTGACTTACAGAACCAGAGGTAAGAAATTTGCGTTGTTTTAAGTTTGTGGCAATTTGTTATGATAGCAATAGAAAACAAAGACAATGTGTCTTGATGTCATTTTCTTTGGGTTTATTCTGTTTGGGGTCTGTTTGATTTCTTAAATCTGTAGATTGTGTTTTTAATCAAATTTGCAAGTTTTCAGCCATTATAACTTTGAATATTTTGTCAGTCTCGCATTCTTTCCTGTCTCTTTTTGGAATTCCCTTTGACATGAATGTTTGATCTTTTGTTATTTATCACAATTCTGTGAAGCTCTGTTATTTCTTTTCTTTCTCTTTTCATTTCTTTTTCTTCTTCTTCTTCTTTTTTTTTTTTTTAAGTCTTTTTCCTCTCTGTTATTCAGATTGGAAGAGCTTATCAATTTGTCCTCAAATTCACTGATTCTATCCTTTGGAAGTTTCTGAAGTATCTATTGTATTTTTCAGTTCAATAATGTTTGTTTAGCTCTTTTTTGTAACTTTTATTTTTTGGCTGAGATTTTCTATTCGTTTCACTTAAGATAATTTGTCATTGATTTTTGAAGACCTCTGAAGGCTGCTTTAAAGTACTTGTCAGATAATTCCACCTTAAAAATCATCTCTGTGTTGATGTCCATTGTTTGATTTTCAAATTCGGACTGTCTTTGTTCTTTCCCACAGGTGATTTTTAAAATTATATCCTTAGCATTTTATCTGTTATGTTAAGAGACTCTGGATCTTATAAAATCCTTTATTTTAATGAGAAGTCACCCTGTTTAATTATCATGCAGATTCTGTCCTGCTTTCATGGCCTACAACTTAGTATTCAGAACCTTTGTGGTGCTGTTTTCATTGACCCTAGTATCTGGTGATATCGCTGCCTAAGGGGGCATGTATTAGTCTGTTCTCATGCTGCTGATAAAGACATACCCGAGACTAGGTACTTTGTAAAGAAAAAGAGGTTTAATGGACTCACAGTTCCACATGGCTGGGGAGGCCTCACAATCATGGCAGAAGGCAAAAGGAACATCTTACATGGCAGCAGCAAAGAGAGAATGAGAGCCAAGCAAAAGGGGTTTCCCCTTATAAAACCATCAGCTCCCGTGAGACTTATTTACTACCATGAGAACAGTATAGGGAAACCACCCCCATGATTCAGTTATCTCCCACTGGGTCCCTCCCACAACATGAGGGAATTATGGGAGATACAACTCAAGATGAGATTTGGGTGGGGACACAGCCAAAGTGTATCAGAGAAGAAGGGGTTCCTCAGTCCCACCCTCCTGGGATCTCTCTGGTGGAATAGGCGAGTCTCCAACCTAGCAGGGAAGTGTTAATAGTAGTTAGTTTTTTATTGTTGGCTGATCCCCAGCGATCTCCTTCCTCATGGTGTCAGGCTTACCTGATGCCATCAGATGGACTTCCATCAGAGACAGGGGAAGATAAGCTTACCTGGGCAGCTTTCTGTTGCTGCATCAAGGGTCGGAAAACTCCAGGTTTGAGTCATCTTCTGATGGGGAGGGGGAAGGGGGCAGGAACACATAGGACACCTGCCTCAATGCCATTTCTCCAGTCTTGGGTTTCCAAACCAGTGTGTCATCTTCCTACCACATTTGACATCTCCAAAGGAGATATCCAGTTGGCAACCAACAAAAATATCCAGCATTTATCCAGTTGTCCTTAGTGGATGGGAGCAGGGAGAGATGAACCCAAACTATCTTGTCTGGACTGCAAGGAAGTAGCATATTTTCAGTTCCAACTTTAATCCCTTCCCACACAATGAAACAATGTTATGCTATTTTAGTTTTATTTACTAGTCTCCCTCCTTTTATATTATTGTTGTCATGTTTTGTTTTTTTCTTTCCTTTTTTTTTGAGATGAACTTTCACTCTTATCACCCAAGCTAGAGTACAGTGGCACGATCTCAGCTCACTGCCACCTCCGCCTCCCGGGTTCAAGTGATTCTCCTGTCTCAGCCTCCCGAGTAGCTGGGATCACAGGCACACGCCACCATGCCTGGCTAATTTTGTATTTTTAGTAGAGATGGGGTTTCACCGTGTTGGCCAGGCTGGTCTCAAACTCCTGACCTCAGGTGATCCACCCGCCTCAGCCTCCCAACATGCTGGGATGACAGGTGTGAGCCACCACGCCCAGCCTGTTGTCATGTATTTTAATTAGACATGTATTTTAAACTATACATTTTAAAATTTTAGTTCTGTCATGTTGTTTTAGGTTCTATTTTTATTCACAAATCTTTATATAGGATTAAATAATTACTCATGTTGTTCATGTTTAAATAAGCATTTTCCTGTGTATTGAAGAACAAATTCCAAAGTTCAGGGTGTGGATGGGCCAGGGTAGTTTTCCTAGCTGCACAACTCAAAGGTTTCTTACTCTGTTGTTACCAGGAGGTAATAGGAAATGGCCTGTCTCTGCAGTTGGGCTCCTCTGATCCTCCCATGTTTCAGAACTGACGTCCCAGTTCTTACTCAGCTCCATTCGGGTTTACAAGTAGCAGGTTTTCCTCACGGTGCATCTTAATTCTTCTGGAAGGGAGGTTGTGTTAAAGGGTTGCCCCGCTTTGATCTCCCTGCTGCCCCTCAGCAGGTCTCTGTGGTCTTTCTGCATTCGTACTCACAAAGGAACCTGTGGAGACATCCCCATGCTGCCAGTGGTTCTCAGATCTACTTGCAGAGGTTTCCACACAAGTTGGGGTCTGCTATTGGGCCCCACTCTCCCATGCCCAGAGCTGCAGATCTCACATGGGACTTAGAAGGTCTAACTCTGGTCAGATGGTTTGGCCGACTTATCTGTATTTCATGACTTTCGGGATATCTTGTCACTTAATTTCACTGAAGATGTGGTCCACAAGTTTTTCTGTCCTCATTCTTTTTTTTTAAGAGTCTTGTTCTATCCCCCAGGCTGAAGTGCAGTGGCATGATCTCGGCTCACTGCAACCTCTCTCTGCCTTTCCGGTTCAAGTGATCTCATGCCTCAGCCTCCCAAGTAGCTGGGATTACAGGCGCCCACCACCACACCTGGCTAATTTTTTTTTGTATTTTCAGTAGAGATAGGGTTTCACCATATTGGCCAGGCTGGTCTCGAACCCCTGATCTCAGGTGCTCCACCCACCTCAGCCTCCCAAAGTGCTGGGATTACAGGCATGAACCACCGCACTCAGCCCTCATTCATTTTGGGAGGAGATTTAAGGAATTTTAGGAGGGGATATTAGGGGGATTTAAGGGAGAGTTAGAAAACTATGATAACAACATGATTTTGCCCCTACTGGACATTCTGCCTTGTGCTTTATCCCAGTCTGTTCTTCTGAATTCAGCCTTGAGTTGGAGTTCTTGACTCTAAGATTCAAATCTTGACCCTAGGTTTGGTCTTCCAGGTCCATGTTCCTATTGGTCTTTCTAGTGCCTGATGGTGGCCTTCTCCACGTGGATTGGCTTGATTTTCCCCTTGTTCTGGGAACCTCACTTACTCCTGGAACCCAGCTGTGACAGTGACCATCTTATCCTAGTGCAGTACACTTCCAGCCTCCCTCCAGCCACCCTCCAGCCAGCTGAAGAGAATTCAACCCTTAGAGATCATTTTGTCTATCCTCCTTGTTTTATAGATGGGGAAACTTAGGCTTAAGTAAATTGGGGAAAACAGCCAGAGTCACACACACAGTTTTTTCATAGCAACATAAACACAATAACTTACAGGTGTATCTCATAGACCAGGAGCCTCTGGCAGAGAACAGTCCTGCACTCTTCCCCACTGAGCCTCAACAGAGCTGCAGGATCTTCATGAACACAAAGTGCATGGCAGTCACTTCTAGCAGTTTCTAACCCCAGTCCAGAGCTCTTTCTAAAACACACTCTATTTCTGCTCCTCATCATGGCAACAAATATATTTACCTTTTTATCTAAGGACACCACAATGCTGACTTGAGTTTTGTTTGTGGTTCACTATGATCCCTGGACCCTTTTTCTCTTGTCACAAAGATAAGGACAGTCCCAGTTGTATTTTATAATTTCTCCTCTTCGTCCTTCTCCTCCTTTTTTCTGTGCTATGCTTTGCTTTGTTTCCAAATACTTGTTACTTTTTTTCTGAGCATTTCTTCCACATTTATTATTTATTTATTTAATTTTTGAGATGGCATCTCGCTTTGTCACCCAGGCTGAAGTGCAGTGGTACTATCTCAGCCTCTGCCTCCTGAGTTCCAGCAATTCTCCTGCCTCAGCCTCCCAGGTAGCTGGGATTACAGGTGTGCACCACCACGCCCGGCTAATTTTTGTGTTTTTAGTAGAGACGGGGGTTTCACCATGTTGGCCAGGCTGGTCCCGAACTCCTGACCTCAGGTGATCGGCTCGCCTTGGCCTCCCAAAGTTCTAGGATTACAGGTGTGAGCAACTAGGCCCAGCCCACAATTTTTTAAAAAAATGAAGTGAAGGATTTGGAGGAGGAAAAGGAATTTAAAATTACAAATGAGTACAAAATTGCCCCCCTCCCCCCCCACTCCCGTCAACTGTAAGTAGATCGGTGCAGTATTTCCCAGGCGTTTCATGACATCTTTTATCAGTACCTTCAGTGTGATTTCAATGGCTTTGAGTGCCTTTGCCACCCGCTTGTTTGGCCATGGTATTTATTAACTTGCGCATCATTATGCTTTAGCACCTCTCGTACCTGCGCTCCAGCGAGGGATGGGTTTAGTGTTTTATTAATGCCTCATACATCTGTGGCCCGTGCCTTCCTTACTCTCACTGCTGTTACGTTATATTTTGTCACTGAATATTCATTTGGCTCAGATTGCAAGTTTATAGATTCTGCTATTTAAAAGGCTTCTTTTGTCATCACAACCCCTCTCAATCATTTTCTTCACCTCTTTGCTTCCAGTTTCTTCTCCTTTCCACTCACTCAACACTGAAAATCATAAATTTCCTATCCACCTCATATCCCTGATTTTTTTTTTTCTCTTCTCTGATTTTCTGCTGGAGCTTGCTATACATATCCCAATACCCTGACTTCCTTGTATAGGAGCAGGTTAGCTATAAAATATAATTGAGAGGAGAATATCTCGACCTTGCTGGGCTAGGCAAAAGAAAGATCTGCATATTAAGCAAAATTGCATAAAACATATAAATACATGGAGAAAACTGAGGACATTTCATGTCTTTTAAAATTAACTAGGAGAGAGGATTATCACTTTTGCCTTGCATCTTTTTGGCTGGTAACAGGGCAGGACTGGGATGGGTTCCGAGTCTTGGGCCCATGTACTAGAATTTTATCCAGACCCCAGAATGACTCCTCTCTGGAAGACAATGTTTGATTCCAGCAGAGGGGGCACTTTGTTCTCTCACCTTCTTTCCTCCGGGATTCCCCTTATTCCCAGGTGCAGCCCGGTCCCAGCTCTGCTAAGCCCAACATCACCTTGGGCTGAGGAATGAAGAGTGATGAATACACCGTAAGCTGACTCAGGTGCCAGGCAGGTAGGTGTGTTCCAGCCGTCCTGGCTGATTCCCATGACACTCCCTTGAAACATATTATGAACTTTATTTATTTACTTTTACTTATTATTTTTGAAGCAGAGCCTTGCTCAGTCATCCAGGCTGGATTATAGTGGTAGGATCTCAGCTCACCGCAACCTCTGCCTCCTGGGTTCAAATGATTCTTGTGCCTTAGCCTCCTGAGTAGCTGGGATTACAGTGCACACCACCATGCCCAGCTAATTTTTGTATTTTTATTAGAGACAGCGTTTTGCCACGTTTGCCAGGCTGGTTTTGAACTCCCGACCTCACGTGATCCACCTGCCTCGGCCTCCCAAAGTGCTGGGATTACAGGCATGAGCCACCACGCCCAGCCTTGTGAACTTTATTTTATCAAAGATTGTCAACAAGGTGAAAGTTTGAAACTGTCACAGAAGTGGAACCAAGGTTCAAACTTAGGCCCTCCAATTTCTTATCTCAAACTATTGCTGATTCATCTGTGATGGCATCTTCTTGCCCTTTCTCACTGATAACAAGAGGGCAAACCCTTAATCACATAGTATATGTGTCATTTATTTTAATTTGCGTAAAGGGTTTGCAGCCAGATTTTGGCTGGGTGTTTTGTTTTTTGTTTGTTAGTTTTTGTATAAATCCTTGGTTCATTCTGACCCTGTTCAGTTCGACCTTGCTTAGGTAGACTCAGAAGAATGTTGTCGTTTTGAAATTAGAATTATCCAGAGACTGGGCTTATGCCTGTTTGATATATTTTGACAGTTTTCTTGGGTTAGGTGAACTGCATTAACGGAATGGTGCCTCTCAAATTGCCCCTTCCCACTGTTGATAAGAGAGATCTGCCCAGCCGGGAGTCATAACCCTCAGACCTCATAACCCTCAGAGCCACCCAGCTCCTTCCCCTCCATGTCGGTGGTAACTATGTTCCCTTTGTTCCTCCAATTGGCTCTCTGCTCCTTTGGTTTCCTCTATACAGCAGCGTAAACGCTGTCTTTGAATACTCCCTGGCGCCTCTGGCAATAATGCTCCACTGCTGTCCAAGTCATACCTCAGTCTGGGGCAGTGCTTCTCAACCCCAAATCACCTGTGGCTCTGGTTAAAATGCACGTTCTGCTTCAGTAGTTTTGCGGCAGGCCCTGAGATGGATCAAGCCGAAGCAGCTCCAGGTGATGCCAATGCTACTGGTTGGCAGATACCCTTAACAGCTGGGTTCAGGGAGAATTTCTTCCTGTGCCTTGGCCTGCCCTGCGGCACAGGCTATTCCCAATTATCCAGGGGGACTGAGTGGGAGCCGACTTATAGATAACAAAACATCTAGCTAAAACAAGACTTCAGTCGTGATTCTCCAGGAACAAATTAACCGTGATAGGTATGGCAGGAACCTGGAAAGGGGGGGGGGGGGGAATCTCATCAGCAGGTGCCCTTAATTAAGCTGATAATTAGGCAGCAGTTAATGAGAATGGAGTTCTGACTGTCAGTACAGAAGACAGAAACCAGCTGGCTGGGTGGGAGGCCCAGTGAATGGCACCTCTCTGGAGGATAGCGGGGACAAATGGGGTCCTGAGGTCCAACTCATCCAGGCTGCACTGGAGGGGGCTGGGACTGGCCATGAGCATGAGCCAGGAAGGATAGAGCTCGCCAGGTCCTGCCAAGCCTCAACAATAATCTGCACCGTGGGACTCCAGGGGCACAGAGGTGATAGCATTCAGTAGAGTTATTGTATTAGTCCGTTCTTGCATCACTATAAAGAACTACCTGGGACTGGGTAATTTATAAAGAAAAAAGGTTTAACTGATTCAAGGTTCCACAGTCTGTACAGGAAGCATGGCTGGAGAGGCCTCAGGAAACTTACAATCATGGTGGAAGGCGAAGGGGAAGCAGGCACATCTTACGTGGCCAGAGAAGGAGGAAGAGAGAGAAGGGGGAGGTGCTACACACTTTAAACACCAGATCTCATGAGATCTCACTCACTGTCACAAAAACAGCAAGGGGGAAATCCGCTCCCAAGATCCAATCACCTACCAGGGCCCTCCTCCTACACTGAGAATTACGATTTGGCATGAGGTTTGGGCGGGGAGACAAATCCAAACCATATCAGTGATCCCTGAAGGTGGACTTCTCAGGGCCCTATCATGACAAAATGTGGACTCCTGCAAACTGCTCTGTTGTGCTCCTCCACAACTCTGCCTGGAGAGTGTGTGGAGAGGTCAAGCCCACTCACCCTTGCTGTGTTCTTGACGTGCAATCTGACTTGCCTCTCCGAATTGAGAACGTCTACTACAGAGGCCTTAAGTTACTCTCAAACATAATATACTTTCCATGAGTCTAATCATGATAATCCTTCTATCCAGCCCTTTATTCCTTATGTAGCACTTCCACCATGTCCGCTAGCTTTTTTTTTTTTTTTTTTTTTTTTTTTGGAGATGGAGTTTTGCTTTTGTCCCCAGGCTAGGGGGCAATGGCGCCGTCTCAGCTCACTGCAACATCTGCCTCCTGAGTTCAAGCAATTCTCCTGCCTCAGCTTTCCGAGTAGCTGGAACTACAGGCACCTGCCACCATGCCCAGCTAATTTTTGTATTTTTGGTAGAGGTGGGGCTTTGTCATGTTGGCCAGGCTGGTCTTGAACTCTTGACCTCAAGTGATCCACCTGCCTAAGCTTCCCAAAGTGCTGAGATTACAGGTGTGAGCCACGGCACCTGGCCTCCACTAGCTCTTTTGATCCTGAAAACAACTCTGGGGTTTGGATAGAGCAGTCATCATTGCCTCCTTCATAGTTGAGGGAATTAGCCTGAAACCACACAGTGACATCATCAAGACTGGAATCCATGGCTCCCTGTTCACAGGCCAGTCACCTTTCCATCATATTGTGTGGTCTGTCCATTGCTCCACTGCAGTGCATTGGATTTGATTGAAATTAATCTTTCTGAGTAAAGATCCTGCAGGAAACTGAAAATATCAGCTTCTTTTCTTTTGGAATGCCTAGGGGGAAAAACACCCGTTTGCTTTAGTAATTTTCTTCCATGTATTCAGTTTTGTATTAACCATATTAATTTTAAATTGATCCTAAGATAGTGGAAGGATTGTTTTTACTTCAGTAATAAATATGATGCATATGGGATAGTAAACTCTCTATTATTCCATGCATTCAAAAAAAAATCTATATATACTCCAACTTTCTGTCTGGAGGCTCATTTTGGACCATGGAGTAGGGAGGGGATCCCAAGGGTGAATAGAATTCTCCCTGGGTTTAGGAGACAGAGGTTGGAGTTCAGGTGACTGGAAGTTGTGGGGGCAGAGTACAAGAATGGAAAGATAAAAAGGAGAAAGAAAGAGCTACAGAAACTTACCTGGCTGTCACCTTGAGACTTTCTTGAATTATAAAGTGTGCACGTGTAGGATGAAGCTCCATGAGGTACAGCAAAGAGAGGTCAGAGTTATGAGCTGAATGGTTCTCAGGGTTCACACATTCCTAGAAATTATGCAAGGTCACCATTAGCCAGAGTAAAGGTCCTTCACCACTCAGGGAACCCAGTAGAAACCCCCAGATAGGTCACATCTTAGAAGTAGGGCTTCACTATCCTTGATATAAAGGCAACTCTAGATCTACCATAACAAAGCTTCAAAAGAAGCATCGAAAGGAACAGAAAGTAACTTTATTAGAACAATGCCCTGTACCTTTTGGGGGGCTGAGGGAGTCTTGCTCTGTCACCCAAACTGGAGTGTAGTGGCACAGTCATGGCTCACTGCAGCCTCAACCTCCTGGGCTCAAGTGATCCTCCTGTCTCAGCCTCCCAAGTAGCTGGGACCACAGGCACATGCTACCATGCTCAGCTAATTGGTTTGTTGTTTTGGAGAGATGGGGTCTCACTTTGTTGCCCAGGTTGACCTCAAACTCCTGGACTCAAGCGATCCTCCCTCCTTAGCCTCTCAAAATGCTGGGATTACAGTTGTGAGCCACCATGGCCAGCCTTGCCCTGTACTAAAAAGAAATAAAATCCAGATACTCATTAAATAAAAGCACAATTTGCAGCATCCAATTCAGTATTATTAGACTTGCCAAGAAATAGAAAAATGTGACTCACAACTTAGGAGAAAAATCAGTCAATATAAACAGACCTAGAAATAATAGAAATAATGAAAGTGGCAGCAAAAGATGTAAAGACAGTTATTATAATTATGCTTAAATGCTTAAAGGAAAACATGAGTGTAGTAAGGAGAGGAAGAAGCACATGGAAGGTCCTAGAGATTAAAAATACAATATCTGAAAGAACATTCACTGTGTGGGAAAAAAAATTCACATACTAGACCACGCAGAAAAAAAGATTAGTGAACTAGAATGCATAGCAATAGACAGCAGAGAAACTATGCAAAATAAAAAGAGACAACTGAAAATAAATCAACAGGTTCTCAGTGACCTGTGGGATAATGTCAAGTAGTCTAGCACACATGTGATGGGAGTATCAGAAGGAGAAAATGGGGAACAGAAAAATATATTTGAAGAAATAATGGCCTCCAAAATTTCCAAATCTGATTAAATCTATATGCCCACAAGTTTAACAAGCTCAGTGAACCTCAAAAGGGTTAAATACAAAGAAAACCACATCAAATTCCTGAAAACCAGTGATAAAGAAAAAAAATCTTAGGAGCAATCAGAAGAAAAAACAGCATATTACTCAGGGGAACAAATATGAATCAGTCACAGATTTCTCACTAGGAACTATGAAAGCCAGAACAATGAAATGACATCTTTAACATGCTGAAAGAAAGTAACTTTGAACTTCGAATTGCTCATCAAAAATAGCTTGCAAAAATAAAGGCGGCCGGGCACGGTGGCTCAAGCCTGTAATCCCAGCACTTTGGGAGGCCGAGACGGGCGGATCACAAGGTCAGGAGATCGAGACCATCCTGGCTAATACGGTGAAACCCCGTCTCTACTAAAGAATACAAAAAACTAGCCGGGCGACGAGGCGGGCGCCTGTAGTCCCAGCTACTTGGGAGGTGGAGGCAGGAGAATGGCGTGAACCTGGGAGGCGCAGTTTGCAGTGAGCTGAGATCCGGCCACTGCACTCCAGCCTGGGCGACAGAGCCAGACTCCGTCTCAAAATAAATAAATAAATAAATAAATAAATAAATAAATAAAGGCAAAGAAAAAACTTCTGTCAGAAAAAAATTCATATGACATAATAGCACAAAAGACATGTAGGGAGTGGAAGTAAACTCCTACATATTATTGTAAACTTTTTGCATCATTATCGAGGAGGTTCTAGGTAAACAGAGCAGCCAGTGTGAACATTTTCAGATGTCAGTCACCTCACATCAATCCTATGCTCAAAGCCCTCCAGTGTTCCACCTCACAGTAAATGCTCAAGTCCCTACTGTAGCCTGTGAGGTGGGGCACAATTTGACCCTCCCCTCTCAAATTCTCACCACCACTGTGACCTCTGTGAATAGATTAGCAAAAATATATGTTTATGAGTCTTTTAAAAATAAAATTTCACCAAGAATTTATGATTATTTTTTCTCTGGAAATTATGAAATACGTCTTCTTAAAATGTAAGGCCCATAAGTCAATGCCATCATCTCCCTTGTCTAGAATTCACTCCAGCATGGCAGGGAATTTCTCCCAAGTTCCCATCATTTCTGCCTTGGCCGTGTAGTCCTTTTTCCAATATTACAATTGAGCCCAGAGCAGAAGTTCCTGCTCTTGCTGCCTTAATTTCAGAATGATTTTTAAAATGGTAGCTAAATAGCCTTTCATGAGCCACAATCTGTGCTAAGGGCTTTTGACCAGGGGGAGCATATGGGTTACATTGGAGCTTAACTGTTTCTAATGGATGAATAAAATCCTTACTCTTCTTCTTCTGAGTCACTGCATTCTCTACTGTTCCACTTCCTCCACTGTATTAGGTTTCAGACCAGGAACTCTTCAGCTTGTCACTAGGGCCCTTTTCCCCTCACCAATTTATTTTCCAAGCCTTGCCTCCCTTTCCTTGCATATCAGCTAAATGGACCTAGTGACTAAGTCTTGGGCAAAGCCTACCAGTCCTCATCCACACCTCTGTTCATGATTTCCCTGCAGCCAGGGTTATTTTTATCCTCTAAAAACCCAAGACCTAAAGAACCATATTTCTATAGTTGAAAGGCATACAATCTATTTTCAGCTGTGGATATCTATGAGGGTAAGTAAGAAAAACCAGCCACACTGTGCTTGAGCAGACTTCCAGCAGCTGCCAAGATTTTGCACTCCTGGGGTGATCTTAACTTGTCCCAAATTTACAATTTATAATAGGCAACTATCATTTCTACAGAAGAAGAATAGAAAAATATTTAATGTAGAAGTGTAAATATGCCAAGGTTTGGCAAGAGTTAATCACAAGTTTCCATAACAATAGGGCTTCTCTTCCATCCCAACCTCTTTTTTAACCTATATTTACTCAGTAACTCCCAAGTTAGTATCAACTGTGCAGGCATGATAAAGAAATGCCTGTAACATTCTAGGAGCTTTTGCTGGCTCCTTGTCCTCCTTCAGCTATTAATAAATGACAAATTAATGTATGAACTGCTAAAAATTATTCAGCAGGATTGACTTCCCATGTAGTTGTTGGAGTATATTTAAGGGTAGTTTAACAAATTGGGCCAGTGGGGAAGAAGTAGCTGTGTTAGTCCATTTTCATACTTCTATGAAGAAATACCTGAGACTGGGTAACTTATAAAGAAAAAGAGGTTTAATGGACTCACAATGCCACCTAGCTGGGAGGCCTCACAATAATGGAGGAAGGCAAAGGAGGAGCAAAGGCACGTTTTACATGGTGGCAGGCAAGAGAGTGTGTGCCAGGAAACTGCCCTTTATAAAACCATCAGATCTTGTGAGAATTATTCGCTATCACAAGAACAGCACAGGAAAGGCCTGCTCCCATGATTTAATTACCTCCCACCAAGTTCCTCCCATGACATATGGGGATTATGGGAGCTACAATTCAAGATGACCATATCATTTCTCCTCTGTCCCCTCCCAAATCTCATGTCCTCACATTTCAAAATCAATCATGCCTTCCCAATAGTCCCCCAAAGTCCTAACTCTTTTCAGCATTAACTCAAAACTCCACAGTCCAAAGTTTTATCTGAGACAAGACAAGTCCCTTCTACCTATGAGCCTGTGAAATCAAAAGCAAGTTCATTACTTCCTAGATATAATGGGGGTACAGGCATTGGGTAAATATATCTGTTCCAAATGGGAGAAATTGGCCAAAACAAAGGGGATACAGGCCCCACACAAGTGCAAAATCCAGCAGGGCAGTCAAATCCTAAAGCTCCAAAATGATCTCCTTTGACTCTATGTCTCACATCCAGGTCATGCTGATGCCAGAGCTGGGTTTCTGTGGTCTTGGGCAGCTCTGCCCTTGTGGCTTTTTGCCTCCCTCTCTGCTGATTTCACGGGCTGCAGCTTTTCCAGGCACACGGTGCAAGCTGTTGGTAATCTGTGGCAGGCCAATTCTCCCTGACAGTCACACAGACAGGGTTCCATAGCACTCCAGTTATACAGGCAAACTTCCACAGCATCTGCCTTAACAGTAAGTTAATAATTAAACCTAGGGAAACTGATGCCTGGACATCAAAGCCAGAAATGAAACGTATGTTTCAGGAGAGCCTTGCTCAGGCTTCTCCTGAAGCCTGGAACGAGTAAAGATAATGGAAATAGCCTTACATTCGCTGTACCAGGACGCATCTTGGGGTGAGTCAAGATAACAAAGACAGCCCTACATTCCTCATACCAAGACCCATCTTGGGTCAAATAAATTTACTGGGGGTCTGAAACAACTCTCTAGACACAAACTGTAGGTAAGATAAGACAGAAGTAATCACTCCAGTATCAGGGCCCTCATTAAGCAGACTTAGGAGACATTTCTTAATCACCATGATACCAGGGCCCTCATGGATTAAGTAGATTTAGAGGACATTTCTGGTCTCTGACCTTGTAGTTAAAACAAAATTAATCACCTATAATCTTAGGTGAATATGGTACTGCACATAGGCATACAATCTAAGCATATGTAAGCACTGGAAAAACTTTACAATCCTCAGTTGGTCTGACAAATTATCTCTGAGCTTCTCCCTGTATCCAGTTACAGAAGCAAACTCTCTTCTTTCCCAATTCATATGCATCTCATTATCGGGTCATGAGAACATGCAGCCGGACCTGGTTCAGTCCAGGAACAGATCTATCATTCTGGGGTCTAAACATGGTGGTCATCTTCTCACAGCTCCACTAGGCAGTGCCCCAGTGGGGACTCTGTGTAGGGGCTCCCACCCCACATTTCCCTTTCACACTGCCCTAGTAGAGGTTCTCCATGAGAGCTCCACCCCTGCAGCACACCTCTGCCTGGACATCCAGGTATTTCCATACATCCTCTGAAATTGAGGCAGAGGTTCCCAAACCTCAATTCTTGACTTCTGTGCACCTGAGGGCCTAACAGCATGTGTAAGCTGCCAAGGTCTGAGGTTTGCACCCTCTGAAGCAATAGCCTGAGCTCTATGTTGGCCCCTTTTAGCCATGGCTGGGATGCAGGGCACCAAGTCCTGAGACTGCACAAAGCAACAAGACCCTGGTCCAGTCCACAAAAACATTTTTTTGCCTAGGCCTCCTGGCTTGTGATGGGAGGTGCTGCTGTGAAGACTTCTGACATACCCTGGAGAGATTTTCTCCATTGTCTTTGTGATTAACATTTGGCTTCTCATTTCTTATGCAAATTTCTGTAGCCAGCTTGAATTTCACTTCAAAAAATGGGTTTTTCTTTTCTATTGCATAATCAGGCTGCAGATTTTCCAAACTTTTGTGCTCTGCTTCCCTTTTAAATATAAGTGCTAATTCCAAATCATATTTTTGTGAATACATAAAACTGAATGCTTTTAACAGCACCCAGGTGACCTCTGAAATGCTTTGCTGCTTAGAAACTTCTTCTGCCAGATACCCTAAATCATCTCTCTCAAGTTCAAAGTTCCACAGATCTTTAGGGCAGGGGCAAAATGCCACCAGTCTCTTTGTGAAAACATAGCAAGAGTCACCTTTATTCCAGTTCCCAACAAGTTCATCATCTCCATCTGTGACCACTTCAGCCTGGATTTCATTGTCCATATCACTATCAGCATTTTGGTCAAAGCCATTCAATAAGTCTCTAGGAAGTTCCAAACTTTCTCACATTTTCCTGTCTTCTTCTGAGCCCTCCAAATTGTTCCAACCTCTGCCTGTTACCCAGTTCCAAAGTTGCTTCCACATTTTCAGGTATCCTAATAGCAGTACCCCACTCTACCTGTACCAATTTACTGTATTAGTCTATTTTCATACTGCTGTGAAGAAATATTCAAGATTGGATAATTTATAAAGAAAAAAGGTTTCATGGACTCACAGTTCCACATGGCTGGGGAGACCTCACAATTATGGTGGAAGGCAAAGGAGGAGCAAAGGCAAGTTTTACATGGTGGCAGGCAAGAGCACGTGTGCAGGGGAACTGCCCTTTATAAAACCATCAGATCTCATGAGACTTACTCACTATTATGAGAAGAGCATGGGAAAAAACCCACCTCCATGATTCAATTACCTACTACTGTGTCCCTCCTATGACATGTGGGGATTGTGGGAGCTACAATTCAAGATGAGATTTGGGTGGGGATGCAGCCAAACCTTATCAGTAGCATTACTGGATTGCAAATACAGTAGTAGGACAAGGGTTAGCACCAGCCACTTAGGGAGGCTGGGTTTGGGAGAGATTTGAAAATTTACCTCATAGGAAGAGAATAACGTGCAAGATTAGGCAGGAAGAGGGTGAAGGAGGGAGTAGAGGGAGACTTGCATGAGAGGCTGATATTCAAATACCTCCCAACAAGTTCCCAGCTTTTCCTATGGGGAAGACAGAACAGAGATAAACTAATTTCTTTGCAAACCAGGGAACTGTCCTGGCTTTGGCCATGGAAGGGCACAGTTGGGGTTCATCCTTCCCCTTGTTCAATAGCTAATGTAACCACTGATTATGTTTAGAGTCAGAATACAGTTAAATCCAATTACATTTCAAACTATAGTTCCATATTACTATTTTACTACCATGCTTGATGCTCAGGCAGTATTTCTTTTAGAGTTTTTCCTGAGCATTTGCCAGATTTCTTATGGATATTATCAATTCTATTGGAATTTCAGAGTAAACTTTTCTGAAAACTAAAAAAAATATAGAGAGAGTTTGACTTTAGATATTCTTATATTTTCTCTAAGATGGAAAACATGTATCTCAATTTTTCCAGAAAATAGTTGAAAGTAAATCCATTTGAATAAAGCCCACATTGGCCTATCTAAGGTGGAGGAGCTCATAGAAGGACAAAGATCGCTTGCCACATTTATCACTGACACTTTCTTTTTTTTTTTTTTTTTTTTTTTGAGATGGAGTCTTGCTCTGTTGCCCAGGCTGGAGTGCAGGGGTGCAATCTTGGCTCACTGCAAGCTCCGCCTCCCAGGTTCACACCGTTCTCCTGCCTCAGCCTCCCAAGTAGCTGTGACTACAGGCACCACCACCACGCCCAGCAAATTTTTTTTTTTGTATTTTTAGTAAAGACAGGGTTTCACCATATTAGCCAGGATGGTCTCGATCTCCTGACCTCATGATCCACCACCTCGGCCTCCCAAAGTGCTGGGATTACAGGTGTGAGCTACCGCGCCCGGCCTATCACCGACACTTTCAAAGTTTCTCAGATCCTCTGCACATGACTGAACTGGTTCACTTTGATTTCCCAAGTCAGTTTGCTCAAGGGAATGCTGGGCAGAGCAGCCTTTTGGCCAGCTTGTAAGTTTACACACAAATAAAAACAACACTCACTCTTTCCAAATAGTCTGAGGTTTTTTTTCTTTCCCTTGAGTCCTCTTTTCTCTTTCTCTTTTAATTCCTGTTTTGGTTCAATGACAACCATCTAATAACTCCATTATGCATGTCTGTTTTATTTTTGACAAATTATAAAGCATGAATTTAATTAAAGCCTTCTGGAATCTATGAGTAAGAGCAGTAATGTGGCAAACTAAACATTTCTATTAGTCTTCAGGGGGTGCCCTAACTCGTTTTAGTAATTATTTTGCAGTCATCCTTTGCTCCTATACAAATGCATACACATTGTTCAATCTACTTTCTGTCTAACTTTATATTTAAGCACATATCTGGAATACACAGCTGAACAGTAAAGAAAGTAGTTAATTAGCCGGGGTGGTGGCACACGCCTGGAGTCCCAGCTACCAGGGAGACTGAGGTGGGAGAATTGATTGAGCCCAGGAGGTCGAAGCTGCAGTGAGCTGTGATCACACTACTGCTCTCCAGCCTGGGTGACAGAGCAAGACCCTGTCTCAAAACAAAACAGATAAAAATAAAAAAAGAAAGTAGCTAAATTTCACAGCACCTAATGTAAGTAACATGTGTTATTTAAAAATATTCCAACATAGGCCAGGCGCGGTGGCTCAAGCCTGTAATCCCAGCACTTTGGGAGGCCGAGACGGGTGGATCATGAGGTCAGGAGATCGAGACCATCCTGGCTAACACGGTGAAACCCCGTCTCTACTAAAAAAATACAAAAAATCTAGCCAGGCAAGTTGGCGGGCACCTGTAGTCCCAGCTACTCGGGAGGCTGAGGCAGGAAAATGGCGTGAACCCAGGAGGCGGAGCTTGCAGTGAGCTGAGATCCGGCCACTGCACTCCAGCCTGGGTGACAGAGCGAGACTCCGTCTCAAAAAGAATAAATAAAAATAAAAATAAAAAAATATTCCAACTAATATTTTTTACAAATTCCAATTTTATTTCTAGCTGGACCTGAAATAGTACTCTTTCATTAAATGCATTGGATTGACATTTTGCTCTTATTGGCCTGCCTGAATTCAGGAATTAAGATGTATGATTTTTCATTTACACTAACCAAGTTGTCACCCCTGTGAAAATGACTATTACAGAGAAGACATTTTCTAAATATTGCCAAAGGTAAGTGAGTTATTTTGTAGATAATCTTGAGGTTAGGCTAAGACACTCTGATAATGTATAAAAAGAAAGCAACTGTAAAAGTATTTTCATAGGAAGTACATTTATGCCAAAGCTGAATGGAGGAAGGTCAGGGTCAGAGAACATTCTAACCACTGCATCATCACACGGCCCCGACTACAAATGGGGCTGTAGATGTCTAAATTCCAGAAATGAGCATCGCTGGCCAGTGGGCATAGGGGACACAGTGGTCAAAAGCAGAGCACCTGAAACCTGTTTGCCTGGATTCAAATATCAGCACTGGCCTTACCGGAGCCTCTCAGGTGAGGTACAAAAACTCCTTGTGCTCAGTTTCCTCATTTTTATTTTTAACCATAAAATAAGAGCAGAATGGGGGGAAGTTGGGGTGTTGGTGTCTTTTTGTGGGAGATGTCAGGGGTGTGCTCTTGACCTTGCCTTTCATTAGGAAAGGAAGTATCCCAGCACCTGATGAGCACAGGTATGTCTGCAAACTTCTCCCGTTTGGGGTAGGAGCTTTGGAAATAGTCAGGAAGCCGGCACAGAGGCTGCAACATCCCATCTGCTCACTGCAGCATCTGAATGTTCCTTTCTGAGGTTCCAGCTGTGGAATTGGCTCACCCTGATCCTTGGTGTGCAGCTGCTGGCAGAGCTGGTGTGCTGACGGGCCAGCATGCTGGGACCAACAGGCCAAGCTGGCGGCTGGGCTCTGGTCTAGCTCCCCAGACATCTAGTGCCTCCTCTTGAGATCTGTCAAGGGAAGGATAGTGGAGCAGTGTGGCTGCTATGGTGGAAGCAGCTCCTCCCTGGCCACTCGGTGCCTGAGCATGATGAACCTGTTGCTCCAGATGGCTTGTTTATGCTGTTCAACATATAAGATCATTGAGAGCTCATGCTTCTGTCTGGATCACTAGACACAATGCACCTGGATGACAAATCAATTTCCTCTCTGCTCTGTGAGGCTTCAAAGTCAAAAGCAAAGCACATTTTGGTGTGTAAGCTGAGGTGACATGGTAGGTTGATAAGGAAAATTTCCAGGATGGCCATTCTTAAAAGGCAAGCATCTGAGTTACTCTTTCATTGGCTCCCGTTTTCTATAAATGGAACCAGCCATATGGCTCCAGGGTCACTGGGCTTTGTGGATTTGGAAGAGGTGAGATGGCATTCATCCTACAGAGGTTTATTAGGCATAAACCATGGGCTAGACCCCGTGCTAGGAACTGTTGGGGACATGTATCATCCCCTTACATGAACTCACAGTTTCGTGAGGGGGATAGGCACAAAAAAAGCCTGCACACGTGGCAGATGGTGAGGGAGTATGGCGCCATCAGAGTTGTCCTCCGGCTGTCAGTTGTCAGCACCTGTGCAGATGGTGCCAGGTTCATCTTATTTAGGTTTTTGAATTATTTAAGCAGTTTTAGGATATTGATGTGCTCAAATTTTATCTCCCAAAGTAAGCTGGGTCCGGCTTCCATTATTGGGTGTTCAACCTCTACCAGTACCTGCTGGTTCTAGGATTAAACGATTTGGCCTAGTTTCAGCTGAGCTTTGTTTGTAAATGGGACAAGGGTGGATATGGGTGGTGGCTCCATGGTTTTATGTTTTGCTGCCTGACCAGGTAAGGAAAGAGGATGGATTACAGCAGCATAGTCACAAATGGCTTCCTAAATACAGGAGCAGCCCTCATCCATTTGGGTCAACTCATTTCATTTTTAAAGTACGAATATTCTTTTAAAGGGTGAAGCCCTATTCGTAATAGTAAGTCACTGCCAGTAAGTCATCATTAGCTCCTCTCAGAGAGTGCATACACAGACTTCGAGATTTCAAGATTTGAAGTAGAGGCATTGGGAGAGGAGATGGCCAGTAGTTCAGCAGTGAAATATATTGAAAATATATTCCAGATGGAGGAAGTCATAAAAAGCTGGAATAGAGATTCACCAAACCATTTACAACAGTAATGCTAGCTTTGTTCCCTCCTCTCTCACACAGCCAAGTTGGGTGATTTAGCCAATCCTGTCCTTCCCTTACCGCTCCCTAAAATTACACCAATGAATTTTAGGGAGCGGTAAGGGAAGGATAGGATTGGCTACATCACCCAAACACACATTCCAGGAAGAGTTGAGAAGGAAGAGAAAGGAGTGAGCATTAATCATTTCAATCTGATTAATCTGCATAAAGAAAAAGGAAGTATTGGATGACGGAAAAAGTTGGGATTTCAGCAAGTCAGTCTTTGTCAAACTATCTTTAACTTCCAAGTCACTGCAAATAAATACTTTTGTAAAACACAAAAAACCAAATTCCTAGGAAAAACAAAAGAAAATAAAGATACGCAAAATACAAGCCCAGATTTTTATTAATAGACTCAGCAGAATCTACTTGGTAATAAGTTCAACATAAAATTATGTTTCAGTAAATATAATCATCATAAACGTTACATTAGAAAAAAGGGAGAATTACAAAAATTATACACATGTATTGAAAGCATGCTTTTTTACGGGTAAGTAGTCTATATACTTGTAACTTTTGGTTGTGTCACCAGTGTAACTAGATACAATGTAATGAGTGAAAGATGATTCTCCATATGAAATGTGCGTATGCACCCTCTGAATAAACACCATGTACATTAATACATGAAGTCTTTAGAGTGACAAATAAGCTTGCTTCTTGTGTGTTAGTCTCTCCTGAATTAGATTACCAACAGTGCCATTTGTAAAAGACAAGGTTTCTGTTTCGCTCCATATTTTGTGTTAATAACATTAGCAGTAGAGAAAGCATGTCACAGAGGCATGTTGACCAAAATTTCAATTTAAAATGTTTAAATTTTAAAGGAATTTCAGTGAATTCAGGATATTTATTTTGAACTCTTTCCAAAATGAAGCAAGTGATACTCTACTGTATTTTCAAAATTAATCTTCAATCCTTCATCAGTAGCCAGTTCCAACAAATTTGTCCTGTAAAGTTAGAATTGAATTTAATTATCTTTTGATGAAAGAAATTATTCCTGATCTATGACTTTCTTCTGAGAAGTTCTTTCGATGAAAAATTAAATTCAGAGCTGGGCACAATGGCTTCTGCCTGTGGTACCAACGCTTTGGGAGGCCGAGGCAGGAGGATCACTTAAAGCCAGGAGTTCACGATCAGTCTGGACAGCATAGTGAGACTTCCTATCTCTACAAAAATAAAAAATTACGAGGGTGTGGTGGTGCAGGCCTATAGTCCCAGCTACTCAGAAGGCTAAGGCAGGAGGATTGCTTGAGCCCAAGAGTTCAAGGCTGCAGGGAGCTCTGATGGTGCCACTGTGTTTCAGCCTTCCAGCGTAAGGCACAGAGCAGGACTTTGTCTCAAAAAAATAATTCGAAGCATTATATCGAATGTGTAAAAAGTGTGATGATAACTTTTTACAGCTATGCAATATCAAGAGCATCACCTACATAGATTATCATTGAGGTTAGCTCATGCCCGTTCTGACAGTCTGTAGAAACTCTGCTCCTCCGCGCTTCCAACTTTCTCTTTTGCCCTCTATCCTAGCTGAAATTGAGAAACATGTTGCACTCCTTCCTTGAGTGGATGTGTTAATGAAATGGCTTCATTGTCTGGGGAATTACCCGTGGTTCTTTGTCTCACACGGAGAAAGAATTCAGGACGCAGACACACACGAGGAGTGGGTTTAGGGGTGGAAAGTTTAATATACAAAAAAGAAGAGAAAGAAAGCTTCCTCAGGCTGAGAAAGCGGGTCGTCCAAGATAGGGTCTACGGTTTGGGGCAGAAACAATCGATTTTGTACAGAGGCTTAAGGAGGCAGTGATTGATTTATATGGAGCCGAGGAGATTGGTTTGACCAGGTGTGCCCTTTACACAGCCCGAGAAAAGACTGACCCTTCCACCCTAATCTTTATTATGCAAATGTAGCTTCTACCTGGCGGTTGCCATGACACCTTTGCACGTGGTTTTACCTGGACAGTTCCATGACACTTGCACACATGGTGACAAGGAAAAGAGAGTGGAAAACGCCATATTGAATGTACCTGGATGCAGGTACAGCTGCCGGCATTGACATATGAAAGCTCCTGGTTTGTATATCTATGCTTGCCGCCTGAAAGGCCAGGCTGCTTTCTGTTAGAGAAGAAATGGTTTGGGAGCTGCTTTTTATTAAAGGAATATTCCACCAAGAACTCTTTTTTTTTTTTATACTTTAAGTTCTAGGGTACATGTGCACAACGTGCAGGTTTGTTACATATGTATACATGTCCCATGTTGGTGTGCTGCACCCATCAACTCATCAGCACCCATTGACTCGTCATTTACATCAGGTATAACTCCCAATGCCATCCCACCCCCCTCCCCCCGCCCACAATAGGCCCTGGTGTGTGATGTTCCCCTTCCCGTGTCCAAGTGATCTCATTGTTCAGTTCCCACCTATGAGTGAGAACATGTGGTGTTTGGTTTTCTGTTCTTGTGATAGTTTGCTGAGAATGATGGTTTCCAGCTGCATCCATGTCCCTACAAAGGACACGAACTCATCCTTTTTTTATGGCTGGATAGTATTCCATGGTGTATATATGCCACATTTTCTTAATCCAGTCTGTCACTGATGGACATTTGGGTTGATTCCAAGTCTTTGCTATTGTGAATAGTGCCGCAATAAACTTACGTGTGCATGTGTCTTTATAGCAGCATGATTTATAATCCTTTGGGTATATACCCAGTAATGGGATGGCTGGGTCATATGGTATTTCTAGTTCTAGATCCTTAAGGAATTGCCATACTGTTTTCCACAATGGTTGATCTAGTTTACAATCCCACCAACAGTGTAAAAGTGTTCCTATTTCTCCACATCCTCTCCAGCACCTGTTGTTTCCTGACTTTTTAATGATTGCCATTCTAACTAGTGTGAGATGGTATCTCATTGCGGTTTTGATTTGCATTTCTCTGATGGCCAGTGATGATGAGCATTTTTTCATGTGTCTGTTGGCTGTATGAATGTCTTCTTTTGAGAAGTGTCTGTTCATATCCTTTGCCCACTTTTTGATGGGGTTGTTTGTTTTTTTCTTGTAAATTTGTTTGAGTTCCTTGTAGGTCCACCAAGAACTCTTTTACTCTTTCTAACTGCCTAAAAATAATTTCTTAATAACTCCTGTATTATTAAGACAATTAAAAATAATACCAGACAAATGAACAAGTCTGATGGTCCAATTTGCATATTTAAAAAGTGGGATTGAACTTGTTTTTTATGTTGCAGGAGCTCTAAGCATTCATTCTGAAGTTCAGACATTCTCAATAGAACTTTGTTCTTTGAAATATCTCAACAGCTAATAATAATAGTTATTTGTGATCAGCTGTCATGGTTTCACACAATAAAAAGAATAATCTTGAATTTAACACATTTTACTATTTATACTATGTCACTTTAGTTGAATTGACTTGTTTTCACAGCAAGCATTTCTCCATGAAAGCAGTGGTGCATTATTTTACATTCTGGTACAACTGCTTAATCTGACAACTCCAGAATGTTTTCCTGTCATTGCAACTTCACCGTCAGAACACATGTCTACATAAAACCTAAAATCCAAACACTTTGCTGTAATTCTTTTCATGCAGTTCTTCCTACCTGTATACTATTCAGAACTCGTTGTGTTTGTTGGCAATAATGTTGCCATAAGGGATTTTCCACATCAACACAGTGTTTAAATTATAGTGAAAGAATTGCCATGTTAATAATATCTGTGCATTCATCAAGTTGCAATAAACAATGCTTTGCTAGTTTCACTTGTTCTGTAAGGTGGTTTTTCATAACAGCCAGTTCTTGAATCCTTCGAGCTACATGTCACTGGGAAGTGGTTCTTGAGCTATTTATTCTCTTTGCCTCAGATTCACTCAACATTTTAAACAAACATCTTTGATGCAGTTTTCCACTTAACATATATGTACGTGTGTGTATGTATATGTATCTTTTTGATCAGTGTTTCCAAGTATTACTTTGTAAGATGTGCTTGAGACACTCATGTCATATGTAAAATATTCAATGTTTCTTCTGTCAGCTTTTATACTACTCAATATTCCTTCTCTCTCTCTCTCTGTGTTTTTTGTTTGTTTTTTTGTTTTTTGAGAGACAGAGTCTCACTCTGTTGCTCAGGCTGGAGTACAGTGGTGCAATCTTGGCTCACTGAAACATCTGCCTCCCAGATTCAAGCGATTCTCCTGCCCCAACTTCCCAAGTAGCTGGGACTATAGGCGTGCACCACCGCGTCCAGCTAATTTTTGTATTTTTTAGTAGAGACGGGATTTCACTATATGTTGGCCAGGCTGGTCTCCAACTCCTGACCTCGAGTGATCTGCCTGCCTCAGAACAATCCTTCTCTTAAAGAGTTATTTCAGTTTTGGCTCTTAATTCCTTATGGTTAATTGTAAATGCCATTAGGCTTTGATGACTTCATTGTTTCACTAGCCAGGACGTCTCTGCAAATAACACACTGTGGTTTGAGCCTTTCACCAATCACAGCCACAAACCCAGTCTCAATATGGGAGAAATCACACTTCTGAGGAAAACTGAAGCTAATGTTTTTAGTCTTTACTTCTTCATATCGTTTATGTCATCATCATGAGCTTTACTGTTTCATGTCTACAACTGCATGCAGAAACCCTGTATCTTCTCTTGACAAAGTAGTCCAGAGAAGCTTGTTTACCAGTCAGTAAATCAGAGTTTCAAATAAATAATATGGATTTTACTTCCCTGTTTTAGCTTATAACAGTAAACCAGAAATTTTTTTAAATGACTTTGTGAAAATTATAATAATTATAATGAATAACGATTATAAAATAAAATAAATGTTTCCATTTTCTCAGCATTTTATAGTTGTAGGATACATTTGGCGAATATCACATGTTGTGTTGTGGTCCTGCTGTGCAGGAGGCTTACCCTGAGGGCTTGACACTAAACTTATTGATGCCCTGCTCCCTGAGAAACCCAGGGCCTGGACAGCCCAACAATGTCACCATGTCACATTGCTGCAGAGGTTTCTAAGTGCTTACCCTCTGTTTACATACTCATCATAGCCTGGAGTACTACCTCACTTCAGTAGCAATGCTGTCAGTCACTCTACTCTTCCATATGATAAAGCCAGGCCCCAGGGAGGGGGAATGGACAGGAGAGTTCATGGCCCTTGGTCTCCAGAAAATACAGGATGAAGATAACCTACCAGTAAAGCAGAGCACCCTAGGATCCCCAGGATTATGGCTCCAGAGATTTTCAGAAGAGGTTCAGAGTGGCTTCTTCCTCTGCCCACTCCACTTTTCCTCAACTGACCTAGGAAATACAAATTTCTATTAATTAGTTAGTTATATTGTCATATATATACATATTAGTTATATATATTATATATATATTAGTTATATTGGCTCTATTAGTATGAATTCTCACTATCCATCCTAATTATCGTACATTACACCCATTTTTCTAGCATTTGGGGTAACTATGCTGATTTGTAATTGTTAAATAGCTATCACATTCACTTTGCTATAAATTCGATTTGATTATAGCACTAAATTCTTTCATAGATATATACTCAGCCTTTGTTTTGTTGCTCATTTAGCATAATTATATCTTAAAAAATGAAAAAGGAAGTGTGAGTCCTGGTTCCTTTTCTCCCAGCTCCCTTTTGAAAGGGGTAAAGTTCCCTTATCCTCCACACAGGGCGTGTGGCAGGGGTATGGCTCGCTTCTTCGGGGCCCCAATGCTCAACCCCCTGGTGGGAGCAAACAGGCAGCTCTTGGGGAGCGTTTTTGGGGTCTGACTCCATGGCAGCCTCTAGGGTTGAGTGTTTACGGCTCCCGAAGCCCCAGTGGGCATGTGTTACAGTGTGCGCTTTCAGTTTTGCCTTCTGCGGGTGGCTTGTATTAATCATCTCAATTAGACCCTCTGTCTTATTGCAAAGACAGAGGGCTTTCTGTTTCCTGGGTTCTTGCCCCTAGTGTACCAGAAAAATCGGATCACATGTGTGCTTGGAGGATGGGTGGACAGTTTTATTGAATGTTCGAAGTTGCTCTCAGTGAGGTAGATGGGAAGCAAGAAGGGGGATGGAGTGGGAAGGTGGTCTTGCCCTGGAGTCAGGCCATCCAGTGGCCAGACTCTCCTCTGACTGCCCCTGACCAAATTCCATGTTGTCCTGCTGTCATGGCCTGCTGGTGCCTGTTGTCTATCAGTGTGCTCTTCTGCTCCTCTGCTTCTCTCAATGTCCAGCCACTTGTGACTGTGCCCGCTAGGGTCTCAGGGTTTTTATGGGCACAGGATGGGGCATGTGGCAGGCCAGAGCAGTCTTGGAAAATGAAACATTTAGGCACGAAAACAGGAGTGCCTGTCCTCACTTAGGTCCATGGGCAGACTCTAGGGTGAAGCTCCTGCCAGGGACCCCACCCTCTCCAGCACTTCCCTGCCCCACTCCTGTATCCCTTTGGCTCAGCTGCCTGGAGTAGAGATGGAGAAAACCAGATTAGATCAGCTTTATTCACCACCGATTTGCTATAGTCAAGAGAACAGGTTGGTTTTGTTTCTTTCACCTTCCTCTTAATTGATGTACAAATATCTTTTGCCTGGGAGCTAGAATGCTGTGTGTTGACCTTTTTATGTTTTGCCTACTACAGATTGGTAACTCTTTGACCAGCCCCGTCACCAATTCCAGCTGAAATACAAGGGAAGGAAAGGCCCCAGGAAAAGGGAGTGACAGATTCCAAAGACTAATTCACCCATTTCAAGATTTCTCCAGGCTTCAATCCTGTTCTGTCTTCAACTGTGTGTGAATAAGTAAAAGAAAATATCAAAGCACGTTTCCCTGAATGTGAGTTCTGCTCTGTTGTTCTGTCTGATATAAGGCAAAACTGAGTTTTTAAAATAATTTACAAATTTCAGTTGTATGTCTGTTTTGACCATAAGATTTGGTAAATGAGATCACAGCATACTTTATGCTTCTAGTAAAAAGATGGAAGACATGTATTCAGTTGTTCTTGCTAAGTCCTTAGCAGTAATTTGTCTGCCATTAATGCCAACACACCTGCCATAATGGAAATTAGGTAAAGGGGGAAATGCCATTATAATTCTGAAAGGTGATCTTGAATGTATCCAATAAATAGTTGCCAGTAGTCCCAGGAAATACTCCTCTCTGAAGGACACTGGATCTGAGAAAAGTGAATTGGGGTCTAGATATATTTCTATCTATTGAATAGATGTGTGACTTCACTTTGAACTAAAATAACTTAACCTCTCGAATGTTAGGGGCATTTGCAATTACATAAATAAATCATTAAATACACAAACAAACCGGCAAATTACATGTTGCTCATGTTTCTGTCCAGCTCTGTCATTCTGTAATTCAGCCACCAAAAGACCTTAGATGAAAAATGAGAGGTTAGGGTCAACCACAGTGTACAATAGTGTCATAAGTATATGGGTGAATATGTCTGATACTCTTAGGCGGTGTTTTAAAGGTAGCAATAGCATCTGCTGCCATTTCTTGTTTTAATACTTAATAAATAAAATAACAGTTTAATAGGGTTTGCCTTTAAAAACAGGGCAGTCTCAGAGTCTCTGAGTGTGGACGTGGTGAGAGGCTCAGCAGAGAGGAGCTCACACAGGCGACCCCTGACTCAATGTACCCACTGAACATCCCTCTCTTCCAGGGGTGGGGGTTGACTGCTACACACTTTTAAATTGTCTTCATTCTCATGAAATAATTGTTTAATTCATCCATAAAATGGACTGTTGGTTTGAAAAAAATAAGTAGTGCTATTGAAACACACAAAATTAATAAGGAACTTAAAAATTTGAAAATTAAAAATTTAAAGACCTTCATTAGATCAATGAACTGATGGTCTGGCTTCCTTCTCACCAAAATTCTAATGCAGAACATCAAGCTGTCTCTAGTATTTAAAACGTCAACATTTTGAAAGACAAAATATAGTGACAATTATTTCTAATTTGCTCTTCATTTATCAAGAGAGGGAGGAACTATCCACATCTATAACACATTATTCTTCTGATAAAATGTCTAAGAAAAAGCAGTCTGAAATTCTGTCATCGGGTTGTTTAGTAACAAAACATCACTTCCAAGTAGAAACCTGTTGCTTTTTGTGAAGCCAAAATTCAGTAATTCCAAATATTAAGACATAACAGCGGTTTTGTGTATTTTTAGGCCTAAACCTTAATTAAATTTCAATCTACACTTTAGTGCACATTCATTTCTGAGAACAAGAACAGTGAACAATTTCACATTTGTCAACAAATCATTCTTTTCTTACATAATTAAATTGAGTGACGTTTCTTTAATATTGGGAAAACAGTATTTTTCTTTACATAATACTTTATAAAGTATTTATAATTACTTTAAATATAATTTTAAAATAATTTCCTGGCCGGGTGTGGTGGCTCATGCCTACAATCCCAGCACTTTGGGAGGCTAATGTGGGAGGGTCGCTTGAACCCAGGAGTTCAAGACCAGCCTGGGCACCATATGGAGAACATATCAAGACAAAAAATTTAAAAATTAGCTGGCCATAGCGGTATGCACCTGTAGCCCCAGCTACAGGGAGACTGAGGTGGGAGGATCACCTGAGTCAAGGAAGGTCAAGGCTGTAGTGAACTCTGTGGCACTGGACTCTATCTTGGGCAACAGAACAAGACTCTGTCTTAAAAAAAAAATAAAAAAATTTTGGCTGGGCATAATGGCTCATGCCTGTAATCCCAGCACATAGGGAGGCCAAGGCAGGTGGATCACCTGAGGTCAGGAGTTCGAGACCAGCCTGGTCAACATGGTGAAACCCTGTATCTACTAAAAAATACAAAAATTAGCTGAGCATGGTGGCAGGTGCCTGTAATCCCAGCTACTCAGGAGGCTGAGGCAGAAGAATCGCTTGAATCCAGGAGGCAGAGGTTGCAGTGAGCCTAAATCATGCCATTGCACTCCAGCCTGGGCGACTTTTTTTTTTTTAAAAAAATAAAAATAACATCCTGTTCTTAAAAGATTTTAACTGAAAGTCACCTTTTTTCATATATCTTACAAAACTTATGATCAGGAGGGGTTCTGTAATTACATATTTCCATGAAGTGTTCACTAGTAAAACAAGATTGAGAAACTTTGTCATAGAGGATCTTGCAATGTAAAGAATAGATTTGTCAAGGTGGGCCTCCCCTTCTGCAGGAAGGATCAGAGCCCTGTGGCATCCTCTTTTTCCACTCTAGCCAAGTATCGGGTCCTTTCCAATGCAGAACTCCCTCCCTGCTACCCCCAAACATGTTCCAAGATATAAATACTATGACAGCCTTTAGAATGTGCCGAAAAAAGCAAAAAAGTAGACTTTTCCAAAGATGTCATTGCAAACGCATTTCACATAGAATTTGAAATTCTATGTGAATTTTCCCAAAAACAGTGTAGTGAATATATGGTAGTATAAGGAATGTGTATTAATTTCCTTTTATACAAGAGGGAATAAGACACAGAGAAGTAAGATTATGAGCCTGTGGTGACATAAATATTTAGAAACAATCTACAAGTCAGGTTGGAGAAAAAAAACTCTGTCCTTCATAACAAAATTATTAAAAAGTGTTTTAACTTATTTTACAGGTAACCATCCACATAAATGTTACCATACTTGAATGTTTCTTGGAACATGTTGCTGAGAAGTGTCTGTAACATACTATTGTAACTTTTTTTTATTTTATAACTTGTATCTTTATACCTTATATCTTTCATTCCAGTGCTGTAAGAAGTGACACATCTCAACCTCTAGGACATTGTTATTTGTAACTGAAAAAATAGTGCTGCTTATCAAATTATCTGGAATTAATTACAAAGGCAAATGGTCTTCTTCATAGCAAGAACTATCAGTTCCTTTAAAAATCTCTAAATTAAATGACAGAGTGCCAGGAATTCTCATTTGCTTATTTTATTGGTGTCCTTAAAGATATTTATTGCTAGATGAATAGTAGATAGTTAATGCTTTGTTTGAAATACCAGACCACTCTCAGACCAATCTTGAAATGCAAGATTATTACTATTACTTTTTAGTTTTAGAGAACTAGGATGACGTTGGGTACCACATATATTTTTAACATTTATTATATTTTTAATACAAAAAGCATAAAGTTGAATACCATATATGTTTTAAACATGTTATATTGTAATGTAAAATATATAGCCCTAAAATCTAGATAACTCCTAAAATTTTTTGAAATAAATACATATATGCATACTTTTCAAAAACATGGTGCATAAAGATAAAATGAAAACCACTTTCCATTGGAGAAGTCTAGAAACGATGATCCACCCAGAAGAAACAATGAAAAAAGCACCCCAAAGGCCAGATTATTTTCTTTTTATTATTATTATTTATACTCTAAGTTCTAGGGTACATGTGCACAATGTGCAGGTTTGTTACATATGTATACATGTGCCATGTTGGTGTGCTGCACCCATTAACTCATCATTTACATTAGGTATATCTCCTAATGCTATCCCTCCCCTCTTCCCCTACCCCACAACAGGTCCCGGTGTGTGATGTTCCCCTTCCTGTGTCCAAGTGTTCTCATTTTTCAATTCCTACCTATGAGTGAGAACATGCGGTGTCTGGTTTTTTGTCCTTGCGATAGTTTGCTGAGAATGATGGTTTCCAGCTTCATCCATGTCCCTGCAAAGGACATGAACTCATCCTTTTTTATGGCTGCATAGTATTCCATGGTGTATATGTGCCACATTTTCTTAATCCAGTCTGCCATTGATGGACATTTGGGTTGGTTACAAGTCTTTGCTATTGTGAACAGTGCTGCAATAAAGACTTAAATGTTAGACCTAAAACCATAAAAACCCTAGAAGAAAACCTAGGCAATATCATTTAGGACATAGGCATGGACAAGGACTTCATGTCTAAAACACCAAAAGCAATGGCAACAAAAGCCAGAATTCTCAAATGGGATCTAATTAAACTAAAGAGCTTCTGCACAGCAAAAGAAACTACCATCAGAGCGAACAGGCAACCTACAGAATGGGAGAAAATTTTTGCAGTCTACCCATCTGACAAAGGGCAAATATCCAGAATCTACAAAGAACTCAAACAAATTTACAAGAAAAAAAAAAACAACCCCATCAAAAAGTGGGCAAAGGATATGAACAGACACTTCTCAAAAGAATACATTTATGCAGCCAATAGACACATGAAAAAATGCTCATCATCACTGGCCATCAGAGAAATGCAAATCAAAACCACAATGAGATACCATCTCACACCAGTTAGAATGGCAATCATTAAAAAGTCAGGAAACAACAGGTGCTGGAGAGGATGTGGAGAAATAGGAACACTTTTACACTGTTGGTGGGACTGTAAACTAGTTCAACCATTGTGGAAGACAGTGTGGCGATTCCTCAAGGATCTCGAATTAAAAATACCATTTGACCCAGATTATTTTCTGAATACTATTTCCCACTAAAGAAACCAGAGCTCCTTGGAGAAACAGCTGGTTCCAAACCCAGCACAGAAAATGTACCAAAGGAGCTGATAATATCTTGTCATTCCAGAATGCAAGGAGGCTCTCAAAGACTTCCAGGGTCATGTCAAAAAAATCTCAGCACCCAAATTTCAGAGGCTTCTACTGGAATGATGGGAACATCAATAACAATTATAACAGCAGTGGATTAAAGTATATCAAATATGTTTAGATCTATGCGTTCATAACGGTGAATAATGAAACACCATTTACCTTTGGAGGATGTTAGGAAACTAACTTGTTTTTTTAAACTGATATTTTTTTTAATTCCCATTCAAATTGTTGGGTTAAACAGATAACAAGAGGGAGTTTCTCTTTATAGAAGTATTGCACAAATAAATTAAGAACTGAACAGTGATTAAAACATCACCTTTTGGCAACTTCTGATGAATTAAACTGGATCTGGGCAGTGATCATCAATGGCTGCTAACAGCACAAAGAGACAACCTGACATTTTGATCTACAAACATATGATCTGGTTTCTTCCTCAAAAAAACTGAAAAGGGAAGCCGAGGCCATGGCTCACACCTGTAATTCTAGCATTTTGGGAGGTTGAGGTGGGAGGATGGCTTGAGTTCCAGGCTGCAGTGAGCCATGATCACACGACTTCACTCCAGCCTGGGTGACAGAACAAGACTGTCTAAAAAATAATAATAAATAAATAAATAAATAAAGGTTAAAAAGATAAAGGAGAACGTATATGTTGAAAGACACTGATGAGAGATATAAACCAATAAGAATATATGGACCTTATTTGAATTTGGATTCTGACTCAAGCAAACAAACTTAAAACGTGACAAGACAGAGAATTATGAACTGACTGGATAATTCAATGACATCACGTGACTTTTTAAAAATTGTGATGAAGGTGTGGTGTTTTCTTTTTAAAGGATTCCTTACCTTTTGGGGATACATGTTGAGTTATTCACAGATGAAATGATTTGATATCTGAGATGTCTGTTGAAAAGGGCAGGGGAGGGAAAAGTGAGAAACAAGATAGGCTGTGAGTTGAAGCTGGGAGATAGATACATGGTGCTTTGTTATTACTCTCCTCTCTGCTTTGGCTATGCCTGCTTGAAATCTCATATACTAAAGGGCTTTATAAAAACAAAAAAAAATCCTTTTAAAAAGAGTAAAATTTCACTTTCACTCACCACTTCTAGTCTACCCAAGTAGTTGCGTCAATTTCTTTTCTTTTATACATTTTGAGAATCTTTTATTAATTTCATACCCACTTAGAATTTAGTATATTCACGGTGAGTTGAACCTTGTATCATTAGGTGTGACTAATGATGCTTTTTGCCTTAAAATCTATTTTATCTGCTCTTAATACAGCCATCCTAGTTTTATTTTTGTTAGTATTTACCTGATATATCTTTTTCCATCTTTTTATTGTTAACTTATATCTGTTGTCATAATTGAGGTGTACCTCTTTAAAATAACGTATAGTTGGACTGGATTATTTTACAAACTGATATATTCAGTGATTAACTGGTAAGTTTTGTCTTCTTACATTTATTAAAATTTCTGATACATTTGAACTTATGTCTGTCCTCTTAATTATAGTGTTTCATTTTGTTGCCTCTTTGCTCCTTTTTTCTCACCTTTTGAGTTGATATCTGTTATCTTCTTCTTACCAAGATAAGAGCTATTCACTAGTTTCTTCTCTTTGTCTTCTTACTACTTTTGGGGTTTATTCTGTTGGTTTTTATCCCCAACTTTTTGAGTTAGATGTTCAACACATTGCTTTTGAGTTTTTATTATTTTTTAATATAAGCATTCAAGGCTATAATTTTCTGTAAAATATAGCTTTAGAAGCATCCTATATAGTTTTTAAAATTTTAATATTTAAGTACCTTTCTTTAAATTGACACAGATTTAAAAGAAGCCCTAATGAGGTATAATTGCAATACAATAAGATGCATATATTTAAAGTATATAGGCTGGGTGCAGTGGTTCATGTCTGTACCAGCACTTTGGGAGGCTGCGGCAGATGGATCGCTTGAACTCAGGAATTCGAGACCAGCCTGGGCAACACAGTGAAACCCCATCTCTATAAAAAATGGCTTTTGTAATAAAAAAGTATATATTGTGATAAGTTCTGACACATAAATACACCCACGAGAACATCGCCACAATCAAGGTAACAAATGTGTGCATCACCCCTAAAAGTTTCCTAATGGATCTTTGTAATCCCTCTTCCCATCCCCACATGACCACTCAACTGTAGTGTAGATTCTATTAGTGTAGATTCACTCATACTTTCAAGATATATATATATAATTATTATTATTATTTATTTTTTTTTGAGACAGGGTCTCACTCCTGTCGCCCAGGCTGCAGTGGTGCAATCATGGCTCATTGCACCCTTGACCTCCCAGGTTCAGGCGATCCTCCCACCTCAGCCTCCTGAGTAGCTGAGACTACACGCATGCACCATCATGCCTGGGTAATTTTTTGTATTTTTAGTAGAGAAGGGGTTTCACCATGTTGCCCAGGCTGGTCTCGAACTCCTGGGCTCAAGCAATCTGCCTGCTTTGGCCTCTCAAAGTGCTGGGATTACAGGCGTGCGCCAGTGCACCCAGCCTAAGATTTTTGTATAAATAGAATGATTTATACATATGTGCTCTACCTTGCTGTATTGTTTCACTCGGCATAATTATTTTGGATTTCATACATGTTATTTGATACATTAATAGTTCATTCCTTTTTATTTCTGAATAGTTTTCAATTGTGTAGATAAATCATAATTTGTTCATTCACCCGATGATAGACATTTGAATTATTTCTAGCTTGGGGCTGTTACAAGTAAAGCTGCTATGAAGATTCATGTAGAAGTGTTTGAATGGACATATGCTTTTATTTCTTTTGGATAAATACCTAGAAGTGGAATGGGTGGTTAATAAGTATACCGTTAACATTTTAAGAAACTGCCAAACTGTAGTCCAAAGTGGCTGCACCATGGTACACTCCCACTGGCGGTGTGTGAGAGTTCTGCACGCACCCTGTGTTTGCCAGCACTCAGCATGGTCAGTCTTTTTAATCACAGACATTCTACTAGGTGCACAGTACTAGCTGCCTGGGGTTTCATTTGCATTTCTCCAGTGACTCATAATGCTGAGCATATTTTCATGTGCTTATTTGCCATCAATATGTCTTCTGCAATGAAATAACTGTTGAAATCTTCCACTCACCTTTCAATTCAGTTCTGCATTTTCTTATTGAGTTCTTAGAGTTCTTTATCTATTTTTGGTTCGTATTTTATCAGCTATGTGATCTGCAAATATTTTCTCCTAGTGTGCAGCATGTCTTAGCAGTGTCTTTTAAACAGGAGAAGTTCTCAATTGGATCCAATGTATTGATTTATCAGTGTCCTAGAAGGAGTACTTTTAAATTGAGATTTGTTTTATGGCTCTAAGATGTTCTATATTGGTAAATGTCTCATATGCACTTGAAAAGAATGAGTATTCTGCTATTGTTGGAGACGTGTTCTATAAATATCAATCAGATTCAGTTGGTTTGTAGAATTGCTCAAGTCTTCTATATCCTTACTGATTTTCAGTATACTTGTATTCATTGTTGAAAGAGGGGTGTTTTATTTTTAAGTTCTGGGGTACCTGTGCAGGATGTGCAGGTTTGTTACCTATGTAACATGTGTCATGGTGGTGTACTGCACCTATCAAACCATCACCTAGGTTTTAAGCCCAGAATGAATTAGCTATTTTTCTTTGTGCTCTCCCTCCCCCGATCCCACCCTGACAGGCCCCAGTGTGTGTTGTTCTCCTCCCTGTGTCCATGTGTTCTCATTGTTCAGTTCCTACTTGTAAGTGAGACCATGTGGTGTCTGGTTTTCTGTTCCTGTGTTAGTTTGCTGAGGATAATGGCTTCCAGCTCCATCCATATCCTTACAAAGGACATGATCTTGTTCTTTTTAATGGTGAAAAAGGGATATTTAAATATCCAACTATAATTATTAATTTACCTATTTCACCTTACAGTTCTATCAGTTTTTGCTTCAAATATTTTAAAGCTCTGTTATTGGGAACACCCATGGTTAGGACTGTTGTCCTCTTGACCAGCTAACACCTTTATCATTATGAAATGACCATCCTTTCTCCTAGCAATGTTCTTGAGTATGTAATCGACTTTGTCAGATATCAATATAGTCACTCTAGATTTATTTTGGTTAGAGTTAACTAGAACATCTTTTTCCATCCTTTTACCTTTACCTTATTTGTATAAAGGGTTTTTTTTCCCCCGCCTGTAGGCAGCATATATCTGGGCCTTCCTTTTGACAATCTTTGCCTTTTAATTATGGTATTTACACAATATTTAGTGACCATTAACCGATCTAGTTGAGTTTAAACCTGCCATCTTGCTATTTGCTCTATCTAATCGTTTCCTTCTTCTCTTTTTATGCCTTCTTTTGGATTCATAGAGTTTTGTTTTTTTTTTTAACAATTTCATTTCATCTCTATAAGTTTTTAAACTATAGCTCTTTGTGTTATTTAGGAGGTTGCTTTCGGGTTTAGAGTACACATCCTCAGCTCATTACAGTCTTTCTTAAGGTGACATTATACCATTTCACATATAGCATTAGAACCTTACAACAGCATCCTGCCATTTCTCTTCTACCTGGCTTTGTGTTATTTTTGTAATACATTTTATTTCTACATGTTATAAACTTCACAACACACTAATATTTTTGCTTTAAACATTTCTTGCTCTCAGCAGGCATACCTCCGGCAAGCATACCTTCTTTCTGTTCTCTTGCTAGAAATTTGTCTAAAATAAGAACAATAGGATCTGAGATCATAAGGTTTCATAATCTTTACTGTATGGTCTGTGCTCTGAAGCCTTTTCCCCATTGCTTCCTGATTGTTGTGAATTTGATGGATAAATCACCTTCAAATATAAGTGAATTGTTATTTTATAAAGAAAGCAGATAAAAATCCAAACAGTGATTGAAAAAGTGAATTTGAAATAATTCAGTAATGAAAAAGAGACCCAAACAGTAGACTGTTATCAATTAAATTAAGTAGACAGCTGGGGGAAATCCTTCATGGAAAGGGAAGGGGGTACTCTGCATTTATTTATTGTAGAACTAGCGGGCTGGCCAAAAGTTGCCTCTTTTTCCCTTTTAGGAACTGGTCTAAAATGTTCTCTCACTTAATGAGGCATTTCTCCTTTCGCAAAGCCAGATGTGGTAGAGGTATTTTATATTTTCTTTAGCCAGCAGTTTTAGATGTAGAAAAACCTCTCCAATCTTTAAAAAAATTTCTTCTTGAAATATGAACAGTAGTATGAATTCTAAAATATCATAATGCATTTTATTGTATTCAAATACACAGGATAAAACAGATACTGTGACAACAGGAAGAAGGGAGCAGGCTATACAGGAGAAATATAAGGAGAAATATATCGGCTCTATAGGAGAAATTCTGAACCCAGTTAATGCGCACGGAGGATTTTAATTTAATCCTTCCTTGTACACCAACGGAGCGTTTAACTCCCTCTCCCCAGCAACTTAACGTCTGCAGTACTCCATGTTAGGGTGCACTTTCTATTTCTATTCTAATTCTATTAATTAGAATTCTATTTCTAATTCTATTTCTGCTTCCTAATCAAGGGCACAATACAATTCTCCATTTCTCAAATCCCTCCCTCCTGGCATCTGGTTTTCTTGGCCCTCCACGTTCTCTGTTAAAATGAGTTCTCAAAGGCCTCAGCCTAGAGTTTCCTTAACTGAAGCTCGCTGAGGCGGGGCCTCGGGGTGCCCACTTCAGTCTCCCCAGTCATTTAGGACAATTTCCTAAGTCGAAGCTAGAGATGCGTGATGCGTTTGGTGACTTTTCCTGGGTTCGCGCTTAAGCAGAGCCACAGGTTGTGGGGGCGACCAGGCCTCTGGGGAAGAGCAGGTGCCGCGGAGCCCGCGCGCCAGCAGCCCTCGGCCAAGGCCACCTGTTCTCAGGGCCCCGGCACCTCCGTAGGGAGGCCGCGGGCAGGGGACGCGCGCGCAGTCGCGCAGGGGCCCCCAGGCGAGGGTGTGGGGGAAGCAGCGCAGAAGACGCGGACCTGGAGCGCGGTCACCGCGTTCCCGCAGCGACCTGAGTTACCTAAGCCCGCGGGACTGGGAGGCCGCCGCGCGTGGGCAGGGGCTCAGGTTGCGCCCGGGTGCCTGTCCCGGCCCCCGCCCCGGAACGGTTGCAGCCCTGCGGGGCTCGCCGCCCACGCCGCGCTGAGGACGCTGCCCGAGCCAGGCGCCCGCCCCCGCCCGCGGTCTCAGCCGCTCGCAGCGCGCCGCCCCCAGCAGCGCGTGGCTGCTGGCGAAGGCTGAGACCGCGCTCCCGCAGACCAGTTCCCAGCAGCAGCGCATCCTCCCTGCTCCGCGCCTTCGCTCCGGACCCGCGTCGTCGCAGCCCCGCGGTGATGAGCCCCGAGCCGGTCCCGCCGCCGCCGCCGCCCCAGTGTCCCGGCTGCGATCGCGCGGAGCCGATCGTCCAGCGCTTAGAGGAGGGCGACGAGGCCTTCCGCGCGGGCGAGTACGAGATGGCAGCAGAGCTCTTCCGCTCCATGCTAGCCGGGCTGGCGCAGCCGGACCGCGGCCTGTGCCTGAGGCTGGGGGACGCGCTGGCCCGCGCCGGCCGCCTTCCGGAGGCCCTGGGCGCGTTCCGCGGCGCCGCGCGACTCGGGGCGCTGCGGCCAGAGGAGCTGGAGGAGCTGGCGGGCGGCCTGGTGCGCGCCGTGGGCCTGCGCGAGCGGCCGCTGTCCGCGGAGAACCCGGGCGGCGAGCCCGAGGCGCCGGGCGAGGGAGGGCCGGCCCCGGCGCCCCGCGCGCCCCGCGACCTGCTCGGCTGCCCGCGCTGCCGGCGGTTGCTGCACAAGCCGGTGACGCTGCCCTGCGGGCTCACAGTCTGCAAGCGCTGCGTGGAGCCGGGGCCCGCGCGGCCGCAGGCGCGGCGCGTGAACGTGGTGCTGAGCGGCCTGCTGGAGAAGTGCTTCCCGGCCGAGTGCAGGCTGCGCAGGTTGGCGGGCCAGGCGCGTAGCCTGCAGCGCCAGCAGCAGCCCGAGGCCGCGCTGCTCAGGTGCGACCAGGCGCTGGATCTCGGTGAGTCCGGGGAGGGTACGCCTCCCCTGCACCTGTCGGGCCCAGCAGCGGGGTGGGGAGCTGACCGGTGGGCCAGACAGGTTTTGGGCTTTCGAATGCATTGTCCAGGCTTAGGGGTCACTTTGCTTCCTAACCATGGGAAGGTGAAAGGTGGGGGCGGACACACCCTGTAGCCAGGAGAGGCCACCTGCACCCCACTGGTTTTGTCTTTTCCAGGGTGCTGGTAAGTTTCCCGCGGCCCCCGGAGCAGCTCTGTAATGTTCTGTAATTGCCTTTTGGCACCTTCTGCGTTGTTGAGGAGTGGGGAGGATGACGAAATATTTTTGCTCATCCTGAGGGAAAATGCACATAACTGACACACTAGAGGCGCGGAACGGGGTGCCTTGTACTGGGGCAGGATTTGCTTTGGGTTTCAGCTAATATAGCCAGGAAGGAACCCCCTCCACTCTGCTGTCATCACGTCACGCGCTCCGGCTCTAGCCTGCTCTCTGTCTCAGAGGCCATCATTAGATGTCATGGCGTATTTAACTTACAAGATAGTTACACTGACTAGTGTGTGTAGTTTTTAATTATTCATTCAGTCATTCCCTGATTTATCTGAGGCCTAAGGCCAGCAACAGGCACTCTCCTGCCTTCACCCAACCACCACCTGTTAACATTACTTAACTGAAAGGAAGACCAAACTTCTGTCATCGTTTTGGCTTTTGACATATGAGTATGTGCTCTGTTGGCAGTTGTTTGGGGCAGTGTGAGGAGGACGGTTTGCTTTCTCGTTTCACCGGTTTTATAATAGGGTGATTTAAAGCACTAGCCGAGAAGACTTGTTGAATCTCTTGTTACTAAAAGAATCTTCTAGCATGCTACAGTCAGTGCGCATGTTATTTTAAACTTAGGATTAAGGTTTTCCCTTTTAGAAAGCACAAATTATAAAGTGACTAGCATCCAATTTTGTCTTGCAAAAAAAAAAATTAATAATTGAACAAGTGCTCAATATCTGTATCTAAATTGGGATGTTCTCTGCTGGAATAGAGCACTTAACTCAGCTTTTCTAACAAGTATTCTGTAGTTTTTGCAACCAACATATCCATACTTTAAGGCATGTTTTTTAGTTTTCTACTAATTTAGGTATTGTTGGTGTTAGAGCAGCACTACCCGATAGAACTGCTGTGTAAGCCACACATATTTGGAATTTTCTTGTAGTTACATTGAAAGGGTGAAAAAAGCAGGTGAAATTTATTTTAGCAATTTTTAACCCTATGCATTCGAAATATTATTTCAACATGCCTTCAATCTTAAAAAATAATTGAGATTTTACTTTTTAAAACTAAGCCTTTGAAATTCATTGTATATTTTGCATTTACTGCACTACTCAAATTCCAACACCAAATTTTCATTGGAAATACTTCATCTATATTTAGATGTTGGAGAAGATGTAGAAAAATGAAAACTGTGATATTTATATGCTGCTGAAGGGACTGCAAATTATACCCCTGAAAAATATTTGGTAGTATCTGCAGATGCTAAGCCTGTCGTTGGCCAAATAGTTTCAAAGAGGTATATGCATGTGTGTCCCCAAAAGAATGTGCAAGTAAGTACAAGAGTGTATGTCATTGTTAGAGACACCCCAAAGGTGCACACAACCCAAATGCCCAGTAAGAGCAGAAGGGGTGAATATATGATTATGTTTTCATAGCATACTATACAGAAGGAAAATAAATCAACTACAGTTACAAACTACAATGTGGACAAGTCTCGCAAACATAATGTTAAGTGGAAGAAGTCAGACTCAAGCATTTTTACTATATGATCCTATTTATCTGTAAGTCCAAACAGACAAAGTTACTGTAGGATGTTAGAAGTAAGGACAGTGTTTACCTTGGGTGGATGAAAGGGGAATAGTGATTGTGAGGAAGTATGAGAGGGATCTGTGGGATAGTGGATGTTCTGTTTCTTGATTTAGGGGATGGATACACAAGTGTGTTCACTTTGCAACAGTTCATTGCACTATATACTTATATTTTTAGCTTTTCTATGTGTATATTAGACCTAGTTTAAAGGTTTTTAAAATAGACTATTTCAGTAAATTCATATGAGAACTTATATAGAATGTATTCATTTTTCTATTCAAAGATTAGCTTAAAATTTTATGAAAACATTTAATTTCCAAATAAATTAGCCCTTTTAAAGAGGTTTTGATATAGTAAAAAAAAAAAAAAAAAAGTTCACAGATGTTTGGAATCAGAAATACCTGTGTTTAGATCCAAGCTCTGACTTTTTTTTTTTTTTTAGATGGAGTTTTGCTCTGTCACCAGGCTGGAGTGTAGTGGCACGGCTGTACAACCTCCACCTCCCTGGTTCAAGCAATTCTCCTGCCTCAGCCTCCCTAGCAGCTGGGATTACGGGCACGCAGCACCACACCCAGCTAATTTTTGTATTTTTAGTAAAGATGGGGTTTCACCATGTTGGCTATGATGGTCTCGATCTCCTGACCTTGTGATCTGCCCTCCTCAGCCTCCCAAAGTGCTGGGATATCAGGCGTGAGCCACCACGCCTGGCTTTTTCTTTTTCTTTGAGATAAGGTCTCGCTGTCACCCAGGCTGGACTGCAGTGATATGATCTCAGCTCACTGCAACCTCTGCCTCCTGGGGTCAAGAGTGATTCCCGTGCCTCAGCCTCTCAGGTAACTGGGATTACAGGCATGCACCACCATACATCGTGTTTTTTTTTGTGTGTTTTTAGTAGAGACGTGTTTCACTATGTTGTCCAGGCTGATCTCCAACTCCTGTCCTCAAGTGATCTGCCCACTTCAGCCTCCCAAAGTGCCAGGATTATAGGCATAAGCCACCACACCTGACTTCTGACACTTATTTATTATGTGACCTTAGCCAAGTGTGGTGGTCATTAGTGCTAGTCTATCTCTATACCTTCCCCAAACAAGGTAGGATTGCACTTCCTGGTCCACTTGTGATTAGGTGAAGCCATGTGACTACTTTTGGTCAGTAAGTTATGAGTAGAATTTAAAATAACTAGTACGTATGTAAGAGGTAAATAAATGTATGAAAATATAAAGCATTCAGAAGACAGTTGTCTATAAAAAAGAACCAAGTGAGTATTCTGGAAATTCAAAATATAATATCTGAAGTTGAGAATTAATTAGATTTGTTACAAACCAGATGGCACACATCAGAAGTTGGAATGAGAAAACTCAGAAGCAAGTCAACAGAAAATATCCAAACTGAATCACAGAAGAAGAATAAAAGAGAGTGTGAGAGTTATGTGAGACACAGACAGAAGTTCCAACATCTAGGAAATTCCTGGAAGAGGAGAGAGGGGAAAGGCAAGAGAAATATTTAAAGAAAAAAGTAATTGAGAATTTTCCAAATCTGATGAGAAACTTTAAATCACTGAATCAAAAAGTTCACTAAGCCCAACAGGGTGGACACAAGTGCACACACAAACATACATACAAAACCCATCCTAGTGCATTGTAGTCAAGTTCCTGAAAACCAAAGATAAAGAGAATCTAAATGCAGTTAGGGAAGACAGGACATTGTTCCTTCGAAGGAATCATAGAGTTCCTTCGAAGGAATCATAGAAGACTGACAGTTGACTTTTAGACAAAATTATTAAAGCTAGAAGATAATGGAATAACGTCTTTAAAGTACTGAAACAAAAAACAAAACCTAGCTGGAATTCATTACCCAGCTGAAAATATTTTTCACAAATGAAGACAAAATCAAGGTTCTTTAAACCAAAGAAGTAACTCAAGCTAAAGTATTTTATTGCCATCAGAATTACATTTCATGATATACTGAGGGGAAGTCTTCCGGCTAAAGGAAAAGTATCCATATGGATGCATGGAACTAATGCACAGAGTAAAGAGTGCTAGAAGGTGTAACAATGTAAGACAATATTGACTATTTCAATTAACAATAATAATGTCTTGTGGTATCTGTAACATACATAAAAGTGAAGGATATGGCAACAGTACAAAGCCAGAATGGGTAAATACAGTTAAATTGTTGTATGGTTTGTATACTGTTTTGGAGGTAGTAAAAGTACTAATTTAAAGTAGACTGCTAAATCAGGTTTGCATATTCTGCTCTCTTGAGTAACCACCAATAGGAAGGTAAAATTAAAAAGCTGTGGTGAAATAGTAAAGTAATACTTGATTAACCCGAAAGAAAATGGGAAGGAAGAATAGAGCAGCAGAGAATAAGTGGGATAGCTAGAAAAGAAATAGAAAAATGGGGATTTAATTTACATTAAATGTGAAGACCTGAATTTTCCATTTAAAAACTAAATGTTGGCAGACTGGATTAAGTGAATTGTAGTTACATGCTGTTCACACACGAGGTAAACTTTAGGTGTAAGAACACAAAGAATGTTAAAATTAGGATGGCAACAGAGACTGACAAAAAAAAAAAAAAGCCTGATATGGCAAAATGACTATGAGATAAAGTATTCTTTAAGGCAAGGAATATCAGAAGAAATAAAGACATTTATGATGAATGGGTCAATTCAACAGAAAAAAATAATGTATCATAATATTCCTAAATTTTTATGCACCTAACAACAAGTGTACACACACACATGCAGAGAGAACAAAAGGAGACAACAGTGAAAGGGGAAATCATTGGAGATTTTGAGCAAAACTTTTAGTAACTGATAAAGTAAGGATTGAAAAATAGGTAACGATGTAGGTACAACATACTTCAGCACTTTGATTTAATTAATATGTGTCTACAACTACTGCAAAAAAGCCATTTAGGCTCCCTTGACCATAGGCAGAGCATTGGAGTTGGCCTGTGGTTGCGTTTGCCAACTCCTGGATTAGGCCATGAAGTCATAATAAATATTAAAAGATTGAAATCAGACTGTGTATCTTCTTTAAACACTGTGGACTTAAACTAAAATTAAATAGCAGGTAAATAGAATATCTTCAAATATTTTGAAATTAAGCAATATATTTTTATATAATGATGGGTAAAATCAATCACAGTGTAAAGTAGAAAATTTTCTAATTTTCTAGTAATTATTAGAATTTCTAATAATTATTAGAAAATTTTCTTTTTTTTTCTTTTGAGATGGAGTCTCGCTCTGTCTCCTAGGCTGGAGTGCATTGGCGCAATCTCAGCTCACTGCAAGCTCTGCCTCCCAGGTTCACACCATTCTCTTTCCTCAGCCTCCCCAGTAGCTGGGACTACAGGTACTCACCACCATGCCTAGCTAATTTTTTGCATTTTTAGTAGAGATGGGGTTTCACTGTGTTAGCCAGGATGGTCTCGATCTCCTGACCTTGTGATCCACCTGCCTCGGCCTCCCAAAGTGCTGGGATTACATGTGTGAGCCACTGCGCCCGGCCAGAAAATTTTTCTAATTTACCTGAATGATAATGAAGATGCAAATATCAAACACTATGGGATGCAGTGCAACAGTGCTTAGAGGGAAACTTCCTGTTTTAAGTGCCCATACTACAAAAGAACAGCTAATAGTCAGTGATCTCTAGGCTTCAATTTCAAGATGCTAGAAAAAGAAAAGCAAATAGAATCCAAAGAGAGTACAGAGAAGGAAATAAAGGAGCCAAAATCAGTAACAAGACAGGAAAAATACAGCCCAATATTTCTTGTGAATATAGTTGCAAAAATCCTAAACAAAATATTAGCAAACTGAATCCATTGATATCCTTAAAGAATATCACATCACTATCAAGCAGGTTAAGTTTTGTTTAATCCTGGAAAATCAAGTAATGTAATTCACCATCTTTACAGAAAAAAAAATGATATGATGCGTGTTAGCATCTCTCAGGAAACTACGAATAAAGGGAACTTTCTTAATTTGTTAAAAGTCTACAAAAATGAGATAGCAGCTATCATAATTAATGATGAAATAATGTTTTCCCGTTGAATGAGAAGGTAACAATATTCTATTCTCACTGCAACTCAGCATTTCACTGGAGATTGTAGATAGCTATGTATTAAGATTGGAAAAATAAAAGATAAACAAAAAACTGTCATTATTTGTAGATGACCTGGCGTATGTAGAAACTCCAGAAGAATGTATGAACGGTTAGAAATTATAAATGATTTATCCAGATTGCTGCCTACAAGGTCAATATAGAGGTATCAAAGTTAACTATATACTTAGAAAAAAGCAAATAGGGAAACAATTTTTAAACAATTTATATAAACAGATTCCTTGGAATAAATCCTGAAATGTCTGAAAGATGTTTAATACCTCTACACTGAAAATTTCATTTCAATACACTGAAAACATGAAACATTTCTGAGAGAAATTAAAGCAGACTTAAATGGATGGATATATCATTTTTTTCATGGATTGCAAAACTCAGTATTGGCAAGACGTGAGTTCCCTGCTGATTGAGTGGTAAATTCAGTGCAATCTCAGAGAAAATCCTAGCCAATGTTTTTGGTGGAAATTGATGAATGGCCAAGACAACAATGAAGAAAAACAACCAAGCTGGAGGATTTACACCGGCAGATACCAATGCTTACTATAATGCTGCAGTCATTAGGACAGCATTGTATTGGCTTAAAAATAGACACATTGAAACTGACTCTTACATATACAGTTTCTTGATTTACTACAAAGATGCTAATGGAATTCAGTGGGGAAAAAAGAGTCAGTTGCTTTTCTATATGAAAAAAAAAACTTGAATACCTATCTCACATCATATAACAAAATTACAATTAAGTATCTAGGAGTCATAGGAGGCCGTTTTCAAGGACTTGGGGTAGGCAGTTGTTTCTTAAATAAGACAGAAAAAGCATAACCATAAAACTTCTGTTCCTCAGAGGCCCCCAAAAGAGTGAGAAGGGGATGAGTATACAGATATCTTACTGAGACCTCTAATGCAGAATAAATAATGTCTATGATTCAAAAAGAAAAAGCCGATCTGTCTAAACACAGTAAGTACTCACTTGACACCATTGATAGAAACAACTTTAGCTGAAACTACGTAATACACAAAGAATTAAACAGGTGCTTTATAAAACTAGATCTCCAACTGCGCAATTAACATCTAAAAGACTGCACAACATAATTAGTGCTCAAATGCAAATTAAAATGAAAATAAGTTAGTACACCCCCACCAGAGTAGCTGAAATGAGAAGAACTGGCAATAATTCATTTTTATTTGCAGCAATTGGAACTCTCAAAAATTACTGGTGGAAGCATAAGTTTATGTGACAACTTAAGAAATATGTTTGGTAGCACCTGCTAGAGCAAAACTTGTACAACCTCTGATGTGGCATTTGTACTTTTGAGTATATTCCTAGATAAAAATGAATGCCTATGTCCATCAAAATATGTGTACAGGAATATTTATTACAGCTTTATTTATATATGCCAGAAACATTTGGGGAGCAGTTCAATTGTTCATCACTAGGAGAATGAGAACTAAATCAATCCTGCAGTGTAATATTACACAGCAATTTTTAAATTTTATTGAAAGATTAATTTAAAAATATTACTGAGACATATAACAATATTAATGAATCTCACAGAATGATAATTTAGTGAGAAGTCAGATGCAAAAAAGTACATTCCATTTATGATTATCCATTTAGAGAAGTTAGAAAACTGGAAAAAGTAATCCAAAGTGACAGAGGTGAGAATGGTGGTTACCTTTAGCAGGGGCACACTAAGTGGGGTAGTGCACAAGGGAACCCACTTAGGCCCTGGGGATGATTGACGTGATGATGGCACAGGTACATATGTAAGAGTTCAAGAGACACACCTAAGATTTGTGGGCTTGACTCTGTAATTACAGTCTCCCATCAATTTGAATAAATAGGCTTTGAGGAGTATTGCCATTTATTCTTTCTTTTCACGGGGAACACTACCCAGTTTTTATTGCTTTATGTGTTTGTTTGTTTGTTTGAAACTGGGTCTCTCTCTGTCACCCAGGCTGGAGTGCAGTGGCACAGTCTTAGCTCACTGCAACCTCCACCTCTCAGGTTTAAGTGATTCTTGTGCCTCAGCCTCCCAAGTAGCTGGAATTACAGCCACGTGCCACCATGACTAACTAATTTTTTACTTTTAGTAGAGATGGGGTCTCGCTATGTTGGCCAGGCTGATCTCAAACTTGTGACCTCAAGTGATCTGCCCATCTCGGCCTCCCAAAGTGTTGGGATTACAGGCATGAGCCACCATGCCTGGCTCATTTAACTAGTTTAAAATAACATGTAATTCTCCATGTCTCACCACTGCACACATTTGACAGATTTTATAGCAGTAACCCTAGCTCCTGGTACAACAGTGGCTCTGGGTTACAATTGGAAGACAGCCTTTGTTGAACCCTAAACGCAGATGTGGTAGACATCTCTTCTTTTCCTCTCAAAGCCTGGGTCTTAGGCTGCCCTCTTATGACTTTTCCCCATAGAGGGGTTAATTGGTGAACCTACTGAAATTTTGCATCAATTCCTTGGGAAGTACATATGTACATTTTTCTTCCATATGTTTTGTCTACACAAAGACTTTAAATTTGCACTTCTTCTTCTACTTATTTTTGAGTGATCCTTGGAGAATTCCTTTAGTTTTGTTAAGCCTAAGGTTTAATCCTTAGAAAATGTGTAGGCATTTATTTTATGTGTTTTAAAAGACTAAATTGTGAAGTGCTGTCCTCACAAATGTATCACCAAATGGTGGAAGTCAACAAAGAAAGCAGTTTGATTCATTCAGTGTCTAGATGAGAAGTGTTTGTTTTTCGGCCTTTTGGCTAAGATCAAGTGTAGATGGGAGGTGTGAATTTTATGCAATTTGGACTTCAGTTAAAGCACCCTTTAGAATGTGAGTAGAAACTTAAATATAAAAAGAATGATTAAAAATAAATGTAAATGAAATGTATTTTTAACACTGGAAGCTTTATCAAGATTAATTAAGCTAACACAAAGATAGTATAAGCAGAGGAATAATGAACAAGATATTAGTAAAACAGAAAAAAATTGAGTTAGTTAACAGGTCAGACACTGGTGCATTACCAAGACCATTAAGGGACAAATATTTGACAAATGTATTGAAGAAAAAGCAAGACATAAATACCATCAGGAATAAAGAAGCGTAATTGCGAATATAAAAGGATATTTATAAAAGATTTTAAAACTTATATAAAAAGGACAATTTTAAGTAAAATATAAATTATCAAAATTTATCCACGAAGAAGTAAAAGGCTGATATGAGCCTATAAAAAAATGGTAACGCACCTCAGAGATTCTCTTCTGCTGAAAAGGTGCTAAGGTCAAGCAAGTCCTTACAGCTTTCAATGACTGATTTCCATCTTATTTCAGATCATAGAAAAATATGGGAAGATTTTCATCTCATTTAATAAGGTTAGTATAATCTTGACACCACAATCAGGTAAAGCTTGCACAAGAAAAAAAAAGTATAGGTTAGTCTTACATATGTATATAGATGTCAGAATCCTAATTAAATTTCTTAGTAGTTTGAGTCCAGCAGTGTAATAAGAGTTAAGACCAAGAAGAGCTTATATTAGGGCCATAAGGATAATTCAGTACTAGACAAATCTTTCAGAGTAATTCACCACAACAGGTTGAAGGAGATAGACTATATGTAATCTCTCAGATGCTGAAAGCAGTCTATAAAATTAACACCTACTTCTTATAAAGTCCTTACAGAAAACTAGGAATAGGAGAGAAATCACCTAACTGGATAAATATTTTCTCTCAGAAACTTACAACAAACATATTTTATGTTAAAACATTAGACACGTTTTAAATTCAAGAATAAGAGAAAACGCTGTCACTATTATTGCAATATGAGAGTATGAGGAAATAGGAGGTACAATGTATAAACACTAGAATGAAAAAGAGCGAATTGCGCATGACATTCTTGTTGAAAACATTCAAGAGAATCCATTGGCAGAAGGGACTAATAAGAAACTTTAGCCAAGTGGAAACAGGATACGAGATCTCCATTCTCACACAGATTTGCAGCAGATATAACCCAAGCCTAAAAAACTATACTTCTAGGAGCACATTTTTTTTTGTAGATTTCCAAAAATCTCCAAAGGAGAATTGTATATTTCAAAATGCATTTAACTGTGCGTATGAGGCACTTTCACCAATCTTTTAGTTGGAAATAATCTAATGACATGCTAAAAAGGCAGATATCGTGAGGAGAATCTAATAGAATTCTATAATGTCTTCTCAGCAATTAAAATGCTCAATTTAAAATCATATGAGTTGATGCCAGCATTTCAGAGTTACTATGCGCATTTTCAAAGATGAAATACATAAAATCTCATGTTCGATCATAATTAACAGATGAATATTTTCAGTTGTTTTGATGATAGGAAACACTAACTTGGAAACTGAATTAAGAAAAATGTTATTCCCCAAACCAGAATTCCATTCTTTCATTAGTTTATCTGTATTCCAAAAAAGTACTTAAATTATTATCCTTACCGTATTTTAAATTGCATCAATAAGAAATCTGTGAAAATTTGTTTTCCTTCTTGTTAAATAAGTATCTATATAATATCTTTCCATTTGCCTCTTTGCCTGCAAAGCCTAAAATATTTACTATCTGGCCTGTTACAGAAAACAAGTTTCTGCCACCTGCTCTAGCCAGTTATCCATACCCAGCAATGTCTCTTTTAATAATTCAAATTGTATTCTTTAACTCTTGCTGTTTCTTTCCACTTCTACTTTTTTCTTGTTATACGTTCTCTATGTGACGTATATGTGGTGATGACACGTTTATAAGTAGTTACTTTTCACCATGTCTTGGTGTAATATCTTGATGCGTCAGTTCTTTGGTGCAGGCTTGCTCAGTTACCTACATCAACTAAAAGGAGGCTAGTAGCATTTGGAAAGGACCAAGGGGGTAGTTTGAAAAGAATCAAGGTTGAGATTTTGGAGGAAACTGAAAACGTACATTAGGTAGAGGGATGAGAACACATCTTAGGAACTCAGAAAATGTGTGGTTGAACTAAAATGCAGAGCTGTAACCCTCCTACAAGGATCGTAGGTGGGTGTAGGTAGAGTGAGCCAGGCCCCACAGTAAGGAAGAAGGCTGTGATGGTTCTCCCTTTCTGAGGTCTGGCTTCCTGCCTTTGCCATGGGACTCTGCCAAGTCAATACTTCGTAGACTGCAGGTCAGTTCAAAGAGAGAGCCAGTTTTGGCTTCTGTGTAGCTGGACTTAAGTCTGTGGCAGCGTGTGAGTCATTATCAGGACCTCTGCTGTTGAGGAATGCAGAGAAAGGAGTTTTGTTTTTTTTTTTTTCTTCCCTTAAGAGAATGTACTCTAGGTACAATTATGGGGACAAATCAGCATCTACTAAGTTGTGTAGAAAAACAAATTATGGGCCAGGCACGGTGGCTCACGCCTGTCATCCCAGCACTTTGGGAGACTGAGGCGGGTGGATCACCTGAGGTCAGGAGTTTGAGACCAGCCTGGCCAACATGGTGAAACCCTATCTCTACTAAAAATACAAAAATTAGCCGAGCATGGTGGCACATACCTGTAATCCCAGCTACTGGGGAGGCTGAGGTGGGAGAACTGCTTGAACCCAGGAGGCAGAGGTTGCAGTGAGCCGAGATCACGCCATTGCACTTCAGCCTGGGCGACAGAGCGAGACTCGATGTCTGAAAAAAAAAATGTTTTACTTTTCTGTTTCTTAAACATGAATTTCCTTGCATACTTTCATAAAAAATTATTTTAAATCTCTTCTAAAAATACCTAGCTATAGCAGTAAGAGGATTCAGCAGTTGCAGAATTTATTATTGGAGATGATGTAGCTTGTGTGTGTGTGTAGGAATTCTCAGTGGCAGTCTGTTTTTCTTGGTGCTTTTTCAAGTCTTGTTAATCTTCTTCCTGTTTTCCTGAGAGGAGCTGTCAAAAATATACTTACTAAATAACTAAACTCTGTGATTGGAGGGAGGAATTCTTTCTTATTTTGTCTTTATACTTTATACATATGTATATATGCACTTTAATATATGTAATGACATTAAGATTACTTGTTTTTAAATGCGGTCATTTTTATTGATTTGTATTCCTCCTGTCTTTCAGCTCCTGATGATAATTCATTATTGCTGCTGCGGGCAGAGTTGTATTTGATCGTGAAGAACTATGAGCAAGCTCTCCAGGATGCCAGTGCAGTTTGTCAGAATGAACCTCTCTTGATTAAGGTATTTGTATTTGTTAGCTTTGGAGATAATCAATGTGAAGTTTATATGATTTTCTTAAAAATAAAAGTAAGATTATTGTGATCAGGTACCTGTAGACAAAGTATGGTTCCCTCAAATTACTGTAGCCTACATTTAGCAATCCTCACCTCGTACTAAAGCAACCTGATTTAAAAGACTACATCTCCAACTGAATTTAGCTGAGAAACACTAATTTTGATTACACTTAATAGATATTTAGCTGAATAATATGCTGGCTGCATTGAAAAAATATATAAATAAAATCAAATTTTATAAAGTTGTAAGTGAAGAAAAAAATATTTTAAATTGCAACATAAGTAGGAAGATCACATAATGATCCTGGTTAGCTGTTGGATTCTAATATACATATGAACAAATCAATGCTATTGGTGAAAGAGTTAACATTTTGTGTACATTTTATACTACTTTAATCTCTGTGTTTTGATTGGAAAGGTTTAATATTTCTCTCATGACAAAAAACGAACTTTGCTGATCTAATAATGAAAGCTTAAGTAGTACTTAAAGAAGTTTAAGAAGCCAAAGAATAAAAGCTTTTTCATGAATCTTTGAATGTTAAAGTTTTGAAGAACTTGTGATGAAATTACCAGCTATTGCATGCCCTATTAGTCAGTGAATAATTAAAAATATTTATTCTGCTCTATTACTTTATATCATCTTTGTTTTAGAAACATTAAAGAGACATTAAGCCAGGTTAGTAGACAGGCTCTGGGAAGCCTGCCCTTTTCCCTCCCACCTTTTTTTTTTTTTCTGAGGTGGAGTCTCGCTCTGTCACCTAGGCTAGGCAATTCTCCTGCCTCAGCCTCCCGCGTAGCTGGGACTACAGGCACCTGCCACCACACCCAGCTAATTTTTTGTATTTTTTGGTAGAGACAGAGTTTCACTGTGTTAGCCAGGATGGTCTCGATCTCCTGACCTCGTGATCTGCCCGCCTTGGCCTCCCAAAGTGCTGGGATTACAGGCATGAGCCACTGTGCCCGGCCTCCCTCCCATCTTTTAAAACAAATATTTTCAGGTTAGCCTGAGTGTCAAGTTCAACCTAGGAATAAGCCCAAGGATGGAAGCAGATGTTTGTTGGACTAAGCTCAGAAATCTATTCTGTTGCTTATTTGCTTCCCTAAAAAAGAAGTTTAGACTCCAATTTCGAATGCCTTTTCTCCTGTGCCTTCATCCATTCTTCTTTAAAATTATGTTTTCAATTGACAAACAAAAATTTGTATAATTTATCAGGTACAGTATGTTGATTTGAAACATGTATACACTGAGAAATGGCAAATTCAAGTTAATTAACATATGCATTACCTCACATACCATTTTTGTGGTGAGAACACTTAAAATCTATTCTCTTAGCAGTTTTCAAGAATGCAATACATTGTTATTGACCATAGTCAACATATGGTATTGTAATAGATCTCTTGAACTTATTTCTCCTGTTTGACTGAAATTCTGTATCTTTTGACCGACATCTCCTCAATTCCTCTCCCCTGCCACTCTTCTTCTGAGTTAATTTCTATCAGTAATGATCAAGCCTTAGATATTATGAATTATAACTATTATTTCTGACAGCAGCCCTGCATTGCCTTGTGACGCTAGATTCCTCTCCATAGTATTATTGTTTGAGCTAAAAACTTGACAGTGTGTCTCTGACGAAAGATAGACTTAATTCCTACAGAGGTACGTGGCTAATTGTAACTTTTCAAGGGAGGCAGCAAATGAATATTTAGTGTATGAGGTGGTATGAGATGATGGCCATGTCTGCAGGGTCTGTTGCAAACCTGTGGACCTCGGTTCTTGACAGATGCCCAGTGAAGAGAAGCTTCAGCCAAAACATAGTTTAATAAGTAAGTTGAAGATAGTAAAAGATATATTCTAAGTTTATTATTATAAGTAAGGACTGGGGAAGAAGTGCTACTGGAAGGTAAGGCAAGGGGGTGGGCAGTAAGTTCCACTGAGGAAAGGACTAAGGTGGCTGAGTGTGATCAAGCTGAGATGGAAGCTGGGTGAGAACCAAGCACTTTGAGAAGCACTTCTAGACTCTCGGAGGACTTGGGTTACAGCAGTGTGTCTTATTCAAGCAAAACTGCCCTTTCAAGCATCCAGTCACGGCTAATATTCATCATGGCTAATGATTCAAAGCTTTTGGAGCAACTGGAGATAAGCCATTGCCAGCAAAATATTTGCCCATTTGCAGAAATAGATACAGGCACATGATCAGTTTGATCTTACCCACACAGCAAACCTGTAAGACTTAAAATTACTTAAAAGCCAGTTAATTTATTCAGTTAATAAATATTTATGGACACACTGTGGTATCAGAACCGCAAATCTTGATTGAGATTCTGAGCACATGTATGAAACACTTGAAACTTTACGTGGAGTTCTTTGTGCCTAGAAGACAATATTATTTTCTCAGAACTTTTGATAATCGAAGCAAATTTAGACACTACTGAAATATGAAAGTTGGGGACTTTCATAAGGCCTGAAAGGGGCCCTAGCAACTTTATATTCTTACTTTTGTACTTTTCCTGACCAGTGCAGTGGCTCACACCTGTAATCCCAGCACTTTGGGAGACTGAGGCGGAAAGATCACTTGAGGTCAGGAGTTCAAGACCAGCCTGGCCAACATGGTGACACCCCACCTCTACTAAAAATACACACACACACACACACAAACGAAATAGCCAGGAAAAAATTAGCCAGGCATGATGGTGCACACCTGCAATCCCAGCTACTCTGGAGGCTGAGGCAGGAGAATCACTTGAACCTGCGAGGTGGAGGTTGAAGTGAGCCGAGATGGCGCCACTGCACTCCAGCCTGGGCGAGAGAGACTCCATCTCAAAAAATAATAATAACAACAATTTTGTACTTTTCCTTAAACAACTTTTCAAATGATGTAAGATTCAGGCTCCACCAAAGTGGAATGTTTTGTGATTCTGCTTTTGTGAAAGGAGCATAAGAACATGAGTCAAACTTCACATTTATTGTCAATGTAAAGTCCCACAGATGAATCACTGATTGTCTGAAGTGTATTTGAGACCTCAGGGAGCTCAGGGATGAAACTGCTGATTTGTTGTGTAAAATACTCATGTCTTTCGAAATGGCTGCTCTTCCAGAGAGCTGCAAGGTAAGCGACGTGGTCAATAGACAGTTAGCAAACATGAGGAGACATGCTGGTGCTGGAGCTGGAACCTGGGCACCATCAGAAGAGTCATGGTATTTAAAACAGTGGAGAGACAAGTGCAGTAAGATGGGACCTGAAAATAGACCTTCACATTTACCCGTTAGTGGCTACCAGTGTTCTGGAGAAATTTTAGTACAGAAATGATAAAAATGACAGTAACAGGGGTAGTGGTTTACTCCTGGTAACAGTGAAGGAGTGAAGTAGTCATGTGCATCCAGAGGGGAAAACAGTTATAAAAACTGGATGAAAAAAATAAAGACACTATAAAGCCTCCAAAAACAGAAGCTGGAGGAGAGTTTCTAAAAAACCTGCACATGAAAGGGATGAGAATTGTGTGTGGGTTTTTTGTTGGTTTGTTTTTGGTTTTGTTTTTTTGGTCCCTGAGTTCTCTCTATCTCCACAGCTACAGCTGCAAAAAAACAGTACTGGGACAAGCACTCAGCATCACCATCTAAAAGGACCAGGAGTTCAGAGTTTTAAGAGAACAGCTGAAAATTAGGGGGAAATCCCTAAAAGCAGAGAAATCCCAGAGTGGATGATTCCCAACACTGGCCAAATCTTGGCTTATTTCCAAATTTCATACACATTGGGGAGAACCACAAGGCTTAAAAAGGAGCTGTGGAGGTTGGGTGCGGTGGCTCACGCTTATAATCCCAGTAGTTGGGAGGCTAAGGTGGACAGATCACAAGGTCAGGAGTTAGAGACTAGCCTGGCCAATATGGTAAAAGCCCATCTTTACTAAAAAAAATTAAAAAAAAATTAAAAAATTAAAAAAATTAGCCATGCATGGTGGCATGCACTTGTAGTACCAGCTACTCAGGAGGCTGAGGCAGGAGAATCCCTTGAACCTGAGAGGTGGGGGTTGCAGTGAGCCAAGATTGTACCACTGCACTCCAGCCTGGATGAGAGAACAAGACTCTCACAAAAAAAAAAAAAAAAAAAAAAAAGAACAGTCAATTAAAATTGTCTCTGAGAGGGCCCAGATATTATATTTTCCACAAAGAGTCTTTGAAGGAGCTATTATGAATAAGTTCAAAGAGTTAAATTGCAAAGGATTGAAGGAAAATATGGTACCTTTGACTCAAGAGCAATCTCAGCAGAGAGATGGAAACTGTAAAAAATGGAAATTCTGGCTGGGTGTCATGGTTCATGCATCTATGCCCAATGCTTTGGGAGGCTGAGGCAGGAGGATCACTTGAGGCCAGGAAGTCAAGACCAGCCTGGGAAACGTCGCAAGACCCCATCTCTACAAAAAATTAAAAAATTAGCCAGGCTGGGTGGCATGTGCCTGTAGTCTGAGCTACTCAGGAGGCTGAGGCAGATTGTTTTAACCCAGGAGTTAAAGGTCACAGTGAGATGTGATCATGCCACTGCATTCCAGCCTGGGCAACAGAGTGAGACCTGTCTCTAAAAAAGAAAAAAGAAAAAGAAATTCTAGAAATAAAAATTATCAATGCTGAAATTTAAAATTTCTAGGTAGGCTTAATAACACATTATACATGGCAAAATAATCAGTAAAATTGAAGATAGATCTATAGAAACTTTATTCAATGCAAAGAACAGAAAGAATAAAGATTAAAGAAAAATGAAAAGAATCTTGGAAACTTGTGGGACAGTATGAAGTGGTACAATATATGTGCAATTGGAATCCCAGAAGAAGACAGAAAATGGCAAGAAAAAAAAGAAGAAATAATGGGTAAAAAGTTTCCAAATTTAGTGGGAAACATTAATTTTAGACCCAAGAAGGTTAATTCAAGTTATAAGCAATGATAAACTCAAATCATAATCAAATGGCTAGGCTGTAAGCCAAAGATAAAAGGAAAGTCTTGGAAGCAGTAAGAAAAATGACATGAAATGAGAATGAGAAAAATGACATACAGGGAGATAATATGTATAGTTGTCATCTCATCTGAAACTGTGGAAGCTGGTTGACATTGGAACAACATATTCCAAGTGCTAAGAGAAAGTCTGTCAACTATATGTAAACCAGTAAAAAAAAGAAACAAAAATAGTATTTTTACAGATTTGAGAAAATATTGTATTCATAAGATGAAAAGAAAATGCCATGGGAAATGACTGATCCATATTGTATTTTGTTTACTTTTATTGTGGCACTTAGTATACTATGATTTGTATTGTAATTGTTTTTAGTCATGTCTGTCTTAGCTCATGAGACTGTAAACTCCTGGAAGGCAGGAAGATGGTAGTGACCTGTAATTGCTGAATGAATTTAAAGTGGATAGCCAGTTTTCTCTCAGCACATCCCTTAGAACTCCTTTGTGCAGTATATTTCAGGTATGGTAGCTCCTGTGTTCTGACTGTAGATTGTATTTATGAGCTATTGAAGTTTGCTAAGTTTCCAGGGTGGAGAGAGCCAGTAGCCATAGAGTCATCCTCGGTGGGTTTTGTTTATTCCAAGTAATGTGAAATTAAAACAAATTGTTTTAATAAATTTGTTCAGGAAAGTTTGTATTCAAGTATGTAATCATGCTGGGTTTTAAAAATGTATACTTTGTCTTCGGTGAATCTAGGGACATCAAGTAAAAGCTCAGGCTCTTTCTGGATTGGGAAGAAGTAAGGAAGTGTTAAAGGAGTTTCTCTACTGCCTTGCTCTAAATCCTGAGTGTAACTCTATGAAGAAAGAAGCACAGAAGGTAAGAGTTCTGTTAAAGGACTTTCTCCTTCAGGTCTTATTTATAGCCTTCATGTCCCTGCTGAGTAACCCTTGCCTTGTGAGATAAACAAGAAATATAACTCTGAATGTGCGTGATGATGTGATAAAAAGCCCACGGCAGTAATTATAAGGTTCATGCATTGGATAAGTTCTAGGGAAACATTATATTGTGTCCCTGGGTAAAGCAGAGTGTCTCCTGAGACAGCGTAAACATGCCTCGATTCTGTTGACATAAAGACACATGTGAGGCAAGGCAAGGTTATTATAGTTTGTGTAGAAGCTTTATAAAAGACATTATGATATATGTAAAATGTATCAATTTGGCTCTATAGGGTGACCTGTGATTTTCAGCAAAGCTTCACCAGCCTAATGCAGAAATATCTGCTCGTTTACCCATCATCCAGTCACACTGAAGGTGGAAATCTGTCCTGTTAAAAATCTTATACAATGGTTACCTGATAGTTACTTAGCACTTCCAATGACCAGGAGTTTTTATATTTTTATGTTTGTGCTTCCCTGTTATAACGCTGTTTATTGTCAACTTCTACCATGTATTTACTCTGTAATTTTTACTTACCTGTCTAGTTCTATTTTCTGGAGCAACAGAAAATGAATCAGTTCTTCCTTGTGCAATTCAAACCACATAAGATGTTTGAGAACAGCTATTATCTTTGCCTTAATGTCACCTTGTGGGCCAAATATTCTTTTCTCACAGAGTGGCGTTTCTAAGATTTCCTCTTCTGGATGCATTCTAATGTACCCTGTATTTTAGCATCTACATTTGACAGCCACGGTTGGTGAAATTTTACCTTCACTTGTGTTCACGTTAGGGGCATGTTTATTTTTAAGTACCTAACTCATCTTTTTTTAAAATAGGAACTTTATAGCGATGTTGTTTTTTATCTTCTCTTGTGCAGTTGAATGGTGTTAGTCCTGTTCAGTTGTCCTGACAGTTGTTCAATTGACCAGTGTCACTCATTGGTTTTTGGCCATCATTTCAACTTATCTAAATAATATTGCATCTTCAGCCTGCTGTTCAGCTATCCCTGCCTGCTTTGTCCTATATGGAAACTTCCTAAGAATCTTAAAACATACCTCAACTGATTCTCATAACACTTTTCTGAGAAAGTCAGCCCAAGGTCAAAGAGACGAAGTACATTCACCAAGATTCCTGGACCAGGGTTTAGGTCTTGTGGGTTGTTGTCTACCTGGAGCTTTTTCAGACATGGTGTTTTCCCCTGGGCATTCTATGGCTGATAGATATCTTGTATCACAGAAGGTACCAAAAACAATGTTAGCCTGTTCACATGAAATGTGTCTCCATCTCCAGCAGCTCTGCTGAGGCTACTCAGAGCTGGGACTGAGGACATGGATGACCCTGCTGAGGGTGATGGTGTGCATTGCTACAGGGCCATGGATTCTGGTGCATCCACCTTGAACCACGAGGAACAGTGGAGAGTGGGAGGAGTCTTCGTTTAGGTTTCAGTCACTCCTTTCTGCTTTCCTCAAACCTTGGAGGCAGCTGAAGCCATGAGGACCACAGGACCATTTGAGTGTCTGCTAGAATTGGGTGTCAGCTACAATGCCTAACTGGCCATTGCTGTCCACCCTTCCCCTGCCCCCACCAATGCCACTCCCTAGTTCTTGAACCACAATTATGGCCTTTCCCTCTCTCTTCCTTTAAACTTCTTTACAAGGTGGCTCTTCTGGTTCTCATAAATAAAGCAGTTATGTATAGTGACCTCAGCCCTGTAGGTAATCACAGCTTAGATTTAATTCAAGGCCCCCAGCAACCTTTACACTCCCTTTCTCTCTTATCTGTGTGGCTTTTAGGGGAGATTTTATGTAGTGTGTAAGGACCAGGTAGAAGGAAGTGGTAATGCTTTTATTTCGTCATTGGGAAGTGTAAGACGGAAAGGAATTGGAAGCTAATATAACTTAATACATTGACTCTGGTTTCAAAAATGTTTGGATTTTAAAAGGTAAAATAATTTTAAAATTATTCTTTTCACGTTTTAGGCTTATTTGGCCTCTTAGTTTCCTCTGAATCTATAAGACATACTATATTTTCACAAAAGTGTTTTAAAATATATATTTTGTCTTTTCTTGGCAATTTTATAGGTAATGTGTGAAGTGCTGTTTTCAGCTACAGAAAATGTGCATGAAAATTTAACATCTTCCATCCAAAGCAGATTAAAGGCTCAGGGTCACAGCCACATGAATGCCCAGGCTCTGCTGGAAGAAGGTGATGCAGGGAGCTCGGAGGTATGACATGCGTGTGTTTGTCACAATTCTCTTGATTAAGCTTTATGTAATTGCTTCCTTTTAAATAGTTACAGATTATTCACACATTATGGCATTACATTAATTAGACATATTTCTCAAGACCAGTTGTAGCTCCTTAACCTGGGAGTTGGAACTTTTACATGAAGTCTGTAGAAGTAATGAAAACGATTAAAGATTGAAAGAAGCTTTGGAACACCACCAAATCACGCAAAATGGCAGGAGACTTGAAGTTATTTTGGCTTGGAGAAAATAAAGCAAAGGGATGATTTGAATATGACATATGATTTTATGTGTGTACGTGTGTGTGTGTACGTGTGTGTGTGTGTGTGTAAATAGACAGATAGACAGACAGATTGCATATGAAGATAACTTTTCACTTTCCCAGCTTGGGAAGAAATTATCCTGTATTTTACTTTGAAAAGAATGAAGCGCATCTTAGAAATTAACAGATGAAACCAATTATGAAGGAAGAGAATAAATAAGCCCCCCCCTTTTTTTTTTCAAAGATTTCTAGTGCAGGCTACTGCATTCTTTTTATCTTATGCTATGATTTCTTTAATATTCAGGATTCCTTTTTTTCCTACTTAACCAGAATTCATCTGAGAAATCTGATATGCTTGGAAATACCAATTCTTCAGTTTTGTATTTTATACTGGGTCTACACTTTGAAGAGGATAAAAAGGTGTTAGAAAGCATCCTTCCAACAGCACCCAGCGCTGGCTTAAAGAGACAGTTTCCAGATGACGTGGAGGATGCACCTGACCTGAATGCCCCTGGAAAAATCCCCAAGAAAGGTCAGTGAACTATTTTCATCAGGCAGTTCTGTGACTCCAAAGTGATAGAATGCTAGCTAGTATTCAATATATTTAAAAAATTTTTACACCATTTAATGTTAGTAATGAAATGATTATATCAGCTCTAAGATTATAGAGCATTTTAGATGTTTTTTTTTTTTTTTTTTTTTTGAGACGGAGTCTCGCTCTGCCGCCCAGGCTGGAGTGCAGTGGCCGGATCTCAGCTCACTGCAAGCTCCGCCTCCTGGGTTCACGCCATTCTCCTGCCTCAGCATCCCACGTAGCTGGGACTACAGGCGCCTGCCACATCGCCCGGCTAGTTTTTTTTTTTTGTATTTTTTAGTAGAGACGGGGTTTCACCGTGTTAGCCAGGATGGACTGGATCTCCTGACCTCGTGATCCGCCCGTCTCGGCCTCCCAAAGTGCTGGGATTACAGGCTTGAGCCACCGCGCCCGGCCTTAGATGTTTTATACTGCAAAGACTTCATAGTCAAAAATAGCAGAGAAAATTTTGCCAAAATTTTAAATTTTATGCATGCTTACCATCCAGATAAATTATTGCTATATGCTATTAACTGGACAGGAACAATTTCTGCCCAATGTGATTTGTTACATTGATACAACACGTTTGGTCCAAAGGAAATACATTTCTTGCATGGTGGTGTTCAGGTGCTTAGGTGTTAATTACAGCGTTTTAAATTTTTTCACATTCAGATCTGTCACCTCAAAGGAGCCCAAACTCTGAGATGGAAGAAAATCAGGGGCTCTCGCTTGATGTAACTGACTTTGAGTGTGCCCTCTGCATGAGGTAGGATGGTACAGAATCCATGCAACTGTTTTAAAACTTCAGCTTTTCTGAAATGTATACCAAAGTGTAATGGGCTTTTTATTATCAGGGAAACTATGGAGAGCTCAGTAATAGTTCATTTATTTTCTAAAGATTTGAGAGGATATAAAATGGAAGTGCATGCAAGTGTTTTCTAGAACAGTAAGGGGATTGCATAAGGAATCCTTCGAAAACCAATCCGTGATTTGAAAGTCTGTCCTGGACATTTCTGGCTGAAAACAGATGTTTTCTTCCAGGTTGCTTTTTGAACCTGTCACTACGCCCTGTGGACACACATTTTGCCTAAAATGCCTTGAGCGCTGCCTTGACCATGCCCCACACTGTCCTTTGTGCAAAGACAAACTTTCGGAAGTAAGTGGGTTTTGGGAAATGATGGGACAGCTCCTCCTCTCATCCCTTGGTGGATGTGTATTCCCTGTCTTGCATGGCTTCCCCCGCCCAGTTGTTAAAGAAAGTGAGATTTCTCCAATCAAAGATAGGTCTTTTCTCATCTCTTTGATTGATCAAGAAATACACAAGGAAGGTTTACATGCAGAAATTGCTAAATGTTAAGGAAATTTTTAAGTAGAAATTTTAGTTGAGATAGATTGAAAATAGCTAACATTATGAGCCCTTACATTACGTTCATTGTAAATGGTTGAGACAGATTGAAAATAGCTAACATTATGAGCCTTTACATTACGTTCATTGTAAATGGTTGAGACATTGTCATGGTGCACTTAATGTGCTCCAGGAATTCTCTTTTTCATCTTGAGAGTTTTTTGTAGGATTGAAGACTTGATCATTTCTGACCACTGGTGAGTCCCTTTAGGGCTTTTTACCAGTTGTCAGTTATTATTGTCTTTGGTCTGAAATCAAAACCAGTAAAAGTCGGGTTCCATGGGGAAGCTATTTAATGATATTTAGCCCCAATATAAATGATTAAATCCATTTACTTTAGGTATGGTAAATACAATGAAGAGTATTTAAAAGCTGAAGACCTTCTGATCAATTTCTGAAATGGTGAATCCATGTCGGCTGTATTGGGCTGTGGTCCCATTAGCACCATTAACTTTCTATGGAGCAAGTCATATAACATCTTAAGGGGATGGGGAGTGTCTTCCTTTGTTTTGCATTCATTAAATGAGACTGATAATATTTGCCTTAATTACTTTCCAGAGATTAAATTTATTGAATGCATTTTAAGTAGGATAAAGTTTTTTTTCTTTTTACAAATGTACAGTAAAATTTATTTTTTAAATCTGATGTGATAAGAGGAGATATTATACTTCAGTGATGTTTTAAATAATTATAACCTTGAAAATTTACTGCCAAAACATTTTTAAAATAACTAGTTACAATGGAAACCATTTTCTAAAACATTATATGTACATACTTGCTTTATTAAATTGCATGCATACTGAATCTTTTTAAAGTCTTCAGAGTTCTCATAAACATCAATTATTGTGCTGTGCACTGTGTGTCACAGTGGTGGCTGTGTTCAGAGTCTGCAGAGCTGTTTCCTTGGTGGCCCCTGTGCAGTTTTCCTCCAGGCATTTGCTGTCTCTTCTTGCTAGTAGATGCATCGGACCCATTGCCTCTTGTTCTGGTGCCTGCCTGGGCCAGAACAGGTCATCTGTTCTTACAAGAATAAAATGCATGTATGTGTGAGCCCTGTTTATAACGCAGACCTTACTCACTTCCGTTTCAATGCTGCCTTGTCGGGGGCCGAGTGAAGAAGTGATAGCTGGAGGTTGGCACTAGAATAGAAGCTGCTTAAGTACTGAGGCTTCCTGTGACCTGTTGTCCCTGGATTTCCAGGGACCAGCACATTCACCAGAGACTCCAGAAGTCTTTGTGTAATGAAGGAATGAATGAAGGAATGATTACATGTAAACTCTACATGGATTACTAATGTTCCAGAAATTAGAAATTAGAATACTATAAAATGAAATAAAATCCAAAATTATAGTTTTGTCTTCCTTCAATGCAGAAGTCACATCATATGCATAGACGACTTTGCACGCACTATCAGGGACCTGAATAATCAATTATATAGAATCTACAGAACCCTTGGTTAGCATCATGCCAAGTAGAACACATTTTATTATATTACTCTTCAATAAAAGGACATCATAAACCATTTATTAAATACCTATGTCATATAATAATGACAATTATAAAGCAGTTTTGTGAATGAGGTGATAGCGTGTTTCTCTACCAGTTACCCTGTGATGGTGGTTCTCGAATGTAGGCGTTTCCAAAGTTTGAACTCCTGGTCCTCAATCACAGCAATACATTTAGCTTGTTTCACACCAGCTACAGGGAAACCTGGTAGTATGCGAAGGACTAACCCAGCCATGGTGTGTTGGAAATACGTGGAGCCATCCCAAGCCCAGAAATGCAGCAGGGCCACCAGAGAAAGCGCAGAGTCCTGAAGCTCGCCAGGCCTGGGGTTCTTGTATGCCATGGTGGCTCAGCACTGACCCCTGACCCTTTCTGAATCACAGCTTTATGAGCACAGTAGAGAGAACAACTATAGTATTATACTGTTTTCAGGACCGATGAAGCACCTGCAGTGGTCCTGATGTGTATCAGAATGTCAGTGAAAAGAGCTACTATATGCTAGTATACATGCCTGCAATAAAACAGTGCAACCTACCGAGCTACTACTCTGTGTGCACACATGCACACACACATACACACACACACACAGAGTAGTAGTTCAGCCACATTGTGGCCCTTCTACCCACCGATCCCAGCACTTTCTTGTTCAGTCTTCTTCCACCTTCCCTCACATCCAGCTTTAATCTATGGTCCCTCACTCTCTCAATCCAAAAAAAGTCAACCTTGACCTTTTGCATGCATCCTGAGTAACACAACAAAGCTAGAAAAAAACACAACGTTGAGAAGATTGGTGTCAGTTTCAATGAACAATTTTAAGTCTCAGACTCAAAACATGAGTAATCATTCTTACATTCTTTCTCTAGTAGTTCCAGTTCTTCACTCTCCAAGCTGATCATTGCAAAAGTCTCTCCACTCCCAACATGCCCTACTTCACTCCCTCCCCTCTCACCAACATCAGGGCACTTGGTTGAAAATGTAGATGCTGTCAAGATTGAGTTGCCTCATCCTTTGCCCAGGTGAACGCCTCCTCCTGGCCTTTTCTCACAGCGGAGGGGCTGTCCGGGCTCCTGGCACAGTCTGGCCCGCCTCCCTCTCCATCCCTGTTCCTTCTTACCTGCTCAGAGATCCTACCCGCCACCTCTTTGTTCACCTTTTGACTCACGGAAGCTTCATCCTTTAGAGTTAATTACCATACAGTATCATTTGACTATTTTTGTTTGTTTGTTTTTATTGAAGTTACTGGCAAGCAGGAACTTTAACATAACTGTTCTGGCCGAAGAATTAATATTTCGATATTTGCCGGATGAATTGTCTGATAGGAAGAGAATTTATGATGAAGAAATGTCAGAACTGTCAAAGTAAGTGCTCCTGTTACGTGTCCTTGGTCTTAAGTTCAGATTGAACTTTGTCAACTTCAGCTTCACCTCAGATTTTCTTTTCATGGCAGAGAACTCTCTTGGCGTGTAGATGGAAACAAATGTTAGTTGTAAAGTATTTTTGGAAACATAATTGCAAGAAGTTATAAGAATTTTTTTCTTTTTTAATAAGGTATTTTTACAATGTTTTAACAAATTTATATAGTTGCTTTTTGTATGTAAATAAGTGATACTGAATTTTTCAGGATTTAAAAAGCAAAGAAGGCTGGGCACAGTGGCTCATGCCTATAATCCTAGCATTTTGGGAGGCCAAGGCAGGAGGATTGCCTGAGCTTAGGAGTTCAAGACCAACCTGGCCAACATAGCAAGACCCCATCTCTGTATTTAAAAAATTATTTAAAAATAAATAAAAGGCAAATAATATAAATGTATTTGTTACTGATGAACTGTACACTTAAGAATAGTAAATTATATATTTTACTTCAAAAATTGTTTTAATGTAATATCTGCAAAATGGAGTAAAGTGAAGCACAGTTTTAAAAAGTAGAGAGAAGGAGAACTAATACCCAGGATTGCGAATCACGACAGGCTTGACAGTTTTCATCTTTTAAAATGGCAAAAGTTTTGTATTTTAGTAGCGATCTTATCACTCTTCCACTCTTCTATTTAAAACTCATTGCCTTTGAGTACTATGTAGTTTTTGCTTTTATTAGAATTTTTTTAGAGTGCTTAAAATGTGTAACTTTTCCAAGCAAAGTAATATAATTCAGCATCTTCTCCTTTCTCAAGTTAAATAAGACAGATTTGTCAGGAAACCTGGGTGAGCAGAGAATTTTCACATGCTATGGTCCTTGGCTTTCTTGTTTTGTAGAGGGGAGAACTGAGGTTGGCTGGCTTTTGCTGTTTTGGTGGCCAGTACTACCCTCTGATCTAACAGCTCATGTATCTGAGATAACATGTCCCCTTACTTCTGCAGTCTGACCAGAGACGTCCCCATCTTTGTGTGTGCCATGGCCTTCCCCACGGTCCCGTGTCCACTCCACGTCTTTGAGCCCCGCTATCGGCTTATGATAAGAAGATGCATGGAAACTGGCACCAAGCGGTTTGGCATGTGCTTATCTGCCGAACACGCAGGGTAAGAACTATCAGCATTTGAAGGGTCCTAATGAAGGGCAACGTTTGACGTTTTTCTTGCAGAATGATTTAGGCTGATGCTTGAAAACCTCCAGTGGCTCCCATTACATAGCAAAGTCCAAGTTCAAGGCTGCCCACAATGCGGTCCCATCCCTTCTTTCTAGCCTCACTGCCCACCTCTTCCTTTCAAGCTAGTCCACTGCCGTGCTGCTTGCCCTTCTCTTGTGACAGCTCATGCTTCCACACCTCCGTGCTTCCCTCTGCCTGCAATTGTCTTTATCCTCGTTTATATATAAACAAATCTAGTCCAACTTTTGAGGTCTAGAAAAATTGCGGCTGGGCTTAATGGCTCACGCTTGTAATCCCAGCACTTTGGGAGGCTGAGGTGGGAGAATTGCTTCAGCCCACGAGTTGGAGACCAGCTTAGGCAGCATAGGGACACCCTGTCTCTACAAAAAACATTTAAAAAAGAAAAATGTCTATATCCTGCACAAAGCTGTTTCTCTATCTCTACAGCCAAATCATTTTCAGTCTCACAAAAACACACTGTGCTTGGTTTTCACCTCCCCTCATTTCACGTCTTTGTCCAGAGAGGGTGTTGCAAGCCAGCAGGTTGTTCCCCTCTGTACACTGATTTGGGGACTCAGGATCCTCCCATCCCTTAGGGCCTTGTCAGCCCTATGTGGTCATGATGAGGTCACTGCATCCAAGTGCTAGCTGTGGAGGAGGCGCACGTGCTCTTAAAGGACTCTGGAGAAAGGGGGTTCCCTCTTCACACCTGCTGCAAAGGAGCCTGGCAAATATAGTCCACCCACGTGCCCAGGAAGAAGAGGAGTCTGCATTTTTAGGGCCACTCAGAATTTTCTACCATAAATACCTAGGGACAGAGCTTTTAAAAATATGTATAGGACCTTTGTGGAGAAAATTCTGAAACTTGAAAGATATTCAAGAAGTTCTGAATCAATGGAGAGAAATGCCATGTCTGTTGGTGCACAGACTCGATGTCGTAGAGATTCCACATCTACCCAGTTCCCCAAATCTAGAGTAATTTCTGTCAGCATCTCCAGGAGGCTTCTTCATGGACTTGCTCAAGCTGATTTTAGAATCCGTGTGGAAAAGCAAAAGGCCAAGCCCAGATCTGGCTGAACAAACAGGAGAACATCCTATAATATCAAGTTTACAAGCCTTAGTAAGTAGACCAATGAAACGATAAGGTAGAGATCCGAAACAGGTCCACTCATATATGGATGCCAAATTTATAGACAATTGTATGAGAAAAGACAAACTACTCAATAAAGGGTGCTCAGAAAATTAGTGGGTAGGCCGGGCGCGGTGGCTCAAGCCTGTAATCCCAGCACTTTGGGAGGCCGAGACGGGCGGATCACGAGGTCAGGAGATCGAGACCATCCTGGCTAACACGGTGAAACCCCGTCTCTACTAAAAAAAATACAAAAACTAGCCGGGCGAGATGGCGGGCGCCTGTAGTCCCAGCTACTCGGGAGGCTGAGGCAGGAGAATGGCGTAAACCCGGGAGGCGGAGCTTGCAGTGAGCTGAGATCCGGCCACTGCACTCCAGTCCGGGCAACAGAGCGAGACTCCGCCTCAAAAAAAAAAAAAAAAAAAAAAAAGAAAATTAGTGGGTAGTCCAAATGAGAGGGGAGAAGAAAACTTTACCTTATGCCATAAATAAAAAATAACACGTTTGTATTCCTAATGTGAAATGTGAAAAACAAAATATAAAAACATTTAAGAGGAGATATTGGGGACCGCCTTTATAATTAGGAATGGGGAAAAATTTTTTATACAAGGTGCTGAGAATACATAAAAGAGGGAGAGATTAGTAAATTAGAATATATTAAAATTTGATTCATCTAAAGTCAGCCAAGTGAAAAAATAAGCTATAAGAGTTCCACGTGCACTGAGAATATAGAACACTGAAAAGAATGTTATTCCCATCCAAACAACAAGAAAAACAAGAAAAAACAGATAAACCACAAAACATATACTCCTTGAAGCCATCAGAGAGTGGAGGTTGCTCAGGGTAACCAAACAAGATCCCACAAGGAGAGAGTAGGCAGAGCCCAGGAAGAGACATAAAAGCCTGTAGGAAGAATTCAGCTAATTTTTTTTTTTAAAAAACAAATTGCCAATGACCTTGTGTGGGCTGGCATCAGAGTGCAGGTCTGGAGAGCTGCACTCACAAAGGGAGTTTGCATCACACACAGGCTCTTAACCACAGATAAGAGGCTCCTTGGTGAGTCATGCCCTGCAGCGAAGCAGGCTTGGCGGAACTGACATTTATTTGGAGGCCTCTACTGGTTGCTGGGGGCATTCAGTCCTCCCTTGAAGAGGAATCTTCAGGGCGCCTCCAGGTTCACCACGCTATGAATGAGATCATCCTGTTAGATACCAGGAAGAGAGAGTCTTATTAAATGTATAAGTAGAGGCATCCAGGTGGCAGTTTGAATCATCGCTGCTCTTTAGTTTGAGGGATGTGTAGTAAAGCTGCTCATCATGAGGACTTCAGAATCACACTGCCATGAATTCTCATTTTGGCTCTGAATCTCCCTGTGGCCTTAGAGAAGTTAATTCCTCTGAGCCTCCGTGTTGTGTGGGCTTGAATTAGTATATATTATAAACTGCTGTGTGTGGTGCTTGGCACGTGGTAGCGTGAGAATATCACTGGGTTACGGGTGATAGTTACAATCACAGTGTGGGTAAGAGCTGGGGAGAGCTTTGGAATGAGAACAGCCACATCCTAGAACACCATCCTGGGTAGTACGGAGCAGCAGGGACATGCAGAGGTAGGGGCTGCGAAGGGCTGGTTAGAGCGGGTGCAGGAGAGCAGAGGCATTGGCTCAGCAACAGTCTGCAGGGCCGTGCCTTAGGGAGATCAGACAGGAGCCTGTCTAGTGATCTGAGCAATTCAGAGGGCATCTCTGACTACTTTTGGAGGCATTTTAATGGAACAGTAGGATATGGAGGAGTGAAGGGGAGACAAGGAGATGAAGGCAGTGGCTGGGGACTGCTTTCCACAGCACTTTGGTTGGGGAGGGCAGAGCTGGCAGAATTGGAATGAGGTGAAGACCTTGTGGGCAAAGGTAGGAGGGAGGAGGAGCTGAGTGCCTTTGAAGGTGGAGGACTTGCTGCCCCAGCAACCGGCACCAGCAGAGGCTTCCAAATAAACGTCAGCTCATCCACGCCTACCTCACTGCAGGGTATGACTCACCAAGGAGCCTCTTATCTGTGATTAAGAGCCTGTGTGTGATGCAGACTCCCTTTGTGAGTGCAGCTCTCCAGACCTGCACTCTGATGCCAGCCCACACAAGGTCATTGGCAATTTGTTTAAAAAAAAAAAAAAAAGCTGAATTCTTCCTACACACTTTTGTGTCTCTTCCTGGGCTCTGCCTACTCTTTCCCTGTGGGATCTTTTGTTTGGTTACCCTGAGCAATCTCCACTCTCTGATGGGTTCAAGAGACATATGTTCTGTGGTTTATCTGGTTTTTCTTGTTGTTTTTCACATTCTTTTTAGTGTTCTGTATTCTCAGTGCACGTGGAACTCCTATCGCTTGTTTTTTCACTTTGTTGACTTTTGATGAATCAAATTTTCAGTGTGGGCTTGAATGCATATGTATCGTAAACGGTTCCATGCGGTACTTGGCACGTGGTAGCATGAGAATATCACTAGGATAAGGGTGATAGTTACAGAGTGTGGGTAAGAGCTGGGGAGCGCTTTGGAAAGCCGAGTGTGTGCATGGCACCAGCTGGGCAGTCCTGATGTTGCCCTGCCAAGGTGGCTGAGGAGCCACATTTGAGATTTCATCTCTTCCCATCTCTCGAGTCCTTTCCAAAACACTAGCCCATTGGAACTGCTAAGGCACAAGTCCTGTCTCACCCGGAGCCCTTCCGCTGCAGCCACCATCACCACTATATTTAGCATCTAACAGAAGCGACCATGTGCACGTGTCTCTTAGCGACAATAACCTTGCTGGTCTGATGTGGAGACACTGTTTTGTGTGGCTTTGTATTCCTTTTAAAAGCAAACTCTCATCCAGAGAACAATAAAGGCCCCCTGCATTTTAAAAATCACAGTCATTTCTCCCAACCGTCTCTTCAGGCTTTCAGAATATGGATGCATGCTGGAGATTAAGGACGTGAGAACGTTTCCCGATGGAAGTTCTGTTGTAGACGCGATTGGCGTCAGTCGGTTCCGAGTGCTTAGCCACCGCCACAGAGATGGCTATAACACAGCGGACATTGAGTATCTTGAAGATGAAAAGGTAAGGCTTATTGTACTGGTGTGTTTTGTAGAGGTCTGTCCTCTTGTTTCCCTCTTGCATTGTGGAAAGGCTTTGTCAAACTTGTACTGACAATATTACTTAAGTCCTTAATTCATCACTTAAATTTGTTTGTTTGTTTTTGAGTCAAGGTCTCGTTCTGTCGTGCAGGCCAGAGTGCAGCAGCATGATCTCAGCTCACTGCAGCCTTGACCTCCCAGGCTCAAACGATCCTCCTGCTTTAGCCTCCTGAGTAGCTGAGACCATAGGTGCACACCACCATACGTGGCTAATTAAAATTTTTTTTTGTTGTTGAAACGGAGTCTCCCTGTGTTTCCCAAGCTGGTCTCAAACTCCTGGGCTCAAGCAGTCCTCCCACCTCGGCCAAAGCGTAGTCGTCCCAAAGCGCTGGGACCACAGGCATGAGCCATTGCTTTCGGCAGTTATTTATTTTCTCAGTGGATTTTTACCTAAGTTGGGAGCTGGTACAGAAATCTCCTTTTAAAAAAATGATCTAGCCAGGCATGGTGGCTCACGCCTGTAATCCCAGCACTTTGGGAGGCCGAGGCGGGCAGATCACAAGGTCAGGAGATTGAGACCATCCTGGCTAACATGGTGAAACCCTGGTTCTACTAAAAATATAAAAAATTAGCCATGCATGGTGGCGGGCGCCTGTAGTCCCAGCTACTTGGGAGGCTGAGGCAGGAGAATTGCTTGAATCCAGGAGCCAAAGGTTGCGGTGAGCTGAGATGGCGCCACTGCACTCCAGCCTGGGTGACAAAACAAGACTCCATCTAAAAAAAAAAAAAGAAAGACCTTATTGTACTTAGGCAACATGGAAACCTGCACGTTGCAAAATAGGCTTGTGATTTGCTATTGGATGCTCTAGCCCTGGAGCTGGCAAACTTTTTCTGCAAAGGGCCGGATAATAAGTACTTTAGACTCCACAGGCCATATGGTCTCTGTCAAAACTCAGTTCTGCCCCTGTAGTGCAAAAGCAGTCATAGACAATGTGTGAAGGCATGAGCATGACGGGTTTCCATTAAAGGTGATTTCCGGAAACATGGTGGTGAGCATGGTTTGACTCGGGAACAGCAGTCTGTGAGTCTCTGTTCTCTAAATTGGTATTAATTCAGAATGTGACAAAATCTACAACTTAAAAATACCTCCCAAAGCTAAATATAAAAGAGTTGAATTTATTACCCGTTAAGAATTTTTTCACGTGTCTCATAGAAATATCAGGACCTATAATTTGACAAATTAGCAAAACGTTTTGAGAGATTCTCCAACAGACTTACACAAGGATGTCCATAACAGTCTTACTCCATTATAGCCCCAAACCAGGAACAGCCCAGGTGCTGATTACACTTGAGTCAGTAAACACATTGTGGTCCATTCATGCAATGCAATACTACCTGTCAATAAAAAGAAATGAACCACTAGTGCACGAAACAGTATGGATGACTCTCATAGACATTATGCTAAGTGAGAGATGCCAGACACAGGACGAACACATACTGCGTGGCTTCATCTGTATACTTCCAGGAACAGGCAAAACTAGACTCTGAAGACAGAAGTCAGAAAAGGCTTGTGGGGTTGGCTTTGTAATTGACTGGAGGGGGCGGTGAAGAATCTTTCTAGGTAGTGGAAATGTCTATCTGGTTTTGGGTGATGGTCAGACTGGTGTATACAGTTGAGAAATGGTGTATACTCTTTGAGAAAACTCTTTGAGCTAAAGATCTATGCACTTTTTGGTCTGTAAATTATACTGCAGCAAGAAATTTTAAAATACTTAAAAGGAGGAAATCCTTGGAATTATCGTATTCCTCTTTTAAATTCTTTGGTTGACATTTGGAAATGTGGAAGTAAGGGTACATAGCCACCCCACATCACACTAGGAGTCATTTTTGGGGCAGTGGTGTACACTTAGGATTTGTGAATGGAGTCACACCCAGGACGCTCTCTCTCTGCCTCCTCCAGCTGCGGTTTCTGGTCATCCCAGTGCAGAGGAGCAGAGCAGGGAGCCCAACCCCCAGACTGGACCAGAAAGCTGAGTTTCAAAGCTATGGCTGAAAGTGATCATCTTCAGGGTCTCTCTGCAGGGTGGATAGACCTGACGGCAGGGTTTATTGACCGTTGTTGTAGATGACAGCTTTTCATAGTGTATGTGTTTATTTTAAAATGGGGGCTTAAGTAGCTGCAACATGAAACAATTTTAGCTTGCTTTTACAAGAAAATCCTCTATCATATATGAATATTTGATTTGTATAAATCAAATTGAGGGTGGTGTATGCATGACGTTATAATTTCTCAGCACGCCGTAGTTTTTGTAGGTACTGGAATTTTATAACAGGAAAGGACCTTCATGGTTTATTCCTGTTATACAGATGAGAAAACTCTGCCCTCACGAGGCTGTGAGACTGGCTAGATTCACACAGGAGAGTTGGTGATGAAGCCAGAACAAACCCTGGTCCCGTGATTCCCAGTTCCATGCTCTTCCTCCTCTGCCAGGTGTTCCTGAACAGGACCGAGGCATAAGTTAATGACAGACGTGACAGTGACATAGGGACCAGAGGCCAAGCTTGGTCAGTCTAAGGTGCTGTGGCCGACAATAAGCTGGAGTCCATCAGCCCAGGCCAATGTAATGAGGATAGTCTTGCCCTATCATGCCTTTAGGAATGTAGTTTGGTGATATGGAATACAATTTTTAAAATGTCACCCTTTGACTTGGTAATTCTAACAAGGTCTCTAGGAAACTATCCCGAGGAAACCATACCTCCCTCCCTTGTCAACAAACAAAACAAAACAAAACAACTTTTGCATAAGTGTTTATATTACTGTGTTATTTTTAAAAATGAAAAACTAGGCTATTCTAAATAACTTACGTGAATAGTTAAGTAAGTTGGCATGTATCTCAAATATAAAATTGCATGCAGCCATTGAAAATTATGCAAAATTACATGAAACGTGCTTATGTTATGGTATTAAGAGAAAAATCAAGATACAATTGATAGATTTCAACTATACAAAAAAAATGCAGATTTCTATATTGAGCATGTACCATTTTTGTGAAATTGATGAATTATTAAAGTGCTAAATGCCACAAATCCACTTAGTGGCAGTGCAGAGGTTGCTAACTGTGTTACGTGCATTACTATGAATGGGTCGTACGGCCGTGCCTTTTTCCCTGATCAGGTGGAGGGTCCAGAGTATGAAGAGCTTGCTGCTCTCCACGATTCCGTGCATCAACAGTCTGTTTCCTGGTTCGCGTCTCTCCAGGATCGCATGAAAGAACAAATTTTAAGTCATTTTGGGGTAATGCCAGACAGAGAACCGGAGCCTCAGGTATGCTCTCTTTTTTCCTTTGTAATTCTGTTATTTCCTGCTGTCGTGTGCTGAGCCATCGTTCTGGTGGAGAGCCCGGCAGTACGATGCTGGGTATACCCCAGTGTGGTTGCTTATGAACCAGTTCTTCTACTGACAGCCCAAAGGAGCACCTTCTGTGGTAGCACAGGACTTGTGAAGCAAAACACAAAGGCTTTCTAACAGAACATAGTTTCTTTTCTAACGACAATCAATTTATTCTGCTTGACTGTCAGTTTGCAGCCCTTTCCTTCTTGCACTCACATCTTAAAATGTAAGTAGTAACTTTATGGTATTGGCACGAACACTCCACGTTTGGCACGTAGCATTGCCTTGCACCTGGTACACAGATGTTGAATAAGTGAAGAGAAAAATCCCATCCTTCTTGTGACATTAGAAGCATGACTTCCCTGTCCTGTAAGGACCCTGCTGCCCAGCTGTCATGGGCTTTCTCTGGTGCTCCCTACGAGTAGTCTTGGTGATGCTGGTTCTTTAAGCAATGAATGAGCTTCAGGTTTGTGGAGCATTTCTAAGCTCAGGTGGTCCCTGCTCTGCATTAGATGGGAGAGCCAGGCTGAGCTGGTTTAAGATTGTGCCTGAGAGCGTATACCTCCCACCTGTACACGGATGCCCAGCTGTCAAGGACAGTATGGGAGGGAGATTGGCTCTCAGCTGGTTTAGGGCGATGTGAAATGTCTTTTGTGTCTTTCCCCATCCACTCTAACTTTCTTTTTTTCTATCTCTTGGAGCTTCTTTTACCCCCTGCCTGAATTCTTTCTTTTCCAAACACAGAAAAATGCTTTAACTGCCAGAAATAGCCATTAAGTCCTTTCTGGCTTGCCCTTTTTGCATAAGCCTTTGTTCTGCAATGTCCTGGAACTCAGATTCAGAAAACATGGTGGTTAGACTGACTTGCATTAGGATATGAGTCATTCTTTTTCTAGGAGTTTTTGTTTATTAACCAAATTAATCCATCTCTCCTTGGCAGGTATATTAGCTTCCTACTACTGCTGTTAAGAAATTTCACGAATGTGGTGGCTTCAAGCAACACATATGTATTCTCTTCCAGTCCTGGTTCTGCAGGCCAGACTGTGATCCGGGTGATGGCAGCATGCATTCCTCTGTGGAGGTTGTGAAGAGAGCCTGTTTCCTTGCCTCTGCAGCTTGTAGAGGCCGGTGGCATTCCTCGGCTTCCTTCCTCCATCAGAGCCAGCCATGTTGCTTCTCTCCCACGGTCCTTCCAAAGCCACATGTCCCTCTGACCACAGCCCAGAAAGGACCCTATATGAACACATTGGGCCCATCAGGATAATCCCCCCATCCCAAAGTCCTTAACGGAATCACATCCTCCGATTCCCTCTGCCATATAAGGTACCATATCCCCAGGTTTCAGGAATTCGAGTCTTTGGGGGAACCATTTTTCTGATGACTACAGAGGGATTTTAGGTAATACATCGATTTTTATATGAGGTCCTTCCCATTAAGCGTGCTACTCAGTTTTCTTCTTTCTCTGCGAGATGAGGCGGGGAAAAGAGTGTGACTCTGTATAAAAGGTTGTTTTCTCCATCTGTGACTTTCTCCTTCTGAAGGGCAGGTTGATGTCTTCCTCACAGTGACTTGGGCTACCCCCAGTGAGCTTTGGCCACAGTGCTCTTCCTAGTCCTCCAGTATCATCTACCTCACCCTAAACTAAGGCGACTCCAGAGTCCACCCTCCCGGCTCTTATTGGCATCCCGCACATTTTTGGAGGAGAATTAGAGTTAAGAATCCTAGACCCTGGAAGCAAAAAGGCCTGGGTATCTTGGTTCCAATACCAAGAATATTGAGAACAAGTTTATGATTGGCTTTTGCCTAGCACGTAGCCCAGAAGTGCTCTGTTTGATTATGTGAAATAAAGGTTATTTGGTGGCATTATAATTCTTATGTATATAATTTGTGATAACTCTTACATATGACATGCATACATATATATGTTTCATACACTCACTTGCCACATTGAGTATGTCATTCAAACTTGTACACATACTTTTAGCACTTACAGTATTATGCTTTATATGGCATGCTTAAGACGTAAAAAATAATAGCACAGAACACTGGAAAGTGAAGGTTAAAGTGATGGTCTTCTCCTCTGACCAGTATATACTCTTAACTGAAAGCTTGAGAGAACAGAAGCAACTGATTCATAGAATCTCCCCGTGGAAGATGCTTCTCTTTGCAGGCTCTTCCTTTTGTGGTTCCCCCACCTCTAAATGTGTACCGTAAAAGTAAACTATGTATTTTGAGAGCTGAATGAATTGTGAAGTAGCTCTAAAATACAAGGTGGCATTTAATTCTTGCTCACGTGTCTGTTGGCGGAGCAAAAGACTGTGTTGGGGAACAGGCTTGCATTTTCAGTGTTAATCTTGCTTTCCTCTCATCTCTTTTGCAGAGTAATCCCAGCGGCCCTGCCTGGTCCTGGTGGATCCTGGCCGTGCTGCCCCTGGAGCGCAAGGCTCAGCTGGCCATCCTCGGCATGACCTCACTCAAAGAGCGGCTCCTTGCCATCCGACGGATATTAGTCATCATCACGCGTAAGATGAATAGTCGGCAAGAGCTGGCTAATGCCAGGGAGAGAAATAATTGATTTTTCTCTCTGTCAAGGTTTCTGGAAGCCCTTGTACTTTTATAAATGTCAGGCATGGACGGATAGCCGTCCATTCATTGTGCTTTGTCAAGTGCTTGTGGATAAGGTTCCAAAATGGGACGCTTGCCAAACATTGAGTCCTCAAAAATGACAATTCTGTGTCTGGTGGGATCTGATCTGTACAAGGTTAGCCTGAAGTCTGAATGGAGCCCATAGTTGGAAAAAAAAAAAAAAACCTAAGAAAATCTCTTGGAAGCAGGTGCTTGGGGAATGCAGTTCACTGACAGCACAGGACCCTGCAGATGGTTTACATGTGGTTTAGGTTTCACGAGAAAGAAGGATTCCCTTCCCAGTCAGTATCTTGCTCTGCCAGATGGTAAAGGCATACTTTAGTGTGTAGACAATATGGGGAACCACGTTTTTATCTGGAAGTGGATTTCTTAGAACACGGGCTAACCAAAACTACGCTGAGGCTTTGTGTGTTGCTGTGAAGTTGTCTGTGAAATTGAATAATCACACCGTTGTTCAGTGCAGGAGCCCAAACTAGTCCTTACCCAAGAAGTAGTAGCCACCGGATAGAACTGTGTTTAATGTCCTGTTGTAGTTCCAGGTGTTGTAAATTGCATGTTGTAATCAAATGAGTGTCAAAACATAAGAAAGTATACCTTGGATATAGAAAAACCTGAGAACAGTATAGTTCACTGGAGGATATATATATATATTTACACACAATAAAGTGAGCAAAAGTGAGTTAAAATTGTCTATGCATTGGGATGTCAAACATCAAACCACCAAGTGCAAAGAACGCCTTGAAAGTAGAACCTTGTCTCATTGCTCAATGGTTACTCAGCATTTAGGAAACAGTCATCTTTTTCTGTTGGGATTTGCATTAGAAATTAGCCCCGTCCATAAATTTCAGTTTACTCTCCGTTTATTAACATACAAGAACACTAAAAATCTGCCATGCCAGGGTAAATCTGTCTGTTCCAGGAAAATAGGTCAGAATATACAAAGGGAGGATGGCCGGTATGGGATGTAAATATTCAGTAAGTTTTTCTCCAACACTAACCTAAAATTATCTTTATTTTTTTGAAAGAAAGTTTGACAGTGATCAGACCAGGTGTTATCTGTTAAAGGACAGTAGTGTAATTTCCATCGTGTAATGCACGCTGGTGATATTGATTGGAATAACTGAATCTGAGATACTCATATGTTCTCTCTGGCTCAACCAGCTGGTACATTTAGTTGGCTTCCTCTGTGAGGTGAGTGTTCTTAACCAGAGGGTCACAACCACTAAAGAACACATCACAGCTGCCAGTTTTGCTTTGTTCATTGAAGATGTATGTGATGTTTTAGTTTTAAAATATATATATCTCATAATATACAATATTGGTGGTATATCAATCCATCAAGCATTTTGTTAGAAAGATTTTATAATATTATTAATTTTTCTTTTAGTTTTCAGTAGATAAAACTCAGTCTCATCATGGAAGTTAGAAAATACCAGCATCACTTAATTATAAGGAGAAAATGTGAAAGTATTTTCCAATCCAATGTTTCAAGTGCCTCACTTATTGTGAATCTCAGATATCATCTTGAGATGGTTTAATGACAGTTTGGCCAAGTGATTTCTAAGAGATTTTATGAATTTATGCATTAACAATAGTATTCAGCTTTCTTAGGCATTATCACCTAACCTGATCATTTGATTGGAATAACTGTATTAGTCATTGATTGGTAAAATAAAGAAAACAAAATGCATCTCACATGCCCGAAGACCTTTACCAGAAGCAGTTCGTGAAAATCGATGTGCATTGACCATTCTCGGCCTTTCCCTTTTGGAAAATGTTTTTGTACCTTCATATCACAGCTGAATAGTTGTCATTGCTGTTTCCATTTGGAGGTGTCTAAATAACCATAGTGTGATCACAGCTTCTCCACAAGCCTTCCTCAAGTTTAGTTGGTAAGCTTGCTACACCATTTGGAACCTGTTGCTTTCTCTTCCTCACTCTTTAAGTGTCATAAGGTCACACAGTTCTTGGAATCAGAACTATTCAGTTATTTCTTCACCATTCTGCCTGGCTTTCTGAGTCTTCTCATTCTGCGTGTTATGTAAAAGCCTGAACAACAATGATGACGCAGACAAGAGCAACACACATTTTTATTTTTTGGTAGAGAGGTTTTTATTTTTTTGATACCAGAGGGAATTAACTATGATCACGTCGTGCTCTCTCTGTTCAGCATCACACCCCCGCATACTGCGGCGTGGGAGCAGATTGGTACTTACCGAGCGCTTAGAAACATCACGCATCAGTAACCGGGTCAGGGTGACAGCATCCTACGGTCATGTCATGAAGGAAGCCTCCTTTTACAAACCTTAAAAAAAAAACCCCCCCCCCAGCTTCAGTTTGCTACCAATCAAGCTAAAGCAGAACAGTCTGCTTCCTCCTCCGCCTGCCCCCTTCTGCCTCTTTTCTGTTGGGGAGATGCCAATTTTAAGGATTTCTCAGAAAATAATGTAATCTCTCATTCAGTGTCAGGACATTCCAGCTTAATTGTACTGAAAGTGCTCCAACAGTCATGCTCTCGTTACATTGGAATAAAAGCAGAAAAGAGTAATAGCAGCGTGGGGGAGTCATTTTTCTTCTTGAGGAACAATACATGCTGTTCGGTATTTTTCCATTCATTGCCCACACTTGCCCATGTCTTTGAAATGCAAGTAGGATCCCAAAGGCAGCATTCTAAAAGCCTGGGGCATTTTTAGCATAGCCCATTCCCCCATGTGTGTCCTCATCTTCAGAATCGAAAGTTAGGATACTTTTTAAAGTTTCAAAAGAAAATAATTTAAAATGTCAAGGTTTATCCATAGAAACACAATAATTCTTAACCAATTCATGTACCAAATGCAACAGTATTATCTCATTTTTAGAGTCACAAATGTTTTTTGCACTTAAACCTTCTCCCTCTCTCAAAACAAAACAAAACAAACAACAACAAAGCAAACAAACAAAACAAAAAATCACACCAAGACTGTTTAACAAATTGTATCTCAATATATATTAAGTCTTACCACAGGACTTTTGAATCATCAAGGAACAATTTGAAGTTTATGGATGGTAGAATTACAATGAACTATGATATTATCACTTTATTATAAACTTTTTGGAAAATTGGCAGTTGTTACCGTCAAAATACTCCATTGCCTGTATTACATCAAATTTGTTTTAATTTTTAAGTGCTGTTTAAAAATACCCATCTGTTTCTTCTTGTTTTCTGTTGTGCCCCACCACTTAAATTACTTGGGTAAATACCACTCTTCAAAATTTAAATACTGTCTATCAAATAAGAAGTGTGAAAGATATGGAGAAGAAAGGTGATAGCAAATTAGAAGAAAATCAGTATGGGTGATTTCTTTTAGTTGAAAGCACAAAGTTTTATTTTTCCCCAGTATAGCTATCGAGTAGGGTAGGGGGGTCCCCGTCTCCCCATTTTTTCTCTTTTTTTTTTGAGATGGAGTCTCGCTCTGTCGCCCAGCCTGGAGTGCAATGGTGCAATCTCGTCTCACTGCAACCTCCACCTCCCGGGTTCACGTGATTCTCCTGCCTCAGCCTCCTGAGTAGCTGGGACTACAGGCACGCACCACCACGCCCAGCTAATTTTTGTGTGTTTCTTGGTAGAGACAGGGTTTCACCATGTTGGTCAGGCTGGTCTCGAACTTCTGACCTCATGATCCGCCCGCCTCGGCTTCCCAAAGTGCTGGGATTGCAGGCGTGAGCCACCGCGACCAGCCTATCTCCCCATTTTTTAGCACAGACAGCAGTGGCGGCCACTGGAAGGAATTCTTCCCCTTCAACATCATCCTTCCCGAAGGCCACATTCTGTTTCTCTTGTTCACCGAAACCTAATTCCCAGGGAAGCCCGCTGTGGATGGGAAAGATGAGCCGTGTGAGCCATCGCCCACGCAGGGAGATAACAGAATCCCTTTGCCAGCATCACCCCCTCTCTACTGGGGTGAGACACTTCCTTCGGAGCACTGGCTCTGCCTCCCCGGGGAAAGTCTTTTTCCCTTTACGACTCCTCACCTCAGCCTCACCTTGACTTTCATTTCTCAGCTGCTGAATTCTAACCAAGAGCCTTTTAGCGGCGGCTCAGCTTTTAGGTGAGCACAAATAATGCAGGAATTGAAGTGCCACCATTGTACTGCCCCAGGTTGGGGACATAAACTCGAATTTGCACCCAGGTCTGATAAAGGTGACTGATTGAGGACACAGAGAGGTGGATGCCATTGACAGCGTTTACTGTTCCTCACGATTCCTGTAGAAATGAAAGAACCAGAGGCACAGCAGACCACACCGGGCCATGAGGGGAAGCACGGGAGACAGGCAGGAGCAGGAGTGAGGGTGAGCGTGGCTCAGACCCTCTACTGTGTGTGCTGCAGGAAAGGGCAGGGAAACAGCTTAGACTGGCTGATTTGAATAACAGCTCAGACGCTAGGCTATACAGGTGATCTCTAGCCGTCTGGCACCTGGCCCTGGGTGATTAGGCTGGGGGATACTGCCTCCTAGGTTGTAAGAGCCAGAGAGAGGAGGATGGCCTCTGGATTGGCCACTTTGCTCCCAGGGTAGCCCTTTGCTATGTCTAAGAATTGGTTCACCCTGGGATGGGCAGCTTCTCCCGGGTCAGCGAGGCCCCTGAGATGTCCAAATATCGTAAAATATAGAAATCATGATTAATGCAATTGGTCCTCTGCTGTGTTGACATACTAAGGTCACTTTTGATAGCAAGCCTTTTAAAGAGTAGGGCATACGTTGCCCTGAAGAGCATAGAAAATGTTTTATTCTGAGAGTAGAAAGGAGGAAGACATGGAAATACAGGAGTCCCTTAGGCTGGCCCATAGCTGAGTCTTTGCTGTGTACGGCGTTAGTCAAGAACGTAGTTCTGCCGTTTTGGGGAGGCCTCTAACAATTTCTTGGTGCAATTGTTAACATGTGTTAAACGTAAGAGTCTGATGATGATATCGTGGTGTTTCTCGGCTCGTGGTGGCTGGTCTGGCAGTTGTGTGGCCGGGCATGTGCACTGATAGTTCAGTAAAGGATAAGTAGAGACTCGTGGTGTTCATGTGTCACCCCAGGGAGGGAGTGGCTGTGGGGATGCAGGGCAGGAAGTCGCGGTGGAAAGTGGGCTGGGGTGTTAGGAGAAGGCACTGGGGGTGGGTGCTCCTCCCCCAGGGGTTGAGGAGTTGACTGATAGGGGGCAGTTACCTCCTGGGAAAGCAAGTCGCTCCCTTAAGTTTTAGGATGGCACAGAGAGTAGACCCTTCTACCAGAGTTTCCATTTGGACGTGGGAGTGTAGGGGCCATGTTTTGGCAGAAAGCAGGGTGTGTATCAGCATTCGCGGACTCCTCAGCGTTTAAAGGAAGAACAGCAAAAATGTCAGTGCCCGCTTTGTGCCTCAGGAGAGGCAGCCCGTGGGCATCACCAGGGCAAAGGTTTTAATATCTGGGACAAGTTATCTCCCACGGCGAGGTTGTGGCTGGGGACATGTCATCTTCAGCCATGAGCTGCTGGGCTGGGCAATGTCTTCTGGGATGTGAGACTTGGGGTCTCCTTTCTAAGTGGATCCCCACTCATGCCGATGTGGGTCCCAGCATTTTCCATGTTTGGTTGAAATAGTGGCTTAGCTGGAGGGTCTGGGCCTCTGGATCATAAACCAGCAAAAGCCCCCAGATCAGTGGTGACAAGATCAAGAGACCCCAGAATGTGTGCAGCCGTGCTTGGCAGGGTTCTGGTTCTTGCTTTGTGATGGAAGTTTAGGTTCAAATGGATCCTATATCAGAGGAGCAGCTGGCTGGCCTGTGGGAGCCCTGGGGTTAGTGGGTCCAGGAGAGAATGTGTTCTTTCTCTGGTCTCCGGCCCTGATGGGGTGGGGACAAGATCTGAAATTTATAGGAATGGGGGGAACATTATGGAAGGCCCTAATATGTAATGAGCTTGTATATACAAGAACGCAAGACATAGCCCTCTTTTTATGTTTAAAGGGGACTATGGTCATGTTTTTTAAAGTTTGTGTGAGGTGTGAGTCAGCTGAGAGGCCCTCAGTGAAGAGATTCAGGTTTGTGGGGCAAGATAGAGGCCCATTTTGTGGTCTGTTTACAGACCAGAGTTTGAAATGGAGTTGTTTGGGGAGCCCATGGTGTGTCTTCACTAAACCGATTGTATGGAACCTGTCAGGGCTGCGGAAGCTGTAGCGAACGTCTTTTCCCAGAGCCCAGCATTGTGGATTCCGAGAAGTGACATGTGTGTCTCGGTGACGTCCGGTGATGCCTGCCTCTCTGAAGGGGTGAAGCAGTGCGCCGGCAAGACCTCGAATCCCAGCTGTAGCACCTACGGAGAGGTGTGATTTAGAGTTGGATTTGGGGTATCTGTGAGGAAGGGTCCCAGAGCTTTTCATCCTGAAGGGGGCAACTCTCGGGCAGTGGTCCAACAGTTGGCCATGCATATGAAGCTGGGGCCCTGTGCTGACCAGGGCATCCAGCGTTAAGACGACTGCCTAACTTTGGCCATGTGCGCTGTTTTTGGGGTTCCATTTTGTATCAGGGCATGCTGGCTAAAGGATGGGAAGCAGCACCATTCTATTGGGCTCTGTCATTTATATGAGGGTTGGCAGTGCCGTCTGTACCGTCTGTGAACTCCCACTGCTGTTCACTCAGTTAATCTAAGACACCCCAAGGGGTCTGCGGGAGGATGACCTCACAAGGGACTGAGGGCGTGGGAGATCACCCTCCTGCGGGTAGAATACACCAGAGGGCCCAGGCTTGACTCTGTCCTGTGTTAAGGAGGCAGTGGTAGTTTTGCTGAGCTTGTCAGGTGTTTGTAATGGGCAGGTGGAGATTGGGGTCCTAGGCTCAGGTCTTTGAGAGCCTCTGTGTCCAGGAGAGCCCACTAGGCATCCAGCCATTTACTGCTTTAATGGGATATTGCATGAGGCTGAGAGGGGCAGTTTCTTGCATCCAAAGCCCTAGGGTACTTTATGTCCATCCTAAGTGGGCCAGAGACTCCAGGCCTGCACAGAGCTGGCCAGAGCTTCTATAATGAAGGGGTCTCTGAGAGCACCAACAGGAGTGCCCGTGGATTTTAAGGTTTGATTTCAGAGGTTGTTTTTGGAGGGTGCCCCATTTAAAGCAAGCTGATTTGTAAGCAACAGCAAGAAAAGTAAGTAGAGTTTGTAAATGAGGACTACATTGCCATCAGAACCTCAGAAGTATTGAAAGATGTTGGACTTGTATGTCCTTAATGAGAGTGACGATGAGTCTCCTCGTTTGTGCCCCTGGAGAACGTGGATGTGGTGAAGACCCTGTCTGCAGAGACGGTGTGCTGTGGCAAAGCTGTGGAGCTCCCTGTTGGGGGGCCTGCACAGGTGTGTGTGCCCCTTCAGGGCAGGAGGCAAACTGCAGCCGAGAAGCTGTGGAAGTAGACACTTAACGGGACATGTTAGCCAAATCTGTAAGAGCCAAATATTGGCCAGTTATTTGTTGTATAGAATTAGTAATTTTAATAATAATGGAAATTGGATAATGGATGGGACCACAGCAATAAGGTTGTAGTAATCCACCATGAGGCACCTTTTTTTTTTTTTAGATTTAAGGATAGGAAAAATTGGGCTGTTCAATGGAGAAACAATGGATATAATCACCCCTTTATTAATTAGTAAGTTTTAATCCTTGAAGGCCTCATATTAACTGTTTTAACTGGAGGTCCATGGGGCATCGTTTTATCAAGCTAGTTTGTAAGTGCCAAAGACTGACTTTAATTTTAATTTATTATTTGTTATATTAGAGTGTCTGTGTCCAATATGGGATATCAGGGCATTGGGTACTATGACCACGGAAAATTTAGACAAGCTAGTTAAAGTAAAGCATAACTTCCTCCTGCCATTTTACATTTAGTTGCATTTTAAAAAAGATTATAGGGGTACAATGTTTAGATTTAGTGAGATCTCCAGGTATAACTGTAATTTGAGCTCCAGTATTAAGATTATGAAGCTTTGTCAATGGGTACATTTTAGCAAATGTCACAATTAATTTAGAACCTAAATTATGGAGACACAAAAGCCAATAGGCACCGTTTTATCTTTTGGTTAAGTGTTTTAGTATATAAATCTTATTTATATGTAATATTAATATATAATTTGTTGTATAAATTTTTAGTGTATAAGTATTGGATTTCTAATTGGATCAGATTAGGGACCATCAGTTTAGCTGTATATGTACATATACATGTATAATTTATTATATATTTGCATTAAAATATTCTATCTACATGTGTATATATGTGTGTATGTGTATGTATATGCGCACACACACATAAATACACACAGTCTATTTAGTGACCTTTAATTTTTTTCCCCTTGTACCTAGGCTTTTTCTCGCTTTTTCCTTTTTTTCTGATTTTGTGGCAGTTTAGTTGGAAGGAGACGGTGCCAGCATGTTGAGAGGCAGGGTGTTCAGGAGTGCCCAAGCACGTTGGCGGGGGGTGTTACAGGCTCATGTAGCTCAGGGGCTTCTGCAGGTCTCAGGGAAGTGGGAACACAGTGTCCCACCCCTTCCCCTTTTCCTTAACCTGGAGCCACTGGTCTGTATGGATAGATCCTTTGCGTCCCACTGGATTGAGGAATGAGTCCCAACAGCTGCGAGGCTCTTAAAGCAACACTTAAACCTTTTGGCGGCTGTCATTTCTGTGAGGAGGGCACCTCTCAACAGCCACATGGCCGGAGGATCCGTGCAGCGCTTCGGAGACCAACACCCAGACCCTTTGCCCAGGAGTGCGATTAATTCCTCATGGATGCTGGGGGAGGGCCCCGCAGATGAGCAGCCCACCACTGACTTCAGTGTTGCTGGCTCGGTTATCAGACTCTCATCCAGCACAAGCTCGCAGGGAAAGCCGTTCCTTGCTCCTTGTGGAGGGAGTCACCCTCATTGCCCTGAGACCACCAGGCAAGAAAGTGGATATGTCCAGGTAGGGAATTCAGAGGGACCCAGTGCACCCAATTATACAATTATACCCAGCAGGTCCTGCGTAGGGGACTACGATTGGCATCACCCTAGTCTACAGCACCAGGGACTGAATGAGCTCGGTCCTCTTATAATTTAGGCTGGACTGTCACAGACACTCTGGCAGACACAGCATACGTGGTGCAGCCAGAGTGCAAACATGCCAGCAGTGGCCATATTCCCCAGGGTGGGGGTCCAGTTAGTTAGCTGCGCGCAGCCAAGAGGCGAGGCATGCCCTCTGCCACACACAGACTTACCCTGCTCACTGTGCCCGTGGTATCAAAATGTACCTGCATGTTTAATTCATAAAGGAGAGGCTGATGTCATTGAAAGAAAAGTTTTGTTACTTGCATTTCTGGAGAAAAGCAGCGCACCAGGCCATGCAGGGCCACAGGAGGAGGAGGCACTGGAGTGGTCAGGAGGCAGAACTAGGCGCAAGCACGGGCAAGTAGCTTTCCTTTGTGTCTCCATGGCAAAGGCGAAGATGGGCGGGGGCAGAGTGTAGGATTGGCAGGCTTGAATGTCTTGGGCGGTAGCTACAGGGGTGTTCTCCAGCTGCCTGGTGCCTGGACCTGGGTGATGAGGGCCAGGGGATACTGCCTCCTGCAGTGGAAGAGTCAGATCGAGGAGATGGACTCTGAATTGGTTAGTGTGCAAAGGTGCACTCCCAAGGGACCCCTTCGCTGTCTCTAAGAATTGGCTTGCCGTGGGAAAGGCAGTCTCCCCCAGTCAGTGAGGTCCCCGAGATGTCAAAACATTGTACATTATTAAAAAGCATGATGAATAGAAGCTCATTCTAGCATTTCAGGTTACAGCTTCTAGAAGAGGTTAGTAGTCTCCAAATGAGTAGGTTTTTCCTCTAGAGAGGGGCAGGCCTGGACCTTCAGGCACCTCTTGGTGTGTTTAGGAGCTCAGGAACGGAAGCACCTGCCTGCAGCCCTGCAGCAAAGGAAGCTTCTGTCAGTCACTCAGAGCAGGGAGGGGCTGGGAGAGGCATGCGAGCCTCCCTGGGTACTATGACAGTCCCCAAGGTGAAGGATTGGCCCTGATCATAATAGAGAACCCTGCGGACGTTTGCTGTCATGAGTCTCGGTTGGTTGGCACATGTGACCTTTGAAGGATGGAGATGGAGTTTGCAACATGAGTATCTCTAACCTTTTGTTTTCCAGGCATCATTTTTAAAAATTGCACTGAGGCCTTCATGATTTACCATAATATTTTAACTTTCATAGTTTTGTCACCTTTTGTACTACGAACAGTTCAACCAGTGAGCAACTTCTCTCTCATGCTGTTTACCCCACATACAATTTTCCACTCAATTCTGAAAATAAAAACCTGTTAATAGGTTGGAAAGCTGGGTACTCTATTCGTATATTGTTCTTTCATGCTAGTGGAGAGTGGTGTCGTTAGCATCTTAATTTTAGAGTTGTGAAATGATTTTACCAATTAGGAATTGAATGTGTGTTTTTTTTCTATTTAATAAGAAGAGCAAATTTGAACAAATAAGCCGGTGTAGATAAACTTGATAATCATGCTTTTTCTTGTTTGGAAATAAGTGATGTGTTGTCATATCATGTGATACAGGTCACTCATCTGGCCTTATGTTTCTGAAGTTTAAGTCTGTTTTGAAAATGTAATAATAATACTCAGCATTTCTTGTTGCCTAAGTGAGACGAAACTTAAATGTTACAATATTTACTTCATGTATTCTTGTACTGTTCATTTCAATTAATTGGTATTGTATATCTAATATGTGATATTTGAACTGAATAAAACTTACAGTGTTATAAATGTTCTTTAATAAATAATCACACCTAAGTAATAGGCTAGACTGCTGAGAAATTAGATCAAGTCAGTGCCTCGGCCTTTGTGTTAGTGTCATAGGGATGTACTAACACATCACCACAGACTGGCGGCTTTTCACAATAAATCACACAGTTTTCTTCACTCACGTTTCTGGACATTAGAAATCCAAAGCCAAGGTGCCAGTAGGGCCGGGCTTTCTCTGAAGGCCCCAGGAAGACTCCTCCCTCACCTCCTCCAGCTGGTGTGGTCGCTGGCCAACCTCGGCCTTCCTGGGCCGGCAGCTGCATCACTCCAGTTTCCATGTCCGTCGTCACACGGCCTTCTTCCCTCTGTGTGTCTAATAAGGACACTAGTTATTAGATTTAACGCCCACCCTAATCCAGGATGACCTCATCTTAACTAGATTACATCTGCAAAGACCCTATTTCCAAATAAGGTTACATCCACAGGTTCTAGTGGATATGAACTTTAGAGGAACAGTGCAAATGTGGAACGATTCCAATTTAATTTTAGTAGGAAAAAAAAGGAAAGAGAACTGCCAGTGGCTTTCGCTTAAAACCATAATTACTTTAAAAAATCATTTCTATACGAGGCAGATAAGATTTAATAAGAAATGAAGCTTGTGTAGTTGTTTATTTGGGAGGAAGGGGGTAGTGCTTCTTAAGAATAGGAATATGAGTTGCAAATACTGAATTAACTATGAAAGCATATATTTATTTGGAATTTTTAAAGGCATAAATTAAAATATTTTAAACTTGCCATAACACACTCTACAAAATACTGAAAAGTATTTTTATTAACTTCCTGGCACCTTTATGATACCTTTTCCATTCTCCTTTTTATATTTTTTAACCTACCTACCTTTTTTTTTTTTTTTTTTTTTTTGCTTTTGCTTTTTTTAGAGACAGGGTCTTGCTCTGTTGTCCAGGCTGGAGTGCAGTGGTGCAAACATAGCTCACTGCATCCTCAACCTCTTGGGCTCCAAGGATTCTCCTGCCTCAGCCTTCTGAGTAGCTGGGACCACAGGTGCATGCCACTACACCAGCTAATTTTTTTACTTTCTTTGGAGACAAGGTCTTGCTGTGTTACCCAGGCTGGTCTCAAATTTCTGGGCTCCAGCAGTTCTCCCACCTTGGCCTCCCAAAGTGTTGAGATTACAGGCGTGAGCCACCACACCTTACCCTGCATACTCTTTGATCATCTCTTCCTTCTTAAGACGACTTTGTGTTGGTTACTAAAGAGAGACTGATATTCAAGTTCTTCCTCTAACATGGATATGGGGCAAAAATCATAGACAAAAAGTTTCAGTTTTCACAAGTCATTATTGGTAATGTCATTTAAACAGGATTGTTGTCAAATCTGGGAAATCCTCTGATTAAGTCTTTTATATATGAGCTGTAAGGATCAGTCATTTTCCCACTTCCTCATGCAGTGACATCTTAAATCCTTCAGCACTATTCGACGAAACTTTCTGCGATGATGGACATTGTTGGAAATAAAGCTCGGAGTCATAAGGAAAATGAGTATTTAGACATGCTCTGTATTTGTGCTGTACAGTATGGTAGCCACCAGCCACATGTCACTGTTGAGTACTGATGATATGGTTAGTGTGGCTCAAAAACTAAATTTTTTATTTAATCTGATTTTAACATTTGGCTTTTCCTCAGAAAGTTGCCCCCTCCTGGCCCCATGGCCCACCTGGGTGTCCCCAGCTGGGCCTCCCTCCAGGCCCAGTGACTGTGTCCACAGACTGGGGCCTGAGCCAGTGGATTTGGTGAAAACTAACCAAGGTTTATTATAAACAAAATTGTCCACCTCACTCACCCACCTGAATATACTCAGAATGACTATTGAATCAACGTGTTTAAAAGTGAACAGGCGTGTGCTTCTGGACAGGTTCCTCTTATGTTCTTGAAATCTTTTCCTTCCTTTCCACATGAAGTCAGGTGTTTCAGTCAGCATGGGCTACATGACGCTGTGGTAAGAAGCATCCCCCACATCTCAGTGTTCTCCGTGGCAAAGGTTTATTTTTATTTTTTGAGACAGAGTCTCCCGCTGTCGCCCAGGCTGGAGTGCAGTGGCGCGATCTCGGCTCACTGCAAGCTCTGCCTCGCGGGTTCATGCCATTCTCCTGCCTCAGCCTCCCGAATAGCTGGGACTACAGGCGCCCGTCATCACGCCCGGCTAATTTTTTGTATTTTTAGTAGAGACGGGGTTTCACCGTGTTAGCCAGGATGGTCTCAATCTCCTCACCTTGTGATCCGCCCACCTCGGCCTCCCTAAGTGCTGGCAAAGGCTTATTTTTTACTAATACAACATATTTCTGTGGTGGGCACCCATGGTCCATGGCCTACCTCCCCTTCAGTGAGAGACTAGTTGCTGTCGCTGCAGGGAGCTCTGCTGGTGGTGGCTTTTGGCTGCCTGCCCCTTCACAGGGCCACCTCACCCAAAGGCTCTCCCTTTTTGGGAAAGTTCACATTCTGTGACTGATCAAAGTCATCACATAAAGGCCTGGCCATCTCAGCCACACATGGGACAACTCTGAAGAGCCAGGTTGCTCTGAGCCCAACTGATACTGTCACTGCACCTGCAGGACAGCTGGACTTCTCCCTTTGCCCACAGCCACTTCCTTCCTTGGGCGTGAGTCCCAAGAACACTCCTTAATAAGCATCTTGCCTGCTAAGTCCTTGTCTCGGATCTGCCTCCCCAGAACCAGCCTGCAGTGGTTAGTTAGTACCAGGAGTGAGGGTTGGAGATGGATCACTCCCCGCTTTTCTAGCAGTAAGAACCTCTGTCACTGCTGGTAGGTGGAACACAGCCCTGTCATGAAGTGACAGTCCGATTTTTAAAACGTTCACTGTTCGTGAACTGGGATGGTGTACTAGCTCCTGCAATCTATCAGCCCTTTGAGAAATACAGAGTAAATCATAACTGTAAGGACAATGGAATTGGGTAGCTATCACTAAAATTGGTCAGTGCTCTGGAAAAAGATAAAATATATGAATAGTTAATCACCAGCTGAAACCAGGGGAAGAATCTGAATATCAGGATTCCCCTGAACATACAGAAGTAGCTTGGAGATGATGGTACAAAAGCTGCTTCTTGCAGAGGCCGATGCCACGTGCCTCTCAGAATCTACCCTCACCTCCCTCCTGGTCACTTAGCCTGTAACTAGGGTGAAATATCAGTAAAACCCACTGGGATGTTCTGAACCTGATGTGGGGGGAGGGAAGCACTATACCCCCCGGGAGCTGTAAGACCAGCACGGACCAGCAGAAGCCGGGAAACTGTGTGCCGGGTGGGAGCCTGAGGGTGTTGTATCCAGGGGACTGGCATACAGCATTGAATAAAGGAGAGCTGGCCAATTTGGGAGTGCTCTTCTAGGATTCAGGATTTAGCACACTAACATGGAGCCCCGGAGATGGGAGATTATCCTGGTGAAAGGGACAGCAGCCACACTGAAGTCCAAGCCAGAGCTGATGCTAGGAGAGGCTGCTACAGAACTCGTCTCCCTCATGGCAATCAGGATGGTAAAACTCCAAAACAACAGAGGCCACGTGGAAATGCGAGAAGCCAGGTGAGCACAATGACTGATGGGGCACCGTGTCTGGGGAGTGGAGGGAGGGCTGCTGCTGGCTCATCAGCACAGAGGGCGTTATTAAAGCAGTGCATCCCTCCGGGCAAAAGAGACGGCCAGCAGGGAGCCGCTCAGCCCTACTAAAGGCAATCAGGAGTGATGGTCAGGAGGCCAAGGGGCATGGTCCTAATCCAAATTCACACATTCCTTTGGTCTGGTTTCCGTGTCTGAGCTGGTTTCAGACCCAGAGCCCATTGACTGAAGAAGAGAACCGCTCTCCAGGAGGAAGGGCCTGCGATACCATGGCCGCGTTCCCCAGTCCTCCTCCAAAGGTGCCATCACCCATTCACTCAGATAACAGTACACTGGGGGAAGGGGAGATGGTGGATTTCAAGGTCTCTGGGGGTCCAAGTCCCCATTGTTCCAGGGACATGAAACATCATTGTGGCACCCCTATTAGAGTGGGGTACATGAGGACCAGGTAATAAATGCAGCCCCAGTCAGGATTTGGGTCACAGTGGGTCATTTTTCTGGTACCTAAATATAGTATCAGAATGGACACATTTTAGAGTATTCTTGGCCTGAGAGGTAAGAGCTGTTAGAGTGAAGAGGGGAAGTGGAAGCCTTCAAAACTTTCCTCTTCCCCTCAGCCACTCTAGTAAATAACAGCAATATCATGTGCCAGGAGGGGTGGCGGAATTTAGCATCACTGTTAAGTATCTAGAGGATGCAGAGGTTGTAGCTCATCATTTATCTGTGTAACTTACAAGTCTTACCATTGAAAACTCCTGGTCAACCCTAGCAAATGAGAGTAGAGTCTTCTAAACTCAACTGAGGATTAGCACTGATTGCCATCTGCCGTGCCAGATAGATTTTTATGTCTTTGCGACAGCATAGTCACTTAGACGGAAGCAAATCGTGTACAGACATCGATTTTGCAAGTGCATTTTCTGTCAGGAAAGATGCACTTTACTTTAACATGAAACAATGTGGACATGTATCGTTTTGCCCCGGGGCTAATGTTGACCCACCTGCCCTCTGTCATAATTAAACAAGGAAGAGATCTACCCAGAAGATTGTAGAGCATCGTGTCAATCAATTACATCACTAATGCCACTCTAATGAAACTGGATGAGCAAGAAGTGGCTAGCACATCAGAGGCCTGGGTAAAACACATGCACTCCAGAGGATGGGAGATAAACCTTACAATGATTCAGGGCTTTGCCACATCAATGAAATTTCTAGGGAGGCAGGGATGAGGGGCATTCAGGAGAAATCACTGCATCTTGCACTTCCTACCATGAAGAAAGCAGCACAGTACTTTGTAAACTTCTTTGGGTTTGGAGGCAGCGTGTGACACATCTGGGAGTGCTGCTCAGACCTGTGTCCTGCGTGCAATAAAAAGCTGCCTGCTTTGGGGAGGGCCAAGAGCAGGAAAGAGCCCTGCACTGGGCCCAGGCTGTGGTCCACGGAGCGCTGACACTTGGGCACATCAGCTGGCCAACTGAGACATTAAGAGGATCACCGGGGGGTTTTATGGGCCGAATTGTGTCAGCTGACATCCCCCTCCCACAGGAATTCATATGTCGAAGTCCTAAATCCCAGTACCTTAGAATGTGACCCAAACGGGGTCATTGCAGAAGAGCTAATAAAGGTAAAATGAGCTCATTAGGGTAGGGCCCTAATCCAGTATGACTGGTGTCCATATAAGAGAAAAGCTGGACACAGCTACATCCAGGGCGGAAGCTCATGTGAAGACACGGGAAAGACAGCCATCTGCAAGCCCAGGAGAGAGGCCTGGAGCACACCCTTCCCTCTCAGCCCTTAGAGGGGACGAACCCTGCTGACACCTTGATCCTGACTTCCAGACTTCACCACTGCAAGAAAATAAATTGCAGTTGTTTAAGCCTTTCAATCATGGCACTTTGTTATAGCAACCCTAGCAAAATAATACAACAGGAAAAAAAGGAGCTGTGTGGAATTTATGGCAAGTTATAATAGGAGAATCACAAGACTGCCAGCGTGCTGCTGGGCCCTGGTGGAGACAGAGCCCTTGACCATGGCATAAAGTGGACATGCAGCCACAGCCTGCGGGCTGGCACTAGGCCTTTAACAGCCATGCCAATTTCCTATAAGATCAGAAGCTCCTGTCTAGTTCAGTAGGTGACGTACATCCACCATCACAGCGCATGCTGCGTCCTTCACGATGGAGATGCTGTCCACTGCTGACGAAGCCAACACTCCATGAGCCCAAACCCCTGATGAATTAGGTTTGGACAGAACCATCATGTCATAAGATGGGGTGGGCCAGCAGAAATCCGTCTTAAGATGAAAGTGGTATCCCTACAGCCACACGTGAGCAGGAGCAGGGCGCAGCACACGACACAAACATAGCCCAGGCCTCTGTCATCGCCATGTGTGCACCACTGCATCTTACCAGTTCATACGCATGGCTGTGTGGGGAATTCTCTATAACGAAAGGAGGAAGAAAACATCCAAGCTTATCATGCTCGAGTAGGTGTGGCATGTTTGTGTGAGCTGCACATAGATGGCAGCTGCATTCAGCCTCGATCAAGGGTGGCCTTGAAAGACAGTAGTGATGGAGAAACCTCCCAACGGACAGAATTTGGGGCAGAGTACCTGGTCATCCACTTTGTGTGGAAGGAAGATGAGTCCAGAGTTAGAATATGTAAGGACTTGTGGGCAGTGACAAATGGCTTGTCTGGCTTCGGGAGCCTGGAAAGACAAAGGTTGCAAGATCTGGGGCAGGGAGGTCTGGTAGAGGCATGCGAGTGGGCAAATGGGAGTAGCAGGTGGAGAGCATGATGACCGTCTTATTACGTGGTAGTGCTCACTGGAGATCATCCACCATAGAAGAGGCTCCTAGCAGCCAAGTAGGCCAAATGACTCGGCCAGGTAACATGGGCCAGCCTGTGTCATTGGCCCCCCAGTGCTGGCACAGTGGTGGCAGGGATGGAGGCTATGAGTGAGCCCAATGGCACGGGCTTCTACTTACGAAAGAGAATGTAGCTACTGCTTCCACCAAATGTCCAATCTGCCAGTAATGGGGACAAATGCTGAACTTGGTAGAAAGCCAAAGGGCCACTGATTCATTCTGAAATATAAACAGACTGCTACTCTGAGTAGAGATTTCTCTCTCCCAACCACAGGGCCTCCATCAGAAGCACCATGACAGGCCTCATGGAGTGTTGGCTTCGTCAGCAGCGGACAGCATCTCCGTCGTGAAGGACGCAGCATGGGCCATGATGGTGGATGCACGTCACCTACCAAACTAGACAGGAGCTTCTGATCTTATAGGAAATTGGCTGTAAAAGGCCTAGTGCCAGCCCGCAGGCACTACTTGACAAGAATGAGATGCTGTCCTCCAGGATACAGGAGGCACTTGGGATCAAGCACTTTTACATGACACTTTGTCCCCAGTAGAAAGCCCCGGTCCAGAAACCAAGATGTGCTGATTCCAGCTCCCAGGAGCCCACTTGGAGCATCTGTGCTTCCCATGCCCTGAATTCTGAGCTCTGCAGGTTGAAATGTCTGGGTTTCCAAAGGGAAATTTTTCCCTGGGGACACAGCAACCCAACCCCTCACTCAAACTCAAAGTAAGGGCGTGAACTGCCAGGGTCACAGACTAACCTGGGCCTATGCTAGGATCCCTGCCTCTGGCCTGACCACGGTCTCAGGCAAGACGCTGCTTCTGATTCACACAACTGCTGCCAACGCCCTTTCACAGAACCCATGGCCTCCGAAGGGTGGAGTCAGGCCAGGCAGGCCAGGCAGTGCGGGAGCGTCCGGAAGATTCAGCACAGCATGCGTGAGGCCAGCACCTGCACCCAGCTGACACTCCCATGGGGAGGGAGGGCTCAGGCCTGGGCAGAAGGAGAAGGGTGGGGAGTGTGTGTTAGGAGGTGAGAGTCATGCTTTTCTCCATGCCCCAGGGCCCTTTTTCTTCCTCCTCTCAGTCCTGAGGTGGGGGCTCTGACTCCTAGCGCCACGCATACTGTGCCCTTCTTTCTAGGGGAGGAGGTGGAGATTCCCACAGTCTGGCTAGGGAGGAGAGTGTGCTGTGTCTCACACCCCTCCATACCCAGGGTCTGTGGTACGCCACAGACCCCTGAGACCTACGATCCCTAACATGGGCCTGGTGGCATGCACTGTGGCTTGAAAGAGCAGTCGCCACTGCCCAGCAGATAACCAAGGTGCCAGCTGAGCAGAACCAGCCTCACCGGCCTGCAGAGGCTCAGATCTGCGTGTCGGCCCAGGCCCCAAACATGGAACGCTACGGTGCCCTCAAACCCATGCTCAAGGCTGCGCAGGTGCCACCTGCCCCCGGAGGTCGCCCCACCTAGGAGATTGTCCCTCCACTGTCATTGTGTCATGACGAAATCTTCAGAAACCTGGGGATATGGGGACTGGCCAGAGGCATCTGTGCCCCCAACACTCAACACTCTTCCTGCACAAAGATGCTTGTGGAAGGAAGGAAGGAGAAGGAAGGGGGGGAAGAGGGAGGCAAGGAGGAGGAAAGGAAGGAACGGTGGATTCTAGTAGAGACCTTCTCTCATTCAGTGGTTCGATGCCACAGCCCACCATAAGGTTGTGCGCGCCCTGTGTCTCGCTGGTTGCTCATAGCTCAAGGGTCACTTGGGGTGCTCCAGCCTGGGCACCAGAAGCTCTGCCAGGGCTGCGTCTGATTCACATAACTGCAGCCACTGCCCTTAACCTTCCTCCAACACCTTTGCTGAAGTCAAAATTCCAGCTAGGTCCCGTTCCTCTCTTGCCTCCCTCCCTACCAAGGTTTCCCGTGGGGGCCTCTGAGGAGGTGGAGGCCTGCACCCCACTATCAGGGAGCCCGCAAAAATGAGTTTCCATCTGTCGAGGACCACCATGCACCCCTCAGTCCGAAAAATGCGGCTGACTGACATGACTGTAGAGCCTGGGGGTGCTGCACACTTGGTGGGGGAGGGGAGGGAAGCCCCTTCTAGAAGGTCTGGATTCCCCCTGGAGACTCTGATGAGGGTCTGAGGAAGTGGGGTCCATCCTGTGCTGGCTGCTGTTTCCAAGACAGTCTCAGGAGCAGCAGGATGGACTACGTACAGTTTGGGTGCCAGTAAGAGGAAGGAGAGCTCAGCATTTGGGGATTCCTAGGAAAAGAGGGGTGCAGCAAAGCGGGTCTGGGGCATGATTGGTGAAGAATCATGGGAGATTTCTCATCAATCAAGGTGAGGAATGGTGATTGGGAGGAATCAAGGGAGATCATCCTGGCATTTTCCAACTGTAGGTTGACCTCGGCAGAAATGGCATTTTCTGTGGATGCTGAAGCTGGCTTTATCAGAGTCTGTCCTCCCAGCAGGATTAACAATTAGACTGCTTTCTTCTCTTTTCAGTCCAGGCTGATTTTGACCATCACAAAGAAAAGTGTTCAAGAAGATGTTGAAGAAATATTCACCCTGACTACAAATCCCCACACACACAGGAGCATTCCTTCTACTTACTTTGTACCTCCTATAATAACAAGGACAATCTTCTTCACATGGTTGTCATACAAATGTCTATAGAATAAATGCAGGCATGCAAGAATGAATGCGTTATATGTTTTAAATAATGTTTTGTTTTTTCAAAAACTGTGCTAAATGTTTTAGGTATGTTAACTCCTTGTGCCAACCTTATGAACACGTCATAGGACAATCTATTGTTATCTTCATTTTACAGATAAGGAAATCGAGGCTTTGAGGCATTAAGGCGCTTGCACAAGTTTGCAGCAAGTGTGGAATCGGGACCAGAAGACAGACAAGACAGGTTGGTCTGACTCCAGCACCTGCAGGCTGCGATGATACTGCTCAGGAGTGACACTGCTCCCTCAGAAACCTGTGCCACCTCCAGTATTTCAGTTGGTTGTTATTTTACTTTTTTATTATACTCCAGGTTCCTCAAAGGCAAGGGACGCTGTCCTAATTCATCCCTCCCAGTATCTTGCACAGAACTCTGCTTGTAGTCATTCATGGATACTTGATGATTCAATGAATAAAGAAGAAAGAGAGGGACAGAAGAGAAGGAGAGGATGGAAGGAAGGAAAGGAGGGAGGGAAGGAAGGAGGGACCTGTCATTTTGGTCAAATAATGGGTAAGGCGAGCGCTTGTCTTTTGCGCCACCTGCTGGACATCCTGCAGTACTGCAGAGGACTGGAGTGCCCGGGATTTCCCCGCTTTCCAAAGATTGGGGATACATCAGCGAAGTTGACAAGGCTTGGCTGAGATCCCAGGACGAATGGCTTCAAGACAACAAAGCATAGGCCAAGTCATTGTGAAGCAGGACCACCCTAGATGTCTCTCCACTCTCACACGCCCCAGGCAGTGTTGGACGTCCCTCTGTGAAGGAGGCCATTGGAAGATCCCGTTGGCAGCCGGCTCCATCTCCCCGCAGACCTGCAGAGCGACCCTTCTTCATCTCCGGCTGATCCCCCGGCGGCGCTTGTCACCCACTCGAGCTTTGAGTTTCTCTGTGCTCAGACCTCTTTCTTGAGTGGCTAAAACTTTAAAATATTTTCTATTTGGGCGGGCGCGGTGGCTCACGCCTGTAATCCCAGCACTTTGGGAGGCCGAGGCGGGTGGATCACGAGGTCAGCAGATCGAGACCATCCTGGCTAACACGGTGAAACCCCGTCTCTACTAAAAAATACAAAAAAATTAGCCGGGCGCGGTGGCGGCACCTGTAGTCCCAGCTACTCGGGAGGCTGAGGCAGGAGAATGGCGTGAACCCGGGAGGCAGAGCTTGCAGTGAGCTGAGATCCGGCCACTGCACTCCAGCCTGGGCGACAGAGCGAGACTCCATCTCAAAAAAAAAAAAAAAAAAAAAAAAAATTATATTTGAAGATACTGGAGACCTTCACTTAAAGGAGCCCCGGAATGAGTCCTTTTATGAAGCCAAGGATCTTTTCACAAAGCCAAAAGATTTATCTTGATTGTGCATTTAAAAGACTTTTCACAAAATCCTGGACACAGCCCTACAAATAGTGAAAGAGGATAAACTGATGATCTTTGACTATCATGGTGAAACCGAAATCACCGAGTTTCGTGGTCATGTGGAAGGTTTCTCCTTGACTCTGTAAGGGTGACAGCAAGTCAAAGAACGGATTAAGGGTCTGGGGAAATGAACTCTTGGGCAAACTTGCTTACTAGATACAAACCCAGTGTAGTGCTCTGTCCTTCCCAACAATGGTGACAACAGCCGCAGCTCCTTCCTCAAAAAGGATGTTTTCATGCTGCTTTCTCCATTTACAAGGGAGTATCAGTGGTTACCACGCCAAGGAGAGAGGCTTTGTCACGTAGCTTTTGAAGACTGAGTCCTGTTTCTCTGCTCCTTTGTTAGGTGCTGTAAGGTGAAGACCATAGGGTGTGAGTCATATCTAGTTTCAGATTTTGTCCCCAGCCCTCACTAGGTGTGGTTCAGTTAACCTAAGCTCACTAAACTTCACTTTCCTCACCTGTGAAATGGGATCACAAACTCTATCTGCCAGGATTATTGCGAGGATAGATAAATTCATGTAAACATAGTAAGCTCTGAAGAAATGGTAGCTGTTATTATCCCGAGTAGAGATAGGTGAGGCCTATAGTAATCTACATCTTCATTCTCCCCTTCCTTCTAGGAATACGCTCAGCTTACAAACTACAGTTCCAATGGCCAATACGATAAAAGGAAGTTATTGGGTGAAACCTCAGGAAATACTATTGAAGGGGAAGTTTATGCTTCTGACAATTGGCCTCTGAGCTTTCCCTCTTCTTTTTTTTTTCCCTGCCTGGGACTCAGGAGTCAGAGGGGAGCTGAAGCAGATGCCATGACCATGATGTAGGCTTGTGGAGAAATGCCATGTTTTAGGACTGGTGAAGCAGAAGACAGAGTTGGGGTCTTTCATGACATCGTGGGGTCTCCCTAGCAGCCCTGGACCACCTGCTTCTGAGAAATTTCAGATTACATAAGAGAAAGACACCTCCTACTTAGTTGAAGCCCCCATGACTCGGCATATGTTGGTAGCAGCCACATGCAGCTCCTCACCGGCTCACACGTATTAGTGGGTGGCTAAGGAGAGACCTTGTCACACTCTGGCGCTTGCTGTCTTTATAAAATGTGGGCATGACTTTGATAACCCCATGGGCCCTCCCAGCTCTCACATGACAGCCTCCCATTTCCACCTCCTGAGTCTGGGGGTGACTCAGTGCAGAGTTTCCTTGGTCTCGCCTGTCTCTCTCTCTCCTTTCTCTATGATGCAGCAGCCTGGTTGGGGCCTAGAAGGCTTTAGGCCAGCTGTCTGGATCACAGGTTGCTGCCCTTCCAATGTAGCCCTAAGGGGACGCTCTCAGCCCACATTCAGAGCTGGAGGGTCCTTGTGGCCAGCAGGCTAGGAGGACATTGTCCCTGCACGCTCAGCCCCACCCTTCCCGGTTCGAGCTGCCACTGTTGTCTCTCCTCCTCAGTGGAATGAAAGCAAAACTTCCAGCAAAAGACAGCAATTGGAGAATTGTTTAAATGACGAAGAAATAGCAGTCACAGCCCAATGGCCATCAAGTGGCTACATTTGGAATTGGCCACATGGAGTCACTGCACCCTCAGGAATGGAAGTACATCCGTGGGGTGCCTCTGTCTCTGAAGTATGGACTGGAGAAAGCTGCCGCCTGTGGAAAGGATGGGAGATGTTACTTTTCTGCAAAGTTGAGCTGCCTGGGACATGCTAAGTCCCTCCCCACAGCCAGGAGGGAAGGCGCTTAGTGTAAGGCCTTGACTCTTCCAAAATATTACTCTTACCATGATTTTCATTGTTATTATAGGATTTTGGAATTCCTACGTACTCTTTTTGTTATTGTTCACAGCTGATGAAATCTATAGATCTTCTCTGTAAAAAGGTGGGAATATTAAACGCAATAAATCCAGGTCCTGGATGGTGAGTGAGTTTCTGGCTCCGTCTGCTGGGTGCATGATGCTAGGTAGTGTGGTAGAGTCAAAGGACTGTCCTGCAGGCCCCAGGCCTAGGTTTAAATCCTTGCTGGCTAGGTGACCTTGGGCAAGGTGCTTCACTTCTTGGAGCCTTGAAAGCCTTATTTATAGGATGGGAATTCTAATATCTACCTTGGTTTGGAGTTAATGTATATGGAGCACCTATCAGTGCCAGGCACATGGTGAGCAATTAGTAAATGACCATGCTCTTCTCAGGTTAGGGAGCCCAGGAAGAGGAAAGGCTGGGGAGAAGGTGCTGAGTTCAGCTATATGTTTAGACGTAAGTTCTCAGTAGCCTGGGAAAGGCAGGTTCAGATGGAGCCGGCCATGAGCTCAGGAGACCTGAGGCTGCCACCTAGGGTGAGATACAGGTGCAGGTGTGGGTATCAGCAGGTAACTGGAGCCACTATAAGTGATACACACCAGCGCCTCTCAAGCCTTCACATGCTCAGAAGCATCTGGGTTCATTGAAATACAGATTGCTAGGACACCCAATCCTGAATACTATGTGGTTGTAACCAGTTCTTTTAAGATGCACAACACAAGGCCTGGACTCACTGCTCTCTGATGCCTGGTCTAAAGCCAATGGGGAACTTCAGAATTTCCATTCCGTTTGGAACTGTGCCTTAGGAAGTATCTGGCAAGGCGCCCCTAGCCCTATACCATCACCTTGTTTGTTGCTTTATTATTGTTTGGTTTGTTTTTGTTTGTTATGTTTTGTTTGTTTTTTTGAGATGGAGTCTTGCTCTGTCGCTCAGGCTGGAGTGCAGTGGCACAATCTCAGCTCACTGCAACCTCTGCCTCCCGGGTTCAAATGATTCTCCTGCCTCAGCCTACCAAGTAGCTGGGACTACAGGCATGTACCACCATGCCAAGCTAATTTTTCTGTTTTTAGTAGAGATGGGGTTTCATCATGTTGACCATTCTTGTCCCCAACTCCTGACCTCAAGTGATCCGCCTGCCTCGGCCTCCCAAAGTGCTGGGATTACAGGTGTGAGCCACCGTGCCCAGCCTCATTGCTTTATTTTTGCCTCCAAAATATTTCATTTGACCAATCCCTGGCTTTGAAACACTTGAAGATTATGGGTTTAAACAATGGTTCTCAAAGCTCATTCCTGAGACCAGCCATGTTTGCATCGCCTGGGAACTTGCCAGACACGCAGTCTTGGGCCCCATCCCAGATCTGCCAAATGAGAAGCTCTGGGGTGGGGACCCAGCCAGCTGGGTTATAACAAACTGCAGCAGCCATGCATGTGCTTGAGAGTCAGAAAAGCAGTAGAGGAAGGGTGGCTTGTGGCCATGCCCCAGCCATTCTCCTGTTGGTGGAGTCTGCCTCCAGCACCAGCTTACTTAAAGTGACACTTCCTTCTCGGGAGTTCCCAGCCCCTACCTTTCCTGCTGCCCCTCATCAGACTCCAGGTGCTACTTGCTCATTCCTCCATCCCCTGCTCTGGCATCTAGCAGTGGGCACCCGGTGTGATGAGTTCACCAGGTGCGCCAATTTTTACTGGTGGTGTAAGGGGAGTAATAAGGTCCCATCCCAGATTCACCTGCAAAAAAAAAAAAAAAAAAGTGCACATTCTTAAGAACCTTAAAAAGAGAAAGTACTGGCCGGGCGCGGTGGCTCAAGCCTGTAATCCCAGCACTTTGGGAGGCCGAGACGGGCGGATCACAAGGTCAGGAGATCGAGACCATCCTGGCTAACACGGTGAAACCCCATCTCTACTAAAAAATACAAAAACTAGCCGGGCGAGGTGGCGGGCGCCTGTAGTCCCAGCTACTTAGGAGGCTGAGCAGGAGAATGGCGTAAACCCGGAGGTGGAGCTTGCAGTGAGCTGAGATCGGCCACTGCACTCCAGCCTGGGAGACAGAGCCAGACTCCGTCTAAAAAAAAAAAAAAAAAAAAAAAAAAAAGAGAAAGTACCATAAGGATGGATGTAGATGTGGGGATAATCTGTGGCCTTTGGACACCCCTCAGATGGCTAATGCACAGACGGCCATTGCTGGAGCCATCATAATAGCAGTCCTAATAATAATGATGACGAGGACAGCCACAGCATCTGACATCTGTGGGCTCCTCACCACAAGCCCATGGGGCTCCACAACTATTATCCCATTTTACAGAGGAGGGAAGGCAGACTTGGGGAGCTTAGGTGACCCTGCTGCCATTTACACATCTGAGGACTGGGGGAGCAGGCTTTCCACCCCAGCCAGAGTTACCCCTGCCATCCCCAGCTCTCTGCCCCCCAGGCCCCGTGGGGCGTCTCTGAAGAGACTTGCTAGCAGGAAGACAGCTTATTTGGAAGATATTTTCTTTAGGCCAACCAAGTCTGTGCACCTTAAATTATCTGGGCACATCTGTGGAATGAGCATCCTCCAGGAGGATCCTCCAGGATCGTGAGCATGGAGCCAGGAGTGGGAGGGACAGGAGCGCTGTGCCCACAGCTGAACCATGGACCGTGAATGTCAACTTTGAACTTCAGCTGAGAAGGCGCCCTCTGCTGGGGTGACAGAGGAGGGGAAATTCCTTCCTTCTGATCCATGAGAAGAGAGAAAAGCGTCCCATCCCCAGCACCCTGTATGCAGTAGGTGCTCAGGAAACACAAATTGGGCCCACGACTGCTCTTCTGCCCAGGGCCGCCGGGTCGGATTACTGGTTTGGTTTTTCTGGGAGTCGTGTTTTCTAAGGACTCTGTTTTCTCTTGCCATGAAAATGTGCCTATTTTTAGCTTTGATTCGTGCAAGCTGCAGCACGAATCACCTAAAATGCCCCGCTAGAAACAGCTCGGATTAAAGAGCAGGAAGTTGAATTGGACTCAGCGTCCCTGCATGAATGCAGGACCTTGAAGACCCTGGCATCTGGAAGGTTCAGGGCAGGAGGAATGCCCATGCCTTGTAGAGGGAGGGCTCTGGGCCTTCTGAGTATCCGACCCTCCTGTGTGTATTTAGTCCAGAAAGAGCAGATTTTCACACAGTTCTTCAGTCTGATGAAATTCTACCTTCAAAAGGCCCTAAATCCAAAAGCTAAAATGCAATAAAGGAAAATAAGATGCAAAGCCACGAGAGTGATTTTTTTAGTTTAATTGGGAGCCTTCCTGGCTCACTCCTCATTCTCCTTGCTCCAAATTTCCCCAGCTTCTCTGGCCAGGGTCCCAACCACACTATAAAACCACCAATGACACCACCCAGGGTGCCAGGTACAGCCCTGGGCCCTTTGCATGTGCTGCCTCCAAGGTGGGCACTGGCCTGGCCCCACTGCATAGACAGAGACACAGGCACAAAGAGGCAAGTTGGCCTGCCCAGGGTTGTACAGGGGGCAGTGGCACAGCTAAGGATCTGAGCTGGAAAATCAATGCCACTTACTGGTCTCTCTCATTGGCAGGGGCCCTTCCTTTCCTTATCACTCCCTGGCACCTACCTGGGAGGAGCTGTGATGACCAATCTTATGTGTCAACTTGACTGGGCCACAGGGTGCCCAGATGTTTAGGCAGACATGATTCCAGGTGTTTCTATGAGGTTGTTTTTGCATGAGATTTACATTTAAATCAATAGAGTAAAGCAGATGGCCCTCCCTAACGTGAGGTGAGGGGGTTCTAATCGACTGAGGGCCCAGATAGAACGAAAAGGCTGAGGAAGAGGGTGCCTCTCCTACCTGACTGTCTTCATTTGAATGGGGACATTAGCTTTTCCTGGTTCTCCAATAACTTTCCATCTCTGGACTCTAACTGGGACATCAGGCCTGTGGGTTTGGGCCTTGCCTGCCTCCACAATAGCGAGAGCCAGTTCCCGAGAATAACTCTCTTTCTGTGAATATAGATACACGCTTTCTATTGGTTCTGTTTTTCCAGGGAACCCTCATCTGGGAGCTTTTCAATGCTATGCTTTTTGCAGCCCCAGGACACTTACTGAAGCACCAAAGCCATGGTGGGACCAACAAAGGCCTTTTGAACCCAGAGGACCCCTGCGCAGCGGACCCTCATCCTGAGAAGAGCATTTCCTCTTCCCTGCCCTCCAGGAAGGGCTGTGGGAGGAAGTGCAGGCCCAGGAGGTGGGCAGGGTGGCGGGTGAGGGGGGTCAGGAATGGAGGTCAGCAGCAACTGGGGGCTGGCGACGGACTGGTGGGAGCAGAGGGGATGTCAGCCTGTGGCCCCCAAGCAGCAGTCAGAATGCAGCCTCCCCATCAGATGCCACCCCTGACACTGGGGCTGCCAGCAGAGATCAGGTGGGAGGCCAGGGGTCGCAGCCAACCCTAGGGTCCCAAAGGGGGCCCCAGGGCATAGCAGACTGCTGCAACATCTGTTTCTTATCACGTAGTCAGAAAACAACATATTAACTCAGAAAATAACAAGGAAGCACCTCCCTTGCCCAGGCTCTGTGATGGGCCCCAGGTACGGGAAAGTGAGCAAAGCCCCGGCCTGCCCTCGAGGGAAGACAGACACAGCATCGCCCCCAATATTAATATTAGCACCTTCCACGGTGGTCAGTGTGCCACGCACTGTTCTCAGTATTATTCTAGCCCCACCTACGGTCTCCCCTTTATCCATGGGAGAAAAGTTCCAAGACCCCCACTGGATGTCTGAAACTGAGGTAGCACCAGGCTCTGTAATACTGCTTTTTCCTAAACGTACATACCTAGGATAGAGTTCAATTTATAAATTAGGCAGAGTAAGAGATTAACAACAACTAATACTAATAGAACAATTCTAACGATACACTGTAATACAGTTATGTGAACACGGCCTCTTTCTCTCAAAATATCTGATTGCACTGCACTCCCCCTTGTTGTGATGAAGCGAGATGGTGAAACGCAGGCAGGATGAGACAAACGGAGGGAGTGGGACAGAACAAGAGTCTAACACGCTGCTCAGAACGGCAGCAATGAAAAACTTAGGAATTGCTTATTTCTGAAAATTTCCATTTCGTATTTTCGAGCCACCACTCATGACTGCTAACCGATACTGTGGAAAGTGAAGCCATGGACAAGGGAGGCTACCGTATCATATTAATTCATTTCATCTTCCCAGCAGCCCCGTGGAGGAGGTACTCTTACCCCATTTTATATAGGAGGAAACTGAGGCACAGAGAGGTTAAGTGATTGGCCTAAGGTCACACAGCTCTCAAGGGCCAGAGCTGGGATGTGTACCCAAGTAGTCTGGTTCTACTTAATGATAAAACATTATAATGCAATACTAAAGTGCAACCCTAAGGTGTCCAGCAGGCTCATTGGATATATAGATGGGGCGTTCCGCATGGATGAGCAGTTATGGACCGAATGTTTGTGCCCCCCGGAGTCACATGTTGAAGTCCTAACCCCGCGGTGTAATGGCTTTGTATTGGGAGGTGGGTCTTTGGGAGGTAATTGAGGCATGAGGACGGAGCCCCCATAAATGACATTGGAGTTGTAAAAGTGACCCCCAAGAGCTCTCTCGCCCTCTTTCCACCAGGTGAGGACACAGGAGAAGCTGACAGACGGCCCTCGCCAGAGCCTGACCATGTGACCCCTGACCTGAGACTTCCGGCCTCCAGGACTGTAAGCGTGAGTGTTTGTGTTGAGGCCTCTCAGTCCACGGTAATTTGTTCCTGCAGCCCCAGCTGACCAAGACACTAAAGGCTTCACCGAAGGGGAGAGGCCAGGTAGCATCCTGAGGCAAGGGTAGGAGCTTGCCAGCAGGTGGTGGCAAGGCCACAGAGTCCTGAATCAAGGCAGGGGCAAGAACTTCACGTTGGTGAGTGAGCCCAAGGCCGGGAGGCCGAGGGGAAATTGGGAGGAGTCAGGAAGGCTGGGTTGTAGGAAGCTAGCAATGGCCGCTTGGATGCAGAGGGCCCCTCTACAGAGTGGAGAAAAGGCCAAGAGCCACACCAGGGTAACACACAGCCACCTGACATGGCACACCTGGCCGGGCAGGGGCTGCAGGAGCCACTCTTCTGGGCAGGGAGCTGCCATTTAGGACTGACATTGTTCACAATGGGGCTTGCGGTGGTGATGAAAAGAGGGCTAACCTTGAATCAGTTTTCTTCTCATTTTAAATTCTCCATAGATGATGCACCCCCTGCTTCCTATGCTCAGGCCAGCCACTCCCACCACCATTGGTTAAAAGATAAAAGAAGAATAACCTTTGGAACAGCCAGGTCGTCCAGGCAGAGTGGTTTGGTCGCTGTTTTTTTTTTTTTTCGGGGGTATTCCTTTTTTTGTTCATTTAAGCCTGCATTCCTTAGTATTTATAGGGTAACATTCCCCTAAGACAACTTAAATACAATGTCAGCCACACATGCAAGCCACGTGGGTAATCTAGTAGCCATATTTTTTTAAAGTGAAGAGAAACAGATGAAACCATTTTAATATTACTTTATTTCACTTAATATATTAAATATCTAAAAACTAGCATTTCAACATGTAATCCATAGAAAAACTATTCACAAGCTATTTTCCTTTGTTTTGTCTGTGAAATCTAGTGTGGGTTTTCAACTTGGCACCCATCTCCACTCTCGACTCTCCACCCTTCCAGCGCCCAAAAACAGCTGTGTGCAGCAAGTGGCCTGGGACAGGACAGCACAGCTCGGTGCCTCTAAAATGAGCCCAGATCAAGCTGTGGCCACTCAGACCACATCAGTCACTTTGAGTTTTTCGTCTGCTTGTTTTTGTCATCCAGTAGGACCTTCACCGAGTCAGCAGGCATGTGCCATTGAGCCCTAAATATTAAGAACACATTGACGTGATTCCCACGGTAGCAACATCTCCTTACTTGAAAAGCACAACCCGGCCGGGCGCGGTGGCTCATGCCTGTAATCCCAGCACTTTGGGAGGCCGAGGCAGGCGAATCACAAGGTCAGGAGATGGAGACCACGGTGAAACCCCGTCTCTATTAAAAATACAAAAAACTAGCCGGGCGCGGTGGCGGGCGCCTGTAGTCCCAGCTACTCAGGAGGCTGAGGCAGGAGAATGGCGTGAACCCGGGAGGCGGAGCTTGCAGCGAGCCGAGACTGGGTCACTGCACTCCAGCCTGGGCGACAGAGCGAGACTCCGCCTCAAAAAAAAAAAAAAAAAAAGAAAAGCACAACCCAAACGCAGGCCTTGCAAAGGTGGAGTAGCCGATGCTGAGAGAAGAGCTGCTTCCTCCGCTTTCACCAGCACCATAATCAAAAGGCATGAGAGGCTGCAGCTGAAGGGAGGGGAGGGAAGTGGTCAAGACTGGGAGTGATCTAGGACCTCTGCGCCCACCGTTCAATGCGGACACGGGTCTCTCTGCTTTCCTGTTCTCTTTGGTTCCACTGTTCATTTTTAAAGCCATGCTGCATCATGTCGGTAAAGGATCTGATCCTAAGGTCAGTCCAGGGAAAAGCATGTTAATAGATCCTCCAGATCTCAGGTTCTAAATAACTGAGCAGCATTTTCCTAAGATGCCTCAGACGCCACCTAAGCCACTGGGTGGGAAAGCCTGCCAAGCCTTCTTTAGGGCCAGAAGCAAGGTTTCACCACAGAGGCCCCTCCACCCTGGCCCAGGGACTCACATTCTTCGGAGCTGGGGCTCTGCTGAGCACAGCACTCCCCTAGGCTGGAGCACCCATCTGGCGGCCTGCTCTGGCTCAGGAGGAGACGAGCCGGGGGGGGGTCATCCATGAAAACGCCACACGGCCTCCTGGGCACTCGGTTCTTTCTTCTGACCCCCAAAACATATATATACACAGGACACTTCTGCTTTTAGAACTGCTTTGATAATCCCTGCAAGGAGAGACCGGGTTACAGAAAGCACAAAAGTGGCCCATTTGCAAAGGTTCCCAAATCTTGGCAAGTTGTTCTGGTTCGTGACTTCTACCTGGGTTGGCAGATGGCAACTTGACAGGACCCAGGGACGGATTTTTGAACTGAAATGTTGCGTACTACAGAAAACACCAGTGAATATAATCCCACCTTTGGCCCCATTGTTGACTCTATCAAATCCTAACATGTTTATGGATTTGATTCATATTTATTTTTTAAGATGTGAACAATTATAGGTAGTATGATATAATAAAGTATAATAAAAATAATAGGTTTGTGAGTACTGGTGTATCCTTCCCCTAATGTCCATGTGTGTGCACACACACACACACGGCCACATGCATTCATGCACATACACACACATACACACACACAAACACCCACACACACACACAGTGAGTGAGCCCTCAGATCCAGCCTCTAGCCTGGGAAACTCCTCATTCTGTACAGGCTGTAGAGACCACCAACCGTGGAGCTGGTTTGAGGAACTAAAGATGTAAAAAGGAATATAAGCCAGTGGGGTGCGGTGGCTCACGCCTGTAATCCCAGCAGTTTGGGAGACCAAGGTGGGTGGATCGCCTGAGCTCAGAAGTTCGAGATCAGCCTGGGCAACATGGTGAAACCCTGTCTCTACTAAAATTAGCTGGGCATGGTGGTGCACCCCTGTAATCCCAGCTACTCAGGAGGCTGAGACAGGAGAATCACTTGAACCCGGCAGGCAGACGTTGCAGTGAGCCGAGATCTCACCACGGCACTCCAGCCTGGGTAACAGAGTGAGACTCAGTCTCAGGAAAAAAAAAGAGGAATCTAAGCCGTTCACTTTATCCTTAAACTTGGCTACATACTTTGTGCCCAGATTTCATATTGTTCAGGCATACAAGCTCTACAAACAATTTGTGCAGTTAACACAATTATCACAGGGTCCTGAAGTGACATTCATCCTCCTCAGCTTATGAAGATGAAGGGATTAAGAGATGAAAGTAAAGACAGGCACAGGAAATCACAAGGGTATTGACTGGGGAAGTGATAAGTGTCCATGAAATCTTCACAATTTATGTTCAGAGATTGCAGTAAAGATAGGCGTAAGAAATTATAAAAGTATTAATTTGGGGAACTAATAAATGTCCATGAAATCTTCACAATTTATGTTCTTTTGCCATGGCTTCAGCTGGTCCGTCCGTTCGGGGTCCCTGACTTCCCTCAACAGATAACAACCGTGGTTATTGTCCAAACTGAGACACTTTGGTGGGGTGGGGATTGTAACCATTAAACCAGGATAAGAAGTGTCATCCGGGACTGTCCGAGCAAACCAGGCCAGAGAGTTACCTTGTCACTGTGGCAGCAGCTGCCTAAACCTATAGAACAGAAACTGCAGCTTGACAGGCTCCTCCTGGACAGACAATGTGTTCAAGAGGAGTTTTGGGATAGTGGGGATCCCTGGTAAAGGTGGCTCCAAAACCAAGTAGAAGTGGGTGACAAGAGAGCCTGGAGAAATCCTGTGCGGGTGCAGCAGGAGGAGGTGAAGGCACCTTCCTGCCCAGACGTGCCTTCTCAACACACCTGCAGCTCCCTCTGTGTTTTAGAGATAACAGAAGGCCAAAGGCAAAGATCTGAGCAGACGCCTCCAAGAAGATATACAGATGGCAAGTGAGAAGATGAAAAGCTGTTCCACATCATATATCATCAGAGAAATGCAAATTAAAACAACAATGAGACACACCTAGTGGATACTACACACCAATCAGAATGGCCCAAATCCAGGGCACTGATAGCATCAAATGCAGTGAGGACATGGAGCAACAGGAACTCTCATTCATTGTTGGTGGGAAGCAAAATGTGTGAACTCTGTGAAAAACAGCTCGGTGGTTTCCTTCAAAACTAAACATCCCCTTACCACACAATCCAGCAATCACGCTCTTTGGTATTTGTGCCGATGAACCAAAAACTAATGTCCACACAGAAACCTGGGCACAGATGTTTATAGCAGCCGTGTTTATCATTGCCAAAACTTGGAAGTAATCAAGATGTCCTTCAGTAGGTGAAGGGATAAATAAACTGATACATCCCGGCCGGGCACGGTGGTTCATGCCTGTAATCCCAGCCCTTTGGGAGGCCAAAGTGGGTGAATCACTTGAGGTCAGGAGTTCGAGACCAGCCTGGCCAACATGGTGAAATCCCGTCTCTACTAAAAATACAAAAATTAGCCAGGCATGTTGGCAGGCGCCTATAGTCCCAGCTACTCAGGAGGCTGAGGCGGGAGAATAGCTTGAGCCCAGGAGGTGGTGGTTGCAGTGATCTGAGATCCTTCCACTGCACTCTAGCCTGAGCAACAGACTGAGACTGCATCTCTAAATAAGTAAATACAGATACATCCAGACAATGCAATATTATTCAGCACTGAAAACAACGGAGGTACCAAGCTTTGAAGTGAAGTGGAGGAAACATAAATGCTTCCGATTATGTGGCATTATGGGAAGGGCAGAACAACGCAGACAGTAAAAAGATCAGTGGTTGCCTGGGATTGGAGGAAAGAACAGAAGAACAGGAGGAGCATGGGGGATTTTAGGGCAGTGAAACTATTCTGTTAAAATGGTGGACACATGTCATTACACGCTCTCCACACCCATAGAATGTACAACACCAAGAATGAACCCTAATGTTAACACTGGGCTTTGGGTGGTGCTGACGTGCCCAGGGGGGTCGTCACAAATGGACAACCGATGGCGGGGGCTGTGTGTGTGCTTGGGCAGGAGGGACGTGGGAAACCTCTGTACTTTCCTCTCAATTTCGCTGGAAACGAACACTTCTCTAAAAAAAAAAAGATTTTTTTTTTTAAACTACCATCTTAAACAAAAAGAAGAGGCCTCAGGTAAAATTCCTCGACCCATAACTTTTCACTGAGAAGGGACTTTCTCACTGGTGGAAGGAGGACACACCGGGTCATTATTTGAGTCATGCAGGCAGGAGACCCTGTCTGGATTGAGTAATCCAGGCATCCGCTTCAGCCATGAGACTACCTCGGGCGAAAATAGCTTTGCGGTTGTTTTTCTTCTTTTCACCCAATAAGTCTTTGGGGGTTTGTGGCATGTCCCACGTAACAATGAACTCTCAGTTCCCCTTTCTCATTCTCCCCAGGCAGCTGAGGTGCCCTGTGGGGAAAGTGGCCACCTGCACCAGGTGTGAGAGGAGCTATACCTGGACCCAGGCCCTGTGTCCTCGTCCTGCCTGTGCATCCAGGATCCCTGCAGGAGGCCCTGTCTGCAGAAGGTTTGAAAAGTAGCCTTGCTGTGAAAGTGCGTTTGTGTCCCTGAGGGGAGAAGCAAGTCACAGTCAGGGCACCGGTTCCTGTCATCTGGTGCAGCACAAAGCAGGCCCCAGGACATGGGGTGCAGACAGGAGCTCAGAGAGGGTGGGTGCTACCGGGGTGCACAGGCAGCTTGAGGAGGATGGAGATGGCAAACTTGCCCTCATCACGCCAGAGCCACATTTAGGGCCGGAGGACCAGAAGATCCCCAAAGCCTCTGGTGCTTCTGGAGGCCAGTGGCGAGCAGTGTCGGGGGACCCTGCAGCCACCACTCAGGCCCACCTGCTTGTCCCTCAGCTGGCGGCCACACTCCAGGTCTCTGGGACGCGGAGTTTGGGCTTTTCTCCTGAGCAGAAGTTATCCGCGTGCCCTCAGCATCCCACGGATTTGCTTTGTCTCTGAGGGAATAATTAAGGAGTGTTAGTATGATATCAGAAAATTGTTAATTATGGCGAAGAACTAACACGGCGAGCTGGGAACTTGTGGAGCTCTAGTTAGTGATGACAGAAGAGGAAAATATTTGACTGTTTTGTGCTGCACCCAGGTTCTCAGGAGGCGGCGAGAGATGAGACTTGGCACTGTGCCACGCCGGAGCCCCTGGTCCTCGAGACACTGCTTTCCTCATGGGAGTCTGGAGCAGAGGCAGTCAGCTGGGAAGCTCAGGATGGAGTGAGGGAGGAGAACGACTTGGGGCGCTTGGGCTGCAGAGATCTAACGCCCCAAGAGGGACTGGCTGCCTCTGCCCACCCCAAACTCACACACACTGTCGTGCTTACACACGTGCACACACTCACACACATTTCCACACTTGCATACACACTTGCATGCCCAAGCTCACACACCACACTCACACGGCTTAGTCACACACTCTGGGCTGGCCCTAGCCTTGCCTGTAGAATCTGGTAAAAGTGACTTTCTGGGTCTTCTGAGGCTGTCAGGAGAAGCTTTGAGCTTCTGCCCATACCTTTCAGAAAACATGCCCGGGGGAAGCCAGAGGCTGTGTAAGGAGTACAGCTATCCGAGACCACCATGCTGTGAGGAAGCCCAAGTTAGCCTCATGGAAAGGCAGTGTGGAGAGAGGGATACCCAACCAGTCCCCTGCTATTCCTGCCACCCCAGCAGAGCCCAGGCAAGTGAGTAAGGAAGCCAACCCCAGCCACCCTCTGACTATAACTGCAGGAGAAACTCCCAGTGGGAACCACCTATATAAGCCCAGTCAACCAACAGAATTGTGAGAAATAATAGGAAGTTATGCTTTACACCACTGAGTTTTAGAATAATTTGTTCTACCACTATAGATAACGGGATAAAGGAGTGGAAAAGAATTCCACGTGGAGGAACAGCATGTGCAAAGGCCTAGACTGCACCCTCAGACCTCCTTCAGAGAATACAGCTTTTAAACCGTCTTAGAACCAGCTCCTCAGGACCAGCTGCAATACCTCACCCTCGGGCACAGGACAGACAGAGAGTTTTTTTTGTTTGTTTGTTTTTGTTTTTTTTGAGATGGAGTCTCATTCTGTCACCCAAGCTGGAGTGCAGTGATGCAATCTTGGCCCACTGCAACCTCCATTTCCCAGGTTCAAGCAATTCTCCTGCTTCAGCCTCCCAAGTCGCTGGGACTACAGGTGCATGCCATCATGCCTGGCTAATTTTTTTTTTTTTTTGTATTTTTAGTAAAGATGGGATTTCACCCTTCCTAAAACATGAAAGCCTTTCTTTTAGAGAGCTCACAGAAGGATATGACCAGAGAAATGAGCAGCAAGGCTGTGACGAGGGAGCCGCCCTGGGATACAACCTAAATTAGTTTTGACCCCCCTGCAAATCCTTCTTTGTTCCTTCCTTCAGTTAACTGAAAACCCAATAGCAATTTAGTTCAAGTTAGCCTCATGGAAAGGCAGCGTGGAGAGAGGGATACCCAACCAGTCCCCTGCTGTTCCTGCCACCCCAGCAGAGCCCAGGCAAGTGAGTAAAGAGCCTTCGATGGTTCCAGCCCCAGCCACCCTCTGACTGTAACTGAGAAGCCCTGAGTGGGAACCACCTTTATCCAGTTTTCTGTACTGGTGTAACAAATCATTCTAAAACTCAGTGGTTTAAAGCAATAACTTATTATTATTTTCCATAATTCTGTTGGCTGACTGGACTTACATAGGTGGTTCCCACTCAGGGCTTCTTACACAGTTATAGTCAGATATCGGCCAGGCTGGTTTCAAACTCCTAAACTCAAATGATCTGGCTGCCTCGGCCTCCCAGTGTGGTGGGATTACAGGCATGAGCCACCGTGCCCAGCCCAGAGATAGACTTTTAATCCATCTACAGATGAACCGGGGAGTGGAGTGATTCATCAATGTTTTAAAACTGTATTTAAGTTAGTTTGGAGATGGGTGCATTAAATTTCTCCTGGGGAGAGGACCGATCAGATTTAGAAAGCACCTGAGAACACTTTAGGAACCAGGGATTCACAATCGTGTTTTCTGAGTTGGCCATGATTATGCTGGGGAAGTAACAACATGTGCACCTAGCTGGATACAGTGTAGATTCCTCAAAAGAAGAACCAAGGGAGGTCATGAGATTTGAGGTAAGAAATAGAGATTTCCTACTTATTCTATGCCGATTTAGTTCATAAAAATAAGCATTTCCTCCTTGAGGTCTAATAATGTGTGGGGCTGGGAAACATTTAGTAAAACTGTGAAGAAAATAACCCAAAACAAAAGTCCAGAAAGAGCTGACAGAGTGCAGGGCCTGCTGGGCTCTCCTTGCATCCAGATGGTCCCTGGGCCCTTGTGGGTGAAGGGCCCTGGCCCCGCTGGAGCCTGTTCAGGGCTGAAGGTGTGAGGTTGGGGTCTCCCAGGCCTCCTCAGAGCAGATGAATGAAGGTGGGGACAGAGGGCAGGGCAGACCCTATCCAGATAGTTCTGTCCCTGGGGCACCCGCCGCGCTTGCATCTCTGAGTGTTTAGACCGCCTCTGCCTCCAGGTGGCACTCTGAGGCCACATCCTGCTTCTCCTGTTTTGAAATAGCCAGGCCACCCTCTCTGGCCTTCAGCCAGTGTCTTCCAGAGAGCCCAAGCCAGGCCTGTCCTATGGGGTGAGGGAACCCCACACAGTGCCTTCCAGAAGTGGGGGAGACAGTAGCATAACGTCCTGCTTCCTCCGGGTCTTGGTGTCCCGGTTTCTTTATTCCTGAAGAAACATAATTCACAACCTATCCTCTTCAGCCTGTGAAACGGGAGTGTTTGTGAGAGGGCCAGGCCAGCACCGCGTTTTCTCTCTTCACCCCACCTGATATTCCAGCATCTGATGAAGACTGTCTCCAGAGCCCGGGGGTGCAGGAGGCCGCCTGGACGGATTTCCCCACTCTTGTTCCCTTCCACCACCACCTCATGTTCTTTCCATTAGGCCTCATTCGGCGGTTCCTGGAGGTCTGAGCACACAACGCCCACCTCGGACAGCTGCCTCATCTCCTGGGCAGCCCACACCACATCAGGCAGGAGGTGGCCGACAGCGCATCCCCAGCGCGGCCGATGGAGGGAATTTGAGTGCAAGAAGCAAGGGGACAGCTGTTCCTGCTCCGTGGGGAGTCCCTTTTCGGCTCTCACCCAGTCAGCAAGTGACTCTTCTCTACACAGAGGCAGGGGATGAACCTCCTCTCTAGTTTTGGCAGCAGAGGCCGTGAGACCCACGGCGAGAGGCCAGAGCTGTGCAGGCTGCAGGGGGCACCAGCTCAGAGATTCCGAACGGAGGAAGGCACTTTCCAGAGAGTACTGCAGGGGGTCAAGCCTTCTCCACAGTCCCGCCGATAAGACCCCTGGGGCTCAGCCTAAACCCAATCCTAGAAATGACATCCCAGCACAAGCTTTGCAGGATAAGTAAAATCTAGAGAGGAGAAAAGGCAGACCCAGGCAATGAGAAATACAGGTGGTCTGGACCAGCTCAGAACAGACACAGCACCTTTTCCATGTGCAGTGAATGATATTCTCATGTTCGCTGGTGTGAGGAATTGAACATTAATATCAGAATCATTCTGCATTATCTACAGCTGGCTTTATGTTATGTTAAAGTCAACTGGATGACAAACTGTCTTTTGTCTTCATTCTAGAGCAAAGGCTAACTATTCCTTTCATAGTCTTTAGGGACACTCACGTTAATTAAAACTCTTCTGGGGTTCGTCATGAGTAGAGTTCTAGTTTGGGCGCCCAGAGGAGCCAAATGAAGCGACTGCCGCACTTACGGAGAGCTGCTCTGAGAAGCCACGTTCCTGCCTGGTTCTCCATGGGCTACGAGCGTATAGCAGAAAACACATAGAAACACCCAGTCTCAGCCTGATTTCCCCTAAAGTACATCCCAAGACAAGGGTGATGGGATTGAGGTTTATTCAGGGATGCAATCCCCAACAGTAGGAGTGAGGGGCGGGAGAGAGGGCAGGGAGGAGAGGCATTATGGCATTGGGCACCACAACAGGTCACAGATGCTCTCAAGAATCTTCTGAACCCACTTGAGAAACCAGGGAGCACATTGACTCCCCGCTCATGCCTCACAGGTCAAGCGGCTCCTCCCAGGGTGTGAACTCTGCTGCACTCCCAGGTGATAGGGGATGTGAAACGGTTTCAGGTGCCCCACACCTGGGCATCACAGGGAGGTCCTGAGGCAGGGTCCTGTCAGTTCTTCACTCCGGGGTGAAGCTGGTTGCCACCAGATGGGACCCGGTTCCTGAAGCAGTGGTGAGGCTGCAGGAGCTGGGTTGAGTTACAAGAGATGTTATCCACACAAGTGTGGACCACCATGGGGAACAGGTCAGTGTTTAGACCACAATTCTCCATAGAAAGAGTGTTATGAATAAACAATGACTAGCAGAGCTTGTAGTCGAGTCCACAAACTAGTAGAACCCCCTTCTGAATAAACTGCCCTGAGAAAAATATCAAGGCTCTTGCGTTGAAAGTCAACAGAAGAGGAATCATCTGGAGTAGAAGAGTATGTTTAATGTTCATCGTGGATGCTGGTGCTTGAGGAAAGCAGCCTTCCTTGGAGAAATGGAATGAGGTCATTAGAGACAGCATTGAGACTGAAAGGTGCTTCTGGCTCTCTTTCAGAGCTTTAGAAATGGAAGGCCCAGGAGCATCATTGCAGTGACCTCCCCAGCAAAACACGGGCGTGTGCTTTTCCTCAGTACACTTTGATCACCAACACCACATCCACCTTGTTCGCCCCTAATTTTGGTTAGTATTTAGCTCCCAAATAGAAGGAAGAGAGGGGTTGAAAACGGATACAGATTTTCCTGGAGAAACTCCTTTGAGTTGCAAGAGAATGAGAAGGAGGAAGAGATCAGAGAATAAAGATGGGCGTGTGTGAGGGAGGATGCCCACAGTGCGATGAACTAGCTCTGCACATCACTCCCTGGTCACTAAAGACAAGAGGGCCATGGCGGAGGGTGGGAGGCACATGGCATAGATTGGCTCCTCTCAGAAGGATGGGCAGAGGGAGGAGGGAGCCAGCCCTCAGGAGTTGGTAGGAGGGGACACCGTTGACCCCAGGAGCTGGGTTGCTGCCGACGATGGGGCTAGCATAGTGCAGGGGCGAGGACCAGGGCAGCTATTGTTCGTGTGAATGGAAAACGTGTTGTTTCTTAGGGAAGTGGTGCAGGGCTTGGGAATGAACTCCAGTGGCTAGTTTGCATTTTTAAAAATGTTATGCTAATAATATGTCACTGCAATGGAGAAAAGAGTCTGATCTTCTGTGGAAGATCAGAGTCCAGATTCTATCCTGAACTATTCTTGCAGGTAAAGATTTATATAAAATGCTCAGAGGAGGCTGTAATAGATTTTGAGACATATTTCATATTATTTTCTAGCATGCCACTTGATGTCACAGGCAGATTTATGAAAAGGCAGTATTTATTATACAGTATTCATGTTTTATTAAATCTGATTACATTGCAGGAAAGAGAGAGTAGTGACGGCAGCCTCCAGGCTGAGCTGGGGCTGAGTCCCCCGCCCCTACCTGACACCAGGATGAGGACCCAGACGTTGCATTGTGGGCTCTCAGCTCTGTCAATGCCTCCCTCAGATAACCTGGGTTGGGGGGCATCCCTTGCCTTCTGTGACTCTCACTCTGTAGGAAAAGAACTGTGCTTGCCCCTCTTCCCACCTGAGCAGGCAGGCGGCAGTGTGAGCAGAGTATTAATAACACATGGGGAGAAAGAGGACCTCTCTCTTACCTGCCGGAGAAAGGGGCCTGGTTGGCTATCCGGCCTGCAGAGCCTGAAGGTTCTCTAAGGAGTCACACAGTGCAGAATTCATACCTGGGTCTCAGCCCTCCCAGCTCCCCAGCCAACCTGCCCTCCTTGGAAACCTGAGAAGATTCACTTCCAACAGGCCTCCCCGGGCCAAGAATCCAATTGTCCTGGCTCCCCTCTGATCTCTGGGAGTCTGTGAGCAGGAGGTCCCGGCAGCTGGAGTAACTCGACCCCTGCACAACCCAGGTTCTTGTCTTTTCCGGGACAAGATTTATATGCGGCAGGGTTTAGTCTTTACCGCAGATAGACATTCCCGGGAGAGGCCCCGAACTCCCGTGTAGCACAGCCCCTCAGTCCCTGCAAGCTAACTGGAAGATGGGCTTTTAGATACAGTTGGGTTGATACCCAAGGAAAAGAGGATTTGTATGAGGTTGAGGAACACTTTGTACAACCCGATGGACTGTGCTGACCCTTGGCGGGGAGGAAAACAAGGGGCTTTGTCAGCTGTGACAGTGTGAAGGAGTCAAGGCTTAGGCTCCGGAGATGAGATAAAAACAGATCTGAAGCCCGGCTACCTTGTGTACTCCTTGTGTGACCTTTGGCACTAACATCCTATGTCTCAGTTTTTCTACCTGTATAACAAGGAGGATAACAACCTTGTCGGGTTGCTGTGAAATAATGAATATGAAGCACAGCCGTGGCACAGAGAAAGAAGTCAATAACTGTTAGCCATTATTGAGAGGTCATTTTATTCATTTGAAGCCACAGAGCCAATGGCTTTGCTGTTGTTTGATACAGGTCACTACTGACCAGTGGATGGTGTTCCCATACAGGGGTGTCGCCCAGGAAATGATGGGGGAACAGAGAAGCAGGCCCCGGCTGTGATCCGTCCCCACCCAACGCTAGGTCCACACTGGCCAATGCCTGAGGGCTAAGGATGTTAGAGTTAGGAGGGGATGCTAAGTGACGTGAAATAGTGAAATATCTTGTGCACAAAGCATCCCATGTGTCTGAGGACTGCAGACATTCGCCACAGGAGGCCATGCATCCCGTGGGTGCAGCTCTGCACTTTTCCACCGCAGGACCTGAGAATGTGCTTGGGCTGCAGTGACTGCCCTTTTATTTACCTGGCGAAGTCAGCTCCAGACAGACTGGGCCTGGCCGCAGATCTGAGTCCTAATCAGCTCCTCACATCTCCCTCTCTTTAAGGAACCCGGGACACTCATCACATCCCCAGGGAGGGGCTGCCACTCTGCCAGCATCTGCAGTGGATGCAGGGCGGGCCTCATTCAGCCTTTAGGCAGTGGCCAGGGAGAAAAAGGGATTTTTTAACTTTGCCGACAGTTTCAATGAAAAAACTGTCCGTTGGCCATACCGCAGTGACATTTGTATTTTTTCAACGATTACTCAAAATTACTTTCAACCTCCATTTTAGTTGGTCTTTAAAGTTGCCCTGGTCTATCGATGTGTAACTCAAGGCCCCAAAAAACTGTGACAACAGCCCCTACACCTCACTCTAGGTCTCCCATATGCACTCTCAGGGGTCGCATTGGAGGAACCCCTTTTCCATACGGACACCCCAAGAAAGGACCGGGACTGTTACAAGAAGCGTTTTAATGTCCTTGGAATTGGATGCAGCCCTTCTTTCATTGAGTGTATATGTGCTACGGGCACAGCTGGCTGGAAGAGGCCCTGCCCTCGGGCTTCCACTCAGAGAGAGATTCTAGATGGCTTCAGCCTGTCCTGCTGCTGGGGCCTTGCTGGTCAGCTCTCCCTGTTGGACAACCACCCCTTCCCCAGCAGATAGTGCTGGGGTGCATCGTAAGAGAGGAGGTGACACACCTAGGGAGGAGGTTGGTGGAGGGGAGGCCCATGGCTCCGTGACACTCATGCCCCTGTGGACGTCTGCCCTGCGCTGCGCCTGTCACCCGGCCCCTGGGAGACGGTAGATAATGACTGCAGGGACTCCTGGGAAGGTTTCCCTTCCCACCGCTACATTAAAGAACTCTTATTCCATCAGAGTTTTCTTTTGTTTTTTGTTTTGTGTGTGTTTTGCGGGGGTTGGGGGGTGTTGGCCTAAGTCTAACTAAGTCTAATTGGTGCCGTCATTATGTCAGAGTGAATGTTATTATTTTAGTCAAAAGCAGTAAACTAGAAAAGACAGTCTGTATGACAGCTTTCCTCTCTGCCCCAGGGCTAAGGTTTTTAGGAGAGGCCCAGCAAGACCTGAGTGTTTACTGTTGTCATCAACCCAGACCTTCCAGGTTCCCAGAGAACAAATAGAAAACGGACCTGATGAGTTTTGCCTCCCATAATCTTAAGTGAAGCTGTGAAGGTTCGCATATCTAGACTACGTCTACCTAGAGGGGGAAGACAGTTCCGTGTTCCTTTCCTCCTAGGAGTTGCTTGTCTGCTTGGTGGGATTCCTCACCATCGAGTGCCGAACACAGTAACGGGAGGGCAGTGTGCGTTTGTTGAATGAATGAATGAAATATTCCGAGTCCGTGTGTGTGACGCACTGTACCATGTTAGTGCTGCACGAAGCAAATTAAACACAAGCCTCACCTTTGGTGAGCTCACGTCCTTCTCACCGCCTGCTGGCTGCTGGGTGACATGAGAAAACATATAGAAAGGAATTCGTGTTTATACTTCCACCCAGCAAAATGCATATCTGATTACAGAAAAATCAGAAATGTCTGTAGATAGAGTGGGGGGTTTTATCAAGTCATCAAAGTAAACCATGTTTTGCAAAATTGCCACAAAATTGTGCATGTTCTCATGGCCCTAATTTAGAATATGTTCCTTAAACAAAGAACATCTTTGTTTGATTCCATTTGTTTTGAAGCCCATATTCTACCGATACATTCTTTCCCAGGATGATACAAAAATGTAAGAATGCTAAGTGGAAAAATTAGATCATTTTGTCAGATGCATAGATTTTTCCAATTGGCAATTATCTAGAAGACTAAAACATGGTTAAGTGTAATCAATAAGCATTCAGTCTAATTATCATCTAATAGTTTGGAACCATGTGCTTTGAGTATCATCTCCCTCAGGTGTTTGTTCGTGTGCTTATTTGAAATCTGTCAGTAAAGACAAATATTTCGTACAGGACATACAACACCCCTCTCCATGGATGGTTCTTGGAAGGTTTCCTGAGAAGTGAGGGAAATGTGACAGAAAACCCATGGTGATTTTGAGCTGGAATCACTAACTCTGCCTTTGCTGTACTATAATGTGTAATAATTAGAAATAATTCTAGAAATGCTGAAGCCATTTAGAATCTTGCCCTTGCAATTCTCTTACACCTGAGAACTGTTGTCCACGGCATAGGTTTCTCTTAGAAGGACTTTGAAATGAGCTATTGCATTCGTTTGCTAAGGCTGCCTTTACAAAGTACCACAAACTGAGCAACGGAAACTACAGAGAGGTGTTCTCTTGCAGCTCTACAGGCTGGAAGCCCGAGACCAAGGCGTCAGCAGGTGTCCTTCTGAGGGCTGTGATGGAGAATCTGCTCCAGGCCCTTCTCTTTGGCTTGTAGGTAGCCATCTTCATGTTCACACGGCATTCCCTCTGTGTGTGGGTCTGTGTCCAAATTTCCCCTTTGTATAAAGTCATATGGATTAGGGGCCCATCCTAATCCAGTGTGATCTCAATAGGCCTATTTCCAAATATGGTCACATTCTGAGGTACAGGGGTTAGGACTTCAACCTGTGAATTTTAGAGGCTGCACTTCAACTCATAACAGCTGTGGCGACAGCTGACTCTGATACATTATTTGAGAGACTGAGGAAGGCTTCTCGTTCTCCCCTCTCTCCTCTCCTCCTGCCCCTCCGAGCTCTTTCCCTACCCTTCAGCCACCGATGTCTGAAAACCCTTAGAGACTTGCCCCTTTGCATCTTAAAGTTGGCTTGGTCTCCTGGACTCTCACCCAGATTGCAGTCATGCGCAGGAGAGGCAGAGATAAGCCATTTCCGGTAAGCTCCCGACCGTCCTGGCTCTTAACCTCCATGAGTTAAGGTCTGTCCACACCTTCACTGCCAGGTCCAGCTTTCTGACTGGAAGGCTGGCAGCATACAAGAAAGCCACGGGGCACACTCAGTGGGATGGAGGAAGCGGTGGGAGATAGGTCTGGAAAGATCCAAAGGCAAAAATCAAAGGCAGCAATATCAGAGCAAGAGAAACCAGGCGGACCTGGGTTTGAATCTTGACTCTGTTACTTCTGGCTGGGTGACTTGGACAAGTCATCTGACCTCCCCATCTGCTTGATGTGCTTCTCGTCACACCTACCTGCAGGTAAGGCTGGCATAAAATACCCAGGAAATACATTATGGTGGTTCTAATATCCTCAATGACATCATCATTCTCCCTGGGCCCAGCCCTGGCTGGCAGTAAAGGTGTAAGCTCTGCAGTGCCTCAGAAGACTCAGCGGCTGTGAACTTGCCTTTGCCACAAAAGCTGCTCTCACAGTGAGAACAGGGCCTGGAGCCCCCAGCTCCCCAGGCTCCTGACCTGCGGTTGAGTTCTGCATGCACAGCCAGGGCTGCACAGCTTCCTGAGCAGCGGGGAGGCTGTGGGCAGGAAGGGGAAATGAGAATGGCCGAGGCTGTGCACACCTGGGCTGGATCAATGGCCATGTTGTAGAGCCGGCCCTCTGGGACGGTCTGCAATGCCCGGATCTATAGCTGTGTTAGTCATCGCCTCGCCAGGCCTTCGTTTGTTTTTCAAACTTTTGTTAGTGTAACTTGCACCTCCAGTAACTCATCTTTAACTGCCCTGCCTCCTATCTGACCCAGTTTGTTCACCATTCATCTGTTCTTCCTAATACATTTGTTTTTCTTTATGCTCTCTGTCTTAGTCTTGTTCTCTCTCTCTCTCTTTCTCTTTAATTTTCTTCAGTCAGCTAGAGGTGGGGAAGCAGACCACCTGGGACAAAGGAGAGCCAGTGCTGAAGGGGAAAAGGCCACCTAGCTACATTAAGCTGGGAAAGTCTGTTTAGCTGACTTTGAGGTCTGCTAGCTCTCGGTCACTCGTCCTAGCAGACACAAGCAGCACCTTCCATTGCTAGGAGTAATCATTTACCCGAATTCCAGTTACCTGCAGGCTGAGCCCATTTCAACTGGAGAAGTCCTTAAGAAGGTTGCCTTGCCCAACCACACATTGCAGATGAGAAAACCAGGACTCTGGGAAGCTTACCAATTAGTTGTTCAAAGACACATAACCAATTGCAACTCTTGATTCGAGGATCTAAATAAACCTTGCAACGTAGACTTGTCCATACCTTCCTTGGTTTATTCACATGGGAAATTTGTCTCTTAGAGCCTCTGTGAAATATCACTTTGAATGCCCACACGTTTACAAATGTCATGAATAACCTCTCCAGATAGCCATTGAATGGAAGCGTGTTCAGCACTACACTAAGATGGGCCCTGCCTTTTCGTTCTGATTACATGGTGCAAAGTTATATAAAATTCCAAACCTTACAAGAATGTACGTAATCTCATTTCTAGGGACATGCTGCCAAAAATTGGTGCATAATTCTCTGTCTTCTTTTTTTACACGGCTACTAACTCTCTTACTGATGCTGTTGATTACTTTGGATGTGGACTCATACTGCCAATGCTGTTCGGAGCTTGTGTGTTTCAATTTACATGTCAGTAGGGACCTGAAGGTCTAACCCATTCTAAAGACGTGTGCGATATTGCATCGTTTGGCTGTACCAACATTTATTTAATCTTCTTTTTCAGAGTGCATTTCGGTTACTTTTACGTTTTTAATACTTTAAAGTCTTTAAACAAAGCCCCAAGGAACATTCTTGAGGCTTTAGAGGCTTAAATGTTAGAAGTAGAAATACAGAGTTAAAAGATTAGAACTTTAAACATTTCCGTAGATATTGCTAGGTTGCAAGCCAAGAAGGTGTACTGATTTACACTTGCACCAACAATGTACCTGGGTGCCCATTTACTTCCTATACCCTCACCAGTGCTGAACTTCATCAGCCCATTTTCACACTGGTCAATTTGATAAATGGAATATGTCATTGCAGTTTAGTGAGCACATCTTGATTAGCCCTGGTTTCCTCTTCCTGGCCAGTCGCTGCTTCTTGGCTCTTCTCACCCCTTAATGCATATATACATGGGAAGCATCCACACATTTTTAGTCGATGTTTTAGTTAGCAAAACATAGCCAGAAGGCAAGTAAATGGCAAATTCACACCCTAAAGTTCAGAGTGGAGAGTAAGTGACTTTCAGACAAGTACCATTATGCGCCTCCATTAGCCCGGCTACGTGTCTGTAACCATATTCAAAACTCAAACCAAGAAATTTTCTAGCTGCCTTGACACAATAGGGATGACATTAACTGGATTAGAGCACTGAAGAACAATTCTGTTTCACAGGCAGGTGTCTTCTCCAACCAATCAGGCAGCCACCTCTACAATCCGAGGGTGATGCCTCACAACAGGTAAAACTTGCAGGACCAATAGTGAGAAATGAACCTCGGCCCTGCTTGCCTGCACCACCTCAGTCTTTACTCCTCTTCCACTCTGGCCTGTTGAGCCATTTCCCCTCGCAGCATGGGGCAAATGCTGGCTGGTCCCCAATAGACCTCATGTATGGCGGGTGCTGATGGCCATGAGAAGGAAGTTGCTAGGTGGATAGGTTCTGACTCTACCTTGGATCTGATTGGCTCTGGTGTTCATGGGGGTCCACTCTGTTTGGATTCCCCAGACAACTTGACCTGCCTTTCCTCCCACCCGCTCTATTTTAACCTCATTTAATGATGCCTGGAAATGAGCCAGTTCCAGAACTGGCAAGAAACCTGACTTGTCCAGGTGGCCACAAGACCACCCCCAAAGCCAGCTTGGACCTCTGCCCCTGAGTGGAACTGCTCATAAAACATGTTCTGTGTTTCTCCTCTCAGACACATATTTCTGGAATTAATATGTCACCACCCTCACTGGAGTCACTGCCTGATGCAGGGCAAGGCTATGTATACTCATGTACCCGGCAACGATATCTGATTTATTTTTTTAAGAAAACTGCTCACATTTGTAGCACTATGTATGTTTCTTTAATTTCCCTAGATTAGTTTTTGAGTACCATGTTGCTTTCATAGCACTCGGCCTAAACACAATTAAGCCTACTTTAAGATTCACACTTGAAGAGTGTGAATAACATAACTCATTCAACCCCACTTATAAAAAGAGGAAACATGCAAGACTCATTAGGGTTTCTTAGGTATTCATTTAGAAATTAATTACCAGTGTTTTTACATCCCATCAGAACCTTCCAGCTCTCTTTAGGAGACATTCCTAGAATCAGGACTTTATTACCACTTTTGAGCACATTTGCTCCATGACACCGTCTATGAAAAGAAAAATTATTTTCCTTGAATATTCAAACCTGCAGAATATTGTGGACTAAAGCATGAATGAAAACTTGTTTGGGGGTTGTGATGAGTGAGATTCTGTTGCAAAGGGCCCAGAAGATGATTAAGGAGTAAGGAAATGAAATAGTTAAAAGACACTGGAATAATTCAGCCTGGGAAAAACCCCAATAAGTAACTTAGGGGGAAAAAAAACTCATTAAGTTCTCTCCATCATAAAATTATTTATGCTACTTTTCTTTTTTTCTTTATAGAGACAGGGATGGGCTGGTCTCAAACTCCTGGCCTCCATCCTCCTTTCTCAGCCTCCCAGCGTGCTGGGTGTACAGATGTGAGCCACCATGCCTGGCCACATATTCATGCTAATCCTAGAGAACACAATTTTAGAAGAAAGACAAAGGAAAAATCACTCATAAGCCCACCACCTAAAGAAAATGTTGCTAACATTTTTATTAATTTCCAGGCACTTTCTATACACACATTATTTTTACATTGTTGTGATCAGATTATGTATGTAAATACCAGTCATGTCATTGTCCATTGATACGGATTCCCAAGACAATTTGTTTCATGATCCTGGCTGCTGCTACCCTCCTCAAGCCCTGTTTGTTTATTTGTTTATTCAACAAATACTTACGGAGTCCCTCATTAAGGGCCAGGTCCTGAGAAGACTGGAGCGAATCAGACAGAAAGGAACCAGCTCTAATGGAATACACATTCTAGATGAAGGAGATAAATGAGTAAATAAGAGTTAAATGTGATGGGAAGCTACCGGAAATTTGTAAGCAGAGATTAGCGGCATCTACTTTACATGTTTTAAAAGGTTTCCTTCCGTGTGGAGGGTGGACTGCAGGGAGAGGAGAGCAGCAGTAAACAGGGCAGGTGGGAAGCGGCTGCGTTCCTGGAGACCAGAAAGACGGCGGTGTCTTAGTCCATTTTCATGCTGCTGGTAAAGACATACCCCAGACTGGGCAATTTACAAAAGAAAGAGGTTTAACTGGACTTGCAGTTCCACGTGGCTGGGGAGGCCTCACAATTATGGCGGAAGGCAAGGAGGAGCAAGCCACATCCTACACAGATGGGGGCAGGCAAAGAGAGAATGAGGGCAGGGAGAAAGGGGTTCCCCTTATCTAAGCATCAGATCGCGTGAGACTTACTACCACAAGCACAGTTTAGGGAAAACCACCCCCATGATTCAGTTATCTCCCGCCAGGGTCTCTCCCACAACACACGGAAATGATGGGAGTACAATTCAAGATGAGATTTGGGTGGGGACACAGAGCCAAGTGCTATCAGGCAGTTTGGCCGGAAGGAATGGAGGGAGGTGGAAAGGAGAGGAATGGACAGCAGTGGGGTCCACAGAGCTTGCTGATGTGTGTTATGAATATTAAACGGATGTGAGGAAAAAGGAGGAATCTAGGATGGCTGTCAGGATGCTAGCTTGAATGACTGGCTGAATGAGGGAGACACAGGTTTGAGGTGAAATGGAGAGCCCTGTTGTGGGTGGGCGAGATGCCCATTAGACATCCAGGAGGACACGTCAAGTTTGTAGTTGGATGAGTGCCTCTGGAGTCCAGAGCCAAAGTCATCTAATGGAGACTTGTTGACACATGGCAGCATATAAAACTGTGAAACTGGAGGAGACCTTGTGGAGAGAGTGTGAATGGAGAAGAGGAAGGCCCTGACTTTTAAAAGCTGAGCAGATGAAAAGGAACAACATGGCCTATACCCCAACCACATGCTCCCTGCCCCCCACCACGGTCCCTGGGATATGTGAAATAAGAGATAGGCTCTTCTCAATAAATTAGGCCATTTTTATGCAGGAATATGTAGTATCCTATAACCTCTTAAAACTGTGGAATTCAAAGCAGCATTCTACAATTTTGATTTAAAAGATGACAAGTTGTGTATTGACAAGCCAATGTTTAAATCACATAGTAAAATATATTTAAATTATTTTGTAAGCCCGCATTATAAAAACTTTTATTTTCAAGGGCTGCTTTTAAAATTTGGTGGCATTTTTACACAGTTCTGTGTATATTTTAAAATTTCCTTTGGAACTTACTTCTTGACCAATGGATTACTTAGAAGTGCATTGTTTAATTTACAAGTGTTTAGAGATTTTCCTGACTTCCTTACCTTACTGAGTTCTGGTTTGATTTTATTATGGTCAGAGAACATAATCTGTATGATTTGAATCCCTTTACTTTTTTCTTTCTTTTTTTGTTTTTGAGACTGAGTCTAGCTCTGTCACCAGGCTGGAGTGCAGTGGCACGATCTTGGCTCACTGCAACCTCTGCCTCCCATGTTGAAGTGATCCTCCTGCCTCAGCCTCCCTAGTAGCCAGGACTACAGGTGCGCATCACCACACCCAGCTGATTTTTTGTATTTTTAGTAGAGACACAGTTTCACCATGTTGGCCAGGATGGTCTCGATCTCTTGACCTCATGATCCACCCACCTTGGCCTCCCAAAGTGCCGGGATTACAGGTGTGAGCCATCGCACCCAGCTGAATCTCTTTAAATTTTTTAAGGTCTGTTTTATGGTCCAGGATAGTGTATGTTTTCAAAAAGCCCTTGAAAAAATTTGATATTCTGTTGTTGTGGGGTGGAATGTTTTATATGTACCTATTAGATCCTACTGGCTAATTGCATTGTTTAGATCTTCTCTCTTCTAGCTAATTTTCTTTCTAGAAATTCTATCAGTTGCTGAGAAGAAGCTGATGAAATATCCAACTACAATTATGGAATTGTTTATTTTTCCTTTCAGTTTTATTAGTTTTGCTTCATGGATTTTGAGGCTCCGTTACTTGGTGTGCACACATTTAGGATTGTTATTTTTTCCTAGTGGATTGATTCTTTTATTATTATATAATATCCCTGTTTGTCCCAAGTAATTTTCTTTGAGATCCACTTAATCATATATTAATACAGCTACCTCTGTTTTTGTATTATTGCTTGCATCTATCTTTTTCTATACTTTTGCTTTCAATGTGCCTGTCATTGAATTTGAAATAATTTCTTATAAGCAACATATAGTTGAGACACTTTTTAAATCTCTGAACCAATCTCCGCCTTTTAATTAGTATATTTAGACTACTTACATGTAAGGTAATTATCGATATGTTAGAGCTTAAGCCTGCCATTTTATTTTCTGTTTTTTGTAACTTTCCTATGATTCTCATTTCTGTTTCTTTTTTATAATTTCCTATAGATTACTTGCACAAGTTTTAGAATTCCATCTTGATGTGTTTATAATGTGTTTGAGTGTATCTCTTTGAATAGCCTGTTCAGTGGTTGCTCTGGGTATTATAGTGAACATATGTGACTTATCGCCGTCTACTGCTGTCAACATTTTACCACTGCAAGTGGCATGTGAAAACCTTACTGCCATTGAGGCCCCTTTCCCTTCCCCTCATTGACTCAAGTGAGAACTGGTCTTATAATTTTCATTCCCTCAATCAAATGTGATTGATGACACTCGTAAGGAATAGGATAGCCTATTGTAGGTACCCATATATGTTCTCTTTCCATTGTATTTGCTTTCTGATGCTCAAGATTCTTTCTTTCATCATTACCCTTCTGTTTGAAAACTTGTCTAGCCATTCTCTAAAATTAGGTCTGTTATCTGCGCAGTCTTTTGGTGTCTTGTCATCTGACAATAGGTTTACTTACCATTTATTCCTGAAGGATAGTTTTGCCAGATATAGAATTTGTGGCTGGCAGGTATTTTTTTTCCCTTTCAGAGCTTGAAAAACGTGTCACTTTCTTCTGGTCTCCAGAGTTTCAGAAGAAGAGAAATCCACTGTCACGCAAACTGGTATTTCCCCACTATGTGTCATTATCCTCTGGCTGCGTTTAAGAATTCTTTTTGGTCTTAATGTTTTCAGAAGTTGAATTATGATGTGTCTTGGCGTGGATTATTTTGGATGTGTCCTGTTTGGGATTCGCTCACTTCTTGAATGTGTAGGTTTATGTCTTTTTGCCAAATCTGAGACATTTTCAGCCATTCTTTCTTTGAATTCTCTTTCAGCCACAGAATCCTCTGGGACTCTGATGTTACAAATGCTAGATTTTTTTTGTTGCTATTTTGACACAGGTCCCTGAAGCTCTGTTCTTTTGTTTTTCCATTTATTTTCTCTCTATTCTTCAGACTGGGTGAAGCCTTCGGGTCCTTCCTCAAGCTTATCAGTTCTGTCCTCACTCAGCTCCACTGTACTATTGAGCACATGTAATACCTTGATAATTTTTCAGTTACTGGGTTTTTCAGTTCTATAATTTCTGGTTGTTTCTTTTTTATAACTTCTATTTATTTTCTGAAATTTAAATTTTTCCATTTGTGTCAACAGAATTTGTAATTCATTGTTAAAGCAGTTTTACAATGACCACTTTTAAATACTTGTGAAATACTTTCAACATCTGATTTGTGTCAGTATTGGCATCCGTTGATTGTCTCTTTTATTTCAAGTTGTGATTTTCCTGGTTCTTGGTACAATGGGTAACTTTTTACATTATATCCTGAACAGCCTGGCTATTATGTTTGGAGATGATCTTTCTAAGTTTTGTGTGTATGCTGGTTTTGTGGGCTGTGGGTGCAATGCTAATTTCATTTTCACAGCCTTTGTGGTGCTACTTTGGTCTTCCTGGTTTTTCTGGAGCTGCTGAGGCTCCCACTGGACCCTGCTGGTGCTACCTGAGGGGATATGAAGAATTTCCCTAGGCTGGTTCCTTTCAAGGTGGAAAGGGACCCTTCTATGCCTTGGAAATAAAGAGTGCTTCCTGGGCAGGATCCCTCTTGCTGGGGCCACCCTGCCACCCATGTCTCTGGGTGGGAGAGAGGAATCTCAGATCCGTGGAGACTAAAAGACAGAGAAAACCCCGCTTGCCAATACTGCCCAGCTTCTGGTGCCTCTCAGTGGAGGAGAAAAGTCTCAAGCCTGCAGGAAAGGAGAGTACTTCCCTTGTAGCTTTTTGTCAGTGGATCTCCTGATCCATCCCTCTTGGCGTTGTCCGGGGAGCTCTTGTTTCGTCCAGTAGAGGAATGAGCCTTCCTGGGCCACTTCCTATTGCACATTTGATGTTGGGAATCACAGATATGAGTCTCTTTCTTCGAGTGGGTGGAAGGTTGTACACACAGCATAGCCATGCTGCCATGGTGTTCCTCCACTCCTTAGTTTCCAATCAGTTCACCTTCTTCTTTCCACCTTTCAGAGCACCCCTTTGGTTACCTCTTACAATAAAGAGAAATTCTTTGGGACTTAGGGCCAAGCAAACAATTCTTAGGCTTGACACCAAAAGCACAATTCAATGGATAATTTGGACCTCATCAAAATTAAAAACTCCTCTATGAAAAATTCTGTGAAGAAGATATAAAGGTAAGCTACAGACAGGGAGGAAATATTTCCAAGCCACATATCCAATGAAGGGGGTAGTATCTTAAAACTCAGTAGAATCAAGAGAATGAGAAGACAAGCCACCGAATGGGAAAAACATTTGCCAGAGACACATCTGATAAAGGACTGTTATCAAAAACATGCAAAGAACTCCTAAAACTCAACAGCAAAAAAATCACACAACCCAATTTAGAAATGGGCAAAAGGCCTGAACAGACACCTAACCAAAGGAAATATTCAGATGGCAAATAAGCATTTGAAAAGATGTTCCACAAGGGTACATATTACATAATTCCATTTATGTAATTTAATTGAAGTAAAAATTATAGAAGTAGAAAACAGGTTTGTGGTTGCCAGGGACTAGGGACAGACAGGAGTCTGGGGAAGGAAGTGTGTGTGGCTATAAAACGTCAACAGAGGGATCCCAGTGGTGAGGGAACTGTTCTGTATTTTAACTGTGGTGGTGTGCATACACACACACCCCCTTACATATGTGATAAAAGTGCATAGAGTACACACACACAAAGTACCAGTAAAACTGGAGCAATCTAAAATCAGTGGATTTTTATCAGTATGAATATCCTGGATGTGGTATTGTGCTGTAGTATTGCAAAACATTACCATAGGAGAAAACTGGATAAAGGTGTCTCTGTGTTATTCTGAACTTGAATCTATAACTATTTCAAAAGTTTTAAATTGCTTTAAAAACAATCAGTGGGTAATTTACTTCTTTGGGTGAACTGAAGCTGGGGTGTGTGTGTGCAGGTGCGCATGTATGCAATACAGTACAGAGTCTCAGGTTTAGTATTTGTGATTTTGGGGTCCCATGGGGTTAACTGGCAACTCAGTTGTCAGCCTCAACCCTTCCTGGATTCTGGAGAATGAGGACACTTAGAGGAACTCCTCTTTGTCACTTCTCCCCTTCCAAATACTACTGAGTCCAACATTTCACACAGGTGTCTGCATCAATTCTAAAAAGAGAGACCTTGGTCTAGGTAAGGCTTTCCCTGTCGATAACACTTTTCTGTTGTTCTTTGATTGTTTGCTTTTTAATGGGAAAAATGGTGGGAAAAGGGTGGGGAAAAAATGGGAAAATTTTCTACCACTATGGTAGAAAATTAAATAGTTTATAAAGTTGCAATACTCATTAATAGATCTTCAGTGCTGTGACTTATTAAAATGCTAATAATTCTTTAGCATGTAAAAATTAAGCATAAAACCTCTAACAGGATCAACTTAATTGTTTGTGGTACTGATGCAGAAGGATGGTAATGGGGAATGCAGAGTGAAATCTTTATATTGTGTATTTGTAACAAAAAAGAGCTTGGCCAAAGCATTATCTGAAGAGAAACTTAATTAGACCATTGGAAACATAACAGAAAGCGTCGAGTCAGTAATTGTGAGCAGGAGTCCAAATTCTCCAGGCTCCTAGAGGAAATCTGGGAATGTCTTTTGCTTCCTATGTAGATAACCTGGCATCCTCCCAGGACTGATTTAAAAAAAAAAAAAAAAAAAACTTAGTATCAGATTATGGTTAAACATTTCTCCAAGTCAATACAACTCTTAATACACATAATTGGTGCCTTTATAATGCTCAATGGAGTAAATGCATCATTATCTTCTTAACCATTAGAATATGTAGGCTTTCTTATTTTGTTTTTTATATCCATGGTGTTTATTATGTTCTTATGTGATAGTCCCAGGGGAAATACCAGATGAGAAAGAATGAACATCTTGATGTAATATGATGTATTTTTGTCTAGATTTTTTTTCCAAAGGTGTTGTGTAAATTTACATCCCTTAGGAGAGGGTTTACCCCAGGAAAGCCTTTCCAGAATCTAGTGGTGTATGCTTAAAGAGAAACATGTGCTAATTTAGTAACAGGAATGTGATATCCCACAGTTCTTTTAATTTGCTTTTTCTTGTTTGCTAGGTGGGTAAAACTTTTGCCCTGTGCATCTGTTAACAATTTAAAGTTGTTTTTGAAAATTGTTCGTGTCCTTTAAGTAATACCTATGAATGATTTCATCTATTTTATTGACTCTAAAATTCCATTGAGGAGCCAAAATGTAATTTACTTCATCCATTTTCTGCTGTTGGATACAGGTTGTTTATGAATTCCACTATTATCAATTGACTCTTGTATTCATACAGTGGATGTTAAAAGGATGGCTTTTGTGTGTCAGTCACTGTTCCTATAGCAGTGAACTGATCAGACAGAGGGACTGCCCTCAAGGAGTTCACACTCCCCTGTAGGCAGAAGAAACAGATCCTAAACGGAGAAGCACATGATATGTCAGCAGGAGCTGTGAAGCTCCTAGCAGTGCTGTGAAGAAAAATAAACAGGCTAAGGGGAATCAAGGGTGGTGGGGAGGCAGAGTCCAAGCTATTTTATGGGGAGTATTTAGAGAGGCTCTCATTTATGGGAGACTAGAAAGAGATAGGGGAGCAAGCCAGCAGATATCTGGGGAGAAAGTACTCCAGTCCAAGGATACAGACAATCCAAAGGCCCTGGGGCAGATATTAGAGAAAGGACAGGAGGCCCATGGGCTGGTAAGCAGCAAGTTAGGATGAGGTGAGAGACATGGCCAGGAACCGATTTGACTGTAAGCAGATGGAGAGCCATCTTGGGGCTTGAGGCATGGAAGTGGTCGATACCAATGAAATAGTTTATAAAGTTTCAATACTTGTTAATAGATCTTAAGTGCTGTGACTTATTAAAATGCTAATAATTCTTTAGCATGCAAAAATTAAGCATAAAACCTCTAACAGGATCAACTTAATTGTTTGTGGTACTGATGCAGAATGCAGTACCAATGATGTGGCTTTTTGTAAAAGCCTCCTCTGGCTGCTGTGTAGGGAAAGAAGATAGAGGGGCACAGGGGAAGCAGAGCCCAGTGAGGCCACTGCAATATTCCTGGTGAGTTATGCTGGAGGTGGTGAAAAATGGTTGGACTCTAGACATAGTTTGAAGAATTGGCCGATGGGTTGATTGTGACATGTGAGAGAAAAAGAGAAGTCAAGGACAACTCAAATTTTTTTTGGCTTAAAGTACTACTCATGTGGAAGTAGAAAATGGCACATTGGCTCCAGAACTCTATTTTTGGATATAAGAAGTTTGAGACGATCCTTGAGCCAAGGACAGATGTGAAGTAGGCAGCTGGTGGGAGCCTGCCACTCCTGTAAGAGGCCTGGGTTGCAAATCCAAACCCAGTGGTCATGAGCAACTGGAAGTCACATAGTACCTCCTAGGGAGCGGGTTCGGAGGGGAAGAAGAGCTGAGAGCTGAGAATTAGGCCCTGGGTACTCCATCGATCTCCAGGTAGGACTGATGAAGAGGAAGCAGTCTAGGAAGCAGCACTGAGATAGAAGGAGAGCCAAGAGACGTGGTGCCCAGGATGCCAGGTGAACAAAACTGTTTCAAGGAAGAGATGGTGCGTTGGAGGAGGGCTGGAAACCAAGCATGGGCACCTTGACAGAAGCTGATGTAGATGCAAATGAAGGTCAGGTTGGAGCAAACTGAAAAGAGATTAGAAGAGAAAGTGGAGATGGAGACTAACAGACCACCATTTCGAGGAGTTTTACCATAAAGAAGAGCTGACAAATGGGGGCTGTAGTTCACAGGGGATGAGTAACAAGAGGGTTTATCTTCCTATTTTGTAAACTGGGAGATATTTCACCATGCCTGTATGCTCATGTAGACAGGGGAGAAATTATGATTTGAAAAAAAGAGGGGCAATTGCTGGTGTGAAGCCCTTGAACAGGCAAGAGGGGACAGGAACAATGCCCAAGTGGAAGTGTGGGCTACAGTGGGCATATGATAAATTCCTCCATGGTAAGCAGGAATAGGCAGAGTACCTAGGTCTAGATTCGGGTGAGTTCCTAGGTTTGTTGGGGGAAGCTTGCAGAAGTTCTTTTCTGATTGCTTCTCTCTTTTCATTGGAATAAGAAGCAAGTTCATTGGCTGAGAGGATGGTTGGAGGCAAGAAGGGTGAAAATAGCTGTCAAGGAGAGCAGAGTGGGCACGTGAATGGATGAGGGGAGTTCAGGAGTGCTCAGGCACCACTTGAAGCACGTGGGAGGGATTTTTCATTCAGACCTGCTGGCTGGCTATGTGGTTATCGTCAGCCCCGTTCAGCTGCTCAGTTGCAGGTGTGAAGAGGGTTGGGTTTCATCATGATTGGGGATTTGCCGGCAAGTGTAGTGCAGGGCAAGAGGACCAGAAATTCTAAGGGATAAGCACAGGAATGATCCCACTGGAATCTAATCCTGGACAAAAAGGAGGCTAAAAGTTAAAGGATCTACTACAATATTCTTCATGAACATAGCTTCTTTCATATTCCCATCTTTAGACACAAGAGTCACAGCAATACCTACAGAAGCACAAATGTACAGTGCTCAAAGCTTAAGAGAGATAAGTTGAAAAGTTAACTGCCTTACTAATTAGCTCCTAGTTAACTTCTTACTAACTTGATTCAGGAAAGTCTGAACTTTGCTAAGGCATCTTCTAGGGATAATGCATTTTAAAAAAAGGGTGGTAAAACTCTGGCTTGGGGAAAGAAGAAGGTGCATTTTCTCTTCAAGCTGCCTAACTAACATGGTGGCCTGGGCCTCACTCAGCCCATTAACTGGATCCAGGAGAAATTCTATTATGCAGTTAACGAGGATTTTAGGTACCACTGGCAGCTGCTTGAGTGATGAGTTCTCAGGCAGTGTAAATGACATTCTTACTCAACCTCCAATCTGTTCAGTGAACAAATAGCAAAGCTCCTGCCCTCATGTAGCTTACAGTCTAGTGGGGAAGGAGGCAATAACGGAATTGAGAAGTAAGATACAAGGCAATTAAGAGGATAGAGTGTTTTAGGGGTTGGGGTTGGGGATTACACTGTAAATAGAGTAGTCATAGACAATCTGACTTTGAAAGTGACATTTATATAAATACCTGAAGGAACTAAAGGGGTGAGCCTGTGAATATCTAGGGAAGAGTGTTCCAGGCAGAAGGAACAGCAAATGCAAAGGGAGGAGTGTCCCTGGTGTGTTTAAGGAGACCACTGAAACTGGAGCAGATGGAGAGGTGGAGCTCTCCTCTAGTCTGTGTGATAAGGATAAAGTTGGAGGCGAGGGAAGAAGCAGAGAGAGCTGCAAGGTGATCCCTGCAGTCACCCAAGTGAGAGGCTATGGGGGCGTGGTCAGCGGGGAATGCCATCATGGCCCTTCATTTTCAGTTCTCATTCTACCTTTGCAGACCTCCTCAGGGAAGAGACCTATAGGACTCTGAGACAAGGAAAGTCTAAATAATTGAGGAAGTTTGACAAGGTCTCCCTTGAGAACTAACTTGGAGAACAAGAAAACAACAACAGCAAAGAGTTTCTGGGGTTCCAGGCAGGAAGGAAGTCAATAACCATAGTCTAAGAATGGGAGAACTTGGTTGGATTTCTTGATTCTTGCAACTTCCCCGCATTTATTAGCTTGGCACCCTCAGTGCATTTGTGGTGATTAGCCATAACAATGAAATGCCTCACAGAGATAGGAAGAGATCGGGAAGTCAAGCAGATGGAAACTTTCTTTGCAGCCAGGCTGGAATGGAAAATAACTCACAGGGAACTGGGACCATGGTGACAACTCTAGAAGGCTCTGGTGCAATGGGGTGGGGGAGGTGCTTATTGTTGATGACAACTTTCTAGAGGCCTCTGAGCTCTCCGAAAGTGATAGAAAACAAGGACATTATTTAATGCTTTTCCTGAAAGCTGACTATCTCCAAGAAGCCACATAATATCACCTAGTCATCTCCATCTTCAGAGAAGTGCCACCGGCATCTGAATTAACACCTGTTGCATTTTGTGCTGGACTGCAAAATGATGGTAATTTAATGTCATCACACTTTTGCTCATTCACAAGCTCATATTTTGGATCAAATGGTTCAGGGAGTTCAGTTCACTCCAGACAAGTTTCTAGATGACCCAACCACAATCTAGTTGCTTGGAAGAAGGAAAAGACTCAACCGCAAGTATCAACTCAGTAGAATTTTTGACTTTTACCTCCAACAGTGTTCACTCTTAAAGGTGGCTTGATTCTCTTAAGAGCCTATCTTGTGGATATTTAAGGACAACCCTGTGGCGAAGGGATGTGGTCTGAAAGGAGCAGTTTTTCACAAACATCCAATCAAGAAGAAATAGAACAATCTAAATAGACTAATAACAAGAAGAGAGATCAAGTTATTAATCAAAAAGCTACCTACTGAGAAATACCCAAGTCCAAAAGGCTTACTGGTGAATTCTACTGAACATTTGAAGAAAAATGAATGCCAATTCTTTAACAGCTTTCCCAAAAGACAGGAAAGGAGGGACCACTTCCCAACTCATTCTATGAGGCCAGTATAACCCTACTACTAAAGCCAGACCAAGACATCACAAGAAAAAAAAGCCACAGACCAATATCTCTTATGAATATAGATGCAAAAATTCTCTGCAAAATACTAGCAAACTGAATCCAGCAACATGTGAAAAGCATTACAAACCATGATCAAGTAGTGTGTATTAGTGTTCTCCAGAGAAACAGAGTCAATAGGATGTGTATATATACATTTATATGTATATGTAAAAAGATATTTATTATAGGGAATTGACTCATGTGGCTCTGGAGGCTGAGAAGCCCAGACCCAGGAGAGTTAATGGGATAGATCCAATTTGAGTCTTAGTCCAGATGTCCCAGCTCAAAGATGGTGAGGCAGAAGAGAGAATTCTCTGTTGGGTGTGGTGCCTCACACCTGTAATCCTAGCACTTTGGGAGGCTGAGGCAGGTGGGTCACTTGAGGCCAGGAGTTCAAGACCAGCTTGACCAACATGGTGAAGCCCTGTCTCTACTGAAAATACAAATATTAGCTGGGCATGGTGGTGCATGCCTGTAACCTCAGCTATTCGAGAGGCTGAGGCACAAGAATTGCTTGAACCCAGGAGGTGGAGGTTGCAGTGAGCCGAGATTGTGCCACTGCACTCCAGCCTGTGCAACAGAGCAAGACTCTGTCGAAGAAGAAGAAGAGGAAGAAGGAGAAGGAGAAGGAGAAGAACAAGACGAAGAAGGAGGAGGCGGGGGAGGAGGGGGGGGAGGAGGAGGAAGAAGAGGAGGAGGAGGAGGAGGAAGAGAAGAAGAAGAGGAAGAAGAGGAATAGGAAGAAGAGAATTCTCTTTTACTCAGCCTTCTGTTCTATCCAGGCCTTCAACAGATTGAATGAGGCCCTGCACAGTGGGGAGGGCCATCCGCTTTAAGGGGAGGAGCCTCTGGTCAAGATTACAACTACAAGTGGCCCCATTAAAGGTAGCGATGTGATTACTCCCAGCAGGTTCACAGATCCATGCAAGTTACCCTGGGTTCTTGTGAAGAACTGCTCCTTTCAGCTCACATCCCTTCACCACAGGGTTGTCCTTAAATATCCACAAGCAAACAGCTACCTATCAATTGAATTTTGGGAAACCAACATGCCTCCCTGACCTCAAATGAGTCCCCTAATCCCTCATTCAAAGAAGTTTAGCAGATCGGATCACAGTTTTGTTTCCCGTAACTAAGAAAATGTCCCCATGAGAGACATTGACACTTTGGTAATGAATAAAGTTACACACATTTCATGCTACACATGGATAAAAATGGAGAGAGGTTGGGTACCTCTGAGAACCTAAAGATAATCTAGGAAGCAAAGGGTGATGAAAAGGAACCATTTTTGATTTTCAGTGTTGGCTTTGACCCCTCTAAAAGGCAATCAAAAATAAAGGAAGATCCCTTATCCTTGGATAAAGCTTTTCCATTGATAATGCATGTGCATGATCTCATTTGGTCTTTGTAAGTAGCTCAGTGAAGTAAACATGAATGTGATTCCCATTTTCAGGGAAAGAAAGTAGAACATAAAGATAATGATCACCCAAGGTCACCCTGCTATTGAGCAGTAGAGCTGGGACCTAAGCCCAGGTCTCTAAATTCCAAATCCTTCAACTGCACTGATGTGGAAGGAGTTTGTCTACTTTTCCCCAGACAGAGGTTTTAAATCACAGCTGGTACCCTTTAATATGAGACAACAATTCTTTAAAAAATAATTTTCGAGGAGTTCCTTAGATCAACTGAAAACTAGGGGAAGAAGAGTGACAAGCACTCCTTTTATAAATTCATCATTAGAAAGCTTAAGTTAATCTCTTGCCCCAAAAGACTGCACTCTATAGAGGATGTGTAAATTGCTATGCCATGAGCCTGCGTTTGAGAATCTGCTGTTTTAATTCAGGCCCTTGATGCAGCAATCGGGTTCTGACAAATGAATTAAGGAGAGTTTCAGAACTGGCCCTTGCTGGAGGGAGGAGGGGTTTGATTGAATTACTCTAAATCCTAGGAGACATGCTAATGATATTAGCATTTGTGCTGCTCAGAGTCAACAGGAATCTGCCTTACCCAAGAGTACCTGTGCTGGTGGCCTGAAAGTGGGTCAGAGATTTTTTTTAAGATAAACATTCTTATATTTCCATATTAAACACTATGTAGGTCATTGCATACCAAAGGGCTCAGTTGATATTGAAGCTGAAAGAATCAGAATTGTACATCTTTCTGCTACACAGGGTTGTGGTGGCTGAGCAAGTGGCTGTTTTTGATGCAGGAGGTGGGGTGCAGTGGAGTTGAATGGGAAAAGAGAGGAAGGAAGAGCATGCCAGCCTCAGATCTTCTCTCTGAGAATCAGAGACCTTGGAAGGTAAAGCAGGATAAGCATGAGGTCTTTGATAGAAAGGTACTTGATAGAAAAGGATACTTTGATAGAAAAGGAACCTTCAACCCTCATGAGCAAACATGAACTGCACCCCCAGATCACAGGAGGCCTTGGTCACCCCTCTGTCCTTGTCTTCTGGCTAGCTAGGGGACCAGGAGCAGGCCCGCCTTGAATCTGATGAAGTGTGCATTGAGTTGGGGGTGCTACTGAGGCAGGAACTGCACGTTGTTCAATCAGTTGCATTAGCAATGAGATTTGGCATCTGCACCTCCTGTATATCTTGTAGCCCTGACACAAAACGTGGGGTGCCCCACCCTGGTCAGGACTCTGGCACTGAGGACACCAGATGGGATGGAAGGATCACCTCCACCCTTGCTAATTAGTTTTTCTATGATCTTGGGGTTTCTTGCCTGCTTCTATTAAAACACTCCAGTTAGAGAAAAGCCTTTCTGGGAAAACAGGGAGTCAATAGGATGTGTATATATACAGGGAGGTGTGTCATCGTATTTTTATTGAGACATCTGGCGGTGCTTTGAAACATACACCTTAAAAGAGTCATATTTCCAAGGTCTGAACAAGAACAAGCGTGTGAAGTGACCTTCACCATGCAACTTCTTTTCCCTGATCTCAATTTCTTCATCAACTGATGAACTCAACAGGGATATTTGGGCTTACTGATAGAATGACTGGAGGATTCCTTGAGGACACTATTCTGCCTAGAAAAGCCTGGAATATAAGGATGTTAGAGAGATACTGGTCAAGACCTTGTGCTAAAGTTGATATACAACTGCAGTAAGGGCTCTGCATCCCAGCGGGGCTGTCTGATGCCCTGGCCATGGGGAGTGGGCTTTTCTAACACCCATTCCTAAAGAAGACCTTAGTTCACTCCACCTGGTTTACCTTTCACAAGTGGGACCCAAAACCCAGCTCTCAAAGTGAATGTGTCTAACACTTGTGAGCAGCTCTCGGGGCAGAGCTGGCGTGGACACCTCTGAAGGACCATCCTGGCTCCAGAGCTTCCTGTGGGGTTGGCTGAGGCCTTCACTGGGCATCACAGCCCAACTTCTCACCCTCCCAATCCCACCTCCTTCTCTAGTGTTGATCCTGAGAGCCCAGAGGAACTCCAATGGCGGAGATGGGATTGGGGATCAGACAAAAGGGAAGAGGTTGGACTGGATGACAACAGAGGTGTCCTGAGGCTGTGATGCTAAGTCTGTATTCACAACCCCAAGGGGTCTGGGCTACTAACTAATACGACAGATTCCTGAGCCCTGCCTTGGCCAGCCCTACTGACCTGCATTTTTAGCAAGCTCCAGGACCATTCACCCAACCACTAAGAGAGAGCAACTGCCTTAGAAGGGAATCCTTGTGGTCTTGACTCCAGCATAGCTACAAGGCAGGTCAGTTCTTCTTTGTTAATATTTTAATATTTTTTAATTTTTATTTATTTTCTTGAGAGTGGGTTATGAGACTGGCTAACCTTTGTATTTTTGGTGGAGACAGGGTTTCACCATGTTGTCCAGACTAGTCTTGAACTACTGGTCTCAAGCAATTCACCTGCCTCGGCCTCCCAAAGTGCTGGGATTATAGGCATGAGCCACCAAGCCTGGCTGCGAAAGTTCTGAGTCATCTGAGGTCAGTGGGGAATTTGGCTGATGGTCTTCTGGGCGTAAAGGAAGAGGGCTGGGGCCACTGAGGAGCTGTATCTTTCACAGAATCAACTGTCATTTAAGGGAATATCAGCACCCACTGCCACCTCTTCTTGGTCCAGCATGCTGTCCTCACCTCTCAGAGTGAAGTGACCTCCAGGTTTGAATGGTTTTGCTATTCATGTTTCCTGCAAGGTCTGTTAGACTCCAAACAGATTTTTCTGGAGAGGTAATTTACATAGGTTATATTGAAAAATACAAGGGTCAGAGATTATTTGCAACTTTCAAGTGCAATTATCCAAGGATGTTGATACTCATCCAAAAAAAGAGAAAAACCTCTAATCGGCTATTAAATATTTATAGGTCATTTTATTATTAATTTATTTCAGCAGGAACTCAGGAAAGCACCCACATTTTATAGCTGACCTAATCATTCAGTGCTAACCCTGGCCACACAAAATGAGCATGAATCTTATCATGAAACTCTGCAGCAAAAAACTCAGATCTTAGCTTTACAGTTTTCTTAATTACCATGTGAGCTGCCTTCCAGCTTTGCACCCAAACACACTTTCTCTGTGGTCAGTCCTTGCTTCAACAAGACCGTAGCCAGGGCAGCATGCTGCAGGGAGAGGCACGAGGCTTTGCACACAGAGCTCCAGCACTGGGTAGCCCCATGGCCTGGACAAGCTACCTGACCTTTCTGAGCCTCACCTCCCTCCCCTGTAAAATAGAGCCACTAAATTCCTTCCTTTGCAGGTTTCTTTTAGGGCTTAGATGAGATGGAGGCTGCTAGCACGTAAGACGGGCTGAAGCACCTATCAAGCGGGACTGGACATGCCTGAGTGCATGGTAAACAGTCAGATACATCCTCCTGCTCGCGGTTTTAGGCAGAATTAAATAAATGCCCAGAACTGGGGCAATGGCAGGGGAGAGGCTGTGAGGGTCCTCACTACCTAGTCAATGAAGGAGAAACAGCAAATGACGGGACAAGGAGACAAGGCTAAGCACCAAATGAGCAGCAAAGATAAATACTCCAGAATTAATACTGCAGAAGCATATGATCTGGAAGGCCCAGGATGGCTTTCTAGAGCCGCGGCTCTCAACCTCGGCCGCACAGTGGCATCCTCTGAGCAACCTAAACAAGGTGCCAAAACCTGAGTCCTGCTCCCAGCAACTCTGATGGAATCTGTCTGGGGTAGAGGCCAGGCATTTGTGTTTCTGGAAGTCTCTCGCTTCTTCCAGCGTGTAGCCAGGTGGGATCTGCTACGCTAGAGGAATGTGACCTGAAAACAGCACTTATTTCCTCTGACGTCTGAACAGCACTTGGCCATTTCCAAGCACTTTCACCTGCATGGCTTCAGGAGACCCAGACTGGTGGGGGAAGGGGAGGAGTTTGAACCAAGGCCTAGAGGGCTATGTGACAGTGATGTTTCCCTTCCAGAGAATTCTGGGTCTATTCCTTGGGTTCTGTGGTCACAAAGCTATCGAAGTCACCATTTCACTTATTCCTTAAAGAGAAAAAGCAATTGTCCCTTAAAACAGGTAAATAGCTTTCAACAACCGGTGGAAATAGCTCCAAGTCTTTGCAGCTCATACCATTTGAGCAAAGGATACAAAATTACAAATACAAAAACCTTAAACTTCATTAGCTTTAGGCTAGATCAGCCCCTGAGAGGGGGTCACCTGCACTTCACCCCTCACGAGGTTAGGTAATGTGCCCGAGGTCCCATGGCCAGTACCGGGTAGGACTGGCATTGGAGTCCAGGTCTAACTCTGTAACCTCTTCTTGGCTACTGGGAACCCCAGTATCTGTCCTGTCAGAGTCACTAAAACGTTTTTATTTGAATATTGGTCCCACAGTGGAAGTTAAACTTGTCTGAGCCCTGACCAACTGTTCGTCTCCATCTGTAGGTACTGTCCCATAAGTGCTTCCCAGGAAGGGGGCCAGGAAAACCTTTACTGCCAAGACCCACCCTTGCACAGCGGCCCCCAGGCAAAGTGCCAAGGACTGCAAGGGGAAACCTCTGGTGTGGCTCCAGCCAAAAGAAGGACGTTTATGGGCTGGCCCTGCCAGAACATTTTCTGGGGTTTAAAAACAGAGCTGGAACTAAGTCCTTTTAGGGAGGCAGGAAGCCAGTGCAGGAGTTGCTGCTGGCAGAAGGGAGCCTGGGGCCGTGAGGAGCCCGCCTGGGGTTGGCAGTGAGTGAGAGAGAGAAGCTCAGGTATGGGATGGGGTAGGGTAAGAGCCAAGGGGCCACCGCAATCCTGGGAGCGCAGGCCAACCCCAGTGGTGGGGAGCAGAAGAATCAGTGTCCAGCCACCTCCACTCAGCCCATGGGCCTCAAATGTCCTTTCATCCTTGTAGAGGGAAGGTACCTGCTCAGAGTCCATGGATCAGGGTTCAACTGCCAGCTCACACTTCCACACCCTTACCCTGACTTTAGACAAGGCTGCTTGTCTCTTTTGGCCCAGGTTTTTCATCTGAAAAATGAGGAGATAATTATAGCTTCCTTGCATGGCGGTTGCAATGACCAGAGAGGAAGTATGCAAGAGTTTAGGCATGGATTAAGGCCTCAGTGAACCACAGCTACACTTGTGACACTAGCTTTTTAGAACATTTTATTTATTTTGAATGAATGAGGAGTAACATTGCTTACTCTCACAGTGAAATAGACATGGAGAACCTCAGGGCGGAAATGGGGACCTTGAGACTCCCAGAATCACCACAGCCTCTAGAACTCAGTGGCCTGCAGGTGGTCAGTGGTGGAGAAAGCCTGGTGGATTGGCTGGGCTCAGAACTCCAGAGAGCCCATGGTTGAGGGTGACTCTGCTAACTGAAGGCCTGCCTACAGGCAGCCTCCAGTTTGGCTTTTAGTGACAGCCCATGAGCTTCAGGCTAGGAGCGCTGCCTGCGGTGGGCGGGGTCAGAATGCATGGCTCTTATGCTAAGCCAAGGTAGACAAGTCACGGTGAGGCTTATGTGACCTTTTCTGCTGTTAAAAGGAGAGGATTCTTTCTGGCATCTCGTCATGGGCTGTACTGATGAGAGGTGCCGGAGTGAGCCGGGAGGGCTGGTGTCCAGACCTGGCTCTGCTGTCGGCCAAGTGTGTGTGACCTGGAGATGGCATTTCCCCCTGCTGAGGTCCAAGAGGCCTCATTAGCCAAATGGAGGTGTGACCTGGATGACCTCCAAGCTGCTCACGCACTTTATTGCACCTACTGCAATAGTCCATGAAGATACATCTAATGAACCATCTCTGGCTCTGTTGTCAAGCAATAAATACAGTCAATGAATAAACGAATCAATCAGCCAGGCGTTCAAAGAGGACCCATTCAGGGCTTAGTGTGGTTCTAAACACTTGGGGGCATTCAAGAAAACTTCGCTGATAGTTAACTCTCAGCCTCTCAAGAACTTACAGTACAGCTGGCATCCAACGTCCTACCCACTGCAGTGGCCTCTGCCAATTCTATCACCCATGTCTTTGAAACTCTCCCGTGCACACTGATCTTACTCTCTAAATGCCATTTCCCTATACAAGAAACCAGGGCGGCTTGGAGAAATGGCTGACTCCAGGACTGGGACAGGAAAGAACAAGATTGACCTGGACCATTTTGTAATGTCAGAAAGTGAGGAAGGACTCAAAGAATGTTGGGGACATGTTCAAAGGACTCAGGAGACAGAAGCCAGCTTGAAAGGGCTCCCACTGACCAAATATGGGACAGTTTGAGAGCATCTAAACAAGTCATGACGGTCATATATTTTAAGCCATTAAAATAATAAGATTCCTCAAGTCCATGCCTGCATAAATACATAGTCACTACTGGGAAAGCAGTCACGTGTGGTCGGTGCATCCTGCTTAGCTGTGGAAGATGGGCCTTGGGCCTGGAACATTTTCTCATGGGATGATAAAGAGCCTGCATAGCCTATGCTGGGCTTATCACCTGGGAGGGGATACCGTTCCCTGTTACAAATTCCATGTGCGTTCCCTATTACAAATTCCATGTCCACATCAGTGTGTGGGCTGATGGCCATCAGACACATCCCCAGCTTTTTGTATTTCAGACCCTACATGGGGAGAGCTGGGGGCCCTTGAAGTGGATTGTGTGTGATCACACTGCCTACATCACCTGTGGAGTGGACCCACCAGCCATGGGGTCCAGCGCAATGCCAGGGGCTAGATCTTGCGTGCATGCTGTCTCTCCCTGGGCTGCAAGTCATCACTGGGCCACTCAAGCCAGGCATGCATGTTGTCTGTTTTCAAAGACCTTAAATCATGTCTGGTGTCTTCCCTGGGTGACACTTACCTACTTTTTAATGTCGGCCATATGCATGTTATATTCTATCCTGCAGCCCTGCCTGACGACCTGCTGAACAGGGAAATACCCTCAGATATACAACAGAGGGAAAGCTCGCTCTTACAGTCAATTGCCAACTAATACATGTTGAATAATGGAGTTAAAAAAGAATGATGGAGTGTGTGTGTGTGTTTTTTTTTTAATCAGTATTTTGCAATCATCATGGTAATAATTGAATCAGGCAAAGAATCAGCAATTTTGCTAAAATAGTGGGGTGACATTTTGATGAAGGCTATGACAATAATTACAAAAGGAGAATTGGTAAATTTAACAGATAAGAAATCTTCACCAAATAATCAGAGTTAATATCAACAACAATGGGTCAAGCTGACATCAGGCACAATACATTGAGAAGGATAATATCGATGTGAATTCCTGAATTTTGTCATTGTATAATGTTATGGCAGATACTTAAGGTGGTCCTCATGGTCCCACCACCTGGTGTTCTTTTTTGAGATGGAGTCTCACTGTGTCACCCAGCCTGGAGTGCAGAGGCGTGATGTCGGCTCACTGCAACTTCCAACTCCTGGGCTCAAGACTCCCAAGTAGCTGGGATTACAGGCGCCCACCATCATGCCTGGCTAATTTTTGTATTTTTAGTAGAGACAGGGTTTCACCATGTTTGCCAAACTGGTCTCAGACTCCTGACCTCAAGTGATCTGCCAGCCTTTGCCTTCCAAAGTGCTGGCATTACAGGCATGAGCCACTGCACCTAGCCCATCTGGTGTTCTTGACTTGTGTGACACCCTTCCCTTGAGAAGGGGCAAGACCTATGACTTTCTTCTAACCAATGGATTATGGCAAAAGTGACTAGAAGTCTGCAGTTATGTGCACATCATTACATGATTGTGTTATGTAAGATTGTAACCCCTTCCTGCTGGCGTCTCTCACTTTCTTGCTGGTTTTGAAGAGTCAAGCGTCCATGCTGTGGGTTATCTGTGATGGGAGGCACCGAGGGTGACCTCTAGGAGCTGAAAGCAGCCTCCAGCAGAGATATCACAAGGAGCTGAAGCCCTCAGTCTTACAGCTGCAAGGACTGAACTCTGCCAAGACAGGCAGATTCTTCCCCAAGCAAGCCTCAGATGAGACCATAACCCTGACCCACCCTTGATTACAGCCTTGTGCAACCCTATACAAAGAACCCAGCTAAGCCATACCCAGGCTATGGGATAATCCCACTGAAACTATGGGATAATAAATTAGTGTTGTCTTGAGCTGCTAGGTTTGTGGTAATCTTTAAAGCGGTAATGGAAAATGAGAGTGAATGTGTTCTGTAACAGAATGTCCTCACTTATGGAAGATGCATCCTGAAGTATGTAGGGAATCATCATACCTACAACTTTGAGAAGACTCAGCAAAAAATAAATAAAATAACATAAAACTATATATGTTCACAGAGAGAGACAGAGCCTATGTGGCAAAATGTGAACATTTTGTGAATCTACATAAAGGATATATAGGGGTAATTACTCTAGTTTGTCTATAAGTTTGACATTTTTCTAAGTAACAAGCTCACGCCTGTAATCGCAGAACTTTGGGAGGCTGAGACAGGTGGATCACCTGAGGTCAGGAGTTCTAGACCAGCCTAGAAGGCATGGTGAAACCCTGTCTGTACTAAAAATACAAAAGTTAGCTGGGCATGGTGGCAGGCACCTGTAATCCCAGCTACTCGGAAAGCTGAGGCATGAGAATCACTTGAACTCAGGAGGTGGAGGTTGCAGTGAGCCAAGGTTGCGCCATTGCACTCCAGTTTGGGCAACAGAGGGAGACTCCGTCTCGAAAGAAAAGAAAAGAAAAAAAAAAGAAAAGCTCTGCCCCAATCACATGACAACCTATTGTCCTGAACACCATCACATTCTCAGACCAGTCCACATTCCACTGTGTTGGAAGGAGTAGACAGTGAGGAATCCACAATTTCTGAGTGTTGGTGTCTTCCCAACTACACTCTCCCCCAGCCTGACCTTGGGAATTACTGACACAATTATCATCTCATTTGTTAACATTTTGTATGTATTGTTGTTTCTTTTGGTTTTGAAAACATGTGCCTTTGATTTTATCATTTCTTACCTTTTCTTGCAAGTAAGAGGTAAATTAATCTTATGCCTGATATCCTGTGTTTTGGCGTTTTGAACTTGAGCTTGCACTTGACTGTCCATGCTACTAGTCATTTGTGTTTAAGGGTTGTGGGTTGGAAAGTTCATCTGAGGCATTTTAGTGAAACTAGAGCACCCCATTATTTGTAGTGTCCCCAAGATAAGGAAGCATGACTTCATCATTGTTAAATGTACAGTTCCCGTGAAGAGTCAGTTGGGTTTTGGAAGAAATGGGCTATTGGATGTGATGGCTCATAATTGTGGTGAAAGTTTAGATCACCTATTGGCTCAGGTGCTCCAGGGGACTTGCTCTGAATGGTCCCCAGACCCTCATCAGATATTGTGCAAATTTTGCTCTTGAAGACTTGGTCTGGGCAAATACTTTTTGAGTAAGATTGCAAAAGCGCAGGCAACAAAAGCAACAATCGACAAATGGGGTAACATTAAGCCAAAAATCTTCTGCACAGCAAAGGAAGCAGTCAAGAGAGTGAAGCAACAGTCCACGGAATGGGAGAAAAGACTTGCAAACTCCCCATCCTACAAGGCGTTAATCACCAGACTCTGTGAGGAACTGAAACAACTCAATAGCAAAAAACATAATAAAAATAATCAGATTTAAAAATGAGCAAATGATCTGAAAAGACATTCCTCAAAAGAAGACATACACGTGGCCAACAGGCATACGAAAACATGCTCAACGTCACTAAGCGTCAGGGAAATGCAAATCAAAACCGCAATGAGATAGCATCTCACCTCTGTTAAAATGGCTACTATCAAAAGACAAAAAAATAACCGATGCTGGTGAAGACGTGAAGAACGGGGAATGTTGGTGCACTGTCGATGGATGGAACACACATTGCGCACCTACTGTGGATAACAGTCTAAAGGTTCCTCAAAAACCTAAAGATAGAACTACCATATGATTCAGTAATCCCTCTGCTAGGTAGATATCCAAAGAGAAGACAATCGGTATGTTGAAGAGATCCCTGCACTTCCACATTCATTGTAGCACTGTTCACAATAGCCAAGATAGGGAATCAATCTGTGTTCATCAACAGGTGAATGAATAAAGGAAATGTGGTATGTATACACAATGGAGTACTATTCAGCCACAAAAAAAGAATGAAATCCTGTCATTTGCAGCAACACAGATGGAACTGGAGGTAATTAGGGTAATTGAAATAAGCCAGGCACAGAAAGACATAGAGCAGGTTGTCACTCCTATGTGCAAGCTAGACAAAGTTGACCTTGTGGAGGTAGAGAGTAGAATGATAGTTATTAGGGGCTGGGAAGGGTAGAGGGGAGAAGGGGATGAAGAGAGGTTGGTTAATGAATACAAACATAGAGTTAGATAGAAGGAATATGTTCTAGGGTTCGATAGCACAGTAGGGAGACTATAGTTAACAATTACATATTGTATATTTCAAAATGGCTAGAAGAGAAGATTTGGAATGTTCCTGACACAAAGAAGTGGTACATGTTGGAGGTCTTGGATATCCCAATTACCCTACTTAATATGCATTGTATGCAAGTATCAAAATATTACATGTCCTCCATAAATATGTACAACTACTACATATCAGTTTAAAAATAGATGACAGCGAAGGAAGAAGGGCCTCCAGAGAGCCCAGTGGGCCAGGACTGTGGGAGTAAATGAGCTTCCTGAGATTACCTGAACCTTGGTGTGTTCATCTGTGAGTAGGTCCCTTTCCTGAAGAAAGAATGGAGACTGAAGGGTCCGTGCTGCTCCAGGTGATGCCGATAGAGCCTGGTGGCACTGGCCACCCTCCCCTCACTTTCTGCTGTGCACCATGCCGACTCAGCCGCAGGTCTGCAGCCAGGACACTGGGCCCTTGGGAGTCTCTGAGAAGCAGTCATTGGTCTTTCAGCTCATTATGAGCCAATGGCTGGCATGCTTGTCTCGTGGAAATAATTCCTTTATTCCCAGTGCTCCAGTTTTCTGATAGCTTAACCACATGGATGGGTGTTCCTTTCTTCTCCTGGACAGACGATGGCATCGTAGCACTTCCTTAACATACAAAGCACCCACAGCATCTTCCCTTGTTTGATTGAATCAGACATGCTGGAAGAGTCTGAGGTTCACGGTTTTGCTTCCAGTCCTGGATGAAACAGATGAATGCCATAATCCCCGTATTTCCTAAAAGGGAGGCATGAAAATCTTGCGTTTATACTGAAAAGTGTTTCCAACTCATTGAAATTCAGGCTTGAACTATCCACCCTGAACACGTCCAGAAGCCCTTTCTCAAATTCTGGAAGCAGTGATCTCGGGAGAGAAGTTTTCCATCTGTCTCCTTATGATGCTAAGCTGTTAGTGCAGTTCATTATTTATTACATCTCCTGCTTTATGGTAAGCCATGATTTTCTTTTTTGCCACGTATTAAGAATTCAGTCGGGTTGGTATAAAAATAGGGTTGTTATCTGCGTCTCTAGACTGACTTTTTGAACAGTATATTTTTGGGGGTAGGAGAGGTGGTTATAATTATTCCCAAACTACTTTCATTCTTCTCCAGTACTTAATATTGACCTTGGCTATTCACAACAATGCCGCTTCTTATCAGGCGTGTGTGGCCGGAGTGGCAGTTAAGAGACACGTCTTCCGAGGCCCTGCATGTGTCTGTAGGGCTGGAGGACATTTGCTCCCAGAGGCAGAGAGATGACATGGGAGAATGTCAGCATATCAAGGCACAGCATCTCACAGTCACAGCAAATCCACAGTCTCCGAATAGGCAGTGTGTGGCATGTGCTTTGAAAATACAAATGAACAGACACAACATTCCAAACATCTCCAGGTCCTCCAGGGCAGATGGTGCCAAGGCAATGATGTATTCATCAGCGCTAAGCTCCCCAGGCTCACGTGGGGAAGGGACCTGGGCTTTGGACTCTAACTCCCTCTTTTCCATCAGGGTTCAGCTTCCCCTTTTCAGCCCCGGGCCGTCTGCTGGCTAATGCATGGAGGGAATCCTGGCCTACCAGCCTGCAGGGAGGTAGTTGAGTGCACCGCCCTGGGGCAGGAAGGCAGTCCTGCACACGGCAGCCCCAGGAGGGACAGAAGGAGGAAGACACTGACACCATGGCCCCTCATTCCCCCAGTCCAGTTGTTATTGTCAACTCTCTTCTTGGTAACCCCTGACCCCTCATGTCCTGCCCACAGAGGCTCAGGGCTGGTGAAATTGCCTCAAAGGATGATTATTTTATTGCAACAGAATCAGATGGTTTTTCACTCCGCATCTTGTTTGTAGAAATATCCTATTAGACACAGAAAGGAAAAGATCCGTATCTTTCACACCATAATTAAAATATCACTTTTCTCAATGAAACATTATCTAGATTATCCCACAGAACAGTGTTGCTTACAACAGTGACTATAAATGTGATGCTGCCAGCTAGAACACTATGGAAAATGTTAGTTACTGCACCATCTCCCACAGTTGTTCTTTTGATGTGCTGGCTTGGAATAAACAGACTTATCTTTCCTGTCATACAACACTGTCTTTAATTTAATGGAGACGTTATTAAGATAAAATCTCTATTCAATTCCATATTGTACCATATTAACACACAATTAGTAATGCTTTATCAGTTATGAAGAAAGATGATGACTGCTTTTAAGCTAAATTACCTTTATCATGGTAGCACATGAAAGAAGCGACAAATATTTATCCGAGTGTATGTTAATTCTTATTTAATTTTAACGCTGTTTTTATCAACCAAATTAACCAATGAATTTTATTAAAGGGAATGTTATTATAGAAAAGAGCTTCCAATACTCCCTTCCATCTGTTTTTATTTATATAATTTTGATGGTTTCTTTTTCTCTTTCATTTCATTTCTAATTAAGAGGAACACGTGGAAAATTGAACATTTGGGCTTAATTTTAACAGAATTTGGAATAATTAGAAGTGTGTTCTTGTTAATGTAAAGATTGTCAGTGTTGGGTTTGCAGGGCTTACGTTTGTGCATTTAAACTCCCTCCCACAAGGCGTCTTGCTCAGTACATCTCAAGGGGTGATGGGGGCATCGTAACATGGAAAAATAATCTCACCTTGGTGATTTTACACTTAGAAAAGCCAAGCAATTCCTTTTTACAGTTTTAGAAATGCAATAATTTTTAGTACAAAGAGGTAGAATGTGAGAGCGAGATGCATCTTACAATTCAGGTTGGAGCACTCTCCTCCGCAATACATAAATCTTGCTTCCCTTGGCCCCGGAATCACCAGGAACTTGCAATGTGTGATTCTAATCGTGAATGGCACATACAGATAGGAGAGACTGAAGTCAAGGAAAGCTCTCCTCCTTGGACTATGACTTTTTTTGACTTAAACTTTCTTGACCTTTTTTTCTCCCAAGGTGAGATGTCAAGTATAGTAGCTATAGTAGCAATGTCATTAGGAATGAATATGCCCTCAGGTAACAATCTGCAATCAGAAGGGACATACTTATTCTATCTTAGGGCATGTTCAAATTTGAATTACGCTAGTTTTGTCTTTTTGTTTTTGAGACACGGTCTCACTCTGTCACCCAGGCTGGAATGCAGTGGCACCATCATGGCTCACTGCAGCCTTGACCTCCCAGGCTCAAGCAATCCTCCTGCCCCAGCCCCCCAAGTAGCTGGGACTACAGGCATGCAGCTAGCATGCCTGGCTAATTTTTAAGTTGTTTATAGACATGGAGTCCCACTATGTTGCCCAGGCTGGTCTAGAACTCCTGGTCTCAAGTGATCCTCCCCCCTCAGCTTCCCAAAGTGCTACAATTACAGGTGTGAGTTATGGCGCCCCAGCCTATGCTAGGTTTCTTTTTTTTTTCTTTTCTTTTTTTTTTTTTTTGAGACAGAGTCTCGCTCTGTGGCCCAGGCTGGAGTGCAATGGTGCAATCTCAGCTCACTGCAAGCTCCGCCTCCTGTGTTCACGCCATTCTCTTGCCTCAGCCTCCTGAGTAGCTGGGACTACAGGTGCCTGCCACCATGCCCGGCTAATTTTTTGTATTTTTAGTAGAGATGGGGTTTCACCGTGTTAGCCAGGATGGTCTCGATCTCCTGACCTCGTGATCCGCCCACCTCGGCCTCCCAAAGTGCTGGGATTACAGGCTTGAACCACCGCGCCTGGCCCTATGCTGGGTTTTTTTAATCTGGTCTTTGGAAATCTCCAGAAAGACAGAACTTATTCCCATCTTTCATTACTTTTAGGAAGGAAACCACAGAGACTGCACAACTGGAGCGATGCCTGTAGGTACCGTCAATGAGCAGATGGCCCTGAAGGCCCTTGTTAATGCGAGTGGCACAGCTGGCGTCCCCCGCAGCCATTTCACATGCACCCCACTCTCCAAACATAGAGGCAGCCCAGCTTTGGCTGTCTCAGACACCTCTTCACATCGATCTGACGGCAAGTGTGCAAAACATAAAGACACTATCCCATGAGCCTGGCAGGCCCTCACATCGGCCCAAGCTGACCGGAGCTCACACTAAAGGTCACATCCTTCTGTAAGAGCCAGGCTCAGGAAGACTGTGGTGAAAGCGCATTGTGGTTTAGTTAACAGTGAACAGAGTGGTTTGCATTTCCTATCATCCATATTTCATGTGCTACAGTTGAAAGCTGCAGAGCAGGACACCTGGAGCCTCCCAGTCTTCATGCTGACACTTGATGCGTGACCTTGAGCAAGTCACTGGTCTCTCTAAGCTGCAGTTCCTTGTCTGTAAAATGGAGCGAATACCTGTTTAATCTATAAAGTGCAATAAATCACACAAATTCTCCTCATGCTCAGGATCTTTTAAAGAGAGCAAAAATAACACGCAATTGTTTTTAAATAGTTGAAAACATGACACAGTGCAAACTATCATTATCATTATGCTTTTAATTGAAATCTGAGTCATTTTTTTATTTCTTCTAAGCCAAAAAAAATCTGAACACTTTACTGAAAAATAGATTGGAAAATGTCTGTGGCTGGCTGATAGGAAACCACTTCCAATTCCAGAAATACCAAAAATGGCATCTCTGAAAATCCAGCTCTGGTTTGGATGCGAAGGGCATTTATGATTTTTATAAACTTGAAAACAGTCAAGGGGTGTTTCATCAAGTTGGAAACAATAGTTTGCATTTAGTTCATATGTGTCAATCTTCGAGTTGCAACTTGCTAGTCATACTGGTAGTGTCATTAATATCGTTGAGCGATGATAGCCATCTGAAAGCTGGGTTAGAATGGACAGGCTTACGAAATTTTATAGAGGCCCTAAATGGCAATCTAATGCATCCAAAGCCTCTATATCCCCGACATAAACCAGCACTTCACAGCTATGGAAGACTCATAAAATTCCGAGCCTGGCAATTTATACTTAATCTCTCTAAAAAGCACGTGTTCAGGGCAGGCCCCCACTCTGTGAGATGGCATTTGAGCACCAACACCTCTTCTATATAAAACACCTTATCAGTAGTAAATATATTAATTTGACCCCAAGGGAGAGAAGGTGAGAGCAAATCAGCCGCAGCAAGCCATTTACATTCTTTATTTCTGCAGATGAATTCTCCATCTATTTTCATCTTGTAATCAGGCACTTGCCAAATACACAAGAATTTCATTTTCTATCTCCACAGCATATGTGTCTCCTTACTTTGATATGTCCTGTTTTTAGGAAGTAGAGATGTTTTAAAATTGTATTTCAAACAGGAAAAAAATCAGTCTCCATATAATTAGTGAATGTAACCAGATTATTTGCAATCAACATATACTTAATGCCTTATTACCCTAATGGAAGTTATTGTAAGTGATGATAAAATTGGCAGAAATAAGTTATGCTAAGTGATGATAAAATTGGTATTATTAAGTGATGAAAACCTTTTACCTTCCGCTGTTTATTTTTTTCCCCCATCTCTAATCTACCCAAATTCATCTTTAATGAGAGGACCTGGAGGACGCATTTATGGTACTTAGGCCAACAAGGAAAATACAGCAGTTTTTACCCACAGCCAGAACACATATGCCTATCTCCAACCTCAGAGGGCAGAGGCGAAATGGACAGTTGGAAAAGCTCTCAACCTATTGTTTGTAAGCTTTATATGTTCTTGCTTATTGGTGCATTCCTTTTTGTTCCTAGTCTGTGGTTTCCCTCTTGACCTGTGACTCCCAGTCTTTGTGTCAGAGAAGAAGTCAGAAACAAAATGATTATTCTGCAGGCAGAAGAAAAACAAATAGAAAGGTATGTGCTGGCCAGGTGTGGTGGCTCACACCTGTAATCCCAGCACTTTGGGAAGCCGAGGTGAGCAGATCATTTGAGGTCAGGAGTTTGAGACCAGCCTGGCCAACATGGCAAAACCCTGTCTCTACTAAAAATACAAAAAATTAGCTGGGCGTGGTGGCACGTGCCTGTAATCCCAGCTACTCGGGAGGCTGAGGTATGGGAATCTCTTGAACCTGGGAGGCAGGAGGTTGCAGTGAGCCAAGATCGTGTCACTGCACTCCAGCCTGGGAGATAGAGCGAGACTCTGTCTCCAAAATAAATAAATAAATAAATAAATAAATAAATAAATAAATAAATAAAATAAAAGAGGAGAAAAGAAAAGAAAGGTTTGCACCATGTAAATGAGAGAGGTCCTTGGAGCCAGGAGGGCGGGCTTCTTAGCCTTGGTGCTAGGAACTAGGAATGGGTAACAACTGAAAAATCACTCTTGGCAGGTATCAGGTCACCCGCTCGCACTTGACTGATACTTGTGGGACACCTTGGCTCTCTTTAGGAACACATCTTTGACAACCTGAAGGAGAAAAAAAAGTAAACGTGGATTTCTAGGTTGGCTGTAACTGACTCCAGCTTTCCTGCTAAAAGCTCTAATGATATCTTCATGTCAGTGTGAGTGAGGCTGATGAAGCAGATGGGAACCTGTTTTCAGGGGTGAATGAATGGCAAATCGCTGCAGAAAGGCAGGGTTGGCCTGCAGTTCCTAGGTCATAACGCTCTCAAAAGAAACAAAGCCGTGTATTTCCATTCCTCTCCCCCCTCCGCCACACCCCCAGGATATAAGTTCTCTGCAGATGGGCACTTTGGCTTGTTCATTCAACCACTTTCTCCTCAGCACCTAGGACAGGGCCTGAAGGAGCTCTGCCGTACTTGGATGAGGGCACACGTGATGATGACCATCACCCAGGTTTGAAAAGAGGAACTGAAGGGGTTAATGATCCCTTACTTCCAAACCTTCTCATCTTTCCAGAACCTCCTTTTTTCTGCCTCAGTTTCCTCTCTCTTTCCAGAGGCTGGCATTTGGAAGCCCTGGGTCTTTTTGATTCTTCCTCCACTGCTCACCACGTTCCATTCATTGGCAAATCATGTCCTTTCTGATCTGCAGTGTCCTTTGCATTCCCTCCACCAGGTACAGGGCTGGACCCTCTTGCTTAGGCAGCTACTGCAGCCTCCTCTCTGGTCTCCCTGCCTCTACAGTGCATCCTGCAGTCTAGGGCCAGGTTGGTCTTCCTCAAGGACATCTGTGGTCATTTTCTGTATGCCCAGGAGTTTGCAGAAGCTTCCTACTGTCCCAGGCATGAAGTGCGGTTGCCTCGTGCAGGCATGTAAGGCCCCCAGGATGGAGCCCAAAGTCACTTTCTTGGCCTTGCCCTCTCTGGATACATGATATTTTCATAGGGCTTCTTTGATGCTGGGTACATTTTCATGTGGCTGTTTTGAAATGTAGGTTTTAGTATGGTTCCAGTGTGGTGAGGCCTAGAGATCAGGAGGTGACAGCCATTGAAAAGATAGTTTGTTACTCACAGTTCCCGAGAAGTGAGGACGGGCCATGCTATGCAGGGCCACACGGGAAGCACCAGGGGCTGTCAGGAGATAGAGCGAATGAGGGGAAACATGGGTGAGAGCCTTGATTGTGGTTTCTGTAGGAAGGAAAGGACAAGGCAGGGTAGGCAGGCTTAGGATTGGCTGGTCTGAATAATTTCAGCGGGCTCTGAGGTGTAGATGCCTTCCAGGGTTGTCTGGTACTTGGCCTTGGGTGATTATAACCTACTGGCATAGTAAAGGCAAGTCACTTACTATCTCTAGGATTTGGCCAACCCTGGAAGGGGCATCTCTCCTGAGTCAAGCAGGGCCCCAAGATGTCAAAGCACCAGGAAATATGGACAAGAAAAAGCATGATTAATACAATGGTCTTGAAAACCCCTCAAATTATTAGACTATTAAATAACGCCTCAAATAGTCTCACCCCGTCCCTGGGCGTCCCCCACTCTAAGATTCACTCCAATGCAGATGCTCCCCACACTCCTACCTCCAGCTCCATACTCGCCCTTAATTTGCTGGAAAATGCTCAACAATGATGGGAAATTAGAATTGAGCTCTTCATGTTTGCTCTCTGGGGAACCGCTGATCCTTAAATTTAGATGTACCCCGCGCCTCGGTCTCAGCACGGATGGTTCTGTGTCTGAAAGCCTGTTGTGGTCCATTTCCTTTACAATTGGCTATTAAGAATCCAAACCAGTCATCTGTTCAGCTAGGCATTTGCCATTTGCCAATTCATAATGCTTAAAATAGTCATCTCAAACTATTCTGTTAATTTTTAATAGGCTCTCTGTGCAACTGGATGCTGATTCCTGAGAGCAGTCCCTCTGCTCAGCCTCCCAATTATTTAAGAACTTGGCCAAGCCCCTGAAGGCTTTTTTCCATCTCATAGCCTTTTATTCCAGTTTTAGGATAACATAAATTCCACCTGATTACTCACTTCCCTGTTTTGTCCACACTTAGTCATTAATCAGTTTTATTAAAAATGGTGGCTGACTCAACTTGCCATTTATGTAAAAGCAGTTAACCTTCAGTATTTGTTTAAGAAGAACCCTCTTTTGAAAATCATTTTAGTTCACATTTCTTGCTGGAAAACACATGTGGGTAATGAACAGAGAGGTGAGAATAGGAGACTATAATTTCTTATATATTTCTCAGTATCTTTCTTTAAAAGAAATATGTTATTACCTTCTTAACCTATTAAGAATTATTTACTGTATTGTAGTAACTTTGAAAAACACTATATATATATATATATATATATATATGCAACAGGTTAAGAATACCTATTTATATATAATATATAATTTATATATAGTATATATATGCAACAGATTAAGAATACCTTAAGGATAATTAAAGTATATCCCCTAATCTGACAATAAATGAAATAGTAGATGTAAAAAAATGCTTTTATGATTAAATTTTTCTCCTCCAAATTTCTTTTATGCTGGAGGATTTGGAAAAAAGCTCTCAAGGAATAATTTTGTTGTGCTATTCATTATAGCCGTGTTTTTAGTACTCTAGATTTTTTATCTATACCTAGATGCATATATAAGAATAAAGGACATCCAGCTTTGAGTGGTTAATTGCATGTGAAATAGTGAATCCTGTAGGACACAATCATTTGCAAAACTTGTAGGATCAACTAATGCTATATTTGCCCATTAGTGAAGATGATTAACATGGAGCCGAGCTTGCCCGAGTGGGTGATAATACAACTTTGGACACTGTGCTAGCTAAATATTGTTATGTAGATTTTCTCATTCAATCTTTACAATATGCTTAGGAGGCAGATACTGTGATGTTTTCCATTTGGCCAATGAGAAAACTGAGCAGAGGCTTAGGAAGCCAGGTCCCTGACTCTGCCTTGGGTTCAGGCTGCTCTCCCTTCCCACACCGAGGACCAGTATGTTGATCCATTCTTTCACGGCTGCAAAGAAATACCTGAGACTGGGTAATTTATAAAGAAAAGAGGTGTACGTGGCTCACCATTCTGCAGGCTGTATAGGAAGCATGGCAGCATCTGCTCAGCTTCTGGGGAGGCCGCAGGAAACTTACAATCCTGGCAGAAGGTGAAGGGAAGCCGGCACTTCACATGGCCAGAGCAGGAGGAAGAGGCTAGGTGTCACATGCTTTTAAATGACCAGCTGTCATGAGAACCCACTATCATGATGACAGCACCAAGGGGGGGATGGTGTTAAACCATGAGAAACCACCCCCACGGGCCAATCACCTCCCGCCAGGCCCCACCTCCACACTAGAGCTTACATTTCAACATGCGATGTGGGTGGGGACACAGATCCAAACCTTATCAGGCGGCCGCCACTTTTCTCACAGCAGCCAGCTCATCACAATATGCCCTTGAAGAAAATAAAATGATCACACATGACCTGGAGATTTGAGGACTATGTCTTGGTGACCATTTGGGCCAGGAACGGCTGAACGTTGACTGTCTTTATGGAGACTGCAAGCTTCAGGGGGGCAGGATCCATGCGAACCTCGCTTCCATTAGTCCCTCCAAACCCCAGCCCAGTGCCAGGCCCACCGCAGAGCCCCACTATGGACAACCTCATGGACAGAGCTCCTGCCTAGGAGGTCACCTGGGGAGTCAGGTGCCTGGTTTGGACTCTTGCCTCTGCTCTTTGCTGTGTGACATTAGGCAAGTCACCTCACCTCTTTGAGTCTCAGCTTTCTCATCTCCAAATATGAAGATGAAATCTGCTTCCCGGATGGTTGTGAAAACAAGTGAGAAATTATTGTGAAAGTGTTTTGTAAACTGTAATTAATATAAATATAAGCAATTAAGCAAGATCCAGTTGCCTTGCAAGGCCCTGATGGTGAAGCCCAGGGACCTCCAGCCGCCTGCTCTCCAGGCAGCCTAGCCATCCCAGGGACCCCAATGCCTGAGTCCATATTGGGCAGGTTCCCTTGGCATGCTGAGAATAAAGGTGAATATACTTGATAATGCCAAAGGAACTTCAGGTGAAAACTCCACACAGCTGAGTCCCTCTGCTGGCCCCGCTTCAAGGCGGAAGAAGGGTGATCTATGATAGTCACCGTCACGCGCTGTGTGCTGGCCACGTCCCATCACCAACGAGGCGAGCAGAACGGCCTCATTCACAGAGGGGAGAGGCTGACACCACAGCCTGGAGGGCGGACACAGGCCCTAGAGCAGGGCAGAAGCCACGGCAGGCTGACTTCCAGGGCTGCCATCCAACTCCAGAGCCCCCAGCCGACCACCGGGGTGCGCAGACAAGCTCTCTGAGAACCTGAGGAGTTTTGAGGCTAGGATCTGTCTATCCCACTCACTGGGGCCCAGTCCCATCTGGGAGATAGTGCCACAGAAGCTGCTGGCTCACCAAAAATTAAACCTCCAGCTACGTCCAGAGCACAGTCTGCAAGGAGCACCGTTCACTGACTGCTTGTGAGGAGGCGTGACCGTGCACGGCCGGCCCGGAGTTGCTGAGCCCCTTGAGGGGTGGGTGACGGCAAATGGTGGTGCTCCAGGCAGAGCGGGGAGGATGACGGAGAGACGGACTGTGCTCTGCCGAGGGGCAGGTTTGCAGGGAAAAGGTTTTAGTTTCTGCTTTTTATTAAGGTGAGATATACGTAAGAAGAAGCATTTAAAATTATACAGCACAACCCAGGAGCATTTTGTATCTCCCCAGAGGCACGCAGCCATCACCCCTTTCCAGTCTTAAAACACTCCATCACCGCGAAAGGAGAGGCTGGGGGGATTTCGGAGCTGTGAGCCTGACCACCTCCTCCAGGTAAGTCCTCAGGGTGACTCGTGCTGCGTTTGCGTAAGTGGATTTCAGGGGGAGAGCCTGGGGGAGTCCACATCTGACCCTTCCTCAGGACAGGCGACACAGGAGCCGAAGGCCAGTGGGACCCTCACCTAGAGTCAGCCTGGGCGTGGCAGGAGTCAGCAGGAGGCCGCTGAAAAGGGGGAGTTTGTGAAGCCACGTTTACTCCAACTCCAAGGATGGAGAGGCCCCAGCTGACCTCTGGGTTACATAAGCCATTTGTGTGTCTAAAAGGCAGCTTCCCAAGCTCAGCGCGGAAATTTCTAGCACATAAAACGCCTTCCTCCGGGCTGTGCCCAGTGTGCCTTGCATTCCAGAAGCAACTGTGCTTCAGACAGCTGCTGTAAATTGTCCATGAAGCCAGGCTGCTCTCCTATTGGCTCTGTGATCATCTCCAAGGCAGCTTCCCATCTCTCACTGTTTCTGCCTTGGGCTGACAATGGTGCAAAGCAGGCGAGGAAGGGAGAGGGCGGGGAAGAGGGGCCCGAGCTCCCTGCTGGCCTTCTGGGTAGCAGCCTCCCAGGAGCAGGCGGCGTCCAGCTTCCTGGAGCCACAGCCAGGCCCAGGGCATTAGCTGTGCCCCTCCCCCAGGCCACTGCTCCCCACACCCCAACCTCTCCTCTTGTCTAGAGTCAGAGCCGCATTTTTTATTTCCCTCTGGTGCATTTCTGGTATATCTTAGTTGTTTTACCGAAAAGCCACTTTGAAGAATATCTCTATTCTTTAAAGCGAGGTGTACCTATGTACTCTTGAGCTAACATTTTATTTTATTGAGGATTTCCTTATATTGTGATTATTTAATGGACAATCTGCCCTGCTGGGAATGGCAGCAAATAAAACTATTGACAGGAAAAAAAAAGATGCACTTTCTGAGACACACTTGGCAAAGTAAATCCAGCTTCTTACAAGAAAAGAATGTAATGAATTTTTCTCTATTTTTAGTGACACATAAATCCCTTTAATAGGTTTGAGCTCAAAACTCCATATTTGTCTTGGCCTGAAGTTCAATTTACAGAGTAAGTTTAAAGGACATTGTGCTTGTCCAGCTCTGTGCGTCAGGTCTCCCCAAGTGGGCAGAGAGGCCTGCAGGATCCAGGGTGTCACGGCCACCCTGCAACTGGGGCCCTCAGACATGTCCAGGGATAGAAAGGAAAGGGCCTCCTCTTGGCTTTTCTGGGAGGAGATGAGATGGGGATAAAAATGCCCACTGTGGGCCTGGGAACAGCAGTTATCATATCCCAGTCTGGATAGATGGGAGGGAAGAATTTTGAAGTCCATCCTTAGGGAATTTAAATGAAGGCCCCGGCCGGGCGCGGTGGCTCAAGCCTGTAATCCCAGCACTTTGGGAGGCTGAGACGGGCGGATCACGAGGTCAGGAGATCGAGACCATCCTGGCTAACACGGTGAAACCCCGTCTCTACTAAAAACTACAAAAAACTAGCCTGGCGAGGTGGCGGGCGCCTGTAGTCCCAGCTACTTGGGAGGCTGAGGCAGGAGAATGGCGTGAACCTGGGAGGCGGAGCTTGCAGTGAGCCGAGATTGCGCCACTGCACTCCAGCCTGGGCGACAGAGCGAGACTCTGTCTCAAAATAAATAAATAAATAAATAAATAAATAAATGCCCCAGTGGGGAGGGGGTGGGATCACTACACTGAAATGAAAGATGGAGAAAAAGAAAAGCATTGCAGCCGCTGGGTGCAGTGGCTCAAGCCTGTAATCCCAGCACTTTGGGAGGCTGAGGCAGGTGGATCACCTGAGGTCGGGAGTTTGAGACCAACCTGACCAACATGAAGAAACCCCATTTCTACTAAAAATACAAAATCAGCTGGGGATGGTGGCACATGCCTGTAATCCCAGCTACTCAGGAGGCTGAGGCAGGAGAATCGCTTGAATCCGAGAGGAGGAGGTTGCGGTGAGCCGAGATCGTACCTTTGCACTCCAGCCTGGGTAACAAGAGTGAAACTCCATCTCAAAAAAATAAAATAAAATAAAACAAAAAAGAAAAAGAAAAGCGTTGCAGCCTAGGGTCACTGTAAGACTCTAAGCCTCCCTGTTGGATAACTTAATTTTTTTTAGGTCTTAACACAGACGGAGAGCCTTTGCCCTGCACAAGGCATGTGGCTAGGATTATGTAGAGGGAGGCAGGCCCAGCATTGGCAATGAGGGGTGACTAAGTAGACAACATTAACAAGAGAGATCAAGTCCACGGCCAAACCGAAAGTTGCTCAAGGGCCACACCATGTCACCAGCCCCGTAGGAAGGCAGAGGCATTGGAAGCTGCTGACGGCGAACAAAAAAGGGTGGTATCTTGACTTCAGAGGCAAAGGACCCCAAAGGACCACATGGGACTAACCTAGGAGCCCTGCCAGAAAGCTAGAAGGATGTTGTGGGATAGAGGGAATATGGGTGAGGGAGTAGTGAGCAAAGTAACCAGCAGACCCACACCTCCTTGACCATAGCCTCAGGTTGCCATGGTTTGGGAGTCCCAACCCATATATGTTTACATCAGGGCAACACACTTGAGATGAACTAACAACACTGCGGCTCACATTGTCTGTAGTCCAGAGATTGCCCCTGTTCTTACCACATGCCATGATTAGTGAAAAATCAGGGTTCAGAGTTTCTGCGATCAGAGAGGGGCTGGCATCACTAGCTAGGGGTGTACCCGCGGTTCACCTCCTTCAACATCTGCCCAGACTGGCTGCCATATGAGCAGCCAAGACACACTGCATCACTGGAGGACAGCCCATCCTTTCCACCCTGCTTCCTCCTTCCAACTCCCCCTGGAGTCAAACCAGGTGATACCCCCGTGTGCCTGGCAAAGTGCCTTTGTATGATGCTCTCTGCTGCTTGAAACACTTGAACATGCTTTCACTCTGTCCCCATCGGCCCTCAGTGAGACAAGCAAGGCAGGGATGTGCATTATAGCTTAGTCGTTGAGAGACTAAGCCGCAAAGAGGCTCTGCCGCTGCTCAGGGTCAAAAGCCCTGCGCTAGAACCCAAGTCTCTCCACTCCAGTTCTGATGGATGCGCCATGGCCCCCACAACCCATGGGATATCAGCATCCTGCTGGGGCGATTTTTAAAGTATCCCTTTGAAATGCACGTGGCATAGACATAAATAACTCATTTTTTAAATCTACATAATCTTAAAAATTACAACATACAGAGAATAGCCTCCGTGAGACTGCCAGCATTGACAGCACAAAGCAATGGAGAATTGGAAATCAATCTGTTTTCCAGGTCAAAATCCTTTAGTACAAGCTCTCATTAAAGCCTTTTAAAAGCACCTTTGCTGCCTTCAAGTTCTTTAAATGTCTTTTGCCTTCTTACCGCCTTTTGTGTGTGTGGTGAGAACACTTAACATGAGCTCTACCCTCTTAATGTTCAAGTGCACAGAACTGCATAATTAACTAGAGGCTCTGTGTTGTGCAGCAGAGCTCTGGAACTTGTTCTCTGCACTTTAAGCATAAACAGCACCACCTGAGCCCCTTCCATGTGGTCACCAGGTGAGTCTGTTATTCCAGTCATAGCTGGGAACCTGCACAGTGCATGGCCCCTGGGTGTTTACTGGGGAGGCAACAGAGTGCATGCCTATTTGTCCTGGTCTCATTTTTCAGAACATCTGGTGGAGAGACATAGGCTTTGAGATTTTTCTGACTAAATCAGAGTAAGAAATCTAGTCCAAACTTTACATTCTAAACTTGCATAATTTGAATAACAATGGGATCTAAGTTCCTCTCTGTCTATGCCCAGGTTCATTCCCAGTAGTGCAGACATTGACCCCCGGCCATTCTCCTTACAGTGGCGGAGGGACCAAATCTACCGAATGTTCCTTCTGTCTCAGAAAACAGAAGGACCAAGCCAATCTAAATTTCATTTTTTAAGAGAATTATGTTTTGAAAGGAGGAGATTTATGCAAGTTTTCTGTTTAATTCAGAGCTACAGAGAAATCTAGATTGATCACAAAAGTAGTTTCCACCCTTCCCCGTGGTATTGGAAACAGTACGTGCTGCACATGCTGTTGTGGAGGTCTGACCATGAGCGAATGCACTCAGTCATTGAGAGAACAAGACAAAACCCCCACACTACTGAGCACCTCATTTTGATTTTTAGGCCCAAGGCCAAGTGTTAAATAGAGCTCCTCTGCCTTGATGAATGAATACATATCTGTGATTTACAAGGGGTAGCTGGCTCAGCAGACACATTTACATGTGCTAATAACTGCAAACCAGGCAGCAACTTCCCCATATATAAAAATAACTGATGAATAAGCCAAACTAAACAATAACATCAACAGCAAAAAAGCTCTAAAGGAACGACAACAACAAATCTTGAAAACAGGATTTTTTTCCTCCATACTTTTCCTCCGTACTTCTGCCTCATCTCCAGGGTGAGCTCTTCTTGGAAATACTCTGCATTGGTTGCTGTCTGCTTGCTCCCCACCCAGATCTCTTCTCTCCCTTCCTCTGTTCTGTGTGTGCCCCAGTAGTAGGCTGCCCTCTGCAAAATGCATTGTGCTGGCAGGACTTCTGGTTGAGTTCAGCCAATGGGAGAGACTGGCAAGAGATTGGAAGGCATGAAGAGAAAGAGGGAATTTCTTCTTCCTTCTTCCAAACTTTGGGGCCAGGCCTCTAATTGTAACCAGGTCTATAACTCTGCCTCTTTGCTCCAACAGGACTGTTTCCTTTTCTTGTTCCTTAGCCCCAGGAGAAACAATTGAGAAGGAACAAGGACCCATTCTTAGGCGCCTACTAGGCCTGTCTCTCCCAGCTCCCCATCATACATGCAAATAAAGGAAAGTCTTGAGTTCCTTCAAAGGAAACTCTAGGAACCTAGCTAGCCCTGAGAAAGTAAACGAGCAACTTGGTAAGCAAGAAGGTGATAACAACTTAAAACAATAGCCAATGGAAGTTAAAAATCACGAGATGTTTGATTCCCTGTGGAAAGTAAAGATAACATCTTAGCATATGTTCTTGAGTTGTTCCTCATAAACCCTGCCCTCACCAAATGAATCTGCTGGCCTGTAGACCTCAGATAAGAGGAAACTGCGGACTAAACTCTGACCACAGTTGTTTGTTCTAAATTTCTTCCTGAGGGGCCTGGAGAAAGTCACACCCATGGGCCACACCCGACATTCTTTTCTGCTGATTCCAAAGGTTCTCTTTCTTAGCCAATTGCAAATCAGAAAATCTTTGAATCCACCTATGATGTGATGTGTAAGGCCTTCTGCCACCTTCAAGATATCCCACCTTTTCAGGCCAAACCAATGTCTAACCTGCATGCATTGATTTGCAATTTTGCCCGTGACTTCTGCTTTCCTGAAATCTACCCCTGCCTTTAAAAACGCTTGTTTGCAAGCCATCAGGGAGGTCAGGTCTTAAGTGTGAGCTGCCCACTTCTCCTTGCTTGGCACCCTCCTTTCTCACTGCAAAACCTCAGTGTGAATGTTTGGTCTGACTGCACCAGGTGAGCAGACCCCAGGTGGGTTCAGTAACACAATGACTCCTCAGTGTTGCAACACATCTCTTGTTGGTTCCTTAAGCTTCTCACACCCTTGTATCTGATCCTTTCATCAAACTCCCTCTGCTTGAATTTTGTTTCCTGCTGGGACCCAGACAAATACAAACTCACTTTGCCACTCAGGATACATGAGTTATCTGCCCTCTGATGCCCCTCTACATTCTACTCTGGAGGCATTTATCAACTTCATGGTAATCATTATATCTATGTTGGTCTCCACATAAGACTCTGGGCTCACTGTGGCCTAAGGCTGGCATATTCACCTTTCACCCCTGGCATCTACCACACTATCAGGCCTATGGTGGGAAGTTCGTCAACACCGCTTGAATGCACGCGGAGCTGTAGGCTAAATGAACAGGGTCTAAATGTTCTTCCAAGCAAGTTACCCTTTACTTTTCACTTTAGTCTGTACATTCATTGAGCACTTGTTACCATGGAGTATGATACATGTTTTTATTACAGGAAGGGGGTCCTGATCCAGACCCCAAGAGAGGGTTCTTGGATCTCATGCAAGAAAGAATTCAGGGTGAGTCCATAAAGTGAAAGCAAGTTTATTAAGAAAGTGAAGGAATAAAAGAATGGTTGCTCCACAGACAGAGCAGCCCCAAGGGCTGCTGATGGCCTGTTTTTATGGTTATTTCTTGATGATATGCTAAACAATGTGTAGATTATTCATGCCTCCCCTTTTTGGACCACATAGGGTAACTTTCCTGATGTTGCCATGGCAACATCATTTGTAAACTGTCGTGGCACTGGGAGGAGTGAAGCAGGGAGGATGACCAGAGGTCACTCTTGTGGCCATCTTGGTTTTGGTGGGTTTTGGCCGGCTTCTTTACTGCAAACTGTTTTATCAGCAAGGTCTTTAGGACATGTATCTTGTGCTGACCTCCTGTCTCATCCTGTGACTTATAATGCCTTAACTATCTGGGAATGCAGCCCAGCAGGTCTCAGCCTCATCTTACCCAGCTCCAGATGGAGTTGCTCTGGTTCAAACGCCTCTGACATTTTGACTCGTGGAGGGAAAGTCACTCTGTAAATATCCAGCAAAAAAACAAGGGCAGTCAGGAGCCGCCTAAACCAGGGTTGGAAATCTACAATGTCTACAGGGCCAGGCGGGTGATGTAAGTGATTAATTTAGTTAGGTGGGAGCTGAATGAATCGGAGAGAACACGCCCTGTCTAAAGTGGGCCACTGATCCTCAGCTTCAGTAAATGGAGTACTGAGACCATGTGGGTCTGGTGTCTGCTCCCAATTTTCAAGAGATGTCCAAAACACTGGGTTTTTATTTTTAAATGTCCAGAACGAATCCAAAAATAGAAAAACACTGAGGGAACCAAATGCAATATGTCAAGAGATCAGAGGCTGCCAACTTCCCATTGCTGGCTTAAACTATAGACCTAAAGGCCAAGCAAGAGTTAGCCAGGCAGAGAGGTCAGTGTGTGTGTGTGTGTGTGTGTGTGTGTGAGTGTACACACACATATGTGAGTGCATGTGGTAGGGGCTGGGAATAGGTGCTTCAGTGGAAAGAGAATTCCAGGTAAAAAGAACAGCATGAGCAAACATCCCAAACAAAGTCAGAGCTGGCAGGTTGAGAAAAGAAGAGGAATTTCATTGGCTGAGGAATGGGACATGAAGGAGACATGGTCGTGGAGAGGCTGAGTGAACAAGCAGGGCTGGTAGAGAAGGGCTTACTGGGCCAGTGTGGGAGGCACTGCTGATTGTGCTATCCCTGGCCGTACTTCTTCACAACTGAACCTAATTTATTTAACTAGGAGGCAGCAAGTTACTGAGAGGCGTTGAGGCCCCTCCCCACTCCAAAATCTAAGCCAATCACGGTAATATCCCATGACCACTCCTGGAACTGGTTTCACACTAGAAGGAATGCAATGCTGTGCTTGCGGAGAAGACAGTGGGGAAAAGTGCTTTCTACAAAAATTTTCCTGATGACTAAGAGTGGCACAGGAACAAAGGTCCCCTCCCCGCCTTTTGCCTTTATTTGCCTGTGGGTATATTCTGGCTACATCTTGGGATCAAAAGAAAAACCAACCTCAGAAGAAGAAGCAATGTGCTGGAAGGCAGAGCGGCCAGATGCAGAGAATTTCGTCCATGATGGGATCATTGGGCTAAAGAATTAAGAGGTTCTGAAGCTTCTCTTCCTGGGACTTCTTGTTCTGTGAGGTATTCAATTTTCTTATTGTTGACCCATTATGAGTTCTGTTGTCTGATAATTACTGCAGGAAATGTGCGGAGTAATGACCACTGGTTAGGAACCTCACACTTTATCCCTAGGGCACTGGGAAGCCATTGAAAGGCTTTAAGGAGAGAAGTGTCCTAAGTTGAAGGATCACGCCACTATGGTGAAATAAAGGGACACTAACAGGCAAAATAAGAGTTGGGGAGGAAGATATATCTTTCATTTTGTCCCAGAAACTCAGTTCGCTGAGGAATCTCTTCCTTAATCTGTCACAGCACCTTTTGTATGGTTGGTCCTTATGTTTGTTCAGTGACTGAGATGAGTTGTGAGTGGTCATCCCTTCCTTTACTGCCACAATAGCTGGAGGTCCGCCTCCAGATGGGTCAGTAGAAAATATCCACAGGTTTCCTTAACAAGAATTGTCAGTTAACTTTTTTCTTTTCTTCCTTTTTTTTTTTTTTTAATCTTTTCCTTTCTTTTTTTTTTTGCAAAAAGTATTTCTATTGCCAGAACCAGCTCTGTAATCAATTGACAGAGCATAGTGCAAAATGAATACATGAAGCCCCTTGTCCAAAAAGAGAGAAACAAGTGCCATTAAAGGTACTAAAATACAGCCAAGTGTGGTGGCTCACCACCACACCCAGCTATAATCCCAGCACTTTGGGAGGCCAAGGTGGGAGCATCATTTGAGGTCAGGAGTTCGAGACCAGCCTGGCCAACATGCTGAACCCCTGTCTGTACTAAAAATACAAAAATTAGCCAGCCATGGTGGTGGGCACCTGTAATCCCAGCTACTCAGGAGGCTGAGGCAGGAGAATCGCTTGAACCTAGGAGGTGGAGGTTACAGAGAGCCGAGATCGTGCCACTGCACTCCAGCCTGGGTGACAGTGAGACTTTGTCTCAAAAAAGAAAAAGGTAGTAAAATAAAAAGGTTTTCACTTCCCTACGGACATCTCCTCTGTTCATATGCATGTTCCATTGCCACATTGGACTTAGCTTGCAAAACAAAAGTTCAAAGAGTTATTAAGAATTTAAAGCTGGTGAGAGCAGAGCATCAAATATCCAGGCTGCGACCCTTCCGAGAGTGGGGCCCCATGGACCTGAGCAGGTCTTGCATCCATGAAGCCAGTCCTGCCTGGAGCCAAGAGCTTTAAGCTGTGAGGTACACATGCAACAAGCGGGCGGGTAGGATGGAGGGGCACGCAGGGCTGGGTTTCTAGGGTGCTAACTGCATTCCAGTTATTGATCTGTGGGCTTTATAATTATGACTTACTGGAATGTGTGTTTTTAATACACTTCTTTCTATCTATATTATATTTTCCAATTATAAAAATGCAAGCGAATGATAAAGATAAATTCATCATCGTGGGTTTAGTGAATTTTCTAAATTTTTCTCTCCTCGGATCTTTTTCTCTGTTTTCATGATTGTTTTGGGTGTTTCTACCATGTCATTCATTTCCTTAAAACATCTCAGGAGTAATCCAGATGCACAGGTGTCAGGTTGCGCACTTCTTTACGATCCTGCAGCACAGTAAATAAACCCAGGACAGAGTTCAGGGACGAATTAAAGGGTTAACCTTTTCCAAAAGCATTGACAGAGATAAAAAAAATTGTTTCACACATCAGAAAGCACAACTGACTCTTCAGTGCACAAATGATGTCCACTCCCCTGTCTCATGGCTGTAAAAAGCCTTCATGTGGCCGGGCGCGGTGGCTCAAGCCTGTAGTCCCAGCACTTTGGGAGGCCGAGACGGGCGGATCACGAGGTCAGGAGATCGAGACCATCCTGGCTAACATGGTGAAACCCCGTCTCTACTAAAAAATACAAAAAACTAGCCGGGCGAGGTGGCGGGCGCCTGTAGTCCCAGCTACTCGGGAGGCTGAGGCAGGAGAATGGCGTGAACCCGGGAGGCGGAGCTTGCAGTGAGCTGAGATCTGGCCACTGCACTCCAGCCTGGGCCACAGAGCGAAACTCCGTCACAAAAAAAAAAAAAAAAAAAAAAAAAAAAGCCTTCCTGTTTGTTCCATATAGGCCTTGTTCTTCTACAAAGGACTGGGCCAACCTCTGTCTCTAAGAGTAACAGGGTTCACACCCTGCAGGCCATCCACTGTGCCTTCTCCACCTGTCGTGACAGCACTGCTACTCCTGCTCATGTGTCTCCAGGAGGAAAGGGGCTCTAGTCCCATTCAATGAGGTAGTCTGTGCTGTCCTTGCCCTGCTCACCAAGTTATTAAATGGTAATTTTAAATGAGGGGCTGGGCTACAGTTTTAGAGGCTTCCTATCAAGTGATCCATGTACAAAATACAATACTTACCTATTATACTTTATCAATATATGTCATCATTTCTAAGACAAACATTCTTCTTTTTTACTTTAACCTTTCGGGAATTAAAACACGCCTTGCAATCAATGACATTGTACGTCTTTTGTCAACAGTCCTGGTATAATTGCCCTTGCCTGGGCAGGCACTGACATCTAAAATACCGGCATCGAAACCATGCAGAATAGAGATCAGCTGCTGGGACGAATATCTCTGAGGTCAGAGTGGAGTGCTGTTTAAACTCTTGGAAGCCAGGGTTGCCAGGACATGGTAGGGAGATGGTATTTAGATGGTAAACCAGGCATATTTAGCAACATTCTCAAAGCAGGAGCCACAAGTGGGCTGGCTCTGCAGAAAGAACATTAGCTGAGGAGCCCAGCACCAGTGCTTTTAGGGGCTTCTTCAGAAAATGCTGCATCACCAGTCAGTTTGGTGGTCTTACAGCACAGAGCGTAACATTGGACAGGAAAATGTCACCTTCTCTGATTCACACAGTGCCTCAGGAAAGTCAGACTGCATGCAGAGAAGTCTTAGGAATGCCTGAAATGATTAATTTCACTTACGTTGTCATTTTTACGGAACTGCAAGAGTGCTATGTGATAAAAATCTATATCTAATCAGGGTGGCTATTATTTTAAAATGGTAAATTGTAAGTACTGGCAAGGGTGTGGGGAAAGGGGAACCCCATGCACTGTGGGTGGGAATGTAAAATGGGGCAGCCAGTATGGAAAACAGTAGGGAAGTTCCTCAAAAAATGAAAGATAGAATTACACGATCCAGCAATTCCACTTCTGGCTATACACCAAAGTAACCGAAGGCAAGGATTCAAACAGATATTTGTACACCCATGTTCATAGCGGTATTATTCACACTAGCCAGAAGCAGCCTGAGTGCCCATCCATGGACGAATGGACGAATAAAATGTGCATATACACAATGGAATATTATTCTGCCTTAAATGGAAGGAAGCGCTGACATGGGCTACAATGTAGATGAACCTTGAAGACATTATGCTAAGTAAAATAAGCAACTCACAATAGGACCACCACTGTATGATTCCACTTACATGAGGTACCTGGAATAGTCAAATCCATAGAGACACAAAATAGAGTAGTGGGTAGTAGGGGCTCGGAGGAGAAGTTACTGGGGAATTATTTAATGGGTACAGAATTTCAGTCTGAAAAGACGGAAAAGTTCTGGAGATAAAGGGTGATGATTGCATAGCAATAGTAAATGTACTTAATGCCACGAAACTGTGCACTTAGAAAATGGTTGGAGACCAGGTGTAGTGACTCATGCCTGTAATCCCAGCACTTTGGGAGGCCAAGGTGGGAGGATTGCTTGAGCCCAGGAGCTCGACAGCAACCCTGGCAATAGAGTGAGACCCTGTCTCTACAAAAATAAATTTTTTAAAGTTAGCCAGGCATGGTGGTGTGTGTTTGTGGTCCCAACTACTTAAGAGGCTAAAGTGGGAGGAACGCTTGAGCCTGGGAGTTCAAGGCTATTGTGAGCCATGATCACACCATTGCGTGCCAGCCTGGGTAGCAGAGAGACCCCCCCTCCCAAAAAAGGTTAGAATGGTGAATTTTATATTATGGATATGTAACTCCAATTTAACGAATCTATCTTATTAAACCTATATTAGCTCTATTACTAAGTATAAAATTATAATTGAAGTGATAAGAAAGCATTTTGCTACGTTTAGTTTCCAGCACTTTTTTTCCTTTGGTGGTAACTAAATGATGATGCATCTTTCAGACACTGACGTCCTAGATTTGTGAAATATGGCCATATGCCTTCTTTCACCCTCTCCCTCTGTATAAAAAAGGTCCATGTGAGAGTTTCAGCTATGGAAAGGGAAAGCTGTGCCCCGCAACTTCACTACTTATCAATTATAGGATTTACTTCACACCCAGCACGAATCTAAGAGCTGGGATTAGATACCTAATTCCCAACCTCAGTGAGTATATGACTTCTTGGTCAGGTAAAAATAATGCAAAATGCTTGGGGTGGAATTGTAAGTTCTGGGCCAGGAATCTGAAGAGGAATATTCTAGTCTAAACTGCACCTGACAAGTCACCTTGCTTCTCTGGTCCTCATCTGCAAAATGAGATGTTTAAATTAAACTTCTGAGGCCCCTTAACACTTTTCTGCATCCATGAAGATAATTAGAGAACATATAATCAAAGTGAAGCTTCAACAAATAGAGCAGAGACCGTGCTTATGTGCCCACCGAACGTGTCCCTTTTCCTCCTGGGCCAATACCTTCACTACATTACAGTGTCTCTGGCAGAGAGGCAGGGCCAGATGCCTGAGTTCTGACCAAAAGAACATGGTTAGAAATTACACCTGCCACTCTCAGACCTGGCTTCTGGAACATTCCAAGGAGATCCTCCACTCTCCATCCTTCTTTGGTGCCCTAGGAGATCACGGGTTGAAGATGCTTCTGCCACAATGGAAGGGACTTGGTTCCAGTGCCCAACCCACGTGGACTGTGACATGAGCAAGAATTACATTGTCATTCCTTTAAGCCACTCAGATTTTGTTTGTTTGTTTTTAATAACTAGCGTACCCTGAATGAAACAAAAAGCAAAGTATGAGTTTAATGAGTTCTGGTCATGCGTGGTGGCTCGTGTCGGTAATCCCAGCACCTTGGGAGGCCGAGGTGGGTGGATCACCTGAGGTCAGGAGTTCAAGACCAGCCTGGCCAGTGTGATGAAACCCTGTCTCCACTAGAAAATATAAAAACTTAGCCAGGTGTGGTGGTGCATGCCTGTAGTCCCAGCTATTCACGAGGCTGAGGCAGGAGAATATCTTGAACCCAGTAGTCAGAGGTTGCAGTCAGCCTGGATCACATCACTGCACTGCAGCCTGGGCGACAAAGCACGACTCTGTCTCAAAAAATAAAAAATAAAAATAAGAGTTCTTCAGATGTAAGAAAGGTCAGAGGGGAGGTCATTGACACAGTCCCTAAATGTACAAACAAAATGGAAAAGGGAGATGTTCAGCCCTGGCAGAAGCAGAAAAACTCAGAATGTGGATATTTGACTTTGGTTTGTTCTGAGAGCTGGAGACGAATGTTTGATGTTATAATCCACCTCCATGCACAACTCCCTTTGCCCACCTGCCCCCACACATATCCAGAGATTCTCCATCGTCCAACAGTATCACCGGAAAAATCTTCAGAATGACTCTGGATGGATCCAGTAATATGGAAACAAAATATGCCTCACCATCTAGAAGCCAAGTCACTGTGGAGCCTGAGTAGATGAACTGTGCGTGTGCTGAGCGTTCCTGCGAGATCCCCTGAGATCCACCTTGAATAACATATGCCAGCAGACCCAAACCGAGAAGAGGATGCAAAGCAGCAACTGGACAGGGGTGGACAAAATCCCAAAGGTAGAGCTTGCTAGGGTCCTCCCAGGCAGGAGGCCAGGATGAACTCTAAGACGCCCACTGTGCAGGTAACAGGCAGCATGGGGGCTATCAAGGAGGAGCCCCCTCCACAAGTCCTTTGGGGAAGACTCACCAGCCCAAAGCTGCATCACCGGGTTCATCACAGAACACCAGGGGAGGTGTGGGGAGGCAGGATGGAGACAAGGGAGAAAAGCAGGTTGGGAGAGGGAAAGAGGTGGGGAGGAAGGAAGGGGGGAACGAAGGGAGGAAAGAAGGAAGGAGGGCAGGTGCGGGGGCAGGCTATAAGAATTGATATAACTTTGAGGGAAGCTTGCTAAGGATCTTGAATAAAGGGTAAAACCTTCCTAAATGGTTCAGGACCAAATATCCAAGAGGTCAGTTGACCCCTTCTCCATGACCAATTGATCTGCTTACATAAATAAGAAGGGTCAACATTTAGCCAGAAAGCAAAACAAGGGCTGTTTCATTTACCTACATCCAAGCCTCTGAATTCCTGCAGCTTCCAGGAGGGATTTCAGCCATTTAAACAAGACTTTGCAAGCACTTTATTATAACTGCAAACTCAGAGACGAAGATGAGAATTACGCACGTGTGAACAATGATTGCCCTTGGTTAGGAGAGGAAAATGGGACGGGGCAGTAGATTGGAGCCAGGCTGGGGGACAGGGATGGCAAACAGATCTCAGGTGGGCTCCCACCCCAGGGCCTTTGCACTTGCTGTCCTCGGCCTTGAAGGCTCTCCCCTTGGATGTTTGCAGGGCTGGTTTCCTCACTTCGATCAGTTCTCTATCCAAATACCATCTCTCAGAGGGCCTTTTTTGAATCCCATTAGCAAAATATCTCCCCAGGAAACTCCATCTCCTTACCCTGCTTTAGTTTTTCTTCATGATGTTATTTTCCCTATCTGACGTTCAATTGTATACCTGTTTGTCTGTCTCCTATGAGGGCATATGCTTTTCTGTGTTTTCTGCTTTGTCCTTAGGACCCAGAAGGGTGCTTGGAACATAGAGCCACAAATAGTTACTTCCTGAGCAGTCTTCCTTGCTAACTCACGCCTGTAGCTAGTGGCCATTTGGATGGCTGCTTTGAGAAACATTTGGAAGAATCAGAGTGTGGTCATCAATGACCAACATCCTCCTCAGCCTTTGGGAGGCAGAGCTCCACTGCCTGGTAGGCTGGCAACACTGCTGCCTGGTAGAGGGGTTGAAATGGTACTGAATTGGGCTTCACTAATATAGTAGCCAATGAGTTAGAACTACAGGTGTAGAGGTGAGAGGAGTATCATAACGAAAATGTGGCAGGGTCAGAGATTTCCCCTGGCAAGGCATACAGCTTCTGGAAGAATGGTGCTGATGTGGGATAAGCCTGGAGCTGGGAGACTGCTGTGGGAAGCAGCCCAGGTCTGGGGTGGTGAGGCCCTAGGCAGAGAGAGTGCTTTCAGCAGGTTGCACTGGATGGTGAGCCTTGTTTGAGATCTCACTCCTCAGGAAGCAGGACTTGTTTGAGATATTGCCCAGGGTTAAAGGAAGGACAACTGAGATGAGGAGGGACCAATCTGTCCACTGCCACCACCTCCACCCCCACCTAAGCATCCCAGCATTCTCGCATTACCCACAGCTGTCGCCTCCTACCCAGTTCAAAGCAGAGCTGAGAAGAGTCCATGAAAGAAGAGTCAGCAGTGAATAAATAAGCCCACAAGTTAATATGTCATTAGGCAATATCCTTTAAACACTCTTTAAATTTGGACCTGTGACACAATTTCTCTTGGTTCACGAAGCAAAACTTGACAGAAAGGAAACCTCCCTCCCCTTTTAAACTTGAAGAGTCTGCCAGGCCAGACAATGCCAGGAATCTTCTCCATCATATATTTAATCATAAGTTGATTGTGAGCTCTTAAGCAATGTCCTCAGTGCCATGCCAGGGCCCAGCACAATAGTGCTGGCTTCCCAGGGCTGAAACACCTTCCAACTCTCTCTCTTCCTCTCATCTCTCTCCCACTCTCTCTCTCTCCAAAGCAAATAAATGAGCATCGCTGAGCATCTTGGATCTGCATCACCCAATTTCTGGGATAGAACACAGAATTGATAGGCACATCTTTATTTCTCTCTACAATATGTATTCTTGTGTAATAATCTCCCTCCCATTTCCTAGAGTCTCTTCCAGCCAAATGATGACAAACATGATACAAACACCACTTGCAGAAGAGATGGTCTTTTATTAGTTCTTAGAAAGGGCTTCATTCCCTTCCAGGCTTGTCTTTGTAACTGGGAACCGGCTGATGGTTGGGAGTAAAGCAAATAGATTAGAAGAGTAAACACCAGGTTTCGGAAAGACGATTATGCTTATATAGGTAAAATAATTATAAGCAGGAACCTCAAAGTAGACTCGAGTTTACCCCCAGGAAGAATTGTACTATTAGAATTTTATGATGGATTAAGATTGGGGTTTCAAACGGTTTAATTGCACCTCTTTTGAAGTGCTACCACTTGATTTCTAGAAATAGGGAGAAAATAATAGTTTCATATTTATAATTTTTTTTTTTTCCTGAGGAGCTGTTTGGGTTTCAGAACTGATTTCTCATGCAGAGGAGATATGGAAATGTCAGGAAATTATTCAGAGTTCCATTTTAGCAATCACCACTCGGGATGATTTAGTCTGCTACAGAAACCGGTTTCTGGTTCTGGTACATAGGTTCTTTTTATGCAAATAGAATTCTACACAAATGACTCCAAATCCCAGGTTATTCATTTCTCAATTATCATTCACTTTTAAGCAAGAATTGAGTTTGAAAGTATCCCCATTACAGGCTATCTGTACAATTTGTGCCACCTGCATACCGCCTTTCCGACCGAGTGACTTTGTTGAGGCCACTTGAAATTAGCAGCCATTAGGGCTTATTTCTGCAAATCTACATGCCTCGGCCCAGATATTGCAGATCATTAGTGCGCCCAAATGGAGGCGTAGGGAACGAGCACCCGCCAGCACTTGTCACTTCACTTTGACTGCTGCCTGGTCTGATAAAATGGAACGAGCCAGCAAGAGGGACTTTTCTTCCGCCCAGGACGATTGAACTGTTGCATAAAATGAGATAGCGCACAGAGCGGAGACAGTATGATCTCACTAGAGAGACTGGCATTAATGTGCATCTCCCAAGTCACTCAAGTGAAGGGAAAGATTCCAGCGGATGGCAGGAGGCCAAGTGACAAAGCCAAGGGCACAATGGGAAAGATGCTCTGAGGCCGCACTGGGGAGAGGTGAGAGACACGGACAATGGCCCAATTACTGCGAAGAAATCAAAGGCGCGCTGGCTGTGCACCAGGCACTGAATTTTCAAGTGACTCAAAGAATGGAAAGACTAACCCGGTGTGCATTGTCTGACGGATGCAAGGTGGTGTGTGCGGGTGTCTGGGCCTTTACAGTGTATCCTCGCCAGATGAGATCCTCTTTTAGGCCTGCCCAGGGAGAGTCACGGTACAAGGGGAGTTCCTGCAAGGTTAGAGAGGTCAGACCTCCTGGAAGGAAGAGTCCCCGCAGCCCAGAAGATTTTCATCCTCTCTGGAGGCCTTTCCCTTCGTGGGGGCCTCTCCCTCCACCCAGCTGTGCCTACATCCCCTCACCTGCAGTGGCTTTAAAGCCTGGGGATCCCCTTGGCCACATCGTCCCTCTAATAAACAACAAAGCAAAATCATCCCAGGACACCTGGGAAGAAAGCCACTGCTTAATGAAAAGCAAATGAGGGCCATTATACTTAAACTACAGTATTAGTTGTTGCCAGAGACAAAATGTAACTGCCCTGGTGATGTTTTTGTTGCCAAAACAAAGTAAATCAGTGAGAGTCCATAGAGATACATTTGTTCCTTCTAAATAGCACACCTTTTTGGATGACCAACCATTCTGGTTTGCCTGGATGCTCCCTGTGTTAGCACCGAAAATCCCAAGAGAAACCTGCAGTCTCAGGGAAAATGGGGCAGTCGGTCACGCTGCTTTTAGCTACTATCAGGGTAGTCAATTTAAGGTATGGTAAGATAAATGACTCAGTGTTTTCAGACCTGGGTTGCAAAAATCAAACAGAAGATTCACTGTCTTTGCTTTATCTACAGACATAAAAGTATTATGACAAATTCCACATGACCCAGTTTAGCAGGTAGACCCCAAAGACTCTGGAGCCACACTAGCTGGACCGGGGATCCCTGGCTCCACTACCCACCAACTGTACGAACTTCAGCAAGTTTGCACTCAACTTCTCTGTGCCTCAGTTTCCTTCTCTGTGAAGTGGGGGTGCTAATAGAATACGTTTCAGAAGGTTGTTTCAGGATTAAATGAACTGGTAGAAGTGAGGGGCTTCGTGCAGTACCCAGAACATAGTGTTTATCATGACTTAGTTACCATCAGCATTATTGCTGTTATTATTATTTCGCTTTTCCTAAACTCCAAGTTACCACCAGGCATAGCAAGGGTTAAAATAAATGTAACCTCTGAGTACAAATTAAACCTCCTGTCACTACTTAACTGCTGTAATTCCTGTGTCATTAAACGTTGTCTTCTTTGAGACCTAAAAATGTGATTTTTTTTCCTTCTTGACCCTGTGCTGGCCTGGAACCTTCCCACAGCCCTGGCTGCAGTTGCTCCATCCTGCTCAGGGAAAGGCACCCATTGGCTTCCTAATACTCCTTCTGCTGAAGTTTTCTTTTGAATGTGTAGTTCAAAATCCTGAGCCCTGCTGGCTTCTTTGCTTTGTAGCACGATCTTGGCTCACTGCAACTGCCACCTCCCGGGTTCAAGCGATTCTCCTCCCTCAGCCTCCCAAGTACCTGGGATTACAGGTGAGTGCCACCACGCCTGACTAATTTTTTTTGGTGTGTGTATTTTTAGTAGAGGTGGGGTTTCACCATGTTGGTCAGGCTGGTCTCGAACTCCCGACCTCAAATGATCTACTCACTTCGGCCTTCCAAAGTGCTAGGATTACAGGCGTGAGCCACTGCGCCTGGCTGCCCTGCTGTCTTCTGTCTCTACCTTGGGGCACTAACTGCCCCAACACACATACATACAAACACACACACAAACACACACCACACACACACTGTTGTGCACCATTCCTGGTGCTCCACGGACTCCAGTTCATCACTAGAGAGTGCACCAGAATGTTTTCACCATTTCCACGTGGATTCAAAGTTGGGCCTTTCCCTAACGAACCTTTAAGAAAGGGAAAAAAGGCCGGGCGCGGTGGCTCAAGCCTGTAATCCCAGCACTTTGGGAGGCCGAGACGGGCGGATCACGAGGTCAGGAGATCGAGACCATCCTGGCTAACACGGTGAAACCCCGTCTCTACTAAAAATACAAAAAGTAGCCGGGCGAGGTGGCGGGCGCCTGTAGTCCCAGCTACTCGGGAGGCTGAGGCAGGAGAATGGCGTAAACCCGGGAGGCAGAGCTTGCAGTGAGCTGAGATCCGGCCACTGCACTCCAGTCCGGGCCACAGAGCGAGACACTGCCTCAAAAAAAAAAAAAAGAAAGGGAAAAAAAAGACACTCATAAAATACCTTTATAAGTGATTCTCTTCACTGTCACATTACAGGCATCAGTTATGTAAAAGACTATGTCAAATCTCAAAACTTGTGTACATGCTGGTCCCTTAACATATTCAACAAATAATTAAAATCGTGCCGTTTGTCTCCAGGACTTCACACAAGATGCCTCCCGACATGTCATTTCATGTATTGAGGAACCGCTATGTGCAAAGCATGGCATTAGGGCCTGTGAAACTGTCTAGCCTTGGAGTATGTGTGTGTCTGGTTGGAGGCAGCTCCAATGTGAACTATTTGGGGTTAAGCAGAGGTCAAGAAATTTTGACTAGGAGTGGAGGGAATAGAGGCTGACCTGGCTCCAAAAGTGCAACTGGTGGTCAGGCACTGTGCTTGAATGGGGACAATGGTTCTGATATGCGAAGTTATTAGTTCTAGGTGACCAGCCAGGCAGCTGAGGGACAGTGGCAGAGAGGCTGAGTCCTGGTTCCTGGAGATCCATCCACTGCCTGTGGAAGAGATTTGAGATGCTGGAGACAGAGATGGTGAGAGTATAATAGCCAGGTGGGCTGGATCTCAGGGAAGGACACCGTCATTGAGGGAACCTGAGGAAAGAGAAGACCACAACACGAAGCTCCAGGTGGGATGGGAGGTAGAAGATGCTGCAGGTCGGGAGGCATTCATGGGATTCATGCGAATCCTTGTCTGATTAGAAGGAAAGGAGACATAGAGGGGGGTCAAGGGCATTTGTGGCTCTGACCCCCAACTACCTTATCTCGGGCCCAAGCATTGCCAGGTGGGAACTGAAAATTATTAATGGGGTTGAAACCGTTCATCCATGTATCACTCAGGGTCCTGGCTGGACACAGAGAGCACCACAAACTGGGTAAATGGATGATTGAATAAAGGAGCTATTTACAAAGGTACAGGCAGAATTTCGGGAAATCAACAGAAGCATTAGAAACAGCCATTACCACCCTGAGATAGGACTGGAGAGAGGAGGGCTGCCTGATGGATGTTGTGGCCTCCGTGGAGGGAGGCAACCAGCCCAAGACCATCCATATGCAGGGAGCTGGCAGAATCAATCCCTCCACTTCACTCTCTCCCCACCCTCTAACCAGAAGGCAGAGGGTTGGGGCATCTGTTAGTGTGGCCCACACAGGCTAGCCTCCCCGGACAAGGGATCTAGCCAGCCGACTTCACCCTTCTGCCGCTTAGAGTCCTTTCTTTTATTCAGGAAATAATTTGTATCTCCAACCAAGGGACCACAAAGTCGCCTCAGTGACTGTATTAGGGTTAATTTGGTCATACTCTCCTAATACATTATCCATGACTTGTACTCTTCATGAGGGGGAGAAAACAGGAGGAACCACAATTCATTATCAGACACACAGATGCTACAGTCCCCTCTTCTGTACTAGGTCAAGGTCTGAACTGATGATATCGCTTCCTTCTTCCACCTTTCCCTCTGCCACCACCTTGGACAGACAGATAGGGTGACTCAGATCTTTATTCCTGCAAAATCTCAGTCCTCAGTGGTCTTGCCTTCATCAGGTTGCCAAAGTTTTTTATTTGTCCAGGATTTCTGACAAGTGAGTGCTAAAAGGCACCCTAGGGAACCCCCTGGTGAGAAACAGTTTTTCCTTCCTCCATGCTGTAGAGCTCACCCATCTCCCCTTTGGTAATCAGATCAATCTGTGGATTTACTTCAATAATTGCAGCGTAATCAGAACCACCACTGTAATCACTGTCACCCTGTGGTTAAGACTGTGATCTTGTTAGTTGTTCTCCAGGAGCCATCTGGCTATTTCAACAGGTAATTGGAGTAGAGATGTGGCTGGAGTCTCTGCTCTTGCTTATATCAGGTCTTTGAGAGCAACATTCATCTCTGCAAATTCCCAGGAACATGGTGCGTCTTTGGTTTACTTTCTTAATCATGGGTGCTGGGGAAATTCCAGAGACTTCTACTTGACTCTTCCTACTGTAGTAGCCTTCGCTCCATGTCCAGGAACCAAGTATATCTATTCCCATTGTAATCCCGATAGTAGGGAAATTAACCACAGGATGGGTTCCCCGTCTCACTAGACCTTCTGTGACATAGTCTAGGGCAAAGACTTTATCACTTATTTCAAAATGTCTTTACTGTGATGTGTGGCCCACAACTGCTGCAAAATAGGTGAGTCCCAAAGTTGGGAGGGTGTTTGGCTTTCCCTAGGAAAGAACTTAAGGAGAAGCAGGTGATGTTGAACAGTACTGCTCTTTGGGGAGCAGAGATACCTCACAGGCAGTATACCTAGACTGGCAAGGAGGGCTTTTGGCAAATCTGTTGATACTCATGTAAACCCACTTTCAATGATATACAAATTAAGGGGTGGGCCAATGCAAATTAAAGGGCAGGTTATTTAGAACGTTCTAGGAAGGGGGCAGTCATTTCCGGGTTGTTGCCATGGAAAGGGGTGGTAACTTTCGGGTCATTGCGATGGCATCTGTAAACTGTCATGGTGCTGGTGGGAGTGTCTTATGTTAATGAGCATAAGGGCAGCTAGGGATCACTTTCATCGCCATCTGCTGGTTTCTGCCGGTTTTTCACTTTATCCCATCTGGACCAGATTCTATGTCAGTCAGCAGGGTTGTGACCAGAAAACAAGTCCTGCTGGTCTCTTAACCTTACAGGGGCTACTGGTTCTCCAGGGTTTAGCACAAGTTCAGAGTCAGGGTCTAATAACACCTGGAAAGTCTGGGTACCTCAGGACACAGTCTTGAAAAATGGCCTCAGGTCTCTCTGGGGAGGTTTGGAAGATTCTTCATAGTATACTGTACCTCTGTGTACATAGTGCTGTATCCTTCTTCAAAGGAACCCAGTCACCCCTTCAATTAAGAAGTTCTTGGCCTGTCATGGTGGCTTATGTCTGCAATCCCAGCACTTTGGGAAGCCAAGGTGGGTGGATCACTTGAGATCAGGAGTTTGAGACCAGCCTGGCCAACATGGTGAAACCCCATCTCTACTAAAAATACAAAAATTAGCCAAGCGTGGTGGCACATGCCTGTAATCCCAGCTACCTGGGTGGCTGAGGCAGGAGAATCTCTTGAATCAGGGAGGTGGAGGTTGCAGTGAGCCAAGATCAAGCCACTGCACTCCAGCCTTGGCAACAGAATGAGACTCTGTCTCAAAAAAAAAAAAAAAAAAAAGATGTCCTTGAGCTACAAAATGGCTTATGTCTTAGAATTGCATAAAAGACCCTGAATTCCCACTATGGCAACTCAAGTTAGGCTTCTATTAATCAGACCTCAATTTTTTTTTTACCTGCATAGATCAAGCAGCACCATCTATTTCATTCTCAGGGACCCCAGGGACCAAGCTGTTATCATACTCGCATGAAAGCATTCTGATGACAGCCCCGCTGTTGTTTATTGTGATAATTGCACCTGCCTTGTCCCTGAAGGTTAAACAGAATCACCTGGATTCAAAAATGTCAAGTCTCCATTTAGATAAGAAAATTCAATAAATTGCCACACCTACGAATATCTCCAACCTTCAGAAGACACCACCTCAGAGCTGCTGTTCAATGACTTTCAATAACTTCCCCGGGCAGGTGTAGCACAAGGCCCACTGCCAGCTCCCTTGTTGCCTCGAGGACCTAAAGTGAGTTCATTCCATTGCAGCCCTCATGCAGGGACACAAGGCCTGCTCTGGGAGGTGATACGCCATACCCTCCAAAGAGTTTCAGAACTTTGCTGAGTTTTACTGAAATTCTCAAGGATTGTAGGCCCCGCTTCTTTTCCAGTGCACTTCTTATGGCCTGGTGATTCTTAGGCACACCAAAGTTTTCAATGCGTTATGAGGGGAGTTCAGCCTCGTTGACTATGGGCCACCATTTGAGTCCAGACCTCCATGAATCCTAACCAACTACTAATGCCATCGTCAAGTGCGCAGACCAGTATTTTATTTTATTGATTACTTTTTTTTGAGACAGTCTTGCTCTGTCACGCAGGCTGGAGTGCAGGGGTGCAATCCTGGCTCACTGCAACCTCCGCCTCCCGGGTTCAAGTGATTCTCCTGCCTCAGCCTCGCAAGTAGCCGGGATTACAGGTGTATGCCACTACGCCAGGCTAATTTTTATATTTTTAGCAGAGGCGGGGTTTCACCATGTTGGCCAGGCTGATCTCAAACTCCTGACCTCAGGCGATCTGCCTGCCTCGGCCTCCTAAAGTGCTGGGATTACAGGCGTGAGCCACAGCACCCTGCCTAGACCAGTATTTTAAATCCCAAACCCTGAGCAAGTACATCTATATTAATTAATTTATCCCAATCTTGCTTTAGATTTTTCTTCCTTGGCTTTATGTCCAGAGAATTCACTTCCATGCATGCTTCCTAGACCCTTGCTGATAAAACTCAGCAAAGTTGTGAGACCCTGTAAGGTCATGGGTTATCGCTTCACAGAGCTGTCCTGATACATCTCCAACTGGCCTGCAATGAGATGGAGCTCTCTTTAGGGCCTAGAGGCAATGAGGGTGGTGGCAGTGGGTCTTCTGCTACAACTGCCAAGTGCAGTTACTGAAAGGCTGGAGGGAAGGTGTTTGGGGAAGGGCAAGTATCTGCTTTCTGCCTCAAGGGATTAAGGGAGATTTGGTAGTTCAAAACTCTCCTCTATTGTCTGCCCAAATGTCCCCATCTAATTTCTTAGGGTGCATCTTATTCCCTACAGTGTCCTAATGTAGTGACAAAAGAAACCTTAGCATAAGAGACCTAGTAGGGTTGAGCAGTTAATGGATACAGCAACACTGCAGTCATTACAACCAGGCCCTGGCCTTGGTCTGTAACTCCCCTACAGCTATACGATGTAAGGAACTCACTCAGTGCTTCCACAGAGGTTTTCTGATTGTCCAAGAATTCTTGGTTTTCTTTTAAGTTTGTCTTTTCCCTACGTTAACTCCACTGGGCTATCAAAAGCAGTCATCTGAACCCACATCATTTATAATGACTATTATGCCTGCACTGGGTTGGATAATGTTCCCTCAAAACTCATGTTTACCGGCCAGGCACGGTGGCTCACACCTTCTGTAATCCCAGCACTTTGAGAGGCTGAGACGGGTGGATCACGAGGTCAAGAGATTGAGACCATCCTGGCTAACACGGTGAAACCCCGTCTCTACTAAAAATACAAAAAAATTAGCTGGGAGTGGTGGTGGGCACCTGAAGTCCCAGCTACTCGGGAGGGTGAGGCAGGAGAATGGCATGAACCTGGGAGGTGGAGCTTGCAGTGAGTCGAGATGGCGCCACCGTACTCCAGCCTGGGTGACAGAGCGAGACTCCGTCTCAAAAAATAAAAAAAAATTAAAAAAAACTCATGTCTACCTAGAACCTGTACATGTAACCTTATTTGGAAATCGGGTCTTTGCAGATTTTTCTAAGTTAAAAGGAGGTCATAGTGATTTAGGTCAGCCTTGAATCCAATATGACCAGTGTCTTCATAAAAAGAGGGAAATCTGGACTCAGACATACAGGGGACAAGGCCAGAAGCAGATTGAAGTGATGCCTCCATAAGCCAAAAAACCCTGTGGATTTCTGACAGCCACCAGAAGCTAGAAGGCACAAAGAAACATCTTCCTAGAGCCTTTGGAGGGCGCGCAGTCCCACTGCCATCTTGACTTTGGACTCCTAGTCTCCAGAACTCTGAGAGAATACATTTCTGTTGTTTTAAGCCACCTAGTTTGTAATACTAGAAACTAATATATTGCCATGACAACTGATTGTCACAGCCACCCATCTCCCAGTACTTATCCTGCCTCTACCTCCGCTCCCAGACACACACACTTCAGCCCATGCTGCCATGGGAAATCACTGAGTGGTGCTACTATGTTCACCCCCACTCCCCCAGTCCAGATGTACTACTACTCAGGGCCTGAGAATCTGCTGCCATTGTTTGCACCCACCCATCTGATCATGCACAAGAAGATTTGAGAACCACTGGCTTAAACCTTAAGGTGCTTAAGTAGTAGCTCCTTATGGCGGGTCTTACTGGAATGAGCCTCCACTGGTAGAATAAGATAGGACGGCAGTCTTTTGGAAAAGACCTCCTAAAGCAACTCATCAATTTTGGTGAGTTTTAGAATATAAATTGTTTTGGAATATGAGGACTAAAATCCCAACCACACCTCTACTGATTGAGTAGCCTCGGCAGGCTATGTAATATCCATGTCTTAGTTTCTCTCGAACTCCTACATGTTATTATTCTTACTTCTCCCCTTTCTGCCTCCAGAGTTCTTCCATTCACAGGCATAGGGTATTAATGTGTAAGGAGGGGCTCAGATCACCTGGTCAAGGAAGACTACTTTGTCCTTGGGGCTAGTCATCAGTAGTTGAGTTATCCCATCACTTGCCGCTCTGTGGGCCAGGAGGCAAATGCAGGCAAGGCGTGCTAGGCTTGGGAGCTTCCGTGACGTCTTTTTACCTCTTTACCTGCCTTCTATCCTTTCACTTCATTTTCTCTGTATTCCTCTCTTCCCACATTGGACTTGCATTTTCTCTTCCTCCTGTTGCTGCCTACCCACACACTTCTGGTACTCTGGCCTTTCTCTCCATTTTGATATTTTAAACACACTCCTGTCCATCCTGGATCACAAGCCCCTGGATGCCATGCCCCCAGTTAATACCCTATACTTTTCCCATTCCTTGGCTTTTAAAGCCACATTTTTTCTAAGAAGCTGAATCCTACTGCATATCCGGCTCAACTACTATTGAAAGAAAAGTCAGGATCCATTACTTTTTCCACCCAGAGTTCAGACACAGCAGCATTTCCTAGCGCTGACAACTTTCTTTTTCTTTTCTTTTCTTTTCCTTTCCTTTCCTTTCCTTTCCTTTCCTTTCTTTTCCTTTTCTTTCTTTCTTTCTTCTTTCTTTCTTTCTTTCTTTCTTTCTTTCTTTCTTTCTCTCTCTCTCTCTTTCTTTCTGTCTTTCTTTCTTTCTCTCTCTCTCTTTCTTTCTTTCTTTTGAGACAATCTCTTACTCTGTTGCCCAGGCTGGAGTGCAGTGGCTTGATCTCGGCTCACTGCAACCTCTGCCTCCTGGGTTCAAGTGATTCTCCTGCCTCAACCTCCTAAATAGCTGGGACTACAGGCATGCACCACCATACCCAGCCTTTTTTTTTTTTTTTTTTCCCAGTAGGGTTGGGGTTTCACCATGTTGGCCAGGCTGATCTCGAACTCCTGACCTCAGGTGATCTGCCTGCCTCAGCCTCCCAAAGTGCTGGGATTACAGGCATGAGCCACTGTTTGTGCTACACCCTGGGGCTTGCCCTCTAATCCCACCCTGGCAGAGTGCTGGTCTGAGAACACCAGGCTCAGAGAATCATCTTCCTGTCTGTCCTGTGGGTCACGATCTCAAGGTTTCACCAAGTGCCCTAAGAGGATGAAGTATCATGGCTCTGTTGAAGCCTGGACACAAGAATGTCCTTGAGAAAGCATTTCTGAAATCTCCATTACTGGAATGTGGATTAAAACGGCTTGCTGGGGTGAGCTGCTAAATCTTTACAAATGTTTAGGATAAAGCACAAATGAGAAAAATATGTTCAACTAGGCTTTTTGTTTCTGACGAAAGAGTGTTCTTAATTCTCTTCTACTGAAATAGAAGTGTTATGATCCAGCAGAATGACTGCGGGCCAGATGCTGGGGCCATCATCCTCAAGGGCTATGCTCTCCATTGCTTTCCAACTCTGTCTTGTTTCCTCTTTCTTTCTCTCTCTTTCTTGATCTCTCTCCCCCTCCTCATGACAAGGAAAGCCAATATTTTGCTTTTATTTAACAACAGTCCAGTGACTATGAGTCACAAACATGATGTTCTGGGCCACTGGTAAACATTTTAGATGGCCCTGGGTATTTTGGTGGGCTAAGGTTTTACTGATTAGGACATTTAAAAAGAAACTGGCATACAGTGGCAGTTAAGAATTGGCAAATTTTACTGGCAACTAAGAATTGCAGGGGAAACTGAACATCGGTGATTTTATAGGATTTTTAAGCAAAAATATTGTGGAAGTGTACATTTAGAAAATTATACAAATCATATGTGTGTAACTCTAAGTTTTCACTGAATGCATACACATACGATGACCACCCAGATCGGGAAACAACACTGCCAGCACCTCAGATGCTCTCTATGTGCCCTCTTTCATCACTACCATTATCCCCAAAGGTGACTCCTATCAAGCCCTCTACCATCATCAGTTTTGCCTGGAATTATAAGTGTGCACTCTTTTGTGAATGGGTTCTCTTAGGCAAAATTCTGTTTGTGACATCCATTTGTATTATTATTGCATGTAGCAGTAATACATTTATTGCTATTGATCTAGGGCAGGGACCGGCAGACTACAGCCCACTATGGCCTGTTGTTGTATGAGTCGCAAACAATGGCATTTATTTTGCAAAGGGTTGTAGGAAAAAAAAAAAAAAACAATGAAGACCATGCAACAGAGGCGATCTGCTGTCTGCAAAACTGGAGATGTTTATTATCTGGCTGTTGATAAAAGAGTCTGCTGATCCCTACTGGAGAGTATTCTGTTATAGGACTATACCACAATTTATTGATTCATTCTACTGCTGAAGAATGTTTGGGTTGTTTTTTGTTTCAGCGTTCATCAGTAATGCTGCTATATTCTTGCATGTGCATTTTGGCATGTGCGTGTACACATTTCTGTTGGGGATATACCCAGGGGCATAAGGTATGCAGATATTCAGCATTAGTAGATTTTATAGCCAAAGAGTTGTATAAATTTACACACTCATCAATAGTGAAGTTCCAGTTGTTCCACATCCTTGTCAACACTTGGTATTGTCTGTGTTTAACAGACAATTTTAACCATTTTGGTGTACATGCAGTAGTATCTCCTTGTGATTCTGGTTTGTATTCCTCTGATGCCTCATGATGTGAAACACTTTTATATTGAACATTTGTCTTCCCTTTGTGATATAGCTGCTTGCATGTTTTGTCCAAGGTTTGTCTGTATTTTCTTCATTTATTGGTACAATTTCTTTATCAAACTCTCTGTTAGATATGAATTGCAAATACTTTGATCTATTCAATGATTTGCACCTTAACTCTCTAGCATTCTGTTCTTTTACGGAACAGAAATTCTTAATTCTTAAATTCTTAGATTTATCAATTTTCCTTTATAGTCAATGCTTTTTGTATCCTATTTAATAAATCTTTGCCTCACCCTGTGTCACAAAGGTATTCTCCAATGTTTTCTTCTAGAAGTTTTACTGTTTACCCTTTACAGGTAGATTTACGATTCACCTGGAATTGGTATCTTTGTATGGTGGGACGTAGATGTCAAGATTTTTGTCCCTAATGGGTATCCAATTGGCCCAGCACTGCCTTTGGAAAAAATGTCCCCATTGTGCTGCGGTGTCACCCTTGTCATAAATCAGTGACAGTGTACATGCCAGTCTGCTTCTGGATGCTCTATTGTTTCCCTAGAAATTACTCTATGGGTATGGCTGGGCACAATGTCTCACACCTGTAATCCCAGCACTTTAGGAGGCCAAGGTGGGCAGATCACTTGAGGCCAGGAGTTTGAGACTGACCTGGCCATCATGGCAAATCCCCGTCTCTACTAAGAATACAAAAATTAGCCAGGCACAGGGATGGACACCTGTGATCCCAGCTACTTGGGAGGCTCAGGGAGGAGGATTGCTTGAGCCCAGGAGGTGGAGGTTGCAGTAAGCCATGATCATGCCACTGCACTCCAGCCTGTGTAACAGAGCAAGACCCTGTCTCAAAATAAAGAAAGAAAGAAAGAAGGAAGGAAGGAAGAAGGAAGGAAGAAGGAAGGAAGGAAGGAAGGAAGGAAGGAAGGAAGGAAGGAAGGAAGGAAGGAGAGAGAGAGAGAAAGAAAGAAAGAAAGAAAGAAAGAAAGAAAGAAAGAAAAAGAAAGAAAGAAAGAAAGAAAGAAAGGATTACTCTGTGGTTAGATAAATTCTTCATCTTTCTTCTTACTCTTCAATGTTGTCTTGACTCTTCTTGGCCCTTTGCATTCCCATATAAACTTACTGAATCAAGGTCAATTTGAGGAGAAATGAGATTTTTATAGGATAAAAAATAAATATGGTATATCCTCCATTTATTTAGGTCTCCTTTAATTTCCCCATATACTATCTTGTAATTTTCAGTGCAGAAGAATTACACAACTTTCATTAAGTGTATTCCTAGTTATATGATATTTGTTGATGTTCTTTTAAATGGTATCTTGTTAAATTTTTGTTTTGTGATTGTTCCTCATATGTAGAAATACAATAGATTGCTGTATGTTGACTCTGTTTTCAGTGTTCTCACTAAATTTATTATTAATTCTGAGTGTTTGTGGAATCTTTCCTACATAAGCAATCATGCTGCTGTGAAGAATAATAGTTGTATTATTTCCTGTCAATTCTTGTAATTTTTTTCTAATCTTCTTGTACTGGTCATATTATACAATATAATAGTGAACAGAAGCCGTGAGAGTGAGGCTGGGCATGGTGGCTCATCCCTGTAATCCCAGCTACTCGGGAGGCTGAGGCAGGAGAATTGCTTGAACCCGGGAGGCAGAGGTTGCAGTGAGCTGAGATCGCACCACTGCACTCCAGCCTGGGTGACAGCAAGACTCTGTCTCAAAAAAAAAAAAAAAAAAAAAAAGGGCCAGGCGCCGTGGCTCAAGCCTGTAATCCCAGCACTTTGGGAGGCCGAGACGGGCGGATCACGAGGTCAGGAGATCGAGACCATCCTGGCTAACATGGTGAAACCCCGTCTCTACTAAAAATACAAAAAACTAGCCGGGCGAGGTGGCGGGCGCCTGTAGTCCCAGCTACTCAGGAGGCTGAGGCAGGAGAATGGCGTGAACCCGGGAGGCGGAGCTTGCAGTGAGCCGAGATTGCACCACTGTACTCCAGTCTGGGCAACAGAGCGAGACTCGCCTCAAAAAAAAAAAAAAAAGGAAGCAGTGAGCGTGAACACCCTTGTTTCATTCGGTTTTTTTTTTTTTTTTTTTAGATGGAGTCTTGCTCTGTCGCCCAGGCTGGAGTGCAGGGTTTATGCCATTCTCCTGCCTCAGCCTCCCGAGCAGCTGGACTACAGGTGCCGCTACCACGCCCAGCTAATTTTTTGTATTTTTAGTAGAGACAGGGTTTCACCGTGTTAGCCAGGACGGTCTCGATCTCCTGACCTCGTGTTCCCCCCCCCTCGGCCTCCCAAAGTGCTGGGATTACAGGCGTGAGCCACCGTGCCCAACCAAATGTTTCTTATAGACTATTTGTAAATATTCTACCATTCTAAGGAAGTTCCCTTTTGTTTCAGTTTGCTGTTTTTTAAAGTAAATAAGTCTTGAATTTAATCAAATGCTTTTTATAAATCTGTTGAAATATGTGATATTTCACATCTATTGTGAAATTACATCCATAACATGAATTACATTGACTGATTTTTCAAATGTTACACTAACATTGTATTACTGAAAAAAAAATTCCTCGTGATATGTTACAATCTTCATAAATTGCAGGATGCAGTTTGCTGATATTTTCTTTAGGATTTTGCATCAGAGGAGAGATTAACTGGCATTTTTTTTTTTTTTTGTATTGTCTTTTCGTGTCTGGTTTTGCTGTCAAGAATATGCTGGGCTTATAGAACATGTTGGAAAGTATTTTCTTTTCATCTGCTCTCTAAAAGAGTTTGTGTAAGAATGGTGTGATTTCTTCCTTAATGTTCTGAAGAATTCACCAGTGACTACATCTAGGACAAGAGATACCTTTGTAGAAAAACTTTATTTAAATTTCTTAACAGGTTTATTGAAATGAATTGACAGATGAGAATGCAGACATACCTAAAGTAAATAATTTGATACATTTCAACGTATGTATACACCCTTGAGACCATTACCAATCACCACAATCAAGGTAATGGAAATCTCCAGCATTCCCACAAGACGGCTTGTGTTGCTTAGTGGTACCTCCCCCTGCCCTCCCCATGCCTCACCCCTCAGCTTGATGGCACTTTCCATTATTTGCATTTTCTTTAAGTTTAATAGAGGTGAAATCATAAGTCTATTGTTTTGTCAGTCTTCTTTTACTCAGCATCATTATTTTGAGATTCATTTGCATCGTGCTTGTATCGATAAATCTTTTTTTCTTTTTTTTTGAGCTGGGGGATACTTCTATGGTAGGGACACACTGCGGTTCATTTAACCAATCACCTCTTGATGTGTGTTAGTTTCCCATTTGGGGCTATTACAAATAAGGCTGCTAAAAAGATTTGCATACAATCTTGGCGTGGACATACGCTTTCTTTTCTTGTCTAGTCTGTCTAGGAGTAGAATGGCTAGGCCATATGGTAGGTATGTGTTTAACTTTCTAAAAATCTGCCAAACTGGTTTTCAAAATAGTCGTGCCATTTACATTCCCACCAGCAATGCATGAGAAGCACAGTTGCTCCCCATCCTCTCCAACACTTGGTGCATTTGGACGTTTTAATCTTAGACATTGTAATCTATGTGTAGTGATATCTTGCGGTGGTTTTAATGTGCATTTTGAGACGGAGTCTCGCTCTGTGGCCCAGGCTGGAGTGCTGTGGCCGGATCTCAGCTCACTGCAAGCTCCGCCTCCCGGGTTCACGCCATTCTCCTGCCTCAGCCTCCCAGGTAGCTGGGACTACAGGCGCCCGCCACCTCGCCCGGCTAGTTTTTTGTATTTATTTTTAGTAGAGACGGGGTTTCACCGTGTTAGCCAGGATGGTCTCGATCTCCTGACCTCATGATCCGCCCGTCTCGGCCTCCCAAAGTGCTGGGATTACAGGCTTGAGCCACCGCGCCCGGCCTAGTATTGTGCATCTTTCGTGTGCTTACCTGGCATCTGTGTATCATCTTTTTGAAGTGTCAGTTCAAATCTTTGCCCATTTTATATTGGATTGTTTGTTTTCTTATTACTAAGTTTTAAGAGTTCTTTATATATTCCAGATTCAGGTCTTCAATCAGAAATGGGACTTTCAAATATTTTCTCCCAATCTGTGGCTCACTTTTCATTGTCTTAAAACTATATTTTGTAAAATGAAACTTGTTGACTTTGATTTATCAATTTTTTGGTGTGTATCCTGATTTTGATATTGTATCTAATATGATACCTAACCTAAGTTCATGAATATCTTTCTTTTGTTTTCCTCTAGAAATGTATGGTTTTAGGTTTTACATGTAGCTGTAAGATTCATTTTGTGTTAATTTAGTTTGGCAGTTTCTTATAGAACTAAACATGTCACTGCCTTACAGCTCAGAATTCATGCTTGGGCATTTATCGCAGAGAAATGAAAACTTACGTCCACACAAAAATCTGTACAGAAGTGTTTGTAGCAGCTTTATTGGTAATAGTCAAAAAGTGGAAACAACCCAAGTGTCCTCCAACAGGCAAGGTTTAAACAAACTGTGGTTCATCTATTCCGTAGGATTCTATGGAACAATACATAGGAATGAAGCATTGACAGTGGTTCATTATTATTTTGTGCAACAACATGGATGGGTCTCCAGAAAATTATGCTGAGTGAGAAAATCCACTCTCTAATTCCGTTTATACAACTTTATTAAAATGATAAAATTATGGAGTAAAATAAAGTAGTTGATGCCAAGGGTTGGAGATGAAGCAGGAGATAGTATTAAAAAGGAGGTGGCCATCAATATGTGAAGTTAGTATAAGGGCTCTTTGCAACTGAACTGTTCTGTATTTGGCTTATGGTAGTGGTCACAGAAATTCACACATGTATAAAGAACTAAACACATACACACACACACACATACACACACAAATGAGGGCTTGTAAAACTTATGAAATTTGAATAAGGTCAGTGGATTCTATCAATGGAAATTTCCCAGCTGTAAAATAAACTAGTTAAGTACTTCAATAAAAGTCTTGATAATATGGACAAGAATGGGGTCAACAGAGTGAGAAAAAAGCAACATATGTAATCACGTATGTTACAATATGTTACATACTATAAAATAAAAGACAGTAACCTGGAAACTAATGTTCAGCAAAAATCACAGGAAAGCCATTTGACTAGATGTTCATCAGTTTTATTAATCTCAAAGAACCAGTTTTTTGTTTCATTGATATTTCTTTATTGTATTCTGTTTTCTACTGAATGAATTTCTGATTTGATCTTTATTATTTTCTTTCTTACTGCTTACTTTAGATTTCATTAGCTCCTCTTATTTTAGCTTTTTAATGTTTGGTATTTGATTTGCATTTTTTTTCTTTTCTGGAATAGGCATTCAGTGCTATACATTTCCTTTTAAATATAACTTTAGCTGCATCTCATAGATTTTGATAGGTTGTGTTTTCATTTTCATTCAGTGCAAAATACTTTCTAATTTCCTTTTTGATTGTCTTTCTTAGATCCATAGGTTATTTAGAAGTCTGTTATCTATTGTCAAAATATCTGAGGATTTTCTATGGATTTTTGTCATTTACTTCTGATTTAATGCCATTGTAGAGAGCAATATTTTGTATGACTTGATCCCTTTTTAAATTATTGAGAATAGTTTTATGGCCCCAAATATGGCCTGTTTTGTCTATTTCTATGTGTACCCAAGATATGGTCTGTTTTGGTCTATTTCTTTGTGCACCCAAAATATGGTCTGTTTTGGTCTATTTCTATGTGCTGTTATAGAGTGGAGAATTCTGTAAATGTCAATTATTTCAGGTACCTTGATAGAGTTGATCATCTTCTTTATCCACCGATTCTCTGTATACTTGTTCTCTCAATCATGGAGACATGGATGATGAAATCTATCATAATTGTAGATTTCTCTATTTCTCCTCACAGTTCTTCCAATTTTTGATTCATATATTTTGAAGATCTGTTTTAGATATATAAATGTTAGAATTGTATGTTTTCTTGATGAATTGATCTTTTTATTATTATAGATGACCCAGTTTGTCCTTGAAATCAATTTCCAAGGAATACTAACATACCCATTCAAGCTTTCTTTTGATTGATGTTACTGTGGTACCTCTTTTTCCATTTTTTAACTTTTAACCTATTTGTGTCTTTACATTTCTCTTACATTTCTTCTAGGCAGCATATACTTGGGTCTTGATTTTGTTATCCCATCTCAGAATCTGTGTCTTTAAATTGAGGTAGTGGATCATTTCATGTGCTTTTCAATACAATTGGTTTCACTCCATCATCTTGCTATTTATTTTCTATTTGTTCACCTATTGTGTGTTCTCTTTCCTTCTTTTGGATTAATAGAGTGTATTTTGTGATTTAATTTTATCTTTTTTATTGATTATTAGCTATAATTGTTTTGTTATTTGAATGGTCACTTTAGGGTTTACGGTATACAAATTTTACTTATCATAATCTATCTTCAAATGGTATTATAAAGCACTTTACATATAATTTAATAACATTACAATAGATTATATCCATTTATCCCTTCCTGGCCTTTGTGCCACTGCTGTCATGCCTTTTTCTTCTATATGCAGGTGTCCCCACTTATCTGTGGTTTTGCTTTCTGCAGTTTCAACCACCCATGGTCAACCATGGTCCAAAAAATTCCAGACGTAAACGGTTTATATGTTTTAAATTGTATGCTTTTCTGAGTAGCGTGATGAAATCTTTTTTTTTTTTTTTTGAGACGGAGTCTCGCTCTGTCGCCCCGGCTGGAGTGCAGTGGCCAGATCTCAGCTCACTGCAAGCTCTGCCTCCCAGGTTCACGCCATTCTCCTGCCTCAGCCTCCCGAGTAGCTGGGACTACAGGCGCCCGCCACCTCGCCCAGCTAGTTTTTTGTATTTTTTAGTAGAGACGGGGTTTCACCGTGTTGGCCAGGAGGGTCTCGATCTCCTGACCTCGTGATCCGCCTGTCTCGGCCTCCCAAAGTGCTGGGATTACAGGCTTGAGCCACCGCGCCCGGCCGCATGATGAAATCTTACACCATCCTGCTCTGTCCCACCCAGGACATAAATCATCCCTTTGTCCAGTGTATCCATGCTGTATATGCTACCCAGCCATTAGTCACTTAGTAGATGTCTTGGTTATCAGCTTGACTGTCATGGAGCCACAGTGCTTGTGTTCAGGTCACTCTTATTTAATTTAATAATGCCCCCAAAACACAAGAGTGGTGATGATGGCAATTCAGATATGGCAAGGAAGCTGTAAAGTGCTTCCTTTAAGTGAAGCGGTGAAAGTTATTGACAATCAGGAAAGAAACAAATGGCATGCTGAGGTTGCTGAGGCCCTGCAGTAAGAATGAATCTTCTATCCATGAAATTGCAAGGAAGGAAAAAGGAATTTGTTTACAACATATTTAGGATTCAGTAGCACCTGTGGTTTCAGACAATCACTGGGGGTCTTGACATCTCACTCACGAATAAGGAGGGAATTATTGCATACTATAAACCTCAAAACACATTGCTTTTATTTTTCTTTTACCCAGAAATTATCTTTTGCAGACGTTCAAATAGTAAGAAACAGTTTTGTTTACCCATATAATTGCCATTACTGGTGCTCCTTATTCTGTTGTGTAGATTCAGATTTCCATCTTGTATCCTTTTCCTTCAGCTTGAAGAATTTCCTTTTACATTTATTGAAGTGCAAGTTCGATGGTGACAAATTCTTCCAACTTTTGTATGCCTGAAAATGTCTGCATTTTTGCTGAGTAAAGATTTTGTTGACAGATTTTTTTCTCTCAGTACTTTAAATATTTTGCTCCACTGTCTTCTAATTGACATTGTTTCCATCAAGAGATCTGCTGGATTCTTCCTGTGTGCATAAGTTGTCTTTTTCATCTGAAGCTTTTATATTTTTTTCTTTTACTGGTTTTAAGCACTTTTATTATGACATGACTAATTTACAAATAGTCATTTGGTTTCATTGCTGCTGTTGTTCAGAGATTGTTCGTATTTTCCCCAGCGCTTACAGTTTTTATCTGTGAGTGAGTTAATCTAATCCAGGCTCCTCCCCCACTGCTGAAAACAGAGGCTCTTATCACTCATTTCAAAATATTTTCTAACTTTCATTCTGATTTCTTCTTTGAGCCATGATTTGCTTAGAAATGTATTACTTAATTTCCAAGCATTTGAGGATTTGCTAGTTGTATTTTGTCACTGATTTATGGCCTAATTTCACTTTTAGATAAGATGATCTGAATGATTTCACTGCTTGTGTTGTGGACCACAGTATGTTTGACTTTAGGTAAATATGCAATGTAGATTTGAAAACACTGCATTTTGGGGTGGAGTTTTCTATGTGTCAGGTCAAATTTCTTAGTCATGTTGTGCAAGTCTTTTATGCCCTTACTGAATTTTTTTTTTTACCTTTTTCTGTCAGTTAATTAGAAATTAAGCTAAAATGTCCCAGTAAGGTTGTGGATTGGTTTATTTCTGTTCAGCTTTGCTTTACATAGTTTGTAACCATGTAATTAAGTAAACACATATGCTTCTTGAGGCTTGAACCTTTTATTAATTTTCATATGCTTCTTGAGGCTTGAACTTTTTATTATTAAAAAAGCCTCTCCTTAACTCTGGAAATGCTTCTTGCCTTAAAGTCTACCTTGTCAGTTGACTAGTAATCGGTAGATTCACACAGTTATATCTGCTTTCTTCTCCTTAGTGTTTGCAACACACAGTCACTCTATCCTTTAATTTTCAAGCTTTCTATTTTGTCATTTGTTTAGCTGTGTCTCTTGTTAGCCATATATAATTGGGTTTTGGTTTTGTTTTGTTTTGTTTCATCTAGCCTAAGTCTTTGTATTTTTTTTTTTTCCTGAGATGGAGTTTCACTCTTGTTGCCCAGGTTAGAGGGGAATGGTGCGATCTCGGCTCACTGCAACCTCTGCCTCCTGGGTTCAAGCGATTCTCCTGCCTTAACCTCCCAAGTAGCTGGGACTACAGGCACGTGCCAACACGCCTAGCTAATTTTTGTGTTTTTAGTAGAGATGGGGTTTCGCCCTGTTGGCCAGGCTTATCTTGAACTCCTGACCTCAGGTGATCCATCCACCTTGGCCTCCAAAAGTGCTGGAATTACAGGTGTAAGCCACCGTGCCTGGCCAAGTCTTTGTATTTTAAATAGGCCACTTCGTCTTAATGTAATCAGTAATTTGTTTGGGTAGCTGCCATTCTCCCTGTTATGTAGATGTTTTATCTAGCCTTTTAAAAAAACTTCTGTTACATAACTAAAAATATATTGTTATTCTACAATTTTTATGTATTTGCTTTTAGGTTTTTTTTTTTTTTCACTATTTTTTAAATGGCTACCCTAGAGACTACTACCTGTGCTTTTTACTTTTTAAGGTTCAATATAAATTAGCTATTTTACCAGTTCCTGGGCTAGAACTTTTAACTCTATTCCTCTTCTGCTTTTGTGATATGCTTGTCATGAACTGTAAATGTGCGTACATTTTAAGATACATAAGTTGTTGTTCTTCTTGATGTATTATTCGTTTGTGCATGTGTGTTTCTCCTTTATTCTCCATTCATTTTTGTACTTCAGTCTGGGATCATTTTCCTCCTGCCTTAAAAGCCCAGTTTAGTGTTTCCTGTGTGGGTACCCATGGTGATACATTCTCCATGTTTGTTCAAAAGTATTTTTATTTTTTCTTAATTTTTGAAAAACATCTCTTTGAATATAAATGTCTAGTTTGGCTATTACTTCTTTTCAATGCCCAAAGACATCTTTCCATTGTCTTCAGGTTTCTGAAGTTTCTGTTGGGAAGTCAGCTGTTAGCTTTATCGTTTGTTACTCATTTGAAAGTGCTGCTGTCTCTTTTTTTTTTTTTTTTTCTGCTTTTAAGATTTTCTTTTTATCTCTAAGATTCTTCATTTTACTATGATGTACCTAGGTATATAGGGTTTTTTTTTGTTTTTTTTCCCATCTTTGTTTATAGTGTTTTAGGGTAAGAATGATCCTTAAAGTTGTGGTATCATGTCTTTCATCAGTTTCAGAAAACTCTCAGATATTATTTTTTTAAAATATTATTTCTGTATCCCAATCAATCTATCTCCTCCTGAAATTCTAGGTACATATTTTTAGACTTTTTCATTCTAATCCATTTCATCCTAGTTCATATGTTGTTAACATTTTAAAAATATTTCCTGTTCCTTTTCAAATCTTTGTATCAATGTGTACATTTTCTACTGACTTGCAAATATACTAATCCTCTCCTTAGCTGTTTTCCATCTGTTGCATTTATTAGGTCTTAATTTTAGTTGTATTTTTAATTTCTAGAATTTTCATAATACTTTAATATATTAGAATTTTCTGTTGAAATTCTTTATCTTGGCTGGGTGCGGTGGCTCATGCCTGTAATCCCAACACTTTGGCAGGCAGCTCACCCGAGGTCAGGAGTTCGAGACCAGCTTCGCCAACATGGTGAAACCCCATCTCTACTAAAAATACAAAAATTAGCCAGGCATGGTGGTGCACACCTGTAATCCCTGCTACTTGGAAGGCTGAGGCAGGAGAATCACTTGAATCTGGGAGGCGGAGGTTGCAGTGAGCCGAGATTACATCACTACACTGCAGCCTGATGACAGAGCGAGACTCCATCTCAAAAAACAACAACAAAAAAGAAATCCTTTATCTTGCATCTTCTTTCAAAAAAGGATATATGAATTCCTGTGTCTAATAACTGAAATATCTGGATCACTTTTGGGTCTATTTTTACTGCCTGTTTCTGTTAACTTTGTGTCATATATACCTGATACTTCAATTAAATGGCAAATATTATACACAAAAATTGAAAAGTCTGAGGATGATTTATCTTCCTTCAGAGAGGATTAATCCTATTCTCTGCCAGACAGCTCAAATGTGGGCAGTTTACTTAAATCCCTGGTTCAAAGCTATGTTGTAGCCTTTGTAAGACTGAATCTATCTCTCATAAAAACCTATATTTACTATATACCGCAGACTCTAAATGGAGATCTAGGGTGTTTACTAGAGCTTGGAAACACTAGACTCCAATTTTTGTCTCCCCAGCTACGTAAGGACACTAAAACTTCTGTTTTATTTTCCAGCTGTTTTGTCAGAGATTTCCGAGCCTTTTGCATTGCAAAAATTAAGAATCACCAAATGTCTCATTGCAGAAACAAGGGTGGCATATTAGGCCCACTTTTCTGAACTTCACTTCTCTTTGAATGCTTGGCCCTTCAAGTCTTGACTGCCTTGGCAACCCTAAGTTCCTGTTTGCCTTTCCACTCCTATTTGGGATTATTAAAAGTTCTTCAGACTTATCTGATTCTTGGCATCCTTTTTTCTTTTTTTCCCAGTTTAACCTTACTGTGTTTGGATCAGGAATCAGCAAATGTCCTAAGAGGATGAGTAGAATAAAAATGACTGAGTTCTCCTCAATGAACTTCCCTTTTCTCTAGGAGTTTGGCCCCTAAAGTCCTGGCATCTATTCCAGCATCTCTCCAATGCCTTCAAACAAGCTTATCTTGTTTTTTTCTCCAGTTTTTCTACTTGTTTTCAGCTGAAGCATTAGTCTACTACAAGTCATTCCATCATAGCTTGAAGAGAAATACTCTAATGGATTTTAATAAAAACGAGTTTGAATTACGAGCTCCTAATGTCAAAGACTGCATATTATTTTTTTTTTTTTACCATAGTGGTTGACACTTGCTAATATTAGTATTCATGAGTGTTTTCATAATAATGTTTTCTGATGTGCTCACAGTGATAAAATAACTAATGGTCGTGTTGGTAGTAACAACAGTGGATTCTAGGAAAGGATAAAGTTCTGAGATAAACCTTCCATGATTTCCACCTTTTGTTTTTATCCATTTGTGCAGATTGCTTGCTCTGCATCCATTTTCTTATGTGACAATGTGGTAGAATACAAAGTCAAAGAGGCCTGTATGTTTCTGGCTTTGGTGCTTCCAGAACTTAGGGTTTTTTTTTGTTTTGTTTTGTTTTTTAGATGGAGTTTCATTCTTGTTGCCCAGGCTGGCATACACCACCATGCCTGGCTAATTTTTGTATTTTTAGTGAAGACGGGGTTTCACCATGTTTGACAGTCTGGTCTCGAACTACTGACCTTAGGTAACCTGCCTGCCTCTGCCTCCCAAAGTGCTGGGATTACTGGCATGAGCCACCGCTCCCAACCCAAAACTTGGTTCTACAGAATAACTTAGAGAATTTAAGAACTCCACAAAATCTTTGAGAAAAGTAGAGTGGAGAGAGTAGAGTTCTCCCCACTCCAAGACAAGCAAAGAGCTTCCCTGAGTTGGTGGTGATAGGGAGAGAGCATGCCTAGAGAGAGCCAAGATGGAGCAGATGCAGTGGATGTCTGCCCCATCCCCTGGCCCTCTGGACCTACCTTACAGTTGCCAGTCTGACTTCCAACTGCCATTACCTGAACCTCTTTGACTGAGAGTTTTCACTGGTCTCCAAATCCCACTTTGCCTTTGTCTATGGCAGACTGAAAGTGCCAGAGAATTAATGCCTGTAGCAAGCAGCCTTCAGCTGATAAGATTTGGTTGAAATACTCACTATAAATGCTCCAGCTCTCCACCCCTGAGCTGAGCTGTGTGTTCTACGCTGGTTCCCAGGTCATTTCCCCAGAAGGTTTAGCTCCAGTTGGCCACAGTGCTTGACAGTACCCCCTTTGGGCTGCTTTCTTTTCCCTGTCTCTCTCCCCAACTCTCCTACTGGTATTTCCGTTACCTACCAAAGACGCTATTTACCCTGGAATCCTTGTCTCGGAGTCCACTTCTGGAGCAACGCAAACTAAGACTTTTGGCTTGGGCTAGTGCAGATGTGCCAGGACCTGGCTCCCAGAGAGCAACCAGAGGAGACAAGGAGACTCCAGAAATGAAAGGCTGAGGATGCATGAGGGCTTCGGGGCATGGGTCGTGGTCAGCCTTCCAGAGGGCCCTGTGACTGTTTGTTGAAGGGGTGATACATTTAAAAGAATCCTTTACACTACTGAGTGGTCTGTTTCCTATTTGGGTAGATACTAATAAGATAGCATCTTGAAAATAAGTGAAGAACACCAGCTACAAACCAGTGCTTCTCTTTGAAAGCAGAGCCTGTACTAAGCTTTTCATTAGGATGATGCGTTCTGCTTCCTTTGTCATTATTGTCCCATATTAACCAGCAGAATGTTCAAAAAGAGGAAAATTACCCTGAATGTATAGAACCAAGCAGATTTTGATCATTATTCTAGATGGCATTCATTTCAGATCTTCTGATAGACTTACAGAAGGAATCAGAAGTTAACTTTTTTTCTTAAGTCATTGAAAGTATGATACAATAGGGAGAGATTTTCAACTTAATTCCTTTCTGAAACTTTCATTGTGTTCATTAAACCTTGTAAGTCAGGTGATATTATGAAACTGGTGGTTAAGTTAAGGCTTAAAATCTTAATATTTTTTTCTTTTTTTTGAGACGGAGTCTTGCTCTGTCGCCCAGGCTGGAGTGCAGTGGTGTGATCTCAGCTCACTGAAAGCTCTACCTCCCAGGTTCACACCATTCTCCTCCCTCAGCCTCCCAAGTAGCTGAGGCTACAGGCGCCCACCACCACGCCCGGCTAATTTTTTGTATTTTTAGTAGAGACGGGGTTTCACCGTGTTAGCCAGCATGGTCTCAACCTCCTGACCTCATGATCCACCCGCCTTGGCCTCCTAAAGTGCTGGGATTACAGGCGTGAGCCACCGCACCCGGCCTAAAATCTTAAATTTTAAATATGTCTTCTCGCTTTAAAATGCCAGAAAGCATTTCTAGCGATCAAACTGCCCATCACTCCTAGCTAACTCAGTAAATTCACTCACACAGGCCGGGCGCGATGGCTCACGCCTGTAATCCCACCACTTTGGGAGGCCGAGGCAGGCGGATCACAAGGTCACGAGATCGAGACCACGGTGAAACCCTGTCTCTACTAAAAATACAAAAAATTAGCCGGGCGAGGTGGCGGGCGCCTGTAGCCTCAGCTACTCCGGAGGCTGAGGCAGGAGAATGGCGGGAACCTGGGAGGCGGAGCTTGCAGTGAGCCGAGATCCCGCCACTGCACTCCAGCCTGGGGGACAGAGCGAGACTCGTCTCAAAAAAAAAAAAAAAAAAAAAAATTCACTCACACAATATAGATGACACTTTTCTGTATGTGTGTACGTGTATACAAATATGCCCCGCCCCACCCCCCCAAGAAGTCCAATTTACCCTTGGTTCTGTTTCTACTCTTTTCTCAATAGAAGAGAACTATTCTGCTTCCTTTACAAGGGAAACTATAGAAGATTACATTAGCCTAGTAGTCATTGTCTGAATCACCACAGTTATGAGGTAATGTAGCAAGGGCAACTTATAAGATAGAAGGTCCATAACAAACTGACCACCTGTAAAGTTTGTTCCCATTCAGACATTCCTCTCCACTTCACATAAATCTACCGAGTCAACAAATCCACAAGTTTTAAGTCTGTATAAGAGGTATTTTTGTTTGTCCCTCCTGATCCAATTTCTCCCTTTCTGTTTTTTTTTTTTTTTTTTTTTGAGATGGAGTCTCACTCTGTCTCCCAGGCTGGAACGCAGTGGCATGATCTCGGCTCACTGCAACCTCTGCCTCCCGGGTTCAAGCAAGTCTCCTGCCTCAGTCTCCCGAGTAGCTGGTGTTACAGATGCCCGCCACCACGCCCGGCTAATTTTTGTATTTTTAGTAGAGATGGGGGGTCTCACCATGTTGGCCACGCTGGTCTTGAACTCCTGACCTCAAGTGATGCACCCGCCTCGGCCTCCCAAAGTGCTGGGATTACAGGCATGAGCCACTGCACCCGGCCTAATTTCTCCCTTTCTACCCAACTTTTTGTCCTGGGAAGCTGAACTTTATCAGTGTATTCGAGGGGCTCCTTTACTCTCTGGAATCCATTAGGGCTTGACCAGTGGGAGTCAGTGGCAGGAGACCAGAAGACAGGAAGAGAGTGAAATCAGGGCAGTTGCTCTCTCAGCTTCCTCTCAGCTGGGTTAGCATGAATGACTGTGACCTAAGTCACAGCCCCTTGGAGGCAGCTCTTCCCTCTGGTTACAGCTCTCTGTGTCACAGGTAGGTTGGGGGAGGGGGTTGTAATGGCTTCCTGCTGATGCTAACCCAGATATCCTTCAGCATCCTTTGTTTCCCCCAACCCTGCCCAACCGCATTTTGTAAGTTTTCTTGATTAAACTCTCCTCAATTATGCAGTCTGGGTGAGTATTGCCATCTATTCCTTGCAGGGGCCAGGGCTGGTACAGTTGGCACCACCTTGTTTGTCAGACAGTAGCACAAGGTCACACGATACAATGAAAGGGCAATGCAAGTCAATTGCACGGTGAAATAACACCTCTTGCAAAAGATGGTGGGATTTCATGAAGGAGACAAAAGTGATGTTGGAGAATTGTACGGATCACATGCAAAACTCTTCATCTGTTGTTTGGCAATTTCTCCAGTTATAAATGGAAAGGAAAACCAATGCTTAGGCATTGCAAAAGAAAGTGATTTTAATGCCAAAGGATCAAGAGGGGCATCAGGGAAATATACGAATGCTTTGCATCTATTTTTTTTTTTTTAAATAAAAGAGACACTTTCTATATGCTTGTGATGCAGCACTCTGTGTGAAGTAAAGGATGTCCTGATGAGCTACCCTACTCTTTTGTCAGGAATGTTGTACCCAAAAGCCACCCAAATACCACTCAGTTTGTTCCTTTTCTGTCTTAAGAGTTAGCACATACATAATTACAGTTAGAATGTACATTTTAATCAATGTAAGATAAACTTACTTTTATAACTTTCACTCTATTTATCAAGATAAAGTCACAATTAAACTTACTATTCCGGCCGGGCGTGGTGGCTCACGCCTGTAATCCCAGCACTTTGGGAGGCCGAGACGGGCGGATCACGAGGTCAGGAGATCGAGACCATCCTGGCTAACACGGTGAAACCCCATCTCTACTATAAAATACAAAAATTAGCCGGGCGAGATGGCGGGCGCCTGTAGTCCCAGCTACTTGGGAGGCTGAGGCAGGAGAATGGTGGGAACCCGGGAGGCGGAGCTCGCAGTGAGCTGAGATCCGGCCACTGCACTCCAGCCTGGGCGACAGAGCGAGATTCGTCTCAGAAAAAAAAAAAAAAAAAAACTTACTATTCCTCTATTGAGTGTGAAATTTTGGTCCTGCTTTAAGTGGATTTAAGTGGTGTTTTCCCAGGACCAGTTATCTCTGGCTCACGAGACCTTCTGAACATCCCTAGAGGAACCACAGAAGGCCATCTTGGGAGAGGCTGTTCCTTCCAAGATTTCTGAGGACCTTCCTTCTGAGTTGAGATTTGGCCTCCAGAATCACACAGCCTGTAGTTCGGGTTCCAGCTCCATCCTCTGCTACCCCTTTGGCCTAGCAAACTGTCACTGAGGCATTCTTTGAAACACTCAGCCCACGTTTCAGGCATATGGTAAACACTCAGCTCACAGTAGCTCCTACCAGAATTACTAGAATTATTGTAGTTGTGCCATTAGTAGTTCTACTTAACATGCGACTCTGTTCAACATAGTATCCATTTTACTAAGCTTCAACCTTTAAATATTGCTTGGTTTTTACCAGTTTCAGAATGATTAGATTTAAGAATGATACACTAATGGAACTAAAACAGGATCTCTATCTTAAAGAAAGTTATACACAATTCAAATAGAAATATCCAAACAAGAAAAGTAGCAAGAAATATCATCAAAGAGGAGTCTTTAAAAAACAGAAAAGGCAAACTAATTAAGACAATAAAAGTAAATGGGAGAAATTTCTTTTCTAAAGGGCAAATACCAGGTAAAACATAAACTCTAAGTAAGCGTCCAGGCTCCTAACATATAAATAAAAATGATAAAGAAATAATAAAATTTAAAGAATAAAGACTCTTAGGAAAATGCTAAACATAAAGGAAGCAGGGTTTATGGTATTTCTATGCAAACAAGTTCAAATTCAATGTAAAATACATTACAGTTATAATGAGAAATTGAATCATTTTGTAAATTGGTTAATCAATATCAAAAGTAAAGTTAGCAGGAAATTCATGTGCCCAAACACATAGCATCAACAGACAGAAAACAAAAATTGTAAGACAAAAAGTAATTAACAAACCCCAAAGGAAGGGCTGCAGTAACAAAGATGTATCAGCCAATGGCATATTGAGTTTGAAAATAATAGCAAACTCTTAGCTTCTGTTCTTTAGAACGAAATTTCCCAAGCAATAAGCACTCTTGTGCCAGAGGATCGCCTGAGTCCTTAGGTCATTTACAGGGCTTACAGCTGCTCAAAACTTGAGGTTGCCCACCTCCAGGTTGAGCAGCTTTTTCTGAGACTCCTTAATGACAGCCTAAGCTGACTGGAGTCTGACCACATGGCCCACAGTATGTCAGAGACAGACTGCAAGGAGCTACTCCCGGCTCTCTCCCCTGGACTGCATACATTTAGCACAGGCCAGGAAGTGTCTACCACCTGGGCATCTGATTCCACAGCCACCCAAAGAGATCTGCAGGGGCCCCTCATGGAGCAGATAAATTCATTAAGGGGTGCCCAAGGAGCAAGTCACACAGCAGGGATGAGGCTGGGCATCAGGGAGAGTGAGCAGGAACACGTCCAGGTCTCAGCCCTAAAACTCTGTCGTTATACACTTTGGAAATTTTTGTCCAGAAGTTTTCTAGGAGCAGGGCAATCCTCTTAGCAATGCATGCACAAACTGCAAATGAGGGCTTCACTGCTACTTTTTTTTTTTTTTTTTTTTTTTTTGAGATGGAGTCACGCTCCGTTACCCAGGCTGGAGTGCAATGGCGCGATGTCAGCTCACTGCAACCTCTGCCTCCTGGGTTCAAGCAATTCTCCCATCTCAATCTCCCAAGTACTGTTTTAAAACATTGATATGTAGCTTAGGTCAGTACAAAATCTATTCACAGTTCACAATTTCTTTCTTTCCTTTCTTTTCTTCAAATACAGGGTCTTACTGTATTTGTACTCAGGCTGGAGTACGTTGACCTAATCACGGCTCACGGCAGGTTCAACCTCCTGGGCTCAAGGGATCCTCCCACCACAGCCTCCCAAGCAGCTGGAAATACGGGCATGCACCACCACACCCGGCAAATGTTTTCACTTCTTGTAGTGACAAAACCTCACCACCTTGCCCAGGCTGGCCTTGAACTCCTGGGCTCAAGTGATCCTCCAGCCTTGGCCTCTCAAAGTGCTGGGATTACAGGAGTGAGCCACTGTGCCTGGCCCACAATTTATTTCAACAATGCATTTTTCAAGAAAAGTAAAAACACTATTAGATTCTTTAAACATAATTGTAACTGTTGTAACATTTTGCATGGTTATTTATAAGTTTATATTTTTCTGACCTGTTTGTGTAAACAGAGTTTGTGTCAATGGTAAAGAAGTATTTGAAGTATAAGAATAATTTGAAGAAATTATTCTTAAGAAGTCTTGCCTAGGAATTGTATGCAGCGTGTCACAAGAGAATTAAACATAATGTTTATGAAAATTTGGCATTTATTTGAAAATATTGCCGGGCGCGGTGGCTCAAGCCTGTAATCCCAGCACTTTGGGAGGCCGAGACGGGCAGATCATGAGGTCAGGAGATCGAGACCATCCTGGCTAACACGGTGAAACCCCGTCTCTACTAAAAAATACAAAAAACTAGCCGGGCGAGGTGGCGGGCGCCTGTAGTCCCAGCTACCGGGGAGGCTGAGGCGGGAGAATGGCGTGAACCCGGGAGGCGGAGCTTGCAGTGAGCTGAGATCCGGCCACAGCACTCCAGCCTGGGTGACAGAGTAAGACGCCATCTCAAAAAAAAAAAAAAAAAAAAAACATTATTTCCTAAAATAATATTTCAAATACATAAGGCCAACCAATAAAAATGAGACACACACACACCAAATATTGGCTAACGTTGTGAATTGAAAGCCATGTACCTGTTTAAAGCTCAGTAAGCCATTTAAAATTTATTTTGGTGATGTAATATAGCTAACCCTACATGGTATCAACTTAATGATTTTTTTTTTTTTTTTTTTTTTTGCCTCCTGACATGCTTTAATACCATGTATGAGGCCTTATCACTATCCTGTTTCTGTGCTTTCAGTATCTCATTTGTATGCAAATTCTGGGTATGCAACTTATTCTTTGGTAAATGCTACCAGCAGATTGAGTGTCTCTGTAATTATGCTCCATCCCTGTCAGCCTTATTTGTGTCTTATTATATCACTGCTGCAGTCCCTGCTTCATGTTCCAGTCATGAATTACATACGGAGTGGCCCAGGCAGCAATTTCTCTTACTGGTGATGCACTGCTCCACGTCTCTCCCCTGAATGCATTCCCCCACTTACACAATGTCTTTCTAAAATGCATGTGTGGGACTTGTGCCTCCTTTCCTTTTGTTTCTTTTTTAATCTACTTTTTAAAAAATTCCTTTAAGAGGAGGGGTTGCAGCCTCTAACCTCTGGGCTCAAGCTATCCTCTTGCCTCAACCTCCTGAGTAGCTGGGATGACAAGCCTATGCCACCACGCTTGCCTAATTTTTAATTTTTTATAGAGATAGGGTACCACTATGTTGCCCAGGCTGAGCTTGAACTCCTGGCTTCAAGTAGTCCTCCACTTCAGCCTCCCAAAGCACTGAGATTACAGGCATGAGCCACTGTGCCCGGTCTTAATCTACTTTTAAAACTAGATGTCATTTGGTTCTAACAGAGATACGTTGTTCAACTAACTAACTTAGCCTCTTCTCGTTTTCTGCCCAGTTTGATTTATGTGATTCTAACATATGAGGTAAAATCACTTTATATACATGTGTATGTTTTGGGTTGTTTATAGCAAGGCTGAGTAATCTAATGAAAATTTCATGTGGGACAGCCATGCCAGGAATAAACATTATGCATATAGATTTACATACAAATATAAACACAATGTGTACACCTGTCTTTACACATACATACAAGTGTATGTGAATGAAATGTGAGTGTGTGTGTGTGCACAGAGAGAGAGAGAGACTGTATGCTCTGGAGCAGTCATGCCTGTATTCGAACCCTAAATCTATTATAATTATAATTATGATTATGATTATGATTATTTTGGAGTTGGAGTCTAGCTCTGTCGCCCACGCTACAGTGCAGTGGTGCTATCTCCGCTCGCTGCAACCTCCACCTCCCAGGCTCAAGCAATTCTCCTGCCTTAGCCTCCCCAGTAGCTGGGATTGCAGGCACATGCCACCACGCCAAGCTAAGTTTTGTATTTTAGTAGAGACGGGGTTTCACCATGTTGGTCAGGCTGGTCTTAAACCCCTGACCGCAGTGATCCCCCTGCGTCGGCCTCCCATAGTGCTGGGATTACAGAAGTGAGCCACCATGCCTGGCCCCTAAATCTACTATTAATGACCTGTTTGACCTTGGGCAATTTCTTAAACATCTGTGCCTCATTTTCCTCATGAGGCTAAGATTAAATACATTCATGTAATCATGAAGTTAAATACACTAATGCATAGAAGTGCTTCACAGTGCGTAGTAAGCTTCCATCAATGACAGCTTTTTTATTATCACGTAGGATAAACAAGAGATATAAATATACACAGAACAGGCATTGATTAGATTCAATCCCCTGTTCACTCAGCCGAAATTTGGGGTACCTGCTGAGGGCAACCACCTTGTCAGCTGTGACGTGGGAGCCCGCAGGGTCAGTGAAGATGAAATAGGCCTCTGATGGACATTCACCACCCTCCTCCCTCCTTGCCCATTTCTGTACCCAACCTAGCACCAGGACAGCATGGGCCACCTGCACCCAGACTGGTTGGGAATTATAATAAATGGCCTCAGTTAGTTCTAACCAGTCCTCGCTCACCCACTACCACCTTAGCTGTCCCTTTGCTCAATGGGGATTTCCGTACACACGTCTCCGTCCCCTCCCAGCCTCACAAAGAAACTCACGCAGCCCCTTTGTGTCCTGGCCATCCTCATGCCCAGAGAGAGTGCAGGCTGTGTGGGCTTGTTTCCGGGATCCTGGAGGACAGGACAGGCGGTATTTCCTATGGTCTCATTCCCAATCACAGGGCATGATTCAGCTGCAAGATGCACTTCCTCCCTCCAGGAAAGCCAGAGGAACTTTACATGGTAAACAGGGAAACGGCCCAGGGGAGCTACAGCCGTAGACACAGCCCTTCTGGGGGTGGTGGTGAAGCCCCCGCTTTCTCCTGCTGGAGAAGTGGGGCCTGCTTGGTGCACAGCGTTCCTGCCGCCAACCTGCTTGGACACAGAGCATGGCCCTGAATCCTCCCACCATCCTCTAACATCACGCCTCGCTCTGCTGGCTCCCCAGGCTGTCTGGGCATCCAAAAGACCAGGACCAGAGGCTCATCCTACATCAGGACTATGACAAGTCTTCCAGACCTTTCTAGAAGAAAGCTACACCAGGAAAGGAGAAGAGTCCAGATACACCCAGCTATATCACTTCTGTAAAAAGCTTTGCAGTTTACGACCTGCTTTGGCAGCAACTGTGCCCCTGTGGGAGGATGGGTGTCGACTGGGCTTTCCGTGTTGCAGCTGAGGAAACTGAAGCTCCAGGATGTCACAGCTTGCTCGAGGTCACGCAGTGACTATTTGACCAAATTGGCACTAAGTTTGTTTTCCCCCACCAAAGTCTAGTAAACTTTTCATTCATTTATTCACTCAGCAAATATTTATTGAGATCCTACTATGTGCAACAGGTCCTGCAGAGACAGGCGTGGGCAGGGCCAGCACCACCTCAACCTCACAAAGCCTCCAGTCCCAGGCGGAAGACACACAAGTGACTAATTGATTGTAATTAAGTGTGGTGGGTGTTGCGGCAGAAGAAGTACATTTATTAACTGTTCTGCTAGATGGTCTGCCGGAGGCTGGAAATAATTTTAAATGAATGAATATTGTGACCAGTGCAGCCTCCAGGGACCTGCTGCTGCTCACACTGGATGTCTGCCTTCAGTGTGTCCAGCCGCTGGCCATGGCAGGGATGTCTGCATGGGGCAGATGGTGGCTGGCAGGCTGCTCTGAGTCCTCCCAGGCAGCTCAGGGGGAGCGAGGACCTCATACAAATGCACGGTGGCCAGACACAGCCTAGAGGGGTTGGTTGGAGTTTGGCGGGCAGCAGGGGATAAGTGGAGGACAACGTGGATGTGGTGTGGCTAGAGATGTCCACACGTAAGGAGCTCGCAGAAAGTGCATTCTCAGCACTTCTGTTTCGATTGTACACTAAAAAATTAACTATTTTTTTTAGAGACAGAGTCTTGCTCTGTCACCCAGGCTGGAGTGTGGTGGCGTCATCATAGCTCTCTGCGGCATCAACCTTCCCGGCTCAAGTGATGATCCTCCCACCTCAGCCTCCCGAGTAGCGGGTACTATGGGTGTGTGCAACCGTGCCCAGCTGATTTTTTATTTTTCATAGCAACAGAGTCTCACTATGTTGCCTAGGTTGGTCTCAAACTCCTGGGCTCAAGCCATCCTTCCACCTCAGCCTCCAGAGTAGCTGGGACTACAGGTGCATGCCACCATGCCTGGCTTTCTTTTTTTTCTTTTTTTGAGATGGCGTCTGGCTCTGTCACCCTGACTGAAGTGTAGCAGCATGATCTTGGCTCACTGCAACCTCCACCTCCCAGGCTCCAGCGATTCTCCTACTTCAACTTCCCGAGTAGCTGGGATTACAGGTGTGTGCTACCATGCGTGGTTAATTTTTGTATTTTCAGGACAGACAGGATTTCACCATGTTAGTCAGGTTCACCATGTTGGCCAGGCTGATCTCGAACTCCTGACCTCAAGCAATCTGCCCACCTCAGCCTCCCAAAGTGCTGAGATTACAGGCACGAGCCACCACGTCTAACCACCTAGCTATTTTTTCTTTAATTTTTAATTTTTTGTGCAGTGTCTCACTATGTTGCCTAGGTTGGTCTCGAACTCCTGGCCTCAAGCAATCCTCCTGCCTCAGCCTCCCAAAGCACTGGGATTACATGCGTGAGCCACCAATCCTGGCCAACCTTTTAATTAAAATGAAGACATTCTGCCTTAGAAGCAATAGCTCTCCTTGGTATGAAATTTATAAATTTTATAAGCCGATTACAGAATAGTGAGGTAAACAAACAGAATAACCATCGTGATAATCCCCACCACTTACTGAATACTTATGACATCCTTCATACACACTATGTTGTTTAATTTCTACAGTCACTCTGTGAGTGGGTACTATATAGACGAGGAAGCTGAACCTAACATCCCCAAGGTACCCTTGCTAGTAAATGATAGAGGCTGAACCCAAACCCAGGTCTTTCTGGAGGCAGAGCCCATCCTCCTGACTGTCAGATTGCACATAGTATCATCTAACATGAAGGCAATGGCTTCAGCCCGCACAGGTGCGGAATTCTACTCTGAGAGGAGCAGGACGGAAGGGTATTTAATACTCGTGGGGATATGCCAGGTGGCCAATGGAAGTGAAGGCACCCTGAAAGAGGAAAGAGCATGGGCAAAGCTGTGACCTAAAGCAGCTGAAAGCTCAAGAAACCATGAGTGGTGGTGGGATTGTTGGGTGGTGAGGAAGGAAGTGGTATCAAGGATGACAAGAGATGGTGTTGGGGAGTGGGCAGAGGCCACTGAATCCAACATCTCGCTTGCCCAGCTATGGAGCCTTGGGATTTTCCTGTGGATGACAGAGCCATTGAAGGGTTTCAGGACTGGTCGTCGGGTGAGGGGAGCGTACTGTCATCATTTTTGTAGTCTTTTACAGAGAAAATTTGGAGGCAGTTTGGAAAACACTCTAGAGCCTGACATGTGGGAGATGAGTTAGGAGGTCACGTGTCCCCACTTTTCTAATTTTGTATCTTCTTCAGCAAAAAAGTCTTTGCCGCCTATTCTGAGCAGATGTATGATTATTCACAAATGATATACAATACAACTGTATTCACACATTGCATGCCTTGAAACATACACAAAATGTAAACACTAAAAACATGACGTAAAAATAGATGTAAGTCTGGGAACTCGATGGAGGTGGTGGCTGCACAACATTGTGAGTGTACTCAATGCCACAGGATTCCCCATCTTAAAATGGCTCATTTTATGGTATGTGAGTCTTAATTAAATACAAAAACCAGACAAGTGTGGGTAGATAAACATTCAAGTCCTGTCTTCTCATCCTTCAGTGAACGGTCTGGTGTGCCCTGGGTGCACGTACCCCTTGGGGATTAGGGCAGTGATGAGAGGCAATGGAAGGAGGGCGTGGCTGCAGAGATGGGGACGAGAAAAAGGATCTGAGGAGTGACTGAAGAGGTAGAATGGGCAGGGCTTGGTGATGGAAGGTTGAAGAGTATTCAGGAAAGAGAAGAACGTGGGAAGCCTCCCCATTTCTGGTTTGGGTATAAGACAAAGAAAGGTTTTCCCCTTACCAGGGACATGAAGCAGCCAATACTGGGATAATTTCCCAGGGCTTGGGATAGGATTGGGTGGGGAAGTGTCTAGGTATCCAATCTCAGGATAAGGACGGGCCTGTTTGGATGAGGATAATGGAGGGTCAAACCTGAAGAAGCCAGATTAGCAGAGGCAAAGTGAGAGGTCAGAAGGTGGTAAACTCAGAAGGAGGTAGAGACCCGAGGAGCAAGCTGGGACCAGGCAGGAGGGAATTCACAGGCCACTTGATAAGCAATGAGGGGGGCAGAGGACAGAGCATGGTTTCACTGTGGCCAGTCCAACGGGAGGTGCTGGGAGATGTTCCAGGAGAACAGCAGAAACGTGGGACGCTATGGATGTGGGCTTGGCAAGTTGCATCTGGAGTTGAGGAGAGGCCACCCATGGAGAACAGGAACCACGAGGCGGAGAGTGGAGCTTGGGGAAGGGCGAAAATTAAGACCAAAGAATGGAAACCTGCCAGTGTGAGAGATTGCCTGGCAAAAAGCAGGAGAGGATGGAGTCATGGCGGCCCAGGCAGAAGTTCTGGGAGGAAAGAAATGGTCAACACTACAGGGAAGTCAAACACTGCAGGGGAGACAAATAAGACAGGAACTGAAAAAGCATCCATTGGTGAATCCCTGGTGTCATTAGTGAAAATAATTCCAGGCATGAATGGGGAGAGGGCAGGAAGCCCAGCTCCTATGGGTTGACTGATTGGGAGACGAGGAGGTAACACCCGTCACATAGGTCATGTAGAGCAGCCTTGGGACATCTGATTCCTCACCTAAGACTCTTCTTTCCTGGTATGGCTTTGTTCTAGAAAGGTCTGAAAGACTTGTCACAGTCCTGAGGCAGGATGAGCCTTTGGTCCTGATCTCTTGGATGCCCAGACAGCCTGGTAAACCAGCAGAGCTTTGGACAAGTTAAGCAGCCCATTGAAATCAACATTCCTGATAATCATATATCTAAGAGATTCCAAAATGTTCCAGGGATTCTTTTATGGGGTCCGCATAGGGTTAGAAAGCAGTGGAGTCAAAGGGCCTTCTCCCTTGGCCTCCATGGCCACCGTCCTCTGCTTTTGTCAGTTGGTCTACCCAGAGTAGAGTCCAGGTTCCTGCTTCCAGCCTTCTGGACCAGGCCCTGCCACAAGTGAGAGTTGGCCAGTTGGGTATCTGGTTTAGTCACTCGCCTCCACACTTTCACATCCTCTATCAACACCTGCACACTTGGGTTGTGACCACACATGCTCTTCCTGTTTGTACAGAAAGTGCCATTCAGAAAGCTCACCAGTGAGAAGACAGCTCCACGCTCAGCCTCAGAAGAAAGACGTTCAACAATTTACTGGGGAGAGAAAGAAAAGGAACGGGAGCTGAGAGGTAAGATCAAACTGGAGGGTGTGTGGGCCCTCTGGGATGCCTTGTGTGGAAGAGAGGTAGCTCCCACTTTGTGCCCTGAAAGGTAGCACTTCAAAAGCTGTGCCCATGCTCCACTGGGCAGGGCAGTGGGGAGCGTTCTTGGTCAGCCTCACCGAGATGGTCCAGGCCCTGGTGAACAGTCAGAGGGATTGAGAAGGAAGAGATGGGATATGACCAAAGTTGGTCGCTAAAGCCGTGAGAGTGTGTGTGTGTGCATGTGTGTGTGTGTGTGTGTGTGTGTGTGTGTGTGTGGTGGAGGGTGCACATAAAGAAGACATAACCTGGGTGTGAACATGCTCACACACACATGTATGATGCTGGCTGGGGCCTTATGAAAAGTGTGTCTTAACCTCATGTGGCCCATTAGCTATAACCTCAGAAAAAGAAACCATGACATGGCCACAGACTGGACCCCAGTCAATGGCCCCAGTGAGTGAGCTCACAAGGAGAGAGCATGGGCGGTTCCACCTAAGGCCACCATCACTCCTGCAGAAATGACTTGGAATAATGACCTCCTCACTGTTAGGGGCTAACCACTATCTTTGTATTCCTTGGATGGAACATTGTATATGTGTGTATTTATGTATGTGTGTGTGAATACACACATCATGTATTTATACACATTACATTGTGTGTATATGTGTTTATGTGTATATATACATATACACACACATATGGTATAATGCAATATACACAGTGACCGGATTTTTGAAACCAAAGAGAACTAATTGTAAGACAAAGGGTTTTTTTCCCTAATATGTGATTTCCTTGCTATTCAAGTCTCACAAATGTAAAAACGAAATAATGTCTACACATGCATTTCATAATTCCTTTTATTCAAAGGGGGGATCATTCAGGTAGCTAAAATCCAAGTGTTTACAATAACAAAGTGGTGGTAAACTCATTCTTTGAATGTTGATCGTGCAAACTAAATAATCCACCAAAAATATTGTCTCTGCCATTATTAAAAGTATGTGTTCCTTGGTGCAGAATTTAAGAATGTTCTAACTACAAGAGGGCCTTTTTACCTAGGGCTGTCCCAACTCACTGTTGAAGTGAAATGATTGCAGTGAAAGTAATACAGACATTCAATATTCTTAGTTTTGGTTGTGTTTCTGTCAACTGCTATTCCCTTGTTCTAGGCGTGACTTCACTTAGTGTTTAGTTGTGTTATGCATATTTATATTTGATTTGCATTCAGAATACAGAAAAATATATACATTGCTTATTTTCTAGATTTCGAGGTTTAAAGCCCCACTCTAACATGATGGTCTTGGGCAAGTCACTGTACATCTCTGCATCAGAGTTTCCACATCTGTAACACAAGTACAATAGTAGATAGTAGTCTTTCCTCTTAAGTAAGAATTAAATAAGCTAATACATTCAAAGTGCTTAGAAGAGTGCCTGGCACATTGAAAGGGCTCAGTAAGTATTAGCAGCTGTTATCATTGGTATTCACAGCTGTTATCATTGTCATCATCATCATCATTATCATCATCACTATCTTTTGTACAATTAAGCCATCAGACTCGAAGGGACATGGTAAAAGTTTGGGAAAGGTGGAAGGGGGGAGATGGTGTGTGTAAAATGGGTTTGGGAGGTGACACTTAAGGCCAGAGCAGTGACATTACAGTCCTTACACTGCAGCTACAGACAAGTAGTGAGCAGGAAAGAGGAAAAGCACAGAACACCCCTCCCTACGAGGCCTGCTTGTGAGAGGAACCTGCTCTGGAGCTCTGGGGGCTCGATCACATGTACTCATACACATCTTGTACAGCAAGCCAGGAAATAGGCACATGGGACGGTGACATCCAAATGATAGTACATCACATGCGTTCAGTGCCTCTCAGGTGTGAGACGTGGCGCTCGGCATTTTACACACATTTCATTGTTGTATCTGAGCCATTGCGATTATGCTTATTTTAGAGGAGAGACTGGTAGGTAGCCTAAGAGTGCAGAGCTGGGAAATAGCAGCGTTGGGATCTGGCCATCTCTAGATCCTGTGTCCCAATCCCCCACGCGTCACACCCAGAATACAAAGCAAGTAGTAACAAAACGTGACCAGTGAGGTCGTCCAGTTTCAGAGTTTAAGAAACAAGTCCAAAGTCACAGTGAAAGCTGAAGGCATGGTGAGGAGCTGGATGCTGGTTTCCAAATTCCAACCATCTTTTCTACACCACCACTCAGAGGAAGGGCCCGTAGTCTGATGTCCTGCCTATCAAGGTTGACAGCTATGGACCCTTCCATAAATAACTTTTCTCTTCTGCACTGCCACGTCTTTTTCTGTGAAGTGTCCTATATGTCCTGTCCTACAGAGTTCACAGGGTTTTATGAGGGCTCAGTGAGTCTACATATATAAAATGCTGTTATATTATTTCCGAGTCATGTAAGGAAAATGTGTTGAAATCCACCTTCGGTAAAGGCAAGTTAAATGGAAAGGAAAAGTGCAAATAATGTTGGTTCTTAATGACATGCCATTAGGTATAATTTAACTTGTTCTTTCAAATGACCCATTTGCACCCTCTGGAACTGATGTTCCATAAGTTGTACAACCATTCCCATATATGAAAGTTTAGTTGATTTCCAGTTTTTGAATATTACAAGTTAAATTGCAATGACTGTTCTAGAAATCCTTTAGTGCAATCATCCTATCTGTTCTTTTAGTATTTCCAAGTCTGACAAACAAGTCATATCTCATTTCTGCTTTCATTTGCCTTTTTTTTTTTTTTTTGGTTATTAGTGAGTTGATTCTCAATGTTTTAAAACATAGCTTTGCCAAAAACTAAAAACATTGTTCTTCATCCAGAAAACAGCCAAAAATACATGCTCCTTTCAAAGTGAAATGGCACCATTGTTCTCATCATTAAAATACAAGCAGGTGTTTGTGTACAAATATAAACCTATTAAAAAGCGTCTTGCACAGATATTCCTCTTTATAGCTTTTATCTGTGCTAAAAATGGAGGGTTATAATGAATACAAGACAACTAGACTCCTGCAATAACTAATAAACATGACAATTTGATTTATTGCTGTTCCTCGACTATAGCCTGTTGACAGACTTTTTTCTTTATAGAAAAATTACCGTGGTTTAAATCTCTATCATATGGCACTTAATTCAATTGGCAATATGTTACCAATTAGATCCTGCTTAAACTACCATCAGCCAGCAGACCAGGGGACATGTTAAATAGAATGACAATCAGATAACGAGTAAAATGCTTTGTGGCAGCTTTCTCAGGGCCAAGGAGCAATGTGGAGACCATGGATAAAGAAGAGAGAAAGGGCAAATAGGGTTTTACTTTTCCCCATCCTGAAAATTGAAATTGTTTCAAGTTCTCCTAAAAGGATGCAAAGAGTTTGTGTTTGAGTGGTGGTTGCATAAGTTGATATTCACCACTCCCCTTCCACCTCTTTATCCTCTCGCCCCTTTGATGACAAACTGGCAAACAGAAAGGCATTCTACCCAGAAATCCTCTCTAATGGAATGATGCATAACTGCAACTCAGTTGTTGTGTCCCATTTTGTGGTATCTTTTTTTTTTTTTTTTTTTGAGACAGAGTCTTGCTCTGTTACCCAGGCTGGAGTGCAGTGGCATGATCTCAGCTCACTGCAACCTCCGCCTCTTGGGTTCAAGTGATTTTCCTGCCTCAGCCTCCTGAGGAGCTGGGATTACAGACACTCACCATCACGCCCGGCTAATTTTTGTATATTTAGTAGAGCCTGGGTTTCACCATATTGGCCAGGTTGGTCTTGAGCTCCTGACCTCAGGTGATGCGGCCCCCCTTGGCCTCCCAAAGTGCTGGGATTACAGGCATCAGCCACTGCGCCTGGCATACTGGTATCTTTTAAGATTTCACTTTCTCCTAAGCCCTGGATGATGACCACAGTAAAGAGAAATCTTTTTAAGTGGTATGAGCTCCCTCTTTCTATTTTCCTCTTGGAGTGTGGTTGTATCAGACAGTGCTCCTGTTGCAAAAGACAGAAACCGAATCAGGCTATGCTGAACAAAATGTCAATCTAGCGGAACAATACTGGGGGCTCACTGACTTAAAATAGAGCAGCAAGCAAAGGTAAGAAAACCATTAAGAACCACAGGAATGGAAACGTGGCAACAGCCTGGGCCACATGATGTGGCTGCCACAGTGACTGATATGACCTCAATTGTCCCCATATTGGGATGTCACTTATTTAAAATCCCAGAGAGAGGGAAGAGAGTGATGACCTCCATTTAGATCACTCGCCTGCCCCTTGGGGAAAGGTAGACCCTCCATTAGACTTCCGGCCTATCTCCCACATCTATGCGTAGTGAGGCATCCCCAGAAGGAAGACTGCGGTGGTAACAGGAAGGGTAGATAGTTGGTGGTGACAGCAAAAAAATCACAAATGTCTTCCACACTGTCATTGCACAGTGAGCTCTGAGTGGAGGCTGGCTTGTTATCATGGGCAATCTAGCCGTTGGTGGGTTTGTTTGCAGAGATAGGCATACAAAAGGGAGAACTGGCAGATGGCCACCCCATGCTTCCTGCATTCTCATTCTGGTTGCTTTGCTTCCGCAGCTAGGAGTGGAGTATGAAACCCAAGGAATTTTCTTAAAGACCTGACCAGTTATCTGGAACACCTCACAAAATCACAGTCATGAGTATTATTTCCCAGCTCCTACTCTACACCAGGCATGGATGTTACAGACATTTTCTGAGTCCCACAACACCGCTGCAAGGCAGATATGATACACTCCTTTCACCTATGGAGAACGGAGGCTCAAAGAGGCTAAGTGACCCTCAGTAAACACAGATGAGGGGTCCTCACCCAGTCTGCCCAGCTCTGAAACCTCCCATGCCAGCTCCCTTAGGGCGATCCTGAGTCTAGGCTGTACAGGCAGTTCATGTGGTTGTATTTCAATAAAATCCCTTTCCTCCAGGATGCCTGTGTGTGTGTGTGTGTGTGTGTGTGTGTGTATGCACGTGTGCACATGCACACATGCACGCACCAGAAGCACATAACCAGGGAGAATACTGAGAGGAAAGCTAGGGGCTCAGAGGAAAAACATCCCATGTGTTACAACTTCGCCTGGCTGTCCCTATTTCTAAATAGCATGACACTATTTTCTGAAGCAAAGATCAAAGTACATATGGTCTGACTCATGGGTTAACAAAGGGAAAAATCTTTGAAATTGGGAATATCTGGGACATTCTGAGATGTGTGGCTACAGTCATTCCCAGAGCACCTGGAAATCATGAAGTTTTTTGGGAAACACCATGAAATCCTGACATATTAAATCCCATTCTCCAAACTAGGAATGATTTTACAAGCAGAGAGTAGTACAGCCTTATACATCGGTTATGTAACTTCATACATGTGAGATCCCACGTGGTGAAAATAATAAAGGTTTGTATCAGCTATAAAATAATACAAAATAATAGAATTCTTTGTATATAAATAGATTCCTTATGGCAAAAAAAAAAAAGGCCAGTAAGAAAATGCAATGGGGAAATGGGATACAATTCATAAAAGGCATCAAAATTTAAATACCTAGAAAAGAATTTAAGAGGAAACACCATAAGACCTATATAAAAAGAATCTATAAAATCTACTTAGCGATGTAAAACATACGTAAATGGCAACATATACCAAGTAGAAAACTCAATATCAACTCTCAACAAACTAATTTTTATTTTAAAAGATTAAATTAAAATTCCACTGCATTTGGGGAGGGAAAGGACTTGATAACATTCAAATGTCAAATTTCAAATTAATTTTAGATAAGAATAACCAGGATACTTTCGAAACAAAGATGAGAAAAAGAGAAAGTGTGATACTTGTTTTGTCAGATACAAAAGCTTCTGTGGTCACACAGCTCCAAATGGATAAACAGATCAATGGGGGAGAAAGGAAAGTATGAATGTGCACACACACTCCCACATGTGCCCATTTAGAATATGGGAAAAGCCCCTTTTCGAATCAGTCATTTCAAGAATGAGGACAGTCATAGTGAGAATTGTCAGTCTTCATTTGATTTGATTCTTCTACTGATTTGACACATTCACTCCTTCCTTCTGGAAACCTTCCTCCTCTGCTTCCCAGATCATCGTTCTCTTCCTCTCTTCCTACCTCACTGGCCGCACCTTCTCAGTCTCCCTTTTGGGTGCCTTCCCCACCTCTCCCACATTTCCGGCTGGTGAAGCACCCCAGTGCCCGGATGGCCCTGCTTTATCTGCATTCGCTCCCAGATGATCTGGTCCACTGTGACCAATGAAACATCAACAATGCCCAAACTTACATCTCCCAGCCCTAACTTTTTCCCGACTACAGACCCAGCTCTCCCACAACACTTAGTCTCTCCTTTTGAATGTGTGTTCAGCCTCACATCTTAACATGTCCAAAACAGAGTTGCTTATTTCTCTAACTACAGCCCTGTTTCTCCCACAGTTTTCTCACATCCCCACAAAGCCCCTTCATTCTTCCAGTGTCAGCCTAGGACCTTGAAGCCATCCTTAGCTTCTTTCCTCCACCACTCATAGCTAATCCATCAGCAAATCCCATCTCTGTGTTCTTTGAAATCATCCAGAATTGAATCGCTTCTTACCACTTTAGCCTCCACCTCCCTGGTCCTGGACCCTATGATCTCTCCTCTGCTCTCCAAAGTAATCTCCTTCTTTCCACACTCTCCCTCCTTCACTCTGTTCTCAGCACGGAGCCAGAGGAATTCTTATAACACTTAAGTCAAAATATATGATTGCTCAGAACTCTCCTGTGGGTCCCTACTTCACTGTTCCAGTTGCCCCTCGCTGCATAACCAACTACCCTAAACCATGGTGGCTCAGAACAACCTTCTGAACTTGCTCAAGATGTCATGGGTCATGAATCTGGGTCTTTGGTTGTCTGGGCTGGCTGAGCAGGAGGATCCCCTTCCACTCACATGTGTGGTGCCTTGCAGCTCCTTGGGTGCCATCTCTCTTCATGTGCCATCTCATTCTCCAGGGCTCTCCCTGTGCCTTGGGCTTCTCACAGAATGGCTGTCTTTTGGTGGTTGCACTTTTTGCGTTGTGATCGGTTTCTAAGAGGCAGGAAGCTGAAGCTGCCATACCAGTTAGGAGTTGCTCCTAAAATACACAGCAGCCTTTATGCCATCTTCTGTTGACCAAAGCAGTCACCAGGCCTGCTCAGACTCAAAGAGGATGAGGGGTGTTCCACCTCCTGAGGGAGGCATGACAATGTCACATGGCAAGAGAGCTCACACGCACCGCTGTGGTCGTCTTTGGGAAATACAATCCACTACCCTCACCCAGTGCAAAATCCAAGGCCTTCTCCGTGACCTATCAGGGGCTACGTGGGTTGGCTCCTGTCACCCCTCTGAACTGTTCTCGTGCTCTCTCCCTTATTTGTGGTACTGCTGTGGTAGAGCGGTCTCTTCATCATTTCTTGAACACTCCTATGTCATAGCCTAGCACCTTGGAGCTCGTCCCCAGATGCACAGGTCACCTCTCACTCCCTTTAGGTCTGTGCCCAATGCCACCATTTCAGAGAGAGCTTCCTTGGCCACCCTGTATAAAATAGCCAGCCTCTCCCTGTTCACTGCATTCAGCTCCATCTACCATATATATATTTAGTTGCCATTATCTGCTGTTTCCATTAGAATGAAAGTTCCTTCTTGTATCCCAATGATCTAGAACAATGCCTGCTCATCGTGGGCCTTAGATAAACTATTTGCTGAATAAATGAGTGATTGGATAACGATACAGTAAATGATACTGAGATGCTGTCTAACTGCTATGGGTGGTAGAGAGGAGAGTAAAAACTAGATGCAAACCTAGTGTATTAAATCAAAATAAATTCTAAAAGGATCATCATGTGAGATAAGAAAGCTGTAAAATTGCTAGGAAAAACTCAAGTAAAGATTATATGATCTTCGGATGGGGAAGGTTTTTGTAAGCCTGATACTAAATAAATAAAGTATAAATGAAAATAAGGATAGCTTTGACTCTGTCGAAAATGCCACAAAAACATAAAAAGATGAACAGCAAACCTGGGAAAATACTTCAATATCTAATGACAGCTTACTATCCTTCATATATAAGGAGCTCCATCAAATAAATTCAGAAAAAATACAGATGCCTAATAAGCAGTTGGGAAGAAAAATTTTACTTTATTAGTAAACCAAAGCTACACATTGAAGTACAATAATATTGATGAAATTTTAATGCTGGTATTACTGTTGGAAAATGCATATTTTTATACAAGGCTTATATGAATACATGTTGGTACAAACTTTCCTATGGGTAATCTCCTGTAGTAGCTGTCAAAAGCCTTAAAAACTAGATATTTCTCCTGATGGGTGTATGTGCAAAGATATTTATCATAATGTGTTTCATCATAGCAAAAATGTGGAAATAAGCTAAATTTCCAAAGATAGAGAGTAGCTTGAGCAAATTGTACCATATTAGTCCAATGAAATAGTATGCAGTCATGTAAAATCCTGACAACATATTTCTTTTGAAATATAAAGATGGGCCCTTTATATTATTATTATTATTTTATTTATTTATTTTGAGACAGAGTCTTGCTCTGTTGCCCAGGCTGGAATGCAGTGACACGATCTCGGCTCACTGCAAGCTCTACCTCCCGGGTTCATGCCATTCTCCTGCCTCAGCCTCCCGAGTAGCTGGGACTACAGGTGCCGCCACCACGCCTGGCTAAGTTTTGTGTATTTTTAGTAGAGACGGGGTTTCACCGTGTTTGCCAGGATGTCGTCAATCTCCTGACCTCGAGATCCACCTACCTCGGCCTCCCAAAGTGCTGAGATTACAGGTGTGAGCCACTGTGCCCGGTCTATATTATTAAGCGAAAAAAAAAAAGTTGGCTAAAAAGTAGCACATGACAGCCAGGCACAGTAGCATGTGCCTGTAATCCCAGCTGCTGGGGAGGCTGAGAAAAGAAGATTGCTTGAGCCCAGGAGTTGCAGGCTGTAGGCCACTGTGATCATGCCTGTGAATGACCACTGCACTCCAGCCTGGACTACACTGTGAAACCCTGCCTCTAAAAGAAAAAAAAAGTAGTGTGTATAGTATGACTGCACTCTGGTTAAAAAACAAACAACGAAACATACATACTAGGAGATACATATTCAAACATTAAAGTGGATATTTCCAGGGATGGAATTGTGGATGAGTGCAGGATTTTTTTTTTTAATCCTTTTTACTTCTCATATTTTATTTTATTTTTTAGAGACAGGGTCTGGCTCTGTCACCCAGGCTGGAGTGCAGTGGTGATCACAGTTCACTGCAGCCTCCAACTCCTGGGCTCAAGTGATCCTCCCGCCTCAACCTCCAAAAGTGCTGAGATTACAGGTGTGAGCCACAGCACTCAGCCAGCAATGTAGTCTTTTAAAATATGACAGTCAGGTATGGTGGTGCGTGCCTGTAATCCCAGCTATGGGAGACTGAGGTGGAAGGATCGCTTGAGCCCCAAGAGCTCGAGGCTGCCGTGAGTGGATCACACCTCTGCACTCCAGCCTGCAAGACAAAATAAAACCCCGCATCTGAAAAAAAAAAAAAAAAAAAAAGAACATTGAGAAAACCCAACCCATTGACCTAATTTCTCCTTTCAGATTTGAAAAGACCAGCATCATTCAATTTTTACATTTTTTAAATAATACATTGTACTTGATCCAAAACAAGAAAAAAGATTGTCATTTCAATGTGCAATCAATATAAAAACAGGAAATTAGATATTTAACATTTTTTTGAGCACTAAGTCTTCAAATTAGATTAGCCACGATTCAGATGCTCAGCAGCCACACGTGGTTACCGTAGTGCATAGCGAGGTTCTGGTTACTCACTTGGCATTAGAGTATGTACACTGCCTTGGTACTTCACTTAATTTTCAACTAAGGCTGAGGATGAAGAGGAAAAAAGATATCGCACCCTTTCTTTTGCAAGAAACGTCTCTAAATTTGTCTAGTCTTTTTCTTTTCTCTCTCGTCATGAAGTTATTAGATCTTATTGATCTTTCTCTTGATGAAGCAGAAAATGAGACTTAACTACATTCTTTGTCTTTTTAGTAGTGTTGGCTTTGTTTTGTGGTTTCATAAACACAGAGAGTCCATAGAGTTGCACTATTTTGTTTCACTTATTTTTATTTTTATTTATGTTTATTTTTAATTTACTTTATTTTTAATTATGTTTTGATTGAGAAAAATGTCTATGTTTACGGCACACAACATGATGCTTTGATACAAGTATACGTTGTGGGATGGCTAAATCAAGCTATTTAACCTATGTATTACTTGTCATTTACATATTTTGTGTGTGTTGTGAGGATACTTAGAATCTACTCTCTTAGCAATTTTCAAGTATATAACACATTGTTATCAAGTGTAGTCCCCATGCTGTACGATGGATCTCCTGAACTTATTCCTCCTGTCTAACTGAGGCATCCTTCAATTTCAACAGCAGAGTCCTAGGTACAACCTATGGGTTTAGATGGGAACCAGTTCTCTGAGATGTGGAATAAGAATGTTCTGCCGAAGGAGATGGAGTGTGTGGTGGGCCGGTCCTCCCTTGGAGCTGGGAGCAGTGTACCCCTCAAGGCAGGCCCTCCATCCCACCCTGACTCCTTTATGTCCTGGCTGAGTGAGGGTGAGCCAGCTACCTGTTCTGTAAAAGGGGATGGCAGATTCAATGAGCAAAGACATGAATCCTTCTTAGAACAAGGTCTGGGATATAGTGGGTGCTCAACAAACATTAGCCTTTCACATTACTATTATCTTCTAATGCCATGCATGACACACAGATGGAACTTTAAAAATGTTTATCCATGCCTGTAATCCCAGCACTTTAGGAAGCCAAGGCAGGTGGATAACTTGAGGTCAGGAGTTCAAGACCAGCCTGGCCGACATGGTGAAACCCCGTCTCTACTAAAAATACAAAAATTAGCCAGGTGTGGTGGTGCATACCTATAATCCCAGCTCCTCGGGAGGCTGAGGCAGGAGAATCACTTGAACCCGGGAGGCGGAGGTTGCAGTGAGCCGAGACTGCGCCACTGCACTCCAGCCTGGGTGAGAGAGCAAGATTCTGTCTCAAAAAAAAAAAAAAAAAAAAAAAATGCTTATTCATTCTTTCACTCATTCATCCCTAGATCCCTGGGGTGTGTGGTACTCTTTGGTGGCCACACTGCTTTATATCAACATTTGACTCATATATATAATGGAGAGGGTGCTGCAGAAGTTCTTTAATTCTGAGAAATCTGTCTTAAAAGGCAGCCTCTCCCAGGAAAATTGCACTCACATCATCTCATTAATACTAACCTGAAAATAATACTCATTCAAGTAGCTGAAGGGACGAGAAAGCACCGTGGACAGACTACACCAACACTTTCTCAGTTTGGTTAAACCAATAATAAACTTTGTCCCCAGGTGTGAGTTTCCCAGGATTAGTAAGCTGCCCTGTTCTTAAGGAGTGGCTGGAAGGTTGAGTGCATCTTTTTTTGTTGTTGTTTTTTTTAAGTAGGGTGTTTATAATCTGGGACTAGAGAAATGTGGAGCCGAAATATTGCTATGGAGTTTCTGACCATTAATTTTATGAGTCTATTGTTCAATCTTTATTGTTGTCTGGCCTGCAATTATATTTTTGTACTTTAAGAGATGCTTGACAATCTTTGTTTAGAAATGAAGAGTGAGTGGTTAACCTTCTGGCCTGGCAGGTGCCCTCTGTCATCTCAGCTGAGAAGCCTGCGGTATTGCTAGTGTCTCTGTGGGGCTATCTCTGTGGGGCTGTCCCGGAGGCAGCTCATGCCCCAGGGAGCTGCAATGGCAGCCCAGTGATCTCATCAACCCACACTGCAGCCAGTGATTTTGCTCACAAACCTCCTAAAAGAACTATAGGAAACTCCATACTCTGAGGCTTCCTGGAAATCGGTATTTGAAACTGCCTCTTTGGTGCCCAGGGGCTTTTATTTCTTGGGCAATACACTGCTCTAAGATTTGTGCAGGCAGTGATGTGCCTGTGGGCACATGGCTGAGCCCATGGATGGAGACTAAAATCCAGCTCACACTCCACTTCCTCCGAGAAAGGGAAACCTATTTTCTAATTCTCACAAATGCATTGGCATCTCATTGAGCCTTGTGCCCATTGGATGCACTCTTCATAGCAGGCATCTCTTACTTTTGTGCAGAGGACAGGCCCAGATGAGGGAAGTATCTGGTCTGGCAGAAACCTGGGGTGCAGAAAGTTGGAGCTGGCAGGGAGCCTTGCCTACAGAGCATTCTCTGGCATATCAGTTTTAGGAAGGATGACATCTGCAAGCTATGAACCTAGCCATAGGTTGCACTAACACTGAATGAATTGATGAACTTCTGGAAACTTCATGCACCCTACCTGAGTTTGGAGACTCCTATCTCAATCATTCTGCTTTACGTGCCACATGATGCCAACTGACAGGGAGCTACTGAAAGCATGACATACACAATATGCCTCCCTTAGGACAGGGATTTCCACTGGCAGCACTTGGCCATGGCATGCCTCCTTTTTGTGCACAGTATGAATTGTATGAGGCAGGACTACATAGAGGCCAAGTGCAAAGGCTTCATTGAGTGTTAGACCTGGACTGAAATCCCAATTGTGCCTCCTACTATAAAATAATACTAATCATCACTCATTGAGTGCCTCTTAAGTGCCAGGCACTAGAAGCTATGTGGCCATGAGCAAATTACTTTTCTCTCTGAGTCTCAATTTACTCTTCCGTTAAAATGGGGACAATAATGGAACTCTCATCTGGGTTGTTGTGAGGATTTATTGAGGCTGTATCCAATTCATTTAGAGTGCCAGGAACATGCTAAGCACTCAGTAAAAATTAGCTGTTTTTATTATATAGACACTGGACCTGCATCAGCTCTAATGTGCCGATTACCTGAAGAACAAGTGAATTAGACGTATTGGGAAGAGGGTTAATTCCTCAGGCTGGTGGGCCATTTTGTGAAGCACAATAGTAATTTTCTAAATGGCTCTGAGTAACCTGTAAAAAAGCATGCATGTAACACAGGCCCTACTGGTTTCCTAGAGAGTAAATTGCCCAGCAGAATGACCTGACCATTACTTGCTTGTAAAGCAAACTGATTTATACATGAATATGTACACACACACACACACACACACACACACACACACTCAGTTATAGGACATTTGCCAGGAAAACTACTAAACTGATGTTTTTGCCTAAATACCCAATTGCTTTTGTTTTGCATGAAGTTTCACACGTATGATTCAGACCTTACGATCAGCCATTGTTTACATCAGGAAGCATCAATCCGGAGTGATTGGCAAGCAGGTACACATTGAAGTGACACAGTGATATCTCTGCTGCAGTTTCCTATGATTCAAGGGGAAAAGTCATTCAGGCTTTTTATCCCAGAATCCCATCAAAACAGATCTTTTGGTTACGTTAAGTGGTTGCTGCTGCTAAGCCAGTCAATGGTGACAATGTTGGTGAAATCAGGGGAACTGAGAAGGTGGCCAGGCCTATGAGCTGTGGGCCTGTGTTGTGTCCAGAGACAGATGCTCTGGAGCCGCCTGACCGTTGGCCCTGACCTCTGACCCCACTCCCTCCCTCTGTACTCCAGGACACGGAAATGTGTCCACAGGAAGGATATACAAATTAAATATCTCCATGCTGAGACCTTAGAGGTCATCTATTCTAACCGTCCTCTCCCTTCCCAGCACTTTTGATAGGTAGTCAACAACTCTCTTTAACTACTTCTGGCAATGAAACCTTTTGACAGGGCCATTCCTTTTTCAAAGAGTTCTAATTACTTGAAAGTCCTTTATTTCAAACTGAAGTCAGCCTCTTTGTAATTTCTACCCTTGTGTCCCATTTCGCCTTCTGGTGTCACAGTGGATCGATCTAAGGCTATGGGGTTGACTTAGGCACTCAGGTCATAATTCTCTGTGTTCAAAGCCTCCTTGGGGCCAAATAACAATAACCAACATTTATTAATCTCCAGTGGCATGAGTTTGAAGAGGCAAACTCTGGGAAAGTCATTGCTTGATCTCTGAAATTAACTTCCCTGAGTAGGTCATCTGGTCTTCCTTAACCAACCACAGAAAAAATCAGAGGCCTCTGGAGAGGTTTCCCCATGAGGCTGGGCTAGAGGAAAGAGAGAGAACTAGGGGTGGTATTATCCAAACCTGGTTTAAAGGAGCCTCTGTTACAGGAAAGGGGTCTCGATCCAGACTCCAAGAGAGGGTTCTTGGATCTCGCGCAAGAAAGAATTCAGGGCGAGTCCATAGAGTCAAGTGAAAACAACGTATTAAAAACGTGAAGGAATAAAAGAATGGCTACTCCATAGACAGAGCAGCCCCACTGCTGGCTGCCCATTTTTATGGTTATTTCTTGATGATATGCTAAACAAGGGGTGAATTATTCGTGCCTCCCATTTTTAGACCATAGAGAGCAACTTTCTGACATTGCCATGGCATTTGTAAACGGTCATGGTGCTGGTGGGAGTGTAGCAGTGAGGACGACCAGAGGTCACCCTTGTGGCCATCTTGGTTTTGGTGGGTCTTAGCCAGCTTCTTTACTGCAAACTGTTTTATCAGCGAGGTCTTTAGGACCTGTATATTGTGCTGACCTCCCATCTCATCCTGTGGCTTAGAATGTCTTAAATGTGTAGGAATGCAGCCCAGTAGATTTCAGCCTCGTTTTACCCAGCTCCTATTCAAGATGGAGTTGCTCCCGTTCACGCGCCTCTGACACCTCCAGCTTAGAAAGGGAGCTAGCCAGACAGGGTTGAAGATCTACCCGCTCCATGAAGAACTGTTTTCTGACGAATGCCAACTCCTGCAGGCGGTGTCTGCCGTCCCGAGAGCTCTCCAGGCCTCTGGGTAACTCATCAGTCTCTGGGCAGGGGCCTCCTTGGGCTACTCTTCTCAGGGATTGTTTATTCAAACATTCAGAGCATTTGTGCAGCAGTGGCATGGAAGGGCAGTTGAAGTTGAGAGGTCAGGCAAAACAGGACCGGAGGTCAGGGAGTCTACAGGAAGTGCCCACAAGGAACCAGAAGACCCACTTTCCCCCCAAGGCTAGTTCTGACTCCAACACCAAGCAGCCTTGTGACCCTGGGCAAATGTCCTCAACCTTTCTGAACCTTGTGTTCCTTACCCATGAAAGGGGAATGACCTTCACCCCCACCCACATCACAGCAGGAATGTTAGAATCAGATGAGACAATGGAGGTACATGAGAATGAGGGCCAGTTGAAGTGACAGAGGGAGGGAGCAGGACTGAACATTCGGATTAAAATGAGACAAATGCAGTCTGTAATCCTGGATTTTCTAAACAGCTGAGTCATGGGCACTAAACACCTAGGGGAGCATCGGTCATTTTTTCTCTGACTGGATGAACTGTGATTGCAGACTTACCTCCTAGAGTTGAAGGGATGATGCCTCTCGGAGGGCCACCACTGGGGACCTCCCAGAGAGGATGGAATGATGCATATAATAGTGCTACCACCTGGAATTGCCAAAAATATTTCTGTAACCTCACAGAGCAGCCAACAGCTCATTGAAGCAAATTTATATGCATCAGCACTGTTTCCATCTTAGAGTTTAAACAACTTTAATTAATAATACCCTCCTCTCCCAGTGTGTCAACACAACTCCACCTTTCCATTTTGAAAGAACTTAAATAAATATAGAAATAAAATATTCAATTATTGGAAACAGAAATGAGAAAATATAATTGATTTGAGAGGCTTTTGCTACAAAAATTCTCTGGGGCCACTGACTACATTTTATTAAAAAATATCACACACTTATATTTCTACATTTCTTTTGTAATAATTTTGAGTTTCTCAGGGGGGAAATAGTATTATTGAAAGAAAAATAATTATGACAAGTATTAAAGATTAGTGAGTTGGATTCCCCTGGTGTGCAACCAACATCCTGGGAGTAAGTTAAGTGCCTTAGAAAACGACGTGAACTCTTGTCATTGAGTAAATTACTGCTTCGATGCACTAACAAGGACCCTAGTGGGTTGGAAGAGTTAATTCAACTTCCCAGTGCACCAAGCCTAATCCCCGTGCAGCATTTGTGCTCTGTGAGAATCTGGATCTGTGTGCATCCACATCTATTTCTGTCTTCTAAGAATGGGCACTTCTTCAGAATAGAGCCCATATCTTTACAATTATCCTTGGCAGCTGGCCCGGCCCCATGCTCCTGAGAGCACAGCAAACACTCCTCTGGCTTCTCGAACAGAACATGGTTTGCCACTGATCAGTACCTAAATTGTCCTGATCATGTTTCTCTGCCTCCGTGCTAAACCAGTATCACAACTTCCTGACAAACAGCAACACCTTGGTGAGGAGAAAATCCAGCCATTTCCCCGGCGTTCCCAGCACATCTCATTCACCTCACACAATAAGCACAGGATGTGTGTGAGAAGTTGACCACACTCTATTTATTCAGTTATCTAATAGGTAGCATTTTCTTCTCTCTTTTTTTTTTTTTGGTTGCTCAAAGTGAGTAGATCCCATACACCAAATCCAAAGGCCCAGGCCATTCCTGATCGGTTAAGAACAGAATGTCATGGCACCCTGGTCCCAAGTGTGTGCACAGAGCATTTCTTGAGCAATTCATCAGCATCCTGAATGTGGCCTATCATGCCTGCATAGACCTGGCCCCTGCCTACCTCACCAGGCTCACATGGAGCCTGTCACCCACCCCCTGCTTTGCTCCAGCCACCTGGATCTATCTTCCTTCCACTTGGAGTCTCCACACTATTTCCTCAGCTGGGAACACCTCCTCTCCTTCCCTCCTCCTCTGAAGGAGGTTGGCTCCTCCTCCAGAGCTCTTCCTACATTCCCCTCCCCAAGGTGACCACCCCATTCACAGCATGCCCCATTCTTCCATACGTTTTCACAATTACAATTTTTTTTTTTTAACCAAAATAATACTTTCATGTGCAACTACTCAGTGTTAGAAAGCAACAGCCCCTGGCCCTTCTCCCCACCTCCGATGCCATTGCCCAGGGTGAACTTCTTTTCATTCATTCATTAATCAGGTGTTCCCAGCACCCAACCATTCTAGGCTCCAGGGATACAACGTTGAACAAATGAGACAGGTATGGGTCCCACTCTGTGAGCTTGTTTCCATTTTTCCATTCTCTATTCTTCTGGTCTTGCCTTTACTTAGACAACATGCTTACACCTCTATTTTTTTTTTCATTAGTCAATAATAGATGATATTTACAGACTCCATAATATGAAAGTTGAGGATAGAGCTCCATAATACCACCCCTCTCTTCCCAGAATCTTGGACATTCCCAGGGTCTGACATTTGCATTTTTATCTCTTTTTGTGTTTATTGTTGTAATGTAAGCTGTTATGCTAAATCTCCATTTCTCACTTTATCAACTTTCAATAATATGTCTCTTTATTTCCCACTTTAAAAGATAAAGTTATGGATGGCCCTCTCCTCTTCTCCACCTTCTATCCTCACCATTCATGTCCCATATCCAGACACATGTTTACCTTTTGTTTTTGTGTTGAAATTGCAACCAAGCTGCTATGATTCTGTCACTGACTGATGAAGTCATGTATTAGGAATGTGTTCTTTTTAGTATGTCTAACGTCATGACCCCTGGGCCGATCAAGGTTCCCAGGATCAAGATTCAGTGGAATTTCTCTCTTTTTGTCTTTATGCTCTAATTTTGCCACATTTTAGTTTGCTTCACATATGAATTATGACCTTAGTATACATTCAGGTTTATTATACATTCATCCACCCGATTCTCAGAGTTTCCAACTGATGTTGTTTTCTTGCATTAGTTGCCCTTGATTAATTTTCCCCAAGTCATTTCTATTAAGTCCCCCTTTTCCTGATCTGCCCCACTCCCCATCTCCCCTCTTCTGCTCCATCTTTACTGGCTGCCCTCTAAGTTGGCAACACAATTGCCATGTTGTAAATTTCTTCTAACTGCTATCAGGGGTCTGGATGGAACCACAATTTGCTGGACCCCACAACTTCCTATTTCAGTCTTGTTTTTCTGGAGTATGTCTATAATACCCTTTAAAAAAGGATACATAAAAAATAAACTTTCTGAGATCTTTCTGTCTGAAAATACCATTATTCTGCCTTCACGCTTGGTTGATATCTGGCTGGGTATAAAAGCATTCAGAAGTTTGTTTTTATCCTTGGTACTCTGACACATCAAAGCTGTGTCTAGGCAAGCTTTCTTTTCACTAATTGTTCTGGGCACTCAGGATACCATTTTAAGTCTGAATAATTTTGTCCTTCAGCTTTGGAAATTTTTTCTTCAAGTATTTCTTTGATAATTTTTTTCAACTCCAGCCTTGTATGTTAAACCTCCTACACTCATCTTCAAGGATCTCTCTCATAGTTTTCAATTCCTTTGTCTTTCTCTTCCCACATTATGAGAGAGGAAAGAGAGTTCTTGGGCTTATTTTCTAAGTATTTTAAATTTTAAAAATGCAATTAGTCCTGTTTTTAAACCTGTGAACTCTCTTTTATTCTTTGTTTCTTTTTCTCAGCATTTTGTTCTGATTTGAAGAGTGTAATATTTTCTCCCAAATCCCCTGGCATATTCATTAGAATGCTTTTAATGTTGTCTTCCATTCCTTAGTTGTCATTTTATTTTGGAGGTGGGAAGGCATTCTTGTTTCTTCTTCTTCTTTCATACTGCCATTCTCTTTATGTGCCTGGTGGTTCCTTGGCTTTACATTTCTATCTAAGGGAGAGGGGTTAAGTGACTGTGTTTCACATGCTTACTGTTAGCAGGTCTATGTTTTGGCTCTGACCTCTCTCCATTAGAACTGTGAGTGCGATGGGGTGGGGCATGTCTGCTAGGACACTTTACTTTAGGGTAGGATGATGATGAGCTGTGTTCTCCTGGAGATTTCTAAGTGCCAAAATGAGGAGGCCTTTATTCTACACTATTCAATACGATCGATGCTGTTTTACGAATACAAAATGGAAGCACAGAGACTTATGATTAGAGAGCTACAGGTAATGAAGCCAAAATTTGAACTGGAGTATGCCCGAGGAACATATATATTCTCATTCCACAAACCCAACCACATTTCAATGTAAAGTGAAATATGGTGTTATATGAATCATTAGCTCTATTTTTTATAAATATCGACTTCCATATGCCTTGATGGTCATGTCACCAGGAGCACACCAGGACTCTGCATCCTTCCACCTATGTAACAAGACATTATTTGTTCCTCTTAAGCAATTAATCAACCTTCTGCTGTTAATGAAATAATTAAACTTCACTTACAGTCAGAAGGCATCTAAGCAGAATTAGCAGTTTCAGAGGAACTATATGCTGTAAAAATTGAGGGAATAATGTATCCCTGGGTTGGCCAAGCCAAATGGTAGATGTTTTGCATTATTTTAGTGGATGTTAGTAAAGCCATATTCCTCCTAATTCTAAGGTTTTCTTCTCATTCTGAAGGTCATGGCTACTTCACTTTTTCACATCCATTTTTGAACAACTGTTGACAACAGATGCAGATTTTATTAGGAAATTACTTATAAAAATTCAAAAATAAGCATTTATTGATCACCTACCAAATTAAAACATTTGTTTCTTAACTCAGTGTTTCCCACACCTTCCTGGGAGGTGGTAATAGATGTTCCATGAAAAATGCATTCCAAGGTCAAATTAGTTTGATCCACATTGGGTCAAATGAAGTTAAATAGTTTTCTTTGTTGCCGGTATTCTCAGAATCTTTCATTGCCAGTATGCACTGTGAATCTCTAAAGATTTAAAATTTGAAAAATGTACATTTTGGGAAATGCTCATTTTAGAAAACTCACATTTTGAGAAACATTGACTTCATTTATCAAAGAGCCATTTTGCTTTCCTCTCTTCTCTAGAGACATACTTGTTCTCAATTACATGCCCCTAGGCCATGACTCTCAGGCATGTCATTCTCCAATTCAGGGTCTCATATGTTCAGTTTTTACACCTTTGGGTTGGGCAATCTTATTATTATAGTCTTCACTCTCTGCCTCTCTGCTATGACCATCTCTTAATTTTGCCCTGCACATCCTTGAGTGATGCTTTATTTTAATGCGTTCGTTTCTGCATCTACAAAATGTTGACCCAATAACACATAAGTTTTAGCAAGAAATTAAATAAAGTGACAGCCTAGCTATTACAGGAAGGTGATAATAAATACATTTGAAATAAAGTTCCTGATTTTGGATGGTTCTCTCATGATCATCTCAGTCTTTAGTAAATAACACCCCATTGTGCTAAATGACAAAATTAAAAGATGGGCTCTAGGATGGTCAAAGAATGCACCAGTAAAAAAGATTGTAGAATGATGCAAGTTGTGTCAACATGGAGAAGGGCAACTTTAGATAGTAACACTTGTCATGATGTACCAGTCTCTTAAACATTAATTTCCCTAACTTGTGGCAAAATATCATATGCTTGTTATTAATTTCACTGACACCTCCTCACCCATCCACCATCATTTTTTATCCGTGGCATCACTGCCCACCTAACTGCCTGAACAAGAACTTGAAGGTCATCCTCGCCCCAGGTGTCTCTGCAGGTGCTTTCTTGGATTTGAACTCATCCCCTCTCCACTGGCCAAGCTCATCCTTTAAGATTCAGCTGAAAAGCTTGGCCAGTTCAGACACTGTCAAAATCAATTTATTTACCTAACAAGCATTCACTGAGCACTTCGTGTGCCAGGTATTATCCAGGATTACTGCCTGGCAGCATACAGAGCTAGTTTATTGAGAATTTCATTTCCATATCTTCACTGTGGGAAGCCACTGCTTTAGCCTATATAACCACTGCTCCTTCATTGCCACCGTCATTGTGAAGCAGGATATTCCATCCCTGGTTGGACTCCTCTCCAAAGCTACACTGTCAAGCTGTCCCTCTGAAGTCAAACCACTTCTCTCCGATATTCAACTACAGTCTCCGAGACCCAGCCGCTTCTCCTCTATCTGCCGGCTGAGTCTGAGGATTTTATGGGCACTGGATGGAGGGCAGGGTGGGCCATGGGTGGTTGTGGAAAAGGCAACATTCAAGCAGGAAAACAGGGCTGTCAGTTCTCACTTTGGGCTGTGGTATCAGGCTTTTCAGCTTGAGGGTTGGGCCCTCACCAGGGACCTATCCTCCCAGAATTTCTCTGCCTCCTGTCTCTATCATTTGTAATAAATATTTTAGACCTTTTCACCTTCACACCTAAACCTTGACATTAACAGTCCCTGAATCTATTTCTATCCTTACTTAGACTTTGGTGAGACTAGAGTAAAAGGCAAAGGTGGCCAGGCATGGTGACTCATGCCTATAATCTCAGATACTCATGGAGACTGAGGCAGGAGGATCGCTTGAGGCCAGAAGTTTGAGACCAACATGAGCAACATAGGGAGACTCCCATCTCTAACAAAATGTAAAGGAAATGTTAGCCAGGTATGGTGGCATGGAGGCATGCAGGATCAGTTGAGCCCAAGAGTTCAAAGCTACCGTGAGCTATGATCACATCACTGCACTCCAGCCTGGGTGACAGAGCTAGGCCTAATCTCTTAAAAAAAAAAAAAAAAAAAGGCTAAGGTGGAGTGAAGGGACGCTTCAATCTCATAGTAATTTTCCAAAGCTACATTTTAATTGCTTCAAGAAGTTAAGGGGAGAATTTCTTCCCTTCCTCAGATATGTAAGAATAACCAAAACTATTTGGGTAAACGTGGGTCTCAGCCTTTTGGCTACAGGCTTTTGGTTGGATAAGCAGAAGCAAAATAAAAAAGAAAACCTTGCTTAAGAAGGCAAGGCAGCCAGACCACTAAGTAACTACCAATTTTTTTCTTAATTTCATTTTGCCTCCATGAAAGATACTCAAATACAATGATTTCTGTGGGAAGTCTCAGACTGAGCTGTTAGAATCCTTAATGGGAGTAAATTCTGTGACCACAGTTTCTTGCTGAATGTGTCCAGTCAGAGATCCTGTGGAAATACATATTCTAGCTGGGCCTGGAAGGCTGATTTTTCACAGGCATATACTGGCAGGCGTGTCGCCTTCCATTTTGTCAATTGGAAGCCTCTCTAAGAAGCTATTTCTCAAGACCTGATAATGCTTCTCTTACGGACTATGTATTAAACATCATCACTTATGTGACTATATCCCTTTGCTGCCAGACTTTTCTCCTGCTATTGTGATGAGTTGGTTTTGATGTTGCTAACCTGTTAGCTTTAATTTGGTCCTCAGGCTCTATCCCCATCAGGATAGTCTTTAGAAGCATAATCTACTCCATTCTAACAGAGCGATTCTGTTAATAACTACAGACCTATTCACTTGTTAGACATTCCTTCAAAAACTTCACAAAGGCTTCCTCCATAATGCACTGAAGGTCTGCGTTTCTCAGGCAAGTATTCCATGTGGGGGAGCACACAGCTTCCGGGAATGGCTGACGTGAACACTGTTGCTGGCTTGTGGACTCAGATTAAATAGTTTGCCCCCTGTAAACCACACTTTCTTCCCTATAAAACGGGGATAATGACAGTGCCTACTTCATTTGGCTGTTATGTGAATCATATGAGAGAATGTGTGCACATTGCCTGCCATTTTATTAACACTCAATACTTGTTAGCAACTATTAAGCCATAATTAACTATTGTTGAACTCTTTCATTGTTTTGCAAAGTCGGCCAAGAATAACATACCATTGTTTGCTGCTTGTATTGACTTTTCACAGGACTTTGACTCTGGGGTCAAGAGCAGGTTAGGAATTAAGCAGCATGAGGCCAATGAAGACTCCTAGTTACTGAGGTTTAAATGAGCATGCTTTCAAATGCCCAACAGTGGGAATTAGCAGGAATGGTCTCCTGAAGAGTGGATAATCTCTAGACATGTAAAACAGGGACAAGTGGCTTAAAGTAGGGCTGTAACAACAAAGCCCCTGAGGGTAATCATAGGGACTTTACTAGTGCACTTTTGGCCTTTCCTGTGGGTAAAGAGGGAGCTAGTAAAGGCATTAAGACAACTAGAGCAATTGTAGAAACTGAGACGCACAAGCAGGGGTCTCACACATCTCTGCATGAAGGTATGCATTAAGACTATGTGTACACAAAGCCAGAATTAGGGCTAGGTGTGGTGGCTCACACCTGTAATCCCAGCACTTTGGGAAGCCAAGGTATGTGGATCACCTGAGGTCAGGGGTTCAAGACCAGCCTGCCCAACACGGTGAAACCCTATCTCTACTAAAAATACAAAAATTAGCTAGGTATGGTGGCGCACACCTGTAATCCCAGTTACTCAGGAGGTAGGAGATTCACTTGAACCTAGAAGGCGGAGGCTGCAGTGAGCTGGGATCACTGCACTCCAGCCTGGGTGACAGAGCAAGACTCTGTCTCAAAAAAAAAAAAAAAAAAAAAAAAAAAAGACAGAACTTTCCTTAGTTGGAATTTGTGATTGATCCAAGAATGCAAGGAAGTATTCCAAAGGGCTATTCTACACCATAAACAGTGCTAAGATTTCGGTATAGAAAAGTTATGAAGCAGGTATTCCCAGGGGCCAAAAATGATGACCTAAGAGTCCCTTCCTGAAATACAATGACCAGGAAAAAAAAAAAAAAAAAAAACCTCCCATAATTATAACCATTTTCAATCTAACATACTTATCCTTGGTAAATGTTACCTTGAAATGGCTCATATCAAATAAGAATAGATGCCATTTGATGAGTGCTTACACTAGATGCTGACACTGTAATATACCTTTGCAATGTTATTTCATTGATTTATCAACCATGGAGCGATAATCATCAGCTCCTTTTACTGGTCAGGGAAGTGGTAATTAGAAAGTTTAAGTAAGTTGGCCGGGCGCGGTGGCTCAAGCCTGTAATCCCAGCACTTTGGGAGGCCGAGACGGGCGGATCACGAGGTCAGGAGATCGAGACCAGCCTGGCTAACACAGTGAAACCCCGTCTCTACTAAAAAAATACAAAAACTAGCCGGGCGAGGTGGCGGGCGCCTGTAGTCCCAGCTACTCTGGAGGTGAACCCGGGAGGCGGAGCTTGCAGTGAGCTGAGATCCGGCCACTGCGCTCCAGTCTGGGCGACAGAGCGAGACTCCGTCTCAAAAAAAAAAAAAAAAAAAAAAAAAGAAAGTTTAAGTAAGTTGCCTAAAACTGCACTGCTTCTAGGAGCATAACAAGGATTAGAACTAGATTTGCTCACTCTATATCTTGTGCTCTTAGCCCATTCACAGCCATCCTGTGCAGGTCAGTGGAAGAGCAAGTTACTCAAATCCAAATAAAACTTTATTTTTCACAGAATATGTGCATGTATTTAGTTCATCTAAAATAAGTTTTCAAATAATTAGGATATAAGGGCATTAGGGATCTAACAATTGCTGTAAAGAATTACAGCACCCTGCTCCAGAAAAAGATAGAAATCAAAGGAAGTAAATGTGGTGTTTAGGACCACTTTTCCCCTGGTGGCCTTCCCTGGTTTTGGAGGTGGTGGAAGAGAGGCGAACTATGCTCTTGACAGTCTTCAGGAGCTCAGGTGAGGCAATGAAGTGAGGGTCCAACCAGAAAAATTAGAGTACAGTGAATCTGTGAATCTCTGTCATTTGGGTTGGAATACTGAAAGCATACACTAGAAGAAATAAGGTCTTGAAAGTACACATGTCCCTAAAGGGACTGCAATATATTTTAAAATCCCCTGAACTTGTGAAATTATGTAAAGATAATCCTGAATTGCTAATGCCCCCAAGTACTTGGCAGAATTAGACATGCTCTCTGTAGAAAAATATCACCCTAGGTCTCGAATATTTTTGCATATTATTGTTTTTCAAATACAATGTTGATCACGTAATTCAAAATAACTAGCTACAAGGAGATTAATGAAATGTTGTCAGCAGAAACAACAGATAGGAGAAATAGACACCTATGGGCTCCAGATAAAAGAGTCAGTAGACCCAAACTTTAAGATAACTAGGCTTACAATCTCCAAAAGGCAAAAAGATAAGGCTGAGAATTTGGCAGAGGCCTAGAAACAATAAAAAATAACTAAGTGGAAATTCTAAAATAAAAAAACTGTGATACCCCAAATTAAGAACTCAGTGAATGGGTTTAACAATGGATGACATAAAGCTGAAGAAGAAACTAGTTGACTGGAAGAATAAAATATTCAGAAAGATGCTTTTAAAAGACAAAAATGTAAACTTTCACAAGAGAAAGTAAAAGAAAGACAGCTAAAAATTCTAATATGCATAAAATTGAAGTCTCAGAAGAAGAGGAAAGAGAATGAATGGGTCAAAATAAATAATTAAAGAGATAATGGCTAAGAACTTGCCAAACTGATGAAACTATCAAACTTAAGAAGCCCTATGAATTCCAGATAGGATGAATAAAATGACATCCACACCTAGGCCCATAATGGTAAAACTGCTGATAATCAAGGACAAAAAGAAAATCTTAAAAGCAGCCAGAGGAAAAAGGGGTTTTATTCTCATGGGAACAGCAATAAAATTGACAGCACTCAAAGTACTTAAGGAAAATAACTGTTAATCTGTCATTTTAAACCTGGTAAAAATACTCTTCAATTATAAATGTAAAATTGATATTTCCAGACTGAAAGAAACAAAAGAAAAGTTGATGTTCCCCTACTAAAAGAAACAGAGAATTGTTCACCAGTGGAAATACAGGAAATACTGGTATTCTTTAAGGAGAAGAAAAACTATCCTAAATGGAAGACCAGAGATGCAGGAATGAATGAAGGGCAAGCAAAATGCTAATGAAAATTAACTACCTAAAATAATAACATCTTTAGGGGTTTAATATATAGAAAATTAAACACATGACAACAATGGTACACAAATACGGAGAGGAGTAAATGAATTTAAAGTATTCTAAGGTCCTTGAATTTTCCTAGAAGAAAATAAAAATAACAATTAATATTGGACTTTGATAAGTCAAGAATTCATGTTTTGCTTTCAAGTTCAACACTAAAGAATAGTAAAAATCCATGTGTGTTCCAAGATAATAGAGAAGGAACACAGGATAATAAAAACATACTCAAATAATCCAAATGAGGACAGCACAAAAATAGACAAAGGAACAGAGCAATCAGAACAAACAGCTCCTTGCAAATGGCAGACTTACAGCCCAATATAAATATAATTATATTAACTGTAAATAGATTAATTTCTTTAATTAAAAGGCAAAGTTTGTCAGGCTGAGTTAAAAAAAAAGCAAACATAGAGCTATATGTTGTTTACAAATGACACATATAAAACATAAGGATATAGAAAGACAAAAAGTGGAAGTATGGAAAGATACTTTTCCTACAAACATAAACCCAAGGAAAGCTGATATAGTTATATCTGTATGAGGCAAGTAGACTTTTAAGGCAAAAATCATTGTTAGATATTAAGAGAGACCACTCGCCATTGTAACAGGGCCAATTCAACAGGATGGTGTAACTATTCTAAATCTTAGGCACATAATAGCATGATTTCAAATATGTAAAAAAAAACTTGAAAAAATTATAGAAGAAATTTTAAAAACCTTCAATTATAGAGAAAAATGTTGACAAACATTTCATAGGAACAACAATAAAATTGACAGCACTCAAAGTACTTAAGGAAAAGAACTGTTAATCTGTCATTTTAAACCTGGCAAAAATATCCTTCAATTATAAATGTAAAATTGGTGTTTCCAGACTGAAAGAAACAAAAGAAAAGGAGATGTTCCCATACTAAGAGAAAACGAGAATTTTTCACCAGTGGAAACTTAGGAAATACCTCTTAGATAAGGTAGACATAATACATCAGACATCATACGAGTAAGAATGGAAATATCTGGAAAAAAATGAGCTGAAAATATAACGGATTAACAAATAAGGAATATCATACCAACAACAGCAGAATACACTTTTTATACTTTTACTTTTTGAGACGGAATCTCCCTCTGTCACCCAGGCTAGAGTGCAGTGGCATGATCTCAGCTCACTGGAGCCTCCATCTCCTGGATTCAAGGGATTCTCCTGCCTCAGCCTCCCAAATACCTAGTAGCTGAAATTACAGGTGCCCGTCACCATGCCCAGCTAATTTTTCTATTTTTAGTAGAGACGAGGTTTCACCATGTTGGCCAAGCTGGTCTGGAACTCCTGACCTCAGAGTGATCCACCCGCCTCAGCCTCCCAAAATGCTGGGATTACAGGTGTGAGCCACCACTCCTGGCTGGTATACACATAGTTTTAAGCACACATGGAAAACTTACAAAATTAGCTATAGGTGGGATCACAGAGCAAATCTCAACAAGTCTTAAAGTATCCAAAAGATAGAGTCTGCTCTGTGATTACAATGCAATTGAGCAACGAGCCAATTTTAGGAAGATCACCAGGAAATGTTAATTTTGTACAGCCATTTCCTCCTCCTCTTAGTTTCCCTAAGATACATCTCGATCATCACCTAGAATAACAAACAAAAGTCTTTTTTTTTGGGCGGGGGGGACGGAGTCTCGCTGTGTCGCCCAGGCTGGAGCGCAGTGGCGCGATCTCGGCTCACTGCAAGCTCCGCCTCCCGGGTTCACGCCATTCTCCTGCCTCAGCCTCCCGAGTAGCCGGGACTACAGGCGCCCCCCACCGCGCCCGGCTAATTTTTTGTGTTTTTAGTAGAGACGGGGATTCACCGTGGTCTCGATCTCCTGACCTTGTGATCCGCCCGCCTCTGCCTCCCAAAGTGCTGGGATTACAGGCGTGAGCCACCGCACCCGGCCACAAACAAAAGTCTTTTTGAGGACTCTCTCATAGAAAGGGGAGAAAAAACCTGAAATACATACCTAGAATTTGGCCTTTCCATCCCAATCAGGTACTTACTGCTGTGCATGGCTTGAATTGTCTTCCTGTGTGTATATTATCAATACGATCAGGAACTAAAAGAAGCTTTTCGTTTTGGAATGAACTCAACACGGGGGTTTGCATGATGTTATGAGTTCAGTGCTGAGCTCTCCATGTGCTGCTCAACTAGTCCTCGTGACCCCGGCTCCAGGGAGCCAGCACCCACCCATTCTGTTAGTGAAAGGATGCCTGATGGTGCAAAAATGTAGGGCTGGCCAGGAGCGGTGGCTCACACCTATAATCCCAACACTTTGGGAGGCCAAGGCGGGCAGATCACTTGAGGTCAGGAGTTCGAAACCAGCCTAGCCAACATGATGAAACCCTGTCTCTACTAAAAATATCAAAATTAGCTGGGTGTGGTGGCGGGCCCCTGTAATCCCAGCTACTCGGGAGGCTGAGGCAGGAGAATTGCTTGAACTTGGGAGGCAGAGGTTGCAATGAGCTGAGATCACACCACTGCACTCTAGCCTGGGTGACAGAGCAAGACTCTGTCTTAGAAAAAAAAAAACAAAATGCAGGGCTGGCTTCATGAGCCTGTGACCTGTGCAGTCACACAGGGCTGTACCCTTAGAGCGGTGCTACCTTTGTCTAAAGCTCTGCTGTCAACATTTTAAATTCTTAATAATTAATGAACAAGGCACTTCACATTTTCACTGTGCTCTGGACCAGCTCTGTACAGAGGGAAGGGGTTTCCAGACTTGCTGGATTTTACAACTAAGAGAAGAAAAACCCCTGGGTTGAATCCTCCGTGAAATACTTTGGCTTCTCAGAAGACATTTCCTCTTTTTACCTCTCAGTTGTCCCCCTGGGTTTGGCAGCTGGGTGTTCACTAGCTGCTTTACTGAATCTGAATCTCTGATCTTGGTTTCCTGCTTACTTGAAAATGTTTTTACAACATCAATACAGGCCTCTTCCCCATCTGGCCCCAGTCTCTTGCCCTGGCCTTGGCTCCTTTTCCCTCTCCCTTCATTCTGCTTCTTCCCCCAACCCCCATTTGACCTACTGACTTATACAACCCCCCACCTCAAGGCAACACTTTGACCACATAGAACCTTCTCTGCTAGGGGAACATGGCATGCTTCTTCTGGCCTCTGTGCACTATTCTGTGGTTTTCCCTCTCTCTAGAATGCTCTTCCATCACTGCCACCTCACTCTCACTTTGACTTTCATTCCATTAGGCCCAACCCCATGTCAGGGGCTGTATTAAGCCCTTTAGGAGTGCTTTGGTCATCATCCACTTGCTTTTGCTCCTATAGCTCCACAGACATGCTTCTGTCATAGCAGGTAATACATTATAGTACACCACGTTTGTTCTATTCCATTCTCCCCTATTCACCTAGTCTTGATAATTTAGTTCTTGACTTGGAATGCAAGTCAGTCATTCCTTCTGGAAAAGATCTCCCTGAGTACCTGCACTTCTCTCATCATAGCACTAAGCATATTAAAACATCATTATATATGGCCTGTTTCATGAGACCATGTCTGTTTCACTTTGGTAATAACCTCAGTATCTAGCATTGTTCTAAGCACTGGAGTCAAGAAGTATTTGTTCAATTCAAGGATGAGTAAGTGCATTAAGATGTGTGTGCATTATCTTCCAGATAGTGGGTTCTTTGGCCTTTCAAACTTCTCTTTCTCATCTTCTTTCTTAGTTCACTGCTTGGCACGTAATAGGTGTTCAATAATGTTTGTTCAGAAAATCAATATCTGAAATGACTTATGTGATCACTGAGATTATCCTCTTGGGGCCTGACCCCAGAACCCTGGTTTGGGAATGTATCCCCAATGACTTCAGTCCTGACTTGAGGTTGCATTCTTCAAGGGAAGATGACAGGGATGACAGCATGGGGATTCGGGCTGACACTCACTCAAGTCCAAGAGGATGAATTTCCCTTTATGTTGTAATAAACCTCATATTGTTGTCTAGAGAGTGACAGAACGCAATGCTAAATTCATAAAATTGTAACTGTCTGTGCCAAGTATATAGAATTATAATAAGCATCACAGGTGAGTAGGAGCTTTGGAAAAACACTGGGAGCCATCCCCGGAAAGAGTAGCTCCCTCTATTGATAGTGGTGGAGCAGGGCAGGCCCTCCGGCCTGTAGCTCTAATCAGAGCCCCTTCCTTCACTCACTTTCCTCCTCTCACGACCTTGGGCTCCTGCTTTCTACCTCCCATTGTGCAGCTTCTTTCTTTTTTTCTTCCACTGGAGACAGGGTCTCACTCTTTCACCCAGGATGGAGTGCAGCGATGCTATCACAGCTCACTGCAGCCTTGACTTTCTGAGCTCAAGTGGTATCTTCCCACCTCAGCCTCTTGAGTAGCTGGGACTACAGGCATGTGCCATCACAGCCAGCTAATTTTTTATTTTTTGTAGGGACAGGGTCTCACCATGTTGCCCAGGCTTGTCTTGAACTCCTGGCTTAAGTGATCCTCCAGCCTCAGCCTCTCAAAGTATTGGGATTACAGGCATTAGCCGCCACGCCTGGCCCAGCCTCTTCCTTGCGAACTAGCAGGGAGGTATCTTTCTTTCCAGGGGTTTCCTGCCTCCTATCTTGTAGTGGGCATTTTCCTTCTTGTGGCCAGCTCCAACTTCTTTATGAAGCTCCCTTCTTCTGAGAAACCAACTACAAATTAGAAGAAGGTGGGGTTTCTCTCATCTCCATGGCCATGAGCTCCTCTTGAGAGACTGGCTCCCCCCTCTCTGTATGGTATTCCACTGAGCAAAGACTTCTTTCTACCAGAGTGCTGAGGAAATACTTGAGCCCGTAAGTCTCAATATATGCAATAGAAGGAATTCAGCAAAGCTGAGCTCTAATTGCATGCTTACTGTGAGCCTGAGATATGTTAAGAAGGTACAAGGGAAATCAATTTGGGATCCATAAATACAAGGAAGAATGTTGTTCCGGCTAGAGTTGAGCCCTTGAAAAATAAAATAGGGAGGCTCTTCAGAGAGTGCACTCCCTACCACTGGAAACATTCACGTGGACACTAGCCATAGCAGGGTTGATATGGAGGGAAGTGCTGCAATGGGTAGGAGGTTAGCTAGAGAGAGACTCGATGGCTTCTCCCAAATTTCAAGCTTCTGTGATCTTATTATAGGGTTCTAACCCTGTAATGCAGTTTATATTTCAACATACTGCACTTCATTTGAGACGGAGTCTCGCTCTGTTGCCCAGGCTGGAGCGCAGTGACCAGATCTTGGCTCACTGCAAGCTCCACCTCCCGGGTTCACGCCATTCTCCTGCCTCAGCCTCCCGAGTAGCTGGGACTACAGGCGCCCGCCACCTCGCCCGGCTATTTTTTTGTATTTTTTAGTAGAGACGGGGTTTCACCATGTTAGCCAGGATGGTCTCGATCTCCTGACCTCGTGATCCGCCCGTCTCGGCCTCCCAAAGTGCTGGGATTACAGGCTTGAGCCACTGCGCCCGGCCCTAAACTACTTCTGAAGTAAATCAGCTTCATACAGTGATAATTAGTTTATTGGTAGAAACAATGACAAACTCTCAAACATGCATATTTTTGTGTATGTGGCAAGGACACAAGAGAGGCTATTATTATTCCTACACTGTTTTTCGTAAATGCAATCTGTTAGTATCCCTGTGAGGATGTCACAGCAACTTAACCAGGTTAACAAATCACAGGAAAATAAAGAAACAATAATATGGACTATTCAAAAAATCCTGGAGCCAGATTAATCAGTCTTCAGACAATTGAGCATGAGTTTCTTATTAATTAACTTGCTTACAATTGGAGTGAACTCCGAAGTCAAGATTACATGTAAGGAAGTAATCATAGGTTTTTGTAAATCACACTTAATTCTTCGGTAGTGCTGCCCTCATCGGGGCATATAGGCTGGGATAGCTGGTAGACTTGACTATACACGGCAATGTGCGGGGCACACTTAAGGGACTGTGACTTCTCCAGTGGGTTAGCTGCAATATTCAAAACACTGCTAGAGTGGCTTAGCCACATAGGGTCTTATTTTATTCCTAAAAGTCCAGATCTAGGTAGGATGGTCCAAAGATGGTAGGGTTATATGAAGCAGAGTCATCAAGAACCTAGACTCCTTTTAACTTTGGACCTGCCAACTTTAGTCTGTGGCTTTTGCTCCTAAAATCCATGATGGCTTCTCCACCTTTCTGGACAGGAAGAAGAAAGTGACCTAGAGGAAGGGGTGGTGTCTACTGCATGGAAGCAAAACATTCTGAGAAATCCTGGCTGACATAAACAGGTGTTTTATTGGCCAGAACTGAGTAACATGCCCAGTTCTAGCAATAAGAGAGACTGGAAAATACAGTTATGTGAGCTGGGCTTGTGACTTCCCCAAATCAGACTCAGGTTTTGCTATCAAGGACAAGTGCAGATGGATGTTGGGCGGGCAGCCAGCCATGTCTGCTGCATGAACTTGTTTATCTTAAGCTCCTGATGAGGTGAATTCTGCTCTCTGTTTCTTCTCGTTTGGGACTTGGGGACCTCCAGCAGGACTCTGAGCAGTGGGAGATGCCTCTACCTGAAGGACCTTGTGGAGATCTTCTGCGGCCCTTTCACCATCGATGTTTTACCCATTAAGATGCAATTTTGCGATGTCACCATTTTCAGGCTGTAAGCCCTAATTGCTGCATTTGCAGCTTCAGTTTCCTCCGAGGGCTGCATGGGGACCACCAATCCATGCTTGGATACTCTCTGGTGCCCCAGAGAAAAGAGCCTGACATCCACAATTGTGTTGTGACTTCTTCCCCATGCTTCCCCCAGACCTAAGCTAAGTGTCCTCTTCCTGAACACGTTCCTCTTGCCGTCTGTTAATACTTCACAGATGGCACAGCACTCCTGTTTGAAGCAGACCAACACCTTGGGATTTGTTTAAGCCAAGAAGGAGGTCCTACCTTTAAACAAGAAAAGGTTTATGACTCTCTTGACATACTCCAGGGATTCCTGTCTGGCAGTGCTCAGGAAGAACAACTGAAAAAACAGAACTCTAACATTTCAGAACTGTCAGAGACAAAAACTGACAGAGACAAAGAACATCCAATCCAGTCTTCTCATGTTGCAAAGGAAGACGCTGAGGCTAGAGACAAGGAGTGCCTCACTCCAGGTGTGGTTATGGCAGAACTCAAGGGGCAAAACTAGATGGGAGGAGAATTGCAGAGAGAGGTAGAGGGCTCTCTCTCACCTTCTGACTGGGCCTGTATTACTTTCATTATTCCAGTGCCTGTGAGCATGAGAACGCGCCAATGCTATACATAATTAAGGCAAAAGTTGTGGGAGGTGGAGTATGGTATCACAGCTACCAGGAATACCATACCAATTCCTGATCTGCCATGCTTTGGTTTGTGACACTTAGCTGTTCCTCAGCATACTCACCTGCAAAATAAAAACAATGGCAACATACCTCAGGTACTTTTGGGAGGACTAAATGGAGTTGATACTTTAGAACAGCACCCAGTTGATAGTAATATAGACATGTTTGCTCATGATAAGATTAGCTATCTTCTATTCTCAACAGGTTGAGAGTCCTTGAAACTTGCATGAATGGCCAGGGCACATCTTGAAGAAGAATGACAAAGAACCTGTGGGGATATTAAGATTTAAGTCTTCTTGGTTCTTGTTACCAGCATCAAGGGATCTTCTCATATCACAAAATAATGAGATTATCCCCCCACATAGGTCAGCATGGCATAAAATACATGATCTGTGATAGGAGATGCTTTTCTGATCCGCTTTTATGAAAAATGTCCTTCCTGCCTGCATTTTCAACTTAATATGTGTGCCTTTTTCTTTTTAAAATGTGGTAAGCTTCACCCACCATCCTTTAGTACCAGCTGTATAAGGAGGAAGTAACATCAAGACATACACGCTTATGCCCCATCCATTTTATTTTAAAGCACTCTTCAATTTGTTAATACTTTAATTCTCTAAGCAATGTTACAGTGGCTGACCACTTTTGGAATTATCTTTGTTTTGTCTGGAACTTGAAGGGCATGAAAAACTTCCCTCCACTTCCTTCCCCTCTCCCAGGGCTCATTTTCCCCTCTCTTTTCTCTGCCCTGCTTGCCCTCTGACCCTGCCGAGCTCTGCTGTTTCCACAGACTTCTGAATCTAATTAATGTCATAGTGACTATATAAGTGAATTATGTAGGCAGGAGGATGCTGGAAACTTTGAGGAAGGTGCATTCCTTAGGGAAAAACCTGGTTTTGTTAAAAAAAAAAAAAGAAAAAAGAGAAAGAAAGAAAGAAAGAAAGAAAGAAGGAAAAATGCACATTCCCAGGAACATTCATTCTCAGGGGATAGAATGTCAGTGAAGCATAAAATCTCAGCAACTACTTACATTCAATAAATATCTGTTGTCTGATGAGCAGACGAAACCCTAGGAGCATCTCTTTTGACATCTGGGCAATAATCAGCTATTATGGAAGCTGGCTGTAGAGACATAGTCCAAATATGTTGCCATCTAAAACAGGTCTCAGCCCTCGACTGGGGTATTGGCCCCCTTTCTACCCTCCCTCTTTTTCCCAGCCAGTTCACAACAGTTTGCAGGGAGTATGTCCTTAGATGATCTCTGAAATGACCCTGGCTCCCAGGGCCCCAGAAAGGTCTCCAACTCCCTAGGACAGCGGACAGGCTGGGGGGAGGGGTACAAGTACTGAAGTTCTTCACCAGAGGATACTGTCAGAGAGCCCAAGGCGGAGATGGTCCCTATGCCCCATGTTTCCATGGAAACATAGGAGGAGTGATGACAGCCAGCACAGCCACACCATCTGCTCGGGACCTGGTGAATGATGAAAAAAATACAGAAAGAAAGGCACCTCGAATCCTAGGTTAGAACCACTCAGAGATACCTGTGGAGAGGGAGGGAAAGGTCTGAAGACACAAGAACTCCTGGGTGGATCTAAAATCTACGCTGTCCTGGAGCTCGACAGATTAGCATGTAATTTGCAAGGAGAAAGCCTAGAGGGTTTATCCTGCAATCTCTGGATACAGCTACAAACACCCAAGAAGCCTCTGGAAGGAGAAGCAGATGGAGTGATGCGTCTGCAGCTTTGCTGGAACAGGAGAGAATGGTGTCCTTAGGGACAAAGCTGGAGGAGATGCTGTAGGGGCTGAGGCAGCTTGATGCTGCTCCTATCACCTTCCAGCAGGACCACCTGCAGAGCCAGCTTTTGGCCAGACATATTTTTCTAGGGGAATGGTGGGATTATAAAGAGAGAGAGAAAAAATTCCACTTGGTTACAAAAGCGACCTCTGAGTTGCAGCTGAGTCTTCAGAATAAGGCATGAGTTAAAGCCATGTAAGGCTTCTCCTCTATCAAATCATATCTGAAGGGAGATCTTACATGCCATACATTTGCTTCTGGGTCTATTTAGGAGGCTTCCAGCTCTAGGTTGGCAGAATGTGAGTAGGGCCCCAGACTGAGCAGGACTCATTTATTAGTCCCTTTCTTTGGTACATTTAGTCTACACCAACCCACCAACCTGACCCAGGACGCCAAGCAGTTCCTCTCATTCAGCAGCTTCCCCCAGCAGCCCTCCCCTTTGCTGGGGGTTTGATTCAGCTCCCAGGGGTGTTGCTTGCATCCATGTGGGGAGAAAAGCCCCTCAGGTCACAAGCACTATAGGATGAGCAAAAGCTAAGGCAGCTTCATAGAAAACATCACTCTAAATTTTTTATTTTTAGTCTCTTTCTCTTTTACATAAAAAACTTCCCTTTTAGTTCTGACATTCTAATCCCCAAAAGTCCAAACCCTTTTTTTGCTTAGTATTAAGGAGTTAAAATTTTGACAACTAGATTAAGTGCTCATTTTGGTTTGCGTACCCAGAGGCTGGAGGATAATAGGAACATCTTCATAAACCAGATAAATAATAAAGATCTCCCATAAAGGCTCTCACTAACTGTTTTACATTTTACTCGTAAAAACTATTTTGGATTTATCTCCATGACAGCTTAGTAAAAGACAGGATCTACAACTATTATTTGGGTTTCCTCAAAAGCCCTCATTCTCCAAGCCACTATTAGACAAAACCATAACACTGGAAATAATCAATCCAACTATCCCCATGTTAGAGGCCCCAAACAGAAAATCATGGCTATTCCTAAAGAAACATTTTTAAATACCCGCCTTGCAATTGCTTGAGGTGCACACACTCTCATATATTAACACAAGGCACCAGAGTTTAAATTCAAATGTAAATCTGCCCGTTACTACATGGCTTTTCGGGAGAGGCCTTTCATGAGTAAACTCCTCAACCAGCTCTATACCATCCCAGAGCCTTCCCTCTTTCCTTTTCTGGGATCATCTATTTATCTTCAGCCTCCATGGTGAGGGCAAATCTGTATCTGAGCTCCAAGCCCAGCATGGGACTCGCAGTAAACACGGTTATGTTTGTCCTTCAGCGGCCCTCCTTTGTATAAACAGATGTGGTGGGAAGGGAAGGAAAGCCAGATCCCGGTGAGGGCCGGGAGGTCTCCTTTCTGAAGAAACTTCCCAGCTGCACCCAGGAGCACAGGAACAGGACACATTTCTTGTTCAGGCCTCAGAACTTGCAGTTCTTCCAGACAGGGGCTGTTCCTGCTCCCTCCTCCACCCTCCACCCCCAGCCTTTGTTCCTGGGAATGCTGTCTCAGTGTCTCGATCTCACTTTCGCCAAAGCAAACATTTCCAACAAGGCGTATGCTAAGGGGATATTAGAAAGACAGATTTTCTTCTTTTTTTCTTTTTCCTTTTTCCAAATACACTGTGCACTGGGATTTGGGCAGCCAGCCCTTCACACCTGTACTTTTTCCTATATTCATATTCTCCATGTTTTTTCCTAACCTTCTTGCTACCTTCAGCTAATCAGAGGGGTTTTTAAGGGCTGAGAGTTATCAGCTTGTAAAATAACAATTCCATTCTTCTCAGACTATGTTGATGCTGACTCTGCCTTAATTTAGCGTTTTACATTTTGCACATTAGTTATGGATGCTAATGAAGAAAGGACTGATTCAGAGCTGGGGGAAGAAGGCAGCCAGGCTGAGCATTCTGAAATCCAATCTCAAATAGGAAAGAAGACTCATTGGCCTTTTGGTCTTCTACCTGTGTCCTGAATTGAGTTTGTGAATCCTCATTCCGAGGTGGGTGAAGTGAGAGGGTGACTCTTCGGCTTGACGCTGGAGGGATCCCGTCACTCGCACCCAGGATTTACATTTCTGGCAGCTCCAGTCAGCGGTTCTTGTCCAGAAAAAGGAACAAAGGGGAGAGTGCTGGAAGGGACTCCCTTTTGGCGGGGAGTGCGAGGTTTGGTTCGCGTGGTGAGGCATAACTGCAGGGCTCGGAGCTGCTCTCCAGGAATTCTGGGGAATCCCTGGTGAGAATCCGGAGCTGTGGCCAAGAAGTCAGGAGAGTCAGGGGGCCTTGGAGGGGCTTCCGGTTCTAGGCCAGCTGTGGAGAAGCAGAGGTACGGCCCTGATGGAGACATGAGCTTCTCAGCATGTCTAAAAAAGTAAGCCAGGGGAAGAGCTGGCTGTACAATGAGGGAGATTATTATTACTCTTTAGGAGCCACGATGATACTCTTAATCACCCTTCTAGCTGATCACCTGCCTTTCCAGACCGGAGACAGGCGGCAAGTTTGAAGTCGACACCCGGAGGCCAGTTTGTCCCCCTTCCCCGTAAGAAATAAAAAGAAAGGAGGTTGGTTTTCAGGGCTGGCCAGCTAGAGGGTGGGTGAGACCCCCACTGGAGGCCAAACCGCAACGGAGAGCAAAACCGGTTTGTTTGGGGCGCTGCAGCGGGCGGCACAGCTCACTCCCCGCGCCTGGGCGGCCGGGGAATTCCCCCGCACCCACCCGGGTCCGCCGCCCGCGGGAGCGCCCAGCAGGGTCAAGTGGATTCTGGGCCGCGGGAGAAGTGCGTGCAACCCGGGCAAGGCCGGGCGGGGCCGGGCGCGGGCGGGCGGCCGAGGGATGCGGCAGGGCCGAGCACGACTCCGCATCCCCCCCGCACTCGGCGCCGCCGCCTCGCCGCTCAGTCCCGCTCGCAGGGCCGCTCCGGACACCCCGGGGCTGCCGAGGGGCGGGCGGACCGCGAGGGCGGCGGGAGAGGGGCGGCAGGGCGGTGCGGCCTGCGAGCGCCGCGGGACCCCGAGGAGCGGCGTGGGGAGTGCAGGGGCGCGCGGGGCGGGCGCGGCGCGGGGCTCACGGCGCGCGCGCGCCTTGGCCTCGCCCGCGCACACGCGCCTCCCGGAGGAGAAAGGCGGGCGGGCGGGCGCAGAGCACCGCGGCGGCGGCGGCGGCTGCAGCGGGCCGGGCCGCCGCGAGGGAGGGGAGGAGGGGCGGGCGCAGGGCGGGGGCGGGGGGCGGCGGCGGCGCGGCGCGGCGAGCTCGCCGCTCTCTCGTGAGTGTGCCTGCGCGCAAGCCGGGGAACGGGTGAGTGCGCCGGCCGCTGCCGCCAGCCCGGCCGGCCGGGAGTCGGGGGCGGGGGGCGCCGGGAGCCCCGGCCCGGGGGCGGGCGGCGGACGGGCGGCGGCCGTTCTGGCGCGGCTGGGATGCACCTTGAGCGGCGCCTTTCGTTGCAGCGCGCGGGCGGCCCGAGCCTCGGCGGCGGCGGTAGCAGCGGCGGCGGCGGCGGTGGCGCTGACACCTCCCACCATGGACAGCTTCGACTTAGCCCTGCTCCAGGAATGGGACCTCGAGTCGCTGTGGTAAGTCCCCGTGCCGGCCGCTTCGGGCGGGCTGGAGCAGCCTCGGCGGCCCGCGCGTCCTCACCTGGGTCGGGGGCTGCGGGCTGCCGGCCGCCGTGGGGGTGGGGTGGGTCGGGGGCGCCTGCCTCGCCAGCCCTTTCCTGCCTCCCTGGGTTGGGGTGGGGGGATGCGTGGCCGCCTGTCCGTCTGTTTCCCTCTCTCCTGTCCCCCTCCCTCGCGGCGGCCCGCCCCAGCCCAGGAGCTGGTGATCTAGGTAGCCAGGGGAAGAGCGCAACCGTGGGGAGGAAAAGAAGCGATTTGAAGACTGTGTCACTAATGCCTGGGGATCCATCCGTGGGCCCCCTGCTCCTCTCACTTCCTTTCCCTCCGACTGCGTCCCCTCCCTCCTCCGGCTGGCACCAGCGACCCCCTGGAGTTGGTGCTGCTGCGAAGTGCCCTTAGAGGATGCTCCAGCCTCCCCGCCTGCGCGCGGTCTCGGCTGCATCCTTTCTGTCTCTCCCACCCACTTCCACCGAGATGGAAAAGTGAACACCCAGGGCAGGAAACGAGTGTTTCTCCGTGCGGGAATTCCAGAGGCCTTAGCCCAGGGAGACTCCTTGCCTCGGGGTTCACAATTCCTCTGGGCCCTTTCTTCACACCTCGTCACAGTTGCACTCCTCCTCCCCACCCCACCCGGGCGCCCCAGGTATCCCTTTATGCCACGCTCACAGCTCGCAGCCCGGGGGGCACTCCAGGTTCCGTTTCTCGGGGATCTCACACTGGGGAGCTGCTGTAGGTAAATCGCCGCTGGAAGCAGTTTAATTCCAGTTGCGGGTGTCTTAAAAATCCCATTGGCTGCTTCAATATCCCTGTTATTCCCCCTTCTTTCTCTGCCCCCCCCCCCACCCCCCACTCTCTCTTAAATGTTTCCAACTAGCACTATTCAGGTGGTAAAATTACTGCCTGCATATTCCTGGAGGAACTTGTGTTATGTTTAATATTTACGGGGATGAACATCTGCTGGAACAAGCATATTAACTGCACTCTGTTCTGCCTCTGGTAATCGCTTATTGTAGAGCTGAGCTTTTTTTTTTTTCCTTTTGCTTTAATTCAGTAAAGAGTTCATATGTGTCTACAACTGCAAGTGGTGTGCACATGAATATGCAATGTACAATTTTAAAGCTAAACTGCTTTATGATTTTTAACTCATATAGATATGTAGATCTGTGTGTATTTTCTGTGATTTAGGTTTCCAGTGACTTTTATTTTCCTAAAAACAGGTGTAACAAAATAAACTGGACACAAAGCTAACACATTATCGATCGGTTTCTTATAAAAGATCCTATGATGAGTAAGTACAGCTTGCTCTGCCTAATGTTGGTGCCTATAAAACACACAAGGACGAGCCCTAATGTGATAAAACTTTTACACATTGCACTGAAACTTCAAAGAGCCAGGGCAGAAAGAATATGAAACCTGTTATGACTCTGTAAAAGTTGCTAATTACTGTGTTGCTGCTCCTGGGTTATTTCAGCCTTTCATTTACAGATACCTATTATTTTATAGGTTTACATTTAGAAATGTTGGTTTCTGGCGCAAATTCAATAGCTTTCCAGATAGGCAACTGTACTTTTAAAATGCTGTTTGCTTTTAAAAGGCAGTTTTTCAGTCTAAGGGAAGAACTTACTGTTTCGGTATATTTTTATGCTGCTTGTCTGCTTGCTGACTCAAAGCGAACCCCCTTATGACTTTCATAAGTAACATTTTGAGATTATCAGCCATAATTTGTGGGGTCTTCCTGCACAGAGCCTGAGCTCTGTGTCCTTTTGCAGCCTTAGTTTCCAGCTGAATTACCCTGGAGCAGTGTCACAGAATGAATATCTGTTGAATTGACTTGAAAACATTCGCTACAGTACATTTATTACTTTTAAAAAAGCAGAAACACGTTTTTTGAAAAGTTGATGTACCTGCAATCATATTTTAATCAGTGCATCGAGTTTTGGCTTATGAAAGCATGCAGACTTTCTTGATCACAATATAGTAGGACAGTTTGGCTTGACCTGGAGGGTTTCTAGTTTTACAGATGTAGAATTACATTTTACAAAAACTTATGTGTTTCTGATAAGTTGAAGAAAAACCAAACTTGAGTGTGTATTTCTAACATGTTTAGACATTTTCTCACAGATGAAGTTTTGGATGCTCTGTTCTCAGTTTTATGGTTTATGTAAATTTTTAAGTTTATGGTTTATTTTTAAGCTTATAGATGGTTCAAAATAACTAATACTTGAGTACTTTCTGTGTGTCCAGTATTTTCATATCCATTGCTTTCTTATTTGAATCTCTTAATCCTGGAAAGAGTAAGTGGTAGTAGTTCCATTTTATAGATAAGAAAATAGAAGCTTTGAACTGTTAAATGACTTTACTGAGGTCATAAAACAGATGACAGCAGAGTTTTTAACACTAACATTTACTGAACACTTATTATTTGTCAGACACTGTTCTGGGTACATTACATGTTTTAGCGCATTTAATCTTCACAACTTTATAAAGCAAATACTGTTACTAGTTCCATTTTATAGATAGGAAAATTGAAGATGGGGAGATAGGGTAACCTGCCCAGAGTCACACATCTAAAAATGGGGCAGCCATATTTCAACCAGAGATTACCTTCAAAGCCCAAAGATCTGACTTCAAATCCAGTCAGACAATTGCCATTTTCTAGAGTACTTCAAATGTCTCTCAGTCTATAAGGACAGCTTTGAAATTAATTACAAAACAAAACCTCGATGGATTGGAAGTTATGGTTCTGCTAAAATGTCAAAGAGAGAGTTAGAGCCCTAAATGGTATTAAAATTAGAAATTTGAAAATAAAACACCACAGTTAGGAAAGTATACTTGTTACTTATGACTTATTGTATTACAGCAATATATATCTTAAAGACCATTGAAAGCTTCTTTCTTTGATTCATCATAGAAAAACTTTTGAAGGGGGAAGGAGGAGGTACAGATTAATGGCAAAAGAGAATCTTATTTTAATCCCTAAGAACTTTTTCTAATTGATGGACATCATTTTCCAATTGAACAAATTGGAATTTATTAGTTGTGAGTGTGGCTTTGATCTGAGCTAGTTTATTCTTGCAGTCACAGAAAGTGTCCTAAAATGACTGTATAGAAGATATAAAGGGAAAAGCTCAGTTCTGTTGAATATAATCAATACACACAATCAATTGATGATTCAAGAACTACCTCCTTTGCCTTCTTGCACACTCTTCCTCTCGCTCAGAAACATCCATACTTATTTTTCAGGATGGGTTTTTTGAGCCTAAATTATCCAGATGGCCGTTTCAACTTTTTCAGCCATACCTCAAAGTTGAAAAGTATAGCCCTAATTTCCACCTCTATTTCCACTTCCAATTTCTGGTTTGAAGCAAGACTGGAGGACTTGGAAAAAGGTGAAGATACTCATTCAGCACCTGACACTAGCTTTGTTCTGTAGAGTCTTGAAGAGTGGGCATTCCGTGAGTTTACGGGGGCAGATATGCAGAGGCGCAAGGCTGCCCCCTCCACTCCCTGGTCCTCCTTCTGTGGTCCGCCAGCTTTTGATTAGGTGCTAGACATATAAGGCATTCCTCAGGGCCTTTAAAATAATGACCATCCCTTTTAACAGGCTGACTGTTGCTTTCATTTAATTCATTTAACAAATATTTATTGATCATCTCTTAAGTAGAAGACCTTGTGCCGGTTGCTGTGGGGGACGTAAGGGTGAGTAAGGCGTAGGTTGTACATGCTAGTGTTATTGTCTAGTGAGGAAATTAAGACGAGTACACACATGAAAAAGGAAGTTTTCAACACTGGTGATTCAGAACAGAGACCCCATTTGGGACTTGGGTGGAGGATGGAAAGAGGAAAAATTGAGTTAAAGGAAAAAGGCTTCCATGAAATAGGTGGCCTTTGAACTAAGTCTTGGAAGACAGATGGTGTAGGTGGGGGTATTGAGAGTACTTGGAGGCATCTTGGGCAAAGAAAACTTGAACAAGGGCGTTCATGGTGTCTCTGAAAGATCCTTTTATGCGTCATGGTGGAATTACCTATACTGCATATTTTAAAGATGCGGAACTTTGTAGTAATGAGGTAGTTTCAGTGAATGAGAAAAGTTTTCCAAAATGAACTTGTATTTCACCTTCCTTAAATGTTAACATGTTTTAATCATTGGAGAGAAAGTCTATCAACATACAAAAGTATAATAGGTATTCTGATCTTCCCTACCACTCACCCCGTTCCTCCATAACTTCATATAAGCCAGAATCCACACACTTTTGTTCAGATAGGCATTATTCTTTATAGTCCTTTAAGTTGGAGCCTTTGAAGTTATAATACATGGATCATTTCATACTCATCAACCTGTTCAATTCAATAATCATTCACAGAATATTAGAGCAGAGCAGAAGTACCATTAGGGCAGTGACTTCCAAATGCTTCAGACCATGACCCCCAGTAACAAATACACATTTAACACTGCCACCTACCACCCCTTGTACATGCATACACATAAGTGAAACAAGAGCATCATGAAATAACGCTTATTACTATGTGTGATACACTTAGATGTTTCCTATTTTCTTCCTTCCTTTCTCTCTCTCTTTCTTTCTTCCCTCCTTTCTCTCTCTCTTTCTCTCTTTCTTTTAAATTTCCCATTCATAGGCTGCAACCTGCAGTTTAGAAAACCCTGCTGTAGAGGATGCAAAGGAGAGTGTGTTTTTCAGGAACTTAATAGGAGAATAAGCCATACCCATAAATACCTGCAATCCGAGGCTGACACTGCCCGTTTGAGGGGCATGGGCACATCCTGTTGAAACTAAGATATTCATGGTGGGGTGGCATTTGAAATGGGTCCTGGGGTAGAATTTCAGGAGGAAATGGAAAGGAGGCAAACCATGTGGTGGGAAGACTGTGAGTAGAAACATGGAGGGAATAAAGTGTGGATCTGGTTTGGTGAAGGTGGGCTAACACAGGCAGGGAGGGACCCAGAGCCACTAGCACAGTGTAGTCTCCCTGAGGGTGCTGCCCAGTAGTGCCCACTGACGCTTTTGCTTGTCTTCAAATCAACCGCCGGGGGACATGGGCAGGTCAGTGGACGGCTTCCCCCAGGCCTTCTTAGACTTCCCTTCATAGTGCCAGAAAATGCTACAGATCCCTGATCTTGACTTTCAGGTGCCTCTACCCTTTCCTCCAGCGGCAGTAAAGGAAACATTTTAAGGCCTATTCCTGTCCTTTTGGTCAGCCCTTATGGGTCAAAGCAGAGCACAAAGAAAGGGCAGAAGGAGAGTGCACCTCTCGGAGCCCCAGGTGTCCTGGGGCTGATTGGTAGACAGCAGCCCTGGGAGCTGCGCCTGCTCACACTGGCCAAAGATCACCGTGTAGTTGACTGCCTGGCTCTCATTGGCCCTCAGCGTGCACCTGGAAGGGCCTCCGCAGATACAAGAAGGCAAAGGCTTCTCAGAAGAGTGGCTTCCAAGGTTTGGGCTGTGGGCAGCAGTGGGGAAGGGGCTGCTCCTCAGCCTGGAGGAGGCAGGGGGCCTCGATGGAAAGCAGTGGAGTGTTGCATGCGCTGTGGAGGAGCTCAGCCCTTGTGTGGGGCATGTTTTGGAGAAAGCCGGATGGAGAGACTGGTTAGTTCAGGGCGCCAAGAACTTGGGGACTCCAGCTGGGCTCGGGCCCCAGAGGATGCCAGGGAGGAGGAGCCCAGGGAGGGTGCACATTAATGTGCGGATGGGTTTTTAACCAAATGTCTTTGGATGATGATGAAGATGAGTATTGTGTGTGGGGAAATGATTCCTTCCTATGTTCCAGATTCTCTTTTGTGAAAATGTAGGAGGGTTTTAAAATGCTAAGAATCTATTTTGGGAGAATGTCCTTGTTAATTAACCACAATGGGTCTAATCAGTGACACTTGAGCAACTTGAACGAGGGCCTTTGGCTTAATACAGATTAAAGTAATAGGTAAATTAAGAAAAAAGAAAACCTCTCAATATGGAATGCGAGATTTTGTGTGTAAGTGGAATTTTTAACCTGGAATAGATTTGCCTGTTTGATTTTTTTTTTAATTTTAATTTTTGGGAATAAAGCCTTGGTGACAAAATCAAGGCCATAAAAGACGATTTTAATATCATTTAATGGTAACATAATTTTTTTTTGTTGTTTTATTTCAAAGTGAAATCCATAAAACTTATTTTCAATGTCGGCTGTTCCCTTTTGTCTTGGAATTTAATTGAGATTTCTGAATTCAGTTGGCTCCAACCTTGCTTTCTGTTTGGCCCTGGGCAGCTCATGATTTTTCTCATTTCCTATTCTCAGTCTTGGTTTAATCACTTATAAAATGACAGCACTTAGACTGGCCTACCTCATAAGGTTGTGATGTTAAGTAATAAAAGTGTCAATTGCTCTGAATGCCAAATGTGGCTCTTCTATATCCTTTGCTTTCTTAAAAATGTCTCTTTTTCATAAATAAGGAAGGATACAGAAAGGCCGCATGAGGTCAGATTCAGCAGTCCATGCGGTGCAGCGTTCTGTCTCTGATAATAGGACCCTGGGACGGTTTTGAGCAGAGGTTGGTAGCTTTTGTCAGTCGTGCATCATAGTCCAGCAGACAAATATGCTCTTACTTATGGTTGTACTAACATATGTAGATCTATTAACTATTACATAATCTTTTATGTTTCACTGAGAATGTATTGCATTACCAACCATTACATCGAATGACTTCATTTGGCACTGTGGGTCTCATTAAATTATGTCAGGCTAATTATAATTTAGTTTCACTAGAAACAAAATACACAGTGTTTATGTCAGAGTAAGAGGACACCACCCAGTCCAAGAAACTAAATGGGTTGAATCTAAGGAAACTAACACCTGGGATGTGATAGGGCCTTAAGTGTTTGAAGGCATTTAGCTGGGAAGTGGGAATAGAGTTGTTCTGGGTTGCTCAAGGGCACGAATAAGATCAGTGGGTGTGAGAGCATTTAACAGTGATGTGATGTGGGCTGTCTCAAAGGGTAGCAATTACCTGACTTTGTAGAAAGACATTCCTGGTTAAGCAGAGCGGCAGCAATAGGCTATCTCCGAGATTCCTTCCAGCTTCAAAATTCTGTGATCATTCCCCTCACAGGGTAGCAGGAATCAGAGTGCAGAAGTCATTAATTGTATTCACTTGTGTATTTTCCCTCTGCAATTTCCCCACTCACCTGTGGAGAAAGGCATAGAGGGTACTTAAACTTCTTCACATAATTTCTTCCCAGGAGGCTCATTGTGAGCAGAGGTAAACAAAAATGACTGTAATTTGGAGACCACTTTAACATAGCAACTCCATTTAGAGAGTTATGTGCTTAACTTGATACTGGAAATAATTTTATTTTTCCTTTTTTATGGACAGGAAATTAGTTTTCGAAAATTCCCTAGAGGACCATGATGTGAGTCTGTTGGTCTTACATTTTTCTTGTCATCTCTGTACTGTTTACCTGCCTTATGAAGTGACAGAACAGAATTTCAGTCAGTGTTCATTGACGTGTTAATTAGTTACCTGGCAGTTTAGATAGAGGCTTTACTGTAGTGGATCACCACCAGTTCTGGGAAATAATCTATTTTTGTTTTAAAACTTCAAAATATATTTGTTTTCACATAGAATGCTTCTAGAAGAAGAAAAGACCCAGAGTGTAGAAAATAGTTTTGAGAGCATAGGTCAGTATACTTAGCTCTCACTCAGGGAGTGCTTCTCAAACTTTCATGTGCATCCTAATAATCTAGAAGTCTTGTTAAAATATACATTCTAATCTGATAGAACCAGGAGTCCGCATTTCTAACCGGCTCCCGAGTAATAGTTTTGGTCCACAGACCAAACTTTGACTTGTAAGGACTAAATGGATAAAAGTTTCCCTTGAAAAGAAGTCCTTTCAAAATTTGCATTTTCTTCTTGTTTTGGGGACACCTTTGTGTAACAACAGTCCAGTTCCATAAAGCTTGACGGTTACATTTAGATGCAGTATTTATTTTATTTTTGTGAGTCTTTCTAATACAATTCTGATGAGTGAGGGGGTGATTAATTGTATTTTAGTGGAGATATGGTGGGAAGTAAACATAAAAACCTAAGTAAACACAATTTGTAATAAATAGGCTAATCACTTTTTATAGCCTCTCAGTTCTCATCATTCCTTCAGAGCCCGCGACCTTCTGTTATATCAGGCTCAAATGCTGAGAGTAACTGGATAGTCTTACAGACACTTCTGAATTTGTGGAGAATCTCTCAGTAACCCTTGTAGATGCCTGGGATTCAGACCAAATGTCCCCATTCTCTCCTAGCCATTCTCTCTTTGGGAGGGCTGGGGTGGGGAGGATAGGAGTGTTGGGGGTGGGGTCAGCTATTTGCAGAATTATTGTTCTACCCCATGGCCATAGTTGCAAATTACAACTTTCCTGGTGTCTGAGGAGAAATCACAACTCAAGACTCTACATGGAACCAAGAGTAGGTTTCACATACCTCAGTTGGGGACCTTGCATCCCCGCTCGGCTAATCATCTTCTCTCTGCGCCGTTACTGGAGTATCTGAGTCCATTAGGTGTCAAACTTATTGCAGTTTCTGTGTGTAATTTCCAGTTTTATTTCCTTTCTTTTCTTTTCTTTTCTTTTTTTTTAGACGGAGTCTCGCTCTGTCGCCCAGGCTGGAGTGCAGTGGCATGATCTCCACTCACTGCAAGCTCTGCCTCCCAGGTTGACGCCATTCTCCTGCCTCAGCCTCCCGAGTAGCTGGGACTACAGGCGCCCGCCACCTCGCCCGGCTAGTTTTTTGTATTTTTTAGTAGAGACGGGGTTTCACTGTGTTGGCCAGGATGGTCTCGATCTCCTGACCTCGTGATCCGCCCATCTTCCAGTTTTATTTCATTAGAAAAATGTTTGCATATAAGATGGATGATGCAAGGAAATATGGCACAATTGACTTTGCATATTCTGTGATACTGACAGGAAGTTTATTGACTTTATCTTTCTAAGGAGGGTGTGTGCATGCACATAAGCACATGAGTGTACATACACATATTTTCATTCTCTGAAGTAGGCATTGAAGACTGCTACTGACAAGAAAAACCCAGATTGGATTTAAACAATGGGGGATATTTCAGATTTGGAAAAGAAGGGTGAATTTTCACGAATAATAGGGCAAATTTAAATCTTGCCGTCTTGAGACACGTAAACTAGTGGACGTAGTTCTTCCAATCGTGTTTAGCATCATTTGGGGCCATAGTTTGTATTTATACTCCTGGTAGCCATGATACTGCCTTAATGCATCATAGTCCATTATGTGATCTGACTAATTGTGTTTAACCGTTTCTTGTAATATGCAACATTACTTTCCACTGTTCTAACTCTTCCTTCAGATTGCAGGGGAGGAGAGAGGAAAACAGTTGCCCCCAAGCCTGAAGGTAGGTGAGGCGCGTGGTAAGATAAGCAAGTATTTGATTATTGTTTCAGTACTAGTGTCATCAAATTAATACATTTTCTTTTACATTTAAGAAAATACAGTTTACTGATTATCAATAAGTAGTACAAATAACAGGTGATTTAGACAACCCCCCCAAAAAAGAAAAAAAAAGACTGTCAGACTCAGAGGTTTACTCTGTTGGGGAGTAAGAAGCAACATTCGGGAGTTCCTTAAGAACAGAAAAAGCTACTGATGATGATCAGTAGGTTCTGACTGTTAGATGCATTGTTGGGGCTTTTGCCCGGGGACCCTGCCTTGGCCGAGAAGGTAGGTTGTCCACATGGCCCACTTGCTTCTTGTCCCGCCAATCATATTCCATGGCAGGGAAGTTTCTGGTGTCCTTTCTCAGAACTGCTGAGGTAGAAAGTGCAGTTGGAGGCTGAGGACCTTATCTCAGGCTGTGAGGTAGGTATCTTCACTGGCCATAGACTCTGCAGTTTACTACAATAGAAGCTCAGAGCATCCTGGGAAGAAGCAGGTAGACTTTCCTTGCCAGGCCTTCTCGGTGTCCTAAGGATTCAAATGTTTAGATCCTTCCACTTTCTGAAACATCCTGCCAGGCCCCTCTTTTGTTAAGGAGTGCAGGGGTCCCCAGTCCCCGGACTGTGGATCAGTATTGGTCCGGGGCCTGTTAGGAACTGGGCTGCACAGCAGGAGGTGAGTGGAGGAGGGTGAGCAAGAGAAGCTTCATCTGTATTTACAGCTGCTCCCCATTGCTCACATTACTGCCTGAGCTCTGCCTCCTCTCAGATTAGCACTGGCATTAGATTCTCATAGAAGCATGAACCCTATGGTGAACTGAGCATGTCTGGGATCTAGGTTTCTCCTTATGAGAATCCAATGCCTGATTATCTGTCACTGTCTCCCATCACCCCCAGATGGGACTCTCTGGTTGCAGGAAAACAAACTCAGGGCTCCCACTGATTCTACATTATGTGAGTTGTAGAATTGTTTTATTATAGATTACAATGTACTAATAGAAATAAAGTCTCCAATACACGTAATGCACTTGAACCAGCCTGAAACCATCCCCCCACCCCTTGTCCATGGAAAAATAGTCTTCTACAAGACTGGTCCCTGGTGCCAAAGAGGTTGAGGACCGCTGCTGTTGTGGGAGTGGAAATGAGGATTCACCTGAAAGGAGGATACAGCTCTAGCAACCCTCTGAACAAAATATATGAGCTGTCTGTCATCTTGAGGAAATAGACGGCAACATCAGAAATGGGAACACCACACTACTCCAACTCACATCTGTGTCTATGTGTAGTAGTCTCTCTGTTTTGATGGATAATCAGATGGTCTCACGTTTTTACCACGGTGTGCCAACTGTGGCCCCAGCTGTATGACTGTCTAGGATGAAACCCTTAACCTCTCTGGACTCAGGTTACAGTGATACCGATAAAGTCTGTTCTGCATGAGCACCAGTGATCATCAGATGTGGCGGGATATTGTAGAGCCCGGGTCAGAGTCTGACTTGGAGCGTGCTGAGAGAAGCATGTCTCTATGTGGGAGTGGGCAGCTCAGCGGGTACCACCAGGACTCTGTTATTTGTGTTCCCTTTCATTGAAGGTAGTTCCTTCCCCAGAACGTGGCATAGCTGCTTTGGAGAACCACTCCTTGTGAGTGACTTCCTTTAATTTTTTTCAATAAGTAGAGTTTAATCTTTTAGTATGGACAGGACACCTGAGAAAATTCTTTGGAGTCTGAAAGGAAGTAGGGTATATTGGTTTCTAATATTTAGGTAAATAAGTAGTTACATAAATTGATTTCTTTTCCTTACTTTTATTCCTCAGCAGGACAGAAGTCATATTTTAGATCAGGCATGGTGGTACAGGCTGATCACACCTGTAATGTAGCATTTTGGGAGGCCGAGGCAGGAGGATGGCTTGAGCCTAGGAGTTTGAGACCAGCCTGGGCAACATAGGGAGACCCCATCTCTACAGAAATATTAGCTGGCCATCGTGGTGCACGTCTGTGGTTCCAACTACTTGGGAGGCTGATGTGGGAGGATTGCTTGAGCCTGGAAGGTCAAGGCTGCAGTGAGCCATGATTGCGCCACTGCACTGCAGTCTGGGTGGCAGAGAGAAAGAAAAAAAAGTAATGTTTTAGAGCCCTAAAATATATAATAATGTAACACAATCTGTCTACAGCATAGAGGACTTAAAGCTGCTCTTTGTAACTTTCTTCCTCTGGATTTCTAGGTTTCTGGGTTGAGATGAGCATCCTTTTATTGAGCCAGACACAGAAGTGAAGAGACCACATTTCTAGCCCTCGATATGTTTATACTTTAGCCTGGTAATAAGAACAGATTATTTCATTAGTCTAAGTAGACTTTTTACCCGCCCCAAATCCTGTGGAGTATATACAGGGGTACCCGACCCAGCGTGGTATTTTAGGGATGATTTCCTAGAGAAAGTGACATCTCATTGCAGTCTTAAAGGAAGAATAAGAGTTAGCCAGGCTGGGAGCAGGGCAGGGATATGGCAGGTACGATAATGTAAGGAAAGGCAAAGAGGTGAAAATTAGCAAGTTGTGAACAATGACAGTGACCAGTGCGGGTCAGTTTCAGGTCCCCGGCATTCAGGTCAGGAATGGCAAAGATGGGAGGTTGGGCAGCAGAGCTGGGAGCAGCTCTCAGAGGGCCTTGCTTGGCTTTCTGAGGAGCTCGAACATTTTCCTGTAGATGATGGCCTGCATGAGGGCTTTAAGCAGGGGAGCAACATGGTCACATTTGCATTTTATTAGTATTTCTAGAAGGCACTGTACGTGGATGAGTCTGGTGGCTGTGAGAGGCCATGTCTGAAGGTCAGGAGGTCAGTGAGGAGTGAGGCCTGACTAGCCAGGGCCGGTGAGGATGGAGAGGAGGAGAGGGAGTAGAGAGCTGTTGGGGGCATGACACAGGCAGTATTCACCCATTTTCTGGGTAGGAGGGGATGAGGGTGCTTTGAGGCTATTTAGCTTGTGTGATGAGGTTAGGGAAAGTAGGAGGAAGAGCATGCTGAGTGGGGAAAGAGGAGCCCTTTGGATTTAAATGTATTGCATTTAAATGCCCATGACCATGAATGTAAAATTGCCTGTAGGAAGTTTACTAAAGATCCTGACATTTAGGAAAAAGGTCAGGATGGAAATAAGTGGGCGTTATCAGCATACAGGTGCTGGTGAAAGCCTTGAGATTGGACAAGATTGTCTAGGGCAGAGGAGGAGAGAATGAGAAGTAGGCTGCAGGCACCACGGTGCAGTAGGAGGGAAAGCAGCCGGCGAAGAGGGTTGAAAAGGAAAGGTCAGTGAGGGTGAGGCCGTGAGCCTGTGGGGTCCGTGGCCAGCTGCTTTATGGAGTTGGCAGTGGGGGTGAAAGAATGGATGGGAGGTGGGAGGGCGACTATACGTGTTCCCACTCTTGAGGGGAAAGATGGGCAAACTGATGGAGGAAGGCCTCAGAGGAGATGTGGGCAGGCCAGGCCCAGAATCAGAGGAAGAACGCGAGGGTGGCATCTGTGTAGATACTTTGAGATAAACCTTGTGGGTAGGGGCGATATTTAACAAAATACCTATGAGAAATGGAAGTTTCACAGAATGGAACTGCAAAGAAGAGGGTAATATGAAACATTATAAAGGGAAACTAGTAGGTTCGTTTAGTTATTTTTGATTATACGACTTAAAAGTCCACATATGCCCCTTTGGCATACATCTGTGTCGTACTATCTGTAATTTAAAGTAATTTTGATTGAAAAGTAATTTGGTGAGTGTTCATAGCCAGGAAAAATTAGTGAGCTTGTCTAATTGTGGGCTGTTTTAAATGGATTTTTAAAAACTATTTGCAAATAGAAAAGACAGAAAGGAGTCCCAGGATGTTGTCCTAACATTTGATGGCAGATTTCCTTGGAGAGGCACCTAGGCCAGCTGGCTTCAGGATGTTGTGTTTCTTATGCCTAAGAAGTGTCCTGAGCCCTTTGCAGGTCTGTATTATCTCATTTAGTCTTCATTACCTGTAGGGTGGATTCTCCTATTCCCCATTTTATAGAGAAGGAAACAGAGGCACGAGGTAACTTGCCCAAGGTCCCATAGTTAGTAAGATAGAGCCGGGGATTTAATGCAGGTAGCCTCCCTCCAGAGCCCCTACACGTCACCACCATCCTATAATATGTATCTCTTAATGACAGAATCAGAGGACATGAGTACTGAGGTCCCGTGCAACCTGAAAATATATGTGATATAGGCTGGGCGTGGTGGCTCACGCCTGTAATTCCAGCACTTTGGGAGGCTGAGGTGGGCAGATCACCTGAGGTCAGACGTTCCAGACCAGCCTGGCCAATGTGGTGAAACCCTGTCTCTACTAAAAATACAAAATTAGCTGGGCATGGTGGTGGACACCTGTAATCCCAGCTCCTTGGGATGCTGAGGCAGGAGAATCAGTTGAACCTGGGAGGCGGAGGTTGCAGTGAGCCTAGATCGTGCCATTGTACTCCAGCCTGGGTGTCGCAGAGAGACTCCGTCTCAAAAACAAACAAACAAATACACACACACACACACACTCACACACACACACACACGTAAATGGTCTCCAGCAGGTATAGTGAGGTATATATGGAAAAACATCTTAAGATTTATTTTGAACCTTCAGACTCAGAATGAATAACATAGTACATTGTGTTCAAGCTATTATAGATTTTGGACTAGTGGAATTCTAATTAAACAGGCTTCACTGTGCATGGATTGTCTGTAGTTCACTGTCGTTTTAGGTCCTGCTCTTTTTGTTAGTATTTAAAAATACACTGCCTATATATATTCTCTTAATTAGTTGTATACTCCATAAAACCTCTAATTTGACAAATTTTATGGATAAAGAAAATGGTAACAACTGTTTGCCACATCTGGTCAAATCTGCCATAACACCTAAATGTAGCTTTATTAATAACAATAATGATGGTACAGCAATACAATTTGTAAAACTACCTCATGAAAGTCATCTGACATTGTCTGTAAGGTGATTTTTTTTCATGTAGATAATTTTGCTGTTTCTTCTTAGGTTCTGTACAAAGTCAGACCATCTCTTTTAGCTGTATGACTCTAATTCTAGAAAGAACCATTGCTTCAGTGACCTGGAAAGAGTAAACAGACTTAATTTATATCATGAGATAGCTGGGTAAAGTAAAAACTATTAGGTTCTTAGCTTAAGGGATTGGGACATATTGAAACAGATGACAAAAACAACTTTAAATGTCTTCTTTAAAAATCTTAGAGTATAAGACGTTACGTTTTAAGTTAGGTTAAAAAAATCCACTTGGCTGGCAAAATTCCAGAAAGACACAAATTAACATTGGGAAGGGCAAAGGGTTCAGAGCCATCAGTAATGGGTTCAGATTCTGACATGCCATTTACTAGCTGTGCCATCTTTAGTAACTCAGCATCTCTGAGCTTCAGGTTCCTTATATATAAATGAGATAATACTGCCACTGGTTTGTTATGGGGATTAAATTAGATAATGTTCTTTTATACTATCAAAGATCTCTGCCTTGCAGTGTGTGGTTTTTTTTAATTGGAATTTATTATCTCGTGAATTTTTATGGCAGAAAAGGGGGACTGATGAAGAAAGTTAGTGAAATGTTTCCATCCAAAGGGCTAAAGTTTTCATGTGATAGGTTTAAAATATTAGGGAAATTGTCTTTGAAAGTATGTGTTTGCCTTCACCATGTAGAGAGTACGTTATACTTGTATGTCCTGATTCTTTAATTAATAATTTGACTTTGCCGCTTAAAAATTAGAATCAAATTCTGAATGGAGAGTAAAGCCCACTATATACTGGAAGGGAACCAGGCAATAAACTATCTGATTTACAGAAAACAAATTGTTTCAGGAATGCTTTCTTTAACCTAAGCTTTACTTGTAACTTGAGCCAGGTTTTGATTTTTGAAAAAATTTAAATGGCAAAAATATGTGAACCTACAAATAAATAGGGAGTGGTAATTGACTGTTGAGGCCAGTGGATGAACATGTATTTGATGTGGCCCTGAGATAGAGGCTGTGAAAGGAGTTTCCTGGAACTTAGCAGCAGCCCCCAGAGCATAGGTTCACACTTTATACCTCGTGACTTTTAGAGCAGGCAGGGTCTGTATTCAGGTCCACAGCAAAATAAATGTAATGCTTTTTTGAAATGTAGAACAATGTTTCTTTCTATTTGTGTTTGGTTTATATTACCTAAGAAGCAGGTTCTGTGTTATTAGGAGAGATACCACTTTTGTGTTTATTCTAATGAAAATGAAGGAGGAAACAGTCCCCACCAATATTGTGAGGTACTTAATGGTATTTAAAATCTCTGGGAGACTGGGCCAAAGTTAAAATTTAAACAAAATAAATGGAAATGTAACCACTACTTTCCAGTTTATATGAGTATCACGATGCAATATTTGGAACTGATTGCAACGGCTGTAAAGTACTTCAAGGAAACCCATTAGAAGAGAATTAAAACTTGAACAGATTAGCTGCTCTTTAAAGGAGAAGATCTTTTGTAGCTTCAAAATCTTTTCTGATTCTCATCACTCAGCCTTCTTGGCTATGTAAACAAAGGGAGCTTTCCTTTTGTTTTCCAGACATTTGGAAAACAAAATTTTCCAGAGCTGTGCATCTACCAGGAAATGTTTATTTTAACCTGATATCATAGATAGTTTTAACAGCTGAAGTCAATTCTGGATTTTAGATTTCTATATCCCAGGTTGAGAGTAATAACACTAAAAGACGAAGCTTTCTAGGTACCAGTGATTATTTAGTGATGGTAACATGGATCACCGATATTTTTACTTTCTTTTTTGTATATTGATTTTGTATCCTGTGACCTTGCTGAGTGTATTCGTGAGTTCTAATAATTGTGTGTGTTTTTCTTAGGATTTTATATATACACATGATCATGTCATCTGTGAATAGTTTTGCTTTTTCCTTTCAAATCTGGTTGCTTTTAATTTTTTTTTTTTCTTGCCTGATTGGCCTGGCCAGGACTTCCAGGAGAATTTTGAATAGTAGTGGAGTGAGAAGACATCTTTGGTTTGTTTCTCATCTTGAAAGGAAAGCTTTGTCATTCACTATTGAGTATGATATTATCTGTTGGTTTTTCATAGATGCCCTTTGTCAGGTTAAGGAAGTTTCCTTCTGTTCCTAGTTTATTGAGTGTTTTTAAGCACAAAAGGGTGTGTGATTTTTGTCAAAGGCTTTTCTACATCTACTGGGATGGTCATTTGGGTTTTAATCTGTTAATATACTTTAATACATTGACTGATTTTTATATGTTGAACCAACCTTGCATTCCTGGACTATGTCACTTGGTTATGGTGTATAATCCTTTTATATATCACTGGATTTGTTTTGCTAGTATTTTGTTGAATAACTTCCTTTTTCAGAAACATAGTTGTCTGTTTTCTTCTTTGATAATGGAAGTTCATGAACACTTGAGATAAAAATAAAGGAATATGACTTTCTCAGGACTTGCCCATGGAAACATGAAAGCATTGTTTCTGCATATACTCTGAATGATAGTCCTGTAAGTAAGAATAATCAAATCTCAAAAGAGATTTGAGTACTTGAGTACTGAAGTTCAGAAACTTTTATATAATGATTTTCTAAAGAATTTTAATTTGACACCTGCTTAAGAAATTCTCACATAATGTAATTTCTTATATAACATATTTAGATTTTAGGTCCTGACCTTGTGCGAGTCACTCAGTTTTTTTTAGCTTAGTCTTCTAATGAGTAAACAGGATTATGAGGAAGAAATAAGATATGGTGTGAATATGCTCATAAGATGTTACATGATGGGAAGATGTAATTATATAAGTATGTAAGTATAATTATTTAGCACAGGGGTCACAAATTCAAATACCTTTGAGGCCAAGTAGACCAAATAAATGTCTGAAACAGTATCACAGTTGGATGTGATAGGGCCTGTGGTCCATTTGAAGCTCTACTACCTTGCTGCAATACATTCAGATGAAAAGCAAAACAAGCAAAATACAATAAACAACACACATCCACACCTGTACTTTCTTGGCCAGTCATCATACATCTGCTTCTATAGAGTCCCTCATTCAAGGGGTCACTGATCAGGTGTAAGGCCCTAGGGTTGAGCTTCAGCTCCACTGTGGGGAAGGTTTTTACCTTCTCCAAAGCTTCATTTTCTCATTTGTAAAATGCAGATAATGTGTGTCTTGCCTAACTCAAAGGGTGGTTGTGAGAGATTTAAATGGCATAACAGATAGAAATGATTCAAACTATTAAGTCCTTTATAAATGTGTGGAATGCTATTTCTCTGTTTGTATAAATCTTAAGTTTCTGTAATCTCAACAAAGGTGATTTTCTTGTTAAGAAGCTTTAGTAACCAGGCATTGGACAACTCCAGAAGACCAGCTAGAAACATCTTTTTTCAATAGTAGAATAACCTTGGTAATAGATTTAAGCCCATTTAATATACTTTCTGGAATTGAATTGTTACCTGGATCATCCCACTGTCATTCCAGTAAAAAGATCCATGATATGTTCTTCTCACCATTAGGTTCTCTTAGATATGGGAATTCTTTTTTTCTTTTCTCTCTCTCTCTGTCTTTTTTTTTTTTTTTTTTGAGATAGAGTCTCACTCTGTCACCAGACTGGAGTTTAGTGGTGTGATGTTGGCTCACTGCAACCTCTGCCTCCCAAGTTCAAGTGATTCTCCTGCCTCAGCCTCCCGAATAGCTGGGATTATAGGCATGTGCCACTACACCCAGCTAATTTTTGTTTTTTCAGTAGAGACTGTGTTTCACCTTGTTGGCCAGGATGGCCTCAATCTCATGACCTCATGATCTGCCTACCTTGGCCTCCCAAAGTGCTGGGATTATAGGCGTGAACCACCGCGCCCTGCCAGATACGGGAATTCTTATGACAGTATGGCAGTATGCATCATAATTCTTACAAACCAGATACATTATCTCTAAGGGCTTTCTGTGGTTTCCTTAACATATAAACAGAAAGTCAGAACTTATTGTCTCTTGTTATACTAGCGTTTTAAAGAGTTTGATTTCTACAGTTTTCTGACCACAGTAAATCCAGTGTTGACATCTTGATGCCTTTGTAGGAGGTTCCTTTGGAGCAAGATGTAACTCAGCATCTGCACAAGACCTGCCAAGTAGCCCCGCCACAGCAGTGCCTGGCTCAGCTTTCTAGTTACCCTCAGTCAGCGGTCACAGTCATAGAAACCCATGAGTCACAAGTGTGTTGAGCTCCTTCTATGCATAACACACCATGCTGGCTTAGGGACAGTGAAAAAGTAATGTGGCCCCTGCTCTGAAGAAGCCTGGAGTCTGTGTGGCGAGAAACCGGTTTCCATGAAATAGCTATAGAGTCTGGACTCTTGGACTGTTAGATCTGTCTGGAAGGAACCTTAAAGATCATCTTTCCAGTCCACGTCCCTCAATGTACAGCAGAGAAACTGATGCCTGTAACTAAATGCTTATTTCTGTGGTGTAGTCCAGAGCTTTTCAAATTTAGCTGCTTCCCAGAATCAACTGGGGATCCAGAGTGCCTGCGGTAGCGACCCAGGTATTTATTTTAGTTCATAAGTCCTACAGTTTGCTTATTGGATTTGGGAATGGTAACAGGCTGAGAGTGGTTTTGGAATCTGGGATTTTGGGAGCTCAGTGAAAGACCAAAAAAGAGCCTCAGGGAGGAGATGATGTTGCATCAAGGGCAGGTAAGATCGAGGGAGACTGGAGCCTTTGGGGACGGGGGTGCAGTTAGGTGAGCATATGGAATTGGGAACCGGTGTGGCCGAGGTGATGAGGAAGATGTTTTACATCACGTGACTCTCTTGGACAGCAAGGGGCTGTAGGAGATTTTGTACATTTGCTTTGAAACAGGTCTTTGAGTATATTTCTACTCAAGACATCTTGATAGTCAATTTGACTTTTTTTAGTTTTAAGAAAGTATATAATTGCATCACAATTAATTCTTCAATCCCAAATTGATTGTCTTCAACAAAGTGTGATTTTTTTTCTTCAGTTTATCATCAGATCATGGTTAACCTGTTCACTGCCATCCCAAAATAGTTCTGAGAGAGACACTGATAATTTTGTATACTCAGTTTCTGAATTTCTTGGTAATAAAGTAATTTTTATGCAATATGCTAATATATTTGGATAAAGAGGTGTACTATGAACAACGAATGAAAACACTTAACATCTATAAGCTGTTTTTGAAAATAATTTTATTCTCTCAAAGTGAATTCTCTTAATGGAACTTTTGATACTATAAAGATACATGAAATTGGACAATTCTATATAAATCCTTCCTAATAAATTTTATTTATCCGATGTATATAAAAGACATCAAACAATTTCCCTTTTATGAAAAAACTATTTTATGCCTATGCATATTTTATGCTTATGTTCATTTTCTTTTTCTAAGAAATTTAACTTTTTTTTTTATTTTTTTTTATTTTTTTTGAGACGGAGTCTCGCTCTGTCGCCCAGGCTGGAGTGCAGTGGCCGGATCTCAGCTCACTGCAAGCTCCGCCTCCCGGGTTCACGCCATTCTCCTGCCTCAGCCTCCCAAGTAGCTGGGACTACAGGCGCCCGCCTCATCGCCCGGCTAGTTTTTTGTATTCTTTAGTAGAGACGGGGTTTCACCGTGTTAGTCAGGGTGGTCTCGATCTCCTGATCTCGTGATCCGCCCGTCTCGGCCTCCCAAAGTGCTGGGATTACAGGCTTGAGCCACCGCGCCCGGCCAGAAATTTAACTTTATGATTTAACTTACTTTTAAACTTGATGCGTAATATGTGCACATTTTTATGGGGTACATATAATATTTTGTTACATGCATACGACGTGTAATGATCAAGTCTGGTTGTGTTCATTTCACTGTTGAACTGTCAAACACAAGCAGTGCTTTTTGGTACTGTTACGTTTTTCCCTGTTGTCTGGGTTGGTTGAAGGCAGGAACCGTAATGATTAAGAGCACAGACTCTGAACCAGATAGTCTGAGTTCTGATCCCCTGCTCTGCCCCTTGCTAGCTGTGGATAGCTCTATTTTGTCCATTGTGCACAGTGGAAAAGAAGGAATAATACCTACATCAAAGGATTGATGTGAGGATTAAATGAGTTAATATTTGTCGAGTGTTTAGGACAGTGCCCGACACATAGTTAAGTGCACAATGGGTTTAGCTATGATTACTTTTTAAGTTGTTATTAGTGGTACCTGGCATATGACCTGACACGTAGTGTGTGGTCACTGAGTGTTTATTGATTAAATGAGGGACTGTACCAATTACTGTAAAGTTTTGTTAAATGGAGTGCTTTTTTTTTCTAAGCTATTTCCATCTTGTTTATGCCCAAAGGCATAAACAATTTGTAGAATAGTTTAATCAATGAGAGAGAATATTTGGTCAAAAAGATTGGTGTGGTCACGTGGAATAGCTAATGGCACTGTGGGCAAGGGAGCACTTTTGATGAAGTCGTTGAACTTTGTGGCTTTCACCGGGAATCTCAAGCCTGAGCCAGAACCCAGACCATCTGATTCCAGGCTGAGACAAGAGCAGCACTTTGTTCAGTGGCTGGTCCCTGTGGCTGGCTCACTCCGTACTCCCTTCTCTCCCTCTCTGCCTCTCCTTCCCCCACCCTCTCCATTCTTCCTCCGTTAGCCTTGTAAAGCCAAGGATCCTTAACCTGGAGGTCAGGGAATCCCTCTCATCGTCTCTGCATTTCTGTTCCTTTCTTTCATTTTTGTCTTTCCTGAGAAGAGAGCCTACAGCTTTCATCAGACTCCCAGAGGCAGCCGTGACCCCGCTTCCGTGAGGGTGGAAGCGGCTCAGGCAGCAGCCGTTTTCCATTATAAGCAGACGTTGAGGTGGAGCTCAGAGAACTGTAAGAACTCTATTCCTTTGTGAGTGTTTCCAGCAGCAGAGGAAACAGTGGGCATGAAGAGGGCAGCTTGGCAAAGCCGTCGTGCCAGGCAGAAGTGCGGTGATTGTGAAGACACTGTGGAGTCCCATCTTGACTGCCTGGATCAGCAGGGGCTTGCAGTGACCCGGCCAGGTCATCAGCACAATGCAGGCCGTGTTTGGAAGGTACTCTAGGAAAAGCTTAGTGTCTGTAGGGCACTCTCTTGTCTGTCATTTCCTTATGGCACTGTGGAGTCAGGTGGCTTAGATTTGCCTTAACTGTAAACCAGCTGACTGACATAGACTTTCTCATATCGAGGCACAACTGCTAAATGAAAAATACCATTGTTCTTTGCTTAAAATAAAATGAAGGAGGCAATGTCGTATATAAAGACTTAGGAATTCAGATGCATTGTTTTAAGAGCCGTTTTAGGCCGGGCGCGGTGGCTCAAGCCTGTAATCCCAGCACTTTGGGAGGCCGAGACGGGCGGATCACGAGGTCAGGAGATCGAGACCATCCTGGCTAATACGGTGAAACCCCGTCTCTACTAAAAATTACAAAAAACTAGCGGGGCGAGCTGGCGGGCGCCTGTAGTCCCAGCTACTCGGGAGGCTGAGGCAGGAGAATGGCGTAACCCCGGGGGGCGGAGCTTGCAGTGAGCTGAGATCCGGCCACTGCACTCTGGTCTGGGCGACAGAGCGAGACTCCCTTTCAAAAAAAAAAAAAAAGCCGTTTTATTTTATTTTATCTTTTTTTGAGTTGGAGTTTCGCTCTTTTTCCCAGGCTGGAGTGCAATGGTGTGATCTGGCGCAATCTTGGTTTACCACAGCCTCCGCCTCCCGGGTTTAAGCGATTCTCCTGCCTCAGCCTCCTGAGTAGCTGGGATTACAGGGATACACCACCATGCCCAGCTAATTTTGTATTTTTAGTAGAGATAGCGTTTCTCCACGTTGGTCAGGCTGGTTTCGAACTCCTGACCACAGGTGATCTGCCCCTCTTGGCCTCCCGAAGTGCTAGGATTACAGGCATGAGCCATCATGCCCAGCCAAGAGCCATTTTATAAGAATGCATATCACACTATGTCCCAAGGGCTTTTCAAGTATTAATTGGAGTTGTGAGTTATCTAGGTCACTACTCCATGACAAAATCATGACTAAATAGCTTCACATATCCCTTTTATAGCTGTAGTGTAAGTCCTTGATTTTTTTCCCCTCCATTATGCAATATTCAAATTTATCATACAACAGCTTTAACATAACTGATGGCAGTGCACTTTTTGTTGCTGAGGCAGGATGAAGGACTTTTTAATATAGTCTGGCTAGACACCAAGAGTGCAGAAGTGATCCATTTTTCCCCTGGCAGCTAGGTGGAAGACAGTCCATGTTGAGGCATTTAGTTAAGCATGGCCAGACAGGAGGGCTTTATCAGGATAACATTCTTTTGCCAAGTATGTGTGATAAAGCTAGAGTTAGACTTTGGGAATTTGGACCTTGTCTATATTTAGCATCCAGAAACCACTATGGGGTTGTCATTGGTTAGGTGTTACCAGTCCCAGTTCTTGGTGCAATAAGATAGTTTGTTCTGAAGTGTATCCATTCATTCGTTTGTTCATATTTCAACAATATCTCCCTTTTTCCTAACGTTGTTTACTTACAGGACATTTTTAGAAGTATCTGAATTATTTTTGATGAGAGAATCTCATAATGAGAAATAAAAATTAAGAAAAACTGGAAATGCTTATGTAATTTGATAAATCCTCTTAAACAGCTTTTCAAGAAACCAGATATTAAAAAAATCCCTAAATCAAGGGAAGGACTATCACTATGAATTTTTCTTTAAAGGAATTTAAAAAACACATAAGAGCTTTCTGTGAGATTACATCTCAGTTTTATCCCTAAGAGACATAATTCCTCTACAGAGGCTGCCTATTGAGAACTATTGATCAAGCAGAGGCCAAATGTGAGCTTACTTCTGACCACTGCCACTCACTGGAATCTGATGTTTTTATTTTCTTATCTATAAAGTGAGGATGGGGACACTATCCTATTTACCTCATGGGGTTGTGTGAGAATTAAATGAATTCTCACAGCTAACCTGTGACAGTACCTTACACTCAACCCTCAATAAATCAGAAGAATTTTACCCCAATGATTCTGTGTGTCAGAAGGTGTGAAGGGTGAACCAGAGTTAATTTTAGAGGCCCTGTGATCCTAATCCACATTCTCCCTATTCTTTTGTCTGTCAATATAGAACATGGGTGGGTCAGAGGCTAAATGGTTCCTAAGCCAGATGATGAGGGGGTGCAGGTCAGGGGACGTTCAGGAAGGCCGGATGCAGGGTGGAGGCTCAACAGAAGGTCTTCTGTTGGAGGAAGTGGCTGGGTGAGCAGGTAGTCACTGACGTGGTGGCATTTTCTCACTTGCCCAGCTCTGCTTGGCTTGGCTGCCCAGAGGTATCCTCTTCTGGCTCCAGATCTGAGTGAAGGGGAGAGAGGTACTTTCAGAAAGCATTGGCTTGTTGTTTGGAAACTCCTTCCTGGTTAGAGAAGATGGACCTCTGTATCAAGACATTTTCTCTTTTTTTAAATATTTGTATAAATTGATGGAGTACAAGTGTAATTTTGTAACTTGAGTAGATTGCACAGTGGTGAAGTCAGGGATTTTAGGGTTTCCATCACCTGAGTGACTGACATCGTACCCAGTAAGTAATTTCTAACCCTTGTCCTACTTCCTGAGGACAGTGACCTGATTCCACTTGTGGACTGTGGGCTTCACTTACCTCGTGGAAGGCTCCTGCCACCAGCAGGAAACTTAGGAGCATCAGATCTTAGTGTTGCTGTGGCTTTCTGCCTGTGGTTCAGGCTGCATTGCTGGTTTCTGAACTTTGCTTTTCCTTGACCTCTGTGTGTATCCCAGATCTCTACTATGAACTGACTTTGTAGCCTCTTCCTTGATCCTGATTACCAGCTACTGGGTACAACTTAGTCTGCTCCTAGCCCAATAAAGACCCTACCTCCGGTTCCAACCTTGTCTTGGCTGTAATCCTAGGTTTCCACCTTCTTGAGAGCCATTTATTTTAGAGAACTACAGAGTTCACTATCCAGGTCCTTTGGCAGAGTCCTGGCTGGGAGTGGGGACAACATACGGATTATTTCCCGTAAGGAAAACATCGAGGCACACTGGTTAGTGCTTGGTTCATGCCTGTGTTTTCTCTTTTTCTGGAGTCTTGCCTTAATTTTTTTTTTTTTTTTTTTTTTTTTTTTTTTTTTAGTTTGCTAATGTACAGACTGCCCTTCCCTCCCTCCCTCCCTTTAGAAGAGATGGTAGGTTTTACTTTTGCCTCTTATCTTCAGGTTTCAGGAAAATGAAAAGGATTTATAAGAGAGGTGACAAATCTGCATAGAGTTTTTGTTGTTGTGTTTTTTTTTAGCTTCAGCAAAGGCCCCAGATAAAATGTAAAGAAGAAGAAAATCTTTAAGATGAACTATATTAATGTTTTAATTAAAAGTAATATTCTTTGACCGAGCTAAACAAAGTTAAATAACCGTCTAACTACTAATAATAGCATATTTACCTGTATTCTCCCTAGTCCTCACAATAACCTAACGCAGCAGACGTAGTACCCCTATGGGACATACAAGGAAACCAAGGCGTAGTTAGGTTTCAGTCCGAATTTGACATCCGACCTGACGCCATTCTACCATGCCATTCTGATTTGCAGCAAGCAGGTGTTCACTCTGGCTCTGGCTATTCTAAAGGATAGTACCGTTCTCTTAAAAAATGTTTGTAAATTCTGGTTCTTATTCTTGGTTGGTTTGCAGTGTCTAAGCTAGGCCACTGGAGTGCTGCTGTGTGATAAACTCTGCTAAAGTGATAATGACAAGAGTCACAGTGAAATGCGTAGTGAGTTAAGAGCAAGGAAAATAAGATCAGGAAGTTCTGTCTTCATGGCCAGGCACTTGAGGAACATCAGACGTCAAGGAGGCTGACTTACTCTTCTTTTTGTGTGGTGAGTCTGATAGCACCCTGTTGACCCAGAATGCAGACATAGCATCTGCGGCATCAGACCTTTCTTGTACCCTGAGAAAAATAAGCTTCAGACCAAGGAGCAAATACTGGTACAGGAACCTGGGCCATTAGGACAAATTTCAATTACGTCTGCAAGTGGTTATGAGCTGGGGAAGCGTGGGTTCTGTTGGAGGGCCAGAAGAAAGTACAGTTCATTATATTGCTTCATATTTCTAGATTCCTAGAAAATGTATTCTAGATTCATTTCTGGGAGCTAAGGAGGGACTGTGTATTCCACTTGAAATCAGCACATATCGATTGTGCACCTATGGTTAAATAAGGTGCAGCGGGCAAGAGAGAGAAGTATGTTTAGACAGTGTCTGCCCTCAAGGAGTTTGTAACTTAGCTGAGAATCTTGAAATCTGTTTTCTCCTTTGCTAGTTTATAGTTGGCTTTAATTAATTAAAGGATACTACTGTGTAAGTAAAACTTAATTACATTTGACACGATACAGTTCGCCCTCCATATCTGCAGGTTTCACATTTGTGGATTTAACCAAACTTGGATTGAAAATATTCATCAAAAGAACCCCAACAAAAATATAACATTAAAAAAATAGAAATAAACTATAGTGTAACAGCTATTTACATAGCTTTTACATTGTATTAAGTATTATAAGTAATCTATAGAGCTGCTTTCAGGTATATGGGAGCATGTGCTTAGATTATATTGAAATACTATGCCATTTTATATCAGGGACTTGAGCATCCTAGGATTTTGGTATCCTCAGGGATTCTAGAACCAATCCCTTGAGGATAGCAAGGGACGGCTGTATAATTCCTCATTTGACTTTTTAATTCTTTCATTTAGGGATGTTTACAAGTCCATTTAACTCAGTTCATTCCACAGCTGAATGAGCCTGTTCTCTGTGCCATAATTTACAACACTGATTATATTAAAAACAAGACCTGATGCTCTTGGCCAGGAGCAGAGAGCCCTCTGAGACATTGTATGTGCTTGGGTCAAATCCAAGTCCTACATAGATATTCCTGCAGAGAGACTTCTCTGAAAGGATTGAAATAATGATCACAAAGGTCACTTCCAACTCTAAATCTATGGTTCAAAAAAAATCTAAATCTTTTGGTTCAAAAACATAAAAAATAAAAACAAGCCTTGTAAAAGCTGTAAGTGTAGGGTAGTAAAACCTCTCCTTAGTATTTTGGATGAAATTCGTAGACCTTGACAAACCTGTGTATTCACTTACAGTATCATCTGCATTTCAGCAGAAGCGGAATTCACCAGGTTTCAAAATTTCAATCTTTGGTGATGTGATACCTGGGCTGAGCCTGTGAACGGGTGTTGTGATATGAACTGAAGTTCTTTGAGCCAGTCTAGCTTGGCATGAATTTGCTGGCCAGTCTGTGCTACTTCCTCATTGGAATATGCAAAATATGCATAGTTTACTAATTGAAATATTCATTTTAAAGGAAAATTTGCCAAAGGAACTGGCTTAGGGAAGGAAGAATGCCTCCGAAGGAGTGAGTTGTCAACAATACTAGCGAGAGATGAGAAATTTAGAGAACTGGATTAGAAAGCCAGCAAAATTCACCCATTACCTGGTGTCCAAGGGCATTCCTTGAACCCTTCTTTGTCCTTTTCCTTTTTTTTCTTTTCCTCTTGGATAAAATTAGAGTCTTGGCTTAAAAATTAGAGTCTTGGATAAAATTAGAGTCTTGGCCTCTAGTTTATCCAGCCTTAAAAACTCTATGATGCTGGGTGGTTTCCAGATAAATAAACCATCACTTGGTTAGTTTCCGTTAATGGAACAGATACTTGGTAGTGGAAATAGCAGAGAAAGAGAATTTGGGTATTAGCTAGATTTCCCCCCTCCACTTCTCTGAACTCCTGGATTGGATTAGATCAGGAGGGAGGAAGTAACAGATACTAAAGTTTCCCGTTGCTGCTATAACAAATTACCACAAATTTAGCAGCTTAAAACAGCACACATTTATTATCTTAGAGTGCTGAAAATCAGAAGTCCACGATGGGTTTCACTGGGCTAACATCAAGGCGTTGGCAGGCTTGTGCGCCTTCTGGAGGATCTAGGGGAGAATCTGTTTCCTTGCTCTTTCCAGCTTCCAGAGGAGCTCTACACTGTGACTCATGGCCCCATCCTCCATCTTCGAAGCCAACAACCTCCTCACTCTGGCCCTCGCTTGTCTAACCTTCCTGCTCCCTCTTTTCCTTAGAAGGACCTTAGCAACTGCATTGGGCCTGATCTTATTATTTTTATTTTTATTTATTTTTTTTTATTTTTTTATTTTTTTATTTTTTATTTTTTATTATACTTTAAGTTCTAGGGTACATGTGCATAACGTTTATATCATGTATAACTCCCCAATGCAATCCCTCCCTCCTCCCCACTCCCCATGATAGGCCCCAGTGTGTGATGTTCCCCTTCCCGAGTCCAAGTGATCTCATTGTTCAGTTCCCACCTATGAGTGAGAACATGCGGTGTTTGGTTTTCTCTTCTTGTGATAGTTTGCTAAGAATGATGGTTTCCAGCTGCATCCATGTCCCTACAAAGGATGCAAACTCATCCTTTTTGATGGCTGCATAGTATTCCATGGTGTATATATGCCACATTTTCTTAATCCAGTCTGTCACAGATGGACATTTGGGTTGATTCCAAGTCTTTGCTATTGTGAATAGTGCCGCAATAAACATACGTGTGCATGTGTCTTTGTAGTAGAGTAATTTATAATCCTTTGGGTATATACACAGTGGTGGGATGGCTGGGTCATATGGTACATCTAGTTCTAGATCCTTGAGGAATCGCCATACTGTTTTCCATAATGGTTGAACTAGTTTACAATCCCACCAACAGTGTAAAAGTGTTCCTATTTCTCCACATCCTCTCCAACATCTATTGTTTCCTGACTTCTTAATGATTGCCATTCTAACTGGTGTGAGATGGTATCTCATTGTGGTTTTGATTTGCATTTCTCTGATGGCGAGTGATGACGAGCATTTTTTCATGTGTCTGTTGGCTGTATGGATGTCTTCTTTTGAGAAATGTCTGTTCATATCCTTTCCCCACTTTTTGATGGGGTTGTTTGTTTTTTTCTTGTATATCTGTTTGAGTTCTTTGTAGATTCTGGATATTAGCCCTTTGTCAGATGAGTAGGTTGCAAAAATTTTCTCCCATTCTGTAGGTTGCCTGTTCACTCTGATGGTAGTTTCTTTAGCTGTGCAAAAGCTCTTTAGTTTAATTAGATCCCATTTGTCAATTTTGGCTTTTGCTGCCGTTGCTTTTGGTGTTTTAGACATGAAGTCCTTGCCCATGATGCAAGGCTGGTTCAACATTCGCAAATCAATAAACGTAATCCAGCATATAAACAGAACCAAAGACAAGAACCACATGATTATCTCAATAGATGCAGAAAAGGCTTTTGACAAAATTCAACAGCCCTTCATGCTAAAAACGCTCAATAAATTCGGTATTGATGGAACGTACCTCAAAATAATAAGAGCTATTTACGACAAACCCACAGCTAATATCATACTGAATGGGCAAAAACTGGAAAAATTCCCTTTGAAAACTGGCACAAGACAGGGATGCCCTCTCTCACCACTCCTATTCAACATAGTGTTGGAAGTTCTGGCTAGGGCAATCAGGCAAGAGAAAGAAATCAAGGGTATCCAGTTAGGAAAGAAGAAGTCAAATTGTCCCTGTTTGCAGATGACATGATTGTATATTTAGAAAACCCCATCGTCTCAGCCCAAAATCTCCTTAAGCTGATAAGCAACTTCAGCAAAGTCTCAGGATACAAAATTAATGTGCAAAAATCCCAAGCATTCTTATACACCAGTAACAGACAAGCAGAGAGCCAAATCAGGAATGAACTTCCATTCACAATTGCTTCAAAGAGAATAAAATACCTAGGAATCCAGCTTACAAGGGATGTAAAGGACCTCTTCAAGGAGAACTACAAACCACTGCTCAGTGAAATCAAAGAGGACACAAACAAATGGAAGAACATACCATGCTCACGGATAGGAAGAATCAATATCGTGAAAATGGCCATACTGCCCAAGGTTATTTATAGATTCAATGCCATCCCCATCAAGCTACCAATGACTTTCTTCACAGACTTGGAAAAAACGGCTTTAAAGTTCATATGGAACCAAAAAAGAGCCCGCATTGCCAAGACAATCCTAGGTCAAAAGGACAAAGCTGGAGGCGTCACGCTACCTGACTTCAAACTATACTACAAGGCTACAGTAACCAAAACAGCATGGTACTGGTACCACAACAGAGAAATAGACCAATGGAACAGAACAGAGTCCTCAGAAATAATACCACACATCTACAGCCATCTGATCTTTGACAAACCTGACAAAAACAAGAAATAGGGAAAGGATTCCCTATTTAATAAATGGTGCTGGGAAAATTGGCTAGCCATAAGTAGAAAGCTGAAACTGGATCCTTTCCTTACCCCTTATACGAAAATTAATTCAAGATGGATTAGAGACTTAAATGTTAGACCTAATACCATAAAAACCCTAGAAGAAAATCTAGGTAGTACCATTCAGGACATAGGCATTATTTTTAAAATTATTTTTAATAGTTTTATTTTTGTTTGAGACAGAGTCTCACTGTCGCCCAGACTGGAGTACAGTGGCATGATCTCGGCTCACTGCAACCTCTACCTCCTGGGTTCCAGCAATTCTCCTGCCACGGCCCCCTGAGTAGCTGGGATTATAGGTGCCCGCCACCACGCCCGGCTATGTTTTGTATTTTTAGTGGAGACAGGGTTCCACCATGTTCGCCAGGCTGGTCTCCCAACTCCCGGCCTCAAGTGATCCACTTGCCTTGGCCTCCCAAAGTGCTAGGATTACAGGTGTGAGCCACTGCACCTGGCCAGGCCTGATCTTTAACTTCTATCTGCACAGTCCCTTAAGTCGTAGAAGGGAACACGTTCAGAGGTTCCAGGCATTAGGAGGTGGGCATCTTTGGGGGAACCTTTCTTCTACTTACTGCACATACATGACATTGATAGCATTGCAGAGCTGGGACACCATACTTCCCTCTCTGGAAATAAATATTTCCAGCAGATTAAATCATTTTTATCAATAATGACAGACTTTCAGCTTTACTGTTCTGGTCCCTTGTACCACAGCAGGGAATTTATTAAAAGGAAAAAGGAGAGAAAATGGGAAAAGAACTACATGTTTGGGAGGCAATTTTATCAACTCACACGGAGTCAACCTCAGTGTCCTCAGAAGCAGAGTGTGCTGTTTATTTGGACTCAGTAGTGCTGAGGAAAAGGCAAACGGGTTCCTGGGGCTGGAGCCGTAGGTGTTTTGAGGCCTGTCTCTTAGGCAACTTGGTGAGGTATTAGGTTTTACATTTTGAGAGTTCACCTGCAGTGGCCACATTGCCTTCCACGTTGAGGTGACGTGTGTTTACTTTCAGGTATCGAGGCATTTTTAAAGCCCTGGGAAGTTATGAGATCCTCTGTGGGGAAGAAATTCCTGCACACAGTCTGAATGTGATACTGTCTTGATAGTTTTCTGCAGCAGAAGCCCTACTCTTATTATCGCAAGGGTGACATTTTAATTGTCATTGCATTAGATAAGATATCTCGGTTTGTAGTCAGACATAATTGAGGATACGGCAGAATTCGGGAGAAGCAATCAGTGGCACTTGAGTCACATCTTTTTCCACCGTGAGCACCAGCTGCTCTGCATCCGTACCCTGATTTGACGTCGACATTCGTGTCATCAGAGGAAACTCACTTGGTTCCTGAGACATTTACACGTCTGCAGCCCATTTTTATATTCTAATTTGCTTTGCATGCTAACCTGTCCACAAACCAGATTTAACACTACCTGGAGTGGCAGAGAGACACTGGCCAGGGTCTTTAAAGAGAATCTGAGCTGCCTTTGGGTGTGGCTGTGTCTAAGTAGCCAGGTCACACCTAGCTCCATCCTACAGGCCCAAAGTATTTGGACAGCACTGTGCCTCCAGAGGCACAAAACATCTTATCGAGGGTGGGAACTCTGGAGAAACAAGCAGCGCAAACAACTGTAATATAATATTCTGTGTTTGCCATCACTTGAGACATCATCAGATAAATGCATTCTGGGAATTTGGCCAGAACCTATCAGAAAAAGTAAAAGCTGGAAACATAAAATACAGAATTTGAGATTTTCCCTAATTATAGTGAAATTTCCATAATTATTTCCCTAATAAACAGGTTTTTGGCCCCCATTGTTGCCATGTCTAGAAATGGGATTATTCTGATCTGACAGCTTCTAGGAAGTATAGGTACTTCTTCTCCAAGCTCTTGTTTGGTGGCGCTCCGTGGAAGGGCATTCTTTACTGAGGAATTTTTTTTTTTTTTTTTTTTTGAGACGGAGTCTCGCTCTGTCACCCAGGCTGGAGTGCAGTGGCCGGATCTCCGCTCACTGCAAGCTCCGCCTCCCGGGTTTACGCCATTCTCCTGCCTCAGCCTCCCGAGTAGCTGGGACTACAGGCGCCCGCCACCACACCCAGCTAATTTTTTGTATTCTTAGTAGAGACAGGGTTTCACCGTGTTAGCCAGGATGGTCTCGATCTCCTGACCTCGCGATCCGCCCACCTTGGCCTCCCAAAGTGCTGGGATTACAGGCGTGAACGGCTGCGCCTGGCTACTGAGGAATCTTTTTTTTTTTTTTTTTTTTTTGAGACGGAGTCTTGCTCTGTCACCCAGGTTGGAGTGCTGTGGCCGGATCTCAGTTCACTGCAAGCTCCGCCTCCCAGGTTCACGCCATTCTCCTGCCTCAGCCTCCTGAGTAGCTGGGACTACAGGTGCCACCACCTCGCCCGGCTAGTTTTTTTTGTAGTTTTTAGTAGAGACGGAGTTTCACCGTGTTAGCCAGGATGGTCTCGATCTCCTGACCTCGTGATCTGCCCGTCTCGGCCTCCCAAAGTGCTGGGATTACAGGCTTGAGCCACCGCGCCCGGCCTGAGGAATCTTAATAGGATGTTCTGAGAAAGAGAAGCACACAGCCTGGACAATAATTTGTTGCACTTTCTGCATATTGTTTTTCTTTAATTCTCAGGGCTCTAATATAAAGAAATGCCCCCTCACTAGAGGGAGCAAAACGATTGCCCCAAACACGAGCTGTGGTTCTCGAGGACGTGTTTGCTGAGTGAAGACACTGATCATGGTATTTCTGAAGAGAGTTTTAGAAGAGGTGGATTGGGGAGTCAAGGATGTTTGCCCTGGTTTACCTGGGGGCCTTGAATTTTAACTTAGTTCATGGTCTGCTTCTGTTTGCCCATGGTCCCCCTCAGTGGGTCTTCTGTAAACTTATCCCATCACCCACCTATAAACGTGAGAAGTTAGCTCAGGTCCTTCTTGTGAAAGCTGTAGATACTCTCTGGAGCGGAGAGCTCCTGTCTTTTTTTTCTAGAGTGGTTGTATTTATACTCATTGTCATCTAAGTACATGCTCTATTTGCTAGAAGGAATTAAGATCCTGTAATAGTCCTTTTAACATTTAAATTAGGACACTTTTACCTCTGCAGGCTTCCTGCCTCCTCTCCACCAGTGCTCAAAGGTAGATTTTAATTGTCCTCCAAGTGCCAGTGACTGTTTCCAACATCCCTTAATTCTCCAGAGTCAGAGTTTGTGTTATTGGCATAAATAAGATCAATAAGCCCTAGGCTGGGGCTTTGTCCATTATCTCTAACTGGGTGTTGAGTCTTAGGAAGGATCTGCACATCCTCACCTTGGATGCAATTGAAAGCACTTTGCCTATTGTGTACCCTCTAATTTAGAATTCAGAGACAAATTGGGCTTTAACTTTTCACCAAGTAAAATGAGATAAAAGCCCTTGTTAAACCAAAGAATACTGTAAACAAAGTGCTAGGATATGCTGACCTTTTTAAAGAAACTAATCTATTAGCAAACCATTTTTCAAGTCACCTTATTGCTTCATGCTGTATGGATCAACTGTAAAATCATAGTGTTCAGCACAGTATACATATACGTAAGTGCAGGCATATTATCATGGTTATTAACATAGCTGCTCTCCTAGAGACTGCTCTTGGTAGGTGAGAGGTCGGGGTTGGACATGCAGGCAGGGAAATAGAGGGCCAGCTCCCTTTGGGAGAACACAGAGAGCGGCAAGAACAAGAAGGTACTGAGGAGTACTTTGGACAGGTGGAGGAGGAACAGAGCAGGAGGAGGGCCAGGAGGCAGAGAAGTCCAGGAGCTCAGGAAGTGGGAAATTCCAAGGGGTGAAGGGTCAGCAGAGTAAAACGCAGCAAAGTCATTGAGCTCCGGAGACAGTGGAGCGTGTAGCCTTGCCTGAGACACCTGACGGATGCACACAGGGAAACCAGGGTTCACAGCGATTCGGCGTCGGGTCTGTGGCTGAGTTACAATGAGGGCCCAGAGGTGGTGGTCGTTCTGCAGTTTTCTATTCAGTCTCCTTCTGACTTGTGAGAGGTTAGTTCCTCTCATATGACTGTGTTTATAGTACCCTATTATACAGATCATGTGTTCTTGTTTTTCGTAATTTAACAATGTCTCATTTCATTAGTCTCTTATTCAGGTCCCTAAAGTCGTGGATAAAGTAAAACGTTGCATGTTGCACGTTAGGTTCCTTATTTACAATTTTAAACTTAGGGGCAACACAAAGTTTTCACTGGCAAAGAATAAACAGGGTTCCTATGAAGAGGGCATTTGAAAAGCCCTTGACAGCAACCTTTGAATTATAGACAGCGACAATTATTCTTTTAATTTTTAACTTCTGACTATGATATGTGGACTTGCCTTTATGTGAGAAAGAGGTTAGTGTCTTAGTCATTTGGTGCTCTGTTTCATCGTATTCGACCAAGTAACGCATTTTGTTGAATTTCAGAGTTGATAGAGAAAATGCATGGCATGTGTATTAATTTGATGAAGCTGCCCTATGAAGTCCCACAGCCTGGACAGCCTCAACAGCAGGCGTGTGTCACCTCGCAGTCCTGGGGGCTGGAAGGCTGAGAGGAAGGTGTTGGCAAGGCTGGTTCCCTCTGAGGGCAGTGAGGGAGAATCCCTTCGTGCCTCTCCAGCTTCTGGTGGATGCTGGCGATCTTTGGTGTTCCTTGGCTTGTAAATGTATCAGCCGACCCTGCCTTCATGTTCGCTGGGCGTTCTGCCTGTGTCCACGTGTCCCCTTTACATGAGGACACCAGTCACACTGGGTTATGGTGCCCACCCTACTCCAGAGTGACTTCATCTTAACTAGGCCTGCAACAACCTCATTTTCAAATAAAGTCACATTCTGAAGCATTGGAGATTAGGATGTCAACATCTGAATTCTGTGGGGTCTGCAGGGACACAGTTCAACCCGTAACAGCATGTTAGACTACAGCGTGGGAAGATCCTCTGAGGCTGAAGTTAGGGAACCTGTCGTCAACATTCACACTCACATTGTTGGCCTTTATCTTGTTCTCCATCGAAAAGAGACGTTGCAGTGAAGTCCAACAATAACTTCTTCATATTTTAATCAACGAGTGAACTAGCCAAGTCATTTAATATGGGAACAGAAACAGGAAACGAAAGAACTCAGTTAAGGTAAAAGGAATAGCAGGAAAAAGGGAAATGAAGGTGAAAAGGCAAAGATAAAATACAAACGAGAAGAAACAGCCATGAGGTTATTTTGGAAACAGGTTGACTCTGCAGGTCAATGTTTGTGATATGGTGGATTCCTGGCATTCGTGGCATTAATCCTGCACTTAATACCCAAGAGGAACAAGGGTACAGCTGTTCGTGTGACTTCAGAGATGTGTCCATTTGTTGTGAGCATTTCCCTTCTTGGTCTGAAATGGGCACTTTCTCTGGGGTTGCAGGCTTTACCAATAGGACGGGCAGTTGATGGTATGGCCCAGCCAGCAAGCCTGCCCCAGCCCAACTCAGGATCAGCTCTGCATGGGTCCAGCTCCTGGTGTGCGCCCTGGCCCCTTAAAGGCCAAGGGTTCATTGAAAGCAGTGATCCCCAACCTTTTTGGCACAGGTACCAGTTTCATGGAAGACAGTTGTTCCATGGACGAGGAGGTGAGGGTGGGGATGGTTTCAGGATGAAACTGTTCCTCCTCATATCCTCAGGCATTAGTTAGACTTTCGTGAAGAGTGCACGACCCAGATTCCTCGCATGCGCAGTTCACAATAGGGTTTACTCTCCTATGAGAGTCTCACGCTGCCGTTGATCTGACAGGAGGTGGAGCTCAGGCTCGCTCATCCTCCGCTCACCTCCTGCTGTGTGGCCCAGTTCCTAACAGGCCATGGACTGTTATGGCCTGGGGGTTGGGGACTCCTGATTTAGAGGACATGGGCTGGACATGGGGAGGGGAAATGTCTCGTTCTGCGGTTAAAGTGCAGACGATTTCACCAGCCATCGTATCTCCTAGAGTAGAAATCTCCAGTTTTCGGAGACTCTTTCATTGTTTATATTTAGTAGCAGATGTCAGAAGGCATAAAAATGCATGATAAATGCTGTTGAGTTGAGCAAGCTGGGTTTACAGGCTGTACTACCTGCAGATAACCACATATGCTGTACAGTATGTGCCTTGAATAGAGATCCCTTGAGACCCTGAAATGGGTGTCTTTGTTGGAAAAAGACAGTTGATTCACAGAGGAGAAACAAGTCACAGTCGAGGTTTTGCAAAGAAAGTAGCAGCCCCTTTATGTCATCATTTGGTATTTACGGTTTTGCTCAAATAATGTTTAGGGGTACACCTTCTAGCTCCTGCGAATCCCCATGCCAACAATTTAAAGGCACTAACCTTTAAAAGAGACGCTAATACTGAGCCAGCTCATTTGTGCAGCTTCAGGCAGGAGCCAGAGCATGGTGGTTTCTTTCTGCAGACCAGGGGCCTCCCGAAACTACTCTTCCTCTCTCCCGACGTGTTTCAGGGGTAAGGTGGATACTTGCTTTGCGTGTTTTTCAAACCTAGGTCTGTGTTTGTCAAGGACGGCATCATGGAGTCGTCTCACTCACAGATGGCTTAGTGTATGTTTCACAGTTCCTGGTTGATACGCTGTTCGCATAAAAAGCTCGGAATTTGGAGACGTGAACCCCTCCTGTCTCTTTATAATTTTCATGTAAAAGATACCTCAGATTTTTTCTAGTATCAGACATTTTTGTTTAAAAATTTTTTCCCTATTGTATATGATGACATTTCCAGAATTAAAAGCTTTTGCATACATTCTGTTTCTTCTTAGAAATAGGTCATATACTGTTAGACCCCGGTTGACACGAAGAAATATGGCATTAAATTGCCGTGTGTTTCAAGTCAAATGTTTTAATGCTACAACTTCTGAAATGTAGAGTAATTTTAAACAAATATTTGAGTATCTACACTGTGCTGGATAAGAAAATTAACTACAGTATTATTCTATTACGTCCTTTTATATATTATAAAATGTTCGTTCCTATCAGCCATTTTAATACTGAAAACCAGAAACAATATATCCCATTATAAGAAAAATCTCATTTATTAAAATTAAAAATTATCGTGCAAGTTCACTAGAGATGGCAATTTGCAGCACAAAAAAAGACTTTCGTGAAAAAAATGTCTTCAGGGAGTAGATCTTTTAGGTGTTAAAGATAATTACTTCATTCAGCAAATCTTGGTTGAGCGTCTACCATGAGCTGACACTTGTAATTATGTGACAGAAATGAGCGTAGAGAAATGGAAGGGAAGAGAGGATCTTCGGGAGCCGTGGCCAGTTAGGATCAGTTGGAAATGAAGCTAATGCCGTCTTAAAATTATCATGTACTGTTAAGAAAACTAAGTGTTTTAATGGAAAAAAAAATTATCATGTATGAAATGGTGTGAAAATATAACTGATGATTAGAATTCAACTTAAAACTTTCTAAGAACATGTCTGTAGAATAAACTATGAACATCGCATAATAATTCAGGAGAATCACAGTGTGAACATAAATGAGAGGCTGTGATTATATCTCAGTCATGAACAGGAAAGTTGACCTGAAGCATAAACATGACTGCTCCAGAAAGTGTTGTACCTTCTAAAAATGCTCAGATTTCTACTTCTAACAGTTACAGCAACGATGGTTTCACATCTGTTAGTCAGACGGTTTTAATCTGCAAAAGGTTAAATGTTTGACAGTTACTTGTTCTCACATGTAGATTAGCTGCTTGGAGTTTAACCTTTAGATGTGCTTACGCAACCACGTTCTACAATTTTTTTGTATAAAACCACCCAAACAGAAACAGTGTAATAACTTGCAACTAGGAATACAGAAATCCAGGAGACAGTTTTTTCACTTGATAGAAATTACTCCAATTACCTTCCCTCTTCCTTTCTGTCTGAGAGTATCTTACCACTCACCCTAATGTGTAGAAGCGACTTCACAATTAAAGAACTGAAGCCATTTGTGGAGATATAAATGTCAGGACAGGATGATTCTTCCACTTCAATGCCTTGCAGGTTTTTAAACGAGTGAGTGTAACTGCATGATACAAAGAAGAGACATGGGATCTTTTGTCTTTACCTGAGAATGGGGAGATAAGTATGAATTTTAAACTTTGTCGAGTGAGGAGTTTATATCTGGAGCTTCTGATTATTATAAAAGAGCAAAAAATCACAGGCTTTCTGTTACTGCCTTCAACTTTTTAAATGCATGTTGATGATGCATTAATTTTAAGGCATCATTCACATAGATAAGGCATTTGATTCAACTGATTCAAATTATATCATATCAGATTTCTTTCTGATTTTGTGTTGCTTGAAGAACAAGACAGGATTAAAAAACAGGCAAGAAAATAGGAGATGGCTAAACATTACTCTATATTAGCCATATTGTCCTCATTTTTAATCAGTGAATGTTCTTAAGCTTGTTCATATATTTCAGAAAACATTTTTTAAAGGAACTATGATTGTTTTCTAGGTAGAGGCATCATAATAGGTATTTTATGTGTTATTTAAATATCTCCATGACTCATTTAGGCAAAAACTATCATGTTTCCTATTTTATAAATGAATTCATAGGCTAAAAATGTTTATTGGTGGTTCCCAAAATTGGACTGCTAGCAACTGATGGGAAAAAATGGACATTCCTGGACTCCCCTCTGGAGGGTAAGATTTTGAAGTTCTGGGGTATAGATCTGAATATCTTTAGAGTTGAGTAGTTTCCCCAGTTGATTCTAATAACACCTTGGTTTGGAGGTCACACTTGACTGGAAGAGCCACTCAGTATCACACAGTTAAAAAAGAATGATAGAAATCTATCCGTGTTCCTGCAAAGGGCAAGATCTTGTTCTTTTAGTGGCCTATTGGAGGGTGGAGGGTGGAGGGTGGGAGGAGGGAGAGGATAAAAAAAATTAACTAGAGAGTACTAGGCTTCACACCTGGGTGACAAGATAATCTGTTCCACCCACTCCCGTGATAGAAGTTTACCTGTATAACAAACCTGCACATGTACCCCGAACTTCAAATAAAACTTAAAAAATAAAAGGTTTGGTTACCACGTAAGGAGAAAAAAAAAAAAACCCCAAAGTGATAGAATTGAGGTTGGGACTCAGTTCTGTGTGACTCTACAGCTCATAATCTGGAATTGACTGTCATGGGGACCTTGAAAATCACCCTCAAATCCTAACAGTTGAAAGAATCCTAGCATTTATCTTGTCCACCATCTTTCCTCATGTGGGATTTCCCCCTCCCAGCCTCCTTGATGGTGGGCCTTGGAGTCCCAGCTGGAAGTAGTTCAGAGGAGATGAGCCTCTGAGTGTTCCTTGCTATGGAGGAGGCAGTCCTAACTATTAGCAAGCTCTGCTCTACTCTGGGTACGTGTGTTCCTGCTGGCCGCTTCCTAGTTTTGCCCTCTGGAGCTATCCAGAATAAGTCAAGTCCTTTTTGTGCATGACAGCCTTTGGGCTATTTAAAGAAACCCATCCTCTTCCAACTGAGGCTTTCCTACTTTAGAATAATTGTGTCAGGTGCCAAGTTCAAATCTCCCTTCACCCTCTTGAAAGAGAAATCCCCTAGGCCGGGCGCGGTGGCTCAAGCCTGTAATCCCAGCACTTTGGGAGGCCGAGACGGGCGGATCACGAGGTCAGGAGATCGAGACCATCCTGGCTAACACGGTGAAACCCCGTCTCTACTAAAAATACAAAAAACTAGCCGGGCGCGGTGGCGGGCGCCTGTAGTCCCAGCTACTCGGAGGCTGAGGCGGGAGAATGGCGTAAACCCGGGAGGCGGAGCTTGCAGTGAGCCGAGATCGCACCACTGCACTCCAGCCTGGGGGACAGAGCGAGACTCCGCCTCAAAAAAAAAAAAAAAAAAGAGAAATCCCACCACAGCCTCAACAACCAACTATGATATCAACCACAAAATCTTCCCAGCTCATCAGAAACTATGGCTATTTCTCCCAGTGGCAGATTGTTTCTTAGCCTCCCTGGATCTCCCAGTTAATTTCCTTTGTTTTCTGTATTTCTTAGCACCCTGTATCACAATTAGGACACTTGTTTCCCGTTTATAACACACATTTAAATTTTGTTTCTAAAAAGATCACTTATGGTTCAGGTCAAAGCTGTGAAGAAGACAGGAACTTAGAGCATTAAGAGAGAAGTTAGTTGTGCTGAAGTGAGCTGGCATCTCAATTCCACGTAGCTTGGGATCTTGCGGCCTTCGGCAGTACAACAAGGCCAGCCTTTACAGAAGAACAAACTGTTCCTGAACAGTTCCTCCACTGTATTAAAAGCAAACATATTTTTTCTCCTATATTGAACCCTTCAGCCTTTTGTGTTTAAACTATTTCTCATCTTGTTTGAACTATTTTTTCTGGAACAAACATTTATTGTAGGCAGTGTAAATAACAGCTGGCACTCTGTTTGTGTTGACTTTTGTATGTCTCTTCTGGGCCATTATTTAGTTAGCAGAGAGTTTGGAGACCCAAATTCATGTCTCTACCTTGTTACCAGTTTAGAGCTTAGACAAGTCTTTTAATTTTCTAGGCCATAGTTCTTTTGTGAACTAGGGATAATAAGTACCCTTGCCCTAACTCGTGGAGAGGGATGATAAAAATATGGGCTACCCAGAGTCTTAAGGTATCTAGAAAAATGTGCTACAGAAAACAACATCATGCTAGTGTGCATTATTAATTGCCATTATTATTAATGCCGTTATTGGCTTATCAGTGGAATTTAGCCTCTTCTTTAAGCATGCTGTTTAGCTAAAATTTTTGTTGTTGTTGTTGCTGTTTAGACAGGGTGGAGTTATCCAAAATATTTACTAGAAAATCCTGACCTTTCAGGGAACAGACTGATCACTCAGAAAGGATTCTTTTGATTTACTTCAGCTGCACTTTGAGAGGGGCACATGTGTGCACACATGTGTACACTCACATCTGTATGCTTAGTCCATTTGTTTTCAGGAAGGAAACAGGTAAGAGGCACTTCCCCTTGTAGATTATCCTGCTTCTTCCTTTGGCTGTAGATTGGTCTGGAAGAAATAAACTTTTGAAGTCCTGGGACGAAAGGGGTTTAGCCTTTTGAACTACGCCCTCCCCCCACCTTTTTTTTTTTTTTTTTTGGGACTGTGTGGAAGTATGAATAGATCTTACAGTGTGCTAGGTAAGAGGGAATTAATTGTGGGTAAGACGGTTTAGATGAAGACACAAGCTCGCGAATCGCAGTGGCACATCATCATGAGTGCATTCCTTCAGGGCATTACCCTGGAGTTGAAGACATGAATCGAGTGACATTTTCTGCAGGCTGTCAGGTTCTGCAAATATCTATCCCCTCCTGTTGTCCTCTCTAAAATGTTAGTACGGTATTGCACAGTTCTCCTGTAGTTTTCCTTGCAGAGGTGCTGAGTGGGTTAATTAACAGATAACTAGCAAATGCTTTGAAAATCAAAAGGTCCTTCGGAAATAATCAGCATTGTTTGGTTCTCATTTGGAGTGAGTAGAAAGGGTATCTCATTTCTTCGAAGCAAGATAACTAAGATGGAAGAGAGAATGTTTCTCTTGCAGTGATACTAACTACTGTGTTCCGAGGCACTACTTGGGTTGTATTATCATGCCGTTATTACAAGTGAAGAAATAAATGGGACCTCACTGGGTCTGCCAGAACCTCTACTGCTGCAGAGCATTACAAACGCATTAAAGTATAATTGACATCTAGTAGCTGTATGTCTACAGTGTGCCAATTAGAATACTTAGCTTTGCAATAAAAGAGGAGTTAATAAAACACATTTAAGAAATGGAAAATAGGATTAGAAGTGACATTTTGGCCCTTATTCAAGTGGCAGGGAACAGAAGAGGGTGTGGAAACTGACCACAGCTCAGTTCCCTGTATCTTCATTCGTCACTGGCTCGTTCATTACCAAATGTCTATAGATATTCAGATATCATGCCTTCCTCCAAAGTATTCTTCTCTCCATTTGATTCAGTACTATTTTATAGCTTAACGTCATATGGAAGTTTTAGAATTCAACTTCAAAGTAAACAGGAAAATGAGTTAAAATTACAGTTCATTGATTTCTTGCTGGCTTTTAAATTTATTTGTAAGACAAATTGCGTAGTTTCTACTTTCTTCCCCTCAAAACTCACAACCCCAAAAATATCTGGCGGGGGGAGGGGGCTTTTATTTTAACCACGAGTGAACTACTGTTTAGCAACATTGACTACAAATGTGCTTCTTGGGAATTTCACCACTATATAATTGCCTTCTTCATTTCTTTTCTTGCTTAACTAGTGTATATAATCACTGATTTATAAGTGTGAGCTGTAATAATGTCAGCTGTCTGCTGGCATGATTGGAGAACTTATTATGAAATGAAGTTAATTTTATATCTTCTTTTCTTGGAAACTCTTTTATACTTAATTTTAAGTAGATAAGTGACATAAAAGACCAAACTACTTGAAGATAATGCATTTAGAAATTGCTGATTGATGAGCCTATGCTTATCTAATTTTGTTTTAAAAAGATTCTAATATATCTTTTGAGAATAGATTTTTGAGTGGAAGAACAAAACGAGTATAGGTGGATAAGATACCCGCAAAAGAAAAATGGAAGGGTTCTGTTTCTCTCTGTCCCAAAAGCATTTTAATGTTAATTCTAGAATTCATGTTTTAGTCATGGTTGTCCATTGTGGAAAATATTATTTAGTTTAATAGTTTTACTTAAAATAAATGTTTGCGTTTTAAGCAAAACAGTTTATGTTGTAAAAGGGTAACAACTACATTTTATGCATCTCTTTTTGCTGGGTTTTCTTTTAGAGATAATGATCGTTAGGGCTGTTTTCTATAAATATGCATATCGTACCTGTGTTTCTGTTTAAATGCATGCATAAGAAGCACTGAATTTGATTAACTTTATTAACAATAAATAATGAAGTGTACTCTTTTATGTTAACCCTTATTTTATTGTGTATCAGCCTTTAGATGTTTGGCTATCTAGACAAGCAGTCATTTATATCCTTTTAAAAAATATTTATTGCTCCTTTGACTAATTGCTTTTTATATGACTTAAAGCCTTTTGCATTGATACCATTTGTTAAAACACAGCCAGAAGAAGGCAGAGCAGCCTCATTTTTCAAAAATTTAGTGTCATTTTTATAGACATATAACACTTGTAAATGATGGATAATAGCTAGCAGGATGCTGCATGGTATAAAATGTGCATGAATTATATTTTCTGGGAGTTAGAAGGTTAACTTGTCTATGAACTAATTGAAAAGCTTTATGGTAAATGCAGAGTGCTGTGTGCACATTATCGGCATGACTTAAACCAGCTGAAAAAGGGATTTTCCTTCCCTCGGGTATTATTCTTTATCTCCTCCCCTTTTCTGGCTAGCTGGTGTATATGGAGAGTATCTAATCACAATGAATCTATAGAATTTATAAAAAGAACAGCATAGATGCTTTTCACAACGAGTTGGCAGTTGATACGTTGCATATTAGAAATGGGATGGAGGTGAGTGCAGGCATTGACATTATCACTGCATGATGATATATTTTTGTGTTTGCATAGGCCATGTTTATCAAGATGACAGTGGTTTCTGGCCCTGGGAACACAAATGGTGAGAGATAGACTTGGTTTCTTCTGTAGTTTGCAATGTAGAGGTAATGAATTTATCACAAGCTTTTTGTTGAGGAAGGCTAACTCACACGTCTCTCTTTCTTCCTACGATGGACAGTTGCGTTAAGTTGAAAACACACCATCTTAATTTAGTAGCAATTCAGACATTCATTTGATGATATTAATATGTTATGAGAACTTCAGAAATTTCACTTATTCAAAAGTAAGACTTTTCTTGCCCATCAAAGACATGGCTGTAGGCATCCATCCAGATTATGTGAGAGCAGGTGGGTTTAGTGTCATCTTGATCCTCTCCTCACCCCCTCCAGCTACTTTTTCTCATTGAGTGAATGCTGGGGAGAAAAGGAGTAGAGGAGGGGAAGGTGATGGTAAGAAATAGAAAGGATTTCTCACTGGGTCTGGTCATATTCTGGCTTTGTGTTTTCTGGGCCTTGTTGCAATTTAACATCTCTTTCCTTTATCATTGTTGTTTATCAGTTTTATGACAATCACCTAGATTGAATTTCTTTTTTTTGAGATGGAATTTTGTTCTTGTTGCCCAGACTGGAGTGCACTGGCGCGATCTCAGCTCACTGCAATCTGTGCGTCCTAGGTTCAAGTGATTCTCTTGCCTGAGCCTCCCAAGTAGCTGGGATTACAGGCGCGTGCCACCATGCCTGGCTAATTTGGTAATTTTAGTAGTGACTGGGTTTCTCCATGTTGATCAGGACGGTCTCGAAATCCTGACCTCAGGTCACCCGCCTCAGCCTCCCAAACTTCTGGGATTACAGGCGTGAGCCACTGTGCCCAGCCTGAATTTCTTTTTATTTACCCTGATTAGTATACCTGGTGGATTTATGTCTTTTAACACTCCTGGAAACATCTCCGTTATAATCTCCTTAAATATTCCCTTTCCTCCCTCCTTTCTATTCTTTTCTTCTAGGTCTCTGATGAGACATATTTTGGACCTTCTCATTGTATTCTCCATCTGGGTTAACATTACTTTATGTTTTTCATTTCCTTGTCTTACTCTATTGCCTTTCAGGAAATTTCTTCATTTCTTCCTTCCAATTCACTAATTCTATATTTAGCTTTGACTAAATGCTGTGTAATCTTGCTAGCAAGTTTTTATTTCAATAATTATAGTTTTTATTTTAAACAATTTTAGTCAGTTCTTTTAAAATCTTCCTTGTCATTTAAAAAATTGGTAAAATACACATAACATAAAATTCGCCATCTTCACTATTTTTAAGTGTACATAGTTCAGTTAATATTACGTCCATTCATATTGTTATTCTGCCAGTCTCCACAGCTCTTTTCAGTTTGCAAAGCCAAAACTGCCTGGTCATTTTTTTTTTTTTAATTTGATACGGAGTTTCGCTCGTTGTTGCTCAGGCTGGAGTGCAGTGGGGCGATCTTGGCTCACTGCAACCTCCGCCTCCTGGGTTCAAGTGATTCTCCTGCCTCAGGCTCCCAAGTAGCTGGGAATGTAGGCGCCTGCCACCAAGCCCAGGTAATTTTTGTATTTTTAGTAGAGATGGCGTTTCACCATGTTGGCCAGGCTGGTCTTAAACTCCTGACCTCAGGTGATCCACCCGCCTCTGCCTCCCAAAGTGCTGGGATTATAGGTGTGAACCACTGCACCCAGCCCTGCCTGGTCATTTTTGATAGTCACTTGTTGCTTGTTTATTTTTGTGATTATATCGTTTGCTTCTTTCGCCTTTCATATGTAGTTATTTTATAGTCAGTATTTGGTAACTGAAGCATCTGAAGTCCTTGGTACTTTGCATCTGTTCTTTGTTGTTTCTTCAGTCTCTCACTCCTGGTGTTGTTTCATTTCCCTCTCTGTTTAGTAAACCTTAATTGCTAGCTCATATTTGGTTGATCCTAATCTGTAGAAAAAGTCTTGGGGTCTGAGTCAAGGATGCTTTTCTAAGAGTATTTGCTTTTGCTTTTGCCAGTAGTCAGAGGGTGCTGCTGTCCTGCAGGGGTACTGCTGTCCTGAGACAATTCCATTGCCTTCCAGATGCTGCCACGTAACCCCGGAGTTCTAGTTTAGTTCCCCCACCCAGCCGCAGAGCTGAGGCCCAGCCTCCCAGAGGCCACGTGAGATCACCACATGCCCTCACAGGACCCTTACCTTTTCTGAGGCTCACTGCCCAGGGATTTTTGGTTGTTACTGTTTGTTCCTTTTCCTTTTGCCCCAGTAGACATTTTTTTTTTTTCATTTCCTCTGAGCCCAACGAAACAATAATAATTGTTTTTCATTCATTCATTACTGGTAGACAGTAAAACAACAAGAGTATTAGTCTGCCATACTTCTGGAAGCATGAGCTGGGGCCTTTCACATGGGCAACTCTTTGTGCTCCTCTGCTGGGCGCCTCCAGCTGCAGCAACCTTGCTCTGGCAGCCTTGCCCTCCCCTGCTCCCACGTTGCTCGCAGCTTCTGATTTTATGAGATCTGCCTCATCCAGACCCTGCGGGGTCCATCTGACCCCCTGGAAGAAATGTCTTGGGCAGGATGACCTTGGTTGACATCCCCATCATAAATTCTACATCTGGCTTCCCAAATTAAGGTGCCTTTCCTCCACTTCAGAGGGAGAATGGGGTGCAGATCCTTCCCAGTACAATTTTAGCTAGCCTCTAGCTTCTAGCTGTGTACCAGCTGCCAGTCCAGCAGGCCTCCAAAGTTCTACGGAAATTATATCAAGTGCTGTGCATTTCTGCTTTGAAGCCTCTGTCAGTGGACTTGAGAGTAGGCACCCCACCCCCACTGCGCTACCCAACTATTTGGTGATGGTGGAGGGGATCACAACACAGCTCTTCTTTCTCCCCCTCAGAGAAAAACAAAATTCTCTGTTGACTTCTGTTTTCCACTCAGAGTGGGTCAGCTGTATAAAAAATCATGAAACTAGTGGCCGGGCGCCGTGGCTCATGCCTGTAATCCCAGCACTTTGGGAGGCCGAGGCGGGTGGATCACGAGGTCAGGAGATCGAGACCATCCTGGCTAACACGGTGAAACCCTGTCTCTACTAAAAATACAAAAAGTTAGCCGGGCACGGTGGTGGGCGCCTGTAGTCCCAGCTATCCAGCCTGGGCGACTGAGCAAGACTCCATCTCAAAAAAATAAAAAAATCATGAAACTAGTTATGGCACATTAACTTTGAAAAGCTCCTCTGAAGAGCCTGGCACCTCACTTTGGAAATGTATATCTGTTGTTGCTTGGTAACTTCCTTGAAACTTCCAGTTAAATACCTGTCCATACAGACATACGCAGCATGTGTTGCCTCCATCATGGGATGGTTTTTTCTCCTTTCTCTGACTCCTGTTTGTTAAACATCGCCTAGAATGGAATGGGCTTCCCTCTTTCCATGGTGCCCAGTTGTTTTACTTTTTTGTCACCTTGGAGATAGTACTTCTTACCCCCTGTGATTCTGAGACATAAAGATGATCAGGAAGCCATTACAGCCACTGCAGAGTCACCAGCAACAGGGCAGGGTCGCACACTATCACTTGGCATGTTTTATTTTTTTGATGCCACACGGATTAACCATCATTAAAAATAAGGTTATATTTATATAGTTACTCCCCATTAAGGAGATGGAGCTTAACTCCCCATTCCTACAGCGTGGGCCGCACTTTGGGACTTAGCTTCAGACATCACAGTAGGGCAAGGAGAGAAGGTAACTTAGAGGTGGAGAAAACTGGCAAACAGTTTCTCATCCCGGTGATCCGTTCGCATCAACCATGTCACACCTTGACAGGATGTGGTGAGAAGGGCAGCTCATCTCTGTGACCTGAAAAACCCATAATCTGGGCCTAGTGATGAGTGAGAAAAGCATCAGTCCAACCCACATTGAGGGATATTTTACCAAATGCCTGACAGTGTTCCTCGAGACCGTCAACGTCATCAAAAACAAGGGAAGTCTGAGCATAGTGTCACTGACCAGGCCAGGAAAAGGAGCCATGAGCTCTGAACATAGTGGGATGGGATCCTCGGACAGAAAAGGACATTAGGGGAAAAGAGCTGTGAAATCCAAAGAAAGTGTAGCGTGTAGTTAATAGTATCATACCGGTGTTGCCTCCTTCATTGTGACAGATAGACGTAGTAATGTCAGTGGTAGCAACAGAGCAAACCAAGTGAGGGTATACGGGGTGAGGGGTATGCAGGGGTTCTCTGCATTCGCTTTGTAAAGTTTCTGTACCTCTAAATCTAAAACTGTTGTAAAATTCTATGTAAGTGGAATTTTTAAATATTTTAAAATAAAAGTAAATATTTGAACCATTTAATAGCTCAGAGAGCTGATATGTATCTGTAGTGTTATCTGTATTTCAGCAACACCTGTGACCGTCTTCCAGCAGGGATGAGAAATGGTGGTGGAGAAGGGAGCCCGGTTAAACAGGCAGCGCTTAGCACAGTGGTTAAGGCACAGCCTTTGGAGCCAAAATGACTGGATTTGAAGCCCTATTTTGTCCCTCCTAGCTTTGTAACCTTCGGAAAGTTGACATTCCTGTGCCTCAGTATCTCTTCCCATAAGATGATCACGCTGTGTTGAGTGACTCATGAGGTAACACATGTAAAGCGTATCTGGCATGGGCTATACCTCTGTTGTAGCACCAGGACCTTCACTGGTTTTTTTTTCCCCAACCTCTTCAAGTGACATAAAGGTGACAAGTTTGTGGATAACACAACGCTGGACAAGCTCCTATGAAATTGCCTGTTCTCGGAGGCGGGGGTTGAACCAAAGGAGGATGGAGGGTATGTTTCCCTCATGGGTTGGGAGTGACCCCTTGACGTGTGTGCGTGGACCCCTTGGGCGTCTCTAACTGCACACGAGTGGATCAGAAGGATACACTTAGTCATAGGCGTTTTGTGTTTGTTGTTACGCAGGACGTTATCTGTGATCTTAAAGACACGCCTCGTGACTGGCAACATCAAAGCCTGTTCTTTGGCTTCTGCTGTGTTTCATGCCAGATGCACTTTCGCTGTCCTCCTTCAAAGGCTCTTGTAGGATCTTTCTGCCAGATCCTGGAAGTGTTCGTCTTCCACTCCTGGTGGTTGGCTTCTTGGCTGACTCTTTGTCCAGATGGGAGCACTGATGTGGCCCCTGAATGAAAATTAGACCTCTTTTTCCCATTGTGCCTTTGCTAACTTGCCTTGGATTTGGAAGCAATGAGGGCATACCATTTTCTTTAAAACAATAACACTGGCTATATTCAGATATAATTCACATACCATACACCCCATTTATATAAAGTGTACAGTTCGGTGGCTTTAGTATATTTACAGAGTTGTGCAACCATCACCATAATTTTAGAATATCTTCATGACCCTACCAGTAAACTCCCACTAGTGGTGTGTGAGGGTTCCAGTTTCTCCACAGCCTCACTAAGACTTTTTAACTATGTGTCTTTTTGATACAGGCATCCCAATGCTACTTGTATGGTGGTATCTCATTGTGGTTTTGATCTGCATTTCCTTAAAGACTAAAGATGTTGAGCACCTTTTCCTGTGCTTATTTGCCATGTTTATTTTCTTTAGAGAAATGTCTATTGAGATCCATTGCTTTTTTTTTTTTTTTTTTTTTTTGAGATGGAGTCTTACTCTGTTGCCCAGGCTGGAGTGCAGTGGCACGATTTTGGTTCATTGTAGCCTCTGCCTCCCAGGTTCAAGCTATTCTCTTGCCTCAGCCTCCCAAGTAGCTGAGATTACAGGCACCCACCACCACGCCTGGCTAATTTTTATATTTTTAGTGGAGATGGGGTTTTACCATGTTGGCCAGGCTGGTCTTGAACTCCTGACCTCAAGTGATCCGCCTCCCAAAGTGCTGGGATTACATGCATGAGCCATTGTGCCTGGCGAGGATCCTTTGCTCATTTTACAATAGGTTTTGTTTTTATTGTTGAGTTGTAAGAATTCGTTGTATGTTTCAGGTGCAAGTCCCTTATCAGATACATGATTTACAGGTATTTTCTCCCATTCTGTGTGTATCTTTTCAGTTTTTTTGATAATGGTTTTAGTTTTGATGAAAACTTTTTTCTTTTGTACTTGTACTTTTGGTGTCATATCTAAGAAGGTTTTGCTAATCAAGGCCTATATTTTCTAAGAGTTTTATAGTTTTAGCTCTTACATTTAGGTTCCTGATCTATTTTGAGTTAATTTTTGTTTATGGTATAAGGAAGGGATCTCTTGCATTCCTGCTAAGTGGTATGTAATTTTGGTAGAGGCTATACAGTGGGTATACATGGCTAGCCATCAAAAACATAAAAAAGAAGAAGAAAAAAAGAAAGACTTTGGATACTGAGTCCCTAATGAGTTGCCCTGGCCAGAAGCATTACACCTATGTTGCTGTTTCATCATTCAAAATTGCTAACTAAAGGTCAGCTATCCACTTAACCAACAAGGTTTATACATTTTTTTTTCTAAAATGTATGCAAATATTATTTTTGCTTTTTTCATGGAGGCTTTTTATTTTTAACTGTGTTTTAAAAAACTAGTTTGGAACACCTTCAGTAAAAAAATACACGTAGCACGGTATGTCTGAAAGAGCTTGAACTTAGAGTGCAGAAGACCTGTGGTAAGTGCTGTACCTGCCGTTTACTAGTTATGTCCCTTGGGCAAGTGCTTCCTCTGAGCCTCAATTTCCAGCAAAATTGTTGAGAGGAATCCATGAAATCATGTTTATAAAATGCCTGGTATGCCATTTCTTGGCGTGTCTTAGTTACTCAGTAAATGGTTACTATTTTTGTAGTTGATACTAAAACTGCAGCTCCTACTCATTTTTCTCCTGTGTGGTCCTTTTATGATGCCCCTATTTGAATATGCCTTGGGTCAGTCCTTTTCTCAGAAAGTTAATGTCATTTTATTTTCTAGCTAGGGTGATTTACTCAAGCTATTTGAGAGTTGCCGTCTCCTAAGTTTTCAGTGTGTTCCCAAGGGAACCATGAAGGATAATAGTTTATCTTGATTCCAGGAAAGACAGTTGCTGAGGGATTCACGGAATACATGTTTGCATTTCTTTCCAGAGCAACTCACAAATTATGTTCGTTATAAATGCCGTTTGCTTCTTTGCCAGAGAAGAAACTTCCTTGGAGTACTCCAGCTTTCTAGTGAAGACAAAGATTTCTTTGTCAAGATGAGAAAGACTTTACAAGACTGTAGGGAGGTAGCATTGAGTTTAAACCAGTAGCAAGAGATTGGTGAGAAAAAATGATGTGACATTCAGAAAAGGAAGGATAAACTGCACCAATAGAGAGTCGCAGATACCATGCTGCTGTGGAGGGGTTGAGGGAGTTAATAACACTGATAGTAATGGTGGTAATGATAATTGGTCTTGAGCATTTATCGTATGATATGTGTAAATCGTGCATTTAGTATTGAATAGGCACAGATATTCCAGTGAGTAGAGCTGAGAGTTAGATTGGATAACTTATGCTGTGGTCATATAGCTAGTAAATGGCAGGCCCGGGATATAAATCCAGTGTGGCTAGAGGTTTTTTTTTTGGTTTGTTTTTCGGTTTTTTTGTTTGTTTGTTAGTTTTTGAGACAGAGTCTTGCTCTGTTGCCCAGGCTGGAGTGCAGCAGCGTGATCTCGGCTCACTGCAACCTCTGTCTCCCAGGTTCCAGTGATTCTCCTGCCTCAGCCTCCTGAGTAGCTGGGATTACAGGTGCCCGCTACCACACCTGGCTAATTTTTTTTTTTAATACTTTTAAGTTCTAGGGTACATGTGCACAACATGCAGATTTGTTACATATGTATACATGAGCCATGTTGGTGTGCTGCACCCATTGACTCGTCATTTACATTAGGTATACCTCCTAATGCTATCCCTCCCCACTCCCCCCAGCCCACGACAGGCCCTGGTGTGTGATGTTCCCCGCCCTGTGTCCAAGTGTTCTCATTGTTCAGTTCCCACCTATGAATGAGAACATGCGGTGTTTGGTTTTTTGTCCTTGTGATAGTTTGCTGAGAATGATGGTTTCCAGCTGCATCCATGCCCCTACAGAGGACATGAACTCATCCTTTTTTATGTCTGCATAGTATTCCATGGTGTATATGTGCCACATTTTCTTAATCCAGTCTATCATTGATGAACATTTGGGTTGGTTCCAACTCTTTTCTATCGTGAACAGTGACACCTGGCTACGTTTTGTATTTTTGGTAGAGACGGGGTTTCACCGTGTTGGCCAGGCTGATCTCGCACTCCTAATCTCAGGTGATCTGCCCGTCTTGGCCTCCCAAAGTTCTGGGATTACAGGCGTGGGCCACCTTGCCTGGCCCAGTGTGGCTAAAGTTTTCAACAGAAATCGTTTTCTTTTTCTTGAGTGTGTGGGAGACCTGAGAGCCCATGAACCCTATGGAGTGCTATACCATTTCTTTGGTTTTACCTATCAAACCAGCTGTTCAATAAACAAGACACTTTTCAGAGTAAAGAGCCTCTATTCATGTCTACCCCAGGGCAGACAGTATATACCAGAGTGCCCCAGGTGAACCAGAAGGTATGGTAGATAAGAGTTTTAAAACAATACTATTTGGAGCACTCCCCATAAAAAAGGATATAGCCTTATTTAGAACAGATGGTATAGAGTAAACAAATGACATGGAGAAAACAGAACTGCTCAACTTCTATTTTGATTTTATCTTTATCAGGAAAAATGATCTTTACGTTGGAAAGGGTAGAATAAACATGGTTAGGAGATATTAAAACCCAAGATAGAAGAGATAATGAGAATGACTGAAAAATGCCTTTACTTCTCCTGGGCACGGGAGGAACTTGCATATGTGATTGTGGAACCACTTTAGATAATATTTTGTGAATCAAGGAGAATAGGATGCCAGAAGATTGTAAATGATTTTGACAAACATGTCCCAGCTTTCAAGGGGGAAAGCATGGTTTAGAAACTACAGATGGGTGAGCTTAAGTCAGTTTCTGAGGAATTCTAGAAGCAATATTAAGCAGACATTTGTGAACGTATAATAAGGCAGCAGTGAGTTATGGGAGACAGAAAGGATCCTCTAAGAACAAGTCTTTTTCTTGTTTAGATGGGATCATTCGTCTGATACATGAAGGGAATGCCAGATAGAGAGTGAATATTGATTTCAGCCAGCCACTTTGAGAGTCTCTGGTGTCACAGACAAGATGGAGAAATGTGACTAGCGTGATAATACAGTTTGATGAGTTTATATTCGCTGCCACAACCATTGTGTGTGTGTGTGTGTGTGTGTGTGTGTGTGTGTTCGTGTTCTTTTTTTTTTCTAAGTGGCAGGGTCTCACTCTGTTACCCAGGCTAGAGTGCATGATTGTAGCTCATTGTAACCTTGATCTTCTGGCCTCAAGCAGTCCTTCCTCCTCTGACTCTGAAAGTTCTGGGATTACAGGTGTGAGCCACTGTGCTGGGCCCCCAACCATTTTTAAACTGGGTGATGAATGGATTGATCAACTCATGATATAGCCTCTGGGGCAAAATGGCCTGTTGGTTGTTTTTATAAATAAAGTTTTATTGGAACACAGTTGTGCCCATTGTTTATTATGTATTGTTTAAGGCTGCTTTTGTGCTATAGTAGCAGAGCTGAGCATTGCTTTGGAGACCATTTGGCCGACAAAGCCTGTGATATTTGCTTTCAAGCTCTTTAACAGACAAAGTTTGCTGACCTCTGGCCTAGACAGAACACTGGTTCTCAGCCTGCTCTACATTAGAATCACCTAAAGCATTCTTACTAATGCCCAAGCATCTTTCTCTCTCAGCCCCTCCAACAGAATAAGAGGTTGAGCCTGGCATTTTTCTCTTCTCTTCTCTTCTCTTCTCTTCTCTTCTCCTCTCTCTTCTCTCTTCTCTCTTCTCTCTTCTCTCTTCTCCTCTTTTCTCTCTTCTCTTCTTTTTTCTAAGATTCCTGGCTGATTATAATGTGAAGTCAGTGCTGGAGACCACTGACCAGGAGGGAGGGTGCTAGTGGGGAGTGCAGCAAGGACCTGGGTGCCATCTCGTGTTTTCTCTGAGGGTTAATGACATACTGTGCAATCCAATCTCTGGATGACACAGAGGGAGAGGTGGACATAGTTCTTTAGATGATAGGGTAAGAACGGCGAAATTTCTGGCCCTAAGGTAACAAGGTGATGTTGGTATAGTAAAAAATGTAAAGGCCTTCCCTGTGTACTAAAAGTCTCTTGCAGAAGTATCAGGTGGTGATTTGGCCACACCCAGTGAAATGCACGTGAAAATGAGTTAAGGGTTAACTGCAGGCTCAATATTAGCCAACAAACATTTTGTAATAACTGGGAAACCGAAAACGAGGCAAAACCAACACTAACAACCAAGGCAATCTCAGCCTACATTAACGTAATTACAGTGAAAGCAAGGGTAAAATTTCTACTGTATCTGCTCAGGTCAGATCACACCTGTTGGAGAAACACTCTGTGGGTGGGAATGCAGCTGGTTCAGCTTTGGAGTCCCCTGGGGTAGTGCTTCCCAAGAGGCTGACCTCCACTGCCCTTAGAGCAGGTTGAGGTGCCACAGCGGGCAGTGCGGTCTTGTCTCTGAGAGGTGTACAAGCAGGGATCAGATGGCCGTTTGGTAGGAGTTAGAGATGGAAGTTCATCATTGGGGATTGTATGAGGATTTTCCAGGGAAATAGAACCAATAGGATGGATGGAAAACAATCTATGTAAAGCCTAGGATAAGGAATTGGCTCTTGTGACTGTGGAGGTTGACGGGTTCCAAGATCTGCAGAATGCCTCGGCATGCTGGAGATGCAGGAGAGCCAGTGGTGTGAGTTCCAGTTCAACGGCTGGCAGGCTTGCGACCTAGGAAGACGCAGTGTTTCATTTTGCGTCCAAAGGCAGGGAAAAACTGATGTCGCAGCTCAAGGCAGTCAGGCAGAAAGAGATTCCCCCTTCCTCTAGGAGGGTCTGCCTTTTGATTCTGTTCTGGCTTTCAGCCGATTGTCTGGGGCCCACCCATGTTAGGAAGGGCAACCTGCTTTACTCAGATTGAAATTTTACTTCTATCCAGAAACAGCCAGAATCATGTTTAGCTAAATGTCTGGCACCTCGTGGCTCAATCAAGATGACACATAAAATCAGCTGTCACAGTGTTCATCTAATGCAACTTTCTCATTTTGTGGATGAGAAAACAGAGTCTCAGAGGATATAACTTTTCCGAGGTGCCCCCGCTTGATCAGTGGCCAAGGTAGCTCTTGGATTATTAGGTCTTTTCACCCCACAGCCCTGTGTTCTTCCTGTCACACTGTTCAGTAGGTATAGAGGTTGTGTTAATGACCTCTGTGGCCCTCTCCAGCTCTCAGGATTAGACTAACTGTTAAAACAAATGGAAGAAGTCATTCCTCAGAAGGAGAGGCCTTAACCGGGACAGAGGACAGCAGCCACTGGGAGTGTGGAGCTCGATTTTGAAAAGACCATCACCTAGATACAGAGGAGGTCATTGTAAACCCAAGTGATGTCTGTTGTCTTATGTACTTGGATTATGAGCTCTTCCTTTTATACACAAACACTTGTCAGGCCTCTTCAGAGCCCCAAATACTACTTAATCCTTTAATGCTGTTGCTGTCAAAAGGATGAAGAAGAGGGATGTCAGGCAGATTTCATGCTGGCGTGCATAATTAGGTGAGTGCAGGGCCACCATCTGAAGCTCCATGGGGGAGTTCCCTTTGTGCTCTCTGCATATGGTCTCCTCCTCTTGTATCAGCCGATGATTCAGCCAGAAAGATGAAGACACTGAAAGGGACTCTTTTTCAGGGATATGGCTCATCATAATAGGCTGTGCTCCCACCCCATGACAATTCTCCCACCCCAAAGACAATTCTAGGTGCTGCTTATACGTTATCTTTCCTGCTCTAAAAGACAACGATGCAAGGCAAGCTACCTAGTATTATCCCCATTCCATAAATGAGAAGACTGAGCTCTGGATGTGTTTTCTTCATGTTGGAGGGAAATGATATTGACTGACAGGTAGGTCCAGGTTTCTAATGTAATACCCCCGTGTGTTTTCACACTCTTGGCACTGAGCTAAAACATCTCATTTTAGGAACCAAGAATACAGTTATTAGAAGACTGCTCTGAGAGTCAACTCTCGGGTACTGTCAAACAGCAGAATTTGGAATTCCACAGTGGCTAACACGCTGACACCCAACACAAGTGTTCAAGTGTTGTATAAATAAAGTCAACAGGCTGACTTTTGAGTAAAACATAATTTTTCAACTGCTGCCAAGAGGAAGATAATTGATGATAAAAGGTAAACATAAATGACTTTTTGATTACCTGTTGTTTTAGATTACCTCAGCTTGTCTTCATCATTACTGCAAAGACTTCAAAGCTATGCAAAGTAAACTCTCAGGATCAATTTCCACCTCTCCACTTCCCCTCTTGTCACATTTCCCCACACCTTTTAACAGAAGCCCTGCTCTTGGGGAAGTCAGGCATTAGTTGCTTCGTTTTCTAATTATTACAAGTGTGTTAAACAAAATCACTGATAAGAGCCTCCCATGTTGCAGGTGCGCATGCTCGAGCTCCTACTGGGGAAGGAGGCTGGAGGAAGCGTGAGCAGGTGCAGCGCCCTGTCCTGCCCTGCCCCTGGAGGAGTCCTCATTAGTGAATGGACTGAGAGTGGCCTGGGCAGTGTTCTATGTGGACCTACAGATACCTTATTTTTAGGCTTTAAAACAGTATGATTTGGCAAATGGACCCGCCAAGTTGAATCACAATCTCTAAACCCAGGAGCATTTCCTGGGTTCCTCTGGAGCAGTTCATGTGTCTGGGTAGGGGAGGACTGGAGACAGACCCTGGACATACAATGGGGACAAGGAGTGTAGGTCGTGTGAAAGTTTGCTGTTAACACGGGACTCTTATGGATCCATTCTAAGCCAGGGTAGTCCTAGAAGGCAGGATATGGTCAGCTCCAGGTAGGTCCCAAACATACTGGGTCATTGTCCTTCCCTAAATCCATGTTGTGGAAGGGATGGGATGGGGGATGAGGTAGAAGATCTGGAGCTACTTCTGCCTTTTTCTTCGTAACTGTGCAATGTAAGTTTTGTGGATTTTCAAAAACACAAATAGAAATGTTAATCGTATTCTTTCCCCTATTAAATGAGTTTTAATGCTGCAATTTTAAAATGGACTGAGTGGCATGGCTGCTCATCCCTGGATTAAGGTTCTTTGGTAAAACAAATTTAATTCGTACATGAACTACAAAATAAACATGAAAACAGCACACCAATGAGGGAAGGAAATGAAGGCTTCATACAGCAAGCTCACGTCTGTCGTCTGTTTCTTCCTTCCCCTCATCCTCTGCAGTCCTCCTCCCCAGCCTGTGATGAGCATCCCGAGGCCCTTTGAAAATCCATTTGTGTTTTTTGTTGAATGCATCTCAGGTCTTGAAGACTCACAGCCTAGAGAAGGATTGACTGCATTTAAGGATCCATTACTTAGGTAAACCAAATAATGTAACTGATCTTGGCTTTAATTGATCAAATCTCTCCCACAGTGTTGGAAAGATTGTAATCTAATTACTCTGGTTCCTGGTTTCTAAGGTGAAGGTTACATTTTGCTGAAACTTAGCCTGCTTCAGTAACCTCCCCTTATCTGGGCTGTCCCTTCTTGAAACACACACAGAGTGTATGCTGTACATCTGTGAACACACAGAGGCGGACACTTACAAGTCATCTGTCCGTGTAGAGACGCCCTGAGTTTTAATTTAAACTCTATATTAACAGATAAGAAATGTGAGCCATGCTCGTTTTTTCATCTTAACTTTTTACAGCTTGGGAAAGGGGACTAGCAAGATGCTCCTGTCGAATCAGGTTCAATACCAGCCTCTCTTGTTTCTCCTAACAAGCTTGGCCTCATCCTAATTCTTTCCTTTTCTGGAGACAGAAGATCTATTTTCAGCCTCAGAACATTGCAAGAGCAGTGTGTTTGAAGACTGAGTTGAAAGCTGCTGATTTATCTGCAGATTGGCTCCCCCCCTTAACTAGTTCTTCACGGAAGCCCCTCGACAGCTTCCTGGGAGCTGTTGCACAGGCTTAGCTCGTATTCTCTGGCTCTCTTTCAAAATACCTTTTTACCTCCTTTATTAGGGCTGGTCTACCCCAGAGGTTAAATCCAGGGCTGGGGTGGGAGTAGGTGCACATTTAAACAAAGGGGCTTGATATCTGCCCTGACCGGCAGGATAACCACATTTAAAGAAGACTACCTGAATGACGATTTGAGGTGGAAGAAACGGGCTCTGCCATGGGGAGAAATCAGGACTCTTGTAAATAACTTCCCCAGCATTTCTAAAAATGATATAGGTTGCTGGAAAGCTTTGTGTCAGTCACAGGGATATGCGGAGAGCATGTTGGACAGTTTCTCTGTCTGGGTAGGAGAGGATGGGAGACAGGGAACCTGGAATGTGGCATTCTTCTGGCAGGTCTTCTTTCCGCGGGACTGTTGCCTTGTTGGCTGTTACTCCACGTTAGTCAACAGCAGCATCCCCAGAAGAGGTTGTCAGCGTCAGCTGCTGCATGGAAATTGGTGCATCAGTCAAGCCCATCTGCATCTGCAGGGGCAGCGTGGAAATGTGCAGCAGGGACTGCTGGGAGATGAGGGGTAATGATCTGCCCTTTAGGGTGCTTGGGGGATTTCTCTTGGTCAGACAAAATCCTGCATGCACTGATGTTTACTTTCCTTTAAGAAAGTGTGTTTTTGCACACTTGTGCACAGGGCTGTGTAGTGGACTTTATAGTAAGGATCTTAAAATTGGAACACACTCTGCAGATACGTCTTTTCTAGACAGCAAGCACAGGAACTCTCACCTAAGCTGGCAAGATGCATGAGTCTTTATACAAGAAACATCTTGGCTGCTCTGTGGCGTGGATTCTTTCTGGGATCTAAAAACAGGAATATTCGGTCCAGGAGTTTTGAACTGCAAGACAGCAGTGAGCTGTGATCAAGACTGCAGTGAGCTATGATCGTGCCACTGCACTGTAGCCTGGGTGACAGAGCAAGACCCTATCCCAAAAATGTAAAATAAAACATAAGAATGTTTATGTGACAGTGTGAAGAATGCGCTTCGTGGGAATGTTGTGACTAAATATTTTGAGAGACAACCATGAAGCCATTTGCAAGCGTAACTGTCTTTCTTCCCCCCCTCCCCCATCCCCTCCGAGATGAAGTCTTGCTCTGTCAACCAGACTGGAGTGCAGTGGTGCAATCTCGGCTCACTGCAACCTCCGCCTTTCTGGTTCAAGCAATTCTCTTGTCTCAGCCTCCTAAGTAGCTGGGACTACAGGTGCGTGCCACCATGCCTGGCTAATTTTTGTATTTTTAGTAGAGATGGGTTTTCATCATGTTGGCCAGGCTGGTCTTGAACTCCTGACCTCGTGGTTTGCCCGCCTCAGCCTCCCAAAGTGCTGGGATTACAGGTGTGAGCCATTGCGCCTGGCCAAGTAACTGCCATTTTAATGGGTTTAACATTAATGGTAGAAAGCTTACATTCAGAATAGGGCAGTAATGTTTCTTGAAGGTTGAGGTGTAAGATGTTGTATGAGGAGTACTCCTAGTTTGACCTCCCACTCTGCCCATTGGATTATTTATGTTTTCTCAACTGTGATTTTTTAAAATTTCAAGAATATAGAAAAGTTGAAAAAATGGTGCCATGGAGATGGGGGAATACTCTTAACCCCCATTCACTAGCCTTTCTGCCGCATTTTCTTGATAGCTCTCACTTTGTTTTCTGAACATTTGAAAGACTCAGGTCACGACAGTTCATCTCTAAACATTTCTAGTGTAACTCAGGAAATTCTAACCTCAGTATACTGATATCTAGTGCACAGTTTATATTCAAATTTCCCTGATTGTCTTAGTAATTTTTCTTATGGCCGTTATTTTCTCTAGTCCAAAATCTAGCCAGAGATCACACATGATGTTTAGTTGTCACATCTCGTTAGTCTCATTTTCAATCTGCAGTAGTCCTCCAGCTTTTTCAAAGTCTTTTGTGACATGTAGCATCTTGAAAAGTCCAGGCTAGGTCGTGTGGAATGTCCCCCAGTCCCAATTGTTTCCTCCTAGAAGATGCGAGAATATCCCATCAGGACAGAGTAGCCTTCCCCTATGGCACCACAGGAAGTACGTGGTGTCATTCTGTCCCTTTGGTGGTGATGTGAGCTCACATGAATAAGGCAGTGGCCACCAGATTTCTTTGTGCTATAGGGTTCTTTCTTCCTTTTGTGATTAAGGTGCCTGTGGGGTGATCTTTTGAGACCAGGTGAATATCCCATTCCCCATAGTCTTTCCCAGAATGATCTTTGCCTGAATTGATTATTGGATTGGTACTTGCCGTGCCCCAATATTTGACAAAAACAGAAGGCATTTGTACTTTGGAAGTCAGAGAAATGACTCCAGAGGGGAAAAAAAGCCATGTCTTTTCTATTTTAAAAAACAGAATTTGCTTTTTATACATTAAGGAGGGATTTTTAAAATTTTGAATGTGAATATCAATAGGATTTAGTAACGTAGGATTTGAAATTTGTGAGCATGAACATCAATAAAGAAATCCCATGTTAATTTTGGTTGCAGATTTTTAAAGATGGTACTCATACATTTCTACGTTTTGCACACCGTATCTTAAGATTTGCACTAAAAATTTCTAGAGCTGAATGGTTACTGGTAATTATTGCAGTATTTGGCACAAAAATGGGAATAACTCTGAACTTATGAGTGAAAGATTTCCATGTGGATACCTCTCTGTAGAAATATCACTCAAGGAATTTATGAAACACTGGAAGAATCTGTTGTATTTTGTAAGCAGTACTCATTTGAGAAATTACTCTTGATAAATGGGTTTCACTAATTAAATCATACACTTCCATAGTACATTACATATAAAACTAGACTAGGAAATAAATATAATTAAAGTAAACATGCCCTTCTAATTAGTAATTGTTTCTGCCATTTTAAGCAAATTTCAGAGTCACAGAGAGCTGCTCCACGATAAACCTAATAATGAAGCTTGTGATAACAGGTATAAATTAACACAATGGAAAACATTTACACTGTAACATGCTAAATTAAAAATGACATTAACAAGTCCCATTTTCAAATTCTCTATAATTAACATTTGTTCAACCCAGAGATGAGTAAGTGCAGTACAATGGTAAATGTCTTTATTTATAGCTTAGGATATTTGTCATGGCATTATCTTTGTTACATTGTAAACAACAGGGATGCATTCCTTCTTAAAATATGTCATGTTTATGTAATCTTAGACAGTTCTGACAAAGGGTAAGACGTGATATTTACTGGTGCCATTATTGTGGGTAATCTGCAGGTATGCCACCAGAACAGCTTTGGTTGGGGGTAGAGCCTGACATGAAATATCGAGAGTGGGTTGAGTATGGAGATATGCACGTACAACGGCAGTAATATCCACGACATGATAAAATATTAGGATTCCCTCGAGTGTTCCCCTCATTGCACATATGTGCTTCTAAGTGCCTTGAATCAGTGTTTGTTTCTGCAAATAAATATTATCTTAAAGGCTTTCTTTTATGGCACTAGTTAATACAAGCTAGAAAGCAGAGAACAGAGGAAACAGCTTTGTACCTTAATTTGTCACAGAGGACATGATGTTTTACTTCTTACAGAGAATTTCATCAGTACGCTTATGGTTGAATAAAGAACTTAAGCATCACTGCATTGCCTAAACATTGGCTTAGAGCTAATTGTTGACTTTTTTTTTTTAACTCAAGATTTTAATCACTCCAACTGTATCTTGCTTAAAAAAATTGTTGAGAATATATATTATGGATTATTTTTTGAGTAATTAAAAATGTTTTCAAGTTGTATTCAGGTTGTTTGGAGTTTATCCTTGTGATGTAGGATGGTAATGTATTAAGGACAGGGTCTGTGTTGTGCCCTTGGGAATTGTTAAGACTCAGAATTTACTGAGTTCTGGAACTGACCGTCTCCTTGGGGAGATAGAAAAGTAAATCAGGGATTACGTTCATCTTCTGTCACCGCTATGAGAGAGCCAAGGAACAAAGGGAAGGACTGTCTAAATAATGGAAAAATGTAGGAGTGACAAATATTATAGGAAGTTCAATGTTTTAAATGAAGTACACTGAGCACACATTAAAGGAAAATTTACTTGTCCGCGTAGCATGTGGCTCAGCACTGCTCAAGAGTGCTTTGATGGTGGAGAGACCGTAGATCTGAGTCATCCAGCATGGGTGCCCCTGACTCCACGTGGCCGTCAGGACTGAGAAACTGAGCTTATCATTTAACTTAATGAATTTATATTTAAATGCCATATGTGTGTGGTTAGTGGCTCTTATAGTGGAAAGTGTAGATCTGTGTTTTTAAAGTCTTACTCTTAAAATCATTATTTCAAGATTTATTTTTGCTGTTAAGAGGAGTCATAGATTTATTTTCACCCTGAGAAATTCTGTTCTGAATCTGAAATAGTTTCAAATCCACTGAGTTTAGACTTTGAAACACGGAATTGAACTTTCTTTGTCAAAGCGGATTCCTGCCCTCACTGTTCCACAGCCATTAGACAAGAGGGATGGTCCCTGCTCGGGATGCCTGGCTGAGAGTATGTGGGAGTCTGGTTGGAGCCCAGATTTTATATATTTATATGTTTTATTTGGCTTGGACCAAAAAGTGAACATAAAAACTGAGTCATGGCGATTAAAACCAACAGATAATTTATCTAAAATAAATCTTGATATGACTAACATTGGTCAAACACGACATGTGACTTTTTTTACTCCTTAGAAGCACCTTGTGAGATAAATAGAATCCTTCCCTCGTATTTTATAGATGGGAAACCAGAAGCACCAGGAGATGAAGTGAGGGAACTCAGCAGAGGGAGGACCTTAACTGCAGCCCAGTCCGACAGTGCCAGTTGAAACCTAGTTTTCCAATGAGGACTGCTTTCCTGTCCCTTCCTTCCCTCTTCTTTCCTGCAACCTCTCAGCTACCACTTATTGACTATTTACTTGAGAGGCATTGTAGGTTAATGGTTTAAGAACGTGGACTCTGGTACCCGACTTCTAGGTTTGAATCCTGATGTTATTGCTGACTAGCTGTGGGGCTAGACACATTACCGGACCTCTCTTGTGCCTCGTTCTGTTTGTGTGTGTAGCATTATAGAGTAGGTGTAGGATAATGTAAACGTTAGCTGTTGTCAGGATCATTGTCTGCACCAGCTAAGTACCTGCCTTGCATACATTTTTAATTCTGTTATTCCCGTTTTACAGATCAAGAAAGGTTTTCTTTTGAAGGTTGAGTTCCTTGCCTTAGCTCATGTGATCAGCGAGTGGTAGACTATTCTTGGAATCCAGGAGTGTGTGCTGTTGACCCTTGAACAGCTCTGGGGTTAGAGATGCCAACCCTCATGCAGTCAAAAATTCACATGTGACTTTTGACTTCCCAAAGGCTCAACTATGAATAGCTTAATGTTGACTGGAACCTTTACTGACAACATAAACAGTTGATTAACACGTATTTTGTATGTTACATGTATTATATAATATGTACTGTATAATATGACAGATATTATTCTTATAATAAGGTAGGGTAGAGAAAAGAAAATGTTATTAAGAAAACCATAAGCAAGAGAAAATATGTTTGCTCTTCATTCAGTAGAAGTGGATCATCATAAAGGTCTTATTCTTTCCATCTTCCCGTGGAGTATGCTGGCTGGGGAGGAGGAGGAAGAGGGAGGGTTGTGCTTGCTGTGTCAGGACTGGCAGAGGTGGGGAAGGTGGAGGGAGGGGAAAGGGAGGCAGGGGAGGCAGGCACATTTGCTGTAACTTTTATTTAAAAAAAAAACAAAAAACCCTACATATAAGTAGACCCGTGCCATTTTTAAAATCCATGTTGTTTAAGGATCAACTGTATTTTTGAAAGTCCTCACTTAAAATAATAAATATTCATTGATACCCTTAAAGGCAAAGACATAAGGCAGTTCTTAGCAGAGTGTCTGACACAGGGTGAGAACTCAGTCACGGCAGCTGCTGTTCTTATTAAGAAGTACATTTGTCTGCAGTTGCTTGGCTGTTTTCTGTGCCTCTTAGAGGCAGAACAAGAATACAAGAGTGCTGGTGAACACGCGACTGTTGCTGGCGGGTAGTGACCGCAGCTCTCAGCTGCTCCCTAGCTCAGTTGTATAGTTTTCTGAGTGCCCTCACAGTCTTCTCTACCACTGGCCACTTGATTAAGGAAAACAGACGGCTCCTCATCCTCCTCGCCTTCCCCACCTCCGTTGCCATGGCCAGTCCCCCTCCCCTTCCTTTTGCTTCTCTTCCTGACCAGTCAGGGCTGGTTGGGCTGAGGAGGTGCTTTGGAGCCTCTGGGGAAAGACTGAAAAAGATGCTGTGGGCTGAGGCTCTTCTTCCCAAAGTAGATTGTCGCCTCGTCCACATCCGCCTGGCTTGTTCCCATCTCTCTCTTCACGTCTGCTTGACGCGGTGGTCTGACTTGCTGGACAGTGAGGCAGCTGTGGGGTATCCCCCATGTTTAAAAATAGTACTGTTCATTTAGAGGCCCCGTCAGACGTCCCCCATGTTTGATGGGGCCTCTAAATGGACAGTACTATTCCAGTTTTCTTTGGCACATCCATAGATTATTTTAAGGACTCTAAACCTGTTAATTACTCCAAAGTAAATCTCAGAGGTCAACCTGGGGCCGTTGATATGTTTACTATTTTGAAGGCTCAGTCGAGTGCCGTGTTGATCATTATTGGCAAGTGAACCAGCAAGCATCTCTCCAGCCCACGAAGGAAAACGGTGAGAGAGTATGCCTTTCTATATATTGCCCAGGGAAAGTTGGTTTAGTTTTAGTTGTTGGCTACTGCCATGGGACAGGAAAGTCAACTTAGGTGTGGAGAATGAAAAACAGCTTGAAAAAAAGACATTGAGGTTCACTGCGCTCTATGACTTGGGTAGACAGGTGGAAGGGGGTTGTGAGAAGGAGCTATTCTGAATACGTTCAGTGTTTTCATTTAGAGATGCAGAGGTTTTCTCTTTGTTTGTATCTTAGTGGACAGTGACAGATGAAAACAGAAAGAGCCACTTCCCTCAAAATACATAGTTGTGCACGAATACATGGGGTGAGCTGTTTTCCACGAGAGAGGATCCTGCTCGGTGCTGAGAAGGTAGAATGGAGGATGTGGGTCCTGCCCTTCAGGCACCCCTGGTGTAACTGAGAACCCTGCCATCCTGAAGTAGGGTAAGGTGCAGAAGAGGTCAAGACAGCGGCACGCCACACTCACCACTCCTCCATGTGTTCATTACTGGCCCCATGGCCAGGTCGGCTGGGAAGGAAACTGCCGCCGTGAGCTCTAATTACCAGAGATGGAGATGCTCAGGTGCAAGCTGCCTAATTACAAAAGCCCAGAGCACACACGCTCTCAGGGGGCCCACCAGGGTTAAAGAGACTGGAAAAATAATTTTGGCTGCACATTTAAATGAGGATGAACACCACGAGGAGCTTCATATGCAGAAATGAAGTCCTGGCTTTCTTAAAAAAAATAAAAACACGAATGCCTCACCTCAACAGCAAGTACAACAGAAAGCCTTTGGGTTTATTATTTCAAGCCAGGTCATGCTCATTTCACAAGAGTTTGTGAAAATGGATGCACATGAATAGAGCCTTTTAAAAACTCATGATTAAAGGGAAAGATTTCACAGTTGATGGTTTGGTAGATGGCAGTCGTAAAAACAATTGCTCTTTGTTTTATGTATTGCTTTAAAAAAGTTTTATTTTCTGATGTCCTGCATTATGGAACTTTTTTTTAATGCAGCTATTTTTTCCTTCATCTATGTTCAATTTCTTTGAAGATAAAAATTTCAAGTGCAGTGAAACTATTTTCATCTTTTTCGATATTACAGTCTCCCCATGTATGGAATTCATTTTGCATGGCCTCAGACCAAATATTTGCAAGTCCCGTCCTTATATATAGCAAAGCCATGTATTTTGCTCATGCCTTCAAGCCTGGGAGTAACACAGTTTTACTGTCAGAGGAAGATGGTTGCTGAGGCAAGTGGGAACAGACATCCCGCACCGTGCCATCCCACCTGCCCTTCCCGACTGGAGCTGAGGCCACAGGGTTTTTCACCGCCAAATTGATATGCTTTTGAAGGAAGCATCTGGTTCTTTGGCAGCTCCATAGGAGTAATCTTGGTGGTTGGAGAGTTTCTCCTGCATCTATCACATAGTTTAGTTATTAAAAGGGTTCCTGGCATTTTCACGTCCCAGTTTCTGGGCATAGGAATGTGAAAAAGCTGAAGTCTGTTTGCACTTGTAAAGCCTCTTTGAAATTTGTCAGGCTAAAAAAAAAATTCTCAGTGTTTAAAAAAAAAAAAAATTATTCTGGGTTGTGTCTTACCTGCACCCATGGATGATTTTTCTGCTATTTAAGTTTCATACTCATATATCTGGTATTTATGCCAAGAGAGAAACATCAGTATGAATTATAGACAAGTGGTCTTTAAAAATATTCACTAAGAAAGCTAAAATAATATTTTAACGTTTTCTTACTTTAAGAATTGCAAAATTCAGCAGTATTTATTGAGCAACTCTGATGTTCTAGGCAGTTCGGTGCCATACCGGGGACCATGTTAGAAAGTTCATAAAGTTCCTCGTTCTCAAACCTCAGAGAGCTTTTCCAGCCTACGTCATTAGCATTTCCATATGACTTGTCTTGACTTAAGAATTTATTCACGTTTGATATGTTCAGCTAACTTTGATTACTTAATCATAATTCAGTATGCAACTGCTAAATTCTTTTTCTGTGTTTCTTGGCTATTCGTCCACTTGTTTCTCAATCATTAGCTCCAAGCGGTGGGCTGCCATGTCTGTAATTTGCTTTATCCACCTTCTAGCACAGCATTCATCTGTGTTACAAATGCTTATGGTGGACCTGTTATGTGCCAGACGCAGTTCTAGACCCTGTAGTGGAAGCAAACTACTTTCTTACTGGAGCTTAAGTATTTGTAGTCCAGAAAATCAGGAAAAAAAAAATGTATTTCAGATTGGAATATACTTATGCTCTAGAGAAAATGAAGTGTGAGTATGGGGAGCATAATGGTGATTGCAGGTGAAAGGCAGCACTCGTGGCGGTGGCTGTGGAAGGCCCTCAGTGGGGTGACACTTGACCTGAGATTGGAGAGTTAACTACTACACGGAGGTTTCGGGAGAAAGCCTTTCAAACAAAGAAAACAGCAGGGACAAGGGCCTTTCTCTTGGCTTGTTCAAGGGACAAAGAACAAAGGAAGAAGGCCAGTGTGGCAGGGCAGAATGAGTGATGGTGGGACCGGGCCAGGGGCTGGAGAGGTTGGGATGGTATGGGGGAGGTAGAGATGGGCTTAGAGAGCCTTGGAGGTGATGTGAGGCGTTGGATAAACGTTTATACTAAGTGCATAGGGAAGCCATGTAGGGTTTAAAACTGGGGGAATTACGATTTTATTAATGCTTCAGGTTTATTCAAGAAATACCATTATGATAGTAGTATTGAAAGTCTGTATATAATTACATGTAATAATAGCCTGTGTACTTGCGATGATGTAAATATCCCTTCTATATGTTTGGTTGAAAGCTAAAAGAAATGTTTTATGCAAAATGAGTCAATGAATTATGTCTCTCTGTGTTTCTAACATTTTAATATTCATCGTTTGGAGAAGATATATGCAGTTTTATCTATGTGGGGGCATAAATTGTTCATCCGAGCAGGGCATGCCGATTTTAGCTGAGGTCTTCTCTTAATTTTGACTGTATATCCCCTGTGGCTACATGTCAAAATATGACGTATCAGCATTAGGCCAACCTGGATTTAATGACTAGGAAACTGGAATTTATATGATTTGGGGGCACATGGGGGCTTTTCTAATGCCAGTTCCAAGGATAAGTGGCATGGAGGTTATTTGATTAATTGGACAAGCATAAACTCTAGCTCAGTTTCCTGCCTGTCATCTGAACACAAAACGTTGAAGATTAGGTGACTGAGCATTCCAGAATTAAAATCGTGATATTTCTTTTCCTGTTCACAGACTGTTTTGCTTAGCATTACACTGTCTTTTAGGCAAGCATTCACTGTGCCCCTGCATATGTAATATTTACTTATGAGTGAGGAATATTCCGGGGTATATGTTGAAAACACCGTGCTCCCTAGAGTCCAGCTATGGCTGAAGCCACACCTTTGCAATAAGGCCCATTTAGTAGCTTCTGTATGAACCCATGGATCACTTGAGTGGAGCTGGAGAGTGTCATATGCTCACAAGGCTCTTACTGAACTCCTTTGCCGAGATGTTTTTTGCAGAGCCGTCAGTCACGTACAGCTCTCATCCTTGTGAGATGTGCATAGGCTTGGGCTCTGCACTGTTCATTTGTGCATAGGCTTGGGCTCTGCACTGACTTGCTTGGGAAGACCCAGAGACCTGGATCATGGCTTAACTTTCACAATGATGAAACAGAGGCAGTAACCTGATGATGGCTTGACTGTGAGCCCCAGTGCCACCTGACCTACCAGGATAATATGCCCCGTGGCCTCGCTGGAGGGTGCAGCCAAGTGGGGCTGTCTCTTCTAAGAGAGATCTGTCCTCTCGCTGCTCAGCGTGACTTCCCAGCCAGTGTAAAACAACACTGCCTCCCCAAGCCCGAAACTGTGTTTTCTAACACCGCATTCGCTTGTAATGGTCCATGAGAAAATCTTTGAAAGAAATAGCAAGCCTGTCGGTAGCAGGGGAACGAAGCAGGTGTGCCAGAGCCCTGGTTCTGCCTTGCTCTCATAAGCAGGTGACCTGACATCAGCCCTGGTCGCTGCTTCAACATCCTGCTCTCATCAGGGGTTCTTGGTGGTCCTCTGATGTAGCTGATAAAACCGGGACAGTTTTGTTTCTCTTATTGCTCATGATTAGAAAAGGGATTCATGATCTTGTTTTCCCTCTGCTTCTGACTGAGAAGAGGGTGATCTCCAGGAACATTTGGAGCGTTTGAAACTCAGTGATGTATATTGGCCAAATTAGTAAAACAATTGCATCTCAGCTGGTTGGAACTCTTTCCAGAAGCAAAGTAGTGCTGCAGTCATTGCGTTGAAGGTCTTTCTTTGTGTGGAACGCTGTATAGGAACTCAGGAGAGATGGAATTCCAAATAATATGTCACATTTTCTTTCAGGAAGGAGATTGCAGTCTAACAGGGTAGGTTGTGAGCAATAATTGTCGTATTACTTAATAACACTGGTCAAGGAGGGGAGGCTTCTTGTGAAAGTGCGTGGAGGGTTGTGAAAAGGGGGCAAAGGTATGGGTCATTTAGGTTGATGAAATTCCAGTTAGGAAGCATGGCACACACAGTTATTGGGTTTGCAGTCATCGTTAATGCCAAGGCAGATGATTGCAAGGCTGAGGTAGTGAGTCTGCATTGGAGATTTATAAGAAAGCATGATTAAGATGAAAACACAGTTTATCAAACATTTATCCACTGAGGCTAGGCATTGGGCTCTGTGCTGGGGACAGCAAAGAGGAGTTCCTGTCCTAGAGAGAACAATGGAAAATCAGTTTGTACTGAACGTGAGCATGAGGTGCCTGGAACAAAGAGGAAGCAACAGGCAATCACCTCAGGGACTGTTTCCAAGAGGAGGGGACCTCTCACCAGAGCCAGCCAGTGAGTGGGATGTGGTGGGGAGAAGAGGAATTTCAAGCAAAGTTAGAAAGTGAGTGAAGGCATATGGATGTAAAGGAACGTGACCCAGTACGGAGCCAGCCCAGATGTCAAGAATATGGACCCATGCAGAAGAGTAACGGGTAGAGCTAATAAGGGAGACAGGCTAGGTCATTGGCCACGGGGGAAGCCTTTTTTTTTTTTTTTTTAAGAGAGGAGTTCTCACTTTGCCTTCCAGGCTGGAGTGCAGTGGTGCCATCGTAGCTCACTGCAGCCTTGACTCCTGGGCTCAGGTGATCTTCTTGCCTTAACCTCGCAAGGAGCAGAGACTAGAGGCACAAGCCACCACACCTGGCTAGTTTTTTTTATTTTTGTAAAGATGGGGTCTCACTGTGTTGCCCAGGTTGATCTCGACCTCCTAGGCTCAAGCAATCCTCCTGTCTAGGTCTCCCAAAGTCCTGAGGCTATAGGCTGGAGCCACTGTGCCCTGCCCAAGAGGACCTTTTGTGTTATGCCAAGAGTTCTGGACATCAGGTCTGGCAGAAAACACTTGGAGGGCTGTGAGGTCGATGGGATGGCTATTGGGAAGCTGTTGTAGATTTTTGATGCTGAAATTGACACAGTGAAGGCGGTATTTCACTTAACTACAACAATTTTAGACACTGCTGTAAAACCTTTTGCTCATTATAAAAGTATAACAGATTAATTTCAGAAAAATTCAAAAGTAGGAAAACTATAAAGAAGAAAATAGGCTGGGCATGGTGGGTTACACCTGTAATCCCAGCACCTTGGGAGGCCAAGGCGGGTGGATCACCTGACGTCAGCAGTTCAAGACCAGCCTGGCCAACATGGGGAAACCCCGTCTCTACTAAAAATACAAAAAATTAGCCAGGCCTGGTCATGGGTGCCTGTAATCCCAGCTACTCGGGAGACCGAGGCAGGAGAATCGCTTGAACCTGGAGGCAGAGGCTGCAGTAAGCTGAGATAGTGCCGTTGCCCTCCAGCCTGAGCAATAAAAGCGAGACTCTATCTAAAAAAAAAAAAAAGAAGAAGAAGAAAATAAATATACTGTATAGTCCCATGGTCCCATGACCCGTACATGCAAATTAAGTTATTTAAATGCTTCGTTATATGTCTGACTTTTTGTGCATATATGTGTCATGGGTAACATCATGGGGAGATTTTGGACCTGTGCCCAGCCTCTGTTCCCTCAACTGCAAGCCACATGATGTCTTTTACGCACCCTCTCCTGTGTTTGTAAAATATATGAGAAATAACATCAAAGGTCTCTTTGTGTTACTAGCTCACAAAATGGTTGAGATTGTTTACTCTTTGTCTTTCTGTAAAACACTTTTTGATCTGAGCAGCCCTTCCCTTTTTTATAAATGAGCCTTTTTTTTTTTTTTTTAATTTGAGGAAAATATAAGATAACTTGATTGTTGCTAGAAAGCTGGAATCCCAAAGTGAATGGGCTTGGGGTCCAGGTGGCTCATGTGGTTTTAATCTGCAGGAGTAAGACCAGACAGCGAATTTAGCTCTTGGAGTGGTGGGGAAGCAGGCGGGGCTTAGATGTGCCAGCCCAGTCGAGGTGTCCTTGGGCGCCTCCTGCCGATCCTTCTATCTTAGACTTCATTGCAGGGGACTGATGGCTGCAGCGTCTTCACCCTCTCCTCTTCCCTTAATGGCTTGATGAGGACTTCTCAGGTGCAAAGAAATAAAGCCTAGAGTTTTCTAATTTGAAATAATAATTGACCTTGAAAATTTTTCTTTTACCCATTGTCATTTCAGAGTCTGCAGAGATCCAAATCCAATAATTCCAAAACAAAACTAAAAACACAAAAACACTCAAGGTTGAAGTTGAGATTACTGTCCTTGACCTTCTTACGGATATATATGTGTGTGTGTGTGTGTGTGTGTGTGTATGTTTGTGTATATATACACACATATATATACACACTTATATATGTTTATGTATAAACATATATATTTTATATATAAACAGATATATTTATATATTTTATATATTTATAGATATATATAAAGTTTATATTTATATATAAATAGATATTTTTATATATTTTTATATTTATCAAATATATCAAATAAATATATGTTTATATATAAATAAATATATATAAATAAATATACCCGCCAATATGTGTATGTATAAAATGTGTGTTTTCCTATTTGGGCCTTTCACATATGTTCAGATCATACCCTGTATAGTTTTGAATCTTATATTTTCACTAGTATTGTAAACGTTTATTATTAAACACCATATTTTTCTTGAAAACACGTTTGTAAACTACATTACATAAATATACCATAACTTGTACAACTATTCTTCCATTGGACATGGAGATTTTTTTCTTCTAATATTTTGGCTGTTATGTGAACATGTGCTATGGTGAACATTCTTGTGCAGAAATCATTGCACACATTGCTGCTAATTTTCTTAGTAACAGTTTTTAACAACAGAATTACTGATTAGAGGACGCGAGCTTTCATAATGCTTTGGATATATTGCCAAGTTTCCCTTCAGAAGGATTTTACCTGTTTGGCTGTCACCAGGAGCACATGAGACCTCCTGCTGCTCTGCACAGCTGTCTGTAGGTTATTGAGGGTTACACTTTTTAGTTCTTTGCCTATTTGGTAGGTAAAAATGGTATTTCCTTGTTTTTTCCTTTTCTTCTTTTTATTCTTTGTGTATTTATTTATTTTTGGAGTAGGCTGCTGCTTTTATACTTGTTTGGCTACTTTCTCTCCCCCGCCAACCTACACCTCATGACTTACTATTCATGTCCTAACTCATATTTCTCTGATTTTCAACCATTTTCATTTGTAAGAGCTCTTTATATGTATTATGAGACTACTGCCCCTTCTCTTATACCTCACATATCTTTTTCCTAGTTTATCTTTAATCTTGTAACTTTGTGGTAGTTACAGATGCATAGAAGTGTATATGATTGCATGATCAAATATATCCATTTTTTTTACAGTGTCTCTCATTGCTTTAATGATTAGGAATGCTAGCCCCTGCCTTTCCGTCTTGTTTTTTAAGGGCTTTATTTAAAAATAATTATTCTTTAATTTATTGGAATTCATTTTCTAAATACAGGGTAAGAATAAAATGTATTTTTTCCCAAATATTTTACCTGTTATTCTAAAATCTAAAAGTAAGTTGGTTGAAGCGCCCACTTTTCTTCGTGGATTTGTAATTATATGAAGTTAGGTTTTAGAAAAGTTGGTAAGATACTAATGGGTGCCAGGGTAACATGTGGCAATGCTAGGATTATCAAGTAGAGGGACCTGGGGTAGCTGGGAAAGGCCTGACACATTGTGAGCAGGGTGGTGCCATCGTGTTAGTGGGGAAATTCATGAGGGCGACTGTTGCCAGGAAAGACTTTGAGAAAGTTTTTTTTTTTTTAATTTTTTTTAGCACTGTATTTTTCAGAGCTTGGCACACACTTTTCGTTTTGATTAGAACCATATCAATTTTCTCTCTCAGTGAGTTGAACACCCTTTTAAGCCAAGAGGTAGATTAAGGGATTCAAGGGACAGAGGAGAAATCTGGGCTTTTCAAGGCCATGTTCCTTGAAGCAGCCTCATTGTTTCCACCACCCCCAATTTGAAGAATGCTTCTTTACTTACAGTGTACCTTTGTAACAGACTTTATGGTTAACAGATAACTTTCATATCTGCTAGTTTGCTTGGTTCTTTCAGCAACCCAGTGTAAAAGGCATGCATTGCCTTACTATGTCCCGGTTTTTAGAGATTTGGAAACTTAAACCCAAAGATGTTAAGTGCTTAAGATCACATACATCCTATATATTCTCTTGTTCTTTCGTTGAACAAATACTCATTGAGAGTTCACAGTTTTGCAAACACTGGTAGGTACTGAGGATATACAGATGAAAAGAAGGTTTTTGCTCTTCAAGTGCTTAAGTAAACTAAAAGGCAGAACTGGAACTAAAGCCCATATCGTGGAATCCAAGTAATGCTCTTTCTGCTACACGATCCTTTGTGGTGTCTGCTCCCATATGCTTCTCGGCTAAGGCTGATCAAAAAAGTTAGTAGGTTGCTTCAGCTACAAGAATTTGGTGGTCATCCTTAGTTCACTGAACAGTCATCATAATCTGCAGCAATCATTTTTATTCATCATTGGGATGTCTGCTCACCCCTGTTGAATAAATGTGATCTATTCACCCTTGAAAACTCCTTGCACACCAACAGTATTCTTGGATAAGGTCAGGGAAAAGTGTTGTCTAATTCAGTGATGATTTCTTTAGCATAATAAAAGGCTCCATGTAGGATGCTAATACTTGGGTGAAATATGCTTCATCAGCAGCCTTGTTTTGACAGAGTTGGTGTAAAGTGAGGTTATGTCTTGGCCTGAGCGTCTTCAAAGCATGTGCCACTTCGTGCATCTGTGTGATTCCACAGGTGCCCAGAGACTAAAATTTGAATGGAGGCAGCTACAACTTACAATGTTAAGTGCTTAAGATCACATACGTCCTATATATACTCTTGTTCTTTTCACTGAACAAATACTCATTGAGAGTTCACAGTTTTGCAAACACGGCCAGGTACTGAGGATATATGGATGATTGTTGCCATAGCAAAGAGATCCATGGTTGGCACACAGGGGTGTATTGTTTATGATGTGGTGGTGTGGAGTGGTGTGCTGCCTCCTTGGTGGCCTTGAGGATACAGGGAGCTGAAGTCTGGGGACATGAGGATCCCCAGGGGAATGGACACTGGGACAAAGATTTGGCTCCTTTCCTAGGTCAGACTTCATATTTTACAACCAGGCACTATGCTACTCATCCATTAAAACAAAGGAAAATTTACAGAAGGGAGTCAGTGTGAATGACATGGAATACTTCATGCATGGGAACTTGAGTGACCTTTGATGGAACCGGGGGAACTGAGGTCATCATGAGATCCTGTGTATTATGTTGCTTTCTTCCTTGGTATTCCATGTAGACCTTTCTGGGGCTCTGTTGATAGGCACTAGATCAAAAGCCAGGCATCTATATTTCTTGGTTCTTTGTTATGTAAAGTGTAATTTCGAATCACTCAAAATCCTTGTTTTGAAGAGAAACGTTTTCTTCATTGATATTCTGATATAAATGTGGCAGCATTATCATCCGTCTAGAAAGCTTAGTTTTTGCAGATTAAAAAAAAAAGGGAAAATTAGGTGTCTGTGGACTTTCAGTGTGTTGGAAGAAGCTAGTCCTTCTAATGAGTTTTTAAAATTCTAAAATGAAAAGAGATTGGTGTATTTGAAAACCGAGGATTGGAGTAAGTCTGTTCAACTGATTTTTATCCTTTAGATTTAATTTTATTTTTGCATTTAAGTCTATATATATGTTAATTCTGTTTACAGGCGTGTTAATACTTTGGCATTTTATTTCTATTTCATCCTATATGATTCAGTGTCCTTTTATGTGTTGCAATAAAATCATTGTTTCTACATGTGTTTTCTGACTGACAAGTTGAATAAAGAGATTGATCTTCTTTGGCATAAAACTAAGTATAGAGTCATGCGGGAAAGCCTTTGGAAAACAAATAGAGCAATCCTTTTGTCAATGCTAATATGTCAGTTTTTAAGCTACTTGCATGACTGGAGTGATAACCAATCTTAGAACAAGCATTTGCTATTGATTTGCCAGTCTGAAGTAACAAGTTACTGCTTCACTTCTTATTGAGAATTAAATCAACATAATTCTGTGCCCTATGTAATATGTATTGTGAGAATTTGCCTGCATGATTTATGTACTGTGGTGTAGCAGTGGATAAATGTTGAAGAATCATATGACTTTAGATAGAGGTTGAATATTATTACTACATAATTTTATTATATAGTAAATCTTAATTTGATGTACACAAAAAGCTGTTGCAGAGGTTCTTATAAAGTTATGTGGAACATTGTATTATAAGAATTTGCATCTTTTTTATTAATTCTGATGAATTCTTAGCCCATATGGCTTTTATTGTCCAATAAAAACAGCAAGTGGGAAATGCTGATTTGTTCACGAAACACAGACCATTTTGCAAATCAGAATTGATTATCATTCAAAGCTAATATTAGAAATAAAAATTCTATATTGTTTCCTCCTCCCACAATTAAAATGTTAAGTTACCGTTAGATACTCTGTGTTTCATAGAAACGTCAGTTAGCATTGTTTTGCATATTTTAAATTTATCTCCAGAATTTACCATCTGGTAAATGGTTTGAGTTAATTTCAGAGAGTTGCAAGTAACTCACATGGAGGTAACAATTCACATATCCCACATTTGTGTTCAGGAGGATATGTACGCATATAGCTTATCATAGCTCAGATATTTAAAATAAATCCACAGTAAATCTCAAATCTTTCTCTTTTAATACTTCCTCTTACCTTAAGTTTTAGGGCCATATAATTTAATTTTTTTTAATAATGAGGTTTATTTCTTGATAACCCTGTGTGTTTGTCATGTGTTGATGCGGGTGAAAGCTCTTTGCAACATCAGCCTCATTCAGGGACCCAGGCGAAGGGAAACTCCATTTCTATGCTTCCACATTTGGCAAGGAAGGAAATACGGGTACAGCATATGCAAGGATATGACGTACTTGCTCCCAAACTAGTTTCCAACAATTGTGTACAAAATTGTATGTGGAAATTGGCAAGCCGATTCCAAACCATGTATGAAAAGTACAGAGGATAAGGAATAACAAGCCGATCTTGAAAAAGAATAAGGTTGTTGGACTTACTCTACTGACATCAAGACTTAAATGGATAGTAATTATTACTTACTACTTATGGTAATTACTTATTACTTATAATAAATTTTTCTTATTATAGTAAATAAATAGATAAGTAAGCTATAAATTTGTAGTAATTAAGACACACAGTGTTGATGCAGGGATAGGCAAATGTATACGTGGAACTGAAAAGTCAGCCAGGAACAGAACTAAGCATATATGAAGACATGACTTTTGACAAAAATTGGCACTGCAGAGCAGTGGGAAAATAATGGTCTGTTTAACTATTAGTGGGTCAATTGGATCCCCATGTGAGAAAAACTCTACTAGATCTCTTCATGACATGAAAATTAAGTTCATATTTTCTTTTTCTGAACTGAAATTGGTTTTGTATACAGTGTGAGATACACAATTCATTGAATTGGTTAGAACTTTGAAAACTTTGACAGAAGTTAGATCAGTGATCAAGTTTAACAGAGCACAGCTAGAATCCCAGAATCTCTCTTGGGCATACTTTTTTTTTTTTTTGAGACAGAGTCTCTGTTGCCCAGGCTGGAGTGCAGTGGCGCAGTCTTGGCTCACTGCAGCCTCCGCCTCCTGGGTTCAAGCAATTTTCCTGCCTCAGCCTCCTGAGTAGCTGAGACTACAGGAGCGCCACAACACCCAGCTAATTTGTTTTGTATTTTTAGTAGAGACGGGGTTTCACCATGTTGGCCAGGATGGTGTCTATCTCCTGACCTCGTGATCCGCCCTCATTGACCACCCAAAGTGCTGGTATTATGGGCGTGAGCCGCCACACCCGGCCTCTCTTGGGCATTCTTCTAATCATTACCCTTTCCCTTTTCTCTAGAGGTAACTATGTGCTGAATCCCAAGACTAGAAGTTTACTCGTTTGATACATCACAGACATAGAGTTATGTAGTTGGTATTCTTCTCTGTATTGCTTCTTTCAATATAATATACTTTCAATATGTAACACTCAATATTATGTTTGTGAGATTGATGTTGTTGCATATAGCTGTAATTCTTAAAGAGTGCAGTGCTATGCTTCACCTCCTTAAGACTGGAATATCAACATAAATTATTTGGAATTCTTCTGCATGGGTGATTCAGCTATTCCCCATTTATTTATTTACTGTGTGGACTCCTGGATGTGGATATTTGTTTTATACTTCAAGTGATAAGCCAATACTATGTTATTGTGTTGCTCAAATTGCTCGAGCTTTAGCCACTGGAAACTCAGTTGCCTCCTGTAACCCTTTGATATATACCCATTATTGTGTTGTTGTTGTGAGCGTTTTCTTGCTTTCTGCACTACAAAGTGCCTCAGGCCTATTTTGTGTATTTTTTGCCCCAGTCCTAGAATCAGCCATTTTCCCAAAGAGTCCTGGTTCTATTAGAAATGAAGATTGGGGGCCGGGCGCGGTGGCTCAAGCCTGTAATCCCAGCACTTTGGGAGGCCGAGACGGGCAGATCACGAGGTCAGGAGATCGAGACCATCCTGGCTAACACAGTGAAACCCCGTCTCTACTAAAATAAAAATACAAAAAATTAGCCGGGCGAGGTGGCGGGCGCCTGTAGTCCCAGCTCCTCGGGAGGCTGAGGCAGGAGAATGGCGTGAACCCGGGAGGCGGAGCTTGCAGTGAGCCCAGATTGCACCACTGCATTCCAGCCTGGGCGACAGAGCGAGACTCCGTCTCAAAAAAAAAAGAAAAAAAAGAAATGAAGAGAAATGAAGATTGGGATGCTAGGTGTACTCATTGCTGCTGGGTGCAGGGTCACTCAGCTGACAGGGCAAGGAAATATATGTGTGTATACTAATCTCTGTGTGTGTATGTATACATTTCTATATGTAACCCTCTATCTAGAGTAAGCTAATGTATAGGCTACTGAGTTCATCCTGGTGTCTCCAGCTCTCATCCATTTATCACATGGATCATTCTAACTTCTTTCCCTTGCTTATGTGTAATCTTCCTTCTGCTTCAACACTGAGAAATCTTGATTCCATTGTTTACCATCTATTTACTTAAATCTTCAATTCCAGTATACATGTATAGCAGTTTCAGCATTTTCATCCTGTACTCCCATTTGGAAACAGCTTTATCAACTAGGGTACAATATTTATATGAAGTTCCTTTTGTCTTTTTCTTACAGACTCCACTTATTTCTAAAGTTATTATTTGAGTCAGCATTTTATTTCCTCATACTGTTAAGTAAGGTTTTTAAAATACATTTAAAATGCGTATATATTGTTTTATCTCATTCTGCTTTTCTTCCTGGGATCTCCCTAATCTCATGAATGAGATTTAAGATTTGCTCTTTGTGTTTATAAAGTTCTATAGATTTTGACAAATGCTTAATTTCTTGCAGTCATCATCACAGTATCATACAGAATAGTTTCACTGCCCTAAAACATCTCCTGTACTCTACATTCGACCCTCTCTACCTTCCTGTCCTCAACCTGGAAACTACTCTATATTTTGCTTTTCTCAGCATGTCAGATAATTGGAATCATCCAATATGTAGCTTTACAGGCTGACCTCTTTCATTTAACAATATGCATCTAAAATTCATCTGTGTATTTTTGTGACTTGCTACCTCGTTTCTTTTCATTGTTGAATAATATTCCATTATGAATGTACCACCAATGGTTCATCTATTGAAGCACATCTTGATTGCTTTCAGATTTTGGTGATTATGAATAAATCTCCTATAAACATTTGCGTGTAGATTTTTGTATGGACGTACATTTTCAGATCAATTGGGTAGATATCTAGGAGCATGATTGCTGGATTGCATGGTGGGACTATGTTTAGTTTCTAAGAAATTGCCGAACTGCCTTCCTAAGCAGCCATATCCAGCTGCTTATATTCCAGCCAGCTCTGCATCTTTCCCAACAGCTGTGTTAGCTTTTTGGATTTTAGTCATCACAATAGGTGTGTAGCGGTATCTCATTGTTTTATTTTGCAACTCCCTAATGACAAACCATAGTGTAAAATTGAGGTAAACTTCTAGGATACTGTTATTTTGCTATTGATATCTAGTGAGGAAAATTACGTATATAGTGTTTTATCTGAAATATTAATGAAATGTGTCAACATGTATAATTGCGAAACAATTTTTAAGGCTCAAATCTACTTTTAAAAAATTGTGGTAAAATATATATAACAAGAAGTTTACCATCTTTTTCTTCTTCTTCTCTTCTTCTTCTTCTCTTCTTCTTCTTCTCCTCCTCCTCCTCTCCTCCTCCTCCTCCTCCCCCTCCCCCTCCCCCTCCCCCTCCTCCTCCTCCTCCTCCTCTTCCTCCTCCTCCTCCTCTTCCTCCTCCTCTCTCACCCAAGATGGAGTGCAGTGGCATGATCTCAGGTCACTGCAGCCTCGACCACTCAGGCTCAGGTGATCCTCTTACCTCAGCCTACTGAGTAGCTGGGACTACAGGCACATACCACCATGCCTGGCTAATTATTTTGTATTTTTAGTAGAGTCAGGATTTTGCCGTATTGCTCAGGCTGGTCTTAAACTCCTGGGCTCAAGCAATCTACCTGCCTTGGTCTCCCAAAGTGTTCAGATGACAGGCATGAGCCACTGTGCCCAACCAATTATTATTATTATTTTTTTGAGACGGAGTCTCGCTCTGTCGCCCAGACTGGAGTGCAGTGGCCGGATCTCAGCTCACTGCAAGCTCCGCCTCCCGGGTTCACACCATTCTCCTGCCTCAGCCTCCCGAGTAGCTGGGACTACAGGCGCCTGCCACCTCGCCCGGCTAGATTTTGTATTTTTAGTAGAGACGGGGTTTCACCGTGTTAGCCAGGCTGGTCTCGATCTCCTGACCTCGTGATCCGCCCGTCTCGGCCTCCCAAAGTGCTGGGATTACAGGCTTGAGCCACCGCGCCCGGCCAAAAGGTTCTTTTTAAAGGTTCTGAATATGTACTGCAAAATACAAAATTGTTTTTAGGAAGTTTCTTCTGATTTACTCTTCCTTCAGCTGGCTGGGGGACACTGCTGTCACCGGTATTGAATGTTACCTTTCCAACGAATTGAAAAAAACTGTTTCAGCTTCGTAGGTAAAAATGGTTTCACCTTGATTTGGTTTGTATTTCCTTGATGATTAATGAAGATATGCAGTTTTCAGATATTTATCATTCTTTTGTGAATTTAATGTGCCTGATGCCTGATAATTCACATGGATAGTAAATGGCACAGTGAATTCGCAGAATTACCAATGTTTTCATAGTACAGTAATGAGATACTATTAGTTAACAACCTTTAATGTTTAAGAAAATATAATATGCTTAACATTAATATGAAGAAATGGTGTTACATAATGATGATTTCCTTGCTGTGTAAGACTGGTAAATCCTAGTCAGAAAAAACCGCTTAAAATGTAAGTATTTGGGAACAGGGTACACGTTTATATCTAAAATTCTAATTTTATTACATACTAACTTGAGAAGAAATAGTAAGTCATGTTTATCAAACAGCAAAGTTTGACTAGATAGGAGTAAAGGATACGGTTTTATGCAAAAACTGAGAAGACTACTGATGACATTTTAAAGGTAGGAGAGATATGGTTAGGGGAATGAATAAGGAAGAGGAATAGAAAGTTAGTAAATCTGTAGCCAGAAGAGTAGAATTCAGAGTTCCTGGAAGGCCTTGGCAGTTCAGTACATTGTTATTTATCTATAAACTAAAAAGTTCTAGAAGCCTTGGTACCGAAGTTCAGTCTGGAGGTCCTGTATCTCTTGGAAGGAGACAAGTTGAGTTTATAAAGAGAAGCACTCAGGCCTGGTGTCAGAAGACCTGCTGTCTTCTGAGGTATCCTGGGGAATAATGCAGCTTATTTTTCAGAGACCCCCATTATTCTGGAGCAGATACAAATTAGATGCTGTCAGAATAGGTACAGTGAGCTTGTTTTTGTTTCTCGCCTGCCTGAGTACAGAGGAATTACTTTGAGATTTGGAATGTCCTTAGTCAACCTGGAGTTTGGTTGGGATTAAAGCCTATAGGATAGGTTTGTGGAAAGATTGGTCTAGTTCACCTTTTTTCTCTATTTATTTTTATTTTTCCATAGGTTATTGGGGTACAGGTGGTGTTTGGTTACGTAAGTTCTTTAGTGGTGATTTGTGGGATTTTGGTGCACTCATCACCTGAGCAGTAAATACTGCACCCTATTTGTAGTCTTTTATCCCTTGCCCCGCTCTCACCCTTCCCCCCAAGTCCCCAAAGTCCATTGTATCATTCTTATGCCTTTTTGTCCTCATAGCTTAGCTCCCACATATCAGTGAGAACATACAGTGTTTGATTTTCCGTTCCTGAGTTACTTCACTTAGAATAATAATCTCCAGTCTTATCCTGGTCACTGCAAATGTCATTAATTCATTTCTTTTTATGGCTGAGTAGTATTCCATTATATATATATACACACACACACACATATATATGTGTATACATATATACACACACACATATATATACACACATACACACACACACACACACACACACACACACACATATCAATCACAGTTTCTTTTTTTTTTTTTTGAGACAGAGTCTCACTCTGTTGCCCAGGCTGGAGTGCAGTGGCCAGATCTCAGCTCACTGCAAGCTCCGCCTCCCGGGTTTACGCCATTCTCCTGCCTCAGCCTCCCAAGTAGCTAGGACTACAGGCACCCACCACCTCGCCCGGCTAGTTTTTTGTATTTTTTAGTAGAGACGGGGGTTTCACCAGGTTAGCCAGGATGGTCTCGATCTCCTGACCTCGTGATCCGCCCGTCTCGGCCTCCCAAAGTGCTGGGATTACAGGCTTGAGCCACCGCGCCCGGCCCTCAATCACAGTTTCTTTATCCACTCGTTGATTGATGGGCATTTGGGTTGGTTCCACGATTTTGTGGTTGTGAATTATGCTGCTATAAACGTGTGTGCAGTATCTTTTTCGTATAATGACTTCTTTTCCTCTGGGTAGATACCCAGTAGTGGGATTGCTGGATGAAATAGTAGTTCTACTTTTAAATCTTTAAGGAATCTCCACACCGTTTTCCATAGTGGCTGTACCAGTTTACATTCCCACCAGCAGGGTAGAAGTGTTCCCTGATCACCACATCTGCGCCAACATCTATTGTGTTTTGATTTTTTGTTTATGGCCATTCTTGCAGGAGTAAGGTGGTATCGCATTGTTGTTTTGATTTGCATTTCCCTGATGATTAGTGATGTTGAGCATTTTTTAATATGTTTGTTGGCCATTTGTATATCGTCTTTTGAGAATTGTCTATTCATGTCCTTAGCCCACTTTTTAAAATGGGATTGTTTGTTTTTTTCTTACTGACTTGTTTGAGTTCGTTGAAGATTCTGGATATTAATCCTTTGTCAGATGTATAGATTGTGAAGATTTTCTTCCACTCTGTGGGTTGTCTGTTTACTCTGCCAACTGTTCCTTTTGCCGTGCAGAGGCTTGTTAGTTTAATTAAGTCCCAGCTATTTATCATTGCTTTTATTGCATTTGCTTTGTTCCAAGAACCCTCTTGTTCATGAAATCCTTGCCTAAGCCAGTGTCTAGAAGGGTTTTTCCAATGTTATCTTCTAGAATTTTTATAGTTTCAGGTCTTAGATTTAAGTCCTTAATCCATCTTGAGTTGATTTCTGTATAAGGTGAGAGATGAGGATCCAGTTTCATTCTCCTACATCTGGCTGGCCAGTTATTCCAGCACCACTTGTTGAAAAGGAGTTCTTTTCCCCATTTTATGTTTTTGTTTGCTTTGTCGAAGATCAGCTGGCTGTAAGTATTTGGGTTTGTTTCTGGGTTCTCTATTCTGCTCCATTGGTCTATGTGCCTATTTTTATACCAGTACCATGCTGCTTTGGTGGCTATGGCCTTATAGTATTGTTTGAAATCAGATAGTGTGATGCCTCCAGATTTGTTCTTTTTGCTTAGTCTTGCTTTGGCTATGCAGGCTCTTTTTTGGTTCCATATGAATTTTAGAATTTTTTTTTCTAATTCTGTGAAGAATGATGGTGGTATTTTGATGGGGGATTGCGTTGAATTTGTAAATTGCTTTTGGCATTATGGTCATTTTCACAATATTGATTCTACCCGTCCATGAGCATTGGATGTGTTTCCATTTGTTTGTGTCACCTGTGATTTCTTTGAGCAGTGGTTTGTAGTTTTCCTTGTAGAGGTGTTTAGCCTCCTTGGTTAGGTATATTCCTAAGTATTTTGCTTTTTTTGCAGCTATTGTAAAAGAGGTTGAGTTCCTGATTTGACTGTCTGCTTAGCTGCTGTTGGTGTATAGAAGAGCTACTGAATAGTCTAGTTCGTTTTTGAGGAGTAAGGAAGGGAAGGGGTTGGTTAGAAGGAAGGAGAACCAAGAAAATAGGCCTAGCCTGCTAGGGAGAGCCAGAATCCTGGTATAGAGTAGCACATAATCCTGTGCTGTATTTGATAGTTACTACCTTAATTTTACATTTTTCATGTTTATAGATAGTTTAGAAGGGAAAGAACAAATTGAAACTTACATTGTCAATTTTTTAAAAACGTAATGCTTTGTATTTAAAAAGTAATATGTGTGGTAAAACCCCCAACTAAGGCAGAAGAATATAAATTATTCCCAACTACTCACCATTCTATCCTTCACCCCAAGATAACTATTTTAAAATTTTCATGTGTCTATAAATGCACACACATTTTATGTACAAGAGATTATATAATCCATGCTTTTCTACAAATTATTCTTTTCACTTAATATTTATATCTTGGATATTCCCCATATCTATACATTTAAATCCACTCCATCCAATGCAATGACTACAGTCTTCCATTGTATGAAGTGCTATAATTTGTTAACCAGTGTCCTAAGAATGGATATTTCATTTGTTTTACAATTATTTTTGTTGTATAATTATAAATAATTCTGTAGTGAAATTCTAAATATGAAAGATATATTCCTGAATATGCTATTGCTGGTTCAAAGTCAGGGTTTAATGACCGTCTACCGAGGCTACCTGTCTGAGATGGAGAAATTGTGTTTCTTTCTGAACTGTGGCTATGTTAATCGTCTTTCATTCAGGTATTAATGATATTTTACCTCAGCAGAGCACTTTAACATTGCCAACCACTGATCACAATGTATGGATTGGTTTCTTAACCCTGCTTGAGATGAGGGTCTAAGGCACAGAGTCCTGACTTGTCTCCGCTTGGACCTTAGCTGAATCTTCTCATTTCTGGCACAATGTTACTATCTTTGAAGGTAGAGGGGGCTCCTTGGAAACGATGGGTCCAGTGATAGGAAGTATTCTTCTTGTTTGACAGGAAGCCTTGCTGTTTCTCCCTCTTCTGTAATTCTGAGATTCATTTGCTTCTTGTTCAAGACATCTTCAAGTTTAGTAATTTTCTAGTATGTTTCCCAGAAGATATATAGTATCTTCTGTTAATGCATGTAGAATTTTAATTCCAAAAGGACAGTGTGACGCTTCCATGTTTCTTTATGCCAGTCATAAACAAAATTTGGTAAAAGCTAGCTTGATCAACTCCTTGAGGCTGCTGCTTCCAGAATTTACCTGAAGCAGCTTTATATATTGTAGTATGTGCTTTACTGTCTGGGAAGACCAGAGAAATCTCACTTATTGTTTATCTTTACTTGTTCAGTGAAGGGAGGGCTTCAGTGAGAAGGAACACCAGATATTTATTCATCCATCCATTCGACAAATGGTAATTGAGTGCTTACTGGGAGCCAGGTGTTGTTCTCAGCTAAGCTGAGAGGTGTGTTCTCTGAAGTCCAGTGGATGGAGACCCTAAAGGGCCCAGACAGCTGGGAAACCCAGATGGAAGCCCACAGAATGGAGGCCGACTACCTCGGCAGAGGGCTAATTGATGTTGAGTTGGCAGAGATCAAGGAGATGGAAGCCCACAGAATGAAGGCGGCTAACTCAGCAGAGGGCTAATTGATGTTGAGTTGGCAGAGATCAAGGATGGGGAGAAATGTGAAATGTCTGTCCCCACCTCTTCCTGTGTGTCCTACTAAATGCTTAACCCCACCTACCCTAGCTTGTCGTTTGTTCTGTGCCGTGTTTTGAGAAAGAAGAGCCTTCATGGCTTCATGGCTCTTCATGGGCTCTCTTCACGTTAATACATTTATCTCCATATCACAGAGCTAGCTGCCTGTATTGCCTGTGGCACTGGACTTGCTGTGTTTTATGTGGGTCTATATGGGAAACATAAAAAGAGGCAGACACGGCCGGGCACAATGGCTCATGCCTGTAATCTTAGCACTTTGGGAGGCCAAGGCAGGTGGATCGCTTGTGGTCAGGAGTTCAAGATCAGCCTGGCTAACATGGCAAAGCCCCATGTCTACTAAAAATGTACAAAAATTGGCCAGGCATGGTGGCGCTTGCCTGTAATCCCAGCTACTTGGGAGGCTGAGACATGAGAATTGTTTGAATCCGGGAGGCGGAGGTCGCAGGGAGCTGAAATCCTACCACTGCGCTCCAGCCTGGGTGACAGAGTGAGTCTCTGTCTCCCCCCAAAAAAGTGGGGGAAGGGAGGAAAAGAAAAAGAAAAAAGGAGACATTTTAAGGTGAGAGGAAACAAACACGTTGTCAGAGTGGACTTCATGTCCTCTTTGCAACATTTCTTAAAGATTTGTGATAGTGATCGTGCGTAGGCAGCCCCATGATGTATAACATTCCTAATGTTCTAGGGAATCGAGTAAAATATTTGTATGATAGATTAGGTGTCTAACTGAAATTGGGAACTTGTGAGTGATGCCACAGCTGTAGGAAGAACCCTTGGTTTTCTGACATTGTTATATGGATATTTAGAATTAATCGTCTTTAGTGTCACTAGCATGGAATGAATTATAGAACTGTGGAATTCAAATAATTCATAATTCTTAATGTCTTCCTCTGAGTCAAGCTTAATTGACTACAGAGTTTTCACCACAGGAAGTTGTAGAAACGTCCTCTGCAGTATCTGTGTGGCAGTTGTGGTCACAGACATTTTTTTGTCCTGTGTAGCTGCTACCTTGTGTATAATGAGCATTAAATATTTTTTAATTAAAAAACATAAACTTTTAAAAATTTAAATTGTTTTTAATATCCACAATTTCCTATGCAACTTAGAATCTAATACTTACTGTGTGACTCTGGCAAATTGTTTAAATTTTCTAAGCCCCACTTTTTTCATTGATGAAAGGCCGTTATCTATAAAATGAGCATAATAATGTTTATGGCACAGATCTTGTATCATTTTTAGATTTATGTGCTTTTATTAAAATTTTGTGTTTTGTATAAATAAGGACAACGTAACAGGTTTGTTGAGGGGGTAAATAAAATAACCAATATAAACTTTCTTTACAAGTTCTCCAGCACCAGGCTCAATATTACTGTTATTATGATTCCCATTATTACTAAATTCTTTAACAATAAATAAAACGTAGGACCCAGGATCTGAATGCGGTTTAGTTCTGTATGTTCGAATTGTGATATGCATACAGCCTAAATTTTGAAAAGGAAGGAAAAAGCATGAAACATTCATTTACTACATATTCTTAATGTATCTTATACTGTTTTATTCAGTGCCAACTCTGTGCCAGTGTGCAAACAGGAGAACCAGATTGCGTGTTTGGCGAAACCAGGAATTAGAGTGCCAGGCACTCTTCTGTGTGCTGAGGATACAGTTTGATAGGAACTAGATGTAGACTTTCTTCTTATGGTACGGTTTAATAAAGGATTCAGATAATTAGCATAAAAAGTGCCCTTATGCGGGAGAGTGGAGGGTTCTACATAGGACTTATGCAGGGCCCTGAGGTTTGGTGAGGGGAGTCTGGGAATGTTCCCAAGAGAGAAAAATCACTAAAGTGAGACCTTCAAGACAAGGAGGAAGTGGGCAGGTGGACAGCAGAGGTGTTCAAGGCATAGGAAGGAGCCATAACATAGCAGTTGGGAAGATTGGGAGCTGACCTTGAGCAGATGAGCAGGGGCTAGGTCCTGCAAAGCCGTGGCTACCAGATTGGGACTCTCTCCTGAGGGCAGGGCAGTGGCATGACCAACTGCTCTTTTCTTAAGAAACACCACCTTGGCTTGACGGTGGAGGAGCGATTGGGCTGGGGTAGGAAGAACAGCTGGGAGATATATTTTAGGAGGCTTTGCAGGGGGCTGGGAGGGAGCCCATGGAGGCCTGGGCCAAGGAGTTAGTTGGTAGTGCAGAAGGAGAGAGTTGGACAAATGTGAGCGGTCTTAAGATAGTAGAGTTGACAGGTCTAGAGGGGATTGATTGGATATGAGGGGCATGGGAAATGCAGAGTCCAGATGATGCCCAGATTTCTGACCCAAGCAACTAGGTGGGTAGTGCTGCAGTCTGCTGACACAGGCAACAAGGGGAGGCTGGGATTGGGGTTGGCATGGTGGTGAGCTAAGTCTGGACATGCAGACTGTCTAGGAGAAACCTGACTTGAGAAGGCCACATAGGGAGTTGGATAATTGGTAGCTGAGAAGAGAGATTTGAGTGAGTCTTGGAGACTTATACAACATCAACATGAAGATGGCACCTGAAGGCAAGGAATGAATGACATGTCCCAGGAAGACGGTCACTTGAGAAGAGACCGGCCTGGAGTGGCACAGGAGGGAAACATGGCAAGCAAACTGAGGAGCAACCAGAGAGACAAGAGGGAGACCATGAGCTCATGGTACCAGAGGGCCAGGGAAGGAGGCCTCTGAAGGGCAGTGCTAGCCAAGGGGAGGTAGGGGAGTGAAAAGCATCCACAGATTGCCCCATGAGGAAGTTGAAGCCTGGCTGCGAACGGGAGAACTAGATTCCATGTTTAGGGAAACCAGGAATTGGAGAGAGACAGCAAGTGTAGACAGATTTGCAGAAAACTACTGCTGGTAAGAGAAGGTGTAATGGCAAGAAAGGCTCAGGGAGGCTTATCATTCTCTTTCTCTACGTATGGAGGGGCCTTGACCAGGTTTATTTGCTGATTCGAAAAAGCCAGTTGAGACCAAGAGCAAACAGGAGAAAGTGGCATCTGTAGGAAGGTGGGGTTGGGGGGATAGGCCTCAGAGCCCAGGTGGGAGAGTTAGCCTGGGGAGGAGAAAGGGCTCCCCTCAGAGGGGAGGAAAGGGTGTGAAGACGGAGTGAGGGAAGGTTGGAGGAGGGAAATTGAGGCGCGTCTGACCACTGGTGACTGAGGAACCAAGCCCCTGATCTCACACCCCGATTCTGCTTTTGTGGTGACCACGGGGGCTGTTCTGTGTTCTCCTCCAGATTCTGATATGTTTGTTGCCTTATTTCTCTCTTCTCTGTCCTCTTGACCCACTGAGACTTGTAGCTAAGCTTACAAACTGCCTGTACCAAAACAGGCACTTCTCTCTTCTCTCTTCACACAGGGTGTCCTTCTCAGGTACATTAGTGAGTTTATTCTGGTAGTTTCCACCTGTGTTGTCTCCGTGGAGAACCGTGATGGTTGGCCTGTCAGGGTGATTAGCTATCATGAGGCATTTGGGGCCATGCATCTCCTTTTAATTCTTCCTTTTTGAAAAGTCAGGCTGGGCGCGGTGGCTCAAGCCTGTAATCCCAGCACTTTGGGAGGCCGAGACGGGTGGATCACGAGGTCAGGAGATCGAGACCATCCTGGCTAACACAGTGAAACCCCGTCTCTACTAAAAATACAAAAAAAACTAGCCGGGCGAGGTGGCGGGCGCCTGTAGTCCCAGCTACTCGGGAGGCTGAGGCAGGAGAATGGCGTAAACCCGGGAGGCGGAGCTTGCAGTGAGCTGAGATCCGGCCACTGCACTCCAGCCTGGGCGACAGAGCAAGACTCCGTCTCAAAAAAAAAAAAAAAAAAAAAAAAAGAAAAGTCAGTTCTATTTATCTTCTTTCTAGCCTAGGGCTTGTTCTCTACCTCACAGGTAAGTTGATTCAGTTCAGTGGATGGCAGTAGTTCAAGGTGACTCTTACTCCTTTTCAGAAATCCCATTTCAACCACAGCCTGTCTCCTCAGTGGTCCTGGGAGAAAAAGAAGTCGAGTTGGATTCAGGAAGAGCATGAGCCATTTTTAAAGGCTAATGTTGAGGGTCTCTGGGCCTTCTGGGTCCATGAGACTGACCCACCTGAAGTGTCGGGACTGGATGAGAGGACTCAGACACCCTTCTCCCCTCCGACTTCAGGCACCAGCCCATGACCCTGAGTGGCCACAGCAAGGATTGCGGGGAAGGGCATCATGGTTAAAACATAAGCATGTTATAAAATACGACGCATTGTGTAGATAGCTTTTAAAATTCCTAGGAGCTGAAGTTTAGAAACTGGGGCCGTAAAGTGAAAATGAAATTTAACTGAGCATTTGGTGGAGGAAAAATAATTTATTGGCTCTTCCATGAAAAGCCCTGGGATTCAGCATCCTTCTCATCGCAGACACCTGTGATTAATGACAGCCCTGCGCTGCTGCTGGGAAAGGGGCGCTTTGAAATAGCATAGTAGGGACTTTGCAAGTGGGTCTCATTTGGTTAAGTTACTGCCTTTGTGAGGTTCTGCTGCATCTTTATATTCTACCAAAGAGAAGATGGTAAATCAGAGTAATTGCTTCATCCCAAGGCACTTTTATATTGTAAAGGAAAAAGGTCCTGTTAAGAAACTCAAATTAACTTCTGCTGTTTATACTATATGGAAAGACTCGGAAAGCTGCTTGTCATACAGCCTGGCAGTTTATTTATCATGGAACAATTCCATTAGAACCTGACACTTGTTCTCATGGCACCAAGACTTAGGATCCCTCAGGAAAAGCATTTAACCCTTGGAAATGCAAAGCTGTCATTTATCTGTCATCTCTCTAAAACCCACTGGAGTGTATTTACGAGAGAGATTTGAAACAGTCATCGTTCCGCTGAACTAGAAATGGAGCTGGGACTCAGTGAATGATCAGTGAAAAACCGATGAGTGTCCAGTACCAGTTTGTAGCAACTCGACTGTGCTAGCTCTCTCATAAAATGAACTCACTGTGGCATTCTGTATTTCTTAAGGAATTCAGTATGCAGAATTCACACTGAAAAATTGGTAGAATGTGGGAGTCGGTTTACCTTACAGCTTCTGAAATCTTCTGTTTGAAAAAATGTAGGGACTAGGGTATTAGTTCACTGCTAGTGCTGTGTCATTTGAATTGCGTATTCCAGTTATATTTTATAGGTTTTAGAAGAATTCTTAAAATTAACCTATATATATCAACCAAGGAGGCTTAGCAGATCTTGGAAGGATGAACTGAAACAGTCATGATCTGTACATTAACACCCTTTTGCCTAGCATTTACTAACAAAGGATGAAGGTACCATTTGTCAAAGCTTGTCGGTAAGCAGGTCCCCAGGGAGGCAGTGAAGCAGAGTCTGAGAATTTGGTCTCTGGTGCCAGACTGCCTGGCTTCACATGTAAGTGATGTCGCTTACTGGCTATGGGACTTGGACAAGTTAGTTAACCTCAGAGCCTCCTGTTTCTTCACTATAAATAGGGAGAATGACTCTTGAGGTTTTAATTGCAGTAATTCATGTAAAGTCCATGCAGAGTAGTTGTTAACTAGCAACATTTAATGTGGGCCAGATGGGCCTGGGAGGATGACATAGACCCAGAAAATTATTTGGGATGACTGTGGGTTAAACTTGTCTATGGGTGTTTGTGACTTTGTGTCTCCCTTTAATGTCATAGTTTCTCAAAAGATATAGCACAGAAGTGGTTATGGCGCAGACCACCCTCAGTCTCATTCCCATTCTGGTAGAACAGGTCAGCACAGCTAAAGTAAAGATCTAGAAATGCTCCCAGAAAATATTTTCAAGATTGAATTATGATTGAGAAAACCTTTACTTGTTTGTGGTCAGAGACAAACAAGTAAAAGGGGACCGATATTTTTGAGGAGTCCCTGGTAGAAGTAATGCACAGTGGGTGGAGGGAGTGTTGGTGACCCAATGTTGTAGTGCTGTTGGGGGAAGGTAGGGAGAACATTCATGGGAACTGAAATTACTTGGCTCATAAGAAAAATCCTGTATAAGTGAGCAGGGGCATAATCATGTTCTTTAGGATTTAAGAATTTGTTATATGCACTGTTGACTATTTCTCACTCTTCAACAGATTTTTAACCACTAGCACCTTCACCACCACTTTCACCACCACCAATACCATTACCACCACCACCAGCATCATCATCATCATCACCACCATCACTAATGTCACCACCATTATCATCACAACCACCACCATCATTACCATTACCACCACTACCACCATCACCACCATCACCACCATTATCATAACAGTCACCACCATCACCATCAGTACCACCAGCACCATCACCACCTTCATCACCAACACCATTACCACCACCATCACCACCACCATCAGCATCACTACCATCACCATTATCAACACAACCACCATCACCATCACCATCACTATCACTACCACTAACATGTTCACCACCATTATTATCACCATCATGACCACTACCACGGTCACCACCACCACCACTACCACTGCCATCACCACCACTACCATCATCACCACCACTACCATCACCATTATCATCACAACCACAGTCATCATCAGCATCATCACAACTACCACCACCACCATCACCATCACCATTGCTACCACCACCATCACCATCACTGCCATCACCACCATTATCACAATCATCACCATCATCACTACCACTGCTACACCACCACTACCACCAATACCTTCACCACTACTGTCACCACTGCTACCACAACCACCATCACCATCACCACCACCACCACCATGACTACTGCTGCCACCACCACCACCATAACCATCATCACCATCACCACCATCATCACTACTACCAGGACTTCTGCTGCCACTGTCACCACCACCACCACTGTCACCACCATTGCACCTGTATCATCACAACCACAACAATTCAGGGCTTCAAAGACTCCAGCTGGGAGATTCTTGTCTTTTTATCACATTCTGCCTTCAGCCCCACCTCCTCTGTCTGAGTTGACTCTGTCCCATGCTCACTCTCTGCCTTTCAGTCCACCAGCTATGTCTATAGATTAAGAAGGGAATTTGCAAGTACACTTCAGCAACCTTGCTTTACTCTGATTTAAAAAACAATTTCTGATTTTTATCATTTGCTTTATAAATAAGAGATGTTAATTAGTTTGACTCATTAAATTTCAAACAATTGTTATAATTTTGGAGTGTTTGATTAAATTTCCTTAATTATACACAGTGCTTATGCTGCTGCACTGGAGAGCAGGAGTTTCTGGGGAATATTCTTCTCTCCTCCTTACGCCTTTTCTTCTTCGTGCTCACCCTCATGGCTCCAAGTCCATGCCCAGAGAGCATGTTATCATGTCGTCAGGTCTCAAAGTGTCTGAAAAGATTGTCTTCTCTGTGGCCAGGCTGCTTAGAGGCAGCCTGAGGCGAACCGTAAAAAGGGGGAGAGTGTTTCTCTGTTTCCTCTGAATCCACCCTTCATGCATTTGCTCCAGACCAAATCTGCTCTCAGGAAGGGATCAGACGAAACTATTTAGAGTGAGGTAGCAGTGATAAGTTAGCAGTGGGTAAACCACATAAATGAAACTTTAAATGAGGAATTCCACCTTGTTAAAGAACTAAGGTGGGCCGGGCACGGTGGCTCACACCTGTAATTCCAACAATTTGGGTGGCTGAGGCGGGCGGATCACGAGGTCAGGAGATGGAGACCATCCTGGCTAACATGCTGAAACCCCGTCTCTTCTAAATATACCAAAAAAAAAAAAAAAAAATTAGCTGATGTGGTGGCACGTGCCTGTAGCCCCAGCTACTCGGGAGGCTGAGGCAGAAGAATCACTTCAACCTGGGAGGTGGAAGTTGCAGTGAGCTGAGATCGCCGCACTGCACTCCAGCATGGGCAACAGAGTGAGACTCCGTCTAAAAGAAAAAAAGGGCCGGGCGCGGTGGCTCAAGCCTGTAATCCCAGCACTTTGGGAGGCCGAGACGGGCGGATCACGAGGTCAGGAGATCAAGACCATCCTGCCTAACACGGTGAAACCCCGTCTCTACTAAAAATACAAAAAACTAGCCGGGCGAGTTGGCGGCGCCTGTAGTCCCAGCTACTCGGGAGGCTGAGGCAGGAGAATGGCGTGAACCCGGGAGGCGGAGCTTGCAGTGAGCTGAGATCCGGCCACTGCACTCCAGCCCGGGCGGCAGAGCGAGACTCCGCCTCAAAAAAAAAAAAAAAAAAAAAAAAGAAAAAAAGGAAGTAAGGTGGTATGGAGAGGATAACATAACAGCCTCTGAATATACTCCCAAAGGCCACTTACTAGTAATCCATGTATTTTGTACCTTTAAGCCCTTCTTCCTTTCCCTGTCCTTAACCTGCCCTTTTCTCAAGACCCACCTCAAAGCTGGTCTCCTGCAGGAAACAATGCGGATTCCCTGTGCTACCCCTGCCTGTGCCCTGACCACAGGCTACTCACATTGTTTGCTTGTGAAAGGGTCCCCCTCTTCCTTCTCCCCATTCTCCTTGCCCCAGACTGTTGTCTTCTCATCAGCAGGATGGCTCAATCACAGCCCTGTCTCCCTAGTATCTGACACAGTGGCATTCAGAAAATGCTTTTGGATGAAAGTGAATTGTGTTTTTGTTACTTGAAAAGGACAGTATTTTAAAAACATGCAAAACATGATAACTTTTTCCGAAAGATAGGTGAGAGGTGGTTCATTCTCTTCTCCTTGAATTCATTTATTTCTTAGACCCCCCACAACCCTGGAGATACATCGGTAGTTTGGATAATTTTTAAAAAAATAAGAATAAAACATTTTGATGATTCTAGTCGAGGGATATAATTGGCTTCATATACCCTTGCCTAAAAGTCTCCTCCATGGGAAATGCAGTTTGCTTGGAGCAAGTGCTCCAAAACAAACGGCATTTCATCAGATTTCATCAGGCTGCATGTGGATGTGTGCAGTGGGGAGGAGGTTGTCACCACTGGCTGGCTGGGTCTGCTGAATCAACCTGTGGCTCAGCCAGAGGGCAGGCTGTCCTGGCTCCAGCACCTTTCTCACCAGTAGGGCAGCCTAGGGAGAGATTGCAGCAGGCTGATGAGTGGGTAGCATTTGATAAAAGTAGTGACATCAGTAGTCCTCACTGGGCAACTTTAGAATCTTACCATTTTTAATTTTTTTTTTATTCACTCCTCTATCTTCCATTCCACAGTTATAGGTTACATAGGTCTGCTTTGTGTGTGTGCTGTGGAAAGAGACTGATTTCTGTCTTTTGTCAATTGGGGGCTGTAAAAAATTGTAACAGCTGAGACTTTATTCTGGAATTCTCTTATGGTTCTCTCTGTCTGACTGGGAAATAGCTTGCCTTATTTCATTTATTCCTGTTTTGCTTCTGTGGGGCTCATGTTAACTAGTTCTCACTACTGGGCGTGTAGACATCAGGGTTTAGGAGGTGCCACCACTTGTTGGCTCCAGGGTAACTCCTGTTCTCTGGGCAGAGCTGAGTAAGGTACTTTGGACATTGCTGTTCCTTCTACACAGTGTCTCTTTATGACATTGTTTTAATGATCAAACTCTTATCCTAAGTTTCTTGATCTTTAGAAAAGTTAACCCAGTCATAATATTCACCATCACTGTCTTTCTCCAGCGAGCATTGTGAGGATAATTAAGGGACATATAGGTGAAGTGTTTTGAGCTCAATGGAAGAGAGAAGCCATCAGGCTCATAGATGTTACTTTTACTTAGTTTCATACTGTTACCATATGATCAAGAATAGATGAATTTTGGAAATGATGACAGTTTCATGTTTAGACATCTATTTCTACTTAACCAGCATCGTTGGCCTTGGCTGGAGCTCTACAAGATACCTCAATTTATAGATTTAAAACAAATAAGTGAGAAATGATCAAAAATGTTTTTTACTACATTTTTATTTGCTATTTAAAAAAGAAATTCTAAAAATAAGTAGGCTTTTTTTTGTTTTGTTTTGTTTTTGGAGACGGAGTCTCACTCTGTTGCCCAGGCTGGAATGCAGTGGCGCGATCTTGGCTCACTGCAAGCTCCGCCTCCCGGGTTCACACCATTCTCCTTCCTCAGCCTCCTGAGTAGCTGGAACTACAGGCACTCACCACCTTGCCCGGCTAGTTTTTTGTATTTTTTAGTAGAGATGGGGTTTCACCGTGTTAGCCAGGATGGTCTCGATCTCCTGACCTCATGATCCGCCCGTCTCGGCCTCCCAAAGTGCTCGGATTACAGACTTGAGCCACCGTGCCCAGCCTAAATAGGCCCTTTAAAAGGAGTTGATTAAAAAGGTTCATTTTTCTGGGAATGTTATGCATCTGCAACAAATAATAAATAATATTGAAGCAGTTGGCTACCTCCAATTTCATGCAATATAAATAAATACGTTTGGTGACATACATTTGAGGAATGTGATTTTTATAATTTTTATGGAAATAGGAACAACTTTACGGATGATAGAAGTTTTTACCATCTGCTGGTAACAAAGAGACATAACTCATAACGTGTGACACATTTTGAGTTTAATGTATATGTTGGCATGCCGGGAATCGGAATCCTCTTAGACCTAAGTCAGCCATCCCAGGGGAAGCTGACCTGACTTTCAGCTTGTCAGGGGAAAGCTTTCTTTGCTTTTAAAGCATGATCTTCACCTTGCTCAAATGGCAGAGGGATGAAGAAGGCTAAGCTTTCATGGCAAGAGATGAAGAGAAAGGCACTCTGCAGGCTGGTGAGCACCGGCACGATTTTCACTTGTAATTAGTGGAATGGGGGCTCACTGTCGAGACGCTACTGTCTTTATGAGTCAAAACATTTAGTATTGGTGGAAAGGTGAGAGTTCAGACACTTAGGGAGATACAGGGGGTGGGAAGCCCAGCCTTTCTCTTACAGTGACAGCCGCTTTAAGCAAGTGACATTTTAGCTCCCTAGCCATGAAATGACATGTGGTGGTGGGGGGGCTTGTGGTTCTAGTTAAGGAATGGGTGGGTTAGTTTTAAGAAGCAGCTCAGTAGAGGCTACAGAGCTGCCCACCAAGGAAAGAGGAGAGAAACCAAAGGGAAGACCTTGCCTTTCTTTTTGAGTTTCCTTTCCTCTCCTTTGAAGAAGTGGGGACTTTGCCATTTTGGGTCATTCTGGCTTCACCTTAGGGTGTGGAAGCATGGCACAAGCATGATGGCGGGCCCCTGAAAAGACGGCTAGTGGATTTCCATTAGTAGATTATGAGTAAGTGGTCCTGAGGATGTCCCCTCCTTCTTGGTATTAGGAGCTGTAGGCTGGTTATGTGGGTAGAACCTCATTAGTGGATTTTATCTAGCAATCTGGATGCTTTAGAAAGCATCTTGGAGTGCTTTGGGGGTATCTTTCAGCTTAAAGGGGTTGGGAGATGAGGCAGGTTTAAAGAGGAGCCTCTTTTTCTCACCTCCAACTTCTTCAGAATAGGACATGACTCACAACTCCCAGACCCTGGAAATGTATTGGGTCCGATATCTGCCTAATTCATTTTGGTTTTTATCCTATTGCCTTTGTCTTAAATATTTAAGCCACACTGAAAAATAAGTAGAGTGTATGAATCTGTTTTCAGGGCTGCGTCTACTGTTTTCCCTTCCTTTGTTCATCTTGCCTCCCATTCTGCCCCTCTGGGATTCTGGATCCTTTCCCCTTGGCCTCTGGAAAATATGCTGACAGACTCATGCATGCTAAGATACTCAAGGCTAATCAGGTTTAAAGTGTTTCCCCTTCTTGTGGTGTTTATATTTCTTGCAGGGGTGAAGACATCTTAAACCAGAGGAATGACTCTCTAGTTGTGGAATTTCAGTCATCAGCCAGCAGATGCAGGAGGTATTATTTTGGGCATGGGGGCTTTCTGAGAAGCCCCGAAATCATTCTCAATGACCACCTGCCTGCTCCATCTTACATAAGGCCACTCTGTGCATCACACTGGTCTTGTGTGTCTGGTTGGGTTGACCTGACTGAGGGCAACAAGCATGGGTGTGGGAGTCCCTGTGTGTATGGGAAAAGGGAAGAGTTATGATGCATGCTGTGTAAGCCTTTTTTTTTTCTTTTGAGACGGAGTCTCGCTCTGTCGCCCAGGCTGGAGTGCGGTGGCGAGATCTTGGCTCACTGCAAGCTCCGCCTCCCGTGTTCCCACCATTCTCCTGCCTCAGCCTCCCAAGTAGCTGGGACTACAGGCGCCCGCCACCATGCCCGGCTAATTTTTTGTATTTTTAGTAGAGACGGGATTTCACTGTGTTAGCCAGGATGGTCTCGATCTCCTGATCTCGTGATCCACCCGCCTTGGCCTCCCAAAGTGCTGGGATTACAGGCGTGAGCCACCGCGCCCGGCCGCTTTTTGTTTTTTAACTGCAGGTGTCAATATTGTTCCAAAAGCTAGAAGTTCATAATGAAACTAGAATTCTCCTGTTGATTAAAGACTACTTCATATCCATCTGCAGTGTGGGTCATATGTCCTCAGAGCAGTCTCCATTTGAAATCCATGCAATGTTCGTGAAAGCCCAGGTTTCATATTACAGATGTCCATAAGCAGGGCAGGACCTTCATACCCTCTGCTGGGAACTGGAAGTCTGGTTCTGTGAATAAGAGCGTCTTTCCCATCTCCCACCTTCCTTAGGCTGGTCGCTGTCAGTCACCACAGCTACCCCAGAGAGTTCTTAGTGTGATCAGTGATCATGATGTTAGAGCTGTGAGCCTCCCAGTTGGTAGAAGATTCCAGAGGCTGCAGTCCCCGTTATATGAAGGTCACTGGTTGGACTCCCAAATCTAATAACTGTGGGTAATATACTAAGGATGAATTAAAATGCTAATAGGCTCCATGTTCTGGATATCGTTACATTCCCTAATCTTAAATTTAAATTAAATGCCTTAGGTGCTGCAGCAGCCTTGCCAGAAGCGTGTTTAGCATCGCATCACCCCTTACACAGCAAATTTAAAGTGCACCCCAGCCACACGGGCAGAGTTAGGATAGGCAATATTTATTTTACAATAATTTGTGTGTCCCCTACAGCTACATGATACAAATACTCTCTGTTTTACTCAAGATAGTTATTTAGCTTTTAAAAACCACAATTTTCATAAGTTCCTTTGAACCCACAGATCCTTTTATTATTAACAATATTTTATTAGAAATATGTTGGATTTTGTGGCACATAAAGCTACTCCAAAGCCATTTTATAGATTACCTTCACATTTAAGCCTTATAACAGTGCCATGAAACACCCCTGCTTTATAATGAAGTCACTAAGGCGTACAGAGACCGAGTGCCTTTTCCATCCCCGTGTCGCTGATTTGGGGAGAACCACATTTTGCAGGTGAGTGTCCCGACTCCCAGCTCAGCATCTGCCCACTAGACCAAGTGGGAGCTGGAAGCAGAATGATGGCCAGGTCACTGAACCCACCTGCTTCTGCTGGGAAACGAGGACAGAGTTCATCTTAAGGGATCTGTAAGCTCTTTTCGTTTGGTAGCGTTGGTTCTGTTGTCTACACGGAGGCCAGATTTCTTTATCCAGGGAGCCAGAAAAACAAGTGCATTTCCTTCCTTCAGTAAACAGGTCACTTCCTCATCACTAGTTGAATTAGCCCCCTTGTTTTCTCCTTATTAGGGGGAAGGAACACTTTATTTCTTCCTCATTTCTTCCAGTTGTCTGGTGCCTGGCCACTTCATAATTGTATTTTGAGAGAATAGATATTAATTTTCTTCAACAAAAGGCCGAGTTCCTTAATGACACAACATAATTCAATTTCCGTTCTCTCCCCTCATTGCCTGCACCCCTTCCTCCTGGCACATTTTTCATAGTTAGGAGGAGTGATAGTGTCAAATATATCAGAAGGAAGAATTGATTCAGTAGTCGTTTGACGACTTGACTGATTAACAGAGATCAGAAGAAGGCTCATAACTGTGAAAACCACTGCAGCATGGAGTTTTAACAGCTCTTTAGGGAGCTAGTTAATGAAAGAATCACTACAGAAACAGCCATGCAAAAAGAAAGAAAAAAATAAAAGAACAGGAGCATTCCCGTATAACACTCAGAAGCTCTGTCATAGAGAAAATATGCTCATAATTTCTATTTACACATCACTGTAATTACCGTCTGCCTTAAGATTACTTTCGGTCTTCTCCTGTCAAAGTTGCTTAGACAGTTCCTCTTTCACATACCAGGAAGAGAAACCTAGTACTGGTTGGAACTGGTCCTAAGGATTCCTTTTCCCCCGAAGCATGTAATTGTTAGACACCCCAGCACACTGCCTGATTACTCTGGCTTTTGTCTTGTCCATGTTCTTGTTATCATCACCATTTGTCCACGAACCAGACTTCTGCACTCGCATGAGTGTTACGTTGGGCTTTACAGTTTAATTTGTGTGTGTGGTTGTTCTGTCTTCTTTCTCCTGATGCAGTGTCTATGAACCAGATAGAAACGCATTACGGAGGAAAGAACGAGAAAGAAGAAATCAAGAAACCCAACAGGATGACGGCACGTTTAATTCTAGTTATTCTCTCTTCAGTGAGCCCTACAAGGTAGATGGTTTTCAGTTGTCCATCTCTCCCTTTCACTTGTTTCTCTCACTCCCTGTGAAGGTGGCCTTGACTAAAAGAACTGGCTGACCACACTTCACTGCGTCTTCTGTCTGTTCAGCCCAGGGAAGACAGCTCAGCCACCAAGTGCAGGGTCTTCCCCCAGAAACTGAGGTGTGTGGTTCACATGGCTTTACTGGCTACTCCCTCAGTAACATGCAACTTTTGTTTACTATTGACATCTGCTTGCTGTGATTTTTATCAGTAATACAGACTTCATCTCTGCGTTAACATATCAAGGTCGATCCCATTTGTTATGTTTTCTCAGATCGTAGGAAACGAACACTATTTGAAGGAGGTTGTGTTACGTATTTGTCATACGTGGATCACGCTAGGATTAGACTACCTGTTAGGGCTAATGAGAAAGAAAGTCTAAGATTATTTCTCATTTTTACCAAAGGCCAGAAATACAACCTTGCTTCCAAAATGAAATGTCATCCCAGATTTCACACATACCTTAGGCTGCATGGAGCGCTGGGTCATTCTGGCTTCCTGCACGTTTAGCCCATGTTCCTTTAAGCTTCACATGGACATCTCTTGCCTGTCACTCTGGATTTCTGGCAAGAATAATATTTAGACTAATCCTGAGCCAAATCTGAATTTTCAAGTAAAACTTCTAATGGGACTACAATTACAGGACCATCCAATCATAGAAAGACTTAATCCAGGTCATTTTTTAAAGTTGTAATAGTTAATTTTCCTGATTTCCAGGTAATCTGTTTTAGCTGCAACACACACAAGACCAAGGATAGATCCCCCTGCTCCTTTTTATTTTTTGAGACGGAGTCTCCTTCTGTCGCCCAGGCTGGAGTGCAGTGGCGCGATCTCGGCTCACTGCAACCTCTGCCTCCCAGGTTCAAGTGATTCTCGTGCCTCAGTCTCCCGAGTAGCTGGGACTACAGGAGCCTGACACCACACCCTGCGAATTTTTGTATTTTTAGTAGAGACAGGGTTTCGCCATGTTGGTCAGGCGGGTCTCAAACTCCTGACCTCAGGTGTTCTGCCCACCTTGGCCTCCCAAAGTGCTGGGATTCCAGGCATGAGCCACTGTGCCCGGCCAGATAGATGCCTTTTCATGCACCCCGAGGCCATTACAGGCTTCCTATCCTGTTGCATCCCCAAGTGCTGACAGACACCTTCAGAGATGATGAGGATTTCGATTTCATCTCTCAGATCTCATTCCGCATGTGACAACCCTGACTCTGTGATTGATAAGGGCACCTGTCCATTCTCTCCCGTGTTTCTGTCGTCTCTAACAATAGCGTGGATATGTTTTTCTTTCTCCAGACTAACAAGGGGGATGAACTGTCCAACCGGATCCAGAACACATTAGGCAATTATGATGAAATGAAAGACTTTTTAACTGATAGATCCAATCAGAGTCATCTCGTTGGAGTTCCCAAACCTGGGGTTCCTCAGACTCCTGTGAACAAGATCGATGAACATTTTGTTGCAGATTCAAGAGCCCAGACCCAGGCCTCATCTCTCGGTAGCACTACAACTTCCACACCAGCAGCTGTCACCGCGCAGCAGAGTAAGAGAGGCACTGTGGGCTGGCAGAAGGCTGGGCACCCACCCTCCGACGGCCAACAGAGAGCAAGTAAGCACAGGCACAGCTTGCTTAATTTGCACAAATCTGCTAAAACCCAGAGAATGTAATAAAAAAATAAAATCCCCATGTATCGAGCCTCTCATCCTTATCTTCCTCCTCTTCTTCTTCCAACTCAGCACAACAGGGCTCTCTCAGGACCTTGCTTGGAGATGGTGTTGGCAGACAGCAGCCACGGGCCAAACAAGTGTGCAATGTGGAGGTGGGCCTTCAGACCCAGGAGAGACCACCTGCCATGGCGGCCAAGCACAGCAGCAGCGGACACTGTGTTCAGAACTTTCCTCCCTCCCTAGCTTCAAAACCCAGCCTGGTCCAGCAGAAACCAACCGCGTACGTGCGGCCAATGGACGGCCAAGATCAGGCCCCTGATGAGTCTCCTAAGCTGAAGTCGCCTTCGGAAACCAGCGTGCACTGCACATCATGCAGGGGAGTCCCCGCCAGCAAGCCGGAGCCGGCCAGAGCCAAGGCCAAGCTCTCCAAGTTCAGCATCCCCAAGCAGGTGGAGGTGAGTCCTTATCGGCACCGTTCCCGTGCAACTGCATAGTTAGTTACAAGTGGCAACTTGACCCTTGTGAATTCAGTTTCCATGTGTCTTGTTTTTCAGTGATGGGGTTGACTTCATGTGGTAGGATTTGTAGCCATCGTTAAAAGGGGAGGCAGACTTAAATAATGATTTCTTAAAATCTCAAATGTATAATCATTGAAAATTTTAGAGTTCCAGCAAATGCAGTTGTGTGTGTATGTATTAGTTAGGGAAGGAATGTCCCCTTCAGTATAGTTTGAGAATTTTCTTCTGAACAGCTAGTGTTCACTGAGGTATGAATAAAATTAAGAAATAAGTGAATAAGTGATTCAGAAATAAGAAAAGCACTTACAGGCAATAATTTAAGTATCTAAATAGGTAAATTTTTATGTGAAAGAGTTCCAGAACTCTTTTAACATTTTTGTGTTTTGAAATATTTTACCACAGACTTTACCAAGTAAACCTCATAATAGTTTTTTAATTAATTGTTTAAATTATTCAACTTTGAATATGGTGAATTATTCAAATATTTTAGAAATCCTGTCCTGTCTCAGACCGTATTCCAAATTGATGATGGTTGTGAAGAGTACATGAAGAAAAAAATATGACCATGCATACATATGTTTTGCTGTGATATGGTATACTAACTAAAATTAAATGTGAGTTCTAGAACATTATACTTAGGAACTGTTCAGTTTTTTCTTTTTAACATATGCTTTAAAGACCGAGTAACGTTGTGGCCAGAATATTCTTTGTATCTTAATAACCAAATGAAATCAGTGATTTGACATTTGTTGTTGCGTTTTTGACAAGACTGAGCTTAAACATTTCTGAACTATCATCTCAGAGATCACCATGGACTGATAGGGAGATCAACATCTCACCCTTAGAGAAGACCTCGTTTTTCATCTGTGAGATGTTTACACTGGTTTTGCAGAGAAAATTAAGTGACACGTATACCGTACCTTTTTTTAAATTACACATTTATGATAGATTCTAGAAAATATTCACTCGGAATTAATGGAAGCAAAATGTAATTTCTATAGGCATTTGTTTTGAAAAGTTTGTAGGAAACACGCATACAGAGCACCTTACAAAACTGAGTTCATCAGGCTGTTTGATTCATCATCGTCAGATGACTGGTAGCAGCAAATAAATTCCGGTGTATCCTTGAGCAGTGGTGACTGACTTTTACAACCACCAGGAATCCCTTCATTATTTCAGTCTCAATTGACTCCTTGTTAAAATGGTTTTTATCTACCAGAGAAACTTCAGATTTATTAGGTAATAATTTACATGTTTGTTTATTTTGGAATTCAGTGAGTTCATAAAACTCGAGTTAAAACAAAAAAGATGAATTTTTGATTGCCAGTAAAGCCTTAAGCAGATAACTGTGCAGTTTTTATGAGGCCTTTGGGTATGTCATTAATAACCTGGACACTTTCAGGATGCCCTTTGAGGACTCAGATTGGAAAGAACATGCTGTGTACGGTGTCTGGTTAGCAGAGAGAGCGGGGGATGCCTCAGACAGACACTCACGCTGAGAGAAATCAGAGCTTTTCTATGGGAAGTGTTCCATTTCCCCTATATGCAGTGACATTGAACTAGCAAGCCTGCCCTCTTCCTAACATTTTGTCCTGAATATTTCAAAAAGACCAATCATTCTTTGATAGAGAAGAGATAAGAGGTGTTGTTTGTAGAACAAAGTTAAAAATTGGTGGGTGGGTTCTTTTTTTCTATGGGTGAAGGGGGGTGCAGTATTTATTTTAGTAAAAAGCACTGCATATTAGGAGAAATATTGTAATTTGAACCTTATAACACTTGTCTGGGCTCACTCCCACAATAAAAACACGACTAAATTTCACAGTTAGCAGTCGAGTAGCAAGTTACTTCTACCTTTCAAACCCAGAGATTTTTGTTGACGGTATTCCAAGAGAAGATTAAGAAATACTCGTTTGCAAGTACATTGTTCAATATTTATAGTCTGTTCCAATAAAATCCACAATCAGGCCAGGCACAGTGGCTCATTCCTGTAATCCCAGTACTTTGGGAGGCTGAGTTGGGAGGATTGCTTGAGGCCAGAGTTCAAGACCAGCCTGGGCAACATAGTGAGACCCCATCTCTACAAAACATAAGTGAGAAAATAAAATTCACAGTCATCACATAGAAGCCAAAGAATTTTATCAACCAGATTTTACTTTTCAGGGAATAAATATTTTTATTTTTTAAAAGAGGTAAGACAATTTAATATGACAAACAATTTCAAAAATATTCATGCGAATATTTTAAAAAATAAAGATACTGTAGGTGTGAAAATCTCCTCTCAATAGTATAGACATTAATTTCCAGTGAGGTAGAGAAGGTGTTTTTCAGGGAAATTTCCAAAGATAATGACCTACAAGGTTATTACTTGATTATGGTGTTTCAGGATGTTAGCTACAGAGCAAGACTTATCACAGTGTGAAGAATTTGAGGGTTGGAAGGGTTAGGTAAAAGTGACATAGAAACAAGGAGGGTCATGCAAAAATAGCTGTTTGGCATTGTATAGGTACATTCCTCATAAGAAAATCAGATTAATGACTAGGTACAATGCGATGAGAATTTTTTTTTTTTTTTTATTGTAAGATGTAATCTCTGCCTCCAAGAAATTTACATTAACTGAATAAATTAGACTGCAGCACATAGCTTTTAATTTGCAGTTTCTCTCATTTACAGTCCAAATTAAGTTTAAAATTGGCCTTTTAGTCCTAGGAAAATTCCCTCATCTTCATTACCCTTGTAGTAGAAAAACAATTCTGTATTACTTTTAAAAATTGGGAAAATTTGAATCCCTTTTGCCTGGTTTTACACTTCATAAACTCTTCATTCTTTCCCTTACACCATCTGCACCCTACCTGCTGCTGTGGCAGATTATTTGCAATAATTTCTGAGTCTTCAATAATAGGTAATTAGTGCAGAAAAATCCAGTGCAATTTGATGTGGAAGTTAAAGACCTCAAGAGAATTCCTTAACTCATACACCTGCCTCTTGGCTGGCTTTTCCCGACTCAGTTTTGTGTTTAATGAAAAACATATTTTCGTTGTTGTAGCTGAGTCTTTTATTCTGAACACTGCCCCTCATTAAGTGAGCCTCCCTGGGAGTGCCCCCTGGAAAGGTGTCTACGGTTAGGTGAGAGACCAGGGACTAACGAATGGCCAAAGCCTGCCCTCTAGAATGTTCTAGGGCACGGCACACTGAATTTTATTTCGGACTGAAGTGAATTATTTTTTGTTTCACACGCACACACAAATTAATATTTTGTGCTCAGCATGTAATTCCAGATCCAAACATTGGGGGCAGTTAACCTAGAGAGGCAGATACAGTTTTGTAGGACCTCAAATTTGCGTAGTCTTGGGGACCTTCTTTAGGAATAAAGGAATAGAAAATATCTCACCCTTGCCATTATTTCAATAACATAAAACTATGTTAACACAGTACCACCCCCACCCCACCCCCAATTCCCTGGGGCCTTGGAGACCTTGAGGCTTAAGCATCATTAACTTCATAGTGTATCTGTCTTTGGCTCATGGAATAATATAAAATCATTACTAAGATGATCATTTTAGATTTGAAAAAATGTTATATTAGCCTAAACTTGGTAGAATTTAAAAATACTTATGTATATGTTAGGTGATGGGGCCAGGGCACAAAAATAGGACAGTGGCGTGAAAAACCTAACATGCAGAGCTAGTGAGACAACACGGGAGTGTCCTGGGCCTTCTGCAGGCGGTGGTTTGACAAGTTACAGCTTCAGCGGTATATTCCAAAACCTACACGTTATAGTTTTCTGTTTGCAATTTAATAAGTAGTGATAGTTTGAAACTGCTGTTGCAGAGGGCTCCAGTGGCTGGGAACAGAATTCATTTGATAAGCCAGGGGAGCAAAGGAAGCCAGGAGCTGGTGCCCATAGCTTAATCAGTAGTAAGGAAAGGAACACCTGAATTTGAATATCAGTCAGTAGACTGTGATAGCCTAGATGTTTTCGTAGTGGTTGATAATTTATCTATAAGAACAGAGAAACCATTCATGGTTGATCAGAATTTTATTTGTTAAAATAAGTAATTAAATAGTCTAAGATGTATTGATTAAGCATAGAATTTTCATGAAGGGCATTTTAAAATCGCCGTTTATGCCATGAAAAAGAATAGAAAGATGAAGCACTGTGATTCCATGAAATAGCTTCCTAGAAAAGCAATTAACTGATTTTTTTCTAAAGTTCACAGAAGATAAATGATGTAGGCTTCCTATTTCCTGTCACTCTTGGTTACCTTTGTATGAAAATGGATTTCTTCCAAATTAAAGTCGGCACCAGCCTGTCGGGCAAAAAAGGCATCTGTAAAGCAACGTGTACATTACATATTCATGCCAGTAGAATTTCTTAATTACATTGGAGATGTATAATGTTTTCAAATTGAAGTATTCGATCTGATTGCTCCTGGAAGAAATGAGGGTGTGTGGCAAGCCTGGAGACTCAGTTTCCCCACCTGTCGTGGTGTCGTCTTTCCCATCACCCTCGCTCACCCATGGCAGTTGGAGGCCACATCCCGCAGGACAGCATGGCATAGCAACAGCACTGATGGTTACGCTCTGCGCTTCCTCCTGTCTGCTCGATGGGCAGCTTCCGTCCTCTTAGAATGTGGAGTGCCTGTACTGCATATACCTGGAAGAGTGGAGACCCAAACCTTGATCTCAGATGCTGGAGGGAAGCACTTGGTTTCTGTAGTTTAGATGGGTCATTCTGAAGGTCGTAATGATGACTGGCAAGTGGAAATATTTCCACATTTTCCAGTCCTTTTATGGTCGGCCAGTGGGGTCTTAAAAGGTAAGGCACTTGGACTGGGTGCGGTGGCTCACGCCTGTAATCCCAGCACTTTGGGAGGCTAAGGCATGTGGATCACGAAGTCAGAAGATAGTGTCTACTAAAAATACAAAAATTAGCTGGGCGAGGTGGCACATGCCTGTAATCCCAGCTACTCAGGAGGCTGAGGCAGGAGAACTGCTTGAACCCAGGATGCATGAGATCGCGCCACTGCAGTGCAGCCTGGGTGGCAGAGTGAGACTCCATCTCAAAAAAACCAAAAAACAAAAAACAAAGCAAAACAAAAAGGTAAGGCACTTCACATGAAAAAACTTCAGTTTCAGTTTCTGTAGTCTTGTGATGAGAAATTTGAAGAAAATGTGTTCCAATGTATCCTGTTGTGTGCTAGAGACCTTTTCCTTTCTCTTTCCTCTCTGGGATTCTTCAGATTTACATCATTAAGCCAAGTTTTCTAGCCTTAAGGGTGGGAAACCACCACTGACTGGGAGGCATGGAGGGCGGGACCTGGAGGGAGATTATTAGCAAGCTCACTTTATTTTCCATACTTTCTCAGTTCTCATAAAGCTTTCTCCCCCGGAAAGCGTCTGAACAGATTACAGGGCTGCTTTCCCTTCAGCTGCAGCCTCCTGGGCCCGAGCTGCACACCTGGAGCTGCTCAGGAACCCCTGGGCCTCTGCATTTGGAGTCAGTTGAAAGTGACGTGTGATCCTGTATTTCTGCCACCCAGAAAGGAGGTATCACTCTTCCAGTGTCGGGAGAAAAGCCTCTTCTTGTGTATTTCATCCTTTCTTTAGTCAGAAATCTTGTGCAGTCTTTCAGCTATACAGGGAAGAGGTAAAATGCTGTGGAATGGGTGCAGCTGTGGAGACCAGCAAGAACTGGGCCTGCCACCTGTCAGCCGTGTGACGGGGAGCAAGTGGTTTACTTCCTCAGGGCCTCAGTTTCCTTATGTGTGAGGTGGAGAACATGATAATGATACCTGCTTGGCAGAGTTATTGCAGCAGCGGGGAGTGAATGAGAGGTATGTAATGTGCTTAGCACAGTGGTAACATAGTAAGCATTTGGTAAATATTGGCTACATTTCTGTTATTTAAACACCTTTGAAACGAAAGCAAACAAAATAGAAAGGCGAGTATATTGTTGAGAGTGATTTTGTGTGTGTGTGTGTGCGCGCGCGCGCGCGCATGCTAGAAAGAGGAAATTCTGAAAGTTCCTTTGTATTAGACATAACTAAAATCTTGAAAACCAAGGTTATCCTGGATTAATATCACAAAGCCTGAGTAGCGTGATTCTTCCTTATTTGATGCTAGCCCCCTCCTGAGATTTTATGTTCCAGTCTGAGATCACCTTTTCTCTCTTTTTCTGTGTATTTGTTTTTTTTTTGAGCTATTATTATCTATAGGGGAACCTATCACATGAGAGCTTTATTAATTAAATGAAATGCTAAATAAACACAATTGGAGCTGAGGACAAGTAGTAAAATGTTCACAGAGTAAGCATTTAGAATGACTTGTTGAGACAGATCTGTTTGAAGCCACAGTGTATTAAACAGTGTGTTTAATTGGGCTGAGCAGTAGAATCACTTATCTCCACATGATTAACCGGCATTAGCAGTACATTTACAGTAGATGAAAATGGAGTCTCCCTGGTGCTGTTTGCAGATCCCATTCCATAAATGTGCACGTGACAGGCACCCGTGGACCATGCCTGGACACTCCCGTTGCTGTTCTGACTAAAGGGTGGGCTGTGGGACCAAGAGATGCCTCTGGAAGTGATACTGACTGGAACCCCTCTCTCTGCTGTAAGTGGCCCGGTTCTAGAGCAGAGCGAGGAGTGTGGGTTCTAGAGCTGGAACGTCTGAGTTTCTTCACTCCATTTCCTGGCCAGATGGCCGGGTGCCTCAGTTGCCTCATCTGTGACAGAATCGTGGTAGAACCTACTGACAGCATTTTTATGACTGTTAGATGAGTTGGTACTGACAGTGCTTAGCACAGTGGCTGGCACATAGTAAGCCTTCAGAAACAATTCGCACTCATAATAATTGCTGTAGTTATTTGTAGTAGCTCTGTTTGCTTTGCATTTACCTCCTCATGTGTTCAACCCCAGATGGGTTGACAGCTCTGAATGTAGAAATTGAAGAGGTGGATGCATTTCACTAGATTATAAGTTCCACAAAACCAGGGATTTTTGTTTATTTTGTTCCGTTTTTTACGGTGCCGCTTATTGAAGCATCTCTAATGGTTCCTGGCACATAGTGTGTTCTCAATAGATGCTTATTGGATGAGTTAATTAATTTAAGAATATGGATGAAAGAAAGTGCTCCCCACCAATCCTGGGCCTCCCCGTGTTGGGGCCTCGGTCATCCCTGCCAGACCTTTATGGGAAGAGAGGAGCCAAACACTTCCAACACATAATTTATAGCTGCTGTTACCAAGCGAAATAGAAACCGTATTTACTGATGTATGTAAACACAGCACATATAAAATAAATCATAGAGCTAGCTGCTGGCCTCAGAAATAAACGCTTAACAGGCAGTAGTGCTCTGAGTGGGACGCTATGTCCTCTGCCTCTTTTTCCTTGTTCTTCTTTGTTTGATTTTCATGAGCAGAAGTCCTTGCCCGGGGGTAGTGTGTGCGGGTGTGCTGTGCGTGTGCTCCCACCGATGGTCGTGTTCTCTGGCCACAAGATGATGTGGGAATGAGGAGGGTGATGAGGGGAACAGAGCAATGTAGGAGAGAGCCCACATTTCCAGCCTGGCTGCCGCATGAACTAGGTTTTAATGTACAAAAGGCCTAAAATATGCGGAGTTCTTAGAAACACCCGTTGGCCCCATAGGGGGCCGTTTCCCAGAATGTCTCTCGGCCTGTTTCTCTGCATGCCGTTTAGTACTTTACCAATCCTGTTTCTGTCACGATTCCTCGTTCAGTTATTCATGGGAACGCTGCGTTGTTTCGTCCTGTTGGCGAGCGTAAGCCACGTGTGTCTCCTGAGCCCTGTGTATTTGTTGTCTGACAGACATAACCTTCAGGAATAGCATCTGTGTCCATATAGGCCTTGGCATGTCTTTAATACTCGCTAAACGGTTGATCCCTTATGTGTGTAACAAAAGGATTAACAGCAGAAGATAGGAAGAGGTATGCATTCAGCTATTTCTCTCTATAAGCCCTGACAAAAAGTATAGACAGGGCCTCGGCCCACCTCCCTGCACCCCCCATTCTTGGATATCTCCATCAGGGATGAAGGCCACCTCCGTCCCCCGAGGGGTGCTCAACGCTCTCTGTGGCATCCCTGCTGGGGCTCATGCTGCTACACTGAACCCCACAGCAGAAGGGGACTGTGCCCTCCTGGGGTGCCTTTTTCGTCTTTGGGCAGCTCTGACCCTTATGCTGATGGACAAATCAACCTTTCTGTAACTTACGCTTCTTAGCTTTGGTTGTGCCCCTGGGATTTCTTAATTGCTGGCGATTTCATTTTCATCCATCTCTGATGACTGATTTGTACCTACTGGGTCCTTACTGTGTCCCTCAGGACAGTCCCTCACACAGGGTCATGCCGCCCTTTACCAGACAGACATTAAAGTCAGAGGAGCCTTCCAGTGTCACCATAGCCTGCCTGAATTCCTGTTTGAATTTTGATTTTTAGCCCTTTGGCAGTTGATAGTAAGTGGTATGGAGGGAGGAGAAAGCAGAGCAGGGGAAAGAGGGCTGGGGATACCCATGGGGGTGGAGGGTGGGAGCTGGCTGCAGCATTGAGAGGGTGGCTGGGTCACTGCATTGAGACAGTGAGATGTGAGCAGGAGGACAGTGAAGCCGGGACTTGGTAGAGTTAGCCAGGAAGACATGGCGGGGAGAAGGCACATGCCAGGTGGAGTGGGATGGAGAGCTGGAGCAAAGGCTGAGTGGGAATGTGCCTCCTTACCCAGTAGCATGCATGGGGTAGGAGAAGTGGCAGGAGAGGCCACGTCTTGCAAGGCCTGCCAAGCCTCAGTAAGGACTATGGCTTTACTGTGAGAATTGGGAGCCATTGAAGGGTTTGGAGCAGAGGAGCGTCATGATTTGACATAGGTACGAAAAGAATTGGTTTGGCTGTTGCACAGAGAATGAGCTGCAATGGGGCAAGGGAGAAGTGGGACATGGCTTGGCAGGTTATTGTGCTAATCTAGGGGAGGTGATAGTTGGTGGGGTTGTGGGGACAGCAAAAATGGTAAGATTGGATTCTCTGTATTTTGAAGGAGTGCCAGTAAGTTTGGCTGACAGCTTGGATGACAGACAGAGGAACTGAGTACAGATATTTGAGCTGAGCAAATGAAAGGAAGAAGTCACTACTAACTAAGATGAGAAAAACTATGTGTGAGGCAGGTCTTGGGGGCAAGAGCAAGAGTTCTCTTGCTTACTTGGGCTTATATTGAGTTTGAGTTGTCTCTTAGACATCCAAGTGGAGGTGACCCACAAGTCTGGAGTTTGGAGAAGGAAATACGTATCTGGGTTGGAGGTGGCGATTTGGGAGTTGTGAGCATACACGTGGCATCTAATGCCTTGAGCCTGGATGTCGTAACCCAGGGAGTGAGGGCAGGTGACGAGGGCTGAGCTGTGGTGTGTTCCTACCTAAAGGGGTCAGTCTGAGGAGAAGGAACCAGCAAAAAAGATAAGAAGGGATCAGTAGGTAGGAAGAACACAGAGGATAGCGTTGGGAAGCCATGAGGAAAGGGAGGTCTCAAGAAGGGAAGGGAGTTATTACCAGTGTCACCTCTGCTGTGTTAGGCTTAGTAACATGGAGGTCAGCATTTCTCTTGATGAGAGTTTTTGGGGCCAATGTCTATTTGGGTTTGAGAGAGAAACAAGAAGAGGCATTAGAGACATTACATACAGTCTTTCTGGAAGTTTGGCCACACAGGACAGCAAAGATTTTGTAAGTAATAGGTCTTCATCATAAAAATTTAGATAACATTAAGAACATAAAGAAGGGCCGGGCGTGGTGGCTCACGCCTGTAATCCCAGCACTTTGGGAGGCCGAGGTGGGCAGATCACAAGGTCAGGAGATCGAGACCATCCTGGCTAACACGGTGAAAACCCGTCTCTACTAAAAACACAAAACAAAATTAGCTGGGCATGGTGGTGGGCGCCTGTAGTCCCAGCTACTTGGGAGGCTGAGGCAGGAGAATGGCATGAACCCGGGAGGCGGAGCTTGCAGTGAGCCGAGATCCTGTCACTGCACTCCAGCCTGGGAGACAGAGCGAGACTCTGTCTCAAAAAAAAAAAAAAAATAAAAAAGAACATAAGGAAGAAAAAAATCACCTGTGGTTCTATAATCTGGAAATAATCACATTTAATGTTTTGGTTAAAGAGCCGATCCTTCTGGTCTTTTTTCTGTACTTTGTCTTTCGGATTAAATTGGGATTAAAGCTATTATATTTGGTTATTATCTAATTTATTTTCCTTACTTATTGTAACCACTTTCCCATGTTATTATACAGTTTTTGGCAACATTCAGTGTGTGGTCTTTAGTGGTTCAGCATCTCGTTTATTTGGACAACTTCAGTGATTTTATCCTATAGTTTATTTGTATAATCCTTTTATTGCTCATCTAAGCTTTTTTGGTTTTTTCACTATTACCAATTATTCTGCAATGAGTGGCTAAGTAAAATTTGTATATATATGTGATTTGTTCCTAAGAAAAATTCTTAGACATCCAATTTATAATTCCAAAGTGAGCAATTCTCATATATAAACCTTTGTGCATTTTTTGTTCGTATCCTTTACCCATTTTTCTGTTGAAGTGTTTATATATATTTTTTCTCACTGAGTTAAGAGTTGTTTAAATATTAAGAAAATCAATCTTTCCTAATTACATTGTAAACAGTTTTCCCAGTTTGTTGATTAACCTTTGCTCTTAGTGGACAAATTAAATTTTGTATCTCTCTTCCTTTTTGATCTCTTCTTTTGTTTGTATGGTTACAAAGACAGTTACCAAAGATTAGAGTTTAATCTAACATAGTTAAATCTAACTATAAAATAAATAGATGAAAAGTTATCGATCTGAAATTTGGTTTGTATAAGATAAGGCTTTAGTTATTCGTTTTTTAAATAGTCAAATCCTAGCATAATTGGTTTATTAGTGCATCTTTTTTTATAATTTCAGCAAGAAAAAAATGCTTTCTGTTTATGGAATTATAGCCATAGGTAGGAGTCACCTAGGAAGACAATTTCTTGTGAAACTGGAAATCTTAAGTTAAGATGCTCTGTCCTTCCTTCAAGACCCTAGTGCAAGTCTTACCACTTCCACCGCCTGCTCCAGCCACCAAAGTGCTTCCTTTCTTCTCAATTCCTATAGTGTCCACATGTGTTAAATTACCGTATATTATTATGTATTTTTCTTTGGTGTCATCTGTTCTCACAGATTTCCTGGGGACAGGCCCCTTCTCGTTTGTCTTTGGGCTATCATCTTCTAGGATGGGGTCCTGTTAGAGCTGGTATCCATTCGTCCCTGAGGTCTGGACTTGAGTTTCTGTACCTCAAATATAGGGTGCACCCTACTTTCACTGGTTCAAATTATGTCAGGCAGATCAGTGACAAAAATAAAGAAGAACACTAGAATGAGGTTCAAGCATAGCATATCATCTGACCCAGGCTCCATCTCCATCCACTTACCAGACCTCTTGCCATTTCCTTAAACCGTCATTTTCTTTCATGCCTTTCTGTCTTTGCTTCTGCCTGGAGTGATATCCTTTTCTAGTTTTCCCACCAGATTAGTCCTTCAAGGCCCGTTCCTGTTACTAAAAACTGATAGTCATCTTTGGAAATTGGTCTTTGGGATATTTGCATTCCGTCTCATTTTTGATATTTTTCTGTCTAATTTTGAATTGTTTATACTGACAGGTTACATGCTCATTTAGATGATTTGGATAATGAAGAAAAATGAAGTTTAAAAATCAACTCAAATCTCACTGTCCGGAAAAAAACTAACAAACATGAATTGAGCTTCGTTTCAGATGACAGTGTCTCACTTTTTTACCTCTCTCTTTCTGTTTCTTTGGTTTCATCGAATTTGGAGCCTCTCTTGAACTTTGATATCTTTTAAAATGCCCACTCTGTTTGCTCTTATAGGATGTTTGTTCTCTCTATTTGAGTCCCTAAAGAATTATTTGGAATTTCTGAAGCTTAACCAAAATATGTCTCAGTATTATGCATTTCCTGAAACATAGAGTATTCTTTCAGTCTACATATCAGTTTGTTCTAGCTCAGGGAATATTTTAAAACAAGATTAAGTGTGGCTGGGAGCAGTGGCTTACGCCTGTAATCCCAGCACTTTGGGAGGCCAAGGCGGACGGATCTACTGAGGTCAGGAGTTCGAGACCAGCCTGGCCAATATGGTGAAAGCCTATCTCTACTAAAAATACAAAAATTAGCTGGGCGTGGCGGTGGGTGCCTGTAATCCCCACTACTGAGGAGACTGAGGCAGGAGAATTGCTTGAACCCAGGAAGTGGAGGTTGCAGTGAACTGAGATCGTGCCGTTGCACTCCAGCCTGGGCAACAGGATCAAAATTCCGTCTCAAAAAAAAAAAAAGAAAAAGAAAAAAAAAAGGTTGTACACACTATTTGCACAAACTGTTTTTGATTTGTCCCTTACTGAAACTACCCTTATGCTTAATCATTTTTGTCTGTCTTTCATATCTATTAGTTTCTCTCTAATTGCTTTGATCTGTATTTTTAGTTACATTCACTCTTATTTTCCTAAGCCTTTCTTGTATTTTGTGTCCGTTTTGTTTCCAACTCTCTCTAGTTTTTGTATAATATTTTTACCTTTAGTTTTTGTATATTTTATCTTTAGTTTTTAGTTTTCTAATTTTTAAAATTAGTTCTAGCATGTGGTTATATAATTTTATTTTTAAAATTATGCCCCCAATGAGTACTTAAATTATTCTTTTCTGAGAATTTACAAGATTTTAATTATAATCTCTATTTTGTAATTTATAAGATTAATTTATTGTCATAATCAAAGGTGTTATTTTTCATGAAAAAGTTAGAAATTAAACTTTTCTTTGTTTATTCTATTCAATTTTGGTTCTTTCTTTTAAGGGGGCATTTTTCAGTACCAAAAATCCTTAGAAAAAGAAGCATCTCTATTACATATTAATTAGAGCACTGGGCTGTTTCATGGGATAGATTCCAAATAACAGTGGCTTAAATACAAGAGAAGAGCTTATTTTTCTATCATTGTCAATCTGAGACAGTGTGCTGGTTCTGCTCTGTGATATCGGGCTCCCTTTGTTCTGTTGCTCTGCCACCTACAGGAGTGTTAGTCTTACCCACATGATCCAAGATGGTCCGTATTCCCTTCCAGCCATCAGGAAGAAGGAACAGAAAGGGGAGGGCATATCCTGCCCATAGAGGTGCAGCCTGGAGGAGCAGCAACTACTTTTTCTCACACCCTACTGGCCAGAGATCACCTGGCTATAGCTTTAGTCTGGGACATGAGGTCTTTAAGCTGGGTCACCATGTGTCCAGACATGACTAGATATTGGGGAAAAACAAGCAACCCTTGCCTTATGGTTGTCATTACTTTATATCAGTGGTTATTTAAGGGTTTATCTAGCTTATGACTTTCTGAGCACTTTAAAGGAAGGAATCATTTTTTCCATCCTCATTTTCTTAACACCTGAGCCCAAGACCTAATAGGTGTTTAGTAGTTAGTTGTGGAATTGCTTTTCAGTTAAAATGACAGTCTAAATTTTTTAATTTCTGAAGGAATGGGGTCTATAAACTCAAAGTGTTTTAGAACATTCTAGAAATTTTTGATAAATACAGAAAGGCTCCCTATTATCTTATTCTGGTTTGATAATTGTGCCCAAAATCAGTGATAGCTACAAAGTGTATAAATTTGTTGAAGTATAAATATAGTTAGTAATATAGGCTCTCCTTACTTGATATGAAAATGTCTTTGGATAATAAGTGGATTCCTATCTAAATTCATGAGTTCTCTTGTGACATTTGGGTTAAGCCTGAAATGGATTAATCTTTTTCTGATAAAGTTTCGTAAGCTGTGATTTCTCTGGTGACCACATTTAATTAGATATTAAATAAACTGCTTATCTTTATACCAACAGGTTTTACGACTGCATTTTTTTCTGAGCTGTATTTCACAGATTAAATAGCTAGCAGAAGTAAAAAAAAATAAATAAAATTTTAAGTAAACCATTCTTTCCTTAGATTGGAAATTAAAGGATGCCTACTTTTTAAATGAAAAATAAATGTTTAAGCTTAAATTTAAAGGAAAGAGATAGGGAAGATACTCTAAATGTATACATTCTAGTGAAATAAATTCACTTTTCCAAGTTCCTTTTTTTTAATCTTTGAAATTGGCTATGCTTCTTGTAAGTGGAAAAGTTCCATTTAATCTGTCAAGACTGAAACATTTTATGATAAGGTTGTTTGTTTTGTTTTGTTTTGTTTTTTTGAGACAAAATCTTGCTCTGTTGCCCAGGCTGTAGTGCAGTGACATGATCTTGGCTTCCTGCAACCTCCGCCTCCCGGGTTCAAGCAATTCTCCTACCTCAGCCTCCTGAGTAGCGGGGGTTACAGGTATGTGCCACCATGTCTGGCTAATTTTTGTATTTTTAGTAGACACGGGGTTTCACCATGTTGGCCAGGCTGGTCTCGAACTCCTGACCTCAAGTTATCTGCCCACCTTGGCCTCCCAAAGTGCTGGGATTATAGGCATGAGCCCCTGCGCCTGGCTCATTTTGTGATAAGGTTCTGAAGGTTTTAGTTTAAAAACCTCAGTTTTCTTTTTCTTCATCTCCTTTTTTAAAAAATGCTATACATCACAATAAGATTCTCCAACTTCAAATCATGACATTCTGACTCAGCTTTTTTCCCTCTAAGTCTGGCAACAGAGAGGAGACACTTGCAGGTCTTGTGAATGTTGAACAGCAAGCATTAATTTAATCTGCTGTTTTATCAAGAGGAACATGGCAGAGATGGATCTGGAGACACCAGATGACCTTCTGCACAGATTACATGAGAGTTTCTGAGTTTCCTGCAATGCTAAGACCCAAACATGGAAGGAAGATCAACAATTGTCAGAATCCTGAAGGGCATTAAGTGTGTGAAGGGCTTGACTCTTCTGTCTCCCTAGAGCCAGATAAATTTTCAGAAGAGATCTGGCCCTCCAGAAATTTCTTTAGTCTCATCAAATTTGAAGTGAAATTATTTTCACCTTCCTCTGTTAATCCTTCTCCCTGCTTGAGTAAACCTCAGGTGAAGACTGGGTAGGGGCAGGTGAGCAGGGTGGTCTCTTTGAGAGAACGTGATGATGGCTCCACTGATGATAAGGGTTAGTGAAGATTGGATGCAGCGGGGCCTCATTTGAGCCTATGGTTCTGGCACGTACCACAGATTGTTATCTTTGGGGGTCGTGGTGGTTCAGCATCTAAACTGTGGTCTCCTTTTTCCAGCTGCTCCTTGGGCATTCTCATTTTCTTGGTTTCAACTCAAGTTGACCATAACAAGAAGTACCATGTTCTTGCTGAAATTCGATATCCTGGAATTGTCTTGGATTCTTTTTCTGTATCCATACCGTATCCATACCTTGTTGATGGCTCTTCTCAAAGGTCTCTCATATTCTTCCCAATTTTACTGCTACCTGCCTATTTAAATATTTCACTTTCATGCTGACTTTCCTAACGTCTGAGTGTCCACTGATTGAATTTTTCTTTCATAAACCCTGAGTAGCATTATCTGGCGAATCCTCCTGAAGATCCAGTTTCACCCCTTTCTTCCTCAGCTCAAAAAAATTGGCAAGCTCCCAATCCTTGCAGGATGTAGAACAATTTATGGATAAACATCAGTTATTTAAAGATATTTTAATTTCATAATAAAATTTTGGTTGTACATAAAGATGTAAATAAAATTTACCATCTTAACTATTTTTTTGTTATTTTTAAGTTTTATTTTATTTATTTATTTTTTATACTTTAAGTTCTAGGGTACATGTGCACAACGTGCAGGTTTGTTACATATGTATACATGTGCCATGTTGGTGCGCTGCACCCATTAGCTCGTGATTTACATTAGGTATATCTCCTAATACTCTCCCTTCCCCACCCCCCCCCAACAGGCCCCGCCATCCTAACTATTTGAAGTGAACAATTAGATCGTGTTAAGTCTGTTCACATCGTTGTGCAACAAAACTCCGTAATTCTTGAGGTTTTTGGTTTTATTCCTCACAACAGAGGCTTGTAAATCCTATTACATTTAATGCAGGATTGTAAATATATATACTAAAGTGTTTAATTAAGGACTTCATAGTGGTCACTGAATGCATTATATTCAATTAACTGGTGGCCACTGGAAACTTCCTTGAACTCCGTTGTGAGTGGGCTACTCCCTCATCCCTTTCCTGCGTGTCTCCTCTATGAGTGAGGACTGTGCCTCACTCATGTAAGGCTCTTGGTAATGTTTGTTGAGTGGCTGCGTGGGCTGATAGGATCATTGTTGATCTAGGATACTGCTTTTCTTGACCACCCTTACAAGAATACAGGCTACTTCCCATGATATTCTGATGAAACACAACTCAACTACATCAAGAAAAACAGCTACTATTGTTAGTACTCTCCTGTCATAGCAATGAAAAATAAAAAGATTGTGAAAGCAGCAAAATGCTTTTCTAATATCTGATAATGATCTTACTTTCAAGTGAATTATCTGATTTTATTTGCATTCTCAAATGCCTTAGAAACAAGTAAAATGAAAGAGAATGTCATATATTGAATTAATTTTCAACCTTTTTTCATGGAATTAAAAATACAATTTTGATGAAAATTCACAGATGGACCTCTCAGGGTCCTTTTCAGACCTGAGTCCATGATTCACGCTTTCTTTTTATAAAAAAATCATTATTGAACTAGTTGCAAATGAGACTAGCTGTAAGGCTTTGGTCAATTCTCCTAATTGCTCTGGCCTTCAGGTGCATTTAATTAGATCCTATTCTATTCCAAACATATTTTGATTCCTTTATACTATATCCTAATGACAAATATTAAAAATATAAGCCATTGTCGGGCTCATCACTGCATTTTGTTCTGGATAATGTAAATGCAGATCTCGGACTGCAGTATTAAAGAATGTTGTATGTCCATAAAGCTGATGGATTAATTTTGTATTTTATATGTTGAAATGTGGGTATCCTGGATTCTGGGTTCTTTTGTCCTGTGTGTTTTCCTGGAAGGACTTTATTCTGATGACTTCCTCTGTGGGCTCTGTGATTACAGTGTGTATCTCTAGTCCTGACCTTCCTTGTAAGCTGAGGAACCATATTTCTAACTGCTTTCTTGATTTGCCTATGTGGATATTTTTGCAACATTCCATACTTAAAATGTCCAGCACTGACCATACTACCTTTTCTGTAGAGCAGTCTTCTCCTCTGTAATTCTCTTAGTTACAGAAGAGTCTTCCGCCTGGCTCCTAAGCTAGAACCTTTGAAGTTATTCTTTGGTTTGCTTCCATCATTCCATATCGAATCCATTGTGAATTCCTTTTAATTTTATCCTAGAAAGTCTCTTGAGTGGGCTCTCTCACTTCTGCGTTTAATCACCGCCTGGCTTCTTGCCGTTAATCTCTTCCAAACTAGTTGAACCTCCATATCACTACCAGACATAGACTACTAAATAAATATTTTTCTGTAGTAAGGAAAAGGAAAAAATAAACAGATCATGTTACATTCATGCTCCAAAAGGACTCCGTTTGTCCTCTCTTTCCTAGAGCAGTGTTCAGTGTCCCCCGTGTGTTCTGCAGAACCCAGGGTTGAGGGATGTCAGGAGTTCTGCAAAAATGGTGTCCAAGTTAAACTGATTTCTTTCCTGCCACGCTTATCAGCCCTCTCGAGACCAAATGTATGTTATTAATCTCTGAAAGGAGATGGTGGGAGGCAGCATTTCCCAAATGTACTTGACCACAAAATGGTTTTTTGTTTGTTTGTTTTTGCTTTTGCAAAGCAACCCACAGAATTAGTATTCTAGGAAACTTATGGTAGAAAACACTAACCTAGAAGAGAAAAAGCTGGAGTTGTGGGTTCAGCGTACAGGACCTTTTACATCAACTCACCCCTCCAGTTTTAAACTCAGGATGCTGTGCCAGGTACACTATACTTTATCTACTCAGAGCTTGACTGTGGTCCCCCAAACATGCTGTGCACTTTGCAGGCCTCCATGCTTTTAGCGTGACTTTCTCCATACCAGAAATAGCATCTGCTCACCCCAACCCGATGAAGTAAAGCTGGCACTAAATCTTCTTTATCATCGCCTCCAAGAAGGCTTTTCTACTCCTCATGGAATGAGTTGCTTTCTATGGTCTTTCATAGCACTTCTCCTGCTGCCTTCACTCCCTGACTTCTCTGTTGTCTACCATCTATCTATCATCCTTTGTCCCTTTGTTCTTTCTTTCCTTCCTCCCATCCATTCATCCATCCATCATATTATATTTTCAGTCGGTTCCCATAGCTGCCTCTTTTATTGTTCTGTGAGCTCCTGGAGGGCTGGCACTCTCTCTTATTCATCTTTATATCCTTGGCACTGAGTACGATGCTTAACATGCAGGTGCTTCATAAATTAATGTTGAATTAAATAAAAAAGCTTTAAAAATCACAGAGCAGTTCTTTTTCATAACAGGTTCATAGTGTTTTATAAGCAAGCATTATCTGAGGCTGGAGATGGAGAAAATAACACACTTTATTTCTTACATTCTGTCAAGAGTTCTGCCTGGACATTAACTTCTTAAACAGCATAGAATACATTTTTAAAACATGGGCATTGGAAGAGGAAGCTCACAGGTGAACCGTCCTTTGGAGTAGCAGATGATAGGTAGGAGAGTGTACACACTGTAAGAATGAATGGGAATTTTAAATCTTACAACTTCGTTAAGAATGCAGACCTAGTTTGTTCAAATTGTGGCTACAGAAAAAAAGTGCTTAAAAACAAATGCCCCCCGTCAGGCATAAGGGGAAGTCCAGGAGCATTGCTTATTTCAGCTAAAGTTGAGAATAAATGCAATTAAATGAACTGTGGCACTGTCCTGGGCCCCCAGCTAGATCTCAGACTGGAATTACAGGAGGGTCTGTGGACGTTAGCTTAATGCACCAGCCCGGAGTACAGTGTCTGATTTCTGCAATCATTGCAGTTGAGAGCTAAACACCCATCTGTGGAGTGCTTCATTGTGCTAGGTACACATTGTCTGTGACTTTCGCTTATAAACGAGGACCTCACATTGATGAACGGAAAGACTGTGGATAAAGTTCTCTGTACCCCTGTCTTTTAGGTTTAATGGTTTAAACACTAATGACTTCAGCCTTTGCAACAATATTGAAATAAACGAACAAACCCAAAGGGTGAGGTCAGAGAGACCCTCCTCTTAGGGGAAAGAGAGTCTCTTTATGCCTTTGACCCCTGGTTCATGCATTGATAGTCACCAATTGAGAAGTGCAGCTGGGAAGCCACTTAGAGCAAAGTGTGTGTGATTATGTTTGTAACGATCGGCCTTTTCGTTCACCAAAGACCTAACTAGGATGAAAGAGCCTGTGGAGCACCCTGCATGTTTTAACACCACCCTCGTCATTAGCAACCACTGCTTGTTTCCTAAGTTTACTTCTCTAGGACCTCTAATGCCTTAATAGTTACTCAACAGCATAATTTCAACTTGGAAAAGTACAATTCTGAATGAAAACTCCACTATTTAAACTCCCAGCCAACCCTACTGAAATGTCATTTTAATTCAGGGTCTTAGAAAAGACTAGGTCATCTTGAGTAGGCATTATCTTCCTTTTCTACTTTTGTATCAGCCTATTTACGTCTATGGATTTCTGTATGAATTATTGTTCTTTGGGTAAAACAGTATAATAAGTCATTTTTAAAATGCACTTAGAATCACATTTTACTGCAAATTACAGGTTTAAAACAGCTTTGCTTTGAATATAGTACAGATAATGCCATTCACAATAAAAAATTATGTAGCATTTGCACCTTTGGGGAGGAAAATCAGTTTAAAGTATTAAATAAGGGACTCTTTTAGACCATTGTGCTATTTAAGGTTCAGCATTTGGCCAGCTTATTCATTTAAAAAGTGAAACTTACGACTTGATAAAAATGGCTGATAAGGTCACGGCTATTACAGTGTCATAAAGGTGTGTAAACGCAGGGTGGATTTTGCCACTTGAAGAGGTTGTGGCTAAAAGTGGTAAGTTCTGTGGCTGACACTGAAAATCAGAAAACTCAGTGCATAATGTGAGTTGTTATTGTTATATATTATTGTTACTTGTTATTGTTACTATTATTATTATTATTTGAGATGAAGTCTCGTTCTGTCGCCCAAGCTGGAGTGCAGTGGCATGACCTCGGCTCACTGCAAGCTCCGCCTCCTGAGTTCACGCCATTCTCCTGCCTCAGCCTCCTGAGTAGCTGGGACTACAGGCACCCGCCACCACGCCTGGCTGTTTTTTGTATTTTTAGTAGAGACAGGGTTTCACTGTGTTAGCCAGAATGGCCTCCATCTCCTGACCTCATGATCTGCCCACCTTGGCCTCCCAAAGTGCTGGGATTACAGGCGTGAGCCACCGCGCCTGGTCCTACCTTGTAATTTTTTTACTTCTTATGGACGTACAATTTCTATATAGAAAAGTGATCCTAAGTATGCAACTTGAAGAAATTTTACAAACTGCACACACCTGTATAACCATCAATCGAATTAAGAAATGGAGTATGACAAGACCTGAAGAAGCTCTCCTGTGCTCCCTCCTTGTGAGGACCCTACCCACCCAAGGGTGGCCACTATCCTGACTTATGATGATACAATTACTTTTGCTCATTTTTATGCTCTATATTATTGGCCTTTTTGCTACGCATTTTGTTTGTGAGGTTCATCCATGTTGTTGTGTGAATTTTAAATTGTTCTTTCTCATGGTAATGGAGTGGTTCCATTAATTTATCCTTACCTCTCACTTTTTGCTGTAATTTTATCATTTCATTAATTTTATTTCTCTGATTTAACTCCACACCAATTTACCTTTAAAAAGGTCAAATGCGATTCCTTTTACTGCATGTGCCATGCAGCCTTTTAAAACATGGATAAATGAGGCAGCAATAAATTTAGCAAATTTTATGAGTAAAAGAAATGGGTAGCACATTTTCATTATTCAAAGGAGGTCATGTTCATGGCAGTCCATTGCAATTTCGAATATGTAAAAAGAAAGTGAATTTGGTAGAATGCCAAAATAAATTTAGTTGCAAGATGATGACAGAAATATAGTTGTACTTAGGTTTGGACATTGCCTTATATTTTATGGACTGGATATTTTTAAGGGAATATTTTAAAGCAGAAAAAGTAAATTTGGTTTGGTTACCCAGTAGACAATTTCCAATATGCAAATGCCTCACATCTGTGTATTTGTTTTGCTGCAGACATAACCAGGAAGAGTTTAGTGATGAAATCTGTTCTTAATTACGAGAGCAGCTGTTGGAGTGGTAGCCATTTTTTTTCCTCCTGATGTGAAGTTGCCTGATTTACTCATTTTTGCCTGCATTTTTCAGGCTTGCTAGTGCAGAAAGGGGTCGCTTTGTGAGAGGCTGCAATTTGTTTTCTGTCTGAGAGCCAGTGCAAATGGACTAAATCTACACAGCAGGGTGGTTTTATCTGTCCTCCTCACACACTGCAAGCTGTCCTACCTCAGCTCAGCACCAGAGACCTATAAAACCACCCAACAAAGGAGGGGGCTGTTAAGTGTTCCGGCAAGAATTTCAGGCAGCAAGCGGTTCCTGTGAATTAACTAGATCCTTGTGATAGGGTTGGGGGGTTGGTGGGGTGGGCAGACTTGGACCATATAGAACTGGAACAGATGGTATTAATACACTATTTTGTCTTTAGATTTGTAGGTTTTTAATATGCATCTTTCCATTTCTATTCCATTATTTTTACATTCATAGAACTGTAGCATGTTTATGATCCTATAGGTTAGCCAAACAAAGTAAAACACATTTAGATGATCTTTCAGGTTAGTTCTTAAGCAACCTTAATAATTGGTCCAGGCTGCCACAGAGAGAACTATATTTCTTTCCTCTCAAATATGTTTCCTAGCATACCAAAGTAAGGACTTGGCATAAAACTGGAAATGGAAGCTGAGTGAAGGTGATCTCTTTGTCTGTTATAATTTTCTACTCAGGACTGGATGTAAAAGCTTCCTAGATTCCTTTCCTGTAGAGAAGTCAATGAACTGTTTCATTGGAAGCAGTTGATACCTACATCCCAATCTTGGATACATTATGTATCTCTTCACTCTCCATATTATGTTCAGCTCTAGCCACAATTGCCTTCACACTTGAAGTTTGACATTTTACGTTTTAATGTACACTATGTTGTAAAGTTAAAAAATAAAAGACTAAAACAAATGCAAAAACAAAGCTTATTCTTACAATCTGGCGGCAAAACCCTTCTATATTTTGTTTCATTTTACGTAAAAGATCTTTTTTTTTAAGAGCTTTTTTATTTTATTTTTTGTTTTATGTAAAAGAGCTTTTCTTTCTCATGCTTGAAAACCAGCATTTTATAAAAGCTTTTTGAAGCTGATTTTTTCCCCAAAATGAGTGAAATTAAAACTAATTTTGTTTACATTAATTTTTCTACTCTGCTGGCACTTTTTGGAGCTCTGTAGTACGATTGCAAAACCCTAAACCTTCTGAAAACTGCTTCCCTGACAGCATTATCCTCTTTATTTTTATTAAACTCATACCAGTGCAGAACAATTACCTGAGTAACTCAGTCCGTTAAAGCCTCTTTACACAGAGAATTCAGGGAAACGTGAATTTTTCTCACCTGGATTGCCCGGATCATTATGTTTTTTGCCTTCTAGCCTTTCTAAAGTCAGTAGATAAAAGGAGACTGGTCCTGTTGCCCTTGAGGTTCTCCCCTCAGATGGTAAACAACAGCGGACGCTTGAAGGTCAAGTCGCTGCCTGGTTAGCAGAGATGTTGTCAAGTCTTTGATATTATTCCAGGCTCTAATTAATAACAGTATTGATAATAGTAATCACAAAGACATTGACAAATAATTCACAAGTAATGCACACAGAAAAAGGTATCATCTTGGATTTAAAGAAAAAAAAAAAAAAAGATAGTGTACCTGGACAAGCTGCAGACAAAACTCGTCAGACACCGAGTTAAAGAAGGAAGGGGTTTATTCAGCCAGGGGCATCGGCAAGACTCCTGTCTCAAGTGCCAAGCTCCCTGAATGAGCAATTCCTGTCCTTTTTAAGGGCTCACAACTCTAAGGGGGTGCACGTGAGAGGGTCGTGAGTGATTGAGCAAGCAGGGGTATATGACTGGGGGCTGCATGCACCGGTAATTAGATTGGAACAAAACAGGATAGGGATTTTCACAGTGCATTTCTCTACAATGTCTGTAATCTATAGATAACAGAACTGATTAGGTCGGGGTCGATCTTTAACTACCAGGCCGAGGGTATGGCGCCGGGCTGTCTGCCTGTGGATTTCATTTCTGCCTTTTAGTTTTTACTTCTTCTTTCTTTGGAGGCAGAAATTGGGTATAAGACGATATGAGGGGTGGTCTCTTCCCTGAATAGGATCAAGATCTATTGGGGACCAGCCTTTATCTGAAGGATTGGGATATTATAAACCATTCAGAGCAGGACAGAGCAAATGTGCCAGATGAGGAGTAGGCTTCAGTCAGCTCCACCACCTCTGCCGTTGGGTATTTGGTAGCTGACAGCTTGACAAGGCCATCCTCTTCAAGGAAAACTTTGAATTAATCACATATTTGTACCAGGCTCTTCTGATGAAGCAGAAGTTAGATTTCATCTAATACATTTCTAATATCTTACGGTTGTGTTCTAATCAGCCACAGACACATGGATAGTTCTTTAAGGGGCTGAGACTTCTGTCTTTATTAAACTACGTATGGATTATACTATGTATGCCTGGTTATGTACTTGAAGTATGAATGAGTACTTACAAATTGTGACTAAGATTACATCCTGTTCCTCGGGGGGTTACCCATAGGTGGCAATTACCTGGGTCATTGTAGGTGAGTGCACGTAAGTCATAAAGCACATAATATTCTGTTTCCTCCATTGTTGAACTTTCCCATCTTTAATTTGGATCTCTTTTCTGTTCTGATTTTCTGTATTTTTTAAACTCATCATTCCTTTCTTGATTGCCTGGTTTTTAGTTTCATTATGAGTTAAATACTCCACATTTAAAGCTTTCTGCAAATGTCTAGTCCATTCAGTATCCTGGGTCCATAGCATGGGGGCAGTTGGAAACTCAGGCCTCAAGAGTCATAAGGAATGTTTCCAGCAGTGAGCATGCCAGAGTGAAACTTGGAAATTCAGGTAACTTAATGTCTGTGGTTGCCTGAGCTCCTAAGCTGGATTGCATTTTTCTGTTTTGTTTATGCTCTTTTGGTTTGTCACTGTATTAGTTTGTTTTCACACTGCTGATAAAGACAAACCCGAGACTGGGCAATTTACCAAAAAAAAAAAAAAAGAAAAAAAGAGGTTTAATGGACTTACAGGTTCGCATGACTGGGGAGGCCTCACAATTGTGGCAGAAGGCAAGGCAAGAAGGAGCAAGTCACGTCTTATGTGGATGGCAGCAGGCAAAGAGAGAGCTTGTGCAGGGAGTCTCCCCTTTTTAAAACCATCGGATCTTGTGAGACCTGTGCACTATGATGAGAACAGCACGGGAAAGACCTGCGCCCATAATTCGGTCATCTCCCACCTGGTCTGTCCTACAAACATGGAAATTATGGGATCTACAAGATGAGATTTGGGTGGAGATACAGCCAAACCATATCAGTCACCTTGGGAGGTCAATCTGAACTCCAGAAGGTGGTAGTTCGGTCCCACCCGCCTTTGCTTGCTTGTGTGTGTCTTCGCCAGGCTGAGGAAGAGCCCTGTGCAGGAATGGCAGCTTTGAGGCATTGGTAGATCCTCACATTATGAATGGCAAAAAAGCAACAGAAGGTACTGGCTTCTTCCCACGGTTGACAATTCAGGGCTGTTTTTTTAAAAAAGATTCTAGTAGTTAACAGTCCATGGACAAGAACATAACATGCACCTGACTATTGTTAAGTGGAGTAACTCCCAATGACATTTTGAATTTCATGTGAGAAATGATACTAAGTTCCTGTTCATTTGAATTTTTAAAAACATGATCTCAAATTTAAAGGCGGATGGCAAACTGGGAAAAAATTTGCAGACAGTTTGTTAATATCCTTAAGATACAAAGTACTCTATATATCAATTAGAAAAAGCTCCAGTACTCCAAAAACAATAGGGAAAGGTACTGAGCAGGCAGTTCACTAAAGAAGATTCCAGATATTCAACAAACATATGGGAAAATGAATATGAAGACATGCAAATAAAAATATCATTGTCATAATGTGTTATTCTAGCAAACTGACAAAACTTGAAATCCTTCACTTGAGAAAGTGAAGGATTGGGAACCAAGGTTCTGATCTAAACTTCTAGTATCCTTCTAGAAGTTTAAATCGTTGTTAACTTTATGAAGAGCAATTTGGAATATGAGTGAAGACAATGAAAAGTTTGGATACATGAATATGTATCATAGTTTCATTAAGCACTTCAAGGAATTGGAAAAATTCTCTATGCCCTAATGTGATATAAAAACATGATTTTGGGCCAGGCGCAGTGGCTCATGCCTGTAATCCCAGCACTTTGGGAGACTGAGGCGGACAGATCACCTGAGGTTGGGTGTTCAAGACCAGGCTGCCTAACATGGAGAAACCCCATCTCTACTAAAAATACAAAATTAGCTGGGCACGGTGGCACATGCCTGTAATCCCAGCTACTTGGGAGGCTGAGGCAGGAGAATCAATTGAACCCGGGAGGTGGAGGTTGCAGTGAGCCGAGATCACGCCATTGTACTCCAGCCTGGGCAACAAGAGTGAAATTCCATCTCAAAACAAAACAAACAAAATCACATGGTTCTGAAGAGGAGTTAATGTCATAAGAAAATTTTCATGTTAACTGAAATATATAGAAGATGATCCCAATTTTATAAATACGCACTCTCTGTTACTAGAGCTTATCTTGATTGGTGTCATTATGAGTTATTCATTCCTTTTTGTTCTTTTCCAGTTGTTACAATGAACCTGAGTTGCTTTTATAATCCGAAGTAACTTATGTACTTTAAAAATAACTGTGACTTAAAGGTGCCAAAGATGAACTATAAGAGCATGTTGTACCAACACATATTTTGGTTAAATACAATACAGTGACTGAAAGGCATGTATTTTTAAGAGAATTGACCTGGATAAAAGAAAACTGATGCAGATAATAACTGCCCAGGGACCACTAAATAAGAAGAAAATACCTGGCTCTCTTCTTAAGGCCAACAAACCTGGCATTAATGGAATCAGGAAAAGAAAAGCAGTTGCCACAAATCAAATCCTTTCATAGGGTGTATCTGTCTGTTATTCCTTTGACATCGGAAAATTGCCACATATTGGGAAAGAGAAATCATTGCTTTTCTTCGTGTCCCTCCAGGACAGTTGTTTCTGAGCTGTGCTGTGTCTAACTGCCAGCTCGTGTATGCTCCTGCCAGAGAGTCGCTCTGTCTGCACTTAGAGGAAAGAAAACACGGACTGCTTGACACCACGTCTCTGAGGACTTATCTTGTGTCTTCCATCCTGGCACAAGAACCGAGTGTACCAGACAGCCTTTGAGGCTGAAATGAGATCGAGGAACAGCAGGGGAAAGGCAAACAGCACAGCATTTGTTTCCACGAGTGATGTTACTACGATGAAGATGAAACTCAGAATTTTCTGTGAAGTCAAGCAGTAGCTGAGGTTGAATAGCATGCTATGACGATAAGGGTGATGTAAACCCAAGGACATTGTTATGAGTTTTCACATTTTAAAAAAAGTGGCTGGAAACTTAGATTTAATGAAGGGCACACAATTATGGCAAGAGGTGTAGTTGAACACTATAGAGAGTGAGAGATACAGGCAGTACGATTCTCAGAGCCATGTTTGCGTATCTACATTGCCTGTACTTGATGGAATTCCAGTTCTTGGTGATATTTGGAGTTCAGGTAGTAGATTTATAGTAGGAAAGGGGATCTTGAATATAGAGATGGTAGAACTAGGGAATGATTTTAAAAAATAAAAGGTGAAGGACAGAATAGGCCTTTATGCAGTGGCTCATGCCAGTAATCCCAGTGCTTTGGGAGGCTCAAGAGGGAGAATTGCTTGAGGCCATGAGTTTGAGACAGCCTGGCCAACATAAAGAGGCCCCATCTCTACAAACTTAAAGTTAAACAATTAGCTGGTCGTGGTGGTGCATGTCTGTAATCCCAGCTACTCAGAAGGCTGAAACAGGAGGATGACTTTATGCCAGGATTTCAAGGTTGCAGTGAACTGTGATTACACCACTGCGCTCCAGCCTGGGTGACAGAGCAAGACCCTTTCTCTAACTTAAAAAAAAAAAAAAAACAGATAAAGAATAAAAAAAAATTCCTAAAGGTGGGGAGCTGTATGTTCTCCTTTTCATGGAATCTGAATAGGCCTTTCTCATGGTTTGAGACTTCTCCCTGAATCTAAATATTCTCAGTCTCAGAGTCATAGCTGTTCTGAGCTTTGGATCACCCTCTTACCCCTTTTCTTCAAAAGCCCATCTCACAGGCTGCCTCTCACTAAGAGGAGCTAGTTCTTAGGCTCTGATTTTTCCCTTGGGAAAAAAAGCAGTGGAGTTCAGTATAAATGCTTGCTGTAAATCCACACCGTGTAACACACTGCAGGGTCCTTGTGTGATACAAGAACAACTTAGTCCCGGTCCTCACCTTTTGAGGATACTAGGGAGGCAAGCAAATGTATCTATTAATACAATATGCCCTATTTATATCCTTCCAGAGTTTCGACAGACTATTCTGTTCCGTCATTACATTGATCTCTTCAGTTGCCCATGTAGTCAGTCCTTCCACCACCTGCCTCCTGTTAGTTGCTGTCTTAGTTTACGTGGGCTGCTGTAACAAAAACACCATACACTGAGTATGTGTGATGTGTAAACAATAAACATTTATTTCTCACAGTTCTGGAGGCAGAGAAGCCCAAGATCAAGGTGGTGGCAGATTCGTTTTCTGGTGAGGTGCTGCCCCCATAGGTAACATCTTCTTGCTGTATCCTCACATGGTGGGAGGGTAAGGCAGTTCTCTGGGGTCTGTTTTATAAGGGCACTATTCTCAACCTCGAAGGCTCTGCCTTTATGATCTAGTCACATTCCAAAGGCCCCACCTCTTGATATCATAAACTTGGGGCATATGATATTCAGCATGCAAATTTTGTAGGGACACAGACGTGAGATTATAGCGGTTGTTCATCTCTTCCCTGCCATGCCATGCACACACATGGCACCTTGGGTCTGTCTGGGGGGAGAATGATGTTCCTGTTATCCCAGTGGTATCCAGCTTTTGTATTTGTCATGTCAGCTGCTGGGCCTGTCTTAGAAGTTGCTAATAACTTCCACTTTTATATTACTCTCATTGATGCATTGGGTTTTTTATTGACCAATAAATAATTTAGACATTGGCAACGTTGAGACCGTAACGTAAACCTTTTCTAAGTAATTTTTCCGTATTGAGCTTATTAGCATCTTTTGGTATGTGCTGGGTTTTTAGCTTTACAACAGGCACTCACATATAAACATGTTTATCCTATTTAGATTTGTAGTTCCTGTGAGTCAGAGTTCTATGAGCAGTCTTAACTTATAAAGCATGTTCAGACATGCTTTTCAGATGATTTTGTTTCATTTTAAAAGGGGAAATGGCACTAACCTAATAGGAATTCCTCTCCTGAACCTCAGAGGGAGCAGACAGTGCAGCTGCCTTTGAAGTTTACTCCCCAGGTGAACGTTCTCTGCATTTAGATCTTCAGGAGTTTGACAGACTAGTGTGGAGTGGACATGTAAGGACAAGAGGAACAGACAGGTTTCAGCTGAACTCTTTCTCCTCCTTAGAGCAGGACAGTGTTGGGATGGACCGATTGTGAGTATGGAGTTCTTTCTGGAGGAGCTCCAGCAGGAGCTGGGCAAATACTGGGAGCTTTGACTAAGGGGCGTGCATTGCAGATAAGGTTTGACCAGAGGTTTTCCAGGATCCCTGAACAACTCAGCACCTCTCAGCCTGTGAGGACACAACGGGTGAGATGAAGGGGGAGTCGAACTTCCAGCTGTTTTTGTATCCCCTAGGGTTCCCCTTTTGAGTCCACACAAAGGCTCTTGAGCCCAATCCGAAGGTCTAAGGCTATGGATATCTCCTCCATTTCTAAGTTGGGATAGGGTTGTCCAGCAAAAAAGAAAAGCAAAGACTGGTCCAATCTTAGAGACGTTTGTTTTGGAAGCAGAGCTGGGCTATTAGCTTTCCTCAAGAAGGAAAAAGTACTGCAAAGTTAAATACTGATTTAAAAAAAATTGGCATTCACACAGTTTCTATGACCACACGAGACCTCTTTTTGTTTTACTCAAAAACTCAGGCTCTCTGAGGGGTTGGTGGAGGCTGGGGTGTAGGGAGGGAGCAGAGCTCTCTGCCACGTTGGAAATCAGCCTCAGACAGGAGCAGGCCTTGGGTTCCCTGGGGTGGTGGAGGCGAGCTGAGAGAGGTTGAGGCAGTGAGAGCGATCGATCGACTGCTACCCCGCGTTGGAGAGACGACTCTCTAGATGTCCTGGGCTGGCGTTCTAGCTTCTGACATGCCAGTCAAACCCATAGAGTCACACGTCTGAAGGGACCGTCAGTGGTAAGATGTATCCTCCTGACTTCAGACAAAGCCACCACATCCAAGCCCTCTCAGGCATTTAAGGATCTGTCCTATTTTTGAAGTCTCCAAAAACGATCCCTTGGTCTCTCAGTTTAATGTTATGAACTCTGTAAGTCAGGAAATTTAACTTCAGAGCGAGCTGAGATTCTTCGTATGGTTCAAAGACCATTTTCTTTGGCAATCATCCTTTCTCTGAGTACCCTTCATGTATTTGAAACCCAGTACTAAATTGGCTTTCTGCTTTCTCTCCTCCCCAGGTGGAATAATTTCAGTTCTAGTGACTTGAATTCAGAAGAAAAAGCATGCTAGCAAAATTCAAATCACGTCAATATAAGCCTTTAAGGAAAAAAAAAAAAAAAAGAACAAAAAAAAGTTTTTTTCTACTGAAAATGTCCAATCTGAAGTTCAATCTACCTGAAATGAAATGAAAGGTTTTATATTAAATTTTTATTACTGCAGAATTAATCAGTTGCTGCCCATTCCCGTTTTAGTGGGGGCTGGAGTTTGCCTTTCCTTGTAGGCCTTGTGGATTTCCTTTGTGAATTTAAAAGCAATTATGTGAGTTGAAGAGGTTTAGGGGCTATTGAGAGAAACAAGATTCTTTAGTAAGGATTCCTTACCTTTGCCAAAACCTCAGCTCTATCTGGAACAGAAGTTATTAATCTTTTGGAAGAGTTATAGATCCAGTTGAAAATCTGATAAATGCGAAGAACCTTTCCCCTAGGAACATACGTATGTATACCTGTGGGAACTATGCCATACAATTTCATTGAGTCCTTGGGCCTCAGATGCTAATCTCAAAACCTAAAATAGGATGCGTTTTAATCAGAGATGAAAGTGACACATTTTACATAAAACTCTTAATTGATGACCAGAAAGAAAAAAAGTGAAAATTTTCTTTTTATAAAGGGGTAGAGTGAAACAGATTCCTGTTGTACCATTCTCTGTGACTTAATTGGAAATTTAATTTAATTTAAATTGAAAATACTTTTTTCATTTCTGAAGTATTCCCACCAGAAATCCTTAATATCTAATAGAATTTAATTTTGAATAAGAATTGGAATTAACTCCTCCTTGCAATACTGTGAGCATTGTAGAAAAAACCTGCGCAGGCACTAGGAAAATGAGCTCTGCTGGTGGTTCTGCCACTGGCTGGTTGTGGGGACCTAGGTACATCTGTCACCTTCTTGGGCCTTCTCAGTTAGGAAATGCTGCTTTCAGAATCTGTTTCTTAGTTTCATTTTTTGTGTGTGTTTTCTCTCTCTCTTTTTTTTTCTTTTTCTTGCATTTTAGTTTTCTCTCTCCATGGCTATGCCTTTCTAGAATTTAATGTTTCTTGATGCAGACTACTATAATCTAGTAGGGTGGTTTGGCAAAAAAAAAAAAAAAGGTGGAGGGAAAAGGTAATGAGATGTTGGCAAAAAGGGCTGTGTCCACAATTCCTCATCAAAGCTCATGTGTTACTCACCCCATCTCAGCTGCTGAGTTCCAAACACTGGTGCAGTAAAATAAAAATAAAAATGAAAATGCCTCCTGCCTCCTACTGCCCCCTCCTACATACACCTTCAGGAAACAAGATCCAGATTTTCTAAACAATTTTCTTCATTTTACTTTATTTTGATTGGCAACATGTGATAGGAAATGACTTGGCAGTATATCAAGTTTACATGTATATTTCCATGATCATACATAGAATGTTGGCACCCATAGATTTGAAATCAGACTTTCTTGCTGTCATCATTAGTATTTCATAAGCAGGTATATACTTTCCAAGTAAAACTGTCCAGTCCAGATAGTTAGATAATTTTGTTGGGTTTTCTCTGCTTTGTATGGTAGTTCAAAATACCTAATTCTACCCCAATGCATTAGGGTTAAAAATGAGAGATCAGTGATTCATTGGGTCTGGGTGGATTCCAGCTTCAAGTCAACTGTGTATCTGTCACTTGCCCAATGGCTGTCAAGAGAAAAGACCCAGTGAACTTTGGTGAAACACAAAATCCAGTTGACCTTGGCCTAATGGTAAGTTAATATGATTTCCAGGGTATGAATGCATTCCAGTTCAGCAGGCTTCTGGGATGGCCCACAAAATCCTGGTTATTTCAAGTGGAAAAATCTTAATATTCCCTAGTGATTGAGCTCTAGGTTTCAGGAAGTCCATTATTAACTGCCACTACCTTGAATGGAAATCTAATGATGTTTTCTTCCTTTCGCCACGCCACGGAGCTGCATTGCTATACCTTTCCCGGACCATCATTCACTCTGGTAGAGTTTGTTGCCTATGTCACAATTTGGGAAAGCCGTGTGTCTGTATTCTCCATGGGCACCAGTGGGTGCACTGGAAGAAGGGGCTCCAACAGATCTCATTAATTAGCCTTTTATTTCTGCCGTGGATGACACATGTCAGCTTTTGCATTTATTTTGTACTCAACTGCTGAACTAAATCTCCATACTCAGAAGAGACCCTTCAGTGCTGCGGGTACAGTAGTGAAAAATCATTTCTGTTTTCCATTGGTCAGAGAGACAAAAGGTTGTCAGATTGGGTAGAGACGGGTTGGAGATAAATGCCACAGCACCCTGGTAGTAAAGGAGAGAGGGTTATCTGTGCGTCACCGCAGCGATTACTTATGCTTTTAGTGGTGCGCCTTTCATCACTGCAATTAGCTTCTTGTCTGCGAGTGTTTGGATACAGTCTGTGGTTGTCATGCAGTCAGTGTCAGAATCGCTCAACACTGTGCTCACTTTTGTGCTTGAGTACACTTATTGATGAGCACACAGGTGTTAAATTAGATTGGTTTCAATCCATTGTGTGAAGTCACCAGGCACCAACTAAGCCTCCTCTTGCTGAGGTTTCCGAAGTCTAGGGTACGGGAAAAATGAGCAATAATCAGTGTCAATCAAATAGGAATTATTATAAAGATTCACTTAATTAAAAAATGTTATCACATTTCACTTAGGGGGAAAATAAAACAAGCCTTGGTAGAAAATTGACATTTAGAGAAGACATCTACATTTTACATGACGATGCATTTGACTTTCATTTACCTCTGTTATATTAACATAATTTGTACATATTCAACATCTGAAGTCCCTTACCTTTCCAGCTCAGAAAATCACAGGTGAAATTATTCTTCGGAAGTTATGTTTAAATGCAAATTGGAAGCAGTTTCAGAAATTCATGAGCATTTCTGCTGCTTGGGGCGTCTCGGGTGCTCTGGCTTCTGGCTCGAGGCAGGACTCTTATTACTGAAATGGCTCATTAACGCCTGCGTTCCACAAGAGGAACCCTCCCCGGGCACCCCTGCCCCAGAGCGGGCCACAACAAAGGGACAGCGAACAAGCAGGCCCACTAATTAAAACAATAGCTGCAGAGACAAAATGTGCCTAAAAGACCTGTACCTGGAGCAATTATTTTCCGTTAAACCGCTCATTAAAAAAAAAAAAAAAAAAACCAGAAGACGGTGTTTACCTAGAAAGGGGAAAACATTGAAAATTAGAATCAGGCAGGTGAAGATGATGCAGTATGGTTTTGTATACCCAAGAGGAAATGGTGATTGGCAGGTATCAAACTTTGAAGGAATTTGAGTCCAATTTTAAGTGACTTTTACTCCTATGTGCACAAAACAATAAACCATAACCATCTGTCTTGGGGTAATCTGAATCTGTGGGTAAAAAATGTTCGGGAAATACTCTGAATTGACTTAGGTGGTGGGAAAGTGGACTTGCTTATCTGTTCTCTTTTCCCACCTTGCTTAAAACAATGTCAACACAATAGAAGTCCTGAGGTCTCTGTTTTCCCTCCTTATATCTAAACCTTAACAAAGAAGTCCTTTGCTAGGGAGCAGGTGGAATGCTTTTTAGCTTCATCTGTGCCTTGATAAGGAGTCATAGACCACAGTTACAGAGGTAAGTGCGACTGGAGAACAGGAAGAAAAAGAAGAGCGACTTTCTCTACAGTGAGCGCTCAGTGGAGAACAGCTGGGGGTCATGGGAATCTAAGCCTTAGAAATGACACAAGGTAAACCAGGGAAAACAATGACAGGTATCATGTGTTGTTTTGGGGTTTATTTCTGATCAGATCAAGTATATCAAAAAGCCTACTATTGTGCACAGCAAAATCAGTAGGGGAGAAAAGCTTGCATGTCCATCTATTCTTAACCATTTATAGGTGTTGAGGCACCTGTTATGATGGTGCCAGGTTTAACAAAGGAATAAAAAAAGCAATGCAGCATACCTTTTGAGCAGAAGTGGCTGCAGAGCTGGAGCCAGGAGGCACCTCTCACCTCTGGGAGTTGGGAACATACATTTGCCTCCTTCCTGTTCCTTCCTTAACCATGCTTAAAGTTCCTGACGACTCTACAGTCATTCTCCATTCTTTGTAGACTTACAGGTTCTTCATCTCACTTAGCACCACCTGCAGTTGTCTTATTCATTTGCTGACTTATTGCCTGCTTCCTTAACAAATTAAGGGCTGTATCTCTCTTGTTTATTGCTCTATCCTTGGCACCTAAAAATGCCTGGCATACCGTAAAGGCCCAATAACTTTGTGTCAAATGAATGAACTAATGAAGTAAAATACTCTGCAAAGCAATATGGACAGTCCGAGAAACTTTGTGTGTGGTGTCATTCTTTGTCTTTTTCTGAACTTCCCCTTCTTCCCTTGTGATTTCCTAAAATCGCCCCTGTGCAGACCAGGGAGGGAAGAAGGACTTGACTGAAACTTGCCTGAATCAAGAGTTAACCAACTGTAGCAGCTGTGAATGTAAAGAATTCTCTTGGACTTGCTTCTGTCCAAATGTTTCTGCTGGATAGATCTTTGGGTCTTCCTGTGACCTCTGAGATCTCAGGGTAGACACATGGATGACTGTGAAGCCAGCCCGTGTCTTCTGAGGCACTTCTTTTGATTTCTGTGGTAGACTATCAGTGACCCCAGTACCAGGATTTGGAATACATTTGTGTGATGCCTCATCTTATAGTCCCCTGCTTTTGGTCCCTGGTAGATTTCATAGAACCACTAGCCATCTGGCAGATGGTCAGCTGGCCCTAGGTAAGGAGATTTCTGTGACACTGGGAAGAACTCTGGCTTGATGTGGTTCCATTGTCAGTTGTTTCACCTGTTAATGGATTTAGGTTTCTTTTATTTTTGAAACAGACATATCAAGCTTTTTTAGTTTCCTGTTCATTTAGACAGTGGACATCAGTTCAAATTTTTCTTTTCTTCTGCCATAAAGCTTTCTTAACCAGGCATCAGGATATGTTTCCAGATCAGTCATTCATACTGAGCTGAAGCCTCTAACTAATGCATTGACTCTTGTCTTTTTTTTTTTGGTTTGGCCGTGGGCCTGACTCCCCAGTGGAGGGCTTGATGGTGAGTCGTTATGTAAACCAAAATGCCCTTCAAATTATATTTTATGATCGTATTACCCTGCTTAGAGTTTTCAATACAAAATGGATCAAACACTACATGCTCAGTCAACAGTGGACTGCACAGTGTGAATTACGCAAAATAAATTTAAAATGTAGACACAGACACACAAGGAGCTGCAAGGGGAGATATGACATTTACATTTAGGAGTAGTGGGTTGTGGCTTGTGGCTTTGGAATAACTTGGAAATAATTTTGGCTGGAGAGAAAAGGTTATATTGTAGAGAATTTGAGAGTCAGCCAGAAGAGTTTGGATATTTTCCTGGCCTTAGTGGGAACTATAATCATTTTAGGGAATGGGATGAGATGTGGTAGAAATTAAGTTTTAGGAAGATTATTCTGGGGGTAGCAGAATGGATTGAAGAGGGAAAATTGGAAATGTGTGAATTGACTGTTGTAGGAAGCAAGTCCTGGTGGACGGAGACCTGGGCAGAAAGAGCGAGGAAGGAGGAACTAGACGGGCAAGAATGGGCTTGTGAGACACATCAGAGGAAAACCGTAGGACCTGGAGATTCACCATCCCATCGAGGTGAAGGGAGAACAAATTGGAGAGGATTTAGATCGTGTGGCTTAATAAAAAGAGTTATTTAGAGTCGGGGTTGGTAGGAGAATCGATACTTTATGTGTTTATAAAGATTTAAAAACCATTCCATTATTCCAACCACCCTCTAGATCAGGCAGGAAAGATATTTCAACGCTCATATTATAGACATAGACACTTAGGAAACTTAGGGAGTGCAAGGCTTGTGGGCATGGAGAAGCCGGGTTGATGTTCAGGGATCTCGAGCAGTGAGCACTGAGGAAGCACGAGAGGTAGAGTAAAGGTGCGTGAGATGCACCTCCCCCATGTCATCATTCGCACAGTGATTCAGACTCTTCAGGAAGGAGACGTAGAGAAGAAAGAGGAGGAGGCTAAGAACTCCACCTTGAAGCCCCTGCGTCACTAGGGGCAGCGGTAGACCCCAATAGGAAAGGGGGGAGAAGGAGGGTTAGAGGCTTGAATGTGCAGGAAGGGGACTATGTCCGGAAGGAGTGGGCCAGGGGGAAACTGTGAGTCCCATGCCTGGAGAGACTACCAGGAAGGCTTGTTTCTGTGGCAAAGGGAAGGTTGTTGTTGACTTCTATGCAAGCGATAAAAATAGTTTAATAAAGAATTTTAGCCAACTCATGAAGGATGTCAAAGTGTGTGGGTGGGTGATGATAAAAAAGATTTTGATTCTAAACCAAAGTTAGTAATGAAGAAAGGAAAGGGGAGGGGAAGGAGGGAGAGGTTTTCTAGAAAAGCAGCAGCACTGATCAGTGGCTGTTTCAAGTTGTGGAAGTTCTGTGATTGTTTGAAAGCGGAAGAGGAGAAAGGATGGTCAGGGGAGAGGGTCAGGATGACGATCTGGAAAGAGAAGGAACGTCTCTGGGTCACAGGTAGAGAGAAGATGGGGACACCTCTCCCTTCAGGACCGTACACAGACAACCCCAGTCTGTTGTCATCTATCAAATAAATGCCCTAAAAAAAAAACGAGAGAGCACATCTTTTTGTGTCTGTGCTTTTTGCCATTTTCTTCCTTTATTCCTTATCAGAAAATGTCTTTACCTCTCACAGAGCAGATTACCATTCGTCTGCTATTATGCGATATGCTGTTTTTACTCCTGCAGCATTGGGAGAGCAGCACAGAGAACTGCTACGAGACTGAGAGAGAGAATGCCTGCAAGGGGAGAACATTGTACAAATGTATGACACTTTTCTGATAATTCTGTGTAAAATTTCGTAAGTTCTAATCATAAAAGATACTAAATGGATATTCAGACTTAGAAATATTAAAAATTATTTGTATTGGTAGGTGTTAATTTTAAAATTTCTGTCTAGATTTGGCCAGGCATGGTGACTCACGCCTGTAATCCCAGCACCTCAGAGGGCCAAGGCGGGTGGATCACCTGAATTCAGGAGTTCGAGACCAGCCTGGCCAACATGGTGAAACCCCGTCTCTACTAAAACAAACAAACAAACAAACAACAACAAGAAAAAAAACCCGGGTGGGGTGGCAAGCACCTGTAATCCAAGCTACTAGGGAGGCTCAGGCAGGAGAATCTCTTGAGAGCAGGAGGTGGAGGTTGCAGTCAGCCAAGATTGTGCCATTGCACTCCAGCCTGGGCAACAAGAATGAAACTCTGTCTCAATAAATAAATAAATAAATAATAAAAAATAATTTGCATCTAGATGATCTGGTAGATATGGTGCAGATTTTCAGGTTAATAACTTTCCATTAATAAGAAATAATCTGTCTTCATAGACAAAGGAGTTTACTCCATCCCATATACAAGAGGAGTTGTCCAAACATGGATCTTCACACCAGTGAGTACATTTTGTTCAAAGTGAACTGGGGTCACTAGTCACCCAAAGAGAACATGAAGTTGTGTGTCACCTCTGAGGGTAGAAATGGAGTGACACTGTGGCCTGACACCCACAGGGAGTCATGAACAAAAGAGGTGGGATGCGTGCTGGGGCAGTGCACATCTGTCTTCTCCTCTTCCTTATACCCAAGCAGCGGGGAGAAGCAGCCAGAAAACTGCTCCCACACACCATTGCTTCTTCTTGGATCTTAGGAGAAGAGCAGGAGTGTGAGACAGAAGTCAGTTTGTTCCTCCCGACCCCAGGGCCTGCTGTGCTCTTTCTGCAGCCACACTCCCTCTTGCTGCTTTTTCATCTCATCTCACTTAGGACCCTGGAGCCTGTGGTTCCCTTTCTTTGCAATGGAACATTGCTAAATTTTGGCACATGATGAAGAAGATGTCACTTCAGTTGCTTAAGAAGTGGGGAGCAAAGAGAGGTAGAGGGAGGTGAAGCTTGGAAAGGGAAAGGCAGGAGGAAGGGTGCCAATGCGCCTTCTAGCTGGAAACTGTTGTGGCTGCCCATGCTTTTTATGACAAACCAAACTCACCATGGGCCATTTGTCTCCTGTGGCGCCCTTTGTGTTTTCTCCGTTTCTCGTCTATGTTGATGGCATTCCTGCTCCTTGTTTCTTGAGGTTCCTGCATGCTAAATTATTTCAGGGCAGTGAAAGCCGTCTCAACTCCAAGTTGTACCGAAGCAGAAATGTCAACTAAATCATCTTTAATGAAATCATTTTCTTTTTTAATCATAGAGTCAACCAAAGTGGAGAAAAAAAACCAGATTTGCTTTAATTGCAGCCACTTGGAACACCCAGCCTGGGGTTAAACATCCTTTCATCTTGCATGATTGTGACAGACAGAATAGGCATCCTTAACTCTGTAGAGGCTTATGGTTTGGGGATAATTGCAATTGGGTTAGGGAAGCAAAATGAAGAAAATACATGGTTGAGAGGAAAATAGAATCCACTTAAGGGCAAAAGTATGTTTTAAAAATGGAAGGAAATGAAGTCAATTGCTGACCAAGTTAAGCACATGGGAGGCACTAAAGCATGAGGCCAGAAGAACACGATGGCGCTAAGACAAAGGTCGTGTAGGAATAGAGGAGGGAATAGTTCATTCTTACTGAGGGGAGCTGGGAAAGGGCTGAGCTGAGTGGGCCTCAAGAGGAGGCTGAGGGAACTCAGGGGACAAGGCGTAGAGGGATGTGCGTAGGTGCATGTTTTTGTGGTCAGGGAACACAGAATTATCTGTTGCTGAGAAGCTTTGGGGCTTTGTTCCTTAGAACATGGTGAGACATTAAAGCAGAATGGTATGTTGCAGGCTGTGTTGAAAGTGAGACAATCCTGTGGCTGTGTGAGGGATGGATTGTGTTGTGAAACATACGAGTCAAGGAGGCCAGTTAGGAAACTGTTGCAAGGGCGTAAGCACACACTGGTGACCTTGAGGTAAGGCAGTGTCTTTGGTTCTGGAAAGAAAGTGGGTGTGTGAGAGTCATTTCAGAAGTAGAATACAAACAAGTTGGTAATTAATTAAATGTGGAGGGTAAGGTGGGTGAGGTGCCTGAGACTGCTTGAAGTTTCTTTGCTGTTTAAGGATTTGGCGGCACCATATAAGCAAGGGTGTGCTTTTTTCTCTGGTGAACAAAGGGCTCTGCTTTGTTTTGTTTGCCTGTTTCCATGGCGTAAATGCCCTCACCAATGCCCATTTCAGCCTACCTCCAGGACGGTGCCACTGAACGTGGAGGTGGGAAGAGATGGACACAGTCAGTTCACAAGCTGGTTTGAGCCAACTCCAGCATACCTCTGTGTCCGGTAGGTTACGGAGAAAGATGCCAATCCAGTTTTGAATGGTTCAAATTTAATGCAGCAGTGGAACATCCATAGGAGAGAGTCAAGCAGGCACTAGAAACCTGGAGCTGGCACTCCGGAGAAAGGACCAGGCAAGACGTGAAGATGGAAGTCATCAGCCTTAAAGTGTTTGGGGTAGGGGTGTGGGCAAGAGAGACAAAGAAATTGGGGGAAGGAGGGAGGGAGACAGAATTTACAGAAGTGAGCTGAAAATGGAACCTTGGGGAATACCTGTGTACCTGTGTATAAAGGTGAGACACAGGGAAAAACACAAAAGTGAAGGACTGGGGGAAAGAGAGCAACAGAAGGGCTGGGGTGAGAATTGTGAGAAGGCAGCATTGCAATATGGAAGACAGCAGAGTCCAGGAAACACAGTGATGTCATCAGGACATAGGATGTTTTGACTTCCAACTTATGAATATAAACATTTTAATCAGAACTGGCCCAGCATGAATTAATTTTGCTGAAGTTCCTGGGGGAACATCGTTAAGCCAATTTAATTCCTTCCCATAATCAATTTTGCGTAGAGTGCTATTAATCTGTTTCCAGTTTCTTCCCATTTTCATATTTATCTTAATGAAATTATGTAAATCAGAATCAATTATTTTCCTCATAAATATTGTGAAAAAGATTTTATTTATCAATAACTTAAAAATATCTCTATTGAATTTTACTGATTATATCCTCTGTCATTCTTCATTTTCTTTTGAAGCCATCTTTTCTGGGTTTAATTTCCCTGGGTTATTATTATTATTTTTTGTCCATAAATAACAGATGACCCTTTAGGCAATATTTCCTCTGTGTAAATTACAATCTTTGGCCATTATAGCCATGTAAGTTTTACTTTATCTTTAAATACAAACCTATTAAGCCCATCTATTTTAGTTGCTTTTTCCTGACAGGCCACTTGAGCACTGGGCATTAGGAAACTAGGTGGGAATCCTGATGGAGAAAGATGGATGTGGTTTGGAAAACTCAATATAAATTTATTAATAAAAGTCTTAATCAAAATCTGGTATTGGAAGAAAATAATTTCATTGTCTCTATAATAATAATTTTAATACCTTGGATTTTTCATAGTGCTTTAAAGTAAACAAAAATGCAAAATTATTTGCTAGTCAAAATAAAAATCTCATGTATAGTATATTTGTACTCATCATGAGGCATTTGTGTTAAGATATAGTCAAAGAACAAAGCACCATATCTAATTAGCTGGTTTGGGCAGAAATATGACTAGTAGGTTCGAAAGAACACACTGGACCACTAAACAAACAGAAAGAATGTCCGTCATCTTGAGAGCTCGCCCCACTTCTAACAGGTCACCTGTGGTTGGTGCCATTTCAGTGGTGAATTTCCCACAGCCCATAGGCTGGGCCTTGGGCTCAGAAGGCTAGTTTTGCCACCAAACTGTTAAGAGTGGACTCACATAAACTAATAAGACAAACATGTGAAACCAGAATGTCAGTTTATTCATTTAAACAGGAAAAGGACTAGAAAGCTTTGGAAAGAATATAGGATTGTGATCTTGGCGAGCTTAGAGGAAAAAAGCAAAGGCAGACGTGTGTACAACCATAAATTTCAGCTATTGTTCTCAGTTTTCTGATGCGAGTTAACATGGATTTCTAAATATTTTCATTTATCTACTTTGTACTCCATGAGAGAGAGCAGGACTGGAATAATTGAAGTCCAGTGAGTACAATTCTGTGTTTCTCCCTCCATGGTGCAGATGCCTTACCAACAGGGTATTAGTAATAGATTTGACTAAGTCTACTTTTTCTCTGGAAGGAGTTGCGATGGATGCTGTGTGCTTTCTTTGTTTCTTTTTTAGCATGGTTGCTTCAACCACCTTTCTGAGCCACATGTCCTTTCTTTAAAGTTCTGTCAGCTTATAATCTAGTCTTATATGTCTAACAATCATAGTGATCATAGTGATTTTTTTTGAAAATTTGTGTATTTCATCTTCTGTTCATTTTGCATGGTTTATAAAGTTAAAATCTCAGAACAATCTCAAACCCTAGTTTTGGGGAGTCTTACCCCTGAGTATCAACAACCATGACACTGTCCGTCTTTTATAACATAACATTGCTTAAAGATTGATGGCTGAGTTGAATTACAGTCAGCCTCCACAGGTGCTTTAATTTTTGAGATCATTGTAGAGTCACTTGCAGTTGTAAGAAAAAAAACACAAGGAGATTGTGTACCCTTAACCCATTTCCTCCAGTGCTAACATCTTACAACACAACCATGAGCATATTGACATTAACACAGTCAGGATACAGATGAGTTTCATGACCACAGAGATCCCTTATGTTGCCTTGTGTCCTAGGAATAAATCCCAAATAAGTCATGGTGCATAATTCTTTTTGTACATTGCTAGATTCAATTTGCTAATATTTTATGGAGAATTTTTGCATGTAATACTTCAGACGTTCCTCATTCTAATGTAGGCATTTAGTACTGTAAATTTCCCTCTCAGCATTACTTTAGCTGCATGCTACATATTTTGATGTGTTATATTTTTATATTTATTACATTCTATGGATTTTTAAATATACCTTTTGAGATGTCATCTTTGAACCATTCAGTATTTAGAAATGAATGTTTAATTTTCAAGTATCCGGAGATTGTTCTGTTGTCTTTGTGTTACTGATTTCTAGTTTGATTCCATTATGGTCTGGAGAACATGTGCTGTATGATTTTAGTTCTTTCAGATTTGTAGAATTTTGTTCTGTAGCACAGAATATGCTCTATCATGATGAACATGAGTTCTGTGAACACTGGAAAAATGTGTACTCTGGTATTGAGTAGAGTTTTAAAATATATGTCAATTATATCTTGTTGGTTGATTGTGGTGTACATTTCTTCTATATCCTTGCTGATGTTCTGTCTAGTAGTTCTAATTATTACTGAAAGTAGGATATTTAAGTCCCCAGCTATAATTATGGACTCCGTTTCTCTTTTCAGCTCTATCCGTTTTTGTTTCATGCATTTTGAGGCCCTGTTGTTTGGTGCATATACTTTTAGGGTTGTTACACCTTCCTAGTCAATTGATTGTTTTATGATCATGTCACATTCTTGTCTTTCTTATTTTACTTTGCTCTTAAGTTTACTTTATCTGATATTAATATAGTCACTTCTGCCTTTTTAATTTACGTTTGCATGGCATATCTCTTTCTATCCTTTTATTTTCAATCTACATATGAAGTTGTATATGAAATCAGTTTCTAATAGACAGCATATTATTGGATCATGTTATTTATGTTTGCATGGCATGTCTTTATCCTTTTATTTTCAATTACATACGAAGTTGTATGTGATATTATTTCTAATAAACAGCACATTATTGGATCATGTTATTTTATCCACTCAGACAATCTGTCTTGCACTTGGTTTGTTTAGACTATTTTAAGGTAATTATTGATATGTTTGGGCTAAGTCTTTTATTGTTTTCTGACTACCTCTCATCTGTTTCTGTTTTCTTAATTGTGGGTTATTTGAACATTTGAAAAATGGTTCTGTGTTGATTTGTTTTCAGTGATTTTTGTTTTTTGGGTTTTTCTTTTGTTTTTTTAGTACATCTATTTGTATATCACCTTTCTTAGTGATATCTCTAGGTATGACAATACACATAAAAAACTTATCCCAGCCAGTATCAGTGTTTTACCACTTTGAATGAGTGTTAAACCTTGTGTAGAATGTAGAAACCTGACTCCCAGTTGGGTATCTTTATCCTTTCCTCTCTTTAAGTGTGTAATTGTCTTAAGTATTTCCTATATATACATTGTGTACCACATCAGATGCTGCAATAATTTTTGCTTCAACCATCAATTTTACCCATTCTGATGTTCTTTTTCTTTCCTGAAGTTTCAAACTTGGTTCTGTTTATCTTTTCTGTTTAGAGAACTTTCTTTAGCCACTTATTAAGGGTAGATTTACTAGTACAAATTCTCTTTTCTTTCATTTAGGAATGTCTTTATTTACCCTAGGAATATTGTTACCAAATATAGAATTCAGTTGATAGTTCTTTCCTTCCAGTATTTGATGAATGCTAAGGACGACCACCATGGTTTCAGATGAGAAATCTACTATCATACTAATTGTTACTCCCCTAGAAGTAATGCACCTTTTCTCTTTGGCTGCTTTTAAGGTTTTTTCTTTGTCTTTAGGTCTTAGAAGTTTAATTATGATGTGTGTTGTTGTGAATTTGGTTGGGTTTGTTTATGCTATTTGGATTTCATCAGTCTGCAAGTTTATGTCTTTCATCAAATTTGAGAAATTTTCAGCCATTATTATTATTATTATTTGAATACTGTTTCATCCATACTTTCCTCTTCCCTTTTGGTACTCTCATGATTAGAAGTTACATATCAGTGTAGATGTTGCTAATATTTTTTTAAAAAGGAAAAGACAAATGAGTATTTTTTCCTCTACTGTTTAGATTGAGTAAATTCTGTTGATATGTTTTCAGGTTCACTGATTCTGTCCTCTGTCATCTCCACTTTACTGTTGAGCCCATCTAGTGAGTTTTTATTTCTATTATAGTATTTTTAAATTACACAGTTTCAATATTGTTCATTTTTATAACTTCTCTTTCTGCTGATATTTTGGTTTTGTTTCAAGACAGTTTATAGTTCATTGTTGAAGTATTTTTTTGATGACTGCTTTAAAGTTCTTGTGTCATCGTTTTAACACTGATATCTCAGCGTTGGCATCATTTCATTGTATTTTCCCATTCAGGTCATGATTTTCCTGGTTCTTGGTATGATGGGTGATTTTTTATCATCTCCTGACATTCTGGCTATTATTTTGAGTCTCCATTTTTACATTTAGCACAGGCTACTTTTGTGGACTGTGGTTGTAGGAATGACTTAACCTTCAAAGCCTTTGTAGTGCTACTTTGGTCTGCTTGGTTTATCTTGCACTGCTGGTGCAGCTGCATGAGGAGGAGGAGGGAGCTTTTGTCAGGCTGGGTTCCCTAGTGCATGGTGTGGAGGAATGGAGTATGTAGCCTATAGGAAGGGAATGGATGAAGAGTGCTTCCTGGGCTGGGTACTTTTCGTGGTGGGATTCCCTTTTCTGGTGTGCCTGGCTGCCTCATGTTTCTGAGGCCTGGTAGGGAAAGAGAACCTTTCCTGGGCTGGGTGATCCGCTGTGCATGGTGGTCTGAGTTGGGGAGGAGAATCTGAGGCCTAGAGAGGTAGGAGAGTACTTCTGGCCACATTTTTTCAGTGAGGTGATTGATCTGTCTGCCTTGTGGGTTCTACTCCTCCTGGTTTTGTTGGTGGGACCCTTTTAATTTGCAGAAGGAACGCACTTACCGGGACTGCCTTCTGTTGCTATATATAGGCTGTGGGTTGGGAAATGCCGGGTCCTGGTTGCCTTCTTCTATTGGCAGGGCAGCATAGGATGGCCTGTCACTTTGTGGCTCTCTAAACCTAGCGTCTCTGACCAGTTTACCTTACTCTTTTCACCTTTCACGTGGAACCTTTGGCTGCCCCTTGTGGTATTTTCAGGGTTTATCATTGTGCTTAGCAGAGAGGAGCAGCAAGAAATAAGTCTACACCATTTTTTTCCATACTAGAAGTACACACGTTAGTCCAAAATACTTTTGAGACCCAGTTTGTGTAGGCCTGTGGAAAACTCAGAGGCAGATCATCTCTAAAATCTGTGTGTGTCAAGTGGACCAGCCAGTGGGAACAAAGAGCTAAGGAAAATGGCAAAAGTGAGACCGCAGATGTCTCATGGCAAATGTGATTAATTGTCAAGTGAGTGATACGGGCAAGACACACCGGGGCCCCCGAGGGAGGAAAGATCAATACATCTTCCAGCCTGACTTGAGCAATTAATCACCACAGTTTTTCAGCAGTTGTGATGCCCAGAGCACATGATCTTCACATGAAAGAGACCTCTAGCCGGCAGAACAGAACAGAAAGCTGGAGATGAGCATCTTAAAACAAGACACCTTCCCCAAGTTATCTTGGCCCTGCTTCACCATATGGTGAAGCTGGGGGAGTGGGAGGTAAGGTGGGGAGATGTTAGTGGGAGAAGAGCGGTGGGGAAAACTCTGTGAGAACGAATGGCTTTTAAAATGCCAACACATGGTGACTGAAGCCCCACAGGCAGTAGGACTGAAAGGCTGAAAAGGGATCTGGCTGGCTTGGTGTAAGTTCCAGTTTTGAGAAAACAGGTAGCAAGTCCACCCTGGGGAAGGACATTGCCTGTGAGGAACCAGGAGCACAGGGCTGTGTGAAAGTAGGTCACAGGTTTGGCAGCTACGTGAGGACAGTTCAGAAGGAAGCGCACACGTCATCGTGGCTGGCAAGGGTGGAGGCTGGGTCCTGATTAGCATATCACAGTGCTCTAGGACTCCTGGAAGGCCCCCCTCTTCAATGTGCACTGCTGCTGACACCCAGGCCATTTTGGAACTTGCAAATGTCTCTTCCCCAAATGCAGCAAGCTCCAGGCTGAATTTGGAGGACCTCTGTCCTAGCTAGTATATAAGCAAGCACAAAGGATAGGACAGGAGAGGGAGGCCAAGAAGAAAGAGCTGAGGACGGAGAGAGCAAACTTGACTTCTGAACGAAAGGTTGTAATATGAAGCAAAGCACTTGTGAGAAGAGAAAGTGTTTGGGGATTGTCATAAGGAGAGCAACATTTAGCATATTGTTGATAAAGCATAGCATCTCAGCAGGATACCTCTGAGTTAGTCCATATGGTGCTAGTCGTTTTCTCAGTAAACATAAAAAATAATTGTAAATAGTAATTTTTTTTTTTTTTTTTTTGAGACGGAGTCTCGCTCTGTCGCCTGGGCTGGAGTGCAGTGGTGCGATCTTGCCTCACTGCAAGCTCCGCCTCCCGGGTTCACACCATTCTCCTGCCTCAGCCTCCCGAGTAGCTGGGACTGCAGGCACCGCCACCACACGTGGCTAATTTTTTGTATTTTTAGTAGAGACAGGGTTTCACCATGTTAGCCAGGATGATCTGGATCTCCTGACCTCATGTTCCGCCCACCTCGGCCTCCCAAAGGGCTGGGATTACAGGCGTGAGCCACTGTGCCCAGCCACCTTTTTTAAAGGATACATTTTCACATTTCGTTTGTTATAAAGTCTTGATTGTGCTATTCTATTAATATCATGAATAATCTTGAGTAGCAGGTAAGCAAATAAAATGCATAATTTTATTTTGGCTTATTTACGAATCTCTTTACCTTATTCAGCAACGAAATATTTATTGATCAACACACTCTGTGCCAGTTACTGTTTTAGACACTAGAAATGTAACAGTAAACAACACACATACAAATCCCTGTCCTTGTTTAGGATACTGTTAAAATATTCTGTTTAGGATACTGTTAAAATATCTGTGGTCCTTTGCTTGGGTGCAGATGTGATTGGTTGAAGCAGGGAGAAGCTATAGGCTATGCTGGGTGTGGAGAGGAAGCTAACATGGGGTTAAAACGGGGAACGTATTGTGAACATTGATTTAGCAGGAGTGGGCTGTGTTTACAAGCAGATAGAAAGGGGAGAAACACATGACTGATTTTTGGAGGAAAAATGCCAATAATCACATATATATGTATTTGCTATACACTGTTTTTTAAAATGTAAGTTCATTTTCCATTCAACTCGGCAATCTGTGAGCCCTTGCAGTGTGTTTGACTAAAAGGATTATGTGTAACAGAGGGATTGTGAGGAAGATGTTTTTATGCCTCATTTTCCTAACTATGTGATGAGAACATTATATTAATGTGATAAAAAATTTTTAAGTACAAATACGCCTTGGAAATATGTGTTAGATGTGCTAATCTTCCTTTTCTTGTCAAACCCTGTTTTCTAGCCAAAACTAGAGTAGTCTTGATTTTTTTCCAGCCTCATACATTTTGTTTTCTCTTTGTCCTATTCTTGATAATGTTCTTTTTTTTTCTTTTTTGAGGCAGAGTCTTGCTATAAAAAAAATACGAAAATTAGCTGGGTGTGGATGGTGGCGCTCAAGACCCTGTCTCTAATACAAACAACAACAAAAGCAATATTTTATTAGGATTCAAACTACTTAGAGCTTAGCCTTTTGACAGAAAGGAAGCTGATTAAATTGCTAGCTTCTTTTTCTTCCCTAAGAGCATTTGGTGTTTGCCTGCTCAGCATCTACTCTTGCTCTCCTCTCCTTTATTTATTTACTAGAGGCAGGGTCTTGCTCTGTCGCCAAGACTGGAGTACAGTGGTGTGATCACAGCTCACTGCAGCCTCATACACCTGGGCTCAATCAATCCTCCCACCTCAGCCTCCCAAGTAGCTGTGAACCACGCCTGGCTAATTTTTGTAGAGATGGGAGGCCCCTGTGTTGCCTAGGCTGGTCTCAAACTCCTGGGCCCAAGTTATCCTCCTGCCTCAGCCTCCCAAAGTGCTGGGCTTACAGGCATGAACCAGCGCACCTGGCCTTGATAATGTTCTTATTCTTTTTTTTTTTTTTTTTTTTATTATACTTTAAGTTCTAGGATACATGTGCATGACATTTATATCATGTATAACTCCCCAATGCAATCCCTCCCTCCTCCCCCCTCCCCATGATAGGCCCCAGTGTGTGATGTTCCCCTTCCCGAGTCCAAGTGATCTCATTGTTCAGTTCCATAATGTTCTTATTCTTTACCCTCCCCTCGAAAGTCCTCTGGCTCCCAAAATCCTATCTATTTCTCAGAAAGGTCCTCTAGTGAAGCACGGTCTTTTCCACTCATAGGTCATAGTACTGTGTGTTTCCTCAGGCCTGTTTTGTGTTTGTTACTTGCGCATTTTCAACCTCCCCTTCCCCCATCCCCCATTTAGATTGCAAACTCCCTAAGGACAGAAGCTGTTTCTTATTGGTGTCTGCATTTCCCACCCACGGTGCTTAGCATAGGATGCATAGGATTGTACACCTGGAAATTGCTCAGTAAATATCTATTGAATTGTATTGCATTGTATCCCCCCCACCCTTTTTTTTTTTTTTTTTTTTTTTTTGAGACAGAGTCTTGCTCTGTCACCCAGGCTGGAGTGCAGTGACATGATCTCGGCTCCTCTGCCTCCCAGGTTCAAGCGATTCTCCTGCCTCAGCCTCTCGAGTAGCAGAAATTACAGGAGTGCGCCACCATGCCTGGCTGATTTTTGTATTTTTAGTAGAGACGGGGTTTCGTCATGTTGGCCAGGCTGGTCTCCAACTCCCGACCTCGAGTGATCTGCCCACCTCAGCTTCCCAAAGTGCTGGGATTGCAGGCGTGAGCCACTGTTGCCCTGCCTGTATCCCCCAGTTTTTTGAGATAACTACTCAGTTCCAACAATTTTTCAAGGCTTTACATCTATGGTTTCCCATCAACATTTCTGAAGCCTGTCTTTCTGTTTGGTCTTGTTTGGATCATGTCCCTCTTGCAGGTGTGTCTAAAACTTAGAACAGTGTTCTTACTGGGACAGGATGCAACAGAGTGGCCAATTTCCTCATTCTAGGGGTAAAACTACCCAGGAATTTGAAAACCATCCCATTTTAATTACTGTGGCAAGGTGAGGTCTACCAAGAATTCGTCAAGCATCTAAAAAGCGTGTCACACTGACCTCAGCCCCAGTGACTGAGTGTGACTGGGCCAGGCCTGTCTGCCTGCTTCAGAAGTCCTGGCCTGCCATCCAGAGAGCCCCTGCTCCCCTGCCTCAGATGCTGAGGGTTCCATAGGCAGAACAAGACCAAGCCTTTGTTTCCACACATTCAGTGAACTCCCCTCTGAAAAAGACTGAATGTGCAGACTTCTGTCTGCTACAAACCTTCACAGCCTGACAGTGGTTTATTGTCTGTCACAGACAGCTCTAGTGAAAGATCTTTCTAACCTGGATGGGCCAGTTGGTCCTTTTAAAACTTCATGCCATCTTTGGAGACTGTGCTGCCTCGTGAGAGCTCTGTAGGCCAACACCAAAGAGCCGGTGTCTTTGTGTCTGCACCGTGTCGTTTTGATTCTGTAAAGAAATACAATGACTCCCTTCTGTGTTCTGTTTTCTCCCCCTTCCATAGCCCACACACATACATAAATGAATTTTCTAATTTGACAGGCTGTGGAGGTAAATTTAAGTGAAATATCATGCTGGATTATTGTCTTTAGATTTTAATCGATTTCTGCATGCAACCCTAAGGTGTTAAGCATTACTTGCTTTCCAGTAAGAGTGATAAATTGTTTAACAATAACAGGGGAATGACCTCCCAGATTTTCAGGGGTCTACGTTGAATTAAATAAGGTATATAATTGGTGTCTACCTAAAACTGCATTTACACACACACACGCACGCACACACGCCCACACACAGCCTGTGAATGTGAGGGGGTCTTTGCAGTTCATGCAGTTATAGACCCCTTTCAGGTTTCACAGCCAACAAAATGCATATTATCTTCATAGCCCAAGGCTTTAGCACAGGGCCCGGAATTTATTAAGCACCACTCTCAGCTGTTTCTACCGAATCTTTCATAAATTTTAATTTTTGTAGGTAGGTGCTTATATTATTTTGTTTTATACTTAACCTAGTTTACATTGTGATTCTTATGGCACAGAACTCACATTGCCTCTTCAGTCAGGGCAGCAACAGTGGTGAATTTCCATATAGTATCAATGACTTCCTTATTCCATTTTCTGTTCCTCTCTCAGAAACTCTTTGCCAGAATTGCCTAGCGCCACACTCCAGGTATAAAAAAAATTGCCTCTTGCTCACTTATGCTGAAATGTTCTGTCATGAATAGAGATGGATGATGAACACACATGTCTCTGGAATTTCTGTAGTGGTATAATTTTGAGTTGTCAAAATCTGGCATATTTAAGATGTGTTGCCAAATCATTTAAATTTATTTTAATGTTAAAACAAGGCTTTGCAGGTGAGGGATAACTTTTTTAGTCATATAAAATCAGGTCCTTAAACCATAACTTGCTTATAAAAACTGGATGTTAGGCTTTGTGTCAGTCAGCTTATGCTAAGTTATGCTTCGGTAACAAACAGCCCCCCTGCTTCAGTGACTTTTGATATCAGGGTTTACATTACATGTCCATCACAGTTCCATTTCAGCTCTGCTTCAGGAAATATTCATTCTGAGACTCAGACTTTTCCCTCACATCAATAAAGGAGGGCCCCAGTGCTTCCTAATAGTGTCTTCCTCCTTTGTCCCCAGTCTCTCACCCTGTAGCTCTTCTCTCATAGACACATATCAGTTGGTTCTTTCCTTAATTTAATGTCCCTGTAGTATTATCGTCACTTGTGCCAGGAGTATCTTTGGACTAAAACAATACATTTTAAAGCATCTGTTGCAGACAAAAAAAAAAGACTAAATGAGGAGGAAAAATGAAATACAATTGGATTTTTGAAGGCTGTTTTCCACACAGAGGTCTCAATTTTTCTGCTTTTATTTTGCCTTTCTGATGCCTGTACTTGATAATTTTACTTACTAAAGTCACATTCGTTTTCCAGTGGTTAAAACATTTGTCAGTATAAAAATATATCCTATTCTCCTCTCACCTCCAGCAGCAGTGGAAAGAAATTTATGTTTACAACTGCCTCTATGTAGAGAATTCTCAGCACTCTCTGAATATGCTAGAAAAAGGCCAAAAGGAGAGATTTTTGTACCCTTTTAAAAACATTATGCTTCAAGCCTGTAATCCCAGCACTTTGGGAGGCCGAGACGGGCGGATCACGAGGTCAGGAGATCGAGACCATCCTGGCTAACACGGTGAAACCTCATCTCTACTAAAAATACAAAAAAACTAGCCGGGCGAGGTGGCGGGCACTTGTTGTCCCAGCTACTCGGGAGGCTGAGGCAGGAGAATGGCGTAAATCCGGGAGGCGGAGCTTGCAGTGAGCTGAGATCCGGCCACTGCACTCCAGCCCCGGCAACAGAGCGAGACTCCGCCTCAAAAAAAAAAAAAAAAAAAAAAAAAAATTATGCTTCCCATAAGACACTGGAATGATTTCATGGAACGATGTCCTGCTTCCTTAAATGATGAAGAAACAAACTTGTATAAAAAATTTGGTCTGATAATTGTTCATAAAAATATATTGTCACTCTTTCTGCAGAATGTTATTTTTGCATTACATTAAGTTTTTCTTCAGTATTAAACTGTGCTCAGATTTGGCTATAGAAGAATTAGATATTTTCAGCTGGAGCAAAAGTCAATCCTGTGGACACCAGAAATATGATAAATATAGCAGAGTCCTAAGCACGTTAAAATTCATCTTTTTTTGTTTATAACACACATATTTGAGTTTATGGCAGTACTTCTTATTAAGATATTAAACAATTGTAAGAATTTTTTGGAGGCAATTCTCACTCAAAACATCTTAAGTTCACAGTAGTAAAGCGTCACAGAAGAAACTTAACAGTTTTCTATAAATTTAATTGCTGCCTTGGAATAATTATGTCTAGAGGACAGAATACTCTATGTATTTTATTATCCATCAGTTTCTTTTTAATAGGAGTGCTGTGCTTTGTACAAGTCAATTATTTTTGATAGTTTCTGTAATTAATGTTTAATTATATTTTATTATCCTCATTTAACTACATCACCTTGGTGATAATTGGAGCATTTCTAAACACTATACTTCCCTACAGTGTTTTGTATGTTATACAATTACCTTGTTAACATTTCCACAAAGTTTCAGGATTTGTGTTATGTGTAAGTCACCGTTTATTGCAAAAATATATGAAATATATCTTCTCTGTACTTTTAAATCAGAATAGCCCTAAAATGTGACCCAAGATAGAAAAACCTAAACAATGCCTTCTATGTATAATTATCAGAATGGGAAATTGTTAATTAAGTGGGTTTTTTTTGTGTGTGTGCCATGCATTTTAATGTCCCTGCATTTAGATAATGCTAAATATATACAAAAACACATCACTGTCCCTCTGTTGGTAGTGCTTATTCTTTGAAGTTTCTCATTTGTGTCCAGTAGTGGTAAAGGATCCATATCACTCCATTAACACATGGACAAAAAGACCCTGGAATAAATATACAAGGCAACTTAGGCCATGGCCTTGTCCAGCCATCAAACCTACTAGATACAGGCTCTCTGTGCTTACTCCGCATTTACTGTGTCTTCCAAGTCACTCACTCAGGTATATGGGTGAGAGCTGAGCCTCTCCCACTTTGGACCGTTGATCAAAGGAACATGCCAGAGAAGTCTGGTGATGCAGAGGTCAAGGCAGTGGAAGCCCAGCTTGCCACTGGGGTTCTTCCCACACCGTCCCTCACCGTCTCCCATGTGTCCAGTCCACTGATTTGGTTCTACAGTTCTTGCCATTCCTCACTTCCCCTCTCATTTTCACATAATTTTCTTACCTATTTTTAGAAACTGTTATTTTTCTCTTCTTCTATATAAAACAGAGCCCCAGAATGGATATTACAATATAACTTTCTTCGTTCTTTGTTAAGCCACTTCAGTACAGAATGAAAAAATAAATTTTGAGGAACTTGAGAAGTTATGGCTATTACCGATCCACAATCTTCTAAGATTTGTAGTTTGGACATTGAAGGATTTAAAATTAATCACAGAGCGCTTTTATTTAAATGGCACGTCTTCTTCTAGGTATTTGCAAGTTACATTTATGATCTTCTTGTACAAAGAAAGGAAGGGAAATGCACATTTGTGAGTATTGTAGTGAGTCTGTCCAAGATGCTTTCTTAAGTGTGTCTGATATGCCATACTTATTCCAAAGACCTTGTGAATTAAGGTGTATTGTCTCCATTTTTTTCCCCAGTGGAGGAAAGTCTAAAGACATTAGAGATGCGCAGTCTGGAGTCGTAGGGGTGCTGGGAGACACAGGTGGCACTGAATGTCCGTCCCAGTTCTCCATCCCCAAATTGCACAGCTTGTGAATGTGAGGATACCTTTGGAATTCTAAAATCTTAGAACCCTCTTCAGGCCTGAGGCATGTATATGATCTCTGTATTCCCAGGCCTTAGCGTGGGGCCTTGTGTTTGCTGAGCACCAGTTGGTGTCTGACGTTCCTGGTAAAGACTAGCACTTGGTGCTTCCTGGACCCCATGCACCCTGGAGCACTTCCGATGTATTATCACTTCATCCTCTCACTCAGCGGAGTAAGTATGGCGCTGTAATTACCTCCATTTTACACGTAAGGAAACTGAAACACAGGATGATTCAACAACTCACCTGCGGTCACATAGTAAGTTTGAGAGGCAGGATTTGCACCCAGGCTGTCTGCCCTCCACACTCACATTCCTGACCAAGAGGGCGCAGGTGCCTTGCATGGATGAGTCAGTCCTTTGAATAAGGAGCAGAAGAACCCTGGTAAAGGAAAACATGACACATGAGACATGTGAGAGCATGAGACATGTGAGAGGGCTTCTGCAGGCTCACCCTTTTCATCATAACTAGTATCGTTCAGATGGATTTTTAATACAATTTTTATATAAGTTATTTATATATGGATGTATTCATTTTTCTAATAAAGCCTGGAAATAACAACACACAGGACTGGCAGTCATGGAAGGAAGAAAAGCAAGACATGGGAGGTCAGCCAAGGCAGGGTGCTTTCATGATGGGGACAGCAGGACAGAGGGGGCTGCAGGAGGGTTTAGGAGCCTGCAAAGTGGATTAGTCCGTTTTCGCGTTGCTGTAAAGAAATGCCTGAGACTGGGTAATGTATAAAGAAAAGAGGTTTAATTGGCTCACAGTTCTACAGGCTGTACAGGAAGCATAATGGCTTCTGGGGAGGCCTCAAGAAACTTACCATCATGGTGGAAGGCAGAGGGGAAGCTGACATGTCTTACATGGTGAGGGCAGGAGGAAGGGGTTTGGAGGAGGTGCTACACGCTTTTAGATAACCAGATCTTGCAATAACTCACTCACTGTCACAAGAACAGCACCAAAGGGCAAATCCACCCCCATGATCCAGTCACCTCCCACCAGGCCCCACCTCCAACACTGGGAATTATAATTCGACGTGAGATTTGTTTGGGGACACAGATCCAAACCATACTAGAAAGCAAAGGCCTTTCTGAAATAAAGGGAGAGAAACCAAACCTGTACCTCTTGGTCTCTAAGCAAGGCAACTTAGCCCCTCTTTTTATGTCCTCCAAGCTGTTATTCTCAGAGGATTCAGTCAGTTCCAGGATTGCAAAGACAATCAAATTATTGTAATGGGAGGCCAAGGCAGGCAGATCACCTGAGGTCAGGAGTTCGAGGCCAGTCTGGCCAACATGGCAAAACCCTGTCTCTACTAAAAATATGAAAATTAGGCAGGTGTGGTGGCACATGCCTGTAATCCCAGCTACTCGGGAGGCTGAGGCAGGAGAATTGCTTGAACCTGGGAGGCAGAGGTTACAGTGAGCCGAGATCGCGCCGTTGCACTCCAGCCTAGGGGACAAGAGCAAAACTCTGTCTCAAAAATAAATAAATAAAATAAAAAGTTACTGTAATGTGACAGTATTTACTAATAAACTGACCATTTGTAAAACTGGTCCCTACTCAAACATCCCTCTTTCCTAACCTGCCATCTCTTTTACCCATCCATTCTACTTGTCCTTCACTAATAGATTGTTGTAAACATCTTTCAAGAAATTGCACGTACGATGCAGTTTGGAAATGTGAAGTGTAAATCTTACAAAAATATGGGATTTCATGAGGTCAGTGAAAGTGATTTTGGAGAGCCACTCGCATCGCAGGCAGAGCCTCTGGCAAACAAGCATTTGGCAAGGTTAGGCCAAGTTAGCAATTGAAGAAAAAATCGAGTGGATGATGGCATAGGAGGAATCTTAGAAAAAAAGCTCTTGTAAAAATCGCAGAAACCTACGTTATTTTTGCAAAAATGATCCTCTTTATGAATACAAAATCAGAAAGGTATTTTCAAGGGAAACCACATAATCTTTGTCAGAAAAATTATTTTGAAAAATAATCGTGACTTGATTCATTCTTTGCTTAAGGGTGAATGTATAGTTTCAATTAGAACATCAAAAATGTTAAGCTATAAAATAAATTTTCCTTAGTCTTTAGACTAAATAATAAAAGCTTATTTCACTATTAAGTATAGAACTTTGACCTCTATTTTCAGTGGATTCATCTTATGCAGCCCCTTGTGGACACCAAATTAAATAAAGGGACATATGTGTATGTGTGTGCGCACAGGCATGTGTTTGGATATAGACATATGTAGTCTCATTATCTTAATTTTTTCAACTTCAGTTTTCTGTCTACAAATTGGATTTTATTTGTCATAGACAGGAAGTACGTTTTCAGCTTCTCAAGAGTTTGTCACAGTAAGGCGAGAAACATAAATAATACACAGTTTAAAATTCACATATTGATATGAGTCTGATTGTAATTATGTATAGTAGGTGTTTATGAAATATTTGCTAAATGGATGCATAAATTTTCAATCTATGAATTTGGAGTGGTTAAATCTGTCCTTATTTTGAGGTTGTAAGATAAAATGATTTCATAGATATGACAATTTAGTGAAAAAGAGGAAAAATCCCTCTAAATTTTCATTCAGTCATATTATCTTCATTATTAATAGTAGCAAGGAATTATTGTAATGATTCATTCAAGAAACAAACATGACCCAGGCTCTGGCATACAGAATACAGTGACTTTATATGTCTTTAACCAGAAAATATTCAGATTCAACTCATATATTTTTATTCTTCCTCAACTAGAACCTCTACCATATATTCACCCACATACTTTACTCTTCTTTAACTTATTTCTCCCTTACTTTTTGACAAGTTAAAATAAAATAAAACAAAAACCAGAATCCCAACCTCACAGCCAGAAATACTTGGCTAAGGAATCCCAACCTCACAGCCAGAAATACGTGGCCAAGGAAAAGAGTATAGGAACAATCCATTTAATCTTACTATTATGTTACATTTAATGTTTCTGCACAATTAATTGTGTAATTATTTGTCCAAACTGAGTTGATGCAGTGGCACATGTACGTAAGATTTAGCTAAAGTCACTTTGTTAGTAGTGTGGTGTTGTCTGTCTCTTATAAATCAAATAGCTAATGTCAGAGATTGGATGTTTTAGAATTCTTTTGTTGTGGCTGGGGAAAATAGAAGAGTAGAAGTGATTTCAGTACCTGGATATCATTTCATGGTTGTTGTGTGATGATGTGAAAAGACATTTTATTCCATTATTTGATATTTGAAATATTTATAAGAGTTATGAGTATTTAGAACATTCATACACCAAATGGAATCCATGTATTTCCCTAAAGTTTATCTTTTCTTCTGCCTTGAGAGCAACAGTCCCCAACCCCTGGGCCATGGACCGCTACTGGTCAGTGGCCTGTTAGTAACTGGGCCACAGAGCAGGAGGTGAGTAGCTGGCAAGTGGGCAAAGCTTCATCTGTGTGAAGCTCCCCATTGCTGGCATTACTGCCTGAGCTCACATTAGCAGCAGTAATAGATTCTCATAGGAGCATGAACCCTATTGTGAACTGCACATGCGCGGGATCTAGATTTCTCCTTATGAGAATCTAATGCCTGATGATCAGTCACTGTCTCCCATCACCCCCAGATGGGGCCATCTAGTTGCAGGAAGACAAGCTCTGGGCTCCCACTGATTCTACATTGTGGTGAGTTGTATCATTATTTCATTATATATTACAATGTTATAATAATAGAAATAAGGTACACAATAAATGTAATGCACTTGAATCATCCCCAAACCATCCTCCCCGTTGCTCCCCAGTTTGTGGAAAAATTGTCTTCCACAAAATTGGTCCGTAGTGCCTAAAAGATTGGGGACTGCTACATGAGGTGAACTAAAAAGAAACAAATATTTTACTTAAGGAGATAGAAATAGTTAAAACAGTTTAGATACATGAATGCTAGAAGCAATAACATATCCTAAATGGATGTGTTAAGTACTTTTATATGCAAGTATTTCACTTAATTCTTGACAGCCCCATTGAGTTGGTCATATTATTTTTCCATTTTACAGATGAGGAATCTGAAGCCTAAGTTACTTGCTTAAGGTCATCCTTGAAAGTGGCAGAGCTAGGATTTAAATCTCGAGGTGTTCTGACCCCCAAATCCATGGATTTATCTTGTGCCCTGGCATAACCTCCTAACTGAAATCAACACTATGCCAAATATTATTATCAGCTTAAACAGAGGCCCTCTGTTTTGTATTTACGTTTATTTTTCCCAGATAAAATTTACTTTGGAGGAGGTAAATTGAGGCTACTTTGGAGGTTTTCATGCATTTCTTTCCCAGTATTCATATTGCTCTAATTGGGAGGATTGGATCTCGTTGTGAGCTCATGATACCGAAGATAGTTGGGGGTTTTGGTCTGATTTTTTTGTTTTATTGGTGTGTTTTTTGAGACTGGTTTTAATTCTACATGGCCTGCTGGTTTGGGATGAGAGGAGGATGCACACACTGCTTGTCCTGCTCTGGCCTTGTGGGCTTTGTCTGGAGAAGTTTTGTTCTTTTTGAGAATTAGGCAAGGAAGTCGATTTGGGGATAGCAGAGAATCTGCAGAAAGCTGATTTAAGTTAGAGCACCTTACGTGGAGGCACTTGCTGCCCTCTTTTTTCATTCATCATCCTTCCTCCTTTGAGTTTCTCTGTTTCAAATGAAACACAATAGAATAAAACATCAAAGAAAATTATCCATGCTATTTGCATATAAAGCCAACCAGGGCCTTCAGACTGTGCTGCAGATATTAAAACGTGTAATGGGGCACGGAGATGGAACCCGAGGCGCTATGAGCAGTTGTTGCGGGATGTGTTAGGGTAGGAGTCTTCAAAACTCAGAGCTTCATAAAGGGGTGAGCTCTGCAGAAACTGAACACTGCAGATGGGGAGCAGTCAGGCAACCCTCAGGAAAAAGGTGGACACAGGCAGTCACGACAGGCAGTGAACCTCACCCACAGACCAGAGAGCTCCGAGTCCCACCCTAGACAGCGACCTGTACAGCAGCCTCTCAGCGCAGACCTGCGTGGGAGAGGGGAGTCAGCCAACCTGAAGGAGGCTCCCCTGAGTTAAGGAGACTGGAGAAGCAACTTGGTTTTATTTGCAATTGTCACAACCTTCCTAGCTTAAAAGCATTCAGTAACTCACTCTGGACTGCCAAATCTAGATGCCTGATCTTGGCTGCAGGATGCTCTGTGCTGAGTCCATGTTCTTTCTTCTGATTCATCCCTTCAACCCCAGCCCTTTATTCCAGCACTGAGAAAAACAAATGTGTCAGTGTTGCCCGTGGCCCCGTACCATGCTTTCCATCTCTCTCGAGCTGGTGTCCAGCCCTCTTATCCGCACACACCAGAATCCTGTGCATTCCCCAAGCCAGTCCTGAATCCCTCCCTCTGATCTCCCCGGTCAGATGCTACCATGGCACGACCTTGGGTCGCTGCAACCTCTGCCTCCCGGGTTCAAGTGGTTCTCCTGCCTGAGCCTCTGGGGTAGCTGGGATTACAGGTGCCTGCGACCACACTCAGATAATTTTCTTGTATTTTTAGTAGACACGGGGTTTTATCATGTTGGCCAGACTGGTCTCAAACTCCTGACCTCAAGTGATCTGCCCACCACGGCCTCCCAAAGTGCTAGGATTACAGGCGTGAGCCCCTGCGCCGGGCTGGATGTTCACTTTCTGACTTTATATCCCATGTATTTGTTTAAAGGTGTTATGTACCTTTATATTCAGTTACAGCACTTAATACAGAACTTTGGACATAATAGGTATTAAATAAATATTTACCTAATGAGTGACTGAATCAAATAATATATCTCCTGCAGGAGATGACCAACACGTTGCCAAGTAGAAGCCCATACGTGACACATTTTAATAAAGATCATTTGTCTAGAATGGGGGTCAAGGCCCTTTGAGTGACACACAAGTGAAAGACAGCCACTGCCTTAATGGTTTGTAATTAGTATGTTAGTTATTTGTATATAATTGCGGATGCAGAGATGTCTGAGATACTCCAGTCTCCTAAGTAGGTTAAGTATGACTTATCCTACACAACAGCTCTTGGTGCTGTTGTTTCTTCCAACAGACCATTTTATATGTGTAGTGAAAAACTTAAACTTTGGCCTAATAACCTGTTTATGATTGATTTCAAATTAGGGTGCCCCGGGTGTCTATATTTGTCTATATTTCAAATATAGACAGTTACTATATTTTGGTAACTGTCAGTCTGCTAGGGAAGCTCCATGTCTGAGTTTGGGGGTATGGGGAAATTCTGCAGACAGTGGGGCGTCCTGAGCCCTCCGGCAGAAGTCAGAGCCTCTTTGTGTTCCGTCCCCATCTTTTTTTTTCTTTTTTAGACAGAATCCCACTCTGTCAACCAGGCTGGAATGCAGTGGTGTGATCTTGGCTCACTGCAACCTCCACCTCCCAGGCTCAAGCAATTCTCCTGCCTCAGTCTCCCCAGTAGCTGGGATTACAGGCACCTACCCATGCCCCGTTTTTGTATTTTTAGTAGAGATGGGGTTTCGCCATGTTGGCCAGGCTGGTCTCGATCTCCTGACCTCGTGATCTGCCCGCCTCAGCCTCCCAAAGTGCTGGGATTACAGGCATAAGCCACCACGCCCTGTCCCATCCCCATCTTTTTATCACTCTGTTGCTGCCTATGTGGTTTCTCTATAATCTGCCTCTTTGGGGGTAGGTGCTGTGTCTGGGAGAACCCAGGGGAGGACTGCGTGAAAGATGCATGTTTCTGGAATTTCATTTCCTATGAAATGTTTAGAAAATCATTGAAATAGTTCACCAAGGAATTTCTATGTGTCAAGATTTAGTTAACTGGCTTTGCACGTACGTAGTCATTGATACTAATTATTCAACAGTTATAGTTAGAGCATCATCCAGACTTCTGTTGGGTGTGCTGGATCTCTCTGTCACATCCTTCACAGGTTTTCTGATAAGTGTCGAGTGACTGGGAGGGATTTTGTTGACAGCCTTTGTTTTTAAACCCCAAGCATCTTCCATAAGCATGGCTTACTTTCAGGGAGTATGGCTCCTATATCAATTATCCATCTCAGAGTTTAGAGCTGAGCCATCTATAACAGTACTGGTAGATGAGGTTATAAAGTCCACAAGAAGCTGTTTGAAGGAAGAGTTGTTTACATAACCTGGATTACATACAATTTCTCCAGTGAGAGTGAGGCCAATGGAGAGTTTCTCATTTTTCCCTGCTAGATAGCAGGAGGTAAAAATTGAGCAAGTAGAAAGCAGGAACTGTTGCTAACAGCTTTCCTGTTCATTGTCTTCAGTGAAAAGAAGAAAAGGGGCCAAACCTGATGACTCCCAGGGTAGGAGCCACTGGGATGCCTGGGTGGGCATCTGCCCTCATAGGTGAGAAAGTGTGATGGGGACTGGGAGACCCAGGGAGGCTGTTTGACCTCCGCTCTTCACCCCATCAGCAGAAATAGGAGGTTCCCATTTGCATGAGTCTTCAAGGAAAGTGTCAAAACTTATTTCAGAGTCCCATTAGGCTACCGGCTTTACCTGGTCAAAGATCTGTTTTGCTGCTAGTTTTGCTAATTCTGTATGTAAAGGAGACTTAAGCATCCGTTTCCACAACCAGCCAAAGGCTGTTTTGTGATTAATTGCCGGTTCCTGTGTTCTTGGTTTGCATCTCTCCACCAGCCTTATCATCCTCCATGAGTTATCTCTCCACATGTGCTCATGTCTAAGGGCCAGGTCTCCCCAAGAGCAGGGTGCAGGTCATGCCTTTGTTACTCTAGCACTAGCAGTGCCTACATGCATAGGTGTCCAATGAATGGGGAGTACTTACATGGATGAATTCCACTCAAAGACTCACGTGAAGTCCTTATGACTGCATTTTCTCTAAGTCTGTTTTTTAAAAAAATCCAGTAAATAGCTTCTTATGGTTCATATCTTTTCTCTCAAGTCTAAGACAATATATATTTTAGATTTTGATTATTATGTTTTGCTGGAAAAAGAAAACTCTTTCTGGACATAGGCCCTGTGGACCCTTGACTATATGTCATTCTGGCTAGAGGCGAGCCCCCTGGCAGCTCTGTCACCCGATGCCTTGTCTTATCCTTCTTATGCCTTCCCCAAGCATGGTTTGTAGCACGTGAGTGCCTGGTTCGTAGTGTGTGAGTGTTAAGGATTTAAAAAAACAAAAAGCAGTAGAGCAGGTTGACTCTTCTTTAAAAATAAACATCTTGACCTGCATAGAAGGAGAGGCTGATCCTCCCCATTCTCCATTCAGCACTGGATTCCCAGCAGAGTGTGTGAATTCAGTGGAATGGGAAGCATTGACCAACCTCTGTGTTTCTGAAGAAGGGAGAGTTTTTGTAGGTGAGCAGATAATGTATTTAAATAGCTCTAATTTTACAGTGAAAAACATTCACAGTGTGACAACATGGAAAGAATATAATCAGCTCCAACCCAAGACACTCAACTCCAATCCCAATTTTAGCAGATAGAACAAAAAGTCAATACATGTTATGTGACATTAAACAGAGCTTATGGAAGACAGAAGTGGGTGAGGTGGACAGGCCATACTCAGTCGGATCCACATGAACAACCAGACAAAAATAGTGGAGCTGGACGCAGTGCCTCATGCCTGTAATCCTAGCACTTTGGGAGGCAGAGGCAGAAGGATGGCTTGAGCCCAGGAGTTCAAGATCAGCCTGGGTAATTTATGGAGACCCTTTCTCTACAAAAACATAAAATCATTAACTGGGCGTGATGGTGCATGCCTGTAGTCCCAGCTACTTGGGAGGCTGAGGTAGGAGGATTACTTGAGCCCAGGAGGTCGAGGCTGCAGTGAGCCATGGTGGTGCTACTGTGATCCAGCCTGGGCAAAACCCTGCATCAAATAAAAAAAAAAAAAATTGGAATACAGACTTCAGTGGGAAAAATTATCAACTAGTCTCAGTTTTCTCTGAAATATTCACCTGAGAGAAACATGCAATACAAGAAGGAAATTACCGGAAGACTCCACTAAACTCATCAGCTCCATTGTTAGATGGGAGACCAAGAACATTGAGTGGAGGCTTAATGGAAAATCAGTTAGAAATTACGATTCTACTTTTTTAACCAAGTAGAATTCACTAGAAATAGATCAATAGGTAATAATCTGACAGTTTATTCAGTGCAGTGAATCTCTGAAAGGAAAGAGTCTTTGTTAAAACAGGGGAAAAATCTCATTCACTTGATAAAGTCATAGTTTTCAGAGGAAAAGAGCTAGGGTTTGGGAACAAGGCAGTGTCCTATTTTCTTTTACTGATCAGAGAATCACTGTCTGTAATAACACCACCATTCAGTCAAAATTAGACGTATCACCCCTGAAGTCTTCTAAAGTTGGTTGTGTGGCTAGCGTATTCCTAGTGCGTTTCCTGATGGGTAAATAATAGTAACTGAATCAAAGGATTAGGGATGTCATCATCTTTTTGGTATTTGTCATGAAGCTGTTGGAGGGTACTCAGGACTGCAGACTCTGTCCAGCATGGTCCTGCGTGTTCGTGGACCCTCACACGGGACCAGCTTAGGGTTTTGGAGTAAGCGGGCGGGTTGCATTTTATCCTGCCTGGTGCTCTCTGCAGCTTTAGATCCTGGGGGCTGTTGCTCTTCTGCACTGGCGTGGACTATAACCCATGATAATGGGGTTGATCCTTTTGAACGGTAGTACTAGGCAAACCTCGAACAGGAATAGTGTTTTAACAAGCTTTTGTATGGCCATTGATCTGAAAGCAGCCTGGGTCTTATTCAGGACAACTGCTTTTGAAGTGGTAGTGCTGCTGAAAGATGGTTTTCTCTAATGCAGAAGGAGGAGGGGTTTCTTCTCCCTGCCCCCCTCCCCCTGCCCCCGCCAGCCCAAGTCTTATACTTGGAGGGAGAGGGCATCCGTATTGCTCTTCAGGGAAGGATAATATATTGGGATTAAGGCACAGATAATGGTGTCGTGGAGCCAGCTGTGAGCCTGGGTGGGTGGAGAGAAGGGGATTCAGGCAGCTGTGCTCCTTCTCTGATGGGAACCCTCCTGGCTCTAGAGAGGAGGAAGACTTAGTTGCAGTCAAGGGCAACTTGAGCAACTTTCCTTGACTTCTCCCTTTCCCCACAATCAAAGCTCCTCTCTGAGCCATGAGCACCTCTAACATTCTATCTGACCTATTCCTGCCTCAGGACCTTTCTACTTGCTCTTCCTTCTGCCAAAAATGTTCTTCCCCAAGCCCTTCACAGGCCATTCCCTGTGCTGTGACCTCCTGCCCCAGCCCCCCAACTTAATTCATAATCTTAGCTTAAATATTGCTTTTTACAGAGAGGCTTTTTCTGGTCACCATGTCTGAAATAGCTCCCAGCAGTCACTCACTAGCACATCATCCTTATTTTCTGAAGTTGTCTTGTTCCTTCATTTTCTTCTTTATTATTTTTCTTTTCTACCCTCCAACTTGCTCACCCCATGCCATCTAGAGTATAGACTTGTGATCATAACCCTTGGAGAGTGCCTAGCACTTAGTAGGTGTGCAGCAGACATCTGTTAAATGGATGCAGTGCATGTATCTTACTGTTCATGCAACAGGTACCGCTTCTTCCCGAGTGTGTCCTTCCGCAGATTGTCATTTGCTTGAGGACATGAGCTGTGTCTCATCCATCTTCTTATCTTCAACACTTGCTCATAAGTAGTCACTCAGTAAGTGCGGAATGATTCACTAGAGAAAGGGATGACTGCAGCTGCCTGGGAGATACTCTTTCAATGATGGATTGGTTGATCTCGACAGGCTGCTTACACTTATATATATGTTGTATCTGTGTGTTCAGTGTACATTCGTTCAGTTAGGATTTGCAGTTGTCTGTGAATGACCTGAAAATCAATGGTTTTAACAAAACGATATTTGTGTTTTCTCTCACATACCATGAAGTACAGAGGTAGTCGCTGCAGGGGTGGAGCAGAGGCTCCGTGATGTCATCAGCACCCCAGATTCATTCTTGTTCATTGTCATGTCATCCTTAGTGTGTGACTTCTATTCGCAAAATTGCTTCACTGTCACAAGATACTGTGGCTCCCGCCATCATGTCTCTACTCCTTATAGGAAGGAGGAAGAAGGAGGAAGGACAGAAGAGAGGTTTAACTAAGTTCCCACTTAGGAAGCTTTATCAGAAGCCCCCAGATAGAGCTTCTTTGATCTCATTGAACAGAATTCAGTGACATGTGTAGTCACAGTGGAAGTTAGGAAATGTAGTTATTAGGCTGGGTACATTGCCTCATCCAACAAAATTCAGGGGTTGTTAGTCATGAAGAATGGAAGAATGGATCATCATGCTATGCAGCTGGCAGACTCTGCCACCATATATACTTAAGGTCATGTAAAACTCTAGTAGGTTTACTTCACATGGTGTGCTAGGCTGCTCTAATAAGTGCAGTAAATAACAGTAGCACGGTACATCATTCAACTGCCCACGAGACTTCAATTTTTCTTTCAGGTGAAACCTCTTGTAGCAGAGAGAGTTGCCCAATCTTCTGAAGAATCCTCACTGTTCTTTGAGTTCAGAGTGGTGCTGAGATCGTTGTTTTCTTTTTTCTCTGACTGTTTGCCAGAGAAACTCCCCTGTGGTCACCGTCTGTGGCCTGGAGACAGAACTTTCTTCTTGGCAGGGCTTAGTTGTTCCTGGTGTGCCCTCAGCAAGCGCTCACGTTCCCTGCTCAGGGCTTTGGAAGCACAGCCTCTGCTGCCTGGGAGTGCTGCTCTGCTACAGCATCTTTAGCCTCTCCCAGCCTTTTCAGATTTCCTCTCCAGTGGTCCCAGAGTGCTGCACCAGACAGATGGGAGCCGGGAGCGGGTGGCCATGAAACAAAGACAGGTGGGGGTATGACAACCAGAAAGAATCATGAGCTGGAACCGCCTCCCAGTTCTCGTTCTGGTTTCGGTTTATGACACTGTTGTTACAGGAAAGGGGTCCCGATCCAGACCTCAAGAGAAGGTTCTTGGATCTCCTGCAAGAAAGAATTTAGGGTGAGTCCGCAAGTGCAAGGCTAAAGCAAGTTTATTAAGAAAATAAAGGGATAAAAGAATGGCTGCTCCATTGACAGAGCAGCCCCAAGGACTGCTGGTCGCCCATTTTTAGGGTTATTTCTTGATGATATGCTAAATAAGGGGTCGATTATTCATGCCTCCCCTTCTCAGACCATATAGGGTAACTTCCTGACGTCGCCATGGCATTTGTAAACTGTGATGGCGATGATGGGAGTGTAGCAGTGAGGACGACCAGAGGTCACTCTCGTCACCATCTTGATTTTGGTGGGATTTGACCGACTTCTTTAGTGCAGCCTGTTTTATCAACAAGGTCTTTGTGACCTGTATCTTGTGGGACCTCCTGTCTCATCCTGTGACTTAGAACGCCTAACGATCTGGGAATGCAGTCCAGTAGATTTCAGTCTCATTTTACCCAGCTCCTATGCAAGATGGAGTTGCTCTGGTTCACACGCCCCTGACACGGTGAGGATAATATGGAGAACTGGAATATTCTCTCCATTTCAGAGAAGTCTTATTCTCATGGCTTAATTCGTGTAAAATACTTTATAATCCCAGAAGAAAACCCATCTAGCAGATTAAGTGTACCAGCAAACATAGACCCTGTGCACACTCACACACAGACGTGTCTAGAAACCCTGGAGCGTCGGGTGTCCTGACTTCCGATTATAGAATGAGGCATTTGCCACATTAGAAATAAGCATTCGGGAGTGGAAGTTACTGAAAAATCTAAGATCTTAGTATTTATCGAGGAATTTTGTTTCCCCAAAATTAGCTTTTAAATCAATATAGCGTAACACATCTGTCACCTAAAGCTATATAGGCCCCCCCAGAACAATACACCCATCATTGAGAGCAAGACTTAAATATAAAATTTTTGTGCACTCTTAAAACTTTAGAATTATACCAGCAGAAAACTGACAGTAGAGCAGAGTGGTTCTTATTAGTGCTATAAACAGATAATGAGAGAAATACAGATTGCATTTTTTACATTTAAAGTGTTTCACTAATCCAGCAGAAGTAGTCAGACTATCAGATGCTTCAGGAAGCTTAGTTTTAACAAATCGCCGTATACATTCCCGTGTGGAGTTCAGAGTAAGACAACTGGTAGTTTCTATTTCAGTATATCATAGCTTTTCTAAAGCTGCAGTATGGAAGTTGGATTTTTCATCTGGGGTGATTCATTTCGATTTGTTGCAAATATTTAAGTGTTCCTTAAATACAGTGTCAATCTAAACTGAAATGAGCTGTTCTCTAGGAGAGGAGCTTAGGTATTCTTTAACAGAGTAAAGACGGAGTTTCACCGGAGCCCTTTTCTCTCCTGGATGAAACAACTTAGTTCTGTTTATGTGATTAACTGAGTTAAGTGTAAGGACCGTAGCCCCATGGTGTCATCAGGAAGGTTAAGTGTTACCCAAGTTTATCTTAATTAAACATTTGTATTTATTTTCTAATAAAAAGCAAATGACCAGGTATGCATTAAGCAACATCTCTTGGCATTCTACTAGCGTATTTATGGAACCAAGATGAAACAGGATTGTCCTTCCAGGGACCACGCAGAAAAAGTTGATCAAGCAGAAATCTTGTTTGTGATACTGGTTTCTCACACTTCCTTTCTTTCTTAGTCATAAAATAATAAAATAACAAAATAACATTTGTATTAGATTCATAGGGTATGTCAGACCGAAGGAGAGAGAGAGAGCAGCAGTGCTTCCTTGGAGTGTCATGTTGGTACTCAAAAACTGTCAAATTTTGGAGCATTTCAGATTTTCAGATTTGGAATGCTCAAGCCACGTAAGAGCGAGTGATGACCTGGTTTGAAAGGCTGAGAGAGACAGGTGTATAGGTGTGTACAGAAGAGCTGCATGTATAAAGGCCATGGAATCTCTGTCTCTAACAAGTGTGTATTATATATATATGGAGAGCGAGAGAAAGACACTAAGACTCATATTAAGGAATTGGTTCACGTAATTGTGGGGACTAGCAAGTCTCAAATCTGCAGGGATGGCCGGCAGGCTGGACACCCAGGAGGAGTTGATGTTTCAGTCTTGTTCAAAGGCTGTCTGATCGGCAGAATTCCCTCAATCTGTTTCTCTTAAAGCCTCCAACTAACTGGGTGAGGCCCACCCACATTACGTGGGGTAATCTGCTTTACTCAAAGCCTACTGATTTTGATGTCAATCTCATCTAAAAAATGCCTTCAAAGAAATGACTAGACTGGTATTTGACAAATGCCTGGGTACTGTGACCTAGCTAGGTTGACGTATAAAGCTAACCATTATGTCATCATCATCATCATCATCGTCATCATTGACTGTGCACCATGTCCTGTTTTGAGCACCTGATGCATATTAGCTTGTTGGATCCTTACCACAACCATGTCAGGCACACACACTCTTACTATATGCATTCTATGGATCATAGGTTTACAGTCAGAGGGGTCAAATAACATGCCCACAGTTTCCATAGCTAGTCTAACTTGGTTGTGCGCATGTCCGTCTTGCCTATAAATTCTCCTGGAAGACATGGCTGGTGTTATTCTTCATTGATGTGTGCTCAGTAATTGTTCACTGAGTGAACAGTAGTTACTGTTTTTTGAGCAGTTACTGTGTGTTAGGACTGGGTTAAGCACCCTAATCTTGAAAAGTATCTAAAGAGTAGAGATTTTAACTGATGGAAAGCTGAGGCTCTGAGAAGCCACTAACCCGAGCAAGGTCATAGAGTTCTGAGTGATGGAGCCAGGATCCACATTCATCTCTTTGTGATTGTGAGATGCCTATGAAAATTTACCAGTATTAAAAGACTCAAGCCTACATGAAAGAATAGATGACTCTGGAAATACATAAACAACTGGTTACTTGCTTTTTATAACCTTTTCCTTAAATCCAGGGATTGTGCATTCTGAATGTTCCAGGACATTCTTCCCAATTATAACCACCCTCCCCTTAACACTCTCATGTTAGACCAATTGCCACAAGACAATACCATCCTTAAACAAAATGTGTTACTCTATTACTGTTTTCACATCTTCTCTGTTAAAAATCCTTCAATTCATTTAAATTCTATGGCTTTTATATATGTAGCTCCTCCATATCCTCCTAAAGGTCTTTGTGAATGACCTTTTCCCTTCTCTCTCAGCCTTTCAGACCAGGACATCACTGGCTCTTATACAGGTTCAGCATCCCAAATCCGAAAATCCAAAATCCAGAATGCTCCAAAATTCAACTTTCTGAGCACTGACGTGGTACTCAAAGGAAATGCTCATTGGAACATTTTGGATTTCAAATTTATGGATTTGGGATGCTCAACCGGTATTCTATAATGCAGATATTCAAAAAAATCCAAAATCCAAAATCCAAAATGCTTCCAGTCCCAGCATTTTCAGATGGACCTGTTCCTGTCCATCAAGAAATAGGTCCTACCCTGCTTCTCTTTTCCTGAACATAAATCGTCATTTCAGAATGTTATTTTCTGGGCTTTTGGACCCATGAAAAAACCATAGCTGTCGTGGGATTAGACCTGAGAGGCTGAGAGCTGTGCTTACTGAGGTGTCCTGAGTTGACACTGCTCGTGAAAAGTACCACAGTTAAATCCACCTTGGGCTGGTGTCTGAGCTAAGAGGGAAAAATAATGCATGACAGTAGTTCCTGAAGGAAGAAACCCTTCCTGATGAAGGTCGTTAGAACTCTCAAGTGTGTTTGCCTTTTTAGCAAGCGTGTTTACACTTCGGAAGTCCAGTCATTTCTCTCCATGAGCCCGAGTCTGCAGACAAAGTGAATGCACCCTCCTGCCTTTTTCTTCCGGGGGTCTTCTGAGTTTGAAGTTGGATTTTGCCCCTTTAGTTTTGGGTAATTTCTCCTGCAAGTTAGAAGATGAAGTTACAGCCTGTAAACTGTGTAAGTACTCAGCCTCCAGTGGCATTTCCTCCCGTCCATGGCAGCGCGTATGGGGATTTGACAGATAACAAGAACGCCTTTCCTCTCTAATCCTCCTGGTTGCTTCTTGGACATCTCCCTGAAACTCAGCTGGCTTCCTTGTCCCTTTCATTTCTGGGTGGTCTGATTAGGGTAAAACCCATCATCAAAGCAGGCCAGGTGCTGATACTCAGCACACGAAGCTGTCAGGAAGTGATCCTTTAGATTTCCTGGGGATTCCTGCCCACATAGCCCCACCAGGCTGTTACAGCTCCTGTGCCTCAGATGGGGGATTAGCCGAGACCGCGTGGCTAGTGATTGCTAATCTTTCCGTACCAGCCAACCGAGATCCTCTAATTAATACCCAGCTTGTAAATACCCAAATCTGTTTCCCCAGAGGGTGTAGTTCCTGAGGGTTAGATTAGCCAGTTAGTATGGGTGATTTTCCTCTTCTGATTTTAGAATACAAATAATGGAGATTTTTTAAAGATTTCTGTTTGAATTTCTATTCTTACTTCCTACCTCCTCCTGCCTTTATTCAGTGATTCATCATGCAACTCCCTGGGCTGAGGATGAGTAACTGGGTTACTTACTGGGAAGACCTTTTATTTAAAGGCATATTGTTCCACATAGATGGTCTCAGTTCCTTCCTCCATGTCACTAAGGACTCTGATGTCTTACTGTCCTAGCTCCTTTCAGTGGAATGGAAAAAAATGGAAGTGTGTTCAGATTGTGAGGGGATGCTCATCTTCTCCTGAGGGCAGACCCTGCCAAAATAGAAAAGCGGCCCTGGAGTATTCAGGTAGATAATAGCCCTTTGATACAGTCTATTTATGGGGTCCTAGAAACACTGATGGTGGAGCTAAGGTCTCAGGAAGTTGTCGACCATCCTATGGAATGTAAGATTGTCACAGTCCATCATCGGGGGATGGCCCACCGTCTCTGCACAGTTTGGAATGTTTCAGTCCCCTTCTTCCTAAATTGTACACGCTGCTGTAGTGAGAATGTGTCTTCTCAGTAAGGTTCGTGGTACTTTGTTCTTAGTACTTTGTTATTTCAGAGAAGAACCTTAAAGAAAATGCCGGCTCCAAGAGTTATAAAGTGCTCATGAAATATTTGTAGAATGGCTGAATGAGAATAATTTCTATGGGTAAATTGTTTGGCTAAGTGCAGTAAGAAGGGGTTCTTCCGAAAGTAACATGTCCGTTGTCCCGTAGGCAGAGCTCGGCCATAACACATAGGTGATATTTCATGTTGCAGTGGTGGCCACCAGGCAACTGCCCTGCTATGAATACCATGTTGACAGGGATTCTGATGGGTCTTCATGGTTCTGGAGAATGCCACATGTGCAAGAGAAGGCAGTAGACGTTTGCCATCCGTGTGCTAAGGCTAAACATTAGATGACCTCCCATGTTCAGACATGAATGTGCTGGGAGTGTAGGAGGCTCATAAACACACATCTTTTCTTTCCCTCCTGAATTCAAAACTAGTTGAGAAATAAGGCATAAATGACAGTCAGATGTAGGTCAGTGTCCCAGCTGACAAAGCAGATCAGAGAAGGTAGTCTTCAGTCTGTGTTTCTTCTCCCTGGAATTAAACATCGCAGTCCCACTGGTCCCCGGTGATGCTCTGCAGCCAGTTTCTCCTGAGGGCAGGCCCTGCTAGCTAAGTTTTCTGCGTGGCAGGAGAGCAGCACAGATTCACTGTCTCCTTGGGAAGATCCAGAAGGACCTAGCTGAGCGTGTGCACCCATTCTTCTCCCCAACAGAGGCACTAATAGAAGACGGCCCTCCTGCCCAGGGGGTTGTGAATGAGGGGCTGAGCGAGGGTGGAAGTGCCCCTTCCCAGTGGCTTCTGAGGGGCGGGGTTCTTCCCTCTGGGTGATTTTCTCATTGTAGTTACAGGTTTTGTGGGACATTCCATTTCCTTACCTTGCTTCTGTGGTTCCTTTAGTGTGATTTGCTTTACTTGTCATTGGCTGCTTCAGAGACACTTAAGAACATGTGTGCAGCACCGTAGAGGCCCTGGAGGTTTGTCTGTTGTTTTAGGGAATTCCCTTTATAGCTCTGTACGTGCGGGGTTACAGAGGGGTCTTCTGCTGGGAAACTTTTTAAGCAGAACTTGGTGAAAACTCACAGAACGGGCCGGGCGCGGTGGCTCAAGCCTGTAATCCCAGCACTTTGGGAGGCCGAGACGGGCGGATCACGAGGTCAGGAGATCGAGACCATCCTGGCGAACACGGTGAAACCCCGTCTCTACTAAAAATACAAAAACTAGCCGGGCGAGGTGGCGGGCGCCTGTAGTCCCAGCTACTCGGGAGGCTGAGGCAGGAGAATGGCGTAAACCTGGGAGACGGAGCTTGCAGTGAGCTGAGATCCGGCCACTGCACTCCAGTCCGGGCGACAGAGCGAGACTCTGCCTCAAAAAAAAAAAAAAAAAAAAAAAAAAGAAAACTCACAGAACATGTTCATTCGCCTTCTAAACATGAAAATACCCGTTTGGTCAGTGTTCAGTGTGAAACCATTGAACTAAACATGTCAAACCACAGGACTAAAGGAGACCTGACACTTCATTTGGATACCCCTGTCTAGATCCTACTGCCACCAGGCACATGGCAGAAAGAAGCGTCCCGCGTCCGAGACCCAGTCCAAGCACACCTCTGGTGGGGAGATTCGGGCAAGGCTTTCTGTTCATCGCCTGCTGTGTTGTACTGCAGGTTCCTTTCAGTTCCTGGTGCTATTGTTCTACACCATTCTAGAGAAATAACTGGCTGCCCTAGAGATGCTGGCACTACCTCCAAAGCCTGCAACTCATGGTGGACATTATGCAGAGATAGCCACGGGGACCCAGGGATGGTCATGGTGCTCAGTTGGGGTTGGCACTGGAGTTGAAGCTTATCTTCCATCCCTCCCTTTTTAACTACCTCCAGACACAATTAATGATTCATTCTACCAGATGTCAAGTCTTGTGTTTGAAAGAGCCTTTCACACATGCACACATATATTTATTGCAGCACTATTCACAATAGCAAAGACTTGGAACCAACCCAAAAACCCATCAATGATAGACTGGATAAAGAAAGTGTGGCACATATACACAGTGGAATACTATGCAGCCATATAAAAGGATGAGCTCATGTCCTTTGCAGGGACACGGATGTAGCTGGAAACCATCATTCTCTGCAAACTTATCACAAAACAGAAAACCACACATCACATGTTCTCACTCATAAGTGGGAGTTGAACAATGAGAACACATGGACACAGGGAGGGGACATCACACCCCATCTATCAGGGCCTGTCGGGGGTGGGGGACAAGGGGAGGGATAGCATTAGGAGAAATACCTAATGCATGAGGGGCTTAAAACCTGGAAGATGGGTTGGTGGGTGCAGCAAACCACTGTGGCACATGTATACCTATGTAACAAACCTGCGTGTTCTACACGTGTATCCTGGAACTTAAAAAAAAAGAGTCTTTCCAATTCTTAAGCTAAATACTATGCCTCAAGTTTAAGCCCCTTGCTTTCTTGATGAGTTCTCAAAGGAACTTTTCCCAAGTAATCCCCAAGTCCAATGTTGCATTTGTCTGAAAGAGATCTCATAGAATTCGAAGAAAGAGAAATTAAATTTTTATTTTAAAAAAAGATCTCAGGTGAAACTCATCACTAATAGCACAGGGCTCAGCCTTTCTGCACTACCTTCTTCACTCCATTATGCCCCTTTCTGGAAACATCAATCTGTTTTAATTATGCACATATATATTTATTATCTGAAAACTGAATCCAGTTTGCCTTTCTCTGAAATTACTTTGTTGCAGTGCAGCTTCTAGGAGCATATTTAACATCAATAAAAAAAAACATATTATTGAAACTGTACATTATGATCAGGAATAGAACAAGAAGATCTATGTAGCACAATGAAAAAGTTAATTGGAAACTATGATTAATGGAGAAGTCTACGGGGTCACGTGGAAACTGTTTACCTTGCCACCTCTCTATAGTTATTAAAACTCTTGAAAATGCATGTTCTTATCCTAAGAGTGTGGAACTGACGTTGAGGAGTATTTTGCATGTGCCAGACACAGATGAATTCAAGACACAGTCCCTACACTCTGGATTTCTACAGTTTAGCTGGACAGATAGAGGTGAACAAAATTGCAGTGGAGTGTGTCAGGTGCCATAGTATACAAGGCCCAGTGCCCTCCCTGAGCAAAGGAGGTCAGCACTGGTTGGCTGGATCCTGGCCAAGCTTGCTGTGGGGAAGTGGTCGATGCAGTGTGGAGAAGGCCATTTGCACTGATGGTCCCTACGGAGTGGAACATTCTTATGGCTTTGTCTGTTACCCAAATAACTAGAGGATGCTCTGTGTGCAAATCTTGTTTTCTTTAATCAGCATAAAATCTGGAATGAGGAGAAATAGCTTCTGAAATGCCCTTTCTCGGAGAAGGATGAGCAGAATGAGCCATACCATCTCTACCAGGAGTGTCCAGTTTTTTGGCTTCTCTGGGCCACATTGGAAGAAGAAGAATTGTCTTGGGCCACACACAAAATAAACTAACAGTAACAATAGCTGATGAACTAAAAAAGAAAAAAAATCGCCTAAAAAAATCTCATAATGTTTTAAGAAAGTTTATGAATTTGTATTGGGCCATATTCAGAACCGTCCTGGGCTGCTTGCGTCCATGGGCTGTGGGTTGGACAAGCTTGATCTATACCATGATATATGTGATCACAGTCTTGTATTAAGGAAGGTCAGTCAGTGCACCTAGCATTTGCAGTTACAAAGGCTGTGCCATTTAACATTTTGTTTTTCAGGGTTCCTGTGGGCAGATCAGGGCCCATAGCAAACCTTACAATGCAGATTCCTTTCACTTGTAGTATGTTGGGTTTTGGGGATTTGGTTTTTGAGGCAGAGTCTTACTCCAGGCTGGAGTGCAGTGGCACCATTTCGGCTCACTACAACCTCTCCCTCCCGAATTCATGTGATTCTTGTGCCTCAGCCTCTTGAGTAGCTGGGATTACAGGAACCTGCCACCAAGCCTGGCTAATTTTTGTATTTTTAGTAGAGACTGGGTTCTATCGTGTTGGCCAGGCTGGTCTCAGACTCTCAATCTCAAGTGATCCACCCGCCTCAGCCTCCCAAAGTGCTGGGATTACAGGCATGAGCCACTGCACCCAGCCTATAGTAGGTTTATATATCAAATAACTGCAAAGGAATCATAGTGATCTCTAAACAGTACCCTATCAATAACTGTTGTTTTAAGTAGTTAATGGAAAAAAAAATAAAGAATCCATCAGTGTTCTTGCAACACCTCAACACTAGGGCTCTTCTCGGTTTATACCCACAAAGGTCCAGTCTGTTTCTAGCCATATCGATCAATAATACCTTTTTTCTCCCTAAATAAAAGATCCACATGTTGTGCAAAAGAAATTTCTGTTTTCGCTGTTGCTTTTAATGGCAATGCTGCAGTTACTTTTGCACCAACCTAATACTTTGGCTTTCCTGCAGAGAGAACCGCTCACTTTTCTTGACATTCTCCAGGGAGTGGTGTGAGTTCAATAACTGTTCTTTGAACGGATGACTCTTAAGTCCTGACCCATCCCACATGGGGCATAAACTAACCAAAGTAATGAGATGGGAAGGGGGTCCTTACATTTATTTTATCATTTTGCTGATTTTTGTCACAAATCCAACTGATTCTAGAGTCATGATAATCCATGGTTATTTAATATCTTAAACCTATGAACCGTCTACAAGATTACAGAGTTGAAAAAAGCAAAGACTGGGTCTGTGGATTTCCATTCTAAGGCTGAAGCTGGCGGTTGTCGGAACTTCAGTATGTAAGTGCTTAGACAAGTTACTAAGTTGTTCCCAGATGTGCTTTGAGAGCCATTTTAAATGTGACTTTAAAACAATATGTACATCTCTCAGATCTCATTAGAGCCTCATTGAAATGGAACATGTCCTTGAAAACCATGGATTGGAAAATACATACATTTTGAGCTTGTGTTTGGGGACGAGCTCTCTGGGTCCCAGTGGTAAACTTAGCCCATTAATGGCTGATGCGTTAAAGAAATATAAAAGCCCCTAGGCTAGTCTCTTCTTCCTTCTCCCCATCTGCATAGCAGGTACCAATCTTCCTCAAAGCTTTTGAACCCAAGTCTCAGATAGCCTGCTTTGTCCCACAGGGCAGAAATGTAGGAACTGTGTGAGAGAGAAAGAGGGAGAGAGGGAGAGAAGAAGGAGGAGAGAGAGAAAAAGAAAGGGAGAAGGAGCAGGAGAGAGAGGCCTGCCTCACCTACTACAGAATTTTCTTCTCTCCTCTCAAAACAAGTTCCTTAAACATTCGAATGACCGCATGGTACACGTGGCTGGTGTCAGGGTTCTGTCTGAACTCTGTGATTGAGGAGACCAACCTGCCGGAGCCACTTTGAAGATGCTTACTACTGACAGTGCAGGCTCCCATGGGGAGGCATTTCAGGGCTACCTTGTCCTTGGAATTCACATTTCTTGGAGCCCTGGAAGGAGACCAGCTGTTCAGCTCTGCCTGTCTTGTGAACAGGTTGCAATCCTTAGGAAAGGAAGTATGACTTTTTGCTTCATTCTACAAAGTCTTCTTTTATAATTTCTTGGCTGGAAGGCACAGGATTTGGATAAATCGAGTTTATCCTGTAGACCTTATCTACACAGTAAACACTGTCTTAGCCCGGAATCAGTGTTTTCTTTAAGTTTAGAGAGATGCTTGTGTACAGTTCTGTGGCAGTCTCCATCTCATCCTGAAAACACTTTATCTATTTTAATATCCCAAGGCTGTCTGCTTTCCTGAGTTTGTAACACATGAAGAAGTCAGATACTCATGTTTTTAAAGAAAAAGCTAAAAATTCAGAATGTATGATGGTGCGTTTACCCCTAGTTCTCTTTCACTGAACATGTCAAACTGTATTTTTTTTTTTTTTTTTTTTTTTTGAGACGGAGTCTCGCTCTGTCGCCCAGGTGGGAGTGCAGTGGCTGGATCTCAGCTCACTGCAAGCTCCGCCTCCCGGGTTTACGCCATTCTCTCGCCTCAGCCTCCCGAGTAGCTGGGACTACAGGCGCCCGCCATCTCGCCTGGCTAATTTTTTGTATTTTTTTAGTAGAGACGGGGTTTCACCGTGTTCGCCAGGATGGTCTCGATCTCCTGACCTCGTGATCCGCCCGTCTCGGCCTCCCAAAGTGCTGGGATTACAGGCTTGAGCCACCGCGCCCGGCCGTCAAACTGTATTTTAATGTCATGCTCATTTTCAGATATTTGTTGGCATTCTAGCCTCTTCAGTTGTTCAGAAATGCCATTTTAAAGCTATTTTGGTTGTAAAATGCTGTACCCAAAACACATTTGCTTTAAAATTTCTCAATTGCCTTGTACTTTATTGCACTGTGAACTTGGAGTCTAAATCAAGTGAAGGCAAACCAATGTGATGTCAGAGTCTGCTTTGTCTAAGAGGACATTTTTTGGTAGAAAGATACATGTTGAATAAGGTTGTTTATTCAGATTATTAATATGGGAAGTCCAAGCTAACAAGAAACTAGATTCATTAATGAATAAAAATAAATAAGCACATCAACATAAAATTAAAATGAAGAAGATAAGCAGTTACTGATGAAAGGGATGATTCGGTTCTTTCTGTTGCTGGAGGTGAGTTGCTCCACAGGTTTTATTAATTTTGATTAAGTAACGTAATGAGTCTGAGTTTTCTCTCCCTTGCTGAGCTTTTTTTTATTTTTTATTTTTTATTTTTTTGAGATGGAGTTTCGCTCTTGTTGCCCAGGCTGGAGTGCAGTGGTACAATCTTGGCTCACCACAACCTCTGCCTCCCGGGTTCAAGCGATTCTCCTGCCTCAGCCTCCCGAGTAGCTGGGATTACAGGTGCCCACCACCACGTTTGGCTAATTTTGTATTTTTAGTAGAGATGGGGTTTCTCCATGTTGGTCAGGCTGGTCTTGAACTCCCAGCCTCACCTTGCTGAGCTTTTACTCTCACTTACCCATGCCGTAGTCCAAAATGTATTAAACTGATGTCAATTATTCATTTTTTACTTCTTTAAAAGGTGACTTTAATCTACAGCATTTCCTTCTAGGCCTGAAAGTGTGGCTCCTGCAGTGTTTCTGTGATGTGTGAGTCGCACACTACTGTGTAGTGTTTGTGCGGTCAGTGTTGTTATCATCAAAGGCTGCTGCCACTCTGAGAGAGTGGGTCTGAGCTCACCCTGGACTAATTTGACAGGTCCCTTCGAGTTGAGATTATAAAATTCTCCATTCAAGTGAACTGAGGTTGGGGTGGTCTCAAGCCACAGCCATGGTATTACCTTACCCAGCACATGGCCAAGACCGGCCTGGGGAGCTGCATCTTGTTTTCTGGTTCCTTTCTGTGTTTCCTATTGACGAATGAGCACAAATGGGCTTATTTACTGAAGTGATACGATAAAAAGAGGAACCTAACTTAGTTTACACAGAGACAGTTACCGAGCTTTTGAAGGAGGAGTTTTTCATCCATAGCAGCTTTCAAGCTGCACCTGACACTGGAAAACAGCGTTTACTAGAACAACTCGTTCTAGTTATAGAAATGTAATTAGGTGAGTATGTGCTGTGAAGATGACCTGGAAATAACAGCTTTCCCTTGTAGTTGTCTGTGAGGACAAAGAGCTTGTGTTCAAGGAGGAAGTTCAAGCTTCCCTGAACTTGTATTCAAGGAATAGTCCCTGGCTTAATGTTTTATATATTTTAAAAACTTACATGATATCGTTTACGTGCTGTGTTGAGGTTTTCATGAAGTGATTTAGTCTTAAACTTTAATTTCCCTTCCCATATTAGCACATCTGCCCCACAATAGCTACGTAGACTCTAAAGCATGAAACAGCCTCTGTATTAGTCTGTTTTCATGCTGCTGATAAAGACATGCCCGAGACTGGGCAGTTTACAGAAGAAAGAGGTTTAACTGGACTTACAGTTCCACGTGGCTAGGGAGGCCTCAATCATGGCAGAAGGCAAGGAGGAGCAAGTCACATCTTACATGGATGGCAGCAGACAAAGAGAGAGGTTGTGCATGGGAACTCCCATTTTTAAAACCATCAGATCTCTTGAGACCCATTCACTGTCATGAGAACAGACGGGAAAGACCTGTCCCTGTGACTCAGTCATTTCCCACCAGGGCCCTCCCACAACATGTGGGAATTATGGGAGCTACAAGATGAGATTTGGGTGGGGACATAGAACCACCAAACCATATCAGTCTCCCATGTACTCTGTGGCCTCTCAGTACATACATTCATGGTTCTCTGATTAGGACATTTAGTATTTTAAAAAATTTTTTTAACTTTTATTTTAAGTTCAGGTACATGGGCAAGTTTGTTACACAGGTAAAATTGCATCTCAAGGGTCTGTTGTACAGAGTATTTTATCACCCAGGTATTAAGCCTAGTAATCATTAGTTATTTTTTCTGATCCCCTCCCTCCTTCCGCCTCTACCCTCTGAAAGGCCCCAGTGTGTGTTGTTTCCTTCTGTGTGTCCATGTGTTCTCATCATTTAACTCCCACTGGTAAGTTAGAACGTGTGGTATTTGGTCTTCTGTTCCTGAGTTCATTTGCTAAGGATAATGGCCTCCAGCTCCATTCATGTTCCTGCACAGGGCGTGATCTCATTCTTTTTTGTGGCTGCATAGTGTCCAATGGGGTATATGTGCCACATTTTCTTTATCCAGTCTATCATTGGTGGGCATTCAGGTTGATTCCATGTCTTTGCTACTGTGAATAGTGCTGCAATGCACATATGTGTGCATGATACTTTGTACTTTTAAGAGTACCCTGGAGAGGCCCTGTGGCTGGATTGTTTCTGACTCACTTAGCCTTAGGAAAATTCTTTAATTGCTCATCTCCTAAGTTTTTGACTTGAAGCAAGCTTTGGCTTATGCAAGTAGGGGCATGATGAGAAGTAGGGATATCCGAAGTGCAGTTTTCACATCCTTTCCTTCAAGGAGGCAGGAGTCCAGGCTCTCAACAATTCTAGGACCACCTTATACATTAGCTTATGTCCTGGGCCTGTGTGAGATTGCAGGACTCAGTTGGAGGCACAGTAGAAGTAGACCAGGATTGGCATCACCTGGCTCTGATGCTGCTGTTCAGATTTTTTGGAGATTTACATTTGGGGGCAAAATCCTGATTGTGTTTACTTAAAAAAATTATGTTTTTTTTTAAAAAATTGTTTAATCTGTTACCATAAGCAGAGGAAAGAAATCAGGCGTCCAGACAGAGGTCAGCAGAAGCATTGCTAAGCATATATGGTATTTTTAAAGAGGTTGTTGAATGATGACAATACAGACCATCCTTAATCCTCTGCAACCTCCCAGGCAGGGCAGGCTTGCCCCTTCCACCAGGTCCTGTGCTTCTGAAGCACTTTGCATGTTCCACAGAACCATTAGACTCATACTCAGGGTATGAAGCAGAAATCACATTTAGTCAAAATTGTCCTTGAGGCTCCCTAAATCTCTCACAAAACAAAACAGCTAATCCATGTTCTAATTTACCCGGTCCTGTATGTATATATACATGTGCAATGTATATGTATAAATTAATAATGCATAAAGTAGGTGGTTTGAGTTTGGAGGCTTTGTTGTATAAAAAATTTGTATCTTTAAACAGTAGCATCCAGCTCAGTGCAGAGAAATGAGAAGCATAAAGAACCAGTGCCTGACTGTGGGAGTTAACAGGCCCTGGGCTCTCATTCCAGTGTACTCGGGTGTGTGTGCTTACTGGGGAGAAGGGCAGGTGGGAGCAATGGCACCGCTTAAATATCTTTTGTGCTCTTGCACCCCTGTATGTGCACTTTGCATTTGCAGTCTCACTAGTGCTCTCCCTTTCCCTTCCAGGCGTGTATATTTAGATTCTGGTATAGTACTCATTGGTTTATGCTACAGCTGTAACCCCATGCCTGAGAGTTGCGTGAGTACTGATGTCTGCAGATTATTTATTTTTGTATCCTCAACTCCTTGAATAGTTGAATTGGGGCTCAATACATGTTTGCTAAATGATGATTTCATTTAACTATGAGCAGCCTTTTCAGATATTAATCAAAATGCCTGCAAAGACTACACAGTTGCAAGGGACATCAACTTATATCTCCACATTATTCGTTCCTGATCCATAGTTTTGAGACCTTGGTTGACTCCCTGTGGTACAGCAACTTCCTGGGAATGGAAGCTCAGCTTGTTGGCTTTAGAACAACATAAGCGGTTTCACTGAACATTCACTGAATGTCTCCTCTGTGCAGAGCCCGTGTCAGGGACTGGGTCTTCAATCATGTTCTTGTATGCAGCATCCCTACCCTCCACCTGCACTTGACTTCTGAACAGCATGGTCTGCCCAGGCAGCCTCCGTGAGGGCCAGGACTTGACCCCTGCATGTAAAGAGATATTTCCATGGTAGCAGAAGACTGAGAGTTCAGCATACTGTCCGTCTTCACTTTTGAGTTGTTCTTTCGTCTGCCCAAGACTCATGGCAGAGTACTCATTTCACAAACTTTGACCGAGTACCTACTATGTGCCAGGCACTGTGCCATGTGCCGAAAGTACGAAGACTCAAAGAGCTCAAGAGTAATTGACAGAAATTCCTAGATCATGATCCGTGATGATGGGAATCATTCCTTAGAAGGGCTTGCATATAAACATATTTATATACTTATTTTGTAGGAAAATATCCTTAGTAAGCTTGAAAAAAATGATTGATCATCCATGTCAAGCTTGACATGAATTTTAATAAATCAGTGTGAGCAAAAGAAAAAAATGTATAATAATAATTTAAAAACCATAGTAATTTATACTTCATACTGTAGTTCTAAAATAAAAATTCTCTTTTGGGTCTGGTGTGGTAGCTCACACCTGTAATCCCAGCACTTTGGGAGTCTGAGGCAGGAGGACTGCTTGAGCCCAGGAGTTCGAGACCCAACCTGGGCAACATAGTAAGACCCTGTCTCTACAAAAAATGTAAAAAAAAAAAAAGCTGAGCATGATGTCACACACTTGTGGTCCTAGCTATTCAGGAGGCTGAGATGGAAGAACTACTTGAGCCCAGGAGGTCAAGGCTGCAGTGAGCCATGAGCAAGCTATGTCACTCCAACCTGGGTGACAGAGTGAGACCCTGTCTCAAAAAATAGTAATAATAATAATAATAATAATAAATCCCTTTTGGTGTGTGTGGACACAGGAAAATTAAGTTGATGAAATAGCATCTTGAGTTCTACATGTCATTTTAATAATTCCTACATCTGCAGCATAGCACGTGATAGATTGACTTCATGGTGTCAGTTTTTCCAGCTCGACGTTGAATTCATTGCAATAAGCAAAGGTTAAAGGAAGTTTTGAGTTTGTAAGTAATGTGACAGACTGGATAATGGTGCTGGTAATTAGTAGCGGGATTTCTACTCCTTAACCCTCCTCCTTATGACAGCCCTCTTCCGTACTCCAGACTTAAATGAAAAGATTGGGAACACAACTGTTACTTGGTGGCCACTAACTGCATACAAGGTGCAATGCTAAGCACCATGGAAAAAATTCTGAGAGGACTGGAGAGGAACTTAGAACCTACTGCATATATTTCAGACATGAATTATAAGTAAGAGCTATAATAAAGATGCTAATCGTAATATGGGTAGCAGGGTTCATTTCTTTGGGGACTCTAGGAAAACAACTCAAAGGAACTGACATACAAGTGGAACCTTGAAGGATATTTAAGATTTGTGTTGAATGAAGGGAGAGGATATACACTGTTGTCTTTGTGTATATGTTTTTTGTTTATGTGTTTTCCAAAATAATTTAACCCCCCACTACAGGGATCATATCTTTCGGGAAATTCTCCGAATCCCCCAGTCCAGTGTGGAACACTGAAGGTTGTTCAGTGAGACTTGGAAAGGACAGGGCAGGTGAGCTCAAGGGAGGAATTTTACAATACACATGGAAATAGCTTAAGTTGGAGAAATGTCTGATGCCTCTTTGAGGGTCATGTCCAGCAGGCCAATTCATAGGTAGGTTCACTCCCAGCAGACTGCATTGTCATCTGCTCAGATTCTCTCTTGTCCATTCTATACTCAGAAAGCAGAGATATTTCTTAAAGTGAGATTTTTCTATCTTTTATAGGTAGTTACTGATTTTATTCTTTACCTTTGTTTAATTTTAATTATAATAATTATAAAATTAAAAGTGAATTATACATCGTGACTGTCTAGAGACAGCCAGTATTTAATATGTTTGGAGCATGCGTATTGCGGTAGGCCATAGCATGTTCTCTTTGTTTTCTTTTTTTTTTACCTCTTTAAATGTCAGAAACCAAGGATGCAGAACTTTTCTATTTTGGGAATTTTTTTTCACAAAGAAAAATTGAATTTTTATTGGGAAAGAACTAACAATATGTTCATTTGCCATTTTGAACAACCATTGTTGCTTTGCACTATATTTCTTTTGAGCAAATTCATTGGACCTCACTCTGTATCCAGCTAGACTTCAGAAGATCCTGGTCATCTTTCGTTGATCCTTGTGCATAAATACAAGTTTACTCTGAAGTTTGTAGAACTTGCAATTGTGGCTCTTGAGAGTACTTGGGTAGAATGCGAAAGAAAGAAAATACTTGCTGATTCTTTAGTCCAGAGCTTGTTTCTTTCCAGCTACTCAGTATGCTTTTCAACATTGAAAGCTAATATATAGAAATTAACTAATATATAGCTAATATGATTCACAAATGTGATTCAGACCTTATCAACACTGTGTGAACAAAATCTAGTAGCTCGCTAAGGAGCCAATCAACTTTGAGCAGTGTGGTCTGAAGAGATCAAGGTTAAAGAGAACCCCAGTTCTGTCTTGTCTTCAAATTTCCTCAGTGTTTCTAATCTAGAATGGAGATGGAACTCAGTACTGCTGTGCTTCCTGTGGGGTGAGGAAGATTGAGCTTAAAACATAATGAATTTGGCATGGTGGTTTTCGGATCTTCCAAGGGTGGTATAGGGCAGAAATTACTATTCTTTTTCAAAGTTTGTAAAATGAGAAACATTTAGAAAGTTGCTGCTCCTGAATGAATGGCATATGCATGAATGTAGTATACCACACTCGAGAAGCATTTCAGGGACACACAGCAGCCTTCCCTGGCTGAGAGCTCCAAAAGTCTGGGTAGAAGATAGATGTAGACTACTGCTAGCAGAGGAGTGGCCGGAGTCCTGGAACTGTGAGGTTTATTTTAGCCCCAGAGGTAGAAAACAGACTAGGCATGAAGGAAAAAACACTTCTCAAATGTTTACTTGAGAGGATCTTATAATGGTTCTTTTAGTTCTTGAAAACGGTATTACTTTCTTTGAGGTATAATTTGCATGCAGTGAAATGTTCAGTTACTAAATGTACCTTTCAGTCAGTTGTGATGAATGCGTATCAAGACAAAGAACATATCCATCACCCCTAAAAGCTCTCCCATGCCACTTTCGAGTCACTGTCCTGGCCCCCAGAAGCAGGCTTTGCTCTGGTTACTGTCACTGTCCTTTACTTAACTCTAGAATTTTGTAGGAATGGGATCGTACAGTATGTGCCTTAAGTTTCTGACTTCTTTTTATCCAGCCCACAGTACTAATATTTTTGACATTCATCCATATCATTGTCTGCATCAGTAATTCTTTTTTTCATTGCTAAATAGTAATCCACTATATAAATAAACTGTAGTTGGTTGATCCCTTGATGGAAATCCAGGCTATTTCTGGTTCAGGGTTGTTATGAATAAAATGAATGTGAATATTGTAGTATAGCAATTTTTGTAGATATGTGGTTTGATTTCTTTTGTATAAACCCCTGGGAGTGAAATTGCTGGGTTACGGGGTAGATTTGTGTTTAACTTTTAAAGAAACTCCCAGAGAGTTTTCCAAAGGGATTATGCCATCTTACATACTTAATCAGCAGTTTTTTAGAGTTCCAGTTACTCCATATTATTACTCCATATCCTCGTCAACAGTTGGTGTTATTAGTCTTTTTCATTTATTCATTCTAGTGAGTGAGTGTTGATATCTCATTGTGGCCTTAATTTGTATTTCCCACATAGGAAAGATGTTGAACACTTTTTTGTGTGCTGTTGGCTAGTTGCTATCTTCATTTGTGAAGGATTTCTTCAAATCTTTTGCCTTTTTGTTTGAGATGGAGTCTCATTGTCTCCCAGGCTGGAGTGCAGTGGCTGGATTTTGGCTCACTGCAAGCTCTGCCTCCCGGGTTCACACCATTCTCCTGCCTTAGCCTCCCGAGTAGCTGGGACTACGGGCACCCACCACCATGCCCGGCTAATTTTTTGTGTTTTTAGTAGAGACGGGGTTTCACCGTGTTAGCCAGGATGGTCTCGATCTCCTGACCTTGTGATCCGCCCACCTCGGCCTCCCAAAGTGCTGGGATTACAGGCGTGAGCCACCGCGCCCGGCCTTGCTTATCTTTTATAGTGCTGTTGCTAATTTTTATTATTGAGTACCAGAGTGCTTTTTATATTCTGGATCCAAGTCATTTGTCGGGTATATATATTGCAAATATTTTTCTCATTCCATGGCTTACCTGTTTATTCTTTTGATGGTACTCTTTGATGAACAGACATTTTTAATTGTGATGAAGTCCAATTTTTCTTTCACATTTATTCCTTTCTATGTTCTAAGAAATGTGTCCTTCATTCTAATAACTCTTTTTAAAGCTTTTTATTTTGAAATAATTTCAAAATTACAGAAAGTTGCAAAGATGGTACATTGAGTACCTACGTACACTTCATTCAGCTACCCTTGATGTTAACATCTTACATGACCATGGTACAGTTATTAAAACCAAGGAATGAACATTACAGTAGATTAAGTAAACTACAGACTTTGCTTGGATTTCACCAGTTTTCCCCATAATGTCCTGTTTCATTCCAGGATCCAATATGGGATACTACATTGCATTTAGTTGTGATGACTCCTCAGTTTCCTCCGATCTGTTGTAGTTCCTCAGTTTTCCCTTATCTTTTATAGCCTTGACACTTTTGAAGACTACTCTTAAGAATTTTGTAGAATAACTATCAATATGTGTTTATCTGAAATTCTTCTCGTGATGAGACTGCAGTTATGGGTTACTAGAAAGAATGAATGTTACAGAGTTGGTGCATTCTTCTCATTATTTCTAGTAACATTTTTTAGCTTTGATGTTTAGGTCTATGACTGTTTGAAGTTGTATTTTTATGTATTTTCTTTTGAGAAAAGTCTGCTAGATTTTGACTTGGATGGTGCTGAGTCTTTAGATCAATTGGGGAAGAATTGACGTCTAAGCACTGTTGTCTTCCAATTCATGTATACATGGTACATCCCTCCATTTATGTGTTCAGTCAGTAATGTTTTAGAGTTTTTAGTATAAAAAGTTGGCTTGTCTTTTATTAAATTTATCCCTAAGTATGTACTAGATGTTTTTCGTACTTTTGTAAAAAGCATTTTTAACAATTTTTATGGCTAATAGATTGACTTTGTATTCTGAAACATCGCTAAATTCATTTGTCAGATCTAGTAGTTTTCTTGTAGATTTATTCAGATTTTTTCCATACACATTATCAACAGTAGAGTTGTACTTCTTCCTTTCCAATCTGTACACCCATTTTTCTCTTGCTTATCTGATTGTACAGTCTGGGACCTCCAATACAGTGTAGAATAAAGATAGTGAGAGTGGACATTTTTGTCTTCCCAACCTAAGGGAGAAACATTTAAAATTTCATTGTTAAGTGCCCTTAGCTATATGTCTTTTTTAGATGTGCATTAAAGGCTAAGCAAATGCTATTCCTTGTTTGCTGCAAGTTTTTAGAATAAATGGGTGTAGTATCACAACTGGGTTATGTTAAATACATAAATGGATGTGTCAGTGCTTTCCCTGCGTCTACTGAACTGATCATGAGTTTTCCTGCTTAATGTGTTAATGTATTGGACTACGCTGATTTCAAACCTTTAATTCCTGAAATAAACTCTAGTTGATTGTGGTGTATTATGTTTTAAATATATTTCTAGATGATAATGTTTTGTTAAAGATTTTTGTATCTGTGCTCATGAGGGATTTTTGTTGGTAATTTTCTTATAATGTCTTTGGTTTTGGTACTGGGATTATAATAACTTTATAGGATGAGTTGGGAAGTGTTCTCTCCTTTATTTTCTAAGACACTGTGTGGGATTGGTATTATTTCCTTTATTCATTTTTTGGAAAAACTTACCAGTGGAGACATTTAGTCCTGGAGTTTTCTTTTGGGAAGTTGTTTAATTTCAGATTCAGTTTCTTAAACAGATGTAGAGTTATTTGGATTTTCTATTTCTTTCTGTGTCCTTTTTGGTAAGTTGTATTTTTCAAGGAATTTCTCTATTTCATCTAAGTTGTTGAATATACTGGCATAATGCTGCTCACAATATTCCCTCATACTTTTAATTTTTGTATAATCTGTAGTCATATGCACTGGTTTATTCTTGATATTGGTAACTTTGGTTTTCTCTCTTTTTAAAAATTTTCATCAGTGTTGCCAAATGGTCATCAATTGTATTAGGCTTTTTAGAGAACTGACTTCTGGCTTTGTTAATTTGTTTTCTATTTTTCAGTTGTTTCATTTATTTCCTGTTATTTGTATTATTTTTCATGTACATACTTTTGGTTTAATTTGGGGAACTGTATTGCTTTTTAACTTTTGTCTTAAAGAAACTACCAGTTGGTTAGGAAGGGAACAAAAGAGATTAATTAGTATGAAATACTTTTTAAGTAATGAATACTTTTTTAATAAAAAATATTGTAGGTGAGTTGAACTTAATATCAGTTTTCTAAAAATGAACAGAATTCGCCTATTCAGCATAAAAGAATCTGAACAGTCGTGGCTTCTCTGCTCTTTATGGCAGCTCCCTGGAGGATTGGGTTAGTTCACAGAAGGAGCCATCCCGTATCACACAACCCATTCTAGACTTGGCAAAGTAACACCTCCAGAAATACATAGGCAAGAGGGCATAAAACAGATTCCTTCACATAATTAAACTCATCTGAAACGTGAAAATCATACATCTAGTTTTAATTGATGTGTTCAGCCGTGGGCATTGATGTGGGAAATATGGTAATTACACTTAAGAGATAAACATTAATTGTTTTATGCTCATGGATCATCCATAAAAGAAGAATTAGGTACCCCAAATGTTTTCCATCCGTGTCCTTTATGAGGGAAAACGTTGCAGTGGAGGGAGATGATTCTATGCTACTACTGGGGAGAATTAATGATTATTGTCTATATTCATAAAAATGAGACAGTAACCTAAGATGTACCATAAAGCAGTAACAATCATGATTAAAATTGGTATTAACGCCTGCTTTTTAAAGGAGGATAGCCAGGCATTTCATGTCCCTAATGAAATCACCTTTTCTATGGGGAGACAGGGGAATATAATGGTTTTGTGCAAAAATGGTTTTCAATGACAAAGAGGCTAAGATATCCAAGTTCGGTCTTCATGCAAAACTTTTTCTACTGAATTTTGTTGGTGCTATTCATTTGTATAACAACAACCTTTGAAAATGAGATTAAAACCTATGAAAGGTTTGCATTTGGAGAGGCTGCTTCTGCTGGGTTTTAGTTTTCACTGGGTTTTAGTGTTCACTCTTCATACTTCACTTAATTACCACTTTTGTGAAGTAGCCTTTAGGTTAGCACTGAGTGTAACAGTCATTGAATACCTATTTGCGTTAGGTCTGTCTCACCTCATAAATATTTGTTGTCAGAATGAATGGATAAAGGAATGCAAAGTTGTTAGTGAATTATAGGTTAGAGCAATTAGTATTACAAACACTGTCAGGAGAACAGACGTTTCTCCTTATGGAAGACAGGACCTGAACATCACAAGTGGTGGCTTGATCTGTTACTCTGCCTTCTGGAGTGCTGCAGAACTAGGAATGGGGTAATGAACCTGTTTTTAGGAGAGTTTTTAAGAACAGAGAAGGTGATGTGAATTAGTCTAATTTAAGTTATTTCAGATTATTTTAAGTGGCCCAAGATATTCCCAGAATGTTTCAAACTTTGATTGATTACCCTTTTCTTACTGTCTCTAAAGCAAGATGGTATTTCAAAAAACTTTTCTTTATGACTTCTGAGTTACCATTCTCATCATCAGAAGATATACGGCCGGGCGCGGTGGCACAAGCCTGTAATCCCAGCACTTTGGGAGGCCGAGACGGGCGGATCAAGAGGTCAGGAGATCGAGACTATCCTGGCTAACACAGTGAAACCCCGTCTCTACTAAAAAATACAAAAAACTAGCCGGGCGAGGTGGCGGGCGCCTGTAGTCCCAGCTACTTGGGAGGCTGAGGCAGGAGAAGGCGTAAACCCGGGAGGCAGAGCATGCAGTGAGCTGAGATCTGGCCACTGCACTCCAGCCTGGGTGACAGAGCAAGACTCCGTCTCAAAAAAAAAAAAAAAAAAAAAAGAAGATATACAACAATACAAAGGGCAAGCCAGGAAAAAAATGCACCATATTTTGTAACTGCAACCAGTAAATATTTTTAAACAACAAGAGAGAGTTTCTTGGTTGAAGGAATAGTGAATTATTTATTCCCCTTAGAAAACTACACTAAAAGTAAAAAGCAAGATTTTTTCTTTTCTGTTATTTTCTGTCAGAATTGATTGTATGCTAGCATATTACCATTTGGGCCCATAAGAATTTGTGAAGATTTTTTTTCTCTTTCTAGGATTTTTTATTTCTGTAATATTTTCATATAATGGCCATGTAATAAATACCCAACAGAATTTTTTTGTGTGCTATTGGCGGGGCAAATAGTGCAGTTTCCTTGTCGAATAGCAAACTATTTTCCATCATTTACTTTTCTTACTAGGTAATGCTGTATCCTATGTAGAAATGTAAATCAGTTGTGTGGAATTCTGGCTACTGTTAATGAGATAGATACCCACTGCTATCACTATTATCAGAATATCATAAATTCTCTTACTTTGGGGTCCTTTTTAATAGAGAAGAATCTGGCAGCCTATTCGGTAATCTATTATATAATCACTAAATTATTGTCATTCTATGGTATGATGTATGATTGTATGATACACTCTCTAGGGGTTGTTCATCTTCCCTGACGAGCCTAGAATCTAAGCTCTTACAGGGAGACAAGGCGAGCACCCAGGAAACCAGGGCAGAACTCACTAAAGGGGTAGAATCCATACTCCCTGTTGTAAGTGTTAGTGTGAGTATGCAGAGTCTCTTCTATTGGTGGCTCCTGGATCCACTCCCCCATCCCGCTTAGTGCCAGGGAAGTCCACGGTAGGTACCACCTCAGGGTCTCCTGCCCTCCGGCTTCTGGGTGGGTTCAGCCAGTGAGGAGTATCAAAAGACCAGAGGGAGGTAGAAGAGTGAGGTCTTCTCGTCTTCCCCAGATACCCCTGTTAGTAGCCTCAGGGCTCTGGCCCTTCAGGCCAAAGGGTGGTCACTACCCTTCTGTTTCTAACCTCAGACAGAGTCGTACCATATCCCTGCAATGGAGTAGGCAAATAGTCCCTTTATTAAACCCTTATCTGCCAGGACCCAGCTCGCCCCATTTGCCAGGACCCTGCCTGTACAGTGTCCTCAGTCATCACAGCAAGTGTATGAGGGAAGTTTGAGTCTGTTGGTGGAACAGCATGAGCAAGAGCAGAGATGCACAGAAAGTACAAATGTTCTGAGAGATCTCTGGCAATCCTAGCCTCACCCAGGAGATGCCAAGGAATCCCCGCCCTTAAGCATCAGGCCCTCATCTTTGTAGGTGTCTTTGCCTCGTGGCCTCGTGAGGATGAGATTCGGTCACAGCCTTCCCGTGATGTGAAGTTGGAGACGACCAGAATTGATGACCTAGGGAGGCCGCTGCACCTGAAGAAGTGGCTCCTAATTCTGCCTGGGGAGTGTTACCATGATCTGTGTGCTCAGGATGTGATTGGAGACTGTGATTTTCCAGAACCGGGGTGCCACTGGCCTGCTGGTTCTTGATGGTGGTTGTACTGTGCCTGCATACTGCAGGCCGTTGGAGAACCTGAGAGATCTTGCTCTGAGCTCTCTCCAAAAGGGTGGACACTTTTAGGCCTCTCTCTGTCTCTGCCAGTCTCTCTCTGTCTCTGCCTCTCATCCTGAGTTCAATTCTTCACCCTATATTAGATGTCTTGTGTGCCAAGTCCTGTTTTAGGGGTTGTGGACATGGCAGGAGGCAAGGCATGTAGAGCCCCTGAGCTCCCAGGGCTCAAGTTCTGATGAGGGAGAATAAAATACACGTAACTTTGTAAATAAGTGATAGACTTTGAGACAGTAGTAATGCTGTGCAAAGTAGTAAATGCTGTGCAAAAACTAAAGCAGGGTGAGGCATGAAGTGATAGTCCAGGCAGGATGGGAGGGATTACAGATGAGGAGTTAAAGTAATGAAGAAGTAATGCCAAGGCCTCGCAGAAGGGAAGAGTGTCCCAGGCAGAGAGCTTTTCTTTTAACTGAGCTCTCATGTAGGGCCACCCCACTTTGAAATGCTAAATTTTGATTTGTTGTGGGGTTTTTCCCAGTTTTATCACCACAGGCTCCAGTAGCACCTTAAGGTGAACTTGAGAAAAGATCCATCTAGCTCACGTTGTCTCTTTAGGCTCCTTTGATAAGTTGCAGTTCCTTGGCTTTGTCTTTCAGAAACTTGACATTTTTTGAAGAATAAAAGCCAGCATTTCAGACTCTTCTTCAGTTTAGATCTGTTTAATATTTTATCATGATTAGATTCAAGTTTTATATTTTTTGCAGGAATCCCCAGGAGAAATGCTGGTTCTTCTCAATTCAATGCCATAATTAAAAATTTGAAAAAGATATTTAGGTCCTAAAAAGTACATAGACTCATGCAGTAAACACCTGAGTGTGTACTACCCAGAAATAGCAAATTCATTTCAGTTATTTTTTATGAAAGAAGTAAAAGAAATAGGACTGGCTGCATAATTCATGGGGCCCAGTGCAAAATGAAAATGTGGGATTAATTAATTTAATAATTAAAAAATTATTAAGAATTTCAAGGCATCAGGCAGCGCATTAAACAAATCTCAAGGCCCTGTGTGACCGTCCAGATTGTGCCTGCGTCAGGCAGCCTTGGCTCCAAAGGGATTTGAACTCCCCTCCCTGGCTTTTGCTTTTTACTCCCCTTCTCAGTTCCTTCTTCCCCACTGCAGAGATCATTAGTATGATGAAACTGAACAGGTATCCAGGCCAGGTTTGTATGGCTTTTATTGCATTTGTATCTTTATGTAAATAACATGTAGTGATGTTTCCTGTATGTGTTTTAAATTACGTAAATGGTGCTGTGCTGTCCGTGACATTGTCTAACTTGCCTTTCCCGTTATCGTGTTCTCAGCATCTATCCCTATTGATCCATGTGGCTCTGTTTTGTGTGTGTGTGTATGTTAACGGCTGTTAGATGATAATATGTAATGCTTTCATTAATCTGTTCCATTCTTGAGAGCCTTTTAAAAATCTTTTTATGTCAATCTAATTTTAAGACATAAGAACTTCATATTTAAAAGTTGCAAGAAGAGTCAAAGAATTCCCTTACGCCTTTCATTCAGATTCCCTAAACTTGAACACTTCACCACGTTGCTTTGCCCTACTCCACCCTGCTGGCCTGCCCCTTTCTGTATGTGTATGTATAATACAAAAAAAAAAAAAATCCTAGCTACTCGGGAGGCTGAGGCAGGAGAATTGCTTGAATCCGGGAGGCGTAGGAGGTGTAGCTGGGACTACAAGCATACACCACCATGCCTGGCTAATTTTTTTTTTTTTTTTTTATCTTTAGTAGAGATGGGGTTTCACCATATTGGTCAGACTGGTCTCAAACTCCTGACCTTGTGATCTGCCTGCCTCAGTCTCCCAAAGTGCTGGGATTACAGGCGTGAGCCACTGCGCACGGCCAGCATGATGTTTATTAACAAATACTTCAGTATTTCCCAGAAAGCAAGAATATCCTCTTACATATCCATAATATAATGATCAAAATCCAGAAGTTAACGTGAATACAATGCTATAATCTACAGACCTTATTCAGATTTCTCACGTTGTCCTAATTATGGCTCTTTCTCCTTCCTGGTCCAGGATCCACTTCAGGCTCATGCATGTTCCATTTAGTTCACATGTCTCTTTAGGCTCGTTTGATGTGTAGCAGTTCCTCGGGCTTGCTTTGTCTTTTACAAACTTTACATTTTTGAAGAATAAAAGCCAGTGTTTCAGATTCTTCTTCAGTTTTTAGGTTTGTTTAATATTTTCTCATGATTAGATTCAAGTTTTACGTTTTTTTGCAGGAATACCCAGGAGAGATGCTGGTCCTTCTCAGTTCATTGTACATCATGTCCAGAGGCAGGTGACATTGAATTGTCCCATTACTGGTGGTGTGAATGCCATCACCTGGTTAAGAGGGATCTGCCAAGTTTCTCCACTGAAGTTACTAATAAGTATCTTTTTGAGACCGTGTAGGCATCTTCTTATCAAGCTCTCAGTCACTACTTTTAGCATTTGTTGGTGATACCTACCAGAATCAATTAATACAGTGGTGCTTGCCAAATGGTGATTTTCTAGAAATGCGTCATTATTTCTACACGTATTACTTGGCATTCCTCTGTAAGGAAGACCTTTCTCTTCTGCCTTATTTATATTTTATCAGTATGAACTCGTGGATTTTTATTTTATTCAATAGATTATGATTGATGATTCACCTTTTTTTTTTTGTCAAATTATCTGAGATTTGGTCAATGGGATTTCCTTCAAGTTGGCTTTTCATTTGACACCTCGCCATCATTCCTCATTATTTCTTTTTCCAGTACAGCAAGATGTGCTACAATCATTTCATCATTCTACAGCCCTGACCTAGAATCAGCCTATTTTCAAGAGAGCCCTGGTTCCTTTGATCGCAGACATGGTATTTACTACCTAAGTGTTGTGTCTTCTAGGCCCATTCATTGGACAGAGCTAGTCTGTATATGTATTTCATGTGCATATATACATATGCATATGCATATCTGTCTGCATCTACATCAGTATCGACCATCTATTATCTGTCTACCAATCTATCTGACAGAAATTAGGGTTCATACTGATATCTCCAATTCTAGTCCAGTTTCACAGGGTTTATTCTCGTGTTCCCCGTCTGCATTTATAAGTCCCTTCTCTCACAATAAGAAACTTTGTTCCCACTATCCACAATATACTTACTTATTTGGTCAATATCAGAATACACAAAAAAGTAGATTCAAAATTGCTAACATATACAACTGTGAAAATCAAGGCTGCTATCTAGAATTCAATATTTGTTTAATATAAATCTTTATATAAGTGTCCTTTATATAAGTGTCCCCTGTATGCATACCGTAGGGGCTAGAGCTGAATAAGACACCGTCTTTGTCATTAAATTACTTCCTTCTCTTCCTTCCGTTCCCCTCTGAACTGAAGGGGTGAGATTGAACTGGTTTTGTCCCAGTGGTTATCAGCACACAGTAAACGGCTTGTGAGTCGAGACTCTGATGGAGTGTGGGGTTAGTGGGGAACAGTGTGTTGGGGCACAGACGGAGGTTTTTCCTTTCTCTTGTCTATTTTGGTCCTACTTAGTGTGTGTCTCTGTAAAGAGGACAGCCCTTCACGTGCATCTCTGCACTCTCTTTAAGGGCGTTTCTGGGTTAGCGACGGCCGTGTAACAAAGCACTGCAAAATTAAGTGGCTTAAAGTAGCCATAACAATTTATGTTGCCCATGGATATGCAGTTTTGGCAGGGCAAAAATCAATCCCTAACAGAGAAACAGTAAGCTAAGGATTTGTTTCTCTGTGTTATCAGTTGGGGATGTATGACTCTGTGAGATTTTGCCTCGTTAAATTTATGGTTTCCTGATTGAGTATGTAGCTCTCTATCTCTTTCATAGCCTAGTGATTTCTGATCTCGAGGGCCCATTTGGTGAGAACTACAACTATGTTTATTAGGGTTAAAAATATGACCTTTTGAAATCACTGCATGAATAGAAGCTACTCTAATGAAGAAAAATCTTCATAATCTAACTGGTGAAGATAAATTATTTATTGAGTTTTAATGGGGATATACAACATAGTTGTAAATTTGAGGACATGTTTTAACAAGTTATGTGGTATTTGGAAGCACATATGCCCTAAGTGTGACTTTTGGCTAATTTTTACCAATGCAAATTACCAAATGGCATTTATGGACTATGTTTGTCATCAAGCATAAAATTTTAGCTACATGTAAAACAATTGATTGTTAGTTTATGGGTCAAGGTGGATTTTTGCCCTAAGCCTCTAATAATGCTGGGTTCTTTTGTTAATAAATAGGACAGTCTTCCTTTTATAGGCTAATCTTTTGTAGAAATCGGGACTCACTATTCCTTAGTCGTGTGAATGTAGCCTTGTTCTCCTTTGGGCTAAAGAGCAATATATTACTCCCATTGATCTCTGAATTACTTCCACATGCCAAGGAATCCTGTTTCTGAGGCATGGTGTCCTGGCTGTAGATGGATTCTATTCCTCTCTTTCATTTGGGCACTTTCTCCTGCCAGCTATTATTTTGTGCTTGTAGATTCTGCCACTCCTAACAAGACAGTCCTGATAAATCACCAGGGAAGTTAATCTTTACCACCTAGAGCTTTTACAATGTTAAATTGCTTTGCAGATACTTAGCTCTTCTTGAAATTTCACATTATGGCATAACAACACAGAGTTCTCTAACACTTGGCACAGGTAGAGGGTTTTGTCTCTGTAGTGTGCATGTTTTTGGTACAAGTCTTCCCTTGCAGCCCCTGGGCTGCCAGTCATTTACCACTGAGCCTTCTTTCAGGGAGATAATGGCAGCTGCTGCTGAGAAGAGCAGCTTAATTTTTCAAAGGACCATTTTGCAAATAATGTATAATACCTGCATTTACAATCTGCATTTCTGTGCAGTTCAAGTGTTGATCAGTAAAGTTCAGTACGAGTCCTGGGGCACTGGAAACTCCAAATGACTACTAAACCTTCCTACTTGGAATTTTTCCACGTCAAAGGGGTTAGAACCTGCGACAGCAGCCAGACCCACATCCTTTGCACTGCCTGTCCGTCAGCATAAAAAGTGCATTTTTTTTTTTTTTTTCTGAGATGAAGTCTCACTCTATTGCCCAGGCTGGAGTGCAGTGGCATGATCTCGGCCCACTGCAACCTCCACCTTCTGGGTTCAAGCGATTTTCCTGCCTCAGCCTCCTAAATAGCTGGGATCACAGACATGCGCTGCCACCATGCCCAGCTAATTTTTGTATTTTTAGTAGAGACGGGATTTCGCCATGTTGGCCAGGCTGATCTCGAACTCCTGACCTTAGGTGATGTGCCCGCCTCAGCCTCCCAAAGTGCTAGGATTGCAGGCGTGAGTCTCCATGCCCGGCCAAAAAGTGCAAATCTTTAAATGGGCACAAACATTCAGTAAAACCGGTTGGAACTATTGAGGCAGCAGGTCCATAATTTCCAGGTGTTTGTACTGAGATTTTGAGAAAAGTATTTTTCTTACGAAAATCTTCTACTTGTACTAAATTTTGGTATGGGCTTAGTCTTATATAAAAAAAATGACACATAGAAGTAATAGATCAAACAGTGGTTGAAATGAGCGTGGTAGCCACATGCAAAATCATGAAGACCCGTAGTGCCACATTTCCTACAAAGCAGGTCAGTCGACTGTCAAAAGGAAAGCATCAGACAGCTGACAGAATAGATAGACTAAGATGCTCCGCCCAGGAAGCCACACCCTGCAGCTCTGACGCAGATGACACCTCACTGAGTTATTATACGGCATGTGTGCGCAAATCAGAAGCATTTTTTTTTTTTTTGCCTTCCTTAGCTTTTATGTAAAGCTTTCTTTTAAGATTCTTCAGTGAAACTTCACCAAATGTCAGAGTGACCTTGGATAGGAGGGAAGGAATTGTAGAGTCCTAATTTCCTATTTGGAGAAGTGTCCAGTGTTAGCTCTAATTACGAGATTTGTCCAGCCAAACAACAAAGCTGATCAGAGCTCCGAAATGATCGCATTTATCTTAGCCTTCCAAACTACAATGCCATCCATATGTCCTTCTTTAGAAGAGGATGTAAGGCGACTTATCAAAATTCATGCAATCATTACATTGTAAGTAAAAGTAGTCTGTAGACAGGCTTTGAGCTTCCCAGCAGCTGAAGTTAAAAGAGAAACTCGAAGGGCTTTGAGAGTCATATTGTCCTTAAATATAAACTTAGCAACTTAGAGAAGCACAGTTTTCCTTACACTTTGGTCCAAGACACTTTATTCCTGTTTGCACTACAACACTAGTCTTGCAGAAGGCAAGATTGTTTATGGCATCCTTGTAATAATCAGCAGTTTTCATCTAAAAGTTTCTGATGCATACCTTTGCACATAGTATGATCAAAATGAAGTACAGTAGCAGTGGAGGAAGAAGATATTTGTGTCCTCTATCTAGATCTTTCCTTAATGTTTTATGAAATCCAAATGCTACTACATAATATAGTATATTAAATTATTAATCAAGTCTAGTTTTGAAAAATCTGCTTGAGAATGAAAACAAATGAGCAATAAAAATGTTAACTACCAATGCTTAGTGAATAAATAATGGGAGAACTGTTTTTATCATTGTCTAAACAGAAGTATGCTTATTCTCAAATCAGGCATTACGATTGCTTTTCTCCTGAGTGGTCATTTTAATAAAATTAATATTTAGCGAATAGTCTCTGAGGTAGGGGGATAGCATTGTAGTAATGTTCTTTTCAATCCAAATCAGTATGTTTTGTACTTCAGATTGAACATACTGCTGCTATACATAAAAAGGTCACTTTTATACATCTTTTGATAAGTGACATGAGTGAAAAGTTGAAAACTATGTTCAGTGGCAAATAGGTGACCAGTTATTGATTTAGACCAATAGGCAGGAGGTGACATAGCCAAAATAGATTAAAATTTATTATGGGAAATAGGAGAAAGTTGGGCAAGCATAAGTAAGCCACCTGAATGGAAACAAGCATCAGGTAGACAGTTTTCTTAAAGACCAGATAATTTGTACGCATCACGTGGTCATAGGCCAGCACTCATTCACTCGAATCAAGACTGACAGTAAAGGATCAAGGTTCTCTTTGCTTGGAAGGGGAGAATCAGAAGGTAGACTCTAGTGGGACAAGAAGGATACAGTGAACCCAAGAATGAATGTGATTGGTAAACATGGTATTTGTTTTATATTAAGAGTAGCGTTCCAGCCAGGCATGGTGGCTCACACCTGTAATTGAAAGACTGAGGTGGGAGGATTGCTTGAGCCTGGGAGGTAAATGTTGCAGTGAGCTAAGATCGTGCCACTGCACTTCAGCCTGGGTGACAGGGTGAGACCCTATCAAAAAAAAAAAAAAAAAAAAAAACCAGAATTCCTCAACAATTCAGAATCACTTATTAAAAGACCAAAGGCGATGTTAGCTACTTAGAATGAGAAAAAAGAATGAATAGTAAAAGCTCCACAGCAGGCAAGGGAGGTAATTCCAAGTCTGGGTGCATGATTCACAGTGAAGCATTAAGAAAGCGTGGGTTATTTAACCTAAGAGAAGAATAGGCTTTTCTAAACTGGTGTCTAAGGAATAATATTTTGGTAATACTCGAAATACTTCACTTTAATCTTGCACATAGAATGACTGAGTTTTGCATGAACTTGTTAATTATATAAAATAATAAAATTACACACAGTGAACAGAATTGGCACAGTGTTAGGCAACTTACAGGTTTTACATAATTTTAACATCTTTTTATCAATGACATGATAAACACATGAGTGGCTTCAGATGTGTGACAAGGAAAGGTTGTAACTTTCCACCTCCATTGGGATAAAAAGAGGCCCCGCTTACAAAAGGAGAAATAGCCGTGTGTGTTGCTAGAATTAAATTGCTTGTCATTAAGGGGTTGAGGGAGGTGGATTTTAAAGAATATGGCTCATTCAGTAGACTTGTAGTACATTAACAGGTGAGAGTACCTAGCATAGTATTAGCACCTGAGAGCTCTTCAGTCGTCAATAAAAGCTCTTCAATGGTGTACCAGTTTGGGCACCAACAGAGAAACACAAACAGTAGGTAATATATGGATGTGTACATAGATTGTGTGTGTGTGTTTGTGTGTGTGTGTGTCTGTGTGTGTATGTAATATGGATAGGTAGGTTGCTGGATTGATTGATTGCAAGGTGTTGGCTTATACGATTGTGGGGCTAGCAGGCAAGTCCAAAAGCCGTGGACAGGCCATCAGGAAGAGCAGTGTAGAAACGTGTGGTCAGGAGCTGAAGTTGAAGTCCACCAGTAGAATTTCTTCTTCTTCAGGGAAGCCTCATTTCTGCTCTTAGAACCTTTTAACTGATGGAATCAGACCCACCCAGGTTGTCTAGGATGCTCTTCCTTACAGTCAACTGTTGATAGACTTTTTTAAATATTATTGTAATCGACTTTAATCTTATCTATGCAATACCTTCACAGCAACACCTGGATTGAATGACCTTTCTGTTTGATTGAATGTCTGGGGACTGAGGCCTTGCCTCGTTGACACATACAACTGGCCATCCCAGATAGACAGGGGTAGGGTTACATTGCTTGCTGACACATAGGTCCCAAAGCGCCCACTTGGTAGTTGAAAAGTCCTGAATCTGAAGCCCAGCTCTGCCACATCCTCGCTCTGTGGCCAAGCATGTTTCTTAACCTCTTTGCTTCGCTTTCCTCCTGCATAAAATGGGGTTAATAATGCTGGCTTCATGGGGCCCTTAAGACAATCAAGTGAATATCTGGCATGATAAAAGTAAACAGTCAAAGGTAGTTATGGTTTGGTACATTTTAAGATTTAAGATTCAATTTAGAGAGTTTTACCTTCGCATCATTTAGAATGGCATCCGGAAATGTAAGAATGCCTAAGAATCAGCTGGCTGGAGTAGTAGGAATAGATCAGAGTCTTTTGGTGTTGAGACCTATGAAAGTTTTTTTTCTTTTGTGTTTCCAGCCATGCATTAGTTCGGCCTGAATTTAATATTCTTTTATTGTGCAGAGCAAAGATTATCAGCTTATTTATCAAACACAGGGAATTAGGAAAAAAAAAAACATTGAATGGGAATGATTCTCTGATGGCAGTGGAGGGCGTGATACATGATAACATCTGTATGAATACCAAATGGAGTCATTAGGATCTGCTGCTGCTGGTATGAGTACCAACTGAATTCCTAATGACGGGACTCTTAAAGTAATGTATTGCTTAGGATGTGAGGAAGTGGAGTGCTTAATTTTTCAGTTGGTTTATTGCAGCCCTTAACAAGCGTGGCTGCTAGTAAGTAGACAGTTAAATTAAACTCATGAATATCTGTTATAGTTTTTGAAATATAAAATTCAAACAAAAGCCTTATATTTGTACCAATACTCAGAAATGCAGGAAGCTAGGAATAAACACAGGAGAGCAAAGGGAACAAACAATAAGCCAGTGCGGTTCCTCCTTGGCATTTTACAATAACCGGCATCTGAAGCGATAAGAGAAGAAACTATAGCTGATGATACGGTCTTAATTTTTGAGCAAGAGGAAGGGAGGGCAGAGGGGCAGACGAGAAGTATTCAGACTGAGAATTTGAGGCAGGCTCATGGCTGACCATTCTTGGCCTTCTGTGTTGATGGTCACCATGACCAAGAGAGCTCTTAGGCAAGTTCTTGTTGAAGCCTTTCCCCAGACAGGCAGGGTTAAGCTAGCAAGAACCTGAGCAGGCATCTCCAGGGCAACTCTGCGAAGACGTGGGCTCCACGGAGGGCAAGAGCAGCAAGTTCCTCCAGAACAGATGCACCATCAGATTCCCACGAGGTTGTGAGCAGCTGGAACACATCCCTTGGTGCTGCCATGAGTAGCATGGTTTCTGTCTTAGCGTTGGGAAGAGATGGTAAAGAGAGCAGGAGAAGGAAAAGCTGGAGTGACAGCCACAGAGGAGAAGGCCACAAAGTCTGGGGTGAGGAGGAAGAAGCCAGTGGTGGGAGCAGCAGTGGGGAGATCCCAGGAAACAGGAGTCAGGATGATGGGGCCACTGGGCACCTAGGCACCATCCTGGAGGAGCCCAGCACTGCTGTGGGGAGGGCTGCAAGCACCAGCAATATGGGAAGGGCTCGACCTCTGGACCTAAGGGGCCCTGAAAAAGAGGACCCACAGATCATGTTAGTGTTGCAGAGAGAATCTTGAAGGAGGCAGGCTGTGGAACAGGCCATGCTCGTCTGGGACATCTTCCCCTCTCTCAAAGGCTGTGGAGCAGGCCATGCTTGTTTGGGACCTCTTCCCCTCTCTCAAAGGCTATGGAACAGGCCATGCTCCTTTGGGACATCTTCCCCTCTTCTCAAAGGCAAAGGAGGGACTCCCGGGTTGCCTGGGGAAGCAGCAAAGGTAAGGTTGATCATTGAAGAAACAAAACGAAAAACGCACAAGCTTTCAATAGTGCCCTCCCTGAAAAGCATATTAATAAAAAGAAAGCCCCCTTTAAATAAATAATTGTACAAGGAAACTAAATCAGAGTATTCACATTTCAGATTTCAGTCTGATATTGTTAGATCAACTAGTGTTTGTCTCACAAGATACTGAGAGGACAGGGTGTAAATACATTAATTCACAATCAGACAAAAAGGGCCCCAAGGCAGACTGTATTTTTGGATAGGACTTTTTTTTCCGAACTTGAAATTTAACCAAGTGGAATTCATTTGTAAGTACTGTCCTATTCAACCATTAGAAATGAAAGATTTGCCATTTAATGGAAGGATGTGCATTTCACTTGAAAGATAGAACATAATGTCCTTGCATAGCTGCTCTCCAGGGGCGTGGACCCTGTTTTGCATTGTGTATTGGGCACAGAGGAGACGCAGATTTATCTCACACCTGACAGGCCCAGCATTTATACATGAAGATCAAGGCTTGGGGGAAATCGTAGCTTCCATTTCCAGCTGAGCGTCAGATGGTAAAGCTATCAGAAATGACATATCCAGTTTCCAGTTTCATACTCACGAGCCCAGGAAGGCAGAACAAGTGAGGAAGAAAAGGGAAGAGTTTTCAGATGAATGATAAAATTAATAAAGAAGATATATAAAACAATTGCTTTAAACTTAGCAGATTGAAGCAGGAATGAGATGTTATTGAATTCTTTCTTCATTTAGAAAAGGGCTCTCCACTGGGAATGTCTTAAAGGATGTCAGATAGCGAAGACAGATAGAATACAGAAGATAAATAGAGTGGACTTCCTGTAATGTATTTAGGAAGGAGGTTTGTAATTGGCAGCGTCAGCAGGTTGTTAGCAATGATCAAACAGCATTTCCCATTCCAATGGATGTGACTCGACAGAAGCCTATAGGGTGTCCGGTAACATAAAGATACCCCAGTCCTGAAAGAGAAGTCAACTAGGAGACAAATACCAATACACTGCAAACTAGAACAGAAATTTTCACCATCTAGTTTTAAAAAAACTCATTAAATCCATATCTGATTTTATTTGTCTTAAACTTGATGAGGTTATCTATGTGATGGAAATCTTTAAACAGTTTATTATTTATATTCCAATTTCTTGAACTCTGATTTTAAAAAAGAGGTAACCTAGTATATAAAGCACCTACTACTTTTTAAAACGTGTGACCAGTGCCAATCATTTTGTAATTGTCTTAAATGCAAGATACATACCTGTTTCATTGTTTTGAATATTCACTTATTATTTGTTCTTGTACTCAACAAATATTTATAGCATGTTTACTGTTGCCAAGCACTTTCCCAAATGCTGGGATGAAGTAGAAGGGAGTTTGTTACCATATATCATTGATTAAAAGATACACATTACTCACATTTTAATAGCTCTGAAATTGGACTGTGTCTTAAATCTATTACGTGTCATAATTTGGTTGGCAGTTTTTCTCTCTAAATAGCACACAACGTGGTGTTGTCTTCTACTGGTAGCATCTAAGAATCCTTGAAATAGGTTGTAATGGTACGATTATGTAATAATATTATACATATATGCTGGTGTACCTAAGCCACTATTTACTTATTCATATTTATTCAGAAAATTGAGATTCTTCTTCCATGAAACCCATTGTTATGCCTCTGGAGGAAAAATGGCTTCAATATAGAATGCTGTGTGTGTCCTTGGTGGTTGTAAATTGAGAGTAAAAGAGAAAGAAAAATGTGAATTAGTAGATAAAATAGGATTCGGAAGAATATAAACTCTAAACTTTCCTATATTTCTTCCATCATTATGCATGAGAGGCCTTTCAGACAGCTTAATCATCTCAGTGTTTGCGTTATGTAGGATGTTGGCAGTGTGTAATGTGATCCACACATCTTACTGTTTTTTCTTTGTGTTTTATTCTTCGTTAAAATCAATTTAATTACTTTATAATACTGCTTTAAGTAAATCCAATTATGAAAGTCTGGATTACTCAAGAAGGTTAAATTTGGAGGTGATTCTTCCCTTTGAACATACAATTACCATCGAATTTGCTCAAATGGGACATTTAAAATCAACTTTGATTCACAAAAATTGAGTTTGCATGCAACTTTAAAAGAATGTCTATCATGTGAAATGAGGTACCCCTGCATTGATGGGGTACCTCTACTTTTATGAGATACACCTGCCTTGACGAGGGACACCTGCCTTGACGAGGGACACCTGCATTGAGTTGAGTTGACAGTTGAATTCCACGGAATATGCCCAAGCATGTAGTGAGTGCACGGTGTGTGTTTGTGTGTTTATGCATTTGAAATGTTCAGAAGAGTCGCACACCGGAAATCAGAGTTTATCCCTCACTGGTTTTAAACAAATGCTTAGTTTGTCCATAAAAAAGAACTATTTCCTTCATTGTGTTTGTATAACAAGTCAATACTAATTATAGCATGTGACTTCCAGATTTTAAGAATTTACAGGGCTATAAATTATTTATACTGTTTATTAAAGTTTGTACTGTTTTAAAGTCCATGAGCCTACAGTTTAAGCAGTCATAAGCAAATATACTTCCAAATATGTCAAACATCTCTACTCGATAAACAGTATTCACCCGCACACAAGGGTTCTGTGGGAGCACCCAGGAGGGACCTCTGCCTCTAAGTAGGAGAAAATTACATCCAAGCAGAGATGCAAAGGAGGCACAGAGGGAAAAACATTTTCAAAGCCTCGAAGTGTGGGTGAGAGTGGAAAGAGGCCGGAATGTGGAGTTGTGACAGGAGCTGAAAGAGACGACTCTGGGCCCAGTCATGAAATGCCTTCTTAGCTGTGACAGGCAGTTGGCCTTCTGTTCTGGGGGCGCAGCGATCCAAGTGTCTCAAGCAGGGAGTGACAGGATCAGACTGGTGTTTTAGAAACATCCCTGTGACTGCAGCCAGGGAAACCACTGGAGAAAGAGCAGATGCAGGGAGGCAACTGCAGCAATTTGGTAAGAATGAGTGGAAACGTGAGCTAGACGCAGTACTGCAGCGATAGAGAGGAGTCTGCAGAGAAGATGGCTCTTCAGAAAGACTGGAGGATGCATTGGATGGGGGTGAAATGAGGAGGGAGGAGAGGCTGAGCTCCAGATTCCCAGTGTGGTCAGTGTGGAGGTGGCACTGTGTGGAGGTGGCAGCCATTCTCTGAAATAGTGAACACCTGAAGAGTAGCCGGTTGGGGTCACGATAATGAGTTTCTTATATGTGGAGGTGTCCCTTCTGCTGTGAAGAGAGAGGAGGGCAATGGTTTATTAGTGCCAGCAAGGTTGGCAGAACCCACTTGACAGCGAGAGGAACACAGATTGCTGCACAGCCCAAGCACCCAGATGAAGCTGCAGTGATGTCTAGATTTGCTGTAGCCAAACTAAATAATCCACATGTGGAGGAGATCCACGGTACAGAAAGAGCAGGCTCAAAATACACAGACATAATGCCTTGGGGAGGTATTTTCAGGGATCCCAGGACACCTCAGAAGAATCGAGGGGTAGAAAAGAGAGAAGAGACATCCCATCAAAGATAACCTCACTTTATTTATTTAGTGCCACGATATCAGAGAGACTTTTTACGATGCGTTCAGAGCCAGATTGCGTGCATGCACACACATGCATATGCAGGCATGTACACATGGATGTACACACACAGTCTGTTTCTTCAAAAGACATGGAGCCACCTGCCGTTAGAGGGGACCTGCATTTTTACGAGCCTGTGGCTAATCCTGCGCTTGCGGCTTTTAAGGAGAAGGAGGAAAATGAGTAGCATTGTTCAGTCTGTGGACTCTTTCTAGCAACCTGCCATCACGGAATTGAGCCAGACCTGTTTTGTGGAGATCATCAAACCTGCCAGACAGCCTTTCGTCATGGGCATTTCCCCCTTTGACTGTACCCATGGCTACCACTCTGTTCTTGCCCAGAGTAGCTCTAGCAGCTGCTAGAACCACATTGCCAACATCCTGTGACCTTCAGAGAATCCCAGGCCTGGTCTGGCCACCCAGACACTTCCAGTCAGTGAATGCCATTGTATCCAGGGCCCACTGTCTCCTGCTGGGCACTGCACAGCCCGCAGCAGATACAGCCCTTTTCGCTGCTTCACCAAATGTTGAGTGGGCTTTCCTCCAGTAGGACCCTGAAAAACGTCTTGGCTCTGGGCAGAGGTCTTTGAAGGCAGCAGTGGTCCAGTGGTCTGTGTGAAGGCAAGAATTAAAATAAGGAGCTTCTGAATGAGCCCTGGGTGGTCACTGAGAAGGGGAGTGGGGGCGGGCCTGAATCTTAGAGCTACATATTTGGATTGGAAATGTTTTAAAGCTTGAGAGCCCTCTTAGAGGTGACCCAAACCAAATTTCTGATCTTTAACAGTCTCTGCATCCTGAAAGCTGTGCATTCCCCTGGGGTATGGTAATTTAAGCAAAGTCTTTATTGGGCTGAAATTACAGTATCAACTCGTGTTCTTTCATCATCATCACTTTGTTTCATCACGAGATGGTAATACGGTCTCCATACAACTGCAGTAAAAACCTTGCCAGTATAATTTCCCATGGTAAGTTATAGCCTCTTCACAGGGTTCCCACGTTTCCTACACTTGAAATAAAATTCTTCTGAAGCCTTAATATCCTATTACAGCCACGATGTTGCGAGCCCTCCATGGCCTTGCGTTGAAATCTTTATGGGATCATTGCAGTGCAGTTAAGTGGTTATTGGTACAGCATGGTTTAACAATAAAGCCCTAAAAAGCCACTTTAGAGTGCACAACATCCTGATTTTCTAAGTCTAGATAGTTCTGCCATTGCCAGACGTGCCTTCCAAATACCCAAAGATGTGTGTCTACCTTGGAGACCCTAGCAGTTACTTTCTAATAAGGCAGAAAAAACATGTTATTTCCTTTGCTTTTCTATTTCATTAGGACCTGACTTGTGGCCCCTCCGTTTCTTGGCCATGTGGCTCAAACTTTGACCTGGCCCCATGGATTATGTAGGGCAGGTGGAAAACAATGTTTCTATGTGGGTAGCTACTATTAAAACTACTAAAATGTGAAGCCAATTGTGTGGCTTTCAGGTAGCAGAATTGTTTGTTCTTTTTTCCTTCAAATCCTTATGTCAGCAATACTTCTTTCATGATAACATTTATTTATCAAAGTTTATGCTACTTTGACTTTTTATAAAATACCAGTGAAGATAAATGGATCGATTGACCCCAGGAGCAGTTTATTTATCCCTTTAGTCACACTTCAGTGGCAAAATCAATACCCTTCTGAAATATCTGATATTACAGTGGTTCCAGTAAATAGTGACATTCCTGAGCTATGTGCAAGGGGAACTGAAATTTATTATCAACTTAGATTTTTTAGTACCTGTATTGATTTTCCTGGAGATGCTTGTGAATTTTTATTTATCTGTAGCTGAGCAAGTGACCTTTGTTTCAGAAAACTGTAGTTTAAACTTGCCAAGATTAGGAGAGTTGGAAGAACTTGTTTGTATTTGTGAATGTGGCGTGAAAGTAGGAAGAGGTATTTTTTCAGAAGGAGGCATTTTTGTTTTCTTATCTATTCAGTGTTTTGCATTCCATTTGTGTTGCCAAAATCCAGACATGTCAAATCCACAGGTACTTATTAAAGACATCTGTGTGCCCAGCTCTGTGAGGATGGCTGTAGCAGAAATATGGCATTTGCAGTGGTCTTGGTTTTGAAGGTGAGATTAGCATAAGCAGAGGTTTGAGGGAAGAGTGGGAGCAAGGAGTGGAGGACGGGAAACAGGAAGGAGACTGGGCTGCTGGTGGGGAGGAGGCAGGACGGGCCCTGTGCCCTGTGAGGGTGGAGCAGAGTGGGAGGCAGCATTGGCCAAAGCAAGAGCCCCAGGCAGTGGAGCCTTGGATGTCGGGCCTGAAGGCAGTGGGGACTGTCTTAGAATTTTATGCTGAGATGAAAACATGTGATTGAAAAATGGGTCTGGTGGCAGGAGGTGATCAGAGTGGACAGCCGCAAGAGGCTTCCTGGGGAATGGGCTCCCTCAGTATCCGGGTGCAGCAGGCGGGTCAGAGGTGACCCATGGCAGCCCCCAGTGTCAGCATGAGCAAGTGCAGGACTGAGGACAAGACCGTGATGCCATGCCCTGGGGCAGAGAAGAAGATGGAAAAGGAGAAGGTGCCCCAGATCCACTGGCTCACAGAAGCACTCTTACTGAGGAAGAGCTCGTTCCTGAAGTTTGCATTGACAGCTTCTCCTAGGCGATGGGCTTGGAGAGCTGTGGTCCGCATCAAGAGCTAGCCTGGCAACAGGGCAAGGATGTGGCTGCAAGATGGCATCGTGGTACCCACTCTCTCTCGGTGCCTCAGTGTCCTTGTGGAGGACCTGCCCCTATGACTGGAGTGTTGGTCAAGTGAGATGATCCCATACAGCATTTGGTGTTGTGCTGTACATGGGTTGGGTGCCCAGTAAATGGGAGTGGTTTTTATTTTGAAGACCCTTTGGGGAAAAATGTCCATTCTTTTTTTATTATTATTATTATTATACTTTAAGTTCTAGGGTACATGTGCATAACGTGCAGGTTTGTTACATATGTATACTTGTGCCATGTTGGTGTGCTGCACCCATCAACTCGTCAGCACCCATCAACTCGTCATTTACATCAGGTATAACTCCCAATGTAATCCCTCCCCCTCCCCCCTCCCCGTGATAGGCCCCGGTGTGTGATGTTCCCCTTCCCGAGTCCAAGTGATCTCATTGTTCAGTTCCCACCTATGAGTGAGAACATGCAGTGTTTGGTTTTCTCTTCTTGCGATAGTTTGCTGAGAATGATGGTTTCCAGCTGCATCCATGTCCCTGCCAAGGACACAAACTCATCCTTTTTTATGGCTGCATAGTATTCCATGGTGTATATGTGCCACATTTTCTTAATCCAGTCTGTCACAGATGGACATTTGGGTTGATTCCAAGTCTTTGCTATTGTGAATAGTGCCACAATAAACATACGTGTGCATGTGTCTTTATAGCAGCATGATTTATAATCCTTTGGGTATATACCCAGTAGTGGGATGGCTGGGTCATATGGTACATCTAGTTCTAGATCCTTGAGGAATTGCCATACTGTTTTCCATAATGGTTGAACTAGTTTACAATCCCACCAACAGTGTAAAAGTGTTCCTATTTCTCCACATCCTCTCCAGCACCTGTTGTTTCCTGACTTTTGAATGATTGCCATTCTAACTGGTGTGAGATGGTATCTCATTGTGGTTTTGATTTGCATTTCTCTGATGGCCAGTGATGATGAACATTTTTTCATGTGTCTGTTGGCTGTATGAATGTCTTCTTTTGAGAAATGTCTGTTCATATCCTTTGCCCACTTTTTGATGGGGTTGTTTTTTTCTTGTAAATTTGTTTGAGTTCTTTGTAGGTTCTGGATATCAGCCCTTTGTCAGATGAGTAGATTGCAAAAATTTTCTCCCATTCTTTTTTTTTTTTTTTTTTTGAGACGGAGTCTCGCTCTGCCGCCCAGGCTGGAGTGCTGTGGCCGGATTTCAGCTCACTGCAAGCTCCGTCTCCCGGATTTACGCCATTCTCCTGTCTCAGCCTCCCGAGCAGCTGGGACTACAGGCGTCCGCCACCTCGCCTGGCTAATTTTTTTTAGTAGAGACGGGGTTTCACCGTGTTAGCCAGGATGGTCTCGATCTCCTGACCTCGTGATCCACCCGTCTCGGCCTCCCAAAGTGCTGGGATTACAGGCTTGAGCCACCGCGCCCGGCCGAATTTTCTCCCATTCTGTAGGTTACCTGTTCACTCTGATGGTAGTTTCTTTTGCTGTGCAGAAGCTCTTTAGTTTAATTAGATCCCATTTGTCAATTTTGGCTTTTGCTGCCGTTGCTTTTGGTGTTTTAGACATGAAGTCCTTGCCCATGCCTATGTCCTGAGTGGTATTACCTAGGTTTTCTTCTAGGGATTTTATGGTATTAGATCTAACATTTAAGTCTCTAATCCATCTTGAATTAATTTTCGTATAAGGAGTAAGGAAAGGATCCAGTTTCAGCTTTCTATTTATGGCTAGCCAATTTTCCCAGCTCCATTTATTAAATAGGGAATCCTTTCCCTATTTCTTGTTTCTCTCAGGTTTGTCAAAGATCAGATGGCTGTAGATGTGTGGTATTATTTCTGAGGACTCTGTTCTGTTCCATTGGTCTATATCTCTGTTTTGGTACCAGTACCATGCTGTTTTGGTTACTGTAGCCTTGTAGTATAGTTTGAAGTCAGGTGGCGTGATGCCTCCAGCTTTGTTCTTTTGACTTCGGATTGTCTTGGCAATGCGGGCTCTTTTCTGGTTCCATATGAACTTTAAAGCAGTTTTTTCCAATTCTGTGAAGAAACTCATTGATAACTTGATGGGGATGGCATTGAATCTATAAATAACCTTGGGCAGTATGGCCATTTTCACGATATTGATTCTTCCTATCCATGAGCATGGTATGTTCTTCCATTTGTTTCTGTCCTCTTTGATTTCACTGAGCAGTGGTTTGTAGTTCTCCTTGAAGAGGTCCTTTACATCCCTTATAAGTTGGATTCCTAGGTATTTTATTCTCTTTGAAGCAATTGTGAATGGAAGTTCATTCCTGATTTGGCTCTCTGTTTGTCTGTTACTGGTGTATAAGAATGTTTGTGATTTTTGCACATTAATTTTGTATCCTGAGACTTTGCTGAAGTTGCTTATCAGCTTAAGGAGATTTTGGGCTGAGACAATGGGGTTTTCTAAATATACAATCATGTCATCTGCAAACAGGGACACTTTGACTTCTTCTTTTCCTAACTGAATACGCTTTATTTCTTTCTCTTGCCTGATTGCCCTAGCCAGAACTTCCAACACTATGTTGAATAGGAGCGGTGAGAGAGGGCATCCCTGTCTTGTGCCAGTTTTCAAAGGGAATTTTTCCAGTTTTTGCCCATTCAGTATGATGTTGGCTGTGGATTTGTCATAAATAGCTCTTATTATTTTGAGGTACATTCCATGAATACCGAATTTATTGAGCGTTTTTAGCATGAAGGGCTGTTGAATTTTGTCAAAAGCCTTTTCTGCATCTATTGAGATAATCGTGTGGTTCTTGTCTTTGGTTCTGTTTATATGCTGCATTACGTTTATTGATTTGCGAGTGTTGAACCAGCCTTGCATCACAGGGATGAAGCCCACTTGATCATGGTGGATAAGCTTTTTGATGTGCTGCTGAATCCGATTTGCCAGTATTTTATTGAGGATTTTTGCATCGATGTTCATCAGGGATATTGGTCTAAAATTCTCTTTTTTTGTTGTGTCTCTGCCGGGCTTTGATATCAGGATGATGTTGGCCTCATAAAATGAGTTAGGGAGGATTCCCTCTTTTTCTATTGATTGTAATAGTTTCAGAAGGAATGGTACCAGCTCCTCCTTGTACCTCTGGTAGAATTCAGCTGTGAATCCATCTGGTCCTGGACTTTTTTTGGTTGGTAGGCTATTAATTATTGCCTCAATTTCAGAGCCTGCTATTGGTCTATTGAGGGATTCAACTTCTTCCTGGTTTAGTCTTGGGAGAGTGTAAGTGTCCAGGAAATGATCCATTTCTTCTAGATTTTCTAGTTGATTTGCGTAGAGGTGTTTATAGTATTCTCTGATGGTAGTTTGTATTTCTGTGGGGTCGGTGGTGATAGCCCCTTTATCATTTTTTATTGCGTCTATTTGATTCTTCTCTCTTTTCTTCTTTATTAGTCTTGCTAGCGGTCTGTCAATTTTGTTGATCTTTTCAAAAAACCAACTCCTGGATTCATTGATTTTTTGGAGGGTTTTTTGTGTCTCTATCTCCTTCAGTTCTGCTCTGATCTTAGTTATTTCTTGCCTTCTGCTAGCCTTTGAATGTGTTTGCTATTGCCTCTCTAGTTCTTTTAATTGTGATGTTAGAGTGTCCATTTTAGATCTTTCCAGCTTTCTCTTGTGGGCATTTAGTGCTATAAATTTCCCTCTACACACTGCTTTAAATGTGTCCCAGAGATTCTGGTATGTTGTATCTTTGTTCTCATTGGTTTCAAAGAACATCTTTATTTCTGCCTTCATTTCGTTATGTACCCAGTAGTCATTCAGGAGCAGGTTGTTCAGTTTCCATGTAGTTGAGTGGTTTTGATTGAGTTTCTTAGTCCTGAGTTCTAGTTTGATTGCACTGTGGTCTGAGAGACAGTTTGTTATAATTTCTGTTCCTTTACATTTGCTGAGGAGTGTTTTACTTCCAATTATGTGATCAATTTTGGAATAAGTGTGATGTGGTGCTGAGAAGAATGTATATTCTGTTGATTTGGGGTGAAGAGTTCCATAGATGTCTATTAGGTCCGCTTGGTGCAGAGATGAGTTCAATTCCTGGATATCCTTGTTAACTTTCTGTCTCGTTGATCTGTCTAATGTTGACAGTGGAGTGTTGAAGTCTCCATTATTATTGTATGGGAGTCTAAGTCTCTTTGTAAGTCTCTAAGGACTTGCTTTATGAATCTGGGTGCTCCTGTATTGGGTGCATATATATTTAGGATAGTTAGCTCTTCCTGTTGAATTGATCCCTTTACCATTGTGTAATGGCCTTCTTTGTCTCTTTTGATCTTTGATGGTTTAAAGTCTGTTTTATCAGAGACTAGTATTGCAATCCCTGCTTTTTTTTGTTCTCCATTTGCTTGGTAGATCTTCCTCCATCCCCTTATTTTGAGCCTATGTATGTCTCTGCATGTGAGATGGGTCTCCTGAATGCAGCAGACTGATGGATCTTGACTCTTTATCCAGTTTGCCAGTCTGTGTCTTTTAATTGGAGCATTTAGTCCATTTACATTTAAGGTTAATATTGTTATGTGTGAACTTGATCCTGCCATTATGATATTAACTGGTTATTTTGCTCGTTAGTTGATGCAGTTTCTTCCTAGCCTCGATGGTCTTTACATTTTGGCATGTTTTTGCAATGGCTGGTACCGGTTGTTCCTTTCCATGTTTAGGGCTTCCTTCAGGGTCTCTTGTAAGGCAGGCCTGGTGGTGACAAAATCTCTAAGCATTTGCTTATCTGTAAAGGATTTTATTTCTCCTTCACTGATGAAGCTTAGTTTGGCTGGATATGAAATTCTGGGTTGAAAATTCTTTTCTTTAAGAATGTTGAATATTGGCCCCCACTCTCTTCTGGCTTGTAGAGTTTCTGCCAAGAGGTCTGCTGTTAGTCTGATGGGCTTCCCTTTGTGGGTAACGCGACCTTTCTCTCTGGCTGCCCTTAAGATTTTTACCTTCATTTCAACTTTGGTGAGTCTGGCAATTACGTGTCTTGGAGTTGCTCTTCTGGAGGAGTATCTTTGTGGCATTCTCTGTATTTCCTGAATTTGAATGTTGGCCTGCCCTACTAGGTTGGGGAAGTTCTCCTGGATGATATCCTGAAGAGTGTTTTCCAAGTTGGTTCCATTTTCCCCCTCACTTTCGGCACCCCAATCAGACGTAGATTTGGTCTTTTTACATAATCCCATACTTCTTGCAGGCTTTGTTCATTTCTTTTTCTTCTTTTTTCTTTTGGTTTCTCTTCCCACTTTGTTTCATTCATTTGATCCTCAATCACTGATACTCTTTCTTCCAGTTGATCGAGTCGGTTACTGAAGCTTGTGCATTTGTCACGTATTTCTTGTGTCATGGTTTTCATCTGTGTCATTTCGTTTATGACCTTCTCTGCATTAATTGTTCTAGCTGTCAATTCTTCCACTCTTTTTTCAAGATTTTTAGTTTCTTTGTGCTGGGTACGTAATTCCTCCTTTAGCTCTGAGAAGTTTGATGGACTGAAGCCTCCTTCTCTCATCTCGTCAAAGTCATTCTCTGACCAGCTTCGATCCGTTGCTGGCGATGAGCTGCGCTCCTTTGCAGGGGGAGATGCGCTCTTATTTTTTGAATTTCCAGCTTTTCTGTCCTGCTTTTTCCCCATCTTTGTGGTTTTATCTGCCTCTGGCCTTTGATGATGGTGACGTACTGATGGGGTTTTGGTATAGGTGTCCTTCCTGTTTGATAGTTTTCCTTCTAACAGTGAGGACCCTCAGCTGCAGGTCTGTTGGAGATTGCTTGAGGTCCACTCCAGACCCTGTTTGCCTGGGTATCAGCAGCAGAGGTTGCAGAAGATAGAATATTGCTGAACTTACTTTGGAAGCTTCCTCTCAGGGGTGTACTCCACCCTGTGAGGTGTGGGGTGTCAGACTGCCCCTAGTGGGGGATGTCTCCCAGTTAGGCTACTCAAGTCAGGGACCCACTTGAGCAGGCAGTCTGTCCCTTCTCAGATCTCAACCTCCGTGTGGGGAGATCCACTGCTCTCTTCAAAGCCGTCAGACAGAGTCGTTTGCGTCTGCAGAGGTTTCTGCTGCTTTTTATGTTGTTGTTGTTTAGCTGTGCCCTGTCCCCAGAGGTGGAGTCTACAGAGACAGGCAGGTTTCCTTGAGCTGCTGTGAGCTCCACCCAGTTCGAGCTTCCCAGCGCCTTTGTTTACCTACTTAAGCATCAGCAATGGCAGGCGCCCCTCCCCCGGCCTCGCTGCTGCCTTGCGGTTAGATCGCAGACTGCTGTGCTAGCAATGAGGGAGGCTCCGTGGCTGTGGGACCTTCCTGGCCAGGTGTGGGATATAAACTCCTGGTGTGCCCGTTTGCTTAAAGTGCAGTATTGGGGTGGGAGTTACCCAATTTTCCAGGTGTGGTGTGTCTCAGTTCCCCTGGCTAGGGAAAGGGATTCCCCTCCTTGCGCTTCCCAGGTGAGGCGATGCCTCGCCCTGCTTCAGCTCTCGCTGGTCGGGCTGCAGCAGCTGACCAGCACCGATTGTCCGGCACTCCCTAGTGAGATGACCCCAGGACCTCAGTTGAAAATGCAGAAATCACCGGTCTTCTGTGTCGCTCGCGCTGGGAGTTGGAGACTGGAGCTGTTCCTATTCGGCCATCTTGCTCCGCCCCCTCAGATACTTAAGCTCCTTCTATGTGCCACATTTTCTTAATCCAGTCTGTCACTGATGGACATGTGGGTTGATTCCAAATCCCAGCTACTCGGGAGGCTGAGGCAGGAGAATGGCGTGAACCCGGGAGGCGGAGCTTGCAGTGAGCTGAGATCGCACAACTACACTCTAGCCTGGGCGACAGAGTGAGACTCCGTCTCAAAAGAAAAAAAAAAAAAGTCCTGAGATACAGCTTAAATATTGGTCTTTGTTATCCCAAAATGGTAATCGTAATTATGGTAAATTAGTTGAATTCACCTTTCATTTATTTTGCAGTAAATATCTATTTCATTTAACTTTAGTAGATAAAGTAACCAACTATTATTCAGCTTTTAGAAAACCCTTCACAATACAATTTAAAAAATAATATATAGTAACTAATAAAAGTAAACCATTTCTTTAAAATTTATGGGGTTTACTTGCATAACAGTTTATGTACACCTGGGAAGATGGAGAGAGAACTATTGAATAAGAATGCACAGGGCTGGGCGCGGTGGCTCACGTCTGTAATCCCAGCACTTTGGGAGGCCTAGGTGGGCAGATCACGAGGTCAGGAGATAGAGACCATCCCGGCTAACACAGTAAAACCCTGTCTCTACTAAAAATACAAAAATTTAGCCAGGCGTAGTGGCAGGCGCCTGTAGTCTCAGCTAGCGGAGAGGCTGAGGGAGGAGAATCTCTTGAACCTGGGAGGCAGAGGTCACAGTGAGCCGAGATCACACCACTGCACTTCAGCCTGGGTGACAGAGTGAGACTCCATCTCAAAAAAAAAAAAAAAAGCATTTTGACAGGGAAATAAATGATCAAATGAAACATCTTGACTAGAAATTTAGAGTCGTTTCACTTAAATCTGCTTCACTTCAGATGGAAACTTCTGACAGGTTCTTGGGTGATGGTTCATGCAAAAGGCATCGGTCACTGACGGGGGAAAATACCCCAAGAACCAGAGACTTCTGCAGAAGTGGCAGGAGTGGTCTTATGGACAGGTGGTTGCAGCACGGGAGTGGGTCAGGATGGCTTTCTGTATTTCTGGAATTTGGGGATCATAGGTGAGTCTTTAAGTGGGGAAGTTTCAGAGGCATCTGATAGTAGTAGAAAGCTCCTCAATGCGGAATGTTTGGTTCATTCCATAGTACGGTGTCATATTAATTTACAAGGTCATATAAATGCCCTTTTTATTATACAACCAACTTAGGCCTCCCTAGTTATTTATCCAGAAACTGAAAGTGGACAGAGTTTTCTATTGCCAGTTTCTCCATTGAAATTTAGGGGGAAAAAAAAGAAAAAAATGAGACAGCTTTTTTTTTTTTTTTTTTTTGAGACGGAATCTCACTCTCTCACTCAGACTGGGATGCAATGGTGCGATCTCGCCTCACTGCAATCTCTGCCTCCCGGGTTCAAGCAATTCTCCTGCCTCAGCCTCCCGAGTAGCTGGGACTACAGGCGTGTGCCACCACCTGGCTAATTTTTGTATTTTTAGTAGAGACAGGGTTTCACCATGTTGGCCAGGCTAGTCTCGAACTCCTGACCTCAGGTGATCCACCTGCCTCAGCCTCCCAAAGTGCTGGGATTGCAGGCGTGAGCCATCACCACGCCTGTCTGAGACAGCTTTTTATAACTGTAGAAGCAGCTATGGAGAATGTGCAAATATGGTTTATTCCCTTCTTCAGTTCAGTACTTTAAATCACTCCCACTGAATCCCTGCTGTGTGCTCTCTCTGTTCTGTCAGCAAGGATGGAGAGCATAGCCCGGACGCTCACTGTGGCTGGCACGGTGGTGAGGGGCTTTGCAGTGTCAGAGGTCAGCCTTTATCAGGGATAAGATCCTCTCTGCCGTGAGCCTGGTGGCCTCTTTATAAAACTAACTTCAGAAGGTTGTGTAAGTAGATGCAGTTCAATAATATATAAGGGAAGGCTCTGATCCCTATTCCACAAGAATATCTCTGCACTTCAGTGTATCTACATTTCATCATGTCATCTTTTTAAAATCAAAGACACGCTTCTACTCTATGTTTCTGAAATGTGGTTCAACTTAAAAAACACATTAAAAATATTTACATGATTCTTACATACATTCTCTTCTAAAGTATGGGAAACACCTTGTTGGTGGGATTGGACACAGGCATTGTCTTTGCAGAGTGTAATTTGGCAGTTCTATACAATTTGAAAGTGTGAGTCCTTTGAGCTTGATGTTCCACGCTGAGAACATATCCAGCAGCAATAGCCATGCTCATGCACCAACTCATAATACAGAAAAACTGTCAACAACCCCTGTGCTTTCTTATACAGAAGAAGTTCAGTAAATTGTGCTGTAATCATGGTGTGGTTTCTCATGTGTCAGTTACACAGAATGGAGCCAGCCTATGTGTGCTGGCAATGAAAGGGCCTCGAGAAATGCTGAACGAAACGCAACTACCACACCAGTACATAGCGTGGTTCCATTTTTATTTTTAAATAATGGCACACAAAGCTATTAGTAATTGCTTAATTTTGGATACAGACTGAAGCAGAAGTAAAGAGGGACTTAAATTTTTAAATCTATGTGCTTTTGTACTGTGTGATGTTTCTAAAAGCGTACACCTAAGTATTATGTAATTTAAGCATTTTAAAAATATTTTTCTGGCTGGGCACAGTGGCTCACACCTGTAATCCCAGCACTTTGGGAGGCTGAGGTGGGTGGATCACGAGGTCAGCAGATCGAGACCATCCTGGCTGGCACAGTGAAACCTCGTCTGTACTAAAAATACAAAAAATTAGCCAGGCGTGGTGGCAGGTGCCTGTAGTCTCAGCTACTTGGGAGGCTGAGGCAGGAGAATGGCATGTACCCGGGAGGCGGAGCTTGCAGTGAGCCGAGATGGCGCTGCTGCACTCCAGCCTGTGTGACAGAGCGAGACTCCGTCTCAAAAAAAAAAAAAAAATTTCCTGACACTGATCAGAAAAAATGTCAAACTGCCAGAATGCTGAAGTACCAAACACTGCTTCTTCCTTCCTTCCCTTCCTCCCTCCCTCCTTCCTTCCTTTCTTCCTTTCCTCCTCCCTTTTTTCCTCCTCCTTTCCCTCCCTCCTTTCTTCGTTCTTTCTTCTCTCTCTCTTCCTGCCTTCTGAATAAGTAATGTTTCTAATGTAAACAGTATTTTAAACTGCGTAATGAAGTTCTGCTACCCCTTGTTCTCCATCTATTCTGTTTCATCCCACTACATATTTTCTCAACATTCAACCCACCACAACCATATTTAGTATTATCTTGTGTGTCCTAGAGTTTTCTTTAAGCAGACACACATGTAGCCATAAATATTATCTTTATTTTTCCTTCAAAAAAAGGCATCCAGGCACCATATCAATGTGCATTTTTCTGCTCCATGTGTATTTTTCTGTGCTTTGTGAGGAACACCCTGTTTAACCCATTTATGCCTAGTGTTCCATTATTGGTTCCAATATTGCTAAGCTTGTGGGAGTTATTTATACCTACTGCTCAAGGTCATTGCAAAGGTCTGATTTTGCACAAAAAAAAGAAATTTGCAACCTCTGGCATAAATGGGTTAATTTCCACAACCACTCCATGAGGGAAGGCCAGTTTACAGATAAGAAAATTGTGGTTCAGACACACGGAGCCTCAAAACTTAGGAAGTGGCAGAATAGGATGTAAACTCAAGTAGTCTGAACCCAGATTCTTAGTTTCTGAGTCCCTTAAATACTGATAAATATTTAAATACTGATAAATAGATAAAAATTTCAAGTAGAATTTGAGGATAATGATAAAGGTGTTTAGAAGTTTCTGTGGCTAGCCCTTCTGAATTTATGAAAATCAAATAGTGTTAGTTGATGTTCTTCTCCAGTTTATAAAACCATCTGTAAGTGTTATTGGGCTGCCGTAACAAAATGCCATAGACTGTAGAGTTCAGCAAGGGTAACTTATTTTCCCCCAATTCTGGAGGCTGAAAAGCTCAGGATCAGAGCCAGGCAGGGTTCAGTGTCGGTGAGAGCCCCAGTCCTGACTTGCAGACAGCCACCTTTGTGCTGTGTCTCTGATGTCTCTTCTTAGAAGGACACTCATCACAAGGGCTCTGCCTTCCTGATCTCATCCAACCCGAATTACCTCCCAAAGGCCCCATCTTCAAATCCCATCACACTGGGGTTAGGACTTCAACTTGCGAATTTTGAGGAAAAACATATATTGAGTCCACAGAGCCGTCTCAATAGAGACTGTCAAATTCCCAGTCAGACATACGTATTAAATGCTTGCTCTGTGTAGCACACTCTGTGAAATACTTTAGATGTATTCATATATTCAGATACATTCCTGTTGTGGAAGGTGCTGAGAAGGTACGACCATTGTCACATCCTAAGCAGAAGGTGTCCCCAGCACCAGGGAGCAGGCAGGCCCTGCCATGGGTAACAAAGACAGTTATGTGGATTTTTTTTGGCAAAACTGTTAATGGTCATGGTTCATCCCATGATGTCTTCTTCATGGGCACAGAATGATTTGTGGGAGTGCCAGGGAGGTGAGAATTAAGCAACCACATTCCCTTCCTTGCCTACCCTTGGAACAGCTTCTCCTTAGTCACTGACATTGGTCACCCCCCAAGTCCACACCTTCCCTCCATGTTGTTCTAGGATGGAAGGACCCAGGGTTGAATGCTGGGCCCCACCGCAAGCTAGGAGGTAATCTTAGAATTATTCTCCACGTTATTGATCTCCCAAGATTCCCTCTGGTGCTCAGGATGTTGGTGTGCATAGAGGCCATCACACCCTGTGGGAGCAGTCAGGTCCTGCAGCACTACAGAGTTTGGATGCTGTCTTGAGCAGGAAGCAGAGCCTCTGAGCCATTCGCAGCAGTGGGTCTGCTCTGAAGGGACCTCTGGAACTGCCGTCTGGGGCAGGTGTTGCTGGGGAGGGAATGCGAGTAGAAGGAGCTGGAATTTGGGAGCAGGTCGGTGCAGGCAGGGCCCTTTGAAGACCTCCAAAACAGTAGGCTTGCTTCCTTTCAGAGGCCCCACCCCATCCTGAGAGACAGATTAAAATAGACTCTCAGCCGGGCGCGGTGGCTCACGCCTGTAATCCCAGCACTTTGGGAGGCCGAGACAGGCAGATCACAAGGTCAGGAGATCGAGATCATCCTGGCTAACATGGTGAAACCCCATCTCTACTAAAAATACAAAAAGGCCGGGCGTGGTGGCTCAAGCCTGTAATCCCAGCACTTTGGGAGGCCGAGACAGGTGGATCACGAGGTCAAGAGATCGAGACCATCCTGGCTAACACAGTGAAACCCCGTCTCTACTAAAAAATACAAAAAACTAGCCGGGCGTGGTGGCAGGCGCCTGTAGTCCCAGCTACTCGGGAGGCTGAGGGAGGAGAATGGCGTAAACCCAGGAGGCAGAGCTTGCAGTGAGCTGAGATCCGGCCACTGCACTCCAGCCTGGGCGACAGAGCGAGACTCCGTCTCAAAAAAAAAAAAAAAAAATAGACTCACATCTCATGTTAAATACAACAGTTTAAAAACTTCTTTAAACTTTCTAAAGAGCTTTTTATAATTTTGCTTTTGGAGTTATCTGACTATGAGTAATTTAATTTATAGTTGGCTTCTCAGTAATCATTAGGCAACCTCAAGAATTCTTAGAATGTGGGAAAAAAATCTCAGCTACATATTATTTTCAAGCGTAATGAATTTTGTAATGAAAACTAAATGTAACAATGAATAAAAATGGCTGAATATGTTTTTAGACATTTAATTAAACATTATGAATTTGACATGATTGCTTTCTCTTTTTATTTTGGAGCCCATGTATTTCCCTTCTAAAGGTCTCAAACATTTGTGCGCGACCTTCAAAAGCTGGCGGGCTTTGGCCAGGCGCAGCGGCTCACGCCTGTAATCCCAGCACTTTGGGAGGCTGAGGTGGGCAGATCACGAGGTCAGGAGATCGAGACCATCCTGGCTAACAGGGTGAAACCCCATCTGTACTAAAAATATGAAAAATTAGCCAGGCGAGGTGGCAGGCGCCTGTAGTCCCAGCTACTCGGGAGGTTGAGGCAGGAGAATGGTGTGAACCCGGGAGGCGGAGCGTGAAGTGAGCCGAGATCACGCCACTGCACTCCAGCCTGGGCGACAGAGCCAGACTCCGTCTGAAAAAAAAAAAAAAAAAAAAATGCTGGTGGGATTTCAGCCCAGGGCCTGGGAGAGAAAATGGAGACAATCCTGGCTCTACCAACTATGAGCTGTGGGGCCCTGGGAAAAGCGCTTCCACACACTCTGAACCTCTGTGTCTTCATCTGTAAGGGAGGTAGTATCGCCTCCCGCGGTGAGGTTGTGTCTGCTTCCTTGGTGTTGGGTGAAACATCCACCTGCAGCTGTCCTCCATGTGTCACAGGACCAAAGTGGAAAGCTCAGTCGCCCGCCTGCCCGCACCTGCAGCAGGAGTGAGAGAAATCTGTCCTCCCCCGCCTCAGCATCCTGCCGGACTGGGCAGACTCCGGCTGCCTCTGCTGGAGGCTGTGATGCTCACCTGCCTGCTACTTGTTCCCTCCTGTACTGATCATGTCTTTTTTTTCTGCATTTTTGAAGCGTTGACATGTTGGGGCCTCGCTGACCCTGAAACGCTAGCTAATTCCCAGAGACAGCAAAAGACTGGTCTGCTGCCGTGAACGTCCCTTTCACCCACAACTGCTCCAAAGCCCATACCCCACCTCCTTTTTCAGCTCTCACACTCTGGGCCCCTGTCGCCTGCTCTTATCAATCCAGGACACACACCAGATAACTCAGGACAGCCTCTGTGCTCTGGATCCCACTGAAGTTATTCCAAATAGCCAATCCTAAACCTGATAACTCAAATCCTTATCCATTCCCTCCCATGGAAAACAATAAAGGCTCTTGCCCACGTTTCTCCCTGGCTCCCTCTACCTCCCTCCTGACCTTGGTGCTTCCCTGTGTGACCCCCACCATGTGTGGCATGTCCCCTCCCATTGAGAACTGAGTAACAAACTGTCATTTCAGTGGCAGTCATCTCCTGATCTGTTGGCCTCACCACACGTGAATAATTAAATCTGCATTTCAAAATAGCTCCCACCCCTCAGTTTGGCTATCAGAAGACACCAGCTTGGGGAAGGCAGGCCCCAGTGAGCAAGGAAATGAATTCCCAGTCCGTGCGGGGTCCCGTGGTAGAGGCGGGGAGGGTCCAACTGACAGGCCGTGGATCTGTACCTGATAGGCCAGGGGCATGCAGAGGTCACTCTGCCCAGACAGAAGTGGTGCACGCCAAAGTCTGCCCCCAACACCCCCACCATCCTGCCCTTTGAACGACAGGGGGCACGGAGGGGCAGTTAGTGTGCACGTGTGAGAGAGTGCTGGTTGGGAGAAAGTGCAGAACTCAGAGGTTATCTGCTTCTTCCTGCTGCTCCGGGCTCCTGCCCACTCTGACCTCTGATCATTCAATGTGCCTGCTCAAGCCTCGTGACTGTCTCAGGCAAGGCTTGTTTTGTTTTTGTCGTCATTGAAAATAAGCTGGGAATGCATGTATCTCAATCACTTGTTAAAAGTGTTTTTAATTGCATTTCTGATAATGTTCAGTTGAAGTGAATACCAAACTAAAGGATTAGAAGCAAAGTATTTGAATGTGTAGAGCTAGGCGTGAGAACCCAGAACATACACTTAATGACAGAAGAGCCTATGTGTTCCCTGAATTGTGTACAAATCAAAACTCTTCACCTGTCCTGCCATTTCCCTTACTGCTGCCTCATTGGGTGGAAGTAGCCACCTGTAGTTTTCCAGAAAATTCACAGAGCACCACTGGCTAAGCTGGTGTCCCGTGACCACTCTGGGCACACAGTGGTATATGTACCAAACTCACACAGAATGGCTGGGGCACTCGGGGGAGAACACTGGGGGAACAAAAAGACCAGATAGAGAACCCTCCTATTTCAGAACTCGCCTGTGCACACGCAAAGGACACCTGTGTTTTCTGGTGGATGAGGCAGGGGCAGATTTACCATTAAAGAAGCCTGACCTTCAGGCTGGATGTGGTGGCTCATGCCTGTAATCCCAACACTTTGGGAGGCCGAGGCGGGCAGATCACCTGAGGTTGGGGGTTCGAGACCAGCCTGGCCAACATGGAGAAACCCCATTTCTACTAAAAATAAAAAAATTAGCTCGGCGTGGTAGCACATGCCTATAATCCCAGCTACTCAGGAGGCTGAGGCAGGAGAATTGCTTGAACCCTGGAGGTAGAGGTTGCAGTGAGCTGAGCTCACAGCACCCCACTCCAGCCTGGGCAACAGAGTGAGACTCTGTCTCAAAAAAAAAAAAAGAAAAAGCTTAAGTTTCAGGGCTCCTGGGTTCAGTGGTCCTCTTCTAAGGCCCTCTACTTAATTTCAAACCCATAATTTTGCTTTTTTCTTTAAAGATAGCATTATAGCCTTTAAGGGCCCAGAAAACCTGCCTCTGCCCCTGGGAAGGGGTTATGTGGGTGCTTTGTGATGTTTTTACTCCTTTCATATAAATCTGTCATAGTGAGAACACCTGTTGGAGATGGCATGTGTCAACATCATTCAAAAACAATGTCACCGGTACCTTTGCTAATAAATATATTTCAAATAGATGATTCATAACACCTTAAAGGACTTGGATTGAAACCTATTGCCTTTCTTTACAAGATTCAGATCTGTTAGAAATCTATGTGGAGTCAGTCACAGTGGCACATGCCCGTAGTTCAGCTGCCCAGGAGACTGACTGAAGGATTGCTTGGGCCCAGGAGTTTGAGTCTGCAGTGAGCTGTGATCTCGCCTGTGAATAGCCACTGCACTCCAGCCTGGGCAACACAGTGAGACCACATCTATAAAATTAAAAAAAAAAAAAGTCTATCTACAATATGAGAAAAAGAAAGAATTGATAAATCAGTGCTTTTATTTCTAGGCAACATGTCTGACCTCCTTTTTGGTTTTAAGCCTAAAAATAAATTTTTAAAGGTTTAAAGCATACAGCTGCATCATTATTTTTATGGCGGTCAAATTAATTCTTCCATCCACCACTTGAAGCCAATGGAGATTGACGGTCCTGTTTTCTTACTTTAATGATGTAAACCTCATTGCAAATGAAGATTCTGGAGGATAAAAAATGGTGCTGTGACTGCTATTGATTAAGTGTCTTGTTGGCTTCATTGTTCATCCCTCCTTGGCCTCTTGGGCAGAAGGAGGCCCAAGAATAACATTGCTGACATTTCCTTGAAAAGACGCAGTGCTTGACAAAGGCAGCTGCATGCTTTAAAAAAAAAAAGATACAGTTTTGATGCACATGCTTTAGTCTTTTTAGGACAAGTGATTGATTACGTAAAAGAAAGAGTTCTTAAAAAGTCACATCGAGTTAAATGTCCGTCTGACATACTTAAGAATAAAAGTCATTGTAAGATGGTGAGTTTCAAAAACTGCATGACTTACACGATTTTTAAAAAGAAATTGATGAAATAGGGAGAAATTAAGGAAAACATAATACACAGTAGAGTAATTGTAACATTTAATTGGAGTAAACATTTCTAGTATTGTAGCTATGAGATCCTGATTGTGTTCAAAATGTGGTTTCTAATGGTGCAGAAAATGAAATGCTATTTTTAAGTGGCAGAGTTCAAACATTATATATATCCTGAAGCTCCTGTTTAATTAAGAGTTTTTATTCATTTGAAATTAGTTGTAAGATTGTCCTAAATATCTGTGCTTTATCGATGAGCTCTCTTTAATTTATTCCAATACCTTCATCATCTCCTCTCTTCATTTGTTCTCAAATTACAGTGAAGTTTTACAGTGTTTTATTTTTCGAGTTGTGCCTTTCCATCCAAGTATTTTATTGGGAATATACTTTTTCGTCTCTTTTTTGGGGATTATGAGTATGTGAATATTAGGCTCATTACTAAGACATTTGATGCAAATTTTTGACTATGACAGCGTTTCTAAAGTTATTAATATAACACTTGCTGATTTTGATTACATATAGTGAGTGCAGAGAGCTAGTTCTCAGAATCATGGACGTCCATGGATGTTTAGTGTAGCATTTAGGGACGTGTCTGTTTTTGAGTTGGGTGGCCCTGGTTGGAAGCCGGTATCTTCCCTACACAGCTGAATGATCTGGAGCAATTACCTACCTTACTAAGCCTTGTTTGCTTACCTGTGAACAGAGGGTGGTAATACCTGTCCCATAGGGATGCCATAAAGGATTAAATTAGACAATGTATGGAAAGAGTTGAGCATGATGCCTTTTACCATAAGAACTCAATAGTTGATATCTGCTAGCATAGTTTAATAAGTATAGCAATAATAAATATTTATTGAATGCTAACCATGTTTCAGATATTGTGTTATGAACCATGATTTTTTAGAAAAAGGAGTAACTCCTGACATTGAAGAGCTTGTATTTCCTGGTAAACAGCACAGATATTTAAGTGATAATTACAATCTAATGTGATAACTTCATTCCTAGTAATACTATGATATTTTGTGAGCAGGGATAATATGTTGCTTTAAAAAGATAATCAGCTTCATAAACTAGATTCTGAATTAGCAAGCACAGTGCTAACACTCCCCTGACTGAAACTGTTATACAAAAAGCTAAGGGTCTTAGAATTTGTGGTCTTTCTTGCTGAAAGATGATTCTAATAACAATAAGGTTTCCCCCCTCCTATAATTGTGTGTTTCCAAAAACAAATGGTGGGGAAACAGTAGAGCATTTTTTCCCTTTCTGGACTCAGGGACGGGCTCTCTGATTTGGTCAGCTGCTACTTGCCTTAGACCTTTTAGGTTGTGTTTCTAAAGACTGAGGCTAAACTGAACATGACAGAGAGGGTTCAGGTGAACAGATTAGCGCATCTGTCTTCCATCAGCACACCTGCTGCTTTAGGGAACCCAGCCACCAACAGAGGGCAGAACCATTTCTCTTTCAAGCATGGACTACTGATAAATTCAGCTAGGCGAGACAGTTCAGCCTTTTCATTAAGGGAAGTTAAGAGAGAAGTGATGAAGTTTTAAAAATTTGGAGTAACTGGACATTTCGTTAAGGGAGATGCATTACTTCCTATAGCACTAGGTATGAGTTGAAATCAATGCATTTTAAACATGGTTTTCCTAGATTGAAGTCTTTACAAAATAAAACTTTTAAGAAAGTATCCCAAATTAATATGGTAAAAGTTTTCACAAATACTGCTCTTTGGCCATTCAAGAAATCTTCAGATGAAATGTGATGATGGAGTTTTTTCTGCAGCCATTATTCTGATGTAATATGCATCTGCCTTATTTTTTCCATCACTCATTTTTTTCAGTTTGGGTAATAAAACTTGTTCATGAAGCGTGGTATATAGACCATTTTTAAATGGCCCTACTCCAGCAGACTTGAAATTAAAGTTCAAAAGGCAATGAGGAGTTTTCCTAATGGCAAATGTGCATCTTTTACATTTTTCTAGCAGGGAAGGGGAGGCAGTAGAGGACTGTGGATGCTTTTAGCTCTGCTCTCAGGCCTGATACCATGGAAATGTATCCAAACTGCTTTAGGAGGCTCTCTGACCTTGCACGTACCTCCTTTATTCCTGGAAAAAAAAAAATTGTAATGACTCCAGTGAATACGTTGCAATTTACTGTGAGCATCTTGGGACATGTGTATGTTGGGACAGGCTAAGGCCAGTCCATTTAAAGACAAAGTTCCCCAGCGAGAGCTGGCCAGGGACAAAGTAAGTGCTCCACCAACTTTAAAATGTGTGCATGGAACGTGGTGATCAGACCTCACTAGCGTGGTCAGGTAAGGTCAGGTAAACCTTTCTGAGGCAGGAAAGATGCAATCTAACTGGACAAAATGTGATCAGCATTAGGTATGAGGCAGAGGGTGCATACGAAGTATGTTTGAAAGAGATTTTTAAAGGCATGTTGGGGTGTCAAAAAGGAGGGGCACACTTGGTTCAGGACTTGCTCCTCTTTCTACCAATCAATCATTAAATGTAAACTGAATCAATAAACTTGCACTGTCTACGTGTTCCCTGTTCCAGTATTTCCTGGACAGTAGGTGATGAAACTAGTTGGTAACAGGTAAGCCTCTCTTATGGGTTAACGTAGTAAGAGAAGGTAGGTGGAGAAGCTCTATCACCTGGTAGATTCCAAAGCCAATCCTGTACGTATGATCTGCCCTGAAACTGAGTTGTGCCCTCCAAATGACCTTGTTCCACTGGCCTAAGTGAGTGGCTGAGCTTCTCTGTCAAGCAAGAATATGATGGAGTGAACGCACAGACCCACTGCAGACAAGTTCATGGTCACTGAAAAGAACCCCAAGGATTCAGTATCTTTGACGCCTCTAAAACTTACAAGGGGCCCTGGATGGAATTGTCAAGACTTAAAAAAGACCCTGCACCCTCTCCTTGAAACTCCCATCCCTGAAATCAGCAACTCCTGGGCACAAATACAGATTTAGGGGCCTGGAGTATCTCTGAGAGTCATGATGCCTTGATTGAAAGTGGGAACAAGAGGCCGGGCGCGGTGGCTCACGCCTGTAATCCCAACACTTCAGGAGGCCGAGGAGGGCGGATCACAAGGTCAGGAGATCGAAACCATCCTGGCTAACACGGTGAAACCCCGTCTCTACTAAAAATACAAAAAGTTATCCAGGCGTGGTGGCGGGTGCCTGTAGTCCCAGCTACTCGGGAGGCTGAGGCAGGAGACTGGTGTGAACCCAGGAGGCGGAGCTTGCAGTGAGCAGAGATGGCGCCACCGCACTCCAGCCTGGGCAACAGAGTGAGACTCAGTCTCAAAAAAAAAAAAAAAAAAAGGAACAAGAAAATAATTTTTAAGTGATTACATTTTTGTTTTAGTCTAGGTAAGGTGTGATGTTACATGCAGGCTGCATGCATGTGAGTACCAAACACAATTCCTGCTCTCAGGGAAACATGGATAAGACTTAAGTGAAATGTTAAATAGCCCCGTGAGACAGGCAGGAGTGCGTATCAAGGAAGACAGTGTGGGCATTGGGTTTTGAGGAGGAAAATGAGGGAAAGGCCTTTCTGTGTGAGGTAGAGTAAAGTGGACTTCAGAGGAAGAATTTGAATCATGGTTTGAAAGGCATTGCAGGTGGAATGGATGAGCAGATGTTCCCAATAGGAACGCCTGTAGACTGTTCAGAAGAAAATGCCCAAATGAGCCAGATGAGAAGGCTGAGGGCAGGGCTGCTTTTGGCTCTGAGGACTACAGATTTATCCTGTAGGTGATGAGGGGCCATTAACGGCTGGTAAGTGTGGAGAACTGAACAGTGGAAGCTCTATTTTAAGATTCACGTGGCAGTAGAGGACAGAGGTGTTTGGAAGGGGTGGGCGGTTGGCAAGCCTCACAGGAGACGTTTCTGGCTTAGTAACGCAAAACGTGGGAATACAAATGGATCGTTCCAGTGAATCTCCCAGGTAGAGGGAAAGGCTGGGATTGGAGGATGGTAGAAGCGAATATGGTGAACCCAGCCACCCCCTCACCAGAATGGGTCTCCTCTGGGAGCTGGCTAATGTGGTCTTCACAGTGAAAATTGATGGATGGGTGGTGTAGAAATATTCTCCTTTAATTAAACATCTAACTTTGAAAATCTTGATTAATAAGCAGGCCGAGCACGGTGACTCACGCCTGTAATTCCAACACTTTGGGAAGCCAAGGCTGGCAGATCGCTTGTGGCCAGGAGTTTGAGACTAGCCTGGCCCACATGGTGAAACCCCATCTCTACTAAAAAAAATACAAAAATTAACCAGGCGTGGTCTTATGTGCCTGTAGTCCCAGCTACTGGGGAGGCTGGGGCAGGAGAATATCTTGAACCCCAATGGCAGAGGTTGCAGTGAGCCGAGGTCATGCCGCTGCACTCCAGCCTGGGCAACAGGGTGAGACTCTGTCTCAAAAATACATACATACATACATACATACATAAGCAAATAAGCATGGTGACTATAGTTAATAGTAATGTATATTTCAAAATTGCTAAGCAGATTTTAAATATTCGAGCCATACAACGAAAATATGTGAGGTGATGGATGTGTTAAATAGTTCGATTTAATCATTCCATAATGTATAGATCAAAACACCACATTGTAACCCCATAAATACATATACTTTTTGTCAGTTAAAAATAATCAAAAAAGAAATAGTTATTTGCTTTTCAAAAATAATTGTCTGCTCAAGAAGGAATTACAATCAGATTACTTTATGGACCAATCTCTCCTGATGTAGTTACAACATGATGTCTGTACCTTTAGTATCACACAGTGGGTAAAATGAGGCCGTATTTACCGTGACTGAGCACAGATTTCATCTCTTCATTTGACCTGTTAAACAAATGTGCATGATTAATGGTTGGCGACTTCATGGAATAATCAAGCAGAGTTCTGTCTGCTTAATAAACGAGGTCCCTAAAATAGAGAATAAAGTCTGTACCATTTTTAATTTGGTAAAATTGTGTTCGTGATAATGCTTCCTTTCTTCCTGAAATGTATAATAATAATTCCGCCTAGTCTTGTTTTTATTTTCACATATCCCTACAGTTAAATTTTAGTCCCTTGCTGACTCAGTAGAAGGCTCTCTGTTGATTTTAGATTTAGGATGTTTCAGTTGGGAAGGGAAGAGAAGCCACCCTGAGAGCGAGAATGAGGAAATGATGAAAGAAAGATCATGTTATTTTCCTTCTCTCCATGAAATCATGGCTTGCCAAAAGAAAAAAAGACCTTTGAGAAATGTAGTAGTTCTCCAAATGAAATTGAAGGGTCACTCCAAAGATTAATGACTCTGAGATGTTAATTCAGAAGAGAATTTATTTTTAAAGGCTAAGATTTATTCTGGGCCAGAGATTCTGAGTTCAGCTGGGAGACTAATGAAGCGTGTATTTTATTTTTTAGAGTTTTTCGTGGTACTGTCAGTCATTTAGCATGGGGCTTAGTCACAAGAATTTTAGGTCTGGTTAAACGTCTATACATTCAAGCTGTGAGAACCTTCTTTAATGGGAATTTTTTTCAGAAAACCTTTAGGGGGTAGCTTATTTCTTTTATACTTGAAAGGTTTTATACATGAGAGTTCTGTGTTTTTATGAAGATATCTTATTGGTGTGAATTCTTATTAATTATTAACATATTGCGAAGGTTAAAATGCACATACTTCACAGCAAGGCACCATCCCTTCCCTGGGTTGTATGTTGTTTTTCCTGCCTGGGGTCAAATATAAAACAATTTATTGATATCCTAGCCAGTTCTCTTCCAAACTGTGGATGAGGCTTCAATTCCACTTTAAAATACAACTATCATTGTTCAACACTTCTTCAGAGTTAAATATCCGTGCAGAATAATACCTTGTTTTCCTTTGTTAGAAGTAACATTCACTTCATCGCTTAAACTGACTGAGCCGTATCAACACAGGACATTGGCTTCCCCCTCATTAATCAGCGTTGTTCTTACATCATAAGCCAATTGATGTGCCCATCAAAATGTGCATTATTGGGAAATTGATAGGGCCATGGCTTGGGCCCAGACTACAGTTTCTTTATGTGGCCAACTGTCATGACGACAGCCTTGAGCCTTGCATTGAGTTCAGTTCTGTCATATTAAAAAGAAAATTCTCTATTAAAAATAACTGAGTAAGTAAACTGAAACAGGATGGCCAGTGGATTATGCAGGCTTTACCATGAGCTCCTGTCTGTCGTGATATGCTCTTTCATCAGCCACACCTTCCAAGAGAGATGCCCCCTCTCTAGAGGTGAGCCTGCGTTGGGCACTGCTGTGAGGGATGAGTGCTCCCCGAATGCAGCAGTCCTCATGAACCAGGCGGACTTCAGGGATGTCAGCAGGGCTGCAGCCAATCTGTATCCACTGCCGGACCCCCCAGGCTTCTGTGCAGTGCTGTCACTAACTTGCTCCTTTCACAGCTGGATAGTTTCAGCCCTCCCTCTGGGATATTTCTGCAACATTTGACCTCATAAAAATACAGTGTCTTCAGAATGCCTAGATTGGTTAACAATAATTTATTCAGCAGAGTGGGGCTTTTGAAACCTCCTTGCACAGATTAATGGCTGTTCCCTGGACATCAGGCAAACCTCAACAGTGCAGTTACTTGTGTCTTCATTTTATATACATTCACCCACACAGAGCTGGGAGCTGGAGAGACACACGGGTGAGCTGAGCTCTCTCACAGAAGCAGGGACAGCCAAAGAATGCGAAGAATGATTTATGGGTTGCAGTGAGAGAGGGTGGGGAGAGTGCGGGAGAGAGAGAGAGAGAGAGAGACAGGCAAATGAGGACCAATCATGCCGAAATGAGACATGATTTGCTGCTATTTTCCTTTCCCAGCGTGTTTTTCCTGGGTGCCTCCCCAGCAGAGCTGTTCAGTCACTTCTGTTGTGTGTGCTCATGCATAAATTCAGGTCAAGTACAAAACCCTGATTTCTCTATTCATCATAGGAACGGGTAATGTTCTTATCAATACATAACAAGAAATCGCAACTAATTTGGCTCATGACCTTCTTCTTTTATCATTAATGGTTGAAATGGTGTTTGCTTAGCCATTAATGCATTCAGTTCAGTAAACTAAAGCTGTTTGAAATTTTCGCTAATCCTTTTCCATTGAGGGTTTCCCTGGACCAAATCACTTCTGAATAAAACAAAGAAGTGAATGCATGCACAGGTTTCTCAGATTTTCCAGATCAAACATCATTTACAGGGCATACCATTTTAAAATGCAATTTTTTTTTTTCTTTTCAAATCACCAATCCCATAGTACTGGAGAATGAATGAACTGTTTACTGAAAATATGAATTGCATGAACTTACCCCATAAAGTGTTCAAGTACTGAGGGCTTTTTTTATTCAATGAAAAAATGAACCAATATATAGAATAAAGGTAGAAAAAAATGGTTTAACACCTAGCTTTTTTTTTTTTTTTGAAAAGATGCTTTTCAAATGAATCCATCTTTGCTATTTAATTTACATTTTGAGGGTTCATTAGGATGATGAATGATGAGGCAGGAGAATAAAATATACTTCCTGAACAAAAGACAATCTCTGTAGCCTAATAACATTTTATGCCAGCACTTACATTTGTCAGAAGTGGATGCTATTTATCCCTATGATTATTTAAAAATCATTTTTATTGTCCTTTGTGCTGTGTCCTCTTCTGGGAATTTTAATTCAGAGTTTGACACCTACTTATTAACTTCCATGAAGTATGGAGTACAAAGGCCTAGACTCTGTAAAGAGTTCTAAATAGCCGTGTTTATATTGCCTGCAGCTGTACACAAATTAGCTCAGTTTGGATTTGTTTCTATCAGAAATAGAAAGCCTGTTAGAATAGCGGGTAGCCTCTGCTTCCTCCGTGAAGTAAGTGCTCTCTGCTGTCTGCCCCCATCTGAACCAAGCGGGACTTGCGGGGTAGACAGAAGGGGAATTTTCCTAATTATGATACAGCCCTTATGCATAAATACATTACTTCCATTTCCTTTGCCTCCTCCAACTGCTCGTCCCAAACAGCACTCCGTCATCTGTCGCCACATACAGATGCCCGTTCTTTCCTCTCTGATCTCCTTGCCCAGCCTACACTCCAACTCCCACACCTTCACTATTATTCCAGATTGCTTCTTCCTGAGCCATCTGTCTCCCTGGCTGTGGATTTTCCCAGCTACGCAGTGGGCTAGATTTTTTTCCAGGGTGGGTAGCACCTTTTGGAAATCGAGTGGGAGTCCTGGATGCCAGATGACATGCAGGCCAGGGGTCCTAGCGTGAGGGATTCTCCACGCTATGGCACAGCCCACAGCGCCAGCCCACACTGCCCTTCCCGCGGCCGCCTGTCAAGCCTTGATTTCCACCCACCACCTCAGAATGCCAAAGAACTTTACTTGTGATTCATCCTAGAGGTTTTATAAAAGGTCAGGTGTCTGTTTGGTCTCTCCCGAGGGGAAAAACAGCTCTGCCGCTGAATCAGAGGCCTCAGGGTGAGCCATATCCTGGGGAGATGCCTCAGCCAGCCCCAGAGCACAGTTGGGCTCTCCAGGGGCGCGTGACACAAAACCAGGCAGTGTGTGTCTTGCTTCATTAGCTTTAATAACATGTACAAATGTTTCCTCATCATTTCCCTCCGTTTCCAGGCTCATGCCTGCTTGCTTCAGGTGATCTTACGGTTTTTAGCGGGCTGGAAATGAAACAACCACCCACAAGAATTCAAAGATGAATCCTTGGAAAGTAAAATCTTTACTCCTATTTTAAATCAGTCTTATCAAGCGATCCTTGCTGCTAGTACTTCAAATCGATATTCTACACGGAATCCAGCTTTGACCCATTGGTCTGGCTTCATTAGCAATTAAATGAACATGTAACCATCTGACCACCTTTATTGTTATTTTAGATAATATTAAAAACTGATGCTGTATTTGGTTTTTAACTACTTTTATATTTTAATGAGAGTGACAGTGATTGTTGATACTCATACCTGTTAAAAGAGTTTGTAGCTACTTTATCTGTTCCCATGGACATTAATAGTAATCAAAAAGAACATAAAATACTCAAGAAAGTGGTGGACGTTAAGATTAGGGTTTCTGTATTTAGGTCGCAGAGCACAGATATGGTCCTTGGGCACGTTGGCAAGATGTGATGGTTTGTGAACTTGGCCATGTGTGAAATGATGACTAATTTATTTTGCTGCCTTTGGCAAAATACACAAGAGTATAAGGACCATTTGTTAATACCCTATTGACTTGGAGCAAACTATCCAAAAGCTCCAAATTATCTTGACAGAGAACCTCTTTTCATTCTCCTACCCACGAGTTGATAGAGAAATTCTACAAAGGTTGCTTGCTGTACCTCAAGGAAATAGAAGAAACACTGATACACACGCTGTAGTTTTTAATGTAGTGCTTCATTAATATTATTAATATTGTTGTTATACACGTTTATGGAGCTACTAGGAAGTTGATGAGCACAGCTCAGAAGATATAAACATGGTCCCTGTTCACAGTCAGAACTTAAATAAGCTGGAAGATGGATGTGATACTATGGATGGTATAAACATAAAAGTTCAGGGAAAGGAAATGATTTCAAGAAAGGAATTCCATGAATCTGCAGAACTCATTATGAACTGTGTAGGGATGTCACTGACTTTTTTCAAAACCATAAATAATAGGTATCTTTGTTAAAGAATATAATCTGGAAAACAGCTTTAGAACTGCGTGCTTTATGTTTCCTTCACCATGACCAACTCTGGAATTTTTTTCCACCCTATGAGTTACCACTTCAGTGCTTCTTCCCCGCAGATTCCTGGGCTGGCCATGAGTGTAGACTTGATGCACATAAAAAAATTCTGACATCTTCTCTCTGAAGTTACCTAATTTTGTGGCCTTAGGGTTATCTAGTTTTTTTTTTTTTTTCTAATTTCTATGCTTTGTTTAGGTATTTGAAAGACAGTCCATGGACTTGAAGAATCAAAAGTGTATACAAAGGGCTATTGTTTAAATCTCTGTGAAGTTTATTGGCCAGAATGCTCTAAAACAGAAAGTCTAAACCAAGTTTTGTTGGTAGGCATTGGGAATCACCTCGCCAACCCTGCTTTTACTTGGGAGACTTCGTTATTTCCAAATCAAGAGTTCGGTGATAGTTTTCTTAGGGAAATGATGAAAATATCTTACCTCTTCTTACATTTACACTGACCATGTACTATGTTTTTATTTTATGAATTCAATAGATGCATACCCCCAGAGAGCATGAGACTTGGAAGAAATACAAGTCAGTGCCTCCTGGAAGAAGCCTGAAATTTTTTCCCTTAATTTTTATTAAAATCTGCTTATTGTAAAGTAACATATTAAAGGGAGAAACCATGAGACTTTGAATTAATTTGGAAGGTTCTGGGTGTTTACAAATCCATCATGAACTCTTAGGGTGTCCCATAAGTAGGTGATCATAGGTCAAAAATTTTCCCTAACCCTGAAGTACAAAACAGTCTGATAAAGTCTAATCACACAGGGAAGAGCATTCCATTGCAAGAACTGTTTCTCCCCAAAGCTGTAATTTAGCCACTTAACATTCAACCAAAAGAATTTTGTTCCAAGGTCAAATTGACCTGCCTGGATTTTTCTTCTCAACTCAAAGCTCACGGATGACCTAGAAAATATTGCCGTCGAGGTTAGACAGCCTTCCTCTTTCTGCTTCTTGTTTTCTCCTGCTGCTTACCACAAATGGCGTTTTATTGGATGTCTATTTTTTTTCAACATAGGACTTAACCGTTAGGTGTTTTTGGAACATTTAATGATTACTAATCAAGGTAAACTGATAGTATCATGTCTGTGGTACTGGGGAGCAGTGTTGAGGGTGTGATGTAATGATAGAGTGATTAATAGAGTGATTTGATTTGATGTGTTCATCCAACATGCATTTTTTAAGTGCCTTCAGTCCTTCTTACTACTCTATCTCCAGCACCTAGAATAGCATCTGGCCTACAGTGGGACTTAGTAATATTTATTACATGAATGAATAGTGCACGTTTTGGTGAATTACTTTGTTTTTGAATGGAAAAATTTAACACCTAGAGTCTAGATGATAGTGTCCAGTCTGTATTTAGCAACCTTCATACTAGTAACAAACAAATGGTATTTTTTTCTAAACAAAGTAGTACATTATACTCATAAAATAGTTTTACGTTTTCATTTAAATCTTTTCATTGCATTCCAGAAATAGTCATGCTGGCTTCATGTGTTTTGTGTACATGCTCTGAACTTCTGATTACAGAATGATGGTCTTTAATAAAGTGCCAGTGACAATCTCATCATAAAGGAGGTTCCCTGTCTGTTCTGCCATCAACTGTAATGGCTTTCACCACCCATGGGCCTCACAGCCTCTTTCTTCATGCTTCCAATCACTTTCAGTCTCGTTTCTCATAGTGGTGACTCCAATTGTTAGCATTTTCCCAAGTCCCCATCACAGAAGGTGGTGGACATCTGTGCCTGAAGGCCCCCTGGCATCCCAAATGCATGCCCCAAACTGAGCTCATCATCTTCCTTCCGCCCTTCATACTGATTGTATCTCCCCCTCAGTCCCCTATCTCAGTAGCTTCACTGTTTGGCCAGTCATTCATCCAACCCAGAAACTGAGAGGGCATCTTCAGCATTTCCATGCTGGCCACCATGTCCAGCATGGGAATCATCCCATGACTGTCCTTAAGGAATGTTTCCCAAGAACGGCGGGAGACAGGAATTTCCTGAGAATCTGTGTATGCCTCCCTGTCCTGGAGATGGTGTTAGGTTAGAGCTTCTTATTTTCCTCTCTCCCTCAGCGTTAGCAGCCTCCACCCACTCTACCAACCTGCCCTTAGGTCCCGCACCACTCCAATTTAGCTTCTACTCTTTTGCCACTATAAAATCCATCTCAGCGTTAAGCAGTTTTCCTTCTTAAAGTCTTTCAGTATGAATGAGAGCCAGTGGCTGACTTAGAGAGCTGAAAAGCTGGAGGAAATATGTTCCAGGTTGAGAAACAGCATGTGCAGAGGCCTTGGGGCAGGAGATTTCTTTATATTTTAGGGAAACTGAGGGAAGATCCATGTTACTAGAGCTTCGTGAGCCAAGAGGAAGTATTTTGGCATGAGGGTGGGGGGCACTACATCGTATAGGACCACTTAGACTATGTTAAGAATTTTGATTTTTATTCCACTGGCCATGGAAAGCCGTTGGAGGATCTCAAGCAGAGGAATGACATGATCTGATTCCTCTTTTACAGAGACTCCTCTGGGTTCTATGCAAAGAGTAGAGTTGAGCGAGAATGGAAAGTGGGACACAGGCGGGGAGAGAGGTGATGGTGCCTTAAGATACAGTGACAGCACTAGACGTGGATCGGGGTATCGTAGATGTGTGATATCTTTTGGAGGCAGAATTGTCCTGACTTACTGATGAAGTGAATGTGAGAGGGACAGATCCAGGGGATTTATAAGGTAGACGTTCCCTGAGGTGAGAAGGATGGAAGAAGGGGAAGTTTAGCAGCAAAGATCCAAGAGTTCAGCTTTAGACATTTTGAGATTTCTGTGAGATATCCAAATGGTTGTTATCAGCTAGGCGGTTGGATAAATGCACCTGGAGGTCAGCCAGCAAATCTGGGATGGACATACACATTCAGGACTCAACTTAGAAATACAAATGCCCTTCGAAGTCACAGGGATTCCTAGCATGTCCTAGGGAATGAGCATGGAGTGAGAAGCGGAGGAGGCCCAGGACTGGGTTCCTTGTAACCGCTAGGGATCTTAAGTGATTGGAAAGGAGCTGGTAGAGGAGAGGAGAGTGAGAATCAGGGAAAAATTGGAAGTCGCCCATGCCACAGAAGCCTGGAGAATAGTCACTGAAGGAGGAGGGAGGGGCCCACTCTGTCAGGTGCTACTTAGAGTGACATAGAAGGGAAAGATGGAAAAGCCTGTTGGATTCAGCAACGTGCAGATCATGAATGGCCTTCGCAGGGACGACTTCTGTGGAGCAATGGAATGAAAGCCAGGCTGGGGCTGTTTGGAGGGTGAATGTCAGAGTGCATGCCTGGAAGACCATATTGAGCCAGGCTGCATGTGGCTTTCTCTGTATAATTCCTGAGTTCACGGGCCTTGCAGAACTAGTTCATTTTAGAATCAGAATCTTTCTCTGATTTATCCACTCACTCACATATTGTCATTCAGTCAACAGATCTATATTGAGTACTTGCCATGCCCAGTACCCCTGGTGGAGGAAGAATTTGAATACCCACTGCCAGATCCTGGGGACATCTGTTCATTCATTCAGCTAACAGATATCTAGTGCGTGCCTACAATGTTCCAAGCACGAGTGGTAGTGACCAAAAATGCAAGGTCTCTACCCAGATGGAGAATAATCTGCTGGAGGAAGATAGATAACTGTAAATAAGGCAATTTTGGGCAGTGGTAATATTATTTGAAAGATAAATAAAATAGGAATGGTTATAAAGAGTGACAGAAGTGGAAGTGAGGGACTCCTTTAAATAGGAGGATGAGAAAAGGCCTCTGAGGTGGTGATACAGGCAGCCCGGGAGGAGGAGAGCCTAGAGAATGGCCAGGACTAGGGAGCACCCAGAGTGGCCTTGTGGGCAGATCAGGACCCACTTGAGGGTCGGAGATGAGTGCCCAGATGCTACAGTGCTCTGAGCAGGACAAGGAGATGGTACAGGACAAGGCCAAATAGATAAGCAGGGAGCAAATTTCCTGGGGAGCGCTGTCATTAATAAGTGACACAAGAAACTCAAAAGAATGTCTTGTCCTTTTGGTAAATGATGTTTTAAAACTTTTGATTATTTTATTTTATGATTTCAAACTTACAGAAAAGTTACCAGCATAATACAAATAACTCCTGTATACACTTTGTTCAGGTTCCACAATTTTAAATATTTTACCATATTTGCTTCTTTCTCTGTTTCTCACTCTAATGTTTTTTTTTTCTAATCATTTTTGAGTAACTTGCAGACATCATACCCCTTTACTGCTAAATATTTCAATGTATTTCCTAAGAACAAGGAGAGGCTCTTACATAAACACAGACAATCATTCAGATTCAGGAAATTTAACTTTGATGTAACACTATTATATAATCCACAGAATATATTCACATTTCACCAGTTTTCTTAATAAAGATTCTTGTAGCTCTTCCCACGCCCCAACCTTCTGCCCTGTCATCCAGAATCATGCATTTCAGTAAGTTATGTTTCTTTAGTCACACAAAAAAAATTGTCCTAAAAAATTAGGCAAGTTTTTATTTTTCTTCCTAATATATCCACATCTGCTTTGATTTTTAAAAATTCAGCCTCGTATCATTAGGAAAAAACAACCCCCCAAATCAGTTTCCCGTCTTGTTGACTAAAGGGACAGATCCCTTTGTTCAGAGTCTGTCCGTTTCTGAAAACCCGTGTTGAACCAAAGAGAACTGACATTGCACATCAGGTTCAGAGACCGGGCAATTTCTCTTCTCTGTCTTGGTGTCACAATATTTTGAGAACAGAGACACACAAAAGGACTTGAATATAAACATCCACCTTTTTCCTCTGGTGTTTTTGAGTGGCAGCCCCTAAGAAGACGTGCTCTGAAGTCTCTGCAGGAGTGGGCTAGGTAATGTTCTCAGGCCACATCAGGGGAAATTACAGTGGGTAGAGCTTCTTGAAGAGAAGTCTAGTTGTTTTGGCATTTGAAAGAGTCTCTGACCTGTTGGTGTCTCTGACAGTCTCAGGAATGTTCTCAGTGGAGATCATTGATAAATGCGGTGGCGATAGCTGATATGTGCTCTTAAAAAAAGACAAAACACTAAGATGGTGATTTTCGTCACACCTGGATTAACCAAGAGCCTCAAATGATGCCTGATCTCCTTATAGCCAGTCCTTAGATGGCATCTCCATAGGCCAGCTTTGTTCTTCATGGTTTACATGATTTATTCCAGTTAGTCCTCACCACATCCCTGCAGGATATGTACTGCAAATCCTCTCCATTTTACCGATGAGAATACTGAGGCATGCAGAGGTGAAGGAATCTACCTAAGGCAGTGATTTTCCAAGTAGAGTCTTTGAAAGCCCAGTGATCCTTATGGTGAATACCCAATATCAAAACTATCTTCATAATAATACAAAAATGTTGTCTTTTTTCCCTGTGTTGACAATACACTAGATAGATGTAGACACAATGGATGGCAGTACTGCAGGCACCTTAGCAGGAATCAAAGCACTGCCACCAAACAATATTAACAGTCATTTTATTCTTTTCTGCCGCAAACACCCAGTTTTTAAAAAAATGCCAGTTTCACTTAAGAATGTCCTCGATGAAGCAACAAACGTTACCAATTTTATCAAATCTCAACAGTGGAGTATGTGCTTTATAATACTCTATAAATATGAAATATGTGCAAGGTACTTCTGCCTGTTCAAGTAGGATGGTTGTCTTGAGAAAAGCTACTTTTATTCACGAAACACTATTTCACTTTGAAGAATGGGTGAGAGACAGACTATGATTTTCAAACTTGAGTATTTGACAGACATTTTCTCAGAAATGAGTGGAGTGAACTTGTCACTTCAAGGAAAACAACTGACAGTGTTTGTTGTTAATGATAAAATATGAGCTTTTAAGCAAAAGTTAGAATCTTAGAAAACTTGTATCTGCTACCAGGAGTTTTGACAACTACTTTAACTTAAATACTTAAAGAATTTTTTCGAGGAGATCAGTGGTAATATTAATGAATGTGGGGTTTTTTTTTGTTTTTTTTTTGAGACAGAGTCTCGCTCTGTCGCCCAGGGTGGAGTGCAGTGGCGTGATCTCGGCTCACTGCAAGCTCCATCTCCCAGATTCACGTCATTCTCCTGCCTCAGCCCCCTGAGTAGCTGGGACTACAGGCACCCACCACCACGCCCGGCTAATTTTTTGTATTTTTAGTAGAGACGGGGTTTCACCGTGGTCTCGATCTCCTGACCTTGTGATCCGCCCGCCTTGGCCTCCCAAAGTGCTGGGATTACAGGCATGAGCCACCATGCCCAGCCGAATGGGGGGGGAGTTTCATGTCACATAGCGAAAGATGTTATATTGGAAAATCAGTACAACTCAGTGAACCAAGATTTTCTAAATGACCAATGCACGCTGTTATAAAATTATTCATGTGTAAGAGATTCATTTAGCATTCAAGATAGACCGATGAATTTTATTTTATTTTGTGTTTGTAAGAAGCATTTTTGCATAGGACTTCATTGGGAACTGGATAGGTTGAAGAGGTTATTTCTTTTCTGAAGGATATTTTTAAAATGAGACCTAGGATTTCTCCTCAGATTGGAGGGATGGTTCCTAGGCAGAGACAACACAGTACTTGCCTATCTGCGTGTATCGATCCTCTTAGCTCTCTGGTGGTCTTTTCAGTGCTTGTCTCCACATCGTTTGAAGCAAAAATGCTTCCCCCAAACTCCCAAAACGTGGTATTTAGACAAATAGCTTTGGACTCAGAGGCAAAAGCACATATATGGAGCAAGTTCTGAAGGCATTTCCACAGTGATCACTAATTATAGATGTTCTTGCCATGTGCCACTCCCCTCCCCCCCGCCCCTTTTTTTTTGGAGACAGAGTCTCACTCTGTCGCCCAGGCTGGAGTGCAGTGACGCAATCTCGGCTCACTGCAAGCTCCAGTTCCCAGGTTCACACCATTCTCCTGCCTCAGCCTCCCGAGTAGCTGGGACTACAGGCGCCCGCCACCGCACCCAGCTAATTTTTTTTGTATTTTTAGTAGAGACCGGGTTTCACTGTGTTAGCCAGGATGGTCTCCAGCTCCTGACCTCGTGATCTGCCTGCCTCGGCCTCCCAAAGTGCTGGGATTACAGGCATGAGCCACCGCGCCCGGCCCACTTTTCTCATTTTATATTTACCGCGCCCGGCCCACTTTTCTCATTTTATATTTATTTTGGATTTGGGAGGGCGAGATACATGTACAAGTTTGTTACATAGATACATTGTGTGAGGCTGAGGGCTTCCTTGTGTATTGTGTGGGTTGCAACTAAACCCATCACCCACATAGTGAACATAGCACCCGACAGGTAGTTTTTGGACCCTTATCCCCCTCCATTTCTCCCTTGTTTTGGAGTCTCCAGTGTCCAAGACCGGAAGATGTTAATTGTGACAGAGTTTTTAAAGTTCATTGTTACGATTTCAGAGTTCACATTACAACTTTTGTCATTTATTTCTCAAAATATATTTTCCATGTGTAGTAACAATGTTCATAATACGGCCTTCCATTCGTTGTTAAGACTCAGCCTTGAAGAAACATCTGCAACATAAGCCAGGTTTATGAGCCTTTCCTTATCGTTAAGGTGAACAGTAATTTTAATCACCTTATGTGGGTTTTTACTCTATTTTCGTGATGGATCATAGAGAATTCATTGAGGTGAGAAATAGAACCAAGAATAGTTCTATGATACAAATAAATATTTAATAAAAATAATGATAGCTCATATTTACTTGGTTAGATGAGCACTCACTAAGTGCCTGGCACTTTGCTGTCCATCTGAGACCGACTGAGTATCCCTTACGTGAAACGCTTGGGACCAGAAGTGTTTCTGACTTTATTTATGTGTTTATTTTTTAATTTTGGAATATTTGCATAGACATAATGAGATATCTTGGGGATGGTACCTGAGTCTATACACGAAATTCATTTATGTTTCATATATACCTGTGCACATAGTCTGAAGGTAATTTATACAATATTTTAATAGTTTTGTGCACAAAACAAAGTTTGTGTTAGTGCTTGTGTGTAGAATTTTCACCTTGTGTGTCCTGTTGGCGTTCAAATCGTTTCAGATTTTGGAGCATTCTGGATTTCAGATTTTCAGATTAGGGATGTGCAATGTGTAGGTCCAAAATGCCTATGAGGGGAATAATCTTGTATTGCCTATTTTATAGGAGAACAAACTGAGATACAAAGAGGCTTGAACCCAGGCAGCCCAGTTCCAGAGTCCACATTTTAAATGACTTATTACAGTATTTAAATCAATTTGAGGGACCACAGAGTGGCTTCTTGGTGTAGTTGATAAATTGTCAAATTCTGTTTCTTATGGTTGCTATTTTTTTTTGCAACAAAAAGCTATATTGTCTGCACTTTTTCCACAGCTCAAGAGAGAAGGGTCCAAGGTGGTTATAAAGTGCCTTCAATTTCTTTCTCGGGGGAACTTGCCCGGCCTGCCAGGGGCCCTGCTGGCCTGCAGAGGATGGTCAGGTGGGCACCCATCTTCTCCATGAGTTTCACCTCCTTATCTAGGAAGTAGCTCTCCAGGAGATCACAGGGATGGGGTCTGTGTGGGTAGACCCAACAGGGCTGGTGCAGGTTCTTCTCAGAGCTAGGATGCTCAGGGTACAACCCCGCTTGTCTCAGCCAGCCTCGCACATGATGGAAAAGGGCAGGCATGACCTTGCCCTCTCCTCCACCCGCTGTGGGGAAGGGCCCCGCGTGGCTGCAGAGTCAGGGTGGAAATCTAGGTCCAAAGGGTGTAGGAGGTTGATGCAGATTGTCCAGATAGCCAACTACAGCCTCAACCTCAGAGGAGTAATTCTGTCACATCTAGGGGCTTATGGCTGATCAGTGACAAGGTGCTAACTGCAGACTGCACTGTTTGCTGCTCCTGACAGCACAGCAGAGCCGAGAAGATGGTGCCGAGGCTAAGGCTGGGGCAGAGGTTGGAGGGGGAATCAGAATCTGCCAGGCTCTGTTCAGTCCAGACACGGGTGTTGAGGTAAGAGACTGACCTGCAAGACCAGAAGGCACACAGTCTAATTCATTTTCACAGAAACTTACTAGTGGGTCCCTGCAGATGTTGAGGAAACACACGTGCACAGCCCTGGCAGCCGTCACCTCTGCGAGGCCCTTTGTGCCTGGTTCAGGGCAGGTTTCCCATCGTCTAGCCCGTCTATCGCTGAACTTAAAATTTTCCTTTTCTTTCCGGGCTTTCAGGAACAGCATGAAAATCGCTCCCAGAGAAGAGCAGGATTTTGAGTGCATCCACCAGTGATCAAAATTTTAAGAATATGTGACTTTTCCCCCTGAATCTCCCCCAGAACCCTTTGGAACAAGGTTCTGTAGTTATGCTTTGGTTTTGGTGGCTGTCTGGCACATCACTGCTTATACTGGGGTGCTGCCCCAGGGGGACCCCAGGGTAAGCTGTGCTGCCCTGATGCCCCTTGAAAGGATGCACAGTAGTGGCTGTACTGGGCTGGAGATAAGTGGCCATGTTTGAGTAATTAGTTTTCAACATTACTTATCAGTCCAAGTCCTGTGAAGTCCCCAAACATCATAATTTCCCAGATTATATTAGTGGCATTTTAAATGATGGGGTTCTATGCAAGAGGGAGCCTATCAAGTCATCTTAGATTCCCTCCTCTCTTCCCACCCCCACCCCCACCCCCCAGCTCCACAGCTGACACATGGGTATAGAAGGTGCTGAGTAAATGTTTATTGAGTGAATGCCTTCTTTTTATGGAAGGCCCTTGCTGAGATTTAAGAAGTACTGTGATACTATCAGCAGCAACGTCTTCACAGATAAATGCTGCCGGGTATTTTCCGGGAAGATTGCAAATCCCAGCCATTTCTTATAGTTTACAGCTTCCTGGGGACCCGCTTTGCTTGTTGTCAGATTTTTTTGGTGAAACCCCTAAGCTGACTGGGTGCAGTAGGTGTGGCAGGTGCCACCTGGAAGTCCAGAACTAAGAACTTATATTAAAAACAGGATTGTTTGCTGGGCATGGTGGCTCGCACCTGTAATCCTAGCACTTTGGGAGGCAGAGGCAGAGGGATCACTTGAGGCCAGGAGTTCAAGACCAGCCAGGGCAACAAAGCAAGACCATCTCTACAAAAATTAAAAATGTCAGCCAGGCACAGTGGTGCACATCAGTAGTCTCAGCTACTGAGGAGGCTGAGCCCGGAGGATCGCTTGAGCCCACAAGGTCGAGGCTGCAGTGAGCTATGATCAAACCACTGCATTCCAGCCTGGGTGACACAGTGAGACCCTGTCTCTAAAACAAAAAAGTAATAGGACTGTTCTACTTTGGCATGGCTCCTTTTCTTCTATGCACAAAGAGCTTCATACAAAAGAGAAATCAGTGACCGCCCAGAGAATAGTAACCTTATCCTCTTTACCTCTTTGATATTGTTCAAAGGATCCTAGATGATACTGGTTAAGATGCTCAAGAAGCCTCTGGATCATCCGAGACAGACTCACAGTTCTTGGTCCTCTTCCTCCAGGCCTCATTGTCTGACTGCTTCCATGTTAAAGCACCCAGACCCTTGTCCAGCACTTTTATAACAAGATAGAAGATCCCTTCCCTGAGCCACTTCCTCCTGCTCTGGGACACATCTTTCCTCAGGGCACAACCTGTCAGACGCTCGCTTGCCTGGCCTGCTGTCTTCCCTCCTGGCCTGACATTGGATTTCGGTAGGTTGCAGCTAATGCTGAATATATTTCAGATGCTGTGCCCTCTCTCTGAACTGTGAAGACATGATTAGCAGATACAATTAGCTGCTTTAGGATTAAAAAAAAAAAAAATCAAAAGATCTAGATTTTAGGTATTGCCCTGTTGGTTATTACTACGTTGGCTTCTGCAGTAGTTTATTTCTAAAGCAGGAAGAGAGTGGAAAATGGGTAGACCTGAGAATACAGGATTTCTTTTTTCTTCTGAGGGAAAGAAACCCAGCTCTCTTTCAAAAGCTGCAAACGCATTCTCGTGATCTGGTGGATCCCATCTGTGCATTTTTCAGTGACATACTTCAAGTACACGAGCTGCCGTAAAAGGACCTTAAAAAAATAAAAAAAAAAAAAAGGAAAGAGAGAGTCGTGGGTGTTAATGAGAGGGGCCCAGCTTGACAGCTGTGGGGGAACGCTAATCTCTCCCTCCACGTGCCCACCTGGCCTAGGGGCGTGATTAGCCTGCTCACACTTCCTGGAGGAAGTCTGGCATTCTGAAGTGTCACCCAGAGTCTGGAATGCCCCAGTGGATGCCTCACTGTGTAGCCAGAGAGGTTATCCTGGCTCTGACCCCAGCACTGTCCTCTGGAAACCACAGGGAAATGAATGGAAGAGATGGTGAGCCCCTCCACTCTGCTTTCACTACCGGGGTTTGGGGGGATATGGAGAGAAAGAACAAGACATTAGCAAGGAACATTCCAACCACCAGCAGTTCTCACTTATCAAATGACTTTCTCTCAAGGCTTTTGGAGAAAGGGGGCTGCCAGCCATCTTCTTTTTTTTTTTTTTTTTTTTTTTTTTTAGAATTATAGGCCTTGGGGAGACCGCATCGTGGATTTCTTGACTGCTGGAGGTTTCTCCTACTCCTGTGATACTAGTAAGTTATTCCTGGTCACTTAGTTTCCCATCAGAATGACCTGAAAACTCATCTGCCATAATACAAGCTGAAACTCCTGGTTTCTCCTCAGCTTGTCCTCCTGTCAGTTCCATTCAGGGGAGAACAACCTTCTCTCAAACCCACTAGGACAATTCCCAGTCAATGTCAACCCCATTTGTGAGTGACTGTGACCATCACAATTCTTCCTGAAGAGGGATCCTTGGAAGCAAATACTCTTCATCATGTTAGGGAAGTTGTGTTGCTAACTTTAGTTTTCTCACCTTTTGTCTTCAGGTACTGGGCTTTGTTAAATGAGTAGTGGGAGAAGAAGGACTGCACTTCACGTTCAATGTTTTGGGTCTTTGTTAAAGTGTTGAAACTCAGCATCTAGTGTACTCCTAGAATCCCCTTTCTTGTGAGGCAGGGCCTACCTGTAGAAGCTGAAAAGGCCAGTGCGTGGGTTTTTTGTTTTTTGTTTTTTAATTTATTATTATTATTTTGCTCTGTTGCCCAGGCCGGAGTGCAGTGGTGTGATCTTAGCTCACTGCAACCTCCGCCTCCCGGGTCAAGTGATTCTCCTGCCTCAGCCTCCCAAGTAGCTGGGATTACAGGCATGCACCACCACACCCAGCTAATTTTGTATTTTTAGTAGAGACAGGGTTTCACCATGTTGGCCAGGCTGGTCTCAAACTCCTGACCTCAGGTGATCCGCCTGCCTTGGCCTCCCAAAGTGCTGGAATTAAAACATGAGACACCATGCCCGACCGCCAGTGCTTGATTTTTTATCCTGCCTTGAAGCCAGGACTTAGAGCCATGACCCAGCATGACCCAGACTCTGCCAGTCTGATTCAGCCTCACCAGACTTTCTTGTGGAGACTGGTGATACAAAGACCTGGGGAATGCATGGAATCCCTTCCAGTGAGGAAGGTGATGATGGTGGCAGTTTCTTCTGGTTTTCAGGCTGCTGTTTTCCTGTAGCACCATCCAGTGTCCCTTGATAGTGATGTGAGCTCATGGTTCGCAGCAGAGGCATTGTTCCAGACCAGCTCTGCAGTGCATGGCTGGACATTTTTTTCTGATGATGAGGTCTTCAAGCCTATCTTTGCAGGTCTCCTGGAGAGCCTATGGGAAACCCAGTATTCTCTTTAAAATGCCATTCATTTCCATTTAAATTTGCCAGTGTTGGCTTTGGCTGCTTTCTGCTGAACAACATGTGGAGTTGGTTAGCATCTCTCTTGAAGTGTGGAGGAACTGAAAAAGAGAGGTACACAGTGTAACTCACAGATGATTGTGAACCTCTCTGAGGTGGGGAGCTTAAGATGCATGCGTTCCATTTCCAACCAGTCTAAGACTGAAATTTCAACTTTTGCCGTCCTCTCTTCAGCAACCATGTGTGCATTGTCTCCAGAAGGTAGCCCTGTTTATTTCTGGAAGGCGTGAGTATTGGGAAAGTTTTCCTTAACTGGCAGTCGGGCTGCCTGGCACAATGGCTGACATATAGTAGGAGCTTAACAGGGATTTGTTGAATGAATGATTGAACTGTAATGTCCATCATTGCCTCTCATTTTGTCCATAAGAGCCTTATAGAATAACTTCAATCTCTTGTCCACATCATAACCCTTTAAAAATGTGAGCGTTTATGTCCTTGAGTTCTCATACCCACCGAGTAAACACTGTCAGTGACTTCCTGTATTCCTCTTCCTTGGACGCCTTCCTAATGGATGGCATCTGGAGCCCAGCACAGTGCACTGCCTTTGGTCTATAAACAGAATTGTCTCCTTCTTTGTTCCACATTATTAATCAAATTAATTTTTCATCAACTTGTTTCTTTGATGGCTCCCAACCATAACTCCTAAGTTTGAGACACACAGGGCTTTTAAACTGCCACTCATATGTTCTTGGAGTTTCATCATTGGACCTAAATCTAATACCCGTTTGTCTTTATTACATTTCATGTTGCTGGGTTGGTCCATACAGCTTACCGAGATCTTTCTGAAGCTGACTCTGTCGTTAAACATGTGAACTCTGTGTGGCTCACCCAAGCAGTTTGACAGCCAGGAGCTTCCATGCTCATGTCAATTTTTCTTTGGCTTGTTATTTCACCACTCTCTGTCTCTAGACCGTATTGCTCGTGGGCCAAAGCTGCCTGCTGTTTTCCTTGAAGTCTTCAGAGTCTGCTTAAAGAAGCTCTCTCATTTCCACTGGCTAAGATTGTCCAACTGTTGCTTTCCCCCACACCTGACGGCTGGGCCATGGCAATGGAAGCCGTGCCATTGTGCCCTTAGAGGATGTTGTCCACCCACCCAGTGTATGTTCATGTCCATTCAGCCTCTCACCCGACCATTGCTTAACTGTCTGGTTTCCATCCAACCACCACATGTTCTCAGCAGCGTGGGCTTAGCAAATACACTGAGTGTTGCAGTGTTGTCAGACTGGCTCTGTTTCAGAATCTCTTTCTATTCAGTGCTAAAGGAAGTTCATAGGGGACACTGATTAAAATGCCTCAGGAGCAACATGCAACGTTCGTGTCACTTCTCGGTCTCCAACTGCCAGGAAAACATGACTCTGCCCTTTTGTTTGATTTGGAGTTTTGTGAGGTCTTCGTGGTGCTGAACTCTGCCTATCACACTCCCAAAGAACATACTACCTAGCCCTTACTATTTTATGCCCAGTGAACACACTGGACTGTGAAGCAGAATTCAGGCAAAGCTTTCAGTTCTCTTTCCCCGATGAAGCCCTTTGGTTACTTGTAGTGTTCCCTGGCACCGGCTAACGTGTTCACTTCAGCTTCTGATTGCTTATTGTTGGTTTGCCGGGTACCAGTCGCAGCAGAGTGTTTCTAGTGTCTGGAATATGTGTGTCTTTCAGAGCGGTTGTGGGCAGGCGGCCCTTGAATGGCTGGTCATGAGGCCTTTTCATGACAGTGGTAGCCTGTTAACTTGAGAGACTCTCCCAAAGAATGAGACGGATAGTTCTGCCAGCCTACAAATCTATTTTTGTGTTTTTAAAAAGAACTGTATAAAATAGATTGAACACAGGAGAGCCACCCTGGGGCTCTGCTGCAGGCGCATTGGAGACATCGTTGATTCAGTCCTCTCTGCCACCCCTGGCTTCCTCATCAAGGAAAAGAGTAGATGGTACATGTAGGGACTTTTATCAGCAGATAAACTTATCAGGGACCCAGAATGGAGGTCCATCAGTGGGATGAGGCACCTTTGGTAAAGGTGACAGGCCCAGAGAATAGACCTTGAACTTACTCCCCATCTGTTTTTTGCCTGCGTTGTGCAGCCATCATCAGGTTCCTTGTATCACATAAGGAAGGAAAAGCTAGATAAGTTGCAGTTCTGCAAGACCACAGTGGGTGAGATTAGTAAGTAGCTCGTCTAATCAGATCTTGCCAGTAGTGGTGAATTATTGCTCGGGACTCTGTGGCAATGGCGGACTTTCTGGACTTCCTTCTGGAGGATTCTGTGGTGTGGAGGCACCAAGTAGATGGTTGATGTCTCTGCTTCTGTTTCCTGATATTCTGACGGCTTAGAAGTTCCTCACGCTATCTGTCTTGTGTCCCTTCTTTATCATTTCCGACGTGGAGAGTTTGTTCCACCATGGTGAAAGAAGTGACATCTTGGTGGCATATGCGTTTCCAATGAAAATTGAGCATGACCCTGTCATGTTCTTTCATCTGCTGTGTGCATCCTAATCCGGCCCAGGGCTGCTCAGTTAGGTGCTAACCACCAGCCGACTCATGCATTCTCGCCACACTTAGCCCAATAACTTCTGGATATACCCTGTTTCAAAAGGGTCTGCCATGTGGGTAAATTAGTCTCCGTTAAATAATATTGATTGTATCTTGGGGTCAGAGCATCATATATGCATCAACGGCTGAGTTTTTGAAGTGTTCTCTATAACATTGTATGTAAAAAGCATAAATCAGTTAGAGGAATCCAAATATTTTTCCAGTGTCTCTAAGTCCTATTTATTTAAGATACTTTATATAGCGGCTGAAGAGTTAGGGTTAGGATTATGCAAACTCTTCTCTGAACCATTTTTTTCTTAAAGAGGCGACAAATAGACTAGTCTGACTCTTGATATTTGTGTGGTTTAAATCAGCCATCATCTGACTCCATAACTCAAAAGAAAGTATAATATTTACACTGAAATATTTATCTTTATTGCCCAAAACCATGACTGTTACTCTGAAATAGTTATACTTTTAGCACAAGATACATTTTTACATTTTCCCCATTACAAAGACAATGCAGGAGCTGTGGGCAAATGATAGAAACATCCACCTGTAAAAAAGCTCACGCATTTCTTCTCAACCTCTGTTATTACTTACAAAAATCAGTGGCCATAAGGAATGAATAGTAGAGTCTTTATGGGACAAGGTGGGCAGCTGTCTAGAAGGATGAATTCGTTTTTAATTTCTGTGCTGCCATTGCCTTTGCAGGGAAAACATCCACTGAGATTCTTGATGGAGTGCTTCATCTAAAACCTATTTATTTTAATAAAAAATCTTTCTAATATTAAGTTTACCAAGATAGCATCATTAGATTATAGGACGTGGTTGGAGTAGAGAGTAGCGTGGAATGACCAAAGGGGTCTTTTTAATTGCCATTGTAACTACTTAATAAAAGAGGGACAGGAAGGGGAAACCTTTTGGTGTCTGGCACTAGATTTTAATTTAGAAGAGAAAATGAAGGAAGTTTAATCACAACCTCATTTGGTCCCCTTTGTGATGACTTTGCCTTTGGTAGGCTGACACATCAAATAGGTTTCAAAGGTCCCTTTTATGTTTGTAAAATACTGTTTTACACTCGGTTCTTACACAGGATGAAGAGCATAAAGGAACAAGCTAGGAATGTGGAAATTCCCTTTCCTCAGTAATTCGGGCCAACGTCAGGACCACACCATGGAGCACTGGGCCAGACCTAGTGATGTGGGGCGTTATCTGTAAATGCACCTAAAACATTAGACGAGGCTGTGAACATGGAATTTCAGGGATCCAGGGTTTGAGAAAAGTCCTCTCGGCTGGAGTAAGGTGTGTAGGTAGGTCATAGGATTGTTTCTGAAACATGAAACTCAGAACCCAAAAAGTTCAGCACATTTTGACCCCAGTAAGTAGAAAACGCCCCTGGGCATTATCTGGGGATGAAACAGTGTGCTACAGAGGACAGTCCCTGGCCGGAAGCTAGTCCATTCCAGTGAGTTCGGCAACACCGGAGAGCTCTACCCCTTGTTTCGACAGATTTAAGAGAAAATACAGTAAAATTCAACTTTTAGGAAAAAAATAAAAAGTACAGAAATTAAAAGAAAACCTGGAAACTTTAAATGTGTTTATCATTCGCTACCCAGGATCACAATGATGAGGTCTTGGGGGAGGGTGGGGGAAGGGTGGGGGGAGGGTGGGGGAAGGGTGGGGGGAGGGTGGGGGGAGGGTGGGGGGAGGGTGGGGGAAGGGTGGGGGGAGGCTTCAAAAACTCATCAGTGAAGAAAAGCAGTTTGACCAACGTGGATATTAAAACTTCTTTCTGAATCTGGAGCAGTTCCCTGGTTGAGGAGAGCAGGGAAGCCTAAAAACGGTGGCAGATAGGGAGTGTAAACAAGAAAATAGGCCATAAACAAATTTTTGAGCAACTTACAAAGTTTCTTTAAAAATAGTGATAAACAAATATATAGTAAAACTATAAAGAAAAGCAAAAAAATGACAAAAACACCAATTAGGATGGTGAAGGGGGTTTGATGAGATAATTGAGGAGCACAGTGGCTCTGGACATTTATTGTTATAACTTACACTATTTGGATACACAAGTATTTACTTACTGTTATTCTCTACAAGGTACATATACATTAATTATGTCCATTCTTTCATATGTATGATGCGTTTCAAGATAAGACACTTAACAAAAACAGGAAGTGGTTAAGTAGAGAGCAGCCCAACCAAAGCTTTGTAACAGTGCCAAGAATACACTCCAGAATTTCAAAAGAATGATAACTTTCAAATCTTGGCCTCTTCTAGTGCATGAGACATTATTTAGCCATTTATTTTAAGTGTATAATCCATCTTATACACAGGTCTGTGCAGTAGATCATGACCCTCATTTAGGCAGTGGGGGAAACTGAGGAGACACAGAGAGTGACCAGGGTCGAATCCAGGTAGTTTGGCTCTAAAGCCCGTGTTCTTGGCCGCTTCTCGACTCCTCGTGTCATACCATAGAAAGAGCCTATCTGTAAGTTTGCATGAGTTCTTACATAGAAAGGGTCAACGTATCTTTTGAATTGGCGACGTTGGAAGCTGCACATGAAACCGAATCAGTGGCAACATCAGTTTTGGAGCTGTTGACCAAAACCTGTCATTTAACTGGCAACGTTGCTGAAAATCTGGTCTATTACCAATATGATTTCTTTCCATAAGAAACCCAAAGAATTTGGATTTGTGAGTCACTTCCGTATGAAGCCCTCTGATTCTCTCCGCAAAGGAGAGAATCACTAAATTCAAAGCGGGAACTGTTGGTTAAGGGTATAAACTTTCAGTTATAAGATGGATAGGTTCTGGGGACCTAGTGTACAGCATGGTGACTGTTCATAATACTGCACTGCTTACTTGAAATTTGATGAGAGAGCAGATTTTAAGTGTCTTAACTGTACATGTGTACAAACACACAGAACATAACTATGGGTGGCAATAGGCGTGTTAATTTTATTGTGATAATCTTTACACAATACATACATATATCAGATGATCACATTGTATACTTTGAATTATATACACAACTTTTATCTGTCAATTTAATATTTTATTATTTTTTTTTTGAAACAGAGTTTTGCTCTCATTGCCCAGGCTAGACAATGATGCAGTCTTGGCTCACTATAACCTCTGCCTCCCGGGTTCAGGCCATTCTCCTACCTCAGCCTCCTGAGTAGCTAGGATTACAGGTGTGCACCACCACACTCAGCTAATTTTTTTCTTTTTTTTTTTTTTGAGATGGAGTCTCACTCTGTTGCCCAGGCTGGAGTGCAGTGGCACAATCGTGGCTCGCTGCAAGCTCCACCTCCCAGGTTCACACCATTCTCCTGCCTCAGCCTCCCGAGTAGCTGGGACTACAGGTGCCTGCCACCATGCCTGACTAGTTTTTTTGTGTGTGTTTTTAGTAGAGATGTGGTTTCACCATGTTAGGATGGTCTTGGTCTCCTGACCTAGTCATCCACCCGCCTCAGCTTCCCAAAGTGCTGGGATTACAGGCTTGAGCCACCGTGCCCAGCCACTAATTTTTGTATTTTTAGTAGAGATGAGATTTCACCATGTTGGCTAGGCCTGATCTTGAACTCCTGACCTCAGGTGATCCTCCCGCCTCGGCCTCCCAAAATGCTGACATTTCAAGTTGTAAGCCACTGTGCCCAGCCACAATTAAATATTTTAATATAAAAAATTGTTAATAAATTTAAAAAGTTAGAAGTGCAAGGACAACTCTTTGAGGAGTGAAGAGTATTGTTTCTATGTGGAAAATACCTGACTAACCCAAGTATCACATTTTTGAGAGAATATATGCATTTCTTAGCAAAGAAGAGGCATTGAAATCACTTATTTAGGTTATCCTTTTTTGGGGGAGTGACCATAAGCTTTACTGACTGAATGTTCTAGGAGCCTGGTCTGCTAGGACTGGATGTTCCTGGCTGGGCACCCCCAGGCCTAAGCTCCCAGTTTCATCCAGCCCTTCTGTAGCATGTTGTGAGTTGCAACCAACTGATCAAAAATGATTTTTCCTGGTGCTTGCTCAGAATTTTGCAACTTCTTCTCTTGTTCAAACAAAGGCTTTGAAAATATGCTGTACCAAGATTACTTTTTTAAAAAAATTGAGCTTTCATGTGATGAAAAGTGAAGAAAATGTGTTGAAGTAGACGGAAAATGAACACATAGAAAACAAAAATTAGGAATAAACAAATGCATTTCTAGATGATGGTGGATAATCACCGCAATCCTCTAGGATTAGGTATTGGCTTGGGCTCTGGTTAGTTAGCATATTCATAAATCAGGGTTTCGCAAACCTTGTTGTAATATAAGAATTTCCTAGGGAGCTGGTTAAAAATGTAAAGTCTTGGATCCCACCCCAGGGAGTCTGACTCAGTAGGTCTGGAGTGGGCCCAGCAATCGGTAAGTTTAACAGCAGTTCTAAATGCTTGTGCTGCTGGTGGTTCCCGGACCGCTCTCAAAAGAAAAAGAAATTCCATACTAAAAAGAATGTGGTTCTAGAAGGCAGGGTGGAGAGTGGCATGTCTGCAGATAGCTCCAGCTATTCTGAAGAGTAGTGCACCAAAGTGCTGAGGATAACTCACAGGAAAATCTTGAAAGACTGAGTGGGCAGCAAGGAGAAACATTAGCTTTGATGTGGGCAAGTGTAAAATAATTCTATTAGAGGAAAGCCATCCAAACTCAATTTAGCACTGTGCTTATGACAGGAGAAGCAGAGCTGCTTTATTTTGGCAGTTCTTCCAAAATGTGATTTAAGCCAGCCATATTCATAGAGAATAAACTTCCATGTTCATAAGGCAGGTGTATCAGTGGCTATTACTGAAGGTCAAACCACCCCAAAATTCCAGGGCTTAGAACAACATTTGTTTTCTTTTTTATTTGACTTTTAAGTTCAGGGGTACAAGTGCAGGTTTGTTACCTAGGCAGACTTGTGTCATGGGTGTTTGTTGTACAGATTATTTTGTCAACCAGGTATGAAGCCTGTACCCTTTAGTTATTTTTCCTGATCCTCTCCCTCCTCGCACCCTCCACCCTCCAAAATCCCCGGTGAGTGCTGTTCCCCTCTGTGTGTCTGTGTGTCCTCATCATTTAGCTGTCACTTATAAGTGAGAGCATGTGGTATTTGGTTTTCTGTTCCTGGGTGAGTTTGCTAAGGATAATGGCCTCCAGCCCCTTCCATGTCCCTGCAAAGGACATGATCTCGTTCTTTTATATGGCTGCATTTTTTTTCCCTTAAGACAAGGTCTCGCTCTGTCGCCCAGGCTAGAGTGCAGTGGTGAGATCATGGCTTACTGTAGCCTCGACCTCCTGGGCTTAGGCAGCCCTGCCACCTCAGTCTCCAGAGTAACTGGAACTACAGATGCATGCCACCATGGCCAGCTATTTTTTTTTTTTTTTTTTTTTTTTGTAGAAACAGGGTTTCGCCATGTTGCTCAGGCTGGTCTCGAACTCCTGGGCTCAAGCAATCTGCCCCCTCAGCATCCCAAAGTGCTGAGATTACAGGCATGAGCCACCATGCCCTGCCAAAACAGCGATTATTATTCACTTTGCTTCCTTTGTGGGCCTGCCAGCCCAGGCTGAAACTGGTTGGGCCCAGCTCCATGTTGAAGGTTGAATTCAGATCTGATCTGCAAGTCAGTCCTCCTTCAACCCTGTGCCACCTGGGGCATGTCCTTTTCATGGTGATGGTGGGAGTTCAGGCGGGTGAGCCCTGCTGAGCAAACCCATTTTAAGCCTCAGCTGCTGTCATGTCCAGTCCATCCCATTGGTCAAAGCAAGTTAGTTGACCAACCAAACTCAAGAGGTAGGTCAGGATATTCCATCCACAGTGGGAGGAGGAGGGGAGTGAATATTTTCTAAACAGGAATCCAGTATAATGTAGGAAGCCAGCTACTTTTCTTTAGTTTATGTCAGGGGAAAAAAGCCATTAGTGAGATCTTGAATTCCATGGGTTAAAGGTGAATGTGAGGAGAAAGACTTCCCTAATAAAGGTAGTCAAGGAAAAATGGGACAATGGAGACACAAAGTACTTTGTAAGAAGATACAAGAGAATGATGAATTCTTTTTAGGACCAAGGCTGAATTGAGTAGGGTTGTAGGATGAGGGGGATCCTTCACCATCAGGCACAGGAAGTTGATCTGCTGCAAGCTGGGATGTGTGTCTATGAGCTCTAATGTTACATTCCTGTTATTACACCTAAAAAGCACAACATAGATTCACTTTAGTTTATTTTTCTAATGAACTCTTGACAGAATGACTTGAAAAAAACTCTCAATTCTTGGACGTAAAGCAAATACAGTGAAATAAAAAGCCCTGTAGTTCAACATCTGAGAATGCAATGATTGTATTAAACATTTTCTAAAAACTAAATAATGCAGAATCATTTGATCATCAGCATAATTATTTTAGGATTAAAAATTATTCAGTCTTATAAACAAACTGTGACAATTGATCACAATTCATGCAGATAAGTAGGGTGCAGGATTATGTTCTGATTCTCTCTGTTGTGCCTGTCAATGAGTGGCACAATTATAGGAACAGTTTGCAAATGAGTTCTCAAACATAGATACCAATTATGATTATTTACTTAGAGTGAAAGATTATCAGTTTCACAGATTTTTCTCTGTGAGAAAATAAATATTCATTTGAGCAATCTTCTTGAAACCTATGTACCTATACAAATAGTTTAGTAAAAAGTAAAGATAAAAATTAGAACACTATTTGTCTCTGTGGTTCTTTCTAGGAAACAACTGAGGGACTTAATGAGTAGTACTCTATAAAAGCAGAACTCATTCATTTCTAAGAGTAATTTCAATGCCAGAGGAAGGGAGAAAGTTTAATAGTTCTCACCTATATGCTCCATGTCAGCCGAGTCATCATTTTAGAGAGCTTTCTAAAATCCTACCTTTCTTCCAAATTGACTATCTCCAAAATCCTTTGAGAGATACGAATAACATTGGCATACTTATATATAATTTAATACCCAAATAATCAGAAGTCTCATGTTCCTGGGGTTAAGATGGGGTCTCTGGAGTTCAACATTTTCTGAAACGGTTGGCCATCCACTTAAGAAAGGATTAGGTGCCAGGTTTTTTGTAAGCTGATTGTTTGAAACTTTTTTTTTTTGAGACTGAGTCTCGCTCTGTCACCCAGGCTGGAGTGCAGTGGCCGGATCTCAGCTCACTGCAAGCTCCGCCTCCCGGGTTCATGCCATTCTCCTGCCTCAGCCTCCCGAGTAGTGGGGACTACAGGTGCCGCCACCGCGCCCGGCTAGTTTTTTGTATTTTTAGTAGAGACGGGGTTTCACCATGTTAGCCAGGATAGTCTCGATCTCCTGACCTCGTGATCCGCCCGTCTCGGCCTCCCAAAGTGCTGGGATTACAGGCTTGAGCCACCGCGCCCGGCCGATTGTTTGAAACTTAAAACGTGATTTATCTAAGAAATAATGGTATGAATAGTGGTTATTGAGTTCCAGAATAGTCCATAAGAATCAATTTGTCTCACTCTCAAGCTAAACTAATACTAATGTAATACTTCAATGTTATCTGTACTCTTTGTAAAATTTTTACTCCTTTTTTGTTTATTTTTTGGAGGCATAATTATGTGTAATAAAATTCACCAATTTTAAATGGACAATTCAGTGAATCTGCTAACTTCAATATCTGGATGATCTCACTTTTGGCATCTATTATCTCTCCTCATGTGAGTTCATATTTTTCTGATTCTTTGTATGCCTAGTAATTTTGGATTATGTCTTGGACATTTTGAATATTGTGTAATGAAATTCTGGTTCTTGTTTAAATCATATTGTTAACATTTTATATTAGTATTGCATATTTATTACAACAAAGGAACAAATATTGATACATTATTATCAACTAAAGTCAATATTTTATGCGGATTCGCTTAGTTTTTACCTAACATCTTTCTTATTCTAGAATTTCGTCTAGGATAACACACATTTTGTTGTCATATCTTCTTAGACTTCTATAGATTGTGACGGTTTTTCAGACTTCCCTTATTTTTGATGACCTTGAGTTTTAAGGAATATTGGTCTGACATTTATAGACTACCCCTCAATTTGGGTTTGTCTGGATGTTTTTCTTATGTTTAGACTGGGATTATGGGTTTTAGGGAGGAAGACCACACAGGCAGAGTGCCAGTCCAATCACATCATGTTAGGTCTGCATACTATCAACATGACTCAGCACAGGTGACATGGACTTTAATTACTTGGCGGAGGCAGTGTTTGCCAGGCTTCTCCACTACAGAGTTATCCTTTTTCCCTCCTTCCATGCTATATTCTTTGGAAAGAAGTCACTATTGGCAGCTCAGACTTAAGGAGTGGGGAGTTACGCTCCACCTTCTTCAGGGCAGAGTAGCTACGTAAATTATTTTAATTCTTATGCCCAAGATATTTATCTATCCTATCCTATTTATTTGGGCGTTCGTTTATATCAATATAGGATCATGAAAAATTTTTTAATACTTCACCTTATAATCCAATGCTACTTTGTTTAATTATTTTCTTGTTCTAGCTTTAACCATTAGAAGTTCTTTCTTTTGGCTTTCTGTCCTTTGGACATACCCCATCAAGGTATTTTTTTGCTCTCATTTTATTGAGGTGATTGTCTTCTTAGTGAGCTCTAAGAGTTTTAAAGTCTGGTTACAAACCTTCTGCTAAATATATGTTTTGCAAATATTTTCTTCCAGACTGTGTATTATCTTAATTTTTTATGACAGCTTTATAAGACATAACTCACACATCATACCATTCGCTAATTTAAAGTGTGCAATTCAGTGTTTTTACTGTATTCAGACTTAACGCAACCATCACCACAATCAATTTTCAAACATTTCCATCACACCCAAAAGAAACCCTTTACCCTTTATCTTTTCATTTTTTTTTACAGTTTTGTGAAGAATGAAAGTTTTTGATTTTAATGATTTTTTTGTAGTTTGTGTTTTTGTGTCTTATTTGGGAAATATTTTTGTAACCCCAAAGTCATTAAGATTTTCACCCATGTTTACTCTTATAGAAATTTTGCATTTTGGCTCTTATATTTAGGTCTGAGATCCAGTTTGAGATGATTTAATTATGTGCTATGGGGCAAGGTTCAAGGTTCATCTATTTGCATATGGATAGCCAGTCGTTCTAGAACCATTTTTGAAAACATTACCTTTTCCTCACTGAGTTACCTTTTGACAAATCATTTTCATCAAAAATAAATGGATCATTTTATGCAGATCTATTTCTTAACCTTTATTTCAAGTTTTTGGTAATATTGCAAAATGCCTTTCATATTTCCAGTTATGACACTCTAAACCTTAGCGTCTTTGTTTTCAAGACTTCCTGATGAGTGGAGAAGAGGCCAAGCTCTACCTACAGCCAAGGACTGCAAAAATAAAATGCCACTCTAGACCAGAGATTTACCAAGCACTCCAAATTAGAGAACAGAAGGCAGAAGTGATGGGAGGTTGTGAGCTGTAATTCATGACTGTGTGTTTAGTGGATTTGTTTACATGGATTTTTCTGTAATAAGTCTGTAACTTCACAACTGCTTATCACACTGGTTTGTTTTACCCAAGTTGTTGTTTATTCGCTTTGTTTTATTTATAACTTTTGGCTGCATGAGATTTAAAGGGTTGCTAAAGACAGACAAGATAGCTAATCAGTCAGGAGATAAGATCGTTAGGCAAAAGCAGCAGACAGAGGAATGCCAAGTGGGAGTTTTGGGAAAGTATTTCATAAGACCAAATAAAGTTCTGCACTGAGGCCATTGCATGAGGCCATGTGCATCAGTAACGCTCATTTATTCCTTTTCTTTCTTTTTTTTTTTTTTTTGCTATTGATAGTGTTACATTTATAACTTCATTTATATCTCTACATTTCGAGAACTTACGTGTTTTGCAGATAGTCCTACTGCCTGACTTCCCTCAGGTCCATTCTAAACTAATCATCACGTTTAAATATGCTTTGTAATTTTAAAAAGTCTTCTTACGATCCAGATACAGAAACAACTTCAGCATTTAAAATGCATGCACCAGACACTGACCATTTGATGTAATTTTTTTTTTTTTTTTTTTTTTTTGAGATGGAGTTTCGCTCTTTTTTGCCCAGGCTAGAGTGCAATGGCACGATCTCAGCTCACCGCAACCTCTGCCTCCCAGGTTCAAGCGATTCTCCTGCCTCAGCCTCCCGAGTAGTTGGGATTACAGGCATGCGCCACCATGCCTGGCTGATTTTGTGTTTTTAGTAGAGACGGGGTTTCTCCATGTTGGTCAGGCTGGTCTTGAACTCCTGACCTCAGATGATCCACCTGCCTTGGCCTCCCAAAGTGCTGGGATTACAGGTGTGAGCCACTGCACCCAGCCCGATGTAATATTTTTATATGTGAATTAATACTGCTATCAGTAATCATGTATTGAGTTCCCACTGTATCCACAAGGTACTATGTGAAGCTAGTAAGTTGAATGAAACTACTTTTTTAATTCATTTGAAACACCAAGGATTTTCATTATAAATTTGTAATTCTCTGGGCCTTTATAAATTTTGTAATTTAAAAAATTATTATGTTTTTGTAGAGATGAGAGCTGGCTATGTTACCCAGGTGGTCTCAATCTTGGCCTCAAGCCGTCCTTCCACCTCAGCCTCACAGAGCATTGGGGTTACAGGCATGAGCCACTGCACCTGGCCAAATTTTCTAATTTTTACCAAACATTGGTATTGGCTTATGAGTTTTGAACAATAAAGCAACCCATGGACTTCAGATCACTTTTCTGTCTCACATATTGAAATATTTGTCACAAACTCTTCACTGAATTTGCTGAATACATGTCTCTGCAGTGCTGGTCAGACACTGTGTTAGGTGCAATTGGCCTATCCTCAGATAAATGCTGGAAAGTTTACTCAAACAGAAACCCTGCTGCTATAATTGCAATAGTTACTTACCTGGAGGTAGGTCCTTTTTGTTTTGCAGTAGGGCATATCATCTGCTGAAGACCCTGGAACTGATGGTTTTGTCAAGGTCATTTTGAAAGTCAGGCTGACATTTTGGGTCTCTGACCTATTGTGGGGAGCAGGGTAAATTTTTCTGATCTTCTAAAACCCTGCTGATGGTGTTAACTCACTCAGTTTCTTCCATTTGCTCCTGGTTTTCCCAGCTCTTTGACTCTCTGTCTTCTGTTTCTGCAGTAATTTTTCTTTAGACATCTAATTCTGTTGTTTAGAGCAGGCTTGTCTAACCCATGGCCTACAGGCTGCATGCGACCCAGGGCAGCTTTGAATGCAGCCCAGCACAAATTTGTAAACTTTCTTAAAACCTTATGAGATATTTTTGTGATTTTTTTTTTTTTTTAATCTCATCAGCTATCGTTAGTGTTCATGTATTTTATGTGTGGCCCAAGACAATTCTCCTTCCAGTGTGGCCCAGGGAAGCCAAAAGATTGGACACCACTGGTTTAGAGTTTAGTTTAAAACACTTCTCCAAGATTCTCTTTTTGATGAGACAAGGGAGCTAATTCTACCCTGAAATATATATTGCTCATTTTTTAACCTTGAGGAGTCAACACAAACATCTGAACACTGAACTGTTGCATATAATAGCAGTTAAGAGCACAGACGTGGCTCACACAATTGTTTGGACTGTGGCCCTGCCACATGCTACCTGTATGACCTTGAGGAAATTTCGCATCTAGAAAATGTAGATAATAACAGCATCTACTTTATAAATTTGTGGTGATTGAATGATATAATGACTATAAAGCACTTAGCAGAGTGCCTGGAAAATTACGATACTCGATGAGATTAGCAGTTATTACTGAGACTGTGAGATCAGGATGGAGAAATCAGTAAACCTAAAACAAGATGTGTTCAACAATCTATACAGAGTCATCTGCACATTCCTTCTTCTTGAACATGTTACTTTTAATCTTCCTTACTATCTTATTTCTACTTCGGAAAGGGTGAAACAAAAATTATGTTCCAGGTATAATTCAAGTAACTGTAAACACCAAGAAATTCAATGGAAAGAAAAGGTACTCAAATGGGAAAAAGATACATGTTTTAGAAACCATTGGGTTGAAGTAGAGATTGCAAGCAGGGCGATTATTTTTTTAACCTGCTGTAGGGCCATATGGTTGCTGAATGTGTTGATGCTGGTTTTAAGATTCTTGAGTATTTTAAACTTGACATGTTATTTTTTTAATGATTTCAAACATCATTTCTTTCAGAGCCTTTTCCCAATGTTGCTGTAATATTGAGCAGATGGCTCAGCAGCATTTCCATTTGCATTTTGCAATACTGCCATGTTATTTGCAAAATTTCTTTTCAAAAACCTGTGATTTTTTTTCTCTACCTTTTCAGAATGGCTGCGATAAAGCTATAAATAGGTTCTTCCAAGGGTCTTGGGGATGTGGTAGAAATTGAGATGGCATATTCCTTCTTCATTTGAAATTTACATTGTTGTATTTTTGGCTTTTACACCTATTATGATTAATATAGTCTCTCATCTTAGAACTTCCATCCAAAGGACTAAAAGTCCTCATTATACCTTGGGATCTGAGAGAAGCTTCATCCTGAAAGGAATCGTAATGCTCAGACCAGCCTTTTTACGTCACAACTGTTTACTTTGTTTGCAAGTACTTGTCACTATCTAAACTTGTTGTGTTTATTTTTTGCCTGCTCCATTGTAGAATGTGCAGCTCCCTGAGAGGTAGGCCGTACAGCTTTTGTTCACCATGGTATCACTGGTACTGGCACAGCATTGGTGCCCAGCAGTCATCTGTGAATGAATGAATGAGCACATGAATGTATTAATCAGTGACTTTCTAGAAACTAGAATTCTTCCACAAGCAGATCATGACCTCCCTGGACATCGTTTCTTTCTGTAGTCTTTTGACCTTTACTCAGGCATGTTTTCAGGAGGGTTTTTCCAGGAGTGTTCTGATAGCCTTTATTTCCTTGGGCTTTTTGTTTTGTTTTGTTTTTCTAAAAACCGACTGTGTGGATATTAAATAGACAGTCTCGCGGGAGGTTTTTTTCTCTTCTTTGGGGGCACAGTGGGATTAGTGCCGACATAAAAGCATTTTCTTGCTTAACAGATTGAAAGCAGGAAGCAGGAGAGACTGTATTGATCAGAGCTGACTCCAGGACTTCCCTTTAAAGGCATGTGATCGTGAAAACTGAACCCCCAATCTCTCTATTAAGATTTCTTTATTTTTTCCTTTTTAAATGAGGACTGCTGGGGTGCCTGCTTGGCTCAGAGGGCGGTTAATGGAGCAGGCCACACAGTGGCTGACGGCTGGGTTACCGATTCATATGTGTTAGTTTACCCTTGATCATTGCTGTCCTGCCGGTGGCCTGCATTAAAGGTCTCTGTGACTTCAGGCTAAGACTGGTCTTAGAGTTGTTCTGTCTTAGGCCTGCCCCGATGGGGGAAAAGAAAAACGTTAATATTGAAGGTTACATTATGCTGTATCTAGAAAAGGACCGTTGGCTCTAATTATTGTGAAGGGTTGGCAGGTTGTCAATGGAGTAACAAATTGTATGTATCAACTCAGAGGTACAGTGGGAGGTGAAGACACACTTTTATGGCTACAATTATGTGTCTAGAAAGCATTTTAGGCTTCACTGAGTGGGTCTTTGTAGATATTAGAGTTTCTATGAAAGGGGGAAGAAGCTTCTTCTCTGCTGAATGAAAACTTTGATTTTTCTAAAGCCAGAATTACAAAAGGATCTAAAAAGTGAGGGTCTTTGTACTATGGGTTTATCTTTCCCACCTCTGAGCCTCGATTTTGCCACTGGCAAGCCCATGAGAAGCCTCAAACAGTGCTCAGAGTATGAGACAAAGTGCTACAGAAGGCAAACTCCAGCCCAGAGGCGGAAAGGGAAAATGTAAACTTTTTTTTCCACTGGCCTTCACAATACACAATATATTTTTAATAAAACATCAATGCAGGGAAGACTTGAGAAACCAGAAAGAGAACATAAAAGCCATCAGCTAGGGTTTAATTATTACTAACACAGTTGGATGAGTCAAGCCTAGCAAAGTTACAGAATGTCATGGACTCCCAGTACTTGCTACTTCACTTTGGAAAATCTCGCCTGTCTTGTAAGAAGCATTATTTATGATATCTTTTCCAAGCAGGGCTCTGGCTGATAGGGTTAAGTGTCTAATAAATGCTGCCTAAATGTAGTATTTTCCTCAATAATGAGCTTAACCCTTTGTTTGCTGCAACCTGTAGCTGTGTGAACCCTTCTCTATGCAAATGAATCTTAATTATTATAAACAGTTCTTCTCATTATGTTTTTATGGATGGCATCTTTTATAGCTTGCTAATTATAAGCATACAGAACTGAATGCTTGAAGTTAAATAACATAAACAGGGTTGTAATAGATTTTCATGTTGAATACTTTATTGATTTATCATTAATTATAATCTCTCAAATCTCTACCCAATTAATCCATTTAATTTGTTGGCTACCATAATTACTCTTATTTCATAATTTTAGATTAGTACTTTTAGAATAGTCTTTGTATTGTCTGTATGGATTTTCTTAACAAAGAACTCATAGACTTACTACTACACTAACCCAGAAGATACAGAAATTTACCATTCAACATTTTATTAATAAAAAATGTGTTGGAAATGACCAGAATTAGAGTCTTAAAAGTTAGAATCTTACATTTTAGAAGCACAGGTTAATAAGTAACTTCCACTCAGTCATGTGACTTCTGATTGAACATGAAATCAATCATACTTACTTTCTTTGTAGATTATTCTAATTGTGAAAAAGAACTTTTGGGAAGCTGAAATCATCCCTGGACTTTCCCCCATTAGTTCAAACTCCTGTGTCTGGAATGACCCAGAATGATTTTGAACCCTGTCCCATAAATAACAATATCCTTTAAAAACATGAGGCGTCCAGTGTGGTTCATTTGATTCTCCTTCCCGTGACACTTTCTTCCGCCGTTCCTCAAATGCTGAGACCCTTCCTCGGTCTTGCTGTTCTCCCTAGACTCTGGAGCTTTCAGCTTAGCGACAAAGGTAAACATTAAACACGCAATTATGACTCAGAGTAATGAAGTTCTCATAGTGGAAGGAAAAAAATACTATAGGTTTATAGGTAGGAAGAGGGGAGGAGGCTAACTGCCTGGGGCTTATACTGTGTCTTGGTTGTCAGATAGCATGTTTATTTAGCAGACAGATTACAAGCATAAAGCCCCATCCCACACTCCCAAACCCTTACCCTGGTCTAATTTTTCCCCATAATATTTCATATTCTGCTATACTGTATAATTTATTTATTATTTTACTGTTTATATTTCATTATAATATAAACTCCATGAGGTTAGGAATTTCTGTCTGTCTTACTCACTTATGAATCCCTAGCATAAAGGACATGGCAGAAACACAGTAAGCACACAGTAAAGTATGTTGAACAATACTTCTTAGGCATGGCTGTTCAATTAGCGACCAGTCCGTCCAGCTATATGAGCAACCAATCCATCATGTCCTTCTACCCACTGGGAAATCAATCTTGCAGAAATCTAAACACATTGCATTCAAAACCAGAGGAAAATGGTAGAGATATCATCATCTGGTTCTTGTGACCTCTTGTTGCCTCCTAGTAATCATTGCTTTCTTTTCTAAATACGAAAATACTTTCTGTGTAATTCTAAAATAAAATAATTGTATTTCTGTACTGATCAGCTGTTGTGTAGTAGACACCTTGTAAATGCTTTATATGCATTGCCTCATTTTTAGCCCTCACATTTGGTAGGTGCTGTTACTGTCTCAGTTCTACAAATGAAAAAGGTATGGTCTAGAGAAATCCGATGATGCTCCCACTGCAGGGACACGTGTAACTAATGGCAGAATTGGGTTTGCAAAGGCCCATGTTCCTGCCTACTGCACCACACAGCCTCTGGTGATTTTGGGGATCCAGCAACAAATTAGTCTGCAATTTGGGGATGCTATCTTAGGGAAGAGCTAGGACATTTGCTTTGCCCGGCTGTGGTTTCTTTTAGAGAGTTGTTCTGTGACTGTATCTGCCGGTCCCTCCAATGCCATGGGTGCTGTTTTCTCTGGGGCTGCCATGTAAAGTGCTTAAAACATTCTCTTACTATTGCCACCTAACTGGGGTGCGCCCTCTCTTAATTTGTTCTGCTTGTAACTTTGAGGAATGGTTATGGTGCGCAGGCAGAAGCGAGGCAGAAGTGGAATCATCCATTGATTTTGTACCATTTCACACTACACCATCTACCTAAGCAGTAGACTACTAAAAGGAGACACTTTTTAGACTGCCTTGCAGATTTTCCATGTCCCCCATTTGGTTGCATGTTACATTACATAGTCTGTATCATTTACTCCTTCGCTATTGCTATATTTCCAAGTGTCCTCTTTTTTTAGCCTAATGGAAGTAGTTTCTAAAAACCATCTATTTTCCCAGTGCTAGAAATCAAGTCCATAATCAAGCACATTATTATTCCTTAGCGTGATTATGTTGGAGAGGAGATTTGAGAGATAACTGAATGATTTTTATTTTATTTTTCTGTAAGCCTTTAAGTCATGGCATTAGCTAGAAAATAACCATGACAATTTTTCATTTACACTTACTGACTTAATTTTGACTGCTCTTATGGGTGTTTATCACAACATTTTGTTACGTCATTTTTTTGTTAGATTGTTCCAACATCATCCTGGGTGTGTTTTAGTTGGATTACAAGCCTTTTTAATTAATTTATTTTATATTCAGTAAACACAAACTTTTCTCTGTTGGAAAGGTAAGTTGTTGGTGCGGAAATTTGCCTTATGATCAGTTCTATACTCTAATATTCTCTTGAGAGAAGTCAAAGGTTGTGAAGCCAAAAAGTGACCTAAGCACGTGGTTTTCTTTCCAGCCCTTCCCTGTACTTGGAGGATCTCACACACGGTGTTAGGCGGCATTGAAGAGGGAATGTCCTGTATTCTGTCCAAATAGAATCATGCCGGAATAATCTGAGCATATTTTACATGTAGTGTCTTTTTTTTTTTTTTTTGACAGAGTCTGGCTCTGTCACTCAGACTGGAGTGCACCAGCATGACCTTAGCTCACGGTAACCTGTGCCTCCCAGGTTCAAGTGATTCTCCCACCTCAGCCTCCCAGGTAGCTTGGATTACCGGCACACACCACCATGCCCAGCTAATTTTAGTAGAGACAGGATTTCAGCATGTTTGCTGGTCTTGAACTCCTGACCTCAGGTGATCCTCCCACGTCAGCCTCCCAAAGTGCTGGTATTACAGGCATAAGCTACCGCACCTGGCCTCTGGTGTCTATTTCTTACTGACCCTTTTGTACAACCATTTTTTCTGCCTTTGGATTACAATACCATGGAGTTTTCTAATACAATTTGGGCGTCAAGATACAGATTGTCTTCTCCTTGGGTCCCACCCAGAGGCTTTGGAATGACGATAGAAAGCAGTTCTGAAGCTCCCTTCCCTTAGGAGTTGCTGAGCAGGATCACCTGGGGCTAACTTTAGCTGGAGATGTTTTACATGAAAATTCAGTGGTCAGCAGTCACTGCTGAGACGTTCTGAAGCCAGCTCTGAAAAAGGAGAGGGGACACATGTGAGGATTAATATCTGAGTTCAGCCCCGTATACCCCAAGTTCTATAAGCAGAAGGACTCACTCTGCCTTTTACTGGGACACACACCTTGTTTTTCAAGGATCTGAACATTTTATGGGAGTAGAAGGGAAAAGATAAAACAGATTGCTACTATAATAGCTCTCTTCATATCCTGCAACTATTTTCCAAGACTAACAGTAAAGTTACACCAGTAGAATAAAGAATGAAAACGCAACCACCTCAGCCTCCCAAAGTGCTGGGATTACAGGCATGGGCCAAAGGTCAGGAGTTCGAGACCAGCCTGGCCAACATGGTGAAACCCCGTTTCTCTCGAAAATACAAAAATTAGCTGGGCATGGTGGCAGGTGCCTGTAATCCCAACTACTCTGGAGGCTGAGGTGGGAGCATTGCTTGAACCCAGGAGGCAGAGGTTGCAGTGAGCCAAGATCATGCTATTGCACTCCAGCCTGGCCAATGAGTGAAACTCTGTCTCAAAAAAAAAAAAAAAAAAAAGTAAAAATAAAAATAATTTATAAAGAATGAAAATGCTATAAATGTTCATAAATTTTAAAAAAAAATCTTTAGGGTGTTGTAGGTAGATTGATTTAAAAATATAAAACTTGGAGTATTGAAAAATTCCTCAACAGCCAACACAAATAAAAGTGCCAGTTTCTCACTCATGTTTTCCAGTGCTACCTGCTCCCACCTCTCAGATAAGCCTTCTCTCCTGTGCTCTGGCTGATTTCAGCTGCATTTATTTATTCAGCATTTATTTCTAGCATATCACCTCAGAGAGCATACATAGAAATGGCCAATGTTGAGTATGCAGAATGAGCTCCGTTCTGAGGATTGGGAAGAGCTGAGACCCCGTTTGGAAGGTCAGATGATAATGGAGAGAAGGATCCATAAAGAACATGACATAGAAAGGGTGATTTGTGAGTCTGCTCTTTATGTCTTTTAGCAAAATGCTTAAATAAAATTAATGGAATGTGCTAAATAGAATATCGTCAAATACGCAGCAGCACTTTTGCCATTTGCAGTGGTCATTTCCATTCATGGCTGAAAGGGAATTGATTATCCATCTTACTATGGGACACAAATTAGAGCGGTGCTAAGTAGGATCTTTAAATGGTTAGTTTCTTCAGCCACGTTAGATTACTGTGTTTGTCTTGCAAGCTTTTGTGTTCAGAATTTCATGATTAGAAAACTGAAAATAAGTGATAATCAGATGTGTTTTCGTGTACATTTCCTACCATCCCTTAAAAAAAGAATATTAGATTACATAAATGGAAATATATAAAGAATCAGGAAAATATTCGCCCAGGCGCAGTGGCTCACGCTTGTAATCCCAGCACTTTGGGAGGCCGAGGCCGGCGGATCACCTGAGGTCAGGAGTTCGAGATCAACCTGGTCAACATGGTGAAACCTCATCTCTACTAAAAATACAAAAATTAACCGGGCATGGTGGTATGTGCCTATAATCCCAGCTACTCGGGAGGCTGGGGCAGGCGAATCATTTGAACCCGGGAGGTGGAGGTTACAGTGAGCCAAGATCACCCCATTGCACTCCAGCCTGGGCAACAAGAGCCAAACTCTGTCTCAAAAATAAATAAACAGGCCGGGTGTGGTGGCTCACGCCTGTAATCCCAGCACTTCGGAAGGCCAAGGTGCATGGATCACGAGGTCAGGAGATCGAGACCATCCTGGCTAACATGGTGAAACCCCGTCTCTACTAAAAATACAAAAAATTAGCCAGGCATGGTGGCGGGCACCTGTAGTCCCAACTACTCGGGAGGCTGAGGCAGGAGAAAGGCGTGAACCTGGGAGGCAGAGCTTGCAGTGAGCCGAGATGGCACCACTGCACTCCAGCCTGGGCGACAGAGCAAGACTTCGTCTCAAAATAAATAAATAAATTAATTAATTAATTAAAGATTCAGGAAAATGGTCAAGAAGAAAGGGTACATGTACAAAGTCTCACTGAAGTTTGCCTGTAATGTGAGAGTTAACTGACTTCAGCGTTGTCACTCCTGCCTGAACCTGTGTGATCTTCTTCTTGGTAAAATTAATGACTGCAGGGTTTTAGGTGAAAGAACACAGAAATCTTAAAGTATTCTCGTCAATGTCAAGTTGCAAGTGGGAAGCCCTGTAACATGGTTTCTTCTCCCAGTGTTGACAGAGCAGTGTGGAAGACGACCCCAGTAGACAGTACTGCGGCACTTTTTTGAGACATGACCCTGTGGATAAGCACTCGATATCAGTTAGTGATCAGGATATGAAATCGCTGTCTCTGCTTCTCATCTCTCATCTCTTTGTGCCATCAATAGGTTCTTGACATCATCAGCACACTGACAGACCACTTAACTTTCTGAAAACCAAATATGCTTTTAACTACAAGTTCTGATTCAGATCGCTAATTTCTGTTCATAAATATAATAACATGATTGAAGCACCTCGTCCTATTGCTAAATATCTGATAGAAAATTATTAGCTCTTTAACAATATTGTCTGCTAATAGAAGGTTAATACTTTCTAATTTACAGGTATCAATGTGGGAATTAGGGAAGTCAAATAACTTGCTAATGGTTTCTGTACTTAATGGATATAAGCCTAATTTTAATGAAGTAAATAAATGTTGGTGTTCTAAGAATTTAGAACATTGGTGGTTTGCTGCTGTTGTAGTTTTTGGATAAAGCAAAGACATTTCTTTGTAATGTCGATAACCAGCGTTATTCTTATAAAGTTTAGGACTTTCATTTTGTAAATAGTCTTTTTTTTTTAGTGTATTGGCTACTAATTTATTTATTCATTCAGCAAATATAATCGAATGCCTGCTCTGTTGTACTGAGTTCTCTGCTAGGAACTGGTCAGAAATACTTAAACGAGAGGCAGCACATCCATTGGAAAATCTACCAATACAAGCAGATGGCACCCATGAATATTTTCTCATTTTCTTCTTTTCAGTGCAGTGTAAAATGTTTTAATACAGCAAAACCATTGTAAAAAGTAGGCCAGGTACAGTGACTCACGCCTGGAATCCCAGCACTTTGGGAGGCCGAGGCGGGCAGAACACCTGAGGTCAAGAGTTTGAGACCAGCCTGGCCAACATGATGAAACACCATCTCTACTAAAAATACAAAAAATTAGGGCGTGGTGGCTATGCCTGTAATCCCAACTGCTCAGGAGGCTGAGGCAGGAGAATCACTTGAACCCGGGAGGCAGAGGTTGCAGTGAGCCGAGATGGCACCGCTGTGCTCTATCCTGGCAGACAGAGCAAGGCTCCGTCTCAAAACAAAAAAAAAAAAAAGAAAAAGTTCTTATATTGTTGGGGAATGGGGAATGTACTCATTGGGTACAGGGTTTTACTTTGAAACAGTGGAAATAGTGCAGAACCAAATAGAGGTGATTATGGTTTACAACATTGTGGATGTATTAAATGCCCCTGAATTGTTTACTTTAAAATGGTAAATTTTATGTTACTTGAATTTTGCCTCAATACTTTTTTTACAGTTAATGTAGTTTGTGGTTTGTTCCTGTTCATATATTGGTTTGACTTTATACCATATACTAGAATTGGGAGGTATCTGAGAAGTCTAGCTCAGTCCCTTTCAGGTCTTCTTTTGTATCTTTTGGTAAAACTCGAAAGTTTTTTATTTTCCTTTTTTCGTTTGTTTTTTTTGTTTTTATTGTTGTTGTTTTTGAGATGGAGTCTCACTTTGTCATCCAGGCTGGAGTGCAGTGACGCACTCTTGGCTCACTGTAACCTCCACCTCCTGGGTTCAAGCGATTCTCCTGCCTCAGCCTCCAGAGTAGCTGGGACTATAGACATCATCACGCCTGGCTAACTCTGAAGTTTTAAAAACAAATCTCAAACATTTCTTGTTGAGGTTATCCTTATTTATTTTTCTTAAATTATGGATGAGATTTTAAAATATTTTTAAATTGTTTATTACTGCTACACAGAAGAGCTGTGGAGATTTGACTTTCGTTTATATTCAACTAATATAATTATTAACTTGATTTTGAAATAACAGTAGAGTATTTTCAGTTTTTCTAGGTTTATGATAACAACTCTGTAAGCTGATATGAATATAGTTGACTTATTTTCCCTTGGTGATACCATAATTTAAAAAGACCCTAAAATTGAGTATTAAAGCTGAGCTTTGGTATTCTTTGTCCATTAGGAAAAATAGGGATGGATTAAATACTTCTAACTATAATAATTGTATTTTCTCTTCCTTTTTCCTAGCATATCTTATTTTGATGCTCTGGTAAAGCCCTGGCTGTTTGTGTATTTTTCCTCTGCATTTTCCTCATCTACATATGTAGATGATGGTGTAGACAGCAGGATCAGAGGGAGATCGGAGGCAGCTGGGCTTCCAGCTTGGGGATTGGGAGCAGAATGAATCCCATGGTAGGGGATGGTGCAGGTTAGGTGTGAGACAGGCTGGATTTGGGAGAGAACTGGCTGTCTGCCTCTGTTCACAGGTGACCCTATCCTTAAAGGTAAGGCAGGAGACATAGCTGTAGGGATGGGCTTCCCATGTACTATATCACGGTCTCTGCATTTGAGCTCAGATCCTCACCAATGCTTTTGCAGTGTTGACGGCATACCTAACTTTTCGTATGTCAGTTTTTTGATAAATCAAGAATAGATTGATTTAGAGATATTTCTGCAGGAGTGTTTAAGAATGTACATGGGATATGCAATTTCTAAATGCTTGATGGCCTTTGAGTGCTTGAAGATAAACAAAGGCATTGTGACTTGAAAGTAGTCGTATTTTGGCCAGGCGCGGTGGCTCAAGCCTGTAATCCCAGCACTTTGGGAGGCCGAGGCGGGCGGATCACAAGGTCAGGAGATCGAGACCATCCTGGCTAACACGGTGAAACCCCGTCTCTACTAAAAAGTACAAAAATCTAGCCGGGCGAGGTGGCGGGCGCCTGTAGTCCCAGCTACTTGGGAGGCTGAGGCAGGAGAATGGAGTGACCCCGGGAGGCGGAGATTGCAGTGAGCTGAGATCCGGCCACTGCACTCCAGTCCGGCGACAGAGCGAGGCTCCGTCTCAAAAAAAAAAAAAAAAAAAGAAAGAAAGTAGTCGTATTTTAGAATGGAAGTTCCGCCTGAAATGTGTCTGATAAAGAGTTAAACTATTTTCAGAAATGAGGACACGTGCAGCCCGTCTCTGCAATGAAAGGCCATTTCCCACTGATTTGATCACACTCTTTTTTCTTAAGCCCTGCTGCTTCCCATATTCTGTGCTTGGCATGGTCATTAGGGACTTCCGCCATTGGGGGTGGGATGCTCCTGGCTATTCCCTGAGCTATACTTACCCACAGCGTAGTTCTGTACATTTCCTGGCAGTGTGTGGCATGTACATGTAAGTGGTAGGACTTAGGGAACTCACATGATAGGCAGTGCTGTAGAGGAGGAGAATCAGCTGGGGTTGCTAGCTTTTAATTGAAGTTTAGTTGCAGGTTCAGTGAGGTGAGACTGTTATGACAGATTTCAAAATGTAATGATAGGAAAACGAGGTGGGTTCATCAAAGTCAAAGTAAATACGGAGCAACGGCTCAGCAACTCAGCGTGAAACAACAGCTACAAACCCTGAAAAAATACAGAGTAATTAAAATGTGCATTGTGCAGCCCTCTTTCTCAGTGGGTACCTTTCCAAGGAAAGCAATAACTTTATTGTGAAAAATATAAACACGAATTTGGAGATGTAAATTACGTGCATATTTTAATCTTGTTTATAAACATGGAAAGTTTTCAAAATGTAAATATAATCACAGCACACAACTGCAGCTGAAACCGGGTTTGAGAAAGACCTCAAGAAGGTAAAAGGTCCCCCAGATCCCCCAACCCCAGCCCTATCAATCTACCTCCCCTTTCTGTATATTTGGAGAAGATGAAGTGGAATTCCAGTCTCCTCATTCTAAGGACACAAACCCTTATCCCTTATTTTTTAATGTCACAAATGGGTAGTAGATTTGACTTTTTCTCTCTACTTCCCCTCTCCTCTCTTCCCCCTTTGGTCTACCTGTGTGGTGTTGGAGATTAGCTAGTGAGAGGCAGTGGTCAAGCACTGAGTAATTTGCCACATGGAAAGGAGGAGGAAATTTACCCCAATACTGTCTGCATTCTTTGATTTTCATGCTGTGATCATGCAAGTTACCTCAACATGAGCCAGCTCTAGGGATTGGGCTGAGGGAGAGAGCATGAGATAGTAGAGAACTCAGTGAGCTGGTGTTGAAATGTGAGTGGATTCTACCTCAACGGTGCCTTGCTGCCAGAATGATTTTTGGACAGAGCCCTTCACTTCTCTGAGTCACAGTGTCTCCATCTGTTAAAGTCATTGACTTGGCCTGAAAGGGGCTCCAAGGTTCTTTCCCATTCAGATTTTCTATGATACTGTAGCCTATGGATTCACTCCAATCTAAGTGGGGTCCTGGAGATTCAAACCAATGTGGTACTCTTCTTGAGTCCCCAGGACATTTCTCAGCGTTCTGAAAAGACTCAGGAGGCTCCTCTGCCAAAGACTGTCCATGCTGTAATTTAAGGCCAGGACTTCCTGAGACTGTTGTTAAAAGTCCCTGATCCTGGCCTCATTTCTGCTGCCTCCTTAGCTTTACAAAGGGCCTTCCTAGTAGGGAATGATGTCTGTCCAGACCATCAAGGCTTGTGGTTGGAGCTGCCATAGAGATGACTTAGTGTAAAGATCCTACATCTGTGTCTCCAGTGATGAGAGAAGTGTCTGATAGGGCATCTGTCCTGCATTTCTCTCTCAGTGCATTTCCTTATTAGAGTAGAATAGTTGAAATTTATAGGCTTGTAAGAGAGATAGTTATAAAAGCAACCTGTCATTTATATACACTACATCAAAAGAAATTAAAGTGTGGTATTCGGGGAAGCTTAGCTTTAAGGATTCAAACCCAAAGTTTAATCTGAAGAGTCTTTTTAGTATGCTGTTATATATGGGTGATTCCACCAGGAGGACCTGAGGTCAAGTTTTTTTTTGATTAATTGTTTTATGGTAGAAAACAGAAAGCACATTGAAAATTCAGCATTTGCCCTGCCAGCATGTTACACAGTAGGAAATGGTTGGGACTTAGAAGTAGGATAAGAGACATGATTAATGATTCTGTAGGTTTGACAGTAGATTTTCTAACTCAGACCACTCATTCCCACCATGAACGCCAAAGGAAGTCTTTCTTCCAATAACCATCAAACCCTGGCCCGACTGAGACTTTCCTATATGACCTTTGTGATGGTTACCTCAGGCTTCCCTGGAAGAGGATCAGGTTCCAAAAGAGCTCTCTAATCTAGTTTTATCAGAGTGTCGGAATGGTGACGTTTCCAGGGCAGTCCCGGGGTAAGGAATTGGGAATGGGAGTGAAAGCTTGTAGTAAGTGTGTGGCCAGCTGAAGCTTTTGGGAACACAGAAGGAAGGATGAATATAGGAAAGGGTGTGAAGTGTTAGTAAAAGCACTGGTGTCATGACGTTGAACACTCTTTTTCTTGGCTTATAAGGATAGATATGCATGTTATCTTCATGCAGTACTCGTAATGGTGGCTGTGCCTTGCACATTTTGTTGTTGGTCTTTTAATGATGAGACTAGAATGAAGCAAGAAGATAACATTCCTGTTTTAATGAAAATTCACCAAATAATCCACAAGAAAATAAACTTCACCTAAAAGTTCCCAGACGATTGTATCAAAGACCTATACAAAAGAGCTAAAACTGTCTATAAAACTGTTGAAAGAAAATAAACATAAAGGGAAATTTTCATGGCTTGAATTTAGCAATGTTTTCTTAGATAATGATACTCAAAAGCTCGAACAGCAGAAGAAAAAACAGATAAATTGGATTTCATCAAAATTAAAGTTTTGTACATCCATGAACACTGCCAAGAGTGTGAAAAATAACTCATACAATGGAAGAATATATTTGTAAATCATATACCTGCTAAGGGTCTGATATCCAGAATATTCAAAGAACTATAACAAAACAACGAAAAGACAACCCGATTACAATTTGGTTAAAGTACTTGAATAAACATTTCCCCAAAGAAGATAAACAAATGATCAGTAAACACAAGATGCTCAGCATCATTACTCATTAAGACAGTGCAGATCTGGTGGCTCACGCCTGTCATCCCAGCACTTTGGGAGGCCAAGGCGGGCAGATCACGAGGTCAGGAGTTCAAGACCAGCCTGGCTAACATGGTGAAACCCCATCTCTACTAAAAATACAAAAATTAGCCTGGCATCGTGGCACATGCCTATAGTTCCAGCTACTCGGGAGGCTGAGGCCAGAGAATCACTTGAACCTGGGAGGCAGGGGTTGCTGGGAAGCGAGATCATGCCACTGCACTCCAGCCTGGGTGACAGAGCGAGACTCCATCTCAAAAGAAAAAAAAGAAAATGCAGATCAAAGCCACAATGAGATATCATTTTTATCCACTAGGATAGCTATTATAAAGTAGAATAAGGTAGCAAGTATTGGTGAAAAGGTGGAGAAATTAGAACCCTCATACATTGATGGTGGGAATGTAAAATGGTACAGCCACTGTGGAAAACAATTTGACAGTTCCTCAAAAAGTTAAAACAGGCCAGGCACAGTGGCTCATACCTGTAATCCCAACACTTTGGGAGGCTGAGGCGAGTGGATCACCTGAAGTCAGGAGTTTGAGACCAGTCTGGCCAAGATGGTGAAACCCCATCTCTACTAAAAATACAAAAATTAGCTGGGCATGGTGGTGGGAGCCTGTAATCCCAGCTACTTGGGAGGCTGAGGCAGAAGAATTGCTTGAACCCAGGAGGTAGAGGTTGCAACGAGCCAAGATCGTGCCATTGCACTACAGCCTAGGCCGCAAGAGCGAAACTCAGTCTCAAAAAAAAGTTCAGACAGAGATTACCATGTGGTAACTCTGTGTGGCCTTGGACAAGTCGTGTAAACTTTCTGGACCTAGGTAGAAGACTTGGATAAATTCCTTAATTCTGGGTAGGAGAAGGTCTCGATCACGTGTGGGACCTTTTCAAGCCTCATGGATCTTCCTTCACCTTGGTGCCTTACTCGAGTGAAGAGTAGAGTATTTCAAAGGAAGTGTTCTGCCCCAGGACAAGGAATGAGCTGGCAGACACAGGGCACGGAGAGTATGATGGCACGGTCACTGGCAGAGCCTTTGTAATATTGTTTAAAGTCCTAGTGCTGATTCTGATGAGCCTCATGCCCCTCAGAACTGCAGGAAGTAAACTCATTCATTTCTCATACACCTACCACCAGCCAATAGTTATGGGGTGTGCCCCATGCTGTGTGAAGCATGGTGCTAGAAGACAGGGAGCCCCAGAATCCAGGGAGCTGACATTTTAGAGGGAGGAGATATTACTGGAGACTTCATTATTGAGTGGCAGTCATGGCGAAGGCTCTGAAGAAGTGGAGGCTGCAGTGGACAAGCACTCCAGGGTCAGGGTGGCTGCTCTGCGGAAGCTGTGGATCAGCTGCTGTCTGAAGGATGACTTAACTAGGAACTAACTAGGAATGAATTCAGGAAATTAACTAGGAAAACTAGGAAAGGTGCAGATAGCATTCCTGGTAGAGAGGGAACAGTGAGGAGGAAGGGAGAGTGGGCTTGGAGAAGAGACTGCGGAGAAAAGCCTCATTCCAGGATGTCACAGTGACATCTACTCTCAGGTTGACATCCTTGAATTGTAGGACCAAGAGAAGTGATCTCCCTGAGACCACAGGTGGGCACTTTCACCAGCATCCACTGCTTCTGTGTCCCCACCAACCCACATCCTACACTCTTGGCTGTGTAGCCAGCAGGAAACACGTAGCATCTCTGGAACTTAAAATGCTCCCCCGAGTCGGCTGTGACCTGAAGCCACTGCACCTCGAAACTTCTTTAGTCTGCACAGCACAGGGCAGCGTGAGTGACAGAACGAGTGACTCGAACGTGACGCCCCACATGCCAGGCCAACATCCAGAGGATGTTTCTCTTTTTGGTCTTTCCGTTTTCTGCCCATCAAACCAGGAAACCAAGGCTCTGAGGGTGGTGGAACTACCAGACTTTTACTTAAGCGCCAGCAACCATTGTGGTACTTGGTAGGCCCATGGCATGTATTTGGTGGATAACTTGGATCCACTGTTGTAGCGGAGGCCACAGTTTCCGCACATTAATGGTGCCCAAGGTGGATGGAGCTCATACCTGCAGGTCACGTTCTGTACCCCTAGGAGCCCATCCCGGTTAAAGTGGTGTGGTTGGAGGGGCCACAGTTGAGCCCCTAGGGTGTGTGTGTGGTGCTCCAGCCGGAGATGGGGGAGCAGCAGCCACAATAGGAGCTGGCCGTTACGGAAAGGAGCCTGTCTGCCAGTCCCAGGTCAGGCATCCCCTCAACCTGTAACTGGATGAATTTTTTTTTGGCGGGGGGCCACTCATTTGGAACCTTGCATGTCTTCTGTGTGGTCATCAATCTGTTCCATCAGGCTCAATTTTTTTTTTCTTTGCTTTCAGGAGAGTAGATCTGGAGAAACCAACAGCTGTGTTGAAGAAATAATCCGGGTAAGATAATTCTTGAAACAGTCTTATCAATCTGTGGGACATAGACTCTAAATGGGAAGGAAACCTGTGGCTCCACGATAAAGGAGCCCGTAGTTTGTTGTTTGACGTTTACGTTTTCTGAGAGTGGTCATGTAAGTTTTGGAAACAACACTTCTGTTAGCAGTCTAGCAGCTGCACCCCCTCTGGGCACCTCTGCACAGGCGGAGGTGACACCCTATTAAAGTGATCAGCTGGAAGACAGAAGGAGAGAATTTAGATGAAAAATATGCTGGTGCTCACATTTGGATGCCCCATTTATCACCCTGCTGTTTAAAAGCATCCTTTAATAGTCTGTACTTTTTTTGAGTCAGGCAGGGGTTGGCTGGTTATTTTTCCTGTAAACTTAATTGGAATCAGAAGCACTTGACAAAGAGGTAATGTTGAGGATCTGGAGCTCTTATTTCTCTGTTGTTCCACGTGTTATTCTCCCTGTCACCCTCTGTGAGCCCGTCTTTTTCATCACCGTTGTGGCTAGTGTGGGTTCCCTCCCTGAACCAGTTTCGTGCCCAGCTTGACTTAGGTTGGGCTGTTCTGCCACATCAGTGTTTCCCCAAATATTCAGACATATAATCAGGATGTCGTCATCAACCCATATTTTCCTTCACTCATATTTTTTCAGGGGAGTTACCTAATAATTTATAGTTCTCAAAAAGCTGATACTACACTGGGCAAAACACCAAAACAAATTAGGCCAGATGGTATGGAATTTCACTGTTAAAAAAAAAACTTTATTTTCATTTAATATGGTCCTTTCTTTTGGACATCCTACACACTTTTTTTTTAATGCTGGTGAATTACAGTAATATAATTACTTGGGTTAAAATTTTACATTAACAATGATTTTAAAAAGCAGAATGTTTTTCTTTCTGGAAAGCATTATTTCATAAATAAGTTGCACATTGACCAGAATAACTAATTGAGGTATGATTTGTTGAATTCATAATGATTTTTTTTCTGGCAGAGATTTATAGAGAAAGCAGTTGTCAAAACAGGCAGCTTCATTTCTGGTATTTAAGTATATGTTAAATAAAATGCATAGTCTATTTTATATCTATATTGTCTCTGTTCTGGGACTTTGTTTCCAGTAAAAGAACAATCAACATAAGATGCTGATATAACTTTTCCTGTTTTTCTCTTTCAACATACTTTTCTGTTTGCAGTTCAAGTATTCCATTTTTAAGCCATTTTCCTTTGATTGGTTATGGTGTTTATGTCTGCAAAAAGGTAATACCAGAACACACCAATCCCCTCTTTGGTTTCCCTAAGTAGAAAAATTCTACCTTCTCATTCTCTCTTGGCCCTTCTGAGGATATGGAAGAAATCCATCCTTTGATGTTCCTATTCTGTTCTCCATACAAGGCTTGAAGTTTTAATAAAGACTTGAGTAATTCACACACCAAAAGGATAGAGTTTAGGTAAAGCAAAATTCAATTTGAATGAAACTGAGTGTCACAATCAAGAGCTCATTCAGCTTTACAGTTACTGTTTTCTAAAGAGAGCTGATGAGAGCCTCATGTCCCCTCGCCCCAGTCCTCCCCTCCCTCCCACCGCCAGTGCTGTACCTGTGCCACAAGCCTCTTCAGGTGAGCCCTGAAACCAAAGGAGAACATGTACCCGCTGGATCACTGATTTGTGTCCATATGCAAGGCTGAAGTTTGCATGTGTGTGCAAGAGGGCAGTGGAGATGGTGGCTGGATCAGGAGGCAGCTGAGCTCCAAATTCCACTCTTCCTAGCCCATGAGCAGCAGTCAGGAGGGGAGGTGGGATGGACGCGGAGGAAAGAGAGATGATGGTGGCACTAGTTGAGCCTGGAGCTTTTTACTCTCTCTCCCTACTTGTCAGCCTAAAGTGTTAGTAGTAGTAGTTGGTGTCTGGGGAGCTCCTAGGGGATCGGGTTAGTGTTCCCAGTGTTTCCTGGAATGGCTTTCTGTCTATGCCTGCATCACTGACATTAGTCATTCTCCAAGATCATCTACCCCTCTTAACCTCCAAACACAAGCATAGCACTCCTTCTTGGTTACCGCCCATAGTATTGTTGTGTATCTGTCACACACCAGCCTTCCTCCAAGATTGTGGCCCCAAGAAGAGGGAAAGCCAGAGTGGTTGGTGAGCAGGTAGATAAAGCTAAGCGGGAGAGGCAGAAGGAGCTAGGTCATAGATCCTATAAGATGCAGATCAGCTGAGCATTTGAGCAGAGTGATGTGATCACATTAGCAGTTTAAATGCACCACTCTGGCTTCTATGGAGAGAGGATCCACAGGGAAAAGGAGAAGCAAGAGGGAGTGGGAGGCTATTGCAGGAGTCCAGACCAGAGATGCTTGGTGGTGCGCTCACGGCTATGGGAAACATTAGGGGAGATCCTGGCATGTGGGAAGGGTGGAAATCATAAATTCATTTTTAGACATAGTGAGTTTGATGTGCCTTTGGGACATTCAAGTAAACCACAGAGAACATAGAACAACCTATTGGAGGTCAGAGCAGAGGTCTGAGCTGTTAGACCAACATTTTGGATTAATTAGCATGCCATTGGTAATAACACCATAGAAGTAGGTAAATTTTTCTGGAGAGAGACTAGAGACCCAGGAACAGTGAGAATCTAAATTCTGACTTTTAGAGACCAAGGGAAGGAATAGCCGCTGGCAAGTGGCAGTGAGAGAGAGTGACAAGAAACGTGGAGGGAAAATTGTGACGGTGAAAAGTCATGGAATCCAAGGAATGAGATTCAAGCTCAGTGGTGTTCAGAGTTTCTGAGGACCAGAAAGATGAGGATCTAAAACCACGCAATGGATGAGACCCCAGAAACGTTGCTGGTGACCTTTGTGAGTGCCCTTTTTGTGGAGTAGAGGGGGCAGAAGCCACACTAGAGAAAAGAGAAAATGCAGTCAGTGAATTTAGAGACTTCTTGGGAGGAAAGGCTGTAGCTTCCCTTCAGCTCCCTTTCCAATTGCAATACATCCCTCATACAGTAACCAGCACCAGGTGATGAAGAGCTGATGTTGACTGAGCATGCGTTATGTGTGAGGCACAGTTCTAAGCTGTGATTTAACCCCCACAGCTGCCTCATGAGGTCGGCGTTGGTAATGTTCCCATTTTACAGATGAGGAAACTGAAGTGAGGATGAGTTAGACACAACTTGCCCAAGGTCACACAGCTAGCAAGTGGCAGAGCTGGGATTCTAATGAAGACGCCTTGCACAGCAGCCTCTCTTAACTACCGTGCTGACTTACTAGATGAAGATGCTCCCCTGGCTCCTTAACGAAACCACTCAGCCAATTCGTCGTGAACGGGACGTTTTCCGTTTCTACCTGTTTATGATTCGGAAGTGCCAGATCATGCATTTAGGCACTTAAATTCAGAGGTTTTATAGCCAGTGTTATCAACCTCATCTTTAACTTATTCCTCTCTCCTCCTTATTTTTTGCTGAGGTGACTGTTTTCAAGTCATTTGAATATTACATTGTGTTCTAACGTATAATTATTTTTTATCCTTACTCAGAGAGTTTTAATCCTGGGACCTAATAAATCTGTGTGTTATGGCAAAATTCTCTTAACTGAGGGAGAAATTAAAACAGAGTTCTGTGAGGATGGGCCATCAGGGCTAGAAGCCTTCATGGCTGACATATGTTTGTAACAAGCAGTTTTCTAAGTTACACTCTATTTCATCCTTAAAGGTTCCAGTGCTGTAATACTTAGGTGCTTTTCATAGCATTATCCATTAACGTAGAATGGCTTTAGCATTTGTTCAGCAAATAAAATTGGTTTACAACTTAATGGGTGGGGGTGCAGGGCTGGAATCTAGGATGTGCGGGTTTTATGCAAGACAGCTCTACATGGCATTTGTTGAAGACACTCATAACATAGAGTGCCTTTGTAATAAGAGACCAGTGTTTGAGATTCTGGTTTGGAGTTAAGGAATGAATTTAGAGACAATTTCAGTGCAACATCTGAGCAGATTACTTTCTTGGCGCTCATCATCTTCAGCCACTAATTTAATTCCAGTGTGCTGCAAAATATTCTTAGGGAACATTTACATGGAGTTGCATTTCGGTTTATCTGAAGGGGGTAAGGGGCACTTGTTTAAATTTTGGAGACCTCAACCAGTTTCCTGACATTATAGTGAAACAAACTTGAGGCAAATAAAGTGAACTCATTTTTTCCTTGGTTTTCCGGTAACTCAGGAGCATCGTGGATGGGATGATTTCCAGTTGTGGTCCTGGGTGATGTGTGAGTTGAGGGCACTCACCTGGGAAATGCATATCATGATAGCCTCTCACATGTACAGAACCCGGATGGTGGGACAAGAGAAGCCTTGTGCTCACAAATATCAATCAAATGAAAACATACTCGCCATTCTATGCCTACCGGAAGGTAGAGGACAAAGAGATAACTTGTTTTCAGTGACCTATTTGGGGCCTCGTATGTATGTGGGCCGTTGGACTACACATTGTCATCCATATAGTCCGTTCACATTTTCGTAACATCATTATAGTTTTTTCTTCTTTATATTTGAGTGAGCATTTTCAAAAAATAAGTGCTTAAATGTGAATCGCATAGAACAATAAGTACAAATTCTTATATTTATCCATGAATGAGGTTTTCGATTGCAGTGTTTTTTAACTGTACAGAGTTGAAAAGGTTAATACGTGTCCACTCATATTATCTATCAATACTTTCAAATGTGTAAAGTCCCAAAACACTTAACTTATGTCCAATCGGGGTCAAATCTTCCCTGCTTCAGACCAGGCAGGCTTTTTTTCGCTAGCTCATACTGTTTCCTTTATAAGTTATTTCATTTGTTTTCCAAGAGCAAAGATTTCATTAGTGATGAAATGAAGTCCACCAATGGCAAAATCAATCCAGGTGTAACTGTAGAGGTGCGCCATTAATATATCCTGTTACTTGCTGTAGTTAAATAAACTCAAAAGTCAGCACAATGGAGGGCTAGAGAAATTCACCGAGAAAAACCTCCAGTAAGTCTAGCCAAGATAAGTGAGTTGACTTGATAGTCCTGTGTTTTCTTTTTGCATTTGGCCATCTGAACGGTTAGGGATAGAAATACCATACTTTCATATCTCATTTTATATCCATGAGATTAATTGTTAATAAATGCTATTATACTAGTCTTTGGGGGTGAAACGGAAAGCCCTTCCTAAATGGCTCCACTTCTACCTGCCAGGGGCACCCTGGTGCCTGCAAGCTGTGAGCCAACAGCTTGCCACTCTGTTGCAGGGCCCCGTGACTACAACCTGTGGACTTGGCAGTGACTCTGGAGGTGTTCATTTTCTAACAGAGGTGGGACAAGAGACCACCTTATCAGAATCTGTTCTGAGCCCAGAGGCTTTGGGGTGATGGGTAAAGGAACACACTGGAAGTCCAGAACCTCCTGTTGAGAGTGAACAGCTTTGCCCTTCGATAGTTACCTGTCTCATTTTGATGCATGTTGTTAGAAATCACAAAGTTGTTTGCAGAACCGTATGCCTAGAAGATGAAGGGAATGTTAGCAGCCCAAGCATCTAAAAGTCTGTGAGCTTATAACTTCTGCCCTAACAGTAGAAAGTGGGTGCTGATGCCACAGTCAGTATCTTTTCATGGGGCGTTTGTCAGTATTTTACTGTGAAGGTTTCACGGTTTCTTGGAGATACTTGGAGAACTTCAGCACTACACCAGAGGACCAAGGCAAGTACGTCAAATAGAAGTAGATGTCCTCAGTACCTTCGAATACCTACCACATGCAGAAGGCACAGAGCAGGTGGGATTAGTGAGTTAGAGGAGGAATGCAGGGGAGAAAACAAATAGCGGTGTGCTTCTTTCAACAGCAGGACTTCCTTGAAAGGTGGTTTGCAGAGAGTCCAGCCCCAGCAACACAAAACAAGAGGGTAGAGGGGTGGGACTGGAGCTGAGAGAAAACAACCTTACTGGCCTCGTATGTATGTGGGCCGTTGGACTACACATTGTCATCCGTATAGTCCGTTCACATTTTCGTAACATCTTTATAGTTTTTTCTTCTTTATATTTGAGTGAGCATTTTCAAAAAATAAGTGCTTAGGTGTGAATTACATAGAACAATAAGTGCAAATTCTTGTCTTTATCCATAAATGAGGTTTTCGATTGCAGTGTTTTTTAGCTGTACAGAGTTGAAAAGGTTAATACGTGTCAAATCATGGTATCTGTCAATACTTTCAAAGGTGTAAATTCCCAAAACACTTAACTTATGTTCAGTCTGGGTTTCATCTGAGTGTTCTTCTCCAGCAGTGAAATGCTAGTGTTCAGTACTCACCAGCTAACCTGGTTTATGTCATTTGTTAACTTTATTTGAGAGAACCAACGCAATTTTATTTTTTCTTTCTTGTTCCCATACTTAATATCACCATACGTATTCATCAGACTTTGAAAACTTACTGGAGATGAGAGCTGAAGATTACTTTTATAGTTATTGTATTTTAAGGCATTTAAAAGGATTTTTAGAATGCAATTTGCCTACAGCAGGTGCTCGAATAACGTCATTTCATTCAACTTTGTTTTGTTATAAGGTTGATAAGAAAAAAACCCAGTTCCCATCCAGGGCCACCGTGTGTGGAGCCAGTACATTGTCCCCATGTCTGTGTGGGTTTTCTCTGGGTTTTCTCCAGTTTCCTCTCACATCCCAAAGATGTACCCTTTAGGTTCACTGGCATGTCTTCACTCAGTGCCAGTAGTGTGGGTGTGCGTGGGTGTGCCTTGCCAGGGGTTGGCTGGCGACCTGACCAGGGCTGGTGCCTGCCTTTCTCCAACCACCTGCCCCACTGAACTAGGATAAGTGGCCTGAAAAAGAATGAATGAATAGAAATGATTCTAACATAAAAATTCATCAAGTCTACAATAGTCATACAGATGCACAACACTAAACAGTGTGGTATGAAAGCACCAGGTGAGCAGGCCTTGTTGTGATTGTCTTTGTTTTATTTTGTTTTTGTTTTGTTTTGTTTTGTTTTGAGACAGAGTCTTACTCTGTCACCCAGGCTGGAGTGCAGTGGCACAATCTCGGCCTCCCAGGTTCAAGCAATTCTCCTGCCTCAGCCTCCCGAGTAGCTGGGATTACAGTCACATGCCACCACACCCAGCTAATTTTTGTGTTTTTAGCAGAGACGGAGTTTCACCATGTTGACCAGGCTGTTCTTGAACTCCTGACCTCAGGGGATCCACCTGCCTCGGCCTCCCAAAGTGCTGGGATTACAGGCATGAGCCACCGCGCCTGGCCCATGATGATCTTTAAACTTCGTGGCAGGAGGAGGTGCTCCTTACAGTTTTTGCTTTGCAGACATTTATTCCTTGATGGAAACCACCACCACTACAACTGCAATCACTCACTGATTCATCAAGAATGGTGTCAGTAATTGTCTTACTTGGTTATGTATTTATATTTATTTATTTATTTATTTTACTTTAAGCTCTGGGATTCATGTGCAGAACGTGCAGGTTTGTTACATAGGTATACATGTGCCATGGTGGTTTGCTGCACCCATCAACCGGTCATCTAGGTTTTGAGCACTGCATGCATTAGGTATTTGTCCTAATGCTCTCTCTCCCCTTGCCCGCCACCCTCTGACAGGCCCTGGTGTGTGATGTCCCCCTCCCTGTGTCCTTGTGTTCTCATTGTTCAACTCCCACTTATGAGTGAGAACATGCGGTGTTTGGTTTTCTGTTCCTGTGTTAGTTTGCTGAGAATGATGTCTTCCGGCTTCATCTATGTCCCTGCAAAGGACATTAGCTCATCCTTCTTTACGGCTGCATAGTATTCCATGTTGTATATGTGCCACATTTTCTTAATCCAGTCTATCATTGATGGGCATTTGTGTTGGTTCCATGTCTTTGCTATTGTGAACAGTACTGCAATAAACATTCGTGTGCATGTGTCCTTATAGTAGAATGATTTATACCTTTCAGTATATACCCAGTAATGGGATTGCTGGGTCAAATGGTATTTCTGGTTCTAGATCCTTGAGGAATTGCCACACTGTCTTCCACAATGGTTGAACTAATTTACACTCCCACCAACAGTGTAAAAGCGTTCCTGTTTCTCCATGTGCTCTCCAGCATCTGTTTCCTGACTTTTTAATGATCTCCATTCTAACTGGCATAAGATGATATCACATTGTGGTTTTGATTTGCATTTCTCTGGTGACCAGTGACGATGAGCTTTTTTTCATACGTTTGTTGGCCACATAAATGTCTTCTTTTGAGAAGTGTCTGTTCATATCCTTTGCCCACTTTTTGATGGGGTTGTTTTTTTTCTTGTAAATTTGTTTCAGTTCCTTGTAGATTCTGGATATTAGACCTTTGTCAGATGGGTAGCTTGCAAAAAGTTTCTCCCCTTTTTTAGGTTGCCTGCTCACTCTGATGATAGTTTCTTTTGCTGTGCAGAAGCTCTTTAGTTTACTTAGATCCCATTTGTCAATTTTGGCTTTTGTTACAATTGCTTTTGGTGTTTTAGTCATGAAGTCTTTGCCCATGCCTGTGTAATACCTGAATGGTATTTTTCTTACTTGTTTTATTAATCTTTCTTAATGTATGCATAGCTCACATTTTTTCAGTATTTAATATTAAAAGTGTTTGGACCTTATGAAGTTTGGTGATGTTTTTGTGATCAGAAATGGGCTGTTTATATCAAAATCAGCCTATGGTGAAACTGGTTTCATTATATAGCATTGCACTTAGGAGCCTCAGTTTCAAAGACCCTATTAATGGCATTAAGTGAGGACTTACTGTCGAGACACCAAAATATCTGCTGAAGTGATATTAGCACTTAAAATATGAAGACAAATAAGATTCTACTAAAAGTATTTTTGGAGTGTGAATGTGTATACGTGAGGTGTGAGTGCAATTCTTGTGCCGTAAAATCCCTAGCATGAAGGGCTCTGTGACCTTCAGCTCTACCCAACATTTGTCACTTTTCACTCTGACCTAGGAGTTCCATCAGGCAGCTGGTCCTTACAAACAGGTCCTCGAGTATAAGCCACCAAAGACCTTTCAGTCCCATTCCTGCCTCCATCAAATTCCCCAGGGGCACTACAGTGTTTCTTCTCAAAAGCCTTGCTGGTCTCAGCCTGTGGCTGGGATCGTTGTACTGAGTCATGGCCCTCTTTGGAAGTGGGTCCCTCTCATGGCAGTCACTGCTAGCTCACTACACGTTCATGCTTGGTGCCTTGCTTGTCCACTCTCTGGTCTGCAGCGCTCCTGAGTCACTCCAGGACTGACAGGATGGAGTCCAGGCTGATTCTCTCCAGCAGCCAGTGCTGGAAGCCTGGATCGTGGACCCCTCCAGGCAGCCAGCCGGTTACGACCGACCTGTGCTTTGTGCTGGATCTCACTGCCAGGGCAGGATCACAGTAACTAAACTATCCTCTCTTCCTTGAAGGGTGACTTATTCCCCGGTGGAGCTCACCATCAATGCGATGTTCATCAGCATTACTGACTTGGAGGGTATCCTTCAGTCAGTTTACCATTGACTTTATCAACCCCCCTCAGGAACCTTTAACACGCTTTTATCCCAATTGCTCCTGAATGAAATTCTAATACCACGGAGATACCGCATGTCTGTTTTGTATATGGTACGTGAGTCTGCTCAAACACAGAGTAAGATTTTCTCATCCCCAAGAACCAATTTTGTAAGGTGCTCATTGGGGATGCCTGGCTTAGACCATCCCTGCTTGCTGCACACCTGTCACGCCAGCACCTCCTTGTCACTCTCTTCGTCACCCTCCACAGATGCTTCACATTCTCTGTCCCCAAAGAGATGGATGCCATCCAGTGGGCACCCCTGGGCCAGTGACATCAGATGGTCACTGTGCCAGGCTCTGTTCTCGGCGCTGGGGGTGTAGGGATGAGCAAAACAGGCACTACTGAAGCCAGCACAGGAGCGAGCACCTCCTCTCTCTGCCGTCTTCTAACCTGTCTCTCTACTAGCATCTCCTTCTCGGTAAACACATACAGATTCTTTCTGTCATATGTGTGTGCATGTACATATATATGTATATATGTGTTTGTGTGTGTGTGTATATATATATATGTTCAGTGCTGCATTTCTTGTAGCTCTGTCTTCCTTCCTAACTAGACTCTCCAGACCAGTCTCTGCGTCTTCACTTTCATTTCCCCTTCAACCAACTGCCATCTCTCCCACCGCCTTCCTTCCTGAAATGGCTTTTACTGAGGTCACCACCCCAGGCTTGCTTATCAGAAGTACAGAGAGCATTTCCCCGTGTGATCTCTGGCAGGCATTTGATGTTGCTGACTGCAGGATCCACGTGAAAATGCTCATGACCTTGGTGTCTGTCACACCCTCCTGGGTTCACCCACTTTGTGGTCCTTTCTCCTGGGTCTCCTCCGTGGACCTTGTTTCCTGTAAGTCCCCCTCGATGTTGGTGTTCCTCAGGGTCCCGTCCTCACTCTTCTCTTCTCATACGCTGTACTTCCATGGTGACTGGTAACATCTGCGTGGGGATGGGTCTCAAGTGTGTCTCCAACCCAGCTCTGTTTCCTGAACTTCCTGTCACCTGCCCAGCGGCCACCAGATTGCTCCACTTAGATGCGTCTTGGATACCTGCACCTTAACTCATCTCACACCTCTGCCGGCTCCTCCTGCAGCTTGGATCATCTTCATTCCCCAGCTGTCCATGCTGTCGGGTGCTTCCTCTCCTTCACACTCACCATGTGCAGTTCCTCACCAAGCCTGTCAGTTCTATCTCCCTCCACTGGGTCCACTTCTCTTCATCTCCAGCCATCTCCTTGTTCATCCACCATCCTTTCCTACACGACTCCAGAGACCCGCTTGCCAGCCCTCTGCCTCCTGCCAGTCTCCACGATGGAGGCAGAATGCATTTTCCAAAGCATAGGTTTGCTGGAAACCTGTTCGTGGCTCTCCCCTGGGCTCAGGACAGAGTCAGACCACAGACCCCCAGGCGTGGTTTGCAGAGTCGCACGTGCTGTGTGGCTGTGCATGTGCTTCCAGTCTCGTCTTTCACCACGATGCCGCTCATGATCCATGCCGCACTTCTGCAGGCGTAACCACTGCTCTCACTGTCACCTCTGGGTGCAGCTCATGCTCTTCCCCAGCCCTGGGACACACTCTGCCTACCCCTGACCACACATGTAGCTGACCGACTCCTGCATATCTTCCAAGCCTCACTAGAGATATCACTCCCTCCAGGAAGCCATCGTGATTCCCAAAGTCTGAATTAGAGGCTCCTCTTCCGTGTCTGCCAGTTACCCTTTATTCTTATTGCAACACTTAATATGTAATGGTCTTTCTTATTTCCTCCAGGGCTGTTGTCATCTACCTCCATGGGTGTGCATGATGGCAGGCACATAGTTGACGTTTAATAAAAAGTGAATAAATGGCCAGGCGGGGTGGCTCACGCCTGTAATCCCAGCACTTTGGGAGACCGAGGCGGGTGGATCACCTGAGATCAGGAGTTCGAGACCAGCCTGGCCAACATGGTGAAACCCCATCATTACTAAAAAACAAAAATTAGCTGGGCATGGTGGTGGGTGACTGTAATCCCAGCTACTCAGGAGACTGAGACAGGAGAATCACCTGAACCTGGGAGGCAGAGGCTGTAGTAAGCCAAAATCGCACCACTGCACTCCAGCCTGGGTAAGAGAGTGAGACTCCATCTCAAAAAAAAAAAAAAAAAAAAAAAAAGTGAATAAATGGATGAAGAATAATGAATGAGTGATTTTGACCTCTTGCCCAGTGTCTCTTCTTGCTCTTCACCCTGTTGTCCTTCTAGTCCTGAGGCAAAAGGTTCAAGGTACCATCCCCTAAAACATCAGCTCTCCAAGGACTGCCAAGACTGTTGTGTTACCTGGAAGTGTTAGAACACATTGGGTTGCACAATTGGCACAAATGCGAGAGAGGAAAATTCACATGCTAACCCCCAAGGGCTAGAAACAGGAGGGAGCGCGGCAGCTCCTGCTAAAGTTTGTGTCAGAAAACTCAGACCTTTTGTATCTGCCACGTGTATCCTGAGTATCTTTCATGAGACTGAGCCTTTCATTTTGATAGGTAATGAATTTTTAGAAGTTGAAGAAATCAAGATAATACATTTGCAGGGATAATTTGGTTAATTACCATGTTGCTGCTGGTAGAATCAAGGGCTGGAAGTCAAAACTGTTTCCACTGCTAGTATGCTCTGTGTAAAGCAGTTCTTGGAACAATTAAAACACGTCTATCCAAAGTGATCAACTCGAGACATACATTTTAAATTTGTATTTATTATCATGAAAATCACATACAGTGTCCTCTGTTATTTTTTCAAATTAAGGGTTGTGAAATCACACTGATTTGCTGCAAATTACTGTTGTACACACACAGATCTTAGAAAATAATTTCTAAGGTAGAAAGTGATCATTTGAAGATGAAAGCGATATAAGCCTTGAAAAATTAGAACATCTACCTAGATAATAATCATATGTCTTAAATAAGACATAATTACCTTCTTATAGTCTTGTAATTATTTACTTCATTGTAACCAAAAAACCTCAGAAACCTAATTTCTCCTTTGCCGTTGCATTTATCCATTGTTTTGTAAGTTCTGATAAATCTGATGTGTGGATGTGCCGTTCTTTGTTTTTATGCTCATTGGATTCAGTGGAATGTAAGTTCTGGGAAAATGCAGGGTTGGAACTCAGACATTTCCAGAACTCTTCCAGCATGCTCCCATATTTATTTGCATGTTGTTTTGTTCTGATTTTGGAAGCAGTCCACACAGCCCATAATTTCAGAATCGCTAACCCACCACTGGGGTTCTGTAGCCTCCTAAATTAACTGTTTTTTGAACATGAGCCATTATTTCATTAGCCCAGAACTCCATTCCTGGGCCCACTTGTACTGCAGAAATTCTAGAAAAGTGCCGTGCGCAGCACCTCCGTGCTCTAGAGACCCTCCCTCTGCCACCACTACTTTCCTAAGCAGCTTCAGTTTCTGATGACAGCTCAGGGTAGGTGGACCTCTTCCTGTGTCTCCAAATACTAGGTTTGAAAGGAATTATCATATGCTAGCACTAGCCTATATATTTTATCATAGCTCCCATACACACACTAATAAGGTACACCTATGTATGCAAGTTTGTGTCTTTCTCTGTCCCCTGGATTCCTTAGAAAGTTATAAAAGTTATATCCTATGGGCAGTTCATTCTCTATTATCACAGTGTTTGGTTAGTAAGTTTTTATTTTAGTGCCTTTTTATTGTGACTCTAAACAATTAGAGGTCTGCAGTTCTGTGGAATTAAAAATATTAAGGATTTTGGGCTGGGTGCAGTGGCTCACACCTGTAATCCCAGCACTTTGGGAGGCTGAGGTGGGTGGATCACCTGAGGTTGGTAGTTTGACACCAGCCTGACCAACATGGAGAAATCCCATGTCTACTAAACATACAAAATTAGCCGGGCATGGTGGTGCATGCCTGTAATCCCAGCTACTCGGGAGACTGAGGCAGGTGAATCGCTTGAACCCTGGATGTAGAGGTTTCAGTGAGCCAAGATCATACCATTGCACTCCAGCCTGGGCAACAAGAGTGAAACTCCATCTCAAGAAAAAAAAAAAAAAAAAGGATTTTATATTCTCTTTTTAAATAATTTTATTTTAGATTGGGGGGTACCTGGCAGGTTTGTTACATGGCTGTATTGCATGATGCTGAGGTTTTGGGTACAAGTGATTCCCTCATCTAGGTAGTGAGCCCAGGTATATCCGGTCGCTGGTTTTTCAGCTCCTGCTGTCTGGTAGTCCCCAATGTCTATCGTTCCCATCTTGATGTCTCTGTGTAGTCAGTGTCTAGCTCCCACTTATGAATGAGAACCTGGTATTTTTCACTTAGGATAATGGCCTCCAGCTCCATCCATGTTGCCGCAAAGGACAGAATTTCATTCTTTTGTATGACTGCGTAGTATTCCATGGTGTATATGTACCACGTTTTCTTTATCCAGTCCACTGTTGAAGGACACGGAGGTTGATTCCATGTCTTTGCTACTGTGAATAGCACTACAAAGAACATCTGACTACTCATGTTTTAAATATCTTTCTATGAACAGTGATTACGTTTCTGAAACCTAGTTAAAATCATATGATCAGCATGCTTGTTGTCTACTTAAAATGTATTAATTTAAAACTATTCCTCAAGTACTTGTAAATATCTTTTCAATAGTCTCAAATATAGATTTATTTCTACCTGTAAAGTACATATTATTTTTAAAAATCACCCTGGGATTCTATGCTAATTACCCTAACATTATCAGAATACTTATTTCTGCATATTTATTAATACTTTATGAATCATTGTAGCTTTCCCTTCTCTGGCAGTAACTTGTGATCTAATAGTATTTTTGGTCAGTTCTTTGAACATGTTTTTGAATTCAGTGGTGCATGCTTGGGGTGGGCAGGGGGTTGGGGAAGGATAGGCTTTTAAAAATAGTACCTTTAAAGTTAGCTAAAAATGTTTGTAAACACTTGTAAATAAAAGATCAACTTCTGAAAACCTACCTAGGCTGCATCTGTGGAAACCAAATTACAGATTGAGAGCCTGGTAAGTCAAAGGCTGGGCTTTCAGTATGGAGCCATTTGAAAACTTTGTTACAGATAACCAGAGGGAAAGCGTGAAGGGGAGAAGAAAACCCAGCCACAGTGCAGTGAAGAGGAGGATCCTGCCCAGAAAAATGAGGTGTGGCAGGTTCTGTCCAGACAGTGAGATAAAAACCTCCTGTCTGGTCTACAAAATAAGCGTTTATCATTCTGACTTTTTAACTTGCAGTTTCCTTGTTTTCCCGCTGAAGTCTGCCAGGAGCCCCTTCATGCACACCCCCACCCCAAACTCTGGAAAAAGGCAGGAAATAAAAACGGGGCTCTTTTGGAGGTTGGCTAGTTATCGTGTGGATGAGGAGCCCACCGTGATGGGAAGAAGGCCCCAGGAACAGCAGCATATTCCTAGCATGTTTCAAACCGTGTGGATGCGGGGAGGGGTCAAGGCAGCGGAGCCATCTAGAAAGATTGTCAGCAGCCCTTGGATCGTGGAAATGATTAATCACTTCAGCACAAAAGAACACAAAGAGAGATTTGTTAAGAATAAGCAGGGGACAGAGTGCCAGCTCCAGGGGTGACGGGCTCATCTGTTTAATAATGTGTTTTCAAAGTGTGTGCCACATCAAAAGCAAAGCACGTGCAACTGGAGGAAAATGAAATGAAAAGGCAGTGGCTACAATATTTGATGAATGTGGAAGAAATGCTGAGAAAATGAGATCAGCAATACATTTGGTTTGGCAATTTTTTTTTAATGTGTGCCTCCACCTCCCCACCCCAACCCCCACCCCCAACCTGACCTCCACCCCCATCCCCAGTGTCTTAGCATCACCGGGAAAACTCATCTTCCCACAAAAGATGTGTCCTGGACCTCTTCTCCCCAAAAATGACCAAGGGTCAGTCAAGTCAGTATTGTGTGATGACCGCCCTTTCTTTGAGGCGCAGGGATATCAGGCATTTTGTGACATCATCTTGTCTTACAGAGAAGGAAACTGAGATGCAGAGAGGTTAACACAGCGAGTAAGAGACAGTTTAAACTCAGGCCTCCCAGAGCCCAGCTCACGTTCCTAAACCCACACAGAGTAATTTTTTAAAATATCAATATTTCTAAAATGTAAGAAGGAACAAATTCTTCTTGTGTAGGGACACAAGACTTGTGTTTATACCACCTCTTTCTCACAGCCTTGGGGAAAGGAAAGGTGGTGCCCTGGCTGCCTTTGTTTCTTCATTGGTGAGAAGCTGCAGACTGCTGTGGGGAGTTACACTGAGGCTCTCAAATGCCTGTTGTGTGACACGAGGGGCCCTAGTGAGCTTAGGATTAGTCATGTGCCGCACGACAACGTTTTGTTCATCACGAGGTCACAGCACGAGGCGTTACTCACCGCCTGTGGTGATGTTGGTGCAGGCAAACCTACTGTGCTTCCGGTCGGATAAAAGCCCAGCACATACAGGTGTGTCCAGCACTGAACAGTTGACAGTGACAAGGAGTGATTGTGTCACTGGTTTATGTATTGACTACACCAAGCTGGTCCAACCTGCGGGCTGCGTGCAGCCCAGGACGGCTTTGGATGCGGCCCAACTAAAATTCATAAACTTTTTTAAAACATGAGATTTATGCACAGACCTTTCTTTTTTTTTTTTTTTTTTTTTGCTCATCAGCTATGGTTAGGTGTTAGTGTGTTTTATAGGTGACCCAAGACAACTGTTCTTCTTCCAGCATGCCCAGGGAAGCCGAAAATTGGATACTCCTGGACTATACTATAATATTTATTGTTATTTTAGAGCATACTCCTTCTACTTATATATTAAAAAGTTACCTGTAAAACAGCCTCAGGCAGGTCCTTCCAGAGGTGTTCCAGAAGAAGGCATTGCTGTCCTAGGAGATGACAGCTCCATACATGTAATTGCCCTCGAAGACCTTCCAGTGGGAAAAAATGTGGGGGAGGCCAGACGCAGTGGCCCATGCCTGTCATTGCAGCACTTTGGGGGGCCGAGACGGGCAGATCACTTGACATCAGGAGTTCGAGACCAGCCTGGCCAACATGAGGAAATGCCGTCTCTGCTAAAAATACAAAAATTAGCCAGGCATGGTCACGTGCACCTGTAATCCCAGCTACTCAGGAGGCTGAGGCAGGAGAATCACTTGAACCTGAGAGGCAGAGGTTGCAGTGAGCCAAGACTGCGCCACTGGACTCCAGTCTGGAGGACAAAGTGAGACTCTGTATCAAAAAAAAAAAACAGATGTGGAGGAGAAGACAGTGATATTGATGATCCTGACCCTGTGTGGGCCTAGGCTAATGTGTATATTTGTGACTTAATTTTGAGAAAAAAATTTTAAAAGTAAGAAAAAATTTAAAAATTGTAAAAATAGGGAAAAGCTTACAGAAGAGGATATAAAGAAACTTTTTTGTACAGTTGTACAATGTGTTTGTGTTTTAAATGTTATTATAAAAGAGTCAGAAAGTAAGAAACTTTAGAAGTTTATAAAGTAAAAATGTTGCAGCAAGCTAAGGTTAACTTATTATTGAAGAAAGAAAAATATTTTTATAAATTTAGTGTAGCTTAAGTGCATAGTGTTTATGAAGTCTACAATAGTGTACAGTAATGTCCTAGGCCTTCACACTCACTCAGCACTCACGCACTGACTCACCCAGAGCAACCTCCAGTCCTGCAAACTCCATTCGTGAAAAGCCCTATACAGATGGAACATTTTCAACCTTTTATACCATATTTTTACTGCACTTTTTCTATGTTTTGGTATGTTCAGATACACAACATACTTACCCTTGTGTTCCAGGGGTGTTACAGTTGCCTACAGTATTGAGTACAGTAACATGCTGCACAGTTTTGTTGGCTAGGAGGAATAGGCCATACCATATAGGCTAGGTGTGTAGCAGGCTGTGCCACCCACGTTTGTGTAAGTGCACTCTATGATGCTTGCACAATGACAAAGTCACCCAACGACACATTTCTCAGAATGAATCCCTGTCGTCAAGTAATGCATGACTGTGCCTTTGATAGTTCCTTACAAATTGATCTTGAGTGTGTGCTCATGTGTAACCTAGTTACTGAATAATGCATCTCAAAATGTGGGATTCTTTTTGCATCCGCCTGTGCTATGCTGCCTTCCATGGAGCTCTGTGATGACTGGCACCTCCTGGTGGAGGCATCCTTCCCACATTACCCCCAGTAAAAGCAACAACAGGCAAGTTTGTCCTCTTCCCTAGCAGGAGGATGGTAAAGATGGAGAGTCAGGAGAAACCAAGAGTTTCCAGGTGGCAGACACTCTGGCTCCCCTGACCACACAGTGTGGGTTTTCACCAGAGCTTGAGCCTTAGCATCAGCCACTCCTACATTCAACAACAGCTTTGGTGCTTACTGGCTGGGTGACGTTGACCCAATATAGATGTCAATACAGTGTACATTTTGCAAGGACAAAAGCGACTGTTCTCATTTATTATTTCATATGCTTGTTACATCTGTTGCTGGATACATTTGTGAATACACCCGTCTTAGTGAATCAACATATCTAATAAAATGTTTTCATTCCTCAAATGTGGTTGTGGAGGTAAACCAATTTTGTAAATCTGAGATTGAAGGAAACATTTTGTTTTGGGACTAATGACTGTTAGCTGCTATTATTCTTGTTAAAATAATTGAATATTTCCAGATTCATTAGCGATGAGGTTTACTTAAAAGAAATCTCAACCTATAAAATCCATTTGTAGAATATTTGTGAGATTGTATTTAATGCTAAGAAACAATTGCTTTGCTAAAGGATTCTTGGCTATAGGAAAGAATTACTCTAGCATTAATAGCAAACTTCCCTGAAGAATCTAGATATTTGCTTACAGTTTCTTTACAACTTAGCATTAATTTGAAAAACAAAAGTGTTGGAAATAACTTTGGATTTAACTGAAAAGCAATAAAATATACAGACAAAGCTTCCTTGGAATAAAAATGAAAGCCAGTGGGACATCATAAATCATTCTACAAAAATATAGTTTTCGTTCAACTTTTTTTAGGTGCGTATGCCAGGTAAATTGACTGCAGACATAATAAATGCATACTACACCCCCTGGTGGAGCATACATTTGATAGGTAGTTGATAGCTTTTATCTCTTTAAATACAATGTACTTATTTAAATGTCTTTGCCTTCTTAGTTGGTTATCAGTTTAAGTTCATTTATGTCAACTTATACCTGTAAGCTGTGTTTATAAGTATGTATATATGACTATACTAAGTATGCCCAATGATGAATTAGATTACCCAGGCAAAGTAATTTTTATAATACATGTTTTAGTATAGTATATTTCTAAAGATTTATTTTGAGAATTAACAAAGAATTTAAAATCATGTAAGTCATGTATAACTCCTAACTTCTAGCAGTATTTTCACATAGAAATAAACTTGGTAGATTGCTTGAACCAGCTATCTCATTTATTGACAAATGACTAAACCCTCCTACTTAAATATAAGTGCTTTCTACATAAAGACTTATCCAACTAGGAAAGCAATGGGAAACTCAGACATTTACTTGGACTTGAAAGGACTGTGAATTGAAATAGTGAGAGTTTCCAAAGAGATAGGCTCAGAAAATCCCCAGACTTTACATAGACCTTTAAACAAAGACACAGGAGGGGCAATTGATTGACATTCCTTTACCATGGATGAAGGATTATCTATTTCTTTTCAACATTGTATTTTTCATTGATGTACAGTTTTAATTTGATTAGAGTGAGATTCCCTACATTGCTGTTGGGAAATGATTTTGTAGCACCCACCTAGTAGTCTCAATAAGTACTTGAATGATTTGAGTATCTCTTATCTGAAATGCCTGGGACCGTAAATGTTTCAGATTTTGAATTTTGGAATATTTGCATTATACCAGTTGAACATCCCAAATCTGAAATCCTAAATGCTACAATAAACATTTCCTTTGAGCAGCACGTTGGTGCTCAAAAGGTTTCAGATTTTGAATTTTGAAATTTGGAATTTGGGATGCTCAACCTGTATTGGATATATTACTTTTAAATTATATTTATTACTGTATAAAGCTGGTTATTTCCAGGGTCCAGAAACGAGTCAGAGATGGAATTCTCCATATGTCTTCATAAAAAGGCAAAGGCATCTAAAATTACAAACTTTGTTTTTTACTTCTGATAAGAAGTCACCTTTGAAGGAATTTAGAGTTTATAATGACACTTGTAATTACTTGAAAATGAAGGATTGGGCATGCATATTCAGTGTAGTATATACAGTAATAATTTTTCTAACTCATTTTCTTCTCTGACCATGGAAGCTGCAACATGTGCTTGACCCAGGCTACTTGTGTAGCTCAGAGATTAAAGATTGCACACAACTTGTAAAGTGCTAGTAAATACAGCGATAGGCTGGGCACTGTGGCATGCACCTGTAGTCCCAGCTACTCGGAGGCTTAGGTGGAAAGATTGCTTGAACCCAGGAGTTCAAAGCCAACCTGAGCAACATAGTAAGACTCCATCTCTAAAAACAAATAAAAACAAAAAAAACTTAGCAATATTTCAACTCAGAGCTAGAGGCGGAAATCTGGAAGGAGCACTGATTCCCCTCTAACAACAGGAAGAAAAGCCAAAGAAACAGAAAATTCCTTTGAGAGATCTGAAATAGCAGGGAAAACAACAATCTGAAATATGAAGAGAGATAGATGCGTCAGGAAGAAGCAGGACCTGAACATTTTCTTACATGGGATGCCACACAAGACCATATGAGCCAGTAAGAAGATCCGGCTAGAAGCTTTAAACAAATTGCTAAAGGCTGAACGTGGGCTCACAGGAGAGGGTGGCAGACCTGGGAGGTTTGTATTTTCTCGTAGGCTTCTCCTCTGTCAGGTGCTCCAGGGGAGGACCTGGGAGAACCTTGAGAAGCCTCTCCTGTGGTCTTGACTGAGGAGGTTGAACAGCAGCCACTGCAGAACCTCTAGCTGAACCCATGTCCTTCATCTCTCCTACTGACTAGAACATTAATCTGCAGGAAGGATACAGAACTGTAGCCTGAAGGTACTGGTGGATCCCACTAGAGAAGGGGAAGAAGAATGACAACCACCAGCAACACTCAACTCAGGAGCATATCCCCTGTAGTTCCTGAGAAACAAATGCCCTAATCTACAGGAGGAAGGGCAACCAAAATGTATCCCAAGGATCCTGGTAGAAACTCGCTGTACCCAGAGGAAGAGAGAAGAAGAACACAAAAATCTACACACGGGGAAGGGGCAGGAATGTGCGCTACCTAACGTTACGGTATATCTGGAGAAAGGTCAGGGACACTTGTGAAGGTCACATCACCAAGGCTGTTGTTCAGAGTGTGCCTACCTGAGACTGAGGTTTAGTCAGAACATCAGATACCATCTTCTCTCCTCCACTCTCCAACCACCACACTAACAAGCTTTGAGAAGAATAACAGTGGAATACAACTTGGAGAACCATGCAAAGGGAGACCCAAAGCCAAGGAAGGAGACTCATAGCCAAGCAGAGAGCAGTCTTCACACACAATCCGACTCCTGACCACATGAACAGAAACCTGCACACTGAAGAGCTAACAGAGGAGGAAGGCATCCTCGTCTCCAGTCATGCAGCGTGCTTACCTCAGAATCCACTGTCCTAGATGACATGTTTGGCTTTCAACAAAAAATTACAAGACTTACAAAACAGCAAGAAGTAACAGTCTGAAGGGACAAAGCAGTCATCAGAAGTAGAATTAGATTTGAGACAGATGTTAGAACTCTCAGACAAAGAATTTCAATGGCACAATCAATATGTTAATGGCTCTTATGGAGAAAGTAAACAGCGTGCAAGATTATATAGGCCATGTCACCAAAGAGATGGAAACTACAGGAGAGAGCCAAATGAAAAAAATTTTTAAATGGAAACCAGAGATAAAGAATGCATTTAATGAGTTCATCAATAGACTGGACACCATTGAAGAATCAGTGAGCATGAAGATAAGTCAACCAAAGTTACCCAAACTGAAATGCAATGAGATTAAAAAAAAACAAAAACAAACAAACAAAAAAACAGGTCATCTAAGACCTGCTGGGTAATATCAAATGGTTTAACATCCATGTATTTGGAATCACAGAGGGGAAAATAGAGACAGCAGGGCAGAAGAAGAGCAGAAGAAATAAGGACCAAGAATTTTCCAAAATTAGTGAGAGACACCAAACCACATATCCCAGAGGCTCAAACTCAAGAGGATACCTTGCAAGGTAAATATCCATACACACACACACACACACACACACACACACAGAGAGAGAGAGAGAGAGAGAGAGAGAGTATATTGTATTCAAACTGTTGAAAACCAAAGACAGAAAATCTTGAAGTTAGCCAAAGAAAATGACACATTACTCATAAAGGAACCAGGATAAGAAGTGCAGCAGACTTCTTGTCAGAAGCTAACAAGCAAGAAAACAATGGAGTGACATCTTTAACGTGCTGAAAGAAAGAGAGAGAGAGAGAGAAAAAAAAAAACTCTCAACCCAGAATTCTATGCACAACAAAAATTTGCTTCACACGTTAAGGAGAAATACATTCTCAAACAACAACTGAGGGAATTAATTGCTAGTGGACATACTCTACAAGAAATGTTGGAGGCAATTTTTTAGGCAGAAGGAATATGATATAGTCAGAAAGTCAGATCTACACAAAGAAAATAAGAGCATCAGAAATTGAATACATAAAAGTAAAACAGAAGTAGCATCATGGAGTAAGTGCCAAAGGCAGGAGCCAGGACTTGGGCTGAATTCCTCTATTTGCTCATTAAAATGCAATCATTACATATTGTTTAATGAGTATGGAATTTCAGTTTGGAAAGATGGGGAAGTTCTACAGATGAATGGTGGTGCTGGTTGCACAGCAATGTGAACATACTTCAACTGAACGGTACATCTAGAAAGGGTTACAGTGGTAAAGTTTATATTGTATATGTTTTGCTGTAATAAAAAATGCAACTGATACATCCAAGGAATAAGACCGAACAACTCGTGATCTTAAAGCAACTCTGTTTTTCTTCTCATTGTCTCTCCAGACCTTTTTTTGTGAGCTACTTCCTCCCCTGTCCCTGGATGAAATCTCAGGTAGCTTCCATGGTGTTTCTAGACATTGTTATATAATAAAAAAGTTATCCAGTCACTCTTAGTGACAAAAGTGTGTCATTTTAATACGAAAAGGCTCTAACCAGGTCAAAGTAGGTGTGTTGGTTCTCCTTTAATCTCTGCACACTCTCAGCTTCCTTGATTCTTTTTCATATTTTTTATTTGCCTTTTATAAATAATGAATTTGGTCTCAGACAAGGTGCACAGACCTCATTGAAATAATGAGCCAACATGAGCATGAGGATCGTAGTACACAGACCTTGTTATGTACTCCAGGTCAGGTTTCATAACTTCAGTAGGATCAGCCTGAGGACAAAGTGAATTGTTATTAAGACCTAGTCCTCTTTTAATTTAGCAAATGTTTCTTATGCTAGGCTTCCCAGTACTACTACTTAAAGAACTGTTTTGGAAACATTATGTTAGCTTTTGAATAAAACTGCTATAAAAATCTGTCACACAAATGGCATTTTCATTTAGAAGGAGAACATGGCAGTGTGATTGAGCTGTAGTTGGAACTGGTGCCATCCCATCTTTAGAGAATCCTCGTGTGAGCAACTCCACAGCCTCCCCTGCTTGATGCCCCTCCAGCCTCTGCCTACAACCCTGTCACGTGTACCTACTGACGTCCTTGAAAAAGTTGTTTAAAGCATGTATCACACAGCATGAAAATGTTCCCGAAGGGAAGCACAGACTTGTAAAACTATGTCGGTATTTCCTGATTATCTTTTTTTTTTAGAGGTCAAGCCCTTCATTTTGACACTTAATGAATAAAATGCCTGCACTGTGAGAAATAGGGTAATGAATTATAAAAAGACATAATCAGCAATGACTAAATAATTAAGAGAATTGAAATGCAGAGTCATCTGGGAATGCATTAATAATAACACGATTTGTTCCATATGCTAAAGAATTCTGTTTTTAGAAAATCAGTCATCACACATGCTCCATGGCAAAAAGAAAAAAATTAATGTTGACTAATAGGAACTGTAATTAGATGTTCTGCTTTTAAACAGCTGAATAAAAGATGAAATCATATAGAAAGTATATTTAGATACAAGTCAGAAAGTAAACCGATTATTATTCATAGTGCTGTTAATAGGAACTGCAATTTATGCATCTAGTGGGAATTGTGTTAGGCAATTAAGAAAGAGACTCACACTCGACTTCCCTTTATGCATTTACATTTATGTATTTTCCTTACCTGTCATCAATGTAACTGTCAGAGTCATGGACAATGCCACGTACAGTGAGAATTTGGGAATTCTGGGGAAAGTCTTATCTCCAGAGGCTACTGCATCAGGTATCACTCAGCACGTGTGTCCTCCGTGCCTTTGTGGGGCATTACCAGCAGGCAATCATGACTTTTCAGCCTCTGCTAGTGTTTCACCTTCAGAGGTTTCTTCGGAGGGGATTGGAAGGAAGACAATGATCTTACTTCAGAAATAATGTCTTACTTGTAGAGGCCACTGTGGGTGGCTTCTAGAAGCTGACCGCTTCTGGAAAGGAAAGGAAAAAATGGAGAGAGAGACAACATAGGGCCTGATTTGCTGGCTGGCAGGCTCTGGATGTCTGAACCTGGTCATCAGGATTGGCCACCTTACACTAATCATCAGGGCATCTCTTTGCCTTGGGCACGAGAATCATTGCCCACACCCCCTTAAGGTAAGACATCAGGACAAACTGTGAGATTGTGGTTAAAATGAGCACATGTTTGGCCTTGGATTCTCTGTTGAAACAATGCAGCTTTATGGAGACTAAAATAATGCTCCTTGGCTTACGTGACTGAAATATGTTAATGAAGTTCTCAACTTCTCTCCTTATCTGTGTTCAGGTACATAGCTACCACTGTCCACACAAGGCCAAGGCCATCGTACAGCTGCATTCTTTTATTCATACAAAGAAAATATGCAGACATAAAGCGTGTGATTTATTTTAACTGTGTGCACGAAGTGCCCACGTTGCCACGTGGCTCCTCATCCAAATGGTGACTCTGCCTGTGGAAAGTTCTTTCTGTCTTTTCGTTCCCTTGTCTCTTGCTTTGCAAGCATGGATCAGGGATAAGACTGAATTAATGGAGGGAGAATCTGGTGCCTCAGCTCTGCAAGGGGCATACTTTGTGCACTTTATTTGGTTTCTGAACAACCTCACATCTGTTTTCCTTTCATGAAATAGGAGCAGAATCTCTTCTTTTGGCAACATATGTCAATATGACACATACTGTAAAGGTTTTTGCAGTATGGGGAGGACAAAGAGCACCAGACCAGAAAACCACAGCCTAGGTTTGAATATGTTGTTTTGTGTCCTTAAGAAAAAAAAAAAACAAAACAAAACCCTCTGTGCCTCAGTTTACTCATCTGTAAATCAGAGATAATAATAGTTTCCTTATTTGTCTTGCAAAGTAGCTGTGAGGTTCTAACCAAAAGGATGAATGTCAAAGTGCTTTGCAAACTACAGGGTTGGTTTTGGTTGTTAATATTTTACATACTTATCACCTTCCTGAGAGCATAAAGTTCTGAAGGCAATAGATGATCTTGCATAAGGTCCTGAGTTGTACCCATAGAATGAATGACCTTTCATTGCTCTCAATAGATGAGTAATTACAGCCAGACACACACTGTGGTAGACAGAGAAGCAGCCCTCCCATGTCCTAATCCCCAGACCATGTGAATATGTTAGGTAACATGGCAAGAGGGAATTAAAGTTGCTAATCATCTCACCTAGAGTTGGAGAGATTATCCTGGATTATCTGGATGGGTACAGTGTAATCATAAAAGCCCTTAGATGTGGGGAAGAAGACAGAGGAAAGAGAATTCTAGATATGAGAGCATCAGAAAGACTTGTCCAGTGTTGGTGGCTTTGAAGATGGAAAAAGGGGCCACAAACCAAAGAATGCGATGGCCCCAAGAAATTGTAAGGAGCAAGAACAGAGTTACCCCTAGAGCTTCCAGAACAGAATATGGTCTTGCCAGCACCTTGATTTTCATGCATTTTAAACTTTTAGCAGCCAAACCCTAAGATCAGTGTTGTTTCAAGCCACTGAGTTTGAGGTGATTTGTGAGGCGGAGATGGAAAACCAACACACACATAAGCACACACACACACTTGAACTAAAGTGGATAGACAAGATTTTTCAGATACTACTTTAAAAGGCCCTAAAGCCAAGACTAATATGTGACCACAATTACCTGGAGGATTTAAGAAACTAATGCTTCTGCGGGTGCCTCGTTTGCCCAGGTATTTGTACTAATCCTCTGCTTTGCTGTGGCTTGATTTCCTGGCTTAAGTAAGCAGTAGGTTTATTGCTCTGTGCCCTGTGGGCATTCCATAAATATCTGTTGACTGCCTGACACAGTAAGTGTTGTAATTATCTCTTAGATGGGGGAACAGGTGTGGTGAAGTTAAAGCGGCCAGGTAAGACAAGGGACTTCTCTGGGGTTGCATAGCAACCGGGAGGATGCTGAGCTGACATCAAGTTGTCTTTGCCTAGAATTGTCCGCCCTTTCCACTAGCCACAGCATTCCACTTCACTTTATCCGTCTTTTTGCTCATTTCAGTTAGACTGTGAGGTACCAGGATTGATTCAAGCCCCAGAGGATCCTGAGTAAAAATCACTGGTCAATCAGCATATCAGGAAGACTTTGAAATTCCTGAGTGTATGATGTTGATTTTGTACTTATTTATTGAGCACTTACTGTAGTCCAGTGCAGATGTTGAAGCTAGCACTGTGACTAAGACAGATTCCTTTCCCCAAAGATACCATAAAACAAAGTGACCTTTCCCCTACCCGCAAGTTGTCTGTCAGTATTTGCTGGAGGTCTCCCAAATAAAATGCTCTATTCAGCAGAAAACAGTTTTTTAAAACTATTTCTTATAAAAATATAATACCTGGCCCTGTACCAAAGGAGTTAGTGAACAATGAGTAAGAAGCTTGCAAAAAATCATCGAAGTGTGCAAGTTAACAAATGTGCACATAAATAGGGTGCAGTGTGATGTGGGACTCATCAGGAAAGTGGTTTCTTGGTTTTTATTTGTTTTATTGCTTCTTTGGAGGAAATATGTTTCCACCTTACTTGTGCTCCATGGACACTAAATGGCAGCAATCCCAGAACATCCCCCACAGCTGGAAATTAGTGGCAGCCAGTGGAGGCAAAGGTGTGTGGTGGCTCTGAGGACAGACAGGCTTGGTGTTAAATTCCAGCTTTCCAGTTCTCTAGCTGAGAGACACTGGGTAATCACCTAATCCCATTGAGTCTGTTTTCTGCTTCTATTGAATGGGCTTTCATAGAAGGATGAAATGAGCTCATGTATGTATGGCCCCCAGCAGGGTGCAAACCTGTGCCCCTTCCCCACTGCCAGAGGCGCAGGCTGCAGTATGAGCGCTGGCCCCCCGCATTGAGGGCTTGCCCCGTGGACCCTGAGAGCTGGGTGCCTCTGTAGCGGCTCCTTGTTCTTCTCTTCTTCTCAGCTAAAGCTCTCTGCTGTCACTTTCCTTTTCTGTTGAACCTTCACTCCCATGTCCAAGGATATGTCTTGGAACCTCAGAGGCTTTCTGCCTTCCAGAAACTTCTTTCATATTCTAAAGAAAAAATTTTAAAGTCAAGGAACACTAATACAGCACTTCGACTTCATTCTCTGCTTTCCCTTGAAAAGACGTAAGAGTGCACCTTCCTCTCTAGGTATGTGAATTCCAGTGCTTTGATTCATATCTATTGCTGTGTGTTAAATTCTTCTGCCCACAGAATGAACTCCTGCGCTTAAAAAGGAAACAGAAACTCCTCCCTTTTCTGTAGCCGCTGCCTCGCTGAGTAGTCATTAAGTAAATTCAGTGTTTTAATGCACTAACAAAAACACATGATTGTTTAACGGTGTATTATGGAAAATGGTAGCATTAATAGTCTCTGTGGAGTTCTACTTGGGGAAAAGTACATTATAACATTGCCAAGGCAGGGGGCTGCTTCTCTATGTGAAAATAAGGTACTGACATTGTACATCATTTTTATATCTTGTTGCCAGGCAACGTAAGAATGCAGTTATTGCAATTGTGTCTACTTTCTTGTTTTTTTCTTTTGTTTTTAAAAAAGCCACTTCTTAATTCTGTTCAATTAGCCTTGTTATTGATTCTGCGGTCTTTCCTGAGTGTATTGATTGAGGTTCATCCATTAGCTCAGAGGAGGGGGAAGGGCAGGTTTGTGTTTGTAACTAGAACACATGCATTAGTTGTAATCGCTGGTTTTCTTGTTCATCACCCTGTGTTTTCATACAGAGACAGAGTTCTGGTACCTTGGCATGTGATAGCCAAAGAACTACAGTAAGAGCAACAGAGTGTGCTGGTGAATCCAATGAATAATTACACTTATTTTCTAGAGTACGCTTACTGTCATCGATGGTCCTGGGATCCCAGGATATTTCTTTGTATACCTTTTCCTAAAGTATGACTCTCTTGATTCTGCCTTGTTCGCTTGTTCTTGTTCTTGTTTCTTGCCATTGTGTTACATCAGCTTCCATACCCACAGTCATTTAAGGAAACCTCGAGAGTGGTGTCTCGGAAAGGTGGAAAGAGTGAGGAAATGGGAATTGTAAATGCTAATCAAACAGAGTTCTTCTGGCCTCTCTTGAACCCACTCTTCTAAGGTTCCCAGAGCCTCCTACTAAGACGTAGCTATTTTGGTTGCCTCCCCTTCACCCCACTGGGGAGGGAGAGATTCCCACCCTCTGGTAATGGGGATAGCTGAACACACAGCCCCTGACAATGAACAGATGAGATTGAGATTGAGATTGACAGGCGCTTATTAATTGCATATACTCACATCCTGGGAAGGGGCTCGGGGCACACAGGGGTTGTGTTCAGGAACAGAGTGAGCCAGCGGGAACTGCCGGAGGCCAGCTTTGTAGTAACAGGAGGGTAGGTTGACCCCGGTTCTCACAGCAGGATGTGATTGGCTTGTTTGAATAATTCCACAGGCTGGCAGGGAGCTAAACCCACCACTCAGTGATGATCAGGAACTGTGCCTGGTCCCCTTGCTAAAGAGGGTGTTTGGCTACAAGACCGTATCCTTGAGGGTGGTGTGGGGAGAACTTGTGGTTAGGCCATTGGAGGCCTTCCTTGTTTTACCAGATGTCAAGGCAGCAAGTAATATTGACTCTTAATATCAGGACTAAGATCACAGCACCAGGTGACTAAATTGGTTCTTTTGACCTCAGAGTGAAAAACCAGGACCACAGAGTAGAATTTATGAATTGGGACTCTATCAAAAAGACCTTTCCACCAGCTGAGATATCAGAAAGCCAAATGGTCGACTAGGGGATGTGACAGTTCTCCATCCCAGGAAGAACAGAAACTGGGTGCATTGGTAGGAATTCATGCATTGGGTACATGGAGAGTCCAGGGTCCTTTCCAGACTCTAGATTCTGTCATCTTATCAGACTTCAGGAGCCAACAGACCATACAGCAACCCACCCACCACTCCATTTTCTCTGCCTTGTCCTATGCACCATCCTCTTCCATCCAGGACCCTGTTTCCTCATTTATGAGGTGACAACGAGCTAATCTGATGAGCCAAAAGTGCATTCATGGGTGACAGGTTCAATTCATGAACATGTGAACAGCAACTTTCTCTCGGTATCTGTTGACGAATGCAAGGGATGCTGGTAGTGTCAGTAACTGCACACAAGCAACACAGGGAATGTGGGGGCTTAGGCTGAGACGAATGCCATGCTTCCCAGTTCTGCAAAAGCCTCAGCTGAGCTTTGAGCTCTTACACCCTTGAGGTCATGATCCACTGCGTGATAAACCAGGCAGTTTCCATGTGCCACATTCCAGGAGTATGTCTCTTTCTTCAGAAATGATGAAAATCTGTTGGAACAAAACCAAAACACACAAATGTATTTTACTGTGGATTCTCAGTGGCCTCCGTGTAAGTATTCCGCATTCAACATGGAGTGCTTCCTGTTTGCCATACAGTGGGCTGGGCTTCAGTCATCTTCCCAACAAAGATGCATTAAGAAGAATGCTGGTGGCCGGGCGCGGTGGCTCAAGCCTGTAATCCCAGCACTTTGGGAGGCCGAGACGGGCGGATCACAAGGTCAGGAGATCGAGACCATCCTGGCTAACCCGGTGAAACCCCATCTCTACTAAAAAATACAAAAAACTAGCCGGGCGATGTGGCGGGCGTCTGTGGTCCCAGCTACTCGGGAGGCTGAGGCAGGAGAATGGCATAAACCCGGGAGGCGGAGCTTGCAGTGAGCTAAGATCCGGCCATTGCACTCCAGCCTGGGCGACAGAGCGAGACTCCGTCTCAACAAAAAAAAAAAAAAAAGAAGAAGAAGAATGCTGGTGAATTTTTTATCTTGAATGAGGGTTGGGGGGTGGAGACAGGTATATGAAGAGGGGATGGGACTCCTGAGACTAGTAGGTCTGCTCGCCCAGGTTCTGCAGAATCAGGGTTGTTCTAAGTTACTTCCTCTGTCATAGCAAGTTCAGCTGGGATTTCCCCCCATCAAGTCTGGAGTGGTTCCCAGAGGAAACAAATAGGGAGCCAGATTCCTGGTGCACGGCATTGAATTTGTGCAGGGGTCCTCACCGGCCTCCATGCTCCTGGGGTCCTGGCTCACACTCCCATCACGGAGCTGAGCATTTGCTGTTTCCTGCTCTGTGTTGCATATCCCATACCCCACATGCTGCTTCACATATAGTAGACAGAAGCTCAATAAATGTTGATAGGAGTAATTAATTAATGAATTGAACATTAACCTACTGCAGATGAATTCACAAGATGATTAGTGCTAGAGCAGTCTGCTGAAATTGGACTACCCTGGAAACCAAGTTGATCGGATCTGACAAATGCAGACCCTATTTATCATGACTGATGTAATGTGTAATATGAGCCTGTGGTTTACTATAACTGTTTTGCTCTTTTTTTTTCTATCATTGCTGTGGGACACATTATTTTATTTTGCATTTGCATTTCTTTTTTTTTTTTTTGGAGACAGAATCTCGCTCTGTCGCTCAGGCTGGAGTGCAGTGGCACGATCTCGGCTCACTGCAAGCTCCTCCTCCCAGGTTCAGGCCATTCTCCTGCCTCAGCCCCCCAAGTAGCTGGGACTACAGGTGCCCGCCACCACGCCCGGCTAATTTTTTTTTTTTTGTATTTTTGGTAGAGTTGGGGTTTCACCGTGTTAACCAGGTAGTCTCGATCTCCTGACCTCGTGATCCGCCTGTGTGAGCCTCCCAAAGTGCTGGGATTACAGGTGTGAGCCACCACATCCGGCCACGTTTCTTATTTTGTCCAAGAATAAGTTGTCATTTGAGAATGATCTTTATGAACATTTCTAGGTTAAACTGTTGAGTTTTGAAAGATGTGCTGGTTACATGTGATGTGAAGAGACAAAAACATCCTGTTCCATGAAAAGAACAGGCAAATGTTCCTTCATCGTGTGTGTGTGTGTGTGTGGTGTGTGTGTGTGTGTGTGAGAGAGAGAGAGAGAGGAGAGAGAGAGAGAGAGAGAGAGAGACTCCTGCAGGCATTCAGTGCAGGTGAGAAAAATGTTTCCTGCGCTAAGCATTTGCCCTCCTGGAACTCGCATTCAAAGGAAGAAATAGGCATATACATAATTATGAGGCAATAGGATAAGTGTTATGTATTAATGATTCAGTATGTACAAGTGTTACAGGCAGGTCTGAAGAGGAGTAGGGATTTTCCTGCACAGAGCGTACTCAGCTGTGGTGTTGATTGTGGTCAGAAAAATCAATAATTGACTGCTGGTTTACATGATGAGGATTATTTCCTCAGGCACAAATTATAATGATTTATTATTAGATTTCTTTGAAGTTTTGAAAGCCATTACTGTCCGTATTCTCTTTGTGTTTTATTTATTGGCTCATGTGTTTGTCTGAACAACACAAGGCCAGAGAATACATCTGATTTGTCGTTTTATCTCCAGCATCAAGCACACTTGAATTATTATCATAATACCACTAACGTAACACACTTCTCACTTTTCAAAAATGTTTCTTCTTTAAGTTGAACTTAAATGAGAGAGGTGGATGTTTCTTATTATCAAGCAGGTATATAGTCAACATTTATTTTTTTTAAGTTGCATTATGCCTTTGAAACCAAGCATAGGATTGAATCACATACACCATTTCCTGGATTTACCAAAACATCAACTGGGTGATGACTTTTGTGCTAGTCATCACTGCTCATTATTTACTGTCAATTCCACTAAGAAAACTTTTTAAAATATGTATATTTTATTTTAATAGCTTTTGAGGTACAAGTGGTTTTTGGTTGCATGGTGAATTGTGTAGTGATGGAGTCTGAGATCTTAGTGCATTTGTCATCCAAGTAGTGTACATTGTACCCAGTGTGTTGTTTTTTAATCCCTCGCCCGCATTTCATCTTTTCGCGCTCCGAGTCTCCAAAGTCCATTTTACCACTCTGTATACCTTTGCGTATCTATGGCTTACCTCCACTTCTAAGTGAGAGTATAGGGTATTTGGTTTTCCATTCCTGAGCTACTTCACTTAGAATAATGGCCCCCAGCTCCATCCACATTGCTACAAAAGACATTATTTCATTCTTTTTCATGGTTAAGTAGTATCCTATGGTGTATATGCCACATTTTCTTTATCCACTCATCAGTTGATGAGCACTTAGATTGGTTCCATATATTTGCAGTTGTGAACTGTGCTGCGATAAACACGTGTGCAGATGTCTTTTTAACATAATGACTTATTTTCCTTTGGGTAGATACCCTGTAGTGGGATTGCTGGGTTGAACAGTAGATCTACTTTTAGTTCTTTGAGAAATCACCATACTGTTTTCCATACAGGTGGTACTAATTTACATTCCCACTAGCAGTGTATAAGTGTTCCCTTTTCACCACATCCACACCAACATTTATTGTTTTTTGACTTTTTAATAACATCCTTTCTGGCTGTGGTAAGGTGGTATCTCATTGTGGTTTTCATTTGCATTTGCCTGACGCTAGGATGTTGAACATTTTTTCATATATTTGTTGGCCATTTGTGTATCTTCTTTTGAAAAATGTCTGTTCATGTCATTTCCTATGGTTTGATGGGATTATGTGGTTTTTCTTGATGACTTGAGTTCTTTGTAGATTCTAGATATTAGTTCTTTGTCACATGAATAGTTTGCAAATATTTCTTTCATTCTGTGGGTTATCTGTTTGCTCTGATGATTATTTATTTTGCTGTGCAAAAGAAATAGAGTCAACATTTATTTTTTAAGTAACATTATGCCTTTGAAAACAAGCATGGGATTGAATCAGATACACCGTTTCCTGGATTTACGAAAACATCAGCTGGGTGATGACTTTTGTGCTAGTCATCACTGCTCATTATTTGCTGTCAGTTACACTAAGAAAACTTTAAAAAATACATATATTTTATTTTAATAGCTTTTGGGGTACAAGTGGTTTTTGGTTACATGATGAATTGTGCAGTGATGGGGCTTCTGAATTATGTCTCATTTATTTTTTGTTTGTTTTTGTTGCATTTGCTTTGGGGTTCTTAGTCATAGATTCTTTGCCTAGGCCAGTATCCAGAAGTGTTCTTCCTAGGTTTTCTTCTAGAATTTTTTTCTGGTTTCAGTTCTGAGATTTAAGTGTTTGATCCATCTGGAGTTGATTTTGTAGATGGTAAGAGATAAGAATCCAGTTTCATTCTTCTACATGTGGCTGTCCAGTTTTCCTTGCACCATTTATTGAATAGGGTGTCCTTTTTCCAATTTATGTTTTTGTATGCTTTGTCAAAGATCAATTGGTTGTAAGTATTTGACTTTATTTCTGGGTTCTCTATTCTGTTCCATTGGTCTGTGTATCTACATTTATACCAGTACCATGCTGTTTGTGTTACTATGACCTTATAGTATAGTTTGAAGTCCTGTCATGTGATGCCTCTGGCTTTGTTCTTTTTGCTTAGGATTGCTTTGGTTCTTCAGGCTCTTTTTCGGTTCCTTATGAATTTTAGGGTTTTTTTAAGGTTCTGTGAAAATGATGTTGGTATTTTGAAAAGAATTGCATTGAATCTGTAGATTGCTTTGAGCCACATGGTCATTTTTATGATATTGATTCTTCCAATCCATGAGCATGGGATGTATTTCCATTTCTTTGTGTCATCTGTTGTTTCTTTCAGTAGTGTTTTGTAGCTCCCCTTGTAGGATCTTTCACTTCCTATCCCTGATGAACATAAATGCAAAAATCCTCAATGAAGTACTAGCAAAAAGAATCCAACAGCACATCAAAAAGATAATTCACCATGATCACCAGGGATGCAGGGATGGTTCATCATATGCAAAACAGTAAATGTGATACATCACATAAACAGAATTGTAAACAAAAACCATATGATCTTCTCAATAAAAACAGAAAAAGTGTTTGATAAAATCCAGCAACACTTTATGATAAAAACCCTCAACAGACTAGGCATAGCAGGAACATACCTCAAAATAATAAAAGCCACGTATGACAAACCCACACATACTGAATGGGGAAAAGTTGAAAGTGTTCCCCCTAAGAACTAGAATAAGACAAGGATACCCACCTTCACCACTTCTATCCAGAATAGCACTAGAAGTCCTAGCCGGGGCAGTCAAGCAAGAGAAGGAACTAAAGGGCATTCAGATTGGAAAAAAGGAAGTCAAACTATCTCTTTTTGCTGGTAATATGATGGTATACCTAGAAAACCCTAAAGACTCCACCAGAATGCTTCTAGATTTGATACATGAATTCAGTAAAGTCTTAGGTTACAAAATTCATGTACACAAATCAGTAGCACGGATATACACCAACAGTGACCAAGCTGAGAGTCAAATCAAGAACTCAATCCCTTTTACAATAGCTGGAAAAAAAAAAAAAAACCTAGGAAAATACTTTTTATTTTTTAGAGACAGAGTCTCGCTTTATTGGCTAGGCTGGAGTGCAGTGGCATGATCATAGCTCACTGCCATCTCAAACTACTGGGCTCACGTGACCCTCTTGCCTCAGCCTCCTGAGTAGCTAGGACTGCAGGCGCACACCACTGCACCTGGCTAAGTTTCTAAAAATTTTTGTAGAGACAGGGTCGCACCATCTTGCCCAGGCGGGTCTCAAACTCCTGGGCTCAAACAATCCTCCTGCCTCAGCCTCCCAATGTGCTGGGATTACAGGCACTGCACTCGGCCAAGAAAACTTTTAATGTAAGCGGGAACAGGTTAAAAATACAGTGAGACCTCATGATCACTTGAAGAGAGCTGCCTTTTTATCTCCTTTTCCTACATCCAGATGCTGAGCTCTTGAAGGTTTCTGATATTCTCGTAAGATAAAAATCCATTAAAAAATTTTAAGATATTCAACATGTCATGTGAAATAACTGGCTTACTGGATTTTAAATTGTATTTTTAGTTAAAGTGACTTTTAGAAGGCCTAAGTAGTGAGCTTCGAAAGTTTGTCTGCCATACATGCATTATTCATTTAAAAGAAATAATTTCCATAACTTTTTAAACTTGGTAATTACATGTTTTAATTATGTAATTACACATTCTAATTATACAGTTAAATCCGATTACAGTAATTATGTAATTATATGATAATTGATACATAATATACATGTAAAAACCTGCATATGCATGCATTTAACAAAGGAAATAGTTCTATTGGGAGGTGGTTATGGGAAGCATTGCAAAAGGATTGACTTACAGAAAATAATGGAACTTGGCTGATTAATGGCTTGAAGTCATAGAGACCCCACATACAATTATATATAAGTAACTTATGCTATAGAATTTGTTTTTACAATTTCTTCTTTTTCTGGGCAGAGGTAAATACATGAGCTCAGGAGGTGGGATTCAGGGAGATGATTAAGAATGAGAGTCGTAAAAGTAGATGTGAAGCTAGTGACGTGATGAAAACTTTTTCGCAGAGCAGGCTCCTGCATCCAGATTGTCTCAGAGGAGATGGGAAGTACAAGTTCTGTGCTGCAGTAGTGGGAACTTGAGACTCCCTGCAGAGTGGGGAAGGACCTGCTCAGGACCCTCTCCTGCTTGGTCTGCGGGTTACCTTGCTTGGGGACCCACCCCTGCCTTTCCAATCAGTAGTGCTATTGGCTTCGCTTTGTTGACTCTGTAAATATCACAATCACCAAAATCTGTTGAAGCACTGAAGACCAGGTTAATGAAAGCATGAGAAAGTATTTTGTAGCGCATTTGGACTAAGATTAGAGTAGAAAGTTAACCTATTAAATGACAAAAAGAAATTGAAGTTGACATACTTTGAAATTTCTGACAAATTTCTCCAAATTATTTAGCTGATGTTGATGAAAGAAACCTTGCTGGGAGCTTACAGAAAGTATTGCATGTATGAAGTCTAAATTGCATGGAATTAGGAAGAAATACGAAATATCATTTTTCCATTTCTTTATTGAGATATAATTGACATATAAACTGCAAATATTTAGAAAGATAATTCGGTAAACTTTCACGTTGGCATATACACCGGTGAAAATATCACATACATGTAATTATATATAAGTAACTCATGCTATGGAATTTGCATTATTTCTTATTGTTTTGATAAGGTAAATGAATGTATCCATCATTGCCAAATTCATTCTCAGACCGCTTGTAATTGATCCCTCCTACCCTTCTCCACATACCCCACTCATCCCCAGGCCACCACTGCTCTGCTTTCCGTCACTGTGGGTGAGTCTGCGTTTTTCCTAGAGTTTTATATATGTGGAATCATACAGCATGTACTTTTCTTGTTTGGCTTCTGTCACTCTGTGTAATTATTCTGAAATTTATCCATGTTGTTGCATGTATCAGTCACTCATTACTTTTCATTGCTGAGCCACATTCCTTTGTATGGATATAACAAAATCTGTTTATCCCTTAACCTATCAGAGGACATTTGGTTGTATCCTTTTGGGGGCAGTTATACATAAAGCTTTTATAAGTATTTGTACACATGTTTATAACACACAAAATGTCTTTGTGCTTTCTCTTCTCTGGGGTAAGTACCTAGGAGTGGAATGTTTGGATCAAATAATAGGAGTGTGTTTAACATTTTTTTAAAAACCTACTAAACTGTTCTCCAAAGTGCTTGTATCACTTTAGGTCCCTACCAGCAACGGAGGAGAGTTCTTGTTTCTCCACATCCTTGCCAACAAATTGGTTTTTTTTTTCCTTTTTTTTTTTTTTTTTTGAGACAAGAGTCTCACTCTATTGCCCAGGCTGGAGTGCAGTGGCGCGATCTCGACTCACTGCAAGCTCTGCCTCCCGGGTTCACACCATTCTCCTGCCTCAGCCTCCCAAGTAGCTGGGACTACAGGCGCCCGCCACCACGCCCAGCTAATTTTTTGTGTGTTTTTAGTAGAGACGGGGTTCCACCGTGTTAGCCAGGATGGTCTCGATCTCCTGACCTCGTGATCCGCCCACCTCAGCCTCCCAAAGTGCTGGGATTACAGGTGTGAGCCACTGCGCCCGGCCACTTGGTCTTTTTTAATCCTAAACATTCCAGTAGGTATGTAGTGGTATCTCATTGTGGTTTTAATGTGCATTGCCTTCATGACTGATTGTATTGAGCATCTTTTCATACACCTATTTTGCATTCATATATCTTCTGTGGTGATGTGTTCAAAACTTTGGCCTTTTTTACTAGGTTGTTTTGTTCTCGTCGATTTTTGAAAATTCTTTTTTATATGTTCTACATTGAAGTCATTTACATACTTTGCAAATATCTGCTCTAAGTATGGGGCTTGTCTTTAGAGATTGTAAAGACACATCTTTCAAACTTTTTTTAAAAATTAATTCCTATGAAGTTCTGTTTTACATTTTTTAGCTTGTGGTTCTTGTTTTTGGAGTTGTGGCTAAGAAATCTTGGAATACTCTGAAATCACGATGGATTTTTTTCTGTTAGGTTCAGAACGTTTTGCAGTTTTAGACTTTGCATTTGGGTTTAAGATTCATTGTGTAGTGTGGCTGGAAATTCAACTTTTGCACACGAGTATCCAGGTATTCCAGTACCATTTGTTGAAATACTGTCCTTTCTCCACTGAATTGCCTTTACACTTTTGCTGAAAATCAGTTGTTTGTAGATATGTGGTGTATTTCTGGATTCTCTGTTTGGTTCTTGTCAGTCCTTACACTGGTATCACACAGTCTTGGTCACTATAGCTGTATGATTTTCTATCACATAGTATAGTCTTTCGATTTTATTCTTATTTTTCTAGTTGTTTTGGTTATTTTAACACCTCTGCTTTTCTGTGTAAATTTTTAGAACCAACTTGTCCATTTCTACACACAAAAAAGCCTGTTAGGATTTTTATTATGATTGCATTGAATCTACAAATGAATTTAGAAAGAATTGGCATCTTAACAATATTGATTCTTCCACATCATGAACATGGTATATCTATTTGCTTTTCATCAAATGTTAAGGGTTTTTTTTTTCTTCATTATTTATTCACATATATTTTCTTCCCTCCCCCTTCTCCTTTAGGGAACTCTAATTTTATGTTAGACCACACATGAAATCATTCCACAGTTCACTTACATTCTTTTTTCTCTTTTTACTCTTTTTTTCTCTCTGTGTTTCATTTTATGTAGTTTTTGTTATTATGCCTTGAAGCTCACTAGTGCTTTCTTTTATAATCTCTGTTCTACCATTAGAGTTTAGATCTCTTTAATTTCTCTCTGCAGTGTTTTATAGTTTTTAATGCACAGGACTTGAATATCTTTTGTCAGATTTATTCCTAAGTATATTTTATTTTTAATACTGATATACATGGCATTTATTTTTTAAATTTCAGGTTCTGTTTACTAGTTGCTGGCATGTAGATATGTAATTTATATTTGTTTACTGATCTTGTATCCTGCAACTTTGTGACACTAACTTATTAATTTTGGTAGCTTTTTTGTAGATTCTATTACATTTTCTACCTAGACCACGGTGTCATAGTGTTCATCGAGGCTACATTAGTTGGAGAAGTCTGACTGATTTTCTTCCTACATATTCTATCAATTACTAAGGGTGAGATACTGAAATCTCTGACTATAATTAAGGGACTATTTCTCCTTGAAGTTGTATTTGTTTTTGCTTCATGTATTTTGAAGCTCTGTTGTTAGGCACATAAGCATTTAGATTTTTATGTTGTGTTGATCGGTCAGTTTGACGTTGTGGTATAAACTTCTTTATCCCTGGCTGCATTGAGATCTACTTTAATATTAATATAGCCAATTCAGCTTTCTTTTGATTAATGTTAGCATGGAATATGTATTTCTATCATTTTACTTTAATCTATTTGGTTTTTCTTATACTTGCAGTATATTTCTTATGAACAGCATATAATTGGGTCTTGATCTTTTAATGCAGTCTGCTCATTTCTGTCTTTTAACTGGGATTTTGTAGTGTTTACATTTATTATTTAATTATTATTTATCCGATTAGATAAATAAAAACAGGTTAGAAAAGAGACAGTCCTAACCATATCAATAATTACATGCCATGGAATTCAATGCAGTTAACATTGAATGCAACTATTCAGTGTCATTGAATAATTAGTTCCCTTTCCTCTTTTCCTGTCTTCTTTTGCATTAAGTTGTTTTTTTGTTTGTTTGTTTGTTTCCATTTGATCTCATTTGTTGTCTTATTAGCTATTACTCTTTGCTTTGTTATTTTAGTGTTGCTTTAGGAATTATAGTAGACATCTTTAACTTACTTTCAGGTAATATTTTACCACTTCACATTCAGTGTAAGAACTTTGCAATTCTTCATTACTCCTCCGCCAGCCACCTTTTTCCTATTGTTGTTAAACATCTTACTTGTATATGTTATCAACTCCAAAAATATTACTATTTTTTTCTTAACTAATCAATTATGTTTTAAACATATTCAAATTATAAAATATGTTTAATAGACTTACCATTTTTCAGTTCTCTTTATTCCTTTGAGTATATTTATATTTCCATCTGTTAGCACTTTCCTTCTGCCTCAGGGACTTCCTTTGACATTTTCCATAGTGCGAATCTGCTGGTTATGAACTTTTCCAGCTGTTGCATATCTGAAAATGTCTGTATTTCACCTTAGTTTTTGACACATATTTTTGTCATATATATATTTTGGAGTTATTTATTTTCTTTCCGTGTTTTGAAGATGTTGCTCCACTGTCTTCTTACTTGCATTGTTTCCAACAGTAAATCTGTTGTAATCCTAATCTGTTTTGTCTTTCTCTGGCTGCTTTTAAATGTTTTTCTTTTACCACTGGTTTTGAGCAGTTTGATTATACTTTGTCCTTTTGTAGCTGTCTTCATGTTTTCTGTACCTGTCATAACCGAGTTTCTTACATCTGTAGATGTATGTGTTTTATCAAATGTTAAGGTTTTGTTCCTTCATTATTTATTTAAACATATTTTCTACCTTCCCCTTCTCCTTTAGGGACTCCAATTTTATGTACATTAGATCACACATGAAGTCATTCAGCCATTTACTTATGTTCTTTTATCTCTCTGTGTTTCATTTTGTGTAGTTTCTGTTGTATTCAAGCTCATTAATGTTTTTTTGTTTGTTTGTTTGTTTGTTTTTTTGAGACGGAGTCTTGCTCTGTCGCCCAGGCTGGAGTGCAGTGGCCGGATCTCAGCTCACTGCAAGCTCCATCTCCCGGGTTTACACCATTCTCCTGCCTCAGCCTCCCAAGTAGCCAGGACTGCAGGCGCCCGCCACCTCGCCCGGCTAGTAATGTTTTCTTTTACAATCTCTATTCTGCTGTTAATCACATTCAGTGTATATTTTCATTTCATATAGTTTCCATCTCTAGAAGCTCAATTTGGGTCTTTGGTATATATTCTATGTCTCTACTTAACTTCTGGATATACATATTACACATAGTAGCTGTTTAATATCTTTGTCCAATAAGTCTGGCATCTGTGGCCGTTCTGGGTTGTCTTATTTTTTTCTCACTATGGGTTGCATTTTCTTGCTTCTTTGCATGTATGGTAATCTGTCTGTCTGGTCATCTTTGGTTGGACACCAGACAGAGTTTGGCTTTTTTGTATTTCTACAGATCTCCCTGTGCTTTGTTCTGGGATGTAGTTAAGTTACTTGGAAATAGTTTGATCCTTTTGGGTTTTGTCTCCACAATTTGTTAGGTGAGAAAGAGCGTCATTTATTCTATGGCTAATTATTGCCTAATACTGAGGCAAGATTCTTTTGAGTGCTCTATCTAATGCCCTGTTAATTATAAGGTTTTACAGTCTGGCTGGTGAGTACCATTTCTGTTCCTGGCCTTGTGAGCACCTGGTATTTTTTTCTGTAATCCTTTCAGACGATTCTTTCCCTAGCCTCAGGTTATTTTTTCGCGTACTTGTGCCACTCAGAACTCTGCTGAATACTCAAGGAAGACCTGCCGATCTCCAAGATTCTCTCTGTACAGCAATCTCAGCTCAGTGTGTTCACTGGGCTTTCTCAGGGTCTCCGCTCCCTGTGCTATAGCCCAGAAACTCTTAGTGCAGTAAGCTGGGGCAGTCATACAGCTTGCCTAGCAGTTTTTCATTTCCTGGGAATTAAATTGTTGGTTATTTGATGTCTAGTGCTTGAAAACCTTTGCTTCATATATTTGTTCCAAATAAGAAACTTTTTGAGTTAAAATCTGTTTTCTTACAAAGCAAAACAAATTTATAATACAATGTAATAAATGGAAGAGTTTCATATTAAATAATGTATTTATTAGCCCGATGTATTCATATGTCGGTTGCAGTGGGTGCTACGGTGGGATACTAAATATAGTTTAGTGGGAAGATTGCAGGTGGTTTGCCAACTTGATGCTCACCAGACTTTGGAAGGTTTGGTTAGGTCATAAAATACCAAAAGCCTTCATACTGAGATCTTTACATTTTAAAATTCTGGTTCTCTGAATAGGTTTTGATTGCAGGTGAGAGTTTAAGAGGAATAAATGGGGTGATTAGGTGTTAAGAGGCCTGTGGACTTCTTTAGCCTTGAAGGCTGCTGTTAAATAAGAATGAAGATATTAAACCATCTTCTAAATTGCCCCCATTCTTCATCCTTTATTCAATTTTTCACAAATATTGTTTCTGGATTAATTTTTCTAAAACAGATTTCTTGATTTTTCTCTCACTTTCTCAAAAACCTAGTCTAGAAAAGGAGGCAACATGCAAATAAATTAATAGAATACCATGAGGTGCAAGCCAAATCAGGTACAAAGCACTGTGTAGACCTAGAGGAAGATGTTTCAACCGCCTGGAGGGCAGAAGAGGAGTTTACTAGATGAATAGGAGAGGAGAGGCGCTACATGTAAGAAATACAGCAATGTAGGAGCATTCAAGCTGAAGGAATGAAGGTGGGAGGGAAATGAGGAGGGGAAGTAATGAGAGCTTAGAAGTGGAGCGGAGGAGTTTAGCAGTGACAGAGGTGCTAGTTTTCCTGTGATCATCCTGCTTTATGCTCGTTATCCCCACACCTTTTTCTTGGGTAAATTTAAGGGCTACAAGTGCTGTTTTGTTAAATGAGTATATTGTGCAGTGGTAAAATCTGGGCGTTTAGTGTATCCACCATCTGAGTAATGTAGATTGTGCCCATTATGTAATTTCTCATCCCTCACTGCCCTCCCACCTGCCCCCCAACCACTGCCCTCCTGAGTCCCCAGTGTCTGTCATTCCACATACTATGTCCATGTGTGCACATTATTTAGTTCCCGCTTATAAGTGGAACTATCGGTATTTGACTTTCTGAGTTGTTTCACTTAAGATAATGGCCTCCAGTACAGCCAGGGATGTTGCTGCAAAAGACATGATTTCATTCTTTTTCATGGCTGAGTAGTATTCCATGGTGTGTGTGTGTGTTTATATGCACACTACTTTTTCTCTATCCGTCATCCATTGATGGGCACTTAGGTTGATTCCATATCATTGCTCTTGTGAATCACCAGCACTTCTTCTGATTAGCATTTTAACACTTCAGAAATATACCAGTATAGGCCGGGCGCGGTGGCTCAAGCCTGTAATCCCAGCACTTTGGGAGGCCGAGACGGGCGGATCACGAGGTCAGGAGATCGAGACCATCCTGGCTAACACGGTGAAACCCCGTCTCTACTAAAAATACAAAAACTAGCTGGGCGAGGTGGCGGGCGCCTGTAGTCCCAGCTACTCGGGAGGCTGAGGCAGGAGAATGGTGTAACCCGGGAGGCGGAGCTTGCAGTGAGCTGAGATCCGGCCACTGCACTCCAGTCCGGGAGACAGAGCGAGACTCCGCCTCAAAAAAAAAAAAAAAAAAAAAAAAAAAAAGAAATATACCAGTATAGACAGTAAAGTATATAGTCAGCATGGAAGGGTTTTAAGCTGGAGAGTGATATCATCAGGTTCATACTTTTGAGTGATTACTCTAGTTCCTCTTATGAAGTAATAAATGGTATAGAATTTGCCCTCCTGCCATAAACAACTAGAAAACTACACAAAATATATGAAATCACTGTTTTCAGACATTGGAAAACAGTCAGTACAGAATCATGATCCCGTGAAGGGAAATAAATTAGGTGACTACTGTAGTCATCTCAGATTTATATTCAGAGCTGCTTTCTAGACTGTAGTGAAGACAGCGAGCTTTAAACAGAACCTAGAAGTCTCACTGAGTTGAGGGAAAATAATCTATGAAAAGGCCTAGGCAGCTGGAATTTGCAAGACAGAATACTAAAGTGGAGATACTCAGAGGAAGAGTTCCAGAAATCTGCATAGGGGACCCCTTGAGTCTTTGGCTGAATACTAATCCTTGCACGCATAATATGAAATTCCACAAGGCTATGCAAATAAAAATTGCCATGGAGCTACTAGATGAACAATTCCCAGAACTCACATACAGCAGAGATACATTTGAATTCTCACAAGCCTTAATGGAAAGACCCCGTTAACAACCCAGAGCATGAAGTAGAGATACTAGCTGTGTCTTAGTAACACAGCTAAAGTATTTCTAGAATAAAGGGATTGGCTACACCGTAACAAAATTTAAAAATAAGCTTTGACACCCAAGTAACCTAATTTCTTGACAGAACAAACTTCATCAATCTCTGAAGAAAGAAAAGAAAAACATTTACCAATGTCCAAAATGTTAAGCATCCGTTCCAAAATTGTAAGAAAAAGAAGCAGCAAATGTGACCCATAGCAAAAGGAAAATAGACCATGTTCTGGATATAAAACAAATCTCAGTAAATTAGAAGGACTGAAATACAGAATATGTTTTCTGGCCAAAACAAAATTAATTTAGAAATAAAAGAGATATCTGGAAAATCCCCCAATATGGGGAAATGAAACAACATAATTTCTAAATCCATGTGTCAAAGAAGAAATCATCAGAGAAATTAGAACAAATATTGACCCTAATGAAGATGTAAATGTAAAATGTAGTTAGAGCAGTTCTTCAAGGACATCTTATGGCTTTAAATGTTCATAACAAAAAAAGAAGAAAGGTTGAACATCAGATTCCTTGAGTTTCCACCTTAAGAATCTCAAGTACAAAGAGTAAATTAAATCCAAAGGAAGTAGAAGGAAGAAATAATAAAGGTAAGAGCAGAACTCATTAAAACTAGAAAATGGACAAAGATACAGAAAATGTATGACATCTAAAGCTGCTCCTTTGAGAAGATCAATAAAATTAATAAAGTTCTAACTGTGCTAAACAACAGGAAAGAGAAAACATGAATGATCAATAGGAGCAATGAGAGAGAGGACTTCACCACAGATACTACACACATTAAAAGAATAAATAAGGGGCTACTGTTAACAACTTTATGCCAATAGATTCAACAACATAGAGGAAACGTACAAATTTATTTAAAGATAAAAATGACCAAATCTACCCCAGAAAAAATAGAATCTGCGTAGTCCTATCTGTGTTAAAGAAATTGAATTTGTAATTGCCCCAAATTCCATGTGTGTTAGACTGTTTTGTGTTGCTGTAAAGGAATGCCCAAGACTGCGAAATTTACAAAGAAAAGGTGTTTGTTTGGGCTCAGGGTTCTGCAGGCTGTTTAAGAAGGACAGTGCCAGCATTCACCTCTGGTGAGGCCTCGTGAAGCTTATAGACAGGATGGAAGGCGAAGCAGGAGCAGGCGTCTCACCCTGAGAGAGAGGGAGCTGGAGAAAAAGGAAATGCTGTGGTTCTTTTTTTAACATCCAGTTCTAGTGGAAACTAATAGAGCTAGAAACTCACTCATGACCGTGGGGAGGGCACCAGGCCATTCATGAGGGATCCGTCCTCATGACCCAAATACGTCTCAGTGGGCCCAACCTCCAACACAGGGGGTCATCGCGTTTCAACATGAGATTTGAAGGGGACAAATATCCAAACCATATCACACCATGATCAAATGGTGTCACTCAAATGTTACTGGTTGAGGAAGAAATATTAACCATGTACAAAATTATTCTCGAGACCATCCTGGCTAACCCGGTGAAACCCCGTCTCTACTAAAAAATATAAAAAACTAGCCAGGCGAGGTGGCGGGTGCCTGTAGTCCCAGCTACTCGGGAGGCTGAGGCAGGAGAATGGCGTAAACACAGGAGGCGGAGCTTGCAGTGAGCTGAGATCCGGCCACTGCACTCCAGCCTGGGCGACAGAGCGAGACTCCATCTCAAAAAAAAAAAAAAAAAGAAGAAAACAAATGAGGAGGAAACATGTCCCAGATATGTTTTTCATGAGGCTAACATTAGCCTGATAAAAAAAACTAGACAAAGAAAATAACAGACTAGTACCTTTCACAAAATTTAGCTAGTTAAATTCAGAAATATTTAAGAAGTAAAGTACTCCAGGAATGCCAAGAAGGTTTAACATACAAAAATCAGTCAATGTCATTTTCCATATTAGCAGAATAAAGGATAAAATTATATGACGATTTCAATTGGTGCAGAAAAAGCATTTGGCAAAATGTAAGATATAGATAACTCTGAACAAACTAGGAATATATGGAAACTTCCTCAGCTTGATAAAGAGTATCCACAAAAAGCCTATAGTAGCTTGACTAATGGTAAAGGAACAAATTGCTTTCCTCCTAAGATAGTAAAGCAAAGATGTACTCTTGCCAATTTCATTTTGTTTGGGTTTTTGTTGTTGTTGTTGTTTTGTTTTTTGGTTTGTTTTGTTTTGTTTAAGACAGAGTGTCACTCTGTCACTCAGGCAGGTTGGAGTGTAGCAACTCAATCACAGCTCACTGTAACTCAAACTCCTGGGCTCAGGAGATCCTCCCACCTCAGCCTTCCAAGTAGCTGGAACTATACGCATGCACTGCTAATGCGCCCAGCTAATTTTTTATATTTTGTAGAGGTGGAGTCTTATTACCCAGGCTGGTCTTGAACTCCTGGCTTCAAGCGATCCTCCAGCCTCGACCCCAGAGTGCTGTGTAATAGTGTCTAGAAAAAGACTCACACGTGCAGTCCATTCTCTTTATTCATGGTATTATGTTTTACAAAGTGATACTGAATTAGCAAATACTGAACCTAGGGAAAATGCCAAGTTAAGTTCCTGTGAGCCTTCGATCACACATCAGCCAATCAATACATAACCTTGATGTATGTGTGTTTCTGTTTAAAGACACCTTATTTAACATATATTGTTGATTCACTAACACTGAATTCACAGCCAACAGCACTATAACCCTTGCCCAAATCAGGCATATCTGACCACTTGTTTCCTCCATAAGGGTCATCACAATGTTTTTTGCACTTGGGATCACTAGACAGCACTGAGCACGATGCCTGGGGTCTATTTTAAACAGAAAAATTTAAAAAAAGAAAAAAGAATTGCAGAAAATGTGGCACTAAATATACCACAAAAAGGACAGTCATTTGCAATATGAGAGCTGAAACAAGAAGACAACATGTCACCTTTTTCAGCCTTGGCTGGAAACATGCACCGTGGGTCAGTCGTGGTTTTCACCATTCTGTGCATATCCATGAATGACCAGGAAAGCACTGTGAGTATGAAATTTGGGGCATCAATGAACTTTAATGAGGGGGCATATTTGGAAATAAAGAATCCATGAATAATGAAGATTGACTGTACAGTCGGCCCTCTGTATTTGTGGGTTCCACATTCACGGATTAAATCAACCACAAATCAAAAATGTTCAGGGGCCGGGGAAAGAATGGTCCATCTGTCCTGAACAGGCACAGACTCTTTTTCTTGTCATTATTCCCCAGACAGTGCAATAGAACAACTATCTACATGGTATTTACATGACATAAAATGCTGTAAGTAACCTAGAGATTTATGAAAGTATATAGGAGAATTACATGGAAATACACCATTGTATATCATTTTATATAAGCATCCATAGATTTTGGTATCCACAGGGGTCCTAGAACCAATCCCTCAGGGATAGCGAGGGACAACTGTATGTTGCCAACTAATTTTCAACACATTTCCATCTTGAATAAAGGTAAGAAAAAGAGGAACCCCAATGCTTACTCTCCTATCCCCAGGCCAACATGATCACCGAAGTGCTTGCAGTCCGTATAGCCTAGTTCTGCATCCCCAGTTCTGGAACATCACCTGCCTAGAATCAAATGGTATATACTCTTTGTGCCTGGCTTCTTTTACTTCTCAAACTGTTTTTGAGATTTACTCATGTATTGTGTACTCGGTCCCTTCTTTCTGTTACTGAGAAGTGTTCCATTCTATGGGTATATCATAATTTCTTTGGCCATTGTTTATTTGCCTTGGATATTTCAAGTTTTCGGTTTGGGTTGTTGTCAGTAAAGCTACTGTCGTGTGCAAGTTTTCGTGTAGACATGTGTTGTCGTTTATCTTGAGTAAATACCCAGAGTATGGTCACTGTACATTTATCAGAGTTGTAGATTGTTGTATATTTATCAGGGTTTCTTTGCCTTAGGACTATGGACATTGTAGGCCAGATAATTTTTGGTTGTGGGACTGTCCTATGCACTGTAGGATGTTTACGATACCCCTGGCGTCTAGCCACTTGATGCCAGTAGCATCCGCTCTGTTACGGCAACCAAAAATATCTCCAGACATTGCCCCTGTTTGAAACCTGCCATAGAATTCAGTTACTGCAAAAGCAAACTCCTCCATAAAGGAAACATCTTATCCTCAAATGCAAGAATACAGCTCAGGGCTCCTTTGCAAGGAGAAGCAAATCTTAGATCTTTCATTCATTCACTCGGAGGTTCTATGTAGTGGGTTTCATTCAAAAATTACAAAGCCTTAGGCCCATTGTGTGTAGATGTTGAAAGCATATGGTAGTTTTATTAATAAATTTTGAGTTGTTTTGTTGTGGGTGCTACTGTCAGACACTAGTTGTTACCACGTTAGCCCAGTTCCTAGTTGATGTCCTTATAGCACTTGCTGTATGGGCTTTTTAGCCAGTTCAAGACTCTGCTGTTACTGTCACATTTCTTTTCTTATCTGTGCTGTATACACATTTTGGGACAAGAAACATTAGCTTGCACTATTTTCTAAGGCAGGTTGGTAAATGCTTGAGTAGTCATTTCGTTGGAAGAATTTATCACAGGCAAGAGTTTCACATGGGAACTCAGTATGTATTTTCTGATGAGCAATCACTTTGCATTTATTTTTGCAGGAGCTGCCATCAACAATCTAATTTTAGGTATCATCACCAGGGTCCATGCATGTGTAATTTTTACTGGATCTACATTCCTTTCATTGTTGAAATTAGTTGAGTGATTCTATAATTTGCTTAAAATGCAGAGAAGATCATTTTGTAGCCATCTTTTAATTCGCAGAGCTTGCGCTTATGCCACTGATGTTTATTTTTCCTGAAAGCCTTTAAAAAGTGTGAGAAGGACTCAGTTAGGTCTGTAACTTCCCGGGGAAGCAGCCTCCGAATCCTTGAGCAGTATCACTCCCAGCCTCTCCTGACATGACCTGTTCTTGGTGTGTCAGCAGTTCCAAAATGAAAGTCTCTCCTGAGGCCGGAGGCAGGAAGAAGCTGGGCTGCCATCCATGCAGGTTAATCCGGAGGGGATGCAGAGGCCTGGTGGAAGTTCTGGGAGAGGGCAGCCATACTGTCATTCTGGTTCTGTTTTCATGATTTTTAGGCTGTCTAGAAAAGAAGGCAGAACCAGTGGCCCAAATCCTCAACTCCTTTTTTTTTTGTTTTTTGGTTTTTGGTTTTTGGTTTTTTTTGTTTTTGGTGACAGGGCCTCACTCTGTTACCTAGTCTGAAGTGCAGCGGCTCAGTTAGCTCACTGTGGCCTCGAACTCTTCAACTCAAGCGATCCTCCTGCCCCAGCCTCCCAAGTAGCTATGACTACAGGCATGTACCACTATGCCCAGCTACATGCACTGCCATGCCCAGATAATTTTTTGCAGAGACAGGGTCTTGCTGTGTTTCTCAGCCTGGTCTTGAACTACTGGCCTCAAGTAATCCTCCCAACTTGGCCTCCCAAAGAGTTGGAATTACAGGCACGGCACCGCCCCTGGCCAACAACTTCTTATTAAAATCATGAATGCCAAGCTTTGTACGAAGCATTTTGTATGCAGTCATGCATGGTATAACAATATGGATACGTTCTGAGAAATGTGTCGTTAGGCCATTTCATTGTTTTGTGAACATCACAAACTAAGATGGTATAGCCTACTCTACACCCAGGCTGTATGGTATGGTCTGTTGCTGCCAGGCCAGAAACCTGCACAGCATGCTACTATCCTGAATACTATAGGCAGTTGTACCACAATGATAACTATATATGTATCTAAACACAGAAAAGGTAGAGTAAAAATACAGCATAAAAGATTTTTTAAAAATAGTACATTTGCATAGGACCCTTACCACGAAAGGAGCTTGCAGGACTGGAAGTTGCTCTGGGTGAGTCAGTGAGCGAGTGCTGAGTGAATATGAAGCCCTAGGATGTTACCGTACACTACTGTACCCTATGAACGTAGACTACACTACATTTGTTTTTTAAAAACTTTTATTTCTTCAGTAATAAATTAACCTTAGCCTATTCTTACTGTAACCTTTTTCCTTTATAAATTTTTAAGTTGTGTAACTTTTTGACTCTTTTTGTAATAACATTTAGCTTAAGCACAAATACATTGTACAACTGTTCAAAAATAGTTTCTTTACATCCTGATTCTGTAAGCTTTTTTTATTAAAAATGCTTTTCTTTTTAAAATTTTTTGGCTAAAATCAAAGACACAGCACATTAATGTAGGCTACACAGGGTCAGGATCATCGACATGACTGTCCTCCACCTGCACATCTTGTCCCACTGGGAGGTCTTCAGGGTCGGTAACATGCGTGGAGCTGTCCTCTCCTCTGATGGCAATGCCTTCTTCTGGATACCTCGTGAGGAACTGCTTGAAGCTGTTTTACAGTTAACTTTTTTTAATAAGTAGAAGGAGTGCACTCTAAAGTAATAAAAGTATAGTGGAATGTAGTAAATACATAAATCTGTGACGTCGTTGTTTATTAGCATTATGAAATAGTATGCACTGTACATAATGTTGTATGGGCCATACTATTATATGACTGGCATTGCATTAGGTTTACGTACGCCAGCATCACCACAAACACGTGAGTAATGTGTTACACTGTGACATTACAATGGCTGCAACGTCACTAGGTGATAGGACGTCCCCTCCATTATAATCTTCCAGGACCGCCCTCATATATGCAGTTTGTCGTTAACCAACATGTCACCAAGTAGTGCATGACTATGCATTATCTAATTTCATATATGTCGTCTAGTTCTGAGAAGTATCATAACAACTTTAAGAGGCATTTGCTGATAAGGAAGCAGACTCCAAGGATGGCCAGCCCCAGATCTCAGAGCTGGTATACAGCTGAGCAGAGACATAGCCGAACCTCTCAGCAAACTCCAGGCTCCAGCGTTGTTTGTTTGTTTGTTTGTTTGTTTTCTTTTCCCTGCTCAGCCAAAACTGTCTTGATCCACATTTGAAACCCAGCCTAGCCTAAGATCTCCAGTCAGAATAGACTTTCAGACCAGCAGCCCCAGCTGAGATTTCTGCAGGATGTACATCATCAGGAATTCGTGATTAAGTGGCTAAATGATTTGTTTCTAAAACAGAGATGTACGCTGTCTGTGGCAAGGGGTGGGAGCAGGGCAAGAACTGGGCAGGGGGCACATCGCCTTAAAGCCCCATGCACCGAAGAGCCAAACCATGAGGCTTTCTCAGAAAGCAAAATACAGCTCTCCACACTGCAGGGGTGGTGGCGCAGGTGTGGAACCCTGTCTTGATGCCAAACCTAGGGGTCACAGCTATCCAAAGGCAGCCTCCAGAGAACACCTCGAACGTTTCTTCTTGTTTTCTCCCATCTATGCCACAGCCTGGCAGTCACTGGGCCTCTGATTTAGAGAGTCGAGTTTGCGGGTGGTTTGCTAATTATGACCCAATGAGCACTTCTGGCTTCGGTTGGAGTGAGTGGGGTGTGAGCCAGCACACAGCCGTGGCCTCCCGCTGCCATCTGTGATTTAGAGCAAAATCTTTGAGAGAAGTATAACTGCCTGAATTACTGCCCTTTTATATGTTTTTAAATGAGAATGTAAAGGCCAAGGGCATTTTTGCCCATTTAATACTATTAAATCCATCATTAAATCTCTCACTGAACACTGGCTGATTTTAATGATGCCCTCAAGTACCGATCCTGGTGCTTGACTGTGTTAATATTGTTGTATATATAGATACAATAAATAATGCTGAGCTAAGATGGTATGAGAAGCATTGCTGCATGTATCAATAAAAATAGTTGTACTAATGAGACCAAGTGTCAGGAACAGATGGTGTGGTAGGAATTCAGCCATTGCAGCTAAAGTTTGGGAAAGGACAAAACTCCATGGCACATTGAATCTATCACTAAAACCAGCCCGAATCCTCTAAATATTTTACAGCATGCTGGCATGAAAGGATTAGTTTGAAGTTATAGTTATTTTTTTTTACTATGCAACTTTATAGCACTATGGCATAAAACCCACAAATGTTTTTCAGTATCTGTTGTATTTACTGGCCCCCATACCCCTGATTTCTGGGCAGAGTCACAGTTATCAGGCTTATCCTTACTGCATTGCGCTGTCATACGTGCATTATTACCATATAAGATCAAGAAGTAAAAGGTGGAAAGTCTTGATTTTTTTAAAACATTTGTTGTTTTGAAGGTGAACTTTATCTGAACATTCAATATTCTACCTTTTGCTTTATAGCAATGTTAATCTTTAATCATTGCAATAGCCACAGCTGACATTTATGGATATGCAGTGACCTAGTGTGTGCTGATTGATGGTGGCTTCAGTGCCAGTATCTCATGGAGCCTCACATTGGCCTCATGAGTCAAATACCGTTATCAGTCTCCGATCACCATTTACAGATGAGGAAACTGAGTCTGAGAGATTAAACAACTTTCCCAAGAGTACAGAGAAGAAATGGCAGTCAGAGTAAAAAGCCCAAACCCTTCACCTCCCTGCCGTGCTTTTGCAGAAAGCACCTGTAATTGTGTGAGATTTGAGAGTCCACACTCAGTGAACGGCCGTGGGGCATCAGGCAGAGACTGTGTCAATGGGGAACAGGCACTAAGTGAATTCAAGTTCTTCTTAAAGCACTTTGGGAGGCCAAGGCAGGCAGATCACTTGAGATCAGGAGTTCGAGACCATCCTGGCTAACACAGTGAAACCCCATCTCTACTAAAAATTCAAAAAATTAGCCGGGCGTGGTGACACGTTCCTGTAATCCCAGCTACTCGGGAGGCTGAGGCAGGAGAATCACTTGAACCTGGAGGCTGAGGTTGCAGTGAGCCGAGATCGTGCCACTGCACTCCAGCCTGGGTGACAGGGCATGACTCTGTCTAAAAATAAAATAAAAAAATCATTTTAAGGTTCATGCTGATTCAAACTCTCAGAATTTCTTGAGTGTATATGAAGAGTTGGAAGTTTTCTGAAGAGTTCTAAACTCTTCCACGTATTCAGTGGAAGGAGACAACAGAAAAGCCTTTTATCTACAACAGTTTTTAGAACTTTTAAGTTAAAGAAACCTGAGGGGAAATAAGAATGTCTCCCTTTTATTGCCCATGTAGAACCTCTGATGAGAGTCCATTGTAAAAAGAGAAGAGGAATAAGGAGAGAGTAAAGTTTTATTATTTCTAAGCTAATCTTCCTGTCTCTGGTAGTTGTAACCTTTACAGGTAATTTTTGGAGATTTGGATATAATTTTTGAACTAGCGCTGTCCTTATAAAGGCAAGTAGAATCCACTTCTGTGCTATTACTTTAAATTTGGAAATGGCCATTTAATGTGAGTGTGGCAGTAAGGTAGTAGCATAAATTTTCATTTGTCGTGGACTGCATGACTATAATTTTCGATTTCACTCGCTTTCTGTTGTAGAGGTCCACGTAGATTAGAACTTGGAATGGCTTTGCCAGAGTTCAGTTAGGAACAGACAAGCCAATTCAGGCTGACCTGCAGTAACTGGAACTCACTGTCCTGCTCTTACCATACCCGCATCCTCTCCTGGCTGCTGGGACACAAGCAGGGATGTAAATGAGGATAAGTGACTAAAACCTCAGAGTGCGCAACAGCACGGCTGTGTGCAAACACTCAGCAACGTGCGACAGTTTAAATAAACAACAGTCAGGATAATTGCAGAGCTGGAGTGAAGGAGTGAGGAAAGATACTAGCCAAGGTAGCAAAAACGTATTTGCAAAGAGGAAGCCGAACACAGCCTCCTGATCAGGTCATCATGAGTTTTTAAATCCTAATAACTTAAAATGTACTCACCTCAAGATCAGCCTATAGAGATCACCTAAAAGGTATAGACTGAATGATAGGACAATACAGTCACATTTGGTGTACACTTATTAATACTTCAGATCCTGAAATAAAAAGTGGCTGAGAGAAAGGACGTCCACATTATTCAGTAGAATAAAGCTGCTCTTGCAGTGAAATGCCTGGTAGAGCTTGTTCTCTCAAATGCCGATAGCCTAAGATTTTAAAGTTGAGAAACAGAATGTCTTAATACTGCACAAAGCTTCATGTCATTCGAATATCATACTAGCATGTAGTGTGAACTTGCATACTTCACTGACCTATGCACTTTTATTTGCCATCCGGTCACCCTTTGCTCTGAGCTTGTTTCAGGCCTCTAGAGGGACTAACTCCCAGGCCTTGTATCTTTCATTTCCTTTCTGTGCTGTGCAGCACAGGCCCTTTGTGAGACTGCCTGTGCTTCATCATATTTAGAGCCTGCAGAGGTTTGGCAGGACATTACTACACTGAAATATACACACATGCCCGGTAACAACCCAAAGAATGCCTCCAGACCATCCACGAGGGTGCTGAAAACGGCAGACCTGTGGAGACTCACCCAAACCTTGTTTCTAGACGAGAAACTGTCAGAGAGGACAAAGTTCTGGTAACTGGGCTATCTGGGCTTGGTTCTGATGGACAGATGCTGTATCCTGATTCCCTGAGGGGCTTTGGGGCTTAACCCCCCTGCTAATCACTTATGCTAGAGCCGCTGGCAAGGTGAATGCAGGACTGGCTTCTCAGCAAGGCATCTGCGGAGGTTACCTTAGTGTTTTCTTTGAATACTTTTCAGAAACACCTGGGTGTGCTTAAAAAGTAACTTTTTGATCAGAGAGAGTTAAGGCAGCTTCAAAAAGCACTTGCGGTGGGCAACATATAATTGATGAAATACAATATCTATGTTTAGCACTTAGTGGGTGCTGAAAGGGTGTGTTGATTTACCACTCAAGTCAGGGATGGGAGACCCTCTTGAATTTCTTTCCCTTTCCAGGGGGGCCCTGTCATGTACCAGAGCAAGTATAAAATATTTTAGAAAAGTGGCTGGATATATACCTTCAGGATGGTCTCTTGACCATCCTTTCGTTTTCTGGAAGTTTCTGCAAATGACAGCTTCCACATCACAAATTCTAGAAAGACAGCTCTGGATTCCAGAAAAGCAGCCAGGCTAAATGATTTGCTACAGATGGTTTGAGGAAAGATATGGTTTGGTTGATAAAAGAAGACACATTTCGTCAGTGGCCAGCATGGTAACTTAGTCCTCAGGACAGTGTGAGGCAGAAGTGAATCCTCCTGTGCCGTGTATTCCTCTGCTCTCACAGGGCATCTTTCTTCTCATGAGAGAGGCCAGAGTTCCTGAGATGGATGAGTTCCCTCACACTGCAGCAGCACAGCCACTGGTACCCAAATACAGAATTTACATTGACACCCTCTCCTTGGCATTGTCTGCCCAGCGTCCCCAGACACTGACAATGCATGAGCTCCTCAGGATAGGCAGGCTCTAGAAGAGGAGGTGGTGTGCAGCAGCTTTTCAGAATCTCCACAGTTGGAACCCCTCAAGTTTGGAGGAGGATTTTAAAGGGGACTTGAGAGGTAGGGGTTGGCAGTGCGTGGCAATTGTCAAACGTTGGGATAGGGCAAAACTGTATTACCATTTCAAAGTTGGGTAAATAGCCTTTCTCATTTACTTCTCTGCTCATTGTCTGTTTTCCTGTCAACAATGGATTTTATCTACCACTATCCTGTGCCAAAGATATGCCAAGGAAAGATACGGCCAGCCTGGGCGCCAGGTACCAAGCAGCCAGTCACTGTCTTTAATCCCCCGTAAAATTCTCAGAAGCCCTAGGAACTTTTCTAGAACAGCAAGGCAAGACAGACTTTTGGGATGTTTAACACTATTTGTTTGGAAAATATTTGCGCTTAAGAAAACAGATCCTCTGCACACTCATGTGCCAAAATAAGAATTTGTGTCTTTTTTGCCTCTGGAGATCTGAATGCCATTAGTTTAAAATATTTTGTGTGTTATTGTGGGTTTTAGAACCCTAATGTTACCTGCAGAAGTCTTGTGTCTGAGTTTGCCGTGAACACTGCGTTTGTACGTGTGTTGGGATGGAGGTGTTCATCCACAAACCTAATTACCAGTAAAAATGGTCACATATCAGAAGAGAGGCCTGAGCCTTTGATGTTAAACTCAAAAGAAAGCATAGAAGGAGTTGAGCAAATGCTTTTTGACTGGCTCTCTGGAGAACCAGTGTTGCAGGTCAAAGTTGACAAAAGTTTCCGAAGCAGTTTCAGATGGATTGCCGTGGAAAAGCTTTGCAGGGCCCTGGAAGGCCCCTCTTCCTGTGGCAGCAGCACAGCTCAGGCAGTGTGTCCTGCAGATGTTCACTGGGGGCTTTGTACCGTCTTTTAAAATTGTAACTCTGACCTTGTGCTTTCTGAGTTCTGTTCCTTCTACTCTCTCATGCTGGCAGAATTAGTGCCTTAAAAAAATACCAGAAAGGGAATCCTGCTTCTTTATTTTATAATGTTCGCTAGCATTTACAGATGTTTGGGCCAAAGGGCTTTCGGTCATGTCTACATTTAAGCCTTTCAGGTACACTCTGTTAACAGTTATTACAGTGTGGGGACCCCAACTCCACAAGAAAACCGTCTTCATGCCCAAGGGGAAATGGAAGATCAAAGCTTTGGCCTGAATGTAAAGAAGACATGTAAAGAAAAAGAAAAAAACCCTTTCGGGTTTCTGAAGCAGTCGTTTTTAGTGTGTGTGTGTTCATTTATTTGAACTGAAGTTCCCCAGATAATAAAGTTCTACGTAAGCTTGAATGTCACACAGGCTAGCAGTATTCACCCCAGCATTTCCCTCACCTCGTATCATTCCCGACTTGCAGAAAATAGAATTATAAGATTTTTTTTCTCTTTCTTTGGATTTCTGTTAAGTTTAAATCACTCTTTCTAATATTTTGCTATACTTAGTTAATCTAGTAACAAATGCAAATACCCTTGTGCTGTAATATTTATTTACCCACATCTTGGTTTCTTCTTTTATTTCATTCATTCATGCATTTGTTCATTGAGCAAATGTGTTTGGTGCCTCTACTGTGTGCCAGCATCATCTTCTAGACCCCCAAACGAGCTGGCAAACATTTTCTGGAAAGGACCAAATGGTCAACATTTTAGGCTTTGAGGGCCATCCAGTCTCTGATGTGACTACTCAGTTATACCTTTGTAGCACAGAAGCACCCATGGATAACAGCAGTGAATGAAGCGGTATGGCTGTGTTCCAGTAAAACATAATTTTAAATAATGTGGCAGGCCAGTTTGGCCTGGCAGCCATTGTTTCACTGACCCAGTCCTAAGATGTAGCAATGAACAGACAGAGAAGGTTTCCTGTTCTCATGATGTTTACATGTTAGCGACGGGAGACAAGAAACAGATAAACCAATAAATATATAAATATTAGGCAGTGATAAGTGCTAAGAAGGAAAATAAGGTAAGGTGAGGCAATAGAGAGTGACTGGGCTGGTATTATTTAAGAAAGGACAGACGGGGAAGCCCTCTCTGCTGAAGTCGTGGTTGAACAGAGACCTATCAAGTAAGGGAGGGAGGGGCCTTGCTGTCATGGAGGGGGGTGGACAGGCCAAGGGAATGGCAGGTGCAAAGGTCCTGAGGCAGGAAGCGGTTTGGTTTGTTTGGAGAAAATCATTGTAACTAAACTACAGTAAGTAAGGGGAGAATGATGAGAACTGAGTCATGGAGGGAACCAGGGCCAGATCCAAAAACCTTAGGTTTCATTCTCCGTAAGATAGGAAGATATCATTCTCCGTAAGACAGGAAGCCATATCAGCAGAAGACTGACATGATCTGTTTGTGTTTAAATGATCCCACTGGCTGTTATAGGGAGAAGAGGCTTGTCAGGGAACAAGGGTGGAAGCAAGAGACCTCAGGAAAAGTCAAATGAGAGATGACAGTGGTGTATACTAAAGTGGCAGCCTTGGAGGTCGCAAGGGACTAGATCCAGGATACATTTTGAGGGCTGGGCTGTCAGGATTCACTAATATATTGCATGCTTAGGGTGAAAGAAAGAGAGAAGTCAAGATGAGTCCAGGGTTTGGATCTGAGCAACTGGAAGAACGAAGTTGCCATTCACTAAGATGGGGAAGACGATGGAAAAAGCAGGTTTGTGGTGGAATTCAAGAGTTCAGTTTTAAATGTGTTAACTGAGGGTTCTATTCAGATATCAGAGAGGAGGTAGCTGGGAAGCAGTTAGATGCACAAGTTTGGCATTCAGGCGAAAGGTATAGTTCGGCAGGGTAAACGTGGCCAGGATGAGATCATCCAGAATGTAAGTATACGTGGAAAACAGAAACAACTGTAGAGTCAAACCCTGGGTTGCACAGTCATATAAAAATCAGGAAGGTGAGAAGGATCTTACAAAGGAACCTGGGAAGGAGAAGCTAAGAGTAGATATTTTGATGGCCACGAGGAAAGTGATCCATTGAGAAGAGAATTATTTACTCAAACAGAGCGCTGAGAGGTTCCGTAGGCGGGAAACTGAGAATCAGCCCCGGGAATGCCAGACTGGCATCAGCTCGAAGCACAGACTGGAATCGGCACAGGGAGTTTAGACAGAGAGTTTTGCTATAAAGAGGAGCAGAGAAATGGGATGGTTGCTCTAGTCTGCTGTGAGGTCAAGGGAGGGTGTTTGGAGATGGGAGATAAGTCCTGCTCTTCCTACAGTGATCAGAATGACCCACAGAAAGAGATTATGAACAGATGCTCATTAAACACTTCGGTGACTTCCGTGGTCCTTCAGATGCTGGGATTCCAGTTTTGAATGAGATGTGTTCTTTCTCTTTTCTTGTAATGATCCTGCAGCTATCTTTTCAGTATAACTATAACACTCTGTCTGTGCATGTGACTGTTTTGACCGGAAATGAGAAGACCTGAATCCGGGTCCTGGCTCTGCCGTTTGCCAATGTTGTATCCTGGGAGAAGTTTCTGAGCTTTTGTGTCTTTACTTGTGAAATGAAGACTAATAATAATAACTGTGTGCGCAGAAACAGAAAATCAAATACCACATGTTCTCACTTACAAGTGGAAGCTAATCAATGGGTACACATGGACATACAGAGCGGAATAATAGACCATGAAAGGTGGGAGGGTGGGAGGGGAATGAGGGCTGAAAAACTTCCTACTGGGTACTGTGTTTATGCTTCAGGTGACGGGTTCGCTAAAAGCACAGACTTCACCACTACTCAGTGTGAAGAAACCTACACGTGTACCCCCTAAATACACAAAAACACATAACTGACTAATAAGAATGAGAACTGTGGTCACTTACCCAGGGTTTTTTGTTTGTGAAAATTCCCTGAAAAATGTGAATCACCACATTGGTATGTAATATTCTGAGCATATTTATCATCTCCGTGTTGTTCTGAGAATTTATTTCTTAGGGATTTATGCCAAGAATTCAAAGTTGATTTTATATATTGAAATTAATGTAACATACTCTAACTATAAATAAACGATAACAGCCATATGGCCATCTCAATAGGTACAGAAAAAGCATTTGACAAAATCCCAACACCCGTCCGTGATAAAAACACGCAACATGGCCGGGCACGGTGGCTCAAGCCTGTAATCCTAGCCCTTTGGGAGGCCGAGACGGGCGGATCACGAGGTCAGGAGATCGAGACCATCCTGGCTAACATGGTGAAACCCCGTCTCTACTAAAAAGTACAAAAAAACTAGCCGGGCGAGGTGGCGGGCACCTGTAGTCCCAGCTACTCAGGAGCCTGAGGCAGGAGAATGGCGTCAACCCGGGAGGTGGAGCTTGCAGTGAGCTGAGATCCGGCCACTGCACTCCAGCCCAGGCAACAGAGTGAGACACTGTCTCCAAAAAAAAAACAAAAAAACAAAAACCAAAAACACGCAACAAACCAGCAGTAGAGGCAGCCCTCCTCTAGCTAGAACAGATACCATGGAAAACCCACAGCTAACGTCATGTTTGATGATAAAAGAGCAAATGCTTTCCCCCTAAGATCAGGAGCTAGACAAGGGTGTCTGCTCACTAGACAAGGGTGTCTGCTCACTACTTCCAGTCATGTTATCCTGGAAGTACTAGCCAGAGCAATTAGGCAAGAAAAGAAAAGGCATCCAAATTGGAAAGGAAGAAGTAAAACGATCTCTCATACACAGATAACATTATCTTCTATATAGAAAACCCTGAAGGACCACCCCCACCACACACACTCACACAATCATAGGTAATAAAAAAGTTTGGCAAAGTTGCAGAATCCAAGATCAATATACAAAAATCAGTTTTATTTCTATATACTAGCAATGAGCAATTCAAAAAATGAAATTAAGGAAATTTCATTTACCGTAGCATCAAAAGGATAAAACACTTAGCAATAAAGTTAACCAAGAAAGTGCAATACTTGTACACTGACAACTATAAAACATTGTTGAAAGAAATTAAAACTTAAAAAAGTAGAAACATGTTCTGTGCTCATGGATAGGAAGACTTAGTATTGTTAAGTTAGATTCTCAGAGCGATGACATATAGATCACATTGATAATCACATGAATGAAAGAGCATCTAGAGATGGGAGTGGGGAGAGACAGGCTGGCAAGCATTGTCCCAGCCAGTTATGGTGGGAGTGGGGTGGCATCCTGCTGGTGTGGTTATGTGTGAATACATCTATTGCTTTCTATGTGTGCTGTTCATCCTCACTGTTTCTGCCTTTCTGAGGCACCTTGTGTCATCCCTTCCTTGTGTCAATTGTACATTCCTTCATGTTCTGAACAAATACTGTTGAGCTTCACCCGGTGCCAGGTACTGTGTAAACTGCTGGGGAAAGCCACAGACCTGAAGGAGGTAAGAGATGAGAAGGAGAAGGAGGAGGAGACCAGAGGAAGACGGAGGGAGAAGGGCGTTCTGGGCAGACGGAGCTCCAGGCAGGATCCAGAAGGGATGCAATGTGCAGGAGTCACTCTGGCTTCGGTGCTTCCAAGACTGCTCTGCCTTCTGGCTCTCAGGCCTGGAACAAGCCGACTGAAACCTGTCTTTATGGCACAGTCAGACCTGGAGGAGCCCAGCCATATGGACATGCACACTGCCCATTTGAACTGGCAGTGCCGGAACTAATTTTTGCAGTTTTTTTGCTTTTGCTTTTTTTAACTACCCCAGGGCCTGCTTCAGTAATGCTGTGCAAACTTTGCCTGCGCTCCCAGGGCCAGAGTGTGCAGGACACAGCCTGTGGCTCATCTACTCTGTGGGGCTACTGGGAGCTGGTAGAAGGCAGCCAACTTGTCTGTGTGTGTGAAGACACGGCCTACAGGTAGCTTGCCTGGCTGAGACCAGCTCTTCAGAGCATTTTCATAGAGGCAGAAAGCAAAGGAACCAGGTGGAAAGCCTACCAGATGTTGGAGGCGAAGAGCTAGCAATCCTTACCTGAGATATTTGAAAGAGTTATGAATGAAGAGCCTTGTACATAACATCTATTAGAGAGGCTTACCAGGGCAGGCAGATGGGAATGCTTAACCCAACCCAAGTAAGGACACAATTATCCAGTGCAGTGTACTCCTTTGAGAAAAGTCCAAGGACCACTCCCCAAGACTCAGGCATCTGAGTCCTGGAATGTAGCAGCATTCAGTCTGTAGATGCCCAGGGTCTAGGGATTCAGGACTCTGAACATGCACCCTTCAGAGTTGCACCAGCCACTCTCTGGTACCAACTGTCTTTAAAGTCCAGCAGGAAGGACCTGGAGTCAAGTAGGATCAAGCAAACATTTTAGAAAAATGGAAGGTTTCCTCTGCACAGAAAGAACTGTGGTCTCCTAGTGGCACTCTCCCAGGATGCTCCTGGAAAGGAATCAGGTAAATGAGAGGACCTGAGTAGGAACTTAGCATGGAGACTTACATGTAGGAAGTTCTCGGAAGATGCTCACATCCTGCCTGCTTTGTGTGGCACTGGCTACTGCCACTCACAGCGGGCTCTGACTTTGCTCAATTCCAAGCATCACCTCCTGTCCCTCATTTGGAATTTGCCACACATAACTGAGGGACTGTTGTGCTTTTACATATGTGTATTTGTAGATTCCTATCTCCCCAACTGCCCTGTTAAGCTTCTTTAGAGCAGGGTCCGTGCTTCCAATTTTCTGTGCCCCTTGACATGCTTAGCCCAGTGCCCCGCACAAACTCTTCATCAACTCATGTAGACAGTGATCCTGGTGCCGATGATGGTCTGATTTTCTACCTTATGCAGGCTGCTATCAGATGCCTCAGAGCTGAGCCCTTACAAATTTTGGCTGGAGTCTACCATTGAGCCCCAGATGGAGCTATTTGTTGTGCAGAAAGGAATAATAAAAGATGATTTTAGCAGTTTTTTTGTGGTTGTACCAACAGCCCTTCATCTGAGAGCCTGGAGCCCACTGCCGGAATGGTGGAAATAGCTTGCTTCCTCATGCCAGTTCTCTCTCCATTGTAATTAGGAAGTTGGCTTGTTTGAAATATAATTTCACAGGTGCAGGATTCATCCTCGACAGGTGATTATGTTTTGATTTTTATCATCACGTATAAAACAGAGTGGGGAAAGAATTCAGACCATAAAGCATATTCCACTCCAAATGAGATATTAGTGTTAAAAATTCTTCAATGTTGCTAAATATTTACCCAATACAGAGTTTCTACCTTCTGCCAACCTGAAGCATTTTCTTGGCAAATGTGCCTCATCTGGAACTTTGGAAGTCTTTCTGCATTGCTCCTCTAACTACAGAAATACAACCATCTGTCTGTGCTAGGTAAACAAACTGACCCCTACTCTTCTGTGGTTTTTAAACCTTTGTTTTAATTTCTTGAAATTTGCCCAAAATAATTTTGACTCTGCTGCTGGTTCTTTGTTAGGAGCCAAAGAGACACAATTATGAGGAACTCCAGGAACACTGAGTGCATTCCTTTTTTCCCCGGTGCTATTTGAAACCCCTCTGAGAGTTGTATTTGAAAAGTTCCCCACGCTTTCCTTCCTCCTGAGAGACAGTCATGCATTTTCACATGTCTCCTGCTGTTGTATTATTTTATCATTCTACTATAGAAGCTTGGTATTTTTAAAGCATCGGGTTTATTTTAAAGTTTATATTTCCCCAGAACTAAACTAGTGTTCTACCACAACTGGGTCAGTGGGTATTGATTTGTTTCCTTCGATGTGCTAGTTGCTAGATTCGTTTTTAAAAAGAAGTATTCGTGTTTGGGAGTATTTTTAGTGCATTCAAGGAGCTACTGTCCTTGGAAATAGCCATCTTGAGAATCTAAATACTCATTCTCATGATGTTGTCATCTTTCAAGAATTCCTACAATGGCTTTTTTTTTTTCTTGAGAGCAAGAAGGATGAGCCATGAGGAATGGCATCCCGACTTGAGTTTTTTTTTTTTTTTTTTTTTCCAACTTTTAAGTTCTGGGATACATGTGCAGGATGTGCAAGTTTGTTACATAGGTAAATGTGTGCCATGGTGGTTTGGTGTACCTATCAGCCCATCACCCAGGTATTAAACTCAGTACCTATTAGCTATTCTTCCTGATTTTTTCCCTCCTCCCACCTCCTCCCTCCCTCTAACAGGCCCCAGTGTGCGTTTTTCCCACACATGTGTCCTTGTGTTCTCATCATCTAGCTCCCACTTATAAGTGAGAATATGCAGTATTTGGTTTTCTGTTCCTGTGTTAGTTTGCTAAGGATGAAGGCCTCCAGCTCCATCCGTGTCCCTGTGAAGGACATGATCTCATTCTTTTTTATGGCTGCATAGTGTTCCATGGTGTATATGTGCCACATTTTCTTTATCCAGTCTATCATTGATGGGCATTTGGGTTGGTTCCATGTCTTTGCTATTGCTAATAGTGCTGCAGTGCACAAACACGTGCATGTGTCCTTTATAATAGAACAATTTCTATTCCTTTGGGTAATACCCAGTAATGGGATTGCTGGGTCAAATGGTAGTTCTGCCTCTAGGTCTTCAAGGAATTGCCACACTGTCTTCCACAGTGGTTGAATTTACACTCCCACCAACAGTGTGAAAGCGTTCCTTCTTCTCCACAACATTGCCAGATGTTGTTTTTTGACTTTTTATTAATAGCCATTCTGACTGGTGTGAGATAATATCTCATTCTGGTTTTGATTTCTATTTCTCTAATGATCAGTGATGTTGAGCTTTTTTCATGTGTTTGTTGGCTGCGTGTATGTCTTTAGAGAAGTGTCTGTTCATGTCCTTTGCCCACTTTTTCATGGAGCTGTTTATTTTTTTCTTGTAAATTTGTTTAAGTTCATTATAGATGCTGGATGTTAAACCTTTGTCAGAGGTATACATTGCAAAAATTTTCTCCCATTCTGTAGGTTGTCTGTTTACTCTGTTGGTACTTTCTTGTGCTGTGCAGAAGCTTTTTAGTTTAATTAGATCCCATTTGTCCATTTTTACTTTTGTTGCAATTGCTTTTGGCATCTTTGTCATGAAATTTTTGCTCATGCCTATGTCCTGAATGGTATTGCCTAGGTTTTTTTCTAGAGCTTTTTTAGTTTTGGGTTTAAGTCTTTAATCCATCATGAGTTGATTTTTTGTATATGGTGTAAGGAAGGGGTCTGGTTTCAGTTTTCTACGTATTGCTAGTCAGTTCTCTCAGCACCATTTATTTATTTGTTTGTTTATTTATTTATTTATTTATTTGAGACAGAGTCTCACTCTGTCACCCAGGCTGGAGTGCAGTGGCGCCATCTCCGCTCACTGCAAGCTCCGCCTCCCAGGTTCACGCCATTCTCCTGCCTCAGCCTCCCGAGTAGCTGGGACTACAGGCACCCGCCACCACGCCTGGCTAATTTTTTGTATTTTTAGTAGAGACGGGGTTTCATTCTTTGTATTTTTATTAGAAACAGGGTTTCACCATGTTAGCCAGGATGGTCTCGATCTCCTGACCTCATGATCCACCCACCTTGGCCTCCCAAAGTGCTGGGATTACACGCCTGGCCTCAGCACCATTTATTAAATAGGGAATCCTTTCTCCATTGCTTGTTTTTATCAGGTTTGTCAAAGATCAGGTGATTGTAGGTGTGTGGTCTTATTTCTGGGTTTCCTATTCTGTTCCATTGGTCTGTATGTCTGGTCTTGTACCAGTATCATGCTGTTTTGGTTACTGTAGCCTTCTAGTATAGTTTGAAGTTGGGTGGTGTGATGCCTCCGGCTTTATTCTTTTTGCTGAGGATTAGGATTGCCTTGGCTATTCGGGCTCTTTTTTGGTTCCCTATGAATTTTAAAATAGTTTTTTCTAATTCTGTGAAGAATGTCAGTGGTAGTGTAATGGGAATAGCATTGAATCTATAAATTGCTTTGGGCAGTGTGTGGCCATTTTCATGATATTGATATTTCCTGGGCATGAGCATGGAATGTTTTTCAATTTGTTTGTGTCATCTCTGATTTCTTTGAGCAGTGGTTTGTGGTTCTTCTTGAAGAGATCCTCCACTTCCCCTGTTAGCGATATTCCTAGGTATTTTATTCTCTTTGTGGCAGTTGTGAATGGGAATTCCTTCATGATTTGGCTGTCAGCTTGCCTGTTGTTGGTGTACAGAAATCCTTGTGATTTCTGCACATCGATTTTATATCCTGAGATTTTGCTGGAAGTTGCTTATCAGCTTAAGAAGCTTTTGGGCTGAGACGATGGGGTTTTCTAGATATAGGATCATGTCATCTGCAAACAAAGATCATTTGACTTCCTCTCTTCCTATTTGAATACCCTTTATTTATTTCTCTTTTCTGATTACCCTGGCCAGAACTTCCGATACTGTGTTGAATAGGACTGACTTTTGATCAGTTTTGATCCAGAACTGCTCTCACTAGCGTAATCAGCCACTTCAGTGAAGGCTTGGCCCTGAGTAACTTCTGTCTCTTTGTTAATTCATATCCACTCTTAACTCTGAGATTCCCCACCCCCATCACATCAACCTCCACCCCCAGCACCCCAACCCCAGAAACTGACGTAGCACAGTTCCCAAAGAAGAACTCCAAAAACATTTGAGCACTCCAAGCATTTTAGGAATAAGAGACTCACCTGCCTAGATGACAACTTTGTAGCAACAACAACAAAAAATTATGTGAATTTACGTTATAGGAGGTAGTTTAAGAATCAGTCTTGTTGTCTTATCCTACCTCACAAGTTGAGTAACCACTTGCTCATTTTGTAATTATTTAATGAGCATCTGGCTAAGCTTGGCACTGGAGAAGCAGCAGTGAACTAAACAGAGGGGGGTCTCTGCCCTCAGAAAATTTAGCTGTGGTCTCAATCGGAGGACTGAGTGCTACAAACTATGAACACTGTAGACATTTAGAGAAAGGAACTTAAGAAGAGGAGGGGATTGAGGGCGGAGCAAGATGGCCGAATAGGAACAGCTCCAGTCTCCAACTCCCAGCGCGAGCGACACAGAAGACCGGTGATTTCTGCATTTTCAACTGAGGTACTGGGGTCATCTCTCTAGGGAGTGCCGGACAATCGGTGCGGGTCAGCTGCTGCAGCCTGACCAGCGTGAGCTGAAGCAGGGCGAGGCATCGCCTCACCTGGAAGCGCAAGGGGGAAGGAATCCCTTTTCCTAGCCAGGGGAACTGAGACACACAACACCTGGAAAATCGGGTAACTCCCACCCCAATACTGCGCTTTAAGGAAACAGGCACACCAGGAGAATATATCCCACACCTGGCCGGGAGGGTCCCACGCCCACGGAGCCTCCCTCACAGCTAACACAGCCGTCTGCGGCGATCTATCCGCAAGGCAGCAGCGAGGCTGGGGGAGGGGCGCCCGCCATTGCTGAGGCTTAAGTAGGTAAACAAAGCCGCTGGGAAGCTCGAACTGGGTGGAGCTCACAGCAGCTCAAGGAAGCCTGCCTGTCTCTGTAGACTCTACCGCTGCGGACAGCGCACAGCTGCAGTCCATTAGGGGAAAGAGCGGGGCCGCTGCAGACCCGAACGACTCTGTCTGACAGCTTTGGGGAGAGCCGTGAATCTCCTAAAGCGGAGGTTGAGATCTGAGAACGGACAGACTGCCTGCTCAGGTGGGTCCCTGACCCCCGAGTAGCCTAGCTGGGAGACATCCCCCACTAGGGGCAGTCTGACACCCCACACCTCACAGGGTGGCGTCACCCCTGAGAGGAAACTTCCAAAGAAAGAATCAGACAGGTACACTCGCTGTTCAGCAATATTCTATCTTCGGCAACCTCTGCTGCTGATACCCAGGCAAACAGGGTCTGGAGTGGACCTCAAGCAATCTCTAACAGACCAACAGACAGTCCTTCTGACTGTCAGACGGAAAACTATCAAACAGGAAGGACACCTATACCAAAACCCCATCAGTACGTCACCATCATCAAAGTCCAGAGACAGATAAAACCACAAAGATGGGGAAGAAGCAGGGCAGAAAAGCTGGAAATTCAAAAAATAAGAGCGCATCTCCCCCTGCAAAGGAGCGCAGCCCATCGCCAGCAACGGATCAAAGCTGGTCAGAGAATGACTTTGACGAGATGAGAGAAGAAGGCTTCAGTCCATCAAACCTCTCAGAGCTAAAGGAGGAATTACGTACCCAGCGCAAAGAAACTAAAAATCTTGAAAAAAAAGTGGAAGAATTGACAGCTAGACTAATTAATGCAGAGAAGATCATAAACGAAATGACAGAGATGAAAACCATGACACGAGAAATACGTGACAAATGCACAAGCTTCGGTAACCGACTCGATCAACTGGAGGAAAGAGTATCAGCGATTGAGGATCAAATGAATGAAATGAAGCGAGAAGAGAAAACCAAAAGAAAAAGAAGAAAAAGAAATGAACAAAGCCTGCAAGAAGTATGGGATTATGTAAAAAGACCAAATCTACGTCTGATTGGGGTGCCTGAAAGTGAGGGGGAAAATGGAACCAAGTTGGAAAACACTCTTCAGGATATCATCCAGGAGAACTTCCCCAACCTAGTAGGGCAGGCCAACATTCAAATTCAGGAAATACAGAGAACGCCACAAAGATACTCCTCCAGAAGAGCAACTCCAAGACACATAATTGCCAGATTCACCAAAGTTGAAATGAAGGAAAAAATCTTAAGGGCAGCCAGAGAGAAAGGTCGGGTTACCCACAAAGGGAAGCCCATCAGATAACAGCAGACCTCTCGGCAGAAACTCTACAAGCCAGAAGAGAGTGGGGGCCAATATTCAACGTTCTTAAAGAAAAGAATTTTCAACCCAGAATTTCATATCCAGCCAAACTAAGCTTCATCAGTGAAGGAGAAATAAAATCCTTTACAGATAAGCAAATGCTTAGAGATTTTGTCACCACCAGGCCTGCCTTACAAGAGACCCTGAAGGAAGCCCTAAACATGGAAAGGAACAACCGGTACCAGCCATTGCAAAAACATGCCAAAATGTAAAGACCATCGAGGCTAGGAAGAAACTGCATCAACTAACGAGCAAAATAACCAGTTAATATCATAATGACAGGATCAAGTTCACACATAACAATATTAACCTTAAATGTCAATGGACTAAATGCTCCAATTAAAAGACACAGACTGGCAAACTGGATAAAGAGTCAAGACCCATCAGTCTGCTGTATTCAGGAGACCCATCTCACATGCAGAGACATACATAGGCTCAAAATAAAGGGATGGAGGAAGATCTACCAAGCAAATGGAGAACAAAAAAAAGCAGGGGTTGCAATCCTAGTCTCTGATAAAACAGACTTTAAACCATCAAAGATCAAAAGAGACAAAGAAGGCCATTACATAATGGTAAAGGGATCAATTCAACAGGAAGAGCTAACTCTCCTAAATATATATGCACCCAATACAGGAGCACCCAGATTCATAAAGCAAGTCCTTAGAGACCTACAAAGAGACTTAGACTCCCATACAATAATAATGGGAGACTTCAACACTCCACTGTCAACATTAGACAGATCAACGAGACAGAAAGTTAACAAGGATATCCAGGAATTGAACTCATCTCTGCACCAAGCGGACCTAATAGACATCTATAGAACTCTCCACCCCAAATCAACAGAATATACATTCTTCTCAGCACCACATCGCACTTATTCCAAAATTGACCACATAATTGGAAGTAAAGCACTCCTCAGCAAATGTACAAGAACTGAAATTATAACAAACTGTCTCTCAGACCACAGTGCAATCAAACTAGAACTCAGGACTAAGAACTCAATCAAAACCGCTCAACTACATGGAAACTGAACAACCTGCTCCTGAATGACTACTGGGTACATAACGAAATGAAAGCAGAAATAAAGATGTTCTTTGAAACCAATGAGAACAAAGATACAACATACCAGAATCTCTGGGACACATTTAAAGCAGTGTGTAGAGGGAAATTTATAGCACTAAATGCCCACAAGAGAAAGCAGGAGAGATCTAAAATGGACACTCTAACATCACAATTAAAAGAACTAGAGAGGCAAGAGCAAACACATTCAAAAGCTAGCAGAAGGCAAGAAATAACTAAGATCAGAGCAGAACTGAAGGAGATAGAGACACAAAAAACCCTCCAAAAAATCAATGAATCCAGGAGTTGGTTTTTTGAAAAGATCAACAAAATTGACAGACCGCTAGCTAGACTAATAAAGAAGAAAAGAGAGAAGAATCAAATAGACGCAATAAAAAATGATAAAGGGGATATCACCACCGACCCCACAGAAATACAAACAACCATCAGAGAATACTATAAATGCCTCTACGCAAATCAACTAGAAAATCTAGAAGAAATGGATAATTTCCTGGACACTTACACTCTCCCAAGACTAAACCAGGAAGAAGTTGAATCCCTGAATAGACCAATAGCAGGCTCTGAAATTGAGGCAACAATTAATAGCCTACCCACCAAAAAAAGTCCAGGACCAGATGGATTCACAGCTGAATTCTACCAGAGGTACAAGGAGGAGCTGGTACCATTCCTTCTGAAACTATTCAATCAATAGAAAAAGAGGGAATCCTCCCTAACTCTTTTATGAGGCCAACATCATCCTGATACCAAAGCCTGGCAGAGACACAACAAAAAAAGAGAATTTTAGACCAATATCCCTGATGAACATCGATGCAAAAATCCTCAATAAAATACTGGCAAACCGGATTCAGCAGCACATCAAAAAGCTTATCCACCATGATCAAGTGGGCTTCATCCCTGGGATGCAAGGCTGGTTCAACATTCGCAAATCAATAAACGTAATCCAGCATATAAACAGAACCAAAGACAAGAACCACATAATTATCTCAATAGATGCAGAAAAGGCTTTTGACAAAATTCAACAGCCCTTTATGCTAAAAACGCTCAATAAATTTGGTATTGATGGAACGTACCTCAAAATAATAAGAGCTATTTATGACAAACCCACAGCTAATATCATACTGAATGGGCAAAAACTGGAAAAATTCCCTTTGAAAACTGGCACAAGACAGGGATGCCCTCTCTCACCACTCCTATTCAACATAGTGTTGGAAGTTCTGGCTAGGGCAATCAGGCAAGAGAAAGAAATCAAGGGTATCCAGTTAGGAAAAGAAGAAGTCAAATTGTCCCTGTTTGCAGATGACATGATTGTATATTTAGAAAACCCCATCGTCTCAGCCCAAAATCTCCTTAAGCTGATAAGCAACTTCAGCAAAGTCTCAGGATACAAAATTAATGTGCAAAAATCACAAGCATTCTTATACACCAGTAACAGACAAGCAGAGAGCCAAATCAGGAATGAACTTCCATTCACAGTTGCTTCAAAGAGAATAAAATACCTAGGAATCCAGCTTACAAGGGATGTAAAGGACCTCTTCAAGGAGAACTACAAACCACTGCTCAGTGAAATCAAAGAGGACACAAACAAATGGAAGAACATACCATGCTCATGGATAGGAAGAATCAATATCGTGAAAATGGCCATACTGCCCAAGGTGATTTACAGATTCAATGCCATCCCCATCAAGCTACCAATGACTTTCTTCACAGAATTGGAAAAAACTGCTTTAAAGTTCATATGGAACCAAAAAAGAGCCCGCATTGCCAAGACAATCCTAAGTCAAAAGGACAAAGCTGGAGGCGTCACGCTACCTGACTTCAAACTATACTACAAGGCTACAGTAACCAAAACAGCATGGTACTGGTACCAAAACAGAGATATAGACCAATGGAACAGAACAGAGTCCTCAGAAATAATACCACACATCTACAGCCATCTGATCTTTGACAAACCTGAGAGAAACAAGAAATGGGGAAAGGATTCCCTATTTAATAAATGGTGCTGGGAAAATTGGCTAGCCATAAGTAGAAAGCTGAAACTGGATCCTTTCCTTACCCCTTATACGAAAATTAATTCAAGATGGATTAGAGACTTAAATGTTAGACCTAATACCATAAAAACCCTAGAAGAAAATCTAGGTAGTACCATTCAGGACATAGGCATGGGCAAGGACTTCATGTCTAAAACACCAAAAGCAACGGCAGCAAAAGCAAAAATTGACACATGGGATCTAATTAAACTAAAGAGCTTTTGCACAGCTAAAGAAACTACCATCAGAGTGAACAGGCAACCTACAGAATGGGAAAAAATTTTTGCAACCTACTCATCTGACAAAGGGCTAATATCCAGAATCTACAAAGAACTCAAACAAATATACAAGAAAAAAACAAACAACCCCATCAAAAAGTGGGGAAAGGATATGAACAGACATTTCTCAAAAGAAGACATCCATACAGCCAACAGACACATGAAAAAATGCTCATCATCACTCGCCATCAGAGAAATGCAAATCAAAACTACAATGAGATACCATCTCACACCAGTTAGAATGGCAATCATTAAGAAGTCAGGAAACAACAGGTGTTGGAGAGGATGTGGAGAAATAGGAACACTTTTACACTGTTGGTGGGATTGTAAACTAGTTCAACCATTATGGAAAACAGTATGGCGATTCCTCAAGGATCTAGAACTAGATGTACCATATGACCCAGCCATCCCACTACTGGGTATATACCCAAAGGATTATAAATTACTCTACTACAAAGACACATGCACACGTATGTTTGCTGCGGCACTATTCACAATAGCAAAGACTTGGAATCAACCCAAATGTCCATCTGTGACAGACTGGATTAAGAAAATGTGGCACATATACACCATGGAATACTATGCAGCCATAAAAAAGGATGAGTTTGCATCCTTTGTAGGAACATGGATGCAGCTGGAAACCATCATTCTTAGCAAACTATCACAAGAAGAGAAAACCAAACACCGCATGTTCTCACTCATAGGTGGGAACTGAACAATGAGATCACTTGGACTCGGGAAGGGGAACATCACACACTGGGGCCTATCATGGGGAGGGGGGAGGAGGGAGGGATTGCATTGGGGAGTTATACATGATATAAACGTCATGCACATGTACCCTAGAACTTAAAGTATAATAAAAAATAAAATAAAATAAAATAAAATAAAAAAAGAAGAGGAGGGGCCGGGCGCGGTGGCTCAAGCCTGTAATCCCAGCACTTTGGGAGGCCGAGACGGGCGGATCATGAGGTCAGGAGATCAAGACCATCCTGGCTAACCCGGTGAAACCCCGTCTCTACTAAAAAATACAAAAAAAAAAAAAAACTAGCCGGGCGAGGTGGCGGGCGCCTGTAGTCCCAGCTACTCGGGAGGCTGAGGCAGGAGAATGGCGTAAACCCAGGAGGCGGAGCTTGTAGTGAGCTGAGATCCGGCCACTGCACTCCAGCCCGGGGGACAGAGCGAGACTCCGTCTCAAAAAAAAAAAAAAAAAAAAGAAGAGGAGGCAGTGAGCAGGTGTTTCCTGAACAGTGTGAGTCTTCTTGAAGGAAAATGTGATAGAAGGGTAGGATGATGTGGATGCGGAAGTAGTGAGAACAGGTGAGCAGAGCCTGCAGGTGAGAGTCGCAGAGCCTCCTTCCTGTGAGCGGGAGTGGGACCCTGGCCTGTCTGAACCCAGGCTCCCATGAGGAATGGTGGGAAGCACGCCAGACACTCAGTGGCCAGGCAGGCCTGAGACGAGGCTGAGAACTTGGATTTAGTCTAACAGGCAGCCACCAACCCTCTCAGGCAGGAAAGATGTCTTGGGGAAGATTAATCTGGTGTCAGGATTGATGGCCTTTCCCTTAGCTGCAGTCACCCCTTCTTTGTGTTCCACTTCATTTAACGATAGATGGTTCTAGAATTAGCCGGAGACGAGGACCTTAACTTCCCAGGTTTGGGAAGCCATTTGAGAATTAAGGCATGGTTGTTGAACTCTGAAATAAAAGTGGTGCTAGGCTTAGCCATATCACTTCAGGCTGGTCAGAATCATTTTTCTTTAAATTGCTACCATGTGTTCCTGAGGAGATACAGAAGAAACAACAAATGCCAGAAAAAGGAAGGGGCAAGTGTGCAAACACTAAGCTCTTGGTTATATATTGATACAAGATTTCCAGAGCAAATACTTTCTGTTTCTCTCCCTGAGAAGAGCTGAACATAGTCAGGCAATTTCTATGTAAAGTTCAGGGAGAATCTTGACATGTATTGGTGCAACATTGTTCTCGAGGCAGGGTGGAATGGATTCCATCTGGCTTACTCCCTTCTTTTGGCAGACACTTTGACTATCACAGTTCTTCTCACAGGACTCACCGATGGGAAGCCAGAGGCCCTGCAGACCAAGCACATGGCCTGGTCAGAGCAAAGCTCCCCATTTGCCTTCCCTGCCTCTGAGGCCCCTGCCACCTCACCCAGGGCTCATCATCACTCTTTTCTTCCTCTTCTCTCCTTTCCTATTTTGTCCCACTCACTCTTTCTTCTCAAGAGTTCTTTTTTCTTCCAAGTTTTCTTGTTCGTTTTTACATAAGGAATTAGTTCCATATATGCAGGTATGGAAAATATATTTATGTGACAGCCAGTTGGCAAGATAGATTACTGATTTCCTAGATACCGGAGCACTCTTTAACCACCAATATGAAAAGTGTAGATTCTGATAGAAAAATAGGCAAAGGGTGTGAATTAGCACTTCACAAAAAGAAAGTGACTAATAAGTATAGTACACTAATAATTAGAGATGAGATTAAAACAATAGAATATTTTTTCTATAAGGTTGGTAATAATGTAAAAAATAATTTTTTTTTTTTTTTTTTTTTTGAGACGGAGTCTCCCTCTGTCGCCCAGGCTGGAGTGCAGTGGCCGGACCTCAGCTCACTGCAAGCTCCGCCTCCCGGGTTTACGCCATTCTCCTGCTTCAGCCTCCCGAGTAGCTGGGACTACAGGCACCCGCAACCTCACCCGGCTAGTTTTTTGTATTTTTTAGTAGAGATGGGGTTTCACTGGGTTAGCCAGGATGGTCTTGATCTCCTGACCTCGTGATCTGCCCGTCTCGGCCTCCCAAAGTGCTGGGATTACAGGCTTGAGCCACCGCACCTGGCCAAAAAATAATATTTAAAAAGAATATTAGTAAAAGTGTTTAGAACCAGGGACTCTCATATACTATTGGAGGAGATATAAAGTGATAGACCATTTCAGGGAAACCATTTGACAATATATTAAAATTTTAAATATTTATGCTATTTAACCTAGAAATTCTATTCAAGGAATTAGTCCTACACAAGAAATGCAGAACTGTGAAGAGATACATGTACAAGGATTTTTGCCAAAGCATGACTTTTAGTAATGAAAAAATGACGAAAACTCAATTCTCTATCTTTTGATCAAATAAACTATGGCACCTCTAAACAGTGAGATAGTCTATGCAGCCTTTAAAAAATAAGATATGCTTTGGGAGGTATGGAGCAAGATGGCTGAATAGAAAGCTTCACCAGTCACCGCTCCCCATCCCACCATGGGAACGCCAAATTTAACAACTATCTACACAAAAAAAGTACCTTCATAAGAACCAGAAATCAGATGAGCACTCACAGTATTTGATCTTACCTTCCTATCACTGAAAGAGGCACTGAAGAGGGTAGGAAAGACATTCTGGAATCACCAGTGCCGCTCTTCCACCATCCCCCCACAGCAGCCACATGGCACTGAGAAGTCTGTGCATTTGGGAGAGGGAGAGTGCAGTGACTGTGTGACTTCACATTGAACTCAGTGCTGCCCTGTTACAGCGGAAAGTAAAACTGGCTGAACTCAGCTGACACCTGCCCACAGAGAGGGTGTTTAGATGAGCTCTAGCCAGAGAGGCATTCCCCGTGCAAGCAGCAGGAACTTGAGTTCCCTCAAGCCTCACCACCAACATGCTGTGGGCTCTGGGGCCCTACATAAACTGCAAAGGCAGTCAAGGCTACAAGCACTGTAATTCCTAGACGAGTCCTAGTGCTGAGCTGGGCTCAGAGTTAATGGATTTGGGGGCTGCATGACTTATTAAGACACCATCCGGGGAAGCTAAGGGAATGCTTACACTACCCCTCCTCCAAACCCAGGTAACAAAGCTCACAGCTTCAAAAGAGACCCCTTCCTTCTGCTTAAAGACAGGAGGGGCAAGAGTAAAGAGGACTTTGTCTTGCATCTTGGTTACCAGCTAAGCCACAGAGGGATAGGGCACCAGTCAGAGTTGTGAGGCCCCATTTCCAGGCCCTACCTCTCAGAAAACATTTCTAGACAGACAACCTGGGCCAGAAGGAGACACTGCCTTGAAGGGAAGGACCAAGTCCTGGCAGGATCCATCTCTTGCTGACTTAAAGAGCCCTTGGTCCCTGAATAACCAGCAGTGATACCCAGGTCATATGCCATGGGCCTTGGTGAGACTCTTTGAGACTGCTGCCTTCAGGTGGGACCCACCGCATGCCCAGCTGTGGTGGCTATACTGAGAGACTCCTGTTTGGGAAAAGCAGAAGGAAAAGTAAAAGGGACTTTGTCTTGCACCTTAGTTACCAGCTTGGCCACAGCGGGGTAGAGCACAAAGCAGGCTCTTGGGGTTCCTGATTCCAGGCCTTGACTCTTGGATATAATTTCTGGACCTTCCCTGGGCTAGAGGGGAGTCCACTGCCCTGAAGGGTGAGTCCCAGGCCAGGCAGCACTCCACAAGTTGACTGAAGGGCCTTTGGGCCCTAAGTTAACATTGACAGTGGCCTGGCAATACTCCCTGTGGGCCTGTCGTGGTGGTGGCCTTGGTTTGAGGCTCTTCTGCTTGTGGAAAGGAGAGGGGACCGTGGGAAGGACTGCATCTTATAGTTTGAGTGCCAGCTCAGCCACAGTAGAATAGAACACCACGTAGATTTCTGAGGTTTTTAACTTCAGTCCCTGGCTCCTAGATAGCATCTCTGGAGCCAGCTGGGGTACCTCGCTGCCCTGAAGGGAAAGACACAAACACAGCTGGCTTCACCATCTGCCAATCATAGCGCCCTAGGGCCTTGAGCAAATATAGGCCGTAGCCAGGGAGTGGTTACAGTAGGCCTTGGGTAAGACTCAGTGTTGTGCTGGCTTCAGGTCTGACCCAACACAGTCCCAGTGGTGGTAGCCATGGGGATGCTTATATCACCCCACCCCCAGTCCCAGGCTGCTTAGCACAGGCAGAAAGAGAGACTCCATTTGTTTGGGAGAAAGTAAGGGAAGAGAACGATAGTCTCTGTCTGGTATTCCAGAGAATTCTTCCTGATCTTATCCAAGACCACCAAGGCAGTACTTCTGTGAGTCTTCATGAACTACGATGTTACTGGACTTGGGGTGCCCCCTAATGCAGATGCAGGGTCAATCACAACACCCAAGTCATTTCAAATACCTGGAAAGTCTTCCCAAGAAGGACAGCTACAAACAAGCCCAGACTGCAAAGACTACAATAAGGACCTAATTATTTGGTGCCCAAACACCAATGACATCTTCAAGCATCAAGATCATCCAGGAAAACAACCTCACCAAATGAACTAGGTAAGGCCTAAGGTGTCAGGGACCAATTCTGGAGAAACAGAGATACATGACAGAGAATTCAAAATGGCTGTTCTGAGGAAACTCAAAGAAATTCAAGATAACACAGAGAAGGAATTCAGAATTCTATCAGATAAATTTAACAAAGAGATTGACATAATTCAACAGAATCAAGCGGAAATTCTAGAGTTGAAAAATGCAGCTGACATACTGAAGAATGCATCAGAGTCTCTTAATAGCCGAACAGATGCATTCTTAATTAGGAGAATTAATTAGTGAGCTTGAAGACAGGCTGTTTGAAAATGTGTAAGCAGCAAAGACAAAAGAAAAAAAGAATAAAAAACAATGAGGCACAGGTATAAAATGTAGAAAATAGCCTCAAAAAGGCAAGTCTAAGAATTGTTGGCCTTAAAGAGGAGGCAGAGAGAGAGAGAGAGGAAGAAAGTGTATTCAAAGAAATAATAACAGAACTTCCCAAACTTAGAGAAAGGTATCAATATCCAAGGACAAGAAAGTTATGGAACACCAAGGAGATTTAACCCAAAGAAGACTACCTCAAGAAATTTAATAATCAAACTCCCAAAAGTCAAGGATAAATACAAAATCCTAAAAGCAACAAGAGAAAAGAAACAAATAATATACTATGGTGCTCCAATACGTCTGGCAGGAGACTTTTCAGTGGAAACCTTGCAGGCCAGGTGAGAGTGGCATGGCATATTGAAAGTGCTGAAGGAAAAAACCTTTTACCCTAGAATAGTGTCTCTGGTGAAAATATCCCTCAAACAGGAAGGAGAAATTAAGACCTTCCCAGACAAACAAAAGCTGAGGAACTTCATCAACACCAGACCTGTCCAAGAAATGCTGAAAGGAGATATTTAATCTGAAAGAAAAAGACATTAATGAGCAAGAAGAAATCAACTGACAGCATAAAACTCACTGGTAACAGTAAGTACACAGAAAAACAGAATGTTATAACACTGTAATTGTGGTGTGTAAACTGTTCTTAGGTAGAAAGACTAAAAGATGAACCAGTCAAAAATAATAACTACAAAAAAGAAGACACGGACGGGCACAGTGGCTCACGCCTGTAATCCTACCACTTTGGGAGGCCGAGGGGGGTGGATTGCCTGAGCTCAGGAGTTCGAGACCAGCCTGGGCAACATGGTGAAACCCTGTCTCTACTAAAATACAAAAAAAATAGCTAGGCATGGCAGCGTGTGCCTGTAGTCCCAGCTACTCAGGACACTGAGGCAGGAGAATCACTTGAACCCGGGAGGCGGAAGTTGCAGTGAGCTAAGATTGCACCACTGCACTCCAGCCTGGGTGACAGAACGAGACTCCACCTCCAAAAAAAAAAAAGAGAAGACACATTATGTTGTGTTGGGAAAGATGCTCAGTGAAAAAGAATATATCAACAAACAGTATGACCTTATTAAATATACATATATTAATATAATCCCCATCTTAGTGCATGTATATAAAAATCAGATAAGTACCCAGTGCTTACCACTGTTCACCATTGACATTATCTGCAGGTGTTAGGATCCTGGGGGTTTCACTCTCCTGTGTTTGCTATTTTTTTTGCAATGTTTAACTTTTTAACCAGAAGCATGTGTTATTTATGTAAGCAGAAAATATTATGGAAATATATTTTCAATTAAATTTAAAACTAAAATGAAATCATGTGTCCCAAACCCACCAGGGATCACATATGAAATTAAGAACTTCATTGAGTCAGGAATAGAGACCGAAAATATTGAGACACAACAATTAAGTCATGAAGAAGAATAGGGAGCAGAAGTTGCCCTGAGCCCTCCATGTGACTCCACCAAAGTCAGAGGAAGCTGCTCCGGGCTGGGGATTCCCAGAGACATCCCACTCTGCTTGTGATCCCAAATGCCTCCAAGATAAGCAGCTCACCCTTTTTTGTGTGTGTGACAGAGTCTCGCTCTGTCGCCAAGGCTGGAGTGCAGTGGCCGGGTCTCAACTCACTGGTAGCTCCGCCTCCCGGGTTCACGCCATTCTCCTGCCTCAGCCTCCCGAGTAGGTGGGACTACAGGCGCCCGCCACCTCGCCTGGCTAATTTTTTGTATTTTTAGTAGAGATGATGGGGTTTCACCGTGTTAGCCAGGATAGTCTCAATCTCCTGACTTCATGATCCACCCGTCTCAGCCTCCCAAAGTACTGGGATTACAGGCATGAGCCACGGCGCCCGGCTGCAGCTCAACATTTTACTGATAGTGATGGCTAGTTTCCTGATGCACAGTTTTAATGGTTACTATGTTATATTACATTATGCTAAATTATGCTGCTTTGGGTTACAGCATGTGATGTTACATAGTGTCATATACATGTTTACTGTCTACCTCATTTTACCAGAATGTAGCCACCTGGAGCAGTGCTTAGCACAAAACACCTATGGAATGTTTATTGACAGAAATTGTTAAAAAGTTTATTAAAACCAAAATCTTCCCTGTGGCTTTAAACCACACATAGTGTCTTTTCCACAAGCCAGCCCCTCAAATGTCTGACACAGAATCCATGCACTTCTCATGCTGCTTCTTTGCCAAAATGCTAATTAGACCCGTCAGACCCATGCAGCAACTGTTCGAATATAGATCTGTTGCGTTTACATGTATTTGTTCATTGTTTATGGCTTCTCTCCTCTCATGGTGCTTACACCTCCTGAGAGGAGGGGCCACGTCTGTTGTATTCTGCTTTGTTTCCGAAGACCTAGAGTAGCCCACATATTCAAATGTGCGTTTGGTTGAACACATGCCTGAGTGTACAGGTGCACTAATAGAAACTGAACTGATTGGCTCTATTAAGTCTCAGACTGTTCAGCATGATTGTTAGACTTCTTTTCAAAACAGGGAACTGCATCTGTGTTGTCAGTGAACATCAAGGGATAAAAATATTCGTCTGAAATTTGTAGGTTGCCTATTTGCCCTTGAGTACTAAGAACCTTCCTTCTCACCTTCTCATAGAGACTCTTGCAAGATCATGTTGGCTCCCTCTTTAAAGACACATTTAGCAACTGAGTTCAGGCTCTCACCTTCTTTAGCCATTATTAATTTAGTGTCTTCCTCTTTTATCTTTATATATTTGCTCCCATAGAATATCTTTTCCCAACGGATAAGTACTTTATCAGGCTATACTAATTCAGTCTTCTAGAAAACTGTTACCTTCAAATAAAAGCAGTTGTCATCCTGTGTAAATTTTGGTCCTGACTTCTCTTTTCTTGAAGATCTATGAACTTCTGGGGGGAAATGTTTTAATATTTTCCTTCTTATTCTTAAGGGTAGTTGAACCTTATTTCTAAAAAAGAAGAAAAGACAAGATGGTTTTTCCAAGGCTAACCAGCTTTCCTACAGCCTCTGGATTTGACTGTCAGTATCTGGAGCACGTTAGTCGACATTTTCTGTTTCCTATAAAGTCATCCTGCCTTTCACATTCATCCTTAAGACCCAGAGACATCCCCGCTGGCCTAGGGCAATGCCATTCAGTGATGTATAAATCACCTCTCAAAACTGAGAAAAATACTTGCATAAGGTTAGTAGAAGCCTGCTCATTTGGAAATGATTTAGCCGGGAAACATTTGAAAAGGAGAAAGGCATGTGCCTTCAGCAGGATTGGCCCAATCTTCCCTCTAGTAAGCCAGAAGTCCCACCCAACCGGGGAGTTTGATCCTGGCCCCAGTAGTTTCCAGGGTTTATTCTTGCCCAGGTTTGTCACCTTGCTCAGCCACCTGCCTGGACAGTAATCATTGCTTTGTCATCATAGCCGGGTGGCCTCACCTTATGCTCCCAGCTTGCCCAACACGTCCTATACTACAAGCCGGTGCCTGCAAGGGTAGTGTATAGGCATGAGAGCAAAGCTCCTGATCTGTAGAGCCTCAAACTAGAAAGAGGATGCTGATTTCTAGTAACTGTCCCTTTCAAGAAAAAGTCCAGACCCTGAGATAGCATTCTTCCTTCCCTTTATGCACATGCTGCTTTCATGGCGAAGGGAGTTAAGGAAGCAAATTATTGTTTAATAAGCACATTTTTATTAAGCCTTCTATTTGACTATGAATAATTAACCAGTTAAATATTAAATAATTAACTGAGTAAAATAGATTAAAAAACAAATTCATAAATGTCTTCTATATTCATCCCCTTTCCTCACTAGGTGGAATCCAGAAGCTGCCAACACTAGTTATAAAGGTAGTAATACAGCAATTATTTTTTATGAGCACCTGCTATGTGCCAGCTATTATGCTAGGTTCTTTGTATATTTATCACTAACCACTCAGGTAATCCTGCAAGATAGGATGATTAATACCAATTTACAGATAAGGACACTAATAATCAGAAAAGTGAGCTTGCCCAAGATCACTCTGCTGGTTTATGGCAAGGCCAAAATTATACAAGGTTTCTCAGATGCGGACTCCAAGCCTGATCTCTTCTACCTCTGCTTCTCTGCAATTGCCACAGGGGTTTTATTGAATGCACATTTCCAAATTGTCTGTGGAAAGGGGTTCAGGAACGGGTTGTATGGAAAACATGGCCAAGAATGTAATTTTCACCCTCTTCTCCTTCCAGCCTCCACAGTCTTCTGGTCTGTCCCAAATAATGCCATCTTTTCCTTTAAGTATATATGAAAGAGTGGTTTGATTGTTGCAAACCACAGTTAGTTCAACGATCATCTATTTGTCTGTTAAGAAGGCTCACTTCTGGGTGTTTGTGCTACCACTGAAAGGTATTATGTGAGTCAGAAATAAAGTGTCAGTGGCATAGTTAGTAACGTGCATTTTCTCCTGAGCCAGTCAGAAATTTGGCTCACTTTTTATAAACCTCAAGTTAATGTGATTTGGCTCAGAAATGACAGCGATGTGTCAGCCCCAGATTCAGAATTTGGGAAATTCTCTCAGTGCCCCTCAAATGTTTTATTTTATTTTATTTTATTTTTTGCTTGTCAAAAAAAGCATTTTTAAAATATAAAATTAGACCAATTATTGCTTCTCCTCATGAGCACGAGTTTTGTATGAGTGCCAGAAACTAGCAGGTGTGTGTATATTGCAGCAGGGGCTGTGTGGTGAAGTTGGAGTCACCTGGGTTTAACAAGAGTCACTCAGTCCATGCAGCTGTACCCTCAGCAGCAAAACCATCTTCCTAAAATTCTGAAAACCCAATCTAAATGTTACCACTTTTAATATTTTAACGCAATGCTCAGTTCTAAAAACAATCTCCAAGTTAAAGAATGAGAACCATATTACTTTTTAAACACAAGTAATAAAATGAACATTGAAAGCCAGGTGGATCAAAGAATAATTTTTTTTAATGTTTCATTTTTATTGTTCAAAAAAGTTTCAAGTAAATAAATAGAACAGGAAGGTACTTGACACAGAGAGACAGTAAGACAGGTGACTCTCATCCTCTGCCCCAAAAGAAAGCTGGAAAAATGCAAAACGAGAACAAGAAGTCTCCAGAAAGGTCCAAAATTAAGGGATCTAGCATGAAACAAACTTTTAAGGTGAGGATTGTATCTTGACTTTTCTTAATGTTCTAATTCTCTCTGTGGAGAGTTCAGTCTCCAGGGAAGCTGAAGCCAAGGAGGTGAAAGGTAGGGTCTCCAATGGCATGGAATTGACTTCCTTGCAATAAGGAGCGCTTTTGACGATGCAAAGGAAATAATGAAAGGCTGGATGCCCTGTGGCCTCTGCTTTTAGATAAGTGAGAATCTATGGACCCAAGGAGCAAGTGTGATGCACAGGTCTGAGTTACCCTCAGCGTTTCCAGTTTGAAGGGCTACTTTAGTACTTGTCAGTCTGCAAAACCTGAACTGAAAACTTCCTCTCAAACTGATTCTATTGATTGTTACCCCATTTTATCCCTTGGTGACTAACCTCATCGCAGGCAGGGGCGGAGTTCAGAAGCTCAGGCATTGCAATGAGGTAGATGAATCAGCGTCCCATTCTGAGATCCTGTCATCTTGTGGGTCGGTATAAGACCAGAAAACACGTGTACAGCTCCCGGGAATCCCCTTCTGAGGCCTGTTTCAGTTCAAACTGGACATATTCCTGGGTTTTCAGACCAAAGAAACAAGATTTTGCTGTGATTTTTGTTAACCCTCTTTTTTGCAGTCTTTTTGGTTATTTGCTCGTTTGTATGTGTGTCTGAATCAGTTGCAGTTTTGGTTTCTGGCATGTTAGCGGCCTGTGCTATCCTATGAGAAATAGATATCTTTTAAAGGCACTTTTTTCAGCAGCTACTATTTTCCTAAAAGTTTTCCATCAGTAGTATTTCCATCCAAATGCTAATTATTATTGTTGTTGTTGTTGTTGCTGTGATTAAAGACAGCGTCTTCCTCTACCACCCAGGCTGGAGTGCAGTGGCGCAATCATAGCTCACGGAAACCTGCAATTCCTAGGCTCAAGAGATCCTCCCACCTCAGCCTCCCAAAGTGCTGGGATTGCAGGCGTGAGCTACTGGTCCTGGCCTTTTACTATTATGAATCAATATGAATGCATTATATTTATTACTTTTCAAACTATAGGGTTTTTGTTTTGTTTTGTTTGACTATAGAGTGGTAAAATAAGGTTGTTTGTGAATTTTTGTTGATTTAGAGGCCAACTTAAAGGTTTTGAGTGTGACTTATGAGTCCTGAGCCTTCAAGCCTGACCCTGGAATCTGTGTTTAAAGGGGAATGTCGGGTCTTTGCCCACAAATGCCAGGAATGGATTGACAGGCAGAATGCACTCGGCGGTCCAATTAGGGAAGGAATATGTTTCTCCCCCTTGATCTTACTCCAAGGCTGCCGCCTGGTGTCCCAGGTACAGGCCCATGGGAGTGCTTCCTCTTCCCCAGGTACAGTGGCATTAGCTGCCGGCATTTAGATGAAATGCCGTGTAGTAAAAATTACCATGTCTGTTGTTGGCAGCACTTATCTGATAAGAATGTCATAACACAAATAATATGTGTGAAAGAACTGAAAAGCTGAATGATTATTCTGATACAGAAACTGAAAATGAAATCACGCTCTGATCAGCAGCCACTGCCATAAACATCAACGTTGGCATCTTGCATTTTTATTCCCGAGTCACAGAATTCATCCCGTGTCTTGTTTAGAAAACAGTAAGTTTCTGAGCACAAAGAATTCTGGAGTTAACTGCGGTCATCTGCCAGGCAGATCCCTCGATCCCGGCAACAGTCATATATGCTTGGTGAAACCAGTGTAATTTCTTGCTACCATTCTTTTACAGGCAAGGAAAGAGAATTACAGAGAGGTTCAATGCATTCCTGTTTTTCTGACCATTGTGCTAGGCCTTTGAGGAGTTATAAGAGCATTATTAGACATGATCCCTTCCCTCAAAGAGATTGTAATCTAGTAGGGATTTTTTAAATGTTCTGATATTTTCACATATGACAAGAAAGCTTCCAGCACTGAGTAGCATGTAGTTGCTAAATCGGTGGCATTGGCCAGGCGCAGTGGCTGACACCTGTAATCCCAGCACTTTGGGAGGCCAAGGCAGGTGGATCACCTGAGGTCAGGAGTTTGAGACCAGCCTGGCCAATACGGTGAAACCCCGTCTCTACTAAAAAATACAATAATTGGCTGGCGTGGTGGCGTGCGCCTGTAATCCCAGCAGCTCAGGAGGCTGAGGTGGGAGAATCGCTTGAACCTGGGAGGCAGAGTTTGCAGTGAGCTGAGATCATGCCATTGCACTCCAGCCTGGGCAACAGAGCGAGACTCCATCTTAAAAAAACAAAAAGTGACATTGATTATATATAAGTGGAGGGTAGAGAGGGCTCGCTCAGGGTAGTACAGGTCACCTTCACAGACAGGCCAGGAGGAGAAAGAATGCAGAGGTAAGTGAGATGGAATAACGTGAAAGGAAAAGTGAAACAAGGTGAAGAGCAGGAAAGCCTGGGGCAGGACAGGAAGTAAGCCATCAGGCTTGGGGAAGACCTTGTCTAGAAAAGCAGCAGGCGGTAATGCCACAGCGGTCCTTGATGGTGCCATGTGACAGAGCATCTTGAACAATTGAACAGGGGTCACTGGAAACTTTGGAGCAAAGGTGACATAGTAACTGAGATGGAACACTCCTGTGGTAGCGACAGACAAGGGAGAGAGACCAGGAAAAGGATGTTTCTCCTTACTTGTTTTAATAGGGAAATTAAAACATGGTTTAAATTTTTTCTAGTTGAACCTATTTGTAAGCTAAATAGACTTTGCAGATCTTCAAAGCGGCAGTTTGAACTCGAAGATTTAACTTCAGGCAAAAATTCTATTTTTGTGTATTCTCTCCTTTGGTAACAAAGAGCTGCTATGTGAGGTGGGGATGCCCGAGGCCTCCTACCAGTTGTCCTAAAACAGGCAGAGGCAGCTGGCATCAGAAAAGTGGTCAGCTACATGGAGGGCATTGTGCAGATTGAGCACATGAAAGTCTATGCACCATCAGGGTGTGGGTTCTTGGAGACTGGCATCAGTCTTGCTGTAAAGTAGACGTGAAAATGAAAACTGGCCCATGTGCCCATGACCTTCTAAAAATTGGGATATGGAGGACAGAGAAAACGTTAGACAGTTATGAAGAGCAATATTCTGTACCCTTATCATTTAACCATCTATTCTTTGATTTTAGGAGAAAAGTGAGTATATTTACTACAAAGAGTCTTGGCATTATAAGTCTATACAAGGAATAAGAAGTCACCTGAATGTATCCCTTGAGTAACTAGACATCTGTGTAGGGAGAGGGGACTGGCGGTGCTGTGTGGAGGCAGATATGTGGATTCTCAGTTCCATCACTTGGAGTATCTGAAAGGCTAAGGAGTGGGACATAGCAGCGTGCACCTGTGGTCCCGGCTACTCGAGAGGCCAAGGCAGGAGAATCATATGAGCCCTGGAGTTTGAGGCCAGCCAGGGCAACTTAGCGAGACTTTATCTCAAAAACAAGGGCAGGTGACTAAGAAACCCAAGGGCAAAACTGAGGACCTCTCAAGCTGGGGGAATAGGGTGCAGTCTTATTCCTGAGTGACAAGAAAATGAAAAAGGAGAGAAGGCAGACAGATCAAAGAAAGGACAGGGGAGTTTATAAGGTCGGAAGGTCGCCAGCTAGACTTTGGAGTAAGTGGTTTTAAACATTACATTTCTCTTCCTGTCTTACATGTGGTATGGGAAGTGGTTAAAGGATGGCCAGAGTAGGTCAATAGAGGCAAAGCAGCAATGAAAGGGTGGTTGGGGGTGAAGCCAGGAACACAAGCAGGGGTGACGACCATGGCTACGTGACGTGGGATCAGTGTCCTTGTAATGAAATAGCATTCTTTCTTAGTGATAAAAGAATGTGGAGCAAGCTAAGTGCAATTTTAGCAGGAATGATAAATTTTACCTTTGCTTATATTTTAAATCATTAGGAGAAATGAGATGCAAATGAAATACATTCTTATCAAATTGTATTATCCCACTGACTGCTATTATTTTGTCAGAAATCTGTTTCTATGAAAAAACTTAGGGACATTTTCTCCAATAAAAAGTGCAGATCATACTTAGGAATCATAATAATCTCTTTAAATATCTTTCTGTTTTAGTAATACATAGTTTGCATTAATAATCTTAGCTTCATTATAGGCTACATTTGTGTGATGCTTATTCTTTTAATTAAAAAAACTCTTTCCCATATATTCTCTCATCTCAGACTCCTGAAGGGGTGGCCTGCCCCTCCACACCTGTGGGCGTTTCCCGTTAGGTGGAATGAGAGACTTGAGAAAAGAAATGAGACACAGAGACAAAGTATAGAGAAAGAAAAAGGGGGCCCAGGGGACTGGCGCTCAGCATACAGAGGACCCACGCCGGCACCGGTCTCTGAGTTCCCTTAGTATTTATTGATAATTATCTTTAACATCTTAAGGAAGTGGCAGGATAATAGGATCATTATAGGGAGAAAGTCAGCAGTAAGACATAGGAATAAAGTTCTCTGTGACATGAATAAGTTTAAGGAAAAGTGCTGTGCCTTAATATGCATATGTAAACATCTCCATAAACCTTTTCAGTGCATAAAGAGCAGCATTGCGCTAGCAAGTCCCGCCTTTCGCTGCCTTCAGGTACGTGTTTAACAAAGCACACCCTGCACAGCCCAAAATCCTTTAAACCTGGAGTCACCACAGCACATGTCTCCTGCAAGGACAAGGTTGGGGGTAGGGTCACAGATTAACAGCATCTCAAATACAGAACAAAATGGAGTCTCTTATGTCTACTTCTTTCTATATAGATACAGTAACAGGCTGATCTCTCTGTCTTTTCCCCACAGACTCCCAACAACTAGAGCTCAGAGTGAAGCTATATTTCTCATTTTAGAGACAATTCAGAAACTCAGCTTGATATTAATCAGTGCTGTCTTTTATTAAATGCTTAAATGTGAGGGGAACTATGCTCGTTTCTTTGTATATGTATATATGTATGATCTCATTTAATCTTTATCATGGACTAAACATGGGATAGTTATATCCTCATTTCCTCTGGTTCTAAGACACCGCAAACTAAGATCTGATTGATCATAAAGTCCACAGCTTGAAATCACAGTAGTTTGCTGAGCTTGTGACTTACCTAAGCTCAGGAGGCTAGCAAGTGATAGAGGAGGAAATGGAGATAGTCTATTCGCCCTTGATTTTCCCATGCAATTCTAGTGTGAAATTTTAATGTAATGGATAATCAATCTTATAAAAGCATTGCACCTCATAAATTACATTTTATTTTGTGTATATATTACCTAACGTATTTTGTATTTGTATTACATTACACATGTATTAAAATAATCCATATAAATAATTGTTAAGTTTTTGGAAATTCTTACAGACCTGAATGTTTTAAGTAACCATATTTTCTTTACTATTCCTTCATGTAGTTAGTAGAATTCGTTAGATGGAAAAATCACACGGAAATGCTTAGGTATAATTAAAGCAAAATTAGCAAGCAAGTATGCATTGAAATGTGGATGTTTGGTTCAATTCAACAAGTTTATATAGAGCACTTACTATGTAAGATGTTCCAGTCTACACAAAGATAAGTAGATAATATCCCTCTCAGAGGAAATTTATAGTCCTTCTTTAGGCGATTATGTTTAGTAAATCCAAATGCTCTTGAAAGGGATTATTAGAATTCCTATTTGGGGATTAGGTCTAGTAAAACTGAATGCTCTTAAAAGAGATTATTAGGATTCCTAAGTATTGCTTTTATTTTACATTGGAGAAAGAGCATTCAAAGAGAGAGAAATGGTTGGGTGTAGATTGAAGTACATATTCATAAAACTACAACACAAAACAGAATGTAAGAGAAAAAGAAATACGTGCTTTGGAGGAGCATGAGCAGGGAACTGTCCTATTATATTGGCATAGAAGGGAAATCTGCAAAAGCCTCAAGACATAAGTGATGTTTGAGATGAGCCTTAATGGATAAAGAGAGACCCAGATACTTATGAAGAAGGGCATTCACACGCTAAGGGGATGGTGTAAGTAAAAGCAGAGGCTAGTTTTTCTTGTAGGTAGAGTATTTGCAGAGCAATAAAAAGGCATGAAGCCGAAGACTGGGACCTTATTGTAGAAGGTCTTGAGTACTAAGGTGAGGCTTCTGAAAGTAAATGCAGTAGAGTGGGAAACAAATACTGGACTGGGATAAAGAGTTATCTGGCCAAACCTAGAAACTGAGTGACCTTGGACTAATCAGTTCATCTTTTTGAGCTTTACCTTCCTCGCTGTACTGTGGAAATGGTAATTGTTGCTTTAAAGGTTGAGCATAAGTGACACAATGCATGGGGAAGTGTTTTGAAAACTAAAACTTAACAGGAGGCGTCATCATCATGTTCAGAGTCACCATTGCCATCATCATCATCATTGTGATGTGATGATGCATATGAAGTTTTCTTGTTTTTTTTTGTTTGTTTGTTTGTTTGAGATGGAGTCTTGCTCTGTCACCCAGCCTGGAGTACAGTGGTGCGATCTCGGCTCAGTGCAACCTCCGCCTCCCAGGTTCAAGCGATTCTCCCGCCTCAGCTGCCCTAGCTGGGACTACAGGCGCACGCCACTACACCTGGCTAATTTCGTATTTTTAGTAGAAACAGGATTTCACTATGTTGGCCAGGCTGGTCTCCTAACTCCTGACTTCAGGTGATCCTCCCGCCTTGGCCTCCCAAAGTACTGGGATTACAGGCATGAGCCACTGTGCCCAGCCACCTATGAAGATTTTTAGGGCAGTGAAGTTTTTCTGAATTAGGAAAATTAAGTTTGCAGCAGTGTGGAGGGTGGACTGCTAACAGAAGACAGAGAACCAATCAGGATGCTATAAGAGTACTTCAGGTGAAAGATAATGAAGGTGTGATTAGGATGGCAGTTCAGGTAACAGAAAGGAGAGAAAGGTAAACACACTGCAGAGATTCAGTGCTGAATGTTCAGTTCAGTATTTGTTCAGAAACGAAGTGAGCACCCATTCTGCTCCAGGCTCTGTGTTAGGTGCTGGGCCACCAGACAAAAATGACCCAGCCTTGAGGGGTTCATCCCAGGTCAGAGGGGAGGCACAGATGTATAAACAAGTAACCACAACAGAGGGGAACAAGTGTTCTAATAGAGACCTGTACGTGGGAAATGTGGCACGAAGGAAGGTTAAGTCAACGGCGGCTTGGTTTGGCCAAGTGAAGGCTTCATAGCAAAGGAGGAAATGGAGCTGGGTCTTGACGGATGAGTAAAAAACCTGGAAAAGAGTGGGAGGTTGGGACGTGCTACCAGTACATGCAAACCATGGTATATTCAGAGGATCTCAGCTTGGGAGGCTGGAGTTAGGAGCTGGCTAGAATGTGCAAGGTCTTGGATCCACTTAGAGGTAGCCCAGGATATGGTAAGTCCAGCTGCTGGGTGAACTTCAGCAAATCACTTAACCTTTTAATGGTTTAGTTTCCTCATCTATAAAATAAGAAAATAATAAATCCTACCTTTCAGGGTGCATATGAGAATTAAGTAAATCACCTAAAGCATTTAAAATCATGCATAATATATTTTAAATGCTTAATAAATGAGAATTATTGTTGTTATTATGAGAGTGGGAGTAAAAGAGAAGGAATCTGGGATAACTCCAGGTATGCTGACTTGAAGAGTTAATAGATGTTGCTGCCATTAACCAGGATATAAAACAAGGAGAAGAAATGTTTATGTGGTGTGTAAGTTTAGCTTTAAACATGGTGAGTTTGAATCGCTCATGAGCACCCAGGTTGAGAGGCTCAGTAGACATCTAGAGTGGGCTCATTAGACCTGGATGTGCTTTTAGGCATCACTAGCATACTAAATGGTTTTTAAAGCCATAGTAAAAAGCTCAGCAAGGCAAAGAAGGGTAGTGAGAGGAAGGCTGAACACAAAACACCTGAGGAACAGTGAGAGAAAAGAAGTTTCAGCAAAAACGAATGAGCATGAGATCTCCAAGAGTGGCGCTGGGCCAGGAGGACAGTGTGGGAGCTGGGGGGAAGAGAGTCAGGAGGAAATGAGCATTCAAGGACATCCAATGACCTTGACAACAGAAGGGCTTATGTAAGGGCTGCTTCTATTGAAAATGGTTGCTAATGTCTTGGAAATGTGAAGGTGAGTCATGAGTTCACAGGTATTCGTTTCATTAATCTTAAGCTTACACACACACACGTACAATATTATATGGACTCCTATGTGTATAATCTGCAACAAAAAATCTTAAGTCAAAAATAGAAATGGTAGATGAGGATGTCAAAACAGCAAGTATAAAGACTTCTTTGAGAATGTTAGCTATCAAGAGAAATAGAGAAATGAAGAGCAGCTGGAGGAGGAATACAGGGTCAGGAAGGGCTGAGGCCTGAGATCATTTGTCAGTCTTAGGGGAAGAAGCCAGTGGAGAAGGAAAGATTGACGTTAAAGCAGTACCAGTGGGATACTGATGGAACTAGATCCCCAAGGACAGAGGAACAGACAGACAGAGGGCGCAGGCAGGCATCAGTTTGGAACTCTTGCCTCTTCCGGTCAGACCAGAGGGAAGGCAACAGGGTCAGGCATGAACACCCACAGGTCTGTCCTTGGGAAATATTTACACTTAAGAGCCTTTGTTTATTCAGTGCCATAGGAGGCAAGGTCACCTGTTGTGAGAAAGCAAGGATCAAAGTGAGGCTCAAGAAAAATCACCAATGTGGAAAGAGTGTCTGAGGAACTCAGAAAAAGGAACAGACTAGGAATGAATGCAAGGACTGCCCAAGCCACCACCAGATTGCACAATTGCCTTTAAAAACCAATAGAAAGCAGGAAGGTAGGTAGGGCAGGAGGCGATTTTGGAGGGAGCCGTTAGGCTGATTTAAAGGGGTGGAATGAACAAAGAAAGATGCGGCTCATCTTTAGTGAGTATCCAGAACCACCTGGTGAGAGCCTCAAAAGAGAAGGAAAGGAGGGCCCAAGTTTAGAGAAGTCAGTGTCCTACTTCTGTATCCCACCATTGTGCACAGTTACCTTTTCCTAAGGAGCCCAAGCATAGAATCAGAGAAGCCAGAATGGGAGCTTGATCCAGAATTGGAGACATGAGGGCTTGATCCAGGTGTGTATGGACCTACCAGTGATTCTCCCCTGTGTAGGAGAAGCCAGCTAAGATGTTTGCAAGGTGGCTGGTGTTGGGTGTTAAATTTCTTTTTTTTTTTTTTTTGAGACAGAGTCTCGCTCTGTCACCCAGGCTGGAGTGCAGTGGCCCGATCTCGGCTCACTGCAAGCTCCGCCTCCCGGTTTCACGCCATTCTCCTGCCTCAGCCTCCCAAGTAGCTGGGACTACAGGCGCCCACCGCCACGCCCGGCTAATTTTTTGCATTTTTAGTAGAGACGGGGTTTCACCGTGTTAGCCAGGATGGTCTCGATTCCTGACCTCGTGATCCACCCGCCTTGGCCTCCCAAAGTGCTGGAATTACAGGCATGAGCCACCGCGCCCGGCTGGATGTTAAATTTCAAGAGCAATTTAATATGCCAATTTTTACCTGATGAGAAATAGGGCTTGGAGATTCCCTGGAATGAGCTGGCTCAGAGTCGACTAGGAAAAGTCAAGATTCCGAATCTTCAAGACAAAGTCCAAAGGTCAGAGTTAAAGTCAGGGTTGTGAAGCCAAAAATTTGAGGGAAGCAGAGATGGACTCAAAAGAAGAACATGTCGAGAAGGTGAAGTGAAACGCTTGGGGGTACCCACAAGATTGCCCAGTTGCCTTTAAAAACCAATAGGGGCCGGGTGTAGTGGCTCACGCCTATAATCTCAGCACTTTGGGAGTCTGAGGCGGGCAGATCACCTGAGGTCAGGAGTTTGAGACCAGCCTGACCAATATGGAGAAACCCTGTCTCTACTAAAAATACAAAATTAGCCAGGTGTGGTGACGCATGCCTGTAATCCCAGCTACTTGGGAGGCTGAGGCAAGAGAATCGCTTGAACCGAGAGGCGGAGGTTGCGGTGAGCCAAGATCACGCCATTGTACTCCAGCCTGGGCAACAAGAGCAAAACTCCATCTCAAAAAAAAAAGAAACAATAGGAAGCTATCATGAAGACAGGGAGGGCAGGAGGCAATTTTGGAGGGAGCCATTAGTCTGATTTAAAGGGATGGAGTGGACAGAGAAACATACAGCTCATCTTTAGTGCATCTTTAGTGAGGGTCCAAAACCACCTGGCGAGAGCTTCAAAGGAGAAGGGGTATTTGCATGAGGTCAGCAAGCTAAGAGAATGTGTCATCTGCCTTCTGTGGAAATTGCTTTTGAGGTTGGGTGGTTACTGGATGGATGAACAGGTGAGTTGGAGGGAAGGAAGGAAGAAAGAAATGGAAAGATTGATTACAAGCATAGCTGGAGTTAGAGAAGGAAGACTGATAATAGACACAGCCAGAACCGACACCCTAACTTTCAAATTCAGTAGATGCTGAACTGAGCACTTTGTGTGCATAAGACACGGTCACAGTGCCTGCCAATGCTGAGTTTTCAGGAAATGTTCATACAGGGAATGAGTGGGTGCTCAGGGATGGACCGTGATTAAGATACAACTATCAGGAGGATGGTTTCTGCCCTAAAGAGTCACAGCTCAGCCAGGTGCAGTGGCTCACGCCTGTAATCCCAGCACTTTGGGAGGCCGAGGCGGGTGGATCATGAGGTCAGGAGATCGAGACCATCTTGGCGAACATGGTGAAACTCCGTCTCTACTAAAAATACAAAAAAATTAGCCGGGTGTGGCGGCGGGCACCTGTAGTCCCAGCTTCTGGGAGGCTGAGGCGGGAGAATGGCGTGAACCCGGGAGGCGGAGCTTGCAGTGAGCTGAGATCACGCCACTGCAGTCCAGCCTGGGCGACACAGTGAGACTCCGTCTGAAAAATAAAAAAGAATCACAGCTCAATGGTATCTCAAAGTTTGTCTGCTATTCCACTCTTGGATAAACGGTATATTAAACAGATGTGAACCTGAAAGTGTCAGTTGTAAGAAGCTGTTGGTCTAGGAAGTGTTCTTTTGAAAGTACTGTTACTCATTTTTTTTACGGACTTTTCATTTTTTTTATTCCTGAGTTGCTGGAGAACACACTGAAATAATAGTTTATCTTTTTGGATTTTAGCTATAGTCGGAGATAAATTGCACAAATGTGAGGCATTCTGATACACAGAGGGAGTCTGTATGCAAAGTTAACATAGACATACCGGGGTGGTATGTGTAAGTCTGATGTTTAATCATGAGTAATTAGTTTGTACTTCGCCATGTTGGCCCCTGAGGATCTTACGGTGTAAACTGTGTAAGCAAAAGAGTGATTGCAAAGGCAGCTATTGATTGGCTGATTAGCAGTGGGATGGACTCAGGAACACATCAGACAGTCAACAGAAGAGGAAAAGGACAATTGGTTTAATAGTTTGTAATTGATGAGTAATTTCTCTACAAAAGCTTTGAGGCCACTTATAGCAAAAACACATATCCTCTCCAGTATTGAAAATGGAAGAAGAGAATCAGAAACTTTGTAGAGGAGAGATGGCCCTGTGGGAGAGCCGAGGTGTAGAAAATCCACTTGTGTCTTCATGGCTTTCTTAATTGGGTAGCGACACTCTGGGTAAGAAAATTGACCAGGTCCTAGATGAGGTGGCCCAACTTTGAGAATGATGAATAGTTCCTTGACTCTATGGACAGATATACCACTGTGGACACAAACTTGACAGTCCTGCTTCTCAGCCTCCTCAAAGGGAGACCAAGGCACCAGCAGGACAGAGATGGGAGGAGAGAGGGACATTTTAAACGGTCACTGGATCTGCCTTTGCTTTCCTGGGTTAGCATTGGTAACAGCAGAATGGAGAAGGGACACCTGGAATGCATATGTGCCTGACCCACCTACTGCCTGTGTCACGTGTCGTGGTGTGGGAGAGATGATATGGGGTCAGTAAATCCTTCCCGCGTGGCTTTGAACCCACTCGCCCTCCCACGGCTTCCTGTGTGGGTTCTGCATTATCTGAAGTGCTGGGGGAGGTGAATGACCCAAGAAAAGAAGGCGCACGACCATTCCCAAGAGCTCTTTCATTCCAAAAGCCTGACAGGATCCCTTTTCAACACCCACCTGCCAAAGGGAGGTAAGGAAATGTCCTCACCTCAAAAGAGAGAACTTCTCACTTTTCTGAAAATGGATCGACCACTGCTTCTGTGCTTGCTTAGGTTTGGAAGTGCAGGCAAATCAAGAAATAGGGTTCTGTCAGGCCCAGTGGCTTATGTCTGTATACCCAGCACTTTGGGAGCCCAAGGTGGGCTGATTGCCCGAGGTCAGGAGTTCGAGACCAGCCTGGCCAACATGGTGAAACACTGTCTCTACTGAAAATACAAAAATTAGCCAGGCATAGTGGCGGGCACCTGTAATCCCAGCTACACAGGAGGCTGAGGCAGGAGAATCACTTGAACCTGGGAGGCGGAGGTTGCAGTTGAGCTAGATCGCACCACTGCACTCCAGCTTGGGTGACAGAGTGAGACTCCATCTCAAAAAAAAAAAAAAAAAATAGGATTCAGATCCAATTCGTAAACACCAAGTTGGTGTCCGAGTCATCCGAAATCAATATAATTCTGTAATCATTTATTGATTGGAGCTCTCTTCCGGAGATGAAACTGAAGGTGAATACTGGAAGTGAATAAAACAACCCCTCTCTCGCTCTCCAAGGCTTAGAGAAAGTGTGTCAAAAAGTGTACGAGAAATTATTCCATGTGAAGCTCATGTTGTGTTCTTGCTGCTGTGTTGTAAGACATGACACCATTCTCTCTCTGTAGCTCACGTTGTGTTCTTACTGCCGTGTTATAAGACGTGACACCATTCTCTCTCTGTAGCTCATGTTGTGTTCTTACTGCTGTGTTATAAGACGTGACGCCATTCTCTCTCTTTATTTCATAGGCGTCATTGGTTTTTTTTTTTTTTTTTTTTGAGACAGAGTCTCGCTCTGCCGCCCAGGCTGGAGTGCAGTGGCCGGATCTCAGCTCACTGCAAGCTCCGCCTCCCGGGTTCACGCCATTCTCCTGCCTCAGCCTCCCGAGTAGCTGGGACTACAGGCGCCCGTCACGTCGCCCGGCTAGTTTTTTGTATTTTTTAGTAGAGACGGGGTTTCACCGTGTTAGCCAGGATGGTCTCGATCTCCTGACCTTGTGATCCGCCCATCTCGGCCTCCCAAAGTGCTGGGATTACAGGCTTGAGCCACCGCGCCCGGCCGGTTTTTTCACTCTCTGTGAATGACATGTTTCTGAAGACCACAGTGATGTATGGGCCTTATTGAGAACTGATACTTTATTTCTAATTGTATAAATAACTCCTCTAATAAAGATCCATAAAGTTAAAAGTACCTTCTGCATTCCTTTGGAGACACCCTGTGAATTTTGTGGGATCAAGTCCAAGTCCCCTTCCTGTGGCATTTTCCAAAGAACTTTTGCTGCTAGATTGTCCCTTTACTCAGCGCTTTAAATGAAGTGAAAATAGGACAGCCTTGCAAGCCTTTTTGAGGTATAAAGGGAGCATGGGGAGAGCCAAGGAATCAAGAATTGGTAAAATTAGGAAATGAAATCATAAAAGTGGATTTCACATCCTTTTTTTTTTTTATTCTTTCAGCCTTTGTACATTTCTTACCCCTTCCCTGCCTTATGAAGGCCCGCTTGTACAGCCGCTTTACATATCGCTGGTTTTGAATACTGTCTGTATCATAATATTGTTTGTTTTTTCTCCCATGCTTTAGGAGATGACCTGGCTTCCACCACTTTCTGCTATTCAAGCACCTGGCAAAGTGGAACCAACCAAATTTCCATTTCCAAATAAGGTGAGATCTTGCATCCCTCAGGAGGAATATGCTTTACTCATGCAGGCATTTCTAGTGGGCAGTGGGTTTACCCATGATTGTCTTTTCTCCTGTAAATATTCCTGCCAGAGGCACTTGAATCTGATCCTTAACAATTTGCAAGCACATCCGTATTCATTTATGAAAGGGGGAGAATCAAGCCTCCAACCTTACTTACCTACACTTCTCTGCAAAATGTGATACTACTGTAATTATCATTTTATCTAAAAAACGTTTGTGAAGTTGAAATGCATCTTATAATCATTTGAAACATTCAATGGGATGTATAAAATTGTATGTCCTGAATTTTTCTGAAAAGCTGTTATTAAATTAATGATGTATCTTAAAATCAATGTCTTAGTGTTGAAGACATGTGGTATTTAATTTCCCTGAATATCTTTTTTAAAGCTTAAGTTATTTTCTAGGACTTAAAAAGAGATATCTATATTTTCTGAGGAAAAGCACACCAAAAAATTGGCCACAAAATAAATGACTGTATACATGAGTCTAATAGAGTTTCTTTGATTTGAATAACTGACACATACTACATAGTTATTATAAAGAATCAAATTATACAAATGGGAAGAGACTAAAATCTCAACATCCCTGGCACTCCAAGCCAGAGATTATTTCCCTACCCAGAGATTACTATCAAGAGTTTATGTGCCATTTCAGTCATTTTCCCTGTGCATTATAGGCACATATATACATGTGCAATTTTTCCAATTCCTAAGTTGTATGGTACTAAAAGTATTTTTTCCAAAAGTTGATTTTTTTCGACAGTATGTATCATTACTAAATATCAATATCACAGCTTTCTGGTTGGGCATGCTGGCTCATTCCTGTAATCCCAGCACTTTGGGAGGCCAAAGCAGGTGGCTCAGTTGAGGTGAGGAGTTCAAGACTAGCCTGGCTAACATGGTGAAACCCAGTGTCTACTAAAAATACAAAATTAGCCAGGCATGGTGGTGCATGCCTTTAATCCCAGCTACTCCAGAGGCTGAGGCAGGAGAATCACTTGAACCTGAGAGGTGGAGCTTGCAGTGAGCTGAGATTATGCCACTGCACTCCAGCTTGGGCAACAGATGGAGACTCTGTTTCAAAAACAAACAAACAAACAAAAAAATCAATATCACCGCTTTCTAAGGTGAATTATTGAAAGAAGTGTTCATTGCTGTTATCACAAAGATAAATTCCATTCTAAGAGTTGATTTTTCTTACAATAAAATGTATTTGAAGACCTTTTCAAGTGAATATGTAGAGATTTTCTTCATTCTTCAAAACAGCAACAAAATATTTTGTATGAATTTGCCATGCAAAATGAAGTTCCTAGGCTTCTAGCCCTTTCATTCAGTACAGGGGAATTTAGCTGAACAGTTTATTCAGTATGTACTTCCAGTGGCATCCTGCCATCCTCAGAATAAAATGCACAATGCTTACAATCTTTGTACATAATCTAGCCAAAATAATTCAGACCAAAATAGAATCATGGACATTTTTGTTGTGTGTAGGTATCATGGTGTAAGTACAACTTTTTATATAGTTGGGGACATACAAAAGCATAGTTGGTTGTGACTTTTCCAAATATATTGTACCAGTTTCTTCTGTTTTGTTTCATGTAGATACTTAAGTGCAAGTAATGATTTCTGAGGTCAAATTGAGACTTTAAATCATTAGTACAAAAATTTCATTTTTTAGCTCAATTGAGGTGTAATTGACAAAAAATGTATATATTTAAGGTAAACAACTTGATGTTTTGATATTGTGAAATAACCACCACAATCAAGCTAATTAATATATCAATAACCTCACATAGTTGCCATTTTCTTTTCTTTTTATGGTGATGAGAACATTACCTCCTAGCAAATTTCTAAAGATCTACCCTCATGGTTACCCATAGTCACATTTCTGATACATCATATATTATTCATATACACACATATGTGTACACACACATAGCATAGGCATTGTACTGCGTGAACTAAGCCAGACACAGAAAGCCGAATACTATATGTCATTACCTATATGTAGAATCTAAAATCGACACAGAAGCAATGAGGAGAATGGCGGTTGCTAGGGGCTGGGGAGGGGACAATGGGAGTGTTAGTCAAAGATACAAAGTGTCATTTATGCAAGATAAATAAGTTCTGGAGATCCTCATGCACAGAAACATGACTGTAGTTAAAATTTTGTATTTTAAAGACAGAAAATAGGCTGGGCGCAGCTCATGCCTGTAATCCCAGCAGTCTGGGAGATGGGCAGATCACCTGAGGTCAGTGTTCGAGACCAGCCTGGCCAACATGGTGAAACCCTGTCTCTACCAAAAATACAAAAATCAGCCAGGTGTGGTGATTCACACCTATAATCCCAGCTACTCAAGAGCCTGAGGCGGGAGGATTGCTTGAACCTGGGAGGCAGAGGTTGCAGGGAGCTGAGATCCTGCCACTGCACTCCAACCTGGGCAACAAGAGTGAAACTATGTGTCAAAAAAAAGAAAATAAGAAGTGTTTTATTTTTCACTCAAAAATACATTATTATCTATCAGGTAGGGCACAGAATTTCAAACTTAAATGAAAAGAAAAGTGTCTTATTTAGGACCACTATAGAATTTGTGTGGAACTATTTCATCTCTAGGTGTTTTTGCCTTGTCCAAGAAAAAGTGATTTTACAAAGTGTAGGAACATTGCAGATTTTAATAATGCCTTTTTTCAAAAAGTTCACTATGAATACTGATAATTTATCTTGTACAAATGAAACAAGACTGCATGAGGTTCCTATTTCTATTATAACAAATTGCCACAAACTTAGTGACTTCAGACAACACTCATTTATTATCTTATACTTCTGGTGGTCAGAAGTCTGAAATCTGTGTCACTGAGCTAAAATCAAGGTGTCAGCAGAGCTGCAATCACACTGCTGTTTCCAGTGTCTACAGGCTCCCCCTGTCCGTGGCTCATGGTTCACATCAGTGTGACCTCCACTTACCTCTTCCCCTTCTCACGTCTCCTTCTCGGACTCTCCCGCCTCCTTCTTTCCCTTATAAAGACCCTTGTGATTACATTGGCCCTGCTCTGATGATCTCCCATCTCCAAATCATTAATCATGTTTGCAAAGTCTCTTTTTCCATGGGAGGTAACATCCTCACAGGTTCTGGGAATTAGAGCACAGACATCTTTGGGGGTGGCATTATTCTGCCTATAACCAAGAGTGTTACTAATTTTCACACAGAGTACACCTCTTTTAACCGGGATCTCACCAAATTTTATATTCTGACAGCTGGCCCTTGCAGTTCATTAATGAGACAATTAACCTTTGAGATGTTCACCATTTCTAGTGTGTAGGAGCTGAAACTGTTTTTGGAATTTGAGGTGCAGAATCTCCGAAATGACTAACAAACAATAGAATTGAGCCCTTATTAAGATTGAGGGTGCAATTTGACCTCACAAGAAAAGTCGATTTAACGGTGGGTTCTGAGTTACCAGTACCACTAAATTAATTAGCTGAATACTTCCTAGAATTTCCTCATTTTGTCTGGGTATTGAAGGATATCATATATAATAAAGTCAATTGATAATGAACTTGGCTATTTTCTGTTCTCTGAGGTCTTAATTTGGAGTTGCAATTCCCTAGACAAACGCCAGCAGACATTTCTGCCTCATTCTTCAAATCTCAAAAGTAATTGAATTTGGTAAAGAAAAGAATCCATGACTCCTTTAAATTGGCTGCCATTATCGGGTATTTCAACCAAGAGAGAAGAAAATGTATTTGCTTTGCTTTTTTCCTTTCATTTCTGCAGCAATCTCATACATTTTGAAATGCAAATAAAGAAATCAAAATTGTAGGGCATTTACCACCCTCAAGAAAGTGGATGTGCAAAGCTAAAGCCATTTTTCAAGCATTCACATAGCCATGGATGCTGTATCTGGTATGTTCAGACATGGCCTGAAACTTCATTTTTTTCTTTTTCTTTTTTGAGACAGAGTTTTTTTTTTTTTTTTTTTTGAGACAGCCTCTGTCACCCAGGCTGAAGTGCAGTGGTGTGATCTTGGCTCACTGCAACCTCCACCTCCCAGGTTCAAGCAATTCTCATGCCTCAGCCTCCCTAGTAGCTGGGATTACAGGCACCCACAACCACGCCCAACTAATTTTTGTATTTTTAGTAGAGACGGGATTTCACCGTGTTGGCCAGGCTGGTCTCAAACTTCTAACCTCAAGTGATCCACCTGCCTCAGCCTCACAAAGTGCTGGGATTACAGGTGTGAGCCACAGTGCCCGGCCCTGAAACTATTTTTGCTGATTGATTTTTAAAGCATTATACAGAAGAATTCTAGCATCTTGACAGAATTGAGACTCCTATTAGCTTTCTCTTCACCTATCACAATGAGAATGAAAGCCAGCAAGTGTGAAGGGAGAGCACTTTGAAGTTGGAAAGTTTATTATACATCTCCTTCTTTGGGTTGCTAGTGTGCTTCAAAAACTACCGCACAATTGTGTGCACTAAAACTCCATGTTTAGCATTACCTCAAAATAAGCATTTAAATTAATTGTAAAACAAATTATTTCAACTGTTTGAGCTTTATCAAGTTAAGAGTGAGGGTGAAGGCAGACCCAGCTTAATCAGATGGTAATTTTTCCTACCATAATTAGCTTTCCATGGGATTCTGGAAATATAAGGAGATATATTTCCATTTCTTGCCTTTTGTAGTTCCAGCGATGGACTGATAGGGTAAGAGAAGTATGAGGGTGGAGCCATTCCCGAGTGGTTTCAAAAAGCCATTTTTAAGTAATGCCATCACAATAGACTGTCCTGCATCAGAAACATGGCTAAAAAACTTCTGTATTTCATTCACCTAAGGTGCATTTTTTTTATGTTTTAAGATCCCTAAAATCAGGATTTGTTTTACAGTCGATGACATCTTCCAATTAATTGGCAGCAATTGGTAGTACATGAGATAATGCAGCCTCATACGATTTAGATGGCATGTTACATTTAATGAAATATGATATTTATTTTAGTATTTCATTGAAGAGTTTTCTCAGATACCAGGATACCTGGTTATTTCTGTCTTCAGCAAGATGATTTTAGAAACTTCGCAGCTAAATACCACATTTAAAGGAGTTTTAGGATTCCCATGTACCAAAAATAGTTTTGGTTTTGGGACTTTAGGATTTAATGGTGGAGAAAAATTAATTCCCATCTGTAGATATTCTTCCAGGTGTCGGGGAGTGGCTTTCCCTCTATGCACTTGACCTCCAGAATGACACGCATGTGTTGAGCAACGCTAACAAAATCAAAAGCAGCGGATTAACCTTGAAAATGTCCTGATACGGGATGACAGGCAACCTTTTTATATTTTTCCTGTTCTGCTAAATTTTCTTCAATGAATAGGTGTTACAGAGCCATCCTTGGGTCAAGAAAGTAATAAAGGTAGCCTTCCTCATATGAGACTTGTTATCAAATTGTATACTTTAAATATGTGCAGTTTGTGTTATGTCACATACTTTTTGAAAACAAAAGTCATTGTTGAAAAAATAATTACTGTAATGGAAGTATGACACAGTGTAGCAAAAACATTAGAGTCAAGAAGATTTCAAAGCACAGAGTAACCCTTGAGTTTACCTGTGCAGAGCCTCGAAGGAAGAATGAAGTTTGCCAGGCAGGAAACAGAAAGCAGCAGGATGAGCATTCGAGGGGGAAGGGATCAGAACAGGATACACAGCTGGCAGTATTGGGAGTGACAGTCACCACATCACTTTCAGCCCTGGGTTCTAATGATTTGTACACATGTCACCTGCACTCCTAACTTGCTGGACTCACTTCTGTAACCCTTAAAAAGCTTAGTAGAGAATCTTGCAGGCCTAGGAGAGTGCTCCCAGAGGAGGACAATACCAGTGCACAGATGGGGCTGGACCTCCCCAGGCACCTACCTACAGAAGACATTTGCAAGGGAAGAGAAGGCCGGTGAGACAGAAGCTACATGTATGTGGGTCTCTGGATGGGGTGGCAGGAGACACAAAAATGGAAAGAACTTCAGTGTGTGGTCCCTTTGGAGAAAGGAGCGTTGCTCTCCCTCTGTTCTGGACCCAGCCTTGCTCTGGCTCCATGAAGAATGAAGGATCTGCATAGCCTGTGGGGCCCCTGGGGCTTTGTAGCTGGCTGGGAAGAACAGTCCTCCTTCAAAAGCGGCAGCCCCAGAGCCCGAGGTTTGCCAGCAGACACCTTATCAGGGTGTCTGCTAAGAGGACCTAAAAGGTGGGAGCGTCCTGGTCAGGTAGCTGACCCCTCCACAAGCAGGCTGGCCAAATGCCAGTAAGAATGATAATATGACATTTGTACCCACAGAATGGCACCGTTTAGAACACTGAGGTTATAGCCATTACTTTTGCGTTCACAGTTGTTGTTTCAAAGTACCACCCAGAAAACATCAGCTGGCAACATGACAATACGTATTAGGGACAAAGTCTTTGATTTTATTCTTGCCTCTCCTACAGAAGACTTCCGCAGAGGTTTTTTTATAGCAATTGCTTCCACCGTTTTGAAGTCTCTCTTCACTCCGTATCACACAAAACAGAAATAATAATGGTTATGAGTTACACAGGTGTTTTAGTTAAAATTTAAAGTTTACTGTCTATGAGATACATGATCCTATGGTTTGTAATCCTAATTCAGGTCATCTATAAGCTCATCTCTGGTTCTCTGCTGAAGAGTCAGTGATCAACAATCATGCTGTGGGTTTTAGGACACACCAAGAAATTAAAAATTTTAGCTGGGCATGGTGGCGCATGCCTGTAGTACCAGCTACGAAGGCAGGAGGATCGCTTGAGCCTAGGAGTTTGAGGCTGCAGTGAGCCATGATCGTGCCACTTCTCTCCAAACTGGGTAACAGAATGAGGCCCTGTCTCTAAAAAATAAATAAAATAGGCCGGGCGCAGTGACTCATGCCTGTAATCCCAGTACTTTGGGAGGCTGAGGCAGGTGGATCACCTGAGGCCAAGAGTTCGAGACCAGCCTGGCCAACATGGCAAAACCCCATCTCTACTAAAAATACAAAAGATTAGTAGGGCCTGGTGGTGGGCACCTGTAATCCCAGCTACGCGGGATGCTGAGGCAAGAGAATTGCTTGAAACTGGGAGGCGGAGGCTGCAGTGAACTGAGATCACGCCATTGCACTCCAGCTTGGGCAACAAGAGCAAAACTCCATCTCTAAACAAATAAATCGATAAATAAATAAAATAATTCTGTTTTGTGTTAACGGTCTTAGAAAAAAATCTGTTCTTTTTTTTTTTTTTAAATGAGCTTAATGCTGGAAACTGTGTCAATTACCATTCTTGTCCATTTGATGGTGTGTGAGTAATTCCCCTCCCTAGTACACATGCCTCCAAATGGCCCAGATCTGCAGACAGCACAGAGGAGTTAACTAAATGGGACTCACAGTATTTTTCACATGCCAAAGCTAAAACTAACTCATGTCCAGATATAAACTCTTAAATTCCCTTGAAGAGAAGGAAAACATACCAATCTACGTGGAGGATTTAACTGTGGATGTCTTCTTAGTGACAGCATCTATCCAAAATAGGCCAAAATCAGCCTTACAGATGATATTTTAGTCCATTTCAGGAATGGTATTTCATCTTCATATAATAATTTCCAAAAACTGAATCTCAGGGTGAGAGTTGAGCTTGTTCTTTTTCTTCAGATGAATAGCTCATTATTATCATAATTGAAGGAGGTTTATTGGGCATCTGCATATGACTCAGGCTGTTTAATAGAGTGGAAATCCCTTCCCGTCTCCATTTTCCTACCCAACCTCTGCCCACCAGGCTGGCTCATTTTATACTGTTTCAGTAGAATTTCTTTTTAAAGCAGACATTAGTACTTGGATTTGAGTATAACGCAAGTCACATCAAATGACACCCCTTACCCCATAACAACCTATACTCATGGAACAACGTTCTGGTAAAATACGTTAAGCCATGTAATAGAAGTTCATTCAATTTCAATGGATTTTTGTTCCATGTGCTGGAATTTTAAAGGAGTTTTTTTGGATTTTATGTCCTACAACTTTTTTTTTTTTTTTTACATTCCTCTTCACTCATTCTTTTATGTCTTTCATATTTTAATTTTTTTTTTATTTTAATAGCTTTTGAGGTACAAGTGGTTTTTGGTTACATGGGTAAACTGTGTAGCAGTGAAGTCTTGAGAGTTTAGTGTACCCATCACCCAAGTAGTGTACGTTGTACCCAGTATATAGTTTTTTTATCCCATGTCCCACTCCTATCCTCCCACTTCTGAGCCTCCATAGTTCATCATATCACACTGTGTGCCTTTGCATACCCATAGCTTAACTCCCACTTATAAGAACATATGGTATGTGGTTTATTTTCTATTAAATAAGAATTTTGCAAAGAAGGAGGATGTAAATCCTCAAAACAGATTTTAATATTTTGTTTTAATGCAAGTAAAATCAAATTCAATCTGTATTTACCTGAGCAATAACTAAACTTAAAATACTGTGTAGTACTGGCTTTATTCCACTGCAAATAACTAGATACCGTACTAATCTTTTTATCCACTATTGTGAGATTGACAGCAGTTGATGTTTAATAGAGTGTTACTGTGGGATGATTGCCAAACCCATCTACAGGAAATGGGTAGAAGGAAGGTTTCATTCAAAGAAAAGTTAGATTAAAAGTCAGTATGATAATAGGTCAGTGGCATGAGTATAAGAACCCAAACCGTAAGTATCGGGAAGGAAAACGTAGGTTTAAATCTTCATGGCCTTGGATTTGGCAATGGATTCTTAGCTATGACACCAAAAGCGTGAGCAACAAAAGAAAAATTAGGTAAATTAAACTTTATTAAAAATTTTTAGAATTTTAAATTTAGAAAATTTAGAACTTTTGTGCATCAAAGAACATTATTGATAAAATGAAAAGACTATTGACAGGATGGGAGAAAATACTGCAAATCATAAATCTGGTAATAGTCTAGTATCCAAACTATATCAAGAACTCATTCAACTCAACCACAGAAAGACAAACCAATTAAAAAATGGCAAAGGACTTGAATAGATATTTCTCCAAAGATGTGCAAATGACCGACAAACACATGAAAAGATGCTCAGCATCATTAGTTATTAGGGAAATACAAATCAAAAACTATGGTGAGATATCACTTCATACACACAAGGATAGCTATAATTTTTTAATGGAAAATAACGAGCATTGGCAAGGATGTAGATGCATTGGAACCCTCAAACGTTGTTGGATTGCAAAATGGTTTCACTGCTGTGGAAAATCGCTTGGCAGTTCCTTGAAAAGTTTAACATAGAGTTATTATGTAACCCAGAAATTCTGCTCCTAAGTATATACACAAAAGGATTGAAAACATGGACTCGAACTAGTGTACATACCTGCATATCCATGGCAGTACTATTTACAATATCCAAAAGGTAGAAACAGCCCAAATACCCGTTAACAGATGGATAAACACATTGTTGTATATCCATGCAATGAAATATTATTCAGTCATAAAAAGGAATGAAGTACTGGGATATGCTACAGAGTGGATGGACCTCAGAAACGTTATATAATGTTAAGTAAAAGAGGCTAGTCACAAAGGCCACATATTGCATGATTCCATTTATATGAAATATCCAGAATAGATAAATCCAAGAGACAGATGGAAATTGGTGGTTGTGAGGGGCTGGGGCACGGGGAGTTGGGGGGCAGGGTTATGGGGAGACCCTGCTTAATGGGTAACGGATTTTACTTCAGAGTGATGGAAATATTTTGTAACTAGATAGAGGTAGTGGTTGCACAACCTTATGAATGTACCAAATGCCACTGAATTGTTCACTTTAAAATGGTTAATTTTATGTTACATGAACTTCACCTCAATAAACAAAGTCATTAATACAAAAGAAAAATGATTGTGAAGTGTATTCCCAGAACTGCTTAACATGGACATGTCCACCTTCATGTCCATGTTTCTCGCTGAAGTAGCTGATAGAGATTGAGAGCGATGAATCAGTTCTGAATGACCAGTTTTAAACATGATCTCATGGTTTACTTGGGTTTTGAAAGTCACAATAAGTAAATTAATTGATGTTTCTTGTTCTTTCAGGACTCACAGCTTGTATCCTCTGGACACAATAATCCAAGTAAGAAAGACTTCGCTCTGGAGTTTCATATGGGGAGCAGGGGACAGGGGCAGAGGGCAGAGGGAGCAGGAAGATGAGCATGCAGTGGATGGTAGGTTTCAAAGAAATGCACTAAAACACTGGGGAAAGGGGCCGTTTGTTCAAGTGCTGCCCAAATGAAAGATAGGATTTATCATTAAAGGTCGCTCAAGACGACCTTGAGTGCACGTATTCAAGGAAAGAAGGGCCAAAACAGAAAACAGTGAATTTCAAAGCCATCCCAAGAGAAGGGAATATCGTACTTTATTATGGCTGTTCCTAGTATATGTGGAGGGAGAAAAAAACTTAAAAGGCACATAATTGGTTGTCTGAATTAAAGGAAAATGAGTGAGCAAAGAAAACCAATCAGTAGACCTTCAGATAAACGACCTTAGAATCCGTGAAGAAAAGTCACAACCAGCTGGGTGTGTGTACTGTGTCCTCTTCCAGAAATAGACAGACTCAACTATCTAAGAAGCAGTTTCCTTATTGAATTGGTGGCTAATAAAACACATGGGCTTTTTGGTCAAAGAGGATGTTATCATTCCATGAAGTCGTGTTTTAATTCTCTGCTTTGGCACTACTAATTGGTATTAACGTTGTCTTGAGCATTAAAAATGCGTAAGTGACCCTGTGTCCTAAAAGCACACTCACAAAGACTGGGCTTTGTTAGTTGCACGACCAGCCAGCAAGCTGAGAGCACCCCTTCCCAATTACAAAGCTGCATTTGAAGACTGAACATCCTCTGAGCTGTAGATCTCTCTGTGGAACTGAGGCTCAACCACTGGGCATCTGTGAGACAAATGGGCTAGAGAAAAAAGATGTTCTGGCAAATGCACTGGGAAGCAGCAGAATTTTCATGTACAGCTAGAGAAAGGCCAGTGGAGGGGGTGATGGCACAGTGGTGTGGAGGCAATATCTCTTAATTATCCAACCCACTGTTCGGATTTGCTGTGGGCACAGGCATCAGCGATGAGACAAAATGCCAAAAGACATGAAATCTGAAGAAAATGATGAATTTAGTTCTAAGAAAAGAGATGAGAAGAAATCCTGGTTAAGTCTACGTGGTGGTATACAGGCGTCTGCATCGCACACCGCAGACTAGAATGTCTTGAAGAGTTGTCCTTGCTTTCCTCACTGTGTCTCACCATTGAATTTAAATGTTCAGGGTAAATGGAGGATCCCATAGATGAATACATGTACCTTCTGCCAGCTTGGCACTTTTGACAGACAGAACAGCGAAAGAAATTCTTGTTGAGTGTCTGTTCTGTGCTAGTGTCCTGACTTACGGTATTTCACTTAATCTTCACGATAGCTGCATGAGCGAGGCATTAGGATCTCAATTTTACACGTGAAGAAAATGAGATTCTGAGGCTAAAAACCAGTCATTTCTTAGACACCGCGCTAAAAAAATGACAGCTAGAATTTGAATTCAGAGCTCTGTGCCCCAAAGACACAAACTTTTCATCCCACTATGTTGATTCCCGGAAAGCTGCTGCTATCACTTCACCGTGAGATTGAATTCTTGTCCAAGGACTATCTGCTGTGATTTCTGTGTGCATCTGGCATATTTTTATGGCATATGTAATATTCACTGCAATTTAGATTATATAAAAATGGACCCTTCTTCTATGGGACATGATGTGGTACTATCCCTGTGTGATATAAAACCCTCTGGCATTTCATTGTCCAGGAAAAGTTTTTGATTAGTTTTTTCTTTTCTAGGAATAAGGGGATTTTTTTTTTTGTTTCATTTTCTGGAGATAAGGTCTTGCCCTGTTGCCAGGCTACAGTGGCACAATTATAGCCCACTATAACCTTGAATTCCTGGGCTCAAGCAATCCTCCCACCTTAGCTTCCTAAGTAGCCAGGACGACAGGCACATACCACTTTTTAAAATTTTTCTTAGAGATTGCTTTTCACTATGTTGCACAGACTGGTCTTGAACTCCTGGCCTCAAGTGGTCCTCTTGCCTTGGCCTCCCACAGTGCTGAGATTATAGGTGTGAGCTACCACACCTGGCCCTTGTTCATTTTTAAATAAGTCTTTCTCCAAAACCCCAGCACATGTATACAAAAACAATATTCCTATTAAAAGTCTGAGAATTCTCTGCAATTGACAGCACATTTGAAACTTTAGGAGAACTGACCCCACCACCATTTCCCATGCTGTTTTCGTATTTGGTTTGGAATCATGATTCCAGTGAACGTGTTGGAAATAGAGAAATACTGAACTTCAGAGAAACCAAAAACAAAATATCTGTGTGGATTGGTTACTCGCTCATTATTTTAGGCCAGTGTTTTTATTCTCTTTGAAGTGAGAAAGACTGTATTATAGAAACTAAAGGAAAGATTGTATTAACAGAAAATGACTTGCAGTACAAATCTTTTAAAAGGTAGATCATTCATTGAATTACTGATCAATTGAACTTGATATTATAAAATGGAAGCTTGTTAAGCCTTGAGATACTTGAATATTAACATGGATGATTTATGTCTACATTTTTAAAAATTATGAGAACGTCCTGTTCCGTTGAGAGACTGCACCTGAGCAGTTCTTCCCCTCCCTTCGGAATCCCCACCTGATAGCCATGAAGCTGTAGAAATGGAAATAAATCCCAAATAGCACCGAAACCAGGAAGAAGGGCCATCAGCAAACCAGAAATTTAGTTGTGTTTCTGGAAAGACAAAAGTAATAAGACCTCCTGAAAAATACTCCTGAACAGGGAAGGTCATGACACAGCAAAGGAAGAACCAAACAGGAACAAGCTTTAGTGGTGGTGGGAACAGCCCCAGGGAGCCCCAGGAAAGACCACATCCCCACTGGCCCCCAAGAGAGAACAAGTGCGAATTGTTTACAGTGATGGGAACACCTACCTGGCCATCCTTCAACCATGAATGACCCCTCCAGCCCCATCCTCACAGATGCCCACACAGAGCTTTCAGGGTGATTTTTTTCTCAAAAACCCCCCAAAACAAAAAATACAGTAATGGTTGCTAAAAAAAAAAAAAAAAATTTAAAAATGAACAGCTCACTCCTCGTTGGGAACTAATAGCAAAGAGAGAAACAGAATAGATTCTAAGATAGTACCAGACCTTTAAAAATAGATGACATCGAGTAATGGCAGAAGAGTCAACTATTTCTCGAGGGAAATAAACAAAAATTCTACACACCTAAAGTACAGTGCTTTATATTTTTCTTAGAGGAGTGGGTGGAGGAAGGGCTTGGTCCTGCAGCTTGCCTGGAGGCTTCTCTTCTCTTGAGCCCTGAAGGAATCCTTCATGTCAACGTACCCTGCCCACTTACAAAGAGCCGTAAATCAGCTCTTCCCTACAAGGGATAGGTGTGTTAGAAAAATCGATTGGTATGCCAGGCACGGTGGCTCAAGCCTGTAATCCCAGCACTTTGGGAGGCCAAGACGGGCGGATCACGAGGTCAGGAGATCGAGACCATCCTGGCTAACACGGTGAAACCCCGTCTCTAGTAAAAAATACAAAAAACTAGCCGGGCGAGGTGGCGGGCGCCTGTAGTCCCAGCTACTCGGGAGGCTGAGGCAGGAGAATGGCGTGAACCCAGGAGGCGGAGCTTGCAGTGAGCTGAGATCCGGCCACTGCACTCCAGCCTGGGCGACAGAGCAAGACTCCATCTCAAAAAAAAAAAAAAAAAAAAAAAAAAAAGAAAAATCGATTGGTATACTGATACAGGAAAGCCACACCAACTACCTTGGTTAACCAATTTTTTATTTAAAAATAGGAATATATAACCAGTGAGCACCAAAAAGAAAGACTAGTCCCAAAGGAAGTCTAGGAAGTCTAATTCAAGGAAAACGAGAAAAAAGTTTCAAGTATAATTACAGTCCTTAGAAAGATTTGAAATTATTTGTGTTAAATAAAAAGAGAACAGATTGGTATGAAAAAGAGGTAATTACAGAACAAATGAACACTTGAGAATTAAAAATATGATGGACAAAATAAAATCAATAAGAGGGATGATAATAGCTGAAGTCTGAAACCTTGAATATAAAGTTGAAAACTTTTTTTTTTGCGTATAAAGTGAAACACAAATGGAAACTGTGAAAGGGATTGAAGATACACAGCCAGTCAAGGTAGCATGGTCAAAATGCCACCTTGACTGGTGGTATTAGTAATACCAGAAAAAAGGAAATGGAGAGGAATGAATAATAACAGAACTAGAGCACTAAGGGAAATGAGCGACTTACAATCAGAAAAGAAATGATTACTACAAAAAGTAACAAGACTGTGAGCAAGAGAGCCAGAGCAAACAGGACAGCGGAGGATCGGACTCCTAATTCAGAAACTGGGGTTATCAATCCCCGAATATAAAATTAGAGCCCTTGCGTTAATTTTTGGAAATAAAAGAGAGGATTGGAAATGTGACAAAGAGCAAGAAAACTTGGAGGAGTGTTCAACAGAACTTCTAGGAATAAGAGAACATAATAGAAATTAGAATTTCCATGGGCAGGCATAACAGCACATTAGACATAGCTGAGAAAGAATTAACGAACTGGAAAGTTGAATTTAAGAAAGTATCTAGAATGCAGCCTAGAGAGACAGAAATGGAAAACAGAAAATGAGTTAAGAGACATGGGGATCAAGTGGGGAAGCCTAACATACATCTAACTAGAATTTCAGAAAGGAAAAGGGAAGCGAGACAGTGCTGAAGAAGATGATTGATGGCTGAGAATTTTCTAGACTTGAAAGACATTAATCCACAGAGTCAAGGAACCCAGTGAATACCAAGGATAAATGGGAAAAAAAAAAAAAAAGTCCACACTACACACATTGTAGCTAAACTGCACATAAAAATTAAAATACCCTTTAATATCTTCAAAAACTCAGCCAGCTTACAGCTGACTTCACAACAGCATCAGTGGGAGCCTGCAAGCAGAGAAGCTGAAGCATCATTGAGTTGAGAAAAAATAACTATCAGCTTAGGATTGTGTATCTTGCAAAAAAAAATGTAATGAATCAAGACATTTTCAGACAAAAGCTGGGAAAGTTTACCACCAGTAAATCCTTACAAAAGAAATTTTAAAAGACATACTTTGTTCAGAAGGAATGTGAGGTGTGAGAAGGATTAAATGCAGTGAAAGTAAGTATGGGGAAAATTTAAACAATGTTGTAATATATTAAGTAATCAAAATAAATACAATTGGAATCCACAAAACAATAGCATAACATAAGATGAGGAGAATTTGGAATTAAAATCTTCTAAGTTCCTGTAATTATTTCAAAGAAGGATAAAAATTTTAACTTTGGGCTTTGATAAATTAAGTAAATATTTGCAATTTTTAGGGTACCAACTAAACTATAGTAAAAGGTATTTAACCTACAAACCAAATGTGGAGAACATCTTACAAACCAAGTTTAAAATAGAATATGAATATTATTAGCTAATCCAAAGGAATTAAAGAAGAGAAAATGAAACAGTATATGGGAAAATATAGTAGCATAAATTAAATCAGTAATTTAAAGGCCGGGCGTGGTGGCTCACGCCTATAATCCCAGCAGTTTGGGAGGCTGAGGTGGGCAGATCACCTGAGGTCAGGAGTTCAAGACCAGCCTGGCTAACACGGTGAAACCCTGTCTCTACTAAAAATACAAAACTTAGCCGGGTGTGGTGCCGCTTGCCTGTAGTCGCAGCTACTCAGGAGGCTGAGGCAGGAGACTCGCTTGAACCCGGGAGGCGGAGGTTACAGTGAGCCGAGATTGCACCACTGCACTCCAGCCTGGGCAGCAGAGCGAGACTGTCAAAAAAAAGGAATAATAATAATCAGTAATTTAAACAAATGGATTAGATGCAATGATTCAGTAACAAATAATGGCCAAATGGATTAAAACATAAAACTCTAGCTCTGTGCTATTAGAATGACACATTTAGAAATTAAAGATTCAGAAAATTTGAATGGAAAAAGGATAGGAAAATATATACCAACCAAATACTGATGAAAAAGAAGATGATATATGTGTTCTAATACCAGAAAAATAAACTTTAAGCAAAAAGCATTACTACAGTTAAAAAGGGTCACTACCCAAGGTACAACTTACCATATGGACAAAATAATTGGATATATGTAAATTCCAAATAACATAGCTTCAAATTTTTAAAAGTAAAACTCACTAAATTACATGGAGAAATGTATTATCTTAATGGGAGATGTAAACATAAATTCGTAACTGTTATATCATGCAAACAGAAAAAATGGTAAGGATACATAAGATTCAAACAACACAATGAGAGAGAGTATATTACCCAACAGCTGCAGAATATGCATTGTTTTCAAGCAGACAGGGAACAGTTATGAAAATCGACAACTACTGGACCATAAAGCAAGTTTCAACAAATTTTTAAAGATATAAATATTATATTGACCATGGTCTCCAACTGCAATATGATTAAATTAGAAATTGATAATGAAAATATGACTAGTAGGGAAAACACATGTTTAGAAATTAAGAATCACTTCAAATATTAGTAAATATTTGAGACTGAAAGGTAATAGAAATACCTAATATTAAAACTGGAGGAAGAAACTAAATTAGAGGGAAAATTGCAACTTTCCCTCTAAAATATTCATACTGGAAGCCAGGTGCAATGGCTCACGCCTGTAATCCCAGCTCTTTGGGAGGCTGAGGTGGGCAGATCAATTGAGGTCAGGAATTCGAGACCAGCCTGGCCAACATGGTGAAACCCCATCTCTACTGAAAATACAAAATTTAGTTGGGTGTGGTGGTGAGCACCTGTAGTCCCAGCTACTTGGGAGACTGAGACAGGAGAATCACTTGAGCCTGGGAGGCGGATGTTGCAGTGAGCCAAGATCCCACCACTGCACTCCAGCCTGGATGACAGAGTGAGACCTTGTCTCTAAATAAATAAAGAAATGCCTCATACTAGAAAACAAAAAAATTAATGAACTAAGCATCCATCTTAAGAGCTGAAAGAAGAGAAAATAAACCCAAAACAAATGGAAAAGAGATTTACAAAACAAAGACAAAAGTAGAAATTAGTAAAATAGCAAAGATAAAATTTTAAACGTCAATGGAGCCAAAAGTGTATTCATTGAAGATATAATACAGTTGACACACTTTCCAGAGAGATTGGTCAGGACAAAAAGAGAAAAGGCACAAATAAATAATATTAGGAATCAAAAAGGGAAAAAATGTGATGCACATCAAGAACAAAAATATGAACAAAATTGTGCCAAAATTTTTTCAAAACTAGATGAAATGACTGTGATTAAAATGATTACTCAGGCATTATATGTATATATGTAGATGTTTTATATGAAATTTACATATAAATATAACCTGAATAATCTTATAACCATTTTAACAATCAGCCCAGTAATTTTTTAAAAATCATTCCACACACACAATTTCAAGGCTAGACATTTTTACCAGGGATTCTACCAAACTCACAGGAAGAGGTAATTCCAAACCTACACCCTTCTTCAGATAGTTAGAAAAAGCCAGCGGTTCTCAACTCATTCTGTCAAGGCAGTATAACCTTGATATCAAAACTTGACAAGCCAATACAAGAAAAAGAATTTACAGGTGTCATTCATGATCATAAATGTAAAAATTCTAGGCCAAATATTTGTAAATTCCATCCAGCAAAGAACAAAATATATTTTAAAATATAACTCATAATTAAGAAATTGTATTTATTTTAGGAATTCAAAATTGGCTTATTTTTATAATAGTAACATGATTAATTATATGAAAATATTAAAGGAGAAAAATATGATTGTTTCAATAAGTTAAGAAAAAGCATTTGATAAAATTCACTATACATGATTTAAAGGAAAAATAGCAAATCAGGAATAGAAGCCCACCTCATGAACACAATAACAGTGTCTGCCAAAAAACCTCAAAACAACCATCCTATTTAGTGTTGAAACATTTGCAGCATTCCCCTCAAGATGAACAAGACACGAGTTCCACTTTTATGCAACATTATCCTGGATATCCTTGATCAAGGCAATAAACTAAAAAAAAAAGTATCTGTTAGAAAAGAGAAAAAAATTCATTTTCTCAAATTATCTTGTCTATGCGGAAAACTCAAAAGAATCTATAGACTATTAGGATTAATAAGAAAATTTAGCAAGATTTCTGTATACACAATTTGATTTCCCTACACTAACAACTGAAAACTGTAGTTTAAAACAACTTTTAATGTTAGCATAAAAATATAACTTACTAAGCAATAACCCTGTCAAAAGATGTGTTAAGACCTCTATGGAGAAACTTAACCAACTATTGAAATATGTTAAGGAAGGTCAAAATAAATGGAGATGCCTAATACCAAGTAAGTGAATTGGAAGATGCAGTGTTGTAAAGATATAAGTTCTCTCCAAATATCTGTAGATTTAGTACAGCTCCAATCAAATGTCCAACTTGTGTGTATGTGGAAATTGACAAACTGATGATACTCAAATTTATACAATAGAACAAAGAGCTAGGAATAGCTCAGATGTTCCTGAAGAGCAAGGTTGGGGCTTCGCCTTACCAATATTTTAAAAATATATATTAAAGCTAAGTAATGAGGGTGGTAATAGACAAATTGAGCAATGAAAGCGATTGCATAGAGACCCAGAAGCAGATCCACAGGTGTTTGAAAACTGGACTCATGGCAGAGATGATGATATAGATCAATGGAGAAAGAATGGACTTTGAGTACCATAATAACTGGTTATTTCTAGGGAGAAAAACGAAACTAGCTCCTACCCCACACCATATACAAAAACCAGTCCAGGTATTTTTTAAAAGATCAGTAAAAGTATATGCTTTTAGAAGACAGTATAAAACATTTTTCTGATGTTTTTCTTAAATCACAAAAAGTGTCAAAGAAAATGATCTATAAATTTGAGTACATTAAAATTAAGAACTTAACATTATCCAAAGATAACAGAAAAGGTAAAAAGGCTAACACTGGGAAAAGTTTTGTTTTGTTTTGTTTTGTTTTTGAGACGGAGTCTCGCTCTGTTGCCCAGGCTGGAGTGCAGTGGCCTGATCTTGGCTCACTGCAACCTCCACCTCCTGGGTTCAAATGATTCTCACGTCTCAGCCTTTCTAGTAGCTGGGACTACAAGGCGCCTGCCACCACGCCTGGCTAATTTTTTGGGAGTTTTGTTTTTGCATTTTTAGTAGAGACGGGGTTTCACTGTGTTAGCCGGGATGGTCTCCATCTCCTGACCTCATGATCTGCCCGCCTCGGCTTCCCAAAGTGCTGGGATTACAGGCGTGAGCCACCGCACCAGCCAAGTTTTATCTGTATATTGAAAAGTTATACGCACACACACACACGACTATATGTATGACTCTTACTGAGACAATAAAATGATTCTATGAATGAGAAATTAATACTAAAAAATATTTTTTAAGATACGACACAGAAGAGCAAGCATAAAATATTTACCTCATTAGTGCTCAGAGAAATGCAGACAACACAACAGAATGTTATTCGACATTGTTAAATTGGAAAAACCTTTAAAACCTTGATCATAACAAGTGTTGGTGTGGAGGTGAATCAGTTGGAAGTCTCATATACTGTCTGGGGAGTGTTAATTTGGAAATCAGTTTTGGATTCCCTGCTCCAGTTGGCCATATGGAAATCTTAAGGCCCAGAACTCCTAACATGTGCATGAGGAAGGGTGTTCACGAATGTTTTCTGTTCTGTTGTTCATAATAGAAAAAATCTAAATGTCCATCAGGAGAAGAACAAATAAGAAACTCTGGAATATTTATACAATAAAGTATTGCACAGCAGTGAGGATGAACAAACTGTAGCTGCATGCAGTATGATGGCTAAATCTAAAATTCGTAACGCTGCCTGATAGACGTGAGTCTCAGAAGAACGCCTAGGTATGGTTAGAGTCGTATGAAGTTTAAAAACAACAGTGACCAAAAAAGAGTTAATTTATTAATACACATGTAGGTGGTTAAAAAGAAAAAAAACAAAAACAAAAACTCTCCAGAAAACAAAGAGAATGATTGACACAAAATTCTTTTTTTTTTTTTTTTTTGAGATGGAGTCTCACTCTGTCGCCCAGGCTGGAGTGCAGTGGTGCAATCTCGGCTCACTGTAAGCTCTGCCTCCCTGGTTCATGCCATTCTCCTGCCTCAGCCTCTCGAGCAGCTGGGACTACAGGTGACCGCCACCACGCCTGGGTGACTTTTTATATTTTTAGTAGAGACGGGGTTTCACCATGTTAGCCAGATGGTCTCGATCTCCTGACCTCGTGATCCACCTGCCTCGGCCTCCCAAAGTGCTGGAATTACAGGTGTGAGCCACCGCGCCCGGCCACAATTGTTTTACCAGTAGCTGGTGGGAAGGGCGGGAAGAGATGGAAGCCAGTGAAGGCACGTTTGATGATGTTCCATCCCTGGCCTGGAAGGTATTTTCACAGTTCATTCATTTTACTGGTTTGAAAGTGTCTATGTACATTTCATGTAAACACACATTTTCTGTTCACTAAATGTGTACTCTATATAGCACTATTTTTGGGAGAACATAACCTTAACTTGAGACAAACCTGTGACGTGGCGGAACATAACAATGAGAATTCATTTAACATAAATGTCGGGAACATTTGCACTCATTCCACCTTAGTGACATTCCCTTCTGTTCAGGTCTACTCAGGCTGCTTTGTTCTTTAGTGACTAATATTTATATTGTCACAATATTGCAAATTCTCATTATTGGCTTACAATTTTTTACTTGACCTATAGGCAAGACCAAAAATTAAATTATTAACTAAATTAATATTAAGGAGGATGACTCAATAATTACTGAACAGGATATAAATATTTTAAATCTTGGTATAAAAGGAAAGATATAGCTGTGACGGGGAGGTGGGAGGGAAGGATAGATGGGTGAGTTTCAGAAAAGATATTGTCAGAAGGTGATTAATCAAGAGAAATAAGATTAAATATATTTAAAGTTACAAATGCCCACTAGAGGCACTAAAAGTAATAACAGAACTAATGAAAATTATAAGCGGGGGGGGAGAATATTAAATACCTTGCCTCTGTCTAAAGTTGGTACGTCTAGAAATAAAAACACATTGGCTGGGCACGGTAGCTCACACCTGTAATCCCAGCACTTTGGGAAGCCAAGGAGGGCGGATTACTTGAGGCCAGGAGTTTGAGACCAGCCTGGCCAACATGGTGAAACTGCGTCTCTACTAAAAATACAAAAATTAGCCAGGCGTGACGGCATGTACCTGTTATCCCTGCTACTCAGGAGGCTGAGGCAGGAGAATCACGTGAGATCACCTGGGAGGCAGAGATTGCAGTAAGTCGAGATCACACCACTGCACTCCAGCCTGGACACCAGAGTGAGACTCCATCTCAAAAAAGGAAAAACACGTCACTTAGACTAATCATTGAAGGGCTAAGAGAATTTCTTTTTAAAAAAAAAAAGCAAGCAAAGTCATTATCTTTTCTTTTCCATTTATTTTTTTAAAACCATAAACATGGATTGCTTTTAATATAACTAGGTAGAAACGTTGCAGCATATGGTCGGGCACGGTGGCTCACACCTGTAATCTCAGCACTTTGGGAGGCTGAGGCAGACAGATCACAAGGTCAGGAGTTGGAGACCAGCCTGGCCAATATGGTGAAACCCCATCTCTACTAAAAATACAAACATTAGCTGGGCATGGTGCAGCCACCTGTAGTCCCAGTTACTAGGGAGGCTGAGGCAGGAGAATCACCTTGAACCCAGGAGGCAGAGGTTGCAGTGAAGAGAGTGCACCATTGCACTCCAGCCTGGGCGACAGAGTGAGACTTCATCTCAAAAACAAAACAAAACAAAAAAAGTTGCAGTATAGCAAAACTTCCCTCTGCAGAATTCAGTTTAATGCAGGATTATTTTGATTTCCTTTTCAAAAAACATATTTAGTCCCTATATGACACTATTGATGGAAAGCAAGATCCTCCAGGAGTGCAGTCCATTTAAATGTTTAAAGAGCATGAATTCCACATTATTTATCTTTATGCTCCCAACAGCACCCAACATAGAAGTCCTCTGTACATTGAGTTAAAAGGTAACTGTTATAATTTTTTTAAGTGACCTACTGGAGTCAGCAAGCTGTTTCATGCCTCTAACTGTATATTCCATTTCACTGGCGAGGGTACCTTACACATCTTTTCCCACTGCAGCATAGGATTCTGTATTAGTGACAGATCATCAGAACAGGAGACACATACTGAGCACCTAGTATATGTTAGGCAATGTGGAAGGCCTAGTCACACAAATGTGGACTGTCAAATTGAAAGTGGATAATACATACAGATGCAAAGATTTTACATATATTTACATATATACATATACATGTGCATATATAGTTCTTTCTGTGGCTCATTTTTCCCCCTCTTCCTCTCTGTAATTGTATTTCCACATGTAAAATGGCTTCGCTGCACCCAGCTTATTAGTGACCAATGCAGGTTCCCTCCCAAAGAGACCAGTGTGGTATCCATCATGAAAACAGCTGACACAAACAGGAGGACCCTGGAGAACTCTCTTTGGATGGTTGGGGGGTTGAGCAGGAAACATCTCCTGCACACCCAACTGGAAAAAAAAAAAAAAAAAAATCGTACCAATGTTCTAGAATGTTCCATTACATTCATCATTTTCCCTTGGGTCCTAATAAAGAGACCATAATTCTCAATGGTGTATGCACTTAAACATTTCAAGTTAACTTCAGAAATTGCATCACCTAAAATTTCAAGACGTTGGGGGAAATTTTGTGTTTTATTCTTTCTGAAGGACAAAAATAGTTTTAACCCCATCTCATTCCTGACCAACTTACTTTTCCCTACCCAGAAAGACAAATTCATTATCAGCACTGAAGTTGCTGAGAATACTCCCTCTCAGACTGTTCACCATGTTCTGTTTGGCCCCACTACGTCCTTCCTATTTGCCGGAACCTATTCTGTTTGCCCTGTTGCCACAACATAAGTGCTACTGAGAGCAAAGATAATCAGCTGCGCCTCTGTCCCTGTGCTGAAGCCAGCCCAAGACTTGGGCAGCGTTATTGGTCAAGGCGAAACATATTTCTTCAAACATCCAAACAGTGCCTTCGTTTTTATTTTCAATTTCCTGTTTTCTGACATAAATTCTTTGGGAATTTTACCATTGCCTGCCGCTTCCAAGTCTGCTGTTTTACATTCTTCATGAAGATGGGATGTGGTGACTACTGGAGGCTAGAGACTGGGGAAAGTAACCAATTTCACCAAATTAAAGGAGGTTGGGGAAAAGGATCCATATATTTGAGAAAAAAAATTGTACTTCCATTTAGTTTTGTGTTATATAATGCAGGTGTTATAACTCTCTATTTCAGGATTATAGGAGAGATTGTGGTTAGTCCATGGAAAAAAATGTTTCTGCAAAGTACTAAATTATTTTCCAGCACCGAAGCCAGTTGAACAGGCCTTACTAGCTTCCTAAATGAGTGCACCACAGACCTTGCCTGGAAGACAAAAGAAAATACACAAGAAGGAGCTGTAAAGCAAGTTTATTAATTTGCTACTTTAGACTTTATTCCAACATGGTTTTATATATATTGAGGCCCTGTCTAATCAATGTTTGTTTTCAAGGCAGTTAAAATAGATTTTGTGACTTTTTTGTTTTTCCCCTCATCTGACCAACTTTTAGCCAAAGTTGCTCATAGCTGTTCTGGCACTGGATAAATGTCTGAGATAGATGTATGAACTGTAGAAACTGTGTCTTCTTTTTCTCACAACTGTTTATTCCTATAAGAAAAGGAGAAGGAAATATAAAGTTTGCTTTTGAGTTCAGTTTGGGCAGTACCTTTGGGATATGCTCATTATGTAATTTAGGGAGTCATTCCTGGGACTAGGTGAACACAAGCTAATGTTGACAGCTGACAAAAGGGGTATGGTACAATGTGTGGGCCCGAGGACCTGAGTAGTAGACCGAGGGATTCTAGAGATCTCCAGGCCTGACTTGAAAGAGCACAGCAAAGCAAGTTACTACCACAGACCTATTTCTTGCAACTCACAGCCTTCTCTGGGGTGTACTAGCTCTGCACAACCATCAGGAAACACACGAGCCCACAGTCTCAGTTATCAGTGACTTCTTCCATCTCCAAGCCTCAAGGAAATACAAAGAAACTCCTTACAAAATGAGGATGCATGGTTCAAACCACCAGTTGATTAAGGATTAGGAATTACATTAAGCCTACCGCAAACTACAAGACGTGAACTGGTTCCAAGCTCCCCCAACTACATACTACTTGTTAATTCCTCAATGATCACGGCCCACAGAAGCGTTTCCTTAACTAGCCTTTCGGATGGTCAGAAAAGATTTCTGGTTTACATCTCATTCTGCTTTAAGCTTTGGGCCCCAAAACCTGCCACCAGGGCTCTCCATGGGGTATAAGATAGGGGGATCTTGGGACCTACAGTGCAACCTCAGTGTTCTGTAAAAATTCTCTCCTCCTGGCCGGAGGGGGGAGCTCACGCCTGTAATTCCAACACTTTGAGAGGCCGAGGTGGGCAGATCACTTGAGGTCAGTTCAAGACCAGCCTGGCCAACATGGTGAGACCCCGTCTCTACAAAAAATACAAAAATTAGCCAGGTGTGGTGGCAGGCGCCTGTAGTCCCAGCTACTTGGGAGGCTGAGACAGGAGAATTGCTTGCACCCGGTAGGTGGAGGTTGCAGCGAGCCAAGATTGTGCCACTACACTCCAGCCTGGACAACAGAGTGAGACTTTGTCTCAAAAAAAAAAAAAAAAAAAAAAATTATTTTCTCCAAGTCCTGATTCAGCCTGACCTGGTTTGGCTTGTGTTAGCAGAAGCAATCAAAGTTCAAAATGCCTTGGATATAGAATGCCAATGGGTTTATTTCCTGAAATTTTCTGTAAAGTGAAGTGGAAGGAAACAGGTTCCATCTGTAAGATATTCATCTTCTGGCAAGGTCTCCACTCCAAGCCTCTGATTGTTTGCAAATAGCTCCTCAGTACCTACTCACAGATCTGTGCCTGGGCAATTCTATTGCAGAGAAGAAATTATTTTGCAAATCCGGTTCTCAGACAATAAAAGATGTTTTAAAAGCCTCCTGCTACACATTTTGAAAGATTGTTAATAGGAGCATGGAAATATGTTTAATCTCTCTTAAATCTTAAAGACTGTAAGACTCATATGTCGGTATTTTTTTCTGCTTCCTTTTTAAGAGAAAGGTGATGCAGAGCCAGAGAGTCCAGACAATGGCACATCGAATACATCGTAAGTCTCTTTCGTTTTTCTATCAGAGATGCCTGTTCTTAAATATGCCTCGTAAAATGAGATAGTGCGAGTATCTTGTAATAGTAATAATGATGATGGAAGGAAGCCCATGGTTCTCTTTTCTCATGATAATGTCTTTTTAAATGCTTTGGGTGCAGATGCATTTTGAGGGCTTTTTTATGCTTTAGCAGAGTAAGAGGAATCTTGAAAAATGCAGATGCTTCTCTTTATGAAGTAGAAATGTAATGAGATTTGAGCATGTGTGCTGGGGGGATTTGGTTGGAGACTTTCAGCATCGTCTTAAGAATTACAGAACTTTTCACACTTAAACTGGGAGGTATGCTGTCCCACACCGCTGTGCAGTAACAGGGTCGTTTCAGAAGCTTGCCATCTGCAACCTCACCTTGGAACTATGTGAAAAGTACAATTATCGATATGTATGGAATCTCCAGAGTTTATTTTTTTGAATTAACAAAAGCAGTTTTAAAAACATAAAAAAAGGCCCTTATAAAACATGTGCTCCTCACTCTGTGTTTTGTCTGTTTCTTCTCAATATTCAAGGAATCCAAATATGTTTTTACTGATTAATTTGATGCCAAATTGATATACCAGCATTTAAATTAAAAAATTCACGAGCTAACAAGTGACTGTTTTAGCTCCGTAAGAGTCAGTAACAGGTTTGCTCCTTAAAAATATTTATTTTTATCACTTATGAGCAGTGGCGCGTGTTTTCTCATTATAAGACAGGCTTTGTGAATTTATCTGTATGGGGATCAGTGTTCTTATTACTAAGCATTTTTTAAGTGTATTGATTGGAAATCAGTTTGTAGTAAAATATTGAGTGTCTTATTTTGCCCAAAATCTGTTTCTTGGTCTAGAAAGATCCTTTGGCTTAAATAGGAGAGATGTGTATTTCATAAGAAATATGAATATATGTTTGTCTTTCTTAAGATACTTCCCTAAAAGTTCTAAATAGTTCCATTGTCCTGCTTTCAGATGATATAATGAATGTGACTGGTCTTAAATGGTTAAAATATTACTAATTTTTAATTTTTGTGTGTTGTAAAATATAATGGGAAAGGCTTTTAATGCCATCTGGAGGCATTCTAGAGAACTGAAAAGGGTAGAATCATTGGAAATTCAGTTCTTTTGAGTAACGTTAGAAACTGCATAAAAATTCATGCAACCCGAATGTAAGCTATTTGGGGGAAGTTGTATTTTTTAATAAATTATTTTATAAAAGTTTTAATTATAGAAACATTTTTTCAAATTCTCAATAATGAAATTATTTTAAAGACTGTCAAAGAACGTAAAAAGTATGTTGGAAAGTGACTAGCGTCCTACGTTTAATTTTACATATTTTAAAATCACATTCAATAGGCACCCATTTGGTTAGGACAGTTGGATGTGCTTTTAAAGTTCTCCTTCCCTCACGTATTTCTAAAAAGTCTATTCCCAGCCAGTCTCAATGGCTCACACCTGTAATCCCAACACTTTGGGAGGCCAAGGCAGGTGGATCACTTGAAGCCAGAAGTTTGAGACCAGGCTGGCCAACATGGTAAAACCCCATCTCTACTAAAAATACAAAAATTAGCCAGGCGTGGTGGCACACACCTGTAATCCCAGCTACTCGGGAGGCTGAGACACAAGAGTGGCTTAAACCCAAGATCATGCCACTGCACTCCAGCCTGAGTGACGGAGTAAGACTCTGTCTCAAAAATAATAAATAAAAAAATAAAAAGTTTATTCCCTAAAAGCATTGGTTTGCTTTACTCCATACCTTATTTCTTATAACATCTATGAAAGTAGGTATATTGGCCAGGCATAGTGGCTCACGCCTGTAATCCCAGCCCTTTGAGAGACCAAAGCAGGCAGATCACGAGGTCAGGAGATCAAAACCAGCCTGGCCAACATCCTGAAACCCTGTCTCCACTAAAAATAAAAATAAAAAAAAAAATTAGCTGGGTGTAGTGGCACACACCTGTAATCTCAGCTACTCAGGAGGCTGAGGCAGGAGAATCACTTGAAGCCGGGAGATGGAGGTTGCAGTGAGCAGAGATCACGCCACTGCACTCCAGCCTGGGCGACAGAGGGGGACTCCATCTCAAAAAAAAAAAAAGAGAAAAAATATATATAAGTTGTCTGAGGAATTACTTTTAAACCCTCTGGAAATATAAAAACAATGGGAGCTTGAAGCAACCCCATATTCCTGCCTCTTTGAGCAAAGCAGTTTCTTAGGCACCTGCCTCTTAAACTAGAAATAACAGGTTGCAAGCATCTCTCCTAAAAGTGGAGAATTCTGAACTTGAAACAGCTCAAGATACCTCTAACAGAGGTTCTGTTATAATTGGTATGAGGTGCAGTATGTTATGGATAAAGAGTGAGATTCAGGATGCCTTTGATTTGTGTAGCATTTTACATTCTTATGTGCAGCGTCTATCTGAGCTTTTTTAGGTAGGTAGGATAGAGATAATATCCGCATATTATGGATAAGGAATCTGAGGATCAGAAAGGTCACTCCAGGCCAGGTGCGGTGTCTCACACCCATAATCCCAGCACTTTGGAGGCCCGGGCGGGTGGATCACCTGAAGTCAGAAGTTTGAAACCAGCCTGGCCAACATGGCGAAACCCCATCTCTACTAAAAATACAAAACTTATCTGAGTGTGGTGGCACGTGCCTGCAATCCCAGCTACAGGGGAGGCTGAGGCAGGAAAATCACTTGAACCTGGGAGGCAGAGGTTGCAGTGAGCCAAGATTGCACCACTGCACTCCAGCCTAGGCAACAGAGTAAGACTCCATCTCAAAAAAAAAAAAAAAAAAAAAAAGCGTCATTCCACTTAAGTGAGGAGTTAGAGCATAAACCTTCTGATTTTTGTCCATTTTCCATACTAAGGTGGGTGTGGATCTCAAGAGACAAACTAAAATGGTGAGTCACAATAAGTAGGAAAATTGGGAGCAGAGGATTTGTTAAGTGGGAAGCATGTTATTTTGGCAGGGCTGCCAGAACAAAGTACCGGCAAGTAGGCAGCAAAAGTAACGGAAATTTATTTTCTCATGGTTCTGGAGGCTGGAAGTCCCAGTCAGGGTGTCAGTAGGGTTGGTTGCTTCTGGGAGATGTAAAGAGAGGAGTTGTCCCAGGCCTCTCTGCGCTTGTAGTTGACTGTCTCCTCCCTACGTGTCCTCACGCCGTCTCTCTGTGCATGTCTATCTCTGTGTCCGTTTATATAAGGTCAGCATTCATATTGGGTTAGGGCCCACCCTAATGACCTCATTTTAACTTCATTACCTCTGTAAAGACCCTGTCTCTAAATAAAGTCACATTCTGAGGCACTGGAAGTTAGGATTTCAACATGTAAATTTTGGGAAGAAATAGTTTGGCCCATAACATTAAGGGGCAGAGTAATCAGAATGATTCAGGAGTCAGGTAAACAGAACCAGGGGTACACAGATTTATGAAAATGGGAAAAGAGGAGACAGCCTAAGTAAAACATGAAACATGATGGGCTCCATGGCAGCTGAAGGAGTAGAGCAGAGCAAAGAAAATGGGGCTAGTAAGCATGGGGCAGTAGGAAAGATGCCTCTTTCATATTCACGGTGTTGTGGAACCAGTGTGGCTTCAGCAAGGTGCCTGTACCTCCCTCTGTCTGTATAACTCTATGACCCTGAGTCACTAAAGCCATTATATGGGCTTAAATTGTAATCCAAGGTTGAGAGTCTCCAAACAGAAGAGCTTATTTCCTAAGGAAGCATCTTTCTTCATGGCCTCCTTTAAAAACAGGAGATCTATCATGATTGGTTTCAGATGGTCAATGCCTGGCAGTACAACACAGTCTGGACAACACCTTAGTAACCCATCAATATGTATTATTTAGTGATCCTATGAGCATTCAGGATGATGAAAGGAGTGATTTAATCTTAACATGTACGCACACGCAAAAGCACAAATTAAAATGTCTGTGACAGACTTCTAGTTATATTAATGATGGAAGAACTTATCTTGTACTAACTGTCCAGCAGATAGCTGTTATAAACTCTGGACAAAATACTTTTGTTAAAAATAACTATTTGTAGTCTAACTAAAAGAAGGCAGAAAATGTAGGAAATTTGATCCTTGAAAGAGGGTCACTGGACTGAGTGAGAACTACATTTATACAGCATGCCCCAGTCCACAAAGAACAATTAGAACTCAAGGAGAAAGCCAGAACTGTAATGGCTTGAAGTGTCAGGGGATAGAGTTCAGGGCTGCCAGAGTGGCTGGGAATTGAGTAAGTCACGGAAAGAAAAGAGCCATAAAGAAAAGAGCCCTCCCTTCTGTATATAAATTTCCATCAATCCTTGAATAACCCCTAAACTGCATATGTGTGGGGAATATGCCAGTGAGCCTAGTGGAAAACAATTACTAGAAAGCCAAAAATGCTGAGCAGAGATTTCAGCTGCTGCCTACTGCCTACAGCTACTGCCTACAAAGTTCAGAATCTGAATCCTACCCAAGTTAGAGGGGCTTGGTAAATGCCTCAGATTTTCTGTTGAAACCCCAGAAGGGGAATGTGCTTTCAGAGTAAAGGAGTCACCCTAACATTAAGGGCAAACCCAAAATAGATCCTTCCTAACAAAGTATAACACTAAATATCCAAAAGCTCAAGCTAATCAGCTAAAGGTTTTATTGCCTGATAGAATAAAAAACAATCAACACTGTTTAAAAGAAGAAAAGAGAGTTTAGAATCTCTGAAACAAAATTTACAGTGTTCATTAACCAAAACTTAAAAGACATGTGAGTAGGAAGATGTGAGCCATAATCAAGAGAAAAAATAGCCACTGTAATAGACCCTGAGATGACCTAGATGTTAGAATTTTCGGACAAGAATTATAAAGCAACTACTATAATGTGTCCAAGGATATAAAGGAAGACATAGTCATCATGACTGAAAAGGAGAATCTCAGCAGGGTAATGGAAACCAATCTAAGAATAACCAAATGAAAACTCTGGAACTGAAAAATGTAACATTTGAAATAAATGAAGCATAGAAAAGACAAAATCATCAGTAAACTTAAACTCATATCAATAAGAATTGTTCAATGTGAAAATCAGAATAAAGATTAAAAAACAATCAAATCTCAGTGAATTATAGGATAATATCAAGTAGTCTGATATACATGCATTGTGGTGCCAGGAGGAGAGGAGAGACAAAATAGACCCGAAAAAAATATCTGAAGGAATAATAGCTGAAAACTTCCCAAATTGGATGAAAACATTAATTTATAGATTCAAGAAGCTCAGCAAGCCGCAAGCAAGATAAACAAATAAAACTACACCGTGGAACATTATGGAAAACTAAACAGAAAAAGAAAATCTTTAAGACAGTCAGAGAAAAACAGTCTTATATACAGGGGAACACAGATACAATTAACTGAAGAATTCTCATCACAAATATGGAGGCTGTAATACAGCACAAAGGCATCTTTGAAGTGCTGAAGGACAAAAAGAGAAAAAGGAAGAATTGTCAAGCCAGAATTCTTTTTTTTTTTCTGGTTTTTTTTTTTTTTTTTTTTGAGACAGAGTCTCGCTCTGTCCCCAGGCTGGAGTGCAGTGGCACTATCTCGGCTTACTGCAACCTTGGCCTTCCGGGCTCAAGTGATTGTCCTGCCTCAGCCTCCTGAGTACCTGGGACTACAGGCGCCCGCCACCACACCCAGCTAATTTTTGTATTTTTAGTAGAGACAGGGTTTCACCATGTTGGCCAGGATGATCTCAATCTCCTGATCTCACGATCCACCCACCTTGGCCTCCCAAAGTGCTGGGGTTACAGGCATGAGCCACTGCACCCGCCCCAGAATTCTAAATAAGCAAAAATATCCTTCAGAATTGACAGTAAAATAAAGACATGTTGGGATGTACAAAATGTGAGAGAATTTATTTCCAGTAGGCCTACACTACAGTACATTGACAAAGAAAATTTGTCAGACCAAAGGATAATAATATGAGATGGAAGCTCAAACCTAAGAGAAGAAAATATTTATAGGAAATAATAAATATATAGGTAAATGTTTTTTAAATTAACATAAGAATCAAAATATCATTTTGTGAGATTTGTGATGTATGCAGATGTAAAATATATAACAAAATAGCACAAACAATAAGGGAAAGCAAGTGGAATTTTACACATCTGCAAGGTTTTTACATTTTATGTGAAGTGATATGATATTAAATCTAAGTAGACTGGGAATAAGATAAAGATGTGTGGTAAAATACCCAGAGAAACCACTAAAAACAAATATCCAAAAGCAGCAGAGCTAAGAAGTCATTGCAGGAATTAAAATAAAATACTAAAAAACGGATTAACATAAAAGATGGCAGGAAAAAACCGGAAATGAAAAACGGAAAGTATCCATAGAAAACAGATTGAAAAATAGTAAACTTGAACCCAGTCATGTTAGTAACTGCATTAAATACAAATGGACTGTCATAGTCCGTTTAGTGTTGCTATTACAGAATACCTGAGCTTGGGTGGGTTTATGAAGAAAAGAGGCATCCTTAGCTCGCAGTTCTACAGGCTGTATGGGAAGCAGGGCACCAGCATCTGCTTGGCTTCTGGTGACGGCTTTTGTGCTGCATCAAAACATGGTAGAGAAGGGCAAAGGGGCAGTGGGCAGGTGCAAACAAGAGAAACCTAAGAGATGGTCTGGCTTTGTAACAACCTACTCTTCCAGGAACTCTTCCATCCCCTCTAGAGCTAATTTATTACCTCAAGAGTGAGAACTCACTCACCTTCAGAGAGGACATTAATCTATTTTTAAGGCATCCACACCCATGGCCCAAACACTACCCTCCGGGCCCCAGCTTCCAATACCACCACACCGGGGATCAAATTCCAACATGAGATTTGATGGGTACAGACAAACCCTACCCAAACTATAGCATGGACTGAAAACTCCAATTAAAAGGAAAAGATTGTCAGACCAGCTACAAAATTAAGACTGCTGGCTGTCTACATGATATGTACTTTAAATAAAACACGGGTCGGTTGAAGCCAGAAGACAGAAAAGATAAACTGTGTAAATAATAAGCATAAGAAAGCTGATGTGACTGTATTAATGCTACCACATAGACTTCAAGACAAAGAGTATAAGAGGCAAAAAAGGATGTTTTATAATACTCAAAAGGTCACTAGTAAATTCTATGAAAACCTTAAGATATATTTATATCAATGAACACCAACAAATGAACTAACACTCTTATACAAACTTTCAGAAGATAAAGGGAGAAGGAACACTACCCAATTTATTGTATAAGGCCAGTACAACCTGATACCAAAACCTGACATAAACTTTATAAGAAAAGAAAAATATCACACAATATCCCATCAATATTTACAAAAACACTGATGCAAAAATTCTTCACAACATATTAGCATATCTGATTCAGTGATACATGAAAATAATGTCATTCACTATGACTAAGCAGGATTTATCACAGGGATGCATGGTTAGTTTACCATTAGAAAATCACTTAATGTATTCCACTATACGAATAGTATAAGGGAGAAAAACCACATGGTCCTCTAAATCGATGCAGGAAAAGCTTTTGGCAAAATGGAACACCCATTCATGATTTAAAAAGAAAAAAAAAACCACTCTCGGCCAACTAGGACTAGAAGAAAACTTATTTAATCTAATGATGGCCATCAGGAAAAAAAAAAAAAATCTGAAAATGTTACTGCTAACATCATATTCAATAGCGAATTTCCAACCACTTCCTCCTAAGATCAGGAATACCACAATGATATCTACCCTATCACCTCTATTCAACATTGTCCTGGAGGTTTTGGTCAGTGCAGTAAGGCAAGGAAAGGAAGTAGTAGACATAAAGCCTGAAAATAATTATTGTTTATGGACAAAGTCCTAAGAATCTAAGGACTACTACTAAACAACTACCAGAATCAGTAAGTAAACTTAAAAAGGTCAATATCCAAAAATCTATTGTGTTTCCATTTATCAACAATAAACAATTGGAAAATGAGATTTAAAAAGCAATTCCATTTAAACTGACATAAAAAAAAACATAAAAACTGAATAAATGTAGCCAAAGACATGTAAGACCTGTATAATGAAAGTTACAAAACATTTATGAGAGAAATTTAAAACCTAACTAAATGGAGAGATGTTCGTGAATTGCAAAACTTGATAGTGCTGACATCTCGATTTTTCTCATTCTGATCTATAGATTCAACACAATCTTGATCAAAAGGCCTGCAGGACATTTTTGTAGAAAATGGTTTTACAGATTCTAAAATCTTTATAGAAAATCAAAAGAGGTAGCCAAAATAGTCTTGAAAAACAACAAAGTTGGAGGCCTTACAGTACCTGACTTCAAGACTTATTGTAAAACTGAAGTAATTAAAAATCCAGAAATGTTTAGTATCATATAGCTAGATACCCAGTGTTGGATAGAAAGAAAATTCATATGACCTTTCAATAAATGATTTGTCATCAACTCAAAAAAAAAAAAGTAATACTTAAAATACCAGAAAATAAAAAATAAAAAAACTGAAGTAATTTAAGACAGTGTGGCACTGATATAAGGGCAGACAAATCAATAGAAAAAATAGTCTAGAAATGGATCCACACAGATACAGTCAACTGATTTTCCTCAAAGGCACCGAAGCAGTCCAGTGGGGAAAGCCGGGTCTTTTCAACGAATGATGCCAGAGCAACTTCTTGGGAAAAATGAATCTCATACCACACACAATTGAGATGGAGCATAGATCTCAATATAAATGCTAAAACAACAAAGTTTCTAGAGGAAAACAGAAGACAGTATCTTTACAACTAGAAACAGAGAAAGATGTCTTACGGAGGTCACAAAACCACACAACATGAAAGAAAAATCTAATGGATTGGACTTCATCAAAATTTAAAGATAACTGCTCATCAAAATGCAAAGTCAAGCTACAAACTGGGAGAATATATTTGCAATACAAGTGTCTGACACATAATTTGTATCTAGAATATATAAGATACTCTTAACAGTTCAATGACAAAATGATAAATTTCTTAAATGGACAAAAGCTTTGAACAGAAAAAAGAAGATACACAAATTGGCCAATAAGCAGATGAAAAGGTGCTTTTCACTAATAACATTTATTTTAGGGAAATACAAATGAAAACCACAATGAGATACCACTATACACCCACTAGAATGGCTCAAATTAAAAAGACCAATACCACTAAATCATGGTAAGCATATGGAGCAATGTAAACTCTCATGCATTGCTAGTAGGAGTGTAAAATGGTGTAACAATTTTTGAAAACTGTTTATTTCTTATAAATAAACACACATTGCATGACCTAGCCATTGCATTTGTAGGCGTTAATACAGGAAAAATGAAAAACATATTCATTGAAAAGATGCGTGCAAGAATATTCATAGCTACGTGATTCATAACAGTGCAAAACTGAACCCCAGTGTTCATCAACTGGTGAATAAACAGTTGTGGTATAGTGATACAACAGAATACTTCTAATCAAATAGCAACAAACTGCTCACACTATAGCATGGATCAGTCACAGAAGCTTATGTTAAATGAAAGAAGCCAGACACACAAGAGTGTATACTGTAAAATTTGCTTTATATGAAGTTCAAGAAAACAGGCAAAACTAATCTACAGAGATAGAATTTGGAACCGGGTTGCTCTGAGAAGCTGGGGATTGATTGGGAGTTGCCATGATGGGATATATATATATTTGTTGTTGTTTGTTTTTGAGACAGAGTCTCACTCCGTTACCCAGGCTGGAGTGCAGTGCCATGATCTCAGCTCACTACAGCCTCCGCCTCCTGGGTTCAAAAGATTCTCCTGCCTCAGCACCCCCAAGTAGCTGGGATTACAGGCGAGCACCACGACGCCCAGATAATTTTTGTATTTTAAGTACAGATGGGATTTTACCATGTTGGCCAGGCTGGTCTCGAACTCCTGATCCAGTGATTCGCCCACCTTGGCCTCCCAAAGTGCTGCGATTACAGACGTGAGCCCACACCCAGTCTATGTATTTATATATATATATATGATAAAAATATTTATGTGACAGATTTTTTACCTGATAATAATTAACCTGTTTTGAACACTTACCTTAACAAGGTACAATTCTTGGCACTTGACATGTTTTATCCCCTCTAACCCTTACAGCAATCCAGAAATACTCCCTTTTAAGCAGCAGAAAGAGACAAATTAATGTCCCTGCATTTGTTAGCTTAAAGTGGCAAAGCCAAAAGTTGAACCCAAGATTCAGGTCCTAGAAGCCAAGCTCTTAACCACTGTCCCATTCTGCTACTATCCCAGAGCTCTTATATTTTTTCTCTAGAGACAACAACCATCCCAAGAAGACCAAGTCATTGAAATAATGCCTGAAAAGCAGCAGGTCAACATCCTGCTAGACTGTTGACTGTACTAGAAAAATTCTAGGAATAATGAGCGAATGAAGATTTCCAAGATTCTGTGAAGGCCACAATTTGGCGGGATCACTGTGCTTGCTCAATCCCCATTTACCACCACTGAAAATCCACTCTCAAGTCAAGAGTCAGTTACACAGACTTTTAGACAGATCCCAAGAACATACCATTCTACATTTGTAGATAACCCTCAATTGTACAAAGTAACTGTAACCTTAAAGAAAAAATGAAGATTTGAGGCCAGGCACAGTGGCTCACGCTTGTAATCCCAGCACTTTGGGAGGCCAAGGCGGGCGGATCACGAGGTCAGGAGATCGAGACCATCCTGGCTAACACGGTGAAACCCCATCTCTACTAAAAATACAAAAAAATTAGCCAGGCATGGTGGCAGGCACCTGTAGTCCCAGCTACTCGGGAGGCTGAGGCAGAAGAATGGCATGAACCCAGGAGGCAGAGGTTGCAGTGAGCCGAGATCGCACCACTGTACTCCAGCCTGGGTAACAGAGCGAGACTCCATCTCAAAAAAAAAAAAAAAGATTTGAAATGACCTACATAAATCAGAAACAGGATTAAACACAGAGTGTTTAAATGAGGCAGAAGGAAAATGATCCAGCCAGGTGTGTACCATTGTACAGTAAAAGACCTGGAAACTATTACAAGCTCAGACTGCATTATAAGTCTTACAACTATTATAAGCTCAGACCCATGAAATGTTCCTTCTTCAAAAATTAATATATTAGTTGGTATTAATATATGGAAAGTACCTGTTTCCTAATAGGCACTAAATAAATCATTGTTCCTCCTGTTATAACAATATTCATAACTTATAAAAGCTATAAAACAGCCTCATGTCTGCCGTTGATACTGATCAGAGCTTTACTAGAATTTTTCTCTTCTTTTTTAAAAATAAGTGGAAAACTGAGAAGATGTTAAGGGTGGTAAAAACAAAAATTAATAGAAAGTTTTAAAAGATCTCATGAAGCTAGGGCTGAGGAGGAGAGAGACTGAGTGGTCTACTCCAGAGATGCCAGCCAGAGTGAGCTCTTCTCCAAAGACAGGACCTTCTCCGAGAGTAGGAACATCAGCAAGAAGCGTATGGCTTTACCTCTCCCCAGAGTGAAGGATGCAGGTCCTGCAGGAGGCTGAAGAATTCATCTCCACCACCGACTTCTATTTCAAAATGTCTTGGAAGACGTGAGCACCACAGATTGGTGGAGCCGGTCTGGATGATACCCAAAGGCTCTTTCCAGGTACATAATGTGCAACTTGGAGTCATCATACAAAGTGCAACATGTTCATGTCAGTGTCCCTGCATTGATACAGTATTCATTAAAAATTTTTCATTAGCTCATTGTAGCACTATCTTAGAAAACATTAAATATGGAGGGAAGAAATACAGAGGAACAATTGTGTGCTAAACATATAAAGAAATCTATCATTTATGCAAGTGCATTTAACAATAAGCTTACACAAACTGATCATAGAGTAGTGTCTGGGAGTTGAGAGATCAAGGTCGATTTGAGAATTGTTACGAAAAGTTTTTGTTTTTTTTTTTTTCCAGAGAAACTTGAAACCTTCCTGATACTTATTTTGGCTCCAGCAATACGTGTCTAAAATGATGAACTGTGGCTGATCTTTTAGTCTATGAGGTGTCTGTCCACAGAGACCTCCTTTTTGTATCTGTTTAAATGATTTGCCATAATCGTTTCGGCTAAGAGGATGAAAAACCTAGCATACAGCCTTTGTCTAGAGAAAGTTGGCCAGATCCTGTTTCTCCAACTATTAGATACCAAGAATAAAAAATAAAATAGGAAGGGCCTCTTCAAGTTCCTCAGACCCCTCATTAGTTAGAATCACAAATTAGACTGAAGGCCTGCAAAGGGGCATGGTTTATCAATGAATAAGGAAGGAAGACTTTGACCAGCCTTCGCCTACCAAGGAGTCAGCTTTGGGCTGGGGAGAGTTACTGAAGGAGAAGAGGTGAGGAGGAAAGATCAGTTTCACCTGAGAGGGCGATTAGGCTTTGCTGTTGTATTTGTTTTGCTCTCAGAATAAAACACTAAAACACAGGACTGTCTATTGGAAATGATACCATCATAGAACAAGACCGCAAACCCCATCTTCTGTGTTCTGGCACCACATTCGAAGGTCCGGGGTCCCCAAGGTCGGAAAAGAGAGTTTTTAAAATTAGGGAGTCTGGCTGGGCATGATGGCTCACACCTGTAATCCCAGGCAGATCACCTGAGGTGAGAAGTTCAAGACCAGCCTGGTCAACATGGTGAAACTCCAGCTCTACCAAAAATACAAAAATTAACTGGGCATGTTGGCGGGCACCTGTTATCCCAGCTACTCAGGAGGCTGAAGCAGGAGAATCGCTTGAACCTGGGAGGTGGAGGCTGCAGTGAGCTGAGATCACACCATTGCACTCTAGCCAGAGCAGCAGACCAAGACAGTCAAAAAAAAAAAAATCAGGGAGTCTATATTCCCCTGTCTCCTGTTGATTGCCCAGGGGCCCACCCTTTGTCTTCTGCACCCAGGTTCCTTCCAAATATACCTTTACTCCGGGGGTTATCTAGGTCAAGATTCCTCAAATATTTTTAATTTAATTTTTAAACATTTTAATTGTCTGTAATCCCAGCACTTTGGTAGGCCGAGGCAGGTGGATCATGAGGTCAGGAGATTGAGACCAACCTGGCCAACAGGGTGAAACCCCGTCTCTACTAAAAATACAAAAATTAGCTGAGCATGGTGGCGGGTGCCTGTAATCCCAGCTACTCGGGGAGGCTGAGGCAGGAGAATCACTTGAACCAGGGAGTCAGAGGTTGTAGTGAGCTGAGATTGTGCCACGGCACTGCAGCCTAGCGGCAGAGCAAGACTCTGTCTCCAAAAAAAAAAAAAAAAAAAAAAAAGACTCTGTCTCCAAAAAAAAAAATTAACTCTGGTGGCAAAATACACATAACATAAAATTTACCATCGTAATGATTTTCTGGTATGCAGTTCAGTGGCATCAAATATTAATACATTTACATGTTGAGCGGCCATCACCACCCTCTCCTTAGAACTCTTTTTTTGTCTTCCCAAACTGAAACTCTGTACCCATTAAACAATAACTCCTTGTTCCCTTCTCCTCCCCATTTCTGGTAATCACCATTGCTGTCTCTTCAAATTTGACTACTCTGGGGACTTCATATAAGTGGAATCATACAGTATTTGTCCTTAAGTGTCTGACTTATTTTCCATACTGTAATAGCCTCAGGGTTCACCCATGTTGCAGCCTGTATCAGAATTTTCTTCCTTTTTTAAGGCTGAATAATATTCCATTCTGTGTACAGACCACATTTCGTTTATCCATTTATCCATCAATGAACACTTGGGTTGGCTCCACCTTTTGGCCATTGTGAATAAGGCTGCTAGGAACATTGGTTTACATTATCTCTTTGAGCCCCTGTTCTTGATTTTTTGGGGTATATACCCACCTCAAAACTTTTTGACTAAAACTTACACAGTCAGAAATATATTTTATACCGTCTCCTTTGTGAATGTGTGTACTGAAGCCAAAGCGTTGGCAGACATCACCTGCCGTTACTCTGACATTTTCTGTCCTTCGTATTTTTAAATGCAGGTCACAATTGCACACATTCACTTTTGTCAGCCTCTGTTCACAAAACACGATAGAGGTTACTGACCAGCTCCTGAGATGCTCTGTGCCAAAGGAGTGAGGAAGGAGAAGGAAATGGCATGCAGTGGGCCCTGCCGTGTTGCCAGCCCTGGCCTCGTCCCTTTCTGTAAATGGTCTCTTCAGTCCTCCCAGTAGCTCTGAAAGGTGGGCTCATCTTTCCTCATTTGACAGATGAGGAGACTGAGGCTGAAAGCACTCAGCCAGTGAGTGTCTCCCTACACAGGCCCTCCCTCTGGCGCGCGCTGCCAAGAGGCGACTGGTGTGTATGGCTCCCTGAAGTGTTCCCCTCGGAGAACCCAAGAGCACACCAGTAGGACCTAGGAAAGTTTTAACCCAAAGGTGACAACCCAGAGTGTTTTAGGACCCATGCACGGGTTCAGCAAGTAGGCCTTTGGAGTATACGTCATGGGAGAAGGGAAGTTTTCGGTGACTCCAGTTAGACCACATCAACAATGGTTCACTTCCGTTATGATTAAGGTGGGGCACAGTCTCCGGAAGCGAGTTTGGCCCTTTTGCAATGAGCTCTTCAGTCCACAAAGACACGAATTAAGGAACTTCATCTACTCCTTACTCACTGTGACTTTAGCAGTTGCCAACGTTTTTCTGAGGAGTCGCCCGGACTGTGGGAGAGTGTGGCTTGTATTACCATATTTATTGACTGCAGCAAGCAATCAATAAATATTGCCTGGCTTTAGCGGACTGCCTGTGCTTCCTCCCAATGTTATTTTTAATGAATCTTCATGCTCTTGTGTTGAAGTGTTTCTAGCATTGCGAGCATAGTACTTATTCAGTAAGCAAGTACGGTAGGAATAAATGAAGAAATGCAGGATACCACAAAGGATGGTTGGAATACATACGTTGACTGCATCTTCTTTCAGAAATACCATCAGCTGGATTTGTTCTCACTCTTCCTCGGATTCTAGTTAGGATGTAAACCTTCTAAATGCCGAGTTTGCGTATTTGTACTCTGAAGCCCGCCCACCTTCCACCCCTAGATCGCAGGTTCTCTTGCATGCCTCTAACGCTGACCCCTTCTCAGGCAGCCTGGGACCATAAAGATACTTCCCATGCCTTAGGTGCCTATTTTGTACCAGGCAGTCTACTGGACATGTTGTCTCATTTAATCCTCATAACAATCCAGTGAGATGTATTATTACATTATTACATCTCGTATTACAGAAGAGAAAAATGAGGTCTCAGAGAAGTGAGTTGGCTCCTGGAGGGGTTTGCAGTCATGAGCTGTAGAGCCAAGATTCTGACTGGGTCCGCCTGCTCCAGAGCCGCTTGGAGACACTGCATGTGGCCTGGCACAGAGGGCACATGAAACGGGAGAGATGTTAAGGAAGAAACCCCATTTCTGAACAAAGGGCTGGTATTTCCCTAAAAGCCCTTCATATCTGCCCTCCCTCCCTACTGTCAAGAGAATTGCATCTTGAGGCTGTGAGGAGGCCGGGGAGGAGCGACAGGAGGAAGCCTGGCTCCCGTCGCTGAGTGAGCCTGGTATTTCTGTGCAGTGATGGGGGCCTTGGAAACCGCAGGGGCTGCAGTCTGGGATTCATCTGACATTCCGAGTAGCTGGCAGAAGTCAAGTGACAGCTTCCAAGCCTCGTCCCACCTGCTCACCTCAGAGGGCCTTCTGCTGTTGGCAGAGTGTATTTTAGTAAAGCTGTGCTCTCATGATCCTGCCAAAGCATGTAAAATATGTTAGCCTCTGCCTCCAAGGTTCTACCGCAGAGAATCCCACCCCTACTTTTAACTTCTTAAATGACTGAAATATCCAAGGGACAGGGAATGTGGAGATAATGGGGGGGGGGGGTGACCAAACTTTCACACTCAGGCAGGCACTCACCAGTTTTTTTTTTTTTTTTTTTAATGTCAAAAAAGGCTGTTCTTGCTTTAAAAATAAGGATTCCATGGGATTTCAAGGATTTAGTTAGAATACTACAGGTGTTGGTGTATCATGATTAAGAAGTAACAAATACTGAATACTGGCCAGGCGCGGTGCCTCACACCTGTAATACCAACACTTTGGAAGGCTGATCACTTGAGGTCGGGGGTTCGAGACCAACCTGACCAACATGGTGAAACCCCATCTGTACTAAAAATACAAAAATTAGTCAGGCATGGTGGTGCACGCCTGTAATCCCAGCTACTTGGGAAGAAGCTGAGGCATGATAATCCCTTGAACCCGGGAGGCAGAGATTGCAGTGAGCCGAGATCGTGACACTGCACTCCAACCTGGACGATAGAGTGAGACTCTGTCTCAAAAAAAGAAAGAAAAAAACAAATATTGAATACTGTGTACCGGGCTCTGTATTAAATGCTTTATAAAAATAAAGGTAATAGTGTAACAATTCTGCAGGGACAATAAGTGTAAAGTGAAACACAGGATCACCCTGTAGATGAATCAGCTCTTTGAATCTTTATAGCAACTCAGAAAGGAGACAACATTAGAATCTCCCATTGTATAGATAAGGAAACCAAGGCAGAGAGAGCAGTGTGGCCAAGCCAGGATTTTACCCCGGAGGTGTTTGACACAGAAGCACTTGTTTTCCTCACTGCCTGAGACTACAGACACCTGAGCTGCATTAAAAACATGGATAAACAAATGAAGTTCAAAGTGGTTTCCAGATGGCTGGAAACCCAGTGATTTGGGACTATTTCATTTGAAAATCTGCTTAACACTAAAGCTAGACGATTGAGTTTGATTAATTGGCTTTTGGGGGTAGGGATGAGAAAGAGTGTCATTTATTTGCTTGTGGAGTTTCTGGGAGTAAATAGAATAATAAGCAGGGTGAGACAAGAATAACCAAGAGTTGGATAGAACTCTAACCATATAGCTTCACTTGTCGGAACAGTAGTAGCATGCTGATCTCACACAACCCTGGAAGTTGTATCCTCTGAAAATAAAGAGAAGTTTCTTTTTAATGAGTAAATACATAAAATATTGCTATTTATAATCTTTTTAAAATATGCATTTGATTGCAAGAGAAACATCTTTTCTCTCATGACCCTGTTATCAAAGTGGAGACATTCTCTGATTTTGTGAGTTTTATCTTTCTGTTGACGGTTTGGGCTACGTCATGTGATCTTCACCCCCAAAACTTGCTGAGCATTTACTGTGTTCTTGGCACTGTTCTGAGTGCTTGACTCAAACTCTCACGGCTCTCTGGGGTGGTTACCCCATTTTCAGATAAGGACTATGTGCACAGAGAGGTTAGGAAACTGGACCAGGCTCACACAGCTAGTTTGTGACAGAGCTAGGATTTGAACCCAGTTCGACTGCTGAACTCATACTTTTTTACAAAAAGACAGAGATCTCCCTACTTGCCTGGGCTGGCCTTGACCTCCTGGGCTTCAGTGATCCTCCCTGCTCAGCCTTCTGAGCAGCTGAGGTCACAAACAGGTGCTAGAACGCCTGAGTCTGCACCCGCCTAGAGCCCACACTTTTAATCACACCTCTGTGTGATGATTTTCTTTCTCCTGCTGGTACTTTCTCCCTTGACCCCCTTCTGTTTCTCTTCCTTCTTAACCTATCTTGTAGTATTCTGTGAATTGAACTGAGAATTTCAAGTCTAGTTTAAGAATTTGAAGTATAGCCTCCATTTCAGCTATTAAACATCAAAATATTTCCAAAATACTGAATATCAATGTGTCTCTAAATAAGAGAACGGCATTTTGGAATTGTGTATCACCCTCCTGGATTTCTTTAGATGTTCAAAAATACACCTGAATTAATAATTAATGTAATTAAGATCTACATCTTATCTTTAAATGTCAGAAGCATATCAGTATTTTTATCTGCCCTTTCAAAATGCCCAAGAAGTGATCATTTTATTATGTTTCAACATTCATGTGAACTCTATTAGTTTTTCTGATAATCACTGTTACTAATCATGCTGAATTGCCCCAAAGTGAGCACCGAGGAGAGAAAACTATATCAATGCCTTTAAAAGTACTAAATTTGATGTTCAAATTTTGAAGGAAAAAATTAAAACTGGAGTATTTGCCTTGTTCTGTTACTGCACTAAGGTCCCTTGTTGCCTGGGGGACCAATTTTGCAAGCTCTGGTCTGGCGTGATACTGAGTGAGACCTGAAACCTGGGGTGGACTTCTTTAATATCAGGATGTGACATGCTCTGTGGAGCTTTTAGTACAACTTATTGGGTCGAAAATAAACTAAAATGATGCAATCAAGAACATTACATCTAGACAAAAAGCATTCAAAAGGATAGGAGTGGAAATTTCTCTTCTTCCAGGAATTGTAAATGGATGCCTTTGTTTTTTTTAAATCCCTTCCCTTGAACCTCTAAAGTAGTATTGCCAGATAAAATATAAGACGCCCAGTTAAATTTGAATTTCAGATAAGCAGGAGTAATTTTTTATAATATGTATGTCCCATGCAATACCTGAAAATAATTTGTGGTATAAACATGTCTCATGCAATATTTGGGACATAGTTATGCTACAAATTTGTTTGTTGTTTACCTGAAATTCAGATTTAACTAGGCATCCTATATTTTCATTTGCTAATTCTAACAACCCTACCATACAGGCTGTAGTCCAGTCCACCAACTAGACTTTAAATTCTTATTCAATTCACAGAATAATACAAGATAGGTGAAGAAGGAAGAGAAACAGAAGGCGGTAAAGAGAGAAAGTACCAGAAGGAGAAAGAAAATAAGAATGAATTCTGGCAATCTGCCAACTAAAATAACTAAATTTTGCAAGAAAGAAATCCTAAAACTGAGGTCATAGGATGGAAAAAGTCTGCTTCACAGACTCTTTAGCCTGAAGATTGGCCAAAAAAGAAAAAAAAAAAAAAAAAAAAAAAAACAGGCAGGCATCCTATTAACATCTAAATACCAAAGCTCTTCCAGGAATGGAAAGATTTGGAATGTGAAGATTCTTAGCTTTGGAACTTTGTTAAAATACCACAACTTGTTTATTAATTGCAAGGGGGATTTTTTTTTTTCAGCGAGATACTTTGGTAATTCAATATCAAAGAAGGCTACCTAACTTCAGTTTGTGTTACTAAGACGCTTTTGAAACTTCGTGGATAACCTTTTGTTTGTTTGCCTCCTGCTGAAATGCAAAAAATTATCTGATACTTGATACAAAGAGGAATTTACCTCTGTTTAAAAATCACACATTTCTCCCATGAAGCATGAAGATGACTTTTTTAATTTAAAAATATTAACTGACAGCTTCAAGATTGATTTTTTTTCTTTAATCTCTAACCAGACAAATTACTAAAAGCAAGAAGGCTCTTCCCTTAATCTTGGACACGTCACAGATGTGACACTGTTCTGTAGGAGATGGCTTTTTAACTGTGGATAGGGAAGAATAACCTTTGGAATTTTAGGATGTTGTTACAGGCAAGTTTACTAGTTTTTGACTTGCTGAGCCACAACTGGAGCCAGCCTTCATCGGGGTAAGAATATTTTCATTTTACTATTATATCTTCAGTATTTCAAGAGTAGGATTATTGCATTCTGGGGAATATGGCCTTTGAGGCTTGTGCTGTCTGCTGAATATGCAAATGTGAATGTCCTATAAAAGAGGAGAGGAGCTGACAGTTTCTGTCTGTGCCGTAAACTTTAAAGAGTCCAACAGATGATATGTTGGGGCTGCTGGAGCAGGAATTGGATCACACCATCATTTTAGATAAAAGAAGAATTTGTATTTCTTTGAGAGGCATTTAAAGGGCTGGGCTTACAGCTTCCCTCAAAGCCAAACAGCTATATGCGAGACTCTCATTTCTGTAGTTGTTGGATGATGTTACTGCTGTTTTAAAACAAATCGAGCTAATGGTGCAAAGAATTTTCTCACCAAATTAATGATGGATCTGCCTAATTTTTTTTTCTAATTAGTGAAATATGAACTATTATTGCTTTTTCTATAGTCCTTCCTCCATTCTGTGTCTTATTGTTTCTTTTATAAGGTGCATTGTGTGGTTAGTTCAGATAAAGAACAATGAGATTTCCTATACTTTACATTAAAGATACTACAAAAACTTCCAAAGCCAGGCTCTCTCCAAAGGGCCAGAGATGGTAACCCCACAAGCCTGGCTGCCTGGGGAAATCAGCTGAGAAGCCACAGGGAACCATCAGCCCACCAGTGACAGCCAGGATAGAAGCAGGTGGTGTTTTAATAGGGAGAAAAGTGTAACGAGAACTGTCAGGTGATCAGAATGACAGAGGACCAATCGGTGTGGTAAAGTCAAGTATCCTATTCATATGGGTTATTTTTCCAATCCAGTCTCCTGACTATGGTTTATAACCAGGGTGTACATCAGAGCACTTGCAGAGCTTTTTAAAAATATTAATACCTGTAATCTGGAGAGTCTGGGTCCACCAATATCTGCCTTGTGATTCTAATACACATGCATGGTTGAACGTCAGAGCTCAAGAGGTCCTAAACCTGGTTGAACCCTCCAAATCATTGAAGAAACTTTAAAATGCTGCTTCCTGGGCCCCCTCTACCAGGGATTCTGCTTAAGTATGGCTGGGTTGGGGCCTGGGAATCTGTATTTTTGCAGTTTCTTAATTGATTTTGATCAGATTTGGAAACCACCATTGCCCCAACAGAATCACATTAATTTCAGCAACCTAAAGGACTTTTTCTTCGTTTGTTTTTTGTTTTTTGTTTTCTTTGAGGCAGAGTTGCACTCTTGTCGCCCAGGCTGGAGTGCAATGGCATGATCTTGGCTCACTGCAACCTCTGCCTCCTGGGTTCAAGTAATTCTCCTGCCTCAGCCTCCTGAGTAACTGAGATTACAGGTGCCCGTCATCACATCCAGCTAATTTTCGTATTTTTAATAGAGACAGGGTTTCACCATGTTGGCCAGGCTGGTCTCAAACTTGTAACCTCAGGTGATCCACCCACCCTGGCCTCCCAAAGTGCTGGGATTACAGGTGTGAGCCACCACGCCTAGCCAACCCAAAGGTTTTTTAATGCAAAAGAAAAATAAGCTAGTCAGCTGTGTAGTGCATTTGGAGCCTCATCCTAAATTTCCACTTTTTTTACCTTAAATTTCTTTCTTTTTTTTTTTTTTTTTTGAGACGGAGTCTTGCTCTGCCACCCAGGCTGGAGTACAGTGGCTGGATCTCAGCTCACTGCAAGCTCCGCCTCCCGGGTTCACGCCGTTCTCCTGCCTCAGCCTCCCGAATAGCTGGGACTACAGGCGCCCACCACCGTGCCTGGCTAATTTTTTTGTATTTAGTAGAGACGGGGTTTCACCGTTGTTACCCACGATGGTCTCAATCTCCTGACCTCGTGATCCGCGCGTCTCGGCCTCCCAAAGTGCTGGGATTACAAGCTTGAGCCACCACGCCTGGCCTCTCTTGTTGTTTTCTTAATTGTTCTTGCTACTTAGGCTTGTAACATGTCCGTATTTTCCCAAACAATACAAACACAGGCAAATCCATCAACCACTGTGACTACTGAGCACTCTCTCCCTTTCCCATCCTTTAACTTCTCACTTCATCCTTCCTCCCTCACAGCCGGTTCCTAGCATCTGTGCTTTGTGGGCCTCCGTGGTTTAGTCGCCCCTGGGCCAGCCTATGACATCTTCCGAATCTTTAACTTCCTTGACCTCTCTGCAGCATGGAACCCCATTGACAAGGCCTTCTTCGAACCGTCTATTCTTTGCTGCCCTCCTACTATATCCTCTTGATAGTCCTACCAGGGTTCAGCCTTTGGTCTGTTTTTTTTTTTTTTTTTTTTCCTCTCCGTTCTTCTCATGGTGATCTCATGGATTCCTATAGCTTCAGTTTTCATCTCTGTCCAGATGCCTCCCAGATCGAGATCTCTAACTCTGATGTCTTCCTGGAGCTCTTAGCCAATCCTTCTGCTAAGAGTTTTTGACATCTGAGGTCTGAGCCATACTGAATGGTTATATTCTAATTCCTGTAAGGTATGCCGCTGGGCATGAAGCAGGGTGTGTTATATGTGGTACCTTCAGGCCTGGGGCCTGTGCCAATAGAGTATTACAGGATATAGGAATGGCTCTGACACCTCAAGGTCACACTAGAAGTTCAACGATTTCAGGCCTCACATATTTTAGACTCAAACTTCTTTTTTTTTTTTTTTTTTTGAGACGGAGTCTCACTCTGTCGCCCAGGCTGGAGTGCAGTGGCCAGATCTCAGCTCACGGCAAGCTCCGCCTCCCGGGTTTATGCCATTCTCCTGCCTCAGCCTCCCGAGTAGCTGGGACTACAGGTGCCCGCCACCTCGCCCGGCTAGTTTTTTGTATTTTTTAGTAGAGGCGCGGTTTCACCATGTTAGCCAGAATGGTCTCGATCTCCTGACCTCGTGATCCGCCCGTCTCGGCCTCCCAAAGTGCTGGGATTACAGGCTTGAGCCACCGCGCCCAGCCTAGACTCAAACTTCTGGAACACTATTCTCACCCAATTGAGCTATTGAAGATAGTTTTCACAGCCCTTCTCTCCTTGATTGACCTCCTAAGGAATCTGTCTCTCTTGAGAATAGGCCTCAACTCTGATTTCCATGGGCCCAAGACCAAGAGTGGGCAAGGGGAACCTAGCCTGCACCTGGCCACCTGGTGTTGGCCATTACCAGGGTGCCAGGAGCTGAGGTGATGCATGTTAGTGTCTACAGAGTGCCACGTGGGTAGGTGCTAGGTCTTCCAGGAGGCTCAGCCACTGATGACTTTAAGGCATACAGGTCTCCAGCATGGCTGCAGGAAAACTAAGAGAGCTTGTTTCTAGTAGATCTGCCCTTAAGGAATAGCTAAAGGAAGTAGAACAGGATGAGTAAAAATAGAAGTAAACATACTAGACTATTCTTTATCTCACGAACTTCTTTCATCATATGAAAGAGATGGTGAGGCAGAAGTTATAATGACATCTGATGGTGCTGCTTAGTGCATGTAGAAGAAGTACTTAAGATAATTGTGTTTTAAAACTGGAGGAGATACAGAGATCTCAATGGAGGTAAGGTTTCTACACTTCACTGGAAGTGGTAAAACGTTGACACCAGTAAGCTGTGATAAGTTATCTATGTGTATGGCAATACTTAGAACAACCCCTGTGGAAACTATGTACAAAGCAGTGTACTCAGAAACATTACAAGTAAATCAAAATGCAACTCTAAGAAATATTCAGGCCAGTTGCAGTGACTCATGCCTGTATTCCCAGTGCTCTGGGAGGCCAAGGCAAAAGGATTGCTTGCAGCCAGATGTTTGAGGATGTAGTGAGCTATGATCATGCCACTGCACTCCAGCCTGGGTGACAGAGTGAGACTCTGTCTCTAAACAAAAAGAAAAAAGAAGAAAAATGTTCAAGTAACCCACATGAAGGCAAGAAAAGGAAAAAAAAAAAAAAAAAGAGAAATGAGAAACAAAAGGAATAAAACAGTAAATGAAGAAAATGGCAGACTTCAATCCTAACATATCAATAATTACTTTTAATGTAAATGGTCTAAATATATCAATGAAAAGACAGAGATTGGTGGAGTGGAACGTTTTCAATGAACGGTGTTGAAACCATCGGATATTCATAGGCTAAAAAAAAAAAATGAACTTCAATCCAAACTTCACATCGTATCCAAAAATTAATTCAAAATGCATTCGAACTTCTAGAAAAAAACTGTGATAGAATAATACCCCCTGCCATGTCATTCACATCCTAATCTCCAAAACCTGTGAATATGTTACCTTACATGGCAGAAGGAACTTTGCAGAGCCAGTGACAGATTTGGAAATGTTGAGCTGCTGACTTTAAAGATGGAAAAATGGGTCCATGAGTCCAGAAAGACAGGCTGCCTCTAGAAACAACAACAGAAAAAAACAAGGAAATGGATTCTCTCCTAGAGACCTCGGAAGGAACGCAGCCCTGCCTCATCTTAATGTTAACCCAGTGATGCTGATTTTGGACTTCTCACCTGCAGAATAGTAAATATATTTGTGGTGTTTTAAGCTACCAAATTTGTGTAATTTCTTATAGCAGCAATAGGAAACTAATATGAAAACTTAAGAAAATATCTTTAGGACCTGGAAATGGACGAGTTCTCTGACTTGACACCAAAAACTTGATCCATAAAAGGAAAAGTTGGTAAATTGGACTTCATCAATATTAAAAACCTTTTGCTCTGCGAAAGACCTCCTAAGAGGATGTCAAGAGAAATTATGGCCTGGGAGAAAGTATTTGTAAACCGCATATTCAACAAAGGACTTGTAACTGGAATATATTAAGAACTCCTAGACCTTAGCATTAAAGAAACCGTCCATTTACAACAATGGATGAAAGACATACACAGACATTTCACTGAAGTGAATATACAGATGGCAAATAAGCACATGAAAAGATACTGAACTTCATTAGCCATTAGAAAATACAACTTAAGGCTGGGCACAGTGGCTCACGCCTGTGATCCCAGCACTTTAGGAGGCTGAGGCGGGCAGATCACTTGAGTCAGGGGTTCAAGACCAGCCTGACCAACATGGTCAGAAACCCTGTCTCTACTAAAAATACAAAAATTAGCTGGGCGTGGTGGCCCACGCCTGTAATCCCAGCTACTCGGGAGGCTGAGGCAGAAGAATTGCTTGAACCCGGGAGGCGGAGATTGCGATGCACTGGGATGGCGCCACTGCACTCCAGCTGGGTGACAGAGTGAGCCTCCGTCTCAAAAAAAAAAAAAAAAGAAAGGAAAGAAAGGAAAATGCATCTTAAAACCACAATGAGATACCACTACACACCTACCAGAATGTGTAAAATAATGATCACACCAAACACTGGCGAGGATGTGGAGTAACTGGCTCACGAACATATTGCTGGTGAAAATGTAAAATGGTATAGGCACTCCAGGAAATAGTTTGGTAGTTCCTTTTATAGTTTAAAATGGACCCAGCAGTTACACTCCTGGGCATATATCCCAGAGAAATAAAAATATTTTTTCACACAGCAACTTGTACGTGAAGGTTCATAGCAGCTTTATTTGCAATAGCCAAAAACCAGAAACTACCTAAAAGTCCATTGAATGCTACCCAGCAATAAAAGGAATGAACTGTTAATACATACAACTTGGATGGATCTGAGGGGATTTATGCTGAGTGGGAAAAAAGAGCCAATTTCAAAAGGATGGATACTTCACATTCCACATATATAACATTTGTGAAATAGCATCATTATAGAGATGGAGAACAGATCAGTGGTTACCTGTGGTTAGGGTTGGGGTTTGAGGGTGCCTATGGCTAGCATGAAAGACCTTTGTGGTGATGGTGCAGTTAAATACTTTGGTTGTGGCAGACTGTTACATGTAGCTACACGTGTGATAAGATTACATATAGCTGCGTGCACACACATGCACAAATGAGTCCATGCGTAACTGGTGAAATCTGAATCAGCTCTGTCGATTGTTCTAATGTCAGTATCCTGGTTTTGACATTTTACTACAGTTACGTGTGACTCTCACCTTGGCAGAGGCTGGGTGAAGAGTGCTCAGGACTTCCCTGTACATTTTGTGACACCGTCATGGGAAGCTAGAAATAGTTCAAATTTAAAGTTTTTGAAAATATCCTCATCATCCTTTAGGATGACCCTAAATTGAGGAAGGTTCCCGTGTGTTAGGAAGCCCATAGACACCACAGAATGCGATTGGTTCAAATCGTGCTTACCCCTGGATTCCCTTTCAGCAGTTGTCCACAAAGAATTGACACACAGGGCCGGGCGCGGTGGCTCAAGCCTGTAATCCCAGCACTTTGGGAGGCCGAGACGGGCGGATCACGAGGTCAGGAGATCGAGACCATCCTGGCTAACACGGTGAAACCCCGTCTCTAGTAAAAAATATAAAAAACTAGCCGGGCGAGGTGGCGGGCGCCTGCAGTCCCAGCTACTCAGGAGGCTGAGGCAGGAGAATGGCGTAAGCCCACGAGGCGGAGCTTGCAGTGAGCTGAGATCCGGCCACTGCACTCCAGCCTGGGCGACAGAGTGAGACTCTGTCTCAAAAAAAAAAAAGAATTGACACACAGAAACCGTTATAGTTCTGAACAGAAGGAAAGCCTTGTGGTGACCTCAAGGAGTGAGGCAGAGATCGGCACAGCTGTACATGAAATTGCCCATGGCCTATGCTCGTAAACCTGTTCTGCACTTGTGTGTGTGGATCGAGGGGCAGGGAAGAGTTCTCCCATAAACCTGGGACATAAAGCTGAAGGAAGCCTGTGCCACTGCCCACCTCTGTGGGTACTACCCTCTGAGATGCAAATTCAGTCTCAGTTTAAATTCTCCCAGAAGTTACTTTATCCTTAGAAGTTCACTTGATGATTAATGCAGGTTTAGGAAAATATCATTAACTACCACAGAAGATGAGAGAATTGTTCTCCGCACTTTTAGTAGGCCAGGCGATAGGTCCTGTCACACCAAGGATTTGGATGTTGTTATTAAATGAGTGTTATTTAGGTGAACCCCAGGGTCCCTCTTCTTACATTTTCACGTCCTGCCCATGACCCACTGGCCCAGGAAATTGAACTGCCCCCAGTGATCAAAGGGCGCCCATCAGAAACCAGCAAAAGCCCCAGGTGAAGGAGTGGAAGGTAGCAGGCAGCTGGAGAGGCACAGCTTTGAACACCTGAGCAGAAGTGTCTTTGCATTCCTAGGAAAACCCAGTGATCTTTCATCTGGACACTCATATGAAACCTTTCTATTATGTGACTGTTATCCCGAAATGATCGCATCATTTAAATGTCTCATCCACAGAAACCATGTGTGTGGTTGCTCAGGTCTGCAGCTTTGTAAGGAACTGGTATTCTGAGTTGGTGAAGGGATTCGAGTTTTTTAAATCGCTGTTTACCAAAGTTTGTTATATATTTTGCTAAAGCCATACACTTTTCTTACATTGATGCGCTTCCTTGACTGTTTTTTTTCTATTAAAATGTAAATATTAACATCAAAATAAAGCTAGAACGGGTAATCATATTTTTACCAGTACAAACTAAAATAGCATTTTGGTTACATTTATGTTTCTTTTGAGTAACCAATACAATAAAAAGTTACCACCTAGTTAAAAATGCAAGGTTTCTCTAAGGTACAATAATAAAACTAAGCTTATGCCTAAAATATTCTCACTGGGTGCCTGTGAATCCACAACGATTGGCACTGTGGAGCAATTTCTTCTTGCAGAAGAGTGCTAACTCCATCCATTAAAGCCTTGGAAATTGCTGGTAAATATGTAAAAAATCAAGTGCTTAAGTGGATAGCAATTATTGGCAGGACCTAAACCGATATAAAAGTTTTCCACTGTCTCAATATCAAAAGCCCAAGAATGCCAGATTCCCCAAGTGAGTCAAAGTGCTTGGATTGCTTTGCATAAACGTGGTTAGCCAGAATCTACACCCTGGGAGCGGAGCTTGAGGTGGAATTTCCAAATCCTGCAAATGTTATGGCTACAGCCCCCAGCACCCCCATGCTGGACAGCCTAAGCCATGAGTCACAGGCAGACTCTTGGCCAGTCAGCACTCTGCAGATACCAGCTTGGCCCGAATACTCGCTCATTAGTGGTGCTGGAAGATATAGAGCTATCCTGTGGGTGGAGAAATGAACTTTAAAAAACACAATTAAGCTACTAAAACAGTACTCCAAAGGCAAGTATGAGAGATGCCTATCTGGAGATTATTGTTGCACAGATTAGATTAGGGTTTTCATGCTGGTGAGAAGTTCAGAGATGGGCTGGCTCTTGGAACTTTGGGTTAGGTTCAGGAACAACATAGTTCTCTGCCCAATTCTACAAATGATACACACTTGGAATTATATTTTGAACAGCTGGGAACACACAGAAAATGTTTAAAGGAAAAATATAACAAACGTAGAGCATCATAAATGAGACCATATGATGCAGGTGTGCAGATATTGGCAGCATGCAGATTCACAAAGTCAGGTATTTGTTCACTACCTTACATTGTGTTCATAAAACTATGCTTGTGAAAGCAGTTCCAATTCTGTTACATCATGTTGTCTTCAGCAATAGCCTGTGAAGAAGATAGGGCTGGTTTTATTATCCTCATTGTAAAGAAAGCACGAGGAAGTTATGGCTGAGGAGTTAACACCAGAACTCGGGCTAGAACTCAGATCCACTGATTCTCAGCTCTTCACACCTGGTAGAGATGTCAGACCCTAAAAGGTGTTCTCAGAACCTGGGTCCTTACCAGGATCTGTTTTCTTATTCTGATCCCAAAGGCCTTTCTGCAAGAGCAGAAAGCCTTGCCTATTTAAATAAAGAATTACTCTTAACAGTAGAGGTATGTCCAGAAACCTAATTTAGTAATTCACAAATTGCTCTTCCTCACTGTATTTGCTCTGTAGTCCTGAAACTTACATTTTTTCTCTGTAAAAACACTAGACTCTTCACAGTTGCTCTTTGGGCTGGAAAGTCATTTTCAAAGTAAGTGTCCACAATCTCAACCATACACACATGCCCCCCCCAAACCCCACACCCAGGACAGTGGTGGGCAGAATTTGGGCAGGAAGGCCATCTTGCCCCACCTGCCGTGCTGCCCAGCTGAGTGGGTGGCAGGACTTCCACGTGGCATTTAGGATTCTCAAATCTGCAGGAAGCTGACTGGAACTCTTGTAAAACATGCCCTCGCCAGCTTTTTCCTACTTCTAGTCTCTGCTTATCAAGAGCTAGGTGGACATTTTTCCCTGGACTGAAATTCTGAGGTGAGAAGAGAAGTTAGATTAAGAGACTTGATGCCTTCAAAACTTTCAGGGTACTACAAGGGTCTTACCACCTTAGAAGGAAATGGGTGGTAGATGAGGAAAGCAGAGGGAACTGCAAGGCTGGCAGGTCCCTGCCTGTAGCCATCAAGAATTTCATCAGGCCAGGCATGGTGGTTCACATCAGTGCTTTGGGACGCCGAGGTAGCAGGATCACTTGAAGCCAGGAGTTTGTGAACAACCTGGGCAACATAGCAAGACTCCATCTCTACAAAAAAATGTTAAAATTAGCTGGGCATGGTGGCGCATGCCTGTAGTCCTAACTGCACTAGAGGCTATGACAGGAGGATCGCTTTAGCCCAGGAGTTTGAGGCTGCACTTAGCCATGATTGCACCACTGCACTCCAGCCTGGGCAACAAAGTGAGACCCTGACTCAAAAAAACAAAAACAAAAACAAAAAAATACATTTCATTATTGCATAGTTAGAAAGCACATGCTGTGCTGTAAGATGTGGCAGAGCTTTTAGTCCATGTTCTGGGCTTCCAGAGACCATGTCTAGTACAGAAGGAAGAAAGAGCAATACTAGTATAATATTAAGTTTGACCTGAATCTCTTCTCTTTGTAGAAAACCATGTGGGTGCAGATATAACTATGTAGGATGCTATTGCACTGCCTGGATTAGACCTTTTGCAAATATTAAATGCAGAGTTTGAGTAATGGAAGTGTTAGATAGACCGACTTAAAATTGCATACTCTTTGGCTGAGATGCAATGATTTCTGCTCCCTGTGTGTAAATCACCTAAGCCTTGATGCTCTAACGTGCCATGAAGTTGGTGCAAAGAGTTGGAATGGAATGAAGCTCTATGTTAATGAAACTTTTTATAGTTCTTCCGAGCAGCAAAGATTTTATGGGATATTATGTCAAACTGACTTCTCAGGCAATTCATTTGAGAATTTTATGTGCACCCCTCACCAAAAAAAAATAATAATAATCAATTTTGTCTGAATGGGTTTGGACAGCTAACTGTTGTCTGAGGCTGTCAGGCTGTGAGGAGTGAATGTCATTCTTGGGAAGGGGATGACCAATGTTCAGTTAAAGAGTCCTGTTGGAGTGCTTGGGGCTTTGTTTGTTGTTTGTTTTTTGGTTTTTGATTTTTTTTTTTTTTCGTTTTTTCCAGTAAGTAATCTTTTCACAGATTCTAGAGAGCTCTCTGGCTAGGGAAAACGACCCTGTGATTGATCACCTTTGTTTTCACAGATGTTTTATTGCAGTCTCTTCATCACCTCAGTCATCTGAGAGCATAAAAGTGCTTATGAGTGTCCACGAATTCTCAGAATTATACATTACAAATGAAATCCCATCGCTTACCAATAAAAAAAGTAGAAATGGAATACTGTGTTGTGCAGTTGAGAAATCTTCTGCTCATTAAGGTTGTTGGAACTGAACATGTTCTTTTAAAACAGAGCAAAGTAGGGAAGGACAGCCCCTCCTTCTCTGTCCTGTGTGGCAGCCCTGACTCTGGTGGCTGTGGGCATGCATGTAAAATCAGAGCTTTTACAGGAAAAGGCATTTCCCAGATTATTTTTACCCCTGCAGTTTAAGGACACACTTCCAGGCTCTTTCAAGAGACCTGACTAAAAAGAATACGTGTGTGCCCATAGATGTAGGAGCCAGCAGTACATCCCCTGGTTGTTGGGAAGCTAATGAATTAAATGAATCAAGCTGTCAGCAATGAGGGTCCCACCCTGGGAGATTCGCCCAGTGAAGAACTGAGTGTGAGGCCAGAAACACCCAAGATACGAAGGACTGGCCCAGCCGGGGGCACTGGTGCTGTCCAGTCCGGGAACCACCAGGCACACGTGGCTGTCAAACCCTTGAAATGTGGAGCCTGAAATGAATAGGATTAAATACACAAATGATGGTGAACACTTTGTACCAAAATAATGTAAACAGTATCATAAGTTTTTTTCATATGTTTAAATGGCAATATTTGGACAACATAATTGGATTGAGTGAAATATATTATTAAAATTTACTAATTTATTATTAAAATTAATAAATAATTATTAAAATTAACTCCAGCCACGGTGGCTCACAACTGTAATCCTGGCACTCTGGGAGGCCAAGATGGGCAGATCACGAGGTCAGGAGTTTGAGACCAGCCCAACCAACATAGTGAAACCCCATCTCTACTAACAATACAAAAATTAGCCGGGCGTATGGCACGTGCCTGTAATCCCAGCTACTCAGGAGACTGAGTCAGGAGAGTTGCTTGAACCCAGGAGGCTGAGGTTTTAGTGAGCCAAGATCGTGCCACTGTACTCCAGCCTGAGCAACAGAGCAAGACTCCATCTCAAAAAAAAAAAAAAAAAAATTTCATTGGTTTTTGTTTTTGTTTTTGTTTGGCTTTTTTAACATAGCTCCTAGAACATTTTAAACTACATAGGCAACTCACGTATTTCTGTTAGAGAACATTGTTCTAGAGAAATATTCAGCATGTGGGGTGGATGGGGAAGGGACTTACAGAGAGCAATGCAAAAAATGTCACACTGATTAGTAGGCGTCCGTGTTCTTAAAAGCCCTCAGCCACCCTGGCTTCTCCTTTGCTCCTCAGTGGCCTCAGCACACACCCAGGACCCTCACTCATGTCCAGGACACCCAGCTTCCTCTGCCTGCCACTGTGGCCTACTGCTCATGGCTCACACCAAATGTGCCCCTGTCTTTACACCTGCTGTCTGGCTAGTGGGTCAAGAGTGCCCAGTGGGTCTTCCCTTCAGTCAGAATTTGACCTTAATGTGGGTAAAATCCTTTGAACATCTAAAACACCTATCTCTAATGTATTGACTAGAAAGTTCTAACAAAGGATTAAGGAATGGGGCCAGACACGGTGGCTCGCACTTGTAATTCCAGCATTTCGGGAAGCTGGGGCAGGCGGATCACCTGAGATCAAGAGTTCGAGACCAGCTCGGCCACCACAGTGAAACCCCATCTCTACTAAAAATACAAAAATTAGCCGAGTGTGGTGGTGCACGCCTGTAATCCCAGCTACTCAGGAGGCTGAGGCAGGAGGATCACTTGAACCCAGGAGGCCGAGATTGCAGTGAGCCAAGATGGCGTCGCTGCACTGCATCCTGGGTGACAGAGTGAGACTCTGTCTCAAAAAAAGAAGAAGTATTAAGGAATGAGAAATGTAAATTTCTACAGGGAAAAGGCTAGATTTTAGATAGGATACCTTGACATTGGAAATAATGATGCAGTGGGAAATAAAAGAAGTGTTTGGGGTGTTTTTCTTACTTACAAACCTAAGAGTATGAATAAGGAACCAAAACCTACTGACTTTGACTTTTATTCCTTAAAAAAGATTTTAATGACATTATTTTTTGGTAATAAGGGAAAGATAGAAAGAAATGTTAGAATAATTGGATAAAAAGAATCATGCCTGGGAACATACAATAGCCATTTCGCTGCTCTTAAGGAACTGGCCATAAATCTAAGACTTACAAATTGCAGTATCCAGGAGGCCATTTCTGTGTTAATACTCATCAACTCTTTCATTTTTCTTTGGCTGAAATCATCTTGACTTCTCAAAATATTATGCATTTTTCTTTAATAGAAAAAAATCAAAATCCCACAGATTAAAAATCCTAATAGTATATAAACTATTTCCATATGAAAATTAGGTTTGGGCATATCCAGTTTTTGTAGTATCCAGGAGTAGAAAGAAAGTTTATTTCCAAGAATCTGATTAAACATACACAAGAAAAAATAAGATTTTTCTTGCACAGTCACATTGAAAATTACCCATTTTGGGCAATAATTTTCATGTTACTATTAGTTGATGCTGACTTTGATTCCAGTTTATAATGGAATTTGCATCACGACTTTTTAAAATCCCACTTCTCCTTATTCATCACCCAGTCCTTTTTTCTGTATCTTCACAGTAGTCTCTTAATTTCCATTTGGTTTGTTGGGAATCTGTCCATTTGTTGAGTTCCTGCCCTGTTAATTCTATGCAATGCCCTGGAAATAACAAAATGAATATAGGAGTATGGATTGGTGACTGCAGCAGTTTGCCCTGCAGAGGGTGAGGCTGGAGTGAGAATGGTCACTTCAGTAGAAGGTGACAGGAGGTACCCGTTCACAGAGGCTCAGAGCTCTACAGAGCCACCTGTCCCAGGAAGGCACTTGGGCCTTCAGGAAGCTGATACAGCTTGAGACTAAGTCACCTCCTTCTGCATTAGGCTAGTGACTGATAACCTGGCTCTCTGGAGGACACAGAGGAGTTAATGCATCATCTCAGTCCAGAAGTCTGGTGAAGGAAGATCTGCCAGAGCTCAGTTCAAGACAACATGTCCTCCATAGGGCTCAGAGAAGAGGGAAGGTCGGGGAAGGCAGGAATGTCTGGTAGACTTCTAGAGGAGTGATACTTGGGTTGGACTCTCAAAGGTATGTAGGATTTGAATTGGCAGAGGAAGGAGGCCAGGCATTGCAGGTAGGAGCCCAGCATATAGCACCATGGGATGAGGCTCACTGCCCCCTCCCCACTCCCCTGCTAACCTTCTTCCAGGCCCTTCATCAGCCTGTCCTTTGCAGTCACTCGCCTGTCTGAAGCCTAGCGCCTGCCTCCTGCCTCCATATGCTGTGACATCTTCCCAACTCTTGCCACCGTTAATGAGAGAGTGAGAATGAGGAACGCGCTGCTGAAGAAGGGAGAGAGCAGAGTCCACTCTCCTGTCTCCCTGGCCGCAGGGGCCACCATGTCCACGGAGAGCTCATCAAGGGCCAAATCAGAGTTAGCAACTGGGGCTTTCCTGGGCCTTAGGACTGCGTCCTTCAGGAGGAAGAGTTAAGAGTCCTCTCTGGATTTGGGCAGGAGGAGGCCTCAGTCCACAGAGGCAGGGTGTAGACCAGGGCTGCAGAGGCGGCCACACCCACCCTGGCTTTGAGCAAAGCTCTTCTGACCTCGCCACACCCACGGGCTCTGCTGCCAGCTCCAGAGGCTGAGCACGAGTCGCTACTTGAAACAGCTGCCTCCCAGAAGTGGGAGAAGGCTGTTCAGAAATGTACATAAAGCCTTCCATACTTTAGACCATCCTAAATTACACGAGTGTCGTCCTTTTCTGGCCTCTTGCCGCTAATTAAATATGCTTGTGAGCAAGACCACTGTTAGAATGAATTTCTACCCTCCTAGCTAAGAGCCCTACGATTGTGGGAGCTTTTCCCTGGAGTTAGTCTTCCTCCTGACCTAATCCTGTGATCATGGACTCTGCAGGGCTCTCATCCCATTACCCCACACCCTGTCACTGACTGCAGGTGAGCAACTGACTCCAGAGACAGCAGAATGACCATTTGCATTTTTGCAACTCTGTCTCCACAGGAAGGATAAGTGATACCACTTTACTTAAGACTCTTTTGAAGAAAAGGTTGGGGTCCCAAAAACAAGAGCAAAAGTTGATAAACTGTTGGTCTTGATAATCACTAAAGCCTCTTCACCTCTAAAAACTTCTCTAGGTTGTTTTGAGGATGATGAGGCAGCAGTTGGTCTGGTGCACAAGCTCATTAATCGTGTGAGTCCTTTGTGGCCTCGAGTCAAGGCAGCTCTAAGAAAGCAAGGAAATGCTCCAAGTTTGGACACCAAGGGGGGACAAGGGCAGAAGAGCCTCAGCAACACTGAATGCTCCAAAATAACACTCTGTCCCAAACCGCAGGCTGCGGAAGCTCAGGAGAAACATGCATTTTTAGCAGAAGTGTATTACGGAGCCCTCTGTGAACAAATGAGATGCTAAGTATCCCCTTGAACCTTTTCCTCCACATGGGCCGAATGAGCAAGGACTGAGCACAGCCTGGTTTGGGTCCAGCCTTGGTAATCCGGCAGCCTGAGATTTTTCTGGAACAGGGAATGCATTCTGGATAGGAGGTGAGGAAGTCCTGACTAATGTCATTTTGGTGAGGGAGAAGAGGAGACAAGGCCAGAAATGTCCAGCAGTTGCTTGGCGTCAGCTGCCTTAGTGCCTGATCCTCTGGGCCCTGGACATGAGGGCGAATAAGAGATGGATCCCTCCAACATGCATTCTTACTTCCCTTTGTCACAGCCTGGACATTCAAACAGAAACGCACCCAGCGTGCCTGGCACTGCCCACCATGCCTTTGTCCACCCCCATCTCCCTCCTCCTGGCCTCTCTGCTTCTGCCTTTCCCACCAAGAAAACAGAAAGAAGGGATCTCCACTAAGCCCGAGTATAAACTCTTCAAAATACACATTAGATTTTCTTTTTTTGAAAAAAAAAAAAAAAATTCTTACATTGGGTTAGTGTACTTTTAACCAAAATATATCTGTGAAAAGCCTAATTTTTTCTAGGAAAAGCTTTGGCTAAAATGTCGTACATGGATTCTAACAGCAGCACATATTCACTCGTTCTCCAACTTTTATTTCATAAGCAGCCCCACAACCAGTCGAAGCCCTGGGATTCTCAGCACTTTCCAGTTGAGCCCTTCCCGCTGCTGGTCTAATGATATAATAGACAAATCTGCCCAACCACTCCTTTGCTTTTAAAGCTGATAGACTATGAACTTTAAAGATTGTGGTTATTATAAATTTAGGTGTTGTAGGGGCTTTGGGGTTTTTTTTGTTTGTTTTCTGAGACGGAGTCTCGCCCTGTCACCCTGGCTGGAGTGCAGTGATGTGATCTCTGCTCACTGCAACCTCCACCTCCCAGGTTCCAGTAGTTCTCCTATCCCAGCCTCCCAAGTAGCTGGGATTACAGGCACACACCATCACACCTGGCTAATTTTTGTATTTTTGGTAGAGATGGTGTTTCACCATATTGGTCATGCTGGTCTCGAACTCCTGACCTCAGGTGATCCGCCTGCCTCAGCCTCTAAGTGTTGTTTTTTAAAGTAAGCTTTTACAATGTATTTTGAGCTCATTTTTCTTTTTCTGCTCACTCCAGATGTATTTTGAATGTATTCCATTCCATTTGGAGTTGTGGATCGATCGGGTGTTTCTGTGCTCTTTTGCAGGTCTTGTCTCCTATTTTGAAGGGGTGAATGCTCATGTTTTTTGCAATTAAATAAATACCTGTGTCTCCAAGGCACTGGAGATACAGAAGGGAGTAAGGCTCAGACAGTACTCTCAAGGAGCACATGAGTTAGGCAGATGAGACAGACATGATGACTAGTAATTCCAACGTGGAGTGGCAAGTGCACTAATAGACATGTGTACAGCAGAGGGTAATTCAATAAGGTCACTGAGCACCAAAAAGCTGTGCCCTTTGGGGTGGCCTTTGAGGAGTGAGTAATAAATGAGAACAGGGAGAAAGGCATCAGCCAGGAAGGGCAGCCCAGGCCAAGACTCAGAGAAGCGGAACTATAAAGTCTTTGCATCATTCCAGCATTGAGTTACAGGGCTGGGACCAGGCAGCAGCTGCCGTGAGCTGAGGCCGACCATGAAGAGCCTTGTATACCTTAAGAAGCAGCCGGTGTTAGGAGTTTAAATCATAGGGGGGCTGCAGCAAGGTGGGAAATGGAGCCTGGGGAAGGGACTGAAGAGAAGAGTTAGTTATGCCAGTGAGAAATGAAATGTGAACAGAAGCAGCATCACACCGGATGGAGAAAGGGAGGGATTACAAGAAAAACTTGAGAAATAGGATGGACACTGCTAGGAGTTTTGTCGTCTATAGGGAGGAGAGAGAGGAAGTCAAAACCCATGTGCGGAGGACCAGGTGGGTGCACGCTGGATTCCAGGTGGGGAGAAAATAGGTTCTGGTTTGAGGCCAGTCAAGGTGGAGGCACATCCAAGTAGGGATTAATTTATTGGCTCAACAAATATTTATTGTGTGGTGATTGCATGCCAGGCATTTTCCTAGATACTGAAGATGCCCAGTGAGATAGATAAAATGTGAGCTCAAGCCTCCAGAAGCCACAGTGCAGAGATACCCAAGCACAGTGGCCCAAGAGGGCTGGCACTTGGAGGAAGCAGTCATGGATGTCATGCTTGGGAGTGGATGAGGACATGAGAGAGCGCAGAAGAGAACTGAGGCCGGATCCTAGGGTGTGACAGCAGCTCTGAAGAGTGGCCAGAAAGGAGTAGAATCATCAAAGGAAAAGAAAGAGCACCTTGAGAATCAGAGAAGTTGCATAAGACCAGCTCGAGGAAGGAATATACGAAATGTCACATAAATCAGAGTGACCAAGCAAGACAAGGAGACCAAGGTGTCCATTTGATTTGGCAGTTGAATGTCCCCAGTAGTTTTAAGGTATATGTGTGGATATGCAGATACCTGTAATTTGGAAAGAATACTGGTTTTGCTGGTCAAGCATCTGATTGCCTTGTTGGGACTGAAAATGTCTTTTTGGCCAGAATTTTAACCACTTTGCCCAGGTAATGATAAGCCTTGGATGTGTGTCTGTCACTACCATGAGCAGCACATGGTAATTCTGCCCCTTTGCTGTATGTACAGAGTGTCTGTGCCACTACAGTGTAGTACCTTTTATGTGATTCAGGAACAGTTGACTAGTATTGGATTATAATCCAAAGCAAGAAAGCATTCAAGACTCCATACTGATGGAAATAAATGATTGGAATACATAATAGGGCAAATAAATCTCCCATACAACAGAACTCCAAATAACCTAAGCATTATAGATAATGCCCCTCAAGGAAGGGGACATCACTGCCCGCTTCTGAAGTGTGGATTGTGCTTGGTGGCCTCCGTGTCCTGTCTAGAAAGGGAGTACAAAGAGTAACTTTACAGCTGAGAAACCCAACAAACGCAGTCTCAGCTGCGTTCGCAGTGATAAGTCATGTTGATGGGATGTGATGAAAATGGTCCTTTACTTCTGGGGTCTTCCTCCTAAAAACCTATCACCTCCAACTAATCATGAGAAAAACATCAGACAACCCAAATTGTGGGACATTCTACAAAATTATGGCCAAGACTCCTCAAAACAGTCAAGGTTATCGAAAACAAAGCAAGTCTGAGAAACTGTCCCAGCAAAGAGAACCCTAAGGCGACATGATGACCAAATGGAACATTCTGTCCTAGATGGTATCATCCTGGGACAGGGAAGGAACAGTAGCTAATCGAAATAAAGGATGGGGCTGGGCATGGTGGCCATGTCCGTAATCCCAGCACTTTGGGAAGCCGAGACAGGTGGATGGCTTGAGCCCTGGAGTTCAAGACCAGCCTGGCCAACATGGTGAAACCCCATCTCTACTAAAATCACAAAACATAGCTGCATGTGGTGGCATGCACCTGTAGTCCCAGCTACTCAGGAAGCTGAGGCAGGAGAATAGCTTGAACCTGGGAGGCGGAGGTCACAGTAAGCTGAGATCGTGCCACTGCACTCCAACCTGGGTGACTTACGTTATCATATCAGTGTAGGTGTATTCGTTGTGACAGCTGCAAGATCCTAAGGACAAGGAAAACTGGACACTGAGTATTCGAGAACCCTCTGTGTTCTCTTGGCAACTTTTCTGTAAATCTAAAACTACTATAAAAGCGTATTTAGAAATAACAACGGCTGACTGGCCACCCGCCTGATTCTCCCTCTAAGCCCCGTGCTTTCCTCCCTGCTTGTGGGACCCTCGCTCGGGAACGTTCGTCAGCCTCTTTATTCTGCAGGCCAGTGAGAGCCCGCCTCTCCTCAAGCTCCCCTCTCCTAGAGTTCTTAGAGCTCAGCCTCCTGGCTTGAAGAGTGTCCTTGCTGAGTTCTTAGAACACTCCCTCTGTTCTCCTTGACTTGAAGCTCCCACTCACTCCCATGACCCACCTGGCTCATACGATGAAACTGATTCTCCTCCCACATCTGGTCCCTGCCGTACTGGGACATTTCTCTTCTTGTCTTGGTGTCCTGGTAGTGTTTCCCTAGCCTGACACTACCCAAATCAAATAAATAATTGCCAAGTGCCTATTTGTGTATATTTAGCTATTTACTGTTAAAAAGGGCTGCGTGGGTGACAATGTCACAGTGCCTCAGAAGCCAGGGATACATTTGTGGTAGCTACACATCTCTTGGCCACATAGGAAATGGCATTCCTAGGGTTTTGGATTAAGAAAATGTGGCACATATACACCATGGAATACTATGCAGCCATAAAAAAGGATGAGTTTGCATCCTTTGTAGGGACATGGATGCAGCTGGAAACCATCATTCTTAGCAAACTATCACAAGAAGAGAAAACCAAACACCGCATGTTCTCACTCATAGGTGGGAACTGAACAATGAGATCACTTGGACTCGGGAAGGGGAACATCACACACTGGGGCCTATCATGGGGAGGGGGGAGGAGGGAGGGATTGCATTGGGGAGTTATACATGATATAAACGTCATGCACATGTACCCTAGAACTTAAAGTATAATAAAAAAAAAAAAAAAGAAGCTGCCCTTACACATATGCCAAATTAATTTAACTGAATTATAACTAATTACTAAGAAGGATTTATTAAATTAACAAACAGCAAATTTTAAAAAAAAAAAAAGGAAATGGCATTCCTAGATCCTTCTCTCTGTTCTGAGTTTAACGTTACATAAAACATACTCATTGCACTCAGGGAACTGTTTAAAAGATCCTGGATAAGAAAATTCAGTAACCCTGAGTTCCCTCCCAGACTGGAGCTCCCTAAGGGAGGAACCATTTCTTGTTCATCATTGGTTTGCTGTTGGCTGGCAACATGCCTGGCACATAAAGGCAATCAATGAAATATGACTTAAATAATTAATTACTGTTGCCACAATGATAGAGGTTGCTGATGTGCAGTTATTACAGAACAGGGGAGGCTCCCAGCTGTAGAGGGCCCTTTAGGGGCCATGCTGCCTGGAGTGGGTCAGACAGTCTCATCTCTGATTCCATCAGGCCGTCACCAGGGCTGTTGGTCAGGCATGCCTGCTGCTGTCTATATTTGCCATGCAATAAGATTAAATGAAGGAAAAATGGCCCATTTGGGGGCTACCACTGTACCTTAAAAATTCTACCATTAATGTCACTCCTTCAGGATCTTTGTTGCTCTTGGGGTTTCGTTTATTTATATTTTTTGCAATTGCAGGTCAGTAGTGCTTGGGAACCTGTTAGAAGGAGTCAAATCTTACCAACTCTTCAACATGCAATGTGGCTGGCTCACAACGAGTCCCAAGGGTATGGGACTGAGAAGAGAAACATTTTAGCAAGTAGGCAGGAAAGGAGATGCATTCCAGACCATGGGAATGGCTCCAGTTCCTTGGTCAGAAAGGAATAGTCTGCATGGGGGTATGAGCCCTGGAGAGGGAGGGTGCACCTAAAGTGATGGGGGTTTCTCAAAGGTAAACTCAACGTCCTTCACAGTGTTATTTGGTGTTGGCCCTGACATCAGTTGACTTTCTGTCATTTTAATTGTAACTGTGGATCAGGACTCTTGACTCATCTAAAATAGGAAAGTCAGAAAGTCTGCATTGGACTGGGATCCTGTCTGTTTTTTTGTTTTTGTTTTTGTTTTTTTTTTGGAGACAGAGTCTCGCTCTGTCGCCCAGGCTGAAGTGCAGTGGCACGATCTTGGCTCACTGCAACCTCCACCTCCCGGGTTCACACCATTCTCCTGCCTCAGCCTCCCAAGTGGCTGGGACTACAGGCACCTGCCACCACGCCCGGCTAGTTTTTTTTGTATTTTTAGCAGAGACAGTGTTTCACCGGGTTAGCCAGGATGGTCTTGATCTCCTGACCTCATGATCCGCCCGCCTCGGCTTCCCAAAGTGCTGGGATTACAGGCGTGAGCCACTGCACCCAGCCTGGATCCTGTCTGTTTTTATCCCTACTCTCCTGTCCTCCATCAGTGAACAGACCCACTTTAGCAGTATGGACACCATGACTTCCAGGATAGTAACTAAGTAGATCGTTATTTTCATGGTTATTTTCTTAAGCACTAAGCAGAAGCAACACTATTCTGTAGTCTGATCCTATTTCAAAAGTGAACATTCCCACTTTGAGTTTTTCACATGGATTTTTTTCTTATACTTAAGATTCCTTTCTTCCACCTGAAAGAGAAACAGATGGATATGTTTAAAAAGTTAGGTAGGCAACAAAGGACTTGATTCTGCAGTTTTACTCTTTTTTACATAAACTTGAAATATACCTTATTTATAAAACCATGACGAAATGCTGAACCTTTCTTAAGGAGTGGCCTTGACTGGTCCTGGTGACCCCACTTCCAGCCCAGTAAATGCACCACTCCTCTGCAATGGATATGGCGAGGCTTAATTTACATGGATTATTCGACACATTCTGTGTCACCTTGAGTTGAACAACTCCCAGGAGAATGTAGTTGGTGTAGAGAGATGCATGTTGGCTGGTAATCAGGTTTCTCATTGCAGAAGCCAGTTGTATGTACCTGAAAATGGATTTAGAACACTTAATATACTTGGCCTAATTTTCAACTCTATTTTTAAAAAAGAAAGAGAGAAGGCCAGAGGCGGTGGCTTAGGCCTGTAATCCCAGCACTTTGCGAGGCTGACGTGGGCAGATCACTTCAGGTCAGGAGTTTGAGACCAGCCTGGCCAACATGGCGAAAACCTGTCTCTACTAAAAATACAAAAATTAGCCAAATTGTATTTTTGTACTAAAAATACAAAAATTAGCCAATACAAAAATTGGCGGGCACCTGTAATCCCAGCTACTTGAGAGGCTGAAGCATGAGAATCGCGTGAACCTGGGAGGTGGAGGTTGTGGTGAGCTGAGATAGTACCACTGCACCCCAGCCTGGGCGATAAAGTGAGACTCAGTCTCCAAAAAAAAAAAAAAAGGAAGAAAAAGTCCTGGTGTATATAGTGAGATTTTTTTGAGATTTGAGTTATTTGATTTCTATATTCAAACCACCTGGATTCGTTTTATAATGAAAAATTCTGGAAGTATCAGAGATAACATGCAAAGTGCTACAAAAGTGGTAGTATTAAAGCTGAATTCATGGGCTGGGCACAGTGTCTCAGGCTTGTAATCCCAGCACTTTGGGAGGCCAAGGTGGGAGGATCACTGGAAGCCAGGAGGTTGAGGCTATGGTGAGCTGTAATCACACCACTGCACTCCAGCCTGGGTGACAGAGTGAGATCTTGTCTCAAAAAAAAAAAAAAAAGAATTCATGGAAATGCCTTAGTGTGAGGATCATCTACTAAGGATCTCCAGCCAATAAATAGCTCATAGGATGCTTTTTCTTTAATATGGAACATTGAAGTCTTTTTCTCCTCTTCACGTTTATACAATCTGCTTATGATGTTTGTGGCAGAGAGGATTCATGGATTAGTGTGAAAGCCTCCATCTAGTCACGAGCAGCTGCAGGTCCTGGAAGCATGTGTTCCAGGGACTGGATGGCTGCAGGGGAGGGTGGGGTGGCTGCACCCCTGTAGTACCCAGGTACAATGTGGTCCCCACTGCAATCACAGGAGCCAGATGGTCATCTTGGTCCACACAGCGTAGGATAAGATTGTTAAAATTCCATGATGAGTCTTGAATGACCCCATGGCTGTCCTAAACAAGGAGGCAGATGGCTTTTTTCCTCAAGACATTTGGGGAAGGAGAGACTCAATGAGCTTAGGTGGAGAACGCTCTAAGTTATGAGTCTTAGGCCTTAATTCTCAGAGCTGTTGACTTCCAACATAAAGCAGGTCATTCTCCCCTACAGTCCCTGCCGATAGAGCCTGTAGAGTGGACTGTGTCCCACACATGACTATAAATTGGGAAGGACAGTGGGGAACTTGTAGGAGATACAGAAGAGAACTACAGACTGAAGAATAAACCTACAAGTAAAAATAAAAGGACTGGGATTGTCTGACAAGGAAAGAAGATGGTCATCTGTGCTCCCATAGTATTTATCACCTCACTGGCTTTCTTTTCTGCTTCTGTTCCCAGTAAACAGTGAGCAACTTGAAAAGAAAGACGTCTCCAGTTTTATATCTCTAACACCTAGAATGTGCTCATTGGAGGTGGTCGAGAAATTAAGAAGTTTATCTTCTCTGTTAGAGAAAGTAAATGGCTATAATCCCAACACTTTGAGAGGCTGAGGCAGGTGGATCACTTGAGCCCAGGAGTTTGAGACCAGCCTGGGCAACATAACAAAACATCTCATCTCTACAAAAATTAGCCAAGCATGGTGGGCCACCTACAGTTCCAGCTACTTGGAGGACTGAGGCAGGAGGATCACTTGAGCCTGGGAGGTCAAGGCTGCAGTGAGCCATGATATCACACCGCTACACTCCAGCCTGGGGAACAGAGTGAGACTCTGTCTCAAAAAAAGAAAGAAAGAAAAGGAAAAATTGTCTTAAATTGTAGCATAGTTACTGCCACGAGATGGAATAGGTAATAAAATATCAGTTAGAATACTGAATATTTATTAATTACTACATACCAGACACTGTATAGAATGTTTTATACATTTTCTCCATGTAATTTCTACAACATTCCTAGGAGGTAAACACTTCGTTTTTCCATTTTACAGATGAGGAAATGGAAAGCAGAGCAACTTAAGTTCTTTGCATAAGGACACAACTAGCCTGCGGTATAGCATCTGGATAGAAATCAATAAACCAGGCTTTCTGACTGCAGAGCTCATGCTCTTAATTACTATACACATCAGTCAGTTTGATCTGGAGAAGAAGAACCACTCTAGGTATTTCAAGTAGAAAGACACTTAACATAGGGAATTAGTGCCTTCCAAACCCATCAGGAGAGCCAGGGAAGGGGGACTAACAGGAAATCAATCATCAGTTCAGAACGTCATTTCAAGAAATCAATAAATGCAAGAATAACAGAAAACTGCTAACAATCATCTCAGATGTCTGCAGCACCTGCAGGCATTATTCACAGAAGGGTGCCTGGAAGCCACTCACAGAACCTCATATCTGCCATCTGCTGAAGCTTCTGCACCTGCTTCACTGTCCTGGGAGCAGTAAAGGCTTCTGTTAATCTTTGATTTTCCAAGCCCCGTTCAGGTGCCTCTCACTGGCAACATTTAACCAAAAACCTTATCGGCAGGGATTCTGGGAAATGTAGTTCCTAGACCTCCAGGCCCTGTGATAGAAAGGAGTGCTTCAAAGGGGAGATGATGCCAAGTTTCCACTAGACAGAAAACCCAGCACACTATCCTATGCAGTCTTGACGAAAGTGTGGGGTCTTCTCCAGGGAGCTTGAAGGCGTGGCATTCATATAATTTTCTGTTTCCTCCCAGAGGCTGAAGAACAAGCTGGGGATCTCAGATTCCCCAGCGCTGCCTTGTGGTTTCTGAAAACAACCACTGAAGAATTCTAAAATGCCTCATGGTAATTCCTTAACTTCTTAGTAATGATGGGCTTATGCCTTATCTTAGGCATTGAGGAAACACACCCCTTCCCTTCAAGCATTCTTATTCCAATGGAAGATGGCAGGGAGAGTGAAGCCAGATCAGTTAGAAAATTCCAATGTAATGCATTAGCTATGTACAAATTAGTCAGTCAGATAAGTGACTCATTCTGTCCTGTGGATTGGAGATGACTTTAATAGGAAAGTGATAGTTGAGTTAGAATTAAGGCAGTGGCCAGGCGTGGTGGCTCACACCTATAATCCCAGCACTTTGGGAGGCCAAGGCAGGCAGATCACCTGAGATCAGGAGTTCAAAACCAGCCTGGCCAACATGGCCAAACCCTGTCTCTACTAAAAATACAAAAATCAGCCAGGCGTGGTAGCAGGCACCTGTAATCCCAGCTACTTGGAAGGCTGAGGTAGGGAGCATTACTTGAACCCAGGAGGCAGAAGTTGCAGTGAGCCAAGATGCACCATTGCACTCCAGCCTGGATGACAGAACAAGACACTGTCTTAAAAAAAAAAAAAAGAATTAAGGCAGTGGTTCTCAACCCTGGCTGAATAGAAGATTCACTTAGGATGTTCATGTCAGTTTATTCAGGCTGCTGTAACAAAATACCTCAGGCTAAAGTAACAAAATAAACTAGGAAGTGTCTGAATGACAGAAATTTATTCCTCACAGTTCTGGGGGCCGGGAAGTCCAAGATCAAGAAACCAGATTTGGTGTCTGTTGAGAAACTGCTTTTTGGTTCATCAACAGCACCTACGAGCTGGGTCCTCATATGTTGGAAAGGACACCAAGTGGAAAGAGCTCTTTGAGGTCTCTTACAGGGGCACTAATCCCATTCATGAAAGCTCTGCCCTCATGAGCTAATCACCTCCTAAAAGCCCCATCTCTGAATACTATCATATTTAAGGTTAGGTTTCAATATGTGAATTTTGAGGGAACACGAAACATTCAGACCGTAGCAGCTTGTCAGAAGTACTCATGCCTGTGGCCAATCCAAGACAATTAAATCAAATCCCTAGGGGTAAGGCCCATAGACCAGTATCTTTCAAAACATCCCAGGTAATGCTAAACCCCTTACTGGAAACTCTTGTGAAGCTTTACAGTTAACAGTGGGCTTTCACCTTTATCATCTCATTTGAATCTCAACTATCATCCCCTTATATTAATGAACAGACTAAAACTTAGAGTGTGGGACTTTATCCAAGGTGCAGAGCTCTTCATGACCTTCAGCTCTTATGACTCAGTCCAGCTGTAGGTTATAGAGTGTGTCCCAAACTTTGCTGCGAATCAGAATATATGGGGATGAGGCCCATGAATCAGCTCCCTAGGGAGCTTTAAAAAAAAAAAAAACTAGATGCCCAGATTGCACCCCAAACCTATCCCATCAGAATGTGGGGTTGGAGTGGAGCCGGGCATCAATATTTTTTAAAGATCCTGAGGTGACTCCAATGTGCCATAAAGGTTAGAAACCCCTGTGTGATGCCATCCTCAGGTAACTTGTGAACGTTGGTATAGCTTAAAGTGCATGAATTTGCTAATGAGGAGATGATGCGTGGTTCTCTTTTCTAATTCTGACCGTTTATCTGTTCAAACAGATCTCTTAATTAGGGACTCTTTTAGCAATTAACTTGTCAATAACAGCAGCCAGAAAAATGCAAAAACTTACATTTCCAACCAAAGAACAAATCTTAACCTGATGTATGTTATGACCCTTATAGATTCAATGCATTCTTATTGTCAAAAGTTATTAAATAAGCAAACCATTAGTGAGCAAACAGAATAGGCAGCTAACTTATTTACTGATTATTAATATTCAACATCAGATTTGAGCCAAATAAATACGTACATATCTCATTTCCTCTCTGGTTAGGTGCAAATCCCCCTTTGAAGAGGTTTAAGTAATGTCCACCATGGAATCTGTACAGCCACAGAAACTTTATGTTCCCAGTCGGGATCCTCTGACCTGTCCTCTGCTATCTGCCCAGGAAAGGGTCATGTTCTTTCACAAACTGTACCTGCATTCATTTAGCCTTAGAAAGTCAATTCTTTAATACTGAGAACATCGAGCTCAGAAACTAATTTTCTAGAAGTCATTATAACAGACAAAGACAGGATTTAAACCCATCTTCAGGGAGAAAGCACTCCGGGTTAAAGTGCTCTTTCTAAAGCCCCAGTTTTCTGATAGAAATGATAGATACATCCAGCGCTCTTTCCCTGTAATTCTTTTAGCAGGAAGCAATTTTAAAGTCTAATATATTTGGAGAATGCTACTTCATAACTGTGGCCTACATTGCCCTAAGTGGAAAAGATGGAGCATTTTTATATTTTCACAATCGCACATGAACCATGTGTGGCACTTACATATTTCTGGGTGGAAAGCATCATGGGATGTTCAAGGAAAGGGGGCCCAGCCTCCCAGTTCTCTAAGACAAAGGGGTCGCTCTGGGCTGCTCCCCTAGCTAGCATTGCAATTCCAAGTGAAAAGGACAATCAGCACACTTTGTGAATACACTGTTTGTTTGTTTTTTAATTTCCTGTCTTATTCTTTTTTTAACTTTTTATTTTAGGTTCAGGGGTACATGTGAAGGTAGACTACATAGGTTACACAGTAGACTCGTGTCACGGGGAGTTAGTTGCACAGATATTTTCATCACCCAGGGATTAAGCTCAGTACCCAACAGTTACCTTTCCTGCTCCTCTTCCACCTCCCAAAGTCAACCCTCAAACAGACCCCAGTATCTGTTACTCCATTCTTTGAAATACAGTTTTGTTTCTTTTTCAAGCTGGGAAGTTTCAGGTAACTTTAGTGATTTACTGTATGTCTTTACTGCATCCAAGAGAAATGGGGAAGAGATAAATCAGAGCAACAAGGGTACAGACTTACCTTGCCAAATGGTCAGTTTTACAGGATGTGTTTGCGAGCCTGCCTGTTCTGTTTTCCTAGGACGTGGCTCCTAAACCCGTTGCCCTGAGCTGAGCTTATTCCTCTTGTGGGCCACCTGCAGCTACATGTTAGTTTCTGCTTCCCCGCTCTTCCGTGAAGCCAGTGCATACTGGAACCTTGTGGTGTGCCAGATCATAAGTAAACAGTAGCATCAGAATTAGTAGCAAGATTTGTCATTGACAGGTTTAACTGGGACAAAATGAGCCTTTAGGATTCAGTGGGCGTATGTATTTGTACTGATCCTGACCAAAGCCTCCTATTTCTCCTCTCTCAGCAATTCTACCTGCTTAAGTTTTCAGGATTGGCTGGCTGCAGTGGCTCATGCCTTTCATCCCAACACTTTGGGATGTTGAGGTGGGAGGATCACTTGAGTCTAGGAGTTTGAGACCAGCCTGGGCAACATAGCAGAACCTGTCTCTACAAAAAATACAAAAATTAGCTGGGCATGGTGGCACATGCCTGTAGTCCCAGCTACTTGGGAGGCTGAGGTGGGAAGATCACCTGAGTCCGGTGAGGTCAAGGCTGCAGTGAGCTGTGATCGTGCCTCATGCCACTGTACTCCAGCCTGGGCAACAGAGTGAGACGCTGTCTCAAAAAAAAAAAAAAAAAAAAAAAAGGTTTCAGGATCTTTGTTTTCACAGGCTTGCTGGTATACTCTATTAGGCAGCAAATATGGAAAATATTGCCATCCTAAAAGAGACAGAGTGGGGCTGAGGGCTTAGTATGAGTGGGAAAAACAAAAACTTCTGGAAATGTGAACACCCTCACCTTCAGACCAAAGGTTTGAACCTTTGCTGTCCGATATGGGAACCACCAGCCACATGTGTCTATTGAGCACTTGAGATGTGTATCTTATCCTATTGAAATGACATGTTGTCTTAAACGAAATATATTATTAACATTAATTTCGCCTATTTCTCTTTTTTTTTTTTTTCTCGAGGCGGAGTCTCGCTCTGTCGCCCAGGCCGGAGTGCAATGGCGCGATCTTGGCTCACTGCAACCTCCACCTCCCGGGTTCAAGCAATTCTCCTGCCTCAGCCTCCCAAATAGCTGAGATCACAGTCACACGCTACTACACCTGGCTAATTTTTGTATTTTTAGTAGAAACAGGGTTTCATCACGTCGGCCAGGCTGGTCTCAAACTCCTGACCTCAGGTGATCCACCCGCCTCGACCTTCCAAAGTGCTGGGATTACAGGCGTGAGCCACCATGCCCAGCCTCTCTTTACTTTTTTTTTTTTTTTTTTTTTGAGATTGAGTCTCGCTCTGTTGCCCAGGCTGGAGTGCAGTGGCGCGATCTCAGCTCACTGCAACCTCTGCCTCCCGGGTTCAAGCGATTTTCCTGCCTCAGCCTCCCGAGTAGCTGAGGCCACAGGCGCCCACCACCACGCCCGGCTAATTTTCTGTATTTTTAGTAGAGACAGGGTTTCACCGTGTTAGCCAGGATGGTCTCGATCTCCTGACCTCGTGATCTGCCCGCCTCGGCCTCCCAAAGTGCTGGGATTACAGACGTGAGCCACCGCGCCCGGCCGTATTTTTTAATGTGAAGATTAGAAAAGTTTAAATTACCAACTTGTCTCATATTGTACTTCTGTTGGACAACTTGAATGATAGCTGTGAACGCTTTGGCTCAAACAATTGGGAGCAGTCTTGAAGAAGGGACACATTGAATATCGGATACCGTCCACCAGCATACCAATCATTTATTGATCTCTAACAGATTACTCCAAAGCATAGTAGCTTAAAACAGTATCTATTATGTCATAGTTTTCTGTGGGTCAGGAATGTGAGCTTAGCTCAGTGGGGTCCCCTGGCCCAGGGTCTGACACAGGGCTGCCATCGAGCACTATAGTCATCTCTAAAGCTTGACCGGGGAAACGCATTTCTTGTGGCTGCTGGCAGGGGCTGTTTCCTTCTGAGTTGCTGGGCTGAGAGCCTCAGTTCCTCAGTGGCTGTTGTCCAGAGGCTGTCCTCAGTTCCTTGCCATGGGGACTCACAACGTGGCAGCTTGCTTCTTCAAAGCAAGCCAGCAAGAAGTGCAAAAGAGCGTGCATGCTGGCAAGCAGAAGTCACCTAATCTCACAAGTGACATCCCACTGTTTGCGCTATGCTGTTCAGTAGGGGCCAGTCGCTGCTGCAGCCCCCTCAGGGGAAGGCATTACACAAGGGTGTGAAAAGGAGGAGGCAGGGCTCATCGGGAACCTTCCTACTCACAGATAAGAGTCCAGGCGAAGCACCGTGGTTCACACGTGTAATCCCAACCCCAACACTTCGGGAAACCAAGGTGGGAGGATTGCTTGAGCCCAGGAGTTCAAGGCCAGTCTGGGCAACATTGTGAGATTCCCATCTCTACAAAAATATTTTTAAAAATTAGCTAGGCATTCACTAATTGGGAGGTCTCCTGAATTCGCTACTTGGGAGGCTGAGGTAGTGGGAGGATCGCTTGAGCCACGATCACACCACCACACTCCAGCCTGGGCGACAGAGTGAGACCCTGCCTCAAAAACAAAAGATTCCAGTTAGCCTTCTATTCGTCCACCACACGGCTGCTCTTTAAAGTCCTGTACTGACTCTAATGGGTCTACATTCATTTCCATGCTAATACATACACTCTGAAATAATAGAAACTCTAAGCAATTGTGATGGTGGAGGATGAAAGTAGGAAGTGGGCAAGTAGAGACAAGGCTGGGAGACATTTCACTGGATACCCTTTTCTACTTGGGGATATTTTAGCCATGTTTATGTATTGTCTTTTTTTAAAAAGAGGTCTATAAAACTGAGGGAAAGAAACCGCCTCCGTTCCCCCACACACTCTGTGCTAGGCCATCCTTCCTTTGCAGGACTGTCTCCCTGTGGAGGGTGGGCTGGCTTTCCCTGGCCTTGCCGGCTCTCCCAGGACAGCGCAGGTATGCTCTCCTCCAGCCAGTGTTTCCTGAGCCCCTGGTCTCTGAGAGCACATGTCTGCTCTAGAGCTCATCCCACCGTGTTAAAATCATGGGATGACCTGTCTCTGTCCCCTACTAACCAGGAGGCCTTTGAGAGCAAGTCCAAAGCCTTTGTGGAATTTGTATTCCAGTGATGGGCTCCGCTGACTGAGTGAAAGAGCAGCAGTTCCTAGCAGCGACAGAGGGGGAAAAGGGCCCCCAATTCTCTTTGGGATCCCCACTGTGGACAGGCAGTCACTGTGGGTGAGATCTGATGAGGAATACATGCCAGGGCGGTGTCTGGGTGTCGGGGCCTCAGGTCCCCACCATTCGGCCCTCCCTAATGTACCCTCAGAGGCAGCTCTAGGGAGCCTCACAGACTCTGCTTTCAGCTGCTGGCTCCAGATATACACAGCATTGTGGGAAGGAGGTGTGGCCTAGCTCACTGGTTCCCAAAGTGTGGCCCCTGGGCCAGCAGCCTTAGCATCACCTGGGGACTTACGAGAAACACCAACTTGGGGCGGGGTCCGCTCCAGACCTGCTGATACGGTTTGGCTGTGTCTCTACCAAAATCTCATCTTCAATTGTAGCTCCCATAATTCCACACGTTGTGGGAGGGACCCGACGGGAGATAACTGAATCACGGGGCGATTTCCCCCATGTTGTTCTCATGGCGGTGAATATGTCTCACACGCTGATGGTTTTATAAGGGGTTTCCCTTCTGGCTTGGTTCTTATTCTCTCTTTGCCTGCCGCCATGTAAGACATGATTTCATCTACTGCCATGATTGTGAGGCCTCCCCAGCCACGTGGAACTGTAAGTCCATTAAACCTCTTTTTCTTTATAAATTACCCAGTCTAGGGTATATCTTTATCAGCAGCGTGAAAACGGACTAATTTACACCTGCTAAATCAGGAACCCTTGGGGATGGGACCAGCAATGGAGCTTTTAACTAGTGTTCTAATGCAGGCTCAAGCTTGAAAATCACTGGCCTAACTTTCATGTCTAAAGCTCCTAAGGAGCTTTCTGCTTCCCCACAGCTAAATAAGAGCAATTCATGCTCTAAGAACACATTCCTTTGTAAACGTTTTCCCACAGCACTCTCAAAGCCTTTACTTCCCCGAGGACTGATCAGATGAGGAACTTAGTACACTCAGCCTACTAAATGATTTGAAAAGAAAAATGTGGACTCTTTTCTGAGCTTTCATTGGGAAGTCCTCATTTATAGATTACCTCTTGTTAAAATGTGGAGAGCCGTATTTTGGTATTTTCTGTGTCTGATTGGTGAAGGCTGTGTACTCCCCAGCAATGCTGGCTCTACCTTGATACCAGGTGATTTTATTTTTTCCCCAAGCTATGCCACTTATTATTTCAGTTACCTTGAAGAGTATTTTGTGATTTCATGCTTTTCTACATGTGTCTTCGTGGTGGAGTTTGGGAACAAGCTGTTCCTTTTGAAAGAATTGAAGGATCATGTAGAATTTTTGAGAGGACACAGACTTCTGGTGATGTATGGAACAGAGCCTAGAGAACGTGGTGAACGCTCTTCTGAGACACTGCAAATTACTTTATTGTTGTGTTCGCCATCTTTTTATACGTCATCTGAATTTATTTATTGTTCTGACAGGATTTTATTTGGTGGCATCCTTACAGTTTTCTATATACAGGATCGTGTCATCTGCAGAGACAATTTTACCTCCTCTTCAGTTTGGATGCCTTTTATTTTTTTCTCTTGCCTAATTGCTCTGGCTAGGACATCCAGTCCTGTGTTGAATAGAGATGATAAGAGTGGGTGTCCTTTTCTTGTTCCTGATCTTACAGGAAACGTTTTCCATCTTTGACCATTGAGTCTGATGTTAACTGTGGGCTTGTCAAATATGATATGGCCTTACTGTGTTAAGGTGTATTCCAGCCGTACCTACTTTGTTAAGTGTTTTAATTTAAAAAATGTTGAATTTTGTCAAATGCTTTTTCTGCATCTATGGAAATGATCAACTTATATGTCATCTGATTTTATTAACATAAAGGTCCTCTTAGGTTGTTTTTTTTTTTTTTCTTTTTAAAAAGTTTCTCTTTTTTTTTTTTTTGAGACAGAGTCTCGCTCTGTCGCCCGGGCTGGAGTGCAGTGGCCGGATCTCAGCTCACTGCAAGCTCCGCCTCCCGGGTTTACGCCATTCTCCCACCTCAGCCTCCAGAGTAGCTGGGACTACAGGCGCCAGCCACCTCGCCTGGCTAGTTTTTTGTATTTTTTAGTAGAGACGGGGTTTCACAGTGTTAGCCAGGATGGTCTCGATCTCCTGACCTCATGATCCACCCGTCTCGGCCTCCCAAAGTGCTGGGATTACAGGCTTGAGCCACTGCGCCCGGCCTAAAAAGTTTCATTTTTAATTGACAGATAGTAACTGTAGATATTTGTGGAGTAAGTGTGATGTTTAGATGCATACATACATTGTAGAACCATCAAATCAGGATAATTAACATATCCATCACTTCAAATATTTATTATTTCTTTGTAGTGAGAACATTTAAAATCCATTATTTTAGCCATTTAGAAATACATAATATGTTACTATTAATTATAGTCACTATACTGTGTGATAGATCACCAGAACCTTATTCTATCATTCAGTCCTCTTTTTAACTACCAAAAAGCTATTAGGTCTGAGTGTGGGGGTCACATTTCACTGTACTAGGGAAGAGTCTAAAGAATACTAGAGCTGACTGGTTAGTACAGACACTTCCCCTGTCTCAAGCCCAGGTGGGGAGCCGGCACCATCCCCCGGTTCAGTAGTCGGCATTCCCTGTGCAGGAGAACCTGGGCACAGTCTGGCTGTTGCCTTTGTTCTTGTTTCAGGGATGGGATGCCTCTTCAGTATTACATGTTTTTAGGACTAGAGCCTGAGAGGGAGGTTTTATGCCACACACCATATACATGGGGAATATCTTCATAAAGTGTTCAGACATTCTGTTCACACAGCACTCTGCTGTCTGGAAGCACTGCCACATCCCACATCCATTTTCTGTGGAATTTTAGAACACCTCTTTGGCACATGTAACTTGAACTATAAGGAAACGGAGAGCTTCACCTAGGACTCCTCGATCTTGCTGGATCTTGATGCCATTTACTCAAATACCAACCTGTTTGTTTCACTTTCAACTGAGTGGTATCAGATCATCTCATTCTCCAGCAGCCTTCCTGGACATTCTACCCATTCGTAAAGGCACAGAACCAAGGAATTCAGACCAGTAAGAGGATACAGCGGTTGTTTTATCCAACTCTCACTTTAGAGATGTGGAAATAATGTCTAGGGGAAGTGAATGATTTGCCTAAGTTCACGGAGCTAGTTAGGGTCAGAATTAGACTATAATACTGGCTAGCCTCCAAGCTGCCATTTCGAAACTTATTTCACCACCCCAGACTCTGTACCACTGACTGTTTCTTCTTATGACTGTTGATTTCCATTTTCCTTTTCTTTCTGTTTATTTTCTATGAATATAGATAGGCGTACTGTTGGGAAAGACAGTTGACTGATTGAGATTTTGAAGACACACATCCTCCAGCATCTCAGCAGGATTTGGCAGGTTTCCCAAATGAGACTGGCTTTTGAGAGGGTCTCCTAGGGTAGGAGATGAGATGCCATCCCCCAGGGAAGATGGGCCTGCAGAGAAGGTGGCAAGTGGATTCAGCACATCAGTGGAGAAAAGGACCATCAGAAGTTGCTGTCGCTAACTAAAAATAAGGTCCTAAACATAAGCGAGGCAGTGCACCTTCACCCCAGGTTCAACGTGGCAGAGTTACAGGATCATGGATGATTTCACTGACAATCAGAACAGGTCCTGGGAGGGAGGGAGTCCAGGAAGGAGCTATGCATGAGCAAATACCACCTTGCTATGGACCAAAATTGCTTCAAAAGATGTCGAGATCCCTGAGTTTTAAAACATCAGAGTTGGAAACACTTAGGTCAAGTAGAGCAGCCCTTCGTCTTGTTCCTGATTTCTCCATTTGCCTCCAGACTAAGGGATTTCATCTGTGCCTTGGATGTACTCAATTGCCAAGGCCTAGAGTGAGCCCACGCTAGCCTTGCCTGTTCCCAGTTAGCTGGGATGGCATGAGCTCAGTTCTTACCCGCACATGCCGAGAAAAAGGTGGTTACTTGTTCATGAAAATCACCACAGGCAGATGGTAGCACTGACCCTGACAAAGCAGTAGACTTCAGAAAGAATGAAATGAGTTGTATAACTTTCCCTCCCGTGTTCCAGGCAGTGGAGATGATGGCTTGGGGAATACCTGCAGAGAGGTGCACTTGCATAATGAATAGGCTCTCGGGCAATGCCAATTGTTAGATATTTGCATATATGAATATGTTTAATGGAGATTCATAAACATTTGTCTTTGGCTTTAAATCTCACGTGGGTGGAGATAGTAGCAGCACCAGCTATAGAAACAAATCTGAAAATCCAACAGCCCAATTAAAACTCAGATTTTTTTTAAAACCGTTAAAACAAAGCAAAATGAAATGAACTTTAAAGGACTAAAGGATTCAGATCGGTTAAGGGCCCCAAATGACAACTAATTCAGGGAAAATCCTATTAATTAAAAACCACTACTCTGTGAAATGGCTGCCATTACACTTGCAGGTAGTTAATGTGCCCGTTTGCAATACCTGTGGAAGATACAGATGAGCTTTGGCAGCAGTTGGCCATCTGTGAAGTGTAGGCGGCTATTTCTGCTTCCCAAGAAATTTTAGGCCTGAAAAATGCAGGCGCCAGCTACAACATAAGTGTATTACTTGCTCGATTAAGAAAATAATACACACAGGGAAGTTATGGTCATCAAATGTTAACATTGCAAAGGTGGTATTGCATTACTCCCTTTTCTGAAAAGTACTGAGTTTACCTTCACATGGCACAGTTGGGTTCTGCAAAAGTTGTATATGCCAGAGCTTCACAATTTGAAGGCATTTAAAAATAGGTGAAATGACATGCTGATTTGAATGTCATGTGTGAGGGGAACTACCCCTGGGAGATGGTACATACACCTTCTGTAGATAGATGCCTGCCACACAGTGGACACAGAAGTAATTGGATGAATCAGCAGTTGGGGGTTTGGCCAGGCATGGTAGCCAGCGTCTGTAGTCCCAGATACATGGGAGGCTGAGGTGGGAGAGTTGCTGAGCCTACGAGTTTGAGGCTGCAGTGAGCTATGATTGCGCTACTGCACTCCAGCCTAGATGACAGAGCAAGACCCTGTCTCTGAAGCAAAGCGAAACAACAATTGGGAGTTTGGATGCTGGTTCCACTGGTGGTGATGAGGCGTGTTTCCATTCATCTTTCCCTTTCAGAAAGTAAAAGGTCCTCCAGAGTAGTGCTCGCCAAACTGCAAATGGACCTGTTTATCTTTGGCTCCCTCTTTAGAGTTCTGAATGAAAGTCCCGTTGCATCCTTTCCTCTATGGAGCTCCTGCAAGGCCCTCTCTCCCTGCATGAAAGTGTGAGCCAGGATTTTCTCCTGCGGCTATGGCCGGGACATGGTGACTCCCGGCCCTGTGATTCTGGAGGTTCCCTTTGAACCATCGAAGCCTGTAGTCATTGAGGGGCTTAGCCCCACTGTTTACAGGAATCCAGAGAGTTTCAAGGAAAAGTTCCTTCACAAGACCCACGAGAACCCGATGGTACCCATAGGTTGCCTGGCCACAGCGGCCGCCCTCACCTACGGCCTCTACTCCTTCTACCGGAGCGACAGCCAGCGCTCTCAGCTCATGATGCGCAACCGGATCGCCGCCCAGGGTTTCACGGTCACAGCCCTCTTGCTGGGTCTAGCTGTCACCACTATGAAGTCTCGACCCTGAGCCCAAGGTCTGGCCTTGAAAGCTCCACAGAAATGATTCCAAAACCCAGGAGCAACTACTGACCCTACCATGGGACTTACTCCCTCCTCTCCTTTGAGAGGCCCATGTGTCATTGGGGGAGGAAGTGACCCTTTGTGTAATCGTAACTGAAAGTGTTTCAAAAATCCTAGATTCTGTTGTTTGAATGTTACATCCTTCTATTTGTGCCACATCTCCCCTCCACTCCCCTGCTTAATAAACTCTAAAAATCCAAAAAAGAAAAAAAAAAAAAAAAAGAAAGTGTGAGCCAGTGCAGCTGGGGGCTCAGAACCCTTCCACTCCTTGTCTGCGTGTCAGAGAAGGTGTTACGGCATGCCCAACAATCACTGTAAGGACAGGTTCCCAAGTGAAAATGGGTGCAATCTCAATCACTTAATCCTCCTACCTCAGCCTCCCTAGTAGCTGGATTTACAGGTCCATACCACCATGCCTGTCTAATTTTTATATTTTTTTTATAGAGACTGGATTTTGCCATATTGCCTAGGCTGGTCTCGAACTCTTGGGCTCAATGATCCACCAGCCTCGGCCTCCCAAAATGCTGGGATTACAGCAGCAAGCCACCGTGCCCAGCCAAAAAGTTCAATTTTAGTAGCTATTTTATTTCAGCTTCCCCATTGTCATCTGGCAGCGCCTTCTTGACTCCTGGCCTCGTGGCCACCTGCTGGCTCCCAGGGCGGACCTCTCCGGGCACTGGGGCTGATGGGCATGTTTTCTGTCCTGTTGACATGAAGCCACTCAGACCAGCTGACAGCAGTTACAGGCCAAAATATATTCCCTCCACCATCTCTCGGGAACATCACCCTTTCTTTTCAAAATGGCCTGAAAGTAGAGCCAATGGCTCTGTTTTAAGGCATCATTACAAAGACATCTCAGAGTCTCTCAACTTGTTTATCCACATAAGTTTCTTAAATGCTCTGAGGCCCACTTCCCTCCTAGGGAAAAGGGAATATTGGTAAAAATGAGCATTGATTGGAGGCTCCCTGGTGTAAGGTCCCACACTTAGCACTATCCAAGGATTGTGGAATAAGTTCTCCGGGAAGCCCTCTGAGGCAGGTCCCAGGGCCCTGGGCTAGATGAAAGGCAGAGCTGGCATTCATCCTGGGCAATGTGACCCTGGAGTCCCTGCTGTGACCACCACGGTCTGCAGCTCCCTAGAGCGCCCACCTCCCACCTTGGAGGAGTTGCTGTAGGGATTGACAAAGTAGCATCTAGAAAGCGCTTAGCTGGTCTGGCACGGAGGGACATCCCTTAAGCAATGAGAGCTGCTGCTGTGAGTCAAGGGCTCCATCCCCTGGGAGGGATCTGAAGAGCTGTGAAGGGGAGGGGCTAAGAGAACATGAAAGGGGTGGCCCTGGGTGGCGGCCCTATCAGCTGGGGTAGGATCTGGAGGAACCCAGGAGTAGGGGCGCAGCCAGGGTGCTGTGGATGGACCCACAGTCCCTGTGCTTCCATGCAGATGGCCAGTCCTTCCATGCAGATAACTTAGCCCTCAGGGGCCCCTTAGAGCAGCAGGGTCTTTGCTTTCCCTTTAAAAAAAAAAAAAAAGGGAGATCACCCCTGCCCGGTAGCCTAACCGGCACTTAATTTGCATCTTCCTTTTACTCGTGGTTGAACACTTCTGTGTGTTTATTGTTTGATATACCTATGCCTATGTGTTTCCTTTTGGAAACAGACAAATGATAAAAAATGTTCCCCAGGGTTTGGGAGTGGATCAGGCCCATGACCACCACAATGCCATCTGTGTGTTGGTGAAGGTAGCCATGCCTGCTGTCTGCTGGCCGAACCACGTACAGACAGTTCCTATGGTCCTGTGGGTGTCACGGGTTCTCTCTTCTCCTAACCATGTTTCATTGTTCAGCTATGAACTTCAGCCCCTCCGCAGGCTCTCTGAGAGGCCACTTGGATGTGTTCAGCATTAAACATGGAGTTGTTTGTGAATGTTAACCCGGACTTGAAGATGCAGTGGTCACAGATAGGAATAAGCGCCATTTGCTAGGGAGTTGAGCCGAGGGCCTGCTCATGACCATCAGAATAAAGCAGAGGAGCCAGGCGCGGTGGCTCACACCTGTAATCCCAGCACTTTGGGAGGCCAAGGCGGGCAGATCACAAGGTCAGGAGATCGAGACCATCCTGGCTAACATGGTGAAACCCTGTCTCTACTAAAAATACAAAAAAAAAAAAAATTAGCCGGGCGTGGTGGCGGTGCCTGTAGTCCCAGTTACTAAGGAGGCTGAGGCGGGAGAATGGCGTGAACCTGGGAGGCGGAGCTTGCAGTGAGCCAAGATTGCACCACTGCACTCCAGCCTGGGTGACAGAGCAAGACTCCATCTCCAAAAAAAAAAAAAAGAAAAGAAAAAGAGAAAAGAATAAAGCAGAGGGTTCCTGCTCTCAGTCTGCGGGGAGCCCGGGTCTCCCCGGGGCGTGCCTCTGTGCCTGTTGCGGCTGGGATGCGGCAGGGCCGTGGTCATCTTTCCCAGGTCTGTGATTTCATGTTTTGAGAATAGCACCACCCAGGGTTGCTCTGGGAATGTTGTATGAGCTGTGTGATTTTGTGTTTCCATGGCCAGTTTCTCGTATTTTGAGGTATTCTGAAGTTTCATTAGATGTGAACTTCTCTTGAGGTCTCTCCTGAAGACAGAGTATTTTTACCTGTGATTTGTTGTTTTTAGAACCCAGCCAGAAACACAGTCAACTCATTTTTTTAATGTAAGAGAGGTAAAGTCACTGACAGAGTGATGATGATTCACAAAGCAAGGTTGATCTCTGACTGCTCTTCTTCTGGAAATGGTGATGAGATAGATGAGTCTCTTTACAGAAGCACAAATGCTCAGCCCCAGAGGTGCACCTCACACAAGATCGTGGTGCAAGGGACGCTGAGATTCACACAGACGCATGTCTGTGTGTGGATACGTTTAGCACATGTTTGAAATAAACAAAAGTAAGCTGCATTCCCTACCTTGAAAGAGAGCCTCCCAAAGCCTTTTGACTGTGGTGGTGACTTTCAGCCATGCCAGCCTCATGTGGTGACTGAGTTGCACGGCTAGTTTGCAGCCAGCCTAAGCGTCCTCACTTTGGGGCGTGTTGGGCTTTCCTGCTTGGGGGAATGATGGCCTTCTAATCCATGCATACTATTGTCCATGTAAACATTAAATTTCCCAGCCACACAGCTTCCATCTGACAGCAAGGGGGTTATTAACCATGATTATGTGAGTCCTCCCCACTCTTTCCGCCCCCACCAGCTGGACCACCCACCTTTAAAAGACCCAGCGCTTGCTGGACAGTCCTAGAGATTAAACCACACTGCAGTGGTGGTTTACCCAAAAGAGGGCACGGCAGTGGAGGCAAGGACCTGTCCCCTTCTTGGTCTTTTTCATTAGGAAGAAATCTCTGCCTTTGGGCAGGAAAATGGTCTTGGGAAGGTGCCTCAGCCCAGCCAGCAAACTGGAATTGTGCTCTGTGCCGCACTGTGCTCGTCACTGGGGACTCAAGGACAGAGGAAACACAGCCCGCTTCCCCAGGCTACTCCCAAACAATGCTCTAATAAATCACCAAGAGGTCTCTTCTCTTTGAAGCCAAGCCCATGTGTCTGTGAGGTGAAGGAAATGAATGGCGTGCCAGACGTGCAGAGGAATTGGGGGTGCCGCTCTACAGCCTCTGCTGACGTGTTCGTTTGTTCACTTGTGGTTTAAAAAATACAAGAACAACACCTCTCAGCATGGGAAGATGAGCAGGAGCCTGTGAGGAAGCAGATTGGGTGCCCTGATGGCAATGCCTTAAATCGTACCCCCAAAACCACTTAGAAGTTTCTCCGTGGTGTTCTCTAGAACAAATAGAAGGGTTTTTCTACTTGACGGAACTGGGGAGCATATTTATTTTGTAGACTCACGACGGAATCTAAAGCAGGATTCGACCTCAGGATTGCCCTCTATAACCCATCACTTCACAAATAGGGAAACGGGGGCAGGGTGCGTGAAGCGACTCGCCCCAAATGCATAGACAGGTGCGGCAGAGCCTGGGCCATGCCTTATCCTGCCAGTTCTTTACCCCCTAGTTTGCCCCAAAAGTGACTGAAATGACTTCTGCGAATGTTCAGAGGTATGTATCAGTGATGGGCCTGCATCTGGCTTTTAAAGGACACTGGGTACATTTCAGGGGACAGCCTTTGGAAGCTGGCTTCAATGAGGCCTTTGAGCACAAGGGCTCAGCGGCCTTCGCACTGATGTATGGAGCCTCAGGGTCCCTCAGAAGCGGGCTCTCCCCTGCTCCCTCGGAGCGTCTCTGCGTGGAGAGCAAGCTTTTCTACAGTGCACTTCTGAGTACGATTTCTTTTGAAGTGAATGAATCTGAAAACTACTATTCTATAAAGAAACAATTTAGCCACGCTGAAAAGAATACAGTGTTATCATCACAAATAACAGAGTCTGAAGTTGTGTTTCTTTTTTTCACTTTCAACCTCATGCTTCCCCGCTGTCTCCTCAGGGTGGATGGCGGGATCTGGGTGGGCTGGGGAATCACCTTCACAAGCTTTTCAGAAAACGCCCTCCTGCTTGGGCTTCCCCACTAGATAGGATCTTGGGGACAACATCTTTTCCCCCTCTTTGACTGATGGATGGCCTAAGAAGCTTGGCTCACAACTCAAGTTTATGGCTTTATGGCTCTTGTTCTCTTCTCTCTTTACCATGAAAGCCCCTGGGGCAGGCATGGAGACACAGCCCAGCCCTGGGAGCTTGGAAAACACTAAACAAGTAATTGTGGAATGCAAACTGCCCAGGGGAGAAACCCCTATGTATTTGGGAGAGGAAAAAAAAGCATCTTCTTTTTTATTGCTATTTTCAGGTACGTGTGATATTTTGATACAGGTATTCAATGTGTGATGATCAAATCAGGGTAACTAGGATATTCGTCACCTCAGAGATCTATCTTTTCTTCCTGTTGGGAACATTCCAATTCTTCTCTTCTAGCTATTTTGAAATATACAATACGTTATGGTTAAGTGTTATTTCCCTACTAACACAGCATCTTCTGAAAGCTGCCTGTCTTAGCTGATGACTGTTGTGAGGGTTAATTGTTATGATGGGACTGTCTGCTATTTCCTAAGTGCACCAGAGGAAAAGTGCATAAAAAGGAAAGAAAAAAATAGGAAATCAAATAGACTTATTTCCAAAATGTTGCTCTATTAGCAACATTAAGGTGATATTTTGATGCTGAATTATTCTGAATCCACTAACTATCTGTACCTCTTTGTACCTCTTTGTTCCTTCTTTCAGAATGCTGGAAGATGACCTTAAGCTAAGCAGTGATGAAGAGGAGAATGAACAGGTAAGATTCTCTTTTATGTCAGCATCCTTTGGAGGTGACACTGAGAACAGTGACCTGGTGGACTGTGCTGGGTATTAACCGAGCTGAATGGTAGCACTCCAGGATGCTGGTCTTTCGTCTGCTAAGTGTGAGCTTCTATGCAGTTGGGTCAGTATATTAAAATAGCTTGCCCTCAGTTTCCCTTAAGCCTTGAATTCTGTAATTTTTATGATGTTGAGACCACCAATGGGTATTACAAGGAAGCTAAGATCAGGCTTCCCTTAGAAATAGGCCCCTTTTTTTTTTATTTTTATTTATGTGTGTGTGTGTGTGTATGTGTGTGTGTCTGTGTGTGTCTGTGTGTCTCTGTGTGTGTGTGTGTTTGTGTGTGTGTCTGTGTGTCTCTGTATGTGTCTGTGTGTGTTTGTGTGTGTGTGTCCGTGTGTCTGTGTGTGTATGTGTGTGTGTGTCTGTGTGTCTGTGTGTGTTTTTGTTTGTGTCTGTGTGTGTGTTTGTGTGTGTCTGTGTGTGTGTGTGTGTAGCTAACTGGCCTTCTGGAGGTCAAACATATGACCTTAACCTCGTCAGCATGCAGCAGGCAATCTGTAACATTAAATATTGAGAAGTCTTATACAGATATTATTAACATTGAGAAGGAGCAAACGTAGAGGTGAGCCAAAATGATGAATAAAAAATAATCATGCTCGGTATAGGCTGTTTGTCTTAAATGATAAATGTGCTTGAAATATTCTCCCCTGGTGTTGATTTATCAGCTCCAGACATCAGTTAGGGGGTTATAAATACTCTTCTGATCAGTCAGTTAAGGTGAAAAAATATCCACTTAACATTCATCACTTTCACTTCTGCATTTCAAGAAATGTTTGTATTTCAAAGCAAGTTTAAAAACACTAAAGACAGATTTTTCTACACTTCTGTTTTCTTTTTCTCATCCCCCATGTTGCATTTTGTCAAGTTTAGATACATGCGATGGGTAGAAAGAAAATTCAGAGAGGCCTTTTTTAATAAGTCATTTTTGTATGCAATACAAAATACTAATGCTATTCTATTGGTTTTGGAATAGTGAACTTAATAGAAAAGTATCATGAAATGCTATGCAGATGATTTGCTGTCTAGACATGCAAATACAAATAACGTACAGAGAGAACAAGCAGAGGTTAAATAAAAGTCAAAGGAGAGGTTGGGCACGGTGCCTTATGCCTGTAATCCCAGCACTTTGGGAGGCCGAGGCTGGCAGATCACGAGGTCAGGACATCGAGACCATCCTGGCTGACACGGTGAAACCCTGTCTCTACTAAAAGTACAAAAAGTTAGCCAGGCGTGGTGGCGGGTGCCTGTGGTCCCAGCTACTCGGGAGGCTGAGGCAGGAGAATGGCGTGAACCCAGGAGGCGGAGCTTGCAGTGAGCCGAGATCGCACCACCGCACTCCAGCGTGGGCGACAGAGCGAGACTCTGTCTCAAAAAAAAAACAAGTCAAAGGAGAATTTCCAGTAAGAGTATCTGAGCAGAGCATAGCTATGAGGTCACAAAAAGAGGTTACTCATCTCATGGGAGAAACTGAGGCACCAAAACGGGAGAAGAGCTTGAGGAGTCTGGAAACCAGATTGGCAAGTGGAGAATACCCAGTGGAAGAAGGTTAACTGGGCAAAGAAGGCCACTCAGGCTCTGAGTTTTTTAGAGATCTGTTGATTTGTTTCCAGGGCAGCCAGATACCTGCCACACAGCAATCTCAGCTGAAATGGAGAATGGCTTCACTCCTAATTTTGGCTTCTTATCTACATGACGATAAGCAAATGATTTCATCTCTTTGTGTTTTTTCCCATTAAGTGGCCTGGGTACATAGATTATGGATTATATCATATCAAACATGTAAATTGTGTATGCTTTTTGTTAGAAAAAGGGTTCACAGACTATTTCAATCTGCAAACCTTTTTAAATTTGGAAATAATTTCCTGAGCTGTTTCCAGGAAGTATTTCCAGTGAAAACTCAATTTTAATAAACATTACTAATGACATACTATACATGTTCTCTAAGGCAACGAGAGCTTTTAGTTGACTCATTTTGCTTTTTAAGCTACTCCCTTCCATTCTGTACTCACTGATAATACTGTGTTGTGAATGTACAGGTCAGATCCTTTATTCTTGCATTTAATTCCTATGTGAATATACCTTCCTATTTTTGCAATAAAAGGAACTGACAGAATGAATAATTTTTATACAGTAATCCTTTTTTCCTAATTAAGACTCCAGACAGTGGTTTCACATATGATACTTTAAGTTATTGCTTCAACAGTAATTGCATTAAGTTGTCCTGCTTTGGCCTGTAATTGTACCCTGGTCTAATCACAAAATTGTAATTCCCATACTTTTAAACAAGACAAATGATACGGTATTTTTTTCTCTTCAAGACCAAACTGTGTTTTATCCCTGAAACAGCATAGCGTGTGCACAAACAAACACACACACACACACTCATTCCCTGGCATTCCGAGATAATTGAACATTTAACATAAATGATTTTTGTAGATGTAAAATCAGAGTTTGCACCTTAAACCCAAAATATTTTAAAAATCCCTTGCCTCAATAAACATGGTACAGTGTGTGAAAATCTTGCACCTTTTCTGACATTATGTCTGGCTGTCTTTGTGAATATTGGTCCAACCAGCCCATGTGCCTCTGTAATAAAGAGGTGTCTGTGAGAGCTTCAAGTTGGTATACCTGCCTGCCCTTCCTCAGATCACCTCAGACTTCATGCTTTTGAACACTCCTATCTGAGGTTTCTGATTTGTTTTTCTAAGATCACCAGAGCGGGCACAAAAGAACCAGCGAGTAGGCAAGGCTAAGAGCAAAACTGCAAATTTATTCTTTGGTCACCTAGCTTCAGGGAAGAAGGTGTGGAAGGTGAGGTCTGTCGGCCTCTGGCAAAGGAGACTGACAGAGTCGCCCGGTGGAGCTCTCGGGCGGAGTTCCTGATGCAGTCCCGACAGGAGTGGGGGCTGGGAAGTCTGCGCCTGGCGTCCATCGGGAGCGGCTTTTCTAGGAGTGGGAGGGCAATAGGCGGGACACGGGTGTGTCGGGGGCGTTCCATAGGTGTGGCCAAGTAAATCTTGGGGTCTTCGGATTGACGTCACCTGGCGCATGCCCGGTTGGTCTGCACCTTCCCGGGCGCTGGCTGCATTTTCGCGCGCGCGTGGGAAAAGTTGGTGATGAAGAACCCGGAAGTGCGCCATCTTACCTCGGTTCGTCCAAACAGTTTCCTTTTCTCCCCATTGCCTTTGTGATCCTAAAGGTCAAAAGACAGTCTAGTTTAGTGGTTAAGAGCACAGCCGCCGCACTCCAGGGATTCAAATCCCCACTTTGCTACTTAGTTTTGTAACCTTGGCCCAGACTCTGAACTGTTCTCTGCTTCAGTATCTCTGTTTGTAAAATTGGAATTAATGCTAGATCCCCAAGCCTGCCACTTCATCAAAACTTGAGGTCACCCATCATCTTCATGTCACTAGATCCAGTAGGCATTTTTTTGTGTATGTATATGTGTGTATGTATATATACATACACACGCACACATAGATGGAGTTTCACTCGTCACCCAGGCTGGAGTGCAATGGCAATGGTGCGATCTTGGCTCACTGCAACCTCCGCCTCCTGGGTTCAAGTGATTCTTCTGCCTCAGCCTCCTAAGTAGCTGGGATTACAGGCACCTGCCACCACACCCAGCTAATTTTTGTATTTTCAGTAGAGATGGGGTTTTACCATGTTGGCCAGAGTGGTCTCAAAATTCTGACCTCAAGTCATCCACCTGCCTCGACCTCCCAAAGTGCTGGGATTACAGGCGTGAACCACTGTGCCCAGCCTGTTTGTGTATGATTTATAAAAATGATATGTCTTTAAAAATGATTTTATATGTATATATGTATGATATAACCAATATCAAGATGAAAACACAGACATGACCAGCCTCCCAGGTGCCCCCATGCTCCCACCAGTCACCACTCTGCAGAAGAATAACCACTTTCCTGTTTTCTAACATCATAGTGTAATTTTGCTTATTTTTGCACTTTATATCAGTGGAATTATTTGGCATGTACTCTTTTGTGTCTGGCTTCTTTTGTTCAACATTGTTTATGAGATTCACCCATGTTGTTACCTGTAATTGAAGTTTGTTCGTTTTCATTGCTGTATCCTATTTCATTATGTGTGTATGCCATAATTTACTTACTCATTCCACTGCTAATGGGCATGTGGATATTTTGGTGGGGGTTGGGGAGTAAAATAGTGTGCTCTTATTAGCATCCTTGTACAGGTCTTTTCATCCTTGTACAGGTCATTTCTTGAGCACATGGGAACATTTTTGTTGGGTCTATACCCAGAAGTATAAATGCTGAGCAGTAGGGTGTGTGCATATTTACATACCCTACGGATACATTTTAATTGATACATTTAGACCATTTTCATTTGAGTAAATTATCTCAAACCATTTTCCAAAATGGTTCTACCAGTCAACCCTCCCACCAGCTGTGTAAGAGAAATTTCAGTTACTCTACATCCTCACCACACATTTGTCTTTTTAATGTTCACAAGGGATATTGATTGGGAGTTTTCTATTTTGTACTGTCTTTGTCTAGTTTTAATATCAGGGTAATACTGACCTTATAAAATGAATTGAGAAGGGTCCCCTGCCCTTTTCTCAAAAAGACTATGTTTTTTAGAAACGATGTTAGGTCAAGCACAGTGGCTCAGGCCTGTAATCCCAGCACTTTGGGAGGCCAAGGTGGGTGGATCACCTGAGGTCAGGAGTTTGAGACCTCAATATAGCTTGATGTAAGCATCTTTAAGAAGTGGCTATAGACATTTCCATGGAGAGTGGATAAATGCTTTTTTACTCAAATACGTTATTTGTGTATTAATATATAGCCAATTTAAGATATTGGGCCTTATATTTTTGTCATCTTTGTCAATACTTTTGATGTTTGGATAGAACTCATTTGAAAAATCATAGAGTTCAGCCTAACCAACATGATGAAACCCTGTCTCTACTAAAAATACAAAATTAGCCAGGCATGGTGCATGCACCTGTAATCCCAGCTACTCGGGAGGCTGAGGCAAGAGAATCGCTTGAACGTGGGAGGCAGAGGTTGCAGTGAGCCAAAATTGTGCCACTGCACTCCAGTCTGGGTGATAGAACAAGACTCCATCTCAAAAAAAAAAAAAAAAATGTTAATTATTTAGCAGAATTCTCTAGTAAAACCATATGGGCCTGGAGATTTTTAAAGTTAAAAATTCTATTTCCTGGCCAGGCATGGTGGCTCATGCCTGTAATCCCAGCACTTTGGGAGGCCAAGGAGGGTAGATCATGAGATCAGGAGTTTGAGACCAGCCTGGCCAACATGGTGAAAACCCATCTCTACCAAAAATACAAAAATTAGTTGGGTGTGGTGGTACATGCCTGTAATCCCAGCTACTCAGGAAGCTGAGACAGGAGTATTGCTTGAACCCAAGAGGCCAAGGTTGCCTTGAGCCATGATCAAGCCACTATATGCCACCCTGGGTGACAGAGCATGACTCCATCTCGGGGGGAGAAAAACAAAAAAAAACTTTTTTTTGGGTTTTTTTTTTTTTTTTTTTTGAGACGGAGTCTCGCTCTGTCACCCAGGCTGGAGTGCAGTGGCGCAATCTTGGCTCACTGCAAGCTCCACCTCCTGGGTCCCCGCCATTCTCCTGCCTTGCCTCCTGAGTAGCTGGGACTACTGGTACCCACCACCATGCTCTGCTAATTTTTTGTATTTTTTGGTAGAGACGGGATTTCACCATGTTAGGCAAGATGGTCTGGATCTCCTGACCTCGTGATCCACCTGTTTCGGCCTCCTGAAGTGCTGGGATTACAGGCGTGAGCTACCACGGCCGGCCAAAAAAAAATGTAATAGTCATAGGGCTATTAGATTATCTGTTTCATACTGGGTGTGTGTGGCACTGTGCTCTTCAGTAATAAGGCTATCCGTGTCACTTAAGTTGTCATGTTTATGTAGATAGGGTTGTTTATAGTATTCCTTTATTATCCTTTTGACGACTGCAAAATCTATAGTGTCAGTCCCTGTTTCATTACTGATACTCATCATTTGTCTTCTTTCTTTTTTTTAATCAGTCTTGCTAGAGGTTTATTAACTGTATTGCTCTTTTGAAAGAACTAGCTTGTTGCATTAATATTATCTATTTGATTTTTCTGTTTCAGTTTCACTGATTTCTTATCTTTATTTCCTTCCTCTTGCTTGCTTTAGGTACATTTTTACCAGTTTCTAGTTTCTTGAGGGAGATTAGATTATTGATTTGAGATTCATTCTTTTTTATGATACGGTAAGTGTTTAATGCTATAGCCATGCTATAAACTTTATCCCACAAATATTGATGCGTTGTAGTTCGTTGTCATTCAGTTCAATAAGACTTCTTCTTTGACTCGTAGATTATTTAGAAATGTGTTGTTTAATTTTTAAGTGCTCAGAGATCCCCCTTAATCTTAATTTTTATTGGTCTCTAGTTTGGTTCCTTTATGGTCAGAGAATATAGTCTGTATGATTTCAATTCTTATGCATTTGTTGAGGATTTTTTATCATGCAAGATATGGTTTATATTGGTATATGTTTTATAGGCACTTAAAAGAATGTATATTCTGCTGTTGTTGGTTAGGGAGTTCTATTAATATCAATTATATTTATCTTATTTGATGTTCTTTTGTATCTTTTCTGGACTTTCTGTCTAATTGCTCTATCTAACGTTGAGAGAGGGGTGTTGAAGTCTCTGGCTATCATTGTGGATTTATTTCTTCGTTCGATCAGGTTGTTTCCACATATTTCGCAGCTCTGTTAGTTGGTGTGTGTACATTTAGGATTGCTGTATTGTTGCTAGATTGACCCTTCTCTCATTATGTAATGACCCAGTCTGTCTCTGGTCATTTTTTTTGCTCTGAGGTCTACTTTTTCTGGTAACAGTATAGCTACTCCTGCTTTCTTTTGGTTAATACTTTCATAATGTAACTTTTTTCCATTTTTTCACTTTCAGCCTACCAATATTGTTATATTTGAAATGAGTTTCTTATATACAGCATATATTAATAGTTGTCATATTTTTATTCACTTTGCCAATTTCTGTCTTTTAATTGATACATTTAGACCATTTACATTTAATGTAATTATTGATTTGTTAAAGCTTATGTCTACCACTCTATTTTTTGTTTGGTTTCTTCCTGGTTTTTATTTTCTTTTTCTTTTTTATTCCCTTTCTGTGTATTCCTTAAACCTTTTGACTTCTATTTTGATTTGTCGGTAACATTTTTGTGTGTGTCTCTGTATAGCTTTTTTAGTGGCTATTCTAGGTATTATACTATATATACATAACTTATAACAGTTCACTAGTGCTGTCATTTTGCAAGCTTTCTCCCTTAATATCCTGTAACCTTTGTTACAGAATTTATAATAATAGATAATACAAATGTAGTTTTCTGTCTTCCCAACTTCATGAGTAAACAACCTGAATTTCACTGTGTATCTTATTTATCTTTATTTCTGTACCTCATGCCATGGCTGACTGACTTCTAGCAGAGAAACCTAAACTTCTCAGAGAAACCACATCTGCACCCGTGCTTCCATCTTCACTTATCCTCCCCCTACTCTCCTGTTGTGAGAGGACGCTGCCCTGCTCCTATCCAAAGTTCATCCATTTCCTCAGAGCTACTTAGAGACTTGTTCTTTTGATCTCATTATGCCCCATCTCTTTACCAGAAATGCTCCTCATTGGGCCCCCAATGACCTCCATAGCGCCAATTATACTGGGCTCTTTTTAGTCCCCTGTCTTACTATATGACTTAACAGCATTGAACACTGTTCATTACCCCCTTCTCTGTAGGAATCTAACCCCACACTCTCCTGGTTTGGGTCCTGCCTCTCCGACTTCTCTTCTCAGGCTCTTTTGCTGACTCTGATTTTCTCCCCAGTGTTGGAAACTTTCTGTGTTTATTCCTGACTTTTCTTCTCCATGTCTGTTCTCTGGGTGATCTCATCCATTCCTGTGACCTTCAATTTTTATATACTGACAATTTCTAAAGTTATATGCACAACTCAGAATTCTCTTCAGAACCGCAAACCTACTTGACTTTTCCATTTGGATGTCTCACAGACATTTCAAATCCAGTCTGTGCCCAACTGGACTTCTGGCCTTTGCCACCGCTCTACCCAGACACACAAACATGTTCCTCTTGTTATTGTTCCCATTTCCAAAACTAGCACTGCCAAATGCCCAGCTGTTCAAGCCTAGAAACTTCAGACTCATCCTTGATGATTCCCTGTTCCTCACTCAGGTAGCCACCTCATCTCTAAGTCCTATAAACTCAGCCTCTAAAATTAAATATTGGTCCGTCTACCTCTTTCCATTCCCAGCCAGTCTAAACCAGTCTGGTATGAACTATCATATTTCTGTTCCCTGCCCTGTGTAATACAGCCTCCCCACAGTGATCTTTTAAAAATCAGATCAAGTAATTCCTTGGTCTAAAATCTTAAATGGGTTTCCCATCCCACCTGGGATCAAATTCGGAGCCCTCGGCATGGCCGACACTACCCCGCACCATCTGGCTTTGTCCACGTCTCATCTTCACACTGAGCTCATTTGAAGCGCAGCCCTTCTCTCAGCTCCTGCAGGGAGCTGAGCTCAGCTGCCTCGGGGCCTCCATAGGCCTCTACTCCCTCATTTTTGCCTTGCTAAGACCTACTCATGTTGGAGGTGCAACATGACTTTCACTTCCTCAGGGATACCTCCCTCTCATCTAATCGACTCCCGGTTAGTCCTTCTCACAGTATCCTTCATCTTTTTACCTAAATCTCATCGTAATTTTAGTTACATGTTATGTTTACTTTTTCTAACTATCTACAGCAGCTAAACTGGAAGTTTCCTGAGGGCAGGAACTGTGTCTGGCACAGCAGAACTGCTAAATATTTGTTGAATGAATGCATGGATAAATGCATAGTGATGCCTTCAATTGAGAGTATTTTCCACTGTCCATTGTACGATATCAAAGATGACCTTTGCTCTGTCTTTGTTCCTTTTCCTGAACTCTGTGATTTTTCAAATGAGTTCTATCCAAACATCAAAAGTATTGACAGAGATGACAAAAATATAAGGCCCAATACCTTAAGTTGGCTGTCGATTAATAAAAAAATAACCTATTTGAGAAAAAAAGCATTTATCCAATCTCCATGGAAATGTCTATAGCCACTTCTTAAAGATGCTTACATCAAGCTATATTGAAGTTACAAGTTTTCATAAGTTATCTCAAACAGAAGCCTTCAAAACCAAGAGACTGGGTTTCTCCACAGCCTTCCCTTTCAAGGATAACCAGATTTTGACCGTAGCCTCTAGTGCTGGGGTTGTGACTGGGTTTCCTTAGAAAGTTTACAGACATAAATGAAATGGAAGCATAGCCTTATGGTTGCACCTATGGTTTTCATACCGGATGAGGTTCCAACTGGAAATAGCACAAAAGATTTGAGAATCAGTTTTCTTATTTATCTGAGTAAATGAAAGGCATGTGATACCTGGAGTAATTGTTTGATCTCCTTTCTGTAACTGTTGGTTTTAACAATTCCAAAGGCCAATGTTTTTATGAAACAGTGTGAAGGAATTAGAAGACTTACGACATTAAGTACTAAAAAAAAAAAAAATAATAATAATAATAATAATAGATTAGGAAGGGAGTGATGAATTATATTGTAAGTCTTCCCATTTGGCAAAAAGATGAGCTCTGCCTCTCAAGTCAGGGTAAGCTTGGGAGGTTAGACACAAGCAAATATGCAGATGGCATTGCTATAGCTAAGGCGTGAGGAGAGGGACACATGATTAAGACTTTCCGCAAGGAGCAGCCGAGATAGTGTCAACTGCAGACAAGTTTTTCGGAGATGACAAACACATAGCTTAGGGAAAGGAAGGGACTAGAGATCTAAATTGAATGGCTGTGTACATGCCTGCAGCTTCCAGTAATTACGTTATCCAAACATATTGGGCAGTCTTTTCATTTTAACTATGTAACCATATTTTTCTCTTTAAATGAGCATGGTTTGTCCACTATAACTGACTATGTTAATTTTACAGGCAACAATCATTGGATCTAATCCTTAGAGGGAAATTTCCCCATTGGTGTTAATTTACTTCTTGCACAATGAAAAGTTACCTTTTAATCCCCAATCAGTGTTTGGAGAGCATGCAATTAATTTAATAGATATCTAGATCGTTAACATAAATCTACAAATTAAAGAGCCAATTATTTTCTTATTTATAATGCATAGAGTAATAATCGTGTCTCTTAGAAATAATCTAAAGCCTTGCTTCATCCAGATATCAAGATGGTAGGTGAGGTTGCTCTGAGCACAAAATTACAGGTCTTATTGCTGTTTCCTTTGGTTTCTTATGAAGCAGCACAAGAAACATTCCCATCTCAATTCTGTGCTCCTTACCATAGAGATTACTGGATGACTCACATCAGTTTTGGGTGTACTATTAAAAGCAGATTGCCAATTGTAATGGAAGCTCTTCATTTTTTCCTTTGTTTCTTTTTAATATGACAATTGCATAACACAAAGCAGAGCTTTTAAAATGTCTGAAAGCATTGACAGTACATGTCAATCAGTAACTAAATGAATTAGCTGAATGATAGGCACACATGGAATAAAAACATAGGAGGTTTTTGCAGCCCAACTCTGCTTCCTTAGGTGCATTTTTCTTCTCAGGATCAGCTTGGTTGATCCTGAAGCTCTTGGCCTGTGAAAATTTATTACCCACAGAGTCAATCTGCATTCAGGCAGCCAAGTCTGAATAAATAGAGTCATTGTGCTTGTCTGGGATTTGTGGCCAGGGTTCATCCAGTCAGCGTGACATTTACATCCCAGGAGATTCGTAAAAGCCAACACCCTGGTATGTGCTCTTGAATCCTGCCAGAATTGTGTAGAATTATATAAACAGGAGTTGAAGCAGTAATCAGGACCAGGTTTGAGGGGCAAGGCTCCAAAATCAAGTTTCTCCTATGTTAGAAATGAACTGTATTGTCAATGTTATTTGCACGCAAACGAGCTAGACAGGTTTTGCAAAAAACTGAGCATAGTCTCAAATACCTGCTAAGTACCAAACATCATGTAAGATGCTGGCTTGCTGGTCTTAATGAATTACACATTAGTAATATTCATTATGATAACTTAACCACAGATATTTTAAGTAGATGTTCAATGCCAGGAAATCCCTTGCCCTAATGGATCATACAAAAAGTATATATTAAATATATTAAACCTGATAGCAACATAGTAAAAAAAGAATACTGTATGTTCGTTTTTCTTTTTAGTCTTGCATTTTATGTTATGCCTGAGCTAAATACGCAATTTGTTCATAATAACTAATTGGTTTCTATTAATATGGAAACAGAACAATAACTCTAATTGAAAACTGCCTATCAGACCTTTTTCACATCCGTATATGAAGTAATCATATATTTGAACCTCCCATCATAATCAGTGAAACTCAGATGTTCAGCAGAAGGTTTGGTTTGTTTGTTTAACCATCCTAGAGCTTTTAATTAAGTAATTGCTTTTTTTTTTTTTTTTTTTGACAGAATCTTGTTCTGTCGCAAGGCTGGAGTTCAGTGACGCGATCTTGGCTCACTGCAACCTCCACCTCCCGGGTTCAAGCGATTCTTCTGCCTCCGCCTCCTGAGTAGTTGGGACTACAAGTGTATGCCACCACGCCCAGCTAATTTTTGCGTTTTTAGTAGAGACGGGGTTTCACTGTGTTGGCCAGGATGGTCTCAAACTCCTGACCTTAGGTGATCCACCTGCCTCGGCCTTCCAAAGTGTTAGCATTATAGGTGTGAGCCACCAAGCCTGGCCGGTAATTGTATTTTATAAATAAAATTTACTGGCCGGGCGCGGTGGCTCAAGCCTGTAATCCCAGAGCTTGCAGTGAGCTGAGATCCGGCCACTGCACTCCAGTCTGGACGACAGAGCGAGACTCCGCCTCAAAAATAAATAAATAAATAAATAAATAAAATTTACTGTCACCAGAAGCAAACACAAAATTATTTTATTTTATCATGGCACTCTTTATAAACATTTGCAGAAAGCACAAGCATAGGTAGAAATATACAAACATGTAATTGCCTTTTTTTCATGTTAATGGACTAGAATTTCCAAAATTGAAATGGTCAGTCAACTTAAACATCACTGAGCACAAAGGCTCACAACCCTGTTTCCTAAAATATTTTCTCATTGAATCTCCTCTGGAGACTCAACAGAGATTTATGGAGATTTAGTTGTGTCCAACCAGCCTGGGCCATGGGATATGCCTAATTTCAGCCTGAGGACCCTGAATGGAAATCTGGAAAATGTGAAAATTGTATAAAAATCAAAACGTGATCCATCAAATTAGGGCAAACATACAGTTAACACAAAAATGGGAAACCATTGCCTTTGTGACACTGAAGAATTCCTAAAAGGATCTACATTTTTGAAAGTAAGCCAAGTTTTTGTTAATGGTGGATAGCAATACCACCAACACAGGCTCTCCATTCAGGAGCCAGGAGTTGGGCTAGGCATCATTAGTTGATAGGCACACTTTTCTCAAACACAGCTGCCAGCAGGGTTGCTAGTTGGCAGAGGAAGTGGAATTCTCCCTCCAGGGGACATTCCTATTTAACGCAGAGGAATAGCCCTTTGTCCCATGACTTCAGTGGTTTTTTTCTTCAGTAGCTTTTTAGGAAGTGAAACCCTGTAAGATATATTGTTCCTTGGAGTATACGCTGTCCCTCATATCCAGGCATGGGCAGTGTCACATCGTAAAGGATTTACCGACAGTTACTCAGGTGTTTGGTCTAGATACACAGTTGTAAAATTGAGTTTTTGTTTTAGATTTTCCAAAGCTTCTCCGGGTAGAGCTGGTTATTTCATAAGCCCAGTTTTCTCAGGAGACTCTCTTAGCCTGTTATTTCTACATGGACAAAAATCACGTGTGTTCATTCAAGGTCCCTTGGCACTTCCCAATTCCATCCCCACCAGATCTGCAGCCAAAAGGTTGTGTTAATTAAAACAAGACCATCTTTAAGAAGCTGACCAGATAGTGGCTAGAATGTTAGGCCCCCAGACATGGTCATCTGCACACTAGAAAACCCTGCACGCAGGGGTTCCAGTAGAGAGATCTGATTCTCCAGAGAGATCTGATTCACACTATTTCTCTGAGTACCTCTTCTTCCAACCTGGATTTGTTCTTTAAAGTTCAAGGCATTTCAAAGAAGACTGTGTGATTATTATACATTACATGTGAAAGCACTTTCACATATAAATCGTAAAGCACTATTCACTTGAGAGGTGAAAATCCTAATAACAGTAATAACACACTCAGAACTGGTTCAGCTTTCTCTGGTATAATTGGTTTGCAACGTGCAATTAGGAGAATCTCGCCTAATCATTACAAACCTGTTTTTACCTTCAAATATTGCTATTTTGCCTGAGTAAAAAAGGTTTAAATGAAACATAAAGCCAGACTTAGATTTAAGTTCTTCAAGCACAGATTGCATTTTTAACAAAATTACCAAAACATTTTGTGTTATTTTCATCCGGTCTTTCTACAAAAACAAAGTAGCATTTGTATTTCACAATGTAGGCCCTAGTTGCTCTCATAATACTCAACCACCTGCCAAGGCCAGTGGAAAGTGGACAGGACTCTGCTGAAGCATCATATTGCGATCGCGTAAGGACTTTTTCAAGGTCCAAAATGTATTTGGCAAACTCGACAAAATAGGAAGTGACTAATCCCAGTATCCACCTGCTGAGCCAAAGATGAAAAAGCCATTAATGAGCATCGCCATCTTGGCCTTGCTCAAGGTCTGGCCTGCACTGAGATTGCCCTGGGAGATGAGTTCCAGGAACCTGTGGATGACCAAAGCCCAGACGAGCAGGCCACAGAGTCGTGATGGAACCCGCCGTACTTAGTGCGTTCATCTGGTGGAGGGACGGGACCCCGAAGCACACAGTTTCTGTGCACACAGGTCTTTTTGTGCTAGGACTTTTGATCCATTGCCCGAGCAGAACCTAAATAGTCTAGGCTGTGATGAGGAGCTAAGTTGGTATCACCTTTATACAAAGCTGCATCGTATGCATACGATCGCCCCACAATCCAGTCATTCTGACATGTCATCTCTTCTGCATTAAACCCCACCAAGGCTGGAACTATCTGGAAGGACAGGTCAACTGTCACTTTTAGAACTTAGCACTTATTACTGGTGATTTGCTTTCTATTTTTTCCCCTAAAATTGTATGTCACAGACCTCTAGAAAAGACCTGCCCATTCTAGTGAGATGTGGAAGCGAAGGCAGCTGTCCAGAAAGTAAACCACCTCCTCGCTTTGACCAGCATCACCATCTGCACTCCACATTTAAACTTCCATTCCTAAGAACCGGGAGTTGAAATGCATATACTACCTGCATTGTATCTCCTAGCAGCTCAGCCAGCATTGGGTCCGATGGCTACTCTTGTTTGTTTGCTGTCGCTTTGAAATTGTAGCTAGACAGGCACATGTATGTGTGTGTGCACATCCGGAAGGCACAATTGCCTAGCCAAAACTCAGTCCCAGAAACCATGTTTCAGCTTCTGAGAACAGGCAGCTGAGCTTGGATCTTCCACCAGCATCCAACAGCACCAGTAGGTTTGCCCACTCTGCCAGGTGAATCTTCAGTGATGTTTGCTCCTACCCAGACCTCACTCAGCAGGTACTTCCTTTACATAGTTCTGTCATGATGAGCCCTGGAGGTAAAAAAAAAAAAAAAAAATTCTTCCCCAGAAGATTTTGACAAGGGCTGAGATCAACAATAAGGATATAACCCTCTTGAGAAAAAGAAGTTAGTCCCAGAAACCTGAAATCCTCCCATCTCCTTTGCCAACACTTGTCTAAGAGGTGACTCCTATTATTCCCCTTGACTAGCACCCCCAGATAAAGGTTTCCCCCAGTGTCTGTTAGTATTCACCCAGTGTCCTGGCAGTCCTCTTCTCTCCGGGACTACCACAATTCAGAATTCACCTAGTCTCGTCTGCTTTCAACCTCCAACCACAGGAGTCCACAGTGAGGCTAAGGCAGAATGGGGCTGCTTTGTGGAGCCCTCACTGGCCTGGTTCCTTTACTTACTGGCTCTGAGACCATAGGCAAGCTAATCTTCCTGGACCTCTGTTTCCATATCTTAAATGCACTGGACAAAAATATTAAAGTAGATTAATGTAAAATATTTTCTATGAATATAAACATTAGTGTAAAATTATGAAAGCAAGCCTGGCCATCGTGGTGAAACCCCATCTCTACTAAAAAGCAGCTACAAAAATTAGCCAGGCGTGGTGGCAGGCACCTGTAATCCCAGCTACTCAGGAGGCTGAGGCAGAAGAATCGCTTGAACCCAGGAGGCAGAGGTTGCAGTGAGCTGAGATCCTGCCATTGCACTCCAGCCTGGATGACAAGAGCGAAACTCCATCTCTAAAATAAAATAAAATTAAAAATTCCTCCTTATCCCTTCCGGAACCCTCATCTCCATTCCCCTCTCTTCAGGAATGTTCTTTATTTGCATTGCTGAAACTTTTTTTTTTTTTTGCAATGCTTATTTAGATAATAGAAGAAAAGGAGTACAGGAAGAAGTTAGGAAAGTTGATTTACGTAAGAAAAGGCAGGGAGCTATCTATGGAAGAAGAGATCTAGAAGGTGGGAAGAGGAGGAAGAGGTGAGAATGGTGCTCTGGAATTTTAGGGGAGAGGATAAGGAGAAAGAAAGAAGATTTCTGCCTCCTCTCTGAAAAGGAGAAGAGACTGGACAACTGCCACAGGATGTGGGACTTAGAAAAGGCAGAGAGTGGGCTGGGCACGGTGGCTCATGCCTGTAATCCCAGCACTTTGGGAGGCCGAGGTGGGTGGATCACGTGAGGTCAGGAATTCCAGACCAGCCTTGCCAACAAGGCAAAACCCCATCTCTACTAAAAATACAAAAATCAGCCAGGCATGGTGGCGCACACCTGTAATCCCCACCACCAGGAGGCTGAGGCAGGAGAATTGTTTGAACCTGGGAGGCAGAAGTTGCGGTGAGCCGGGATTGTGCCACTGCACTCCAGCCTGGGAGACAGTGAAACTCCATCTCAAAAAAAAAAAAGAAGAAAAGGCAGAGTACAGAAGATTCAGAGGGTTTTACAATATTTTACACAGTCTGTTTCTTCCTTGGCCTTCTCTTATCAGGAGACATTGATACTTACGTTCTTTTTCTAGGCTTCATATAGCATATCTGTGTTTTCAGGTAGCATATCTGTGTTTCTTTCAGATGCAACACCATGTTTGGACTGGCCCTGAGACAGCCCTAATTTATTTGGGTTACATGTAAAATAGGGATAGATTCACAGCAGACTGCTAACGGTAGTATCACCACAGTAGTGAGATGGAGGTGGTGTTTGTTTTGGTTTGTTGGGTTTGTTTTTTACTTGTTATGTGTGCTATTTTTTTCTGCAGTGAGCATATACTACTTAGTACGTGTAGAACAATTTAACGCCCCCACCCGATGTGTATCATATGCATGCAATAAAGAAGAAGTTTGCAATCTGAAGGCTTTTAGCTAGATGTTACATATTGTTATTTGTATGACTCTATTTTCTTTTTCCCAGAGCAAACTAGAAGTGTTGAGAAGGAGGTAACAAACAGAACCTAGCCCATAATTAATGGCAATGGAGTTTTGTGACTATATTCTTTAGAAGGACAAAATAGTTATGTTTAGAACAGAAAGGAGAAAGATTAGTAACTTTACCAGCTGTCCAGTGGGGATCACGTATAGTTTAATAATCCCTAACCTAGTGCCTTGAGAGAAATTTTTGCTGAAAAACAATGTCACAAGAAAAAAAATAAATTTCTTACAAGCAGAATTAGAGAGAATACCATTTTAATTTTTTGCAAAATAACAGTTCAGCGACAGTTTGTCAGATCCTTTTCCCTAAAAGAGTAATTGACAATTGAAGATGTATGTGTCACACGCGTCCGTGTGAAGAGTCCACCAAACAGGCTTTGTGTGAGCAATAAAGCTTTTTTTTTTTTTGAGACGAAGTCTCGCTCTGTCACCCAGGCTGGAGTGCAGTGGCCAGATCTCAGCTCACTGCAAGCTCCGCCTCCCGGGTTCACGCCATTCTCCTGCCTCAGCCTCCCGAGTAGCTGGGACTACAGGCGCCCACCACCTCGCCCGGCTAGTTTTTGTATTTTTTAGTAGAGACGGGGTTTCACCGTGTTAGCCAAGATGGTCTCGATCTCCTGACCTCATGATCCGCCCGTCTCGGCCTCCCAAAGTGCTGGGATTATAGGCTTGAGCCACCGCACCTGGCCAGCAATAAAGCTTTTTAATCACCTGGGTGCAGGCGGGCTGAGTCCGAAAAGAGAGTCAGCGAAGGGAGATAAGGGTGGGGCCGTTTTATAGGATTTGGGTAGGCAAAGGAAAATTACAGTCAAAGCAGGGGTTGTTCTCTGGCAGGCAGGAGTCGGGGTCACAAGGTGCTCCGTGGGGGAGCTCTTTGAGCCAGGATGAGCCAGGAAAAGGACTTTCACAAGGTAATGTCATCACTTAAGGCAAGGACCGGCCATTTTCACTTCTTTTGTTGTGGAATATCATCAGTTAAGGCGGGGCAGGGCATTTCACTTCTTTTGTGATTCTTCAGTTACTTCAGGCCATCTGGGCGTGTACGTGCAAGTCACAGGGGATGCGATGGCTTGGCTTGGGCTTAGAGGCCTGACAGTATGCCTGTTTCAAAGCAGACATTCCTTTGGGAAAAGAAAAGGAATGCTTAATTTGTGATTGTACTAACAGAAGCTTGACTAAACTTCAGAACCCACGTCAAAGAATGAAGCCTAGTTACCAGTTTGATGGCCTCATCCTCTGACACAAAAGCTTTTTGAAATGAAGTTGAATCAAAAGAATGAATGAGTCAAAGGCTAATTCATCATCCTCCAAAAGGTTCACTATTACAGCTTGGTCATCTGCTGACAATTGTCAAGCATTGGTGCACCCAGAGCTATTGGCTGCACCTTGTGCCAAGGGTTATTCAATCCTATAACTGGTACCACTTCCTGTCCTCAAGGAACTGATATCTAGCCTCCCTAAGCCTGGCCCTTTATGGAGTTAGTGTCCAGCTGCTACTCCCTGTAGGACAATGATGCCACATCTCTTAAACTGTGAGTTGCCCCTGAGAATCTGGCTTAGGGCTAGATATCACCCACCCTATATCATGGCGAACACTAATAAACTCACGCATGGTCATGGTCTTCTTGCCATCATCCTCCCACTTCAGAGTGACCTCTTACCACCCCCACACCAGTCATGTGTCCCATAGCCCTCCTCCAGGGATCCTTCAGGGCCCCTCTCACCCATAATGTTGCTTTCCTGGTGTTCAGAATGTCCTGCCCTGCAGGGTGCCACGTATCTTCTGTGTCCTCTGTAGAGCTTTAGCCTGGACAGGGACAGTCCCTGTGGCTCCCTCTCATGTTGTCGTCACACCTTTCTCTTCTTGCTCCTGACTGATAGCAGCTGCCTACATTTTCATTTGTGATGGCAAAAGCCTCCAGGGCCTGGAAGAGCCACGTGCTTTGGAGCAGGGAGAACCACGAAGTGGATGTCACACATGGGTGTATCTCTAGGGAGTGAAATGTCCTAGAAATGCTCAACAAAAATGAGTATGCCTCTCTCAGTCCTCTCAGATTTGACTTGCCAAATTAGAGCCTTCCCTGACAATCTGGCCTCACGTAAGGCCCCCAGATCACTCTGTTTGTAACAGGATCCACCTTATGAGATAATGTTGCCTATGCAAACTTCATCTGGTATGGTCAACCCAAGTCAGCATTTTTCTCACGATATACTAGGTGCTTAATAAATGTTTGCTATTGTCTATCAAATTTCTTTTTTTTTTTTTTTTTTTTTTTTTTGAGACGGAGTCTTGCTCTGTCGCCAGGGCTCGAGTGCAGTGGCCGGATCTCAGCTCACTGCAAGCTCCGCCTCCCGGGTTTACGCCATTCTCCTGCCTCAGCCTCCGGAGTAGCTGGGACTACAGGCGCCCGCCACCTCGCCCGGCTAGTTTTTTTTTGTATTTTTAGTAGAGACGGGGTTTCACCGTGTTAGCCAGGATGGTCTCGATCTCCTGACCTCATGATCCGCCCATCTCGGCCTCCCAAAGTGCTGGGATTACAGACTTGAGCCACCGCGCCCGGCCCTGTCTATCAAATTTCTAGTAGACATAAACCTAAGCAATGTGGGGAAGCAGAAGATAGTCAAATATTTTTCAAAGAGGACAGTATATCCAAGTATTTAAACAAAGCAAATAGGGAAATAATACACAGATATGAAAAATATATATTTCCACAAACCTCTTAGATTGGAGATAGTGGCAAATAGCAGTAGTATTTGCCATCTCCCGAGGTTACCTGCTCGCATCTTGTAAGTGTTATGGGTTGAGAGAGAGCTCTTTTAGGTGGAGGGAAGATGAGCGAGGATCTCTGTCGTCAATGTCCTTGTAAGGAACTTGGGAAACCAAAACGGAAATTGTCATGAAGCAGACGGCATGCTCCCCAAAAATGACTGGAATCCAGGGCTACCCCATGGTACAGACTAGGAGCACATGGAGAGGAGGAGCTTGAGATTTTTACAAAAGAGTTCAACACCTAACAGAAAGGGCGAGCTAGGCCTCTGAGTGTCTGCAGTGAACAGAGGGAGGAGCCGATGGACAGAGAGCCAGAAAATCACACAAGCATCTGCTGGACTCAACATTAGGAATTGGAGGGATTCGTCCTCTGCTGACCCCGTGCAGCCCTGTGCTTTCATTATTGGCATGGTCCTCAGGCCCTGAGGTCTGCCTTCTTGTCATGATCCTATTTAACAGGTTTATAAGCAGCAAGGCATATTTGCACAGAGCAGTCCTTATTAGAACGACTGCACAGCCCCATGTGCCCGGAACAGCCAGATTTTCTCATTTTGTCTCTGACTCCAGTCTGGTTAGCATCCCCTTCCACTCTCAAATTTGTTCTTATTTGGATGATAAATTATATTATCATCCCTGACTCTGCCCGACCCCTGTCGAGAATGGGTTGAGGTCAAAGTCAGCTGATCAAAATGCTTCCTAGGCAGCATTTATTTCTAGGAATCCACAAATGCAAAATACTCGTTATTACTGAGGAGAAAACAGGAGTAAGAATTTTTCCTTTGTCTTGCAAATATTATTAAATGGGTTGAAAAATACTAAATGGAAGCCCACAACATAAACAGTTAAGAGACCCATTAGCTAGGACTAAAGTGAAAAACAATGGCATAAAAGTGAAGATAATGAAACATAAAATTGCTTATAGATGTGGAAGGAAATTAAACTGTGAAATAAATTAATAAGTACAAGTCTCAACTGAAAAAGAACAGCAAAAAAGTAAGGCTTTACAAATAGAACTTGTATAACAATATGTGATTGGGTCTAAATTTTACAGTGTGCATCAATAACAGTAACACACAAACTAAGATTGGCTGCAAGGGCATTTATTCAAGTACTTGAATATGGATACAACATCCTGTCACAGGTGCAACAAGCTGATTAAAATCCCTATGCACAGATACCTCCTTTATTGTCAGCAGAATAAATCTAATACTGTTGATAGCAAAAATGGAGATTACTGTTTCATCCGTAATGAAACACAAAGATACATCCCAACCAGTTGAAACCTAAATCTTTTTCTCTTAGAACAGTAGCAAAATGTAGATCCAGAAACCTCAACCCATTTTTATGACTATTCTTGATGTTTCTTACTTAATTGGCATTTAATAACTTCAGTCTCATGTATCCAGCTAGCTACTCAGAGTCACTACTGAAACATCTTGTAGGCAACTTTAACTTCACACACCCAACACTCAATTCTACCTTTGCCCCCTGCTCTTATACCCCCAGTTTAATCCACTTAACAAGTGGATCTCCATCTATACCAGGTGCCCAAGCCAGAAACCTGGACCTCACACCTCATGCCTCTCCCTGGCCTGCCACATCCAGTCAGTCACCTGTTCCCTCAATCAGACCTTCACAATGTAACACAAGCTTTCTCCATCTTCACTACTACCATGCTCTTCTCTTGCCCACATGACTGCAATAACCTCAGACTTTGTCCCTTCCTACCCAATTCCATTCATCATGCAGAAGCCAGCGTGATGTTTGAAAAATCTTATTGCCTCACTCCCTACTATTTTTTAAAATTATATAATAGATTAACAGGAAGTTGCAAAGAACATGTAAGCAAGCCCCATGCATGCTTCACCCAGCTTCCCCTAATGTCAACCCTTCGATGACTTTCTATTGTCCTGTGGTTAACAGCTAAAATACTTCACTTGACCTCTAAAACCCTTGGGATTGGCCTCATCTTGCTCCGCTGCTGTCCCTACCGCTTGCTGAACTGCAGCACGGTGACATCTTGTAGTTCTTCAACTGAGCCAGGATCTAGGCCAGCTCCTGACCTTTGCTCCCAAACTAGAGCTTCCCTACCTAGAGCCCTCCCTTCTCCCCTCACCACCCACCCCCATTTCTCTGATCTGATCATTTTTCTTTAAGCCTTCGTGGACACTCATTCCAATCAAGGTTTCCTTCATTTGTTGGTTTCAGAGCACCCTGGCCTCTTCAGCCACGCCCCTTGGAATGTAGACTGTTTTGTGTGTGTGTGTAGCTTTTCATGTCTGCTGCACCTCTAGACACTAAGCATAACATGGCAAGGGCTTTGTCTGTTGTGACTGTCACCCAAGCCAAGTCCAGTGCTTGCACATAGTAGGTGCTTCAGACTGAATTACAAACCTGTCTGGGTGTAAGCTCTGTTTCTATCAAATAAGAAATGGGATCATTCTGAGAGCCCTCTGAATTTCAGCCTCTCCCTTTGTTTTCCTCCCCACTCCAGGATCCATGAACTTGTTCAGTGCTTGACCCAATTACAGTAAGGGCATTTAATTTCCTCTTTGATTTCCCTTCAATAACAGATTGTGACTTATAATTCATTTAGCATACATTGAAACCTGAATATCTACTGATTGTGTTCCCAAGCAACAAGCTTGCTATAATAAAGACAGAGAAAATATGTCATCTCTTGAGGAGAACCTGAAAATGGCAATTTCTGGCAGAAAAAAAAAGAACATGTTTTGTCTCATAGACTGGAGCTTAGAGTCATTCATGAATGAATAATGAACTCAGGAAAGATCAATGACGTGTTCTCTTAACCCTCTCAACCTATTTTGCTGAGAACTGAATAAAAGGAAAGTTGCAAGGAAGAGATAATGAGAGATTTAGGAAGAGAAAAATATAGTTGCTGTAATGGATAACTCTTGAAGGAATGAAATTGGGCGATTCATCTAGTTTACTATGAATACTTTTTCAAGTTTCAACCATGTGTCACCTAAGTCATTTTTTCTTTGCCATTTAATTCCAATGTTTATTTGTTTTATTATTTTCCAATAGTAAAATAAAATAGTGTGCAAAAAATGAAGTTTTTTTTTTAAAGAGAGGAGTCAGTAAAAACATCTTGGTGGTCTTTGCTCTGGTATATGACATACAATTAATATAATGCCATAAAGGGTTTTTCCCTCAAGGAATTATTTTAAACATCTAACATAAACTCCTCTTCTTTCATAATAGATGATGAGTTTTTTTGTTTGTTTGTTTTTTGTTTTTTTTTGTTTTTTTTTTTGAGGCGGAGTCTCGCTCTGTCGCCCAGGCTGGAGTGCAGTGGCCGGATCTCAGCTCACTGCAAGCTCCGCCTCCCGGGTTTACGCCATTCTCCTGCCTCAGCCTCCCGAGTAGCTGGGACTACAGGCGCCCACCACCTCACCCGGCTAGTTTTTGTATTTTTAGTAGAGACGGGGTTTCACCATGTTAGCCAGGATGGTCTCGATCTCCTGACCTCATGATCCGCCCGTCTCGGCCTCCCAAAGTGCTGGGATTACAGGCTTGAGCCACCGCGCCTGGCTGATGATGAGTTTTTGTAAAGTTTTTAATGATGTAGAATAACTGCAAATTCAATAGCACAATGAAAATCGGTCATTAAAAAATAGCAGAGCAGGCCGGGTGCAGTGGTGCATGCCTGTAATCCCAGCACTTTGGGAGACTAAGGCGGGCAGATCACTTGAGGTCAGGAGTTCGAGACCAGCCTGCCTAACATGGTGAAACCCCATCTCTACTCAATACAAAAAATTAGCTGGGTGTGGTGGCATGCGCCTGTAATTCCAGCTACTGGGAGGTTGAGGCAGGAGAATCGCTTGAACCAGGGAGGCAGAGGTTGCAGTGAGCCAAGATCGCATCACTTCACTCCAGCCTGGGCAACAAGAGCAAAACAACATCTCAAAAAAAAAAAAAAGCAGTGCAGGCAATTGATGGTGCTAAGTATCACGGTGTTGCCTGCATGGTAGCATACATCATGTGACAGATTGGGAGAGTGAAGAATGACAGGAGAACACTGCTTAGTGCCCAGTAGGGTGCTCTGTCTCTCAGCCCAGAAGGACCTTTTGTTCCCAGCATCACACCAGTCTGCTAAAGGAAAAGCGGCCCTTGCTCCAAGCTTCCAACTCAGCTTATATTAGAAGACAGGGCTGACATCAGTCCTGTGGCGTTGCCAACAGGTACCGCCACCTGGAAGGCCTCAGTTCCTAGGCCCTCCAATGGTGGCCAGGCAGCAGTGTTTCTTGCTTTTTGTTGGTTTGTTTTCCTTTTGCTTTTTAAATCATTTTCTGACAAGCTGCACACCAACAAGCACTGTTTCCCTATCACAGAAGTCAGCAGGAATTGTTTGGAGGCGGGAGAGAAAAGAGTCAATAGCCTTTTAAAATATTGACAGCCTTGGTCTATTTCCATGGCTAAGGGGAAATTCAGATCCCATGTTGAAGGTTTCTATTGAACTTTTAGTCACACCTCTTACGATTTCTGTTATTCCAGGAATAGCCAGTCTGTGATGGCTCCTGCTGAGATAATGTTAAGAGACAATACTAATAATACATTCCACCTTTCTTTGGGACAGTTCAAATATACTTCTTGTATATTCAGCCAGTCAGGAGTAGGGAGTTAAGTTCAAGTATCACTGCCTAAAGTAAAAGCCGTCTTGCTGAGTGAGAGGGAAACTCCAGGAGACAAACCTGCCAGCAGTGATGCCACCTGTTGCCTGCTGGGTGCGTTTTATCAGCATGCTCTGGGCTGGCTCCCTGGAGGAGCACAGGAGAAGGACTGAGGGGAGAGTGAAGCACCCATCCCTGGAGGTGTCTGCGTGGGCTCCTCGGGCTCCAGTCCTCTTCCCTCGCCTCTTGCTGCTCCCTCGGCTCTCCTTACCAAGAAGATCGATAGATCTGCATTTTTTTATCTGTTGAGGTAATCTTATGACACTGGAATGCCAGGACAAGGGATCTTCATTTAGAATCTAGGGAATGAGGAGGGGACAGTAACCCCTTGGATTGTCCACAGTAGCCTGGACATGGACTGACTGTCTCTTTCAGCACCCCATTCAGATGAGGAAAGGGTGGTTTGGAAATTACGTTGGAGGTTGAAGGCCAGACGCAAGGCAAATGATTGGTGAAAAGTGTCCCAGAATGTCGGACTCTCCACCCCAGGCTCAACAGACTAGATGGTTTTCCTAATTCCGTGTTGTTGCATTACTTAGGGAAGTTGTCTCAGTTCCTCTTAACCTTTGCCAGGCCCTGGAGCTCATGTTCCCTACGTCCCTTCTTTCGGCTCTCCTTTCATTCCTATTCTGCCGCACTGTTTCTCTGCGGACACCCTTTGTCATTTTAAGGGGACAATTCTTCATCATACGAGGGACTTTCCTGCTCTCTGAAGGGCTTTAGTATACCTGGCCCCAGACAGTAACTTCTGTTATTGATCCCCCTCATGAATGTAATGCACAGAAACACCCTCATCAATTCCAGACACCCAGGGTTTGGGAGTCATGGGTGCCCTGGTTGAGACCTGCTGCCAGAGGCTGGGACAGGCTCCTGCTGTGCCATCTAACCCAGTACTACCGATGCCTCCTCTCTCCTGACCACATCCCTCCTTGTCTTTAAAATTAGGCTCAGATTTCAGTGGTAAGGCTTCCCTGACTGATTCATTCCTCTAACATTTACTCAGCAGATATGTACTGGCACCTGCTCACTGTTCCAGGCACCGTTTGAGGAGCGGCCACCCATCCCTGCACCTTCCTGACACTGCCCCGCCTTAATCTTTCATGTCCATGTTATTCTAAAAGTGTACCGAAGTCATGCAGCTCCTACCTAGGAAGGAGCTTTTCTGGGACGATGACTACTTCTACTTTTATTTTTATCCCAAGATGTGAAACTGTCACCAAGGGTATATTTTATTTCCATAACAGGGAAAATGGTTCTGAGGTGTCATTTTTTTCTAACCGGAAGATTCTGTTTTTCCTGATATCTGAATGTGATGGGGGATCAGCATGACAAGTATTGTGAGTTCCTTGGTCAACAGTAAACGTAGGCCAGGCGCAGTTGCTCACACCTGTAATCCCAGCACTTTGGGAGCAGAGGTGGGTGGATCATTTGAGGTCAGGAGTTCGAGACCCGCTTGGCCAACATGGTGAGACCTTGTCTCTACTAAAAATACAAAAATTAGCTGGACGTGGTGGCAAGCGCCTGTAATCCCAGCTACCTGGGAGGCTGAGGCAGGAGAATCACTTCAACCTGGGAGGCAGAGGTTGCAGTGAGCTGAGATCATGCCACTATACTCCAGCCTGGGCAACAGAGAGAGACTCTGTCTCAGAAAAAAAAAAAAAACCAGTAAACGTGACTTGTGCATCATGCAAGGAGGAAAGGACCATTACACACTCGTTGTTTCCCGGTGCATGCTGAGTAGACCTGGTCTGCTGACCTCCCAATCATGACTTCTGAGACAGACAGCATCGTATACCGTCTGCCTTCCTTGGCCTCATTGGGCCCAGAGATAGAAGGCAAATGGGTGAAAAATAGAATAGCCAGAGAAAAGGAAAGCAAGTACAAACTTGGGAGAATCTGATGGAGAACTGGAGCCTTTTTTTTTTTTTTTTCTTTTTCTGAGACGGACTTTCACTGTTGTTGCCCAGGCTGAAGCACAATGGCGCAATCTTGGCTCACTGCAACCTCCGCCTCCGGGGTTCAAGAGATTCTCCTGACTCAGCCTCCCAAGTAGCTGGGATTACAGGCATGCACCACCACGCCTGGCTAATTTTGTATTTTTAGTAGAGATGGGGTTTCTCCATGTTGGTCAGGCTGGTCTCGAACTCCCATCCTCAGGTGATCCACCCGCCTTGGCCTCCCAAAGTACTGGGATTACAGGCATGAGCCACCGCATCCAGCCAAAACTGAGCCTTTTTCATATTTTTTCTTTTAATTTTTTATTATGGGAAATTTCAGCACACACACCCACATTAATTTTAGTAGACGAAAAAAAAAAACAAATCAATACATTTTCAATACAAAAATGAAAGTTTTGTTCATCTCATATAGGGAAGTGGCCAGAATAATATAAGAACCTGCCCTGTGCTCTTCACCTAACATCAGCAGTTCTCAACCCAGGGTCATCTTATCTTATGTATGTGCCCACTCACTCTGCCCTTCTCCCACTGTATTTTTTGTATTTATGTTATGTTATATTAAGTTATGTTATGTTATTTTTTTGAGATGGAGTTTTGCTCTTGTTGCCCAGGCCGGAGTACAGTGGCGTGATCTTGGCTCACTGCAACCTCTGCCTTCCAGTTTCAAGCGATTCTCCTGCCTCAACCTCCTGAGTAGCTGGGGTTACAGGCACCCGCCACCACGTGCGGCTAATTTTTGTGTTTTTACTAGAGATGGGATTTCACCATGTTGGCCAAGCTGGTCTTGAACTCCTGACCTCAGGTGATCCACCCACCTCAGCCTCCCAAAGTGTTGGGATTACAGGCATAAGCGACCACACGCAGCCCTCCCGTGTATTATTTTAAAGCAAATCCCAACATCAGATAATTGTATCCATTAACATTTCTATGTGAATTTTAAAAACCATTGCCATAATATCATTATGCCTAAAACAAAGCAATAATCCCTTGAGATTTCTAGTGGCATTCCATATTCCAACTGTGGAAACTTTCAATCTGAAATCCGAGTGAAAAATTACACCTTCATTGGGAAAGAAGCTACAAAGAAACCAAAACAGACCATTTTGTTTTCTTATAGGAAAGAACAATAAAACAATGGGAAAGTGATTTCAGAGAAGTAGCTCTGGTCTTTGCCAATTGCCGGAGACCTGTCCAAGCTTACCTGGGTGCAGTCCTTTGGCACCCCCAAACTCACTCCCTGGTTGCAAGTGTGCATTGCCAGGCTTCAGTGAACTCTCCGTGAAGGTTCATTTCATCACACACATTGTACAATAGTGCTTTCTACTACATTGCTAGTCGTTTAAAATTTGGCCACATGGCAAAAATGTGTGTAACACAGGGTTGTTTTTTTTTTTTTAAATGTTGATTGAGCACATAATTCAAAAGTCAGAATATTAAATAAACATCTCTGCCCTTTCTTTCTTCCAACAGGCAGCTCAGAGAACGGCTCTCCACGCTCTGTCTGACAGGTACATTTTGTCATTTTTATGAACTATAAATTGCTTTATGAAACATTGAGCCCTATTTATTGTGGCATATAATTCATAATCGGATTTTGTCCCTAAAGTATCTGGGAACTGGGATGTTAAACATTTTGCATGCTTGGATTTGTCATGCATGTGTGGAGTTTATCGCTGCAAAAATCGCCTTGTTGTATTTCATAGCAAGTATGAAGAATCCCTTGTTGTGCAATGAAACAAGAGACAAGAAACTTAGAGAGAGAGGCCTGAATGGTGCGGTAAATTCTGAACTTTGGAATTGGCTGAGCTCTAAGCTCATTGTTCAGCAATAAGTACTTCATTTATTTTGAGATGTTTTCTTCGGACTTTTTCCATATCGTTTCACCGGGAGCTATCTATCTTTTGATAAGATTCCCTCTCTTGAAATATTTTATGCACATAACCCAACAACTCATGGTCCCACGTGCTTGACGTTTTACTCCTTGCTTTGGCTTCTTTCTCCTGACGCGTGTTACTGAGTGTGAGATGTGTCAACCTCATCAAGAAACACACACAGGCTCTATTTTCTATCCTGCTTTGTCTGAAAGGCTGGAGACAGATAGTTGAATGAGGGTATGTAAAATCACTTTCTAGAATAGACCAGACCCTTGGTTTGGTTTGGTTGGTTTTGGTTTTTTCACTTACTAAGATTGGAGAGAGAGTGTGTGTGTGTGCATGCGCACGTGTGTGCACGTTTTGAGGAACTGTCAGGAGGTAAAGATGAAGTCCCTGTGTGTCTCCACAGCATTAAAAGCAGCAGGAGGAGCTGTGCCTTGGCTGGCTGGCTGGCAGGCACCTCCTCATTGTCTAGCTAACCTTCACCACCTTGCCTTCCTTCCCAGTTCCTTTGTCATGGAATGAGCCATCACTGACTGTGTAAACCAGCTTAGCTCGGTGCTTCCTCCAAAGTAAAACCTGTCACTTAGGCGAATTATCTGGTGTGCGTGAGTGAAAAGCATTTTCTGTGTGGTGGCAGACTGAGCATGAGTATTTTTATTTCAATTACAAAACGTTCCCCATGACAACCACACAAGCCTGTGTGTCCTGAGTGGCTGGCACATGATCTTCTGGAATTGCTTTTGGGATTTTCACAAAAGCTGATGACTGCACTGCTTCTGAGTGTGTCAGTAGGAGGAGGAAAGAGTCTAGATCAAAACACATTTAGAATATAACGTAGTCATTTCTTTCCTATACATATTTCTTTTCTGTCTTTGACTTTTCTTCTTAAGTAAGCAATTCCTTCAGCAAAATGCACTGAGACGCAAGGGAAAGCCCTCAAAGTTTACAAAACTTTGTCATTGTTTTTTTTTTTTTTTAAATTAATTTATTTATTTATTTATTTATTTATTTTTTATTATACTTTAAGTTCTAGGGTACATGTGCATGACGTTTATATCATGTATAACTCCCCAATGCAATCCCTCCCTCCTCCCCCCTCCCCATGATAGGCCCCAGTGTGTGATGTTCCCCTTCCCGAGTCCAAGTGATCTCATTGTTCAGTTCCCACCTATGAGTGAGAACATGCGGTGTTTGGTTTTCTCTTCTTGTGATAGTTTGCTAAGAATGATGGTTTCCAGCTGCATCCATGTCCCTACAAAGGACGCAAACTCATCCTTTTTTATGGCTGCATAGTATTCCATGGTGTATATGTGCCACATTTTCTTAATCCAGTCTGTCACAGATGGACATTTGGGTTGATTCCAAGTCTTTGCTATTGTGAATAGTGCCGCAATAAACATGCGTGTGCATGTGTCTTTGTAGTAGAGTAATTTATAATCCTTTGGGTATATACCCAGTAGTGGGATGGCTGGGTCATATGGTACATCTAGTTCTAGATCCTTGAGGAATCGCCATACTGTTTTCCATAATGGTTGAACTAGTTTACAATCCCACCAACAGTGTAAAAGTGTTCCTATTTCTCCACATCCTCTCCAACACCTGTTGTTTCCTGACTTCTTAATGATTGCCATTCTAACTGGTGTGAGATGGTATCTCATTGTGGTTTTGATTTGCATTTCTCTGATGGCGAGTGATGATGAGCATTTTTTCATGTGTCTGTTGGCTGTATGGATGTCTTCTTTTGAGAAATGTCTGTTCATATCCTTTCCCCACTTTTTGATGGGGTTGTTTGTTTTTTTCTTGTATATTTGTTTGAGTTCTTTGTAGATTCTGGATATTAGCCCTTTGTCAGATGAGTAGGTTGCAAAAATTTTCTCCCATTCTGTAGGTTGCCTGTTCACTCTGATGGTAGTTTCTTTAGCTGTGCAAAAGCTCTTTAGTTTAATTAGATCCCATGTGTCAATTTTTGCTTTTGCTGCCGTTGCTTTTGGTGTTTTAGACATGAAGTCCTTGCCCATGCCTATGTCTTGAATGGTACTACCTAGATTTTCTTCTAGGGTTTTTATGGTATTAGGTCTAACATTTAAGTCTCTAATCCATCTTGAATTAATTTTCGTATAAGGGGTAAGGAAAGGATCCAGTTTCAGCTTTCTACTTATGGCTAGCCAATTTTCCCAGCACCATTTATTAAATAGGGAATCCTTTCCCCATTTCTTGTTTTTCTCAGGTTTGTCAAAGATCAGATGGCTGTAGATGTGTGGTATTATTTCTGAGGACTCTGTTCTGTTCCATTGGTCTATATCTCTGTTGTGGTAACAGTACCATGCTGTTTTGGTTACTGTAGCCTTGTAGTATAGTTTGAAGTCAGGTAGCGTGACGCCTCCAGCTTTGTCCTTTTGACTTAGGATTGTCTTGGCAATGCAGGCTCTTTTTTGGTTCCATATGAACTTTAAAGCCGTTTTTTCCAATTCTGTGAAGAAAGTCATTGGTAGCTTGATGGGGATGGCATTGAATCTATAAATAACCTTGGGCAGTATGGCCATTTTCACGATATTGATTCTTCCTATCCATGAGCATGGTATGTTCTTCCATTTGTTTGTGTCCTCTTTGATTTCACTGAGCAGTGGTTTGTAGTTCTCCTTGAAGAGGTCCTTTACATCCCTTGTAAGCTGGATTCCTAGGTATTTTATTCTCTTGAAGCAATTGTGAATGGAAGTTCATTCCTGATTTGGCTCTCTGCTTGTCTGTTACTGGTGTATAAGAATGTTGTGATTTTTGCACATTAATTTTGTATCCTGAGACTTTGCTGAAGTTGCTTATCAGCTTAAGGAGATTTTGGGCTGAGACGATGGGGTTTTCTAAATATACAATCATGTCATCTGCAAACAGGGACAATTTGACTTCTTCTTTTCCTAACTGGATACCCTGGATTTCTTTCTCTTGCCTGATTGCCCTAGCCAGAACTTCCAACACTATGTTGAATAGGAGTGGTGAGAGAGGGCATCCCTGTCTTGTGCCAGTTTTCAAAGGGAATTTTTCCAGTTTTTGCCCATTCAGTATGATATTAGCTGTGGGTTTGTCATAAATAGCTCTTATTATTTTGAGGTACATTCCATCAATACCGAATTTATTGAGCGTTTTTAGCATAAAGGGCTGTTGAATTTTGTCAAAAGCCTTTTCTGCATCTATTGAGATAATCATGTGGTTCTTGTCCTTGGTTCTGTTTATATGCTGGATTACGTTTATTGATTTGCGAATGTTGAACCAGCCTTGCATCCCAGGGATGAAGCCCACTTGATCATGGTGGATAAGCTTTTTGATGTGCTGCTGAATCCGGTTTGCCAGTATTTTATTGAGGATTTTTGCATCGATGTTCATCAGGGATATTGGTCTAAAATTCTCTTTTTTTGTTGTGTCTCTGCCAGGCTTTGGTATCAGGATGATGTTGGCCTCATAAAAAGAGTTAGGGAGGATTCCCTCTTTTTCTATTGATTGAAATAGTTTCAGAAGGAATGGTACCAGCTCCTCCTTGTACCTCTGGTAGAATTCAGCTGTGAATCCATCTGGTCCTGGACTTTTTTTGGTGGGTAGGCTATTAATTGTTGCCTCAATTTCAGAGCCTACTATTGGTCTATTGAGGGATTCAACTTCTTCCTGGTTTAGTCTTGGGAGAGTGTAAGTGTCCAGGAAATGATCCATTTCTTCTAGATTTTCTAGTTGATTTGCGTAGAGGCATTTATAGTATTCTCTGATGGTTGTTTGTATTTCTGTGGGGTCGGTGGTGATATCCCCTTTATCATTTTTTATTGCGTCTATTTGATTCCTCTCTCTTTTCTTCTTTATTAGTCTAGCTAGCGGTCTGTCAATTTTGTTGATCTTTTCAAAAAACCAACTCCTGGATTCATTGATTTTTTGGAGGGTTTTTTGTGTCTCTATCTCCTTCAGTTCTGCTCTGATCTTAGTTATTTCTTGCCTTCTGCTAGCTTTTGAATGTGTTTGCTCTTGCCTCTCTAGTTCTTTTAATTGTGATGTTAGAGTGTCAATTTTAGATCTCTCCTGCTTTCTCTTGTGGGCATTTAGTGCTATAAATTTCCCTCTACACACTGCTTTAAATGTGTCCCAGAGATTCTGGTATGTTGTATCTTTGTTCTCATTGGTTTCAAAGAACATCTTTATTTCTGCTTTCATTTTGTTATGTACCCAGTAGTCATTCAGGAGCAGGTTGTTCAGTTTCCATGTAGTTGAGCGGTTTTGATTGAGTTTCTTAGTCCTGAGTTCTAGTTTGATTGCACTGTGGTCTGAGAGACAGTTTGTTATAATTCTGTTCTTGTACATTTGCTGAGGAGTGCTTTACTTCCAATTATGTGGTCAATTTTGGAATAAGTGCGATGTGGTGCTGAGAAGAATGTATATTCTGTTGATTTGGGGTGGAGAGTTCTATAGATGTCTATTAGGTCCGCTTGGTGCAGAGATGAGTTCAATTCCTGGATATCCTTGTTAACTTTCTGTCTCGTTGATCTGTCTAATGTTGACAGTGGAGTGTTGAAGTCTCCCATTATTATTGTATGGGAGTCTAAGTCTCTTTGTAGGTCTCTAAGGACTTGCTTTATGAATCTGGGTGCTCCTGTATTGGGTGCATAGATATTTAGGATAGTTAGCTCTTCCTGTTGAATTGATCCCTTTACCATTATGTAATGGCCTTCTTTGTCTCTTTTGATCTTTGATGGTTTAAAGTCTGTTTTATCAGAGACTAGTATTGCAACTCCTGCTTTTTTTTGTTCTCCATTTGCTTGGTAGATCTTCCTCCATCCCTTTATTTTGAGCCTATGTATGTCTCTGCATGTGAGATGGGTCTCCTGAATACAGCAGACTGATGGGTCTTGACTCTTTATCCAGTTTGCCAGTCTGTGTCTTTTAATTGGAGCATTTAGTCCATTTACATTTAAGGTTAATATTGTTATGTGTGAACTTGATCCTGTCATTATGATATTAACTGGTTATTTTGCTCGTTAGTTGATGCAGTTTCTTCCTAGCCTCGATGGTCTTTACATTTTGGCATGTTTTTGCAATGGCTGGTACCGGTTGCTCCTTTCCATGTTTAGGGCTTCCTTCAGGGTCTCTTGTAAGGCAGGCCTGGTGGTGACAAAATCTCTAAGCATTTGCTTATCTGTAAAGGATTTTATTTCTCCTTCACTGATGAAGCTTAGTTTGGCTGGATATGAAATTCTGGGTTAAAAATTCTTTTCTTTAAGAACGTTGAATATTGGCCCCCACTCTCTTCTGGCTTGTAGAGTTTCTGCCGAGAGATCTGCTGTTATTCTGATGGGCTTCCCTTTGTGGGTAACCCGACCTTTCTCTCTGGCTGCCCTTAAGATTTTTTCCTTCATTTCAACTTTGGTGAATCTGGCAATTACGTGTCTTGGAGTTGCTCTTCTGGAGGAGTATCTTTGTGGCGTTCTCTGTATTTCCTGAATTTGAATGTTGGCCTGCCCTACTAGGTTGGGGAAGTTCTCCTGGATGATATCCTGAAGAGTGTTTTCCAAGTTGGTTCCATTTTCCCCCTCACTTTCAGGCACCCCAATCAGACGTAGATTTGGTCTTTTTACATAATCCCATACTTCTTGCAGGCTTTGTTCATTTCTTTTTCTTCTTTTTTCTTTTGGTTTCTCTTCTCGCTTCATTTCATTCATTTGATCCTCAATCGCTGATACTCTTTCTTCCAGTTGATCGAGTCGGTTACCGAAGCTTGTGCATTTGTCACGTATTTCTCGTGTCATGGTTTTCATCTCTGTCATTTCGTTTATGATCTTCTCTGCATTAATTAGTCTAGCTGTCAATTCTTCCACTTTTTTTTCAAGATTTTTAGTTTCTTTGCGCTGGGTACGTAATTCCTCCTTTAGCTCTGAGAGATTTGATGGACTGAAGCCTTCTTCTCTCATCTCGTCAAAGTCATTCTCTGACCAGCTTTGATCTGTTGCTGGCGATGGGCTGCGCTCCTTTGCAGGGGGAGATGCGCTCTTATTTTTTGAATTTCCAGCTTTTCTGCCCTGCTTCTTCCCCATCTTTGTGGTTTTATCTGTCTCTGGTCTTTGATGATGGTGACGTACTGATGGGGTTTTGGTATAGGTGTCCTTCCTGTTTGATAGTTTTCCGTCTGACAGTCAGAAGGACTGTCTGTTGGTCTGTTGGAGATTGCTTGAGGTCCACTCCAGACCCTGTTTGCCTGGGTATCAGCAGCAGAGGTTGCCGAAGATAGAATATTGCTGAACAGTGAGTGTACCTGTCTGATTCTTTCTTTGGAAGTTTCCTCTCAGGGGTGACTCCACCCTGTGAGGTGTGGGGTGTCAGACTGCCCCTAGTGGGGGATGACTCCCATCTAGGCTACTCAGGGGTCAGGGACCCACCTGAGCAGGCAGTCTGTCCGTTCTCAGATCTCAACCTTCGCGTTAGGAGATCCACGGCTCTCCCCAAAGCTGTCAGACAGAGTCGTTCGCGTCTGCACCGGCCCCCGCTCTTTCCCCTGTTGGACTGCAGCTGTGCGCTGTCCGCAGAGGTAGAGTCTACAGAGACAGGCAGGCTTCCTTGAGCTGCTGTGAGCTCCACCCAGTTCGAGCTTCCCAGCGGCTTTGTTTACCTACTTAAGCCTCAGCAATGGCGGGCGCCCCTCCCCCAGCCTCGCTGCTGCCTTGCGGATAGATCGCCGCAGACGGCTGTGTTAGCAGTGAGGGAGGCTCCGTGGGCGTGGGACCCTCCCAGCCAGGTGTGGGATATATTCTCCTGGTGTGCCTGTTTCCTTAAAGCGCAGTATTGGGGTGGGAGTTACCCGATTTTCCAGGTGTTGTGTGTCTCAGTTCCCCTGGCTAGGAAAAGGGATTCCCTTCCCCCTTGCGCTTCCAGGTGAGGCGATGCCTCGCCCTGCTTCAGCTCACGCTGGTCAGGCTGCAGCAGCTGACCAGCACCGATTGTCCGGCACTCCCTAGAGAGATGACCCCAGTACCTCAGTTGAAAACGCAGAAATCACCGGTCTTCTGTGTCGCTCGCGCTGGGAGTTGGAGACTGGAGCTGTTCCTATTCGGCCATCTTGCTCCGCCCTCAAAACTTTGTCATTGTTAACGAGTACAAGATTTCTTTTGGGGATGATGATGTTGTAAAAATAGATTATGGTGATGGTTGCACATCCTTGTAAGTATACCAGACCACTGAATTGTATGCTTTAAATGGGTGAACTTTATGGAATGTAAATTATATTTTAGTAAAACTACACATATAAATACAAAATGTCATTACAACCTTTAGTAGAATGAATCAAAACCTATTTTAGTAAAATATGGATTCATTTTGAAGACATGGTCGCAAATACAAAGACAATTCATCAGAAACTAGGACTGATACATTTGAAGATTTCTTCCCAAAAGATATACGACTTTGTCCTAAAGAGAAAATGTGAGTAGATTTTAATGATGAACAATGCCATTTCCTTTAAGTTTTTTCTGATATTTTCACAAGAAAATCCCTTGTCAAGCCCATTCCCTACCCAAAAACAGAGGTTTTCATTGTCACCACTCTTCTTACACATTTCTTTATCCTCAAATATAATAGGGCATTTCGCTTACTTTACTGTAGCCCTTTTTTTTTTTTTTTTTTTTGGTGAGACGGAGATTTACTCTTGTTGCCCAGGCTGGAGTGCAATGGCGCGATCTCAGCTCACCGCATCCTCCGCCTCCCAAGTTCAAGCGATTCTCCTGTCTCAGCCTCCTGAGTAGCTGGGATTACAGGCATGTGTCATCACACCCAGCTCATTTTGTATTTTTAGTAGAGACGGAGTTTAACCGTATTGCCCAGGCTGATCTCGAACTCCTGACCTCAGGTGATCCGCCCGGCTCGGCCTCCCAAAGTGCTGGGATTATAGGCGTGAGCCACTGCAGCCGGCCATGTAGCACTTTTTCTATTCAAAATTGGTCATTTCAAAGTGATGAGTTGACTTTCTCTGCTATTCTAGCAATGCAATTGTGTAAAGCTACCTTCTCTGTGCTTTTTCTTTTTTCTTTCTTTTTTTTTTTCTTCAAGTTGTATTTTAAGTTCAGGGGCACATGTGCAGGATATGCAGGTTTGTTACATGGGTAAACGTGTGCAATGGTGGTTTGCTGCACCTGTCAACCCATCACCTAGGTATTAAGCCCAGCGTCTATTAGCTCTTCTTCCTGATGTTCTCCCTCCCCCGACACCTCACTGGCAGGCCCCAGCGTGTTTCCCCTCTTGGGTCTCATCATTCAGCTCCCACTTACAAATGAGAACATGCGGTGTTTGTTTTCTGTTCCTGCATTAGTTTGCTGAGGATAATGGCTCCACCCCTGTTCCTGCAAAGGGCATGATCTTGTTCCTTTTTATGGCTGTATAGTATTTTATGGCATATGTGTACCATATTTTCTTTACCCAGTCTATCATTAATGGGCATTTGGGTTGATTCCATGTCTTTGCTATTGTGAACAGTGCTGCAGTGAACATACAGGTGCATATGCCTTTATAATAGAATGATTTATATTCCCTTGGGTATATACCCATTAATGGGATTGCTGGATCCTATGGTATTTCTGCCTCTAGGTCTTTGAGGAATCACCACAATGTCTTCCACAATGGTTGAACTAATTTACACTCCCACCAGCAGTGTACAAGCATTTGTTTTTCTCCACAGTCTCTCCAGCCTCTGTTGTTTTTTGACTTTTCAGTAACAGCCATTCTTTTTCTATTGTATATTTTCTATGAATTCAGGGCCACAGAACTAGTCCCCATAAGTAATAAGCATCTGTCATCATTTCAAGATGGAAATTAAAACTCTTCTTCAAAATAATGATTTTAAAACACCTACTGAATTAATTGCATTCGTATTTTCTAGTTTGTAAGTAGAGAATAACTTATCAAGCAACAGATGTCATTTTCTATCACATTACTTACTCTTTTGAATAAACCAATATTTTCTAGAAAAATGCCCCAAGTGCCTCAAGTCAGGCTACTGTGTGACTTGCCTAATGTTCTGTCTACCAGAGGAACCTCAGGGTGGGAATGGAATTGAGTAAAGGTCTCCCCAGGTCCTGTATATCCCAAAGTGGGGTTCTAGGCCCAACACCTATGGCTACTTGGAGCCTGGTATGAAGCTGTTCATTTACCCAAACCATCCTGGTTTCGTAAACTTTTTGCTTTGAGCCTGTTATCAGCTCTTTATAGAAAATTCCATAATGATTAGGTCGTGCCTTCCTCTTTGTTCTTGGAGGAAAAAGCACTTTTCAGACCTCACAAGGTGCTTCCTGAGCTCTGCAATTCTGGCATGGGACAGAAAAGCCCGCACTGGCTCTGGCCATGCACACCGGCTCCTCATGGAGGAGCATGTCTGTGACACACTCTGGGTCTTATCCTCCTTCAGATCCTCAGTGTCCTGCAAGTTGGCTTATCCGTGGGCTCATTTCACTTCCACTGAGCCTCAACCTTGAGTGTCCAGTGAACACAAATACATTTAGACAAGGCCGGAGCTATTTTGTTCCAAGATGTACAAATCGATGATGAGACAGGATTTCATTGACTTGGGTTTGGTGGAAGGACATGAGTTTACACTGTTGGAAGCCGGTTTGTGTTCTCTGTTTCCCTATAAGAAAACCTGACTTCAAAGCCTTGCGATCTGACCTGATGAGGCCAGTTATACAAAAAAGAAAGGGGTGCGTTTCCCTTTCCCTTGCTAAGGGTGGGTAGAAATCTCATCCCTCTGGGGTGCTGGAAGTTAGAGAATGTCCAGATGTCTTTGGAAAGTCAATCTTTTCATTTCTCCAATCTCCTGGTTTACTTTCTAAATTAGCATTCCAGCACAAATCCAATATCTGACCGTTTAGACTGTATGCTTTAAAGTTCAGAGAATCTTCTGTAATCAATACACAATCTTGATAAATTAAAACTGTGATGTTTCCATTACGTAAATGTTAAAAATCAGCTGTGATCATCCCCCAAAAAACCTTTTCCCTTACTTGGTTCTGCCTGACCAATGGACTTAATTTATGACTCACCCCAAATAGCAAAATGTACTTTCAGGGTGAAACTGGATCACCATGGCAAGCAGAAGGGGAGTTTGGGCTTCAGCCCTACTCACTTGCGCCTCCTGCCCAGCAGTGATGGGAAGGGGTGTGTGAGAGTGGGATGGTGCGTTGTCTGTTCTTTTCTACTCCTGACAGTAGAACTTTTTAATCTATCTTATACCACTGAGAGTCAGCTGGCCTACCAGAGGCCCATTTATGTCCCCCAAAAATGAAAAAAGCAGACAAACAGGGCAAGAAGAGATGGCAAAATTCTTTTTTCTTTTCTGGTTTTTGAGACAGGGTCTCACTCTGTCACCCAGTCTGGAGTGCAGTGGTGCGATCACAGCTCACTGCAGCCTCGACCTCCCAGGCTCAAACGATCTCAGCCCTCCCCATGCCCTGCTCAGTGCCACAGTAGCCACCACACCTGGCTAATTTTTGGACTTTTCGTAGAGGTGGGGCTTCGCCATGTTGCCCAAACAGGTCTTGAACTCCTGGGCTCAAGTGATCTGCCTGCCTTGGCCTCCCAAAGTGCTGGATTACAGGTGTGAGCCACTGCACGTGGCCCGGCAAAGTTCTTGACAAAGTAAACAAGCCAATTATAAGAAAATCTCAGTTTGCAAAGGGACACAATTCGTCTCACTTATTCACTGCTTATTGTGTGCCTCTCACGTGTTTTTTCTTCTTATGGGTCGATGTATTTGATGCTGGTGGGTAGAGACAAAGAAGAGGCATGAACAGGATAAAGGTGGATCTTTGGTGTGGACCCTCTGCACTGCAAAAGATGCCACATCACCGCCAATGTGGAAAATATGCAAAGTGCTGTTAGGAAGAAGCAAGGATATGTGTGCAGCATATGAAGTGCCTTGAATACGATTAACTTCCCTTCATGAGTAGTAAATAGTAGATAACTCTGATCAAAAAAGGGATTCGTGTGATTTATCAAGCTGAGCAACTGTGCGTCTGCAGAGAAGCTGGAGGTCAATCTTGAAATCTAGGGCAGAGGAGCACTAGGCAATTGCCAGGACTAAGAAGTTAATCATACCCTTGGACTGCTTCCATCTGTCTCAGAGCGACAGCGCTGCTCTCGGCGAGCAGGCATGCTTTATAGCAGCAGACCAGGAATTAATATTTTCTGTGAAACCTCAAGCATCATTTGCAGTAACTTGGGTTTTATAAAAATGGAACATAATTTTATAAGAATAAATCACATTCAGCTAGAAATATGAGAGGCTGCAAAAAATTATGCTTGACTTAAAAAAAAAGACAGAGGAACGAGCAAAAAAGCCAACATGGAAACAGTTGTTGAAGCGATGGCACTTGGAGGGCACAAATAGCCATGTGGTTAAATTGTGCATATAATCATCTTCTGAAATGTCAGCCTGCGACTCCAGCAACGGCTACATTTTTATAGCCTTGGAGATGCATCACCAGACTGTAACCTGTCTGCCCATCTGGCAGTATCTCAGGCCCAAGATCCATTTATATTGAAATCCAAACAACTGCCATTGATTTATTCATTTATTTCACAAATATTTACTGAGCACGTCCAGCATGCTCCTTGGGGCGCTGCGCTGGGGTTGGGGGTGCCGATATGAGAAGCAGCCGTGTGGCTGTGCTCTTGGCTTCACCAGCCAGACGAGTGTTGCCTTTGCGAGGAGAAAGGACTCGAGGCTCACACATTTGGTGCCCTCAGTTTTGTCCTTTCTTGAATCAATCTCACACATCAAATCTCCTTGTTGCCCATTAGGGAGAATATAATGAAATTAAGTAAATGAGGATTTGCCTAAAACTAAGGGAGTTTCACCTCCACGTAGGTAGAAGAATGTGAAATGGTCTGTGTCCAGAAGCCAGATCAGAAATGGCCCCATAGCAAGGTGGGGAGGGCAGGTGCCAGCCTGGCAGGGTAGGAGGTTGGATTCAGCTGCATCTTCCTGACCCCTTGTCAAGTGGACCAGCTCCAGCCAAACAAAGGAAGTGTGTTGGAGTGGCCACCAGCACAGAAGTGTACCTTTCTGGATAATGTGTCACCCAGTCCCTGGCCATGTGAGAGGACAGGCACAGTTGCCACATATTGCTAATAATTGGTCTCATCTTTAAGGGTCAAAAAAAAAAAAAAAAGGAGGTGGAGCACTTTTAAGACAGTGTGAAGGTTCCATAAAGATGTGAAGGTGGTGTGCTGGCAGGTGCACATCAACTCTGCCCTGAGGCCCTCAGCGGTGTTCGGTCTCCCCGAAGCAAGACGGCTCCTTATAAAGAAGTCTTTTAGGGCCGGGCACGGTGGCTCACGCCTGTAATCCTAGCACTTTGGGAGGCCGAGGCAGGTGGATCACGAGGTCAGGAGTTCAAGACCAGCATGAACAACATGGTGAAACCCCGTCTCTACTAAAAATTCAAAAATTAGCCAAGCATGGTGGTGGGCATCTGTAATCCCAGCTACTCAGGGGGCTGAGGCAGGAGAATCGCTTGAACCCGGGAGGCTGGGGTTGCAGCGAGCCGAGATTGCACCATTGCACTCCAGCCTGGGCGACAGAGCAAGACTCTGTTTCAAAAAAAAAAAAGAAGAAGTCTTTTAAGTACGCCATGTGAATAAAAACTTTTTAAAAATCCATTCCCTCAAGCATTTATCCCTTGTGTTATACTCTTTTCATTATTTTTAAGTGTACAATTAAGTTGTGAATAAAAACTTTGAGAGCTTTAGAGTTTAGAATCACTATCACATTTACTGCCTCATTTTATGATCCTCACAACAACCCTGAAAGATAGATGGGACCCATTTTACAGATGAGAAAACTGAGCCTCGAACAGGTGATGCAACTCACCCAGGGCCACACAGGAGCAAGTGGCAGAGCCAGGACTAGATCCCAGGTCCCTGGACTCCCGGTCAGTATGATTCTCTTGCCTCCCATCATGCACCAGTAGAGCAGCTTGGCTGGGGTCAGAGATAGGAGGTTTGGGCCACGTTTTGCATCTTAGCATTATTTCTGGCTTGGTAACCTTTTTATCTCTAGCACCTAGCACAGTACCTGGCAATTAGGAGACACCGTAAGTCATTTGATAAATGAATGGATGAACTAGACCAATGCTTTGTGGTTAAAATAATGGCAACTTTGGGCTTAAAAGAGAAAATAATTTTTTGCAACTGTGGCTATCCATCCTTGCAACAGGTGCCTCAGGAGTCAGAGGTAGATGATCAGGGGCTCATCGCTAAGTGGCTCAAAGGGATGTTCATGCCTGCTTGTATGGATGTTACAGAATCCACAAAAACACAGGGGGAAGAAATGGGAAAATGAGAAAAAAACTCAGTCCAAAAGTCGGCAAGAAAGTTTCAAAAACAAAAAAATCAAATTAGAGTGGAATCAGATTAGAACTCAATAACAAAAGAGAACTGTAGGATGCTATCGAGAAGTCTCTTGTACCGAGTAGGGGTTGGGCCAGATAGCTGCTGGCTCCTCCCTCCCTCTCCTGTGCCCTGATTTTTGTGCTTTGTACTGTTGACATGACTTAAAATGTGCTGTCTTCACCAACTCTTCATACTTATGTTTTTCATTTGTACTTCTTCATTCATTCAGTGAATCTTTACAGTACTGAATCCCTAAAATGGTAGGGATTCTTCTGGTCTCTATAGAAGACCAAAAAATTCATTACCCATGGATTCCACTCACAGGGAATCTACAGTGTGGTAGAGGACATGTAGGCACGTGCATAAATACTGAGTATATTACAATGCCAACATACACATAAGTAGTCATAGATCTCCTTAGAACAGTCGCGTGTCTGGTCGTGTACTGAGCATCTCACATACCTTACTTCATTTAATCCTCGTCACGACTCTCTCGGTGAGGAAGGAAGAATGCAATGTGAGGGCCTTAAAGAGACATTTTTCATGAAAGTCCATTTCATTTCATTTCATTTCGTGTTCTTTTGTTGTTGTTGTTGTTGTTTTCTTGAGACAGAGTCTCACTCTGTCACCCAGGCTGGAGTAGTGGCCCAGGCTGGAGCAGTAGCGCGATCTCAGTTCACGGCAACCTCCACCTCCCGGGTTCAAATGATTCTCATGCCTCAGCCTCCCAAGTAGCTGGAATTATAGGCATGAGCCTCCATACCCAGCAAATTTTTGTATTTTCAGTAGAGATGGTATTTCACCGTGTTGGCCAGGCTGGTCTCCAACTCCTGACCTCAGGTGATCCGCCCACCCCAGCCTTGCAAAGTGCTGGAATTACAGGCGTGAGCCACCACGCGTGGCCTCATTTCATGTTCTAAAGTACTCTCCCTAAAGTCCTAGTGAGGCTTGGTTTCCAAACTCAGGTAATTCACCCCCAGTCTTACAGCTGGAAAGCCACAGAGTGGTCTGTGCAGCTCCAGAGTTGGTGCTTTTAGCTACTTCAGTAGCAGCCCTCTGCGTCAGACTATGAGGAAATCAGTGTCACTGGAGGGACACAGGTATAACATCACCCTACTCTCTGATTACAGGGGAAGGAGAATGGGGAGGGGACATAGGAGGTGTCATGTGGAGGACAGGAAGCATCAGGTGACCCAGGAGTGGAGAAGGGGGGAGAACACAGAAGGAATGACCTGGGTAGGGCCAGGCTGCAGGTGGACAGGGAGTGGCAGGCCTCCCTTCTGTGGCTGTGGGCATCTGAGTAGAAAATGTGAAGCCAGCTCTAGACAGCTGCCAATGCAAGGAGGCATGGGAGGGGTCTTCTGCTATGCAGTGTATCCCTCAAGCATGGGATCAAGCCTCTCCTTCCACGGAAAACATAAACAGCCAACTGCCCCAGCGCCCACAGCTCCTATTCCATAAGCACCTCATGTAATTCCTGGCACAGGCCAGCTTACAGTCTCTGCCTCCTTTATGTATTTATGTCTGGTCTCAACTACTGAGAGCAAGAACCACATCTTGACTATTAGTAGTACTTTATACAAAGTGACTACTCAATCATGACTTATTGAATGCACTACGACCAAGAATGCAAATGATGCCACAAATTTATGCTATCATGGTAAGGAGACAAGAAAGCAAAAGCGAAAAAAAAACCCTCTGGCCCAGCTTTCCCTACTCGCTCCTCTTTTTACAAGACATCATGAAGCAAGCACAGGACTTTGAGTCCTTGAACTTGGTCTGGAATTTACTTTGGGCAAAGCATTTACACATCCAAGTCTCAGCTTTCCTAGTTGCAGAAGCAGGTTGCTACTAATGCCCTCCTTGTTAGGTTTATGTACAGATTAAAAGAGGTGATGAATAGAAAAGGCACTTCCTTTCTCCCTCCATATGAGAGTAATTACTTCATTGCACTGCCAAGAAGAGTCATGCATGAGGTATCATAAGATGCTCTTTGATTTAAGTCCTACCAAGAGGCTTAAAAACCAAGAGAAGAAAATAACAGAGTATGGGTTTAATGTATGAAACAACTCATAGCTAGTAGTATGGAGCATGTTTTTACATTGATTTTATAGAAAAACAAATATCAGCAAATCCTAAGAAATATCCCTTCTATTACTCATGCCATCCCTATTTTGAAATATGTTTTAGTAGAGCCTGTTCTCTCCTAAAAGCCAAACTGTGGGTCTTTGGGTGCCAGGTGAGGCTCCTGCATGCCTCTGAGGAGGCTACCACCTCTCTCTGCCACATTGTCTTTCTCCTTTACTCACAGAAAAAAGTCATCCTGGGCCGGGTGCGGTGGCTCATGCCTGTAATCCCAGCACTTTGGGATCACCTCACTTGAGGCCAGGAGTTCAAGACCAGCCTGGCCAACATGGTAAAACCCTACCTGTACTGAAAACAAATACAAAAATTAGCTGGGCACGGTGGCATACCCCTGTAATCATAGTTCCTCGAGAGGCTGAGGCAGGAGGATCACTTGAACCCAGGACACAGAGGCTGCAATGAGCCGAGATTGTGCCATTGCCCTCCAGCCTGGGTGACCGAGCAAGACTCCGTCTCAAAAGAATAAATAAATAAATAAACATTTAAAAAAAAAAAAAAAGAGTCACCGTGGGTCATTTCCTGACACCTTTCCAGCTCATCTCCAACAATTGGTCTCATTTTATAATTTCAAAGTAAATAATACTTAATATTTCTTTTTTTTTTTTTTTTTTGAGACGGAGTCTCGCTCTGTCGCCCAGGCTGGAGTGCAGTGGCCGGATCTCAGCTCACTGCAAGCTCCGCCTCCAGGGTTCACGCCATTCTCCTGCCTCAGCCTCCCTGGTAGCTGGGACTACAGGCGCCACCACCTCGCCCGGCTAGTTTTTTGTATTTTTTACTAGAGACGGGGTTTCACCGTGTTAGCCAGGATGGTCTTGATCTCCTGACCTCGTGATCCGCCCGTCTTGGCCTCCCAAAGTGCTGGGATTACAGGCTTGAGCCACCGCACCCAGCCTCAAGTTTTTTGTTTGTTTGTTTTTTTGTTTTTTTGTTTTTTTTTTGAGACAGAGTCTTGCTCTGTCGCCCAGGCTGGAGTGCAGTGGTGCAATATTGGCTCACTGCAAGCTCCGCCTCCCGGGTTCATGTGATTATCCTGCCTCAGCCTCCCATGTAGCTGGGACTACAGACACCCGCCACTACACCCGGCTAATTTTCTGTATTTTTAGTAGAGACGGGGTTTCACCATGTTAGCCAGGATGGTCTCGATCTTCTGACCTCGTGATCTTCCCGTCTCGGCCTCCCAAAGTGCTGGGATTACAGGCGTGAGCCACTGCGCCTGGCCAGTACTTAATATTTCAAAAGCAAACAGTAATGCCCGGATAACATGGGGGAGCCCTGGCAGAGGACTGTCGGGGGCAGTGTGAAGAGAGATAAGTGCCAACTGAGTCTCCATGCAGCCCTCTCCTCTCTAACAGGCCCAGCGAGTACCATCTGTATTCACAAAAGTGGAGCCCCTTGGGCTCACTGCTCCAACAGAGAGGCCACAGAGGTGTCCCTCACAGCCCTTTGGTGGCTGTTAGCTCCATCCACTGCATTAATGTGAACAAACGCAGGCTGTTGGGTCTAAAAATCAGCTTTTAAAAGCCCCCTAGTACTAATTTCCACAATAAAACAGAATGGCTCCAGAGAAGCCATTGAGTTCTATCAGGTACGTAATACACATTTTCAGAGGTCCCAAACATGTATTTTACACAATAGAAGAAGAGAGCAGGGCAAGGATACAGTCTTTTGAGTAAATAAATAATGAGTTGTATCAAGCCACTAATTGCCCTTTAAGATGGTTTCGTGGCCAGGGGTTCCTGAGGATTAATACAGACTTGCTGCCTGATGTCTGGCAAGGAGGCCACAGCCCAAGGCGCCTCTGGGTGAAATTCAGTTTTAACCCATTCAGTCAATGCTCACAATTCCCAAGAGCCTGCAGGAACACATGGGATGATTCGGTCTGGGGCACAGTTAGAAGAGTTTTGACCTCTTTCAGAAAGAATGATAGTGGTCTAGGCTGCACAACAACGTCCATGTACTTAATGCCACCGGACTGGACACCCTTGGCCAATCTGATGTCATGTGTATGTTTCCAGAATTAAAAACAGGAAAAACAGGCCGCGGGGAAGAGCGAACATCCTGCAGATCCCAGTATCCCAGGTTCTTCCAGATGCCCCCTTTCTCGTAGGCCTGGGGTGGAAATCCCATGTTCTCTCTCCTGGGCTTGAGGTGCTGGAGTTCTAGTCTGGACATCCCTCCTTTCCCTCTCTGCTAGTGGAGAAGGGTTCCTGCAAGTTACTCAGATCCTCTGTGGGCGGGGGGACAGCTGGGCACAGCCCCACACACCAACCCTCCCCTGCTCCTTAGCCAGATGTCTGTGACCACGGAAGAGAAAAACTAACCTGCACCACCAGAGTCCCCTATCCCCACCACCGGAGTCCCCCACCCGCACCACCGGAGCCCCCCAGCCTCACTGCAGTCTGCGAACACTGGAAAGGGCCAAAGGGAACCAGACTCTCCCTAGAGGCAGTGAAAAGACAGCTGGTTCTGGCCGGTGGCTCACGCCTGTAATCCCAGCACTGTGGGAGGCCAAGGCAGGCATATCACCCAAGGTCAGGAGTTTGAGACTAGCCTTGCCAACATGGTAAAACCTCGTCTCTACTAAAAATACAAAAATTAGTTGGGTGTGGTAGTGTGCACCTGCAGGAGGCTGAGGTAGGTGAATTGCTTGAACCCGGAAGACGGAGGTTGCAGTGAGCCAAGAGCATGCTACTGAACTACAGCCTGGGCAACAGAGCAAGACTCCATCTCAAAAAAAAAAAAAAATACTGTTTCTGATCCATTGTCATCCCACTCTGTGCTCCCCTCTCTTCTGAACTCATCCTCAGACTAAGTATATTAAGTTACCAGGGGTAAAGTATTGAAATCACTAAGCTATAAATTATTTTTACTTGATTCTTTGTCACTATGTCGTATTCCTTTTGAATGCCGATGTAGCTGTCCCTTCTAGACCAAGGACAACATACACTGTGTGTCTAATGCTTAATGGTTCATTTAGCTTGTATTTAAATTTACATCCAAACAAAATTTAAGTATCCAATACACGTGACGTCTCCTAGTTGGAATTAAGAGAGAATTAGCATAGTTTTCAGTATTTGTCACTGCTATCTACCCTACTTCTTTTTTTAAAATATCTATTTCTGAAGTAGAAGTACACCTGTTCCTTCTTGAATGTACTTAGATTAAATTAAGCACTTGCTGTCTGCGTGGAATGTGTTGGTTGGTGATTGGTTAATTGGTGGTTGGTTCTTTTAGAATGTTTACACTGATGCCATGTGAAGGTACAACTGGTAGTCCCCACTTTTTAATTTTGCAGATGTCGTCACCATTCTCATTGAGCCAGATCTGACCTTAAAAGCCACCCAAAGGCAACAAATGATATATTTGACAGGGAGAAAAAAAGATTCAAAACAGATGCATTTCAGTGGCCGTATGTGTTTCTGAACGTAGGTGCCGCTGTCTTCATCACTCACGCCTGTACCCGCAGTGGGCGGAGGCCGTGCCGCAGAAGCATTTGTGATGAGTGGGTGGTTTTAAAGCCAATAGATAGACTGAGGTGTTTTGCTTTGGTTTGCTTTGTTTAAAACCAAACTGCTTAACTACTTTTCAGGGAGTTCAAGTCATGATATCAAATCTGTTTTGTTCTGTTTTTCATCTCCTTTTAGTGAAGAAAGCTGGCCAGAGCCTATGGAGTCTTTTCTCTCTGGCTTTCAGAACCCTTCAGGCCAGCACCCCCCACCCACTCCCATCCTCTCCATTTCCCCCCTTTTCCCACCCCTGGAACAGTCCCACCCTGACCATTCCGCTCTCCAGCCTGGGACTCGCAGAGCCAGCTGGCGCACGCCACCCTGCAGCTGCTCGCTCTGGGCTCAGGGCCTGCCCTCGCCTCCGCTTGCAGGCTGCCGCCCCGTGACCTGCTCCCAGAGGTAGCCCCGGGCCAGCCTTGGCTGCACTGGGCTGGCTGGCCTTTGATGACTGCATTTTGGAGCCTGATAAGCTCCCCCACTGCTGTGGAAAGGTTAATGTGCTCCCTGTTCACTGGGGCGGCCTGACCTTCTGACTCCATCCAACTCCCTTTCCTGTGCTGGCTCCCGGCTGTGGCTGGCTGGCCCAGTGCCGCGTCGTGTCCTCCTGCTGGCCCTCAGAATGCAGCATCCGCCTCTGCTCTCGCCAGGCAGCATCAGACCCCAGCCATCTGCATCCCTGTTATTTGGGGACAGCCGTTCGATCCGCCAAATTCCGAACAGACTTCCTCTATGTCATTGTCCCTGGCCTTGGGTTTGAGTTGTCACGCTGCCTTCTACCCATTGCCCCTCTCTCTCGTCCCGAGAGGCAGCATATACTCAGTGTGACAGTGCTCATTCATTTCAGGTCAGTTCCATTAAAATGTTGAAGTGAACCAACTGCTTGTGAAGGGTGAGTCCATGCCCCTTTTTTCCATTTCAGAGACAAAGTAGATTGGGCATGCTCGCTGGCCCCAATCCAGCCGACTGGACAGGGCCTCGATGAAGCCCAGCCCAGGCCAAGAGTCTGAAGCCCTGGCAGCTCCCCCACGTGGTCTCTCTGTGGCCCTGTTCACCCTGCTCCCAGCCAGTGAGTCAGGGAGCCACATTAGGCCACAGTTCCTCATCTTACCTTGGAGACAGAAACCCCTATTCAGCCTGGCTAATCCTGGTGCTAAGAAGCCAAGAAAAATCACCATGGACCGAACGCAAGCGAGCGAATTAAGGTGTTAGTCATCTGAGGGACTACATGAAGGAGGTCCAGGTTCTCTTTGAGTTGTGGCCCCAGCCACTAAGCTGTTTAGTGGAATTACAGAAGGACTGTGGCCGTGGCCTTTGCTGTTGTTGGAAGATTCCCAGCAAGCCAGATGATAACGTGCCCCTCTCTAACAAAGCCATGGGGTCCTGGCAGGTGTGGGGGGTGTATGTGACCTCGTGGTCTCTCGGGGTTGCATGCTTGCTGCCCCAGGCCCTGTGCTGGGGGCTTGCTGCCATCATTCCATTTCATCCCCAGACAGCCCAGGGGGCAAGTGTCAATATCCTTGTTTTACACATGGGGAAACTGAAGCCTAGAGAGATGGAGCCGCTTGCCCAAGGTTAATGAACACAGTAGGGGATAGAGCCAGCTGGAGCCCAGGTTTAGGGGTGGCAGTGTGGTCTTGGGCAGGGAGGGCCTGGCAGATGGGGCTAGGTGTCTGAGAGATCCCTCCTCCATGGCCTGAGTGCCCTTGAAATAGAACAAAATTGGCCAGGCATGGTAGCTCACACCTGTAATCACCATACTTTGGAAGGCTAAGGTGGGAGGGTCGCTTGAGCCTAGGAGTTTGAGACCAACCTGGATGCCATGGCAAGACCTCATCTCTGCAGACACACACACACACACACACACACACAAATTAGCATGGTGGCACACACCTGTAGTCTCAGCTACTTGGGAGGCTGAGGTGGAAGGATTGCTTGAGCCCAGGAGGCAGAGGATACAGTGAGCCATGATTGTGCTGCTGCACTCCAGCCTGGGTGACGCAGCGAGACCCTGTCTCATATATATATATATGATATGTGTGTATATACCATATACATAGATATGGTATGTGCATATATATCATATACATAGAGATATATATCATATACATGTTATACATACAGCAACCATATGTGTGTGTGTGTGTGTATACATATATATATGAGAGACAGAATCCAGCTCTGCCTTGAGTCGTGCTCACAGCACAAGTCTGAACGCTGCACATGGGGCCAGGGGCTGCTCTGTTCTCCTGCCCAGATGGCTGGATTCTGCTGGGGGTTGCTTGCAAGAACACACCTCGTCTAGTTCTATTCTAGCCAAGGAAGTGGATCTGGGGACTTCAGCCATCCTTCTGTGTTCTGCACTTAAAAATAGAAGATGACCAAAAAAAAACTTGAAAAGTGCAATGGTCGTGTAGTTTATTTTATTTTATTTTATTTTTTTGAGACAGAGTCTTGCTCTGTTGGCTGGAGTGCAGTGGCGTGGTCTCGGCTCACTGCAACCTCCTCCTCCCGGGTTCACGCCATTCTCCTGCCTCAGCCTCCCAAATGGTCGTGTTTAGATATATAATGAAGGAGGGGAGTGCCAAGCCAGCATTCTTTCCTAAGACGTATTTCTTGAAGCTTTTCCCCTTCATTCCAACTGACTGGAGAACTATTACCTATTCACTAACATTTGAAAATGAAGGACAGATTTTGCTCCCTTCTCTACACCAACTTTGTATGCCATTGGTCTTTAAAATGTGAACTCTGCCCACATTTTGTAGCTCTGGGCACCGGCCTTCAGTCATCCTAACTCCCTTGCCTCAATAAGGAAGTGAAACTTTAGGGCTGTAGAGACCATGCAGACTCCCTGAATAATCGGAAGGACTCACCAGTGACTTCCTGGGTCCCCTTCAAGCCTCAGCTCTGCGAAGCCACAGCCTGGCTCTGCCACAGCCTCATGTGACTGCAGGCACAGAGGTTTCGTTCTCCCTCATCTGTTCATGCACATTCTCTTGTCTGTTTTCTCTTGCTATAAAGGGATACCTGAGACTGGGTGGTTTAGAAAGAAAAGATGTGGCCAGGCACAGTGGCTCACACCTATAATCCCAGCACTTTGGAAGGCCGAGGCAGGTGGATCACCTGAGGTCAGGAATTCGAGACCAGCCTGGCCAACATGGTGAAACCCTGTCTCTACTAAAGATACAAAAATTAGCTGGGCGTGATAGCACATGCCTGTAATCCCAACTACTCAGGAGGTTGAGGCAGGAGAATCGCTGGAACCTAGGAGGCGGAAAAGGCAGTGAGCTGAGATCATGCTATTGCACTCCAGCCTGGATGACAGAGCGAGACTCCATCTCAAAAAAGAAAGAGAGAGAGAGGGAGGGAGGGAGGGAGGGAAAGAAGGAAGGAAGGAAGGAAGGGAGGGAGGGAGGGAGGGAAAGAAAAGGAAGGAAGAAAAGAAGTTTATTTGGTTTGCGGTTCTACAGCCTATACCGGAAGTGGGGCACTGGCATCAGCTTGGCTTCTAGTGACGGCTTTTGTGCTGCATCAAAACATGGTAGAGAAGGGCAAAGGAGAAGTGGGCAGGTGCAAAGAGGGGCCAGGCAGTGGGGAACCACTCGCTTTGTAACAATGCATCCTCACGGACTAATCCATTCCATGAGAGCTAATCCCATCTTGCCAGAATGAGAACTCACTCCCTACTGGGAGGATGGCACCGAGCCCTTCGTAAGGGATCCACCACGGCCGTAACCCAAACACCTCCCACCAGGCCCAAAACCACACAGTGAGGATCAAAATCCGACGTTGGTTTTGTTGGGGGACAGAAAAAAACATATGCAAACTAGAGCACACATGCTGGCCCTTCTCCCTGGAGCTGTTTTCCTTTTGGCTGCCTTTCTTTCCTCCCCTCCAGCTTACCTGGCCACCTTCTACCCATACGTTAGGCTGCAGCTTAAACACCCTATCCCCCAGCAGGCCCTCCCCGCATTGCCATCGTCCACACAGCACCCTCTGCTTGCCTTTTGGTGACCCTCATCACTGCTGTGCCGAGACACCTCATTTCCTGCCTTCCATGGACGGCAAACCCCAGCTTGTGCCTGTCAAATCTCGGCCTATGTACGGTGCCTGATGCACCCCTGGATATTGACTGACTGACTTTATTTCTCTGAGTCTTTTTTGTCATCTGTCAAGTGGAGAGAGTAATAGTCACCCCCGTCCATCTCTCAGCATTGTTGTCAGCCTTAGCAGATGATTTTGGGGAAAGAGGCATGGAAAACAAAAAACTGATTCCAATAGCCCATGCCTCTAGGTAATACGGTTGCACTAAAAAAATGAAAAGCAACATGATTCACCATTAGCCTTGACAAGTGATGAAGGATAAAGTCAAACACTCCTTTTCCTCCTTCACCCTCATCTCTTCACCTCCGTGGTTAGGGTGGCAGCTGACTTCTCTCAAACAGTGACTGATGTGATCAGATGTACAATAGCAGTGCTGGTGAATATTTTCATAGACAAGAAATTACTGAAACGACCATTACAATCAAAATCATTTTAATTACGTGAGACTTCAACTAATTTAAAATCCTGTTTCCACAGGAGCCTCCTTGAGCTTCTAAAACTGTCTCCACCTTGATTACCTGGAGATAGTCTGGGAAATTTTCTTCTCCCTTTCAGTGAGCAACTAGGGAAATTCAAGTAAGACAGGCAGCTGGGTAGATGATAGGCAGGAGCTGGGCCCCTAAAAAGGCTATTTTGCTCTCCAGCGAAGCCTGATGCTCTGGTCTTCCAAACCTCAGCCCCCGGGGAGCTGAGAAGGCCACAGTGGCACCACTCCCCGTGTGATGCCCTGGACGGACCATAGCTGCTGTCACCCCAGCTTGCACTCATGCCGCTGTATAATTATAGGTGGTGCCTCCTTCACTCTTAAAAGTGTCCTGGTTTAAACCACAATGAGATATTGTATTTTCCCACACTGAAATTCAGTACCCTTTATCACACCCATTAGGACGGCTACTTAAAATAAGAATTAAGTGTTGAGGCCAGGCGTGGTGACTCTCTTCTGTAATCCTAGCACTTTGGGAGGCCGAAGCGGGCAGATCACCTGAGGCCAGGAGTTCACGACCAGCCTGGCCAACATGGTGAAACCTCTTCTCTACAAAAATACAAAAATTAGCCTGGCACGATGGTGGGTGCCTGTAATCCCAGCTATTCGGGAGGCTAAGGCGGGAGAATTGCTTGAACCTGGGAGGTGGAGGCTGCAGTGAGCCGAGATTGTGGCACTGCAATCCAGCCTGGGTGACAGAGCGAGACTCTATCTAAAAAAAAAAGTGTTGGCAAGGTTGTGGAGAAATTGGAACCCTTATGCATTTTTTATAGGAACTGAAATGGTGCAGACACTATGGAAAACAGTATGGCAGTTCCTCAAAAAATTAAAAATAAAATTACCACATCATCAAGCAATTCCACTTTTGGGTATTACCTAAAATAATTGAAAGCAGAGACTTGAACAGATGTCTGGACACCCACGTCCACAGCAGCATTATTCACAATAGCCAAAAGATAGAAGCAGTCCTAGTGTCCATCAACAGATGACTGGATAAACAAAACTGGCATATCCATACACTGGAATATCATTCGGCATTACAAAAGAGGGAGATTCTAACACAATTCTGAAACACGGATGAATCTTAAGGATGTTGTGCTAAATGATAGAAGATGGTCACAAAAGGACAGATACTATATGATTCCACTTATATGCAGTATCTGGAGTAGTCCAGTTCATAGAGACAGGAGGTAGAATGGTCATTGCCAGGGCCTGGGGTGACGGAAGATGGGAGTTGCTGTTTAGGGGTATTGAGTTTCAGTTTGGGAAAATGAAGAGGATTCTGGAGATGGGTGTTGGTGATGGTTGTACAGCAGTGTGAATGTACTCTGACACTACTGAACTGGACACTTGCAAATGGTTAAAATGGTTATTTTTGTATTGTATGTATTTTACTATAAGTAACCTCTGGATAGGCAGAAGGGGACAAATTTGAAGGACATTGTCTGGATTGGGTGTCATGACAGGTGACAGTTCACACAAGAATCAGGCCACCTATGGAGAGAAGTCCAGCTTAACCCTTTCATTGACCTGGGGCCGGGCTTCTTTGGGAGAGAAGAGCACACGTATTTCTGGAGTGCTAGTCCTGGGACTTCGGCAGCTGAGGGGAAGGATCACACGTCCAGGCACTCCCAGGAGCTGGGCCCGCCCTAAGCCCCGCTCCACGTTCTGCTCTGCCTGCCTCCCTGCAGCAGCTCACAGTGCTTCCCTGTCTTCCAGCCTTAGCTGGTAGCTGCTTCCTTCTGAAATGCCCTCCTCTGTCTCAGCTCCACTGACCCTATTGTAACCCCGTGTTCTCTGCCACGTCGCTTCCTCCACAAGGTGAGCCCAGAACACACCTGGTGATATGGTTTGGCTCTGTGTCACCACCCAAATCTCATCTCCAATTGCCATCCCCGAATGTCAAGAGAGGGACTGGGTGGGAGGTGATTGGATTATGGGAGTGGTTTCCCCCATGCTGTTCTTGTGAGTGAGTTCTCACTCGAGGTGATGGTTTTAAAGTGTGGCACTTTCTCTTTGCTCACTCTCTGTCTCTCTCCTGCCACCATGTAAGACGTGCCTTGCTACCCCTTCACCTTCTGCCATGATTGTAGGTGTCCTGAGGCCTCCCCAGCTGTGTGGAACTGTGAGTCAATTAAATTTGTTTCTTTATAAATTACTCCCTCTCAGGTAGTTTCTTGATAGCAGGGTGAAAATGAGGTAATACACCTGGCCTCTGTTTCCGCCAAGGCAGGGGCCCCTTTGCTGTACCCCAACCATGTGAAAGCACCCCTGTGGATTTTCCCTGGGACTGTAATCCTTCCCACTCTGCCCTAATGTCTAGTTTTGTTGTAAATTTATTGAGGAAACAGTAAAGAGTGTATCCTAGCCATGTCTTTGATTCTGAGACAGGCGTTCAGTAGCTATTGTGGAATGATGTTTTCTAACACCACTGCAGTCACTTTGGTTCGTATTTAACATTTCCGTGTTAACTTCCCCCTTTGTAAGCTTCATGCAGTACATCCCCGTCATGCTTCCAGTGTTATCTTTACCTCTGGCCGTGAGCTTTCTGGTGAAGAGCATCTCCTGGAAGTCTGGATGCTAAAACCTAGGAAAAGGCAAAGCTCCTAAAAGAAATGTGGGTCTTCCTGAGCTTGTCCTTCCATGATGTTAGCATTTCTGAGGTGTGAGGATACTTGCCCCCATAGGCAGCCCTCAGAAGGGGGTCTATAGTGAAACAGGGTACTTGTCACCAGCTTATCTATCTCAGCAACTTTTAAAAACTAAATGTTCATGTTCCCTTAAAATTCACACAATGAAGCCCTAATCCCCAATGGTATTAGGAGGTGGGGCCTTTGGTGAGGGTGATTAGATTTAGGTGAAGTCATAAGGATAGGATCCCATCATGGGATTAGAGTCCTTTTAAGAAGAGTAAGAGGGACCAGACCACTCACAAAGGAGAGGTCATGTGAGCACACGGCAAGAAGATGGCCATCTGCACGCCGGGACAAGGCGCTTCCCCATGGGACCAAATCCACTGGCACCTTGATCTTGGATTTCCAGATTTCAGAATTGTGAGAAATAAATGTCTGTTGTTTAAACCTCCCAGTCTATGGTATTTTGTTGTAGCCAGCCTGAACTGACCGAGATACCATCCTACCTGCCTGTTCCAAAAAAGGGAAGCTGCACTCGGTACAGTTGGAGGGTCTACATAATCGGGTCTACAGAGGAATTGCATCATCTCTGATTTCTTTAAACAGGGTTTTGTAGTTCTCGTTGTAGAGGTCCTTCACCTCCCTGGTTAGCTGTACTCCTAGGTATTTTGTTCTTCTTGGGACAATTGTGAATGAGATTGCATTCCTGATGTGGCTCTCAGCTCAGCTATTGTGGGTATATAGGAATGCTAGTGATTTTTGTATGTCAAGTTTGTATCCGGAGACTTCACTGACAAAAGTCACTCAGGGCCAAGCCTTAACTGAAATGGCTGATTAACCTAGTGAGAGCAGTACTGGGTCAAAACTAATCAAAAGTCAGTCATATTCAACAAAGTACTGGAAGTGCTGGCCAGAGCAGTCAGACAAGAGAAGTAAAGGGGCTAGGTGCAGTGGCTCACACTTGTAATCCCAGCACTTTGGGAGGCCAAGGCAGGTGGATCACTTGAGGTCAAGAGTTCGAGACTAGCCTGGCCAACATGGTGAAACCCCATCTCTACTAAAAATACAAAAATAAGGCCAGGCGCGGTGGCTCACACCTGTAGTCCCAGCACTTTGGGAGGCTGAGGCAGGTAGATCAACTCAGGTCAGGAGTTTGAGATCAGCCTGGCCAATATGGTAAAACCCTGTCTCTACTAAAAATAACAAAAATTAACTGGGCATGGTGGCATGTGCCTGTAATCCCAGCTACTCAGGAGGCTGAGGCAGGAGAATCTCTGGAACTCAGGAGTCGGCAGTTGCAGTGAGCAAAGGTCACGCCATTGCACTCCAGCATGGGTGACAGAACGAGACTCCATCTCAAGAAAAAAGAAAAAGAGTATTAAAATAGGAAGAGAGGAAGTCAAATTATCTTTGTTTGCAGATGACATGATCCTGTATCTAGAAAACCCCCCATTGTCTCCGTTCAAAACTTCTCAAGCTGATAAGCAAAGTCTCAGGATAAAAAAATCAATGTGCAAAAATCACTAGCATTCCTATACACCAACAATAGGCAAGCAGAGAGCCAAGTCTTGAACTCCCATTCACAACTGTCGCAAAAAGAATAAAATGCCTAGGAATCCAGCTAACAAGGGAAATGAAGGACCTCTTCAAAGAGAACTACAAACCACTGCCCAAAGAAATCAGAGAGGACACAAATGAAAAAAAAATTTATGGTCTTGGATAGGAAGAATCAATATCATGAAAATGGCCATACTGTCCAAAGTAATTTACAGATTCAGTGTTATTCCCATTAAACGACCATTGACATTCTTCACAGAATTAGAAAAAAAACTATTTTAAAGTTCATATGAAACCAAAAAAGAGCCCTAGTAGCCAAGGCAATCCTAAACAAAAAGAACAAAAAGCCAGAGGCATCGTACTACCCAACTTCAAACTATACTACAGGGCTATGGTAACCAAAACAGCATGGTACTGGTACAGAAACAGACACATAGACCAATGGAACAGAATAGAGAACCCAGAAATAAGACCACACACCTATAACCATCTGATATTTGACACAGCTAACCAAAGCAAGCAATGGGGAAAGGATTCCCTATTTAATAAATAATGCTGAGAAAACTGGGTAGCCATATGCAGAAAATTGAAATTGGACCCCTTCCTTATACCATATACAAAAATCAACTCGAGATAGATTAAAGGCTTAAGTATAAAACTCCAAAACTATAAAAACCCTGAAAGACAACCTAGGCAATATTCTGGTCGTATGAATGGGCAAAGATTTCATGACAAAGATGCCAAAAGCAATCGCAATAAAAGAAAAAAAATTGACAAATGGGATCCAGTTAAACTAAAAAGTTTCTGCACAGCAAAAGAAACCATCAACAGAGTAAACAGACAACCTTCATAATGGGAGAAAATTTTTGCAAACTATGCATCTGACAAAGCTCTAATATCCAGCATTTCTAAGGAACTTAAACAAATTTACAAGAAAAAAACAACCCTATTAAAAAGTAGGCAAAGGACATGATCAGACACTTTTCAAAAGAAGACATACATGTGGCCAACAAGTATATGAAAAAAAGCTCAACATCACTGATCATTAGAGAAATGCAAATCAAAACCACACTGAGATACCATCTCACACCAATCAGAATGGCTACTATTTGAAAGTCAAAAAAATAACAGATGTTAGCGAGGTTGTGGAGAAAAAGGAATGTTATACACTGTTGGTGGGAGTGTAAATTTTAGTTCAGCCATTGTGGAAGACACTGGTGATTCCTCGAAGACCTAAAAACAGAACTGTTGAACCCAGCAATCCCATTACTGGATATATACCCAAAGAAGTATAAATCATATTATAAGATACATGTATGCATATATTCATTGCAGCACTATTCACAATAGCAAAGACGTGGAATCAACCCAAATGCCCATCAGTGGTAGACTAGATAAAGAAAATATGGTACATATACACCATGAAATACTATGCTACTATGCAGCCATAAAAAAAGAACGAAATCATGTCCTTTGCAGGATCATGGATGGAGCAGGAATCCATTATCCTTAGCAAACGAATGCAGGAAAGGAAACCACCTACCATATGTTCTCACTTCTAAGTGAAAGCTAAGTGATGAAAACACATGGACACACGGAGAACAGCAGACACTGGGGCCTGTCAGACAATGGAGGGTGGGAGGAGGGAGAGAATCAGAAACAATAACTCATGGGTAATAGGCTTAACACCTGGGTGACAAAATACTCTGCACATCAAACCCGGTGACATAAGTTTACCTATATAACAAACCTGCACATGTACCGCTGAACTTAAAAGTGAAAGAAAGGAAAGGAAAGGAAGAGGAGAGGAAGAGGAGATGAAAAGGAAAGGGAGGGGGAAAGAGGGAGGAAGGGAGGGGATAGGAAAGAGAGAGAGAGGAAGGAATGAAGGGAGGGAGGGGGGAGAGGAAAGAGGAAGGAAGGAAGGAAGGAAGGAAAGGAAGGAAGGAAGGAAGGAAGGCAGGAAGGCAGGCAGGAAGGCTTTCCAAAGCAATTTTCTACCTTTTATGTAGTATAAAAATAGAACTGGCAACAACAAACGAGCTTGGAAAATGGACTCTAGGTTTGCAGATACTGTGTTCTTTCAGTAAAACACCACAAAGAGAGTTTGTCTTTATTAAATTCCAACATGTCTACCAAACTGGTTCTGTTGAATAAAATAGCATCTTCTAATGTTCTAGTGTCCAAATGCAGCAGCTTCAGATGGGTGGCACTTGGCTAGCTCAGATGAACTGAAGGCCCTTCAGTAACTGCGTTCTCCATACCTGAACTGGAACGCAACTGGGACATTTCTTTTTATAGAAATTCTAATCTTTTCATGTGGCCACTTGAGAATTCTAAATTAGCTGGAAGGTGTTTCAGTCACCAAGATGTAAACAGGTTTTATTTCACTGGAAAAGTGGTTATATAAAGCTTGCCTTTCATCCTCTTCAACTAATTCAAAAGCTCTAAAGAGAAATATTTTAACCCTGAATTTTGCAACTTTGAAATAGACTCATATGATATTTTATCAGTGCTTTACTTTTATCTTCTGACTGTTCTTCCATTACAACTGTTGTATTACATTGCTTTTTAAATAGCTTTGGCAACCTGAAATACGAATTCCCAGGCCCCCAAACTTTCCTTCTGTGATTAATTATAATTAATCCTCTCACTTGTCATTTCATCTAGGATCCTGTCACACAACCCAGAAGACACTTTGCAAAATTTCAAGCAGGAAATCTCCTGCACATGATTTAATGTTGATGCTGTTTCCAGGTGTCATTTATCTTCCTTAAGTAATCCATACACAACCCCTCCAGGAAAGCCCTCTTTGTGCTCAGCACCAGACTTGCTCAGCACCACACATCTTTACATTGGATGGATAAGAAAGATTGCAAACCTAAGGTTGCCAGATTTAGCAAATAAAAATCCAGGAACAATGAATAATTCTGTAGTCTAAATGTGTCCCTAATATTGTATATTTTTCATTGTTTATCTGAAATTCAAATTTCACAGGGTGCCCTGTACTTTGCCTGGTAACCTTACACAAACGATATTTTGATTGAAAGACCATTAAGAAAAAAATGTTCTCTAAAAGTATTTGATCTTTCTTAGAAATTACGTAAGAAAATGTCAGGATCTTGAAAGACCATCTGTATACAAACAGTGGATGCAACTTCAGTCAAAATTCTGTTTCTCCCTTCAAGAAAGCTTCCTTGAAAATGAATTTCCTCTCTTTCCAAACAGTAGAATAAGAATCTCACTTCCAGCAGGAGCTGTGCACAACCGTTCCTCCAGATTTTCCCCGAGAGACTGTATCTTGTGTGTGTCGAGTGTGTGTGGTGCTTGCCGCAAGCGCTGGGCCTGTTTGGAATCGGTAGGGTGAGGCCCTGTGCAGGTCGGAGGCATCTGGCGGAACTCCCACTTGCTGCCCTCCCGCCTTAGTCTCCTGAGGGCAAACATAAGACTGCCACTTTCTCTGAAGCATGGCTGGCAGTCTCAGCACCAGTCTGGCCTTTGGGTGCTATTTCTAATTTGTATTTTTGCTGAGTTACTTGTGCCAAGGACTGTCTGCTTTGATAAAGTGGAAGCTTTTTCTTGCTGCCACTAAGGAGAATTCCTGACCTATGTCCACATCTGTGACGAGGCTAAGGAGATTTTTCTATTGACCTCTAATAACAGGAGGCAACGGGCCAGGGCCTCACCTCCTTGCAAGTGGCGTTGGACTGCGAGGCTCTCATTAATGGGACTGCGTGTGGGTGACACTTTCCTTCAAGCTCTGTTCTTAAGCACCATTACTCCCTTGGTTATCACATCCTATTAATGATTCATTGACTGACTTTTTTCCAACAGTAACTAATGATGTAAGTTACACAATGGCAATGGTAGTAAATATTATAATATAAAAGCAATTACTGAAGTGATAGTTTTAATTCAAAATTATTTTAATTACATGGGACTCCAGCTTATTTAAAATTCTGTCTCCATAGAGCTTTCTGTAAGCTTCCTAAACTGTCACCTCCTTGGTTACCTGAAGATAGTCTGGGAAATTTTCTTCCACCTTTCTACTAGCAAGCACCTAGAGGAATTCAAGCAGATAGGTAGCTGGGTAGATGATTGGCAGGACCTGGACAGCCTCAGAAGGCAACAATCCCCAGAACATTGGAGGCAGCTGTGGCTTGGGCATTTTGTTTTAGAGGAAGACAAAGGTAGAAGACACCTGGTGGCTCCAGGCAGGAGCAGCGACCTGTGCAGCCTCCCAGGGCCCTGTACACAGATGGCCTCTGACTTAGTTTAATGCTCTGTGGTTGGCATCTTGAAATCCTTAATAACTTTATCTTTGAATTCATGTTTTGTAAGTGAAGTCCAATGGGACGATGGAGCATCTGCCTGGGCTCAGAGCCTTGGCTCCCGTGGGTCCCTCTCAGCCGCCAGCTCCAGCCTGCTGCCCTGGCCCCACCTGGCCTTCCCTGCTCCACCCTACACAGTAACTGCTGCTATCCAGCACCCCAGGAGGACATAGGTGCATGGCAGGTCAGGACAGGGCTCACAGGCCCAGACATGGCACCCGCGTGTTGCCCCAAGCTGACAGCACAAGGGCACATGCAGTGGGTGGCTGGGCAGCGGAGCAAGCCTCTCCCCACCCCTAACCCAGAGGTATCGTGTGTCCCGGTTCAAAGGTTGCAGTCCCTATGGGGATTGTCTTCTCTCCCACGTCGGTTGGGCCAATGAGACACAGAGATACCCAGCTCGACCTCACTAACCCCAGCCAGGGCATCGCACGCCCATCCTGGGCTGGCAGAGGTGGTGAGCTCCCTGCACATGCCAGATTGCAGGGCGAGCCTCCAGATACCTGTGAGACCTACACTCACCACATGAGTATTCCATTGCCCAGAAAGCATGCCATTAAGCAGCAAATTAAAATGCCTTGACCAACGGAGAGACCATAGAAGAAAGGAAGAACGTTTGTATTTTGAGCGCCTAGGATGGCACGTTGATCTTGCTATTTGAACAAGGGGCTCTCATTTGCGTTTTGCACTGTAAATAATGTGGCAGGTCCTGGCTCCAGGAATGGGGAAGCTGATCATTGCCCTTATATGGCATCAGGAAAGGCCTATCTTGCAAGTTAAAAAAAAAAACAAAAACAGAGGTCAACAAAAAAAATTGGAAGCCCCAAATGCATTTTGCTCCTTGGAGTTAACTGAGGCACATGCCACCAGGTGTTGCTCTGAAGTCTGACTAAATACCTTCCTCCTGTCCTCTCTCCCTTCGACCACCAAAAGTCTCCTTGGAACTGTCTCACTCATCTTTTCTGCGGTGGAAAAAGGCAAGGCTACCTTTGTTCGAAGCAGAGTCATTCTAATCAAAGACATGAACCAGAGCTTCCACCGGGAGCTCCCTGTTGGCAAGGACTGTCTCCAGTACATGTCTGAGTCGTCCTGCCTGTACCCGTGCCCAGCCAGGGCCTGACTCTGCATCCACTGACTCCGTGGTGTGAGTTCAGTGAAAGAACGGGCTGCAGCCTGGCAGGCCTGGCTTGTCCTCCAGCACTGATGCACAGGTCGTTCAGACCCTGCTGGGAGGACTCCATCCAGTCAGGCTGGGCTGGGCTGAGAGTTTTATTGGCCTGTTCTGTGATGTGGTGATTCTTTTCCTTTTAGTGGGCAGCTCATTTCTGGGAGCGAGATTGCTCGCGTTCTCTGTGATGGTGGAGCGGGGAGTCGCAGAACTCAGACTTATTGGCACCATACTCAGGAATAATAAAGCAAATAAAATTATATTGACCGCATTCTAGTTTATTTCCTTCCCCCTTCTTTTTCTTACCACCCCCTCTCTGCCTTCTCTTTCTTTGCTCAGCCTGCCCATAAAACCACCTTTCTATTTTCAGCAAACCTTAAAGAAACAAAGGCCTGGCTTTAACATTCCTTCCCTTGAATAAAATGTGTTCGTGGAAATTTGCCTCTCATGGGTTGGACTCGTTCTCAGCGTCTGCACATGGGTGCCATTTTCCATCAGGACCACCTCCCTGAGAGTCCTCTGGGGGCACAGCCCCTGCAGTGCATTCAAATGAGTCTCCATGGTTGGAGGAGAACGCTCCACCCTCGATTCATTTTCCCTCCACTCCAGCAGTGACTGTACCAAAGGGGCTGGAGACCCCTGCTCCTGTATTGTTCTCAGCACCTCCTAGTTGGTGTAGTGTTATTTAAATTACACAGATTTGCTCATAGAATTTCAGCTTCACACTCTATAGGAAACCAGGCAATCCCAGTCTGTTTTTTCAGCTCTCTTCCTTATCAGCCATGTCTAAATAGAAGGGCTGCCGGGTACTGGATGCTGTAAAATTGAAGGAAGCATAAATGGTTCCTCCCCGTGGCCTGCATCTGTTTCAGCTTCCCCCACACAACCCACCCTGCAAATCCCAGCCTCCTGTTATTCCACCCACTTGGCCTGCAGCTTGCCCCCTTCTCTCTTTTCCTTGCAAATCCTACTCAGTGTTTCAGGCCCCACTTCCTCCAAGAATTCCTGCCTGGAAACTCTACTCCTTGTTCTTCCCCCTGGCCTCTAAAGTCTAAGAACTAAGAATTAGGACTCGGGATTTGATGGCTGCATCGAGCACTTGACAGACACTGTTTTCTCTTGAACATGATTCTAGGCCCTCCAACTCTAAGGACATGATTAACCTTGTGCCTTCTGCCCCCTCCACACTCAGAACAGTACCAGGCACATATGGTTGCAGAGCAACAGTGACAGGCAAGGAGCACCAACCTTTCTTTTTTTTTTTTTGAGACAGAGTCTCGCTCTGTCGCCCAGGGTGGAGTGCAGTGGCACAATCTCAGCTCACTGCAAGCTCCGCCTCTTGGGTTTACGCCGTTCTCCTGCCTCAGCCTCCCAAGTAGCTGGGACTACAGGCGCCCACCACCTCCCCCGGCTAGTTTTTTGTATTTTTTAGTAGAGATGGGGTTTCACCATGTTAGCCAGGATGGTCTCGATCTCCTGACCTCGTGATCCGCCCGTTTCAGCCTCCCAAAGTGCTGGGATTACAGGCTTGAGCCACTGCACCCGGCCACCAACCTTTCTTCATGGCAGAAAAATCCTCACCCACCTACACCTGAAATCCAGAACACTCTGGGTGGATGTGGTTGCATGCAGATCCCTTGAAGCCACTTTATACACCACAAGATAAGAAATCTCTACCCACAGCACAGCATAGCAGACTTAGTTATGATGAGAATTACCTAGACTCCTAGAGGTAGCAAAGCCAGGAATTTGGCACATGCCCAGCTGTTACACAGCAATGCTGTGTGCGAATTTAGGGAGGAAACCCCAGGCAGCTTGTTATAGTCAACTGAAGACGAGCAGGAGTGAATCATCTGTGACTCTGGCTCCAGGGTTCTCTGGTCCTTTCTTGGCCTCACCATTGCTCATAGCCTAATTGGGAGGAACAGAAAGAATTAAAATAGAAATTAACACGGCTTCTAGTTGGAAATTCAGGTTAGGCATCTCTAGGGATAGTAATTTTAAAAAATGATGTGTTAGTCTATTTGCATTGCTCTAAAGGAATACCTGAGGCCAGGTAATCTATAAAGAAAAGAAATGGATTTGGCTCGTGGTTCTGCAGGCGGTACTGGAAGCGCGGCACCAGCCTCTGTGTCTGGTGAGGCCTCGGGAAGCTTTCACTCATGGTGGAAGGCAAAGAGTAAGCAGGCGTCTCACATGACAAGAAGAGGGAGAAGAGGAGGAAGTAGCAAGTCCTATAAACAGCCAGCTCTTGCATAAACTAATAAAGCGAGAACTCACTCATTACCTGGGGGAGGGCACCAAGTCATTCCTGAGCAATCCTCCCCCACATCCCAAACACCTCCCACTAGGCCCCACCTGCAACCATGCAGATCAGATTTCACCATGCGATTTGGAGGGGACAAAGAAGTGTCAGAGGGTCTTTGGGGTTTTTTGTTTTTAGAGAAAGGTCCTCGCTGTGTCACTCAGGCTGGAATGCGGTAGTGCCATCATAGCTCAGTGAAACTCTTAACTCCTTGGCTCAAGTGATCCTGCCACCTCAGCCTCGGAGTAGTTAGGACTACAGGTAGGCACCACCACCCCTGGCAAATTTTTTTGATTTTGTAGAAACAGGGGTCTCACTATGTTGGCCCATACTGGTCTCAAACTCCTGGCCCCAAGTGATCCTCCCACCCTGACCTCCCAAAGTGCTGGGATGACAGGTGCAAATCACCACACCTGGCCTGTTTTTTTCTTTTTAATTAAGTATACATTTATCAAAGGGTGTTAGAAGTGACAGGACCACAGAAATCATCTAGTCCAAGCCCGTCTCTTCATAGATGGGGAGACTGAGACCCACCGTGGGGTTATCAGCACAGCTGTGACTAGAGCCCTGGTGTGCAGGTTCCTAGGCCCAGTGCCTCTCTCCCCGAGTCTCAGTTGGGATGACCCACCAAGCCAGCCCTGTTGGTCTGGAGCAGATGTCTAGCTAATCTGCTTTGTCTGGAATACCCAGGATCTCACGCGACTGGAGCAGGCCTTCTGCATGAGAGAGACAGCGTTGATTGCCTGCTCAGCAGTCACCTGTCACTTCCTGACAGAGAAGCTGTTTGGGTCACCCTCCTCTGAGTGCCAGAGTCTTCAGGGGAGGTTGGTTGTCCTCCATACTAAGGGGTGACTGTTAATTGACCTAAGCTAGCATTTGTGGCCTTATTACCCTTGCTGTGGAACTGGTTTAGTCATGGGCATGTGGTGACATTCAAGCCAGTGAGGGGTGATCTACTTAGCAAGGGACACAGGGCAGTCATATCCCTTTCTCTGGACACTGTCATCTGTATGTGAGAATCGCAGCAGCCATCAGGGGAGTGAAGCAAATCCACCTAAAGACAAGCCAAGGGTGGCAGTGAGGAAGGACAGACAGAGCCCAAGTCCTTGGTGAGGCCCCTGAGCCTCAGAATTACCCAAATCTGGGCACGGCCCTCCTTAGGGGCTTCTGATGGCGAGACATGCATGTTCTAACTGTGTTTTCACTCATTTTAATTGTGGTCCCTGTTCCCTGTCACCAGACACAGTCTATCAGCTGTGCTCTGTGATGCAGCCTTTAAAAAGGACGAACAGCACTCCCTGCAGAAACACCTGAGTAATATTTTACACGTTTGCCCTGAGAGTCCTCAACCAAGGAACAAACCCAGCTTGGTTTATGACAGTTAACAAGATCACAGCTTGAGCTGATACGGCCACAAGCCTGTGTCTCATATGCTGTAATTTGGCTTCCATAAAAATCTTTTTCGCTCATCATCCTTAAGTCTTGTATTCCTTGGTGAGATGCAAATTAAACACCACATGCTGCTGACATTCAGAGCTCACTTTATTTGCTTTAAACACAGGAGAGAAATGGAACTGGTTTGTTCAGACAGAGGTTGGGTTAGAAAGAGGGTTTTCAGGAGCCAAACATGATTCCAGACTAAGATCTGGGCACTGCCATCTCTCTGGGCCCTTCCAGTCTCTCTTGGGAGCTTCCTTGACCTTGTTCTAAATCAGAACTGTCTGGGCCGGGCATGGTGGCTCACACGTGTAATCTGAGCATTTTGGGAGGCCAAGCTGGGAGGATTGTTTGAAGCCAGGAGTTCTAGACAACCCTGGCCAACATAGCAAGCCCCCGTCTCTGAATGAATGAATGAATCAGTCAGTCAATCAGAGCTCTCTGTAGCTTTGCACTGAAGCACCCAGGTTTATGGAAACAAAAGAGGAGACTCCTGAGAGGTCGTGTTGCAAAACTCATTTGCTGTGCAATCTTGCACACGCTGCTTTCCTTTTCTGGGGAGTTGGACTAGCTGATCTCTTCAATTCCTTCCTGAGAAAACATTTATAATTCTGCAAAATGACCAGATGGGTCATGTGAGTTAACAATGAAGGTAAACTGGAAGAATTCTTACTTGGTTCAGCTACTATGTTGGAAAAAGCATTACAGTTACTAAAAGTTAAAGAATACTATTGGCCGGGCGCGGTGGCTCACACCTGTAATTCCAGAACTCTGGGAGGCTGAGGCAGGCAGATCACAAGGTCAGGAGATCGAGACCATCCTGGCTAACACAGTGAAACCCTGTCTCTACTAAAAATACAAAAAATTAGCCAGGCATGGTGGCGGGCACCTGTAGTCCCAGCTACTCGGGAGGCTGAGGCAAGAGAATGGCGTGAACCTGGGAGGCAGAACTTGCAGTGAGCCGAGATCGCACCACTGCACTCCAGCCTGGGCGATAGAGTGAGACTCTGTCTCAATAAATAAATAAATAGAATAAGATTAACTATTAATTGAGCATTTGCTGTGTGCTAGGCACTATGTTAAGAATGTTATGAGGCTGGGTTCGGTGGCTCACACCTGTAATCCCAGCACTTTGGGAGGCCAAGGCAGGCAGATCACCTGAGGTCAGGAGTTCGAGATCAGCCAGGCCAACGTGGCAAAAGCCCATCTCTACTACAAATACAAAAATTAGCTGAGTATGATGGCGGGTGCCTGTAATCCCAGCTCCTCAGGGAGCTGAGGCAGGAGAACCGTTTGAACCCAGGAGGCGGAGTTTGCAGTGAGCCAAGATAGCACCACTGCACTCCAGCCTGGGTGACAGAGGAAGACTCTGTCTCAAAAAAAAAAAAAAAGAATGTTATGAGTATTTTCTCATGTAACCCACCTAGCAACACTATGAGATTGTCACTTTTGTTACCCCTTTAATGTCAGTGAGGTAGCCAAGGCGCAGAGAGAGTAACTTCCCAAGGTCATATAGCCAGCAAGCAGAGGCAGTAACACGTCCACTTGGGTCTGTCTGACTATGCACCATCCTGCCTCACGGAGCAAAATGACCTAATGTATCCAACTGGGGCCAGAAAGGCTGGTAATTTATCCCCACTTGTTGGGAAAGTTTAACTCCTGAGAGAACACAGGGTAGTATTAGGAGCCCAAGATCTGGGCTCCAGCCTCTCTCCTCCACTAACTTGATGTGCAGCCTAGAGTAAGTCACTGGACCCCTCTGCTCTGCCTTCCGTAGTAGGCATAACTGTAGCTGACTTTCCTACTCCATTGGTTTGCTGTGAGGCTCAGAGGTGGGACTTGAAAAAAAATGCCTTGAAAACAGTTAAAGAATCCTATACATTTAAGCATTTCTTACTATCAAGCAGAGTTAAAGAATCCTATATATTTAAGCATCTGTTACTATTAAGCAGAGTCAAGTAAGGACAAGTGACAAAAGAAAAATATAGGTTATCTGAACTTCAGCAAAATTAGAAATGTTTGTGTTGTAGCAAATGATACTATCAAGGAAGTAAAAACACAAACCACAGACAGAGAGAAAGTACTTGCACAATGTATATCAGATAAACAACTTGTATCCAGAATATATAAAGAATTAATGTAACTCAAGTTAATAAAAAGACCAAAGGATTTGAATACACATTCTCCAAAGAAAATATGCAAATGGCTGACGAGCACATGAAAAGATACTCAACATCATTCGCCTCTGGGGAAATCCAAATCAAAACCGCAGTGAGACACCACTCCACACCCAGCGTGATGGGCAGAATCGAAAAGATGGACAATAACAATTGCTGACGAGCATGTGGAGAAGTTAGAACCCCATGCACTCCTGGTAGGAATGCAAAGTGGTGCAACTGCTTTGGAAAACAGTCTTGCAGTCTTCTCAAAAGATTAAACTCAGAGTTAGCAACGAACCCAGCAGTTCCTCTTTTATGTACATACCCAAGAGAAATGAAAACGTATGTTCACACAAAACTTAGACATGAATGCACATAGTGGCATTATCCATAGTAGCCCGAAATGGAAACAATCTGATGTCCATCATCTAATGAAAGGATAAACAAAATGTGGTATATTCATACAATGGAATATTATTCAACCAGGAAAAGCAGCGAAGTGCTGATACATGCTACAGTATAGATGACCCTTTAAAACATTACGCGAAGTGAAAGAAGTAGTCACAGAAGACCACATATTTACATCATTTCCTCTCTATGAAATGTCTAGAGGGGCAAATTTACAGCTATAGAAAGGAGATTAGTGCTTGCTTAGGTCTGGGGGCAAGGGAAGCTTAGAGTGGGAGGAATGGGAGTTGACTGCTGATGGATACACAGTTTCTTTTCTTTTCTTTTTTTTTTTTTTTTTTTTTGAGACAGAGCCTTGCTCTGTCTCCCAGACTGGAGTGTAGCGGCGCAATCTCGGCTCACTGCAACCTCCGCCTCCCAGGTTCAAGCGATTCTCCTGTCTCAGCCTCCCAAGTAGCTGGGACTACAGGCGCCCGCCACCATGCCCGGCTAATTTTTTTGTATTTTTAGTAGAGACGGGGTTTCACCATATGGGTCAGGCTGGTCTCTAACTCCTGATCTCAGGTGATCCACCCGCCTCGGTCTCCCAAAGTACTGTTTTCTTTTAAGGAGGATAAAAAATGTTTTAAAATTAGATCATGGTGGTAGTTGTATAATCCTATGAAGATTATAAAATACATTGAATTATATACTTGAAATGGGTGGTATGTAAATTATATCTTAATGAAGCTGTTAAAAAAAAAAAGTCAAAGAACTCTGGTAAAGTGTTACTGCCATATGGGTTGTGGAGTTTCCATGAGGATGGCAGTTTGAGGCCGTGCTATCCAAAGGCCTCCTCGAACTGAAAATATATCTGAATACATGGAAGGACTATTATAAATAAGTACATGGGTGGCAGGATCTCTAATGGGTTATATTGCCTTACAACGCTCCCATTGCTTGGGGTCAAAGAGGTGTTCCTCACAGTAGAGCCTCTCTCTTCCAGGATTGAAGTAGGGAGCAGATGGGTTTACAGAGGTGCCCTCAACATGATTTCACCTCTATAAGCAGTCCCTGGGAATCTACACCTGAGGACGGGGCTAGAAAGAAGCTCAGAGTGTCAGGCAATTCTTGTAGCCCAGAATCTCCCAGCATTTCCCCATAGTCCTGGTGCCTGAAAAGTCATCCCGTGCGAGCTTCCCTGCCCACATCCAGCAGCTGCAGAGGCAGAGAACGCACACAGAGGACGTCGGAAGCATGCGGAAGCTGTGTCCTGCAAGTAGGTCAGATGAAACACTGACGAGGTCATTCGCTCATCTGAGGCAGCCTGCTCACTCTTGGCAGCTGGAGGGCAATGGCCCCCAACCCCTGGCATGGCCGTCCCACCCACCAGCCGGTCAGCTTAACCTCCGAAGAGGCAGCGCCTCCCATCCCATGCACCCTGGCTCCCACACGCCCACCAGATGGCCATCACTCCATCCACGCTTTCAGCTCCCTCTGCCAGGGAAGAAGTTGTCCAAGTGGATGTTCTCAGCTTTCTCATGGCTGGGCCCAGGCCACATGGCAGCTCCCATCCCAGTTGTCAAGGAAGGATGTTGAATTCCCTGCTTGAGGTTCTCTCTGGGCCAAGAAGGGCTTTTCAACTCAGTGTCTCTAGTGGTACCACCCGCCTGAAAGAGGAGGAGGCAAGTCTGTATCACCAGAAGGCAGCTGCTGCTTGTCACAGTCTCTCAGTGCCCAGGACAGGCGGGAAATGCAGCTGCAAACTGGTCTTGCCAAGCTGTGTGGTGCAGAGGGGGCCTGGCCAAGCCAACACAGGGCTTTCAGAGAAGCCTTTTACAGGGGACAAGCCTGGCGTCCTCCAGGGCCCTCCGCCATCTGGACTCCCAGCCTAATTCATGTTCGGACATAAAAAGATCCGTAGCCATTTCCCTGCTGCCCAGTGACATGTACAGATCTCCAAAGACACTTCCGTCTGAAGGACAGGCTAGAGGACTCTACCCCATTCAAAGCCTTGGGTCCAGAGAAGACGGCTGTATAGAAACTGTTCTCTGACGGACTTTCAGTATTAAATAAATATGTTATTAAATTATAGTCATAAAAACTTTCAAGCCCAGGAATATTTGGGAACCAATGAATGTCTGTACATTATTGTATTTTTTCTTTATTTGTGAAATGCCTTTCTCTTTGGTGGGACCACCCGTGCATCTTTATTCAACTGAAAGTAAAACTTTGTTCCCAATATGACCCAGAGCTCCAAGCATAGCTTTTTTGTCTTGGTTCATCTACAAGAGAACGTTCTTCACCCATCTGAAAAAGAAAAGCTAATAAATCCAACAGCAGGGCTGAACCCTGAACAAAAGAAATTGTATTTCTTAGCAAATGTCAGTGGTCAGGTAGTGATGCTGTAAACTCAGGAATTCCATACTAAGAAATGTTTCGAGTGTTGGAACAGATTCCCCAAGTCATAGCACCCCTCTAAGCAAGAGAGCAGAGGATCCGGCAGCTGGTTAAGAACTAATGGCTTATTGTCACCTGTGACATTTTATGTCATAAAGGGTACAAACTCAGGAACTAACTAGGACCCCACAAGATGACATCTATGCTCTCTGGTATCTCAAATTGGGGATCAAGCCTTGTGTCTCAGCAGTCTTCTGAAATTGGAAGTTGGGCCTCAGCACCTCACTCTCTGATATGCCTGTGTAAATGGCCTAATGGGCTGGTCAGGAGGATCTCTGAATTCTTTGGTTTGTAACTGAAAGAGTTCCAGATGCTACAATAGCATCCGCAGTGAAATATGAGACTTAATTTATGTCCAGGTTTATGGACCTCCTGTATTACTGTGTTTCTCCTCAGCTAAATGTGGCAGGTTCTGTTGACTTTTATTGTTCCCTAAGGCCAGTAGAAGGTTTCAGGGCCCTTTGGGATATCACAGTGGTGCATAAGTCTTCTTTATGGCCTAATCCCTTCCCCAGGCCATTCCCTACTCCCATCCTACTCCTGGTTCAGAGTTAATGAGCTGTGCTGCCTGTCCCTCCTCTCACCTTGTCCAAATCGCCTCAAAACAGCTCTAAGGTTCCTGCCCCAGGCTGAAGCCACTGATCACTGAGGTTTCCACATGTGCTAAGCTATAACACATTCCCATCCTGTTTATTTTTGGACTTAAGTGTAATGTTTATCCCACTGAAATGTCATCAGGTATTGAAAAGCATTCTTCTAAATGACTATTTGATCAAACAAGACTTAAAAATGACTTCAATGATCTATTTAGAAAGTAAGGAAAATAAAAACAGAACATAACAAGGATGATCGCCTGCAACCATGGGTATACTCAGAGGCAGAAGGATAGTCGCAAAGGCTGCTATTATTAAGGAAGAGTAAACATAGCTGAAACAAGCCTTCAACTCAAGAAGTTTGTAAAAGTATTATACGTAAACATGAAAAATGTAGCAGCAAAGCCAGAAAATACTAGAGTTATTATGGTATATCAGTCAAAAGTTGTTTCTAGAAAACTTTTGGCAAATATAATGAAGAAACAAGAAAGAGGAAAAATTTTAAAAGAAGTAATATAATAGACACCATGCTTTTATTATAAGAGAATATTATATAACTTTTGTGGTAATAAAGTTGAAAATATAAATTAAATAGAATCTTTTGGGAAAAAAAAATTTTTTAATTGACACAAGAATTAATGGCCAATAACTAAATAATAAATTGTGAAAGATATCAAAGAATTGCCATTCTTAAAGGTTCTGAGATTAGATGATTTTATAGGTGACAAATTATTTTAAACTTTCAAAGAACAAGTAACTTTCATGTTACTTAACATTTCCCAGAACACTATGAAAAGGTAAAACACTATCCAATTGATTCTTTTAAGCTAAAACCATCATGATACAAAGCTGTCAAAAATCTCCCCCAAAATATAAAATATGTCAATGTAAATATTTAGTTCACCTGTGAATATCAACCCCCTAAACTCTCAAACAAAATGCTAGCAAGCAACATTCAGGAATACATGAATAGTCATTTTCCACAATCACATAGACTTGAAAATGGTGTCATGTGTTATGCTGGTGAAAAGACAATGAAATTTTGAAAACACAGAAAAGTTCAAAAACCATTTAATCCCCATGTTTCCACCATCCAAAAATATCCACAGTTAACATGTGAATATCCTTTCAGCATCTTTTTCCTGTGTGTGTGTATTTTTACATAACTGTGATCATGCTGCATTGTAATCCACACACTGGCAGGGGAAGACCACACACTTACACCCTGTGAGTTTAGATGAGGTTCTCGACTTCTTTAGCCAAGGTCACAGGAACAGCTGAGGCAGAGGTGCTCCCACAGAGCTGGAACAGGTGTGCCGTGCACCAGCTCAGATCCCAGGTCTCCGAGAGGCTGTAACTCAATCTTGAGCAAAACCCAGCATCAGCAAAACCCTATCCTCTCCCAGGGAAAAAAGCAAAGTCAACCCTTAGGTATTCTATCCGTTTCTCTGTCCCCAGCTAACTGGAATCCTGGAAAGCCCATTTCCTCACAAATCTATGGAGAGAATTTTTCACCATGAACATAACATTTAAAGCACTCGACTTTCTATCCTTAACATTTTTACAGCCTCATTTCATTTGAGTCATTTTTCTCACGAGGCTGTGTACATTCTTGGTAATATGTCCTTTTCAGGTTTGGTATACACCCTTGTAAAATCTGAAAATCTGAGCTTAATTCTCATAATAGCAGTTTTAAACTGAATGAATTAATGCCTGATTGGACTAGGTGATAAAATGGGCAGGAACTATAGCAGACACTTTTGTAATTGTTTCATTCATCAGCTTTTGAGATAATTAACCAGAGCTGGAGGTTGGAAGTATGGGGAGAGGGTTCCTCTCTACTTGCTAAATACCAAGTGGGTGGTTGCCTGTTCTGGGACAAGATGTTAATGCACTTTTTCCTCCTCCTCCTGCTAAGTACAGCTAAACTCCATGAATGTTACATATAAAACAAACACAACAAGGCTGAAAGGCAGGGAGATGGCAAATCAGCTCGGGCCTTCGGGCCTGAGGAAAAGACATGGTGGTGACTTCCCTGGGCTTCCTTTTTCTTTATATAGCACAGAGTAGATGCTGGAGAAGCCAGCAACCTGGCAGCAGGCACAGACAGAAGCCATAGGAAAGCCAGTTCTCTGTAACCAAAGGGTCAGGAAATGTATATCCTAGCAAGATGAAAACTTTTTTCTTTTTTTTTTAGACGGAGTCTCTCTCTGTCACCCAGGCTGGAGTGCAGTGGCGCAATCTCTGCTCACTGCAACCTCTGCCTCCCGGGTTCAAGCGATTCTCCTGCCTCAGCCTCCCGAGTAGCTGAGATTATAGGCTCGTTCCACCACGCCCAGCTAATTTTTGTATTTTTAGTAGAGACGGGGTTTTACCATGTTGGCCAGGCTGGTCTTGAACTCCTGACCTTAGGTGATCCACCCACCTCGACCTCCCCAAAGGGTTGGGATCACAGGTGTGAGTCACGGTGGAAAACTTTTAGACAATAACCACCCTATTCCAGACAAACACCATGGGCAAAAAAAAAAAAAAAAACTGTGGCCCCCATCCCCATGAGCAAAGCCTGAGTGGAGGGAGCTTAAACGTCCACCTTTGCACAACTGTAGGGAGACAACCCTCCCTACACCTGCCAACATGGCATTAGTGGAGGCCTGCGAAAACAAGCCGTATTTTTAAAAATCAACGTATTATCATACCAAAAATGTCCAGAATACAATAGAAAATCACTCATCAAGAACAGAAAACCAAACACCGCATGTTCTCACTCATAGGTGGGAACTGAACAATGAGATCACTTGGACTCGGGAAGGGGAACATCACACATCGGGGCCTATCATGGGGAGGGGGAAGGGGGGAGGGATTGCGTTGGGAGTTATACCTGATGTAAATGACGAGTTGATGGGTGCTGACGAGTTGATGGGTGCAGCACACCAACATGGCACAAGTATACATATGTAACAAACCACGTTATGCACATGGACACTAGAACTTAAAGTATAATAATAATAATAATAATAGAAAAAAAGAAAATCACTCATCATACCAAGAACCTGGAAAATCTCAACTTGAACGAGAAAAGACAATCCACAGATGCGAATACTGAGACCAACACAGGTGTTGTAATTATCTGACAAACATTTTAAAGCAGCCATCGTAAAATGCTTCAATGAGCAATTAAAAACAAGCTTGAGACAACTGAAAAAGTAGGGAGGTCTCACCACAGTAATAAAGAAAATACAAGGAAAAGGCAAATATAAATTTTAGAACTGAAAAATTCAATAAGCAAAATTTGAAAAAGTCAGTGGATGAGCTCAACCACAGAATGAAGAGAACACAGGGAAGAATTAGTGAACCTGAAGATGGAACGAGAGAAATTGCCTAATAGGAACAACAGAGAATAAACAGACTGGGGAGTAGGGAAGGACAGAGCCCTGGGGACCTACAGAACTGTAAGAAAAGATCTTACATGGTTGTCATCTGAGTACCAGAAGGACAAGAGAAAGAGAGTGAGGCTGAAAATTATCCAGAAAGTATTCAGACTCATAATGGCTTTAAAAACGCCAAATTTGGCCAGGCACGGTGGCTCACGCCTGTAATCCCAGCACTTTGGGAGGCCAAGACAGGCGATCACAAGGTCAGGAGATCGAGACCATCCTGGCTAACACGGTGAAACCCTGTCTCTACTAAAAATACAAAAAAATTAGCTGGGCATGGTGGCGGGCGCCTATAGTCCCCACTAGTCGGGAGGCTGAGGCAGTCAATGGCGTGAACCGGGGAGGTGGAGCTTGCAGTGAGCCGAGATCGCGCCACTGCACTCCAGCCTGGGAGACAGAGGGAGACTCCATCTCAAAAAAAAAAAGAAAAAAAAAAAAAAAAGCCAAATTTTACAAAAGACATAAACCTACAGACTCAAGAATCTGAACAAATCCCAAACAAGATAAACTCAAAGAAATCCCCGTGCAGACTCATCGGAGTCAAATTTTGAAGACAGAAGACAAGTTTGAAAGCCCGGAAGCAGTGTCCCAGAGAAATGGACATTTACATCCACATAGAAACCTATTCAGAAACATTCATAGCAGCCTTATTCTTAATAGTCCAAAACTGGAAGCAGCCAGAATGTCCCTCATTGGGCGAATGGTTAAAAAAACAGGTGAACCTTTCAAGGTCCGTACCATGGAATCCTACCTGGCAATAAAAAGAAACAAGCTATGGGTATGTTAAAAAAAAACGTGGATGGCTCTCATGTCATTGTGTCGACTGAAAAAAGGCCCATCTCAAAAGGATACTTACTATGAATAAATTCTATCTCAATAATTTAGTTTAAAAAAGAACACATAACTATGTGATTCTATTTCTATAACATTCTCAAAATGACAGCCTTTTAGAGACGGAAAACAGATGAGTGGTTGCCAGAGATTAGGAATGGTAGAGGGCGGAGGTTGGTGTGAGTGACCCTAAAAGTGTGTCATGAGGGAGATCTTTATGGTGATGGGACAGTTTGATATTTTAATAGTGGTGGTGGTTACATGAATCTATGTCAAGCCCATCCGTGTGAAAAGACCACCAACAGGCTTTGTGTGAGCAGCAAAGCTGGTAAGCAGTGGAAAGTTACAATTAAAGGTAGTTATCTATTGTCAGCAGAGGAGGGGTCACAAGGTGCAAGGTGGAGAGATGATGGGACTCACTGTCCAGAAGAAGAATGTCACGAGGCCGATGGATCAATCAGTTGGGGCAGGGCAGGAACAAGTCATCATGGAATGTAAGGTTGGTCAATCAGTTAAGACAGGAGCTGGCTGTTTCACTTCTTTTGTGATTTTCGATTGCCTCAGGCCATCTGGATGTATACCTGCAGGCTGGGGCTCAGAGGCCTGACCATCTATACATGTGATAAAATTACAAGGAACTATATATTGTGCCATTTTCTGGTTTTGATATTATACTATAGTTACATAAGATTTAACCTTGGGAGTAACTGGGTGAGGGGTACATGAACAATCTCTGTACTATTGTTTTTTGCAACTTCCAGTGAATCTGTATTTATTTCAAAATAGAATTTTTTTTTAAATAAGTGAGCCGATCCATCAATCAACAAGTGGATAAAGAAAATGTGATATATATATATACATACACATACCATAGAATACTATTCAGTCATGAAAAGGAATGAATTAATGGCCTTCGCAGCAACCTGGATGGGACTGGAGACTATTATTCTAAGTGAAGTGACTCAGGAATGGAAAACCAAACATCGTATGTTCTCACTCCTAAGTGGGAGCTAAGCTATGAGGATGCAAAGGCCTAAGAATGCTACGATGGACTTTCGGGATTCAGGGGAAAGGTGGGAGAGGAGTGAGGTATCAAAGACTACGAATTGGGCTCAGTGTCTACTGCTCGGGTGATGGGTGCACCAAAATCTCATAAATCACTGCTGAAGAACTTAATCGTGTAACCAAATACCCCCTGTCCCCCGCCCAAAACCTATGGAAATAAAAAATTTTAAAAAAAAATATTGACCAGGACGATGGCTCAAGCCTGTAATCCCAGCACTTTGGGAGGCTGAGGCAGGTGGATCACAAGGTCAGGAGATCGAGACCATCCTGGCTAACACAGTGAAACCCCGTCTCTACTAAAAATACAAAAAAATTAGCCAGGCGTGGTGGTGGGCACCCGTGGTCCCAGCTACTCGGGAGGCTGAGGCAGGAGAATGGCATGAACCTGGGAGGCGGAGCTGGCAGTGAGCTGAGATTGCACCACTGCACTCCAGCCTGGGCGACAGAGCGAGACTCCGTCTCAAAAAAAAAAAAAAAATCCTAAGGTAAAAAAAAAAATGAAAAAAAATGGTATTTGGTAACTGCTCTATGGAGTAGCCATTCTTTTATTCCTTTACTTTCTTAATAAATTTGCTTTCACTTTAAGAAAAAAAAGGTGGGCTGAGGAAGTGAGAATATTTGGTTCACCTCTTGTTTGTCCCTGGCCCTACTAGTCTACATTCCTGAGTGGGTAAAACTTCTCCTGGTTGGGGTCTCTATATTTTTCTATTTTATACTGAGCCATCTCAAAGTGTGTAATAATGGGACATAGATGAGAGGTCTCAGAATGGTGCCCCACAGGCCTTGTTCTCCCCACAGATGTGTTTCATTGCTAAAATGCAATGAAACTTTTCATGGTTAAAACTTTTCAAATTAGTTACCAGCATTTTAAAATCAGGAGATTTGATATAAACCTAAGGATTTGGGACTTCATGTGAAAAAAATCAAAAGATTTGATAATAATCAGCTCTTGTCTCCAGGTACAGAGATAGGCTGGCCTGGAGAAGCAGCATTCGACCTAGTGGGATTCTCCAATTTGGTTCCTTTCCCCTACCTGGGGAGCTGAGGGTCTGCTGACATTTATAATCACATGTTACACATTTGTTTTGCTTATACCTGAACACTTCACTCATGGATGCTACTTGCGTGGCCTCTGTGGGTTCTCAGTTTTCAGCCTGATACACATGTAAATGGTAGTGTTCTAAAGTTACCAGTTTTAAGACCTCCTACAATTCCCAAGGGAACAGAAAAAAATACATTGCATGAATAAATTAGATGATTCCAATCCTTAATGCGGCAAGGGCTGCAATAGAGAAGTGGGCAGTGTGCTAGAGGGACTCGGGAGGAATCATCACTGATGCCTGGGGGAGCTGGGAAAACCTTTACAGAGTAGGGAAACTTAGCCGCTTAGTCCTGCAGAACGAGTAGGAGGTAACAATAACTCAAAGGAAAAAGAGAAAAAGGACTTTCTGGCCCAGAAAGTAGCATGTGCAAGGACACCCTGCTCGAAACAGACCCAGCCTGTCCAGATGCTGAGAAATGTATTATTGCCAAGGTTTAGGGATAGACCCACTGAGGTGAAGCTGGAAATCTGGTTAAGACCAGACCCTGAAGAGCTTCAAAAGCCAAGTTGTATAGAGAAATCATTCTTGGAAGTATTACAGAACAATTACATTTCAGGATAGAAGCAACAGCCTGCCAGTTGGGTTTTTTTTTTCTTTTTTCTTTTTTTTTTTTGGACGATAACTCTAGCAATAGCAAACCTCCTCAAGCCCGCATTTACCATTCTTACTTATGTGGTATGGTGTTAGATGAATTGATATCAATAGTGATGCTATTAATAAAGGATTACTGTTGCCAGGACACTGGTTACGGTTTGGATATCAAGCATGTGTTCTCACAGAGTGCTGAATGAGGAGGAGCAAACATTATTATTCAGTCAATCCCAGTGGAGTGCCCACAGCATGTGTGGTGCGGTGTGGGTACCACAGCTGTCCACACAGCACCAACCAGGCAGAGAGCCTCTCTCTAGGTTACTGGTCAGTTAAAAGTGTGTGGACAATTTTGGGTATGTCTTCAGGCTCCACAATACACTTGGCAGGCAGGAGCATCCTTGACTGTGAGATCCAAGATTTTGTCATTTTGGTTCCAGATCTTTTGGGTTATTTTTTGTTTTGTTGTTTTTTTTGTTTTTTTGTTTTTGAGACGGAGTCTCGCATTGTCACCCGAGCTGGAGTGCAGTGGCACAATCTCGGCTCACTGCAACCTCCACCTCCCAAGTTCAAGCAGTTCTCCTGCCTCAGCCTCCCGAGTTGCTGGGATTACAGGCGCCCACCACCACACCCAGCTAATTTTTTATATTTTTAGTAGAGACGGGGTTTACTGTGTTGGCTGGGCTGGTCTCAAACTCTTGACCTCGTGATCTGCCCACCTTGGCCTCCCAAAGTGCTGGGATTACAGGCATGAGCCACCACGCCCAGCCTCCAGGTCTTTTACTTCACAGTCTGCATTCAGACTTAGCCAAGGCTAGATTCCAAAAGGAAGGTGTCATTGCAGCCATAGGAAGAAACACACCAAGCAGATCATTTAGAGAAAGCTGGACCTCTCTCAAAGGTGTGTTTGGCTCTGACCACTCACAAAACCAGTCAAACATTTCATGAAATCAAAATGCAAAAAGTAAACAAACCATCCGAGAGGGAACCATGCTTCAATTATAGCAGATGAAACTTAGAGTACATTTAAAGAAATATTCTCAGAAAGGAAGAAGTCTGTCTTAAAGGTTGCTGAAGTACTCTCAAATATTTTTTAATTGGAAAACTGACATTATAACCTTTTCAAAAGATTCAATCTTTTTTAAAAAAAACAAACAAAGAAAAAAAAACACTCATTAACCCAGTGATGGATTTTTTTCTCTTTACTTTTTCATTCAGCAATCACACATGAATGCCTATTATGTGCCAGACACTGTGCTGAGCTTTGGTGACACAAAGACTTTTATTCCATGATCTCAATAATGTTTTACGGCTGCTGTCAAATGGCACCATGTTCATGAGATGGCACTGGGTCCAAGAACTTGGTAGGTAGTATGCTAAAAATTGTCCAAGTTTGTGTCATCATGTCAACCAATCCGCGTTATCATTTCAGGAAAAAATCCACTATAATATATTTTTTTTGACAGGGCCTTGCTCTGTCACCCAGACTGGGGTGCAGTGGCACAATCATGGTTTACTGCAGCCTTGACCTCCCAGGCTCAAGTAATCCTGAGTAGCTGGGACCACAGGCACATGCCAGCACACCCAGCTAATTTATTTTTTTGCGGGGAGAGGGGGGGTTTGGTAGAGACAGGGTCTCACTGTGTTGTCCAGGCTGAAGTTAATTTTTTTAGGCATCTTTGGTACGTAAACATGACAAGCAATCGGCACACCAAAATTTTCAGTTTGCAATTTTAAATATATAAAGCCTAGGCCGGGTGCAGTGCCTCATACCTGTAATCCCAGCACTTCGGGAGGCTGAGGTGGAAGGATTGCTTGAAGCCAGGAGTTCAGGACTAGCCTAGACAACGTAGAAAGATCCTGTCTTTAGAAAAAATACAAAAATTAGCCGGGTGTGGTGGTACATGCCTGTAGTTTCAACTACTTGGGAGGCTGAGGAGGGATGATTGCCTGAGCCCAGGAGTTTGAGGCTGCAGGGAGCTATGATCGCCACTGCACTCCAGCCTGGGCAACAACAAATTCTAGAGATATGTGTATATGTGTGTGTATGTGGCTCGGCTGAGTCCATCCTTTCACTAGTACTTGTCTGCAGGGAAATCCATTCCTGGCTTCCTCATCTTGGCTCTGCCACCCTCACTGCTGCAGCTGCCCCACGGTGGGCAAAGCAGCTGCAAGCACCTGTGGTGGGAGCAGTCACTACACTGAGGCCAGAATGGTCAGCTGACCCCAAGGCCCCAGGCAAGGCTGGGTTAGAGGAGCTGCCTTCGTGGAAGTGGGGAGAGTGATCTTGATCCCACAACGGGAGCTACTAGCGCCGTCGCAGGAAAGTCTGCCCCCACGTTTGCTATGATTGTTTCTAGATTATAATGCATACTTTCTACAGGGACCATTGAAACGTGAATATATTTAATCCAGACATCGTAAATTGCACAACCCTTACAAGTAAAGTACGAAGAAAAACCTAAACTCTTGGCTCTCTCCGCTGTTTTAAAAACAGATAATAGTTATGCCAGTAAAGCTGTCATTTTAAGTGAATTTCGTAATTTAAGAAAGGAAAACATTAAAGTATAAGGTTTTTCTGCCCATATAATTCCGATCAGAGATGCTGCCTCCTTGGGCTAGTGTGCCTCATCACTTCAGGACCGAAGCCATTAAAGGCGGACAGCGTGGTAACTATGGAATGGGTACTTTCCAAGAAGTTGAAGTGCCACTTTTCAAAAGACAGTCACTTTGGGGTGCACGCCACAAGGAATCCCACACACCTTGCTGCCTGTGCCGTACACACAAAGCCCAGAGCACACAGAACCAGCAATGCATGTTTTTTTTGTTGAGTGCAAGCAGATGGAATGTCCTGATTGATTTTTCTATGATGTCCAGTGGTTTTGATCACCGATCAGAATGTTCTTTATTCATCTTCATTTGCTAATCGTTGGCAGATGTCACTCCAGAGGGTGGCAGAGAAACACATATCTTTCCTCCACATCTGTGTCCCCCAACCCCATCCTTTTTTTTTTTTTTTTTTTTTTTTTGAGACGGAGTCTCGCTCTGTCGCCCAGGCTGGAGTGCAGTGGCCGGATCTCAGCTCACTGCAAGCTCCGCCTCCCGGGTTCCCGCCATTCTCCCGCCTCAGCCTCCGAGTAGCTGGGACTACAGGCACCCGCCACTGCGCCCGGCTAGTTTTTTGTATTTTTTTAGTAGAGACGGGGTTTCACCGTGTTAGCCAGGATGGTCTCGATCTCCTGACCTCGTGATCCGCCCGCCTCGGCCTCCCAAAGTGCTGGGATTACAGGCTTGAGCCACCGCGCCTGGCCAACCCCATCCTTTTAACAAGGAAGCTTTTGAGCCATGTGTTGTTATGCTTTTTTGTTTATTTTTTGTGTGTTTACCCCCCAGTGTTTGGGGTGTTTTGGGACCTACCAAAAAACTATTTTTTTTAAGTTAAGGGGCACATGTGCAGGATGTGCAGGTTTGTTACATAGGTAAACGTGCCATGGGGGTTTGTGATACAGATTATTTCGTCATCCAGGTATTAAGCCTAGTACCCATTAGTTTTATTTTTCCTGACCATCGCCCTCCTCCCATCCTCCACCCTCCAATAGGCCCCAGTGTGTGGTTCCCTTCTCAGTGTCCATGTGTTCTCATCATTTGGCTCCCACTTATAAGTGAGAACACGCAGTATTTGGTTTTTCTGTTCCTGTGTTAGTTTGGTAAGGATAATGGCCTTCAGCTCCGTCCATGTCCCTGCAAAGGACATAATCTTTTTTTTTTTTTAAATGGTTGCATTGTATTTCATGGTATATGTGTACCACATTTTCTTTATCCAGTCTGTCATTAAGGGGCATTTGAGTTAATTCTGTGTTTTTGCTATTGTGAATAGTGTTGCAGTGAACATATGTGTGCATGTGTCTTTGTGATAGAATGATCTGTATTCCTTTGGGTATATACCCAGTAATGGGATGGCCGAGTTGAATGATATTTCTATCTTTAGGTCTTTGAGGAATCACCACACTGTCTTCCACAATGGTTGAACTAATTTACACTTCTACCAGCAGTGTATAAGGGTTCCTTTTTCTCCACAACCTCGCCAACACCTGTTATTTTTGGACTTTTACATAATAGTCATTCTGATTGGTGTGAGATGGTATCTCATTGTGGTTTTGATTTGCATTTCTCTGATGATCAGTGATGTTGAGCTTTTTTTCATATGCTTGTTGGTCACATGTATGTCTTCTTTTGAAAAGTGTCTGTTCATGTCCTTTGCCCACTTTTTAGTGAGGTTGTTTTTTTCTTGTAAATTTATTTAAGTTTCTTATAAACACTGGATATTAGAGCTTTGTCAAATGCATAGTTTGCAAAAATTTCCTCCCATTCTGTAGGTTGTCTGTTTACTCTGTTGATAGTTTCTTTTGCTGTGCAGAAGCTTGTTAGTTTAATTGGATCTCATTTGTCAATTTTGCTTTTGTTGCAATTGCTTTTGACATCTTTGTCATGAAATCTTTGCCCATTCATGTGTCCTGAATGGTGTTGCCTAGGTTGTCTTCCAGGGGTTTTACAGTTTTAGTTTGTAAATGTAAGTCTTCTTGAGTTGATTTTTGTATATGGTGTAAGGAAGGGGTCCAGTTTCAATCTTCTGCATATGGCTAGCCAGTTCTCCCAGCACCGTTTATTAAATATTCCCCATTGCTTGTTTCTGTCAGGTTCTACAAACTATTAACATGGATCCCAGATGTTCATGTTCAGTCAGAATTCAATCGTCTTTTTTTTGTGTGTGTGATTCCATTGATAGTAACCATCTAGATTCAGCCAACAGGAAAGATGGATTTTTGTTCATAAGGAAGGAAAGAAATATTACGGCCCCTGAGCTCTAACTGTCCCTTGCCCTACTCTGTCTTAAGATCCAGGATCCCTCACTCAATTCTAGACACAAATAACAGGCTGGAAAAGAACGCGCTGCAGCTCAGGCAAGGCGTGAACGTGCAGATGTTGTCTGGTGCTGAAGAATTTTGCCAGACAATCAGTATAGGCGGCAACATCGGTGGAAGAAATGAAAACCCCACTGAGGAAAGTTATGTTCAAACTCTGGTTCCCCTAACCCCGCCGTTCCAAGAGATGCTTTTATTTTTAGCTCTCCTGCAAGATCGTTTCTTGTCTGGTGGTTTTTATAGAAACAAAGCTCCAATGAGTGTTACCTCTATCCCCACCCCCACACCCAGGATTTATGAAAGTCCTCTTGGGGCAAAGCATGTATAAAAGATTTAAGGGATGGGTGAAAGGAGTCCTTTATCATATCCAGGCTGCTTTGCACTTGAGACAGTCAAACGCCCACAAGCTCCCTGGCCCCTGGCCTTCACTGATGCTCGGTCCTATAGAAGCACTGGTCACAGGTGGAAGCAAGCAGATATTTGCTGACTCAACATACAAGAGTGACTGGCATTTTTGGTATTTAGAGCTTGACCTCAAAAGAACACATTATGGTGTCTTTCAATTTTGTTAATAAAGGATGTTGAAGATGTTGAATATTATGTGAGTACTGAAATTTTCTTTTTTGCTCGAACACATTCTGGGTGGATGTATGCTATTTGAATTTTTATGGTTAATTAATTACTATTGGAAAGCATCAGTCAATTTTTCTTGTTATCTTTGAGTATGTAATGACTTTCCGGCAAATTTCAACATGGATATAAACATCAAGTATAAATGTGAAATGCAGTTCCTATAAGCCACAGCACTGGGATTGAATTTTGAAGTCCAGAATATACAAAAGTGTGTCAGTGAGGGATATTCAGTTCTCCAGGAAAGGACTCAAAGGAAGGTTACAGTTTATAACAACATCTCAGCACCTGTAATCACTACAGCACTTAACTACAGGTGGGAAAAGGGAGGAAGCAAGACATGAACTTGGACAGTCCCTCGGTCTCTGGAACCTTCCAGCAGGCCATGAAAGCTCAGAGCAGAACGCCATGCCCTTCCTGACAGCCCTCTGCCTAATCCCTGCCATCATCCTGCATTTTCCTCTAGGGCAAAAACAAAGCAGTCATTTTCATGCTTTGCAAAATAGTTCAAGCTTTTTGGATTTCCTTGCATTTTTGTAGATGATTGGATTTGGGGATGCATTTTAAAAGCCATTCCCAGAACAGCAGCAAAATAGAAACAGCCATTTGAATGTTACACCACCTTCCCTTCCAAAATGGCCACACGAATAACCAGTGCCCGACTACCAAGGGGCACTAACTTCACTCCCGATTTTATTTCTATATATGAGTTGCTTTAACCTTTAGGATGACTTTGACCTCGACGCCTGCTCTTTGAGTTCCAGGTCATGGTTGACAGATGTGTAGGCTGCGTGCCTCCTCCCTCCTTGGGGTGCATGACAGCTTGGTGGTGTTTTCCTGTTTGCTCACTTGGCTTTCCTTCCCTCTCCTTCCCGGGGGCCTCGTGGGCTGGCAGCACCGTGGTCCAGCAGCCCAACTGCAGAACCTCAGTGCCTTCCAGCAAGGGCAGCAGCAGCAGCAGCAGCAGCGGCAGCAGCAGCTCCTCCAGCGACTCAGAGAGCAGCTCAGGATCTGACTCGGAGACTGAGAGCAGCTCCAGCGAGAGTGAGGGCAGCAAGCCCCCCCATTTCTCCAGCCCCGAGGTAAGCGCTGCCTGGCTCAGGCCCCTCCTCTGCCGACTTCTGTCTCCAGGATGATAGCAAGTCCTGGCATCGTCGCTGTCACACTGCTGCAGGTCTCCTCCCTCCTGCAGACCCCAAGCCCGGTGCTGGACAGGAGGAGGCTGTGGGCCTCGGGCTCCACATATTCCCCATGCTGTCCCCTCGTCACAGTGTCCTAATTACGCAGCTTCCTTTGAAGTACAGAAACATCAACTTTCATTGCTCCCAAATCTCTATCTTGACTTCCAGAAATGTCCAAGTATGCTGTAAACATCACTGACGGGAAATAACCTGTGGCTCAGGTCTCCCTCGGGGTCAGCCAGGGCAGTCACTGGACAGGGCCACTCACCGCCGGGGAAGTGTGGCCACCCGTAAATCACAGGGAAAAGGGTTTTATGGATTGGACATGGTCAGATCCTTACCTTTTTGCGGTTTGTCACGGATCAGAAGAACAAGGGCTATAAATATTAATAAAACCTTCTTAACTGTGTTTTGTCTGTGGAAATATAAAAAGAAAAATTAGCATCAACCTACAAAAAGTGATGGAACCTTTTATAGTTGTGATGAGTATCTATGTGGAAGATTTAGGTGCCTCCTGTAAAAACATTAGAAGGTACCAATAAAAACCATTGCTATTTCTACTTTAAAGTAGAAAGGGGAAAATGAAATAGTAATTCAGAGCATGAAGATTCTTGGGAGAGGGCGGAGACAAACTTCCCCAGGCTGCAGAGCTCTAAGGGTAGACTGTCATTTCTAACCAAGGAATAAAATAGAGTTTCTTCTTGAGTGTGTAAACATTTGACATGACTACGATGGTCAGGTTTAATTTTTTACTTGCAACCCTCTGTACCATGTGGGGGGCCATATTCCTAAATAGGCTCTGAAATGGAACTAAACCCACTTCGACAAACCATTGCATGGGAGGGGAGCACCTTAATGGGCCCGATCAGCCCCCCAGTGTCCAGCTTTTCTAGTGGTGCCTTAGATGTTATCATACCTGAAAGCAGTGGTATTTCCATCTCAGGTTCACAGAGTGGCTCTTCAGTCCCTTCAGGTTTTTCCCCTCCCTACTTCTTTCAGGAGGCTGAGGCTTTTTGCAGGAGCACTGTGAAATCAGGGAGATTTTGTTTCCCCACACCCCTCATTTTCTCCTCAGCACCTTTCTGCCCTGCCTCAGGACTCTCCATTCATCTTGAACCATGCCGTCTCTCCACGCTCTCCTTCCCATGAGGTTCTGTCTCTGTCTCTCCATCTATCCATCTATCTGTCCCTCTATTTATCCAACTATCTATCTCTGTATAAGGAGAAGGCTCTTAGCAACATTAACCTATGAAAGCCTTATGGTAACAGAACCCTGGCTTTTCCCAGAAACTAAATTATTATTCCTTCAGCATAATTGCATTTACTCATCCATTCGTTCATTTACTCATTCAGAATTCATTCAACAAATATTTACTGAGCATCAGTCACACAGTACTTGGCCCTGGAATATGCAATTATATGACAGAAAATGTCCCTGTCTTCATAGAGCTGACATTCTAATGGGGATAATTCAAAATGAAAAACATACAGGAGTTAAATAAACTAGAAGAGTTAAGCAGGCTTCTTTAAAGCCTGCTTTATGCTATACTTTGTGGAGAAATTCTGGAATATTTAGTTATAAGAAATAACTGTGTCCCAGGGACAGTGCAAGGACAGGGTAGGCAGTGGGGATATCCAAAAAGTGTTCATGTCTCTGAAGATCACCCATCCAGGCTCCTCCTCGTGGCTTTGCAGGTTAAATTCATGAATGTTCAGTCTTATTTTCATCCTGAAATGTAGGTCCTAGAGCTCCCGTGTTGACTGAAACCTCATTTAAGACCAGTACAGTTGGCTGGGCGCAGTGGCTCACACCTGTAATCCCAGCACTTTGGGAGGCCGAGGCAGGTGGATCATGAGGTCAGGAGTTCAAGACCAGCCTGACCAACATGGTGAAACCACGTCTCTACTAAAAATACAAAAATTAGCCGGGCGTGGTGGTGGGTGCCTGTAATCCAGCTCCTCAAGAGCCTGAGGCAGGAGAATCACTTGAATCCTGGAGGTGGAGGTTGTAGTGAGCCGAGATTACACCACTGCACTCCAGCCTGGGTGACAGAGTGAGACTCCATCTCAAAGAAAAAGAAAAAAGAAAAAAAAAGAGCAGTACAGTTATAAAGTGCTTTAAGCCAGTGCTTTCTAAATGTCACTGAGATAATTACAAAGACTTGAACTCTTGGGTGATGAAAGGAGGTTCTTGTCACTTCTTCCAGCAGCTATCAGAGGCCCCTCACTAAGGAGAGGGGGCAAGAGCCTCCTAAAGAGTCAGTCCTACAAGTTTAAGTCACCTGAGGCCACGTGTGGTTTTGAATTCCTGGCTTCCCTACGCAGAGGACCGCAAAAGCAGCAGGTCATGTGTTAGCCACGCTACATGTTCTTTCTTTCTGCAGGAAAGAAATGTATTTGTTGGAATAAAAGTAAAGTTCTTTTAACATTTTTCCTAAGGATAATAGAGACCCACACACCCTTTAGAAAGAAAATGGGTTTGCAGACTGCAAATGGCAAAGGCGGGAAGTAACATCACCGTGTGTCCTCTGCAGCTGTGCTGCCTGGTCTGGCGGAGCTGGCCCAGGTCACCTTACAGAGAGCAGTGAGACTCCTTTTCCTGAACCCCACATGACAGTCGGGCTCTTCATAGCCATGCACCTCACATTCCGCTGCTCAGACCAGTTTGTGCTGCTTTGAAGCAGAACGCCTCTGTTCCTCACTCCCCTGCTATAACACCCTGCTATGGGCGTAGGAGGCGCCCTGCATTCTCCCCACCGTGTCCCAGCACTCAGAAAACCCACTAGGCTCAGCTGAGTCGTGTAGGAGATGTTCTTTCTGGCTGTGTGTGTTGAGAGCCAATTTGTTTTCACAGAAATCACTGTAGTATGGTAATGCCATGTTCCCACGCAGCATGGAGGGGCCTTCTCTGTGGCATGATGTGGGCTTCATTGGTCTCAGACTACTTTTTCTCACCGGAGTCTAATCTGCTTTCCGGGCACTGTACAGCCTCTTATACCAGAGCTTTGCAGGGGAAGTTGCTTCTCCACTCAGCTAACATGTTGACCCCACACACGGAACTCCCTCGACCTTTGTTGTACAATAAATATTATGTAGGAGAAAAAAAAATATCCTAGACACATAATGTTGAGGAGATCTGGGATAAAAGAGGTTTATCCCACCTCTTTACCGACAGAATCATCACCCAGCGCTTACTATTGCTTGGGTATACTGTGTTTTCCATTGTGACATTTCCCGAATTGATCTGACTCTGGAAACCCTCCTTCATGGGATAGATGAGCTCAAAGCACATTTTGGAAAATGCTGCCCTAGATCGTTCTTAAAAATCAGCAGAAATGTGATTCAAGTTGCTCACTGATTCAATAAGGTTGTCATTTATTAGGTGCCTATGAGGTCCGTGGCAGCAGGTACTTGAAGGATTTAGATGAAGCAGGGAGCAGAGTGCATGGTGAAGAGCTGGTGCGTGAGTCAGAGGGAAGATCAATTAGGGAGGAGAGTCGTGGCTGAAAATATAAAGCAGCGAGCCAGCAAACAAACCAGAACTTTGGGCAGAAACCCCGGGTGGATGGCTCAGGAGGTGGACTGCTACATGCCGTGGCCTGGCGTCTGCAGCCTGAATTTCCCCTCCTCACTGCCACTAAACTCTGTATCCTTTCAGCTTCCTTGGCCACAGTTGCCTCATTTCCAGACTGGCAGATATTCCTGCTCTGCCTAATCTGTGAGGTTGTGGGGGGATGGAAATGATGATGATAAACGAATAAATGGTACAATGTGAGTGACAGCTCATTGTGAGTTCTTATTAGGAGGAGAGACGTGGTAATCTGCCTCCCTGACCTAGTATAGACGCTGCAAGGGATACTAAAGAAACAGAGACCTGGCCCTCGCCTGAAAGAAGCATTTGGCTTTTTTGAAGACAGAAGACGTATATACACATGAAACAAATATGAACATCAAAAGACAAGGCAATTGACTATAACAGAGGGCAACAAGGCCGGGCGCGGTGGCTCAAGCCTGTAATCCTAGCACTTTGGGAGGCCGAGACGGGCGGATCACGAGGTCAGGAGATCGAGACCATCCTGGCTAACTCGGTGAAACCCCGTCTCTACTAAAAATAAAAAAACAAACAAAAAAAAAACTAGCCGGGCGAGGTGGTGGGCGCCTGTAGTCCCAGCTACTCCGGAGGCTGAGGCAGGAGAATGGCGTGAACCCAGGAGGCGGAGCTTGCAGTGAGCTGAGATCCGGCCACTGCACTCCAGCCCGGGCGACAGAGCAAGACTCCGTCTCAAGAAAAAAAAAACAAACAGAGGGCAACAAGCACTGTTTGGAGTGTTCTTGGTGTTTTCTCCAAAATTCAGATCTAATTCTGTCACTTTAGGTTGAAGACTGACATTTCTCAAAGGAATGCGGTCCCCCTTTCATGAGGCTATGCCAGACAGTAGTGGGAGACACAGTGATGCAGCAGTGGAGACAACTGGTCTTGAAACCTAGATGAGTACAAAGTTAGTCTCGGTGGAGCCCCGTAGCTGTGCAGCTCTGGGTATGTCCCTTAGGCTCTCTGAGCCTCGTCTACACGTTAGGGGTGATAACCTTTCTTATCTGTAAAGATTAAATGAGATAATACACGTGAAGTGGGAGTTAAACTGTAGGTATTCTGACAATGAAAGATAATGGACGCCCTTGAATGCCAGCCTTAGGAATTTGGATTTTGTTTGAGAGGCAATAGGAGGTTATTGTAGATCCTTGAGAAAAAAAAAAAAAAAAAAGTATGATTTAGTGATGTGTGGAAAGTGGGTCCTTCAAACTGATTTCTTCGGCTGTGAAGTGCCGAAAAAATGACCCAAAAGCATACCAAGCAGTGGGCCTGTACTAAATGTATTAAATTCTGCCCTTCTGTTGATGTTCCTGCTGGGAAGTTTCAGTGTGAATTTGCCCATGTGCAGCCGTGTTTTGGCTACAGACAGACTTCCGTGTTCTCTCACATATGAGATGTGAGCTGTAGAAGGCTCCGGATGGTGGCAGCGAGGAGAACTAGCGTGAAACGCAGTGGCGGGGCCAGCGTGAGGGGTGTGTTCTACCGTGTGTGTGTGTGTGTGTGTGTGTGTGTGTGTGTGTGTCGGCCCTCTCCCAATATGTGCACTCTTTCTGCAAGAGCCCCCTTCGGCACCCGTTCATACTTCCTGTGCCCCATTTCTCTAGGGAAGCTGAGGCACAGGTGAAGGCACTGACTTAATGAGAGAAAAGGGGGTTGGGGAGACAAAATTAGAAGCCATTGTTTTTTGCCACCAAAGTAGCTTTCAGGCGGTCTCAGCTAATCTCAGGGGAGGTGAGGGATCCCCTTGGCCGAGAAGCTGTTCTGTGTCCCACTCTCCTGCTTTCTGTGACCATGGGAGGACACCTACCACTGCCACATGCACCGGGCATGCTCCATAGGTTTCCCATGTTCCCTTTCTCTGGAGAAGCTAAATAAAGCGAGGTCATGATTTGCATAGAACTCAGAGGTGCAAAAATGTTCTGTCTTTCTACTCATTTGCATATTTCTCTGGAGCCTCTGGTTCTGTTGGTGGCATGAAAACAGGCAAAGAAAAAAGTCATGTCAGAGACCAGAATCTGTGTCAGGGCCAGGGGCGGTCCCCCCTTCCCCACGTATACTCAGGATGGGCTTCTGCATCCTCACAGCCCAGGGAAGGGGCCTTCATCCTCCTTCTGGCCTTCACTGAAATTTTCCTGCTTCTCCAAGTCACCAGCCACCCTGTGCCAGTCTGCCCTGAAGGGCAGTTGGTCCCATCTGGTTTGGGGCAGCCAGCAAGAAGTCCACAGTCCCTGTCATAGCTCTGGTTGCCCGATCTCTGGTTGCCCGATCCCCACGCTCTGTGGCCAATTCCTCTTGGCCCCCGGCCCCTCTGGTCCATCAGAGGCTTCCCACTTCCCTGAGCTGTGCCCCGGACTCAGCCAGGGCCCCTGCATCTATGACACAGCCCTCTTGTTCCCCCTCTGAAATCCTCAATGCCTGGGGTGAGGCCAAGAGCCCTGAGTGCTGCTCTTTTTTTTTTTTTTTTTTTTTTTTGAGACAGTCTCGCTGGCTCTGTCGCCCAGGCTGGAGTGCAGTGGGGCGATCTCCGCTCACTGCAAGCTCCGCCTCCCGGGTTCACGCCGTTCTCCTGCCTCAGCCTCCCGTATAGCTGGGACTACAGGCGCACACCAGTACGCCTGGCTTATTTTTTGTATTTTTAGTAGAGACAGGGTTTCACCTTGTTAGCCAGGATGGTCTCGATCTCCTGACCTAGTGATCCGCCCGCCTCGGCCTCCCAAAGTGCTGGGCCTCCCAAAGATACAGGTGTGAGCCACCGCGCCCAGCCGAGTTCTGCCCTTAATACAGGCCTCACTGTTGAAAAACACACCTTGATACTTCAAAGGAACCTTTTCTAATGTATTATGTTAAACTGTTTTTTCTCTGGCAACAGACTCAATTTGCTGTAGACTTAAACCTATCAAGCTTGAAGTGTGGAGCCTAAGCAGTGTCTTCTTACTCTAGCCTTGTATCTGGTCTCCCCTGAAACAACGGATGACACGAATTCGAAAGGTGGAAGGCCATAGGGAAGAAAAAGCGTATCACCGTAGCCAACATATTTTCCCCATTTCACTTAGAGTCACAAATTGAAAATACTCTGGCTAAAATTCTGTTATTCTCAATACACCTTTTTTCTCTTATTAATCATAATACTAGATAAATTGACTTTCTTTAGACATTGGCATTTAATCCCTGTAAAATTATTGGATTGGTCCTTTATTTATTTATTTTTTCCGAGACATAGATTCTTTAGAGACACAACTGAAAACAACAGACCTCTTCCAGGAACAATATGCATCTACACATTTCCCATCCATTTCAGGGCATTCCCTAGCCATCCCCACACCTTCAATCCCAGAGCCAACCTGTAGGCCACAGTTCAAAACCAGTGACTTTCTTGAGTTGCTGTAAGTCAGCAAAACTGCTTGCAGGAAAGTGTTCCATCTCACCTCCGTGTCTGAAATATTTCTAGCACAGTGTGATGGAAGCAGGTTGAGGAGAGACTGACCCAGTCAGGCTGCCAAAGATACACAAGTCCCTCTGAAACAGTTCTATATGCAAAACCAGCCATCTTCCCAAGGTCATTGCTCCTACCACCAAATAACTACAGCCTACCTGCCCTCAACACATAAATCATGTGTTAATTGTTTGGGATTGTAGGTTCCACTTAGTCCCCTCTTCAGATCTTCCCAAAGGTTTAAGTCTCACCAAAAAAAACAAGGGATTTATGCTCAGGGCCTCTAAACTATTCTCTAGTTACGTTTTGGAGAATTTCAAGTTTACATATGTACATATAATTATAAAAAAAAAAAATCTATACTAACAAAAGTACTAGGAAATGGGTTCTAATGAGGCACAATGCTTTCGCTATTTTTCCAAAGAGACTTGGAAGTGCTGCAAGGACATTTAGTGCCACGGGCAGGTAAGGACAGCATCATCCAGGCATCCTGAGTGCCACATGGAGCTGTGACACACACTTAATGCTTCCATTTTCCCTTTGCTTCCAGCCCATTCGTTTTCTGCTCATACCCTTAGAGGAGTTAAGTCAAGATAAAAACAGCCAGGCCCCTTTAAGTGAGCCTGTAATGAAAGATGTTTTGTTTGTCACCGGTTTCCTGCTTTCAGGCTGAACCGGCATCCTCTAACAAGTGGCAGCTAGATAAATGGCTGAACAAAGTGAATCCCCACAAGCCTCCTATTCTGATCCAAAATGAAAGCCACGGGCCGGAGAGCAATCAGTACTACAACCCGGTGAAAGAGGACGTCCAGGACTGTGGGAAAGTCCCCGACGTTTGCCAGCCCAGCCTGAGGGAGAAGGAGGTCAAGAGTACCTGCAAGGAGGAGCAGAGGCCGAGGACAGCGAACAAGGCCCCTGGGAGTAAAGGCGTGAAGCAGAAGTCCCCGCCCGCGGCCGTGGCCGTGGCTGTGAGCGCAGCCGCCCCCCCGCCGGCAGTGCCCTGTGCGCCCGCGGAGAACGCGCCCGCGCCCGCCCGGAGGTCGGCGGGCAAGAAGCCCACCAGGCGCACGGAGAGGACCTCAGCCGGGGACGGCGCCAACCTCCACCGGCCCGAGGAGCCCGCGGCCCCGGACGCGCTGGGGACAAGCGTGGTGGTCCCCCCGGAGCCCACCAAAACCAGGCCCTGTGGCAACAACAGAGCAAGCCACCGCAAGGAGCTGCGCTCCTCCGTGACCTGTGAGAAGCGCCGCACGCGGGGGCTGAGCAGGATCGTCCCCAAATCCAAGGAGTTCATTGAGACAGAGTCGTCATCGTCATCCTCCTCCTCGGACTCCGACCTGGAGTCCGAGCAGGAGGAGTACCCTCTGTCCAAAGCACAGACCGTGGCTGCCTCTGCCTCCTCCGGGAGTGATCAGAGGCTGAAGGAGGCAGCTGCCAACGGGGGCAATGGTCCCAGAGCCCCTGTAGGCTCCATCAACGCCAGGACCACCAGTGACATCGCCAAGGAGCTGGAGGAGCAGTTCTACACCCTGGTCCCCTTTGGCCGGAACGAACTTCTGTCCCCTCTAAAGGACAGTGATGAGGTCAGGTCTCTCTGGGTCAAAATCGACCTGACCCTCCTGTCCAGGATCCCAGAACACCTGCCGCAGGAGCCAGGGGTCTTGAGCGCCCCTGCCACCAAGGACTCTGAGAGCGCACCGCCCAGCCACACCTCAGACACACCTGCAGAAAAGGCTTTGCCAAAATCCAAGAGGAAACGCAAGGTAGGCCTGGGGCTGGGACTGGGGTGCAGGGGGCGGGGGTGGTGCGGGGCGTGGAGGGAAAGGGGCTGTCTCTTAACTTGTGGGTACTTGGGTAGAGCACCCATAGGCTGCTGTTAGGGACCGTGGGCTGCCGCAGGAGTTGTGTGCGTCCTTACCTAACACACACTTCCAGGGTACTTTCTATATCCAGACACTGTTGTAAGCACTGAACATCTAACTTGGCTGAGTCCTTAGAACTGCTCAGTGAGGGAAGTACAATTATTATCCTTTTTTTTTTTTTTTTTTAAGAGGGAGTCTCGCTCTGTCGCCCAAGCAGGAGTACAATGGCACCATCTCGGCTCACTGCCACCTCTGCCTCCCAGGTTCAGGCGATTCTCCTAACTCAGCCTCCCGAGTATCTGGGATTACAGGCATCCACCACCATGCCCAGCTAATTTTTTTGTATTTTTAGTAAAGACAGGGTTTCACCATGTTGGCCAGGCTGATCTCGAATTCCTGACCTCAGATGATCTGCCTGCCTCAGCCTCCCAATGTGCTGGGATTACAGGCATGAGCCACCACGCCCAGCCTATTATCTGTGTTTTATAGTTATAGGTAATTAAGCCTTATCCCACTGCATGTCAAAATAGGAAATATTTATCAAGTGTGTGCACACACAGCTGGATGTAGGCTCTGTGAGAAAGCTGAACACATTAAGAACCCCACTCTTTGCCCAGAGGAATGGGGTGACATTGATAGTGGGATCACTCGTTGACCCAAGAGGCCAGTGGCCTCATGAAGTTCAAGGCTGTGGCAGGTGAAAATGAATACGGCAGACCCTAATGCAGTATCAAGACCAGCAGCTGTTGCTTCCGTTAACATTGGTCAAGGAGGGCTTCATGGTGGAGGGGCCCTGAAAACAGGGCTCTGTGGAGGAGGGACATTTGAATACGTCCAGGCTCACAGGTGGAAGCAGTGAGGCCAGGGGGTGAGAAGGGCAGAGCAAGGACAGGGAGAGCTGGGGGCATCTCTGGCAGCAGACACTGAACGTGTAGCCCATTTCGAAGGTTTTTGCGCAGGGGAATACCTTAGTCATCCATTGAAGCCAATTTTGAGGATTTTTAACCCTTCCTGTTACCGTGTATTCAAAAGCAATTTTTACCACAGTGAAAAATACAATGGGTGACAGACCAAGATTGCAGTATGCATGGATGGCTCCAAATTCAGGACAAAGTTTTCAGTAACAGCTCACAGGTCTATAGGTCCCCATGACAGATGCTGCTCTAGGCACTTTATACATGTTAAATCATTTCATCCTTATAACTTTCTGAGGCAAATATTATTGTCATACCCACTTTACGGAGAGGGAACAGGCTCACAGAGCCTAAAGCAGCTTTGCCCAAGGTTACATAGGTCCTCAGGGGCTGAGCCAGGAATGAACCCAGGCTGTCTGGCTTCAGAGCGTCACAATAAGAAACCAGTCTGAGGTTTGTATATTTTACAGTTTTCTGAAGGCAGTCTAGTTGATCAATAGAAAAGTTAGACTGGACACATATGTTTCACAGCTATTTTGAATCCCTAATTGAGAAGGGGACTAAGGAGAACACCTTGTTACCTTGTCCTGGCTACAGTGAATATATTCCTTGCTTTGTAGGTGTGCATGGAGGAGGCACGCAGTCTCCTTTTTATGACAATCAACTTTGTGACCTAAGGGCACCTATGACCAGAGAAATTTATTCTAGGCCAGGCGCGGTGGCTCAAGCCTGTAATCCCAGCACTTTGGGAGGCCGAGATGGGCAGATCACGAGGTCAGGAGATCAAGACCATCCTGGCTAACACGGTGAAACCCCGTCTCTACTAAAAAATACAAAAAACTAGCCGGGCGAGGTGGCGGGTGCCTGTAGTCCCAGCTACTCGGGAGGTTGAGGCAGGAGAATGGTGTAAACCTGGGAGGCGGAGCTTGCTGAGATCTGGCCACTGCACTCCAGCCTGGGCGACAGAGCAAGACTCCATCTCAAAAAAAAAAAGAAATTTATTCTAAAGTACCAGGCCGGGTACGGTGACTCACGTCTCTAATCCTAAAACTTTGGGAGGCCGAAGTGTGCAGATTGCCTAAGCTCAGGAGTTCGAAACCAGCCTGAGCAACATGGTGAAATCCCATCTCCACTAAAATACAAAAAAGTAGCCGGACATGATGGTGTGCGCCTGTAGTCCCAGCTACTCAGGAGGCTGAGACAGGAGAATCACTTGAACCTGGGAGGTGGAGGTTGCAGTGAGCCAAGATCATGCCACTGCACTCCAGCCTAGACAACAGAGCAAGACTCCATCTCAAAGAAAGAAAGAAATAAAATAAAAAATAAAGTTCCCAAGGATGTGTTTCTTCACGTAATATTAATAACATTAAGTAATTTATCCCTATAAAGCAGAATTTGAAGCCCTTGCAAGAAAGTTCATGAAAAGAAATATCTTCAAGGGGCAGCTTTTTGCTTTTCCTTGGTATGGATGCAAAGAAAAAAAAAAGTTTTTTTTTTTTTGAGATGGAGTTTCTCTCTTGTTGCTCAGGCTGGAGTGCAATGATGCTCCACCATCTTGGCTCACCACAACCTCCACCTCCCGGGTTCAAGTGATTCTCCTGCCTCAGCCTCCCGAGTAGCTGGGATTACAGGCATGCGCCACCATGCCCAGCTATTTTTGTATTTTTAGTAGAGACAGGGTTTCACCATGTTGGTCAGGCTGGTCTCGAACTCCTGACCTCAGGTGATCCGCCTGCCTCGGCCTCCCAAAGTGCTGGGATTATAGGAGTGAGCCACTGCGCCCAGCCAGCAAAGATAATTTTATAAAGACACCCCAACATAGTTTCCACCCAGCACTGGCCATTATTAGCCTGCAGTGGGCACCCTTAGTTGGTCCCCATTGCCCTGAGAATGCTCACATATAATGGAAAGTGTGTGGATTTTCACACCAAGCTGACCTGACCTCAAATCCCGTCTTTCCCATTTACCTCCTGCAGGGCCAGCTTTTTATGGGCCCCATGCATGGGACCACACTGGTGTGCATCACCCAGGGCACCTTGGAGTTGAATGCTTGTGGCTGCCATCTTAAAATTTGTCCTGTAATCTTTGAATTTGTGATGCTGCACATTGATGGTACATGTGCAGGGGCACATGGAGCTTTGACTCACTGTGTTCCCACCTCCTGCCTGTTTCTGCAGCCGGTTCTGCCTGCACTTCTGCCTCCTGGCACCCTGGGCCTGAGGCAGCCTCCCACTTCCTGTCTGAGTCCAGGGACCATTGCTGCTCTTGGGGGCCTAGGTGCAGGCACAGGAAGGATCTTGCCCATCCCTGATCCAGGTAGTAAGACATTCCAAAGAGGGTCTTGCAATCCCTGGGGGTTGCCCATTGCTGTGGGTTATTGGGGAAATGCCTGACAACTCGGACACCACAGGTAGGGCCTCTGATTGGCAGAAGGGGAATGCACGGCCACACTGGTAGGCTGCACACATATGCCTCATCCCAGGGCAGACAGGGCTCTTGAGAGGCTACACTCGCCCCTGCTCCAGGTATCCCCATGCCCAGAGAAGTACAACATGTATAGCAAATACTGTAGACACCTCCATGACAGACTATGAAAGAAAGGAAAATGTTTTCTATTTGAGGGCTTTATAACATCACTCTTTTCCTGCTTTTTGAACAAAGGGCGCAGTATTTTCATTTTGCACTAGACTCAGAAAGTTATATGTGGTCCTTGGCCTCCTGGGTGACCTTACTCAGGTGACCTTAATTTCTCTGAACATCAGTTTCTCCATCTAGAAAATGCTGACATCGGGGCTGGCCATGGTGGCTCATGCCTATAATCCCAGCACTTTGGGAGGCCAAGGTGGGCGGATCACAAGGTCCAGAGATCGAGACCATCCCGGCCAACATGGTGAAACCCTGTCTCTACTAAAAATACAAAAATAGCTGGGTGTGGTGGCACGCACCTGTAATCCCAGCTACTTGGGAGGCTGAGGCAGGAAAATCACTTCAACCCTGGAGGCGGAGGTTGCACTGAGCTGAGATCATGCCATTGCACGCCAGCCTGGCAACAGAACGAGACTCCATCTCAAAAAAAGAAAAGAAAAGAAAATGCTGACATCTTTGCAGGGGTGTTGTCCGATTCACACAATATATTCAAACAATGCAAGTCAGTAATACATAGCAGCCCATTTTCTTCCTTACCCACTGTTCCTCCTGTTTTTCTCTACACACCCTGTCTTCCTTACTACTTGCTGGTACTGAATCTTTGTTGAGTGTAGGAATCAATCTATCAATTAATCATCTGGGAATGAGTGTGGCTACTACCTCTGGGATGGATGGCTAAATGAATAGGCTGATGGAAATATACACATAGATGAAATATGCAGAGATAGACATTGGTAATATATAGACAGATTGGAAATACATAAAGCCGTCCAGGCATACAGAGTTTACTAGAGAGAGGTGCAGAAAGATGTACATAAAATTCCATAATATTCTGTGTTTAAATAGTTGTATTACTTATGACCATTTTTATTTTAACTTAAGAAACTTCATTTACACTAAGCCTGACACCGGGCTGTACTCATAAAATCTAATGAATCATCATTAAACACAGACACGAGAGAAGTGAAAGAACATTTCCATAGTGCTCTTTACCTGGTATTCTGGGCACCAGTACCCCAGTACTGGGTGCTGGAGATGGGCCAACATGACCCCGTAGACCTGGCTGTCAAACTTGTGGAGTCTCGCCCTGCTGGAGCCCTGGAGCTAAGGACTGAGATCTCGGAGCTTTGGTTTGGGCCCTCCATGGGGGCACTATTACAGTGTGGGCATCTGGGAGCCCCCATGGCAGAGGCTGTGTGGCAAAATTCCAGCCAAAGCGAGAAGGTCAGAGTCTTGCTTTGGTGCTGGCACTTGTCTCCTGGAAAACAAGGCAGACAGCCCTGAGGATACCATACTAGGTTCCTGTTAGCTCGTGGAAAATGGTACTTTCTGAATATATTTGTGTTGCACCTTAACACATATCTAAAGTTAAACACAGGCTGGCCTGTTAGCTCACACCTGTAATCCCAGCACTTTGGGAGGCCAAGGTGGGAGGATCACTTGAGCCCAGGAGTTTGAGATCAGCCTGAGCAACATGGCAAAACCTCATCTCTACAAAAAAAATACAAAAATTTAGCTAGGCATGGTGGCACACACTTGCAGTCCCAGCTGCTTGGAAGGCTGAGGCAGGAGAATCACCTGAGCCTGGGAGGTTGAGGCTGCAGTGAGCCATAATCCCACCACTGCATTCCAGCCTGGGTGACAGAGCAAGACTCTATCTCTAAATACATAAATAAAATTAAACCCAATCATGGCAACAAGGATCCAATCAAAGTACTGTTTTAGAAAAAGGTACTTTATGGATTCTAAGATGTCATGGGATAGTAATTGAAAACTAGAATTTTTTTTTTTTTTTTTTTTTTTTTGAGACCGAGTCTCGTTCTCTCGCCCAGGCTGGAGTGCAGTGGCCGGATCTCAGCTCACTGCAAGCTCTGCCTCCCGGGTTTATGCCATTCTCCTGCCTCAGCCTCCCGAGTAGCTGGGACTACAGGCTTCCGCCACCTCGCCCATCTAGTTTTTTGTATTTTTTAGTAGAGACGGGGTTTCACCGTGTTAGCCAGGATGGTCTCGATCTCCTGACCTCGTGATCCGCCCATCTCGGCCTCCCAGAGTGCTGGGATTTCAGGCTTGAGCCACCGCGTCCGGCTGAAAACTAGAATTAAGGCATCAAGAGATAATAGCTTCTGCTTGCAGTTCACAAAAGGCAATTTTTTTTTTCTTTTTTTTTTTTGAGATGGAGTCTCACTCTGTCACCAGGCTGGAGTGCAGTGGTGTGATCTTGGCTCACTGCAATCTCTGCTTCCCAGGTTCAAGCGATTCTTCTGCCTCAGCCTCCCAAGTAGCTGGGACTACAGGCGCCCACCACCACACCTGGCTAATTTTTTGTATTTTAGTAGAGATGAGGTTTCACCACGTTGGCCAGGATGGTGTCGATCTCCTGACCTCGTGATCCGCCTGCCCCGGCCTCCCAAAGTGCCAAGATTACAGGCATGAGCCGCCGCGCCTGGCCAAGGCAAGAATTTTTAAAGCAGAAAAGTCCAAGATTGCCACTGACTTTATGGCATGAATCCCAGAGAACACACACTTGCTGTACTTTATTCTGATACCAAGAAATGCCAAGGTGAGTGCCGCTGGAGCTGCAGTGGGAACTCAGACCAGGGCTGCTTTGGAGGACTAAATCCTAAGCCCGTTGATGGCAGAGCAGCTGTCAGAATTCAAAATGTTGAATCATGGCGTCGTGCCTCTCCTCTCCATCAGCTGTCGATTGTAAAACCGACAGATTTCATCCTTGCTTGTTGAGGAGCTAATGGGGAAGCCATGGCAGGGTCACAGCTGCTCAGGTTACGCTTCGGGGAAGCCAGGTGAGTGGGGCTCCCAGGAGGCCTCGCTCTGTGGAAGTCGACGCCTGGGAACTCTTGAAATCCAGTGCTGATTGACTTTAGTTTATTCCCATACAGTGTGACAACGAAGACGACTACAGGGAGATCAAGAAGGCCCAGGGAGAGAAAGACAGCTCTTCAAGACTGGCCACCTCCACCAGTAATACTTTGTCAGCAAACCACTGCAACATGAACATCAACAGGTACGTGCATTCCCTCCAAAAGTGGAAGTGAGCTGGAGAGATCTCTGGGTCTGAAAGTCACCTGCTGGGTTGGAGGAGGGTCGGGCTTTTTGAGGACTACTCTGGTCTAGGTCTGCAGACTTGCTTCCCTCCTTTAACCTAAGTCTTATCATTATGGCTACACATGTGCCACATACTATAGCTCCAGATACTCATGCAAGGTACTTCTCCATAACCAAAGACCGGATACTAGTTACACACAGCTCTACACGCCCCAGGATATGCCCTTCCCCCAAAAAACTTAATAACTGAATTTCTAATCAATATTTTAATGGTAACCACTAAACTCATAAGAACACTAAGCTTATTACACAGATGAAGAAATACACACTTCAAGCTGAATCTCCGTGTGCAGCACCTAAAGCAATTAATTGGATATAGACTAAAATTGTGGCCTTAGAAGGGTCCGTGCTCCCAAGGTTAAATGGCCACCCAGACATTCCTCTCAAGAGGTTCCAGATGGACCCACCCAGCACTCACTCCCCTCTTTGATGAATGCCTTACAAGCAAGGCAAAATCGCAGGTATTTATTAGAAACGAGTAGCTTATCATCAGTCATAGAAGCGCTTTCCATTTTGAAATACCACAGCACGGAGACCACTTTTCCTCTCTAAGACACTCCTCACCCTCTCTGACCGTATACATAGAATCTTAAAGGGAGATGAATGTCTCAGCACAACACATAAAAATGTAAACTGAAAGGTTAGGAGAAGATGTAGAGCGGTGCTAAAACTTGGCGAGGAAATTGGAGAGCGAGGGTGCACACACACAGGCCCACTGCAGTGCCGGAATCACCTTGGAAGGCGAGGGCTCCTGTGGGTCTGAACAGGAGGGAGGGCTGCCCCTGCATGCTGCCCACTCCTCGGTCCTCTGTGCAGGGTGGATGCCAGCCCAAAATATTGGGAAAGGGGAAATGGGGAAAATGTGGTACCCAAATATTTTTAAATGTGTAATATCATTTAGTGCGTGTTAATACACTAAATAATCTAGCTGATCTGGTGGCTTCCATAATTTCTAAGCAGTGAGGAATATAAACCGTGTGTCTGCACAACTGCAATATGATAGGAAAATAGCTGTGATTTGGCCAGGTGCAGTGGCTCGTGCCTGTGATCCCAGCACTTTGGGAGGCTGAGGGAGGCGGATCATGAAGTCAGGAGTTCAAGACCAGCCTGGCCAATATGGTGAAACCCATCTCTACTAAAAATATAAAAAAATTAGCTGGGTGTGGTGGCACGCTCCTGTAGTCCCAGCTATTCGGGAGGCTGAGGCCAGAGAATCGCTCAAACCTGGGAGGCAGAGGTTGCAGTGAGCTGAGATTGCACCACGGCACTCCAGCCTGGGTGACAGAGAGGCTCCATCTCAAAAAAGAAAAGAAAATAGCTGTGATTTATACTGGTGACACAGTCACAGGTGTTGATACTATTGCTCCTGCCAAACCATGACTCTGGTTTCATACCTTTACTCATAGTTGAAGGAAATGCTCTATTACAGTGAGAGGTCAGTGAAAACGAAGAGGTCACTTCTCCATTCAAGTTCTTGGACCCCAAGTTAAAAAGCTCTTGCTCTAGAGACTTAGCCTGGCAGAGCCTCCTAGTTCTGATGGTTTTATTTATGTTAAGTAGTGACGCAATGCATATAAAATGCTTAGAGTTCTTTCTGGGAAAGGTGGTCTGTGTACCTCTGGAACTGTGACTACTACTATCAAGTTTTACCAGTGCTGTACAGCAGTCCCAGAGAAGGGGGAATTTCAAAGAGGAGCTCCCAAGAAAGTTTCTTTGGTCAACTTGAATATATATATAAACTTGCAATGATGAAAAACCGACAATCATGATGTCCATGATAATATTTAATGTCACAGTTTTGTTCTTCTTGCACTGTGAAAATCATGAAGTATGTCAAATAATAGAGACTGAGGAAAAGGTCTTTCTTCACTCACATTTCGACAAACAATTATAGTCAGGCAGTTCACATTATCTTCAACATCAGCATCTTCGCCATGGCTAGATGAGTAACTTTTGATTCTCCCAAAGCACTTTTGCGTAACACACCCTCTATGTTGTTAGACACACAGTGCTTTTGGAACCAGAAATCTGTCACCAGAAATTCTATCCCCACATGTATCCATTTGCATAACATTCAGAACCTTGGTTTTGTCATTTATTCTAGAGGCCTGTGTTTGTAATCTCTCCACTGTGACCACCAGCTAAGGAAATTGCTTTTGAAGTGACTTTAATGGCTTGTTTGCGGTGATAACGAACACGTGCAATTAGAAGAGCCCAACCCCAAGAATAATGAGTCAATCTTTGTTAGATGACTTTACCGTGTTTTAACTGGCTCTACCAGCTGACCTCTATAAGTATCCTAAATTAGTGATGACTGAGTTTATTTCAGACTAATCTGTCTTCCCCAAAGAATACTTTAAGGAATAGAGCCCTAACAATATAATATACATTGCAAACTCAAATGTAAGTGAATCCCTCTTCACTGATGGTTGATTTTGGAGAACATTATATTCAGGCACAGACAGTAGTTTTGAAGGTGAAATAAGGAGTTAGGAATCAGAAACTGTAACTTCTACTCACCGTATTTATTTATTTATTTAGGAGACAGAGTCTTATTCTGTCGCCCAGGCTGGAGTGCAGCAGTGCAATCTCGCCTCACTGCAACATCCACCTCCCCCAAGTGATTCTCCTGCCTCAGCCTCCTGAGTAGCTGTGATTATAGGCATGCACCACCACACTTGGCTAATTATTATTATTATGTTTTTTTTTTTGAGATGGAGTCTCGCTCTGTCCCCCAGGCTGGAGTGCAGTGGCGCGATCTTGGCTCACTGCAAACTCCTGCTCCGGGATTGACACCATTCTCCTGCCTCAGCCTCCCAAGTAGCTGGGACTACAGGTGCCCGCCACCATGCCTGGCTAATTTTTTGTATTTTTTTTAGTAGAGACGGATCTTCACCATGTTAGCCAGGACGGTCTCGATCTCCTGACTTTGTGATCCGCCCACCTCGGCCTCCCAAAGTGTTGGGGATTACAGGCATGAGCCCCTGCGCCCAGCCAATTTTTGTATTTTTAGTAGAGATGGGGTTTCACCATGTTGGCCAGGCTGGTCTCGGACTCCAGACCTCAAGTGATCTGCCCACCTTGGCCTCCCAAAGTGCTGGGATTACAGGCATGAGCCACCACACCTAGCCTCCTACTCACTGTTTTTATATTCTAGGTTTAATCTGATCAATCCCTGGTTAAATCATAAACTCGGATATTAAGAATTGGCTTTACATATTGCAGGTTGTTCTCTGGTTTTATTATTTTCTATATAATATTTAGTACAAGCTCAGATGAGATAGCAAAAGTCTTTTTGGAAATGTAGAATTCAGACTGGGTGCGGTGGCTCACGCCTATAATCCCAGCACTTTGGGAGGCCGAGGCGGGTGGATCACCTGAGGTTAGAAGTTCAAGACCAGCCTGGCTGACATGGTGAAACCCCGTCTCTACTAAAAATAAAAAAATTAGCCAGACATGGTGGCAGGCGCCTGTAATCCCAGCCACTCAGGAGGCTGAGGCAGGAAAATCACTTGAACCCGGGAGGTAGAGGTTGCAGTGAGCCAAGATCGCACCATTGTACTCCAGCCTGGGTGACAAGAGTGAAACTCCATCTCAAAAAAATAAAAAGAAATGTAGAATTTGGCTGGGCACGATGGCTCATGTCTGTAATCCCAGCACTTTGGGAGGCCGAGGCACTTTGAATCCAGGAGTTCGAGACCAGCTTGGGCAACATGGTGAAACCCCATCTCTACAAAAAATATGAAAAATTAGCCAGGTGTGGTGATGCATACCTGTAGTCCCTGCTACTCAGGGGACTGAGGTGGGAGGATTGCGTGAGCCCAGGAGGTTAGGGCTACAGTGAGCCAAGATCCTGCCACTGCTCTCCAGCCTGGGTAACAGAGCCAGACCCTGTCTCAAGAAAAGAAAGAAATGTAGAGTTCATTTATTGTTGTTGACTGACTTTCCCACTGCTTGCTCCTTATGCTTGTTAGGAACACAGTAAGTTGTTTTTTGGGTATTTTGAGATCCTTGGATAAAGGACTTGGAAAATGAAAGTGTTACTAGTCTTAGTCGCATCCTTTGGTGCCAGCTCCAGAATTACTATCATCCTGATGGGGAGAGAAAAGAAACAGTGTGACTTGCTTCTTGTTTGTTATGATTCTAATGCCATTAACTTGTTTCCTGGTATAATAATTCCCAAGAAGCTTCTTCCACCAACAGGTCCCGGTTGGGTGGTTTGGGTCATAGGAAAACATTTACCTTTCCCTGTGCTGACTCTGTGACATTCCATTACTGTCATTTCCTTTTTCAGTGTGGCAATACCAATAAATAAAAATGAAAAAATGCTTCGGTCGCCCATCTCACCCCTCTCCGATGCATCTAAACACAAATACACCAGCGAGGACTTAACTTCTTCCAGCCGACCTAATGGCAACAGTTTGTTCACTTCAGGCTCTTCCAGCAAAAAGCCTAAGGCCGACAGCCAGCTGCAGCCTCACGGCGGAGACCTCACGGTTTGTTGATGCTCTCTCTTCCTTTCCAACTAAAACCAAAATGAGGGGCCGGGCGCGGTGGCTCATGCCTGTAATCCCAACACTTTGGGAGGCCAAGACGGGTGGATCACGAGGTCAGCCGATCGAGACCATCCTGGCTGGCACTATGAAACCCCGTCTCTACTAAAAATACAAAAAATTAGCCGGACGAGGTGGCAGGCGCCTGTAGTCTCAGCTACTTGGGAGGTTGAGGCAGGAGAAGGGCGTGAACCCGGGAACCGGAGCTTGCAGTGAGCCGAGATCGCGCCACTGTACTCCAGCCTGGGCGACAGAGCGAGACCCCGTCTCAAAAAAAAAAAAAAAGAAAAAAGAAATTGAGTACCCCCAAGTTCTGTCTCTAACCTAGCACAGTCTAAACACATGCTTGAGGTCCCTTGAGAATTCCTGAATGCCCCCCGCTTCTAGGAAGACCCAGCAAAAGACATCTCCCCTCACCCTCCCAACAGAGAGCGGGGAAGAGGAACCCTGAGGGAGAGTTCTAAGCCTCTGTTGCTTAGGCAGGATTTTATGTTTCTGTCTGAAAAGAAAAGACCTCGAAGTAATACCATCCCGGGACAAAGGAAATTAGGAGTTTGAACCAACCAACCTTTCTATTGGGAAAAATTTCTGAGCCCAGGGCAGAGTGAAATCTGGGATTGAAACCCCACACTGAAAGCTACAGGGCCCGCATTCGGCCCTCATTGGCCAGTGTTGCAGCCACAGTGGGGGAACTCCCCCACTACCCCTTTTCCAGTGATCTCATGAGGGGTGATTCCAGCACGTCCCAGGGGAAGAGCAGGGGACTTGGGTTCACAGTCTGACCTCACCTCTTAGCTACAGTGTGATCTTGGGCCAGTTACTTAATCTCTCTGCTCCTATTTCTTTACCTGCAAGATTTTAAAAGAGACAATATTATGAAAAGATCCCCACTGGGCGTGGTGGCTCACGCCTGTCATCCCAGCACTTTGGGAGGCTGAGGCGGGCGGATCGCTTGAGGTCAGAAGTTCAAGACCAGCCTGGCCAACATGGTGAAACCCCATCTCTACTAAAAATACAAAAATTAGCCGGGCATGGTGGCAAGCATCTGTAGTCCCAGCTACTCAGGAGGCTGAGGCAGGAGAATTGCTTGAATCTGGGAGGCAGAGGGTGCAGTGAGCTGAGATCTCACCACTGCACTCCAGCCTGGGTGACAGAGCAAGACTCTGTCTCAAAGGAAAAAAACATAAAAAGACTCCCAACACCTAGGGACACCTATGCAACTAACACTATATGTTAGTTCCCCTTTGCTTCCATGCCAGCCTCTAAAAGCCAGTGGCCCTGGACCACTCATCCTCTCAGAAACATTAGTTACTTCCATACCCTCTCCCATGGTAGTCACTGTGCCTATCAAAACCAGCTGGGTGGCCAGGCGTGGTGGCACATACCTGTAATCCCAGCTACTCAGGAGGCTGAGGCAGGAGAATCACTTGAACCTGGGAGGTGGAGGTTGCAGTGAGCCAAGATCGCGCCACTGCACTCCAGCCTGGGCGACGGAGCGAGACTCCATCTCAAAAAAAAAAAAAAAAGAACAAGACTCTGCAAAGAAAGATGAGGGAGGGAACAGAGTGTGTAACACTTTATCCCATGAATTAAAGATTGTTAAAAGTTGCTGGAAGTTCCCACAAGAGCCTCAATCTTACAGCATCCTCAGGAAATTGACCTTCTTTTGTGCACCCTCACTTGGGAGCAGTGGTCTTTAATTCTAGGCTGAAAGAATTGGGGAAGACCTATATTAGAAAAACATGGAACAAAAAGCCACCAACTCAAGTTTTTTTTATTTGCCTGTAGATCCTTAAGTCATGAGCAAGTATGATATGCAGAGAACTATAAACCAATTATAGATCTTATTTAGTTATTCTTCACCACACAGGTGCTTATTTGGTAAGTACTTACTACGTGCTGGGCACCAGAGATGCAGTCACAATCCAGCGGATTCCATTTGTGCCTCATGAAGCTTACAGTTAGCTGGGGAGAGAGCCTCATACAGGGGATCACACACATCCATGACTCAGCACCAAGGGTTTCAGTGCTAAAAAGGGAACTCACAAAGGACTAGGAGCTCTTATAACAAAGAGGCTTGAATTAGTCCTAAGAGTGGCAAACTTTTTCTGCGAAGCAGGTTTTGACATTTTGGACTGACTAATTACTTGTGGTGAGGCTGTCCTGTGCAACGTAGAATGTTTGGCAGTGTCCCTGGCCTCCACCCAGTAGATCCTATGAGCACCCACTGGCAGTGGTGACAACTAAAAATGTCTCCAAGCATTATCAGTTTGCCCCCAGTTGAGAACTGCTGCTGTAAAGAATCAGATAAATAACCTAAGGGTTTATGGGCTGCACGGTCTCCATCCTGGCTACCCAACTCTGCCATTGTAGCAGGAAGGCAGACAATAGATAAATGCATAGACAGGATTCATTTCCAATAAAACTTTATTTACAAAAAGAGCCAGGTTTGACTCCCTGTCCATAGATGGCTGACCCCTGATGCGAGATCTCTAAAAGGCAAATAGGCATATAGTAAGAAGCAGAGGAAGCAGCAAGTGCAAAGGTCCCAAGAAAGAACTGGACACCAGCCCATGAGTCTGGGGCACAGAGGCCACAGGCAAAGAATGGCTGAGGGGCCACTTGACTGGGATCACTCCTTTTACCAATAGCAAGCAGAGGCCACTGGAGGAGTTTAAGAACAATTTTTAAATGTTGACATCTGAGTTTCCTGGTCTTCTATAACAGTAGACTCTAACCTTTACAGTGTTACATGTAAAAGCAGTCCATATTTAAAGCAGCATTTGTATACATTCAATTTTAATTACTTCAGAGAAACCATCTGCATTTCCTAACCTCAGATGCAGTTTTATGATCCATGTGTTTAGCACACAGTAGGTGCCATGTAAATGTTTCTATCCTGAGTAATGTGATTTTTAAAACTTTTCCACAGACTGATGTGTTCCATATATATGTGTGTGTATGTGTGTGTGTATATATATGTGTATATATATGTGTGTGTATATATATGTTTGTGTATGTGTATATACATATATATGATGGACTTTTGTTCTTGTTGCCCAGGCTGGAGTGCAGTGGCACAGTCTCAGCTCACTGCAACCTCCACCTCCCGGGTTCAAGTGATTCTCCTGCCTCAGCCTCCCGAGTAGCTGGGATTACAGGCGCCCGCCACCATGCCTGGCTAAATTTTGTATTTTTAGTAGAGACGGGAATTTGCCATGTTGGCCAGGCTGGTCTTGAACTCCTGACCTCAGGTAATCCACCTGCCTTGGCCTCCCAAAGTGCTGGAATTACAGGTGTGAGCCACTGCACCTGGCCTAGAATTTATTTTTTAGTAATTCCTAGTGATTCCCATTGACTCCTTCTGGTCTTCACAGACAGCCAACGAGAGCCAGCAAGCCTGTGAGCTGAGTGACTTATCTTTTGCAAGAGGCAGTGATGGTGAATGGTTCTGAAAGCATGGTTCCAGGATCATGGGTGATTGCAGCATCCGCATCACTGGGAACCAGATGGAAGGGCAGATTCTAGGTCACCACCCCAGCCCTGCTGAATCCCAGACTCTCAGTGTGGAGCCTGGCAATCTGTGTTTTCACCAGCCCCCTGGAGGATGCTCATGCAAACTGAACTGGCCAGCCTCCAGTCTAGCGGACCAGGAAAAGTAGGCGTCTAAACCCTAACCCCTGGCCTCCACCACAGTCACTGAGTGTAGGCAAGTTGCTGAACCTCAGCAAGCCTGTTTCTGGATCTGTGAGAGTGGGTGTCATGACTTCCCTTTGGATAGTGTCATGAGAATGACAGTTGAGAACACAGGTAGAAGCCTTTGGCAAATACCTAGAAGGCATATATTTCTTTATTGAGACACAATCACCATCCATTCTAATACAGCACACAAAGATGTTCTGTAGAGCCAAAGATATTCTATGTATGTATGTATGTATGTGATGGCTGCTCACTTCACCAGGTGGCCAGTTTCTCAAAGACATGTGTTGTTTCTTGTTTAGAAAGCAGCTCACAACAATTCTGAAAACATTCCCCTCCATAAGTCACGACCGCAGACGGAGCCGTGGTCTCCAGGCTCCAACGGCCACAGGGACTGCAAGAGGCAGAAACTTGTCTTCGATGATATGTAAGTTCAGACTTTTTTAATATGGTGAGGGGCAAGACAGGACAGAAGCTGCTCAGGTGGAAGGGGCGTGGACACCTTGGTGTGGCCACCTTCAGCAACAGTGTGGCCTTTTTTTACCCTGGGACTTGGTCATTTAAATGTCCCTCTTGAAGGGAATTGGAACCTTAATTTTGAGTGCATGCCTGAGTCCTGGTGGGGTTTTTGGGTAGACAGAATAATCAGTGCTAACGGGGTTGGACATCAGAAGACAAAGGCGAATAGCATTAATGGTCTTAGACTTCTAAGCACTTGTACCATGGGTTGTCGGCGGTTTTATGCTACTAGAAAGAGAAGCATTGTTGTTTTTGTAAATTATAATAGGCAATGAATAATAGTGATTTACTCCTGAAAGCTTTTTTCCTCCAACTGCTATATTCTTTATAATAGTATAAATGATTCTTCTATAGGAAAAAAAATGCCATCATCCTTCACCCAAATCTAGCACTTTCAGTCTCACCCAAGTATAACTTCCATTCCCAGCATCATTTTAAAAGGAGGAAAAGCAAGAGGAGAAGATGAATAAAAATAACATCCTGGAATGCTCTCGAGAGGCTGAAAATGACAAATGAGAAATGATCAAATGATGCTGAAAATTATTTCGGCTCTTAGGGAAAATGTGTGTGTCAAGGACAAGCCTGGAAGGCAGAAGATACTCAGTTTGAATCCTCTTTTCAGGTTTAGTGGTCCTACGGACGTCAAATACATGGCTGGGTGAGGCAGGAAACATTCAGCCCCAGGGTGCAGCAGCTGCAGAAATAGGCTGTCCTGCCCTCTGAGGGCTTCTAGTCTAGCTGAGACAGACTGCAAACCACTAACCCCACTGGATGTTGGAAAATAAAATGGTTCTACGTGTCCGAGAGTCCCAGTGACAAATGCCACGGCTCGCTCAGCGGGGCCCTCCTAGGATCCGTTAAATGACATCTCCTAAGGGATATCACGTGGAGCAGAGAAAGCACCATGCAGGGGTGGCTACTCCAGCCTCCTCGTCCGCCCCGCTCCTCCATCCGTAACTGCCACCCGGAGTCTTGGCATGATCTATTTATTCACCTCTGTACACTTCCTTGGGAAATTTAAAATACTAAGTTGTAGTCTTCAAGTACTGCATGGACTCCCGTAAGCTAATTAGGGTACAGAGTTTTGGGGGTGAAAGCCAAGTCCACATTCGTTGTTTGTTTTGTTAAATGAACACATTCCAAGGTAACTGGGTATAGGAAAGCTTGAGGGCAGCCCAGGAGGGCATGTGTGTTTTCTCTCTTCCTGTGGTGGCAGCTGCGTCCCACCCACACTCCTGGCCCTCACCACCCCCTTCCTCTCACTGTCTACATCGCCTCTGCCAAGCAGCCAGGGAGGTAGGTGGTGATTAATCCCCAGGGAGGGCATGGAGTGGGAGTACAGTCAGGTGGCAAACTACATTTATAATTAAGGTTCAGGATATAAATTGTTCATGTGAACTTCAGCCATTTGTAAAAAGGAGAGATTAGAATTGTGTATAAGGATAACGTAGAAATCTGCATTTGGAAGTCATAACCCAACAACATGATCAAACAGAAGGAGCATTAGACCCTGAGGTACTCACACCACCACATACTTGCAGTGGATGGTTTTGAGAGCATGGTAGATACACACAAAGTACAAATACATATGTTGTATTAAAATGCAAGGAATTTTCCAGTGTATGAACCAGAAAGTTAGGTCAGAAACAGCAACAACTAAATGACTGTGGTTTGATCTACAGGTACTTGGACTTTTTTTTTTTTTTTTTTTTTTTTTGAGACAGAGTCTTGCCCTGTCACCCAGGTTGGAGTGCAGTGGTATGAGCATGGCTCAGTGCAGCGTCAAAGTCCTGGGCTTGCGCTATCTTCCTGCCTCAGCCTCCTGAGTAGCTGCGTCTACAGGTGCATGCTACCACCCCCAGTTAATTTTTTTTTTTTTGTAGGAAAAGTGTCTCACTGCTGGGCACGGTGACTCACAGCTGTAATCTCAGCACTTTGGGAGACTGGGACGGGTGAATCACAAGGTCAGGAGTTCAAGACCAACCTGGCCACGATGGTGAAATCCCGTCTCTACTAAAAATACAAAAATTAGCTGGGCGTGGTGGTGGGCACCTGTAAGCCCAGCTACTCCAGAGGCTGAGGCAGATAACTGCTTGAACCTGGGCAGCAGAGGTTGCAGTAAACTGAGATCGTGCTACCACACTCCAGCCTGGGCAACAGCGAGACTCTGTCTCAAAAAAAAAATGTCTCACTGTGTTGCCCAGGCTGGTCTCAAACTCCTGGCCTCAAGCAGCCCTCCCACCCCAGCCTCCCAAAGTGCTGGGATTATATAAAGGCAGGAGCCACCATGGCTGGCAGCCCTTGGACTTTTTATAAGAGGAAATGTCTCTCAATCTGCTATGGCTGAAACTAATATAATTTTGTCACTATCAGTGTCAACAAAGAGGCTGTTATCATTTGTTCTTCCCATTAGCAATACGTATAATTTTCCTGGCTGACAGCCACAATGAAACTGTTTCTCCTTTTATGGATATAGATATAATAGAATAAAAAAGCACTGTTTCATATCCATCATATGGAGAGATAGATGTCACATTCCAATTGCCATGTGTCCCAACTGATTTGAAATCCATAACAGTAAAATAAATATGCAACTCAAACAGCCACTCAACCGTCGAACTAAGAAAGTTGTGGAAAGATTCTTCAAGCTTGAAAAGCAAAAATAGGCCGGGCACAGTGGCTCATGCATATAATCCTAGCACTTCGCGGGACCGAGGTGGGTGGATCACTTGAGGTCAGGAGTTTGAGACCAGCCTGGCCAACGTAGGCTGGTCCCATCTTTACTAAAAACACAAAAAAGAAAAATTAGCCAGGCGTGATAGCATGTGCCTATAATCCCAGCTACTCGGGAAGCTGAGGCAGGAGAATCACTTGAACCCAGGAAGTGGAAGTTGCAGTGAGCTGAGATCACGCCATTGCACGCCAGTGTGGGCCACAAGAGTGTAACTTCATATCAAAAAGAAAAAAAGCAAAAATAGGCATCGTCTCTTCCTTTAAGCAGTAAAAATAAGCAACCTTCAAGAGATCACTGGGCTAAGATGTCACCTAAAATTGTGCAAAACGTCTCCCAGGTTCCATTTGGTACATATGGAGTACTTACTAAGTGCCAAGTACAGGCACAAGAGTTGAAGTATAACGATTAATTAATTCTCAGTTCAGGGGAGAGAGAGGCATATGGTGACCTCTCCAGGAAGGTTTCCTAGGATTACTAAATTGAATTCTCTACCTCCTCCCTGCCCACCTCCATTCTGTGCCAGCTTCCCCACCAGCACCCTCAGTGACAGAGGAAGACCTCAGCCCAGCCCATCACTTCCCTTGACTTCTCTTCACCAAGGGTGAAGAGTGAACTTTAGCCCTTTTTAAAAACCAGCAGTGAAATGACCAAAGAGAGGCCACCAATGGAAGAAAAGAAAGGACTAGATAATTAGCACTGGAGTGATTTCAAGTTGATGAAAATCCAGTTACAGTGATCCAAAAAGTAACAGATGCCACACTGTCATTTAATTTTTAAAGCCGCATCGTGCAGCTTTTTAAAAAAAGTAAACTCATCTCTTTGTATTATAAATACATGTTAATGGTTGAATAAACATGGGATTCAGACAACAGCTGAAGCCAGTAGGCTCTCAATAACAAGTGTTGAATGAACCCAGCTGAATTATAAATGACATTGCCAGGAAAGAGTGCCTGCAATTTTTTTTCTATGACTATAAGGAATCTACATGCAGGTGAATGTAAAATCATGGGCTTCCAAGCCCCTTTTCCTATGTTACTTACCAAAAATTAGCCGGATGTGGTAGCATGCGCCTCTAATTCCTGGAATGCCTGTAAACAGGCACCAGTTAGTTCCTTTGGGATACAGACAGAACTGAGCAGAATAACATTTATTTTAAAAATGTGATCCAGGTCAGCCTGTCCTTTGTACGTTGTGGGCTCATATTGGTGGCAGTGCGACCTCACCTCCTCCCCCTGACATTTAGCAAATACACAACATTCACTGCTTGACAGCTACGGTATTAAGGTGACACTTGTATGATTACCAAACATTTGTTTAAAAAACAGATCTGTAAGAATGTATGTCAATGAATAGATAGCACTTGATTCAACTTGAGGCCTAGAAAACTGATCTTACTAGTGCAAAGCCATGAGCTGTAAGTCACTTGGTATCATAATTAGTGACAGGGAAATTCTCGGCTGGGGAAAATTGAGAGCGAACACCTGTGTCACGAAGGCCTCGGTACAGAAGTCCTGAACAGAGCTACGTGGTGATGAGATGCTTGGCTGGAAAACCACCTCCGCCATCCTGCCCGCCGTTCTGCTGTGCTAGGAAGCCAGAGAACCCCAGGTGCCAGGGCTGCCTGCCGCTCCCCAGAGGAAGTGCTGGCTGCTGCCTGTATGTCACATGGAAAAGTCAGTCACAATCAGCACATTCAGCCAAACCACCAAACGTCCCTTCTGTCCCCATGGTGCCCATAACAGAAGCCCGGCTACCTGAACCTCCTGACAGTGAGGAAAGACTGACTGTAGCTGCCAGGCACTGAAGGTCATGGCGTGTGAAATGCGGCCATGAGGAAGGAAGAGGGACTTGACATTTGTAATGTACTTAGTTAGCACAGCAGTCTCAAAGCTAAAAGGATTTTGATTTTATAGAGGATGGGAAGACTCCCATATTGTAAAAGGTTGGATCCTCAGCAGCATGATTTAGTCAAAGGACACTAGTTGAGATCCTTGAGTAGGCAAAATGACAGCAGGGAAGGTGCTCCCACCCCCCACCCAGGGCTTGCAGTGGGCATGTTCTCCTGAGGGTCTCCTCTCCTAGTCCTTTCAAAGCAGGACCCTACCTTCTTGTTTTCCTGATGAATCATTAAGCCTTTATTGGTCTTCATTTAGAATTCCTCCCATTATGAAATCCCTGTCTCAAGGCCAGGTGCTTCTTTTGTTCTAACCAAAACAGAGAGTGAGAGTAAGAATGAGTGAGAGAGAGAGAGAGAAAGAAATGGAGAGTAGGATTTGCCAAGGCAGGTTGCGGGGAGGACAAGGACATTCAGATCTCCTGGATTGAAATCTCAGCTGTCCGATCATTTTTAGGGTTTTGTAAGATTATTTTAAATGTCACTCAGAGAAAAACAACCATCAGATTGATAATTTCCCATTTCAACAGAAAGTTACTTTGGATTCAGTGACCCAAACCTGCCCCACTTAGCCTGAGCATCCTGCAGAGCAGACCGTGCCTCCTGTGCCCGGCTGAGAGGGAGGCAGTCGCCTGCAGGAGCCTGTGGCCTGGAAGAAACAGTGAATGACCGCTTGTGCCTGGGAGGAGCCAGGTTCCAGGGACTCTGGGGCCCCAGCCAACATCAAAGTTGTGAAAATAAAAGCTGTTTTGAATCCTTGCTACCCAGATGCAATCTACCTGCGTCTGTGGGGAAGGGCCTGGAAAGCCGGTGCCAGCATCCTGGAGCAGCGGACTCTGAAGTCCCCTCATCCGTCGTCATCACTGACTCTGTGTATTAAAAATCATTACTTCTTATGCATTCTCCTCAAAGCTTGGGACATATTAACACCTCTGGGGCTTGTCAGATGACAAGCTGACATATCGGATAGCAGATGATGAATTCATTTGGTATGCAGTTGCCTATTTGTCTGATTTGGATTTCAACTTCCCGAAGAAAATCATCCAATTTCTGCCGCGCTGAGGAACTTCTTGTTCAAACACATTGGGCTCTCATCCCTGCCAGTTTTCACAAAACAGGCTGGCTCTGCCGAGGGCGGCATTTCACAGAGGTAGGAATTACAGAAAGGAGTCTGCCAGGCTCTCCATGGGAGACCATTCAACTCTATCCCAGTCACAAAGGAGAACAAAAAGCAAGGTTGCTTTAATATTCCTGTGCCAGAAGAAATATGGGGGTAGCTCAAACCCTGATGTTGCTGAGAACCAAGGCCGTGTGTTTCTAGGTGGGGGTGGCGGGAGGGGGAAGAGAAGAAAAGAAAACATTCTATTTGGATCAAATGCTCAGAATGCTTTTGTTGGAGAGAGCTCTCATAATGAAGATGCATGCGGCTAAGCTCTGGCTTTCAGATCACTCATGCCCCGTTTCTGAAGAGCCCAAGATTCACGGTTAGTTACATTTGTGGTGTTTAATTAAACTTTGATTAGGTTTGCTCGTGTATCATCATAAAATACCATCACTGTGGAAAACAACGGGAAGAATTTTATTACACCAATGGAAGACAAAAACTCTAGATTTTCCAGGTTAAAAAAAAAAATAAAAGATGAGATGGAAAATCTGTTTGAACACTGAGATAAGATCTCATTTTAGTACCTTTGCTGTATTATATTCTGTAACGGTCACAACGGTGACAGCAATTTTACTTTTCCTACTGACTTGGCTATTGCTGTCAGAAGGAATGCCTTTGTGAAAGCGTGCGTTGGTGGCAAGGCTGGACACGAGGTGACATCCTACTGGTCCCACTGGCTTTATAATGATCTGCTCTGGAAGTACGGCACCAGAAATCACCCGAAAGGAGAAAATGGGGCAATCATCAGGCAATCTTCAGTGACTCATGACAGTGAGCCCTCCATTCTATGCAAAGATGAGAGTTCTAACAAATGTGTTCGTAAGTGGCCTCCAGGTGGTACCTATGCTATTAGCATCTCAGGTTACTGCTCTGATGATAGCTGCTCTGATATGGTCAGAAAATTATGTTACTTACCCACAGGCGCTATTGTGAGAGTCTGTGACTCAGCCTCCATATCAGGACTTAAAAATATGCTCCTATGCTGCAGATGAAAACAATAGTGATGAAGGAGCTTATATTAGGAATTAGGAGCCGCTGCCATCCATAAGGGTAACTTAGAAGGCTGGTGGAAACTAAGAAGCCGTAGCGTATTACCAAGATAATCCGTTAATGAAAATGAAATGCATTTGAAGTAGTGATGTGTCAGTGACAAAACAGGGCAAGAAAAAAAAAATGGCCTAACTTATATACTAGAGTATAGAACAGATAATGATGTGGAGAATTTCAGGTTGCCATGGAGACACTCTCTGGCTCACCGGACGCGATGCTGCACCCCATCGGAAGGCACCACTCTTCTAAGCTCAAAATGAATTCAGTGCCATTCATCCAAGGGAGACCTGCTTACCTTCTACCGTGTGCCAAAAACTACAGGGTGGGGAAGATCAAAGAGGTCTACAGCATGGTCCTTACTACAAATGAACCAGCAACCAGGTTGCACACATGCCCAGTACAGCTCAGAAGATAATGAAATACCAAGTGTAGTAAACAAGAAGTGCTGTGTGAGGTCAGGAAGGACAAAGGTGAATATGGACCAAGGTTACTCGGAATGCCTGACAGCAGGGGAAATTGAGGGGCAGGCAACATTTGGCTCCTAGAAGACACTCAGTGAATGAAGAGCAAGGAGAGTGTTCCAGGTGGGGGAAGTGATGAGAAGAGCCCCTCGGACCAGGAGGCCATTTTATCAAGACAATGAGGAGCCACCTCTGACTTTGGTCAAGGGCCTTTGTGAATGAGTGACATAGTTAAGTGGGTTAGGCAAGATTTTTGGGGATCTGAACTGAGATTTGATCTCATAGACCCTGGAGACTGATTTTAGGTCTGTGAGCAGGATGGCAAGGTGATGAAAGCCATGTAATCCCAGCACTTTGGGAGGCTGAGGCAGGTGGATCACGTGAGCTCGGGAGTTCAAGACCAGCCCTTACAACATGGCGAAACCCTGTCCCTACTAAAAATACAAAAAGTTAGCCAGGCATCGCGGCACACGCCTGTAGTCGCAGCTACCTGGGAGGCTGTGGTGAGAGGGTCACTTAACCCCAGGGGGCCCATGCTGCAGTATTGGTGATCGTACCACTGCCCTCCAGCCTAGGCAACAGAGTGAGAACCTTTCTCAAACAACAACAACAATAACGTCAATTGCCAGAGTTAGAACCATAGACCAGGCAATATGTGGACATTCTGACAATATGTGTCAATTTGTGGACAAAGAAGGGAAACTCACCAAAGCAACAACAAAGCCATTCATATGGGGAAAGCATGGGTGTCCAGGAGATGGGGAAAGCATGGGTGAAGGGAGAACATGGAGTGGCAGGAGCAGGGCCTTCCTAGGAAGGAGACCTCGTGCCTCACCCTCAGTGAAAGACCCAGCACAGTGAATGAACAGTTCCAGCCCTCAGTGGGGGGTGTGGGGTGGGGTGAGGAGCCATCTGGACCCCAAAACCATGCTGTGATTCTGGTTTGTTTGATTAAAAGGCAATGTCATTGTCACAGAAAAGCATTGTTGCACATTGCTTTTCTAAGCATTTTGACCTCTTTGGATACACGAACGCTCTACCTAATATTACAATAAGGTAAAAGATCCCATTAGGATCTGAAATAAGGCAGTTCAAAATAAGCCTGCAATAAGACGCTAAACAGTCCATGATGAATAGCACTACTTCCGCCGTATCTCCCATTCAGAGAGTCCTAGCTCATATTTGATATTCATGAATAGGTGAAGTTTATTGATTATATAAAGTTTATGCCGCTGGTGCCTAAAGGAGGTCATTTTTTTAATCTATCGGGCTAAACACTTAAAGGCACTGTCCAATGAGGACCTTAGCGTCACTAGACCTCATTACACACACTCAAATCAGTCTCTGGATGAGTTACCTTCATCTCCCGGCAGAGTCACCGCTGGCCAGGGTTATTGCTTTGATAATCCACATGTCTGCTGTTAATGTTTACCAGCTAGCTAATCAGAACTCTAGAGAATACATGGCATGTTTGCATTGTTACAAGGTAGACATCATTTGACAATTAACTTCATTACAACTGGAATGTAATCATCCAACATTATCTCTTTTTATTTTTCACTGTGAGGCTTTAAGATAATTCAATATATATACATAAAACTCTGGGTACTAGATATGCATATAAATGCACTTATTTTCATAAGGATACATAAATATACTCACCCATATATATCCATACAATTATTATGAGGTATATGTACAATGTTTACATTAAAAGGGGATTGTTTTATGTAAATATTGCATAAAATAAGATTTCTCACTTGTTTTTTTCGCCATACAATAAAAAATATATTCACAAATTAGGCACTAGGGGGCCATGTTAAAGCCACTGTAAAGAGAGACTACTGGCATATGTTGAATGTGTTTCCAATTGCTAACTTAAGAGAAAATTTATTGTGGTATTTGACATATAGGCAGTAATTTGGAAAGGCAGAAAACACACTTCATTCCACATTAAGCAGAGTTTTTAAATTGCGCCTTAAGTTTGAGTGAGAGGAAGGAATATTTTAAAAAGATCTTGCACTTAAGCCATAATGACGTTCAATATCATTCCCTCCTTGTAGGCCTCGCAGTGCCGATTATTTTATGCAAGAAGCTAAACGAATGAAGCATAAAGCAGATGCAATGGTGAGACCCTTTTCTTTCCAGATACGTTCTTCCAAATTACGTGTGTACTGCAGCTTCATCACCGGGAAAATATAGCTAGGGTAATTATAAAATCTATTACAAGGATGGCTGGGTCTGTTAAATGGAGAAATGTTTATATAATCAAGTGTTCATAGCCCAATAAATTATGACTTCAACCAATAATGCCTGACTGGGAAAAAGCCCTGGATAAATGAATATTTCAATTTAGTCCTAAGGTTTGAATAGTAACTAGAGCCAGTGGAGGCAGTGGGTGGTAGTATTTTTTTTTTCCTTTAAAAAATGAAATCTAGATTTGCATTTTTCTCTTGTTAGCCTGACAAACCCTTGGCTCGCTCCCAGGATCAAATCTCTTTTCAAAAACACTTGTGTTCTTCACATGTATCTGCCAAAATGAATGCTCTCTCTGAAACCGTGCAACACGGAACTGTTATCTGCACATAAGACTCTAAAGTCACCATGATTTGATGTTTTCAAAGAGTAACTTTTCTTGCTTGGATAATCTCCTGTTTTGGAAAGCTTGACGCTCCCAGGCAAGAGATAGAAAACTTTTGTTTTGTTTTCTAAAAGAGATCATATGGTTGTTCCCTCTTAAATGAATGAAGTCCAGAGGGACTGCTTCCCACCTAGTAACTCGAGTTTTAGTCTCGTCCAGTGTTCATAACTGAGATTGAGGCAGGTGCTGGACATGAAGAAGGCATTTCCAGTGACATTCAGAATACTGAAGATGTTTAAACGGTTACAATACCCCTCTTCCAGTGCTACCGACGTCACCTATTAAACACTTGTTTACGTGAAGACCACTGCCTAGGCACACTGGGGTACAGGAGGAATAACCCCTACATCTCAGAAAATAGAGAAGGGCAGCAGAAGGTACAGCTCTTGTCCACACAGTCCGAGTCTGATGGACGGTTCTGGTCATCTGGAGAAGCTGATGTATGGCCACTCTTGGAGAAGAGCATCAGATTTTTAAGGAGAAAGAGATTTTCTGCGTGAATCCAGCATCTAAAGTTGACAGCGTTATTCATTCATTGTGCTCTTGCCCAACCCTATCTTTCCTGTTGACGATTTCCCAAGAGAAGACACTGCTCCAGCCAGGCTGGTCCCCTACTGACCTCTAAGCACACCTGGCTCCTGCCAGCCAGCGGGCCTTTTCAGGGATTCACTGTCACACACTCTCACAGGCATACTCACACCCTCAGTGTCCTCCCCAAATCTAGCCAAACCCTACCATTCCTTCCTGGCATCATATTCAGTCTCCTCCCTGTGGCCTTCCCAGCCTCTCCGCAGCCCTCTCACTAGCTCCCTTCCCTCCATCTCATTTGCACCGGATCCCTTGTTTTGCATTTTGTTGGGTAATCACAGACTGCCTTGCACTTTGAGCTATCTTGTAGGTGTACATTTTCTCTCTCCAAGTATATTATCTGTTACTGGAAAGAGCTTTGGCTTGTGGAGTGCACATACCACAGAATTCGGTGCTTTAGGAAATATTAATACTAAATGAAATTACTTCCTCTGAAAGTGTTAACAAGAAATATTTCATTACAGGCCAGACAAGGTGGCTCGCACCTGTAATCCCAGCACTTTGGGAGGCTGAGGCGGGCAGATCATTTGAGGTCAGGAGTTCAAGACCAGCCTGGCCAACATGGTGAAACCCTGTCTCTACTAAAAATACAAAAAAAAAAAAAAAATTAGCCAGATGTGGTGGTGCACACCTGTAATCCCAGCTACTTGGGAGGCTGAGACAGAAGACTTGCTTGAACCCAGGAGGCAGAGGTTGCAGTGAGCCAAGATCACGCCACCATGCTTCAGCCTGGGTGACACAGTCAGACCTTGTCTCCAAAAAAAAAAAAGAAAGAAAGAAAAAGAAATGTTGCATTATAACCTACACTAGCTTTATAAGCTGTTTACAAATTTGATTTGCTAGTGAGAGGAGGTTTTGCTCTGAATTTCTGTTTTTGAAGCTATCATTACTAAGGAAGTTTTCTTTTTTTTTTTTTTTTTGTATTTTTAGTGGCAAGACTTGGAATAGTATTTGAGTATTATGTCATTTGGTTTTAATTGATGAATGAATCATTTGAAAATTGTGGAGATTTTGCAATCCAGAGTTAGAATATGTAATTACCTACAAAGAGTAGTAAGGTATGGAGCCAGGAGCTTGATGTGTAAGTTTAGATTTATGAGATCTTAAGAATATAAAGCTGCTTTGTGGCTGCCCTTGCTGATGTGGGGAAAGAATAACACAAATTTAGACAGCTACAGATAATTCCATAGAAATATGTTTTGTTTTGCTTTTAGAGACAGGGTCTTGCTCTGGTGTCCAGGCTGGAGCACACTGGGGTGATCATAGCTCACTGTAACTTCAAACTTCCAGACTCAAGTGATGCTCCTGCCTCACCTTCCCAAAACACTGGGATTACAGGCATGAGCCACCATGCCCAACCAAAAATCATTTTTATTAATAATTTTCAACTTTTTGTCCCATTTTAGCAAAGCTGAAATAGCTCCTTGAGGTTTGTCTCCTCTCCTTTCCCCTACTCACTCTCACTCTTAAGTGAGGTTCTAAATATTAACAACAACAACAAAAAACAATTAAGGCCAGGCATGGTGACTTATGCCTGTAATTCCAGCTACTTGGGAGGCTGAGGCAAGAGAATCGCTTGAACCTAGGAGGCAGAGGTTGCAGTGAACCCAGATGGCACCACTGCACTCCAGCCTGGGCTACAGAGGGAGACTCTATCTCAAAAAAGAAAAAAAAAAAAAAATTAAGAGGAAGGCATGGAAATGTAAGTGCCACAAGTAATGTAAAAGATAATAACCAAGGCCTGGAACCATCTGAGTTGGGGATGTACCAAAAGAAGTATGAAAACTCTTATATGGGACCAGACCTATGAACTTTGATGCATATTTAGCATAGCATGGAGGAACAAGGAATGAAGTCTCCAAACCATTAGGGGTTAGAAAGAGGGAAACAGAAATCAGAGCAGCTATGCAGTTCTGAGCTATGTTGATTGGCAGCTGTCACATGGGTTTGATACAATTCTGTACGTAACTGTTTGCTCACTTACTCCAAGCCAGTAGCAGTTCGAGAAAATAACTAGAAAAAGAAGTATTCTATTTCTTTCTTCTCTCAGCTTCATTCACAGGATTTTAGAAGTCAGAGTTGGGTTTCTCAAAGTGTATAAACTACATGACAATGCCATTTTTTTAAAAAAAACTGTTGTTCAGGAAGACACTGTATTAATTCTATTGATCAGGTGGAAAAGTTTGGGAAGGCTTTGAACTATGCTGAAGCGGCGTTGTCGTTTATTGAGTGTGGAAATGCAATGGAACAAGGCCCCATGGAATCCAAATCTCCTTATACGATGTATTCAGAAACAGTAGAGCTCATCAGGTAAGCACTGTGTTTTCTTGCTGGATGAGGGGAGGAGGTGAGGAGTGTGTGGAAGTACTATGGAAACAGAGAAAAGAATGTCAGCCTGGCCGGGCGCGGTGGCTCACGCCTGTAATCCCAGCACTTTAGGAGGCCGAGGTGGGCGGATCACGAGGTCAGGAGATCGAGACCATCCTGGCTAACACAGTGAAACCCCGTCTCTACTAAAAATGCAAAAAATTACCCGGGCATGGTGGCGGCGCCTGTAGTCCCAGCTACTCGGGAGGCTGAGGCAGGAGAATGGTGTGAACCCGGGAGGCGGAGCTTGCAGTGAGCTGAGATCGCGCCACTGCACTCCAGCCTGGGCGACAGAGCGAGACTCCGTCTCAAAAAAAAAAAAAAAGAATGTCAGCCTGCACCATCCCCCACCAGGAACCAGTGTTCATCCTCCAAAATAAGAGGGTACGGTTGTGCAAGGCACCTTGGCACACCCTGCCCCGCTCTGTCCTCTGTGAGCAAGAGGGCAGCTGCTGTGGCCCCCGATTGCCAAGGGAGGAGGCTGAATCTGAGTGGGCTGTGACGTGCCTGCTCCTCCCAGCTAGGAAGTAGCAGATTTTGAGCCTGTTTCAGCCCTAGGCTGCTTTAAAAAAAAAAAAAAAAAAATCTGGTTCAGGTTAGTACCATCTAAATCTTGCCTCCATCAGTAAATACTTCTGGAGTATTTAATGAAAGAAGATTCAGGGGGATTTTATGGAAGGAGAACCCATCTTCTATCTGCTCTCAAAACTGGCCGTGGGCACCATCCCCCAACCTGGATTAAGACCTGTGAACAGACGTGTCAAGGCATTCGATGGGAAACACTCGTCCTCCATGATGCAGACCTGGAAAGGCACCTCCATCACGCCTCTGTAAGGAACAGCTCAGGGAATTTCATCCATTAGCCCTACTGAGCACCTTCATTGTATGGTGTATGTTTTTAGCCAATGTCACTGCTTGACATAATGTCTGATATCCACAATGAGAAAGAATTCTTCCTAAAACGAACTTTTAAAGGTTTTTCTGATTCCGGGGTTCTGTGCAATTGAAGCTGAGACATTTTCCATGTCCCAACATTCTGCATGGAAGATTTCTAATCATCTTAGGATGTGATCTTTTTGGTCTACGTTGGCCCAAAGATGCTACTTGGTGTTTTACACACCACTCTCCCTCAGCAAATAGTTTCCAGCCTTCAAAACTGTCATTCCAACATCAGAGAACACATCACCTCCAAAAGCATTTTTCAAGAATGTTTTAAAGTCAACACTGCCCATTTATCTTAATAAAGTATTTCTACTAAATCAATATATTGGCGAATCCTTTATACTGTCTTTTTATATGGCACATTACTTTCAGCAGTGATGAAATAAAAACAGCAAAGTAAAAAGACTGGTAAAAATTACTCTAAGAGGTCCTCGATCCATACATTCCTTCCTCAGAACAAGGCCCAGCCTCAGATGTTTATTGGCAGGCAAGGGAGGAAAGTGGGAGAAACTGGACAGGGACAAAGCTGGAAGATGCCCTAGAGTGTGACTACCTTGAGCACAGGGATTTTTTGGGGTTTTGTCTGATTTGCTCACTGGGAATCCTCGGCCCCTTGAACATTTTCTGGCACATAGTATGGGCTTCATAAACAATTGAGGAATCAATGAATAAGCAAGCCATAGGGGCTGCTGTGAACTGGAGTAGCATGACCTGCTTAAAGGCATTCACACTTGAAAATTCAAACAAGCAAGCCAAACAAACGAAAAACCATGCCAGCCAGATGTACCATCAAGGAGAGGGTGCTGGGGTACCACACCCGCTGTGCCTACTGCTGGAAGTAATCTTTCACAGGTAGAGAACACTGCCCACCTTCTAGATACTTCAGAATGAATAGAATCACGTAAAATACAGAGAAAATGAAGAGAAAAAGACAAGTTTCGCTCTTTCTTTTTTCTTTTTCTTTTTTTTTTTTTGAGACTGAGTTTCACTCTTCCTGCCCAGGCTGGAGTGCAATGGCACTATCGCGGCTCACCACAACCTCCGCCTCCCGGGTTCAAGTGATTCTCCTGCCTCAGCCTCCCCAGTAGCTGGGATTACAGGCATGCGCCACCACATCCAGCTAATTTTGTATTTTTAGTAGAGACAGGGTTTCTCCATATTGGTCAGGCTGGTCTCGAACTCCTGACCTCAGGTTATCAGCCTGCCTCGGCCTCCCAAACTGCTGAGATTACAAGCATGAGTCACCGCACCTGGCCAGCTGTTTTTTCAACCTACGTTAAAAAACAGCATTAATTGACCAGGCACAGTGGCTCACGCCTGTAACCCCAGCACTTTGGGAGGCCGAGGTGGGCAGATCACAAGGTCAGGAGATCGAGACCATCCTGGCTAACATGGTGAAACCTCGTCTCTATAAAAATACAAAAAATTAGCCGGCGTGGTGGCGGGCGCCTGTAGTCCCAGCTACTCGGGAGGGTGAGGCAGGAGAATGGTGTGAACCCGGGAGGCGGAGCTTGCAGTGAGTCGAGATTATGCCACCACACTCCAGCCTGGGTGACAGAGCAAGACTCCATCTCAAAAAAGAAAAAAAAGAAAACAGCATGAATTACATCCACACATTGCCGACCCTGCTGACCCTCCTCTCCCCTACTGAGACACTGAAGGGCCTGGAGCACTGGCAAGGGGTTCTCACCACCAAAAATGACCTAGCCCAGGATGTACACTTTGTCCCTACAGACAGGAGAATTCCCTTCGCCACCAGGGAACTCCAGATGGCCAAGCAGGCGTGGGTCGTTGGAGCACTGTCACCGCAAGAGCCCAGCCTGGTGACCCTCTCTTCCCACCCTCCCACTCTCCGCAGGCAGCACTATCAGGGACGAGCAGAAGCCCCAGTGGCACCAGATCAACCACACAGACTAAAATAGTATCAGAAAGGCCCTGAAAATTAAATTACAATTGGAATCACAGCCCCCAAAGTAGGCTAGAGCCTTCCTGCTAGACCTAAACAGGGTGGCTGGATTTAAAATAGGACTCAGAGTCTCCTAACCTAATGGTCAAAATGTCCAGGATACCATAGGAGCTCACTCATCATACCAAGAACCAGGACAGTCACCATTGGCATGAAAAAAGATGATCAGAAGACCTCAATGCAAAGATGAATCAGTTGCTGGAATTATCTGACAAGGATTCTTAAAGCAGCCATCGTAAAAATGCTTCAATAAATAATCACAGTTATCACTCAACAAACAAAAAATAGAAAATCTTTTCAAAGAAATGGAAGTTACTTTAAAAAGAACTAAATGGAAATTGTGAAACTGTAGAATTTGATCATATAAACCCCAAAAATGGACTCAGTCCTAGAGTGGAGATGACAGGAGAGAGTCAATGAACTTGAGGACAAAAAATATAATTTACCCAATCTGAGCAGTAAAGAAGAAATAGACTGAAAAAGCTAAATGAATAACAGCCTCAAGCACAATAAGAAAAGATCCAACATTTGTGTCATGGAAGTCTCAGAGGAGAGGAATAGAGAGTGGGACTGAGAGAGTATTTAAAGAAATAATGGCTGAAACCTGCCAAATTTGTCAAAAGACATAAACCTACAGATTTAAGAAGCAGAGAAAAACCCAAATAAGATAAACCCAAAGAAATGCATGCAAAAACACACCATAATTACATTTCCAAAAACTAAAGACCAAATATCCTGAAAGCAGCCAGGAAGAAATGATAATTATCTGTGGGGGAGAATCAATTCAAATGACAGCAGGCTTCTCTGAAACTATGCAGGCTGGGAGGGAGTGGCGTGACAGTTTCCAAGGGTTGAAAGAAGGAACTATCAGGCCATGAATTCTAGAGTCAGTGCAACTATTCTTCAAGAATGAAGGGAAATAAGATATCCTCAGATTTAGGAAAAGTACAAGTATTTGTCTCTAAAAGATCCACCCTTACAGACTGACTAAAGGAAGTTTCTCAAACAGAAAGAAAATAGCAAAAGAAGGAATATGGGAGCAATGGGAAAGAAAGAAGAACAGACACATAGATATGTACAATAAACTACTCTCCTTATGAGTTTATAAAGCAGGTTTGAGGATTGAAACAAAAATTATACCAGCAGGCCAGGCACAGTGGCTCACATCTGTAATCATAGCACTTTGGGAGGCCAAGGTGGGAGGATAGCTTGAGGCCAGGAGTTTGAAACCAGCCCAGACAACACAGTAAGACCCCACTGCTACAAAACAAACAAATAAAAACTAAAAAATTATACCACCATCTGATACTCAAGACAATGCTATTTTTAAGTGGGGAAGGTAAAGGTATCTAAATTGAAGTAAGACTTCCATGCCTCCATACTCTCCAAAGTGATAAAATGTTGATACCAATAAATTACATGTATATTGTAAAACCCAGAGCAACCACTGTAAAAATTATGCAAAGAGATAACACTCAAAAATGCTACAAGTCTGCATGTTGTGGAGATAGTGTGATGGTAACAGTATGTTTCTTGAGCAATTTACAAGCCGGCCTGCTATCCCAAGAGCTTCACAAACACTATCTTAGTTAATTTTTACCACAATGTTATGTGATTGGCAGTATTAGTCTTCTTTTATAGGTAAGGAAATGGAGGCTTAAATATGTTCATACATTTGTCTAAGCTCTTACAACTTATAAGTCGCTGAGCTGAGATTTGAACCTAGGACAGTCTGATCATTATACCTATTGCCTCAGTTCTCTCAAAGAGTCTACATATGTAATTTGGTATGTTGTTGGGAGAAAACAATAGCCACAGTCCCCTTGGTTCAGAAAAATAAATGGAATTAAGTGCAGTCCATAAAAGCCACTAATTTCTCTTCGCACCTGTCTGTAGAAGCAAATAGAGATGAAAAGTGTACTCAGGATACTTACGTAGCTGTCAAAAGTTACAATAACAAAGAAAGGGGGGTAAAGCTAAGCATTCCTCTGCATACCCAGGGTGGAAATTCTTCCGGAGGTAAGCACAGAAGGATGGAACTTCACCTCCCTCTGTCAGACACTCAGCCATAAATCAAAATTTGGAAAAATGGACATGTTACCATATACATGAATAGTTGCTGAACTGATATCGCTCCCGACAATCTGTAGCATTCGAACTTGTATTGTTAAAGAGCAGAAAGTAGCTGTTCTAGTCATCACAGTACTGTAACACTTGGGAAAATGGAGCAGCACCAGCGAGCTTTTAAGAAAGAATTATCAGCAAATACTATGCAAAGTGAAGGATCAGGCAGGGAGAACTCCCATGATAGAAGTTCTGTTACTAAGAAAGCTTGTTTTACAATTTCATGGCTTTTTATGTTTTTTATTCTATTCCTCCTCCTCCTCCCTTTTTCTAAGGTATGCTATGAGACTAAAAACCCACTCAGGCCCCAATGCCACACCAGAAGACAAACAACTGGCCGCATTATGGTGAGTGCCCCTCTCCGCTTAGAATAGCAGCGCCAGCCTCACATGCCGTCACTGGCAAACCAGGTGCTGAAATGCATAGTGTTTGCCCAATGTCTTCTAACATACAAAGCCCCAGAGCAGTTCTGATGACCTGGGAAAGTCCAGACCATTTTTTGCTGCTGTACTATACATGATCTGAATTCACAGTGATTGAAAATCGACAGGCCTTCCAAAGTGCTGGGATGACAGGCACAAGCCACTGTGCCCTGCCTAATTTTTGTATTTTTAGTAGAGACGGGGTTTCACCATGTTGGTCAGGCTGGTCTTGAACTCCTGACCTCAAGTGATCTGCCCGCCTCGGCCTCCCAGAGTGCTGGGATTACAGGCGTGAGCCATTGCGCCCAGGGCAGCCACTTACTTTGAAAATGATGCCACAGAAAAAAGGGAACGATGGGGTCACCTATAGTTCCTTTACCCTGTCAGCCCTTCCTTACTCATCAGTAGGTGAAAGGCAGAGAATGTTGATAGAATACATGCCTATCAAGCAGTGAAATAAAGATAGTTGAATTAAAAAATAATAATAACAGCCACAGACACAAAAAAGGTCTCAGATTGTTACCTGTCCTGGGTTTGGTTTGCTAGGAGGAGATGGTGCCATTGTACCCAGAATGTTCACATTCTGGAGGTCAGCATGAGATCCGAGTTAGCAAATAACTGAGTGAAGAGCTGCAAGGAAGAGAGGATACATCTCAGAAACGCCTTTTGTGCCCTTTTCAAACTTTAAGTCCCATATTGGAATAATACACTAAATGACAATAATATTATTATGTAAGATAGAATACTGATGGAAGTATACAAAATATTATAGGAAACAATAAAATGATGGCACCCATTCCCAGCGTAGTGTTTTTATTGTTTATAAAGTACATTCATGTTGGTGACTTTAGTGGAGCTGGTCTATAGTTCAGTAAAGTCAGGTGGCAGCGCGGTCCTTTCCGCCGAGCGGGGCTCCCCCGGGAAGCAGTGAAGGCTGCGTGCTAGAGCTACCTCGCGCCTCTCGTGGAGAGACAGTGCCCTCTCGTGGTAGAAGAGGGAAGCGGCCAGCCCCTGTGACCCGACAGGTGATCCCATTATGCTGTAAAATTACCTAGTGGTAAATGTATTTATGGAATACCTTCTTGGAATGTTGAATTCTGTTTTTGGACAAAAAGTGTTCACTTACAGACATTATATGCAGATAGAGAAAGATTTCCTATATAGACACAAGGTTTAGTTATTGAGTGCCTTAGAATAAACAACAAAAATGTTTAAGTCTTGTTTGCGCAGGACGCACTCAGCCGCTTCTGGGCCTGTTTCTCTTTTCGCCTGCAGTTACCGATGCCTGGCTCTCCTGTACTGGCGGATGTTTCGACTCAAAAGGGACCACGCTGTAAAGTATTCGAAAGCACTAATTGACTATTTCAAGGTACTGTCTAGTGAACGAGTGGAGTTGTTCCTTAAATTCAGTTGTCTCCCTGTCAAGGTCATTTGTGGAGCACCTGGTAGCACCCATTGCTTTGGGGCTAATGCAGGTCACCTCTGGTCCCCAGGCTAACCCAATTGGTGCCACCCTTGTGGCTTTCAGGACTCAGAATGGGCCTTTGAGAGCCCATCTAATGTATCTCCCTGCCTTGTCCAAGTGTTTTTATTTTTTATTTTTATTTTGTATTTTTGGAGATGGAGTTTCACTCTTTGTCGCCCAGGCTGGAGTGCAAGGGCGTGATCTCAGCTCACTGCAACCTCCGCCTCCTGGGTTCAAGTGATTCTCCTGCCTCAGCCTCCGGAGTAGCTGGGATTACAGGCGCCCGCCACCACACCTGGCTAATTTTGTATTTTTAGTAGAGACAGGGTTTCACCATGTTGTTCAGGCTGGTCTCGAACTCCTGACCTTAGGTGATGTGCCCGCCTCGGCCTCCCGAAGTGCTGGGAATGCAGGTGTGAGCCTCCACGCCCAGCCTCGTCCAAGTATTTTTATGACTTCAAGAGAAAGAAGATCCAGTTACTTTCTCCACTGTCCTAGGAAATTCATCTTTATAGCTAACATAAATTCCTTGTGCTCACTTAGAGCTTCTTTTCCTTAGAAGTAACCCTTAGAGCCATTCCCTCTTAGCTAGTCTCTGGTAGCTAATTTAATTTTTAATAGAGGCGTTATTTAAAATGGTAGGAGATGGCTTGTTGAAAGCAGTAGATAGCAATGTGTAGCTATAGGGAAAAATCGCAAACCATGCCACCTTTTATTTTTCTCAGGGAATGAAATTATTTTCACTGGGAGAATAAATTTTTTAAAGCCTTCTCTGATGTACTGTTGTGAGGTTGACCTTACATTAATAATTCATTTGAGATTTCTGGGCCTCTTCTCTTTTTTTTTTTTTTTTTTTTTTTTTTTTGAGACGGAGTCTGGCTCTGCCGCCCAGGCTGGAGTGCAGTGGCCGGATCTCAGCTCACTGCAAGCTCCGCCTCCCGGGTTCACACCATTCTCCTGCCTCAGCCTCCCGAGTAGCTGGGACTACAGGCGCCCGCCACCTCGCCCGGCTAATTTTTTTGTATTTTTTTAGTAGAGACGGGGTTTCACCGTGTTAGCCAGGATGGTCTCGATCTCCTGACCTCGTGATCCGCCCGTCTCGGCCTCCCAAAGTGCTGGGATTACAGGCTTGAGCCACCGCGCCCGGCCTCTGGGCCTCTTCTCTGTCTGTCTATAGAAACTAGCAATTATGCCATCTCTATCTCCAACAGCCCTTTGTCAGATACACAACCATCATTTGAGATCTGTTCATGCCCAGCCTCCTCTAGAGGTGATCTCTAATGGCCAGGCTGTGCTGGGGGTTCCTGAGGCATGTTCAGCACACTGCCTTCTAATTGTCCATGTAGAGTAAGCAGGTGCTAGGCCGCGAACATCACTTCCTCGGCCCGCTGACCCTCTGGTGTCGTCAGGACAAGAACCAGCACTGAGCCTTCCCTTTCCTTCAGGTGCCTAACGTCAACATCAATAGTGCTCAGAAATCCAGACCGTAAGAGCTAATACTAAAGAAAATTATTACAGTCAAGGAAAATGCTTGAATAAAGAAGGAAGCTGAATTCTGTAAGCAGCCAGGAGCTACAACAAACTTTTAAGGAATACAAGTTCTTAATATTTTCTGCAGCCCACGAATACATACAGAATGGGTAGAAAACACACTGGGCCTGGTGGCAGGCGCCTGTAATCCCAGCTACTTGGGAGGATGAGGCACGAGAATTACTTGAACCCAGGAGGCGGAGGTTGCAGTGAGCCGAGATTGCACCGCTGCACTCCAGCCTGGGCGACAGAGTGAAACTTTACCTCAAAAAAAAAAAAAAGAAAAGAAAATCAGAGTTTCTCCTCCAGGAGTTAATGTCATTTACCCTTCATCAAAAGCTATTTTTAAAATTTTTTTAATTAACCAACAACAAATTGCATGTGCTTATTATGTATAATGTGATGTTTTGATATATTTATACATCGTGGAATGATTAAACCAAGCTAATTAACATATCCGTCACCTCACATACTTACTGTTTTTGTGATGGGAATGTTTAAAATCGATTCTTTTAGAGATTTTCAAGTATACTATACATTACTATTAATTGTAGTCACCATGCCTTACAGTGGGTCTCCAGAAACTTATTCCTGATAACTGAAACTTGGATACAAATTCAAGGGCTTTGTTTTGCTTTGTTTTTTGTATTTTTTTGAGTCCTGTTCTGTTGCCCAGGCTGGAGTGCAGTCGGTCGTACAGTCGTACGGTCGGAGCTCACTGCAGCTGTGAATTCCTGAGCTCAAGCAGTCTTCCCACCTCAGCCTCCCAAGTCACTGAGGCCACAGATACACGCCTCCACACCCAGCTCATTTTTTCATTTTCTGTAGACATAGAATCTCCTCATGTTGTCCAGGCTCGTCTCGAACTCCTGTCCTCCAGCCAGCCTACCGCCTCGGCCTCCCTAAGTGCTAGGATTACCAGTGTGAGCCACACACCCAGCCTCAAGGTCTATTTAAATGCTACTTTGAGTTCAGAGACCATGAAATCTTTAGGTACCCAAGACAATGTGGCTATATGTGTTTTATCAGTACAGAGCTATCTCTAAAAAAAAGAACTTTGTTCCTACCGGCATTTCTTGGGCATAGGACTTAGTGGTAGAGGAAGAGAATTCAAGACTTCTTTTTTTTTTTTTTTTTTTTTTTTTTGAGATGGAGTCTCACTCTGTCACCCAGGCTGGAGTGCAGTGGCACAATCTTGGCTCACCCTAACCTCCACCTCCCAGGTTCAAGCGATTCTGTCTCAGCCCCCCCAAGTAGTTGGGATTACAGGCGTGTGCCACCACATCCGGCTAATTTTTTGTATTTTTAGTAGAGATAGGGTTTCACCGTGTCGTCCAGGCTGGTCTCAAACTCCTGACCTCAGGTGATCCACCCACCTCAGCCTCCCAAAGTGCTGGGATTACAGGCGTGAGCCACCACCTTCTTCCTCCATTCAGTAGCCTTTACTGGACTGTTTCTGCAACCCCCAAGCCTTTCTCCCCTTCTGTCCTTAGTGTTCTCATATCCAGAACATCCATGCTATAGATCACGTTCTCAGAACCACAGGATGAAATGGAAACAAAGTGATCAGTCCAGTAGCACCAGCTTGAGAAAGGGGTCAGTAACATTCTGTCAGGAAAGGGAGGATAAGCTCCCCTATTGCGGAAGGTTTCCTGATTCTCCTCATGAAAATAATTGTATTTCCTGAGACAGGTAAAAGTGGCATGGTTTGCAATGCTGTCCTTACGTGTATATCTTGCCATTGTAGCACCTCAGAGTTCTGACAGGCCATTTCTTGCCGTTTTAATAACATCTGCACTAAAACCAGAAAAATCAGTCACCACTCCATAAAGTCCTTTCTAACCAAAAGAAAGACGTTGTCTCTGGAGAACCAGGCTGAGGCTGTTTTCTTGTCTCTGGAAAGGAAAAGCTCCCATCAGCATCACAAAGACCGCTTTCTTCTTTCACAGTCCTGTGAAGGCATGATTGGGTTCTGACAGGAAATCGGACTGTGCGTTGAGCAACTTCCCGAACTAGAGGCCAAACTTTTAAATATCGATGCAAGCACCTGGCTTGTGCAACAGAACTTCCTAAACCAGAATATTCAGATAAACCAGAATGTCTGAACATCCTGTCAGTTATGGAAATGTATTTTAATCAGTTCTTTTAGGAATATGCAGTAGCAACTTCCTTTAAGAAGAAATACTTTTAAACTTGCTAAGTTAAAACAATGTAATCTGATGTCATGTATTTTCAGGCACTAAGTAAATGTATGTCGACTATTTCTGCAAATATGTCCTACTTTTAAATATAAAGTATATAAGGGGGGATGTGAGGGAGTTCCTGCTCTTTTTTCCTTTTAAGAAAAATTAATTTACAATGAAAAGAATAAGGCTCCTTCAAGATTTAGCCGACCCTTGGGATTATGACTTAATGTGATACCTAAAATTTGTACATAAAAACCCAGGCTGTGGGTGAAGCCCTTCACTTACCTCACTGAGGGCTGATGCAGGCACCTTGTTCATGCAAAATAACTTCTAAATCGGAAATATTCAGATGAACTAGAACTTTGGAGTATCCTGTCTGCTAGGGAAATACATTTAAGTATATTCTCTTAGGAGTATTCAAGAGCAACTTCCTTTTAAGAGAAATACTGTTAAGCTTTGGAAGTCCAGGCAGCTTCCCTGACTCTCTTCGAGAAAAGGAACAGAGAACTGTGACGGAGACTTCCCAGGTCCAGTTTCTCTGAAGGTGCCTTTCTCCTGCAGTGTCTGCCTCTGCTTCTCTCTGCAGTCACCTGAAGACACGGTCATGTCACCTGTTTCACCTCACACAGATGACACTCACTGTCACTGTTGTTATTTTCTTGCAGAACTCATCTAAAGCCACCCAAGCCCCATCTCCGTGGGGGGCCAGTGGAAAGTAAGTTCACTTTTCCAAAGTCAATGCCGTAAGCCAGACAATGCATGGTGCTGGGCCACCGCGCTTTGCGTTCCGTTCCCCAAGGGGCTGCCCTGCCTCGCTTGCTCCCGACCTCGCCACTCTGGTTTTTCTACCTCTCCCCTTCCAGGAGCACTGGAACCCCATCCCCCATGTCTCCCAACCCCTCTCCCGCCAGCTCCGTGGGGTCTCAGGGCAGCCTCTCCAACGCCAGCGCCCTGTCCCCGTCGACCATCGTCAGCATCCCACAGCGCATCCACCAGATGGCAGCCAACCACGTCAGCATCACCAACAGCATCCTGCACAGCTACGACTACTGGGAGATGGCGGACAACCTGGCCAAGGAAAACCGAGGTGAGTGCGCCCTGCAGGGAACCAGGAGCCCACCTGTCGGGGTAGCGGTGGGCAAGTTTCCATGACCTCTGGAAGGAGAAATAGGAGGAGTTGTCGCCAGTGCTGGGAGACCCTTCCTACCCTCTCCCTGACCACGGGCCCTCCGATGCCTTGGTCTCCCTCTATCCTTAGTGGAAGATGGTGTGAGACAGACCCAGGTGCAGGTATAAATACGCACACCTACACTTTTCCCTTTAGCCAGCGGGCTTCTCGAAGGGAGGAACTATATTGTATTCAAGTTTGTATTCCTAAGACCTAGCCCAGTGCCTAGAACACAGGTGGAGCTCTGAAACACTGAATGAATGAATGAATGAATGAGAATGTTACTAACTGAGTGCCAGCTGCTTACAGTTGAAAAGAGCGTTTTATGTGTAAGCTGTATTTCTTTTTGAATAACATTTGTTTTTACTAATTATAAAAGTAATATAAGGCAGGGCACAGCGGCTCACGCCTGTAATCCCAACACTTTGGGAGGCCGAGGCGGGCAGATCACCTGAGGTCAGGAGTCCAAGAGCAGCCTAGCCAACATGGCAAAACCCCGTCTCCACTAAAAATACACAAAATTAGCCAGGCATGGTGGTGCATGCCTATAATCCCAGCTACTCGGGAGGCTGAGGCAGGAGAATGACTTGCTGGAGGCAGAGGTTGCAGTGAGCCAAGATCATGCCATTGCACTCCAGCCTGGGAAACAGAGCGAGACTCGGTCTCAAAAACAAAAAAAAAGCCAGACACGGTGGCTCACACCTGTAATCCCAGCTCTTTGGGAGGCCAAGGTAGGCAGATCACAAGGTCAGGAGTTCTAGACCATCCTGGCTAACACGGTGAAACCCCGTCTCTACTAAAAATGCAAAAAATTACCCGGGCATGGTGGCGGCGCCTGTAGTCCCAGCTACTCGGGAGGCTGAGGCAGGAGAATGGCATAAACCCAGGAGGCAGAGCTTGCAGTGAGCTGAGATCCCGCCACTGCACTCCAGCCTGGGTGACAGAGCGAGACTCCTGTCTCAAAAAAAAAAAAAAAAAGTAATGCATACTTACTGTGGCTACATTTGTAAAGCAGAGAAAACAACTTTTAAATCATCAATAATTTTTTTTTGTTTTTTTGATGGAATCTCACTCTGTTGCCCAGGCTGGAGTACAGTGGCATGATCTCGGCTCACTGCAACCTCCGCCTCCTGGGTTCAAGCGATTCTTCTGCCTCAGCCTCCTGAGTAGCTGGGATACTCATACAGTTGTATATCCTTTCTTCATTTGACATTATATCAGGCATTTTCTCATGTCACTAACTAGTTCAAAAACACCCTTTATGGTGGTTCGATGATAATATCCTAGTACATTGATTATATAGTCACAAAGTATCCTGATTTCTCAAACCATTCCGCTGTTGTTAGACATTTATGTTCCTTCCAGGTTTTTTCCACTGTGACAAATAATGCTGTGATAAATATCCCTACATAAGTCATTGTTCATATTTCTGGTTATTTTCTTTTTCTTTTCTTTTTTTTTTTTTTTTTTTTTGGTTTGAGACAGAATCTTGCTCTGTGGCCATGCTGGAGTGCAGTGGCGTGATCTCGGCTTATGGCAACCTCTGCCTCCCAGGTTCAAGCGAGTCTCCTGCCTCAGCCTCCCAAGTAGCTGGGACTGTAGGCGTGTGCCACCACATCCAGCTATTTTTTGTGTATTTTTAGTAGAGGCGGAGTTTCACCGTGTTGACCAGGATGATCTCGATCTCTTGACCTCGTGATCTGCCTGCCTCGGCCTCCCAAATTACTGGGATTACAGGCATGAGCCACCACGCCTGGCCATATTTCCGATTATTTTCTTAGGAGGGAGTTGTGGAATAAAATTTGGGGGTCAACAGGTATACATTCTCTTAAGATATGTATTGTTCTATATATTGACATATGCTGTTAACTCTTCTCCTGAAAGATTATACTAATTTATTATTGTCCCTGCAGCAGCAGGTAAGAGTGCAAATCTGAGTTCACTTTCAGCTCATGAAATACAAATTATGTTCCCATGATAGCATGGAGGACTGAGAGCTCCAAAGTCAAAGCAAGATGTTCAGGACGAGATAAGGAATGTGTGGCAGAATGCGTGAGATTGTAAATAAAACCACATAGTACATAACATGCAGCCCAGAGAGAGTCCAGCGAGAATGCCATGGGGGTCAGAAGCCACAAAGAGGAGATTGCTGGAGGATCTGGCTTGGAATCATGGAACAGGGCTTTGAAAAGCACTTAGATATGGGGAGGCTGAGGTGGGTGGATCGCCTGAGGTCAGGAGTTCGAGACCAGCCTGGCCAACATGGTGAAACCCCGTCTCTACTAAAAATACAAACATTAGCCGGGTGTGATGGCGCTCACCTGTAATCCCAGCTACTCAGGAGGCTGAGGCAGGAGAATTGCTTGAACCTGGAAGGTGGTGGTTGCAGTGAGCCAAGATCGCACCATTGCACCCCAGCCTGGGCGACAGAGCGAGACTCCATCTCAAGGAAAGAAAAAAAGAAAAGCGCTTAGCAGTTGAGTGACTGAAATGGGTGGGGTGGGTGTCACCAGTGGACAAAACAGAAAGGACAAATGTATAGAAATACACGTGTCCATTTGGGAGACTATGAGCAGGCCAAGCTCCAGATGGCGCTGCCAGCTACCCGCTAGATGTCTCCTACCAGGGGGCTCAGTGCCAAGGGTCCAGTGCAGACTTGGCATTGTTCCCCTGCCCCTACCTGCTCCTCCTCCTCTGTTCTACCTGTGGATTCCTGCCCCGGCCAACCTCCCAGCCACCTCCCCATCCCTGCCCCAGCAGGTCTTCATTCAACATGTATGTGAGGACTTTTGAGACACCTCCCAGATACTTACTCCCGAGAAGTGTATTCAGTGACCAGCCATGACAGTAGAGTAGCCATAAGAATGTGTTTGCCTCTGCCAGCCACTAAACTGTGATCTTAGAGACAGCAGAGCCCACGCGATTCATCCTGCTGTCCTCCCCTTCCCCCCTGCACCTAGCAGAGTGCCTTGGTACATCATAAGTATTTGTTTGTTTTTGAGGCAGAGTCTTGCTCTGTGGCCCAGGCTGGAGTGCAGTGGCACAATCTCAGCTCACTGCAACCTCCACCTCCCCGGTTCAAGTGATTCTCCCACCTCAGCCTCCGGAGTAGCTGGGATTACAGGTGTGCACCACCACACCCAGCTAATGTTTGTTTGTATCTTTAGTAGAGACTGAGTTTTGCCATGTTGGCCCAGCTGGTCGCGATCTCCTGACCTCAAGCCATCTACCAGCCTCGGCTTCCTAAAGTGCCGGAATTACAGGTGTGAGCCACTGTGCCTGGCCACATCATAAATGTTTGGTGAAAGGGCAAACCTAGGGAATGTTCAAAAGCTAGAAGGTGACTTCAGTCCACATGTCTCATGGCCCATCTCTGATTTGCCCCTAGAAACCTAGAGCCTCACCCCTTGGACTCACTCCAGGGGCTCAGCACATGCCCGAATTGAGTACAGGATAAGGGACGACAGAGCCACACTCACATTCAGGAGTGGGAAGCATTACTGGACTAGGAGAATGCAGCCAGAAGATATGGATTTTCTTTGCGATTTGGCTAAGCAAATACTATTCATTTGCCTTAGAAATGGCAGATATTATGTATTTATTTATTCGGATATAGGATGAGTTCCCCACCCTTGGATTTTATTTTGTTCAAAGGAATGCTAAAGTGCCATGATGGACCAGAGAACCCTTGATTTATATAGAGACCATGAATGCAATTTTTTCTTACATCAGTTGCTCAGGGTAGCACACCTCGCATCTGTGGCATTCTTAACGACTCTCTCTGTCCCCTAGAATTCTTCAACGACCTGGATCTGCTCATGGGGCCGGTCACCCTGCACAGCAGCATGGAGCACCTGGTCCAGTACTCCCAACAGGGCCTGCACTGGCTGCGGAACAGCGCCCACCTGTCATAGGGACCTCACCCTGGAGCCAGATCGGGCTCTGGTCTCCACAGATAGCTCAACACTTTTGGACACTGTGCTACTGAAATTCCCAGCCACAGCATTTATCAGACTGCGGTGAACATTTCCTCAGCATTGAACAACGGTCTTTTGCAGGGCATGTGTGTTTGTATGTGTGGGTATATAAGAAGCCGCCTGTGTATGTGTGTAAGAAACACAGCTCTTCAGAACACACCTTCTTTGTCTAGTTTCCATAATCCCAGGCTAGACAAAGTGATCAGAGGTTTCTAATTAGAGGAAATACACACACACACACACCATACTCACACACAGTCACAGACGCACACTTTCTATTCCAGTGCTAAACCATGACTTCTTAGAACATTCAACCAAAATCTCATGGGTTAGTTACCCAGGTGCAGTACAGCACACCAAAAGCTTGACTGCTGGTGAAGATAGACCTGCTCTTATACTGTTGATTACTTTCAGTATTAATATACTCTTCCCCAATTATTTTTTGATCGGTATATATTAATGGGTAATTGAGTAATGAAAATAAGCCAGATATTTTTGTGCCAGAAGTTTCCTAGATTGCATGTTACCAAATACCCTGCTCTTCCTCTCATTCCCTTCCCCCATCTGACTTCATTGTCAGCTTAAATGCATTCCAGGCAAACGGATGGACACTCACAGCGCTTCCCAGCCCCACCTCCAAGTAGTATGCAAATGGCACTGAGATTTAGCAAAAACTCGGCATCTTTGAAAGTTAACAGACGCTAAAGCAGCAGTGCCTGTGTGTTGGAGCTCAGTTAGGAGTTGAAGTTTTCTGCACCTGTGATAACAAGCCCACCAGCCACATGCATTTCTTCTTCCTGCCACTGTGACTTGGTAGCTGTAGAGCCACATGGCATTTGTCAGCCAATCTGTTGCAAGTCTTTTCTTTCCACCAGTAGCTTTCTTACAGATTTTCTTGGCTAAATGAGGCCATTACCTAGAATGTCCCTTCAGTAGGAGCCCGAATCCTTTGCTTACCAGGCTGAGAGCTCTTTGCCATGATAATGCTGTCTGATTCTCTCACTCCTCATGCAGAGTGTGCCACTGCAGCCCTGTGATGCGTTTTGATTTGGGGGCGAGTTTTCAGGCTTTGATTAGCAGGCTGCTTGCAGCGCGGACCACAGTTCTTTTCTGGAGCAGCAGCAACCAGAGCCTCTTCCTGTGTCCTGTGTGTCTGGTATGTTTACACCTTGCTCTGAGTTTTTCTCTGGTTTTCTTTTTTTAATTAAGCTTACATTTTAGTTTCTTTGACATCTTGTTTACAGTTTTTGTCTGATGTTTTTCTTTTATAGTGTCTTATGCCCTAGATTTAGTCATCTTGTTAAATGTATTTGGATATGAAATCTTGGCAGAAAAGAAAGTAACTCCTGAAAAAGAGGGTCTATCTTGCCACACTTTAAAAACAAAAATAATGTCCTTGAGGCCTCTTGCTTGATAAAGTTGCACCAGGACGGTCTGAGAAAGGCAGGCGGTGCAACATACGGAGCAATCCGTTTTTTCAAGGTGATGACGGCACAAAATACTTAGACTAGATGCTGGTCTCTATACATTCACTGATATTCTTTCAGGTTGGGTTGTACTATTAACATTTTTGTCAGCCTGATCCGTCGTGGGAAATAAGATCATTGTGATTGCCTAGCTCTGAGCACTGATTCAAAATTGTATAAATGATTGAACAACTTAGATGATTAGAAATAAATTGAAAACAGCAAGTAGAGGGCTTGTGGAATTTGCATTTGGCTTTGGCCTTCAAGCATTTGGAAATATTAAGAGAATTTCCATTTTACATGTCTCCAACTAGGGTGCTTCTTACAACCCTTTCACTTCTTTTTGAGACGAGTTTCGCTCTGTTGCCCAGGCTGGAGTGCAGTGGCACGATCTCGGCTCACTGCAACCTCTGCCTCCTGGGTTCAAGTGATTCTCCTGCCTCAGCCTCCCAAGTAGCTGGAATTACAGGCATGCACCACCATGCCCAGCTAATTTTTGTATTTTTAGTAGAGACTGGGTTTCGCAGTGTTGGCCAGGCTGGTCTCAAACTCCTGACCTCAGGTGATCCACCCGCCTCCACCTCCGAAAGTGCTGTGATTACAGGCGTGAGCCACCGCACCCAGCCCTTTCAACTAATTTTTGGCAGAGTTCACAATCTCATCCTATGTAGGAAGCTTGAAGCTAACTTAAGAAATTTTGAGTCATTTTTTTGGAGGACTAAGACTTTGTTCTACTTACTCTTGAAGAATCCTGATGAAATATTCAAACACATAAAGGGATGGCCCTGGAGGTCTGTCCTGCATCCCTGGAGAGCTTCTCTGATCTTGCCTACTTGGAAAGTTGCAGGCTTTGTTGTGGCATCTGTGTGATGAGCTTCCCTGTGAAGCCCCATTTGACAGGTGGGCCAGCAGTGTTTTATCAGCACTCTGATGGCCCACGTTTCCCAGGAAAACTTCTTGAAACTTGCCCTTGTGGGCAGTGGTCAGAGCATGCAGTTCCTATAACCATCTCTCGTTTCATCTGTGGAGCACAGCAGTTTCTGTGGGGTTTGGCATAGGTGATTTTGGTTAGAAACCATCCTCCGATTGTTGCTTGTGAAAGTCATTCATAACTTGTTCCTTTTACTTAGTTTTGTTGTTGCTGCTGTTGTTATTGGTTTGGTTTGGTTTTGAGACCGGGTCTGGTTCTGTGGCCCAAGCTGGAGTGTGGTGGCGCAATCATGGCTCCCCGCAGCCTCAAACTCCTGGGCTCAAGCGATCCTCCTGCCTCAGCCTCCCAAGCAGCCGGGAAGATAGGCACATGCCACCACACCCAGCTAATTTTTTCTTTATTTTTTTGTAGAGATGGGATCCCACTACGTTGCCCAGGCTGGTCTCAAACTCCTGGGCTCAAGCGATCCTCTGGCCTTGGCCTCCCAAAGTGCTGGGATTACAGGCGTGAGCCACCATGCCTGGCCTGTTTAGTTTTGTTTCAAGTTGAAATATCTTGGCCGGGCGCGGTGGCTCAAGCCTGTAATCCCAGCACTTTGGGAGGCCGAGACGGGCGGATCACGAGGTCAGGAGATCGAGACCATCCTGGCTAACATGGTGAAACCCCGTCTCTACTAAAAAATACAAAAAACTAGCGGGCGAGGTGGCGGGCGCCTGTAGTCCCAGCTACTCGGGAGGCTGAGGCAGGAGAATGGCGTAAACCCGGGAGGCGGAGCTTGCAGTGAGCTGAGATCCGGCCACTGCACTCCAGCCTGGGCGACAGAGCGAGACTCCGTCTCAAAAAAAAAAAAAAAAAAAGAAATATCTTTCTTGTGTTTTCTGATTAGAAAAGTAATACCTACTCATTGTAAGAATTCAAACAGTGCAGAAATGTAGAAAGTAGAAAGTGTAAGTCCCTGGTTGTCCCTTCTGCCTGAGACAACCACCGCTCGCAGTTTGATGTATATCCTTCCAGAGACTCTCACATTTAAGCAAATAATTTTTATTACCACATCTTTTTCTTTGAAGACGTACATTTGCCTCCGAAGTTCAACCCAAGTTCAACTGACCATATCCTTCCATGACCTGAATGGATGCTATCCTTGATCACAATGTTCAATTGCCTTTGAAAGAGAGTAGCCCAGGTATATTCCTGATCAAAATTTGGCATTTTTGATGATACTGCTCTACACAGATCAGACTCACGTGCAGAGTCGTGCCTCGAGAGAGAGGTTTGGTTAAGACAGAGATTTCTGGAAACATTCAAATTGCAAATGGAAACTTGAAACCCACGATCTAATGAGGAATGTACTGGAAAAATAATCTGAAGAGGTGACAAATTGTGTACTAGATTGAACACATGGAATGCAATGCAATGAGACTTTCTGCACTAAAACTTCTCCTAATATGTACAACAATGATATGTGTATTATATAACAGTGATGTGTACATTTCTGACACCCATACATAATAGACACAGTTTGTATAAATGCATACATTTAAAAATATATATGTACAATACAGCTAACATAAAACTGTAGTACGCCTGAAGGATATTACTAGTGCCTAATATTGAGTCAAAGTCACTGCGTGTTCGCATCAACTTGGAAGTGCAGTAATTGTTATAAAATTAATCAGTGCAGCCAACATTATTTATGAATCACATCTTTGAAACTGTGCAGTAGCATATACATATATATTTTTAAATAACATTTTTCACAGTTTTCCAGAGTTACTGTTGAAATCTGCATCACCAAAAAAAAAGCAAGATTTTTTTAACAATGTAGACACTCTTCAGACCCAGTAATCTGCGTGTGATTTCTTATTTGTAGATTCCCAAGAGACTTTAGCAGTCACCAGCCTTAATGCATGTACAGGATATTATTGTGACTTAATTTATCTGCAGTTTTTAATCCATGTGAAATTGGAATTTATAAACGGACTTGGATTAAATATGTCTGCCTTTCTAAGGTTGCAAATGTTACATTAAATGATTTATGTTGTAAATGAGAGAAGTTGAGTTGTACGTAAAAGACGTCCACCAATTTCTATGAATATTTTTACAAGGAAACTTGAGAATCAAAATACATTCAAGTCAGTTTTTCTGACTCCCAGTTTATAATCTCTTTAAAAGCAATCTTTTTGTTTCATAAATGGCTTAAATGTAGCTCCCACAGATTATCAGTATGAAGTCTGACATTTTTCGTGGAAAAAAAAAGTATGTTTTTCTTCATATATAAATAGTTTACTATTTGTCTTTGCTATTTCCTGATACATACACATACACACACACGCACGCACATGCATACACATATGCACATGTACACTCTCCAGTGTCCCAGTGAAGGCTCAACAGGAAGCTTGAGAAGGTCATCTCAGTGGCCACAGGGTTCCTCTTCAACCAGTAGCCCTGGGATGACTCTTTGCTGGTCATTCTTTAGTGTCACAAGTTACTTCCACGACTTGTGTGCAGTCAGGGAACTGCGCACAACTGAAACCAACATGGTGGTGGAATCATGTTTGCAATATTTGGTTGAGTAAAATAAGAGAATTTTGAACTAAAGAAGACGGAGGTATTTAGACCAGTGGCTTGACATGAAGTATCCCCTATGTGGGAGGGTACGTTTGTTAACCTCCTTTTTAGCCTTATCTCCCTCCCTTTTCCTTATCCTCCTCCCCAAACTAAAGAAGCAGAAACAGCAACAAAGACAAAACCATCCCTTCACCCGATCCAGCCCATATCCTTAGGTTCAAATATCCTTTGTCTTTTTCCCACTATACCATCTGACACAATTCACTCGTGTCTAGAGAGAAAAATGCAGAAAGGGTTTGTTTGCAGATGGGCAGTTCAGTTGAGTCCTCGTTAACCAAGCAGAGGGGTGCAGAAGAAGCCTGACTCAGGGTCACCATGGGGAACTCCTCATCCCAAAGATGGGTGGGACAGGGACTTGACTTTGCTTCACCAACCACTGAGCTTGATACTCTTTCAGAGGTGGTTTGTGCTAAGAAACACCCAGCAGTCTTTCAAGAACATTCTCTTCTGCAGCTTTGCCTGCTACACAGCTGAAGTCTGTCCCTACAAGAATTGTATTTTTAAGAAGTAATACGTTTTCGAAGAAACCCGGATCAAGTGGAATCTTGAAATTTTTTTAAGGAAAGGGGAAAAACTACCTTACCAGATAAACTACTACACTTGCAACCATTTGGAACCAGAGTTTATGTCCTCATTTTCCCGTTCGCAGAAGAGCACAGTTTTTCAATATCACAACTTCCAGCAAATAGCACAAGAAATGTTCCGACTTGAGATTTGTGTTCCTTTTGTCCAGATTATTCTGTATCTGTCACCAAAGGGGTTAACTTGTTTGCTTGGCATGAGGAAAATTATAAACTCGGTTCTCAAACTAATTACATCTGACCACGGTTTTGGTTTGTATTGTTTAAATTGGCACTCCGAGGCAGCAAGGGGTAAATTTTGGGTCGGTTGCAAGGGGATTTAAGTTCACAGCTCTTACTTACAGTAATGGGAATCAAGGGATTAAATCTCTGTGTGTTACTTTGAAAATCCACCTCTTACAGCCAATTTTATAGACATTGATCTGAGGGTTGAATTCAGGGCACTAATTGCAAGTCAACACAAGGGTCAGCATTTCTGTTGAAGCCCCGGGGTATTGATGTAGCCCGAGAAGCTGAATCAAAGACTTGGGTTTTGTTTTGGTTTGTTTTTTTACCCATTTTTAAAATAGGAAAGCTCATCCAGAAGTACTTGGATCTAGACATGGTATAACATAGCACCAATGTTTAGGATTTTCAGAGTGTTGTTGGGTTATTAAAATAATATCAATGTTCTAGTTTCCTTATCATTGCTTTTGCAATTTTCCATAAAACAAAACTGAATTTTCCCTGGTATTCAGGATCCCTTTATTTCTAGATGCCCACGGGAGCAAAAAGAAAATACTCAGCAGCGAGGAATGTGCATTACTTCACTAGGCAGCATTCCGTCCTCAAGAGCCAAGGATATCTGACTTTTCGAAGAACATTCTTAGAGTCTCCCATCTTACCTTCATCTGCAGCGTGAGTGATTACAAAGCCCAAAGGAGGGCCACGTAGCTGAGATGTCCATAATTCTAAGCGTGTGTTCTAAGTAAAGCGTAATTCTAAGTAAAGATCACACGGATCTTTACTTATAGACACTTCCAGAGCATCACTAGCCATCTCTGAGGCCTGTTTAAGTGGTGACGTAGCAGCACTGACACTTTCTTTTGAGTAATTTGCAAACTGATTATGAATCCCCTGAAATTCCCAGGGCTTCACACACACACACACACACACACACACACACACACACGTCCCCCTCTGTGGACTGGGTTGATCTTTTGTTCCTTTAGAGTTTTTTCCTTGTAAGTTCTATAAGTCGGATTTCATTTCTTGACTCCTTACTATTAATAGAACAGTTGTTAGCAACAGGGGAGGCTTTAAGGAAATAGAGCTCCAGTACAAGAATGCGCTCATGTTCGGGCCATGCAGTTGGAACGGTAGCTGGAGTGCCCAAGCACCCTCTTCCTTTGCCCTGCTGCACCTGGTCTTTGAATAAAGCTCCTCTCCATGCCTCAGTTGTCTCTATGTGACGTGTAACTCAACATGTCAATCACCTTACTGAGCGACTGTGAGGATCGACAGATCTGGGCAAGCTTTTCGAAATACCTAAGTGTTACACTTGACAGGGTTTTAAACATGACTGTAGGAACAGAGGCAAAGGAAATACGAGGCAAAGGAAATACATTGTGTCTGCAGGCACCAAGGTGCACACGTGTACAATGTGGGAGATGGAACTTTCTCCTAGGGTCTAGATCCCGACTAGGATCTAGCAGACCAAGAGGGTGACAGCAGGGCAGCTATACCCACCCCCATGAGATGGGAGGGGACAGGAATAGCCAGGGAAGACACCAGAGAGGGAGTCCCTTCACCTGTATGGCTACCACTTTGAGGCCTTCCCGACTGCAGGCAGAGATCTAACAGACCGACGCGGGCAGGGCAGCAGGGCTACCTAGTACCTCACTGTGGGTGGTACACCTCATCCTCCTCTTTCTCATCACACCCTAGTTTCAAGAAATCAGAGGGACCAGGCACAGTGGCTCATGCCTGTAATCCCTACACTTTGGGATGCCAAGGCGGGCGGATCACCTGAGGTCAGGAGTTTGAGACCAGCCTGACTAACATGATGAAACCCTGTCTCTACTAAAAATGCAAAAAAATCAGCTGAGTGTAGTGGCGGGCGCCTGTAATCCCAGCTACTTGGGAGACTGAGGTGGAAGAATTGCTTGAACCCGGAAGGCAGAGGTTGCAGTGAGCTGAAATTGTGCCACACTCCAACCTGGGCAACAAGAGCAAAACTCCGTCCCCCCCACCCCCCCCCAAAAAAGCAGGGGCTATCCAGATGGGAAAGGGAAGAAGCACCATAGCTTCCAATGGCTGCCGTCTTCCATGAGAAAATAACGTGCATACTGCACACCACAGTACAAGTGTCACCAGAGGCCTGTGGCACAGTCAGGCTTCCTGTGCCCTCAGGATGAGCTCTCTTCATGTGGATCTTGTGCCTCTGATGGTAATTTTTGTTAGGGGGTGGGGGGAGGAGGTAGAGGACACCTGCTCAGGGAGGTTCATCTCTGAGAAAGGAGATCTGTCATAAGGGACTTAGGTATGTCACGCATGAGCTTCGGGAAAGAAATAGGAAACCTCTCTTGAGAAAATCGGTGATTTTTTTTTCTTTGGGGGTTAGGTGGTTGCATCAACATAATTATTTACTTGTAGGAGAAACCTTAGTGTCTGCACCAGTAGAGAGGAAAATCAACATATGATCTCATCGATCTTTGTGATGCCCAACTCATGACTGGACCTTCTAGCCCCACACATGCAGACAAAGACTAGAAATCCAACCAGTGATCTGGATGTTGCACACCACTAGGGTCAGAGCCCTAAATGCTGGATTGAAATATTTAGCTGTTATATTATTTAGGCCCAGGGCCAGTGTGTCTGTCTGCCTTGCATCGGTAAATCAGTGCTTTGAGCTTAACCAAAGTAATCGTGACATACTCAAGAGTCCCTTCTTTTCATACTCACTGGAAATCCCTTTCCTAACCTTTCTCCAGTTAAAAAAAAAAAAAAAAAAGCCATGGCTGGAGATGATAAAAGGTTCAGCCTGATTTATGCCTAACTCAATGCTAATGTTGTTTGCACAGGAGCACGAGACCTTGCCCAGTGCAAGCAAATTCCAAGTAGTTGGCTAAAAACTTCTGGAGTGGCAGCACAATCTTTTGTTTTTTGTTTTTTGTTTTTGTTTTTGTTTTTTTAAGAGAGAGGTCTCATTCTGTCACTCAGGCTAGGGTGCAGTTGCGCAATCTCGGCTCACTGCAACCCCCCCAGCCCGGGTTCAAGCAATTCTCCCGCCTCAGCCTCCCAAGTAGCTGGGACTGCAGGCACCCACCACCACATCCGGCTAATTTTTGTATTTTTAGTAGAGATGGGGTTTCACCGTGTTGGCCAGACTGGTCTGAAACTCCTGACCTCAGGTGATCTGCCCGCCTCCACCTCCCAAAGTGCTGGGATTACAGGCGTGAGCCACCACACCCAGCCTGGCAACACGATATTTATTAGCAGAAGGAAATACACTAGGTGGACACCTGGACTTCACCCTTTCTCAGGCAGGGTGCTAAGGGACAGATACTCCTGTTACAGTGTGATAGTCTCTTGCTTGCACAGTTCTGCAAACATTTAAAGTCCGTTGCATGAAGAGTCTGCCCCAGTCAGTGAAGGAATTTAAAGTTCCACCATTTTTTTATGCTGTGTGTGTCATCTTGGAGGCTTATTCATGGAGCTAGCAACTCTGCTTCAGTATTCTGATATCAAAGGCCTAGTGTGTCATGTCAAACACCGTTTCAAATTCTGTGTCTCAGTGTTGGGAAAGCTGTCAGCAACTTGGGAGCCAGCTTGTCTCCCTTGAGAATTTTGCAGTGATCCAGCTTTAGCAGTCACAAAAACAAATTATAGGATCTTCATCTTCTTACAGGCATTGATCTTAGGATGGTTTCAAGAATGGAAGAGGATTTTAAATAAGACAATTCTGTGTAGTAATATATGTCGTGAAAATATATATTGTAGCATTGATGAAAATGCAGTTTTATTAGGTCCAATACCATTTTCATATCTCTTCTAGTTATTCTCTATTAAAGCAGATCAAGTTCATTTTATTATCTAATACTCATTTGGGGCTTCTTCTTAGTGCATTTGGATGTGATTGTGGAGAAAATCCAGCATCTGTGTTGACAGTGACTATTTTAATCCAAGTAGCCGTAATGGCTCCGTTAAGCAGCAACATTACAAACGCTGCTGCTGAGAAAGTTGCAGGCTCCTTTCTGTGTCTCTGAGTATGTGGAGAAAAAAAAGTTAATCCAAGCAATTCATTAAAGACCAGTGGCTTTAGTAAGAATCACTTCTTCCAGCCTTTCTTCTCAAAATCTGTGAATACTTCTTGCAAGGAAACTTTATTTTTTTTCCACCCCAAAACATTATATATGATAAAAATTTATTTTAAGACATTCATATAAATAGACTGGAAAGTACATGCATCAAAATATTTCACTGTTTTCTTTTATGCTTATCTCTGTTTTCCAAATTTTCTGCAATGAGCTTGTGATTTTTCTGAAATTCTAAAAACCAGGCTGAGGCAGAAGAATTGCTTGAACCTGGAAGGCGGAGGTCGCAGTGAGCCAAGATCATGCCACTGCACTTCAGCCTGGGCGACAGAGTGAGACTCCATCTAAAACCCAAAAAGAAATTCTAAAAACCTGCAATAAATGTTGTCTTCTTCCTGAAAGCACGTCTACACATAACTACGAGGACGTTGCGCATAGTTCTAGTGTAGTAATGTGCAAAAGTAATTTGCCATCTGCAGTGAGGTTGCAAAGTATATCAGCTGAAACAGTGACCTTGTAAGTCTTTCTAGGAAGTTTAAGTGGATCCCTCCCACTAAGCAGGCCAAATCTCTTATTCCTGTTTAGGAATCCCGTCTCCCAGTCTGCTTCTAAGATATCTGGACACCCGGAACCTAAAGTCTTCACTTTGGGGGTTACCTATATCTGCATGAGGCAGTGCAAATGTTAACCCCCCTTTCTTTCTTTCTCTCTCTCTCTCTCTGTTTCTTTCTCTCTCTCTCTCTCTCTCTCTCTCTCTCTCATGTCCCTACAGTTGCATTCATCATATTGCAAAGAAAACTCCACATTCAAATCTTGAATAATTTAATAGTGAATTATTTTGGCATGATCTTAGGAAGGAGTGGAGAACACATCTAATGTTAAGAATGTGTCTAGAAGGATCTTGTATTTTGTCTGAATCTAAAATTTACAAGTGCAAAGATGATGGAGTCGTTGACCACTTACTTTACTGTTTGGAGATTTTGCTGTTTGTATAATTCACTGAAACTCATACAGCACAGTCTTGGGATGGGGAAACATCTTATTGTCCCGTAACAGAATGAGCCTTAAGGATTTGTAAGCATAAGCACTTTTTTTTTTTTTTTTTTTTTTTTGAGACGGAGTCTCGCTCTGTCACCCGGGTGGAGTGCAGTGGCCGGATCTCAGCTCACTGCAAACTCCGCCTCCGGGGTTTACGCCATTCTCCTGCCTCAGCCTCCCGAATAGCTGGACTACAGGCGCCCGCTACTCGCCCGGCTAGTTTTTTGTATTTTTTAGTAGAGACGGGGTTTCACCGTGTTAGCCAGGATGGTCTCGATCTCCTGACCTCGTGATCCGCCCGTCTCGGCCTCCCAAAGTGCTGGGATTACAGGCTTGAGCCACCGCGCCCGGCCAGCATAAGCACTTTTATATTTAAAGGGAAATATTAATTCATCAGCGAAATTACTTTTTTAGTGTCTCAATAAACCTTGAAATCAACATCACTCTGTCTCTAAAACATCCCAGTGTCTCTTCCTTAAACTTCTTCCCAAGTAAAATGTTGTCCTTTCACATGTGTTACATTTTATCTTAAGTATAATCAAGTAAGCATTAAAAAACTACCTTTTCCCCTACAAAAGTATGAATCCACCCGAACTACCAAAATGGGTAACATCTTTGTAAAGAAAGGAACAGCCAGGGGCAGTGGCTCACGCCTGCAATCCCAGCACTTTGTGAGGCTGAGGCAGGCGGCTCGCTTGAGCCTAGGAGTTCAAGACTAGCCTGGGCAACCTGGCGAAACCCTGACTCTACAAGAAATACAAAAATTGGCCAGGCGCGGTGGCTCACGCCTGTAATCCCAACACTTTGGGAGGCCGAGGCGGGCGGATCACGAGTTCAGGAGAGCAAAACCATCTTGGCCAACATGGTAAAACCCCGTCTCTACTAAAATACAAAAATTTAGCCGGACGTGGTGGCACACACCTGTAGTCCCAGCTACTTGGGAGGCTGAGGCAGGAGAATTGCTTGAACCCAGGAGGTAGAGGTTGCAGTGAGCTAAGATGGCGCCATTGCACTCCAGCCTGGTAACAGAGCAAGACTGTCTCGAAAAAAAAAGAAGAAAGAAAGACAAGAATTAACCAGGCGTGGTGGCACATTCCTGTGGTCCCAGCTGCTCTACTTGGGAGGCTGAGGTAGGAGGATCGCTTGAGCCCAGGAGTTCAAGGCTGCAGTGAGCTGTTATCACACTACTGCACTCCAGCCTGGGCAACAGAATGAGACCATGTTTCAAAAAAGAAAAAATAAAGGCGCACCAATCAGAATGCTCTTGGAAGAGAATGTTAAGTGTCACGTTAAGAGTAAAAAAGAAACAACCTGTAATAGAGTCTGGATTATTCTTGCTAAAGGGCTTTTTTTTTTTTTTGCTTTTTTTTTTTAATATGTCTAAGCTTTATTTACTATAAAGCAGTGTGCACATATAAGCTGTTACTTTGTGACATAATTCAAACAGCCAGCAGTCAAACATTTAAAATATTCAATGCTAAACCCTAACGTAAGCCATTTTTAGTTCACTACATTTCTTTGCCCTTTTCTTCTTTGAAATTTATTTTAAATCAAGTAATACAATACTGTTTAAAAAAAAGTACAAAATATAAATAGATAAGCATTCCCCTTAATCCCCATACAGTTCGTCCCAAAGAGAGCCACGCTTGTCTCGAGCTCCTTTCCTCAACTGATCCTCCACCTCAGCTTCCCAAAGTGCTGGGATTACAGGTGTGAGCCACGGCACCCACTCTTGTCAATTAGATATATTTGTCCATATTCATTTACATGTCTCTGTGTGTGTGTGTGTGTGTGTACTGAACACAAATAGATTCACATTATACATGCTGTTTTGTGTTCTGAAACTTGGCTTTTATCATTTAGTAGGAAATCTGGGACAATGTTCAGTATCAGTACAGAAAGATCTACCTCATTGCTTGGGACTTCTGGTCAGTATCTCCGTAGTACAATTCATCTTGGTTTATTTAACATTCCCTATTGATGTATATTTAAGTTGACTCATTACGTTTTTCAAAATTGATACATAATTCACAAAGCATAAAATTTATCTTTTACAGTGCAAAGACTAGTCGATTTTCGTGTATTCACAAGATTATGCAACCATCACCACTGTCTTAATTCCAGAAATTTTTTTTTTTTTTTTGAGATGGAGTTTTGCTCTTGTTGCCCAGGCTGTAGTACAGTGGTGGAGTGTCAGCTCACTGCAACCTCCGCCTCCTGGGTTCAAGCAATTCTCCCGTCTCAGCCTCCTGAGTAGCTGGGACTACAGGCGTGCGCCACCATGCCCAGCTAATTTTTGTATTTTTAGTAGAGACGGGGTTTCACCATGTTGGTCAGGCTGGTCTTGAACTCCTGACCTCAAGTGATCCACTTGCCTTGGCCTTCCAAAGTGCTAGGATTACAGGTGTGAGCCACCGTGCCTGGCCAGGCTGGTCTTGAACTCCTGACCTCAGGTGATCCACCTGCGTCGGCCTCCCAAAGTGCTGGGATTACAGATGTGAGCCACCATGCCCAGCCTTGCTGTGGAATTCTAATTCAGGAGTTTCCTCAGAAGTTGGAAGAGATTACTCCAGTTTCTTCTTGCATTCAGTACATCTTTGTAGTAATACGATCTCACCTCTCCCCACTCCCCTGACCCCAGAAGCGTTTGGGATTTTCTCTTTATCCCTGATGTCTGAAATGTCACCGTGCTGTAGCTTGTCCATGATTCTGCTCAGCCATCCCCAGGCACTTTCACTCTGGGGCTGTCACCTGCCCTTGACCTAGGAGCCCATCCTCCATGATTGCTGTGAGCACACTCTCTCTTCTGTCTTGTCTTCTGAAGCTCTGTCTTTTGAAGCATGTTGGGAACTATAGGGTCTATCTTCAAATTCTCTTAACCATTTTCTGTACTCCCATCTCCTTGTGCATTTTTGCTATTCTAAGAGCATCCTGTGGCTCGGCCTTTCAATTTATTCTATAATCTTCAATGCTTCTGCCCATTTACAGAGATTTTTATTTCAATCATCAAATTTTTCATTTCCAAGATCTCTAGAACATTCCTTTTTATGGGTGCAATATCATTTTACTTCTCTCTGAGGATTCTAATTATATATATGCCAAATCCTTGTTCGGGTTCCTCTATTAACACAGCTTCTTTGGATGTAAACTTTTCCATTCGGTGGGATTGATGCCTGTCTTTTATGGCTTTTCTCAAGTGTTGAGAGGTTATTGGTGTGAGCTCAACGCTGGGTTTCAGTTGGCAGCCTCTCCACCAATGCTCTTTCTATCGTCTGCATTTCACCTACTGGACAGAAAGAGCATGCCATCCTTGCTGGGCATTGCTGGGGCCCCAGCGACCTCTCCATCCCAACCGTCTGAGCCCTCTGCTCTGTACTAGGGGACCACATGTTGCTGCCTGCTTCCTGGCCCGAGGATGGAGAGGCGGCTGCTCCTCTGAGGATCTTCCACGAGCATGAGCAGCCCATCCTTTGGGGTTTTTTTTTTTTCTTTTTGTGCCTTTTCTTTCTTTTTTTTTTTTTTTTTTTTTTTTTTTTTTAAGAGACAGAATCTCATTCTTTTTCCTCAGGCTGGAATGCAGTGATGTGATCATAGCTCACCACAGCCTTGAACTCCTGAGCCTCCTGAATAGCTGGGACTACAAGTGTGCCTCCACTGTGGCCAACTAATTTTTTAATTTTGTATTTGTAGAGACAGTGTCTCCCTATGTTGTCTAGGCTGGTCACAAATTCCTGGCCTCTCAAGTGATCCTCCCACCTCGGCCTCCCTAAGTGCTGGGATTACAGGCGTGATCCAGCCTGTACTCAACCCTTACATTTTCCATTCTGCATAGCCTCTGGACTGTGATTTCCTTCTTCACGATGATCCCAAGCTTCTTCCGTCTCTTAGAGGTGCCTCAAAGCTCCTGGACCTTTTAAGGCACTCCTTCTTGATTTTTAGTGAAATCGTGGATTTTATTATTATTATTATTATTATTATTATTATTATTTCTCTATGGCCATCTTGATCCTCTCTCTCCTTTAAAAACATCAGTCAAGCATGGTGGCTCCCGCCTGTAATCCCAGCACTTTGGGAGGCCGAGGCGGGCGGGTCACCTGAAGTCAGGGGTTCGCAAATGGTGAGACCCCATCTCTACTAAAAATACAAAAGAAATTAGCTGGGCGTCATGGCACGTGCCTGTAATCCCAGCTACACGGGAGGCTAAGGCAGGAGAATTGCTCGAACCCAAGAGGCGGAGGTTGCAGCGAGCCAAGATCACACCACTGCACTCCAGCCTGGGAGACAGAGCAAGACTCTCTCTCAAAAAATAAAATAAAATAAATCAAGTTTGAATGGTTGCCAGTGGCAGGAGAATTTCCATGTAAGACTCAGACCTGATGTAGCTTAGACTTTCCTACGAGGTGTTCTGCATGCTAGTGGGTGGGTTCCTCCTTCTTCTTTCTTTCTTTCTTTTTTTTTTTTTTTTTTTTTTGACTCACTGCAACCTCTGTCCCCCAGGTTTAAGTGATTCTCCTGTCTCAACCTGTCAAGTAGCTGGGACCACAGGCATGTGCCACCATGCCCAGCTAGTTTTTGTATTTTTAGTAGAGACGAGTTTTCACCATGTTGGTCAGACTGGTGTCAAACACCTGACCTCCAGGGATCCGCCCACCTCAGCCTCCCAAAGTGCTGGGATTACGGGCGTGAGCCACTGCGCCTGGCCCCGTCTAACTTGCTTTCTGAGAGTGGCTTGGCCATCTGGGCACCTCACTGAGGCTGCAACCCTGCTGGCTGCCACCCTACTTGGCTCTGGCTACTCTGGCCTTCCTGGTTCACTTTGCTGTGCATTCCTGCTGGCTGCTTTGCCATGTCTCTGCTCAATACATCTAGTGGGACCCTGGGGGGCTCTCTTCTCCCTGTGAGCTGTGTTTGTCTCAGCCACAGCTGTGAGTCTAGTGTGAGGTGGATTTTTGGCAGGCACCCCTTATCTAGCCTTTAAAAATATCCCCTTGAGGCAGAAATATTTTATCTATCAGAGATCACGTTGAGACCATTTCTACTCTGGCCTTGAAACAGGTGCACTCAGAAGTCAGGCCAAATGGTTCCGACCCACTGCAGGTCAACACAGGACATCCTATGCTGGGTATGAACCAAGAACCTAGTCCAGGAACAAGGGCAGTAGCCACCTCTTTTTTTCTTTTCTTTTCTTTTTTTTTTTTTTTTTTCTTTTTTGAGACAGACTCTCGCTCTGTCACTCAGGCTGGAGTACAGTAGTGCAATCTCAGCTCACTGCAACATCTGCCTCCCGGGTTCAAGTGATTCTCCTGCCTCCGTCTCCCAGGTAGCTGGAATTACATGCCTGTGCCACCACGCCTGGCTAATTTTTGTATTTTTAGTAGAGACAGGGTTTCACCATGTTGGCCAGGCTGGTCTGGAACTCCTGACCTCAGGCAATCCGCCCACCACACCTGGCCAGAAGCCATTTATTTATTTATTTATTTATTTATTTTTATTATTATTTTTTTTTTTATTTTGTGAGACGGAGTCTCGCTTTGTTGCCCAAACTGGATTGCAGTTGCGCAATCTCGGCTCACTGCAAGCTCCACCTCCCAGGTTCATGCCATTCTCCTGCCTCAGCCTCCTGACTACCTGAGACTACAGGCGCCGCCACCATGCCTGGCTAATATTTTGTAGTTTTTAGTAGAGATGGGGTTTCACCGTGTTAGCCAGGATGGTCTCCATCTCCTGACCTCGTGTTCCGCCCACCTCGGACTCCCAAAGTGCTGGGATTATAGGTGTGAGCCACCGCGCCCGGCCAGAAGCCACTTATTAATGTGGGGACACATGAGCTGGAGCAGCACAAGGGGAGTGGACTGAGCCACCTGGGCTGAGATGTGGCTCCTGACTTAGGACAGACAGCCCAGAGTCCAGAGCCTGGGGCGCATGGCATCAGCCATGGGCAGGAAAAGGCTGAGGGGTGAGGAGCAGGTAAAAGGGTGCAGTCCTCTCCCTCAGACCCATTCTCGATGAGCCTGCTGACCAGAGCGGGGCAGTTCCACATTTGGTCATTGTACCCTTAAGAGAGCAGCCATTGGCCGGGCACGGTGGCTCAAGCCTATAATCCCAGCACTTTGGAAGGCCGAGGTGGATGGACCACTGGAGGCCAGGAGTTCGAGACCAGCCTGGCCAACATGGTGAAACCCCTGTCTCTACTAAAAATACAAAAATTAGCCAGCCGTGGTGGTGGGCGCCCGTAATCCCAGCTACTCGGGAGGCTGAGGCAGGAGAATTGCTTCAACCCAGGAGGCGGAGATTGCAGTGAGCCGAGATCGCACCACTGCACTCCAGCTTGGGCAACAGAGCGAGACTCCATCTAAAAAACAAAATGAAACAAAAAAAAGCAGCTATTTAGCCTGAGACATTTCAAATGTGGTACTTGGAGACATCAACGTTGGTGGCTAATATCATCACAATGCACTGAGGGTTATTTGTGCTAAATAAGGCAAGACCGATGGCAGGGGCCAGGGCGCTGAGTGGACAGGTGGACACCTGAGCCTGTCCGCCAGAGCATGGGACCAGTCCCTTGGGGAGGCAAAGGCAGCAACAGCCAGTATGTGGTTCATAAAGTGCTGGAAAGACTGCTGCCACTCCCTCAGGGACCAAAAACTCCTAGAGGTCCACCTCCATGCTCCTCTTTGTAAAAACGCACATTCCCGGTTCACACACGAGTTGCTGGCACCTCCACGACATCTCACCACCCTGTCTTCTTTTTGATTGACAGGAGGAGACCACTGCCCCAGCACTTGCCCCCTGACAAGCCATTAACCTCCAGTCGTTTGGCTGGAAAATGGGACCTTGATCCCAGAGAGAGCTGACTTTACATGAATACTCCTGGTCTGTCCTCCCTATGCAGGCAGTGCTGGGATCGAAGTGGAGACCCCCGCAGTGGGTGAACATCGCAGCATCCCTGGGAGGGTTCAGCGTGTTTACCTCGGGCTGAAGGTTGTGATTATGATTTAGGGGAATGCCGCTCTGTAATGACTTTTTCTTCATTTCATGTAAATTAAGTTCCTGGTGTGCGTGGGAATGCATGTGTCTCTATTCCTAAGGGGAGGTGGAGAATTCATTAGTTACTGTCTGGGAAGTGTTCTGCAAATAAAAAGCTCTCCAGAAATGCAAGATATTGTTATTAGGTGTCTTCAATTTGTAAATCATCTTGAATGGGTTGTTTTATTCTGTTTTGTTTTGGTGTAAAAAAGATAGCTTCAAACCCTGTATTCAGCAATGGCCAGTAAACATATCAAAGAAAACATGGAAGACGCAAATGCGTATTTCAATGATTCTGATGTATTCACTCCAAGAAGGGTTTAGGAAGCGCTGACAATTCCAGCCGAGGACTCCGACGCCCAGGGAATGGTGCCGCGAAATAACACCTGTGACCTTGAAAAGTGCATTAACTTCTCTGGGCTGTGGTCTCCACATCAGGAAGGTCAAGCAGTTGGGCTCAATGACCCCTACAGTCCCTTCCGCACTGGCATTTCCTGTAATAACCCATTGCACACAGGCCTGCCGTTGACCGAGCCCTTGCAACATGCGGGGCAGGAAGCTAGGCCTCCCTATTTGGTGTGAGGTTGGCTTACACATGGCGAAACTGGAACCGGCCACCTTCTTCACGGTCACACAGCTGAGGGCGGCAGGGATGGTGCTCAACCTCTCTCCTTCACTCCACTCATGGAGCTTCCAAATGATCCAGAACACGATGAAGAAATCACTGAGTAAAGCAGGGACAGGTTCTTCTCCTCCTGTTCTCCTCTATAGCCATATAACCCAACCTCAGACTGGCCAGGAAAAATGAGGACTGTTAGAGGTTTCTGTGGATTCTCTTCCCTCTGCCCTATTTTTGTGGTCCCAGCCTCTTTCTCTACAGCTCGGGGTAATAAGGGAGAGACCCGTTGACCATGTTGCACGCCTGAGCCCTAGAGGGGGAGAAGAAGGGAGAGAGGAGAAAGGAAATGAGGGAGGCAGAGAGGGAGGGAAGGGAGAAAGAGAGAAGAAGCAGGGAGGGAGGAAGGGAAACGCAGTTGAGTGACATCTTTAGATCTGCCTGATTTCTTTTAATTCACATGGATTCATTAAGACGGGGAGGAGGGAGCCATCATCCGTGCTAAGATGAATGTCTATCAGAGGTCACAAAAATAATTTCCCACCTTCAGGGAGGCCCCTTCCATCTGGTTAAATGATCCTGAGAGTCTGACAGATTGTGACAGGGCACACAGGCTGCATCTTTGCCCACCAATCCTTTCCCACTGGATTGCCGCTTCATATCTTCCTATGAAAGACTCATTCTGAAAATGGACAGGTTTGGCCTGAGAATCTCCAAATAGTCGGTGACTTGAAAATTCTACCTCTTGGCCAGGCGCGGTGGCTCATGCCTGTAATCCCAGCACTTTGGGAGGCCAAGGCGGGTGGATCACGAGGTCAGGAATTCAAGACCAGCCTGGCCAATATGGTGAAAGCCCGTCTCTATCGAAAATACAAAAATTAGCCGGGCATAGTGGCGCACGCCTGTAGTCCCAGCTACTTGGGAGGCTGAGGCAGAAGACTTGCTTGAACCTGGCAAGCGGAAGTTGCAGTGAGCCGAGACTGTGGCACTGCACTCCAGCCTGGGCAATAGAGAGAGACACCGTCTCAAAAAAAAAAAAAAAAAAAAAACAAGAAAATTCTACATCTGAGGTCAACAATTAGGAAGTAGAAGAGGTAGTTGCTGAGTGCACAGAAAGTAAGATGCAGGGAGGCTCTGAATGGGAAGAGGAATTGACAGGAATATGGACTCACAGATGCAGGCTTTTACACGAGGATTGGTGATCCAGGGTCCTAGACTTTGGGAAGCCCCGTAAGCCAGCTTGAACTCCAAAACCAATGTGAAGGACTGTGGTGTGCTGTGCAGAGTCCTGCTCTCTGAATGAATGAATGAATGAATGGAGTGACTTTGTTGGTACTTCCTGCCTTCTGCATTCTTAATATCTAGAAAAATAGTGGGTTTTTCTTTTTACCTGTTTGTTGATTGATGCAACACGCACAAAGAAAGAAAACCTTTGAACAGGCTGCAATTGCTCTTAACATTGGAAGAAGGAAATGTACATGAGACAGAGGTGCAATAATTGGACGTTGGTGTACTCATGTTGAAAGGAGGCCCTGATCAGCACATTAGGTCAAAAGGCATCTTCTTCAGTTTCCTGAGGCCCGGTGTATTTTTTTTTTTTCCTGCCTAAATCTTTAACTTTATTTTTCAGAGCAGTTTCCTCAACAAAATTAAGAGGAAAGTGCAAAGATATCCCATATATCCTCTGCCTCCACGCATGACTAGCTTCCCCCATTATCAAAGTCCCTCCCCAGAGTAACCCATTCACTACAACTGATGAACCTGCACTGATACATTCTTATTACCCAGAGTCCGTAGTTTCTATCAGGGTTCATTCTTGGCGTTGTCCATTCTGTGAGTTTGGACAAATGCATACTGACATGTCTCTACCATTACATGTATCAGAGTTTCCTCACTGCACTGAAAATCCTCTGTGCTCCGCCTGTTCATCCTTCCACCTAATCCTCCAGCCTAATGATATTTTGCACATACTGCAAAATTACTGGGTGTCCAATTAAGAGTACAGATAGCCATATGCATTGGCTTTCACAGCAATGTTTGACAAAGAAAGGGCTAGATGTTTCCCTTGGCAACACTCGTGCACTCCACCTGCAGACTCAGGTAAAGAGAATTACAAACCCTCATGGGCAGAATCTGGCACTACAACTCTAATCCATGCATCTGCCTCTTTGCTTTCATTTGTACCAATCTAAAATGGATTACTTGGCCAGGTGCAGTGGCTCATGCCTGTAATCCCAGCACTTTGGGAGGCTGAGGTGGGCAGATCACTTGAGGTCAGGAGTTCAAGACGAGCCCGGCCAACATGGCAGGACCCCATCTCTACTACAAATACAAAAATCAGCCGGGCGTGGTGATGCACGTCTGTCATTCCAACTACTCGGGAGGCTGAGGCACGAGAATCACTTGAACCCAGGAGGCAGAGGTTGCAGTGAGCCGAGATTGAGCCACTGCACTCCAGCCTGGGTAATGGAATGAGACTCTGTCTCCAAAAAAAAAGTTAAAATGCATTACTTGAATACGTATTTTAGACTTAAATTATTTAGTACCTAATGCAGCATTTCACCTCTAAAAGGGTCATTAGACAGGTCAAGGAATATTTTTTGTTTTTATCTTTTCCCAGGTCACTATATTAGACCCCCTGTGGTTTGAATGTGTCCCCGAGAGTTCCTGTGTTGGAAACTTAACATGCAAAAATATTGGGAGGCAAGGGTGAATAAGAAGAGAATGGATTAGTGTTGTTAATGTGGGGGTGGGTTAATTATCTTGAGGGAGCCAGATGTTATAAAAGGGAGAGCTGGGCAGAGCGGCTCACGCCTGTAATCCCAGCACTTTGGGATGCTGAAGTGGGTGGATCACTTGAGGTGAGGAGTTCGAGACCAGCCTGGCCAACATGGTGAAACCCTGTCTCCAGTAAAAATACAAAAAGTTAGCTGGGTGTGGTGGAACATGCCTGTCATCCCAGCTACTTGGGAGGATGAGGCAGGGGAATTGCTTGAACCCAGGTGGTGGAGGTTGCAGTGAACCAAGATCGCACCACTGCACTCCAGCCTGGGTGATGGAGCAAGAGTCCGTCCCCCACCCAAAAAAAAAAAAAAAAGATGATGTTATAAGAGGCAGTCTGACCCTCATGCTTTCTCTCCTGCCCTCCTTTACCCTTCTTTCTATCCACCATGGTATAAGGCAGCAAGAAGGTGTCACCAGATGTGGCCCCTCGATCTTGGACTTCTCAGCCTCCAGAACAGTGAACCAAATAAATTTATACTGTTTATAAATTACCCAGTGGTATTTTGTTATGGCAATATAAAACAGACTAATTCAGCCCCTTTGCCTATCAGGGTTACTACGTGCCTGTTCACAAAGCTATAATTGTGCCTTTCACAATTTATAATTTTTATTAAAAAAAATTTTTTTTGAGATGGAGTCTCACTCTTGTTGCATCGGCTAGAGTTCAGTGGCGCAATCTTGGCTCACTGCAATCTCTGCCTCCCGGGTTCAAGCGATTCTCCTGCCTCAGCCTCCCGAGGAGCTGGGACAACAGGTGCGCACCACCACGTCCAGCTAATTTTTGTATTTTTAGTAGAGACGGGGTTTCACCATGCTGGCCAGCCTGGTCTCAAACTCATGACCTCAAGATCCACCCACCTCGGCCTCCCAAAGTGCTGGGATTACAGGCATGAACCACTGCACCCGGCCTGAAAACCTTAACAATGATTGGAAACCAAACCTATTTTTAAGGATCTTACTGGTTTTTATATATGCATAGGAGGTATGTGATCGCTCCCACACCATCGGTCTCAGCTTTTAAAGAAAGAAAATAGGCCAAGCGTGGTGGCTCACGCCTGTAATCCCAGCACTTTGGGAGGCCGAGGCGGGCAGATGATGAGGTCAGGAGTTCGAGACCAGCCTGACCAACATGGTGAAACCCGTCTCCACTAAAAATACAAAAATTAGCCAGGTGTGGTGGTGCATGCCTGTAATCCCAGCTACTCAAGAAGCTGAGGCAGCAGAATCGCTTGAATCCGGGAGGCAGAGGTTGCGGTGAGCTGAGATCACGCCACTGCACTCCAGCCTGGGTGACAGAGCAAGACTCCATCTCTAAATAAATAAATAAATGAAAATAAGATGCCAGACATACCTCTTAACCCGAAATATCTTCCTCTTCAACCAGGTGTCTAAAATAGAGATTCATACATTTGCATGTTTAAGTTTGTCTACCTCCAGAGCTCCTAATTAAAAGCACTTGAGGAATTACTAGCTGACACCTTAATGGAGTGTATTAGTTTTCTATTGCTTTGTAATGAATTACTAGAAATGTAATGGTTTAAAACAACACCTTTTTATTATCTCACAGTTCTATGGGTCAGAAGCTCAGGCAGACTCTACTGGGCTCTCTAGTCAGGGGCTGAAATCAGGAGGTCAGTTTGGCTGGGCTCTTATCTGGGGTTCTGTGGGAAGGAACACATTTCCAAGTTCTTTGTGGGTTGCTGGCAGAATTAAGTTCCATGCAGCTATAGGGCTGAGGTTCATTTCCTTGCTGGCTGTTGATGAAGGGTCACCGTCAGCAACTGTGGCTTCTCTCTGGTCCTTGACTGTGGTCCATTTTCAAAGCCAGCAAGGACATATCAAATCCTTCTCATGCTTTGAATCTCTCTGACCTCCTCATCTGCCGCCAGCCAGAGAAAACTCTGCTTTTAAAAAGGATGTGATTAAGTTAGGCCCACTTGGATAATCTCCCTTTTGATTAACTCTAAGCCAAATGATTATTAGCCTTAATTACATCTTCAAAATCTCTTTTGCGAGTAGTAACACAACATAATCATGGACGGATAATCTCATTAAAGTCACAGGCCCAGGGATTAAGGTGGAAAATCTTGGGGAGCCAATTTAGAATTCTGCCTACCACATGGGAACTGGTTAAGAACAAAGCAGAGGCCGGGCGCGGTAGCTCAAGCCTGTAATCCCAGCACTTTGGGAGGCCGAGACGGGCGGATCACGAGGTCAGGAGATCGAGACCATCCTGGCTAACACGGTGAAACCCCGTCTCTACTAAAAAATACAAAAAACTAGCCAGGCGAGGTGGCGGGCGCCTGTAGTCCCAGCTACTCAGGAGGCTGAGGCAGGAGAATGGCTAAACCCAGGAGGCGGGGCTTGCAGTGAGCTGAGATCTGGCCATTGCACTCCAGCCTGGGCGGCAGAGCGAGACTCCGTCTCAAAAAAAAAAAAAAAAAAAGAACAAAGCAGAAACCAGGAGAGAGGAGGAGGAGTGTTGGTTGGGGGACGATAGAGGAGTTCTGACTACTCTAGTTCACACTAGACATTGAGTGTGCACTGGCTCATTATGCACAGCCTTCTCGCTCATGCATCCTAAGCCTCATCAATATTACTTTGCTGTGGAACCCAAGGACCATCAGACCTCTGGAAGTCATCTGCACAGGGTGATAGAGTCATCTTTATTCAACTTCACTGTGGCAGTGGGTAAGTCATAAAACCTCCCACAAGATGGACACAACAGTAACAATGCACCCCCAAAGGGAGCTGTTATCGGTATGAGTCAACTGAGAACGCCTAGCAAAAACCCTTTCCCCCTTCTCTGAGAGTTCATTCTCTCTGTTCCGTAACAAGACGGCACACCTTTCATCTTGTGTGTGCAATGGGGTCCTGCTTGAAAGGCAGGATGCCTGTGCTTGAAAACATCACAAAACTCAACTTCTGTTTACTTCAAACCGGAGTAAGCCATAAAGAGGATTGTAACCCCAAAGTTAAGAGCTTAATGAGAGGAGGCTTCAGGTGTAATTCAGTCAATGATTTGGCTTCATTTATAGGCAGTTCTCTCTGACAGAGCAGAAGTACCGTTATCTTGGACAAACAACACCACTTTAAATTCCAGCTCCAGCTCCCTTTCTAGCCTCATCCATTTCAAGGACATTACTTCTCTCTCTCTCCCTTTTTTTTTGTTTGTTTGTTTGTTTGTTTTGAGATGGAGTCTCGCTCTGTCACCAGGCTGGAGTGCAGTAGTGGCTGGATTTCGGCTCACTGCAACCTGCACATCCCGGGTTCAAGCGATTCTCTTGCCTCAGCCTCCCGAGTAGCTGGGACTACAGGCGCACACCACAATGCCCAGCTAATTTTTGTATTTTTAGTAGAGACAGGGTTTCACCATGTTGGCCAGAATGGTCTCGATCTCTTGACCTCATGATCCGCCCCCCTCAGCCACGCAAAGGAATTACAGGCGTGAGCCACCACACCTGGCTGGAAATTACTTCTCTTTTACCTACAAGGAGCCAGAAAGAGCAGATAGTGGCTCTTTGGGAGGTGGGAAGAAAGTCTCTTGGGTAACTGCCAAACCTCACCCTCATACAATGGGCCCCAGTAAAACAGTGGGCCTTAATAAGCACATTCCTTTCCCTACAGGTGCACTAAGATAGGGAAGCTAAAAGCAGACTCGGGGGGATATGCCTGCAGCTACCGAAAGATGTACGGGAACAGACATACAATTCTGCCTCCCAGATAAGCACAACAAAGAGACACAGAAGCAGTCCAAACCTCTAATAAACTCTCCCACCACAAATCCTTAAAAACTCTTAGTCTGGGCCGGGCGCGGTGGCTCAAGCCTGTAATCCCAGCACTTTGGGAGGCCGAGACGGGCGGATCACGAGGTCAGGAGATCGAGACCATACTGGCTAACACGGTGAAACCCCATCTCTACTAAAAATACAAAAACTAGCCGGGCGAAGTGGCGGGCGCCTGTAGTCCCAGCTACTCGGGAGGCTGAGGCAGGAGAATGGCGTGAACCCGGGAGGCGGAGCTTGCAGTGAGCTGAGATCCGGCCACTGCACTCCAGTCCGGGCGACAGAGCGAGACTCCGCCTCAAAAAAAAAAAAAACTCTTAGTCTGTAAGAGGGTGCAGCTCCTAACCCAACTCAGAAGTCCCTCCCAGGTTTGTTTACTGAAATAAACCTGTTGACTGTCAAGCCGCCCTTCATGTTCCTCTCTCTTTCTTTAATTCTTACACTCTCAGCTCTATCTTCCTTCATGTGTTGGCTTTTTTGCCGACATGGCTTTCCTCATCATGACAATATGGCTTCCAGTGGCATCTGGGACTCCTTGTTTACACCAAGAAGGAAAAAGCAAGCAGGTCCAAATCATGGAACAGAAGTCCTGACTTCAAGTCACTTTGCTGTGACCGTGGGACCACCATTGTCTGTTGACTTAGGCCTGAGTTATTTCAGCCAGTCTCACTGTGGCTAGGAGATAGAATTAACCTAGTTGGCTTAGACTAGTCAGGACCCATGCCTAGGGCTGGGGTTGGGGTCAGTTCCCCACATAATATGGCTGCTACAAAACGGGGCAAGGAGATCATGGATGCTGGAGCAGCAATTTAAATGGCACTGCTAATTCCACCCACCAGTATGTATGGTGAGCCAGTGACTGGCCACTCTAAAGTGAGCAGGGTACAGAGACCAGTGTCTGCTCTCCTCCCAGTCAGTCTCAGTACCTGTGGGCTGCTGGTGGCATGAACATCTCCCCACCTTGAGTGCAATTCCAGTGTTTAAACATTTTTCATGCAACACAGATGCTAAACATAAGCTCCTAACTTCACACATCATCTCAACTGAAGGATGAACAATCTGCACCGAAGCTGGAGGAAACCTGGTTGGGTGTAGCACATGGCAAGCAGGTGTGACTTTCACCACCCAGCACCTTCCTAAGAGATTTTAAGGGCATTTGACTGCACGCAATTGTTTCAATTCACACTTTTTAAACTATATTAATGGCCGGGCACAGTGGCTCACTCCTGTATCCCAGCACTTTGGGAGGCAGAGGCAGGTGGATCACTTCAGGTCAGAAGTTCGAGACCAGTCTGACCAACATGATGAAGCCCTGTCTCTACTAAAATACAAAAATTAGCCAGGCGTGGTGGTGGGCGCCTGTAATCCCAGCTACTCAGGAGGCTGAGGCAGGAGAACCACTTGAACCCGAGAGGCAGAGGTTGCAATAAGCTGAGATCGCACCACTACACTCCAACCTGGGCGACAGAGCGAGACTCTATCTCAAAATAAATAAATAAATAAATAAATAAATAAATAAAATATATTAAACCTCTCCCCTGCAAGAAAGATGCAAGTCCACTCTTCCCCTATTTGGATCCAAATGCTACACTGTCCATCCGAAAGATTCTTCTAAAGCATAATCTGTTCTTGCCACCTGTCCCCAAACTCAGTCTTCTCTAACTTTTTAAAATCCTTCAATGGCTCTCTATTTCCTTTAGAACAGGGTTTCCCAACCTCAGCAGTATTGGGCCGCATACAGGGCTGGATTCGTGGGCCTGCAACTCACACAGTCCCACAGGGCCAGGTGCTCAGAAGGGCCCTCTACCTGGTTTCCTGCTCTGCTTCACCATCTTGACGTTCTTAATAAGCTTAACTTTAAACCTGTGTTTTGTGGCCAGGCACGATGACTCACGCCTGTAATCTCAGCACTCTGGGAGGCCAAGGGGGGAGGACCACCTGAGGTCAGGAGTTTGAGACCAGCGTGGCCAACATGGCAAAACCCGGTCTCTACTAAAAATACAAAAATTAGCTGAGTGTGGTGGTGCACACCTGTAGTCCCAGCTACTTGGGAGGCTGAGGCAGGAGAATCATTTGAACCTGGGAGGTGAAGTTTACAGTGAGCCAACATCATGCCACTGCACTCCAGTCTGGGCGACAGAACAAGACTCTGCCTCAAAAACAAATAAATAAACTGTTTTGTAAGTTAAATTCAATGGGTCAATCCAGTGTGCCCCTGAGCAGAGTAGATACATGCAGTATGCACGCCCATGGCCATTGATGCCCCATTTGCAATATAATGTTCCCAGTGCCCCACAGCACAGAATTTGGGTGGACCCATGGTGCCTGGAAGTTCCGTGAAAATCAGAGCAAGAGGCCGGGCGCGGTGGCTCAAGCCTGTAATCCCCGCACTTTGGGAGGGCAAGACGGGCGGATCACGAGGTCAGAAGATCGAGACCATCGTGGCTAACACGGTGAAACCCCGTCTCTACTAAAAATACAAAAAACTAGCCGGGCGACGTGGCGGGCGCCTGTGGTCCCAGCTACTCGGGAGGCTGAGGCAGGAGAATGGCGTGAACCCGGGAGGCGGAGCTTGCAGTGAGCTGAGGTCCGGCCACTGCACTCCAGCCCAGGCGACAGAGCGAGACTCCGTCTCAAAAAAAAAAAAAAAAAAGAAAAAAAGAAAATCAGAGCAAGTACAAAATAAATGTGTTGAGTTTGCAGTTGAGTAAACAGCATCCTGATAGCCCCAAGGTGCTTTCCGACCACAACCTGCTTCGAATGCAGAAAGCAGGCCATGACTACTAAGAAATGCAAATGACCAAGACACTCTAACATACTCTCTTACTAATGTTACTTCCCTGAACTTGCCAACTACTTATGCTGAAAATGATGTTACAGAAGTAGGGTTTAATTTAGCAAATAAAATATAAGATACCTGTTAAATTTGAATCTCAGATAAATAGCAAATAATTTTTTAGTATAAATGTGTCCCAAAATATATAATGGCACATACTTAAAATACATTTTTATTTACCGTTTACCTAAAATCCAAATTAAACTAGGAATCCTATATTTTATCAGGTAACCCTACATAGAAGGAAAGGGAAACTCCGTTCCTTTTCCTTTCAGCCTTTCCTCCCTCATTACTAGGCAGAAGGTAGAGAGTATTGGTGGAATGTGCCAATATGAAGAAGTGAAATAAAAACAGGTGGCTGAGTTTTGTGCACCATTTCTACTGTTCTCGTAAGAACAAAATACATATGTATGTACAAACTATGACATACAAATAGCATAATCTTGGTGATTCTGCAGATGAATTAAATATTCTTATGTTTGCAATTTAAAACTGGCATTGAGCGGTAAAAAGGTAAAATTCATGCTCATAGTTTAAATTTTAAAATTTCTATTTACTTAGAATGACATTAAATAGCAAATAAAATACACCATGACAAATAAAAAGAGACCATGGAAAAAAGCGGAAAAAAAACTTTAGGTTTTAAAACTTTTTTTTAAATTTTAGAGCCAGGGTCTTGCTCCATCGCTCAGACTGAAGTTCAGTGGTGTGACCATAGCTCAATGCAGCCACGAATGATCCCCCTGCCTCAGCTTCCTGAGTAGCTGGGACGATAGGCATATAGAAATTACCATGCTGGCTAATGTTTAAATATTTTGCAGAGCCGGGGTCTTGCTATGTCACCCAGGCTGTCATCAAGAGATCCTCCTGCCTCCCAAAGCACTGGGAATGCGGATGTGAGCCACCATATTGGCCTTATATTTTAATACTTTTTGTTGTTGTTTTTGTTTTGTTTTGAGATGGAGTCTCACTCTGTCGCCCAGGCTGGAGTGCAATGGGGCAATCTTGCCTCACTGCAACCTCTGCCTCCCGGGTTCAAGCAATTAGCCCAGCTAATTTTTGTATTTTTTAGTAAAGACGGGGTCTTGCCCTGTTGGCCATGCTGGTGTCGAATTCCTGACCTCAGGGTGATCTGCTCAACTTGGCCTCCCAAAGTGCTGAGATTACAGCCATGAACCACTGCACCAGACCCAGAGTGAGTTTTGAAAGCTGATAAGGAATCGACTGAGTGAAATTGGAGAAAGGTGGTCTAGGGAGTGGGAAGAGGGTACACCAAGGCATGCAGTCATTCAAGTGTGGCTTGTTCAAGAATCCCCAGGTAGGCTCAGCATAATGGGAGCCCTCCATGGCGAGAAGTGAGTGGGTTAAGAGAGGCAAGGGCCAGGTCACTAAGGGTCTTATGTATCAAAGAGGTTGGATTTTCTTCTAAAGCAGTGGTTCTCAATGTGGGGTAATTTTGCCCCTCAGGAGACATTTGGCAATGTCTGGAGACAGTTTTCATTGTCCCATGATGGAGACAGGTTGCTGTTGGCATCTAATGGTCAAGAGGTTAAGGTCAGTAAACATCCTCCAATGCACAGGATATCCCACTCCCCACCTCACCTCCAGGGTTGGCTACGTAATTTGCAAGGTCCAGTGCAAAGTGAAATTATGGGACCCCTTGTTCAAGAAGCAGGAAAAAGATGCCTTTAAAAGCATTAAAGGCCAGGCACGGTGGCTCACGCCTGTAATCCCAGCATTTTGGGAGGCCGAGGCAGGCAGATTGGCTGATGTCAGGAGTTTGAGACCAACTTGGCCAACATGGTGAAACCCCATCTCTACTGAAAATACAAAAATTAGCCAGGTGTGGTGGTGGGCGCCTGTAATCCCAGCTACTCGGGAGGCTGAGGCAGGAGAATCACTTGAACCCAGGAGGCAGAGGTTGCAGTGAGCCGAGATCGCACCACTGCACTCCAGCCTGGGGGACAAAAGGGAGACTCCATTTCAAAACAAAAACAAAGAAACAAACAAAAACGAACAAACAAACAAACAGAAAACTTACTCTGGCATCATCCAGCCAACCCACTCCCAAATCCAACCTTTATTGACTGCTCCCTGTCCACCACCTGGGTGAGGGGAACTGCCTTTGAACTTCAAAGCATTTTTGCATCGATCTCCATCCAGACACTTCCTGCACTACCTGGTAATTACCTGCACGCAAAACTTTAATGGCACCAGACTGTGAGCTAGACTGTGAGGGCAGGGGGGTCTCTTTTATTTCACTTTGCAATACCGAGCCTACTATGTCTAGCACATAGTAGATGCCCAATAAATAAAGGTGGGGGGAAGGAAGGAGTCAGGGAGGAATAAAGGAAGTGAGAGAAGGAGGGAGAAGGAAGGTGGAAGAGAGGGAAGGGGGAGAAAGAAGAAGGGAAGGTTGTTAGAAATTTTTCTAGTGTTACATGAGTAGTAAATGTTGCTGTCTATATGCAATTTTTATTTCTAGGAGTCCATTAACTAAGCCATAAAAATAAATGCTGATCTCTAATAAAAATGATGTCTGTCAGTAAAGTGAGGTCCTTAGTACTTAGATCAGTTGCTGAAACTTTTCTGAATCCCAGGCAAAGTATTTTATCATTTCTCTGATGATGACTGCTTATTCCAGATGGTCCTTATTCAAACACTGGCCTTTCACAGGTGTCCCTTCTTGCCTAATGTGCTCCCAGCAGTGACTGGCCTGTGACTGCCCCTGAGTGTGAGGGAAGGAAACCCTCAGTGACCTGCCCAACCATGGAAGCCCTGCAGACCTGCTTCCCAGGTGGAGCACACCCTGCTGTCAGCCTTGCTCTGCACTCTCAGACAAGCTGTCATCCAGAGTGGCATCAGCCAACCGCTAGCTCTTTTCCTCTTCTTTTTTTTCTTTTCTTTTCTTTTTCTTTTTCTTTTTTTGGTTTTCTGAGATGGGGTCTTGCTCTGTCACCCACACTGGAGTGCAGTGGTGCTATCTCGGCTCACTGTAACCCCTGTCTCCCGGGTTCAAGGGATTCTCCTGCCTCAGCCTCCTGAGTAGCTGGGATTACAGACGCCCGCCACCACGCCCGGCTAATTTTCGTATTTTTTAGTAAAGACGGGGTTTCACCATGTTGGTCAGGCTGGTCTCAAACTCCTGACCTCAGGTGATCCGCCTGCCTCAGCCTCCCAAAGTACTGGGATTACAGGTATGAGCCACCACACCTGGCACTAGCTCTTTCAATTGAGCAATCGAAATTCCCTTAAAGGTGGCCACAGAGCTCCTCCTCCTCCTCCACCTGCCCACGTGATCCTGCGAAACTGCAAGGAGGCTTCCAGAGTCCGCTGAACCGAAGCATTTCTGAAAGAAATGCTAGTCCCTCATAAAGCTGGCACGTAAGTACAGGCACTTAATCCCCTGGCATGCCTGAAGCTGAGGGTCATCTTCCTATTGGAAGTGAAATAGCACAAAGCAGTATGAAAATAAACTCCAGCGCTGACTATGCTTAGGATTAAAAAGTCATCCTGAATGAGCCAAAAAAAATAAATAAATAAAAGAAGGAAAAGATAGAAGGAAGGAACGAGGGCTGGGCTTAGTAGCTCATGCCTGTAATCCCAGCACTTTGGCAGGCAGATCACCTGAGGTCAGCTCACGCCTGTAATCCCAGCACTTTGGCAGGCAGATCACCTGAGGTCAGCTCATGCCTGTAATCCCAGCACTTTGGCAGGCAGATCACCTGAGGTCAGGAGTTTGAGAGCAGCCTGGCCAACACGGTGAAACTGCGTCTCTACTAAAAATACAAAACTTAGCCAGGTGTGGTGGCCTTCACCTGTAATCCCAGCCACTCGGGAGGCTGAGGCAGGAGAATCGCTTGAACCCAGGAGGCAGAGGTTGCAGTGATCCAAGATCATACCACTGCACTCCAGCCTGGGCAACAAGAATGAAACTCCATCTCAAAACAAAAAAAGAAAAAAAGGAGAAAGAAGGAAGGGAAGGAGGAGAAGAATTAGGTAGAGTATACAGAATATCAGCAGAGTGAATAAGGAATTAAATATTTCCTCTTGGGCTAGAATAATACTTTTTGAGGTATTTGCCAGTTGTTTTCCCACATTTTTAAACTTATCACCTGTCCTCACCTTAGAATTCAAGCACTCTCAATATTCTGTGCTCATTGTCTTAAGAGAAAGATGTGTCAGGCTAAAAGAGAGGGAAACCCGAAAGCCAAAACCCCCAGGGGAGGGGAGAGGATTTTAGGGTAGAGGAAAAGTGTGGAGGTGCCTGGGCTTCGGGAGGACATGGATGTGGACCGGCAGGCTGCATGGATGACAGCAGGATCAGCCTGTGTAGATGGACACCGTCAGGACCCTGAAGTGCCCGGGTCCCATGAAGACCCTCAAATTTAGACAACACTGAGGAAAAGTAAGTTGACCGAGGCAGAATTTTTGTCACTCACAGGCAAAAGTGGCTCAAAACAAAAATTAGCTAGATCTTGCTTCAGCTGCTATGACAGAGACTCAAAACTAACAATGGCTTCATCAGGAAATAAGTTGATTCCTCGGTGGTTCACACCTGTAATCCAGCACTTTAGGAGGCCGAGGTGGGCAGATTATCTGAGGTCAGGAGTTCGAGACCAGCTTGGCCAACATGGTATAACCCATCTCTACTAAAATACAAAAATTAGCTGGGCATGGTGGTATGCACCTGTAGTCCCAGCTACTCTGGAGGCTGAGGCAGGAGCATTGCTTGAACTCAGGAGGTGGAGGTTGCAGTGAGCCGAGATCGTGCCTCTGCACTCCAGCCTGGGCGACAGAGAGAGACTCTGTCTCAAAAAAAAAAAAAATGTGAGCAGGGATGTGGAGAAACTACATCACTCATGCATTGTCGGTGGGAATGTTAAACGGTACGGCCACTCTGGAGAACTGTTCGGCAGTTTCTTATAAAACTAAGCATGCAACTACCATATGATCCAGTAATTATATTCTTGAGCATTTATTTAAGATAAATGAAAATTTATGTTTGTGCAAAAACATGTACATGTATCCTCATATCAATTTTTCCTCATTAGAGCCAAGAACTGAAAACAGCCTAGATGTCCTTCAGTGGGTGAATGGGTAGAAGTGGAATACGACCCAGCAATAAAAAGGAAGAAACTATTTGATACATGCTACAACTGGGTGAATCTCCAGAGAAGTAAGCTGAGTAAAAAAGGCCAGTCTCAAAAGGTTACACACTGTAGGATTTCGTTTATACAACATTTTTGAAATGATGCTGTTTTAGAAATGGAGAATGGATTATTGGCTGCCAGACGTTAGAAGTTTGGGGAAAAGGGGTGGGAGAGAGGTGGACGGGTTTATCCAGGAACAACAAAGGGAGTCCTTGTGATAATGGAACTGTTCTATATCTTGACTGCAGTGGTGAATGCACAAAACTATACCTACCCATAAAATCATATAGAACTAAGTACACACACCCACAGAAATGCATATAAGTAAAACTGTGGATATCTGAACAAGATGGGTAGATTGTATCAACGTCAGTATCTTTGTGAAATTGTGTTGTAACTGCAAGATGTTGCCACTGGAGGAAACCAAGTAAAGAATACATGAGATGTATCTGTATTATTTCTCAGAATTGCATGTGAATTCACACATAAAATTGAATTTTAAAAAATCAAATGCGTCCGGGCGCGGTGGCTCACGCCTGTAATCCCAGCACTTTGGGAGGCCAAGGCCGGCGGATCACAAGGTCAGGAGATCGAGACCACGGTGAAACCCCGTCTCTACTAAAAATACAAAAGATTAGCCGGGCGCGGTGGCAGGCGCCTGTAGTCCCAGCTACCCGGGAGGCTGAGGCAGGAGAATGGCTTGAACCCAGGAGGCGGAGCTTGTAGTGAGCCGAGATCGTGCCACCGCACTCCAGCCTGGTGGACAGAGCAAGACTCCGTCTCAAAAAAAAATAAAAATAAAAATAAAAATAAAAAAATTAAAATAAAAAATCAAATGCATTCTACTCAATTGGGATTACTTAAAACACAGCAGATGGGTGACAACCTCTTGGAATTATAACACAAGACCTTCCTGCTAAAATAAAATGGTCACACTATTACTGTAATAATTTTGTTTTAATTTTAAAAATAAAAATAATAAAGAAAATAAACTGGACCTTGATGCAATCTTGCAAATAGCAAGAGACACCAAAGAGACTTTGGTTACAGACTAATGAGCACATTCAGATAGTGTTCTAAGTTAACACCTGGTGTTGGCATTTCTGGTGCCCTTTCCACCTTTTTTGTTGGGCAGATATGGAACATAAACTCAAAAAACATGGCTTACAAATTACCATATTGCCTGAACTTCAACGTTTGGCCAAACACTTTGAAGAGGCTTTAGATACCCAAAAGGAAAACAAACACACAAAGCACATCATGTAACAATTAAAGCAATTATTTCTATCCTGTACCTCAAGAGACAGTAAAAACTTTCCCTTTGACAAAAACACTTACTTGCACAGTCTGCCCTTGATATCCAAGGGGGACTGGTTCCAGGACCCGCTGCAGACACCAAAATCCACAGATACTCAAGTCTCTAAAATAAAATGGTGTACTATTTGCATATAACCTACACAAATTCTCCCCTATACTTTAAGTCACGTCCAGATTACTTATAATACCCAATACAACGTTGTTATACTGCATTGTTTTTTAATTTGTATTATTTTTTGTTATTGTATTACTGTTTTTCATTTTTTTCCAAATATTTTTTATCTGAGGTTGGTTACATCCATGGATGTGTCATCCACAGATACAGAGTGCCAACTGCTCTTAACAAAGGGCAGAGCACTAGGAAAAGTAACCCATCTTAACTAAAATGAAACAGAAGTAATGGTTCTTCTTCCCTGTTATTCTAAATAGGAATAATGAAGGGACTCTGGGCAATATTATAGTGCCCAATTTCTCCTTCAAATCATTAAAGAGGATTATCTTTAATAATAGAGGGAGAAAGCAAATCTTTCTGATAGGTATAAGTGCTACTCTGTCAAATACAAATTCTACCATGATTCCTGCCCATCTTCCTTTTTTTTTTTTCTTTTTTTGAGACGGAGTCTTACTCTGTCTCCCGGGCTGGAGTGCAGTGGCCGGATCTCAGCTCACTGCAAGCTCCGCCTCCCGGGTTCCCGCCATTCTTCTGCCTCAGCCTCCCGAGTAGCTGGGACTACAGGCGCCCGCCATCTCGCCCGGCTAGTTGTGTTTTTTTTTGTATTTTTTAGTAGAGACGGGGTTTCACCGCGCCCAGCCCTACCCATCTTCCTTAAAGTCACTAAACTATTTTGGAATTTCAAACACTTCCCATTATGCAACCTGTGACTATCATTCTTGGCCCCTCCACCAGTCAGCATGCATTTCTTCTCTGTGACACCATCCAAGTACATTGCATTGGGAGGGATCTTCTTTTTTTCTTTTTTTTTTTTTTTTGAGACGGAGTCTCACTCTGTCGCCCAGGCTGGAGTACAGTGGTGCAATCTCAGCTCACTGCAAGCTCCGCCTCCCAGGTTCACGCCATTCTCCTGCCTCAGCCTCCCAAGTAGCTGGGACTACAGGTGCCCGCCACCTCTCCCGGCTAATATTTTGTGTTTTTAGTAGAGACGAGGTTTCACCGTGTTAGCCAGGATGGTCTTAATCTCCTGACTTCATGATCTGCCTGCCTTGGCCTCCCAGAGTGCTGGGATTACAGGCGTGAGCCACCACGCCCGGCTGGGAGGGATCTTTTATGTAAATGGAACTGCGGACTCAAATGTTCCTCAGATGGGCTACTTCCAAAAGCACCTGAAAACTCTCCCAGGCATGATCTTTTCATAATGCAATTTATATGGCACTTTGATTGTCCCTGTACATTTAACCCAATGTCTATTGAGGTAAGGTCCAATGTAAGGTCCTTGATTCTGCCTGGGACAAGAGTTCTGATAAGGGAAGCATTCTGGGGACCAAGCCCATCAAAGCAGAAACTGACTTTTCTAAACCTTCACCTATTCTTGCTCAATACCCTTCAAAGCCCAAAGCTAAGAAAACATTAAGGCCCACGATGGAAGATTTTATAAACAGGGACTCATTCATTATTCCTTGCACCAGCCCTTGTAATGCTCCAGTGTTGCTCTGTAAAAAGCCTCCTAGGCATAGATATTGATTTATGCAAGACCAGAGGGTCGTAAATAAGATCGTGATTCTTCCTTTCCCAGTGGTCCTTAATTCAAATTCTATTTTGTCTTCACTACTACCTGAAGCCACTCACTCCACTGTGATGGGCTTATGTTTTTTAGCATCCCATTAGATCTAGGCAGTCAATATTTATTTCCCTTCTCATGGGAAAATCAACAATATACTGTACCCGGACTGTTTTGCCTCAGGGATTTACTGAAGATTTTCTCTTATTTCTCTCAGGTTCTTAATTGGGACCTCAAGGATTTGAGATTTCCTTGTGAGTCTATTCTAATATAATACGTAGATGATCTGTTACTATGTTCAAAAAAAACGAACAAAACTTTAAGACTGATTTTGCGTATTTATTAAAGATCTTAGTTCAGAAGAGACATAAAGCCTTCGAAGAGAAATTAAAATTCTGCGGCAACAACAATAGCAACAACAAAATGTTCATTATTTAGGGCACACACCATCGCAAGAAGGCAAATCTCTTGCTGCATAAAAATTATAAATTATTCAGTTTTCCCAAACCAACCATTACAAAATAACTTTGAGGGTTCCTAGGGTGACTGTATGTTATGGGTGATGGGTGCCAACCTCTTCTGCCATTGCAACCCCTTTCCATGAATTAAGTCCTTAGATCCTGAACCTCTTACCCTAGGAAGATTCATATAATACTTCTGAAACCTAAAAAAGTATCTGCAACAGTCCCCAAATGTGGGGTCACCTTTTTATCATAAACCCTTTTCCTATGTTGCTACAAAAAGTCTAAACACTAGGAATACTAACTCAATTACCTGACAGCCATCAGAGGCCCTCTGCTCATTTCAGTCTTCCCATTAGATTCAGTAACTAAGACATAGTCACCTTGTCTAAGAACTATAGCAGCACCAGTATATTTAGGGAAACCTCAAGTGGCTCCGTTCTAGTTTCTCCATGAAACTTGTACATACTCCTTTGTTAATGGAAAATAGTTAGCATTTCTCAGCTAGCTGCCTAACATCCTATCAAATGCCATGCTTTCACCTTCAAATATCACTATCACTGCAACACACCAAACCTAGCCACTCCCTTTCCTTTGCCTGAAGGAGAACTTCACAATTAAATCTGTCTTACAGATTCACCTGCATCTTATACAGATTTGTTACCAATTCCCCGGATATCCCTGACGAAATGTTTTTTTTTTTTTTTTTTTTGAGATGGAGTCTCCCTCTGTCACCCAGGCTGGAGTGCAGTGGCACAATCTCTGCTCACTGCAACCTCCACCCCCCGGGTTCAAGCAATTCTCCCTGCCTCAGTCTCCTCAGTAGCTAGGAGCACAGGCACCTGCCACCACACCTGGCTAATTTTGTATTTGTAGTAGAGGCGGAGTTTTGCCATGTTGGCCAGGCTGGTCTTGAACTCCTGACCTCAGGTGATCCGCCTGCTTCGGCCTCCCAAAGTGTTTGGATTATAGGCCTGAGCCACCGCACCCGACTGTCTGATGTAATTTTATTCGTGGATGGTTTCTTTTTAAAAACAGAAACTTTTAGGGCTGGACCCTAAATTTATGACCTTCCACTTTTATTATAGTTATTTCCTTGCTTATAGAATGCAAGAATCCCAAATCTCATGGTAATGCTTTAGCGGACCACTACGCCAAAAAAGGCAACATTAGCCAAACATAATTGTTCCTGTAATAACACAGAAAAGAGAGGCCTTGAAGAATTCAAAAATGCTGTTATTGACTGTCAGAGACAAGCTCCTGGTTTAGAAAAAAGCAAATGGAAAAAATTGGGATGCTCATTGCATACAGATAATATTTGGCACTTGCAGAATGATCCGCCAGTAGTGCCAAAAAATGGAAAAAGGAATTTAGTAAAGATGCTTCATGATATTACGCATAATAGCAGAAATAAATTGGCAACAATGTTAGACTAACATAGGCGGGCTAAATTTAGAGGTATTGCTGAGGATGTTTCCAAAACATCTCCTACCTTCCAGTGACACAATCCTGGCAAACCTGTAAAGATCAGACATGGACAGGAACCAAACCTCGAGGGTCCCTTGAACACTCCAGATGGACTTTATATAAATGCCTCCTGCACTGGGTTACGAATATGTTCTGGTTGTTGTCTATTTATTCTCAGAGCAGGTTGAATCTTCTCCTTGCCAAAGAGCTACCCCTCTAACTATGGCAAGAAAAAAAAAAAATCTTGATTTTGTTTTTCCAACTTGGTAAATTCCCACTTCTCTCTCTAGGGAGAAGGACATTCTTTTTCTTAGTACTATTAATACAACACTCTGTAAAGTTTGGTCTTTTACTCAAAAATGCATTATCCATAATCCTCAGGGAAAAAAGAGAACTAATGGAATTCTGAAATAAAATTAGCAAAGCACTCAGGAACGCTTAATTCTCATGGCCTGAAGTATTACCGTTAGATTTAACGTCTATAAAATGAACCCCCTCTGAAAACCCACAGATTATCTCTTTGTGAATTAAGAATAGATTGCCCCATGTATTTGGGAATTTCACCCCCAATCTTATATTCTACCTTAATTGTCTCCCCTAAAATTTATGCTCAAGTCCTAACCCCTGATGCCTGTGAATATGACTTTATTTGGAAGTAGGATCTTGGTAGATGCAATCAAGATTAAATTACAATGGATCACAGTAGGCCCTAATCCAATTACAAGGTGTCCTCGTGCTTTTCTTTCTTTCTTTCTATTTTTTTTTTTTTTTTTTTTTTTGATATAGGGTCTTACTCTTTGCCCAGGCTGGAATGCAGTGGTGTGATCTCAACTCACTGCAGCCTCGGCCTCCTGGGCTCAAGCAATCCTCCTGCCTCAGCCTCCGAAGTAGCTGGGACTACAGGTGCACACTGACACGCCCAGCTAATTTTTGTACTTGGAAAGCCAAGGTGGGCAGATTGCCTGAGCTCAGGAGTTCGAGACCAGCCCAGGCAACATGGCAAAACCCCATCTCCACTAAAAACACAAAACATTAGCCAGGCATGGTGATGCGTGCCTGTAATCCCAGCTACTAGGGAGGCTGAGGTGTGAGATTCGCTTGAACCCGGGAGGCAGAGGTTGCAGTGAGCCGAGATCACACCACTGCACTCCAGCCTGGGTGACAGAGAAAGACTCTTTCTCAAAAAAAAAAAGAGAGAGAAAAAAAAAATTTGGATACAGAGACACACACAGAAAGAAGGCCATGTGGTGATGGAGGCAGAGATTGGAGTGATGGTTCTACAAGCCAAGGAAACCCAAGGGTTGCCAATAATCACCAAAAGTTAGGGTGAGGAAGGATTCTTCCCAAGAGCCTTCAGAGGGAGAATGGCTCTTCAACACACTGATTTCAGGCTTCCGGCCTCCAGAACCGTATTCTATCATTTTAAGCCATCCAGTTTGTGGAACTCTGTTTTGGCAGTCCTAGGAAACCAACATATTATCTTTCTACAGGCAGATATGATTAATTACTTCATCAACAAGCAAAAGGTGCATTTCCAAACCACCTTCTGAACAACCTCTATATTATCTGCAACATGGAGGTTTAGTCTTCTGGAAAAGACACTAGAGAAAGATTGTCCTTGAACCACAATGAAAGGACCTTAACAGGTCCTATTGCCAAATAACATAGCAGTATAACGCCAAAGTAATGGTCCTCTGATTCACATTTCCCAGTTCAAAAGATACACGTCTCGGCCGGGCACAGTGGCTCATGCCTGTAATCCCAGCGCTTTGGGAGGCCGAGGCAGGCAGATCATGAGGTCAGGAGATCAAGACTATCCTGGCTAACACCGTGAAACCCCGTCTCTACTGAAAAGACAAAAATTAGCCAGGTGCGGCAGCACGTGCCTGTAGTCCCAGCTACTCGGGAGGCTGAGGCAGGAGAATCACTTGAACCCGAGAGGTGGAGGTTGCAGTGAGCTGAAACTGCACCACTGTACTCCAGCCTGGGCGACAGAGCAAGGTTCCGTCTCAAAAAAAAAAAAAAATACACATCTCTTCCTCCTGACTACTAAACATCCATTTCATCTGAAGCCTTAAACTGAAGATTCTTAGGAATTCTCTAGAAGTTGTCAGCTTCAGAAATGGACAGCATTGACCCCAGAATACAGAAAAAATAATGGAGCTCCAAAGTGGACACCTTCTCCTGAAGATGAGGGAACAAGATGCATTTTCACACTTGTCATCAATTTTCTGATTTCCCTTAACAATACAATGTTGTCTAATGTGCCACTTCAACACCTTCTAGAATACCAACATAATGCCTCTCATTTTCATCTTAATTTTTTTTTTCATGCACCACCACACCAGGCTAATTTTTTTATTATTAGTAGAGATGGGGTTTCACCATGTTGGCCAGGCTGGTCTCAAACTCCTAACCTCGTGATCTGCCCACCTTGACCCCCCCAAAGTGCCGGGATTACAGGCGTGAGCCACTGCGCCTGACCCATCCTGATATTTCTGCCCCTTGTGATCTTGTATTCCTTAATGAAAAGCAAAACTCTCATATGTTTTTCCCAGATTGCAGCTGTGGCTCTGAAGCCAATGGATTGCTGAATCTGTAATCCCCTAACTGACCCTGTGGACAAAAATACAACAGCTGTTCCTTCAAATACTTTAGAAGGCAAATTCCCTGGTACTTGAATTTTCCTCAAGTCATTAATCCCAACCTCTCATCTTGCAAAAAATTGATCTTAACTTTATATCAATGAAATGTTTCTACTGAGATCATTACAATCCTATCAGCAAAGTCTAGTTAATAGGTCATAAGCACTAATATTGGGGTATGCCTGATCATGATAGTTTGTTCTCTTCGGAGATACTTCAGCCTGCCTTGCAGGAACTGTTTAATTCTACTCAAGGGATTTGTTAATCTCGAGGGAATTCAGTCTGTGTTGCACTAAGGATACTATGCCTTAAAGGGACATCAGGCATAGACCTCCCCACCTCACACTCACTGTGTGATCCTCTGTGTTCAGAGAAATTGTCAGAGAAATTGTCAGAGATTTCCAAATATTTAAAACTATCGTCCTTCTATTGGATCCTATATCATTGAGAAGGATATCCAGAAGCCTCCAAAATGAAGCAAACACAAATTATTGGGGGGAGATTTCAGGAGCAATACCCATTTCCTCTTCATGTATACTCTGCAAGCTGTGATTCCTATAACAGGAATAACACAATTAGAAAAGTGGTTTGAGGCTAGGTATGGTGCCTCACGCCTGTAATCCTTGCACTTTGGAAGGCTGAGGTAGGAGGATCGCTTGAGCCAAGGAGTTTAAGACCAGCCTGAACAACATACTGAGATCCTGGTCGGGCGCAGTGGCTCATGCTTGTAATCCCAGCACTTTGGGAGGCTGAGGCAGGCAGATCACCTGAGGTCAGGAGTTCAAGACCAGCCTGGACAACTTGGCGAAACTCCATCTATACTAAAAAATACAAAAATTAGCCAAGTGTGGTTGCGTACGCCTGTAATCCCAGCTACTCAAGAGGCTGAGGCACGAGAATTGCTTGAACTCAGGAGGCGGAGGTTGCAGTGAGCCGAGATCATGCCACTGCACTCTAGCCTGGACAACAGAGCCAGACTTTGTCTCAGGAAAAAAAAAAAAAAAAGTGAGATCTTATCTCTACCAAAAAATAAAAATAAATAAATAAAATTAGCTGGGTGTGGTGGCAAACACCTATAGTCCCAGCTACTCAGGAGGCTGAGGTGGGAGGAAGAGAGAGAACCTAGGAGTTTGAGGTTACCGTGAGCCATGATCATGCCACTGTACTCCAGCCTAGACAACAGGGAGACCCTGTCTCTTAAAAAAAAAAAAAAAAAGTGGCTAGAAATTTGTCCCTGACTTTAGCAAAGGTTGTAAACAACACTACTCCTGCTCTTGGAGCCAAGCGAACTCATCTAAGTTCATTAGCTAGAGTTGTCATGAACAATTGTATAGCCCTTGATTTTCTCTTAGCCAGCCAAGCAGGAGTTTGTGCCACAGTAGACACTTCAGCTGCACCTACATAAATACTTCTGGGGAAATAGAACAGTATATGACTAAGCGAAAAGCAAAATCCATCTAGGGCCGGGCGCGGTGGCTCAAGCCTGTAATCCCAGCACTTTGGGAGGCCGAGACGGGCGGATCACGAGGTCAGGAGATCGAGACCATCCTGGCTAACCCGTTGAAACCCCATCTCTACTAAAAAAATACAAAAAACTAGCCGGGCGAGGTGGCGGGCGCCTGTAGTCCCAGCTACTCGGGAGGCTGAGGCAGGAGAATGGCGTGAACCTGGGAGGCGGAGCTTGCAGTGAGCTGAGATCCGGCCACTGCGCTCTAGCCTGGGCGACAGAGCGAGACTCTGTCTCAAAAAAAAAAAAAAAAAGAAAAAAAAAGCCATCTGGCTCTCTCAGATGGATTATGGGACATGGTTTCATTGCCTGGGTTTCAAAATCTAGGCTTTTGGCCTCAAACCATAATGTAAAAACTAATTGTCATTTGCTTCTGATAATGGCCTGTGGCCTGTTGGCTGATGGATTCTGTCCAGAGTCTTAAATGCTTCTGTGTAGCTATTATCTCATCAGCGGTTCAGCCACTCATCCTACAACAGAAGGTAACGGAAAGATTAACTCTAGATCAATCAGAGGCTACATTCAACGGGCAATCTTCTGATCTTAATCAACAATATCTTGGCAATGGTGAAAATCTGGATATAATCATTAATGTCCTGTGGTCTGACTTTGTCTGCCGTTGGCCAAAAGGGAAATAAAACGAATAAAAAAAAAAAAAAAAAAGGCAGCCCCTGACATTCAGAAGCAGGTCTGACTCTCCCAACTAAGCATGTTAATCTCCTGTTAGATAGGTATAAACAATCTCACAGAATCCCAATCTCAGACAAAGCCATTATGAGATCATGATAAAATGAGAAAAAGCAAGGCCACTTCCTAATTTGATCTAAGCACAGGCAAAACAAGGTCACTCTCCCAATCACAAAATACCAAACACCCTCTTTCCCATCCCAAAGAGTGGTTGTTGCTTCTTTACCAATTATAACTTTATCCTAGTTCTAAATTCCTCTCCCTATAGATAAGATGTACTGGCCAGGTACAGTGACCCATGCCTGTAATCAAAGCACTTCGGGAGGCCGAGGCGGGCAGATCACGAGGTTAGGAGATCAAGACTATCCCGGCCAACACGGTGAAACCCCGTCACTACTAAAAATACAAAAATTAGCTGGGCGTGGTGGCATGTGCCTGTAATCCCAGCTACTCGGGAGGCTGAGGCAGGAGAATTGCTTGAACCTGGGAGTCAGAGGTTGCAGTGAGCCGAGATCATACCACTGCATTCCAGGCTGGTGACATAGCAAGACTGTCTCAAAAACAAAAACAATAACAACAACAAAAAACAAGATTTATTAAGACATGAAATCATAGAATCACCCCTGCTTCCTGGCAACATCCAATCTAGAGCATACCCTACTTTCTCGGGCCTTTCCTCAAATCACTCAACCAAAGCCAAGTCACATAATAGGTTATTTTTATTTATTTATTTATTTATTTATTTATTTGAGACAGAGTCTTACTCTGTCACCCAGACTGGAGAGCAGTGGCACTATCCTGGCTCACTGCAACCTCTGCCTCCCAGGTTCAAGCAATTCTCCTGCCTCAGCCTCCTGAGTAGCTGGGACTACAGGTGTGCACCACCATGCCCGGCTAATTTTTTTTTTGCATTTTTAGTAGAGATGGGGTTTCGCCACATTGGCCAGGCTGGTCTGGAACTCCTGACCTTAGACAATCCACCCATCTTAGCCTCCCAAAATGCTGAGATTACAGACATGAGCCGCCGTGCCCGGCCAAGTCACATAAGAGGTTCTTTCTGACGCCCTTTGTCTGAGACACCCATGAGTCCCTATGGTTTGTATTCTCCCTCACTGCAATGAGTAATAAACCCAACTTCTTCAACTACCAGTGTGTCCCTGGTGGTCTTTGACTGACAGGCATTGACAATACCATCCTAGGGAGAGTTCGCAACAAAGATGATGCTTTAGGAAGAATCACCTGCAAGTAACGTGTGGGGTTCTGGGTAATTAGGAAACAACTGTGCTTACCTCCGAGTAAAGAGATGAAGGATTGTGCCAAGACTGTAGTTATGGGAATAAAGATGGCGGCATTTTGAAAGAAAAGACATTTCGTAAGAACTAGTAGGAACTAAATAATTATCATGAATTCATTCATGCAAACAATGCATACCAGGTGCGGGAACCTAGTGCTGAACAAGACGCTGTACTGAGTCCTTCTTTGAAAGGAGCTCATATTCCCACGAGAGAAGACAATGACAAAGACCCCCCGTGCATGTGTAAGAGGAGAGACAGCAGATAGGGATGGTGGTGTGATGGAGAGTGAACCAAGGGGTGCAGGTGGCAACTTCAGACAGAATGGTGGGGGAAGCTGGCTCTGCTGCAGTGAGCTGTGAGCTGAGACCTGAGTGAGAAGCAGGAGCTGGCCAGAGAGCCTGGAAAGAGTATTCCGGGAACTGAAGGGCAAAGACCCTGAGATGAGACAAAGGCATCGAGCTTGGTTGCAGAGTGGTGAGAAAGGAGGCACTGGACAGGACGCAGGGTCAGATCTCACCAGGTCTTAGATGCCAAGAATAGAATTTTGCTAAGGAGGAACCAGATTGCACAGATATAGGCTGTTCACCTCAAAATCTTTCTTTGCCCTTCCCTCACTCTTTCTTCCTTTCCTACTGCCCCTCCCAAGTTCCTTTCTTAGTGTCTAACGTTTTTTTTTTTTTTTATTTTTATGTTTAGACAAGGTCTCACTCTCTCACCCAGGCTGGAGTGCAGTAGCACCATCTGGGCTCACTGCAGCATCCTCCTGGGCTCAAGTGATCCTCCCGCCTGAGCCACCCCCCGGCTCCCACCTCCTTGGTAGACTTCAGGAGCCCAACACCACACCCAGCTAACTTTTGCATTTTTTAGTAGACACAGGGTTTCACGATGTTGCCCAGGCTGATCTCAAACTCCTGAGCTCAATCGTTCTGCCCACCTCGGCCTCCCAAAGTGCAGGGATCACAGGTGTGATAAAGGAAAACTTCAGCTGAATTAAATTGAAAGGCGTTTAATGGAGCAATTAACGATTCGCAAATTGGGCGTCCTCCCGACCCAGAGTAGGCTCTGAGACTCCAGTGTAGCCAGGTGGTGGAAGAAGACGTATGGACAGAAAAAGTCAAGTGACCAACAGAAAACAGAAGTGAGGTACAGAAACGGCTGGATTGGTTACAGGTTGGCTTTTATCTTATTTGAACAGTTGGTTACATTCGGTTGGCCAAAACTTGGTGATTGGCACAAGTGTAGGCTATGGTTTGTTCACACCTCCACTTGTTAGAGTTCACCATGCACAGAGAAATGTTTCCGCCAAACTTAAAATACGTGAGGAGGCAGCCTTAGGCTAAATTTGATTTAACAGGCATGAGCCACCGTCCCCTGCCTAACAGACTTTCTCAGCAGTGATATCCTGGTCCCAGGTCCACTGACGGGCCACCTTCCTACGTCTTGCTGACTCTTAAATTGGGCAACTTCTGCCTCTGACTCAGCATTTGAAATTAATTTCCCGTGTGGGAATTTGCAAATAATCCTTACTAAGAATCGATGTGTGCAGGACAGCCCAGCCATTGGCTTTCCCTCATCATCACAGCGATGACCTCAAAAAGTGCCCGAAGTTTGGTTATGTGAGACTACTTTGTATCTAAAAATGAGACCAAATGGTGCTTCTAAAAAATTCCAGTGACTTTCTCAAAGTCTTCTTGCTGGTCATTTTCCCACAATAGGTGTTTTGTTTCTAAATCGTTATATACTCTGATTTGGTCTTTCTGTGTTCTTTTGTTTATCTTTTTTTCCCCCTCTTCAAGGTAAACGTGCTTCTTCCTATTTTGAAATCTTTTTTCATATGGGTTGTTTTTTCCCATAACTTTTTTTTCAAGTTTCACCTATATCTCTGTTTATTTGCGGAACACTCCTGAGACTATAATATCTGGGCTTGGCACTCTGCTTGGCTGCCATGTACAGAGATGGAGAGGATGGAGAGGAGGAGACTTCCAACCCATCCTCCTGTTTACGGTCTTGCCTCCATCCCTGCCTTCAGAGGGACATGGGACTTCCAATTTCTGAGAGCCCTCCTGTTGAGTCACCCCACTGGCAACTGGCCTTCAGCTTGTCCTGGTCAGTCAAGTATATGGCCACCCACCTTCTGATTTCCAGCTTCCAAACTTTTGTACACATTTCCTCCCCTCTCCCAGTCTCCTTTCCTTGTGTATTTAAGTCCCTTTTATTTAAAATAAATAAACAAAAAAAAATGGCCGGGCGCGGTGGCTCAAGCCTGCAATCCCAGCACTTTGGGAGGCCGAGACGGGCGGATCACAAGGTCAGGAGATCGAGACCATCCTGGCTAACCCAGTGAAACCCCGTCTCTACTAAAAAATACAAAAAAACTAGCCGGGCGAGGTGGCGGGTGCCTGTAGTCCCAGCTACTGGGGAGGCTGAGGCAGGAGAATGGCGTAAACCCGGGAGGCGGAGCTTGCAGTGAGCCGAGATCCGGTCACTGCACTCCAGCCTGGGCGACAGAGCGAGACTCCGTCTCAAAAAAAAAGAAAAAAAAAAATTTTCCAGTAATTTTTATATTTGAAAAGGTCCAGAGAAACTAATTTGTGTTCAATCAAGAGTTTCACAGGAAGTCACCTTGTTTGGTTTTTTTAAATTAACAAAAGATTATTTTCATACTTAGGTCAGTTAATTATAGGTCAGTCCCTTATAACACATCAGATGTTCCAGAGTCTGTGCTTTCTGGCCAAGATAGATCAATAATCTACGTAAGTGATGATTATACTTAGGAGCAGAGGCTTAGAAATATACCCTTACCCATCATGAGAGACACGAGGATCAAGTTTCTGGATTAAAAGTGAGTGCACTTCCTCAAATGTAATGTCCTAAGTGATGCTGTATATCTTGTGTTTCGACGGTCTTTTTTATTTTCTATTTTTCATTTTAGCATACACATTTTTTCTCAATAGACTGACTTAGATGAGGGCTTTCAGAGATTCTGTCTATAGCTGGAATCCAACACATTAGGAAAGCCCAAGGGGGAAATAATCTCAACGTGATACTCCAAATCAGCGGCAGAACGGAACATAAAGCCCAGGGACTTTCACTGCCCACGCCGTCAGTAATAACTCTGGGGACCTGTAGGGACATCGAATTTTATTGGATGATTTCTCTTTTGTGGGTGTTCTAATTATGAATACTGAAGGGGAAAAATGCACACAATGTGAAAATGATGACTTATACTCATGGTATTCAAATATAAATGACACTTTAAATGGAGATGCAGTCCTGCTGTAGAAAGAGCACTGGACAGAAGTCAGGAACCAGGTTTCTCGTTCTGACGTTGTAACTGATGAGCTGTTTAATTCTGGACAAATAATTTAACTTCTCTGGACCTCAAAGTCTTGGTCTGAAAATGGAAGTGTCGAAGTACATAATATATTCTCCAGCTCCAAAACTGTATGAAAACCTTCATTTTAAGGATTTTGAAGGTGAGTTGAAATGATGATTATATCATGTAGTCTTGAAACATTAATAATACAATTCATTTACTATAACCTTAAAAAGATAAAATGGTTACAGAAATATATTCAATTAAAGAAAGATAGCCCAGGTGCGGTGGCTCATGCCTGTAATTCCAGCACTTTGGGAGGCCAAGGTGGGCGGATCAACTGAGGTCAGGAGATCGAGACCAGTCTGGCCATCATAATTGTTTTATATATAAAGTTTTGGTGCCGTGAAAGAAATAGCACTTGAATATAAAATTTTCTTTTTAATTCTCAGCAAGGCAAGGTACTTCTTTTTTTTTTTTTTGAGACAGAGTCTTGCTCTGTCGCCCAGGATGGAGTGCAGTGGTGCAATCTCGGCTCACTGCAACCCCTGCCTCCTGGGTTCACGCCATTCTCCTGCCTCAGCCTCCCGAGTAGCTGGGACTACAAGCGCCCGCCACTACGCCCGGCTAATTTTTTATATTTTTAGTAGAGACAGGGTTTCACCATGTTAGCCAGGATGGTCTTGATCTCCTGACCTGGTGATCTGCCCGCCTCGGCCTCCCTAAGTGCTGGGATTACAGGCGTGAGCCACTGTGCCTAGCCAAGGCAAGGTACTTCTATAGAAGGGTGTGCCCTTACAGATGGAGCATGGTGAGGCACACTTGGAGGAGGGAGTGGAAGTATACTATACTAAAAAATACAAAAATTAGCCAGTGTGGTTGCATACGCCTGTAATCCAGCTACTCAAGAGACTGAGGTACAAGAATTGCTTGAATTTAGGAGGCACGTGGCAGCTGCTGCTGTGTCTTTCCCCTATTGGCTAGGGTTAGATGGCACAGGCTAAACTAATTCCGACTGGCTAATTTAAAGAGAGTGACGGGGGTGAGTGGTTTGGCTGGAAAAATGGTTATGACAGAGCAGGTAATCCGAATGTGTCAGGGTGGAACAGGTGATTGAAATGAATCAAGGTGGAGCAGGTAATTGGAAAAGGTTGCTTTATGAGGAAATTAAGTTTAAAAGCAGAAGGTAAAGAATTGAACATACTGACACATTGATTCTTTGAAAAGAAATTTAGAACTCATATCTAACAGTGATGAAACCCCATCTCTACTAAAAATACAAAAATTAGCTGGGCTTGGTGGTGTCTCCAACCAAATTTCTTTTTTTTTTTTTTTTTTGAGACGGAGTCTCGCTCTGTCGCCCAGGCTGGAGTGCAGTGGCCGGATCTCAGCTCACTGCAAGCTCCGCCTCCCGGGTTTACGCCATTCTCCTGCCTCAGCCTCCCGAGTAGCTGGGACTACAGGCGCCCGCCACCTTGCCCGGCTAGTTTTTGTATTTTTTTTTTTTAGTAGAGACGGGGTTTCACCATTTTGGCCAGGATGATCTCGATCTCCTGACCTCGTGATCCGCCCGTCTCGGCCTCCCAAAGTGCTGGGATTACAGGCTTGAGCCACCGCGCCCGGCCTCCAACCAAATTTCAACATGAGATTTGGAGGGGAACACCTATTGTCTCCTAGGTGTCTGTAATCCCAACTACCTGGGAGGCTGAGGCAGGAGAATCACTGAATCCCAGGAGGTGGAGGCTGCAGTGAGCTGAGATCATGCCACTCACTCCAGCCTAGGCCACAGAACAAGACTTCATCTCAAAAAAAAAAAAAGAAAAAAAGAAAGAAAGAAAAAAAAAATCAAGAAGACTTTTGTTTCTGATCTTTTAAGAAAAATAATATGAAGAAGCCAAAATAAAGATAAGAGAATTATAAAAGACAAGCAGAATTAATCATGATATGAGTTTAATCAGGAAAATATTTTAAAAATCAAGGGGCTCAATGTTGCAAGCAGTATTCATAATCATAGGCTTTTTAACCATATACAGACATAAAATATTATTACACAGGAAAATAGAAGGGTTCAAAGTACAAAAGAGATCAAGACAGACTAGATTTTGAAAAGACAATTTCATTACTCACAAAGGGAGAGCGTAGAGCATTGCCAAAATGGAGAGTCCCATCTAGGAACAATAACTGATATCCAGGAGGCTGAGTTAAACGATGCTGATAGTAGAAATGATTAACAGGCAGAATGCATTTCAGCCAAGCAGAGCGCACCCAAATATTATTGTCTCGGGAGTATTCAGCAAATAAACAGAGATAGAGCAAATAAACTTGAAAGATTTCAAAATAGGAAGAAGCACGTTTACCTTGAAGGGAAAAATAAATGATAAACAGAATAACACAGAAAGACCAAATCAAAGTATATAACAATTTAGAAAGGAAACACCTATTGTGGGAAAATGACCAGCAAGAAAGCTCTGAGAAAGTCACTGGAATTTTTTAGAAGCACCATTTGGTCTCATTTTTAGATACCAACTAGTCACACACAACCGAACTTGGGGCACTTCTTGGGGTCACTGCTGTGATGATGAGGGAAAGCCAGTGGCTGGGCTGTCCTGCACACATCGATTCTTAGTAAGGATTATTTGCAAATTCCCACATGGGAAATTAATTTCAAATGTTGAGTCAGAGGCAGAAGTTGCCCAATTTAAGAGTCAGCAAGAGGTAGGAAGGTGGCCCATCAGAGTCACATCTAGGAACAATAGCTGATATCCAGGAGGCTGAGATTCTGCTTGGCTGCTTTTTAAGGAGATTTTATAGTTTATCCCAGTTAGTATGGGAGGCTCTTTGAAGAATGCCAACTAATAACTGCAGAAGGAACAATGGAATTAGGAAAACATCCTTTGCAACCCACTAGATAGAGTTTGGATGGGTGTCCCCTCCAAATCTCATGTTGAAATTTGATCCCTAATGCTGGAGATGGGGCCTAGTGGGAAGTGTTTGGGTCATGTAGTTAGATCCTTAATGAAGAGCTTGGTGGCTTGGTGCCATCCCGAACGTAATGAATGAGTTCCTGCTCTACTAGTTTTTGAGAGAGCAGATTGCTGAAAAGAGCCTGGGACCTCGCTCTCCCTTGCTTCCTCTGTTGGAATGACATGCTGGTTCCCCTTTGCCTTCTGCCATGACTGGAGCAACCTGAGGTTCTCCCCAAAAGCAGATACCAGAGCCATGCTTCTCGTACAGCCTGCAGACCTGCGAGCCAAATAAACTTATTTTATTTTATTATTATTTTATTTTTGAGACGGAGTCTGACTCTGTCACCCAGGCTGGACTGCAGTGGCACGATCTTGGCTCACTGCAAGCTCCACCTCTCGGGCTCACACCATTCTCCTGCCTCAGCCGACCAAGTAGCTGAGACTACAGGTGCCCACCACCAACGGCTGGCCAATTTTTCCATCTTTAGTAGAGACAGGGTTTCACCATGTTACCCAGGATGGTCTCGATCTCCTGACCTTGTGATCCACCTGCCTCGGCCTCCCCAAGTGCTGGGATTTCAGGCATGAGCCACCGTGCCCGGCCACTTCTTTTCTTTTCTTTTTTGAGGTGGAGTTTCGCTTTTGTCACCCAGGCTGGAGTGCAAAGGCATGATCTTGGATCACTACAACCTCCGCCTCCCAGGTTCAAGCGATTCTCCTGCTTCAGCCTCCCAAGTAGCTGGGATTACAGCGCCTGCCACCACGCCCAGCTAATTTTTGTATTTATAGTAGAGACGAGGTTTCGCCGTGTTGGCCAGGCTGGTCTTGAACTCCTGACCTCAGGTGATCCACACGCCTTGGCCTCCCAAAGTGCTGGGATTACAGGCGTGAGTCACGTGCCCAGCCTTCATCTTCTCTTTATAAATGAACCAGACTCAGGTATTCCTTTACGGTAACCACAATGGACTGAGACATCAATAAAATGGTTTATTCAGGCCAGAATCATTAATAGATGCTGAAACCATACGGTGAACAGATTGCTGAAGAGGATATCCACTTGGTAAAAAAAATTACCCCTCTAGAGTTCACCTAAGGAAAAATGTAGTTTTTTTTGTTGTTGTTTTTTTGTTTTTTCTTGAGACAGAGTCTTGCTCTGTCGCCCAGGTTGGAGTGCAGTGGCGCAAGCTCCGCTCACTGCAAGCTCCGCCTCCCGGGTTCATGCCATTCTCCTGCCTCAGCCTCCTGAGTAGCTGGGACCACAGGCACCTGCCACCACGCCCGGCTAATTTTTTGTATTTTTAGTATAGACAGGGTTTCACCATGTTAGCCAGGATGGTCTTGATCTCCTGGCCCATTCTAGGAACTCCTGCCTGCCTTGGCCTCCCAAAGTGCTGGGATTACAGGCGTGAGCCACTGCTCCCAGCCCTTTTTTTACATTTTTATTTTTGACATAGAGTCTCCCTCCTTCATCCAGGCTGGAGTGCCATGGTGCCATCTCGGCTCACTGCAACTTCCGCCTTTAGGGTTCAAGCAATTCTGATACCTCAGCCTCCCAAGTAGCTTGGATTACAGGCATGCGACCCTATGCCTAACTTTTGTATTTTTAGTAGTGACGTAGTTTCACCATATTGGCCAGACTGGTCTTGAACTCCTGGCCTCGTGATGTGCCTGCCTCAGCCTCCCAAAGTGCTGGGATTACAGATGTGAGCCACCACACCTGGCCTGTCCTACCTATTTAAACAGCAAAACTGTTAAGTATAACTTTTGGCAAAACTCTTAGGGATGTTGAGAAAAAAAATGACTGAGGCACTAAGGATGCCATGAACAGAGAACGTCTGGGAACCTCTGCCCTAGGACCACTACTATATTAGGATGGAGTATACTGAATGATGTTCATCCTTCTGACCTGGAGCCATCAAGATAGTATTCGGGCTCACTGTCCCTTGCTCCAACACGACTCCAGTCTTTATTCTTGATGATTTCAACATACACAGAGATGATCCTTCTCTCACTGTGGCCTCTCCTATCCTTGAACTTCTCTCTTCCATGACTTTGTTCTCCCTCGTATATCAGCCACTAACTCCCTCTGCAAGCTTGTCATTGCCACATGTAATGTAATGTTAATGCCTGACTCCAAAGAGCCTTTCAAACTTCCATACCTGCCCTTCACCCCCATCCATTGATATCATCTTTCAGCAACCTCCACCTACCCTTGGCATGTGCTCTTCCCCCTTCAGCTTAAGTGACACAATCAATCATTATGATTCCCCCTTTGCCTACACCCTCAACTTCCTTGCTCTCTTCTTATATCATTATATTGCTTTACGGATGCCCTACCCTGGTGAAATCTAGCCCCCTGCCTTCTCTGGGCTGTACCTGTACACCTGGACTATTGCAAGACCCCGTGACCACCTCTCAAACCCATTCTCCATGCATCAGTCAGAGAGACTTTCAAAACTCACTTTATTGCTTAAAACTGTTCAAAGGTATTAAGCATAATGCACGGAATCCTTATAACAATCAGCACACTCTTCCCTGTGGAGTAAATCACATGTTATTGTCTCTACATCAGCCAAGGGACTTGAGTACAAACCTCTGTTTTTAATAGTTTCATGCTGTTTTTTTTTTTTTTTGAGAGACTAGATGGACAGTAGAAGTCATATCCTTACCCATGGCTGTCCCTCCAAAGGTCACTAGTTGGCACTTTCATAGGCCCCTTGAGATAGCAGTAATGATAGAATTTTCAAAAATGAATTTTAATGAGGTTCAGAAAACAGAAATAAGGTACGGTGCCCCAAAGCACTTCCCCAAGTGTGGGGGTCCAGAGTGGGCATCTTTAGACCCCCAGAGTGGCCCAGAGGTCAGCCTGACTCCCCTTACATGAGAAAGATAATCCTATGAGAATAAATAGAAATAGGTAAGTGGGTGAATAAATGTAGGTGCATGAAATTGAAACAAGAGGACTTCAATCGTTATGTGATAGCATAAAACAGAATATTCTAGAACGGACAAAAATAAAACTTTGGACTGGGTGAGGTGCTTCATGCCTGGAATCTTAGTGCTTTGGAACACCTAGGTGGGAGGTTCGCTTGGGACCAGGACTTTGAGGTTACACTGAGCGATGATCTTGCCACTGCACTCCAGCCTGGACAACAGAACAAGACCCTGTCACAAGGACACTAGAATTTGTCGATAAATACACTTTTATTTATGTATTCCCCACCTCTCTTTTTATCCTATTTTATGTAGACAGCAACGTGATTTTTTCCCCTCCTTTACGGAGGCTGCCTACTAGTTTGCAGTTACTGTATTCTATAAAGCCAAGGTCAGTTGGCTGAAGGTTTGTGTTTCTTCCTTGAGAAAAATACAGAAAGAAGAAAAAACAGATCTTTGGTTTGAGTAGGAGAGTGGAAAAGAAAATTGAAATACAATCGTGCATTTCCGGCAGAGTTCACCAAATATTTTTCATTTTCAAATCGAGTTTTGCCATTTCTCATTAATGGAAATGCTGCATTTTTAAATGCATACATTTAAAAAAAGCACAACAGCAACAACCACCACCAAAACAAACAAACAAAACCACCTGTAACAAGGGGCTGCCACTGTGTTTCTGTAGCATCTCAGCAGATGACCTCCTGGTGTTGCAGTCGGCAACTGGTTGTGAGTCTATTGAAATTATGGGCAGGTGCGGTGGCTCACGCCGGTAATCCTAACACTTTAGGAGGCCAAGGCGGGTGGATTACCTGAAGTCAGGAGTTCGAGACCAGCCTGACCAACATGGTGAAACCCCCCCACCTACTAAAAATACATAACCCTGTCCCTACTAAAAATACAAAAATTAGCCAGGCATGGTGGCGCATGCCTGTAATCCCAGCTACTCGGGAGGCTGAGGTGGGAGAATCGCTTGAACCCGGGAGGCAGAGGTTGCGGTAAGCCGAGATGGCGCCATTGCACGCCAGCCTGGCCAAAAGAGCAAAATTCTGTCTCAAAAAAAAAAAAAGAAAAGAAAAAAAATTACGCCATTTGTTTTTAAATTATGACGTCTCTGAGAAGCATGCAATCTGAATTCGTTGGGTTAGCGAGGAGAATACTGAAGTTGAAGGGCATTTATAGAAGTCTATAAGATGGCAAAAACCGAAAGGGAAAGAAATGAGCTATGAGTATTCTGTCTTGCTAGTAAACAAGTTCCAACTCTGCAAATCAGTTTTCAAAAGAATAATGACTGTTTCCAAAGTACCTGCACACTCTGAAGCATTTTAGGCAAGAGAATGAGCGGTAAAAAGTATCTTCATGTTGTGATTACAACAATAAACACTATTATGTAACAACGTGGCGTCTCCAAAGCGACCCTGCCAAGAGGGAGAAAGTGGTCCTTATGGACGGATACTTTCCTGTTGGAAGGCCCTCAGTTAGAATTGTACATATGCATACAGAATACAGGATATTATTTCTATATTCGTAGAAAATTGCTTTCTCATGTAACTCCAGTGCTGTACGTGGGATAGGATACCTGCCCTCCGTTTACAAATACCCAGGTGCAATGCTGCGCGGGCACTCAAAGGACAGAAGTGTCTGTGCCCTGCAGGGGCTGGCGACGAATCCCGAAAACGCCGTGGCGCAGTGCTCCTTCCCGCGAACCTGCGTGGGCTGTGGTTCTCTGTTGCTCACGACATAGGAATGTCAGTTCCTATGTGTCCCTTCTCCACTAGATGTCACTGTAAATCAATTGCTTAAGGAGAGAACCCGGGTGTTGGGCGCATCTTCACACAGTGCTGGGGTTTGAAGCCCGGTCAGTGCCTGCACTTGTGTCCTTCCCGACTGGGAAGCCCCCAGGCGGGGCGGGCGCGGGGACTCGCTGTGCACGGAGCGGCGCGCTGTCCCAATGGCAACCTAGGCGCCGCGACCCGGGCACGAAGCGAGGAGGTGGCCGAGGCAGTGCGGGCTGGCGGCGCAGTACGTGGGCGGACCCGCGCCACGCTCCCCTCCGCCCTGGTAGGGAGACGGTCACGTGCCGCCCAGGCGCTGCCCGCTGCGGGCGGCTGCAGAACAAGAGGGCGGGGCCGGGGATGGGAGGAACACGGTGGCCCACGCCGGGCTCCGTGGTGCCACGCCCGAGGCTGGGGTCGCATGGGGCCGGAGGAAGCAGGGCGCGTGCGCCGCGCGGCTGTGAGCGCGAGCGGGGCCGGGGAGGGGGCGTGGGCGGGGCCAGGGAGCGCGCGCGGGACGCTATAGGGGGCGTGGCTGCGGCGCGCGCGGCAGCCAGAGGGGGAGGGGCGGAGAGCCGCCGCGGAGCGCGCGCGGGGTTGGTTGCCGTGAGCTTGGCGGAGCGTGGACCGCGGCGCGGCGGTGGGTCTGCTTTTCCCCGGCCCTCTTCCCTGGTCCCTGGCGGGGGCACTAGCGGCGGCGGCGGGGCCGGGGTCCGCAAGGCCGGAGGAGGCGGCCGGGCCCGGGCATGGTGGTCTGGGGCAACGCGGAAGGTGAGCGACCCCTGGGCCGGCGGCGGGTGGGGGAGGGGCGGGACCGGACACGCGTCGCCCCGAGGCGCCGCAGACCCGAGCGGCAGCGGCCAGAGCGCGGCCGGCCTGAGGTGGGGCGGGGGAGGGGCGCTTCGCCCGGCCCCGGCCCGCGGCGGTCCTCTCGCGGCCTGAGCTGCCCGCGGCGCCCTCCTCTCGTGCCCGCCGCCGCCGGGTTATGTAACGTGTGACCTCCCCTTCCCTTTCGTCATGGCGAGGCCAGCCCCGCGCCGCCGCCGGCTCCATGGCCGCCCCGCGCCGACCCCTGGCGCTGCGGCCCTTCCCCCCGCGCTCCCCACGTCCCGCTGGCCCGGTCAGACCGCGCCGCAAACTCCTTCCTCCTGCGCCGGCGCCTCGGCCGGCCATTCAGTTCCGCGCCATTCATTCGCGCGCGCGTTCGGGCGTTCGTTGCACAAGCGTTTGTAGAATGTGGACCCGGCCGAGCCGCCGCTCCCACCCGCGCTCCAGCCGCAGCGTTTCCCCGCACCCCGGCCCCGACGCCCCCGGTGCATCCCGGAACCGGTCGGAGCGTCCGAAGGCGGTTGCTGCTCCCTTGTTTTTCCTGGCCGCTTGCCTGTTCCCTTAACACGCAGGGCGCCGTTCCCCAACTGTCCTTCCGAGCGCCCCTTGCCCTCTTCCGTACTGTTACAGTGATGCCGCTGTGTGTTTCGCTGCTCTTCCTATACCTATTCCCAGTTTGTAAAGAAATAATCTCACATAACACTCCTGAATGTATTGCCCCGTAAAATAAATTGCAGGTGATATACGTCTGCTAATTCTCTTTATCTCCACGTCTTCTCACGCCATGTAGTAAGTAGAAATGGTTTCATTTAGGTGAAAATAATGCAGACTAGCACATAGCACAAGGTCTTGTGACTATTAAGGACTTTATGTAACAGTCCGTAATTCTGTGTATCTGTCTGGTCTTTTCTCTTGACTTGACACTTTAGTCTCCGAGAATAAGCCATTTCCTGTTTAGGTAGGGTAGGACCAACCATAACCTTGGTTCTTTCTGTGGAGTGCTGTATATAGCCAGTAAGCCTCTGAGAACCATCTATCTGTCCGCCAACTTTTCACACGTATCCTTGGGTTTCCCCGTGCAAGCACAAGTGCTGCGTGTTGTTTCCTGCCTTCCTGTTCTGGACCCTTAAGAACTCACCTAAAGTTCCTCTGCTTCCAGGAATCATTCTCCCGTATACAAGGCTCTCTTACAAAGATTCAATTCTGAGGCTCTTTGCCCCCTTTACTGTGTTATGATTATCTTTTTGGCCCTGTCTTTTCGTATTTTGTAGGACCTTTGAGGGTAGAGTCTGTACCAAACTCCTGTCTTTTGTTGTAGAACCTTAACCGCTATTTTATGGTAAACAGTACATATTATATTTTTCTAAAGATGGGAATTTCTCTTTTAGGATTAATTTCTAGGAAGTCTCAAGTAGAACATAATTTTTAAAAAATAATGTGCTTGAATATCTAAGATCACTACACTTATACGATTCCCCCACTCCCAGCTTCAAAACTCTGGTTCTACATAAGAGAATTAAAGAAATCTTGTCCTCACCAGCAACAAACTGGTCGTTATTCGTAAGAAGTTGCAGTGACTACATATAATATATATGTGAAAGCACTTTCTTTGATAGCAGCTGTAATGGAAAGACAGGAACTTCACAGTTAGATGGAGGTTAGATTTCTGGCCCTGCAAATTGTTAGCTGGTGACTGTAGACAAGTTACTAGGATCTCTGATTTTTTCTGGTTTGTAGAATGAAGATATCATTTCCCACCTTGGGTAGCTGAGAATTAATTTAGTTCTTAAATGTGAGACATCTAGTGACACCATGGTACCCAGGAGGTGCTCAGTAAATACATACTCCCTTTGATATACCAGTTTATTGCAGTTGACAATCTAGAATGAGCCAGGATGTGCTAGAGACAACGCGTGAGAGGAAAGGTAATCAGAAGAGGTGACAGGTACCTCTTCTCTCCAAATAAGTGAACAAGTCCTACACTAAAGAGCATTGTGGCTCTTTCTGCTTTTCAAGACTGTATGGGTGTGTATATGTGGCATATTACTAATCATAGGGTATGTTAAACAACATTTAAAAATGAAAAGTTTTTTTTTTCTGTTACTGTAATAGCACCAACTGAAGCGTTAACATGGACATTAAAAAAGAATCTTACTTTTTTCCAAAAACAAGTCAGGAGAGGAGATGGGAAAAGGAATATTAAAAAGGCTCTTCAGAGGCAATTAGGTTGCAGGCTCTTCTGTTAGCATCTACTTATAAACAGTACATGAATCCTAGTCTAAGTTCCATTATCTCTTGGTTGGACTGTTGCCATAGTGCCTTTACTGGTTTCTTTATTTGTCTTGCTCCCTGACTGTTCCCTAGGGATTCCCCTTGACAACCAGAGGGATCTTTTTAAAAATGTAAATCAGATTGTCACTTTCTTGCTTAATGTCCTCCAAAAGCTTCCTGTTAACACTTACATTTGAATCTTAGCCCTTAGCACATCCCATCAGGGTATAGCATGATTTGGCAACTTCCAGCTTACCTCTTATTAGGTGACAGACTTTCAGCAACCTACCCCAGTCCCATAGTCCTTTTGCTGGTTCTTGAACAAAGTGTTTCTACCTTGGGATGTTATACTTACTATTCTCTTAGCATGACCCCTTCCTCTAAGTGGTCATGGCTCTTTACATCTTGTGTTTCTGCTCAAATGTCATCGCCTCAGAGAGGCCTTTTCTGATTCTAAAATAGGAATCAGCCCCTTCTTTTATAATCTTTTATTCTTTATTCTCTTTTTCTCTGTAGCATTTATTACCAGGTGAAGATACACTGTTTTTTTCACTTATTTAGTTATTTCCTCGTTTAGACTTGTTTGCTGCCAGCCCTCTTCTCGATAAGAGAGCAGAGGCCTTGTCTGACTTGTACACAGCTTTATCCCCAGTGTTTAGAACTGCGCCTGGTACATAGTAGGCTGTCAATAAAACTTGTTGAGTAAATGAATAGTATAGTTGATTTGAATATTGGTTCTGGAATCAGACAGCTTAGGTCACAATTCTCTGGCTCCTACCATTTACTGATTGTGAGACCGTGAGCAAATTAATAACATGGTGGTGCCTCAGTTCTGCTCATCTGTAAGATGACTATGATAATACCGACCTCACAGGATTATGGTGAGTAATAATTGAGTTAGTATATGTAAAGTGCTTAGAACAGGGTAATTTTAGACCTTCTAAGAACTATTTGAAATTAGCTTGTTCACTTAGGATTTTGTATTTTGGCATGAGATAAAGTTGGATTAATTGAATTTTTTTCTTTTTTTAAATTTTTTGAGACAGGGTCTTACTCTGTTGCCCAAGCTGGAATGCAGTGGTGTGATCACGGCTCACTGCAGCCTCAACCTCCTGGGCTCAAGCCAGCGTCCTGCCTCAGACGCTCGAGTAGCTGTCACTACAGGCGTGTGTCACCATGTCTGACTAGTTTTTTAATGTTTTGTAAAGATGGGGTCCTACTTTGTTGCCCAGGCTGGTCTCAAACTCTTGGGCTACAGTGATCCTCCTGCCTCATCCTCCCAAAGTAGTGGGATTACAAGTGTGAGCCACTGTGTCTGGTTAAATTTTTTATGTATTACTTTAGTGCTGAATTTGTGTTAGCTACCAAAATTATATTTATGGAACTCCTTTAAAAAATACATTTTGTGGATGTCTAGAACAAATTAAAAAATAAACTGCTGAGAATAATGACTGGTGTTTGGTCTTAATGTGTAAGTCAGGTTTTTTTAGTCTTCAATCTGTAGAAGATGCTAAGAGTGATTATCTCAACAACTGCCCACCAAAGTGGCTTTTATATAGTTCCCTTTGAAGCTCAGCTGAGATCCGATTGTGGTGATGAAAGGACTTGCTAGAGGCTTCCTGTCTTCAGACAGGGAAAGTCCTTGAAGATCCAGTTGAAATATGAGTCTTGTAGTATTTAGGAAGGAAATTTTTTATCATCTTTAGTTGTGTTCAGTTTCCCCCTTCTTTCAGTGGGTTTTTCTCCTCAAATTGTGTTTGGTTATTAATTGGAACTTAACCCAGCTGTGCTTTGTATCTTTCTGTTCTTTTCATAATATGATTTATTTTTCTTTAGCAGTTACAGAAATAGGAGAAAGAATTGATGGAGACAGTGACTTTGTAATAATAGATACTTTGAGCTAATACAACTTGAATTATTCTCATAAACTAAAATTCTGCCTGTGGTAATTGAATTTACATAATACCAGTTATTTTAAATTCCCTTGTCCTTAGTAAAATGCTTCTTTGTAGGCTTGTTTTATTTCTCAGTCTGAACTTTAACAAGCAATAGGTTCCTAAACCCTAGTCCTAAATTTTTTTTAAAAAAGTCAAAGGGCTGCTGCTTTGGGTAACATTTCTTCCAAAATTTATTCACTGTAAGTTATTAAATATTTACTGTGTGCTAGGCTCTTTGCTAAGTGCAGTGTCTTATTTAATATCTACAGCTACCATATAAGGTTGGCACCTTATAAAGAAACAGATTTAGAGAGATGGTGTTACTTGGTTGGTTGCACAAGAAGGGAGCCAAGATTTCAGGCTAGTTCCTGAGGTCATACCCAGTCTGCTGTGAGGCATGCTAAAAATGACAAGGTTTTTGTTTGGAAGCTTGCCGTTACAATTTATCACATTATTTGTGAGTGTGTGTAACTACTGGCAGCTTAATCGTTATGGCCAATGTTTTGATTTTTGTTTTTTTTTTTTTTAGATTTAACTACTACTATACTTAAATGCCCGTGTTATAAGTGTGAAATGTTTTAATAGGATGATGACTTGCATCATAATTAACGTTTTTCTCACTCACATTTAAAAGTCATTATAAATAAGTCAAAGAATTGTGTCTTGGTGCTTCAGCTTTGTAAATAGTTTGAAAAGGTTTTGCATCTAATACGTTAGACTTAAGAAAACATAAACGTCTAAGTTTGCTTAAGGCTAAATTGGAGGTAGCAAGTAAATATTTAATGAAAGCTCCTAGTGATGTGTTCGTGCTGATTATGGGGCAATTTTTTTTTTTTAAGCTTCTTAGGTTCTGAGGTACATATATATGAATGTTTGTTATATAGCTAAACTCATGTCATGGGGGTTTGTTATACACATTGTTTCGTCACTCAGGTATTAAGCCTGATACACAATACTTTTTCTGCTCCTTTCCATCCTCCCACCCTCCATGCTCAAGTAGACTCCAGTGCCTGTTGCTCCCTTCTTTGCATTCATGAGTTCTCATCATTCGGCTGCCACTTACAAGTGAGAACATGTGGTGTTTGGTGTTCTGTTCCTGTGTTAGTTTGCTAAGGATAATAGTCTACATATCTGATCTTTACCTGGATCTCCTTCAATAAGGAGGAACACATAGGTGGGATGTTTTTCCATAAATTTTAATGGTTTCTGACATTTCCTTGCAAGGCTTTTTTAATTTGTAAGAATATCTAAATTACGAGTTACTGGCTTCTCAATGCCTCAGAATGTCAGGGGTGGAAAGAATCTTACAGATTCAATAGGCCATGCTGTTGTATCTTACTGGAGGAAAGTGAGACCCCGAGGGTCATTTGCCTGCTAAAGAGGAGAAATAAGACTAGAGCCTAGGTTTTCCCCCCAAGGCCTTTTTTTCCCCTGCTACACTAAACTGTGCCCTGCATTACTGAGGGAAAGACCAGCAACACTTAGTATCTCATATTCAAGAGGGCAGAAAATAAAATGATACATTCTTGTAAAATTATGATTTAAAGTCTTGATTTTATCATTGGAACATAGTAGAAAAAAATTTTGTCCTCTATTATAATGCAGTTGAAAGTGATGCTTTCTCATGTGGGCAGGTAACTGCCTTGTCTACGTAGGATGCTTTGAGAAACCTTTTAAAGACCAGTCGGGTCCCATGACTTTGTGCTTGAATTAAAATATTAGGTAGTGATGGGCAAGAAAAGTTGGTTGTGATGGGAGTAGTTCGTATTCAAACTCATATCTGATTAAGCAAAGTGTTGCTTACTGACCTCAATCGTTCCTGATCATACCCAAGGCTAAAATGAACTTTTTGGAGGTTTAGTCTCAAAATAATGGCTGCATCTTACATTCTCTAAGCTCCATCATTTCTACATTTGCAATTTCTAGGAATGGACTTAATGCATTTTTATCTTTTAGGCACTGGTCTGAATTATGTAGTTGAAACTCTTATTTAGATATTTTGTTCTTGTAATTGGTTTTCATTAAGTTCTGTATTTTACTCTTATAAATTCGGTTTCTTGATGACTCCTTAGCTGTTTATTTTAAGCCTTTTTTTTTTTAAGCCATTTAATCTGGACAGTCCTGAACTTTAAAAAATATTTTAACAATTTCTTCTTCAATATTTTAAGGAGCCTAACAATTTTTTTTTTTTTTTAGATGGAGTTTTGCTCTTGTCACCCAGGCTAGAGTGCAATGGTGTGATCTTGGCTCACTGCAACCTCCTCCTCCCGGGTTCAAGCCATTCTCCTGCCTCAGCCTCCCGAGTGGTTGAGATTACAGGTGCCTGCCACCACGCCCAACTGAGTTTAGTATTTTTAGTAGAGATGGGATTTCACCATGTTGGCCAGGCTGGTCTCGAACTCCTGACCTCAGGCAATCCCACCCGTCTTGGCCTCCCAAAGTGTAAATTTTTTAATACAGAATTTTTTCCCATGATAATAATCTCTGTATCATTCCAATTTTAGTACATGTACTGCCGAAGCAAACACAACGCTTTATATCTTAAAGAGTGCTTTACCTAACTTTTTTCTCATTTAATTCTCTTAAGAGTCCTGGGAAGAGAGGTAAGGCAGCGTATCCTGTTTTATAGCTGTAGTGTCATTTGGGCACCCGTTACCCAGAGTTAGGTAAGGCATCGTAGGTTAAGGGTATAGTCTACAAGACTCTCCTCACTTCGTATATTAGCTGCAAACTCTACAAACTTGCAGGTTGTCCACACTCGGACCAACTGGCTACCACTTTGGCAGTTCCCACTACACCTCGCCTTTGATGATTTGTTAGAATGACTCACAGACCTCAGAAAAGTGCTGTTCTTGGAATTATAGTTATTTTTTTAAAGATACAAATCAGGACCAGACAATTAAAGAGACACATAGAACAAGATCTGGGAGGGTCCCAAATGTGAAGCTTCCACGTCCTCAGGGCGTGTCATCCTTCCAGTACATCAGCGAATGATTGCCAGCCAGGAAGCCCCACTTACTCTACAGCATCTGGAGTTTTTGTGAGAATTTTATTACATAGGTGTGATTGGACTCAGTCCCCAGCCCCTTCTCCCTGGAGCTCAGGTTGTTAGGCTGGTGTCAGCTTGCTCAAAGCCCCAACCCACTATTCACATGGTTGTTGGCATTTCTAGCATGGCCAACCCCCATCCTGAAACTAGGGGCCTACTGGGAGTCACCCTGTTAACAGAAACTCAATTGTGGGCCATGAAGGACCCATTATGGATTCATGGATAGCAAAGACACTCCTATCAGCTGGAAGACTGCAAGAGTAGAGTTTTCCAGGAATCAGACAATGGCCAAATTTTTTTGTTTTTGTTTGTTTAGGGACAGGGTCTCACTGTGTCACAGTGGTGCTATCATAGCTCACTGTACCCTCCAGCTTTCGGGCCACAGTGACCCTCCTGCCTCAGCCTCCCCAGTAGCTAGGACTACAGGCATGCATCATTGCACCTGGCTAATTTAAATATTTTGTGTGTGTGTGTAGGAATCTCCCTGTGTTGCCCAGGCTGGCTTCAGACTCCTGGCCTCAAGTGATCCTCCTGCCTTGGCCTCCCAGAGTGCTGGTATTACAGGCATGAGCCACTGTGCCTGGGCCCCAAATTCTTTATTACACAATGCTGGCTAAATAAGTGAGAATAGATACTTGCTCAAGGTGCTAGGGTTGTAAAATGTTTCAGTAACTTAATTGCTGTTTTGAATTTTAGCACTTGAGTCAAAGGTACTAACACTTCAGGTTTACTGTGGTGGAGGTTAATATTCTTTGCATATTGTTTATGCCTAATCTTATTTCAGATTGTCACTCAGATTATATTAAATTATCTTGGAACTCACTGTTTCTCAGAGATTATAGTGTGCTAAATTGTTACATTGAAAAAGACTTCTGGTGTCTTGAAGAATGTAGCATGTTGTAGTGTTATGTTTTTGTTTTTTTAAAAGTATATAATTTTAAATGTATGATATTATTGGTGTAAGCAAGGGAAGATTCCAGAAGCAGTGACAACTTCTGCTCCCTTTATGTTTACTTGCAATTATATTTAATAGAAGGATTTGTGACAAAAGGGATTTATGAATGCTGGAACTGATAGCAGGTCCAGAAAAGAAGAGTTTGACTATATTTTTGAAATGCAGTTGCTCTGAGAGATTTGTTTTTAGTTATGTATCATTGTTTATGCCAATTACCTTGTGAGTGTAGAGATCTAATGACTTGTGTGGGTGGAATGCACAAGGTGAGGACTTTAGCTAAGATTTATAGGTTATGGTGTAGGCTAGGCTCAGGAGCCAGACCCTCTCCCACCCAATTTACACTTGCTTAAAACTTAGAAAGTAAGGTTTAAACTTCTTAGTATGATATATTCAAGGCCTTCTGTTATATTTTTCCACCTACCTTAGTTGGTCTCCCTCTACATCTGGCCATGTTCCTACATACCAGTAAATTCTAGAATGTTGTCCTAAACATCTTTTTGTATTTTTCTTTTTATTTTTTATGAAGCAGGGTCTCGCTGTATAGTCTAGGCCTGAGTGCAGTGATGTGATGACAGCTCACTGCAGTCTTAACCTCCCAGGCTCAAGCAGTTCTCCCATCTCAGTCCCCCAAGTAGCTGTGACCACGAACGTGCACCACCATGACTGGCTAATTAAAGAACTTTTTTTTTGTGGAGACAAGGAGGGTCTCACTTTGTTGCCGAGGCTGGTCTCGAGCTCCTGGACTTGAGCAGTCCTCCTGCCTTAACCTCCCAAAGTACTGAGATACAGGTGTGAGCCACTGCGCTCGGCCCTTTTATGTTTTTGATTATGAATTTTTCTTCTTCCTGAAATCTTTACCTTCATGTCACCCCTTCCCACCTACCTTCTATCCCATAAAATCCTACTGATTGTTCTTAGTTTAGATCTACCTCTCGGTGATGCTTTCTTGGGTGTCTTCTCGAACATGAGATTTATGGCTGTTTTCTCTGTGCCTTTATTTCATTCCATTAGTGCATATAATGCAGGATCTTTTATTAGTATTATAATTTTTACTTTTTTGGTCTTGCTGTGTCTCCCAGGCCAAGTGCAGTGGTTCACTGCAGCCTTGACCTTCCACGCTCAAGCGATCCTCCCACCTCAGCCTCCTGACTACAGGTGTGTGCCACCGTGCCTGGCTCTTTTTATTATTATTATTTTTTTTTAGGGATGAGGTCTTGCTGTGTTGCTCACGCTGGTCTCACGCAAGAGATCTTCCCACCTTGGCCTCCAAAAATGCTGGGATTACAGATCTCGTATTATAGTTGTATGCAAATCTCTGATAACCTTGGATTGTGGTTTATACTCATTTTACTCACTTGAAAACTGAAGATTATAGTAAATGCCAAGTGAATGGAGAAAAAACATAAGCTCAGACCTGGAATTTGGGTTAAGGGGAAGTAGGGGGCAGAACAGGAGAGATTTTGTCATCTGTAATCTTTTTTTTTTTTTTTTGGGACAGAGTCTCGCTCTGTCACCCAGGCTGGTGTGCAGTGGCGTGATCTCGGCTGACGGCAACATCCCACTCCCTGGTTAAAGCAGTTCTCCTGCCTCAGCTCCCAAGTAGTTGGGACACTGGGGAGTGCTACCACATCCAGCTAATTTTTTGTGTTTTTAGTAGAGACGGGATTTCACCTTGTTGGCCAGGATGGTCTCCATCTCCTGACCTCCTGATCTGCCCTCCTCAGCCTCCTAAAGTGCTGGGATTACCGGTATGAGCAACCGTGCCCAGCCTGTCACCTGCAATCTAATTAAAATCTTCACCTGGTGAATTGCATTACTCCTGATGTGAAATTCATTCTACTTAGGACACATTGTAGCATCATTCTCTCTACTGTGTGTAACCTTTCTCATTACCACTGAACTGTCCTTTTCTCTGTTCTCACCACTATAGATACATTTTTAGGTACAGACAAAACCAGTGGCTCTCAAAGTGTGTGCCACAGTCCAGCAGCATCAACATTATCTGGGAACTTTTTAGAAATGCAAATTTCCAGCCCTACCTTAGACTCACTGAGTCAGAAACGTTGGAGTTGGGGCCCAGCATCTTGTCTTTAACAGGCCATGTGCTGGTGATTGCGAAGCATGCTCAGGCATGAGAATTACTGCTTTAGATACATTTCCCTCTTCTTTGATATTACTTCCTTTATTCTTCAGCTAAGTTCTGTTCCTGTTACTAGCTCTTCTACTGTGGCCTTTGGAATCCCTTATTTACTGCAACCTTGAACTTTTCTACAGCTAATCATTTGGCTTTCCTGTGTGATTATACCACTTCTCCTTAGTGAAGATCAGTGGCTTCTTAACTCCTTCTTCTAGATTTTAATTTTTATCATGTCATCTCCAGAACATACTTTGTAGCTTGATCCTACTTATGGACATGCTGACTTTGAGATGTGTAGAACATCCTAGTGGATGGAGATGCTTAATAAATGCAGTTGGGCCACGTGGTTTGGAACACAGGAAAGCAGGAAAATTGAGGGGAAGGTGTTTGGAAACGGGGTGATTTGGCTGCACTCTGGAAAACTAGAGAAGGCAGTTCTCCTTGGTACTTCGTTTTTTAAATTTTTTATTCTTTTGAGACAGAGTCTCAGTGTTGCCCAGTGCAGTGGTGTGATCTCAGCCTCCGCCTCCCGGATTCAAGTGATCCTCCTGCCTCAGCCTTCTGAGTAGGTGGGACTACAGGTGTGCACCACCACGCTTGGCTAATCTTTGTATTTTTATAAAGATGGGATTTTTGCCATTTTGGCCAGGCTGGTCTGGAACTCCTGACTTTAGGTGATCTACCTGCCTTGGCCTCCCAAAGTCTTGGGATTGCAGGCGTGAGCCCCCGTGCCCAGCCTCCTAGGTACTTTATTAAAACAGTGTCTCTACTTCTTTCCTTTTCTGTGGAAATCTGATTGAAGGCAAGAAAGCATTAGTCATTCGTTCAGGAAGCCCCCTTCAGTTTGTATTAACTATTGATTTTGTTAAATCAAGCATCTTTTTTTGGTAGTTGTGAATAGCAAGAAGAAGAAGAGAATACTCTTTGTTATATTGAATTGTTTGGGATAGATGCTTTCCTTTTAATCAGATCAGCCCCAAACTGGGACATACAAATGTTTGTTACGCATTTTCAGGTTTAATATATCCAAATATTTTTTATACAGTACGTCTTATTGTGTGTCTTTCTCTTTGTCTCTGATTTATGTAGACACTGAATCAAAATCATATTAAAATGCTCAGATGTACTTATACATGAGGGTACAGGCTAAGCTGCTGTAACAGGGACTTCAGAATACAACAGGACAAACAATATTTAAGTTTTTCTTTCTCCCGTAATAGTCCAGAGGTAGGCAGGCAGTCCGTAGTGGGTGAGCACGTCAGTGTTTTAAGGGTTCCACATTTCTTCTGTGTGCTTAGCCATTCCGTAGGGTATTGTCCTTATTCCCATAGGTGAAGCTGGGTTACCTTACAACCGCATCCCAGAAAAAGAAGTAAACAGCTTTCTTTAGGAATATGGCTCATATTTTTGTACACATCACTCTGCTCATACCTCCTTAGCCAGAACTGAGTCACGTAGCCACCACTGATTTTTAGAAGAGCCTGGGAAATGTAGTCTCTGTTTGCCCACTCTGCCTCCTGCTAAGAGGGGCAGGAGAGGTGTTCCATTACTAAAAGAAAGAAGAATGAGTACTGGAGGACAGTGCCATTTTGCCATCGCAGAGTTGGGGGTCCCAAGACCACCCTAATGAGATCAACTGCAAATGTGGGGATCCACACCATCCTTAGGTTAAATAATTAGCTAGAAGGGTTCACAGAACTACTGAAAGGGGTTTTACTTATGGTTGGATTTATTACAGTGAAAAGATACAGAATGAAATCAGCCAAGGGAAGAGGTGCATGGGGCACACAGAAGAGTTCCACTTACGAAACTTCCAGTTATCCTCTGCTGGCGAAGTTGTGGACAGTGCCACCTTCTGACAGTACTTATGGAGATTGCCAGTCAGGGAAGCTCACCCAAGCCTTGGTATCCAGCATTTGTACTGGGACTTGGTCACCTGGATCTGATTGACTGTTGGCATGGTGACCTTTAGTTTTCAGCCCTTCAGGAGGTTGATTATACATGGCTGAAAGCCCTTCACTGTAAATCACAGTGCGAAACTATCTGGAGTGGCTCAAAGCCCCCAGTTAACAAAAGCACTTAACAGGGTGGACATCCTTTTTTTTTTCTTTTGGACAGAGCCTTGCTCTGTCACCCAGCCTGAAGTACAGTGGCACAATCTCGGCTCACTGCAACCTCCACTCACCGCATCCTCTGCCTCCTGGGTTCAAGCAGTTCTCCTGCCTCAGCCTCCTGAGTAGCTGGGATTACAGGTGTGCGCCACCGTGCCCGGCTAATTTTTGTATTTTTAGTAGAGATGGGGTTTCACCATGTTGGCTAGGCTGGTCTCGAACTCCTGACCTTGTGATCCTCCCGCCTCGGCCTCCTAAAGTGCTGGGATTACAGGCATGAGCCACTGCTCCCGTAGAGTGGGCGTTCTAAGGGCTTAGAGATGACCTCCCAGTCTCATCTTGGACCATGTGAAGGTGGGGAAAAGAAAGGATTACCTCCCAGGAACCAAGGGCAAAGGCCAAACCACTGGGTTAGGATCTTTATTGCACAGCCACATCTGTGTATAGGCACATCTTGTTGTTTTTTGGAAAGCGTAGAAAAAGTGCTGGGATTACAGGCATGAGCCACCACCTGTTTGTTTATTTTTGAGATGGAGTCTTGCTCTGGCACCCAGGCTGGAGTGCAGTGTCAACGATCTTGGCTCCCTGCAACCTCTGCCTCCTGGATTCAAGCATAGAATCATGTACGTTTAAACAATTGCAAAAGACTGTAGAATTTGTCAGGTCTGTAAAAAGTAAAAGTAGAAGTTCCTTTTCAAAGACTTTCCTCCCCATCTGATTAGAAATAAATAGTAACTTATCTTAGAAGCAAAATTTATTCAAAGACCTCTGCTCCTGAATATTTGCCCTGGCATGCTTTTACTGGTCCAAGCAAGCATTAGGTCATATCCTTTTCCTCTTCCTTACTTAAAAGTGTTTTTACCTTTCTCAGCATTCCACAAGTTACTTCCTCCCTCCTTTGTTCTCCTCTGCCTTTGACTCTTTTAGAAAGTTCTAAGCTGTTAGCCAGTCTGGACAAATAGAGAACGTGAGTTCCCGTTCCAGCCAGTGGAAACCGGACACAGCAGTAGGGTGGACGCATCAGGTTATAAATGACCCTGCTCCTTTGTTCGGTGTACTCTCATGGCCAAACTGCTGGCAAGTGTACCCTTTCTGCAGGAAATAAAAATGGCCTTACTAAATAAATTTATGTTCAAGTGCTATTTCTTTATGGCACCGGGGAACAAGCATTTCAATCAGGCCCAACTCTTTCCACGTACGGAGGAACTAAAATATGACTGATTATGACTTGCTTAAGTTCAGAGAACTGCTTAGCAACAAAGTTGATGTTGTCTTTGGGTCTCTACTTTTTTTTTTTTTTTTGAAACGAAGTCTCACTCTGTCGCCCAGGCTGGAGAGTAGTGGCACAGTCTTGGCTCGTTGTGATCTCTGCCTACCGCATTCAAGTCAGCCCCCACTGAATAGCTGGGATTACAGGTGCCTGCTACCATGCCTGGCTGATTTTTTTTTTTTTTTTTTTTTTTGAGACGGAGTCTCGCTCTGCCGCCCAGGCTAGAGTGCAGTGGCCGGATCTCAGCTCACTGCAAGCTCCGCCTCCCGGGTTTACGCCATTCTCCTGCCTCAGCCTCCCGAGTAGCTGGGACTACAGGCGCCCGCCACCTCCCCGGCTAGTTTTTTGTATTTTTTAGTAGAGACGGGGTTTCACCGTGTTAGCCAGGAGGGTCTCGATCTCCTGACCTCGTGATCCACCCGTCTCGGCCTCCCAAAGTGCTGGGATTACAGGCTTGAGCCACCGCGCCCGGCCGATTTTTTTCTTTTTAGTAGAGACAGGTTTCACCATGTTGGTCAGACTGGTCTCGAACTCCTGACCTCAAGTGATCCGCCTCCTCAGCCTCCCAAAGTGCTGGGATTACAGATTTGAGCCACCACACCCGACCTCTGCTTATCAATATGGACTAGTTGGGGTCTAGATGGAGCTTATTTGTAGGACCTGTTTTCTTCCTTGGTCTTGTTACATATATGGCTCTATTATAATCTAGACTGCTGCTGGTTTCCCTGGTGAAGAATCTGTTTTGTTGAATTGTGTTAGGTTACTTCAATTCAATAGGAGTGTTCTTAACCTTTTAGCAGTTCATATTCATACCATTATTATTTTTTCCATTGAAGATTTGGGAACATAATTTTGTAGAAGATGAGTATGATTTTGTACCACGAGCCAGCAGTGCAGCCTTTTAGAACTTCTTAGCTTCTCTACCCTAGAAGGCAACTGTTGTGTGCAAAATAAATAGTACTTGACTGACTTACTCTATGGATGAGTTGTAAAGATAAATGGTAGATGTAAAGGGGTCTTGGAAAACTAAAGACATTTCAGAAGTGAAAGAAAGGTATTACTAGTAATGTGTTTAAATGTAAAGAAATTAAATTTGAATGTTAAAAATTAAAGGAACACTAAAAGGAAGGAAATATAAACCGTCAGTTAATAGGTGAATTTTTTTAGGTGGTAGGAATGTGGGTAATTTTTTTCCTTTTCTGTTTTCTGTATTTTCCAATTTTCTGCAATAAACACGAATTGCTTTTATAAATACAGCAAGAAAAGCTATTTTTGAAAAGGAACACCTAGCAGGATTGCATAATGTACTTAGCATTACAGAGCAGTGTATAAACACAAGTCAGTGATGAGGGAATAATAGAGAATGTCCCAAGAAAAGATGGAAAGATCATACTGACTTCAAGAAAAGGCTTACGTACCAAAACCTATAATTTTTTCTGTGGAGAGTGCTGTGTGCCACTTTGATAGATTGAAGTTCTTTGAATTGTGCGTTTATCAAGACAGTATCTCATCTGCTACAGAAATTGTTTTATTGCAGCAGAAAAAATTAGTAATAGGAAAATGTTTCAGTATGCTGAAGGTGTAAAAAAAAACCACATAAAGTGGCAAAAATGTGTTTTATTGGGTTAGGAATAAAGCCTGATCTAAATATCTTGGACTTGTATATTTTTAAAAGATATTTTAAATACATGAAAGACACACAGCACTATGCTTAGAATGTGAACTGTTGGCTTGGTTTAGAATCAGTTGCTAAAAGCAGGTACAGGTTGAAGGTTAGAGCCAGTACTTGTACTTCTGGGAAATTGCGCCCTTCACCTAGGTGTCCGAATTCTTCCCTTCCCTTCCTGTCCTGTCCCTTCCCGTCTTGCTCTGTCAGACTGGAGTACAGTGGCGCGATCTTGGCTCACTGCAACCTACACCTCCTGGGTTCAAGTGATTCTCCTGCCTCAGCCTCCTGAGTAGCTGGGACTACAGGCATGCGCCACCATGCCCGGCTAATTTTTTTTTTTTTGTATTTTTAAGAGATGGGGTTTCACCAGGTTGGTCAGGCTGGTCTCAAACTTCTGACCTCAAATGATCTGCCCACCTCAGCCTCCCAAAGTACTGGGATTACAGGCATGAGCCACCAGGCCCGGCCTTTTGTTTTGTTTTATATACCTTGGTGACAGTCCCTTCACGATCAGAACCTGACTGGTTTGTGGGATGTGCATGTCTGTAGTACCCATACAACTTCAGCAGTTGTTGGAGAACTGTAGCCTTAGACAATGATGGTCTCTAAGGTTGAATCAAAACAAGATCCACAAATGGCTGTATTTTTGTATCTAAATGTTACATAAAAAGCTGTTTCTGGTGTTAAAACTTTTACCATTAAAGGACAGAATAAGAGCACATTGGAGCAGACTGTTACCAAACTTTTTTTAGGGCATATGTGCTAGCGCTTTATGTACTTAGTCACTCATAAAGGCAATACCTGGTTATTGTAAATTCTCAGATGGCCTCCCACTGCCCCCAATTCAAAGTAAAAAATAAACAAAACACCCAGATACTGCTGTACAGATTTCTTGAAGTAGGCTTTTTCCCAGCTTTGCACCCCGCCTGAAGATCCTGTCTACTGCAGCTTGCAGGTGCCTGTGGAGTGTTTGCAGCTTCAGAAGTACTTTTTTTTAAAATTCTTCTTAATTGTGGTAAGATACATGTAAAAGTTTACCATTTTAGCTGTTTTTAAGTGTACAGTTCAGTTGCATTAAGTACATTCACATTGTTGTGCAACCATCGCCACCATCCATCTCTAGAACTCTTTCATCTTGCCTGAGACTACCTGTTAAACAGTAAGTCCACCTGCAGCCACCATCGTGCTCTCTCTGAATTTAACTACTTTAAATACTTCATATAGGTAGAATCATACAGTATTTGTCCTTTTGTGAATTAACTTACCGTAATGGCTTCAAGGTTCATGCAAGTTGTAGCAAGCTTTGGAATTTCCTTCCTTTTAAGGCGGAGTAGTATTTCGTTGTATGTGTGTACCACGTTTGGTTTACCTGTTCGTCTGTGGATGGACACTTGGGTTGCTTCCGCCTTTTGGCTATTGTGAATAACGCTTATTAATATGAATGTACACATAAATATCTCTTTGTGTCCCAGGTTTCAGTTCCTTTGGATATATTCTCACAAGTGGAATTACAGGATAATTGTATTTCTGAGTTTTTTAGTAACTGCCATACTGTTTTTCTTACCAGCTGCACCATTTAAATTCCCACCAACAGGGCTCATGGAGCCGGATTTCTTCCCATCCTTATCAACACTTTTTTTTTTTTTTTTTTTTTTAAATAGTCGCTATCCTGCTGGGTGTGAGGTGGTATCTCAATGTGGTTTCTATTTGCATTTCCATAGTGATTAATGACACTGAACTTTTTTTGTGTGCTTATTGGCCATTTGTCTATCTTCTTTAGAGAAGTGTCTGTTTAGATCCTTTATTTCTTAGTGGCTTTGTGTGTTTATTGTTACAGTTTATGGTAGGAGTTGTTGATATTGGGAAGTGTATGAACCCCTTATTAGATGTATGATTTGCAGATATTTTCTCCATTCTGTGGATTGCCTTTTTACCCTTTTTTGCCCTGTGATTCACAGAAGTTTTAAATTTTGATGTAGTCCAGTTTATCTGTTTTTTCCTTTTGTTACGTTTTCCCCAAGAATCATTGCAAAATCCAGTGTTGTGAAGCTTTTATGTTTTCTCCTAAGAGTTGGATCGTTTTAGCTCTTATATTTACGTCTTTCATACACTTTGAGTTTTTTTTAACGTGGTGTAAAGGTCCAACTTCTTTTGCATGTGATATCCAGTTTTCCTGTCAACATTTGTTGAAAAGATTGTCCTTTCCTCATTGAAATGGTCATGAAGAAGTTCTTCGAAACACAGATGACCCTGGGTTGCATCATACCTTAAGCCAGTTTTTAACCAGTTCCTTAGTTGTCAGTAAATGCCTTAGCAGAGAATTGACAGCTAAGTAAGACAAAGAGGCGCTGAAAACAAAGAGGTGTGGAGTAGAGAGATGGCAGGGTGCCAAAGGCAAATTTCGTTTCAAGCCTTGCTAGATGAGGGGTGGCCACAGGCTGCTTTCTTTGCATTTGTGTCACATTCATGAATTATGTTATGCTGCTATAATGTGCACATTCATTCATTGCATACTCTTTGCATGTTGATTCTCACTACATTCAGCAAATATTTTTTAGATAACTATTACATAAAGATAGGATAAATCTGATTGAAATGCTTGTTCCCTGGTGCTGTAAAGAAGTAGCACTTGAACATAAATTTAGTATCCTCAGCAAGGCCATTTTTATACTTCTGCAGAAAGGGTACACTCACTCGCTAGTAGTTTTGCCTTGAGAGTACACCAAACAAAGAAGGCAGGGCCATTTATAACCTGATGTGCCCACCCTACTGCTATGTCCGGTTTCCACTGGCTGGAACGGGACCTCATGTTCTGTATTTGTCCCGATTGACTAACAGCTTAGAACTTAAAGAGACAAAGGCAGAGGAGAACAAAGGAAGGAGGAAGTAACTTGTGGAATGCCGAGAAAGGTAAAAACACCTTCAGATAAGGAAGAGGAACAGGCTATGACCTAATGCTGACTTGGACCAGTATGTATGTATGTGTGTGTGTTTGTATGTGTGTGTGTATATATATATATATATATATATGCCAGGGCAAGTATTTAGGCTAAATAGTGGGAGCTAAGAACATAAAGTACATTGATTTCTTTATTACGGCTAGCAGATGTTTAAGAATGTTAGCACAGGTCTTTGAATACATTTTGCTTCTAAGAGAAGTTACTATTTATTCCTAATTAGATGGGGAGGAAAGTCTTTGAAGAGGAACCTCTACTTTTTACAAATGTGTATGTTTATATATGACTGTAGTAATAAAGACTGATTAAAAGCCACTCAAAATCAGTTTCATTAATCAACAGATTTTAGAGTTACAGATATGTAACCATCAGATTAACCCTGAACATTTGAACATGTAGTGGGAGTTTTTCTTTCTTTTTCTTTTTTTTTTTTTGTGACAGAGCCTCGCTCTGTTACCCAGGCTGGAGTGCAGTGGTGCGATCTCAGCTCACTGCAAGCTCCGCCTCCCAGGTTCACGCCATTCTCCTGCCTCAGCCTCCCGAGTAGCTGGGACTACAGGTGCCGCCACCTCGCCTGGCTAATTTTTTGCATTTTTAGTAGAGACGGGGTTTCACTGTGTTAGCCAGGATGGTCTCGATCTCCTGACCTCATGATCCGCCCGCCTCGGCCTCCCAAAGTGCTGGGAAATATCATATTTACATGAAAATGAATGTTCCTGGTGATAAACATCATTCTTGGGCTAGATAGTAAAATCCACCAATAACCATGGTAAAAAGAAAGCAGAATAAAGTTTAGAATGAACTGAGAGTAGTGTGGTTCCGGCAGAAGATAAACATTAGGAAAAATGCATGCATAAGTGGTCTCGTATTTTTAAATAAGCATGTCCTTGATGAGACCCTTACTAGAGTTTTGAACATCCCTGTTGAGAGAGTGGAGAGAGGAAGTCTTCTGTGTAGGCACTCAGGATGCCTGGGCTCCTGGTAGACAGAGCGACTCTCCCATTGGCTTCACCTTACCTCACCTGGCTAGTTGTTACTGCTTATTAGCACTGGGGACTGGGCATGGCTCTACTGACAGCACATAATTTAGTTGGTCTGTATAATTTGATTGAGTTTTAGCTTGTAGGTGAGTTTTAGCTTGTGAACCTTTCGAGGATTGGGAGATTTCCACATAGGACTCTCTTGTAGAGTCACATATGGAAACAGAAAAGAACGAAGACATTTTGTACTTAGTTTTTAGTTCATTACTCTTAATTATCAGTCTTTTTCAAGTTGTTGTGCTTTTTCTTCAAGAACAATCTTGTTCAGACCCTAAACCTAAAACTCATGGGGGACAAAAAAAAGTGTGGCTGCTAAAATTGAAGGTGGGTTTAGAGAGTGGAACCTTGCTTGCTTGCTGTTTTTACCCCCAACTCTCATCTCGTCTCCCCGCCACATCCACCCTTCATCCAGTCATGGCCCCACAAAGATTCTGCAGTCAAACTTTCTTGTTTTATAGGTGAAGAAATGTTAGGCTCAGTGCTGTTGGACTCACTCCAAATCACACTGTTAGGCAATCGTGGAACTGGGATTTGAGCCCATATCTTTTATCACCAAATCTAGTCTGCTGTTAGCATTATGTTGTAGACCATGGATAACTAACTTAAAATAACTATGTTCCCTGTGTTATAGTTTTCAAAGGGTTTCCACATATGTAGTCTCATTCGATTTTCACTCTGTGGACTGGCAGAGTAGATTACTATAACAGTAGTTCATGTTTATTGAAGGTGTACCCTAAATGTTAAGAATAAGGGTATTTTTGCATTCATGTATTCACCCGTCATCTGTTTTTTAAACTAATTTTTTGAAACACAGTAATTGGCTGCCCTGTTAATGTTACTGGATAAGGAGACATTGGCAGGTTATTTTAGGTTGTGAATCACAGTTTCAGAAACCATTATCACGTTCCTCAAGGTCATCAAGTTCTGTGGAATTAAATTGGGAGCCTGGTCTGCAAGAGTGCCTCTGAAAACTAGAAGGCAATTTTTGTTTACAAGTCTAGCTTGGTAACTGGATGGTTTGTCAGTGCAGTGCAGTCACTTCTCAGGGAGTACCTTTAGTCAAGAGGACACATTGTAATTCAGGTAGTTGCTTGGAACAGGAAAAAAACTGAGGGAGTGTGTTATTTCTGAAGGATATTTCTGTCAAGTAGTGGTATCCTGATTAAATGCCCTCCTCCGTTCTAGGGAATGGAACAAAATTTAAACGGAATTTAAAGAAGCAAATCAGTCGTCTGGAGTGGAGAACTTTTCCCTGCATGTGAGTACAGAGGCATTGGCGGAGTCTGTTTTTCAAAGATCCCTGCTGAGTAGCAGAAACAGCCACCGTTCCCGGCTAATTTTCTTTCTTTTTTTTTTTTTTTTTGAGATGGAGTTTCGCTCTTGTTGCCGAGCCTGGAGTCCAATGGTGCAATCTCAGCTCACCGCAGCCTCCACCTCCCGGGTTCAAGCGATTCTTCTGCCTCAGCCTCCCAAGTAGCTGGGATTACAGGCACTCACCACCATACCCGGCTAATTTTTTATTTTTAGTAGAGACAGGGTCTCTCCATGTTGGTCAGGCTGGTCTCGAACTCCCCACCTCAGCCTCCCAAAGTGCTGGGATCACAAGCGTGAGCCACTGCACCCAGCAATCTTGTATTTTTAATAGAGACGGGGTTTTACCATGTTGGCCAGACTGTACCTCAGGTGATCCACCCACCTTGGCCTCCCAAAGTGCTGGGATTACAGGTGTGAGCCCCCGTGCCTGGCCCACGATCACCTTAATCTGTTTTCAGAGATTGAAATAATGTAAGGCAGAATACATTTCTGCAAAGTTTGGTCTGTCTGCTTCCAATTTCTTGTTATTCGTAGGGTTCTAATACCAATTGTGGGAATCTGTATCCTTGGAAGACTCTTGGACTTTACTTTTTCTCTCTTAGCACTGTTTGTCAGAAACTTTGCCCAGTCTCTCAGCCACTCTTCTAGGATTGCCAAATATTCTCAGAGGGAAAAATAATCCGGTTTGGGGAAGAGAGGTGAGGTGGCAGATCTCTGAAGATTTTTGTCCTCTTCGGAATGTTGGCTAGTAATTTTTGACTATTTGATTTCTGGATCAGTAGGAGTTTGTTGTTCATGAGTCAAGTTATTGGAAATGACGAAACGAAAATGGTCAGTCCTTCATTCTTTCCTTTTCCTTTCAAAGTTTTAAACGTTTGTCTGGAATGGTATTGTTACTTTGGAGTTGGGGGAAAGAACCCTTAATACCTGTTTTATTTTTTGTTGTTGTTGCTGTTGTTTTTGTTTTTTTTTTTTTTTTTTTTTTGAGCGGAGTCTCGCTCTGTCGCCCAGGCTGGAGTGCAGTGGCCGGATCTCAGCTCACTGCAAGCTCCGCCTCCGGGTTTACGCCATTCTCCTGCCTCAGCCTCCCGAGTAGCTGGGACTACAGGCGCCCGCCACCTCGCCCGGCTAGTTTTTGTATTTTTAGTAGAGACGGGGTTTCACTGTATTAGCCAGGAGGGTCTCGATCTCCTGACCTCATGATCCGCCCGTCTCGGCCTCCCAAAGTGCTGGGATTACAGGCTTGAGCCACCGCGCCCGGCTGTTTTTGTTTTTGTATTACAACTGTGTTTCATGCTTCTACCCTCATTAAACCATCATTAAGGAATTTTATTGGCCTTGTGCAGTAGGTATACAACAGACGTTAAACAACTGGAGCTCTTAAATGATTGGGCCACCACATGTATAAAATACACTTTACTCCTTTATTTACCTTTTTTTAACAGTTTAATAGCTGCCTTTAATTATTGGGGTATGTGTTTTTAGTGTATAATGGCCAGAACTCCAGACTCTACTTGTTCCAGTAGGTGTGTGGATTCAGTTTACATGTAGTCCAGAGCTGTGTGTTAATGTGTCTCCTAGATTTCCTTTAAGGGCTAAAGTCTGTTGGGACTGGACAAAGTGAGCCTCTTGAAAACAGGAGAAATATTTAACAGCGCATATGGCACTTCTGGGACTTGATAATGAGCACATTGGGTATTCATGCTCCTCCTACCTTGGGACTTAAAAACAAAATCTCTCCTCAGGGTTAATCAGTTTACCGCCTTTTCTCAGAGCACCTTGCACATGCCCCTAAAACATTTGTATTATCTTGTCTCTGTTGGGACTTAACATTTTGACAACATTTCTGCATGTCTTTTAGGTATCTTTTAAGGGTGACAGTAAAAATTCAAATTGTTGTAAATGTCAACACAGAAAAACTAAATCCTGCAGTATACTAAGAATAAAAATATTTAAGAAAATATCTGCTGGCTAGGCATGGTGGCTCATGCCTGTAATCCCAGCGCTTTGGGAGGCAGAGGCGGGCAGATCACTTGAGGTCAGGAATTCTAGACCAGCCTGGCCAACATGGTGAAACCCCATCTCTACTAAAAATACAAAAATTAGGCGTGGTGACAGTCGCCTGTAATCCCAGCTACTTGGGAGTCTGAGGCAGAAGAATCACTTGAACCCGGGAGACGGAGGTGGTTGTGAGCCGAGATTGTGCCACTGCACTTCAGCCTGGGTGACAGAGCAAGACTTTGTCTCAAAAGAAAGAAAGAAGGAAAATATCTGCTAATGTGTGTGGGGTAAAGTGTCATGGTTTAAAGTGTTGTTAAGTAAAAAATTCTCATAGATCATATCAGAGCTGATTTGACGTGGATAATATATAAGGCTTCATATGGTAACCATTTGATATACATGTATATAGTTAGTAGAAGAAAATTATCTAAATAGAAGTTACATTAATTTTGTTAAGGATAAATGTAGTCATATCCCAAAATGTAGCCATTTGTGTTAGAAGGTTTTGACTTTACAAGGGGTTTCATTTAGCCTCTTTTTATGAGTTATAGTTTATATTTTGCTAGCCACTAAGCCAGCTGCCACTTAATGTGAACCATCATTTGGTCATCCTAGTGATAGTATAGTTAGTTAAGTAAGTGCTGCCTTAAGGAGAATGACAGATTTACTGTTATAGTTTATTATCAGTGATAATTTTTTCTGCATCATTTTTAATTGACTTCTTCTAGGGCTTTGGCAGAATATGTGAATCACACTATGACTGAACTCTTAAGTGTCCAGTATGTAATAACAAAGACAGAGTTTAAGAGCCATACTATAGGACAACTCATGAAGGGAAATATTTTGTTAATTATCTTATAATGGTAACAAGTAAAGTAAGCATGGCTATGTTCATTGGATTTGGTGATGTTTTGTGTGAGTGTTAGGATTGGTGCTCAGGAATGCATAAAGATATTTTTCTATTGAATTTTAAATTTAACAGTTACAGTTTAAACATACCTGTAGGAGGGTGTTTTGTAGACACATTTCACTTATAGCTGGAGAATGGAGAACTTCAGAAAAAGTTTACTTAGTATTGTATTCTTGACTTTCATCAATTGGATGTTTGAATTTATTTTAATTTCTTATTTTCTTGATATTGAAATAAAATATCAATTAGGAATACATTATGTTACAAAACTGACGTATTTTTTTTCCTTCCCGATACAGAAGCTCCACCATGAGGCGAGGTGGATGGAGAAAGCGAGCTGAAAATGATGGCTGGGAAAAATGGGTGTGTTTTAAAAGAGTAAAAATAATTATGTCGAACTGTCTAGATATTTTTCATTCTTCTTTTTGTTTATAATGTGGTTTAACTTGTTTTCTAAATTGTAAATTACTTTAGACACCAAATCCTTGAGTTTTCATAATGTATTGAAAGCCTTATGATGTTTATAAACTTTATCCCCTAAGCTTTACAGGAGTTTTACCCTGAGGAAGTAAATATGCCTAGTGCACAATAATTTATGATGATTTTATTGTAGTATTGCTAATAATACTGAAAAACAGGAAAACACATAAATGTCCAATAATAGGGAATTGGTCAAATAAGTTATCTGTGTATAGTGGAGCACTGTACAGTCATTATTCAGTTTTATATATCTTAACCTGGAAAGAATAACCTTGACTAAAACAGTGTGTTACAAAGAAATATTTTGTGTGATTATATTTTTGTAAAACCTCTATGCTCTGAGATATAGAAATAAGCTTTGAAAACAGCACCTCAACATTTTAATGAATAGGATTATACCAGTTTTAATTTTCTTCCCTATATTTCCTGTATTTTCTGAAAAGAAACTTCATAGTGAGCATGTAATAGTTTAATAATCAGCAGAAATTATGCAGTCATTTCCATTTTGGGGAAAAAAACCATGTACTTCTAGCCACCTACAACTTTAATTTAAAGACCTAATAATTGAAATCAAGCTTGATTATATCAAAGTTCAGGAAAAGTATAGTTGAATCCCTAGATCTGTCAAGATGTTTAGCAAAAAAATTATTTTTTAATATTTATTGTGAGGTGGATGTTATCTAATGAAAGTTAATATTACTGTCAAATAGATTGATTAGATCTAGAATTTAGCCACTGGAGCATTCATTGTATTCTTACCCATGTGTAGGGAGGATTACACTGGTTTATCCAGTTGCCTCATTTTTACCTGAAATAATTCATTTTAAGCTCTCTGTATATGGGAGATAGTGGAAGCCAGTCTAAAATATGCTCTGAGGCTGGGCGCGGTGGCTCACACCTGTAATCCCAGCACTTTGGGAGGCTGAGGTGGGTGGATCACCTGAGGTCAGGAGTTGGAAACCATCCTGGCCAACATAGTGAAACCCCGTCTCTATTAAAAATATAAAAATTAGCTGGGCATGGTGATGAGCGCCTATAATCCCAGCTACTTGGGAAGCTGTGGCAGGAGACTCTTTTGAAGCTGGGAGGCAGAGTTTGCAGTGAGCTGAGATTGCACCACGGCACTCCAACCTGGGCGACAACAGCAAGACTCTGTCTCAAAAAAAATAAAATGAAGTATGCTCTGAGACCACTTGTCAAATTTGTAATTGGTTTAAACTTTGGTGTAACTTGCTCAATTATGTCCATAAGAACAATATTTTGTGATATTATTATTACTATTTTTTGAGATGCAGTTTTGCTCTTGTTGCCCAAGCTGGAGTGCAATAGCACAATCTCAGCTTTTTTGCAACCTCCACCTTCTGGGTTCAAGTGATTCTCCTGCCTCAGCCTCCCAAGTAGCTGGGATTACAGGCATGCGCCACCATGCCCGGCTAATTTTGTATTTTTAGTAGAGACGGGGTTTCACCATGTTGGTCAGGCTGATCTCGAACTCTCGACCTCAGGTGATCTGCCGTCCTTGGCCTCCCAAAGTGCTGGGATCACAGACGTGAGCCACTGTGCCCAGTTGGTATTATTATTATTGACCTAGCTTTTTTTAAAAGTAACTTTTATAATCATAAGAATGTAATAAAGTTAAAATGAGTTGATAGAGGGAAAGTTCTTCTTTGACCTACCTGTTTGTTTGTTTGTTTGTTTATTATTTTTTGAGATGGAGTCTTGCTCTGTCACCCAGGCTGGAGTGCAGTGGTGCCATCTTGGCTCACTGCCACCTCCACCTCCTGGGTTCAGGCAATTCTCCTGCCTCAGCCTCCTGAGTAGCTGGGATTACAGGCGCTGGGCACCGCACCTGGCTGATTTTTGTATTTTTAGTAGAGACAGGGTTTCACCATGTTGGCCAAGCTGGTCTCAAACTCTTGACCTCAGGTGATCCACTTGCCTCGGCCTCCCAACGGTGGCTCCTTACAGGTGTGAGCCACTGTACCTGGCCCAACCTTCCTGTTTTACTTACTGCCTTGCCTATGGTTTACGTTTATGAGGTCATCATTATGTTCTGATCACTAGCACAGAATAAGGTCCATTTATTTAGTTTTTAAAATATAGCTTTTATATTTTTCAAAAAAGGGGGGATTAAATGTAACCTTTGTGATTGGTTTACCTTTTCTTTAATTCTAGGGTGGGTATATGGCTGCCAAGGTCCAGAAATTGGAGGAACAATTTCGATCAGATGCTGCTGTGCAGAAGGATGGGACTTCATCTACAATTTTTAGTGGAGTTGCCATCTATGTTAATGGATACACAGGTTGAGTACTTTTTACTTAACCCTATTTTGGCATGTATTTTTATTAGGATTGAGAATGATTTGTTTTAAAATTCTATTTTTACTCATTTATTATAAATAAATGATTATAAGATGATAAAAAATAAATCATCTGCTTAGATACTTCTTTTTCCTTTCCATGTTGCTTTTACCTGCCGTTGTCTTTAACTTTTATCAAAGTACGTAGTTTCAGAAAGTCACATGAGGTTTAAAATGTGTAAGCTAACGGGGAAATTACTGCATATGGGTAGTAGGACTTGTAAACTGTGAGCCTCACTGTAGGTCCATTTCATTGGTAACTCTAGATGTCATTATCCATAGGTCCTTTAGGGTAGGGTGGTGTGTGGGTGTGTGTCAGTGTCAGATTTCCTAGAGAAGAATCTTTTACTCTCTTGTCTGGAGAAGAGTGTAAACTGCCAGCATTTGGGTCACCAAGCAGGGAAGGAAAGGACCTGAATTCTCACAGTTTAGCAAGTAAAATTTCACTTAATCTCTCTATTCATTTTTTCATTCCTGCCTCCTCCCCACCAGCTGTGCCTGTTGTCATTGAGTCCGGTATCTGGAGGGGGTAGTGTAGTCTTTATTCTTGGTGAACGAGGAAAGAAATCTGTGAATTATTTGTCTGTTGCACAGTTTCAAGGATGAATTTATCCACACATCCACTTTTGAAGGTGCCTGTGTCTTTATTTCATGACTTTCTCTTTGTTTTACTGGCAACAGGCAGCTTCTTTCTGAGCTTCCATATGGCCAGCTTCAGTTTTATCTTTCTCTGAACTGTAAAGTCATTTAGCACTTGTCTGTTAGTTATCAGGTTTTCTGCCTAACATTTTCTCTTTATTTTCTTGGGGATTCTTCTCCTTATTATCATTTCATTGTATTTTTTGAAGTGAATGGCTGTAAATATTTGTGTCAGTCTGTTGCATATTGCCCTGTCCCCTTCTCAGCTGGCTGATACCTGCTATCTTTCGGGTCTCCATGCCTCACTTCCCCTTGATAGTTTGACTCTTCCTACTGGTTTAGTTGACTTGTGCTCTTCTGGAGCTACGGCTGCCTGAGTGATTCTGCATCTTAGAGTTCTTTAGACCTTTCCTTAGTTGTGTGTTTACTGGACAAGAACTGGAGCTACATTTTCATCACTGTGTCCTTGGTACCTCTACAGTGACTGGACACAGTCATTCAGGACATATTTATTGACTTGGAGTTAAGTATTAATTAACTGGTACATTTATCTGGTTTAGTAAGAGAAGAGTGTGTTGCTTGTAATTAAGGGTTTTATTAGACATCATTGATGATGAGTTTAGTCTAAGAATGTCACCTCAAAATAAATGCTGGTATAGCATTGGAAAGTTCACATGCAGAAAGCTTGTAACTTTTCTCCGTAGGTAGGTATCCTGACAGATTCAAGCGCTGTGGACTTCTGAGATGCGCTATGAAAAATTAAAAATGTTAATGAAAACAGGTAGGCATTGCTTCTTATGTTAGCCAGTCATGGAAGTCTCCAGTTCAAGCGAGCACCCTTATTCACATAGGAGGAAGAAAAAGAGATTCTTTGTGTGAAGGAGGAAAAATGAATATTGCACTAATCACTTTTTTGATTGAGAATCTGGATTTCTTTTTTTTTTTTTTTTTTTGAGGCGGAGTCTCGCTTTGTCACCCGGACTGGAGTGCAGTGGCCGGATCTCAGCTCACTGCAAGCCCCGCCTCCCGGGTTTACGCCATTCTCCTGCCTCAGCCTCCCAAGTAGCTGGGACTACAGGCGCCTGCCACCTCGCCCGGCTAGTTTTTTTTTTGTATTTTTAGTAGAGACGGGGTTTCACCGTGTTAGCCAGGATGGTCTCGATCTCCTGACCTTGTGATCCGCCCGTCTCGGCCTCCCAAAGTGCTGGGATTACAGGCTTGAGCCACCGCGCCCGGCCGAGAATCTGGATTTCTAAATCTGCTTTTATCACTAATTTTTGTAACTGTAAAACATTTTCTGTTTGGATCTATTATCTCTATCCTTTTCTGTAGGATAGAGATGATATTTTTGCTCTCGTTATTAAGATTTCATTATAATTGTACAAATAAAGTTCCATTATGCTGAATTTCACAGAGACATCCAAACTGTGGTGCTATAAAATAACTGTATTTTTAGAAAAATTCAGTTTTAGTGAATACAACTTTATAGATAAAACAGCATTAACAATTAGCAAGTTAAGAATGACTCTTTAGATGCAGTAAGACAAGTTGGGGGTGCTATTTTGTTTTTATCTTTATTTCACAGTTTGAGGCGTACTGGTCAGCTATTTTGTAGAATGCCTTATATATATATATATATATATGTATGTATGTATGTATTTTTTTTTTAATTATATCATCTGTCTTCTCCATTAGCATGTAAGCACCAAAGCTACAGGCTTTGTCAGTTTTGTTCATTGCTATTGTGAAAGAAAGTTCTCAGACCGGGCACGGTGGCTCATGCCTATAATCCCAACACTTTGGGAGGCTGAAGCGGGTGGATCACAAGGTCAAGAGATCGAGAGCATCCTGGCCAACATGATGAAACCCCATCTCTACTAAAAATACAAAAATTAGCTGGGCGTGGTGATGCGTGCCTGTAGTCCCAGCTACTCGGGAGGCTGAGACATGAGAATCGCTTGAACCCGGGAGGTGGAGGTTGAAGTGAGGCAAGATTGCGCCAGTGCACTCCAGCCTGGCGACGGAGTGAGACTCTCTCTCAAAAAAAGAAAATAGAAAGTTATCTGAAAAGGAATTTGGAGGAAAGAGACTTCATTCCAGTGAACAGTTTGCAAACCTGGGAGTTGCAGCTTTCACTGTAAAAGAAGGTGTGGTCCTTTCTTGTTGATTCTTAACCCTGCTCCACGCAGACTTTAATAATCCAAGTTTTCTTGATTCCTTTAAAGCTCCCAGTTCTGCCATCTGAGCCTCTCATGATTTCGTGGTCCCTGTCCCTTCCAACCCAGTTAACTTTGAACTTGAACTTGGAGAGAAGACCCTCTGATAGTTCACCTATCAACCTATTCGTCCCTCCACCTGGACCCAAAAATGTTTTTTGCTTGTTAAGATTGACTTCTTTGCCTTCTATCCTTTTTGTTTGTTTTGTTTGTTTCTTTGTTTTGAGATAGGGTCTCCCTCTGTCACCCAGGCTGTAGTGCAGTGGCACTATCACAGCTCACTGCAGCTTCAACATCAGGTTCAAGCCACCCTCTCTCCTCAGGCTCCCAAGTAGCTAGGACCTCAAGTGTGTACCACTATGGCCAACTAATTTTTAAATTTTTTATAGAGGTGAAGTCTTGCTGTATTTCCCAGGCTGATCTGAAACTCCTAGGCTCAAGCGATTCTTCTGCCTCAGCCTCCCAAAGTGTCAAGATTACAGGTATGGGCCACCATGCCTGGCCCATCCATTTTTTAAATTAAATTTTTTTTTTTTAGATAATTGTAGATTCACTTGCAGTTGTAAGACATAGCACACAGTGATACTGTGAACCCTTTACCCAGTTTCCCCAAATGGTAACATCTAATAAACTAGCAAACTAGTATATTAACTAATATACAGAACATTTCCACACTACAAAGGTCTTTCATGTTACTCTTTTATGGTCACACCCACTTCTGTTCTCTGCCTTTCCTTAACTCCTGGCAACCACTAATCTGGTCTCCATTTTTATAATTTTGTCATTTCAAGAATGTTATATAAATAAAACATACAGTATATAACCTTTTGGGATTGGCTTTTTTCACTGAGCATAAATTGTCAGGTCATCAAAATTGTTGCCTTTTTATTGTTCAGTTATATTTCATAGTGTGGATGTGTATGTTAACCTTTCATCCGTTGGGGACATCTGAGTTATTTCTTGGTAGGCTATGAACATTTGTGTATGAGTTTTTGTATGAATACAAGAGTACAGTTGTTGCTTCCCGTAATAGTTACGTCTTTAGTTTTTGTAAGAAACTGCCAAACTGTTACCCAAAGTGGTTATACTGTTTTATACTCCCACTAGCCTTGTATGAGGGATAAACTTTCTTTGCATCCTTGCCAGCATTTAGTGGTTTTCATTTTATCCATTTTAATAGATGGTGTTGTATCTCTTTTTGATTTTAAGTTGCATTTGCCTGGTGGCTAATAATGTTGAACATTCTTTCATGTGTTTATTTCTCATCTTTACATCATCATTGGTGAAACGTTTGTTCATGTTTTTTTTGCCCATTTTCTAATTGGATTTAATATTTTTTACTGTTTAGTTTTAAGATTTCCTTACATATTCTAGATACTACTGCTTTGTCATAAAAGTGGTTTGCAGATATTTTCCCCCAGTCTAGTTTTTCATCCTCTTGAAATGGTCTTTTGCAGAACAGGGTTTTTAATTTTGATGAGATCTGATACGTCGATCTTTCCTTTTACGGATTGTGCTTGCAAGTCTAAGAACTTGTCGCTTTGGTGCTAGATCCCAAATATTTTCTTCTTTATTTTTAAATTCTATAGTTTTATGTTTTACATTGAAGTTCGTGTTTCATTTTGAGGTTTTAACATATTGTGTGTGTGTGTGTGTGTGTGTGTGTGTGTGTGTTTCTGATTGTTTCAGCACAGTCAGTTGGGCATATTTGGGTGGATCTGTTTCTGGGTTCTCTGTTCTCTTCCATTTATGTTTGTGTCTGTTCCTTCACCAGTACCACACTATATCAAATACTGTACCTATGTGGTAAGCCTTGATATCAGGTAGAGTGATTGCTTTCACTTGTTTCTTCTTTGTCAAGATAGTTCTGGCTATTCTAGGACCTATGCCTCTCTTTTTTTTTTTTTTCTTGAGACAGGGTATCACTTTGTCACCCAGGCTGGAGTACAGTGGCGTGATCTCAGCTTACTGCACCCTCTGAGCCTCCCTGGCTCAAGCGATTCTTGTGCTTCAGCTACCCGAGTAGCTGGGATTACAGGCACATGACATGACGCCCTGCTCATTTTTTGTGTGTTTTTAGTAGAGATGGGGTTTCGCTATGTTGGCCAGGCTGGTCTCGAACTCCTGACCTCAGGTGATTTGCTTGCCTTGACCTCCCAGAGTGCTGGGATTACAGGCATGAGCCAGTGCACCTGACTTGTATAAATGTTAAAATAAGTCATTTATCTACAAAATACCTTGCTGGGATTTTGATAGGAATTACATTAAACCTGTAGATCAGTTCGGGGAGAATTGGCACCTTTACTGTGTTGAGTTTTCTAGTTTACAGACCTTACATCCCATTTTATTTTACTTTAGTTGATTGAACAGATATATTTTGGATGCTGCTTGTGGGTTAGGAACTTATGTTTGAAAAGAGATAGCAGTTGATGGAGAATGTAGATTTTGTGATGAAAAAGTAGTCTCTAAGCCTTAGACATGAACAGAGGAAGGTGAGTGCCAACACAGAAGAGAGGAAACAGTTGCCTTTGGGAGTGGCAGTGAATACTTCATAAAGGAATTGAAATGTTTAGTGTGGTCTTAGATAAACAGGCATTTTCCAAATGAAAATGGGGAAAGACATTCTAGTCCTAATTCTAACCTACATTTTCAGCCTCATGTTCTTAAATTTTGCTCAACAAGATTACTCTGATATTCTAGATTTGTCTTTTTACTTTTACAGTTCTGTATTTCTGTTTGTTCATTTGCTTCTGAGGAAAAACTCCTTCCCTCCTCACTTTTGTGAACTGGAATTATATTCATTCATTAAGATCCAGATAAAGTTAGGTTTTGCCTCCTTCCCTGTCTAAGCCAGTCCATAGTAGTAGTATTTTATATATAGAGATACATAGTTCATAGCATTATTGCTAGAAACATTTATTTTGACACCTGGTTTTTGTCTTGTGTTGTTAGGTCTTAATTCTATATTAAGTTCTTTGGCGTTAGGAAGCCTGTTTTATGTGTAGTAATCCTTTGCCAAACATGGATTAGAGATAACACCTCAGGGCCTTAAATTTGCTGTTCCTTCTGCTTCCTCAGGTCTTCATCATTCACATCTCTGCTCAAATGTTACCTTTATACGAGACCGTCCCTGACTTCGCCTATCTAAAACAGGTGTACTTTGCCCTCCAGTCGCTCTCTAACCCTTTATCTAACTACTTCTTCATTGCATTTATTTGCACGTAAAATGGTATTACTTGCATGACTGGCTTTTGTCTCCTCCGTGGAATACAAGTGCTATCACGGGGCACAGACTTGAGTCTTGTTCATTGCCGTATCTCCAGCGCCTAGAACCTTGCCTGGCACATTGTAGATGCTCAATAAACATTAGTTGAGTGAATAAATAAATAACAGGTTTTGTATTTGTACATCAGAATGTTAAAATATTTTCACTCAGATGCTAAGTCAACTCAGTCTTAAGGAATGGGCCACATTTGAGGCCTGAATTGTAATCTCTGGGAGGGAGGCTCTGGGCATGTTTATTTTTGTGAAGCTGCCTGGGGGAGTCAGTGCTTCAGACCTAGTGGACAGTGGTTGCACTCTACTTGTGTGAGATTGGGACAGTTCATATGGAAAGAGGTGTTCAGGTTATTTTCTGCTTCCTTTAGTACGTGGGTAAAAGACCAGGTCTATTGATTTTGGCATTGCTGAAGTTTGTGAAAAAGCAGATGGGGCAGGTGACAGGGCGGACAAGTACTTTAGCACAATTCATAAATGAAACAAGGGAATATGCAAGTGTAACAGACTTACATTTCAAGTGATAGGGATTTGTTTGAAAGCTGACAGCTTGCATGAATGTTTTCTAAACATACAAATGTGGTGATTCAGGAGAGGATTCTCTTTAATGTTGACAAGTCTGAATTTTTGGAAATAAATGCCTCCCAGATACTATTTTGTATGGATATATATCTCTCCTTCCATTTCCTGTAAGACTCTGATCCTGTAGATCAGAGATGGAGGAATTGAACCTCTGACATAGGAGAAGACTTACTGTATTAATTTTTGCCACCTCCTGTAATTTTGCCTAGTACCTAATGTGAAATTTGCACCTAGTTGGTACTCAAAGATTTGTTCCCTAAGCATTTGAAACTTTTCTTCAGTTTTTGTTTGGCTGAGTGTATCTGTGGCTTCTAGTTGATTGTGGTGACTTTGTTGGTAAGTCTGAGGTAGTTAGGGGAGAGAAGAGTCAGAGAGTAAGTATCACTGCTGCAGAAACTGAGGGACAGGATTCCAAAGACAGAAGGGTGTGCACAGTAAGTTTTCTCTGTTTCCTCATCAATAAGGTATCTTTTCTAATTCATAAGATTGTGAAACTCAGATGAAGTGATGATGGTCTTGCTATGGTAGGACCAAAGGAGGTATAAGCAGCTATTCACCTCACTTTTTTCTGTGATTTATATAGCACAGCCAACAATTAAGTTCTTTGGATATGCAGGCTGAAATGGTGCTTATAGTAAATGTTTTCTCAATAGGAATCTAGCTAGAAAGCTTTTGTGCAAGATTTAAAATTTTTGTTTATAGAATTTGTTTTAACCAGTTGAGCAACACTTTCTATAGGCTGGACCTACAGACATGAAAGTGGTCTTCATATGACTGCTTTGATGTTAGGTGGTGGCATTTGCTGTTGTGACATTTTACTTGTAGAGCTTTAGACCTAAATGTGGGCTAAATTGTGGTCCTTGTATATGGCTTTTACTTTTACTGTGCTTTCTATTGTCTGTCCCTATGTCTGGTTTTAGTTAAACCTCAAATTTAGTTGCATATAGAATGTTCTGCAAAATAAAACTAATAGTAGGAGTATTGTGGAATTTTATTTATTTATTTATTTAAGATAAACTCTGTCGCCCAGGCTAGAGTGCAGTGGACTGATCGTTAGCTCACTGTGGCCCCAAACTCCTGAGCTCAAGGGATCTTCCTGCCTTAGCCTTCTGAGTAGCTGGGACTAGAGGTGTGTGCCACCACACCTGGCTAATTTTTGGATTTTTTTTGTTTTTTGAGATGGAGTTTCACTCTTGTTGCCCAGGCTGGAGTGCAATGGTGCGATCTTGGCTCACTGCAACCTCTGCCACCCAGGTTCCGGTGATTCTCCTGCCTCAGCCTCCCAAGTAGCTGGAGTTACAGGCACATGCCACCACATCCAGATAATTTTGTATTTTTAGTAGTGACGGGGTTTCTCCATGTTTGTCAGACTTGGTCTTGAACTCCTGATCTCAGAGGATCCACCTGCCTTGGCCTCCCAAAGTGCTGGGATTACAGGCTTGAGTCACTGTGCCCAGCCTGTTTTGTTTGTTTTTTGTTTTTGTTTTTGATTTTTTGGGGAATTTTTTTTTTTTTAATTCGGGATATTGCTGTGTTGCCTAGGTTGGTCTCAAACTCATGGCCTCAAATAATCCTCCTGCCTCAGCCTCTCAAATCTTTCAGATTACAAGCATGAACCAGGAGATCGAGGTTATAGTGAGCTATGATAGAGCCATTGCAGTCTAGCCTGGGTGACAGAGCCAGACCCTGTCTCTAAGTAAAAAATAAAAATGAACAATGAAGAGAAAAGTACTCACTGTAACATTTTAAAACAGTGACATCAATTGTAAAAATTTGGAGGATAGAATTTCCCTGAATCTAGTTTTGTTTTGTTTAGATTTTTTTTTTTTTTTTTTTTTTTTTTTGAGACAGAGCCCTGCTCTGTTGCCCAGGCTGGAGTGCAGTGGCATGATCTTGTCTCACTGCAACCTCCGCTTCCCGAGTTCAAGGGATTCTCCTGCCTCAGCCTCCCAAGTAGCTGGGACTACAGGCGCATGCCACCGTGCCCAGCTAATTTTTGTATTTTTAGTAGAGATGGGGTTTCACCATGTTGGCCAGGATGGTCTCAATCTCTTGATCTCGTGATCTGCCGCCTTGGCCTCGCAGAGTGCTGGGATTACAGGCGTGAGCCACTGCACCTGGCCACATAACTTTTACTAAATGCAAGATACTTTTCTCAGTAATTTATAATTTTTAGCTCTTAATTCCCACAGAAGTCCTTTGAGACACTATTATTATCCCCAATTTACATGTGAGGAAACTGAAGTTCGGAGAAGTTAAATAACTTGCCTAAAATCCACGTAACTAGCAAGTGATGGAGCCGGGATTTCACCTTAGTCATTCCCGCTTTGGAGTCTGTCCTCTTAATACATTGTATGGCCTCTCTGATTTGTAAGTGAGTGAATAAGTGTTTTGAGATTTTAAGTATTGATACCACTTGTACTCCACTTTCGCTGGAGGATGGATTCTAGGCAGGAGTCTGATGCATTGAGGATGTTAATGAATTGAGCACCCGCTTTGTGTCAGGGATATGAAAGTGCTTGACAGACAAGGTTCCTGCCTTCAAAGAGCATATGTTTCGGGGGGAATCTGACAGTAAACAAGTAAACAAACAGACATGGTAATTTCATGGTAACAGAGTATCAGTGCTATGGAGAAAGTTAACTGTTACAGTACATTGCAGGGATGGGTTCTGTAGGCAGTTTGTCACACAGTGTTTAATGTCATAGCTTTCATGGTTGGATATTATCTCCCCTTTTTTTTTCTTTTTTCCATTTATTTCTTTTCTTTTTTTGTTTTGTTTTTTTTATACTGGCTCTGGCTCTGTCACCCAGGCTGGAGTGCAGTGGTGCAATCTCAGCTTACTACAAACTCTGCCTCTGGCTCAAAGTATCCACCTCAGACTCCCTAGTAGCTGGGACTACAGGCACACACCACCACCCCTGGTTAATTTTTTCCCATATTTTGTAGAGATAGGGTCTCACTTTGTTGCCCAGGCTGGTCTTGAATTCCAGAGCTCAAGCAGTCTGCCCGCCTTGGCCTCCCAAAGTGCTGGAATTACAGATATGAGCCACTGTGCTTGACTCTCAATGTTTTTTTTCTAATTAACCCATCTGCTGAATTAAAGGAGAGTGTAAAATACAAAAATGAATTTATTATGCAAATCTGCAGTTATCGTGTATGTTCCTTTGGACTTGTAATAAGGAAGTATGTTCTAGTATTGAAGAAATAGAACCAGAGAGAAATACTGCTCTAAAAATTAAAAAAAAACAAAATAGGGTAGCTTCCAGCTACCATACACGCCAAGAGTTAGCATGCCAGGCTGTTGGGCCTGACAAAGTGGTCCCTGGCCGCTGTCCATAGTGCACTATTGGCAGGTCTGTTGTTGTTGAAGCTTTGGGCCACCATGTGCCAGCCTATGTATGTTGTCTTCTGTCATTTTTTTTTTTTTTTTTTTTTTGTAGAATCTAGGGCAGGATCCTGAGGTCATATACATTACTCGAAAGGAGTTCTAGTGTGATCGTAATTTATAACAACAGCAGTTTTCATGTTGAGTGCCTTCTACGTACATGCCAGACTCATTTCATGGTGACAGCTTTGTTTATGGAGAAAGAGGAGAAAGCCTAAAGAAGTTAAACAACTTCTCCAAAGTCACACAACTCAGAAGTGTGAAAACTAAGATTAAGCTCAGTTCAGTCTTATTCCATAGTTTATATGATCTTACCTTTTAACTAGATTGGTTTTCATGCACCACTTCACACTGAAGAATATGTAAGAGCTTTCAAAAGTGAACTTCAGAGAGCCCTCTTCACTTCATCCAGTAGAAGGGCAATGTATTTTCCAGTTCCAAATTTCTGGAGTAATTAGTTTTCAAAGGGCAGCTAGTAGAGGGGGGAGTACTTTATGAGTATGTATATGGAAAGTTAATGTGTTTTGACATGTCTTTTTATTTGGTAAAGGACAGCCATTTTCTCTTTAAGTCATTAAATAGAATTAGTTTAGGAAAGTTACAGATTAACTTGCAAATTAATTTTTTAGATTTCTGTGACTTCATTGGATTTGGTGCCCATATTAATGCATTATAATATAGCCTTTAATTTGATATTTCTCACTGTTACTTTATAAGATCAGCCAGCTTCTTTAATATTAGATTTCCACTGTTTTACTTTAAATCACTCTGATGCTATAGTTCAGTTTTTAACTTAACCTTAACCCTGAAAACTTCCATTATTAATTTTGAATTCATTTTGTTTAAAAGGATGCTTTTAAATCTCTTCGTATGACATGCCCAGTTTGGTAGCTACTAGTAACATGCGTTAAGCGCTTGAAATACAGCTATTCTAAATTGAGATGTGTCGTAAATGTAAAATACGCACTGGATTCCAGAGATTTAAGAATAAAATAGAATGTAAAAATCTTGTATTTTTTCTATTGATTACATGTTGAAATAATATTTTGGATATATTGGGTTAAATAAAATTAATTTCACCTTTTCACTGTAATGAGGTTACTAGAAAATTTTTTATAATGTGGCTTGCATTATATTTTCTGCTGAATAGTGCTAATATTTGTAATCAGTAATGTCAAATTCTGTGCTGTAAAATTTAGACAAACCTAGTATGTCTGTATGTGCTGTTTTTTATCTTCTAGAAACTAAAGCTCACCTAATTATTGTCATAATGAAAATGTTTATTTAAATACTTGGACCTATATTGCTTGGGATTAAGCTTGGGATAAGCCACATGTGGAAACTCCTGGGTACAGCTGTTGTTAGGGGAGGTGTGAGTTAGAGCATTCATTAAGATGATAGGTGAAAGGAAGAGAACAGTGATGATTAATGTGATGCTAATAATGCAGGTCATAATATGACTTTAGTGAATCAGACATTTCTTTTTAGGGGGAAGCATAAGTCACATTGCTTCTTTAAAATATTTTCTTAAAATATTTCCAGTATTTAAGACATTTAAGGTATTTTCTGTAGTGTTATTAAGAATAAATCATTTGAAACAAAATTGAAGAAAAAAATGGGGTGTCTTGGTTTGCAGTCTTTTTTGTATTGCTGGACTTTATTTTTTGGCCTTTATGAAATTTCATATTAGGGAACTGGATATTTACTATTCGATTAAGTTTTAAGATATTTTCTTAAATAAAAATAAAAATCATAAAGCTTTCTAGAAGTAAAATCTAATAAGCCCTACAGTAAGTCTCCTTTATAGTAAGTATGAGTAAGTATTATTTATCTGACTCCTCTTGTATAGTCTGGAGGAGCTGAAGGATTAGTCTTTGTAAAATGATTCATAAATGGGTTTATAGTTAATTTTTATAAACAATATCAAGGTCATATGCTAAGTAACGTCAAAAATGTAAAAATATCTGTTCTGTTATTAGTGTTTGGTTCATTACTTGAGGTCCCTATTTGCTCTGCTAGGCACTTCTTAGATGTTTTTGTATTAGTTGGCTGTCTGGCAGCTAGGGAAGGAGGATGTACTAAAGCAACATAGCTTTCTCACTTTGTAATTTACCTCCCAGCTTTGTTTACCTGGCAGCACAGCCAAGGAGAAGGTGAACCAATGACATTCTTAAAGTTGACCTATTAAAGGAGTTATTCACTAGGGTTCTACTTTCTTACACGTAAGACTCTTAATATATTTTAATATAAATTTTGCAGATCCTTCTGCTGAGGAATTGAGAAAACTAATGATGTTGCATGGAGGTCAATACCATGTATATTATTCCAGATCTAAAACAACACATATTATTGCCACAAATCTTCCCAATGCCAAAATTAAAGAATTAAAGGGGGAAAAAGTAATTCGACCAGAATGGATTGTGGAAAGGTAAGTTTAATTTTTTATTAAATTTAATTAATACGTTTTTAAAATTGGAATACTATTTATTTATTTATTTATTTGAGACAGGGTCTCGCTTTGTTGCCCAGGCTAGAGTGCAGTGGTGTGATCACTGCTCACTGAAGCCTCCACCTCCCAGGCCCAAACAACCCTTCCACTTCAGCCTCCTGAGTAGCTGGGACCACACGCATGCGCCACCACACCTAGCTGATTTTTTGTATTTTTTGTAGAGATGGGTTTCACCGTGTTGCCCAGACTGGTCTCAAACTCAAGCAGTCCTCCAGCCTTGGCCTCCCAAAGTGCTGGAACTATAACCAGTGTGCCTGGCCTTTTTATTTCTTTTATAAGTATGTAACTAATGTATTGCCTCCTAATTGACAGGGTGAAAAATAATGTCTTAACACTACCCTTTAACCTCATGTTGATAATACTATAGCCTAGGATTTGGCATCCTAATAAAAGTAGCAATTTAATGTTTTTGCCAGGAGTTAGGGGTGGTGACTCAGGAAGGTGTCAGGAAGCAGTTATTGGAGAAGGTGGATCAAGCATGTTATTCAACAAATATATGTGCACGTCCTATAGACTAGGCAGTGTTCTGTGTTCTTGGGAAATAACAGTGAACAAAGCAAAGATCCCTTCACTACCTCATGGAGTTTATATTCTGTTGGGAGAGAAAGAATGAGTAATGTATGAGTAAATTATACCATGTTGCCTATTACATGGGTTTTTAGCATATTAATACATCAAGATAATGTGGACTTAGAATGCTAGGAGTAGGGGAAAAGGAGGGAGTACAGTTTGCAGTATTATTTACTGTTTTTTAATGATTATATTGTGGTTTCTCTGCTGTCGGTTTGGAAATGATAATTGTAAATCAGTGGTGGCCATTCATACTGACTTCCTAAGTTTAAATATGTTATCTGAAACCTTGGGGATGAGCCAAAACTTAAGTGGTTTATATTTTTAAATGACATGAGGTATACAATACATATGAGCAATTGCTGATTATTATAAAGATAGAATTAAAATAGTAATTTTATGTATGGATAGATTATAATCAGTATATGAGAAACTGCTTATCTTTTTAAGTCAGTTGTTGAATATTTTTTCTGGTTCTTTTACTAATTATAACACCCTCCATTAACTGTTCCACAAGTTATGTATTAACTCAGTTCTTTTGTATAGTGTATTTAGCTGCATAAATTCACGGAGAAGCAACATGGTGGAAAAGGCTGCACCTGGGCTCTGGAGACATTCTTAGCTTCACATCCAAACTCGGCAGTCCAGTATCCATGTAACCTGGTATAATTTTAGAAACTTTATGCTTGGCCGGGTGTGGTGGCTCACGCCTGTAATCCTAGCACTTTGGGAGGCCGAGGTGGGCGGAGACCAGCTTGGCCAACATGGTGAAACCCCGTCTGTACTAAAAATACAATTAGTTGGGGGTGGGGGGCGGTGGTTGGCTTACGCCTGTAATCCCAGTTACTTGGGAGGCTGAGGCAGGAGAATCACTTGAACCCAGGAGATGGGAGGCTCCATGAGCTGAGATGGCACCACTGCACCAGCCTGGGTGACAGAGAAAGACTCCGTCTCAGGAAAAAGGAAAAAAAAAAAGAACTTTATGCAGTCACTCAGAACCTTGTTTCCTCATTTGTGAAAGAAGGCTAATATCTACCTGCTGTGGTTATGTGAGAAATAAAAATTGTTTGTACAACCTGGCACAGTGCCTGGCATGTTGTAGAGGTGTAATATATAAGAAGTTCCCGTTACTATTTTATTTTTATTCTGTAACATTAGCAATTAGAAAATTCCAAAAATTCAGAAGTATATTACTACCTCTAGAAAGTCAAATATATTGGCTGGGCACGGTGGCTTACACCTTTAATCCCAGCACTTTGGGAGGCCAGTGCAGGCGGATCACGAGGTCAAGAGATCGAGACCATCCTGGCCAACTTGGTGAAACCCTGTCTCTATTAAAAATACAAAATTAGCTGGGCGTGGTGGCGCGTGCCTGTAGTCCCAGCTACTCGAGAGGCTGAGGCAGGAGAATTGCTTGAACCTGGGAGGTGGAGGTTGCAGTGAGCCAAAGGTTACAATGAGCCAAGATTGCATTACTGCACTCCAGCCTGGCGACAGAGCAAGACTCTGTGTCAGAACAAAACAAAAAAAAAGAAGTCAAATATATTTTGCATATTAAGAATTTTTTAAACTTTGAGGGATAAAGTCAAAGGCTCATCCCTATAACATCCTACTGATTCCTTTCTTTACACTGTGATCTCATGACCTAACCACTGTCTATCAGTGATATAGTATTGATTAAAATGGCTTTTAGGGATGTGTCTCTTCAGAGGACTTGTTCTCAGTATATGAAGTTGGATCACTCAGAGTTGAGCTGTGTTGTCACTAGAGCTAGAGTTTTTATCTGGGAGCAGTAGTTAGCTTTGGAGGGAATGGGGGATTTCTGTGAACAGGAGGAGAGTCGAGGGGAAAGGGCTGTTGCTGGAGGGTTTTGATTTATGTAGAAAATGGTGTTTTCCAGCCGGGTGCGGTAGCTCACACTTGTAATCCCACCACTTTGGGAGGCCGAGGTGGGTGGATCACAAGGTCAGGAGTTCAAGACCAGCCTGGCCAATATGGTGAAAGCCTGTCTCTACTAAAAATACAAAAATTAGCCAGGCGTGGTGGTGGGTGCCTATAATCCCATCCACTCAGGAGGCTGAGACAGGAGAATTGCTTGAACCTGGGAGGTGGAGGTTGCAGTGAGCCGAGATCACGCCACTACACTCCAGCCTGGGTGACAGAGTGAGACTCCATCTCAAAAAAAAAAAAAGAAAAGAAAATGCTGTTTTCCATTACAGTTGAGTTTTTTGCATGTTTTCTTTTTGCCAAATGCAGCTAGGGAGATAATAAGATAGAAAAAGCAACTTAGATAATACATTTTAAAATTCACTTTAATGGATTTTATCTTAGTGTGGACTGAGGCTTAATCGTTTGTCTTTAAGAGTGACTTTGGACAGCATGATGGTATATCCTATTGGCCTCATTTTGTATTTGAGGAGACAGGGCCAGTAGGGTTCACTGACTTGCCCAAGAACAGAGTACGTTTTAGAGTCCAGGTGTTCTGAATCCTGTCTGTGTCCTCCTTTACCATTAGATTAAGCTTGTTATAGATGGCCCATGGGGAAATGGATCAGTGTTGGCATATGTCTTAAATGCCAGGAGTCCATTATGTCATTGTAACATGGAATCCTTTTGGTTAAATTATGGCACTGTTTTTATTCACACTCTAATCCCTGGTTGATCCCTTCTTAGCTGTGTTTTAATGAGATTTTATTATACTTAAAAATACATACTATTCTGAATAATTAGTTTTTGTTTTTATTCGAGCAGTTTGAAAAGAAACTGCCACTTCTAAGTACGTGGGGTGTTGCTTTCATTTCAGTTCCCTGATGTCTGTATGTCAGCAGAACTGAGTTAATGTAGGCATAATCATTGTATTACAGGGCCCTGACTTTGAAGAGGCAAGGGAGTCCTTTAATGAGGAGCCTGTGTACATTTAAAGTCTGAAATTATTTTACTAAACCCTTTGTTTTGTAAATCTCAAACTTGTACATGTATTGAAAGTACAATTGTATAAGAAAGTGTATTGAAAGTAATGGTTTTAAAAATTTTTGTCACAGTCTTTGTCTTGAGATAATTTTACATTGAAATTTGAAATGTGGAATAGATGAGAAGCTGCTATGACATACCCCACTGGCCCATCAAGCTTGAGGAGTGTCATGGAGCGTAATTTAAAAATATTGTCCTAAGTTACTACAGATTGTTCTTGTTTTTGTTGTTTTTGATTTTGTGTTGATCCTTGTAGATTGAGAACCTCGTAGCTTGGGCTTTTTATATTTGTATATCCTGTGTTAGATGGTCACGTAGATCTGTTGGGAGTTGCGACAGAATGATAATTTATTGTTCCAGTTCATGCCAACTCAATGGGATCTACTAGTAGGACTTTCAGTTTATCTTTTCTTTCTAAATTCCCAAACCATTTACGTTTGTCAGGTGCTTACATATGAGCCAAAACTTTGGTGTCTAATTACATTCAGTGTAAATATTAGAGTGCTTATTCAACTCATTTAAATAAAAATTGATTGCAATTTTATCTCTCATTAGTTTTTTTTGCCATTCCTTGTGTTTTATTTTGTTCTGCCTGAACACAGAGGCTATAGAACAAAACAAGAGTAAGACTTCCCAAAATAGGTGAATATTTCACTTGGTATGACTGTGTTTTGGTTCATTGTATAGAATGTAAACTCTTTCATATATATATCTCAGAATATAGTTTCAATGTACATGAAAAAACTCAGTGTATAAGGAAACCGTGTGGTATTATCTTTTGGATAAAGATGGATTTTTTTATTATCCTCTCCTTTTGGTTTTGAAAGAATAGTAGAAAATGTCAGTACAGTTTCTTTGCGCTTAGGACAAGAGGGGAAATTAGTAAATGTGAGAAATTAATCCCAGAGAGATTTTTAAAAAGGTCTTATACAAATATGCTTTCAGATAATATTTCTGTCTGTATATCTGTAGATAGATAAATGGGTAAGCAGGGATAATTAGGAGTATACAACTGATAGATCAGTGGTTTAGGCTTCAGATTATAACTGACATTACTTGGCTAACATTACTATAGTGCGTTGGGCTTTAATTTGTTTTACTAAGTATCTCTGAGGATATCTGATTTGAGACTTGGAGTATTTAAATTAGCTGTCTAATTTTGTATCACTCTCCGTGGACTGACTTATGTAAGCCTAAGAATTCTGCGGGTGGCCACATGGCTCTTGTTAGGAGTTGGACAAGGCCTGACAGCCTTGTATATGATGAGTGCTGACCACAGAGAGCACCTGTAGAATCTGCATCACTCCAGCATGCTGTCAGTAGGGCAGGAAAAGCGAGCATGCTCATAGGGCACTTTGTTCGTTGCACTTTGGTTTTGCCTGAGATGTACAGCTGGCACAGTGGGTGTAGTTTCACTCTCTACTTATTTCTTAGTTACAGCTATCTATGATAAAGGATGGAAAGCTAAGATTAGGATTTTATTTTAGGTATTAAGTATCTGTACTTCTTTTGGCGGGGGAAGCAAGTGGGTTGATACACATAATACCACAGAGCAAAGATTTATAGTTAGGCAACTGAGACCAACTATTAAAGGTAGAAAAGGGCCAGGCGAGGTGGCTCACGCTTGTAATCCCAGCACTTTGGGAGGTGGAGGCGGGTGGATCACGAGGTCAGGAGATCGAGACCATCCTGGCTAACACGGTGAAACCCCGTCTCTAGTAAAAAAATACAACAAATTAGCTGGGCCTGGTGGCGGGTGTCTGTAGTCCCAGCTACTCGGGAGGCTGAAGCAGGAGAATGGCGTGAAGCCAAGATCATGCCACTGCACTCCAGCCTGGGCGACAGAGTGAGACTCCATCTCAAAACAAAGGAAGAAAAGTTGGTTTGAGGAAAAATAAAGTAAAAAATAGTCTAATTTTAGGATTTTGATTCTGATATTTGAATGTAACCTGAAATTTTGAATGTATTTGAATGTATTTTGAAGGTAACCTAAATTTCGATAAAACATTTAGCCTGCTAATAAATTCATTGGGTACATGTCTTGTGACTAGTATAGTATGTTCTTTACTATCATAATTTAGTAGTTATAGCATTTGATATAGTTTAAGGTACTTTAGGTAGAGTTTTTAAATATATATTGACATAATTATATAAAGGACATACTCTGTATCGTATATAGTTCCATTTTTAGAATCTGTTAGTATGTTTTCCTGTATTCCAAGTTGTTGACTCAGTTATTTTTAATTAGTATTCGGTAAGCTAATTCAGTCATTTCTTAAATGATTATTATTTTTAAAAAAGTTTTGTGAGGCACCATTTAAGAAAATGAAAATATCAAGTCTTAGATTTATGAGACAATAAGAAATGTATTTTTATCATATTATTTGTCAGTCTTTTTCTAAATAACTAAGTGATGATTCCTTGGTATATATTTTAGGTTTAAAATCCAGAGGTTGTTTTGAAATATTTTCTAATTTGTTAAAGGAGCTTGTTTTGAAATTTGGATGATAGCCTAAGAATATTGATTGATTGTTTTGAAATTTGAAGTGAAATGATAATATTAAAGGTAGAGTAGCCATATATAACTCAGTTTATTAGCAAGAAGATATCAGTTTAAGATACTGCAGTCAAATTAGTTGTAGTTCTGAAGTACACAAGGAAGTAGACATTTGGGAGCTTCGGTTACAGTGCTAGTACCACCTCGCACTATAATACTGGTGTTCCCTGCATTTGAGTGGTGATGTGTGATATGCTGTGAGGATGTACATGGTAGTTTTGGCCCCTGTAGAGTTCATATCTTCAAATGGCCTTAGCTCTTACCATCCCTGTATACATAAAAATAGTATAAATTATTACTCTTGAAGTTGAGAGTCTTTAATTTGTCCTATATTTTTATTAAGTTTCTGACATGAATTTGGAAATTGAAAATCCTTACTCAGTTTACTTATCCTGGAAAACCTTAATATATGAGATGAGATTTTGATGAAGTGTTAAAGATTCTGTCTTAACTGTTGACAGGGTGGTAAATATAAAGTAATGAGGATCAAAATATTGACTAGTTCAGCTCTGTGCTTGCAGTTTTTCCCCACTCTAAGATCATATTGTATTGGGACCACTAAAACCGAGCAAGAAGGAATAAACTAGGAAAACAGATGATGGCCTGTTGTTGGTGAAATACTGTATCTTTGAGGACATTGATTTTTTTTTTTCATGAAGCTCATTGTCACCAAATATGGAACTCTAAATTGATGTTGCTTTTTGTTTCAGCATCAAAGCTGGACGACTCCTTTCCTACATTCCGTATCAGCTATACACCAAGCAGTCCAGTGTGCAGAAAGGTCTCAGCTTTCATCCTGTATGCAGACCTGAGGATCCTGTGCCAGGTCCAAGCAGTATAGCCAAACAGTTCAACAACAGGGTGTAAGTTTGTCTAGTTGGTGATTACTGCAAAGCTGGGTTTTGTTTTTTGTTTGTTTTTTTTTTAAGACGGAGTTTCACTCTTGTTGCCCAGGCTGGAGTGCAATGGTACAATCTAGGCTCATTACAACCTCTGCCTCCAAGGTTCAAGTGATTATCCTGCCTCAGCCTCCCCCATTACTGGCGTGTGCCACCACACCTGGCTAATTTTTGTATTTTTAGTAGAAGTGGGGTTCCTCCATCTTGGCCAGGCTGGTCTCAAACTCCTGACCTTGTGATCTACCCTCCTCGACCTCCCAAAGTGCTGGGGTTACAGGCATGAGCCACCACACCTGGGCCGCAAAGCTGGTTTTTATCAGTGAGCATGGCCCCTGCTCTGTTACAGACAGACAGGAGCAGATACGAACCCTGGCCATTCACTTATAATGAGTATGTTGAAATATGTGTGTATGAGTGTCTTATCTAAAAATGAATTATTTTTATGATGAAAATTTCATACATGTAAGTAAGATTTTACATTCATACTAGTTTCTCACCTTAAGCTAGTGGATCTTAATTGTTAGTAAGTTTTTTCGTGGATTTTCATGAAAGTAATTATTTCCTCACAAGTAATTTGTATTGCTTTCTCAAAAACTGAACTAACTGCACCAGCTATATTTTTATTGTACTCCATGCGTAAAAAGACAATGAAAATGTTGACACTTCTGAATTATTTTTGAAAAATTCAAAATTCATAACTACAATTCTAAATATGTAAATATATAAATGGAAGTTTAGTTGGTGACCCTTGGTTATAGAATTGAGAGTGAATCTAGACTTTATTCCATGTGGCTTTTTTTTTTTAATATTGATACAAGCTTTAGTTGCAACCCTGGATAAATTGGTTTCACAATTAATTGGTGGGTTGCCTTACCTTGTATATCAGGTGGTTCATTTTGGTTAGCCTTCTCTTTATTTATTAAATTGCTTGCTTTGGGAGTTGGATATATATATTTTTTTCCGAAAAGACCAGGAGTCTAATTAATCTGAGAGGATCCAGTATCACTGCCTTCTGTAATTTTTGTTGTCATTTGTTATTTAACTTGTACTCACAAACGTATTCAAATATTTTTCATGTTACCTATAGCTTTTAATTTTTCTAATGTGGTATCAAGGTATATAGCAAATAATACCAGAAAACCTTTTCACAGAATACATAGCTTTATCTTTCTTTTCTTACCCACATTAATAAAAGTAGAAAATAGATAGGTTTTTTTCAAGATCTTCTTTGTGACACTTTTAGGAAGAAATTACCTATTAGATTTTACTTCTTAATACATTTATGCCATTGCCTAAGAAAAGTATCTCTACCCGTGATATTTCCAGTACAGCTACTTTGCAAATGTCCATTTGTCTAGGCTGAGAAACTATATAGTACAGGAAGAATGTATGTTAACAATGTATTTTCCTGCCAGTATATGGATTTCTGTTGGATGTGTTGCTATAATGCATGTAAAGGATCTTAATGTTTTTGACACAAAACTAGATGTAAGACTTTCTGACGTACATCACTTTTGTTGTTTTCTGGGGTTTTGGGGGGGCTATATTCAGTACATTTTGTACATTGAAATGCTCATCTGTGACATTTTGCTCCCTTGCATTCTCTTTATCTCAAGAGGCTGACTTTCTCTGCATGTGACAAATTAGATTTTCTTTTTTTCTTCTTTTAATCATATCCAGTTTGTCTTTTTCCCCTTCACTGGCATGATCATCTGTGAGGATGGCATCAACTTAGAGTTGCCTGTCACATTCCATGTGATGTTTAGCCACGGCCTGAGCTAACCCAGAAATGGGTCATCATCCAGCTTGTGGAGCTTTTCTGTGTAGTCAGGCTCTCATTACTGAGCAACCAAGTTGGTATTAGGATGAGGGACTTTCGGTGGAACCTGGTAATACTGTGGTAATTTCACCTGTGGCTTACTACTCTGTAGGGTAGCCCTACATCTGGAGCCTGCACTGTAATTGAATTAATGCTATGGACATTTGGACATTTCTAAGTAGAATGAATTACTGCTTTGTAATTCAGGTTTTTGTTTTTCTTACTTAGATGATTCTTGTGAATGCATTTCTAAACAAACGTCTAGAGGAGCCAGGATGTGACTTTAGCATAACATTTGTCATAGGTTCTGCGTTTATAAAGCTGTCATCAGGAAACTTGGTCCAGATTGCCTTGTACCACCCTGGCATCTAAATATGCATTTCTTAAAATGAAGTGCAATTTCCCTTGTCAATAAGGCAAGTGTCCTCATATTTCTGGGTGTAAATTTTACTGAATTACCCCCACACATTGACATGGCTTTACTTTTTGTCTACTTGTGCAACAATTAGCTCATTAATAGGTTAATCAATATAGTCACTTTTTTTCCTACTGAAACTAGCTGGTTTCATACTGGATTTAATGTGTCGAATAGTACCTTTCATTAAAACTGGAAGAAGAATTCAAGTAAGTTTTTAAAATCTATTTTTGTGAAAGTTATTTGTAGTATATTAATCAGCAGATATTTATTGACTGTGTAGTAAATGTCAAGCACTGTGCTTCAGAACTGGATATTTAGAGCTTATAGATTCCAATGAATTCTTTATGGGAAAAATAATTGAAAAGTTTTTTGGGTTTTTCTTCAGCCATGAGAAAGATTCTATTTTATTTCTTCTTTGGTACTATCTGAAGTGAAAATAAAAAACAAACAAACAAAAAACACCTAAAGGGCTGTTAATATTCTAGATTTTTTCTAGTTACCTTGCTACTTTTGCAAAGAATGATCTTTTGTCAAATCAGAATATAAAGTTTGTGGTTTAATTTTCAGGGTTTTTTTTCATTGTCAATATTCAATATAAGAATTTCCTGGCTGGGCGAGGTGGCTCAAGCCTGTAATCCCAGCATTTTGGGAGGTCGAGGCAGGCGGATCACGAGGTCAGGAGGTCGAGACCATCCTGGCTAACACGGTGAAACCCCATCTCTACTAAAAATACAAAAAGAAATTAGCCGGGCGTGGTGGCGGGCGCCTGTAGTCCCAGCTACTCCAGAGGCTGAGGCAGGGGAATGGCGTGAACCTGGGAAGTCGTGCTTGCAGCGAGCTGAGATTGCGCCACTGCACTCCAGCCTGGGCAACAGAGTGAGACCCCGTCTAAAAAAAAAAAAAAGTTTCCTGTTTCTAAAGAGAGAAATACCAAACAAAGTGTGTACCACTAAGAAAATGTTGAAATGAAAAAATTGTTTTAACCTAAAAGTCAGACATTATTAACTTAAAATTTTTTTCCTGCTTTAGAAATCATATCGTTAAGAAGATTGAAACAGAAAATGAAGTCAAAGTCAATGGCATGAACAGTTGGAATGAAGAAGACGAAAATAATGATTTTAGTTTTGTGGATCTGGAACAGACCTCTCCAGGAAGGAAACAGAATGGAATTCCTCATCCCAGAGGCAGCACTGCCATTTTTAATGGACACACTTCTAGCTCTAATGGTGCCTTAAAGACACAGGATTGCTTGGTGCCCATGGTCAACAGTGTTGCCAGCAGGCTTTCTCCAGCCTCTTCCCAGGAGGAGGATAAGGCTGAGAAGAGCAGCACTGATTTCAGAGACTGCACTCTGCAGCAGTTGCAGCAAAGCACCAGAAACACAGATGCTTTGTGGAATCCACACAGAACTAATTCTTTCTCATTATCAGCTTTGCACAGTAACACTAAAATCAATGGTGCTCACCACTCCACTGTTCAGGGGCCTTCAAGCACAAAAAGCACTTCTTCAGTATCTACTCTTAGCAAGGCAGCACCTTCAGTGCCATCCAAACCTTCAGACTGCAATTTTATTTCAAACTTCTATTCTCATTCAAGACTGCATCACATATCAATGTGGAAGTGTGAATTGACTGAGTTTGTCAGTACCCTACAAAGACAAAGTAATGGTATCTTTCCAGGAAGGGAAAAGTTAAAAAAAATGAAAACAGGCAGGTCTACACTTGTTGTAACTGACACAGGTAGATACTTACTAAAATTGTTTTCTTAAGACACAGTCACGCTTGATCATTTTGCTCTTATGCTATTATTGGTATTTCTGGTCAATATGAAGTTTTCATAATATAAAAGTCTCAGAATGTCAAGTCATGTAATCTACAGTAAGCATAACATTATAGAAAGCTTATTTATTAAAATGTTTTTAAAACAATTAGATTTATTTGTGGCTGACTGAAAATTTTCAGAGAATTTAAACAGTAAGATGGTTGGGATTCTGAGCATTCATTCCTCATGTAGACCTTATCAGTTGGTGAAGTTTTGAACTGTGTTAATATAACATCTATCCCGTGCTTAACCAACCCTGTAAGAATGCAATTGGTTTGATAAGAGTAATTGTTAATTTCTAGAAGTTTGCATCATAATGATTTTTTAAATCAGTTTTGACATAGAGCTGTTATAATTAACAGTGGTAAACTTTCAGTGAGGTTGACATCTAAGTGCATTGGTTCATTGTATTTTGAATTTTAATACTTTCCTTGTTACCAAAAACAAATGCAAACACAGTAGCAGACTGTGTTTCTGTGCCAGTCATAAATTAGTATCCGGTTTGAAGTTTTAGTTCCTTTTACAGATTATAGGATTTTTTTATGGGGAGAGACCTCAGAGATTAATACTGTCCTTTAATTTATAGCTGTGGAAACTGAGGTATGGGGAGAAGCTCATGGTTCTGTCCTAGAAAGTGATAGAGACTCTATGTGGGGTGTTTTCTGTTATGTTTTACTGAGTTTGATGTATTCCTACGTACTTTTAGTCAAAAAATGCTTTTTGGTATTTAGGAAATATTTCAGAATAATACAGATATTAGATTATCCTTACATCATGTCTTGGCCTTGTTACCTGAAGGTTATTTAATTCTGAATGCTTCAAAGAACTATGATTAATTAGTTCTATGAATGGGAATAAAATGAGAAATTTTGTTATTGTGTGAAAGCATTTGGTAGATATTTGGCGTATGCATTCCGTACTACTTGAATGTTTAAAAGCATTATTTTGAGTTGCTTGCATTATGTTTATGTGATACTTTGAAAAATACTTCTATACAGCAGAATTGTGATTATTTTATAAATCATTTGAGATAATATAGAGGGTAGTAAGGAAGTACCTGGCTTTGGACTTAGATAGTTTAGCATGAATCTGAATCCTTACTCTGCCACTCTTATGCTGCAGGACTATGGACAAGTTAGTTCACCTCTCTGAGTCTTAGTTTTCTTTATGAAGAGAAGTGATAGATAGTCCACGATGTTTGCCTCGTGGGGTTGTGAGCTTAAGAATACATGAGCAGGCTGGGCACAGTGGCTCATGCCTGTAATTCCCACACTTTGGGAGGCTGAGGCAGGAGGATTGCTTGAGCCCAGGAGTTCAAGACCAACCTGGGCAACACAGTGAGACCCTGTCTCTGTCAAAAAGAAAAAAAAATTAGCTGGGCGTGGTGGCAGGGGCCTGTGGTCCCAGCTACTTGGGAGGCTGAGGTGGGAGGATTGTTTGAGCCCTGGAGGTTAAGGCTGCAGATTCCACCACTGCACTTCAGATGGGGGCAACACAGTGAGACCCTATCTCAAAAAAAAAAAGTAGTGGGGAGAACTAGGTACATGCTATCGCAGGCACAGTTTGGTAAATGGAGTGGTCCAAAACTGTTAGGGGATATCTGTTTTTGGAAGCCTATTATAAAGACTAACCCTCAGTACTAATATTTTTAAGCCTGAGAAAAACTCCTTTATGAGATCAGAACTTTTTACAAGCTCAGGGTTCTTATTTCCAGAGCTTGTGTATCTTAGAGGACCAGAGGAAAAGGCAAAGGATGAGACAGATAATAGAAGAAAGCTCTGCTTGTGCCTAGATTAGGGTTAAAATGACCCTGATGAATCTCAGTGTAGCACAGGATGATTAGAAGCTTTTGTCCTTAGGTGAGGACACTCGCCTTCATCTCCTTAAATGTGGTCTGTGTCATTCAGCTCTGATCTTTTAATAGTATTTAATGGCATAAGGGTAAAAATTTACAGATTTATATTTTATAGACTGTTTTTCAAGTACTTAGAACAGCAACATGGTAGTTTAAAGGCTCAGAAATCAGACTGCTTGGGACAGAATCACAGCTCAACCACTTAATAATAGGCTGTGTGACTTAAACCTGTAGTCTACAGAATGGAGATGATACGATTACCTACCACATAGTTGCGAGAATTTAAATAAATACATACATGTAAACCTCTTAACAGCAGTGCCTGACACCTGCCAAGCACTGGATAATAGTAGCCATTTTTATTGTTGTTATTTTATCCAGGCGTGTTTGTAGATTGCATGGAATAATGATCATCAAGATAAGTTTTACTTAGCTTCATGTAACTAAATGTATGCCAACATCTTTGTATTTTTATAAAATAATCAGCACAATGAAATAATTTTAAGATGTACTTTTTGACAAACTAATTAGAGACTTAATTAAATTTGGCTTCTCTTGAGGTGATAGCAATAATCTGTAGTCAATTCTGGTTTTTTAAAAAGACTCCATTCTGCGTGTAAGCATGTTTTAAATATAGTTTCTAAAATTAACTAGACCTGATGTTTTAAATAATAAAAATTAGCTTTGGGTTTGAATGCTGTCTTTTTCCTTCTAGGAGATATGTCAGTATTGAATTCTCCCAGACATCAGAGCTGTATAATGCATGTTGATATGGATTGCTTCTTTGTATCAGTGGGTATACGAAATAGACCAGATCTCAAAGGTCTGTATTCTTGCTTACGTTTTAAGAAAATTGATATATTGTTGTAAATACATATTCAAAGAGATTACAAAATCTCTTTTAAAAAAATTGTGATTTTTCTTGGGAAAATCAGTTCTCCCGAATTTCTGTATTCAATTATCAAGGAAGGTATAGGGGAATTAGAGTTTTTCTTTCTCCCTGTAGAGATCTGCAGGGAACAATATTCATCTTCCGCTGAAGGATATGTCATCGAAGACTAATGTAGGCAGGATCTGTATTGAGCATTTTCTAAATTTGTATTTGTATTCCTTGTTAATGAATGGAAATTTTATGGTGGCTCTTGTCTGTGAGACTTGGGTCATTATGCTTTCTCTTTTGAGCAAATAACTTGATTAACTGTCCTGATGCCCATGAACATCCCAGCATTTTGATTGTAGGATAATTTTGCATTATTGAATATTGCTAAAATATGTTAAGTCGTGTGGACAGTCTTTGTCTTAGTGAAATTGCAGATGTTTCTGAACTAGTCAGTACTTTAAAAAGCATACATTCTGGGTTTTCCAGTGTTTGCCTCTGTCTGAAAGAGACAACTTAGTGTTTTCTTCTCTTATATAAGGAATCACTGTGGCACAGAAGCTGCTGTGTTAAAACCAGGACTTTATTTTTGTCATGGGTAGTGGTTCCTCAGCTCTGAAAGGAATTTTTAGAATGTTAAATAATTGATTTTCATAGAGTAACTTTTTAATGCATTGTTGATTTATTTCTTGGTCCTCAAAATAATGCATTCGGTAAATATATATTTATCCATGCTGTTGCTTTACAAATTTAGAGTAATCTTGTAACTTAACACACATACAAAAGGACATGATACAGGAAAGTAAGTTTATACTAAAGCAAAAATTGAGGGGCTGTATGCTCATGTTTGATAATGTGGTAGGTCAGATTGTGATTCCGATGTGTATGTATTTAGTTTCTGTTGCTGTAAAATTGAGAGAGAAGTATAGATGTTAACTCTAGAAATACAAAAAAAGTATACTTAGTGTTTCTTTCCCCACCACTTAACGTCTGAATCTAGGGTCTTGAGTTGCCTGTTTTCTACAATACGAAATCAAACAAAAACCCTGGAAGGCTGAATTGACTGCTGCTTTCAGGCTGAAAAAATGTATCAAAATGGTCACAAATAATTGGCTTTTTTGGAGGTGCTGAGAAACTTAGATGACATTTACATGGTGATTGATAGTCTTTAAAGTAATAGCTTCTTTAAGGATTAATATCTAAGTAAAGGTAAAGAAAAAAAAGGCATGTTTTAAAAATCCTTTGAAAAATTTTTGCTTACATGTTGTTAACATTCCTGTACCCATATACAGAAATAATTTAATATTTTCCTCACAGGCAAACCAGTGGCTGTTACAAGTAACAGAGGCACAGGAAGGGCACCTTTACGTCCTGGCGCTAACCCCCAGCTGGAGTGGCAGTATTACCAGAATAAAATCCTGAAAGGCAAAGCAGGTACAAATGAGCTGTCTTTGAAGTCTTAGTGCTCCTGTGGACGGCTTCTGGATTTTGCTATTGGCATGGTTGTTACAGAAATGAGAGCAGAGTTGTAGCAATTAGCTTTTTCATTCAGGGCTTTTAAGGATATCACTGTTAGGTTTTGTTGAATTAGAGGGTGACATTTTCCTGAAATAGAGTGTGAAGAGTGTTTTACAAGATATGATTGATTTGCTTTGTATAAATTTAGATTGGGGATAAAAATCATGGGCATAATTTAAAGAAGCCTCTGTCTATTGTGAGAGTTAATTACTGGTCATTTGGTTATTGCATCACAGTAAGAATGTTAAAGTTTGTGTTGCTCAAGATACTTGTATGAGGAAGTAGGATAACAAACAGTAGAAATTTTAATGTATTGGAATTAAAAGTGAACACCGGTAATCATTCTCCATATCCTTTAGTGAACCTATTTGTTATGAGATATAACCTTGTTGCCTCTCTTGACTTTTTAATTTTGGATATTATTAAGCAAAATCATAAGTTGTACTAGTCATGATACTTATTAAGATTTTCATGTGTCTATTACTTTCTTCCCCTGAGTAAACTCGCTGAGAAATGTTTTCTTAGAAATTAAAATTTTTAAATAATTGATTTGTTTTCTCATGGTTGTTTTGCAAAGCCAAAGAGAATTTTTTTAATTAGTTTCTCAGAAATATATTACCCAGAAAGTAGTCAGAAGTTAGATATACAGTGAAATGGAAAGCATGCAGTCTAGTTTTATTGCAATTATTTCAGTGCCCTTGTTGTCAGTTATAAAACGTTAGGCTTACTTGTCACAATGACTCCAATGAAATTAAGGCAAAAGGAAAGCCAGCGAACATCTCTGAGGACCTTTTTTGGGATTATAGTCTTTTTGTTGGTTTTGATCATCTGTTTATGTGGTCTTAAGTACAAAAGAACATAATTGTAGATACATGTTTACGCTTTGTGTGTACATTTATTTCCAAGTTTTATAAATGTTTTCTTGGTCTTTAAATCTTTGCAGAGATTTTTGAGATTCTAGAATTTTGTGTGTCCTGAGTAGGTGTGGAGTAGCTGTTACTGAACTTGACATTTAGTTGTATTATGGTATAGGTAGTGTAAGTATTGGTAGTATGGTTTTTGTGGTAGGTTGGTTTTTCTTTTTGTATTTTCTGTGTGCTATTAAACAGGTGAAATCTTAAGTTCTAGAAAATAAGAAATAAATAGCTTAAGGAAGTACACAATACTTGTCATATATTAGGCATTTATGAAATACTAAAGAATGTTGAAAGAAGAAAAACCACCATGTATATACGTGCAGTAGCATCTTCAGTGCTCAGAGTCTCTCTGGTGGGTAGTCTTGTTACACACGTCCTTTTATCGGCAGTCTACATTTAAAATTTTGACCTTGACAAGCTCACATTCCTTAGGAGTAGCAGAGAGCTAGTTCTCTTTTGTCTTTTCTTCTGTTACAATCTTACTATAAATGGTTTATTAACACAATAGTGTCATTGGTTACTTAATTGTCTTCATCAGTTTAGTCACCTAATTTTTACAACGTTTTAATGACCTTCTATAATCACATCCCCTTCGCATCTAAATGTGGGTGGTAAACCAGAAGGGAAATATTGGGAGAAATATTTAAATTTCACTTGCCATTGAAAACTGTCAAAAGGAGATTGTCCCGTCACTAGAAAAGGTGATATGACAGTTTGTATTTTATACTCTTTAACTTGATGTCATTTACTTTTATATCCTAAGCTTTTTCGTGCATTAGGAGCTCACCAGAATATTTGCTGCATATAAAATGAATAGATTATCCTTTATTATAAAATTTGATTACAACTAAGCTTGTGCTCAGAACTTTTTTCACTGCTTTTGTTCCTCTTTGCTTGTTATTCCCTGATCTTTCTTTCTCTGGGTCATTATCAGACATGGCACCAAATAGAAAAATATTGAGGATCGGTTTAGGAATTAGAATCTTTGGCTTCTGTGCACTAGCTTTGAAAAAAAAAAAAGATCAGTCTAATGTTTGGCTTATATGTCTAGACAACGTATGAGGACAAATAGCATCCTTAGTCCTTTTTGAAACTTGAGTTTCTTAGCTGTCATATCCAAAAGCTCTTTAATTAGACCAGTGCAACCAGGGTATCTCATCCATCCATGACTTCTTTTGGAGGCTGCTTCCTGAGCAATGCTCAGTAGTGGCACTTCTCATTGATGATCTCATTGTTTGGAACAATTTATGCTCCACATTTCATGGTTGGGGCCTTTTACCCCTTCCTGGATTTCCAGGATACAGATGTTTTCTGTCCCATCGACAGCTTCAGTTTTCATTCTAAAGAACAACAGTTTTAAAAATCGTATTAGTCATAGATTTATTCTCAGCGATTTCTTTTTCACAGACTTGGGTCCTGGCCTCTGATTTCTCCAACCGTTTCTCCACATTCTCCATGTGCCCGTCTAGTTTGTCGAGTTTTGATGAGCAGTTCTCTACTTTGCCCTCCAGTGAGGACAGTGTGTCCCTGCATTTCCCTGAATCTCACATGAAGCAACTCACTCCGCTCGTGGAGGGACCCACGCATTCTGCTGCACTGTGGAACAGGTCAGCCAGCCCAATGGAGAGGAACACAATGGTGCTGCCTCTCAGGCCAGGGCATTGGGGGCGCATGGACCACAGAGACTGTTCTCTCCTCAAGCATAAGTTTTCTGTTATTTTCAAGACAGTATCTTAGATAACTAGCCCCTCAGATATCCAAGTCAGGTAATTCTCCAACTTGTAAGGCATAGCTCATGGTTACACCATGGTTACAGACCGTTGGTTGTGGCTGTTCAAGCTTCAGCACTCCTTTTTTTGGGGTCTAGTAGCACCCTCTGTTGAAGAGTGATACTGACAGTCCTGAAATTCTTCCAGTTTTTCAGCTTAGATGAATGGACTATTAAAATTTATATTTAGCCTTTTAAAACCGTCCAGAAACACTGGGTAGTCTGCTTGGGATTCTGTCTTTAATTTGTAATAGTATAGCTAGCATATGTTACTCATATGTCAGAAACTATCGCTCACATTACACACTCTGCTGTTTTGAAGCAAGTAGGATTTGACCCCACTGAGATGCCAATCAGTTTGATTTGCATTTATGCTGTGTATATATGGTTGCTGAAATCCAGAAATGCTTGTATGGGTTGCATAGTTAGATGAAAGATGTTGATGATTACTAGTCAAACCAGGAAGAGTTGTTTAAGCCCATGAAGCCAGAGACTTTGCCAGTTTTCCTGGTGGTGCATTAACTTGGCTGACTTTTCACAGAACAGTAAATCTGAAATAAACAGAAGAGAAATGCTGGGTTTGTTAGTTATGTATTGTTACAGTGTACTCACAATAGATTTGTCTGGAATAGCTGAAGTGATATATTTTGGCTTTGTTTTACTAATGGTATTTTTGTTTATAATAGTAGAGATGTGGCTGAGATTGTGGTTTTAGAATGTGGTTTTTTTTTTTTTTTTTTAACAGCTTACTCTTCTTGGAACCTAATAGTAGTATCCCAAGAGACCTACAATGAAGTTGTGTTTTAATTTATTTCTTAATTACTAGTGAAGCTAAAGGTGGGAAAGGAAGTAAAGTGGCATGCAGCCAGTAGGCTCTCCAGATTGTATGCTTTTGTATTCTTGTGTAAAGTTGTAAATTTGGTTCGGATATTAAGAGATGCTGGTAAGCCACACTGAGCTCCAGTTGTGTTTCCTGAAGCATCGATACTCTGATCACACTTGAATGTTTTTAATTGAACATGCATTATTAAACCAAAATACAGTTACCTATAGCAGGGGATAATGTGATGTGTGTTCAAAAGAAAAAGCTTGAATTTAGGATGAAACCTCTTCATGGTTTGTGACCTACTAAATTATTGTTTGATCAGATAGATGGTAGGAATTACATGTTTGTTGTACATGTTAATTAGCTTTAAGTTTTGCAGATAGTTCTTTTAGGAAACAGCAACGAATATTCAGAGAAATTTATATTTTTCATTAACTTTTCCCCATTACCGAGAGCTGTACAGTCCTTGTAAGGTTATAGGAGGGAGTTCATCTCCCTGATCACTTCTCATCCATGTCCACCTCAAGGGACTGTGTGTTATAGGATATTCTATATTTATCTTCTGGTGTATTTAAAAAAAAAAAAAACAAAACTCCCAGGACACTTTGAATTTATTATAAGTTTTTATCTGCTGATGAAGAATATAATGGAAGCAAACCATTTTAGAGTTACAGAGTTTTCTTGTATTAGATAAGGAGATAATGCCAATAGAGATAACTGTATTTGGAATTTACTAAACATTTTTATATAAAAGTAATGGAAAACAAATTTCTTGAAAAAGTTAGGGAAAATCAGTTTATAATATATAACCATTAATTTTTTTAATTTTTAAAGCAGATATACCAGATTCATCACTGTGGGAGAATCCAGATTCTGCACAAGCAAATGGAATTGATTCTGTTTTGTCAAAGGCTGAAATTGCATCTTGTAGTTATGAGGCCAGGTATGTAGAAGTTATGTGTTATAATTCTTAATGAATAATTTGGTTAATTATTTTTATATAATTTTTTGAACTGTAATCTTTTGAAGTAGATTCAGACCTGCCAGTCAGGCCAGTGATTTAAACATTACAGACGTGTTATGGAAATAAATGGTTTTTATCCTTAATCATTTAATTTATGCCCCCCACAACCCCTCACCAGTGCTAGATAACTTTAAACAAACAGCTTAGTAGTTCCCTGATGAGAACCAATAGGTCCTGTAGTAGGAACCAAAAGAAATTGGGGATTGTCATTTTTATTGTCTTTTGAAGCATGAAATAAAAGAATTAGATTGTTTTTGAATGGAAGAGGACTTTAATATTTATTTACTCTAATCTTTTGTTTTTATTGCTAAGAAAAATCTCTTGTAATCTATTCTTCCTGATACTCAGTTTTTTTAATGTTAAAACCCAATTGCCTATTCAATTGTAAGTAATTTAATTATTAGCATTCTTAATATTTCTTCACTTAAAAGTGGTAATAGTGTTGTCAGTTTGTTAGCACCAACTTTTTGAATAGGTCTTTATCTTATAGTGATCTGAAACCATAATTATAATTGGCTGTTTCAGTGTAGGAAGAAACATACACATATATATAATTCCTTATAATTGAAAAAATCTTTTTGAAATAATTGGAATAGTAAAAGTAGAGGGAGTAATAATTAAAAAGAGAAGTCTTAATTTTTTTTTTTCCCTGTTGACCGAACGCAGACATTTTTACCTGTATAACACAGCAAGCCCTTACACATAGCCGGCAAGTGTTAAAGTATTCAATAATTTCAAAACGAAACAGTCTTAGATCAGTTACATTTTTTTTGTTTTTTTTTTTTTGAGACGGAGTCTCGCTCTGTCGCTCAGGCTGGAGTGCAGTGGCGCCATCTCAGCTCGTTGCAAGCTCTGCCTTCAGGGTTCACGCCATTCTCCTGCCTCAGCCTCCCTAGTAGCTGGGATTACAGGTGCCCGCCACCACGCCCAGCTAATTTTTTTGTATTTTTTTTAGTAGAGACAGGGTTTCACCTTGTTAGCCAGGATGGTCTGGATCTCCTGGCCTCGTGATCCACCCGCCTCAGCCTCCCAAAGTGCTGGGATTACAGGCTTGAGCCAGCGCGCCCGGCCCAGTTACATCTTTTTAATCTTGATTCAAAGTTGTGGCTATTCAGGCATCTAATCTGAAGAAAAGATATTTGAACTCAGCATCGTCTAATCATAATAGTTTTTTTAAAATTTGCTAATTATTTTATTTAAAGTATATTTAAGTAAAAGCATTAAGTTTAAACATGCATGCTTATATTTTAAATTGTTTTCCATTCATGACATGCCAGACTTTTCCTCCCAGGCTAACTTTGCCTTTCTCATAAACAGAATTATGTTCTAATGGTTTTCATTGTCACTTGATGCTGTGGCCAAGGAATTGAAACTCAACTTTAAATGATAAGTCAAATACAAATACGTTTTGAATTGTTATACTGCTTTTTATTAGCACAGGCACTCTAGAGCTGAGTTTATGTTGTGCTCAGTAGGCTAGTCTCTTTTTTCCTACTAAGTTATTGAATGGTGGCCTGGACTTCAGATGGCTAGACAGTTACGTGCAGTATCTGGAGGGTGTGATGAAGCCCAGAAATATTCCCAGTCCTTGAATTTCGCTAGTTGGTAAAATGCAAGCTTCGTTTACCCTTGCTAGGCTGCCTCTGCAGGGTCTCCCTTTGTACCTTCATACCCAGTCCCCACCAAGATGAATGCTGGCTGGGAAGCAGGACTGCCTCCAGGTGAAAGTGTCACCAGCTCTGGTGGCTTTGGACTCCAGGAGCCACAATTGTGTCTAGGCACTAGGCTTCTGTTGGGTCTTTGGATGGTGCATTTGTATTTATCCACGGATGGTGACTGTCAAGCTTCATGCCTTGCAAAATAATTGGGGTGACAATATATGACGACAGAATACTATATAGTGAGCCATTCAAGTGCCACTTAAGTGCAGATGTTTAAGAAGATCCATAAAGTGTTGAAAATGAATTTAACTTGAAGAAAAAAAGTGCAACCATGAGATTTTTGTCCCTTAATTGTAATTTTCTGTTTTCTAGAAGACTATTCCTAATGAAAGTTTCTAGAAAATAGTTTCTGGATACTTGTTTTGTGGCCATCCAATGGGTTATATTTTCCTTATCTGAGGAAAATTTTTTTAACAGGTACAAGTAGTTGCATAAGAGAAATGTTTCTGAGTTTGGAGTGGGGGCTAGATTGTGGGGATGATCTGCTCAGTTTTATGCACTGGTGAGTTTTCACTATACATAGCCTAGTAACGGGGCCAGCAAAGGATAGAATGTGAATATGAAATGGTAGAAATACAAGGTAGAATGTGTATATGTGGGTCATAGTTTGCACTGCTGTTAGTAGTTGGCCTATACTTAACAGTAGAGAGCAAATTTGTATGGAATAAATGAGAAGAATGCAGATTGTACATGAATAGGTAATGATACACAGGTATCCTAGAATCATAGATTTTTAAAGTCAAATAAGTTCTGAACCCTATTTTCATGTGCTTTTGTAAGGACCCACTACCTTTCTTACTTTATGGATGTATTTTAGTATGTAGAATGGACAGTGATAGTGGTTTGATGGCAATTTTTTTTTCCTCCTGGAGACGAAGTCTTGCTCTGTTGCCCAGGCTGGAGTGCAGTGGTCCTTTCTTGGCTCACTGCAACCCCTGCCTCCCAGGTTGAAGCAATTCTCCTGCCTCAGCCTCCCAAGTAGCTGGGATTACAGGCTCCCGCCACAACGCCTAGCTAATTTTTGTATTTTTAGTAGAGGTAGGGTTTCACCATCTTGGCCAGGGTGGTCTTGAACTCCTGACCTCGTGATCCGCTCGCCTTGGCCTCCCAAAGTGCTGGGATTACAGGCGTGAGCCACCGCAGCCGGCCAGCAAGTTTTTAATATTGTTGAATCCAACGCCAAATACAGCTGTCTGAACAAAGCATATTGCAGACAGAATATGTCCTGTGTGCTTTAAACGTGGGAATAAGCTGTTTTTGCAGCATACACTTAACGAAGTTTTGGTAATTTGTCCTGCATGGGATTTTAGTTGTAATAGATGAGTCATGGTAATGAAGAGTCACTTTGGACTTTGTTATAATCGTCTTTACTCATTTATTTTCTATGGAACAAACCTCATTTCCCAGCCATCTTCAAGGTATTTGGCTTCCCTTAGTATGGTAAACCTAAGGCAAGCCAAAGGAAAAAGGTTTTCCTTTTTTGTTTTTAACTTCTTTATAGTGTCTGATGGCTTTTAAACAGTTTTCTCTGGGTACATTTTACATGAGTACCTAAGTAGATGTACCATAATTTACTAAGTAATGTGCCTCAGAAAATTTTTGCATAAATAAATGCTTTGAAAATGAAAATATTGTAAATATAAGAACATGATCTTTACAGGGATTATAAACACATTTTTTTTCTTTTTTTTTTTTGAGACAGAGTTTCACTCTTGTTGCCCAGGCTGAGGTACGGTGGCACAATCTTGGGTCACTGCAACCTCCACCTCCCAGGTTCAAGCGATTCTCCTGCCTCAGCCTCCTGAGTAGCTGGGATTACAGGTGTGTGCCACCACGCCCAGCTAATTTTTTTGTATTTTTAGTAGAAACAGGATTTCACCATGTTGGCCAGGCTGGTCTCAAACTCCTGACCTCGGGTGATCCATCCACCTTGGATGGCACACATTACAGGCGTGTGCCATCACGCCTGGACTATAAACATATTTGGTTTTTTTTTTGAGATGGAGTTTTGCTCTTGTTGCCCAGGCTGGAGTGCAATGGCGTGATCTTGGCTCACCGCAACCTCCACCTCCCAGGTTCAAGCGACTCTCCTGCCTCAGCCTCCCGAGTAGCTGGGATTACAGGCATGCGCCACCACTCCTGGCTAATTTTTAATTTTTATTAGAGACGGGGTTTCTCCATGTTGGTCTCGAACTCCCCACCTCAGCCTTCCCAAGTGCTAGGATTACAGGCGTGAGCCACCATGCCCAGCCTTATAAACACATTTTTAAAAAATGAGTTATCTTTAATTTGTAAACTCAGCTTTTACATGCTGAATCTATATATCTGGCATAATTATTACCTGAAGTTTACCCTTTTCAACACTAGACCTTTTTTCTGCTTTGTTTCTGATAACGTTTCTAAACTATTTTATGTTTCTATATATATGTCTAAACTGTTAGGTATCTACTTTCCTGCATTAGTGGACAAAGCTTGTTGACCATAGGTCATCTTTTCTAGGCGAGTGCAGGGTCGTCCCCATGGACATCATGGAGTTTGCTTTATTTGCCATCCTGTACCCAGCACCTCGCTGAGTCCTCGACACATTAAGAATTGTTTTCTTTACAACTCTGTCATTTACCTTCCACTTAGGTATTTCTTATCTACTAGGGACTTAGCACTGAGGCCATTTATAATATTACTATTTTTATAAACATAAAAAGTGCATGTGATTTTGCATCTACCGCTGAGTAACTTGGAGGAGAGGACTCTTCCTTCTTGGCTCTCAGAGTCTGAATGTTGGGAGGGTGCCAGAGGCCTGTGAGTAATTGGCGATTGTTTGTATATGTGTTTCTTAAAACGGGCACATCTTCATGCTGTGTAGTTAGTAAATGTTTATTGAACAGATACATTGAATGACCATTATCGTATTATATAATAATATGTAATTTAGTGAAACATTGCTTTATTATTTTGCTTAGTTTTACTCTAATTTTTTTCTTGATTCTTTACAGAGTGATAAAATAGAATTTTACTAATTATGTATAGTTCCATAATTATAGTTTTGTGGTGAATGCTCCAAATATCAAAGGTAATGTGGGGCATTGAGACACACAGATTTAAAATTTACCATTTTCAATTAGGTCCCTCAAAGTTCTGGAACCCTGGCTCCTGCCCAGAGTGATGTCCTACCATGTACAATGCTGTTGGCATCTCAACCACTGTGGAGCCACTTCAGGAGCATGGAATTGGTCAATTGGGAATTGGGTGGTAATAGGATGAGTACATTTTGTCTGTTTGTCACATAGCACTGTTTTGTGTAGTTCTTTTGTTTATCTTCTTTGTCTTTGGGGGATGAACCCTGGCCAAACTGTGCCGTGTATTAGGGGAAGAAAACCTCTTTTTGACAGCATATTCCTGCTCTGTGGTGGTTGTGATATCACCAGCATATGGCATGCTGGCATCTCTGCAAAGGGGCCAGAGGTATGAGTTTTATGAGAAAGCTTCAGATACAGACAAGAGCCAAACCTGGTCTTTTAATGACATGGTTGGCACATCTACATGTGTCATGTTTGCACTGTTCAGACAGTTGTGACTTTATTTGGGGGGAAAACAAGCCTGCAAATTTTAATGCCTATCTTTAACCCCTATTGAGAATGGAGTTCAGTGGAAATTATAAATTAGTGGCATGGGGAGATATCAACATATTTGATAAATATTTGAGTTTTAAACTTCCTAGAATAACTCCATTTGTGTTTTGTTCTCTCTCTAGGCAACTTGGCATTAAGAACGGAATGTATTTTGGGCATGCTAAACAACTATGTCCCAGTCTTCAAGCTGTCCCATACGATTTTCATGCATATAAGGAAGTCGCACGAACACTGTATGAAACATTGGCAAGGTACAGCGTATCAAACTGTCATTTTGTGTTTGTTTTCCTTCTCTTAGCTAATAGTAAAGATAGTTCAATGTTTCTTTAGGATTGTCGGGATCACTTTTGTTAGAGTTTTCTCTCTCAGGAACCGCTCCTCAGCATCCCAGGTTGAGACCATCTTTCTTTGGGCAGTTTCTAGGTAGCTCAATCTCAAAGGATAGTTTTGTATTGCCAAAATTGTTCATGTGCTTCCTTGGTTGATGTAAGATCTGATTATTCACTTACGTTACTTCTAGTCTGTGGTTCTGGTTTTCTTCCCATGGAGCCAGATAGATGAAGGATGGAATTTTTTAACCTGGTTATTCTCTTTTATTTCATTTTAATTATGGTTTTGTTCAAACTTAGAACTGATGTGTTGATAACAAGTGGAGACACTTGAAAACCTTTAACTTCTTAAAATCATTGGATATGCCAAGAGTTAGTTTTCATAAAAGTGGGTCTTTATTAATAGTTTCAAAATAGTTGATGAGTTGGCTTGAGAAAGGGTGATTAATGTTAAAAATATTTAAAATAGTAGATGTATTTAACAGTATTTAAAAATGTAGATATATTTAATATTAACTCAGAACTGAAATTTGTTAAAAGTATAACCAGCCTATGTATGCTGTAAACCAGGGGTCAGCATAGTTTTCTGAAGGGAGCCAGATAAAGTTTCTGTCACTCAACAGAAGTACTCCATTCTGCGTTGTGAATGGAAAGCAGCCACGGGAAATGTGTATGAATGGGCTTTGTGTAGTTCCAGTAAAAATGCATTTACTAGATGATAGGCCAATGTTTGTCAACTCCTGGGCAGTATTAATGTTCCAAGAGATAGACTTCTTGCCTCTGTCTTCACCTCTGCCTCTTCCTTTTTATGCGTTACTTTGAACACCAGTACTGCTAAGTACAGGTGACTACTAGATGCTGCTAGTCTCAGAAAGGAATATCTAATCCTTGCCCTTGTGGGAGCTTGCTTTAGTAGGAGAGAGAGAAAATGTAAAGGAACTGATTGTTTCCTGGCATCACTATATAGGAGGGAGTGCTGAATGATAAGCCACTTATTATAGCTATCCTATTAATACAAAGAAAACACACTAATTAACTTTCCAGGTATAAGTTGGGTAACTAAATAAATAAATCCCAAATACAGGAATGTTGGTATTGTCAAGTGGAATGTGCTTTAAATTCTCTTTGAAAGGTGAGGTCAGTGGTAGCATCCAAATGAGGGCTAGATAGGGATGGGTGACTGAGGTGAGTACTGTGGTGCTCCTGTGTCCTGCGTATTGAAGCCCTAGAGCAAACCATCAGCCTGTGCCTGAGGTTAGGAAGATGTGAGAGATCTGTGGCCATACTCCTACACAGTCACATGTACACCGTCCTGGTAGAAGGCTGGAGACGGTTTCAGTGCCATGTTTCTATTCTCAGGGGAAAAATATCCAGTGTTGTTATTCTACCACCCTTGGGAAATCCTGTCTCAGCTTCATATTCTCCCTGCCCCAGGGCAGCTTTCACTCTGAAGCAGAATACCTCATACCAGGCATACCCTTCTGTTCTTAAAAATGTCACCGTTTAAGCCTAAACAAAACATACCTATTTCTTTAATATAGACAGATTATTTCTTAACAGAGATATGAATCTGATTGTAATCTGCCTATAGTAAGGTGTAGGGGAGAGATGAGGACCGCCCTCCTAATGTACATTACCAAGTGGATTATGAAAGACATAGTTTTGATCCTTAGGCCTCTTAGGTTTCCTCCCATTTTCGGTCCAGTTCTATTTTGTGGCTTCTTAGTCCCTGTATTACTGTGGGGGCCACATAGGAACTCTTGTCTTCCTTTTTCTTTTCTCTAATTACAACAAATCCTTTTTGTGGATAGATCCTATGAGATGATTTTCTAAAATGTATTTTCAGATGCAGAGAGTGTAGATGCTATTCTCAGACAAGCAGTTGGGATGACTGGCCACTTTTTCCTTCTGTATCCTAGGCCTGCTACAGCGAATGGAATTTAGCTGATATTTTTGTTTTAGGAGAGCGGGAATTACTTATTTGACTGATTTGTCTCATTTTTCTGTTCCTTAAAGGAGTCTCATAAACCATTAGATTAAATATTTTGACAGTTCAAATTCACCCACCAGTTTTCAACTTTTCAAAAGTTTATAGAAGTATTGTCAGTATAAAGAAACTGAAATAATAATTTATGCTGTATTTTTGGTTTTTTGTGTTTAAATTTTTTTGTTGTTGGTTATTTTACTCAAACATTTTCGTATCCTCTATGCTGTATTTTGGTAGTTAATAAGGAGAAAGAGAACACACTAATTAACTTTGTAGTTAAAAGTTGGGTGACTAAAATGGTACTTCAGCCAATTCATTTAAAATGCCTTGTGGCTGGGCGCGGTGGCTCAAGCCTGTAATCCCAGCACTTTGGGAGGCCGAGACGGGCGGATCACGAGGTCAGGAGATCGAGACCATCCTGGCTAACACAGTGAAACCTCGTCTTTACTAAAAATACAAAAAACTAGCCAGGCGAGGTGGCGGGCGCCTGTAGTCCCAGCTGCTCAGGAGGCTGAGGCAGGAGAATGGCGTGAACCTGGGAGGCAGAGCTTGCAGTGAGCTGAGATCCGGCCACTGTACTCCAGCCTGGGCGACAGAGCCAGACTCCGTCTCAAAAAAAAAAAAAAAAAATGCCTTGTGAGGAAATAGAAAAAAGATAGGGTAAGAAGCCTTTATTTTGCAACACTGGGTCTACTAGATGGTGGCTGTGGCTGTGATTTGTTGCCTTTGCTCTGTGTTGATAGCTACACTCATAACATTGAAGCTGTCAGCTGTGATGAAGCACTGGTGGACATCACCGAAATCCTTGCAGAGACCAAACTTACTCCTGATGAATTTGCAAATGCTGTTCGTATGGAAATCAAAGACCAGACGAAGTGTGCTGCCTCTGTTGGAATGGGTTAGTATCTAGCTTATCTTGTACTCAAAAGAGTTACTTTAAGATTCTTGAATATCAGTTAATTTTAAGGAGTTTTTGTTTTTATTAGCTTCCTCTCACTTGTAAAAGTTTTTAGCATTGCTTGCAATTGTGTGATACACGAAGTAAGTGTTGGAAATATAAGTAAGTGGTTGATAATCTTCACAATAAATAAGTTGGAATATTTCTTACTTGTTCTTAAAAGGTTGGAAAGGTTTAATTCAACATTTGTAAACAATTTTTTTTTCCCCAAAAGTGAACGGAAGTTGTATTTAACGCTAGGTGGTGGTATGGGTTTAGAGTTACATGTTAAGTTTGAGTCTTGTTACTCTCTGCACCTTAGCCTCCTGGCACATGGAGCTGTTCCTGTCTTCACTCAGCTCTAGAAGCCACCCTGACTCCAAGTGCTCTCGGTAACTCTTCAGTCGCTCTTCCATCTGCATCCATGCCCTCTTTAAGCCTTGCATTTTGTTTCCGCAGCTACTCCCAATACTTAGCCTGCTTTTGTTGGTTCTTGCAGCCGTGTCCTGTGGAACTCTCATACTTAAGCTTCCCTGAGTCATCTCTTCCTTTCTTAACCCACTCATTACCTTCTGGCGAGATACCCCTTTTCTTGCCATTCTGTTACTAGAGCCAGTTTGTTGCTGCCATACTCAGTATACCACAGGCTTGGAAGGTAAAGTTAACTTTGTCTTAGCTTGCCATTGTCACTTCCAACTATTACTCCTCCATCTTCATCCAACAACTCTTCTTCCTCCAAAGTTCCCTGTCTCCTTTGTACCCATGAAATTTACTGATGACTGAGTGGTGATGCGGAGAGGCTAATGCCATTGAAAGAAGAATTGGTTACTTGCATTTCCCGAGAGGAGGGGCATACCATGCTACGCAGGACTACTGGGCAAGCACCAGGGTGGTTAGGAGACAGAAGCAGAAGGAGTGGTGGAACGAAAGCCTAGGCTCCAGAGCCTTTGTTAGCGTTTTTTTGTGTGTTTGTTTTCAGAAAGGCAAGGCAGGGCTGAGGAAACACTTTAGGAGTGGCTAGTTTGAGTAATTCTGGTGGGCTGTGGGCCCTAGGGTGGTCCCTAGTTGCCTGGTAGCTGGCCCTGGGACAGTTGGGGGCAGGAGGTGGTTAGGCTGCATATGACAAGTGTGCTTCCAAGTAAGAGGCTTACTGTCTTTCGAACTGAGCCAGCCCTGGGAGGGCAGTCTCTCCCCAGCCAGCAGGATTGTAAAGATTTCAAAACACCACAAGATACAGAAAATAAAAAGTATGATTAATACATTCCCAGCATTCCTACAGCTACTGGCTGGCTTACCTTTTACCCCCTGGTGTTGACCCACAGATGTTGGTAACATTTCAGTTAGGAATTCTGTATTCCATTGTCAGGCACAGTTTTATTTTTTTGTTTTTAATTGTCCTTAATTTTCATTTATAAGTGATCATATGAATCCATTCTTTTTAAGTTCAAGCAGATGTAGTGCCAAAGTCCCACTTTATATTTCCGCTCCTCAGTTCCTTCCCTTCCCCTGAACTCACTACTTCTGTCATCTTGGTGTGGCTTCCCAGAACTTGCCCTCTTCATGGACCTCTGTATTTACTTTAGGAAAGTGTATAGTTTTTACATAAGTCTTCTGTAAAACCAAGATATGTCCTCAGTGTAAGTCTTCTCTGTGTCTGGAGATTTTCGTATTCACAGAGAAGCCCACCTAGCAGCTGAGCCCTGCAGATCCCTGCCCCTTCCTCAGGGCTTGGTGCCCTTTTCCTCCACCTCTTCTGTGGCCCCTGCCCACACTCACACCGTGAACCTCACTGCCTGTCTCTCTGCGTTTTGAAGACTCTTCTACCCTCAGTTCCTGCTAGTTCTTTGGTCTTTCTGGTTTCCCCAGTCCAGTAGCACTCTTTTATTCTCGTTTCCCTACAAGTCCTGGCTCCTGTGGTTGGGAACATGAACTACTCTTTGATCGTGGCCTTCACTTCCTACAAATACCCACTCTTAAGATCAGGACTGCTCATGCCTGTAATTCCAGCACTTGGGGAGGCGGAGGCGAGTGGATCACGACGTCAGGAGATCCAGACCATCCTGGCTAATATGGTGAAACCCCGTCTCTACTAAAAATATAAAAAAATGAGCTGGGCGTGGTGGCGGCGCCTGTAGTCCCAGCTACTCAGGAGGCTGAAGCAGGAGAATGGCGTGAGCCCGGGAGGCGGAGCTTGCAGTGAGCTGAGATTGCACCACTGCACTCCAGCCTGGGCGACAGAGAGAGACTCCGTCTCAAAAACAAAACAAAACAGAAAAAATAAGATCAGGATTGCTTTCTCCATTCCTGCTTCCGGGTAGATGCTGAAATGGCACTTGTGTTAGAGAGAAACCTCTGTCCCAGTACTCCACTGGTTATACTCTGAAATACTTAGCAAAATTCTACACCTTATTTAAAATAATCAAAATTTATTTTCATTGTTTTTAGAAACTTGATAGATAACCTGTATGAAGAGATCTTTGTTGGGAAATTTAAGGAATAATTGTGACTATTTCTTGGATGACTTTTTTTTTTTTTTTTAAACAGGTTCTAATATTCTCCTGGCTAGAATGGCAACTAGAAAAGCAAAACCAGATGGGCAGTACCACCTAAAACCAGAAGAAGTAGATGATTTTATCAGAGGTCAGCTAGTTACGAATCTACCAGGTAAATACAAATATTTTAACAATACTTTTATTACAGGCATTATAAGTCCTTTTCATGTCTATAATATAGAACTATGAGACCTCTTTTTGCCTAGACATGAATATTATAAAAATTTTTAAGTCTTACTGAGTGCCATGAAAAACAAAATTTGGAATTCTGCACTGAATATCCCCTCAAATGATTTGTCAGGACCCTAATGTTACATTTTTGTTTTGCTTCTAATGGGTTTTACTTTAGGCATTTCTCAAGTAGCAAGATTCTAAGAAATACAATGTTAAAAGGGTGGATGATGAAATTGACTTTCAGTCCTTTAAATAAATGATTATTGAAATAGTTGACTCCTGGGCCAAAGATAAAAGTTTTGAGCATTGATTCTCCTATTTCATGCTGCAGGACTAGCGACATTTTTCTGAGTTTATTAAACAAGTAATTTAAAAGTAAAGTAGCATGTGTGTGAGCTGTATTAGGAGAAAGGAAGCCTAAAAAAGGATTGTATTTTCAATGGACTCACTCGTGGAAGAAAACCTTCCATCTTAACCTTTCTCACCTAAGGGGCAGGATGTTGAATTATTTCATACTTTTGTGTAGTTACCTATTTATTATAAAGTGCCTGTGTCAGCTTTGTAAGGTCTTCATCTTCATTGATAGTGACAGTTTTAAAATTCATTTGTTAAAAGTAGATTTAGTGACATTTTTAGATGCCTATTTTTAAGCCTAATAAAAATATCCAAACCAACTTAGAAGTTTCTCTTAACAGGCCATAAATATTAAATGACAGAAATGGGATTTTATGGTAGGTTAGTTTTAAAGCTTCCTGACCCCTGACCCCCTTAGTGTATAACTTAAAATGATGTATTAGTGTCAGAAATGTGTAATACGACATTTTTGATGGTTGGTTCTACATTTAATTTGAGAATACTTTGTAAAATCAAACTAGCAGATTATCTTAGTAGACAGCACAGTTTGAACAGTTTTAATAAGAAATCTTACTGCAGTTTTCTGTAAGAAGGAACTGGTATATTTAAAGCTGCATGTAAATTTTGAGTTTTAAGTTTATTACACTAGCCATCTCTATTAGTTTTCTAGGGGTGCCATAACAGAGTACCACAGACTGGGGGGCATAAACTACAGAAATGCGTTGTCTCACAGCTCTGGAGACTGGAAGTTCAAGATCAAGGTGTCAGCAGGGTTGGCTCCTTCTGAGGCCTCTCCTTGGCTTGTAGGTGACCCCCCCTCCCTGTGTCTTCACATGGCCTTCCCCATATGCATGTCTCCGTCGTGATCTCTTCTTTTGAGGATACCGGTCATGTTGGATTAGGCGCATCCATATGACCTTGTTTTATCTTAATTACCCCTTTAAAGATTCTGTGTCCAAGTACAGTCACACTGGCTGGGCGTGGTGGCTCACACCTGTAATCCCAGCATTGTGGGAGGCCGAGGCGGGTGGATCACTTGAGGCCACGAGCTCAAGACCAGCCTGGCCAACATGGTGAAACCCTGTCTCTACTAAAAATATAAAAAAATTAGCCAGGGGTAGGTGGCACATGCCTGTAGTCCCAGCTACTCGGGAGGCTGAGGCACAAGAGTCGCTTGAGCCCGAGAGGCAGAGGTTGCAGTGAGCCAAGATCGCACCACGGCACTCCAGCACAGGTGACAGAGTGAGACTGGGTTGAAAAAACAAAACACAACAAAAGAAAAACAAAAACAAATACAGTCACATGGTAAAGTACTGGGGTTAGGACTTCAGCATGTCATTTGGGGAAGACACAATTTAGTCCAAAACACCATCTTTAAATTGAATGCTTTTTGTAGTTTTCTTTGTGTTGTTGTTGTTGTTGTTGTTGTATAGAAATAGGGACGTTTTAGCTACTTGACCTAGTGATCCTACTTCATTTGCTTCATGGCTGGAAAGACTATTTCTTGAAGGGCAAGTGTGAAGTTACATGTCCTGGCCAAGCTGAGGCACAGCTTTGAATTTCCTAAGGGATATTTGAAAGGGCAGCAGAGCTGGCCTTCTCTTCTTCAGAGCCAGGGTCTGCGTCGCTCACGGTGGTCCATGTGGTTTTTGTAAAATCTCCAAATCCTTAACCTGACTGTTACAGAACATTTCAGGTCTGTAAAATATCTGCCTTCTCCATTGTTACTCCTGTCCTGAAGTGTGTTCCACAGATTAGAAGCTGTTCCTTTAAAAAGGGGTTTCATACACGAGAGGGAACCTTCTGTGGTGGAGGGGTTTGTACAGTGAAAGACCTGAGAATTACTTTAGGAAAGAACCCTGTTTATCTTTGTTAAAGACTAGTAATTTCTCAAAGATATTTGGTGATAAATTTATAGTACCTATTTATATCTTATGGAACATGCTTTGGGGAACTTGGTCCTGTAACCAGTAACCAGGAGAAATTCAGTGGTAACTTGCCCCATCTCCAACCTCTTTAGTCCCTTGTACCCATTAAATGTTTAGCGACCACATATGTGCTGCGCACAGTAATACACAATTAGAATAGCTACATAAGAAGGAAAAATACAATAATAAGTTTTTGCTTTAGGAGACTATGATCTGGTGACCTAATGAAAGAAAGGATGGACCCCAACGACTGTTACAGTTTGAAGAACCGTTTCTACTTTTTCTTTGGATCTTTGCAGGGCTTTTCACCCTTGCATGCACTCTTGAATGAAGGACCCTCTGCACCTCATTCAGCTTTTGCTGGGTTTGTGCATCCAGCATATGAATTCCATCTCTGTCCCATTTTCAGAGAACCACCATGATCACGTAGGTGTTCATAAAATCTGCACGAATACAGTAGCTCCTTAGCCAAATGAAGCTAGTACAGTTTAGAGTTAAAGTTGAATAAAACTACCAATTCAGTTCCCCACTTGCCCTGGCCACATTTCAGGTGCTCAGTGGTCACATGGAGCAAGGTTCTCCTGTAGTGGATAGCAGACGAGAACATTTCCATCATTGCAGAAAATTCCGTTGAACAGCACTAGTGTGGATGGTGAAAACTTTATTCTTTGAAGTTTACTCCTCTGTGTCTGTATTGGATAGCCAAGTTCTGGATGCCAAGGAGGGAACATTCTTGGCCACTTTTAACCTAGGGTAATAGTTCCCCTTCAAGGACAGACGCCAGGTCTTTGTCCCAGTTGCTTGACCAGGAACCTCCTTCACTCTTTCTTCTCTTTGAGATTTGGTTCTAAAGGAGCGTATTTTCCTTCACCTTTTCCTTAATAGGTGGCTGCACTGTTTGGGCCTGGAGCCCCCCATACTTTTGTCCATAGAGTTGCCATCTTTCCCTTATAAAAACCTACTTAATTGACGCATTTAGTTAAAACTCGCAGCCTTCTTCAAGGTTTTGGTCCTGGCTCCAAGTTTAATTTTCCCACCCGCGCTCAATAGGAGTTGGAGGTACACCACAGCCCCTGCCTCCCTCCCCCACCTCCAGTTCAGGCCATTTCATTCCATCAGATGAGCTTGCATGGAGAAGAGCTGCGCTGCTTTCATAGAGGGACGTCCACTTAGATTAGATTGATTATGGTTAACTTGGTGATGTTTAATAGAGCCTTTCCTTTGCACCTGTAGTGCCTAATAATTTTGTTCTAGTATACTCAGGATACTCTAAAATTTTACACTGTGGGTTTCTCCCCACGCCCATCCACCCCAACACACATGCACACACTGACACAACCCAGGATGATGCTTGTCTCTTGCTGACCTTGCAAGTGCCTGAGAACAGATTGGTTCCCCACAACTGTAAGGGAAAGATCATGGTCAGATGATGGGAGTGGGAAGTGAGGCAACAATGGGAGGGAAAAAGAGAGAAAGTCTTCCCTGATGTTGAGAAGTCTTATGACAGAAAAGAAATACAAAAAGGGCGAATAGAAGAAAAAAGCCTTTCCTAAAAGCAGATCGCTGGGCCAAGTGTCTACCTTTGACCAACTAAGTATGGAATTTGTCTATTCCCTTGTGTTTCTCCTCCCCATTTTGAAAAGCACTTAGGTTTCACTTAAAATTTTACCTTTTGGTGAATGGTACTTCTCTGGAGGAAATTTTTTTTTTTAATTGTTAACTTGGGGTCTTTGGTATTTACTTGCCTTTTGTTCTGGCTTGGACTTTAAAATGGCACAAATGTGAACTAGCAACCTTAATGCCTTTCATCTCACTTCCATTAAGGAATAAAGTGTCTGGGTTTAAACTTGTCGGACCCACATTGACAACTTCCTAACCTTGTGTTCCAGAGGTTTTCCTGGGAGAACTTGGACTAGATGGTTGTTCCTGCTACTGAAGACCACTCGGGAGGATAGGAGCTAGAATTAACAATAATAACAATGAACAGAAGTTAGCAGACTTCATTCTGAGGTCTCTTTTCTAAAGACAGGGTCTTGCTCTGGCACGTAGGCTGGAATGGAATGGCAGGTTCATAGCTCACTATAGCCTCAAACTCTTGGGCTCAAGGGATCTTTCTAACTCAGTCTCCCAAGTAACTGGGACTATAGGAGTACACCACCACACCCAGCTAATTCTGTTTTCTATTTTGTAGAGCCAGGGTCTCCCTCAGTTGCCCAGGTTGTCCTCAAACTCAGACTGTTGGCCTCAAGAAATCCTCCTGCCTTGGCCTCCCAAAGTATTGGGATTACAGGTGTGAGTCACCGCACCCAGCCTGAGTTCTCTTTGGATAAGTTCCTACAGAAGACCAGAAACACAACGCTGTCTTTTCCTCATTAATGGAAAAGTTTTACTTGATGGTGTGGAACCATTTTAGTAAGCATTCTAGTTTCCCTCGGTTACTCCAAACCTCTTTCCCAAATTTGTGTACCTTTTTAAAGCATTTAGGGCAAATTGAAGAAAACCAAGACTCCAACTTAGAGCAACAGAATTAATCAGTGTCCTTTAGGTGGGGCTCAAACCTTACATCTTGCAGAATAGGGCATAGGGACTGCTGCCTGCTGACCCAGCTGTAGGAGAGTTAATATCTCTTCAGAGAGATCATCCTTTTGATTAAAAAAAAAAGTCTGTCTTCTACCCCACCACGAGTTGGTTTGGTTAGGATCCTTCATCCTCAGGTCAGTGGTACGTACGTATGATAGCATGTAACATTTTTGGACTTGGGCCCATTTTGTGAATTCTTGTTCTGTTTTTCACTGAAAAAATACAGCTTATACCATTGTGAGATTTGGTGATGCCTGAAATCATAATAGAGTCCCTTACATTTCGTGAGTCGGCTAGTATGTCTGTAAGTCACACTATAGACTTGTTTAAATGACAGTTGATTCCTTAGTTGATTTTGTGAATAAGATAGATATGTTGATATTATTCACTAATAAAGAAAGGACATTTTTGATAGCTTGAGTTTATACGTATTTTAAAGTTTCCTGTTCATCTGTGTGTGGAGTCCGAATTGAGAAGTAGAGTCTAGAAATACACCTACTAGCATGATTTTGCACCAAAAAATTCTTCAACTTATGGATGCTTCAGTTATGTCACCTAAAGACTTTAGAGATTATTTTAAATTAGTAGTTTTGTGTATAAATGGTGGGTATTTTGTGTTAATAAACTTGTTATTAGTAGCTTTTCTGCATACTTAAAGAACTATATATATTCCTTTTCCTAGGAGTTGGATGTTCAATGGAATCTAAGTTGGCATCTTTGGGAATTAAAACTTGTGGAGACTTGCAGTATATGACCATGGCAAAACTCCAAAAAGAATTTGGTCCCAAAACAGGTCAGATGCTTTATAGGTTCTGCCGTGGCTTGGATGATAGACCAGTTCGAACTGAAAAGGAAAGAAAATCTGTGTCAGCTGAGATCAACTATGGAATAAGGTTTACCCAGGTACTGATCATTGAACAGATTTTACCGTCTGTTGTTCCTTTACATTTTTACATAGTCCTACCTCTCCAACTAAACCATAAGACCCTTGATGCTTGAAATTAAGTCTTAAAACTGTTGTATCCCCAGAGCCTCAAGAAGGCCTTTTAAGGCAGTGTGTAGTAAGGTATAGCCCCAGATAAGGCTGAGACTGAGGAAACTTAGCTCTTGAGAAAATATACTAAAAGATTATGCCTTGGGGGCCAGTTATTAGAGAACTTGAGATTATAATCTAATTTACAGTGAAACAATAACAAAGATGAGAAAAATTTGAAATACTTTTTAAGCTGTAGTTAAATTAAGTTTCAGCAAACCCCTCCTTATGCAGGCTTTTGGAAAGCTGCAGCACAGATGGCTGAGTGGTTTCCATTTTCCTTCAGATTATGGCTTTCCATCTGTCTTGTCTTTTTGAGATGGAGTCTAGCTCTGTTGCCCAGGGTGGAGTGTAGTGGCGCAGTCTTGGCTCACTGCAACCTCTGTTTCCCGGATTTAAGAGATTCTCCTGCCTCAGCCTCCCAAGTAGCTGGGATTACAGGCACCTGCCACCACGCCTGACTAATTTTTTGTATTTTTAGTAGAGACAGGATTTTGTCACGTTGGTCAGACTGGTCTCAAACTCCTGACCTCGTGATCCGCCCACCTCAGCCTCCCAAAGTGCTGGGATTAGAGGCGTGAGCCACTGCACCCGGCTGGATATGTCTTGAATTTGTATGTACGAACAACACCATATCATAAGGATTTGAGATGTGATGAGTTAATTGCCCTCTCTGCCTACACTGTGGACCTCAGAAGTCTGTTTCCTCAGGCATGGAGATGGATGATGTTTGGGCTATAAGCACAGTGTTGGAACACATTTTACTAGCAGAACGTATTAACATAATTACAAAAAAATTTCAACAAGTCAATGATGGCATAGAAAAGAAAGCAAGGGGCCCGACACGGTGGCTTACGCCTGTAATCCCATCACTTTGAGAGGCCGAGGTGGGCCAATCACCTGAGGTCAGGAGTTGGAGACCAGCCTGGCCAGCATGGTGAAACCCCATCTCTACTAAAAATACAAAAAAGTTAGCCAGGCATGGTGGCAGGCGCCTGTAATCCCAGCTACTCGGGAGGCTGAGGCAAGAGAATCGCTTGAACCTGGGAGGCAGAGGTTGCAGTGAGCCAAGATCATGCTATTGCACTCCAGGCTGGGGGACAAAAGCAACACTTCGTCTCAAAAAAAAAAAGGAAAAATATCTTTTAAAAGTACTCATTACATTCACTTTGTTGGGAAGGTGGGTATTTTTATTTAATAGTGAGGGTATACCAAACGGTTTTTATTGTTGTAGTTTTAGTTTTTTGAGACAGAGTCTCCCTCTGTCACCCAGGCTGGAGTGCAGTGGCATGATCTCAGCTCACTGCAACCTCCGTCTCCTGGGTTCAAGCGATTCTCCTGCCTCAGCCTCCTGAGTAGCTGGGATTACAGGCGCCCGCCACCACACCCAGCTAATTTTTGCATTTTTAATAGAGACGGGGTTTCACCACGTTGGCCAGGCTGGTCTCAAACTCCTGACCTCAGGTGATCCACCAGCCTCGGCCTCGGCCTCACAAAGTGCTGGGATTACAGGTGTGAGCCACCGCGCCTGGCCACGTTTCTTTTTAATAGATGCTGAGCATGATAGTGAGTAACCAACATGTTTAATACTCAGTTAAAATACTTGAGAACAATTGTTAGGTATATAGGAAAATGGAATGGAAGTTTCTCCATGTTTGTCTTTCCATAGCCAAAAGAGGCAGAAGCTTTTCTTCTGAGTCTTTCAGAAGAAATTCAAAGAAGACTAGAAGCCACTGGTATGAAGGGTAAACGTCTAACTCTCAAAATCATGGTACGAAAGGCCGGGGCTCCTGTAGAAACTGCAAAATTTGGAGGCCATGGAATTTGTGATAACATTGCCAGGTAAGCTCACCTCAAAAATGATATTGGTAATTGTATTTCAGTACAAATTGTATAAGTAATAGAAAATGAAGAAAACCAAGGAGGAGTTTGAATAAAGACCTGTAAACCCATGTTATCTGGTATTCTGTAGAAGCAGGAATCAGCCTAAGGCATTCAGCTTAGGTTAATACACTTGGTTTCAGCCAGGCCCACACACAGGAGGTTGGTTTGATGGCATTCCAGACCTTGGCAGCCTTTGCTTGGCATCTTTGGGCTGTTAACTTTACTGCATGGACAGAAAGAAAGGGCAAGGCTGCAGACCAAAGGGACTGCTATAATTTTTGGACTTGGTGAAACTTTTTTCCTGAGGGAAATTTCAGTGTAGTTCTTAAAAACAGTGATACAGACCGGGTGTGGTGGCTCATGCCTGTAATCCCAGCACTTTGGGAGGCCAGGGCAGCTGGATTACTTGAGGCCAGGAGTTTGAGACCAGCCTGGCCAACATGGTGAAACTCCATTTCCATTAAAAGTACAAAAATTAGCTGGACATGGTGGCGTTTGGCTGTAGTCCCAGCTACTCAGGAGGCTGGGGCAGGAGGATCGCTTGAACCCAGGAGGCAGAGGTCGCAGTGAGCCGAGATTGTGCCAGTGCACTCCAGCCTGGGCAACAGAGTGAGATTTTGTCTCAAAAAAACGATACACAAAGGCAGACTATAGTAGCTAGAAAAATGCTGGTGAACACGGAGAGCAACTTCATTTACATAGGTGTATACATTTAATTGGTAAAAGGTGAGTGAATCACTGTCATGTCTGAAAACTGGTAAAAGCATTAAAGCCTGTTGTTTTGTTTTTGTTTCTGGTGAGGTGGGTCTGGCTCTGTCACCCAGGCGTGAGGGCGGTGGCGTGATCTCAGCTCACTGCAGCTTCCACCTCCTGGGTTCAAGCGATCCTCCTGTCTCAGCCTCTTGGGTAGCTGGGATTACGGGGCATGCCACCACGCCCAGCGAATGTTTGTATTTTCAGTAGAGATAGGGTTTCACTATGTTGGCCAGGCTATCTTCAACTCCTGACTTCAAATGATCCGCCCACCTCAGCCTTCCATAGTGTTCGGATTACAGGCGTGAGCCAGTGTACCTGGCCTGAAACCCTCGTTTTTTGTGTCAGGGCCAACTACTTCATATCAAACTTCATGTAAGATTTGTGACCAATATGAAGATATGTGGTTTTACATGTCATTTTATGTTACACTGTATGTCATCTGTGAAACCAAAGTTTTGAGGCTTTTGACACTTTTGAAAGCTACTTACAAGGAACCATGAAGTACAGTTTCATTGAAGATTAGCTCATGCCAGCCACACATGGTGCATTCATGTGTATGATGATATTGCTAAGTCGTGAGATGACTGCTCTTAAACAGAGAAACTCCCAAGTTACCATGAAAGCAGGAATTACAGATTACAATTAGACAACATGATTTATGAAATACATTTTTTATCAGTTGGTTATCTTGAATTATATTTACTGACGTGTTAATGATATATACATATATCTCAAATAGTAAATAGTGGTCATTTATTTATTTACTTTAAAAACTTACTTATGTAGAGATAGGATCTTGCTCTGTTGCCCAGGCTGGTCTTGAACAATCCTTTTGCCTTGACCTCCCAACATTTTGGGATTATAGGTGTAAGCCACTGTGCCCAGTTTTTAGTGGCCATTTCTATAAGCAGATGAAGTAATGCGATTGTCTTCTTAAACATTTCTATGGGAAAATCAGATTCAATTTATAGTATTTTTTTCTGGGACTATTTCTTGTTTAAAGGCCTGGAACTTTATTTGTTCATTATACATGGAAAGGATCATCCAAAACACGAAATAATTTTCCTTTGGAAAGAGAACTGGTAGTAATTTGTTAATCTGTTACTGAGTTAGTAATTCTGTTTGTAATGGGACACCTGCTCATGCCAGAGAAGCTCAAACAGCTCTGAAGGAAATGATGGGTGAGGTCATCACATCTTTGGGACCTAGTAATGCTGATGGATCATTTGGTCCTCTCTCAAGAGTTCTTAAAGATCTAAGAATTGTTTATTGGCTTTACTGTAAACACAATGAAAGGAGAGTCAAGAAACAACATACCGAGAATTCACCTTTCTCTTCTGAATATTTGCTGTACCTCAGCATACATAATCTTGGAACCTAAAACTTCTCTTGGAATCAAGAACATTGTGTTTACCATTCATTTGTGCTTTAGCTGGAAAATATGTATTTATTTCTGCATGTGTTAGCTAAAATATACCTTTTTCTAAATTTCTCAACTGATTTTTAGTTGACCCAGGTGTCCATTATCGTTTTTACCTTGAAGTTCCAGTGTTCCATAATTTTTCTTTCCCCTTTCTTTGCCAATGTAACTAATTTGGTATTTCTGGCTTCCTTGAAGGGAGACTATGGCATTCACTTTTATAATCTTCTTTGTAACTGTTTACAACTTTTCTATAACTCTTTTAAACCGTTCCATACGACTTTAGTACTAGTGAATACATATGGAATGAAGCTTTTGTTTTATAATTCTGTCACTTACAGGACTGTAACTCTTGACCAGGCAACAGATAATGCAAAAATAATTGGAAAGGCGATGCTAAACATGTTTCATACAATGAAACTAAATATATCAGACATGAGAGGGGTAAGTGTATAGTAAGCTTGTAAATTCTGACTTTCTGTAATTTTTGTGTCATTTGAGGCTTGCTCTCAGAATGGTTATTGCTGGCATATAGGGACTTTATATGTAGGTCTTCAGCTGCTTTGTGATACAAGGAAAAGAGAAACAAAAATTCTTGACTTTTTCCATTTTGATCTCCTTCATTTTAGAATAATTTTCTTAGATTCTTACTGTACTTTTCCAGGGTACCCCTAATTAACCAGGGGCTAATATACATGTCCTCCCCGTTCTTGTTCCTAGAAGTAGATATGACTGTGAGGAGTATGAATACATAAATTTTGTACCTTTAAGTTCCTTTTTAATCAGAAACATATGTTGCTGTCTGCCATATGATGACCTAGGAGGGAGTGAAACCACAGCACATCCAGATGCCTTTGAAACAGGCAAGAGGCATCAAAATGTCAAAACCATAGATTTTTTTCGTGGTTTTTTTTTTTTTTTTTTTTTTTTTTTTGAGATGGAGTTTTTGCCCTGTTGCCCAGGCTGGAGTACAGGGGCGCGATCTCGGCTCACTGCAACCTCCACCTCCTGGGTTCAAGCAGTTCTCCTTCCTCAGTCTCCCGAGTAGCTGTGGGTACAGGTACCCACTACCACACCCTTTTGTATGTTTAGAGACGAGGTTTCACCATGTTGGCCAGGCTGGTCTCAAACTCCTGACCTCAGGTGATCCACCGGCTTTGGCCTCTCAAAGTGCTGGGATTACAGGCATGAGCCACTGTGTCTGGACCCCATCTCTACTAAAAATACAAAAATTAGCCGGGTGTTGTGGTACATGCGTTATAGTCCCATGTACTCGGGAGGCTGAGGCAGGAGAATCACTTGAACCCAAAAGGCAGAGCTTGCATGAGCCAAGATCATGCCATTGCACTCCAGCCTGGGTGACACAATGAGGCTGTGTCTCAAAAGAAAAAAAAAAAAAAAAAGAACCTTTGTAGGTTTAGTTTTATGTGTGCATGTGTACGTTAAGGGTTGTTCTGGCTTGATTGTGGGCTTTGTTGAAGGATTAGTCACTAAGCCAGCCGTAATTGTAATTTCTCCCTGAAATACTGTTACAATGGCACTTTATGGAGGGGTCTGCGGTGTGCCTGCTGTTCACCAGTCCCACCAGTATTTTTTGAGAAGTATTTCATTTTAAAAAGATAAAAATAGTTAAGTTTCCAAGTAGCCTGTCCTCTCTTAGATTTTTTTTTATCCTAATTTAAAACCTTAGTTGACTAGAACATCAGTGAAATATACAGTATTCCACTTGTTTGGATTTTCTGATTTTAAAGACATTTTGGTATATTTTGGGAGAATTGGATACTCTGAAGTTTGAGATGAATGACCACTCACTAGCTAGTCTAGAAATTGTTTTTGTAATAAGTTATATAGAATGCTGTTGTTTGAATACTTTCATTTACCTTTATTCTAGAAACAGGATCTAGGAGTTAGTGAAAAGGATTTGCTGAGGATTTTGCTTAGCTGAATTCATATTTTACTTTAGTTTTCCTGGAAGCATATTCTTTATTCTGGGTTCTAGGTTGGGATTCACGTGAATCAGTTGGTTCCAACTAATCTGAACCCTTCCACATGTCCCAGTCGCCCATCAGTTCAGTCGAGCCACTTTCCTGGTGGGTCATACTCTGTCCGTGATATCTTCCAAGTTCAGAAAGCTAAGAAATCCACAGAAGAGGAGCACAAAGAAGGTTGGTGGTCATCAGTGGGGTTCTCGTTTAGGTGCTGCTTATGTCCTTGGAAAGACGGCAGTTGGTTTTAAACTTGACACAGCTTTATGTGATTTAAAAAAATTATATTCTTCATTATGATGAATCAATAATAAAGTTTTTTTATTTGTAATGGACAGAGGAAATCAGGGATTAAAGGCCCTGCCCGATGATCTGAAGAGGCTATTTTATGTATTTTCTCTTTGTAGTATTTCGGACTGCTGTGGATCTGGAAATATCATCTGCTTCTAGAACTTGCACTTTGCCACCTTTTCCCGCACATCTGCCGACCAGTCCTGATACTAACAAGGCTGAGTCTTCAGGGAAATGGAATGGTCTGCATTCTCCTGTCAGTGTGCAGTCAAGACTTAACCTGAGTATAGAGGTCCCGTCACCTTCCCAGGTACATTTTTATAGTCCTAAATATAAGTACATTTTATAGTCTTAAATATAAGTACAAAAATACAGGTTTACAAATGAAAATGGCATTTTTATTTCTTCATCCATTTAATCAAGAAAGGGAGAACGGGTCACTTGTTCGGGTAGATCATGATGTTGGATTCTAAATAAGCAATAATTGGGTTGAATGAAAGTGCTTTTGCAAAGATTTGCCACTCTTGCAAGTTGTAAAGCATAGCTGAAAGGCAGTCCTCCTGTGGACTGCCATTGTCTGTGACAGTGGTCATCATGTAGACTTACTGTATTCAGCAAGGCAGCTTTGGTGATTAGTGGTGAAGTAGAGGCCTTATGTCGAAATGCTTTTGCAGTATTTGCAAACAGGTCTCTGGAGTTTTGGATGGTTTAATTCAGCTTGTGTGGGCTGTACATGTGATATGCTGTTGGCATCCCTTGGTCCTTGAAAGTAAGGTAGCACCTTAAGCTATATTGGGCAAGTTTATTTGTGCCCCCGCACCCCCTGCATGGAAGGAGGCAGGAGATGTTAAATACTGGCTGTAAAACTAGGGGAAGGGGCAATGCTGATACGCTTGTATGGTGACAGATACCCACAATTAGTTACTCCTGGCAAGGTAAGATTGGCCTACCCAGTTGATGGGGTTGCATGTTTCCAAAGGGCCAGATGTGCATGGACAGGTGGAGGGAGGCCCTGGTCAAAGGAACAGTGGGTTCTGTCCTGCAAGTTAGAGAAAATTCAGCTTCTAGACACCCTTTCTTCCAGTGTGCTGCTGTCAGAGTAGAATTATTTGTATTTTTGGGCAGTCTGTCATCTGAGAGGTGAACTTTTGACTCAGGACTGTTAACCTGTCCAGAATTTTAACATGTGCCTCAGGCCTTCACCCCTCCCCAGGGGTGAGATCTAATTTGAGCTTCACCAAGGCTATCCGTATCTGTTGACCCCAATTGCAGGACATTCTGTGAGTGTATTTGGACTTACCTGGTCATGTGGTAGTGGCCAGGAGTATATACACTTTTCTCCAGACTACACATACTACTTCAGGCTTCAATGACAAAAGGCCAAGACGTTCCAAAAATGTGCTGAGTTTTGGGGGTGGCTTTCCTAGCTTGATGATCTGTCTGTACCTTACATTGATTATCCAGTGTTCAAATTGAAATTCAAAGTGGCATGTTAACTCCCAAACACCTCATCTCTGAGCATGCTTTAATAAACTTCAAACTCGTATGTTTGGCATTTCATAGCTTGATCAGTCTGTTTTGGAAGCACTTCCACCTGATCTCCGGGAACAGGTAGAGCAAGTCTGTGCTGTCCAGCAGGCAGAGGCACATGGCGGCAAAAGGAAAGAACCAGTAAATGGCTGTAACACAGGAATTTTGCCACAACCAGTTGGGACAGTCTTGTTGCAAATACCAGAACCTCAAGAATCGAACAGTGACACAGGAATAAATGTAATAGCCCTTCCAGCATTGTCACAGGTAAGTTAAATATGGGAACCCTCTGCTGTCGTTTCAGTATTCTCACCCCCTGCTCCAGCTCAGGACCTGTCTCCCCTCCCTTTCTCCCCTGTATCTGACACCACTTCTACTGGGGAGGGGAGGGAAGAGTGGGCTTGTCTCCATCTCCTGCATCTGCAGGATGTAGACACTCAGAGCAGCCTCCCGCTGAAACCAGCAGAGAGAAGAGGCGGGGGAGGGCATGATAAGACAGACGCACATGGATCTGACACAAACAGATCCGTGGCCACACTTGAATACAGTAGAGTGGAGATGTGTCATCCTACATGAGGCTGCAACAACCTGAGTTCCTGTTTTCCTGTTCTGCTTCCCGTTTTCTACTCGTGCATTTTGCCCAGGTGGTTCTGCTGTTGTAGTGGGTTTTTTAAGTTAGTACTCTTAATTCCTTATTCTTGCTCTAACCATTTGGAAGATGTAATCAGCTTTGGTATTACGGAACTGTTAAGAATTCGTACAGATCAGAAAAGTAAGATTTGAAAACAAAATCTATTTGGTGAAAAAAGATAAACCAGCTCCCATCTGGAAGGAGTTCAGGTTTGACTTTGACCTTGTCTTTTCCACTAGGTGGACCCTGAGGTATTTGCGGCCCTTCCTGCTGAACTTCAAAGGGAGCTGAAAGCAGCGTATGATCAAAGACAAAGGCAGGGCGAGAACAGCAGTCAGCAGCAGTCAGCCAGCGCATCTGGTGAGCCTTGGAAGTGGCATGTAGCAAAAATGAAGATAAAGAGTAATGGAGTCACTGTTGTCTCATTATTGCAGTATATAATGGCCAAAGTCTAAGCTGTTAGTTGCATTAAAAGCTCTTCATATTGGGATAATATCTGCTGTATACAGTATGAGTAAATATTGTCCTATTTTAGTTGGATTTGTGTCTGTACTTTCAGGATTTAAACACACCACTTTTTACTTTTTTAAACAAGTTGGGATAGGACATTACCAGAAGTGTTTTGAATACTTGTTCAGCTAGTTGTCCTTTGAGATGAATACATCAAAGGATGTAGGTTCAAAATGCATCACAAACGCCAAACCCACATTTATGACTACCCATCATAGAAGAGCAACATGCCAAAGGCCGAATTAGTAAGTGGCAAAGCAGAGAGAGAACTGGAGAGCCTGCACTTTGGGCCACTGCCATTCACTGCCGCTCACTTGGGGCAGGAGGGGAGGTGTAGGCTAGGGAGCCTGTTGTATTCGGGAGGAGAAAAGAGAACCCAACCTACTATCATCCAGACTATCCGTACTAGCAATTTGTTGAGGATCTTGTATCTATCTTCTCTTAGTGCCAAAGAATCCTTTACTTCATCTAAAGGCAGCAGTGAAAGAAAAGAAAAGAAACAAGAAAAAAAAAACCATCGGTTCCCCAAAAAGGATTCAGAGTCCTTTGAAAAACAAGCTGCCAAACAGTCCTGCAAAAACTCTGCCAGGGGCCTGTGGCAGTCCCCAGAAGTTAATTGATGGGTTTCTAAAACATGAAGGAACTCCTGCAGAGAAACCCCTGGTAATTCTTTAACTTTGACCTTGATGAGATCTTAATGTACCTGGATAATGTGTGAATACAGCAATTTTATCCTTTGTTTTCTTAACAGGAAGAACTCTCTGCTTCTACTTCAGGTGTGCCAGGCCTTTCTAGTTTGCAGTCTGACCCAGCTGGCTGTGTGAGACCTCCGGCACCCAATCTAGCTGGAGCTGTTGAATTCAATGATGTGAAGACCTTGCTCAGAGAATGGATAACTACAATTTCAGGTTGGCTTGGCCTGTGTTAGATGGCCCAAGGCTGAGATGTAGTCGTCTCATGATTTGAGAACATAAACAGACTAAACTATGTAGATTTAACCCATTTCTCTAACTCTAATACGCTTAAAGCAGCTACCCCAATATCTTTTAAATTCTGGGGCTTGCTTTGAAAGGTAACAAAGCCCATTCCTTTGATAGCTATTAGCGGCATACTTGTAGAAATGCAGTTTTCCTTTATCCGTGTAGATTTCTGACTTTCTCCTTCAAAAAGATACACTGGTCCTCATTTGAAGTTTTTCCCCTTCCTAGATCCAATGGAAGAAGACATTCTCCAAGTTGTGAAATACTGTACTGATCTAATAGAAGAAAAAGATTTGGAAAAACTGGATCTAGTTATAAAATACATGAAAAGGTAGTAATTCATCACTTTTATCAAATGGGAAAACATGGCATGTCACAATGGCTAATTGAGGGTGTAGAGAAGTTTGAAACTTTCAGGAAAACTGTCCTCATCAGGGTTAATGAAAAAGTGATATCCATTATTTTGCCATGTGGACTAGGAAATAAGGTTCCAAGTGTGTTGCCCTCAAAGTCTTACATGTGATGAGGAAACCACAGGAAGTGGGCTGGGCGCAGTGGCTCACGCCTGTAATCACAGCACTTCACTTCGGGTGGCTGAGGTGGGTGGATTGTTTCGAGACCAACCTGGCCAAAATGGCATAACCCCATCTCTACTAAAAAAAATACAAAAAAATAAATAACCTGGGGGTGGTAGTGCCCACCTGTGGTCCCAGGTACTTGGGAGGTAGAGGCTGCAGTGAACCATGATGACACCACTGCTCTCCAGCCTGACGGCTTGTCTCAAAACAAGCTTTTTTTTTTTTTTAAGTGTTCTAGGATTTGATTTTTTGAGATGGAGTCTCGCTCTGTCACCCAGGCTGGAGTGCAGTGGTGGGATCTTGGCTTACTGCAAGCCTCTGCCTCCTGGGTTCCAGAGATTCTCCTGCCTCAGCCTCTCAGGTAGCTGGGATTATAGGCATGTGCCACCACGCCCAGCTAATTTTTGTATTTTCTATAGAGACGTGGTTTTACCATGTTTGGCCAGGCTAGTCTCAAACTCCCGACCTCAGGTGATCTGCCCACCTCGGCCTCCCAAAGTGCTGGGATTACAGGCATGAGCTGGTTTTTTTGTTTTTGGCCAAAATCAATTTTTATTTTTAAAAAGGAATAGTCTTAAGGACTTTTCCTGATGGCATTTCTTCTCTCCTTACCTTTAGGTTGATGCAGCAATCGGTGGAATCGGTTTGGAATATGGCGTTTGACTTTATTCTTGACAATGTTCAGGTGGTTTTACAACAAACGTACGGAAGCACATTAAAAGTTACATAAATATTATTACCAGGGAGCCTGGTGCTCTCCGATTGCTGTGCCCTAAGTGCTTGTGAGGTATTTGCAAAGTGCATGATAGTAATGCTCGAAGTTTTTATAATTTTAAATTTCTTTTAAAGCAAGTGTTTTGTACATTTCTTTTCAAAAAGTGCCAAATTTGTCAGTATTGCATGTAAATAATTGTGTTAATTCTTTTACTGTAGCATAGATTCTATTTACAAAATGTTTGTTTATAAAGTTTTATGGATTTTTACAGTGAAGTGTTTACAGTTGTTTAATAAAGAACTGTATGTATATTTTGTACAGGCTCCTTTTTGTGAATCCTTAAAAACTCAACTCTAGGAAGCAACTACTGTTTATTATACTAAAAGGCTGAAAAACCTCCAGGCCAGACTGCTAAGCTCTGAAATTCCTGAGAGGTCTCAGACCAGGATTCTACTTGTTCCAAGAAAGGGTAAAGCTTCTAAACCATCTTATTCTTGTCTCCAAGCATGAACACAGGAGCATGTTAAGAAAATCTTTACTTCTTCCATGTGGAGAAATCTACATATTATGAATTAGAAACTCCCTCACACCCACTTGAAGATTTTTTTCCTGGGAACATTGTGTCCCATAGATCAGAGGTTATATTGTCTTTGCCTCTACTGGCCATTGAGAAACTTTGATGATAAAAAAGAACGGTATAGATTTTCAAACGGATATAAAATATTTTTATGCTATATGTTATGCCGTAACTTTAAAATAAAAATGTAGTTTAAAATTCTCTGCTAGTGGATATTTGGAACTTTTTCCTCAAACACCCCACACTGACTTCAACAAAACCCTAACACTAGCTACAGATTACCACTATGAATCATTAAGTTGTGTCCACAACAAGTTAGAAGCACTAAGCCCAAATATCAGGAAATGTATGTATGATGGAATTTTCTAGGACAAAACAGATCAAGATTAATGTATAAAAATCTCTACTGTTACCAGGTGCTGGCATACAAGGTAGTGTGATAGTTAGTTGGTAAGGTAATTCTTGTCCTAGGAGGACAACTTGTGGGAGAGAAGCTACACTAACATGGAAGCCTAACAGAGCTTGCTGGTGGAGGTCTGTTTTCTTTCTTTATTGGTAGTTTGGTTTGGAACTGTGATGATTACAATGGACTCATGACTACACAAGCAGTAAAAAGCAGCCAGCTGTGCTTTTACACCATGGCTTCACACAAAGCAGATAAATACCAGAATGCCTAATTAATTTTCTATTTTATAAAAGCCCTAAAGGCATATGGCAGAAGAATGCTGGAAAAATCACTGTGGGAAGAATATGCATAAATAAAGAAGTATTTCTTACATCAAAAAAGTCCCAAGAATCACAAAATCTGCAGAAGCTTGGTTAATCAAATACTGCAGTACTGATTTAATCAGTATAAAATCGAAAGAGCTTTAGATCTGTAATAAAAATCCAAATTTGGGGAAGGGCAAACTTTAAAACAGCAGCCAAGTAGAGAAGGGTTGGGGAAAGGAGAGGTGAGTGAACAGGCACATTGGAACTGTGGGGACATGTAATTGACCACTGTCAAACCAGTGTAAGTTTCTTGGTTTCTCATGGAAAACATTTTATACACCTACTTTTCTTCCTTCCATACTTAAGTCCATCAGTGTCCAGATACATCTGTTCCATTTTTTGTCTTATTTTTGGTGGGATATTACAACACAGTATTGCATTTACTCCAGTTCCTGCTCCGTGTGAAAAAAAATTAGATGATTTCAAATACTTTCTTCAGCTCCACAATAAGCTGCCAGTCACTCTTCTGCATTTCGTCTCTGAACCAGTCTTTGAGTGCATCAATGGACTGCCGGCTGATCTGCAATGCCCGAGGCACAAACAGGGTAAACAGAACATAACAAACATGTGCCAAAGAAAGCTGTGGCCCCAGATGCTCGCTCTCACCGTAATAAAGCTTATGCAGTGCTTGCCTGCCTAAGGGAGTAGAATTCCAAAATCACATCTGGTTGGCATGTCAGGCACAAGGGGATCTAAAAGTCCTAGCTTTCTCTGTTGGTGCTGCTTTCCTGATGGGGCAACTTCCTCAAAAGACAAGGCCCAGCTAGAGGTCAGGCCCGCCCTAATGGGGGATCCAGTCCCATCAGCTACTACAATCAAACTGAAGTCCAAGGAGCTACTGGGTACGGGTGACCTGAGAAGAGTGATTCCCCATTTCTTAAAGTATGCCGCTTTTGCTGAAATACTTACCTTACTGACAAGAATGTCTGTAGCTTCAAAATGTCTTCCAAACATTTTGGGCGACTCACCAGGGATAGGTTCTATTTTTACACAGACTTCTTGTCCTTTTTTTGCAACATCCACTTGTTTATGGTTTATTTCAATACTTGTTACTATTCCGATGTCAACAAACTGTAAAACGACACATTACAATGCATGCTGAAGAATTCATGTCAATCACAGGCGCCATGGCTGGACAACTGAAATAAGAACTGGAGCAAAAGCCTGTTTTAAAAAGTCATGGCAGTGTGATCCTTCCTTCATCCCTTAAGGTCTCACAGTGTAATGTTTTGGTAAATTAGGCTGGCACCACCAACACCCTGTACCCTTAACGACGGCTGTAAGAATGACAGGAGATAATGTGCTTTGCAAAACATTCCAAGTGCCCTGTTGACCCAACGTCATTTCATATTTTTGCTCTACCATTTCACGTGACAGGTGCCATAATGGAAGGGATCAGCAGGCACAAAGGGTCTGAGTCAGGAATGAGCTTGAAGTGGCTGGTGGGAATGAAGTCAGAGTGAGGACTGATCCTGAAATTTTAAGAATGATGGCCTGTGAGCAGATGAGTGATGTGATCTCAGAGTTTGGGGCAAAAAGCCCTGACTCCTTTGTGGAGAAAAGGATTCAGGAGAGGAAGAGTGAAAAGAGAGAGAGCGCTGTTTCATTTAGGAGGCCAAAGCCACACAGAAAATAACACAAATAAATGTCCTGGCTTAGTCCACTGAAATGGCAGAGAATCAGTGACAACTTGGAAGTGCCACTGCCTAGTACAGGAACCGGGTTTGGGGCAGGGAAAGTACTAGATGAGGCTGGAACATCTCACTGCACCAGAAAGGAAGAAGATGCTCAGACGACTGTGTGTCAAGGATACAGGAGCCAGTTTAAATGAGCTCCTGCTGACCACAGTGGATCATCTATCAAAAGAATAAAGGTAATGGATTATATTTTTAAAAAAAAAAACCCTGCTAAGTCTATGACTCAATAAAAAGGTCAGTGGGAAGAGGTTCTTTATAAGAAATCGGGGGACAGGTACATCCACAATTTTGCCACCATCTATGTAATAGCTGACAGGCAAGGCTTGCCAGTGGGTACGGAAGCCACTGGGATCAAGGCTGTTGGGAAAGAGGATGTCCATTAGGAACTCCAGGTACCAGATACATTACAGAGTAATTACAAAGGGGCAAGTTTCTAATGGAGATGATTGGCGGCTAGCACTTTCCCCAGGGAATAAGAGCATCAGCAGCAGTGAGACAGGCTGGCTTATGCAAGAGGCAGGCACACAGGGAAACTGCATGTCTTCCCAATAATTCTAACCTGGTCGGGAGGGAGAGAAACATAAATCCAAATGGAGAAGGAATTTGCAAAACCACCGGGACACTTCAAAAAAGATGGAGGACTGTTCTTGACTGAGGCTCAACCACAAAACAGCCCCAGTGCAATGCAGTTTGCAGGGCACTGAGCCAGATCGGTGGGGAGAGTTACCAAGACATCTTTGGGATAATTGGTGAAATGTTGAGGGCTGCAAATTATAGGATATTGTTGAAATATTATTCATTTTTCTCAGGTATGCTGATAGAAAGGGAAGGTAAACATGGGTGTTCATTATACTCATTTTTAAGCTTTTCCACAGGCTTGAAACCTTTCAAAATAAAATAAAAGGCAATAAAGTGCTGTGGAGCCCAATTAACTGAAGCACTGAGATCAGGGCTAAGAGTCAACACTGACTATGGAGCACTGGTATTTACCAACACTGAAGCACAGCAGGTGACAGGCTCTGCTTGTTTTAAAGTTACCACATTTTCTTCCTACTGAGGTAGAACACACTGAAACATTTGTTAAGAAGGTGGAGACCACACTAAATACACAGCACAATACTGTGACCTACAAGAACAAAGCTGTGTTGCTATGACTCTTGGACACCCATTTACTGCTTTAAGAAATGACCCACAAAATGTACAACTAGAACTTACATTTTTGCTTGGGACACACATGGGTGTCCCCTGTTTCACCTGACCTGCTTCCACTGTCACCCCCATCACTATCGGATCTCGAGAATTAAAAATGTACTGAGGGAGGATTTTCATCTTGCAGGGAAATACTGCTATGTGCCTGAAAGGAAAAAAAAGAATTTTTAAGCTTACAGAATCACTTAAACAGAAAAACTGCAGCTGAACATCAGGCTTCTCGCATTAGAGGAAAGCAGCTTTCCCCGCGGCCACAGGAGAGGGGCAGGCAGGCGCTGCTTCCTTTTCTTCTTAAACTCTTCCTCCCCATTCTATTGCTTCCCAAGTCTTTGCTTTCTTCTCTTTTAAAGCCCTGCCTCCAACAGAAGCCGCATCACAGGAGCATTCTGTTCCTAGTCTAAAACACTGAGCTTGGCTGCTGAAGATGTCAGCCAGTCTGGGGCTTAGAACCCAGGCAGTACCTGGTGATAGGCAGGGCTTCGTCTGGCACATGTGTAGGCTCCTGGGGGACCACAGAGGCATCAAACCATATTATCACCCTCCTTTTCTCCACCACATTCCCAAACCATTGATCCAAAAGGCCACTACATGATGACCCTGCTTACTGAGCACACGCTTAAAGTGCTTTAAAAGTTTCCGACAGTCTTCTTAATCAAGCAGAATTCTCACTTCAGGTTTCATGATCTAAAATGCGCACATACCAGTCTAAATCCTAATATTTACTAGTAAGCGCCACTTAAAAATGTATCCCAAACTACACCATCACTCCTGTCATCACTGTGGTCTGAATCACCTAGACCTCTTGCTTGGACTATGGGAGCCTCCTGCCAGGGTCTTGCCACTGACTTCCTAACAACCCAAGGTCCACATAACCCAGTGAGCCAGTCTGATTGTGAACACAGCCTTGGCAATGGCTTCTTGCACAACTCAGAGCAGCTCAATCCTTCCCATGGCCTGTAAGATCCTTGACGATACAGGCCCCACCACCCTCTCTGACCTCATTTATCACTGTCCCCTCTGGTCACTCCGCCTCACACTGCTGTTCTCTCTGGACATTCCCCATGTGCGCTCTGTCTGAAGAGATGAGATGCCTTCCTCAACCACATCATTAATCACAGTCCCTCCTCTCCTTATCTAGGCCCTTCCCTGCTTTATTTGGTTTTTCAGCACTTGTCAACATGTGCTGATTGTCCTGCAATACGAGCCTGTCTCCGACAAGGCACAGTGGCTCACACCTATAATCCCAGCACTTTGGGAGGCAGAGGCAGGTGGATCACTTGAGCTCAGGAATTCAAGACCAGCCTGGCCAACATGGCAAAACCCTGTCTCTACCAAAAATACAACAAATTAGCCAGGCATAGCGGCGTGAGCCTGTAGTCTCAACCACTCGGGAGGCCGAGGTGGAGGATCACTTGAGCCCAGTAGGCAGAGGCTGGAGTAACCCGTGATCATGTGACTGCACTACAGCACGGGTGACACAACGAGACCCTGTCTCAGGGGGGAGGGAGGCCGGCCTGGTTCGCTGCTGATGCTTCCTCCACCACTGCGGCAATGTAGTTAATTCCTGCACTGTGAGTACTCGGAAAGTTTGGTTCAGGAATGGACTTCTCTCCCACAGAATCTCTCACCTTAGTTCCCAGTTTTCCTCACTCAAGTTTTATTATTTCCAATCTGTGTAATCCCAGATGAGCAAGATCAAGTCCCGAAATAATAACTACTAACCCATTAACAAGACCCAAGTCTGCCAAGATTATATTAAACTGAAGTCACAGACAAGACTTGTTTGTGTCCTGCTGGAACGTCCCCAGTATGCTAGGTTTCTGGTTTGCAACACACCATTGCAGGATGCAGGATGCAGCCGCTGGTAGAGGAGCCAATGCCGTGATTTTGCTGTTTACAACCCTTTCTGGAATTCAGTAATTCTCAACCATGTTCAGTAACAAAGACGCGAAGTCAATAAAAACAGTAACTTACTTAAATTCTTCTTGTTTCTGTTTCTTGTAGTCTTGTCTATATTTTGTGAAGGCATCAAATAAATGATAAATAATTTCTGCACTAAAAATTCTAACTCCTAAACTATCAGCCATTTCTTGTGCATCTCGTTCAATTCTCACATCGAAGGCCAAAATCACTGCATACCTAAAAGGTTAAAACACACCAAAGACCACTCAGTGAAAAACAGAGTATGTCACAGAGGACAGTTTTTAAAGAGACAGTTTTAAGATAGGTAAGTAACATGAAAGCCTTCACAGCAAGAGAAATTACTTACTGAGGGTCATGTTCCAACATCACTGAAGCCTTCATAACATCCTTTTTATGCACTGGGCCAATGTTAATTCCTGCATACTGAAAAAATGGGAGTTTCCATGTTTATCTCTATGTATCAGGTCATGGTAATGGCACCAAAAACCACGACCAGCCACCACTCACTTGTGCAGCTAGCTGTAACTACTTACGGGCACTTCCGATGTTTTCAGAAATTCAAGTAGAGCTTCCAAAGAACCCAGTGTAGACGCCTGGACATAGACTCCTTTTTCTTCTAATTTGATAGCATTTAGTGTCTGCTTTAACTCATGGATCAATTCATCCTTGTAAAGAAATCAGATTTGATAAGGTTGTCAACACACCTCTATCCTCAGCAGTCTAGAATTAAATTGTGTTTCTCTCTTTAGTCAAGTACTTATCTGCAAATATGAAACTAAGGCTTAGACAGAGCAAAAGGCACAACAGAACCTGTGCTGGAATGGAGAAGATTTGGGGGCCATACCCTAAATGTATCTCGCTTCACCTGTGTCTTAAGTTTACTAATTTTGAAATATGTTTAATCTCTGCTCCACTTGGCAAATATAATAGATGGGTGGGCAGAATTAAACAGTACAGAAGAAAAAATTTTTTAAAGTTAAAAAAGTACCACATAAATGTAATGTGTTATGATAGCCCAAAAGCTCAGCTTGACTCTGTTAACTAGGAAATACCATAATCTCATGATCTCAGCAGCTCCTTCCTCCATCACTGCTCGTCTGGAAATGGAAGAAGAGATTTTAACCAGAAATAAGTAAAACAAGTTTGTCAATGCCACTGAAGGGACATAAGTCCACTCCATACTCAGGACTGGCTGAAGAGGCAGGCCTGTCCTATTCTCTCACTGGCCCTGAGATAGCTTATTCCCAACAGCATGACTTGATGCTGCCTAACAAACATGGCCCCAGGACACGAGAGCCATGTGCTGGGAACAGTTATATTTTCTCTTTGGCAAGTCAACAAACTATGGCTCAAAGTCCACTTTTATGAAACTACAATGGACATGGGCCAAAAAAGAATATACAACTTCTAGTTTTTTTTTTGAGACAGGGTCTTGCTGTTGCCCAGGCTGGAGTGCAGTGCCATGATCTCGGCTCATTGCAGCCTCTACCTCCCAGGTTCAAGTGATTCTCCTGCTGCAGCCTCCCAAGTAGCTGGGATTACAGGCATGCATCACCATGCCCAGCCAACTTGTAGCTTTTGACTCATTTTTTTATTTGAATAAAATGCATTATTTCTATAATTCTACTACACATAAAAATTATACCAATTCCTATGACTGTACAAACTGAAGTAATTCCAAAGCATCAAGTTTGCTAAGAGGCCAAGAGATGGCAGGCTTCACAAAGACAAAGCCAGTTTTGGTCACCATCCCTAGCATGTGCAATGCTGACACGTGCCAGAACTTTTGAGGAAAAAAATTTTAAATGGACTTACTTTAAGAACAGGGATTTCATCTTCTTTATAAGCCACGAGGAGGGGTAAACCAGCCAATGTTTTCTCTAGGTCTTTTCCAAGAATCTTTACCCCCTGAGCTGCTTCTACTTCTTTATGCTTTTCATACTGGTTCTATAGAGATAAAAATGATATAAGAGAATATCATCATGATCTTAGAGGTTTCTTTTTTTTTTTTTTGAGACGGAGTCTCACTCTGTCGCCCAGGCTGGAGTGCAGTGGCCGGATCTCAGCTCACTGCAAGCTCCGCCTCCCGGGTTTATGCCATTCCCCTGCCTCAGCCTCCCGAGTAGCTGGGACCATAGGCGCCCGCCACCTCGCCCGGCTAGTTTTTGTATTTTTTTTAGTAGAGACGGGGTTTCACCGTGTTAGCCAGGATGGTCTCGATCTCCTGACCTCGTGATCCGCCCATCTCGGCCTCCCAAAGTGCTGGGATTACAGGCTTGAGCCACCGCGCCCGGCCAAGGTTTCTTAAACTAGGCACAAAAAGCAATAACCACAAAATAAAAGACTGATAAATTTAACATTAAAATGAAATATTTCCATTTCTCAAAATACCACAGGAAAAGTCACAAGAGTAGAAGATATTGCAAAACACACCAACTAACAAACCAGTATCCTGAATATATAAGCGCATACAGATCTGTAAGAAAGATAATGCAGAAGAAAAATGTATATCTCACGGAGGAGGAAATAAATGGCTAATAAACATTTTTAAATGACCAACCAGGTTAACAATTAGGCAAATGCACACTGAAACGGCAATGAGCTACACACCAGAATGGCAAAAAAATTTTAAATCTGACATCCAAGAATGGATGAAGATGTTTAAAAACAATGAAACTAATACTGCGGTTGAGAATATAATTTGTTCCACTCACTGTAGACAAGTGTGGCCTTCACTCCTAGGTATACATACCCTGGGAAACTGGCACAAACACATCAAGAGATATACACAAAAATTCATAGCAGCATCCTAAGAACAAAAATCAAAAACTGGGCCGGGTGCGGTGGCTCACACCTGTAATCCCAGCATTTAGGGAGGCTGAAGTCAGGAGTTCAAGACTAGCCTAGCCAACATGGTGAAACCCCATCTCTACTGAAAATACAGAAATTAGCCGGACATGGTGGCATGCACCTGAATCCCAGCCTGGATGACAGAGTGAGACTCCGTCTCAAAAAAAATAAAAAATAAAATAAAAATAAAAAACTGGAGATCACCTACATTTCCCATCAACAGAACAGATAGATATGTTGTGATACAGTCACACAATGGAAAAGAAATCTTAAAATTATATACATTTTTTTCACTAAAGGAAGCCAGATATAGGCCAGGCATGGTGGCTCATGCCTATAATCCAAGCACTTTGGGGAGATGAAAGTGGGTGGATTGCTTGAGCCCAGGAGTTCAAGACCAGCTCGGGCGACATGGCAAAGTCCCATCTGTAAACAAATTAGCCAGGTGTGGTGGTGCACACCTGTAGTCCCAGCTATTCAGGAGGCTGAGGTGGGAGGGTCGCCTGAACCCTGGAGAGGCTGAGGCTGCAGTGCGCTGTGACTGCACCACTGCACTCCAGCCTGAGCGACAGAGTGAGAGCCCATCTCCCAAAAAAAAAAAAAAAAGCCAGCTATAAAAGTACACACTTAGAATAACTCCATTTCTACATAAAGTCTACAGACACGTCTAAGGGAAGTACTCTCAGACACAAAAACAAAGCAAAGCAAGGGTATCTGTTACTATCATAAAATGCAACCATGGTTACCTCTATGAAAGGTCTGGGGGTAGGAGGGGAAGGTGGGGAGGGTGAGCAGGAAGAAGCACACAGGAAGCCTCTGGGTGCCAGCAGCATTCTGACTCTTCATCTGGTTGCTTCCCACAAATGTATTAAACTTTTCTGCTATGTTTTGTGTACTTTTCAGGAGCAATTATTTTATTTCACAATTTAAAATGTCAATAAAAAACTACAGTTGACCCTCGAACAACTGCATATGTCCACTTATACTCAGATTTTCTTCCACCTCGGCCACCAAAGACCAACCCCTCTCTTTCCTCCCTCTCAGCTTACTTAACATGAGGATAAGAATGAGGACCATTATGATGATCCACTTCCACTTAACAAATAGTAAATCTATTTTCTCTTCCTTATGATTTGCTTAATCACGTTTTCTTTTCTCTAGCTTGTTTTATTGTAAGAATGCAGTATGTAATATATAAAACATAAAAAACGTGTTAACCGACTGTTTATGTGATCGGTGAGGCTTCTGGTCAATGGTAGGCTATTAGGAGTTAAGTTTTTGGGGAGTCAAAAAATATATGTGGATTTTCAACTGGCCAGGGAGTCAGTGCCCCTAGCACTCATGCTGTTCAAGAGTCAACTGTAGTTAGCCATGTAGAACCAAAACAATGTAGTTTAGTATCTGGGAAAGGCCTAGTCTGGTAAGCAGGTACTTTCATGCATCTCTACTCTTGACAGACAGGCCTTCCAGTACGATGACATCTAAAATAAAAGGGAGAGCAAGGGATGTTATGTGTTCTGTATTAAGTCGAACAGCTTTAAAGGTGAAGAAACAATCTCAGCAGAACTTTATAAGTCCCCACGTGTCAATGCTTACCACCTCAGCGTACCTTCACTCGTAATTCCTTCATAGGAGGAGGTAACAGGAGGCCTCGAATCTGAGTTACAATGGGCCCTTCCACTCCAGGAACAATGATTGTATCTCCTTCCTTCAAACGCCCATTGATCAAGATGACATCTATCGTGGTGCCCATCCCTGGGAGAGCTTTAACCTAAAAGACATTATTACAAAGAGAAAGACATACATACAATGCACCATGCTCATTAAATCTAAACGTAGTCAATATCCTCCACTCGAGGAACTTGCCATTTAAAAAAAAAACAAAAACAATAAACTGAAAAATTGATCATTACCTCCATCACCTGTGCCCTCAGCTCTTCACAGTGCGCAAGTCTCTTGCTCAACATGGTCTGAGTTAACTCGACAAGAAGGTAGATCAGACTTCCCATGCCATCACCAGTATGTGCAGAGGTAGGTACCAAAGACACAAAAGTGCGGGGATCTTTATTCTCATAAAACAAAGCAGCATTCAAACCCTAGGAGCAAAAATCATCCAAAACGCCAGGCTGTAAAGAAAACGTATCTGGAATAGGTGTGACTAACTAGAAGGCGAATGAGCAAATGGCTCATCATTTTGAAACTCCTCATAAAAACTAAAAATGATCATGTATATTCTATAAGCACTAACTATATTACAGCAAAGTCATTCTAAGTCAACTCAGTTTTCTAAATTAAAGTATTCAGACTGCAAAGAAAAAGGAGAAAAAGGAAGAAGAATTTTAAAAAAGTAATCGCTGTCAACAGAGGAAAAGAACCAGTATTAACGAAAACACTGACTTCATTATAAAGATAATATAATAAATACTCTGAGATAGGCTCTTCAGAAGGAAGGAAGGCCTTCTTACCTGCTGTGCAAATTCTACAATAATAGCTTTTGCTCGCTCCTCAAATTCATCTTTTGTATTCTTTTTCTGCTTCTTTAAAGTAGCAGCCACATCAGAGTCGGGACTCTTTTTCCAATCATATAACCTATCAATCTGAAAAAGTTTTTTCATGAGAAAGATCTTTAAAAAATTCAGAACATTCAAGAATTGTATTAATAGCTCCAGAAAATTCCTCATGTATGTCTCATATATACAGAACAGTGTGACTGACTTACTCATACACTTGATTGTACCAAAAGCTCCTTTCAGACTGCTTATCAGCATCTGCTCTTAAATTAGAAATTGCTGCAGTGCCATGCTGCCCTGTCAACCTCCGTGAGTTCCTAAGTGGCTGCCATTTGTTTGCAAAAGATAATATCCTAGAATTATCCTAAGACTATTAATGTATATTGTTGAAATTCCAAAACAGTTTTTGTAACAGGAACAATCAATCCCAGCAAGTACCATCACTGTAAAATTATATAGCAAAAACTTTAAAATGTATATATATTTTCTGTCTTAGGGAACAGCCTATTTTAATTGTTTTATTGCTCAAATTAGGATTAAATCTGTTTTGTTAACGACAGACTCTATTTTCCCTAACTTTTCAACAAGAGAGACAAATGAGCATAGAAGAAATGAAAAATACTTACTAGCCAAACAACCAACCAACCAAAAGCATAATCTGGGGACTGAGTTTAGGGTGATCAAATAAAGAAGCAGACGAATCTGAATGCTACTAAGGAGACAAATCAGTGGGAAATGACGGATGTTAAAATTAGAATAGGAGGTCCTTAGAATATTTATAAACATGTTCAACACCTTTAAAGTAAAAGCCTGAAGCTTGTAAAGCTAAATAATAAGAACATGTCTAACTAGTACTTAGAAATTAATACCTTTAAATGCTTATATCAGAAAAGAGTATCAATACAAAAGCTAATTCTTTGAGATAATTCAATTCCTGCACATTCTTTCAGAAAACAGAGGAGGAAACACTTCTCAACTCATCTTATGAGGTCAACATTACTCTGATATGAAAATCAGATAAAAAGCATTACAAGAAAACTACATATGCATATCACTCATGAACACAGACACAAAAACAACAATGAAACATTACAAATCAAATCTAGCAATATATCAAAAGGATAACAAATGACAACCAACTAGGGTTTATTTTAATAATGTAAAGTTGGTTTAACATTTAAAAAATTCAACAGTAATTATGTTGCTAACAGAACGAAGGAGAAAATCCACATGAACATCTCTAAATATGCAGGAAAAGAATTTGACAATATCAACCACCATTCATAATAAGAAATAAAAACATAAACCACTCTAAACAACCTAGAATAGAAGGAAACTTCCTCAAACTTAATAAAGGGCATTGACAAAAACAAAAACAAAAACCTACAGCTGACATCATACGTAAGGGTGAAAGACTGCGCACTTTCCCCTAATATCAGGAATAAGGAAAGGATGACGTTTACTGTCATTTCTTCTATTCAATATTATTTAGAAGGTCTAGTTAGTACAATAAAGAAGAAAAAGAAGTAGAAAGCATGTAGATAAGGGGGGAAAACTGCATTTATAAGCAGATAACATAATCACATACACAGAAAAACCCACATTATTTACAAAAGAAGATACTGGGCCTAATCAGTGAATTTAACAAGGTCACAAGATACAAACTGAATGTAAACGTGATAAGCAGCTGGAAATCAAAAAAATTTTCATGCTATTTACAATAGCATTAAACCATGAAATACTTGGGGATAAATTCAGAAAAATATGTCCAACGTGTGGACAATAAAACTACAAAATATTGCCAAGAGAAAGTAATGAAGGCCTGGCCAGGCATGGTGGCTGTCTTAAATCTTAGCACTTTGGGAGGCTGACGCAGACAGATTGCTTGAGCCCAGGAGTTCGAGACCAGCCTGGGTAACACAGTGAGATCTTGTCTCTATTTAAAAAAATAAATAAAATAAAAAATAATTTTAAAAAATGGTAAAGAAGGACTAAGTAAATGTACAGAGATACCAAGTTCACTGATCAGAAGATGCAATATTGCTAAAAGAGCCAATTCTCTCAAAATTTATCTACAGATTGAAACGCAATCCCAATCAAAATCCTAAAAGGCTTTCTGTGGAAACTAACAAGCTGATTGAAAACTTTATATTGAAATCCAAGGACCTAAAATAGCCAAAACAATATAAAGAAAAACTAAGTTGAAGGATTTAGCACTACCAGTTTTCAAAACTTTACTATGAAGCTATAATGAGACAGGGTAGTAGTGGCGTAAGAATGTATACAGAACAATGGAACAAAAGATAAATTCTAGGAACAGATATATATGGTCAACTAATTATTGACAAAGATTCCAAACTAATTCCATGGGGGAAAAAATAATCTTTTCGGCAAAGAGTCTTTAAATAACAAAATATTTCTATGGAAAAAAAGTAAACCCTGACCTCACACTATATAAAAAAAATCATCAATCTCAATTTAAAAGCTTAAACTATTAAACATCTGGAAACACCCGAGAAAAATTTAATGAACTTGGGATAGGAAAAGATTACTTACATAAAACACAAATCATAAAAAAATTAATTGGGGCCAGGCATGATGGCTCATGCCTGAAATCCCAGGACTTTGGGAGGCCAAGGTGGGCGGATCACTTGATGTCAGGAGCTCAAGACCAGCCTGGCCAACATGGTGAAACCCCGTCTCTACTAAAAATACAAATTGGCTGGGTGTGGTGGCATGCACCTGTAATTCCAGCTACTTGGGAGGCTGAGGAACAAGAATCACTTAAACCCAGGAGGCACAGGTGCAGTGAGCTGACATAATGCCACTGTACTCCAGCCTGGGCGACAGAGCAAGGCCCTGTCCCTAAAATAAATAAAATATAAAAATTAATTGCAGGGCCGGGCGCGGTGGCTCAAGCCTGTAATCCCAGCACTTTGGGAGGCCGAGACGGGCGGATCACGAGGTCAGGAGATTGAGACCATCCTGGCTAACACGGTGAAACCCCGTCTGTACTAAAAATTACAAAAACTAGCCGGGCGAGGTGGCGGGCACCTGTAGTCCCAGCTACTTGGGAGGCTGAGGCAGGAGAATGGCGTAAACCTGGGAGGCGGAGCTTGCAGTGAGCTGAGATCTGGCCACTGCACTCCAGTCCGGGCGACAGAGCGAGACTCAGCCTCAAAAAAAAAAAAAAAAATTACCAAAATTAGAAATTTCTTCTCTTCAAAACACACTAGTAAGAAAAGGAGGCTGGGCGCAGTGTCTCATGCCTGTAATCCCAGCACTTTAGTTGGCCAAAGTGGTGGATCACTTGAGGCCAGGAGTTTGAGATCAGCCTGGCCAACATGGCAAAACCCCGTCTTTACTAAAACACACATACACATACACACACACACACACACACACACACACACAAAGAAAAAGAAAAGAAAAGAAGAACCGAAGAAAAGATTGAAGAACCGAGTGCGGTGGTGCACGTCTGTAATCCCAGCTACTCGTGGTTTAGGCACAAGAATCGCTTGAGCCTGGGGGGCGGACACTGTAGTGAACCAAGAGTGTGCCACACTGCACTCCAGCCTGGGCTATAGCGAGAGATAGTCTCCAAAAGAAAAAACAAACACACACACAAAAATAAAAAAAAAGAAAATGAAAAGCCAAGTCCCAGACCATAAGAATATATCAGCAGTATATACAAGTGAAAAAAGAGTTGTTTTTTTTTTTTCTGAGACGGAGTCTTGCTCTGTCGCCCAGGCTGGAGTGCAGTGGTGCGATCTCCGCTCACTGCAAGCTCCGCCTCCCAGGTTCACGCCATTCTCCTGCCTCAGCCTCCCTAGAAGCTGGGATTACAGGCATCCACCACCACACTCGGCTAATTTTTTTGTATTTTCAGTAGAGACGGGGTTTCACCATGTTCGCCAGGATGGTCTCGATCTCCTGACCTCGTGATCCGCCCACCTCGGCCTCCCAAAGTGCTGGGATTACAGGCGTGAGTGAGCCACCTCATCCGGCCAGGAGTTATTTTTTTATATTTTTTTTGAGATGGAGTCTTGCTCTGTTGTCCAGGCTGGAGTGCAGTGGTGCAATCTCGGCTCACTGCAAGCTCCGCCTCCCGGGTGCAAGCCATTCTCCTACCTAAGCTTCCCGAGTAGCTGGGACTACAGGCGCCTGCCACCATGCCCAGCTAATTTTTTGTATTTTTAGTAGAGATGGGGTTTCACCATGCTGGCCAGGATGATCTCCCTCTCCTGACCTCATGATCCACCCGCCTCAGCCTCCCAAAATGCTGGGATTACAGGCATGAGGCCCCATGCCAGGCTCAAAAAAGGAGTTATATACATGGAACCAGAAGTATAAAGAACTCTTAAAACTCAACAGTAAAACAACAATCTAATAAAGAACAGAGGATTTTGAACATACTTTTCAAAGAAACAGATATTGTCATCTCTCTCTAAGCATAAGTACGTGAAAAGCTGCATAAAGCCATTAGTCACTGTAGAAACAAACTAGACCACAATAATTTAGCACTCAACTACACACCTACTAGAATGCTGAAGGTAGGGCGAGTATTCACAAAGATATGCAGAAACGGGAGTTCTCAACAGATAAATGGATGAAGTGCAGTATTATTCGGAGAGTGGACTACTATTCAGCAATAAAAAGGAAAACCTTTTATACATGTAATGATAACATGAATAAAGCGTAGTAACATGAGTAACAAAAAATGCCAAACTTAAAAAATTACATACTATATGATTTCATTTACATGAAATCATAAAACAGGCAAAACTAGTCCGTATGACACAGAAAGATCAATACTAGCCTGGGTTTAGGGAGGGCAGGAGAATGACTGCAAAGTAACATGAGAGAACTTTTTTGGAATGACAGTGGTTGTAAATTTGTCAAATTAAAATAAACACTTAGCATGGGGTGCATTTTCTTATACATATGCTTATATTATATTATATTGTGGTCTATTAAGTGTGATAGCATATCTTTTTTTAAAAAGCAATGTATACACCTTAATTTAAAATACTGCTAAAAATGCTAACGAACTCCTGATTCAACAAGTCATAATCTTTTTGCTGGTAGAGGGTCTTGGCTCGATGTTGACAGCTACTGACTGATCAGGATGGTGGCTGATAAAGGCTGGGGTGGCTGTAGCAATTTCTTAAAAGAGACAGCAAAGAAATCTGTCCCATCAATTAACTGATTCTTCCTTTCATGAAAGACTTATTGGCTGGGCGCAGCGGCTCACACCTGTAATCCCAGCACTTTGGCAGGCCGAGGCAGGCAGATCACCTGAAGTCAGGAGTTCAAGAACAGCCTGACCAACATGGAGAAATCCCATCTCTACTAAAAATAAAAAATTAGCCAGGCGTGGTGGTGGACGCCTGTAATCCCAGTTACTCGGGAGGCTGAGGCAGGAGAATCGCTTGAACCTGGAGGCGGAGGTTGCGGTGAGCTGAGATTGCACCACTGCACTCCAGCCTGGGCAACAAGAGTGAAACTGTCTCAAAAAAAAAAAAAAAATCTATCTGTAGCATGCAATGCTGCTTACAGCATTTTACCCATAATAGAGCTTTTTTCAAAACTGTAGTCAATCCTCTCAAACCCAGATACTGCCTTATCAATTAGGTTGGCTGCTATCCTAAATCCTTTTTTGTCATTTCAACAATGTTCACAATATCCTGACCAGAAGTAGACTTCCACCTCAAGAAACCACTTTCTTTGCCCACCCATAAGCAGCAGCTTCTCATCTGTTCAAGTTTTATCTTAAGATTGCAGCAACTCAGTTACGTCTTCTGGTTCCACTTCTAATTCCAGTTCTCTTGCTATATTTCTACCACATCCACAGTGACTTCCTCTACCGAAATCCTGAACTCCTCAAAGTCATACATGAGAGTTGAAATCAACTTCTTCCAAACTATCAATGTTTATATTTTGTACTTTTATGGATCATGAACAGAACTCTTCATAACATCTAGAAGGATGAATCCTTTCCAAAGGTTTTCAACTTTTGCCCAAATCCATCAGAGGAATCTCAATCTATGGCAGCTATAGCCATACAAAATGTATTTCTTAAGTAACAATACTTGAAAGTTGAAGACACTCCTTGATCCATGGGCTGCAGAATGAATGCCACATTAGCAGGCATGAAAACATTAATCTCCTTGTGTGTCTCCATCAGAGCTTGGGTAATCAGGTGCACTGTTAACAAGCAGTAATATATTGAAAGCAATCTTCTTCTCTGAGGAGTTGGTCTCAACAATGGGCTTAAAATATTCAGTAAACCATGCTATAAACAGACGTGCTATCATCCAGGTTTTATATTTCCATTTATAAAGCACAGTAGAATGGATTTGGCATAATAATCTTAAGGGCCCCAGGATTTTCAGAATGGTCAGTGAGCATTGGCTTCAACTTAAAGTCACCAACCACATTAGACCCTAACTAGAGAGTCAGCCTGCCCTTCGAAGCTTTGAAGCCAGGCAGTGACTTCTCTCTAGCTATGAAAGTCCAAGATGGAATGTTTTGCCAATCGAAGGCTTTTTTGCCTACATTGAAAATCTGTTGTTTAGTGTAGCCACCTTCATCAATCATCTCAGCTAGAGATTCTGGGTAACTTGCTGCAGCTTCTGTATCAGTACTTGCTGCTTCACCTTGTACTTTTAGGTTACAGAAAACGTCATGAACCAGCCTCTACTAGTTTCAGACTTTTCTTCGACAGCTTCCTCAACTTCCTCAGCTTTAGAATTGAAGAGAGGGCCTTGCTTTAGATTAGGCTTTGGCTTAAGGGAGTGTTGTGGCTGGACTGATATTCTACATGCGACTCCTCCTTTCACTTGAACACTTACAGGTCATTGTAATGTTATTAATTGGCCTAATTTCAATACTGTCTCAGCAAACGGGCCCAAGGAGAAAGACAAGGGAACAGCTGGTTGCTGGCGCAGTCAGAACACACACAACATGTATTGACTAAGTGTGCCATCTATAGGGGTGTGATTTGTGGCACCCCAAATCAATTATAATAACAAAGATCATTTATCCCAGATAACCGTAACAGATGTAATAATAAGTTTGAAATATTGCAAATTAACAAATGTGACAAGAAGTGAACACATGCTGTTGGAAAAATGGCACCAATAGACTTAATACACTTGCTTGATGCAAGGCTGCTATAAACTTACAATTTTTATTTAAAAGGCTGGGCGCGTTGGCTCACGCCTGTAATCCCGGCACTTTGGGAGGCCGAGACAGGCGGATCACAAGGTCAGGAGTTCAAGACCAGCCTGGCCAATATGGTGAAACCCCGTCTCTACTAAAAATACAAAAATTAGCCGGGCGTGGCGGTGGGCACCTGTGGTCCCAGCTACTTGGGAGGCTGAGGCAGAATTGCCTGAACCCAGCAAGCAGAGGCTTCAGTGAGCCAAGATCGTGCCACTGCACTCCAGCCTGGGTGACAAAGCAAGACTGTGTCTCCAAAAAAAAAAAAAAAAAACTATACACACACACACAAATATCTGTGAAACACAATATAGTGAAGCACAATGAAATGAGCTATGCTTGTATGTTAATTATACCACTTTTTTTAATCACAAAAAATTAAGAAACGTGTTTTCCTAGGTTAATTTTTCAGAAGGCGCACGTACCTTATTGAGTGCAACAATGAAGGGACATTTTTTAGATTTGAGAAGGTTGATAGACTCAATTGTTTGGGGCTCCAAACCATGCATAATATCAACAACTAAAATGGCAATGTCACAAAGAGAGCTTCCTCTATTTCTCAGATTACTGTTGAAAAGAAGGAAAAGATCTTTAAGTAGAAAATCTTGAAATACTTTTCTTAAAACTTCTAAACTTCTTTGTAAAACCCAAACAAAACAGAGTATATGTATTAAATTGTTCAAGTACTATTAGCCCTTAAACTGCCAAATGCTCATATAACAGTAACTTGAATTGACCTCAAGTGGAATGAGTTAGTTTTAAAACCAACTAATATTTCTGATAATTTTACTGACCAAGTTTTCTGTGTTAAAGAATATGGGCAAGAGACAACATTGTGCACAATATTCCACTTGTAATGGGTTTTACAGGAGACAGGCCTGGCATGTATTAGCATGTTTTCCGCCCTTTAAAGCAGTAAAGACTTCCCTCTATAAAAAACAAGTATTCAAAGAAAACACTACTAAATCAATGAAGTACAAAGGAGGATTGGTAGTTATAGAGATCAAATTACTACTCAAAGGTAAATGACTCCACTGAACTTTTAGACTTAATGGTTTCAAGTAGTTTGCTTGATGAGAAAAGACTCAAATTGGTCTTACCTGAAAGATTCATGCCCAGGAGTATCAATAATTAGCATTCCTGGAATCCGTACATTCTCTCTATCAAACTAGAAACAGTGGGGAAAAGTGCAAAGCTTAAGGAAGTCAGACATGAAAGCTTCTTTACAAAACAATCCTTTTGCCATAAAACTCTGAAGTATCACTACCCCCTTTTCCATATGAATGACTTTAAAAACAGTGAGTTAACCAGCAAAGTACAATTGTCAGTATTTTCACTAAAATCCAAAGAAATTTTAACCAAAAAAATAATTAAATGAGAAAATATCTCCTTTCTTAAGGCCTTAAAACTATGACTGTAGTCCAAGTTTGAGCAGATTATTAAGTAAGTGGTGATACAAATCACAGGGCAGTCATCTGAAATAATCCATAGAAATCTGACATACAAGAGGTGGTTCTCAGCATTGGGGAAAGTTATCTGGTCCAATTTTAAAGCAATGCTGACTCCAAATATATCCCAAAAGTATGTTTTAAAGTAAATTTACCACACTGATCAAAAATGTTAAAGAGTAAATGCATACCCTATTGTATTCAAATAATGTCATAAATGCTTGACTTTCCGGACAAAAGCACATAAATGAATGGAAATAACATTACAACTGATCTCATTTGGACATTCCCTTTTAGTCTAAAAAGTAACACTGACCAACTAATTTCACACACACACACACACCCCTTTTTTGTATTATGCTTATCTACATTTTCTTTTTGCTAATCTCCAAATGATCTTTCAAATTTTGGTATCCTGAACTACATCAAAATAATGCAATGTAAAACATTTCAGATCTGCATTCTGGTGGTCGTAAATCAATGTTCACTGAGCACCACAATTATTTCCACTTCAGTGTCTTATATACTAACAATAAGTAATTACAATTTTCATATAAAGGTTATCCCAAGAACTTTAATACAGGCCTAATAATAATCTTGTTCCTTATGTTCTAAAATAACAATGAGAGTTCAAGTTCTGGCAACTGATGGAATAAGGTGTTATGAACCCTCTTCTCTAGTGACTAAAACATAGAAGTATTATTTAAAATAGGAAGAAAATAAATTATAAATTTGAAAAGTTATAATTCAAAAAAACTGTTCTAAAATAAAAATTCAATACTACATATTATAATAGAACACCACAAAACTGGAAAACTCAGAACCAACACCAAGATGTAAAATGACCACATGCCTTGTAAAAAGATGAAAATCAGCTTATGATCAAACTTAACAGCAATACTTTATGCGAGAAGAAATTGGACACAGGATACTTAAAGAATGAAAATGTCAACCAAGGATTTTATATATGGCCAACTGACTTTTCAGTATAAAGGCCACAAAATAACTCTTCAATATTCAAAAATTCAAGGAATGTTAATTCTTTTAATCCCTTCCTTAGGAATTGACTAGAAGACAAGCTTCATAAAACCCAATCGCAAAGAAACAAAACAAAAACTGGAGAGACAAAACTCATAGACTCTTTTTATATACAGAACCAAGACTAAATAAGGAATAAAAGGAGACATTAGCATGTAATAACATATGCTCTGTTTTTCAACTTATTGCTTCTCAGTTCCAAAGCTACCACTTTCACCTGCTCTGTGATAATGAAACTGAGGAATTGTTTATAAGGCCCAGTTCTCAGTCTGGGTAGTTTCTGTATTACATGAGCCTGGAACATCCTGCTATACCAGACAGCATGAATACAACCAAAACTAGGACAACCAGAATTGTATGAGAAAGATTCAGGAGCCAACCACTGGGCAAAGATGGGACTATCTCAGCACAATAATAACTGAAATGGACTAATGCACAGTAAATATGTTTAAAACTATTAGTTCACAACAACACAAAACAAAATCAGGCTGGGCACAGTGGCTCACATCTGTAATCCCAGCACTTTGGGAAGCTGAGGTGGGAGGATCGCTTGAGCACAGGAGTTCAAAACCAGCCTGGGCAACATAGGGAGATCCTGTCTCTATGAGGGGCAAAAAAAAGAAAAAAAAAAGAAAAATCATACTGGTCACTTTTTATTTTAAAAGCTGGTTAAAAGAAGGTAAAGGATCAGGCATTAATTCTACCTTTCCTAAATAATCCATCACTGAATAATCAAATAGTAAATTAGGTAACATTTCTCTATAGAAGTAATCCAATAATGGCTGATGGAGTTCGAGTACATTTTGCAACTCCTAACACATTAAAAGGTAGAGATGATCTTAAAAAGTTGTGGCTGGAGATCTTTGACTGGAAAGCTACACCTGGAGGGCTTCTGAAGTAGCCTGCAAGGTTCTACTGCCCAACAAAGGTGGCACGTAAAGGGTGGTGTACATTATACTGATTCTTTAAGCTTTACATTTATCTTACTGTGTTACATCTAACATACATAAACTGAATACCTCCAAACAAGTAGAAAAATATGGGACAAAAAGAAAAGAAACGGATTAGATTAGAAGGGAAAAAGAGTAGAGAACGAAACAAAATTTTAAATTATGGGGATAAATGGTATCAGTGTTAAAGCATGGAGGCGAATGACTAACTGTGGAATAGTGGCTGCCTCTGGGAAAGGGAGGGAAGGAAATGGAATGTGAGAGCTCCTATAATATGTAGTGTTTTATTATTTAAAAACAACGATCTAAAGCAAAATAGGCAAAATAATACATATTAATTCTGAATGGTGACTAAATGTAGCTGTTATACTAGTCTCCGTCCTTTTTCTATGTTTGAAATAGTTCATATCTTAATTTTTGTAAGAGATTAAAATATATGAAATACAATGTACTTACATTTTTAATCATCTTAGTCTGTTCATTAATAGCTTCAAGAGGAACATTGGTGGCCCCAATTTGTTGTGTGATACCACCTGCTTCACCGTCTTGTACATGTGTGTGACGGAGCTATGAGAAGACAGCAAGTTCAGATTGGTATTTCAACATGGAAAAGATAGCAGTAAAAAGAGTAAGAGATTAGCAACTTATTTATTGTAAGCAGAATTGCCTATATATCCTATTGGTCTCAAAAGTTTTTTTTTTAATAAGGTACCATTCATTTCTTTTCAAAGTTCTATCAATACATATAATAGTTTCTTACTTTATCTAGAATTTTTGTCTTCCCTGTGTCCACATGCCCAAGTACGCAGATAATAGGGGCTCTTAGCTTTTCGGTATTTACATTTTTACTATGTTCAAGTCGCCGTTTCTAGGAAAAAAAAAAAATCAAAAATTAAATATATCAAATCCTCACTATCCTTATTTTCTATTTTGCCTTGGCAAAAGAATGCCACAGCCTGGATCCAAGTTCTCGGTTGATTTGACTACACATAATTGCAATTTATAATGTGAACGTTACAATCTAATTCCCACCACAGCACCTTTGGACAAGGAAAAACCTGTTTAGATTTCACAGTAGCACTGCTGAATATGAATAGGAATATTGTAAAGTGTCATTTCAAAAGTTTTGAATACTTTTGTACATAGTTACTTTAATGGAATATAATGACTACGAAAGGATTCAATCTTCCCATAATACTGACTATATAGAGCAACCCTGAATTTGTGTGAGGATTTACATAAAAACAGGCGAGCGTGCACATTTTTAAAATTTCACTGCAACCTAAGAATTTTAAAGATTTCTAAAGGCAATGTATTACACACTTTTATCCAATATACGAACGCTATAAAACCTCTCAAGGAAGAGACTGTTTATTTAAGCTTCAGCTTAAATAAGTATAACATGTCCTGAGTTTCCGAGGTTCTACTACTCCCATGAACACCAGCAAGGGCGAGAAAGCTTTTCCTCGAACCACAGTGTGCTTCTTGTCGCATTGACCTAAATGCTTCAGCTTTCTGAGGACCAAAAACACATGCCAGCAATAGTTTTTCTTTGAAATGACCTTTCAAATAAAGTTGGCATTCAAATTAGATAAACACTTGAAGCAAAAACTATGAAGTAATGTCATTTACAAAACTATTTTTCATCTAAAAACCATTTCTGTAAGAACTCTTTACTTGCATTTCTAGTACTAGACATTAGATTTTTTTGGTAGAAACTGAAACTGAAAAACTCTTTAAAATACCAAAAGTGAGATGCCAGGGATGAGCACAAAGTAGGACTTATTCACTAGCAAAGAGTAGTACCCAACAACCTCACAGTACATACAACTCAAATTCAAACATCATGACTTTATTTGACATGGCGGACAACTGCCTCTCTCTCCCACACTTAGTGAAGTATTAAAATTTTTAGAGGGCAATGAGTTACAAACTGACTCAGAAATTCTAAGTATACTGAAGGAATGACAGCATAAGAATACAAATCCCATTCCACAATGGAGATTCTGACACAGGAATGGAGTGAATTTCAGAAAATCATAATATGTAGCAAGGTTTATGGATCCATGAAGTTTGTTATGGACTGAACATTTCCCCAAAATTCCTACCTTGAAGCCCTAACCCTCCATATGACTATACTGGGGGCTAGGGCCTTTATTTTTAAAAACATGAAGCTCATACACACTACCATTAACTAATCTAGGGAGCAGGATAATTGAGAAGCTCTTCTGCTTTATACTTATTTTGTTTGTAAATCAACAAGCACAGTACAGATATTCCATCACTCTCTCGAACATGAGTATATGGCAAGGGAGCTGGTGGGAGCAGGTGCTACGGGAAAAGAGAGTCATAACTGAGGTGCCAGTTGGGGAAGAATGCTACAGGCATCTAGCAGGTAAAGGCCAAGATGCTGTTCGATATCATACAAGGAAGAGAACAGTCCCTATCCCCAACAACAAAGAATTATCTGGCCCCCAAATTTTAATAGTGCCAGGGCTGAGAAACCCTAATTTAGAATAACAAACCCTCTTAGTCCTTGAAAAATTTAGACAATTTATCCATACTTAGACTTTACAGGAGAAAAGGCAAATGTCGATATACAGGTATTAAAACAAAAAACTGAAAAATTAGTAATACACAAAAAGGAAAACTAAAATAGTTTTTAGCTTTAAAATGGTATAATATCCTCAAACAAACTAGTTTTTAATGTATTATTTACATTAAGCTGACAGAACTAAAGAAAACTTTCTCCTGAAGCCCACTGAAATCTACTGCATTAAGCAGGAAAAATACAGAAAGCCTATCAGGTATTGGACTTTACTAAACAGAAGCCTCATCAACCCACCAGATTTCAAAAACTGAAGTGATCGGATGCCTCATGGTGACTAACCTAAATATGTGAGGCAAACTGATGCTTATAACTGATGCTGGTAACTGCTGATAACTGATGTTTATAAGCAGAGGAGATATGCTCAGAATACCTCTGCATACTTTTAAACTATCACTCCAAGAACACATTAAAATTTGGAGAAAACAAGAAAAAAATGAAGTAGTCACACCATTCTATCTCAGGTAAGAGAGGCGCGTCCTTGGGTAAGACCAGTATCGAAGGCCAATAATATTTCAACATTACAAAAACTGAAAAGTATTCTATTCTTGAGGATATATAAAGTGCTGTTCAAAGCCTTTAGTTGTACGGTTTTAATAATCACAGAGGAGTGGGAAGAAAGAAAGTAAAGAGAAAGGGTAGAATAAATACCTCGATCCTCCGTTTTGCTTTGTCATAAGCCCTTTCCTCTTTAGTCCGATCATCATCAGAGTCATATTCAGAATCTGAGCTCATTTCTTTACTCGGCTTTTTATCTAATGTCTTCCCTGAATCCTTCTCATCGGACACCTTTTCATCTTCCTCATCACCTTCACTGCCTTCACTTTCTCCCTCCTCTTCCTCCTCTTCTTCACTTTCTTCATCTTCCTCTTCCTCTTCTTCTTCCTCCTCTTCCTCCTCTTCAGGGTTTTCTTTTACTTCTATATGAACTGTGTTTCCTTCTACTAGGAAGACAAATATCTTTTTAAATAAATAAGCATTAATATGATAGATTTATATCAAGATAAGAGACTTTAAAGCCGGGGTGTCCAATCTTTTGGCTTCCCTGAGCCACATTAGAAGAGGAATTGTCTTGAGCCACACATAAAATACACTAACACATTAACACAAATAACAGCTGATGAGCTTAAAAAAAAAATCACACAAAAAAGTCTCATATTTTAAGAAAGTTTACGAATTAGTGCTGGGCCACATTGAAAGCCATCCTGGGCTGCATGTGGCCCACAGGCTGCAGATTGGACAAGCCTGCTTTAAAGTAAGAGAAGGAAATAATGCCTGGACCAGAACTGTTTCAGATTTTTTTAAATTTGGAATATTTGCATTCTATACTTACTTCGTATTTTTTTAAATTTGGAATATTTGTATCCAAAATCGGAAAAACCTGAAATATGAAATGCTCCAATGAGTATATCCTTTGAGCGTCACGTCGTGGTGCTCAAACTTGATTTTGGAGCATTTCACATTTCAGATTTTTTAATTTCAGAGGCTCAACTTGTATTTAAGGGAGTAACACGGTGTTTTCATACATCATAAATGCAAGGTGTTTGTCTACATGCTAAAACGAAGTCTGTCACTTAACAGTAAAACCTTAAGACAGTAATCCATACTGAAGTCAGCAGTAGTAAGCCAGAATCCATGGGAGAACAAAAACCCAAGGAGGTGAGAACAGACTTTAGTACCACTTTCCCCTTATGATCATTTGTTGATTCGGGAGGAGGCAGATGAAAGGCTAAGCTGCACTGGGAGTCCAGACCTACCAGAATACTAAGAATTCAAGAGGGTGCAGTGAGCAAACATTGGGTTACACTCTTACTGTGGGGTAAAATCATGAAGAGCTGTACCCTAGGAATAAGGATGAATAAGAAACAAACAGGATATCCCCATTACTGGCAGATCACCTTCAGATCCTCTGGATTCTAAGTCTAGAATAAGATGATTCCATATTGCTAGTTCACTCAGGTACCTTGTGGAAGTAACAAATAAAGTAGCTCTGGAGAAAAGAAAACATAATTCTTGACCTCAAATTACTTCTCCAAGCAAAATATCCAGCACATATATAAAAAGAACAAGGCACATGAGAAAACAATTTACATGAGAACCAACATATAAAACACCAAAAGCACTTTCATAAAGTTATAAAATCAAAATTTTAAAATGACTGTGCTTCTAACATTCAGTCAGAAGCAAAAGACAAAGTTAAAATTTTAGAAGGTAAATTAAAACTATAAAAAATAGTTAAATGGAAATACTAAAACTGAAAAATACAACCAAATGAAATTAAGAATTCAAAAGGTGGGCCTAACCTCAGAATAGAAGAAAATCAGTGACCTAGAAGACAGTCAAGAGAAGCAATCCGGAATGAACCACAGAGACTCACTAGGTGGAAAATACAGAAAAGAAAATAGGAAACAATGAGGCAATACGAGGGCCTATCAGAGACATCATTGGGATTCTGAGGGAGAAAATGGCTCATAACATAAAACTGATAAAAACATAAAACCATATATTAATAAAGCTCTACAAATAGAATGTATTTTTTAAAAACCTATTCTGGCTACATCATGATAAAACTGCTAAAAACCAAAATCACATGAAAAATTGAGGCTGATACCTGACTTCTCAACAGGAACAATGAAAGCCAGAGCAAGGGAATAACTTAAAAGTGTTAAACTTCAACCAATAATTCCTCACTCAGTAAATATATAAAACTAAAGAATGAAGATGTAATAAAGATGTTTTTAGAAAGCAAAACAGAATGTCTAACTGATTCATAAAAAAAAAAAACCTCTAACGTGTTCTTCAGATAGGAAGAAATGATCTCAAACGAAGGTCAAAGATGTAGGAAATGAAGCACAACAAAATGTTAACAACGTGGGTAAACTTGTAAGTACTGACTACATAAAATATAAGCTAACATGAGGTTTTAAATAGATAATGACAAGAAATGAGAACAATTATATCCTTTTTGTTTATTTTTTTGAGCTACAGTCTCACTCTGTCGCCCAGGCTGGAGTGCAGTGGCGCAATCTCAGCTGGCTGCAACCTACGCTTTCCGGGTTCAAGCGATTCTCGTGCCTCAGTCACCTGAGTAGCTGGGATTACAGGCGCATGCCACCATGCCCAGCTAATTTTTGTATTTTTAGTAGAGGTGGCGTTTCGCCATGTTGGCCAGGCTGGTCTCAAACTCCTGATCTCAAGTGCTCTGCCTACCTTGGCCTCCCAAAGTGCTGGGATTGCAGGTGTGAGCCGTCACGCCCGGCCGAGAGCAATGATATCTAAACAGAGTATTGGGTAAACGTCATTCAAGTACTCTAAAGCCCCTGCATTGTTAGAGGATAACATTAGACACTGTTAGTTCAAAGGTACGTGCTAAAAATGTTCTTAATCACTAAAAAGTTTTTTAGAAAAGTACACAACTGCTAAGCTCATGGAAGGAGAAAAAAATAAAACTTTTAAAACCTAGTAACCCAAAAGATGATTAGAGAGAAAAAGAACCACGCAGAACAAAAAAGGACTTGGTAAGATGAAATGTTTAAAATCAATATACTTACACCAAATGTTAATTACACCAACTGTAACATTTAACGGGCTAAGTACTCTAGGTAAAATATAAAGATCGACAAACTGGACTAAAAAAATCTCAACTAGATCCTAGCTGTGATTTGTAAATGGTGTCCCCTCTAAAATTCATGTTGAAAACTTAATCCCCATTTTGTGGGTAGGGGGAAGCAGGGTGGTGGGGAAGGTTTGGGGGAGTGATTAAGCCACTCTCATAAATGGATTCATGCCCGCAGAAAAGTGCCTTCAAAGAGAGTTTGCTCCTCTTGCCCTTCCCTCCCTTCCATCATGTGAAGACACAGCCATCCTTCCCTTTGGAGGATGCAGCACCAAGGTGCCATCTTGGAAGCAGAGAGCAGCCTCTACCAGACACCAATGGGCCTTGATCTTGGGACTTCCCAGCCGCCAGAACTGTGAGAAATACATTTCTGTTCTTTAGTACTACCAAGTCTGTGGTATTTTGTTATAGCAGCACAAATGGACTAAGATGCTATTTACGGATACAGAAAGAGTAATAAAGAACGAAAAAGATCATGTAAATCAAAGCTCATGTACCTATATGAATTTTAGGTAGACTTTTATATCAAAAGGCATTGTTAGAAACATATATATATATATCAATCATAAAAGAGTCAATTCATTAGAAAGATACAAAATTGTATTCACCTAATGACATAGCATAAAAATACATAAAGCATGGCTCAAGCCTGTAATCCCAGCACTTTGGGAGGCCGAGACGGGCGGATCACGAGGTCAGGAGATCAAGACCATCCTGGCTAACACGGTGAAACCCCGTCTCTACTAAAAAATACAAAAAACTAGCTGGGCGAGGTGGCGGGCGCCTGTAGTCCCAGCTACTCGGGAGGCTGAGGCAGGAGAATGGCGTAAACCCGGGAGGCGGAGCTTGCAGTGAGCTGAGATCCGGCCACTGCACTCCAGCCTGGACGACAGAGCGAGACTCCGTCTCAAAAAAAGAAAAAAAAAAAATACATAAAGCAAAAATTAACAGACCTTGGGAGAAACAGAAAATCTACAATCATGATTGGAGATTTTGAGACACTGGTCCCAGTAACAGAGAGAAAGAGCAGATCAGGAAAAAGAAAGCAAAAACAAAAAAACCCTCAGAACGCTATAAAAGACTGGAACAAAATGATTAGCAGACTTGACCTAAATATAGAAACCAAGGCATCCAAATACTGCAGAATATGAATTATTTCCAAATATGAAACACTTACAATAACTGACTATGCTAGGTTGTATAGCAATACTCAACATACTTCAAAGGATAGAATCATGTATGTTCTCTGATCACAATGAAGTAACAAAGACAATTAGAAAATGCCCATTTTTGTAAATTAAGAAATATACTAGGCCGGGTGCGGTGGCCCACGCCTGCAATCCCAGGACTTTGGGAGGATGAAGTGGGCGGATCACCTGAGGTCGGGAGTTGGAGACCAGCCTGACCAACATGGAGAAACCCCATCTCTACTAAAAATACAAAATTAGCCGGGTGTGGTGGTGCATGCCTGTAATCCCAACTACTCCGGAGGCTGAGGCAAGAGAATGGTTTGAACCCAGGAGGCAGAGTTTGCTGTGAGTCGAGATTGCGCCATTGCACTCCAGCCTGGGCAACAAGAGTGAAACTCCACCTCAAAAAAAAAAAAGAAATACACTAAATAATCTTAGGTAAAATACATCAAAATGAAAATGAGAAATTATCAACGTATCAGAACTTACAGAATTTGACTAAAGTCATGCTTAAAGAAAAATGTATACCTTTAAAAACAAAGATGGGGGGAGTCTGAAAAAAATCAAAGGGCCAGATATCATTATCAGTAAGTTAGTAAAATTAACAGGAAATTAAATCTCAAAGTAGAGATTTTAGTAATAAAGAAGGGAAAATAATGACAAAAACGCTTACTTTCTATTCATACTTACCAGGAACTATAGTATTTATCTCTTCATTACCTTTTAGCAGTGCTTTTTGTAAGTCAGTTTTAGTAACAACCCTATTTGTAACATCATCATTCTGAAAAAATACATTCTAAACCTTAGGCAGTTATCTTACAAATAACATTCTGAGGAACCACTCATTCACAAAACGAAGATCCACATGAGGACTTAGAAACCACGGCAAAGGAGAGCACATGAGACTGATTCCTATCCCCAGAAATGTTCATACGGTTTTCAAAATCAAAAGACTATTCATTTAAATATACATCATTCATTTCTAACAGCCACTGGATTTATCAGTGTGTTCTTATTAGGTATTCACCTTTTTCTGTCTCCTCATCACTGGCCATAGCTTCCCAATCATCCAATCCAGCATCCTCAGTATCTTCTTCTTCTTCTGTAAGTAAAAATTTGCATTTAAGACACAAAAATTATTTAGAAATATGAATTATTTAGAAAAAACTTATTTCTAAATTTAGAAAAAAGTACAAAATTACACTGACATAAAAATAATGTTTCAGTTATGTAAAAAATATGTATGCAGCTATTATCTTTAGAACTTTTTAATATAGCTAGCATGTTACAATTTACTATTACTAAATGCTTCCATTTCCTACTACTGTCATCGTATTAAACATAACCGATTTTCTATTCAAGCTGTTTCATTAATTTAATCAATTTAAATGTTTCTTTAGATCTTGAAAAAGCTATATGAATGTACTCAGTTCTTGAAAACAAATGAAATTTCACATATGTCTTCTTTTTGATCATCCAACTCATACTTTATGCAAGGAATTTATTATTTTGCTTTTAACCTTTACAGGTATTTAAATTCCAAAGCAGAAGGTACAAAAGTACTACCATCACTCCAGTTCAACGTAAGAATAGAAGGCTGTGCTCATAACCCCCAAACAGCCAGAAAGCTAAATTCTGAATATTATTTAGATATTAAAGACCTAATACTCTTCCTTAACAAGAATGCTTTTCTTTACTGAAATCTAACCAGACACAATTATTCTTAAATGAAAGGAAGATGAGGGGTAGGACAGGACATGCAGTACCTGCTTCCCTGAAATAATCATTATTTACTAACAAGTCTGGGTAAATTACCTTGAGGAGGAAATGAGACTCAGAAACAGGTACCCAAAACATCCATCTAAATTAGCAATTCCTTCTGGTGTTAAAAATACGACCTAAAATAATGGACTGCTATTAAGCATATCAATCTGAATTTCTCTAATCTCGTCATATCAATGCTAGGCTGAGATCTACCCAGGTGAAATGATCCTATTCGCTCAGAAGAGAAAAGAGAAAAAGAAAGGAAAGGAACTATCAATCATATAATTCACCAGTGTTAATTGGACTTAGTATTCTCTAAAGGCTTTTCCCATTCCTGATCCTATCTTTAAATGCTGGGGATTCTCTGGAATACCAAACATACATTTAGGCAGCCCCAGCTCTCCTATCAATATCTAGTCTTAAGAATTAGAACAATGTTTTCTTTTTTTTTTTAAGCCAGAGATTTTCCTCAACTCCTCAGCACATACACAGATACCCCACAATCAGTAAGCTGAATTCTCTGATTATTGTAAATAGAAGCTGACCTTTAGGAAGGTCTAAAAATGCCAATTTTTATGGTTCTTAAAAAGTTCTAGTTAAAAATGCTTTGAATTTGCTTCTCAAGTATTAAATGAAGACCTTCAGGTCTTTTTTTGAGATTTCTGAGTCATAAATAAAAACATCAGAGAAAATCCAAAACCTAATACTCTTTTTTTTTTTTTTTGCTCTGTCACCCAGGCTGGAGTGCAATGGCATGATCTCAGCTCACTGCAACGTCCCTGTAACCTCTGCCTCCTGGGTTCAAGCAATTCTCCTGCCTCAGCCTCCCGAGTAGCTGGGATTACAGGCACCCGCCACCACACCTGGCTAATTTTTTGTATTTTCAGTAGACACAGGGTTTCACTGTGTTAGCCAGGATGGTCTTGATCTCCTGACCTCGTGATCTATCCACCTCACCCTCCAAAGTGTATCCTTTCTACAAAACATTTTATTAACACTGCTGGAAAGAACAAAACTGATGCAAGTCTCACTTGGATACTAATTCAAAGTAGAAATGAAAAGAAATAGAAAAGGAAGAACTATGAAGAAAGAGAGCCATCCAGTCAGATACTTATTTGGTTCTCCCCAACTATTTATAATAACTAAGACAACTTATGACACACCCACACTATTTAATAAGAATTCACTAATTAAATAATCAGATAATGCTACCCACCTGGTTCAACAGGAGGTGGTGTCTCTTCCTTTTCTGGTACTCCTTGTTCCATAACTTCTACAGCAGCACATAATTCCATTGATTCAGACACTGAAAAAAGGGCAGAAATCAAGATAATGTTTTTTTCTGATGTATAATTTCTGTTAAGAAACTCCATTAAGTACTGAATAAAAAACAGTAGTGCAAACCTATTGATTGATTGATTGATTGATTGATTGATTTGATGGAGTCTCACTCTGTCACCTAGGCTGGAGTGCAGTGGTACAATCTCAGCTCACTGCAACCTCCACCTCTTGATTTCAAGCAACTCTCCCTGCCTCAGCCTGCCAAGTAGCTGGGATTACAGGTGCCTGCCACTATGACAGGCTAATTTTTTTATTTTCAGTAGAGGCGGGGTTTCATCATGTTGGCCAGGCTGGTCTTGGACTCCTGACCTCAGGTGATCCACCCGCCTCAGCCTCCAACGTGCTGGGATTATAGGCGTGAGCCACCGTGCCCAGCCTGTGCAAACCTATTTCTCCAACTTTAGAAAATGTTTAAATAGGCCGGGCGCGATGGCTCAAGCCTGTAATCCCAGCACTTTGCGAGGCCGAGACGGGCAGATCACGAGGTCAGGAGATGGAGACCATCCTGGCTAACACGGTGAAACCCCGTCTCTACTAAAAAAAAAATACGGCCGGGTGCGCTGGCTCAAGCCTGTAATCCCAGCACTTTGGGAGGCCGAGACGGGCGGATCACGAGGTCAGGAGATCGAGACCATCCTGGCTAACACGGTGAAACCCCGTCTCTACTAAAAAATACAAAAAACGAGCCGGGCGAGGTGGCGGGTGCCTGTAGTCCCAGCTACTCGGGAGGCTGAGGCAGGAGAATGGCGTGAACCCAAGAGGCAGAGCTTGCAGTGAGCTGAGATCTGGCCACTGCACTCCAGCCTGGGCGACAGAGTGAGACTCCGTCTCAAAAAAAACAAAAACAAAAACAAAAACAAAAAACTAGCCGGGCGAGGTGGCGGGCGCCTGTAGTCCCAGCTACTCGGGAGGCCGAGGCAGGAGAATGGCGTGAACCTGGAAGGCGGAGCTTGCAGTGAGCTGAGATCCGGCCACTGCACTCCAGCCTGGGCGACAGAGCGAGACCCCGCCTCAAAAAAAAGAAAAAAAGAAAATGTTTAAATATAGTTATATGTTCTACAGGAAACTATTCTTTCTGCTCAATAAATAAAATATAAAAATCACAGAAAGCTAAGAAAGAAACCAAGAAAAGATAGGAATTGTAGTTTTACTTCTCAGAGTTAACAGTTACAATATTCATAGGGTAGAACTCAGATTTTTCAAAGTAAAATACTTTTTCCATTAGCTTGTCATGTGAATCAAATGAGAATAATAGCATTAATAAGAAATAAGTTTAGAAAATAAGTTTCAATATGCATTTCAGATTTTTTCCTTTCTTCTTTACAGATACTGTTTTGAAGATTGTGGGGTAAAGGCAAACAAAATAGTTCCTACGTTACAGGCTATTTTGTATACAAACCTTCTTTACTTTCTAGCTGCTGTGGTATTTTTTTCCTCTTTTTATCTTCATAAATTGGCCTCTTCTTTGGCAAAGAGTCTTTTGATGGCACTTCAACACCTGAGGGATAAAAATGAAAAACTTGAGGCTTATACTACTTACATGTCACCTGAGAAGTACTATTTAAAGGATAGCATTGCATTCACCACAGAGACACATACCCTAAAATATGAAAGGATATTCATGGAAAAACTTGTATCTTTTTTATATAAGGTATTTTAAAATTTACATACAGTAAAAATTCTTTTTTTATACACAGTGAGAGTTTTGATACGTGCATCACCATCACAATGAAGATGAAGAAAGGCTCCATCACTCCATCACCCTGCACTGCTCCATGTAGTCAAACCCTCCTTACCTTCTTAGCCTCTGGTAACCACTGATCTGTTCTCCAACCAAAAGATTTCCTATTTCTAAAATGTCACATAAATGGAATCTTAGTTTGGCCTCTATCATCATAATGGATTTGAGAGTCACTCACTCTGTTGCACATGTCAATACTTCGTTTCTTTTTATTGTTGGGCAGCATTCCGTTGTATGGCTATATCACAGTTTGCTTATCCATTCAACAGCTGAAGGACATTTGAGTTGTTTCTGCTTTTTTGCAATTATGAATAAAGCAGGTATGAACATTTTCAGACAGGTTTTTGTGTGAACATTTCTATTGGGCAAATATTTTGTAGTGTGAAAGATGAAACATAACGTAAATACGACCTTAATTTTTATAAAGACACTGCCAGTTGTTTTCCAAAGTGGCTATACTACCTTGCTTTCCCACCAGTAATGCAGAAGAGTTTCGGCTGGGTGTGATGGCTCAAGCCTGTAATCCCAGCACTTTGGGAAGCCGAGGTGGGTGGATCACCTGAGGTCAGGAGCCAGGACCATCCTGGCCAACATGGTGAAATCCCATCTCTACTAAAAATACAAAAAATTATATTATTAAAAAAAAATTATATTGTGTTGGTGGGTGCCCATAATCCCAGTTACTTGGGAAACTGAGGCAGGAGAATCGCTTGAACCTGGGAGGCAGAGGTTGCAGTAAGCTGAGATTGCGCCATTGCACTCCAGCCTGGGCAACAAGAGCGAAACTCTGTCTCAAAAAAAGAGGAAAAAAAAAAAAAAAAAAAGAGTTTCAGCTGCTCTGAATGTGGTAAAGATAAGTTTCTCTTTTTTTAGAACAGTCTTCAGATGTGTATAGCTTCTTGGTGAAAATGTCTGTTGAAACTCCTTGCACATTTTTAAACGAACTTATTGGTTTTCTTATAGTTGAATTCTGAGAGGTCTTTATATATTTTGGACATTAATTCTTTGTCACATACCTGATTTGGAGGTACTGTCTTAGAATTCTCTCAACAGTGTCTTTTGCAGAGAAAAGTTTTGACTGGTCTTTCTGAAAATGTATCTTTTTTCCTTTTATGGTTTAGAGTCCTATCTAAGCACTCTGCCTAATGCAAGATATCCTCCTATGTTTTCCTCTGAAAGTATTATTGTATATTTTACATTTAGATATAATGCCCATTTGGGTTAATTTTTTGTTTGTTTTGTTGAGACGGAGTCTTGCTCTGTCGCCCAGGCTGGAGTGCAGTGGTGCAATCTCGGCTCATTGCAAGCTCCGCCTCCCGGCTTCACGCCATTCTCCTGCCTCAGCCTCCCGAGTAGCTGGGACTACAGGCGTGTGCCACAGCACCCGGCTAACTTTGTTTTGTATTTTTAGTAGAGGGGGTTTCACCATGTTAGCCAGGATGGTCTCGATCTCCTGACCTTGTGATCCGCCCACCTTGGCCTCCCAAAGTGCTGGAATTACAGGCATGAGCCACCGCGCCCTGCCGGGTCAATTTTTATACAGTGGGGATTAAAACTAGAGTTTTGGATTTTTCTGCATACAGATGTCCAATTGTTCTAGTACCACTTGCTACAAATACTGTATTTTATCCACTGAATTACCTTTCACCTATATACTAACTGTGTAGAGACTATCTATCTTTCTGGCAATATCACACTGTATTAATTCCTATAGCTTTATACTAAGTCTTGAAATCAGGTATTCGAAGTTTGTTCTCCTTTTTCAAACTTATTTTGGCCATTCTAACTCTCCAGTCTCTTCATATCCATTTTAGACTAGTTGATAGACAGCTACAAAATATGCTGTGATTTTGACTGGGATTGAACTGAATCTATAGATTGCTGGATTACTGACACAGTCTCTCACTATGGGCAGAAGCCTTGGAATAAAGACAACAGAAATTGTATACCATGGGATTTTGAATGAAGTTACTAATAAAGGAAAATGACTAAAAATGTTATCTCTAAAGTAGGAATATATATGGATGTGTGCTGTGCATGTGCTGAAGAATGTCTAGAATGGTAAAACCATAGCTATGGCTGATAAGACAAATACATTAAACAAACCAAAGAAAGAGGATAAAGCCAGCTGAGAATGCAGAGATCATCACTTCGATTAAAGTTTTCCTTGCCTAGCAGCCTACACCTACTAAGATGAAAAGCATGGGCCTAAGGGGAAACTGTAGGCTGGATTACCTGAAGGGTGGTCCCAGTAATACCCTAGACTTAATCAACTGACTACTCATCTAGTCACAGACTCTCAAATAAGCTGCTGTATTTGTAATCAACACCAAGACTTATATGTGTTTAGACATTCCATTCACTTTGCAAACTGAGACATCACAATCAAGTTCTTCAAGGAGCTCTTTGCCTGAAATGAGTTTATTACAAATTATTGATAAAGTACTCACATGTATATATGAGACTGTGCTTAGTAGTCACAGGCTAAAGGATGATTGACAAGTTAACCTGCTGCACATTTCAGAGTAATTTTATGAAAACACCTGCAGATGCCTACACTCCCTGAGAGTACATTTTCAGCTCAATGAATTAAGTTTTACAATATCTAGGTAATAAATGTAGTAAGCAGCTGTCTTCCAAACACATAATGAAACAACACCGTAGGATCTTTTAATGAGATGACTGCTGTGAGTGGGCTGTCGGGGGGGGGACCTTGAATGTGAAGCTAAGGAATTTGTACTTTTATTAACAGACGATAGGGAATCAATAAGATGGTAAACACTGGACAACACTATGAAGAGTAAGAGACCAGGGTCAGAGATGCCACTTGAGAGATCATCTCTTACAAGCCAATGCTAAAGACTGATGCTAAAAGTCCATCATTTTACACTGTAATTTCCATAACTGCAAGTCTAACTGCTCCTTAAAACGGCATTTTTGAGACTGGCAAATCACTCCCTGCTTGGTCCCATCTCAATTTCTTCATGGGTGCTTTCAGCCTCTCCAATAGTCAACGATGAAATCTGATGTATGAATGCTAACTATATTCAAGTTTGTACCTGATTTCATTTAAAATTTTTAAAAAGCTATATTCTCAGTTAAGAATAAAACTGTCTAAAATCTAAGTACTGGGTTTCTTCACATCTAATGCTCCTAGCTGAACATACGTGTAAGAAAAGGTGGCACAGACCAGCTTAAATTTCAGCTCTGTGGCCTTGGGTAGTCTGTTTACACTCTCTGAACCACCATTTCCTCATCTATATGATGGAAGTAAAATAGCTATAAGAATTTTTATGAGGGAAAAACAGACAATGTCAAAGACACTGTAGCATCAGTTACACACTAAGCACACAATAAATGGTAGCTATTACTGTAATTATAGCATAAACACCAAAATGCCTGTAATCTAAAAATCTAGGGAATATAGGAACAGGAAATTTAAGAGAGGCCCCAATATATTCTTCTCATTGGAGCAAAGACACTATTTTAAATCATCTTACCTTTCAAAAAAGTAATAAATTATATGCCTAGTTGTGATCTCTAAACACTATTCCCCTCTAAAAGGAACCAAAGCTCTTTGGATAAACAACTGATTCCAGGTCTCAGGCCATGCAAGATGAACCTGGGATATCCTGTTGTGTCAGAAAGTAAGGAAAAGGTTAAAAAAAAATAGTCATGAATACTTTTTCACTGTGGTCATGTGGGTAAACTAATATGCTGTCTGATAATCACTGTATTTCTTTTTTATTTTTTGGGATTCACTTTAAAACACGCCAAGATAAAAAGTAGATGGAGAAGTACAAAACAATAATGTCAAATGGTCCTGATTGTTGAAGCTGGCTGATAGGTACACAGGGACTCATTCTATTATTATCACTATTCTTCTTTGTGGGAGGAGAACTCAGTTAGACATACTATTATTTACATATACATTTTTATCCTTGTCTAGGCATCATCTTCCTAAACAATGAAATTACATCACCTATTCCTTACGTTTTACTGATCTTTTTCACAGATTTTCATAGAAACTGTCCTGATGCAAATTCAATTCATTCTCCTTCTGAACATTAAGGGATATAACTGCATGTGCAGAGCTCTCTGACTGCTCAGTTAATGAAGAGTACCACTCACCCTGAGCTTGTAGGAGTTTAAGAGTAGCTTCGGCTCTGGCTCTGGCTTCTCTCTGGGATTTAGTTAAAAGTTTCCCTTCTTTTTTCAAGCGTTCTTTTCTTTCTTTTTCTTTTTGCTTTTTCCTTTCTCTTTTTTCTTGTTCCAATCGTTCCTATAAAAGAGCACATGTCAGACAAAACCTGTATTCATTTAACGAACTATAAAATCCAAATGCAAACAATCCAAACTTCAAATAAATCTCTTGAGACACATGCATACTATGTCTGGAGATTCCAAATCAAAGTATTTTAAATGTTGTACATGATTATTAATGAATATGACATCAGATTATTGGCAATGATACATAAGCAACTTACATATCAAGGAATCTATTATTGAGAAAATAAAGATGTGCTGTACCTCTTCATCTTATTATTTGTATCAGAAAAATAATATAACTGAATTACCATGCAACTATGAAATTCTCAGAATTAGAAGATTAAAGATATTGTACAGAGAATAGATTTTAAGTTAAACACAGTATCAATGTTACCAACTTCATGAAAACATACCTCTTCTTTACGCTTGGCTTCTAATTCTTCAAGCCGTTTTATACGTTCTTCCTCTTCTCTCTTCTGTCTTTCTTCTTCCTCTTTAAGCTTAGCCAGAGCTTCTTGCATAGCTTTAACAGTGGCTTTGCTAGGTCCTTTTTTCTTCTCTTTCTCTTTTTCTTCCTTTTCTCCTTTCTTTTTCTTCTTATCTTTCTTCTTTTTGTCTCCTTCATTGTCATCTACCAGAAAAGAATAAAGGCAAAGCATTGAAATGAAAAAACAATTCCCTGTGGTGATGATGAGCAAAACCCAACTATAATTCAAGGACCACAATGGGCCAAGGCTGATGCCAGCAGCAGGCTAAGTTCTCTAGGCATCAAGGCATCCTGAGCACTTTGGTAACTAGAATAGCTCAGAATAACTCACAGATGGCCTCCTGAGAAGTCTGCAATGCTGGCTCTCAGACTTCCCGAGGAATACAGTAAGACAGAAGGATACTGTCAGCAGCAAAAGGGCAATCCTGCACTTAATGTATCTCTTAATCCATGTTACCTGAGTGCTGGTATCCAACAGATGCCTATATGAAGTTCTAACAATCAGAATGAACTAACACCCACCTAAGTTCTGTAGCTAATTTCACTTCTACAAGATGGAGATAATGAGAATGATGTCTACTTTAGGGGGATATTAGTAGGATAAAATACAAAAATATAGGTAGTTATACTTCCAGAACTCTAAAGAATTAAAAGCTATGAACGTACTTTCATGGTGTTCCTCCTCAAAGACATCCAGATAATAAAAATCCTAGCATTTAAAAAAGTTGCTGGGCACAGTGGATCACGCCTGTAATCCCAACACTTTGAGAGGCTGAGGCATGTGGATCGCCTTGAGGTCAGGAGTTCAAGACCAGCCTGGCCAACATGACGAAACCCCATCTCTACTAAAAACACAAAAATGAGCTGGGCATGGTGGCGGGCACCTGTAATTCCAGCTACCTGGGAGGCTGAGACAGTTGAACCTGGGAAGAGGAGGCTGCAGTAAGCTGAGATCGCGTCACTGCACTCCAGCCTGGGCAACAAGAGTGAAATTCCGTCTCAAAAAAATAAATAAATAAGGAAAGAAAGAAGGAAAGGAAGGAAGGAAGGAAGGAAGGAAGGAAGGAAAGGAGGGACGGAGGGAGGGAGGGAGGGAAAAGTTGTGTCATTTTTCCCATTAAACGTTGTCCAGTCAACAGAAAAACTACTTTTTTTTTTTTTTCCAAATGGAATCTCGCTCTGTCACCCAGGCTGGAGTGCAGTGGCGTGATCTCTGCTCACTGCAAGCTCCACCTCCTGGGTTCACACCATTCTCCTGCCTCAGCCTCCCAAGTAGCTGGGACTGCAGGTGCCGCCACCACGCCTGACTAATTTTTGTATTTTTAGTAGTGACGGGGTTTCACCGTGTTAGCCAGGATGGTCTCGATCTCCTGACCCCGTGATCCACCCACCTCGGCCTCCCAAAGTGGATTACAGGCGTGAGCCACCGCATCCGGCCGAAAAACTACTGTTTTAAGAATATAGTATGGCCATGCAAACCAACTGATCTTTAGCTATTTTCATTCTAAGTAAGAGGAAGAAATTAGCTAGAACTTTTATAATTGGTTGTTTAAAAAAATGGCTCATTATTGCTTAAAAGACATTAACTTTAGCATGTTGAGTTTTAAGTGCAGCAGAAAATATTAGCAACTTCATGAAAACATTTATTTGTGAATTTCATAAATTGAACTAGGTTTTTAAAGACAGGAAAGAATTCAAATATTATCTGACACTGACTTATCAGAAAGAATAAATTTTTCATTAAGTAACTTCTATAGTCTTTATCAACAGCAAAATAAGTTTTCATAATGAAATTCTATAAAAATTCCAGTCTGTACATAAATAATCTGAAAGATATTTATACTACATGTGTAAAGGATTAACAATGCAAATCAAGTCAAACACTCAGATGTAATTTTTCAGATGGCTCCTTACAATAAAGTGCCTTTACACCCATGGACAAATAACAAAATGACCTTGGGGCATAATGATGACAACTTATACTGTGAATCAAAAGCTTGTTGCTCTTTCCTCTAAAGTATTAACCAACCTTCCGCAGCTGTGGGAGTCTCTGCTTTCTCTTCAGAGGCAGGGATTACTCCAGTATCAAGAGTCACTTTGGATTTGACAGTTTCTTCTTCAGATTTCCTTTGAGATTCCTTTTGTTTACTCAGATCCTTTTTACCTGTTTCTAACTCTTCTTTTTCTTTCAGCTTCCGCAGTTTCGCTTTTTCTTCATCTCGCTTTTTTCTCTCGCGCTCCTTCTTTTCTGCCTTCTTTTGGGCCACTGTCTTAATTTTGAAGGAGGAGTCATCATCTTCATTCCCACTCTCTATGTTAGGACCTGGCTTGTTTTTTTGATTTTTTTTCTGTCCTTTTCTAGATTGCAAAAATTCATCTGATTCATCACCACTTTCACCAGAAGAATTTACTCTTGAACGGTCTTTAATTTTTTTACTGTTATCCTCATCCTCTTCTGACCCATCCCACTTCTTATTTGATTTTTGAGCTTTCCCTTTAGCTTTTTTAGGAAGTTTGTTAAAATCATCATCATCATCACTCCCAGAGTACATTTCCACTTTTGGTTTTGTAGTCTTTTTTGATTTTGAGTCTTTATCTTCCAATTCTTCGCTATCATTATCATCAAAACTCTGTTTTTTGCCCTTCTGTCCTTTCTTTTTTTTATCTTTTGAGGTGAATTCCTCTTCATTGTTTTCTGTTGGCTAAAAAATTTCCATTGTTAGAAAAGATTAACAGAATTATATTTGAGACCAGAGTCATGTGCTTCATTAAGTAACATTTTTTAAAAATCTCAAAATGATTTCAAAATCTTTTTCAAAGTCTTTTTCATAGGAATATAAAATTCAAACAAGCACGAGAGGTTGGCCTTGGCCTCAGACACATCTTGCATTCATTGTAAATTTCAGAATCCAGGGCCTCTTAAAACAGGCATTAATCACCACCCCACATTTACTAACTTTACAAAGCCTAAGGGACAAGTTGAAAGAAGAAAAAATATTTATCATTTTCCCATTACTCTGAGGCTTATCCAAATTCGAAGGATGAAAAAGAAACAATAGAGAAAACTGAAGGTGGAGATGAGTGATTACATCATATCTCCAAATGTACCAATTTTATGAATAAACAATATACCACAAAATACCTTTACATTCCTATTTTTCCCTTTGGCATCAGATTTCACAGAAGCTTTTAAATAACATATTGTACACTGCTCAAAAGTTTCCAATTGTAACTCCCCAAACCAACATTAAGAAGAATACAATACAAAACAGGAATAGGGAACAAAGGTCTTTCACCTTCCCTGCAACAGTTTCTCTGTCAGTTTTGATGCCTTGAGCTTCCAAAGACAATTCTTCCAGTTCTTTCAGGATATCATCTTCACTAGAAAAGGATTAAAATACATTGTGAAGCACTGATATAGTTTTATTAAGTGAATCCAGTACCAAAACAAATAAAAATCAAACATGTTTAAAATATACTTACTCAAAATCCTGCTTTTTTTTCTCTTTTTTCTTTTTCCCTTTTGACTTTTGAGGCTCCTGTTCTTTGGCAGCACCAGCTCCTTCTATTTCTGCAGCCAAGGCATCAAGATCAATGTCATCCTTGGCACTTAAATGAAAACAAAGACGTCCTAAATGTTACTCAAAAGCAAAATAATCATTCATTTACATAGAAAATTTTATCATTTTGACCTTTTTCATGCATTAGCAGCACACTGAGAAAAATCACTGGCAAGTTCTTTCATGACAGCACAAGTTACATCGACTTATCAGCCTCCCTACATCTGCTTCAGTGAAGTTTCTGGATTACACTCAAATAAGGGAGAGTGATAATGAAAAGCTCCAAACGTTTTTTGTGTGTCTGAATGAAGTTATTTATAAAATGGAGCGATCTTAAAACATAAAACAAGTCTTATTTCTCAACTATCAGTAACAACACCTAAATATTTGGACCCCTGTGCATTTTTACTTGGAATAGCAAAAATTTCAGAGTTGGAAGGACGTTTAGAGAGATCAGTCATCTAGCCTATAATCTCATTTTACCAATGGGAAAACTAAAATGCACAAGGACTGAATGTTCTGAGAAAAGTATAACTACAAATTCAAATCTAAATGAATTAGGAATGATTCACTAAATAAAATACTTAACCAAAAATCCAGAACTAAACCTGTTCGCATCTGGTTTCATTTCTGGATCCATCCAACAATGTCCTCACCTACCAACATTACTTGGAGTAAACCAAATTAAGTTTCAGCTAAAACCTACAGAAAATGAAGGCAGCCCAGTCTAAAATGTACAAGTAGCAAAGGTAGATGAATCCAAATGAACAGCACAGTAAGGAAACAACTCATGTAACATGGCCTTTATAATGGACGCCTTGTAAAGAGATGCTTTATTTCAGCAAAGAAAAAAATTTTTTTTTTTTTTTTTTGAGACGGAGTCTCACTCTGTCACCTAGGCTGGAGTGCAGTGGCGCGATCTTGGTTCACTGCAACCTCCACCTCCCGGGTTCAAGTGATTCTCCTGCCTCAGCCTCCTGAGTAGCTGGGACTACAGAGGCCCGCCACCACGCCTGGTTAATTTTTTTTTTTTTTTTCGTATTTTAAATAAAGACGGGGTTTCACAATATTGGCCAGGCTGGTTTCAACCTTCTGACCTTGTGATCTGCCACCCTCAGCCTCCCAAAGTGCTGGGATTACAGGCGTGAGCCACTGCACCCAGCCTCAGTAAAGAAAATTTCCAAAGAGAAGTAACTTCCAACTATATTATAAATATAATTAAAAGATTATATGACAAGACATTGAGGATATAGAATTTAGCCTTAAGGAGCTTAATAGGGAAGACAGACAGCAAACCAGTAAACCACAAATTACAAAATGTTAAATGCCTTGAAGTAAAAGAACTTAATGCTTTTATAAACAGCCAGAACTGAAATATGCCCCTTTTCTTCCTATATTTTAGATAACTTGACACTGATATGCTGCAGGGGTGGGGACTTCCTACAGTACCAAATCTAGAATGGGAAAGTCAGAGGCATCTTTTTCTTACCCAAAGGGGTACACATACCAGACACAGTAAGTCCAAAAGCTAAAGGCAACAAGGTGTGTTACGCCTCAAGAGGACTCACAAAAGACATCTGAACCACCTAAGAAATGTTTGAGCATTATGTATTTCTTGATTCCACCAAAGATACAGGGAAACAGAAACTGGGGGGCAAGCCAGGCAGTATATTTTTAGCAATAATATTTCCAGGTGATTGTGCACCAGATCTGAACACTGTCACTCTTCTTCCCTTATAGATGAAGTAATTAGTAATTGAGGCACAGAGAATCTGCCCAGGATCACATGAGTCAGAGATATGGGATTTAAATCCAGGAAGTCTGATTCCATAGCCAGATGTCTTACTTCTGCTGACATAATCCAATTTGCATTTTAGGGCTGGATGCAGTGTCTCACACCTGTAATCCCAGCACTTTGGGAGGCTGAGGCAGGCAGATCACTTCAGCCCAGGAGTTCGAGACCAGCCTGGCCTACACTGTGAAACCCCATCTCTAAAAAAGATATAAAAATTAGCCAGGCATGGTGGCACATGCCTCTTGTCCCAGCTACTTGGGAGGCTGAGGTGGGAAGATCACCTGAGCCCAGGAGGTTGAGGCTACAGTAAGCTAGAATTGTGCCACTGAGTAAAACCCTGTTTTAAAAAAAAAAGCATTTTAGAATGCTACCTCTGGTATGAATGGCAGGGCTGAATCCTGACTAGTCAGGAAGCAAGGAGACCAGTTAGGAAGCTTCTGTAGTGAGTGTAACGAGAAACAATGAGCACCTAGACTTGCCCAGTGGCAGGCAAGATGTAAATCAGTTAGATAAATATTAAGGGAATCGAATCAACAACACTTAAGTGCAACAGGATGTATATAGAAAGGAGTAAGGAAGAATCAAGGACAATTCTCAGATCCCATCAGGTAACAAGAATCTAAGTCTGCCCCAGCATCTCCCAGGAGTATCCCCAAAGGCATCTCTGGCAACATTTCACACTACAGCAGCTTCTGACAACTGTGTGAGAAGAGAAGGTTGAAGTTTGGCATCTCATTTCCAAAAATTTATCTGCCCTCACCCAAACTGTATTCATCTCATCAAAATAGCTTCAAGAATCTTCTTGTGATTAGCTGTATTTCTGGAGAATTCATCAATAAACATCTCTAGGATAACGGTGTATAGGACTACATTTGTACATTAAGTCTGAAAGGCTTCTTGTAGCTAACAATGTAAGATGAACAGTTTTGTAATATGCTTATATTCAGGCATTGTGCTGACCAATACCTAGACATAATATATATACTGACACTTAATATTCACAACAATTTCATAAAACTATTCTTAAAGATGGTAATTTTTCAAAGGCCACCAGCTACAAAGTAGCATACCAAGAATTCAAGCCCAAATTTTAACAGCAGATTTCTACTGCCTTCCTAGAAAATAGGAAATAATCTAGTGTATTACCTGCTTGAAAAATTCAAACATAGCTATGAAATTCCTACAGTTTACAAAGGCAAAAGACTTAGCATAAGTCAACATAACACTGAAGAACAAAGCTGCAAGACTCATTACTCAATTTTAAGATTTATTATAAAGCTACTATCAAGACAGTGTAGTACTGGTGAAAGAAAAGACACACAGATCAAGGCAACAGACCAGGTAGCCCAGAAATAGAGCTCTGAGAAGGATACTAGTAGTAAAATAAAAACACTAACCACAGAATGAAAGAAACATCTGCAAAGCACTACTAGCTGAAAGACCTGTATCCAAAACACACAGAGAACTCTTAAAACTCAACAATAACAACCCAATTAAAATATGGGCAGTCACCTTGTCAAATTAGGGGCAGGGGGAGTAGATTAAAAATGTTCATCATCATTTGTCACTGGGGAAATGCAAATTAAAACAGAGATCGTGGTATATACCTATCAGAGTTGCTAAAATCCAAGAAACTGACAATACCAATTCCTGGTAAGAAAGCAAAATGGCTGATTCTAGGGCAGGGGCTAGACATAGACAAAAGAAGCCTCGAGCACTGTGTAATGGTAGGAAGCAAGGAAATGATTTAAAAACAAAAAACAAACACGCAAATAAGAAAATGCCAAAACACACAAAAACACACACACAATGTTGAGTCTATGACAAAGGGACACATGAGCCAACTGAAAGAGCTCCCAATGGGCAATGGGAGCAAGAAATTAATATGTTAATTAATTAGAAGAACAAATTAAATAACAATATTAAATTATAACCTAAGTATGAAATAATTCCACTAGTCATACTATTAGAGAGAAATGATTACGTAAATAAATGAGGAAGAGACACACGTGTGCAGAAGAAAGCTAAATAAATTATGCAGAATTTCATCCTCAAGGAAGTGGAACATAATTTTCCACTCCTAAACAATGAGCTGTGTACAGTGATTTCATTCCAAAGAATACAATATAGAAAGAGAAAGAAAAAAGGAACATTATAATGCAGAAATCTGACAAACACAGCCTCAGCCAAGTGATCAACATCGACATCAGTGATATAATGAAATCTGAGAAACTATCACAGATAAGACAAACCTAAGGATAAATGACTACTAAATGTAATGTGGTATCCTGTATAGGGTCCTGGAACAGATACAGGACAGTAGAGAAAAACTAAAGAAATCTACACAAAGTATGCACTTCACTTAATAATATTGGTTCTTTGACTGAAACAAGTGTACCATGCTAATATAGTAATAACAGAGGAAACTAGGTGTGGGGCATATGGAGACTCTGTATTGTCTTCACAATCTAAAACTTCTACAAATTAAAGTTTATTTTTTAAAAACTGAGCGGGGAGGCTGGGCGTGGTGGCTCATACCTGTAATCCCAGCACTTTGGAAGGCCAAGGCAGGTAGATCGTCTGAGGTCAGAAGTTCAAGACCAGCTTGGCCAACATGGGGAAACTCCGTCTCTACTAAAAATACAAAAATTAGCTGGACGTGGTGGCGCATGCCTGTAATCTCAGCTACTCTGGAGGCTGAGGCAGGAGAATCGCTTGAACCTGGGAGATGGAGGTTGTGGTGAGCTGAGATCACACCACTGCACTCCAGCCTGGGTGACAGAGCGAGACTCTGTCTCAAAAAAAAACCCCCAAAAAACAAAAAACAAAAAAAAAACTGAGGGGGGAAAAAACCATCATATTACTTAGTTATTCCAAAGAAAGTAACATACTTAAATCTAACAAGTAAAGTACTTATATGTGGAAAATTACAAAATGCTTATGAAAGAAATCCAAGACTTGAATAAGTGAAGAGACATGCCATGTTCATGGACTACAAGACTCAACACAGTAAAGATGACAATCAGCCCTAAAATTATATATAGGTTCAACACAATTCCAATAAAAATCTCAGCAAGATTTTCAGGACATAACCAATACAGACAAGGTTACTCTAACATTTATATGAAAAGGCAAGAAACTAGAATAGCTAAACCAATTTTGAAAAAAGACTAAAATGTGAGAAATCACTCTACCAGATTTCAAGACTTAACCAAAGCTCTTGGTACTGGCAAAAGAATAGACACAAATCAAGACAAGAGAAGAGAGAGAACCCAAAAACAGTCCCAAAGAAGTACAACCAATTAGGCCAGGCACAGTGTCTCATGCCTGTAATCCCAACACTTTGGGAGGCCAAGGCGGGTGGATCACTTAAGGTCAGGAGTTCAAGACTGGCCTGGCCAACATGGTAAAACCCCATTTCTACTAAAAAATACAAAAAGTAGCTAGGTGTGGCGGCGGGCGCCTGTAATCCCAGCTACTCAGGAGGCTGAGGCAGGAGAATCTATTGAACTTGGGAGGCAGAAGTTGCTGTGAGCTGAGATCGCGCCACTGCACTTCAGCCTGGGCGACAGAGCGAGACTCCACCTCAAAAAAAAAAAAAAAAAGTACAACCAATTAATTTTTGACGAAGGTGCAAAAGCAGAAGACAGCCTCTTTAACAGTGCTAGAGCAAATGGACACCTATCTGTCACAAAAAAATGAACCTCACCCTCAGTCCTTATCCAAGAACCCAAGATATATGACGTACTTAAAAAAATAAATAAATAAAAGCATAAACTTTTAGGAAAAGAGTAAAATATCTTTCGGATCTAGCACTAAGCAAAGAGTTAAGGCTTGAAACTAAAAGCACAATCCAAAAGAAGCGGAACTCATCAAAATTAAAAACTTTTGCTGTGAAAGACTATGTGAAGGGAATGAAAAACAAGATACAAAATGAGAGAAAATATTTCCAAACCACAAGGATTAACAACTAGAATATACCCAAAACTCTCAAAACTCAACAGTAAAATAAATCCAAACAATCCAATCAAAAAATGGACAAAAGGCATGAAAAGACATTCCACTAAAGATATACAGATGGCAAATAAATGTTCACATCATTAGCTACTGGGAAATGCAAATTAAAACCACAGTGGGGTATCACTACATACCAATCACTACATACCAATGAGAATGCCCTCCTCCCCCACAATAGTGACAATAACCAATACTGGTAAGGATAGAAAGCAACTGGAAAATTCACACACTGCTGGTAGAAATATAAAATGGCAATGCCACTCTGGAAAGCAGTCTATTAGTTTCTTGCAAAACTAAAAATGTACTTACCACATAACCCAGCAACTGCATTCTTGCACATTTATACCTAAATAACAAAAATTTATGTTCATGGAGAAACTTGTAGACAGAAGTTCACAGCAGTTTTATTTTCAATAGCCAAAAACTGGAAACAACCCACATTTCCTCTAATAGGTGAATGGTTGAATAGACCGTGGTTCATTTCCATTCCACGAAATATTATTCATCAATAAAATGGAATGAACCATTGATACATGCAACAACTTTGATAGATCTCAAGAGAATTAGGCTGAGTAGAAAGAAGCCAACCTCAAAAGGTCACATACATACTAAATTCCATTGATACAACATTTTTGAAAGGACAAAACTTTAGAAATGTATAAGACACTTGAGGTTAGAGACAGGTGAAGTGTGTGTGGTGGGGTGGGGAGTACAGGAAGGAGGCGGTTACAAACATACAACACGAGGGATTCTTGCACTGATATTCTGCATCTTGACTGTGTAATGGATATACAAACCTACACATGTAACAATATTGTATAGAACTAACTATAGAAACACACAAACACAAAGAGTATAAATGAAACTGGGCAAACCTGAATATAATCAGTGGATTGTATCAGTGTCATTATCTGGGTAATGGCTGGGCACAGGGGCTCATGCCTGTAATCCTGGTACTTTGGGAAGCCGAGGTGGGTGGCTTGCTTAAGCCCACGAGTTCTAGATCAGACTGGGCAACATGGTGAAACCCTGACTCTACAAAAACTACAAAGAAATTAGCCAGGCAGGCCGGGCGCGGTGGCTCATGCCTGTAATCCCAGCACTTTGGGAGGCCAAGGCGGGTGGATCACAAGGTCAGGAGTTCAAGACCAGCTTGGCCAATATGGTGAAACTCCATCTTTACTAAAAATACAAAAAGTAGCTGGGTGTGGCGGTGCGCGCCTATAGTCCCAGCTATTCAGGAGGCTGAGGCAGAAGAATCGTTTGAACCCAGGAGGCGGAGGTTGCAGTGAGCAGAGATCATGCCACTGCACTCCAGCCTGGGCAACAGAGCGAGACTCCGTCTTAAAAAAGAAAAAAAAAAGAAGAAGAAGAAGAAGAAGAAAAAGAAGAAAAAATTAGCCAGGCATGGTGGCATGTGTCTGTACTTTCAGCTACTCTAATGGCTGGGGTGGGAGGATTGACAGCCCGAGAGGGAGGCTATGGTGAGCCATGATTTTGTGCCACTGCCTTCCAACTTGAACGACAGAGTGAGACCCTGTCTCAACTGCATATGAATCTATAATAATCTTGAAATAAAAGTTTAACTTTAAAAAAGACACTATTAACAAAATAGGCCAGGCACAGTAACTCATGCCTGTAATCCTAGCACTTTGGGAGGTGGGTGGATCACTTGAGGCCAGGAGTTTGAGACTACCCTGGCCAATATGCTGAAATCCTGTTTCTACTAAAAATAGAAAAAAAAATTAGCCAGGTGTGGTGGCACATGCCCATAATCACAGCTACTCAGGAAACTAAAGCACGATGGTCACTGTGCTCCAGGCTGAGCAACAGAGCAAAGCTCTGTCTCAAAAAAAAAAACGACACAATTAGCAAAATGAAAAAGCAAGACAGGCCAGGCGCGGTGGCTCACGCCTGTAATCCCAGCACTATGAGAGGCCAAAGTGGGCGGATCACCTGAGGTTGGGAGTGGGAGACCAGCCTGACCAACATGGAGAAACTCCATCTCTACTAAAAATACAAAATTAGCCAGGTGTGGTGGCACATGCCTGTAATACCAGCTACTCAGGAGGCTGAGGCAGGAGAATCACTTGAATCCAAGAGGCAGAGGGTGCAGTGAGCCAAGATCACACCACTACACCCCAGCCTGGGCAACAAGAGCGAAATCGTCTCAAAAAAAAGAACAAAAGAAAAGGCACGACAAAGAGTGAAAGAAAATATCTGCAATACATATATCTCACAAAGGATTTGCCTACAAAGAAACAACACAATTTTTTAAATGGGAAAATGATTTGAACAGATACATAACCAACAAGATGAAAGAATGACAAACACGTGACAAGATGTTATCACTAATAAGGAAACGTAAATTAAAACCACAATAAAGGCAGGGCGCGGTGGCTTAGGTAATTCCAGCACTTTGGGAGGCTGGGGTGGGCAGATCACATGAGGTCAGGAGTTCAAGACCAGCCTGGCCAACAAGGTGAAACCCCATCTCTACTAAAAATACAAAAAAGTAGCTGGGCATGGTGGCTCGTGCCTGTAATTCAAGATACTCAGGAGGCTAAGGCAGGAGAATCGCTTGAACCTGGGAAACAAAGGTGGCAGTGAGCCAAGATCACGCCACTGCACTCCAACCTGGGCAATAAGTGAGACTTCGTCTCAAAAACAAACAAACAACCACACACACAAAAAAACCCACAATATGTCACTACACAGCCACTAGAAATACTAAAATTAAAGATTGATAATAATACCAAGTGCTGAGACAGGATATGGAGTAATTAGAACACATACATCCCTAGAGGGAATGCAAAAATGGCACAGCCACTTTGGAAGACAGTTTGACAGCTTCTTATTAAATATACATTTACCATATGACCCAGCAATCCCACTCCTAGGTATTTATTTACCTAAGAGAAATGAAAACACATGTCCACACAAAGACTTAAATGTTCATTGCAGCTTTACCCAAAATCAGGAAAAGCTGGAAACAACCCAAATATCCACCTACCAGATAATATATAAATAAACTGTCATATATCCAGGCAATGGAATAATAATACCAGGTAACAAAGGGAAGAACTAATGCTACAAGCGCTAACATAGATGAATCTCAAAAGTACACTCTACTAAGTGAAACCCAGTCAGCCAACAAAGACTATGTACTCTATCATTCTAGTTATATGAATTTCTAGAAAAGGCAAGGGGCCAGGCGCGGTGGCTCACGCCTGTAATCCCAGCACTTTGGGAGGCCAAGACGGGCGGATCACGAGGTCAGGAGATCGAGACCATCCTGGCTAACACGGTGAAACCCCGTTTCTACTAAAAAAAATACAAAAATTAGCCGGGCGCGGTGGCGGGCACCTGTAGTCCCAGCTACACGGGAGGCTGAGGCAGGAGAATGGCTTGAACCTGGGAGGCGGAGCTTGCAGTGAGTGGAGATAGCGCCACCGCACTCCAGCCTGGGCGACAGAGTGAGACTCTGTCTCAAAAAAAAAAAAAAAACAGAAAAGAAAAGGCAAAACTACAGTGACCAAAAATAAAACATGAAAACTATAGTCACTACTGGGCTCAAGCGATCCACCTGCCTTGGCCTCCCAAAGTGCTGGGATTACGGTGTGAGTCACCATGCCTGGCCCTTTTATCCATTTTTATAAGTTACAAAAACAAGAACAAATCTGTAATCTTTTTCTACTATCTTAATTTCTATGAAACACAGTAATGCGGAGTTAAAATGATGCTTAATGAAGGAGTCTTTTAAAAACATTTTCTTTATTTCTTCATTCTTGTCTCTCACCACTTAACAAAAATCGACTCTAAATGAATTAAAGACTTAAATGTAAAATCCAAAACTATGAAACCATTAGAAGAAAACAGGAAAAAAGCTTCATGACATTGTTTGAATAAGACCTCAAAAGCTTAGGCAACAAAAGCAAAAACTGACAAATACAATAAAGGAAACAACCAACAGAGTGAAGAGACTGCCTACAAAACGGGAGAAAATATTCACAAACTATGCATCTAACAAGGGGTTAATATCCAGAATACATATGGAACTCAAAACAACAATAGCAAAAAAGCAAATAATCCAACTAAATGATGGGCAAAAGATCAGAATAGACATTTATCAAAGGAAAATATAAAAATGGGCACCAGGCATATAAAAAAAAAACTCAACATTTATTAAACATCAGGGAAATGCAAATCAAAACCACAATGAGATATGTCACCACACCTTAGACTAGCTTTTACAAAAAGACAAAAAATAATATGGCGAGAATATGAAGAAAGGAGAACTATTATACACTTTTGGTGGAAACGTAAATTAGTACAGCCATTAGAGACAGCAGTACAGAAATTCCTCAAAAAAAACAGATCATATAATCTAACAATTCCACTACTGGGTCTATATAGCCAAAGGAAATGAAATTGCTATGTTGAAGAATATTTACACTCCCACATTTACTGCAGCACTGTTCACAATAGCCAAGATATGGAATCAACCTAAATGTCCATCAACAGATGAATGGATAAAGAAAATGTACATCTACACAATGCAAATACTATTAATCCATAAAAAAGAATGAAATCCTGTCATTCTGTGACAACACATATGAACTCGAATGTAATTATGTTAAGTGAAATATGCCATCTACGGAAAGACAAATACTGCATGATCCCATTCACATGTGGAATCAGAAAAAGTTGATATCATAAAAGTAGAGAGTAGAATAGTGGTTACCAGAGGTTGGGAAGAGTAGGGAGGAGAGGGAATGAGGAGAGGTTGGTCAACAGGTACAAAGTTACAGTTAGGAGAGTAAGTTCTGGTGTTCCACTTCACAGTAGGATAACTATAGTTAACAATAATGTATTATATTTCAAAACAGCTAGAAAAGAGAATTTGGAATATTCTTACCACAAAGAAATGACAAGTGTTTGACGTGATATGCTAATTATCCTGATTTGATCATTACACAATGTGTAGAGATATCAAAATATCACATTGTACCCTATAAATATGTACAATTATTATGTGTCAAGAACAAAATACAACTTGTATTTTTTCAACTGTATAAAAACAGTATTTTATTGTGTGTGCAGGCATGTATTCAACTTTAGAGTTTGGTTTTTGGAATTAAATAAAAACCATATATAAAAATAAAAAGACATGTACTTCATCTTGTGACCAATATAGTACAAAGCCTTTTAAAGACACATATTACAAAAAAATTGTTCACTGCAAAGAAGTCAAAGGAAAATTAACCTCATGTACAAATCTCCTCTCAATTCCAAACTTAGCAAATTTCATTTGATAATGACAGGTATTTTCCACTGAAAAATTGTGTAATGATTGTGAAGTTAGACAAGAAATACAAGAAATCCAACTCCTTTCCAAATTATTCCACACTTGAAAATCTCCAAGATGTCTAAAGAGTCCTTTTTACCAGCCTCTCTTCTCCAATGCCTCTTGACCCACTGCAGAGGTTTTTAAACCTGGCCCAAAATATCTCTGATACTCTTTGAGAGGTGGAGGTCTATCTCCTTTAATGAGGGAGTTGTATGACTGCTTGCTAAATAGAAGGATGCGACTTTTATTATAGTTTCTAGGCCCAGGCCTTAACCTGGCAGCTGCCAAGCTAATGGGGATGCCCAGGTCAGGAGAGATCAAATAGAGATGCTCCAGCTGACAACTCCAGCTGATTAAGCCCAATCAACCTCCAGAACCATGAAAGATAATTACAAGTTTTCTTGTTTTAAGCCACTGTTTGGGATGACTTGTTATGATACAATAATAACTGAAGCATCCCCATATTTCTTCCTATTCTTAATCAATAGCAGGGCCTATAGTCATGGAAAGCACGTTGGTAGAAGTGTAAAATCCAAACCACTCCTTCCTCCATCCCCACCCCCAAGTTGATGGACAAATTGTCCAAAACCTCGAAGTCCTAAAGGAAGGATAAGTCACTTACAACATCATTGCTGCCCTTTTTCACTTACTTTGGCTTCTGTCCCTCCCCACCAAAACTCTTTTTTTTTTTTTTTTTTTTGAGACGGAGTCTCGCTCTGTCGCCCAGGCTGGAGTGCAGTGGCCGGATCTCAGCTCACTGCAAGCTCCGCCTCCCGGGTTCTCGCCATTCTCCTGCCTCAGCCTCCCGAGTAGCTGGGACTACAGGCGCCCGCCACCTCGCCCGGCTAGTTTTTTGTATTTTTTAGTAGAGACGGGGTTTCACCGTGTTAGCCAGGATAGTCTTGATCTCCTGACCTCGTGATCCACTGGTCTCGGCCTCCCAAAGTGCTGGGATTACAGGCTTGAGCCACCACGCCCGGCCGGATATGTGTATCTTATCACCTTCTACAAAATTCAACCTAATCCTTTATTTTCTATATATCTGATACGTTAATTTGAAAGAACACAAATCTTGCAGACCCCCGATACACATATCCTAAGTTCTTATGGATTATAGATTCCAGTATGTCTAACTATCAGATCAGCACAGCTTTTACAAACTGGATTGAGTGGGGAGGAACAGAGTTGCAGGGATTTCAGAAGCTTCAAAATTCTCTCTAGTAACTTCTGTTTTATCTGTTTTAAATTTTAATTTGATAATAAAGATTTAAGATGAATATGGATAGCCACCTTATCACAGTATACTGTCACAGAACAGCAACCCAAGCTTTTGTTTACAACCCCCTTCCCCCAAAATTGTTTCTGGTTGATGAAAAAGATCAGATGCACACTTAACAGGTAAATTAAACCTTCTTGTCAAGAGAAGATACTGTCATATAAAGCTCAAAATCACTAGTTCAAATAAAAAAAAGTATCAGAAGAATTGAGCTCTTGCTAGTTCAGGCATGCTGAACTCAAAAGAAATCCATTATAAGAGGCAATACATTCACAATGGAAATGGTCATTTAGATCCTGCTACTCAAAGTATAGTTATAGGACAAGCAGCATCAGCATCAGTATCATCACCTTGTTGAAAATGCAAAATCTCAGCACTTTGGGAGGCTGAGGCGGGTGGGTCACGAGGTCAGGAGACTGAGATCATCCTGGCTAACACGATGAAACCCTGTCTCTACTAAAGATACAAAAAATTATTTGGGCGTGGTGGCGGGCAACTGTACCCGCAGCTACTCGAGAGGCTGAGGCAGGAGAAGGGTATGAACCTGGGAGGCAGAGCTTGCAGTGAGCTGAGATTGCTTGAGACACCTTTTCAAAACAAAAAAGAAAAAGAAAAAGAAAAATAAATACAACTCATGTTCTAAAATAACTAACCACATGGTAAGTGCTCAAGGCAAACTCAGTCTCTGTACTCCATAGGAGTTGACTCTGATCCTTAATCACTGTTAGAGGATTTTTCCCATCTAACTTGTATAGTGCCTGGCACTGTAATATTAATAAATTATTAACAACCTAATAATTACTAATAAATTTTAACAAAAATTTTTATGTAGACAACCACTCTCAAGACTGAATTTCTGAACAACCAATTTGGTGAACACCATCATTAGAATGGTCTGGCTACACCTGTGTACAAAATTATTGGCAAAACAGGAGCAACCGAAGATCTCAAATATTCCTCATGGTCACACTTGGTACTCTAGAGACAAAGAAACACACAGCATACTCCCATTCCTTCCAATCTGCATGCTCTCTTGATGGCAAACTTAATTAGAAAAGGATTTTAAAGATGCATAACCAATTAACTTTAAGAGGCAAGTGTGAAATCTCATTTCACATATGGTGGTACTCCCATACTCCATTTTCTCCCTTCAGCATTTCACTCTGTATTATCTGTGCATATCCCTATTTGCTACATTAAAATGTAATGCCCTTTGAGAACAGAAAACTCTGTTTTGTATTCCCAATTCACCGCCCTCTTTTTTTTGTTTTGTTTTTTGGAGACATGGTCTAGCTCTGTCACCCAGGCTGAAGTGCAGTGGCACAAACATGGCTCACTGCAGCCTTGACCTCCCAAGGCTCCAGCAATCCTCCCACCTCAGCCTCCTGAGTAGCTGAGACCACAGGCACACACCACCACATTCAGCTATTTTTTTTTAGGGGGTAGAGATGGGGTCTCCCCATGTTGCACGGGCTGGTCTCAAAGTCCTGGCCTCAAGCAATTCTCCTGCTTCAGCCTCCCGAAGTGCTGGGATTACAGACATGAGCCACTGTACCCCGCCCACCTACCTACCTTCTACAAGTGGCAACCAGAAAGGCATGTTAGACATTCCTTTTTTTTTTTTTTTTTTTTCTTTGGAGACAGTCTCACTCCATTGCCCAGGCTGGAATGCAGTGGTGTAATCTTGGCTCATTGCAACCTCCACCTCCCGGGTTCAAGCAATTCTTGTGCCTCAGCCTCCCAAGTAGCTGGTATTACAGGCACGCACCACCACACCTGGCTAACTTTTTGTATTTTTAGTAGAGACAGGGTTTCGCTATGTTGGCCAGGCTGGTCTCCAACTCCTACGCTCAACTGATCCACCCGCCACTGCCTCCCAAAATTCTGTGATTACAGGCATGAGCCACCACCATGCCTGGTCGCATGTTAGATGTTTCAAATAGGCACTAATAAATAAGGGAAAAGTCCTATTCTGGAATGGCAATCACAACTCTCATACAACAGGCAAAGCTAACCAGTTTCAACACAGCAGTTTAATAAAAAACACGTCTAACACTATAATAATTACTGTACTTTTGATCACAAAACTTCCAAATGGAATTTTCTGAAGCAATAAATTGAAACGCTAGTTTAAATGCCTCTGAAAAAGTACAATGACATTTCATTTATCCAACAACAGACAAGGATTCCATCGTATTTTCCAAATGAATGAAATGTATCACTTTTACAAATTTATATTTAAGATATAAATGTTTCGGCTGGGCGCGGTGGCTCAAGCCTGTAATCCCAGCACTTTGGGAGGCCGAGACGGGTGGATCACGAGGTCAGGAGATCGAGACCATCCTGGCTAATACGGTGAAACCCCGTCTCTCCTAAAAAATACAAAAAATTAGCCGGGCGACGAGGCGGGCGCCTGTAGTCCCAGCTACTTGGGAGGCTGAGACAGGAGAATGGCGTGAACCCGGGAGGCGGAGCTTGCAGTGAGCTGAGAGCCGGCCACTGCACTCCAGCCTGGGCGGCAGAGCAAGACTCCGTCTCAAAAAAAAAAAAAAAGATATAAATGTTTCTTATAATGGATATATAATTTCTTGAAATACTTACAAATGTCTGAGGTTGTATCAAGATAATGGAGAAAAGAAAGGAGGGGACAGAATATATATGAAATGAGATCTATGAATGAATTTGAACCTGGATGATGGACATGTTTGTTCATTAGACTCTTCTACTTTTGTATGTGTTTGAAATTTTTCATTTAAGGAAATTCACACCACAGTAATCAAAACTGTGGTACCGGCTGGATGCGGTGGCTCACACCTTTAGTCCCAGTACTTTGGGAAGCTGAAGCAGGTGGATCATTTGAGGTCAAGAGTTTGAGACCAGCCTGGCCAACATGGTGAGACCCTGTCTCTACTAAAAACACAAATATTAGCCAGGCCTGGTGGTGCACACCTAAAATCCCAGCTACTCGGGAGGCTAAGTCAGGAGAATCGCTTGAACCCAGGAGACGGAGGTTGCAGTGAACCAAGATCACACCACTGTACTCCAGCCTGGGTGGCCAAAAAAAAAAAAACAGAAACGGAAACAACAACAACAAACTGTGGTGACAACATTGACACAGACATACATACAGACCAAAGAAATAAAATTTAAAGTCCAGAAATAAATCCATATATCTAGCGTCTAATGATCTGACAAGGGTGCCAAAACCTTTCAACAGGGAAAGAAACCTCTTCAACAAATGGTACCAGGACAACTAGATATCCGTACATAAAAGAATGCAGAGGAACCCCTACATCATACCATACACAACAATTAATTCAAACTGGAACAAAGACCAAAATGCAAGAGGTAAGGCAATAAAAGTTTATTTTTATTATTTTTTGAGATGGAGCCCACTCTGTCACCCAGGCTGGAGTGCAGGGGTGCGATCTCGGCTCACTGCAACCTCCACCTTCCAGGTTCAAGCAATTCTCCTGCCTCAACCTCCTGAGTAGCTGGGACTACAGGCACCCGCCACCATGCCCGGCTAATTTTTGTATTTTTAGTGGAGACGCGGTTTCACCATGTTGGTCAGGCTGGTCTCAAACTCCTGACCTCAGGTGATCCACCCACCTCAGCCTCCCAAAGTGCTGGGATTACAGGCATGAGTCACCATGCCTGGCCAGCAATAAAACTCTTAAGAAAACATACAGGTAAATCTTCACGACCATGGATTTGGCAACAGTTTCTCTTAGATACAACACCAAAATACAAGCAACAACAACAAAAAATAAACTGGACTTCAACAAAATTTACAACTTCTGTGAAAAAGAAACTTTAAAAGACAGTGGAAAAACAACCTACAGAAATGAGAGAAAGTATCTGCAAATCACACATCTGATAAGGATCTAGTATCCAGACTATATATCAAGACCTCTTACAACCCAACAACAAAAATACAACCCAGGCTGGGCACCGTGGCTCACGCCCATAATCCCAGCACTTTGGGAGGTGGATCACCTGAGGTCAGGATTTCGAGACCAGCCTGGCCAACATGGTTGCCGCATCTCTACCAAAAACACAAAAATTAGCCAAGCGTGGTGGCGTGCGCCTGTAGTGCCAGCTACTTGGGAGGCTGAGGCGTGAGAATCGCTTGAACCCGGGAGGCGGAGGTTGCAGTGAGCCAATACCACGCCACTGCACTCCAGCCTGGCCAGAGTGAGACTCAGTCTCAAAAAAAAAAAAGAAAAAAGGAAGAAAAGAAATAAAGACAACTCAGGCCAGGCACAGTGGCTCACACCTGTAATACTAACACTTTGGGAGGCTGACATGGGAGGATCGCTTAAGGCCAGGAGCTGAAGACCAGCCAAGGCAAGAAAGCGAGACCCCATCTCTACAAAAAATTTTTAAAAATTAGCTAAGTACAGTGGTGCATGCCTGCAGTCCTAGCTACTGGGGAGGCTGAGGAGGGAGGACTGCTTGAGTCCCTGAGTTCAAGGCTACAGTGAGCAATGATCACACCATTGCACTCTAGCCTGGGTGACAGAGTGAGATTCCATCTCTAAACAGAAAGGAAAAGGAGACAAAAAGCTTACTATTTACCAAATTAAAAAAAAAAAAAAAGAGGGGGATGAATGATTATATTAACAGCAAGAAAAATTCTGAGATACCTGGGAAAAAGTCAAATCCTAAAGATTAAAATGAATAATAACATTTTACTGTTATACAATTAACCAACTAAATGGAGAGGCAAAGTATATTACTTATTTGTTCACAAACATATTTCTAGCATCCAGAAAAATAACTGGCACTCAAGCGCTTAAACCTCAATATATTTCTTGAATGGAATGATTCAATACCATAAAGACGTCAAGTGTCACAAATAATCTAAAAACTTAATGGACTCCCAACTAAAATCAATCTCAACTGATATTTACCTTTGCAAGTATTACATTAAAAAAAGGAAATATCTCAAATTGTTAACATATCAAGAACATGAACATGCCCACAGATGTCTTAAGTTGTCTTTAAGTGATTCTCAAGCATTCTCAGCACCTGTAAGACATACGGGAATGATGGTCAAACAGCTTGAGAAATCTCACAAATGCCTAAATCTAGTTCAGAAATCTCTAGGCCAACAGTCCTCAAATCCGTTCCCAAGATCTCTTTAGGGAGTCTAAACTACTCTAGGGGGTCAAAACTATTTTCAAAATAATACTAAGAGGCTACTAGCCTTTTCATTCTCATTTTCTCACAACTGTACAGGGGAGTTTTTCAGAAGCTAAACGATGTGTGATGATGCTGCAGATCAAACGCATAAGCAGATGTGAGGATCTATCTAGTAAAGATATTTGCAAAAATGTTTAGCTCTTCTCACTATTTTTGAAAATATGGTTATTTAATAATGTTATGTATAATAATGTAAGTTTATTTTTATTTTTAAATTAAATATTTGAAGAACTTTTCAGTTTTAGTTTGTAATACTTGTAACTGGTAGATATAAACCACATACACAAAAGCCTTTTGTGTTCCTTAGGAATTTAAGAGTGTAAAGGAGTCTAGGACCAGAGTTTGAGAATTGCTATTCTAACCTAACCACTGACACTCGGTTCCTCAGGAAAACAACACGCTGCCCACCTTACAGATCAACTGCAATACTGGAATAAACTTAGAAGCATAAACAAAGCACAACTAATGATCAAGTAACATTAAAAGTAGCTGAATGAGCTCCCCACAGGGAATCTCAGCATGGAAGGCTAGAGAGGTTACTACCAACAAAAATCTATAATCTGTTTTCTTATTAATTTACAGCAAACTAGGACTTCTTCCCCTAGCACTTCCTAAAGCGTCAGGATAGGAACAGACTAGACCAAAAAAACTCTTGACTATGCATCTTTTTTTGATGTAGTTTATGCAGACAAGAGTTTTACTATTCAAATATATGCAAGTAAGAAATTAATTCCTTTATTAAACCAAGGCTATCTGTATTATATTTGTTTGGTATGTGGATGCTGAATCCTAGCCTTTGTCTCAACAAGTTTCCCGAGTCAACTGAAAAAGGTCAGGAAAACTTGCTGAACCAACACCATATCAAAATCTCATTGTTAAGAATTACACAAACTGGGGCTGAGTGTGGTGGCTCACACCTGTAATCCCAGCCCTTTGGGAGGCCAAGGTGGGAGGATCACTTGAGATCAGCAGTTTGAAATCAGCCAGCCAACATGGTGAAACCCTGTCCCTACTAAAAATACAAAAATTAGCCGGGCATGGTGTTGGGCGCCTGTCATCCCAGCTACTTGGGAGGCTGAGGGAGGAGAATCGCTTGAGCCCAGGAGGCAGAAGTTGCAGTGAGCTGAGATTGTGCCACTGTACTCCACCTGGGGCAACAGAGCGAGACTCCATCTCAAAAAAAAAAAAAAAAAAAGAATTACACAAACTGGAACAGAATTCTAGAACTTGGTCTTTAAGCAAAATTCTAGAATTCTAAAAATACACAGACAAGAATAAATATCTTGATCATTGACACATGCTATACAAATAAAATTAGATAAGTTAAAATCTAATTCTAAATGAATACTGAGTGGCTAAGAAGTTAAAATAAGGATTAAATATAAGAATTAAAGACATTGAAGTATTTTATGTTCTTTCCAAGAACTGGAAAGTTGATCCATGCCTTCTCTTGATAACTACATAAGCAGCTGTGCATTTCTCACCCAGTTCACACCTTGCCAGAAACATGCCTGACACAGCCAAGGAGGGGAGGTGGAATGACAGTAAAATCTTTAAATTTTACTGTCCTGTGTGGACCTTCACACAGGAGAATAAAACAAGATCTCTATCTCATTTTACACAAACAAGAATACTAATCCTAAAATTGGACTTTCTCCCTCTAGATTTTCTTTCCAGTCTGTGTTCTTGTCCCATTTACAAATATTCAAAATATCCCTGAAGAAATGAAAGAAATATTAAAATTAAGGGAAAAAGCTGACTCACAAAGCAGTGGAACTTCCCATTCCCCATCTCCCAATATCTCATGTGGAAGACCAAAATAAAAACCCAAGCAGTTCTGGTCAAAGGGGAATCTGCTAAAGCTCAGGATTTCTTAGAAACAATATGAAAGCCATTCATAAAAAGGAGTCCATGAAGCATCTATACACACACACACACTCACAAAATGTATCAACTTCATATATTGGTATATGAGAAAATAAATGTTTTAAAATTATATTGCCACCACTTTCCCTTCATCATGAGCCAAAACAAACCAAACAAACAAAAAAATACAGATTAGGTTGAGAGGGGGAAAAAACCCAGCATTTCTTCTACACTACCAAACCACTCATTTAACAACAGGGTCTAGTGTGCAATTTAAACTTTACACCATCCCTGAAAATCTTTATAAATCAATGAGACACTCACTTTTCCCTAAAAAGAACAGACAAGAATAAACATCTTGTCTCCCAATGGCTTTTTTCCATTGTGAAAGAGCCTGGAAAGTAAAAAATGTAAGTAGGGTAACATATAAGCCGGATCGCGCTTGTAGTCCTAGCTACTAGGGAGGCTGAGGTGAGAGGATCACTGGCCAGGAGTTCAAGACCTGACTGGGCAACATAGTGAGGCTGGTCCTCCATCTCCAAAACAAAACAAAACGAAACCATATATATATATATATATATATATGTAATTTAAATCTAAAGAACACATTTGTGTAATCCTAAACAAAACGAACGAATTGAAAAAAAAATTGTAATAAGACAATCAGGGAAATCAGAAAACTGAATATTTGCTAATGTTTAAGAATCACTGTTAATATTTCTTACAGATAACTTGGTGGACTCACAGATGAAAAGCTACTGAGATTGGCTTTACAATATCTAGTAGGTGGGGGCTGGGAGCGGTGGATCATGCCTGTAATCCCAGCACTTTGGGAGGCTGAGGCGGGCAGATCACCTGAGGTCGGGAGTTCGAGACCAGCCTGACCAACATGGAGTAACCCCATCTCTACTAAAAATACAAAATTAGCCGATGTGGTGGCGCATGCCTGTAATCCCAGCTACTCGGAGGCTGAGGCAGGAGAATCGCTTGAATCCAGGAGGCGGAAGTTGCAGTGAGCCGAGATCGCGCCATTGCCCTAAATTTATTGTTGCCTGGGCAACAAGAGCGAAACTCCGTCTCAAAAAAAAAAAAAATCTATCTATCTAGATAGATATCAATCTATGTATGTATAGATCTCTAGTAGGTGAGATGAAACCAAATAGGTCATGTGCTAACAATGGTTGAAGGCAACTAATTAAAATATAAAGGTTTGGCCGGGCGCGGTGGCTCAAGCCTGTAATCCTAGCACTTTGGGAGGCCGAGACGGGTGGATCACAAGGTCAGGAGATGGAGACCATCCTGGCTAACATGGTGAAACCCCGTCTCTACTAAAAAATACAAAAGACTAGCCGGGCGAGGTGGCGGGCGCCTGTAGTCCCAGCTACTCGGGAGGCGGAGGCAGGAGAATGGCGTGAACCCGGGAGGCGGAGCTTGCAATGAACTGAGATCCGGCCACTGCACTCCAGCCTGGGCGACAGAGCGAGACTCCGTGTCAAAAAAAATAAAAAATAAAAAATAAAGGCTTATTATACTAATTTCTCTATTTTCTAGATACAGCTGAACATGTCTCTAGCAAGGAAAAAAGTACCTATACATCAAAAACTCCTGTCAAAAGTACAGAAATTTGTGTTCCACTACATCACCCATAATCCTTATTTTTTCTCATTGATCTGGTTTAACAATTATATTCTCCAAACCAATTAACTTCCTCCAATATACCTAAAACTGAAATACAAGACTATCTTTGTTGTCTTTTCATTCTACTCATAAGCTAGTCAAACGCTAGGTGAGAAAACGATCCAGGCTTCCAATTTATAATTAGTAAACGTAACTTCAAGACAACATATGTTTTGAGTCAGACTAATGAACTAGCACTAGTTTTGTTTTTTAATTTACCTTACTCTCCGCCTCGTATTTAAGTTTGGTGGGTAGTGTACGAACGTGAAAAGTAACAGATGTTGTTCACTCCCAGAAAGTGAACTCTTTCCATCATGAAAGTAACAGAACTCAATCGAATGTGACACACAGAAACGTCTCAAAAATCTCTAGGTCAGTAACTCGCATATACCCTTATCCTCCCTCCCCAGATCATTTCAGGTGGTTAGAAAGGAGCGACCCCGGTTGGTAGGTTTCTTCTTCTTCCCTTCCTTTCCTAGGGGAGGGCTAGAGAGCAAAGAAACGACCAAAAGGCCGGAAGAAGGAAAGCGAAAAGCATGAGGGGTGGACAATCAGCCCTTCAATAAATGAGAACTGTATCCAAATCAGATGAAGTTGAGAGACAGCGAACTGCTAAACACCTCCTCATAACGCTAACGTACCTGAGACCCCGAGTAGAGAAACCTGGCCGTACATCACATTCAGGCTCCCTTCTCTCCCAACTACTCACAGGTACAAGAGGCACAAAATAGAACTTCCCCACCCTCGCCAAGAGTAGGGCGGAAAAAAACTCACATTGGCCTGGGCCACGCTTGGCGAAGCCGCCTGACTCCCCCCGCGCGGCCAGGAACCCTGAAATGACTGCCCCGCTCCTCAGTCAGGGTAGGGGGGGACCGAGGCTCGACTGGGAGGACCCGCCGGCCGTCGAGGCCCTACGTGCCCACCCGACCCGGGTGCTTGGGCCCGCGCTGCCCACTCTGGGCCCAGGCCTGGCACCCCGCGAGGTTCGTCGCGAGCCCAGACCCCGGTCCAACTCCGCGCCCGGCGAGACCCGCACACCCCACTGAGCCACCGCGGCTGTAGCCGTACGGATCCAACCCCTAGCTACCTGTCTTCGTTCTTGTTTTTCTGTTTCTTCCCCATTGCTTGTCAACGGCGCTCGTGGCCCCAGCTCCTCTTTTCGTTCTCTCACAGACTCACTGTCTCCCGGCTGACTTTGGTCTCCTCTCAGCTCCTTTCCCCGCGTACTGCCGCCGCTCGCACCCGGCTCTCCACAGACCCGCGCACTGGAACAGGGCACATATGGTGTGAGTTCTCAGTGCGCAAGCGCATCGCCCCGCCGCCTCGGCGTGAGGACGCAGGGCGCGGCTCATCGAGAGCTGCGCTTCGGATAGAGCGTCTCCGGTTGACCCGCCGGCCAAGCAGGAGTCCGAGCGCCCCCTGTCCGCAAGCGTCCGCCCCGAGCCGACGCCCGCGCGGTTTCCAGATTCTAGAACCCGGAGGTGGACAATGAAGCTGTCAATTCCCCACCTCAGCCTTCTCCCAACGGGGAACGCACGCTTCGGTTCAGGAATAGGCTTTGGGCTTCCCTTTATATCTTTGTATTCTCAGCCGCACGAAGTTCAGTAAAGAACCACAATAATGAGTCCTCTGCGGTTTGCGAGAGAGATAAATCCAGGACAAAATAGGGACCTCTCAGTAACATCCGTGCGTTATGCATTATGTACAGTCACTGAATAAAACATAGAACAGGACACACCCGATCAATTCCCTAACGTAGGTCTTCATCTTTACCCTCAAAGCCAGGGCGAGTTCTAAAAATTCCTGTGTTTAGAAGAGTCAAGAGGGAACCTACAGGGGTGGTGGAAAATGTTCTATATCTGGATATGGCCGGTGATATTTTGGGTTTTAACTACGCAAAAGTTAATTGTGTTATATATGTTTATGCCTCGACTTTAAGAAAAAGAAAAATGTTAAAACAAAAAAAACACAAAACAAAAAAAAAGAAAAATATTTATTCAATACTAACAGAATGGTAACGCAGGTCAAGCGTCACTGCTGAGAGAGAGCACAGCTGTCTCATTTCCAGTCTCGCGCACTGGACCGTGAGTACCGAAGTACGGTCCTGAGAAAGTCCGGCCACGCCAGCCTGCGCATTAAGAAACTGCAACTCCCACCATGCTTTGCGGCCTTCCATTTCGGCCGTATACGGGGAGGAAAGCAAGGGTCGGACACCTCAGGTTACGGGCTGCTGGGCGGAAGGCGCACGCGCAGAACTGTTCGGCAGCCGCCCGCCCGCCCCTTCCTCTGGCGTCCAACGTGATATCGCGCGAGGTCCGCAGCCAATAGGGAGGCGGATGTGACGGCCGGTTTGCAGCCGCCGGCAGCTACTGCAAGGCGAAAGCCGGAGTGGACCTGTCATTTGAAACTGCTGCTCTCTCACCTCTCAGACGTCACCGAGAGCTCAGGTGAGGCAGAGGGTAGTGAGAAAAATCCGACCACCACGTCCGCGTGCTGGTGAACATTCTGCTGTTCCACAGCCGGAGCGGAGGAGGGGCGCCGCCCCAGCACCGGTGTCGGGGTCCTGGCGGAGGCTCTTGCGCGTGCGCACCAGGAGGCGTCGAAGTTGAGGCAGCCGGGACCGTGCCTTCCTCTGGCTCCCCGGGCTCAGGGAGTGGCCGGGATGCCATTGGGGAGGTACCTGGGGTTCGATTAAGGACCAGGCCCCTTGATTGTTTTGGTGGATACCTGTAAGGGTGTCCAGGAAATGACTAGGGAATTTGAGGACGCGCAGTGTCCCGTAAAAGGAACACTTGCGGAGCTGTAAAAAGGAAGAATCAGAGGCTGTGGTTTGAAGAATGAAAAGCTAACGGGGGATTGCATCGTCTCTTTACCCCGTTCTCAATGCTCTAACCACCAACACCTACACCCAGAATAGCGCTTCTTAATCGCATCTGTTTCCAGTTATCCCATAATTAAATTCTGGCCTCATCCTATAAAATTCCAGGGATAAGCATTCTCTGTGCTTATCCCTGGAGCACAGCTTCCAACGTGCAATTCAGTATCTTATTTTCTCCTTCCAGCTTCCTCACTGAGGGTCACAGTACTACTGACATTTTTCTTGGGTGGTAGGGAGTGTGGAAATCTTTGCTGTATTTGAAATGCAGCACCTTTCCAATTTTATAGCACTCACGACGAGTTTACGATTTGTTTTTTTAAACTCAAATACTGTTGAAACTTAGCAGTGTAGTAATTTGAACGGAAGTTAGGCACGTGTTCATTCAAGGTTAACTACGTATGTATTGAGTACCGGCTGTGCTCTGTGGAGATACAAAGATGAAATCAAGTATGCTTTTCAAATGCTTTTCCTGTAAAGAAAAAGGCATCAGAACTGAAGTTTGCAAGAATATTTCTCTTCAGCTCAACGTTTATAGAGGGCCCGTGTGGGTCAGGATCTGTATCAGAAGTTGAGTGAATGAATTCAGTTTATTATCAAGTTTGGGGTGCTTCGGTATTATTTGCAAATGTATCATAGTTTATTGGCATGCAACAGCCTCCTGCTTTAATAGGCAAATTATAAATCATTTCTGCAGTAATCTGAGATACACATAAAATTGCCCTCTAATTGTTGGTATAAAATTTCTCAAACAAAATGCTCCGTTGTTTTAAAAATATGTAGTCATGTGCCACATAAGGACATTTGAGTTTTATGAGATTATAATACTGTATTTATTGTACCTTTTCTGTGTTTAGATACGTAAATGCCATTATGTTACAGTTGCCTGCAGTATTCAATACAGTAACATGCTGTACAGATTTGTACTAGGAGTAATAGACTGTATGGTATACTAGGTGTGTGGCAGGCTGTACCATCTGGGTTTGTGTAAATATAGTCTATAATGTTTGAAACAATATCAAAATTACCTAATGACACATTTCTCAGAATGTATTCCCATTTTTTGTGGGTTTTTGGGTTTTGTTTTTTGAGACAGTGTCTGGCTCTGTCGCCCAGGATGGAGTGCAAGTGCTGCAACCTTAGCCCACTGCAACCTCCGCCTCCTAGGTTCAAGCTATCCTCCTCCCACCTCAGCCTCCCTAGTAGCTGGGACTACCGGCACACACCACCAAGCCTGGCTAATTTTTCTATTTGTAGTAGAGACAGGGTTTCATCATGTTTCCCAGGCTGGTCTCAAACTCCTGAACTCAAGTCATCTGCCCACCTTGGCCTCCCAAAGTGCTAGGATTATGGACGTGAGCCATAGCGCCCAGCCTAGAATGTATTCCCATTGTTAAGTGATGCATGACTCTAATTGAGATAGGTCTTCGTTTCTAATCTGAATGAGTTCTATTTTGAAACTCTTATTTTGTACAGAGGAGTGATGATGGGGAAAAAAAAAAAACCCAAAGTTTTAAAAAGTATTTGGAGTGTTTTCCATCAAAGTTAAGAACACTGTCAGTAAATGGAAACCAGTATTAATTTGTGTGGCCTCATAGATTCTTTTTGTTAGGTAATGGGAGAACAGGAATGGACATTAATGCTTAGGGAACACCAGGCACGGTTCTTTACATAAGTGGTAATGAGACGTCTTAGGAGTTAAATGAAACTCATTTGGGCAGCAGCCATGAAAAAATACGTGTTTTGCTCAACTCTACTCTGTGTTTAAGGTTTTATATATATATATATATGTAAAACCTCAGTAGGTATACCTTTCTATTGTGACTTCTCTTTCCCATTGGTAAAGAACACTGATTATCAGTATATATCACTAGGTATAACTTCACAACTCATTTATCTGTGGTTTGGTGATGGTCTTAAAGACTTGCCTTGGCTTTAGTGTAGTAGAACATATGCTAAATCAGAAGCACTCTAAATTTGCTATAAGTAGTGTTTGAGTGGTGTGACTAGAACCTATTGGAAATGAAATTTTAAAACACATAAAAATTCTGAAGCCCAACATCAGGTGGTTGGATGTCGTTAGAATACTCCATAGAGTAGACATACACGTGCCAGAATCTTTGAAAATGGTAGAGAAAAGCTTGCTTATTGTTTGCCTTTTTTTTTAAATATAGTTTGTAAATCTTCTCCCCAGCACCCAGGCTGAACTCTGCACCATTCGGAAGAATGGAAGCTGATGCGTCTGTTGACATGTTTTCCAAAGTCCTGGAGAATCAGCTGCTTCAGACTACTAAACTAGTGGAAGAACATTTGGATTCTGAAATTCAAAAACTGGATCAGATGGATGAGGATGAATTGGAACGCCTTAAAGAAAAGAGACTTGAGGCACTAAGGAAAGCTCAACAGCAGAAACAAGTAACCTCTCTGCCCTGCTTTCTGAAATTGCTATAACAGTATGCGCCTAACAACTTACATATACATGTGCCGTAGTAGTTACATTTCATTCTTTGTTTTTAGGGTTTTTGGAATGTAGAGTACCTATTACTGTTAAAATTTTGCCCAGAAAAAGTATGTTTTAAAGACACATTCAAAATTAGCCCAGTCTCTATATGAATCCACAGTTGAGTAAAAGAAAGATCTGCCCAATATCATTTTTCTGAGCTTGGATTTGTTTGGTTGAATGGAAGGCTAGGGAGTCACCGGTTTCCATTTCAGGTAATATTAAAGCCTATCAAAATTTAGCCGTTTTCAAAGCAAACAAGGTAAGACAGGTGAGATAAGAGCTATTAAGTCAATTTATGTTGAAAAAATTATTTCAGGCATTTCCAATGAAATATTTAATTACGTGGCATATTCAGAAGAATGCATGCTTTGTAACAAAGAAAGGTGGCCACAACTCTATCCTCGTTGCCTCTTAGAATGTTTGTGTAGAATAAACATAGAGTTGTAAACTGTGATTGAAACCAACGGATTAAATTCTGTAAAATTTTTTTCTTGTTTTTGAGCTGGAGTCTCGCTGTGACACCCTGGCTGGAGTGCAGTGATGTCATCTCGACTCACTATAACTTCCGCCTCCTGGGTTCAAGCGATTCTTCTGCCTCAGCCACCCGAGTAGCTGGGACTACAGGCACACATCACATGCCCGGCTAATTTTTGTATTTTTAGTAGAGATGGGGTTTCACCATATTGGCCAGACTGCCCTTGAATTTCTGACCTCAAGTAATCCGCCAACCTTAGCCTCTCCAAGTGATGTAATTACAAGCGTGAGCCACCGCACCCAGCCAAAATTCTGTAAATTGAATTTTAATTAAAACATTTTTCCATTGGGTTACATGGAAATACATTATCACCAACTCTGGTTCCTTTTCAGTTGCCTGTGACTTAAACATGAGGCTTAACTTTTCTGAAGAAATAGGGAGTTTTGACTGGGCATGGTGGCTCACATCAGTAATCCCAACACTTTGGGAGGCCAAGGCGGGCAGGCAACCTGAGGTCGGGAGCTCAAGACCAGCCTGGCCAACATGGTGAAACCCTGTCTCTACTAAAAATACAAAAATTAGCCAGGTGTGGTGGCATGTGCTTGTAGTCCCAGCTACTCAGGAGGCTGAGGCAAGAGAATCTCTAGAACTCGGAGGTGGAGGTTGCAGTGAGTTGAGATTATGCTACTGCACTCCAGCCTGGACAATAAAGCGAGACCCAGTTCCCGCACAAAAAAAAGAAGGAGTTTTGTTTGTATTGCTGTAGCATCACTTTATATGTTTACACCCTCATGTTTAGAAGAGTTACTACAAAAGGAAATCTTTTATGAATGAGTCCAAATTTTTATATTTTGAGTTTTCTAAAGTAGAGTATGTTATATGGCTTTTATATGTACCCTATTTTAGAAAATAGGCTGCTTTTCTTTTTCTTTTTCTTTTTTTTTTTGAGAGGGAGTCTCACTCTGTTGCCCATCCTGCCTTGACCTCCCAAGTAGCTGAGATTACAGGTGCCCACCACCATGCCCAGCTAATTTTTGTATTTTAGTGGAGACAGGGTTTCACCACATTGGTCAGGCTGGTCTCGAACTTTGACCTCATGTGATCCACCTGCCTCGGCCTCCCAAAGTGCTGGGATTACAGGCATGAGCCACCACACAGCAGGCCCAGTTGGCTCCTTTTCATAGTATAGGGCTGATAATTAGTATGCAGAGGACGGATTATTGGAATTTAAGGTAATATATGTTTAGGTTCTACCACAAACTCATATTTCATGGTCACATTTAAGTACTAATTGCTAATGTGCAACTACAAATAATTATTTGTAACTAGGATATTTTTGCAGAGAGACTGAATTCCCCTGATTCGCCGTGATGAATATACGTTAAATCATGTCTTAAAGGAACTTTTTGGCAGTTCAAAACAGTGGTCTGAATATTTATAATTAAAACCAACTAAGGCAAACCGGCTATAGGCCTTTTTTTATGAATGTATAAATCAATTTAAAATGAATTTGTCATCGAGTAATTCAGGTCTTATTTTAGAACTCATTGCATTTTAATAGATCTTTTTTATTAAAATGTTTTCTGATCCATGAGGATATTGGGGAGATCAGCACTTAATAGGCCTAGGCGAATCTATATTCTCCTGTCAGCCAAACACCCTCCTACTATTAACTAGAGCTGGCGCACTTAGGTAGGGAGCAGAACAGAGGGATAAGGTGAGAAATAGGAGTTAAGCAGAGGCTTGGGTGACAGCCACTGAGAGCCAAGTGCTCAGGTAGGCCCGTCCTGCTTGATTCTGTTCTGCAGATGCCTTAGCACATGCTGTCCTAAAGGGGCCATGCTGAGAGCACAGGGGTGTGGTGAATGTGTCAGCAGAGGCCCTGAGCATTGGTAGAGGTTCGAAATGGCCACATCCTCCCTCAAAGGAGCCAGGACAGGTTCAGGTCTTCAACCTCTTGGTTAAATACCTGAGAATAAATAATGAAAAAGAAATAGCTTTTTTTTTTTTTTTTTTTGAGATGGAGTATTGCTCTGTCGCCCTGGCTGGACTGCCGTCTTGGCTCACTGCAACCTCTACCTCCCGGGATCAAGAGATTCTTCTGCCTCAGCCTCCCGAGTAGCTGGGATTACAGGCGTCTGCCACCAAGCCCGGCTAATCTTTGTATTTTTAGTAGAGATGGGGTTTCTCCATGTTGGCCAGGCTGGTCTTAAACTCCTGACCTCAGGTGTTCCGCCCACCTCAGCTTCCTAAAGTACTAGTATTACAGGCGTGAGCCACTGTGCCCAGCCTAGAAATAGCAGCTTTTTAAAAGACAAATACTTTTTTTTTTACTTTTTTTTGAGACAGGGTCTTGCTGTGTCACCTAGGCTGGAGTGCAGTGGTGTCTTGGTGTGTCACCCAGGCTGGTGCAATCTTGGCTCACCACAACCTCCGCCTTCGGGGTTCAAGTGATTATTGTGCCTCAGCCCCTGAGGAGCTGGGATTACAGGTGTGTGCCAACACACCTGGCTAATTTTCATGTTTTTTGTGGAGACAGGGTTTCGCCATGTTGCCCAGGCTGATCTCAAACTCCTGTCCTCAAGTGATCTGCCTGCCTCAGCTTCCCAAGGTGCTGAGATAACAGGTGTGAACCACTGCGTCCAGCCTAACAAATACTTTTTAAGGGCACATATCATTAGTAAGTTGTGAAAGCAGTCGTGAAATGTCATATGTCATTGAGGAATTGTATTTGAGAGTTAAACTGTGTATAGAAATTTCACATAAGAAAATATGAGGGTCTCCTGCGGGATGTCTGCTCGATGTAAGTGGATGTGATTTGGACACCACAGTTATTAATACAGTCTGGGCCACGTTCACTGACGTCCAGAGGAGGAAGAGAGATGGCCTTCCTGGCTCTTTGGTTGGACCCCTTCTGGAGGCTGGATTCAGACCTCTGTTACATTTTAGGAAGACATGGGTGAATTAGAGTGTGTTTAGATGATATCCTGGAAGAGTAGAAACTCTAGAAATCTTGTCATATGAGAACAGTTAAAAGGAACTGCAAGTGTTCAGTGTGGAGAAGGGAAAACTTAGGCAATATGAGATGTGTGAAGGGCCCACATGGGAAAGAGATTAAAACTTTCATCTTTGCCCAAGCTGGAATCCGCAGACCAGAGTTATAGATGTATTGCAGTTCAGTGAGAAGACCTTTCTAACAATTAGTGCCGGTATAGATGCTTTTTAAAGATTTATAAGGTGGTTATCAGAAGCAGATAGAGCTCTTGAGCCTCAGAGCTGCTGTATCCTCCTTCTCTCCCCAAGACGAATTGGGTTTATCTCCTAAGTATTATTTTTATTTTTATTTATTTTTGACACAGAGTCTTGCTCTGTCGCCCAGGCAGTGGTGTGATCTCAGCTCACTGCAACCTCTGCCTCCCAGGTTCAAGCAATTCTCCTGCCTCAGCCTCCCGAGTAGCTAGAATTACAGGTGCCCACCACCATGGCTAGGTAATTTCTTGTTTTTTTTTTTTGTTTGTTTGTTTGTTTTTTGTTTTTGTTTTTTTTTTTTGGTAGAGACAGGGTTTCACCATGTTGGCCAGGCTAGTCTCTAACTCCTGACCTCAGATGATCCAGCTGCCTCGGCCTCCCAAAGTGCTGGGATTACAGGCGTGAGCCACTGTACCTGGCCTCATGAGCATTATTTTTAAAAAACTTATTTATAGTAACTTGGATCAAATGCTTCTGGTTTTAGTAGTTTAAGAGTACATGGATAAAGTTAAGTGATATTTACACTCTGAGTCTCTTAAGTCTAAACTTTTATTTTGGAAGTTCTGAGAAAACAGATGTTTTAAGCTACAAAGACAGGTAATTGTCTTGAACCCAGGCCATGCTGTAGAGACATTCACTGTCCATAAACTAATTTTGTATTGACAGTAGAAACAGGAAAGTAAATTGCTAAAAGGAATTCATTTCTCTACAAGATAAAATTGACTTCAGCCAGGCACAGTGGCGCATGCCTGTAACCCCAGCACTTTTGGAGGACAAGGTGGGAGGATTGCTTGAACCTAGGAGTTTGAGATCAGCCTTGGCAATATAGTAAAGCACTGTCTCTACCAAAAAAAAAAAAAAAAATTAACTAGGCATGGTGTGGCATGCGCCAGTGGTCCCAACTCCTTGAGAGACTGTCGTAGGAGGATCTCTTGAGCCCAGGAGGTTGAGGCTGCAGTGAGCTATGATCATGCCACCGCCACACTTCATCCTGGGCAACTTTAGTGAGACCCATTCTCAAAAACAAACAAAAAACTTTTGGGCCGGACATGGTGGATCACACCTGTAATCCCAGCACTTTGGGAAGCCGAGGCAGGCGGATCACAAGGTCAAGAAATCGAGACCCTCCTGGCCAACATGGTGAAACTCCATCTCTACTAAAAATACAAAAATTAGGCGGGCATGGTAGCGCCTGCCTGTAGTCCCAGCTACTTGGGAGGCAGAAGCAGAATTGCTTGAACCCGGGAGGTGGAGGTTGCAGTGAGCCGAGATCGCGCCACGGCACTCCAGCCTGGAGACAGAGTGAAACTGTCTCAAAAAAAAAAAAAAAAAAGGCATGATCTGACCGTCTTGGCCTCCGTAAGTGCTGGGATTACAGGCTTGAGCTTCCGCGCCTGGCCCACTTAAAATTCTTATCAGCATGACAGTAATTATTTCCCTCCACTATTGTGATATAGCCACGATATTGGGAACAGGCAACAAGAGCTGTTGAGAGTCATGTTCCTTCATTCCCTACTTGAAGGAACTAAAAAAAAAGTGTTTTTTTTGTTTGTTTGTTTTTAAATTCATTACAAAATATGACGGTGATTTGGACACTTAAAACGTCAAGTGATGCTGAAAGAGAGATTTCACATGTGTAATGTTTTGCTTCTCTCCAAATTAGGAATGGCTTTCTAAAGGACATGGGGAATACAGAGAAATCCCTAGTGAAAGAGACTTTTTTCAAGAAGTCAAGGAGAGTAAAAAAGTGGTTTGCCATTTCTACAGAGATTCCGCATTCAGGTAACTTTGTTTCCATCTGTGACTTTTTCTTAAAAAACCACAATGAATTGTTTGGATAAAGATAGACTGGCTTACTAGAGAAATGAAGAAAACTAAAAGGAAAAACTTCCTAAGTTGTTTCATTGTACTCTCTCATATGTTATTTAGTATTAAGCAGGTGGGGGTCCGATGACTCAAGCCTGCAATCCCAGCATTTTGGGAGGCCGAGGGTGGGGGCGGATCACTTGAGGTCAGGAGTTCGAGATCAGCCTGGCCAACATGGAGAAACCCTGTCTCTACTAAAACTACAAAATTAGCCGGACGTGGTGGCAGGCACCTGTAGTCCCAGCTACTGGGGAGGCTGAGGTGGGAGAATTGCTTGAACCCAGGAGATGGAGGTTGCAGTGAGTGGAGATCGTGACACTGCACTCCAGCTTAGGCGATAGAGTGAGACTCCATCTCAAAAAAAAAAAAAAGAGAAAAAAAAAAAAGTTAATCGTTATTTTAAGGAGTAACTTAAAGAACAGTTTCTTGCAAAAGTATAAATGAATGTTACTGAAAGTCAGTATTCCCATATAAACAGCTTATGTTTTTGAATTGTGTTTTCACTAGCTAATTCTAAAGACATCTTAGAAATGTACACTTAAAATTCTTTTTTTTTTTTTTTTTTTTTTTTTTTTGGAGACGGAGTCTTGCTCTGTCGCCCAGGCTGGAGTGCAGTGGTGAGATCTCAGCTTACTGCAATCTCCACCTCCCAGGTTCAAGCGATTCTCCTGCCTCAGCCTCCCAAGTAGCTGGAACTACAGGCACCTGCCACCACGCCCAGCTAATTTTTTGTATTTTTAGTAGAGATGGGGTTTCACTGTGTTAGCTAGGATGGTCTCAATCTCCTGACCTCGGGATCCACCCGTGTTGGCCTCCCTAAGTGATGGGATTACAAGCTTGAGCCACTGCACTCAGCCCACTTAAAATTCTTATCAGCATGACAGTAATTATTTCCCTCTAGTATTGTGATACACCAGTCTTGGCTGGAAGGAGAAGTGATTTTTCTTAGACCACCCTACGTCTCCAAATCTCTCTAAGGAGGCCGATCTCTTATAAAATGTGAATACCTCCCCAAAAAAAGTATTATCTTAAACCAAAGGACCCAAGCCTTTGTGGGGTTTTGTGCACAGATTTGATTAGTTGCCAACACTTAAAAATTGAGAGATAACCCCTTTAGAAAATATCCACATTCGGAATTTTTCTTTAAAAAAATCAGAAAACTTACTAATAGCATAGCTGGAACTATAATGGCAGTCATCTGCTGACTGGCACCTGCCTACCCGGGACAGACAAGCACTGTGCTCTAGAGTCTCTGGCACTCACTGTGGTTTTGGCCCTGCCGTCTTTCTTATTTCTGTGGCCTGCCTGCCCCTTTGTCTTCATCTCACAACCCAACAGCTTCATTGTTAACACATTTCAAGAATTGATTGCCTGGTATTCATTGACTAAGAGAATAAAAATGAAAGAAAATATTGAGATGGTGAAATCCCTTGTGAGGAACAGTGAGAGAAGGGATTAGGAAGGTAGAAAGGTATCAGAGAAACCTCTGCCCTTGTGGTACACAGCCATCTCCCATTGGCACACACTCCTCAAGTTGCCAACCTCTGACAAATATGATGAAGTGATATATAAATATACTAGTATGTAAAATATTATTTGTCCACTTTTTTTGTTTTTGAGAGAGAGTCTTACACTGTCACCCAGGCTAGAGTGCAATGGCAGGATCTTGGCTCACTGCAACCTCCACCTCCCAGGTTCAAGTGATTCTCCTGCCTCAGCCTCCCGAGTAGCCAGGGCTACAGGAACCCGCCACCATACCTGGCTAATTTTTGTATTTTTAGTAGAGAAGGGGTTTCGCCAGGTTGGCCAGGCTGGTTTCAAACTCCTGACCTCAGGTGATCCACCCACCTTGGCCTCCCAAAGTGTTGGGGGATTACAGGCATGAGCCACGGCACCCGGCCTCACTTGCGTTTTGTATGTCTTCCCCAACTAGATTGTTGTTTCTGTAGAGGCAGAGCATTTGCCTGTATTGTGGCCCACTGTGCTCTGGGATCATAGCCCTAAGGCAACTGCCCGACACATAGTAGTCAATAAATACGTTTGATCGGTGTATAAACACTGCATCACCAGGAGTACTCACCTTCAAACAGAACTGAAAAATCAAAATCATCCAGTTAACTTTATATATTAGCAAAGTTTCTAGCGCAGAGTAGGTGGGATGCTTTCATGTATATTATCCCTAGAACATTCACAATAATCTTCAGAGGCACTTCTTATTATTCCTGTATTTCATGTGTGGAAACCAAGATTTGGAGAAATTAAGTGACTCACCTAGTATCACTCAGATAGTAAATAAAAAAAAAAGATTTGAACCCATGTTTTTTTGGATTTTTTGTTTTGTTTTGTTTTGTTTTTGAGACAGAGTCTCTCTCTGTCGCCCAGGCTGGGGTGCAGTGACAATGATGTTGGCTCACTGCAACCTCTGCCTCCCGGGTTCAAGCGATTCTCCTGCCTCCGCCTCCTGAGTAACTGAGACTACAGGGGCACACTACCAGACCTGGATAATTTTTGTAATTTTAGTAGAGACGGGGTTTTACCATATTGATCAGGCTGGTCTCGAACTCCTGACCTCAGGTGATCTACCGACCTTGACCTCCCAAAGTGCTGGGATTACAGGCGTGAGCCACCACGCCCGGCTGAACCCATGTTTTAAGCCTATTGCTATTTTTTAAATTTTTGTGGGTAGTAGTAGGTAAATATGGGGTACATGAGATATTTTAACACAGGCATGAAATGTTTAATAATCACATCAGGGTAAATGGAGTATCCATCACCTCAAGCTTTTATCCTTTGTGTTATAAACAATCTAATTATACTCTTTTAGTTATTTTTAAATGTACATAAAGGCCTATAGCTATTTATACCATAACTGTTGTTTTGGATTTTTATAAATTGATTGACGGGTTGGGCGCCGTGGCTCATGCCTGTAATCCTAGTACTTTGAGAAGCTGAGGCAGGCGGATCACGAGGTCAGGAGATCGAGGTCATCCTGGCCAACATGATGAAAACCCATCTCTACTAATGTACAAAAAATGAGCTAGGCCTGGTGGCATGTACCCATAGTCCCAGTTGCACAGGAGGCTGAGGCAGGGGAATTGCTTGAACCTGGGAGGCAGAGGTTGCATTGAGCCGAGATCACACCACTGCACTCCAGCCTGGCAACAAAGCAAGACTCTGTCTCAAAACAAAAAAAAGGAAATTGATTGACAAATGGTATAATCATAGACTTATTTAAAATAGGTTCGTGGCCGGGTGTGGTGGCTCACACCTGAAATTCCAGCACCTTTGGGAGGCCGAGGCCGGTGGATCACCTGAGGTCAGGAGTTCGAGACCAGCCTGACCAATATGGTGAAACTCTGTCTATTAAAATACAAAAATTAGCCAGGCATGGTGTGGGTGCCTGTAATCCCAGCTTCTCAGGAGGTTGAGATGAGAGAATTACTTGAACCCAGGAGGTGGAGGTTGCAGTGAGCAGAGGTCGTGCCACTGCACTCCAGCCTGGGTGACAGAGCAAGACTCCATCTCAAAAAAAAAAAAAAAAAAAAAAAATACGTTCCTTACTGCAGTTAAAGTATGGAGTTGATTTATTTACAAATTTTCAGGAACATATTTATCATATGAAGGTTCATTTATCGTTTGTTTTGAGCTTTATTTAAAAACCATTAATTTGTTCTGTCTTACCATTTTTCACTGAAATCTCATTACTGAACTACATGAGGGACATATGACAAGATATATCCAGGGAAAAAGCGATGAGGCACCAAGGTTACACGTAATTTATGTTAGACCCAAACCTAGTTCAGGAAAAACTACATCAAGTGCATAAAAAGCTTACTGGTAAAAAGAACCATGAAATATTTTGTGTGATAGTCATCTAAAGAGGTAGTTCTCAAGCTTTATTTGAGCATAAGAACAGCTGTATGTTTCCCAACTCCACTGCCAAAGAATTTTGATTCATCTGGATATTTTAAAGGCTAATTGCAGGCCGGGTGTGGTGGCTCACGCCTGTAATCTCAGCACTTCGGGAGGCTGAGGCAGGTGGATTGCTTGAGATCAGGAGTTCAAGACCAGCCTAGCCAACATGGTGAAACCACATCTCTACTAAAAATACAAAAATTAGCCAGGCATGGTGGTGGGTGCTTGTAATCCCAGCTATTTGGGAGGCTGAGGCAGGAGAATCGATTGAACCCAGGAGGCAGAGGTTACAGTGAGCCGAGATCACGCCACTGCACTCCAGTCTGGATTACAGACGTGAGCCACTGTGCCCAGCCAAGAAAATCTCACTTTTGTTTCCCTCTTCATTGGAAGATAGCTTCCAGGCGTGGTTGCTCACACCTGTAATCCTAGCACTTTGGGAGACCAGGCAGGCGGATCACGAGGTCAGGAGATCAAGACCATCCTGGCTAACATGGTGAAACCCCATCTCTACTAAAAATACAAAAAATTAGTCGAGCGTGGTGGCGGGCGCCTGTAATCCCAGCTACTCAGGAAGCTGAGGCAGGAGAATGGTGTGAACCCAGGAGGCAGAGCTTGCAGTGAGCCGAGATCACACCAGTGCACTCCAGCCTGGGCAGCACAGCAAGACTCCACCTCAAAAAAAAAAAAAAAGGTTACTGCTGGTATTTTTTAATTCCCTAGAAGCATAATGGCCACATTTATTTAAATATTATTAGTAACCCTTAGTCTTAATGTGCTTCTTACTGACAGAGTTGCGTATTTAGGAGTAAAAAGTTTTTCCTTGGCGATGCCATTCAGTTTTTCTTCATGACTTCCAAATATGGCACCATGTATGCATTTCTGACTCTTGTAAGTCTCTTCTGAGTTCTGTCAAGTTTCAATTTGTTCCTCTTCAAGTTTCTTGTATGAGAGATAGGACAAGTTCCTTTATGACTTAAAGCATATGTTTAATATTTTAAAAGAGAATATCATTAATTCAAATCTGACTTTCTGGAATCTCATAGGCTGTTTTCCCATCAGAGGCAACTAACCTCTGATCTGGAAGTGAGGTCATCTGACACAAGTGCAAGTTGGCTGCCATGTTATGAGAGTCAAACAATAGAAAAACTATATCATTAGATTTCCCTTAATAACATTTATTTTGATAAAAGTAATCTGTGGTTTTAGCTTATAATTTTCTATGTGTGGTTACTTACAGATGTAAAATACTAGACAGACATCTGGCCATATTGTCCAAGAAACACCTCGAGACCAAATTTTTGAAGCTGAATGTGGAAAAAGCACCTTTCCTTTGTGAGAGACTACGTATCAAAGTCATTCCCACACTAGCACTGGTAAAAGACGGGAAAACACAGGATTATGTTGTTGGGTTTACTGACCTAGGAAATACAGATGACTTCACCACAGAAAGTTTAGAATGGAGACTCGGTTGTTCCGACATTCTTAATTACAGGTAACTTTTAACAAAAGAAGAGATTGATTTTAATTCATATATAGTTGATATTTTTACAGAAGATTTTTGTAATTGTAACATACATGAAATTAGGGCGTTTTGGCTGAGGTGTACAAAGTTTCTCAAAGGAAAACCATATTTCTTGAAGTGTGTATTGTTAGCGTGATTTTACAGCAAAATCAAGTTTGCAGATAGAACTGGTTTTATAGGTAAAATTGAGTCTCACAGTACTCCTGACTGTAAAAGTTTTCAGCTTAACATATGTTATTGACACTAATTTTGTATTAATCTGGAAACTTAAAATGGCAATCCAGAGTTGACTGTTCCCTAATTTAAGCCAGATTACTCAAATGGATACTGACTTAAGTGATTCTCTTTGATAAAATAAAAATTAAAAGCAGACTGTTGCCAAGAAAGTTATATTTTAAAATAATAGATTTTTAACATAGATATTTCTGTTTTACTTATAGAGGCTGATGAATACAAAAAGGTTTCTATGCCTAGCTTACATTACTGGCTATGAAGAACAGTTTTAGTTTGAAAACAATCTAAAATCCAACTTCCATTTCTTTGTCCACTTCTTCAGACAAATAACTTATCTAATTCCACAAATCAGAGCACATCATCTTGTCTTTTTTGCCGTTTTCTTGATTTGCAAAAGTAGCGGGTAAAATTGTGCAGTTACCATTCCAGAGTCACGATGCGTTTCAGGAAGTAAAAGTTTCTCTCCCATTTTTCTCTCTCCCTCATTTCCCTCCCGTCTTTTCTCTGATGCTCCTACACATGCCAAAATCATCCCTATGTTGTAGAAATTGGTTTCGTTTTTCTTAATATTAACATAAAATATTAATATTTATTAAAGTTATATATTCTGAAGTAATTTTAAACCTTAAAGAAATTGCAGCCAGGTGGGGCACTTCTGTAATCCCAGATTACGAACGTTGAGAGGCTGAGATGGGAGAATCGCTTGAGGCCAGGAGTTTGAGACCAACTTGGGTAGCATGGTGAGATGAGACCTCGTCTCCACAAAAAACTAGCAGAAACCACCCCCTGCAAGCTAATACAAAGAATCCTCATTGACCCTTTGCCCATATTACCCAATGTTAAGCATGTTATATTTGTTTTATCGTTGTCTTTATAGATACCATGAAGTATTTTGGGAACCATTTGAGTGGAAGCTGTGAATACAGTGTTCCTTTACTCCTAAAGGCTTCCATGTGTATTTTCTAAGAACAAGGACATTTTCTTACATAGCGACAGTACAATTATTAAAACAGGAATTATTGTGTAATTTACAGCTCGTATTTCAAATTTTATCATTTTCCCAATATTGTCCTTCATACCAAAAATGCAGCACATTTAGTCATTATGTCTCTAGTTCCCGTTGTTACTCTTTGGTTCTTTTTTGTTGTTGTTGTTGTTGTTATTGAGACGGAGTCTCGCTCTGTCACCCAGGCTGGAATGCTGTGGCCGGATCTCACTCAGCTCACTGCAAGCTCCGACTCCCGGGTTCACGCCATTCTCCTGCCTCAGCCTCCCAGGTAGCTGGGACTACAGGCGCCGCCACCTCGCCCAGCTAGTTTTTTTGTACTTTTTAGTAGAGACGGGGGTTTCACCGTGTTAGCCAGGATGGTCTCGATCTCCTGACCTCACGATCCGCCCGTCTCGGCCTCCCAAAGTGCTGGGATTACAGGCTTGAGCCACCGCGCCCGGCCTCTTTGGTTCTTAAGACTGATGTTTTTGAAGAGTCCAAACTGTTTATTTTGGAGAACATCTCCCAGTTTGGGTTTGTCTTATCTTTCCTCAAGATTTGATTCAGATTATCAATTGTTGACTGGTATGTTATGGAAGTGATGCATCATATCAGGAGGTGTGTGATGGTTTCTCTCATTTCTGATGACAACTAAGCACTCCATAATTAATGATAAAAAGGAAAATAGGTCTCGTGCAGTGGCCAATACCTATAATCCCAGCACTTTGGGATGCCAAAGCAGAAGGATCACTTGAGCCTAAGAGTTCAAGACCAGCCTAGGCAATATAGTGAGATGTTATCACTACAAAAAATTTAAAAATTAGCTGAGCATGGTGGCACATACCTGTAGTCCCAGCTACTCAGGAGGCGGAGGTGGGAGGATCACTTGAGCCCAGGAAGTGGAGGTTGCAGTGAGCTGTGATCACACCACTGCACTTCAGCCTGGGCCACAGAGTGAGACCCTGTCTCAAAAAGAAAAGAAAATAAAATGAATCTAAAACACTGAGTAGTACAAAATAAGGTTTAAGGCTATTAAGCATCAATATAAGCATTATACCTCTTCCTTGACACCCAACAGCATTTTAAAGAAATTTTATTCTATGTTACAGGATGGGAGCAAAGATAGATTTTTGTGCCGTTTAGTATACTAGTACTAAATCATAAAGAATAAAATGCTTTTTTTTATTTTTATTTTTAGTGGAAATTTAATGGAGCCACCATTTCAGAACCAAAAGAAATTTGGAACAAACTTCACAAAGCTGGAAAAGAAAACTATCCGAGGAAAGAAATATGATTCAGACTCTGATGATGATTAGAGTTCCGTAATTCTTTGCAAATTGTCCTTTTTTCTGCTTCAGATTGAAATGTGTTTTTAAAATCCTATTAATGTCTATACATTGGTCATCTAAATACTCATATTCTCAAGTTTGATATAGTTGTATCACATCGAAAGGCGTCTTTACTATTTTCTGTGTGGCCATCATGTTTACGTTGAGGAAAACTTCTCAGTTCTTAAATTATCTGGGAAGGGTCTGGATTCTCTATTTTTGAGATTGACTTTATCACAATATGATTCTTACGTCTTTATACCATTTACAATTGTGTTTTTGATCTACAGAGCTAGAAATTCAAAAACTATTCCAGGACTAATTCTTAATTGGCATTATTTATACAAGAGATCAAGTAACCATTTACTGCCACAGTACTGCATTTGTAAATGAATTATAAACACTCTTCTGGAATATATTTAACCATTAAAGAACTGCTTATTAATTCTGGACACTGCATGTTGATGTTGAATCAACTGATGCCAGCAGAAAGCTATTTTGATTTGTGAACACACTGCCTTATTTAAAGGGTCCTGATTGCTTATATTTTAAGACATTCATTAAAAAGAAATCAGGAAACACTTTTGAAATAACAGCATAAGGAACTTCACTGTCTCTGCTCAATAAAACACCTGTAACTGGAAGTTTAAGTTTATGTGGAAATTGTCATAAAAGCATACATCCAACAAAAACATTTTTTCAAGAAAGTCTTCTAATCTTGGAATAGGGAGTCTGTGGCATTTGAGCCATGACCCCATTCCCTCTCTCCAGTTCCCAAGCCCAGACTACAGTTTCTCCTCTGGAAGAGTAGATTACTAGCATGCCTCATTCCCTCAAGCTCTGTGTTGCAGAAGCCCTTTTGCAAGCAAGAGTAGCCAAGAGGTTTGGCGCTCCTTCCTCCACCTAGTCCCCACTTACGGAACAGAAACTCTAACCCAGGAATAGCAGACTGAGAATCCTGGGCCTCAGTTGCTTTTGCCCCAGCTTACTCAGAGGATGAAGGCTCTTTACTCGTATGTAGGGTGAAGGTTCCATGCAAGGAAATGCACTTGGAGGAGACCAGGAGTTATATCACCCCCTTTACCCCTTGTAGACTGTGGGTTTAACTCCTAGAAGAGCAGGCCATTGTCCCCATCCCTAGCTCTGGAGCAGCAGAACAGAGGTTCTGTCCAGTGGAAATGGCAAGTCATAAAAACAGCTCCAGGCTGGGCGCGGTGGCTCACACCTGTAATCCCAACACTTTGGGAGGCCAAGGTGGGTGGATCACAAGGTCAAGAGATTGAGACCATCCTGGCTAACTTGGTGAAATCCCATCTCTACTAAAAATATAAAAAATTAGCCGGGCATGGCGGTGCGTGCCTACAGTCCCAGCTACTCCAGAGGCTGAGGCAGGAGAATCGCTTGAACCTGGGAGGCAGAGGTTGCAGTCAGCCAAGATCACGCCATTGCACTCCAGCCTGGTGACAGAGCGAGACTGTCTTAAAAAAAGGAAAAAACAGCTCCGTAACACTCCATAAAGGGATTGGCTAGAATAGAATGAGGGAAGATACTGAATTGTAAGGGTGCCACCAAATACATTGGATCTGGGGAGCGGAGAAATCAAGAGCGGATTGATAGCTCCCTGATGGCAACAAGCAAAAAGGAATGCTAACAAGCTGAACAGAAAGAGCCTGGTATGGTGGCTCATACCTGTAATCCCAGCACTTTGGGAGGCCAAGGTGGGCAGATCACTTGAGGTCAGGAGTTCAAGACCAGCCTGGCCAACATGCTGAAACCCTGTCTCTACTAAAAATTTTAAAATTAGCCAGGCGTGGTGGCACGTGCCTGTCATTCCAGCTATTCAGGAGGCTGAGGCATGGGAATTGCTTAAACCCAGGAGGCAGAGGTTGTAGTGAGCCAAGATCACATCACTCCACCCCAGCCTGGGTAATGGAGTGAGACCCTGTCTCAAAAAATAGAGGCAGCTGTTATTAGTCCTAGGGTTAGAACAAACCCAAGGATACTCTACAGGGGCCTGAATTCAACTGGATTAAACTGTGCTGTGACTTGTGCCCCAGAGCATTGTCAGAAACAATAGAGTGGCCCGGTGTGGTGGCTCATGCCTGTAATACCAGCACTTTGGGACGCAGAGGCGGAAGGACCACTTGAAGCCAGGAGTACAAGACCAGCCTGGGCAACATAGTGAGACCCTGTCTATTAAAAATGAAAAAAAAAAAAAAAATAGAGTGGTTAGCTAGTAAATTAGTGGGTGCTAATAGTAGGATGTGGTAACAAAAGAGGTTCTAACTAACTAGAACCTTTCCCAAAAGATCAGGAAAAGGTAAAAGAGAGCCCTATCAAAACCACCGTCCTTGGGGCTAGAGGGAGTAGTCATGGTGACTGCACACACCCAGGCTGTACTCTGAGGGGGAACATCAGAGCTTGTATACTTCAGGATAAGTGGACTTACCCAGCCAAGAAACTAAACAAGAAGAAATGTGCTGGAGGGTAGGGGGTAGGGGTTGGAGGAAAATTAGTAGCCCGAGCTGCTATGACACAGTATCTAAAATATCCAGTCCTCAACAACAAATAACAACACATGCAGAAGAACAGGAAACTAATCCATACAAGGAGCGAAAAAGCAATCAGAAGAAACTGAGAGGGTCAACAGGTTGGAAGCAGATAAAAACTTCGAAGTATTGTCAGTGTGTTCCAAAAAAACTAAAGGAAACTGCTGGAGGTAAAGGAAGGTATGCTTACAATATTCCATCAGAGAATATCAAAAAAGGAATTTTAAAGGGCCAAATAGAAATTCTAGAGTAACTGTAATGAAAACTTCATTAGAGGAGCTCCACGGTAGATGGTGTTCACAGTAGAAAGAATCAGCAAATTATTGGAAGAACTGATGCCTGAAAATCCAATATTTGATGAACACATATCTAAGAAGATCAACAAATTGTAAGAGAACATAGATCCATACCAAAACTATAGTAAAAACAATGAAAGAAAAAAAATCTTGAAAACAGATAAAAACTACTCATTGTATATAAGAAAACCCATTGGCCCAATGCTGTGGCTCACTCCTATAATCCCAGCACTTTGGGAGCTTGAGGCAGGAGTGCTTGAGGCCAAGAGTTCAAAACCAGCCTGAGCAATATAGTGAGACGGCATCTCTACAAAAACAATTTTTTTAATTAGCCAAGTGTGGTAGCATGTACCTCATAACTACTGGAGAGGCTGAGGCAGGAGGATCACTTGAGCTCCGGAGTTTGAGGCTACAGTAAGCTGTGACTGCACTGCTATACTCCAGCATGGGCAACAGAACAAGACCTTGTCTCTTTTTTTTTTCAATGTTCTTAAGTTTAAAAAAAAAAAAAGAAAGGAAAACTTAAATAAACGCAAAGCTTTATTTTATGAGTCAGAGGACTTGATATTAAGTCTTAAGATTGTAATACTGCCCCTGCCAAGTTAATCTGCAGATTCAACAAATTCAAAAAAACAAAAACCCCTACTCCCGGATACCTTTTTGCAAAAATTGACAAGTTGATCTTCAAATTTATGTGGACCCAGTGCAGCCAAAATAATCTTGAGAAATAACATATTTGGAGTACTCACACACTCTGATGTCAAAACTTAGGGCAAAACTACACTTATAAGACAGGCATAAAGATAAGCGAAATAGAATTAAAAGTCCAGAAACAAACCCTTGTGTTATGTAGTCAATTGATGTTTGGCAAAAGTGCCAAGACAATTCAAATGGGAAAGAATAGTCTATTCAACAAATGGTGTTGGGACAAGTAAATATTTACCACTCCTTTATGCGATATACAAAACTTAAACTTGAAATGTATCAAACACCTAAATATAAGAATTAAGCCGGGCACGGTGGCTGAAGCCTGTAATCCCAGCACTTTGGGAGGCCGAGACGGGCGGATCACGAGGTCAGGAGATCGAGACCATCCTGGCTAACCCGGTGAAACCCTGTCTCTACTAAAAATACAAAATATTAGCCGGGCGAGGTGGCGGGCGCCTGTAGTCCCAGCTACTCAGGAGGCTGAGGCAGGAGAATGGCGTGAACCCGGGAGGCAGAGCTTGCAGTGAGCGGAGATCCGGCCACTGCACTCCAGCCTGGGTGACAGAGCAAGACTCCGTCTCAAAAATAAATAAATAAATAATAAATATAAGAATTATAACTATAAAACTCTTAGAGGAAAATCTAAGTAAATCTTCACGACTTTGGGTTACACAAAAGCTTCTGGATGTGACATCAAAAGCACAAGTCACAAAAGAAAAAGCAGATGAACATCAAATATAAAAACACTTGCTGCAATTGATACCATCAGATTAGAATAGCAGCTCAGAATTGGAAAAATATTTGCAAATCATGTATCTGATAAAATGTATCCAGAATGTGTAGGGAAGTCTTTCAACTCAATAAGAAGAATACAAATACCCAATTTTAAAAATGAGTAAAGGGGCTGGGCGCGGTGGCTCACACCTGTAATCCAGCACTTTGGGAGGCCGAGGCAGGCGGATCACGAGGTCAGTAGATCGAGACCATCCTGGCTGACACGGTGAAACCCCATCTCTACTAAAAATACAAAAAATTAGCGGGGCCTAGTGGCGGGCGCCTGTAGTCCCAGCTACTCGGGAGGCTGAGGCAGGAGAATGGCGTGAGCCCGGGAGGCGGAGCTTGCAGTGAGCTGAGATGGTGCCACTGCACTCCAGCCTGGGCAGCAGAGCGAGACTCCATCTCAAAAATAAGTAAAGGATCTGTACATCTTCCCAAAAGAAATGGACAATTGGCCAGTAAGTACATGAAAAGATGCTCAAAGGGAAATGTAAATACAGACCACAGTGACATCCCACTTTGTACCAGCTGAGATGATGATAATAAAAAAGGCAGACATTAAGTGTTGACAAGGATGTGTAAAAACTGGAACCCTCATGTATTGTTTTAGGTTTGTAAACTGCTTCAACCACTTTATAAAAGATTTTGGAAGTCTCAAAAAGTCCTACATAATTACTATACAGCCCAATAATTTCACTCTTTTTCTCTTTTCCTTTTCTTTTTTTTTTTTTTTTTTTGAGATGGACTTTTGCTCTGTTGCCCAGGTGGGAGTACAATGGCATGATCTCACTCACTGCAACCTTCGCCTCCCAGGTTCAAGCAATTCTCCTGCCTCAGCCTCCCAGGTAACTGAGATTACAGTTGTGTACCACCACACCCGGCTAATTTTTATATTTTTAGTAGAGACGGGGTTTCACCATGTTGGCCAGGCTGACCTGGCCAAACTCCTGACCTCACGTGATCTGCCCACCTTAGCCTCCCAAAGTGCTGGGATTACAGGCGTGAGCCACTGCGGCCAACTTAATTCCACTCTTAAGTGTATGTTCAAGAGAACTGAAAATGCATGTTCACATAAAAACTTGTACATGAATGTTTATAGCAGCATTATTTTTAACTAAAAATGGAAGCAGACTAAATGTCAATACATAAATATGGCATACCTATACAATGGAATGTTATTTAGCAGTGAAAAGGAGTGTTACATCAGTAGCACATCAGTAGGTTGGTGCAAAAGTAATTGTCATTACTTTTGACCACATATTGTGTATTGATTGATGTCTCATATCTCCCTAAAATGTATAAAACTAAGCTGTGCCCTGACCGCCCTGGGCACATGTCAGGACTTCCTGAGGCTGTGTCATGGACACACATCCTCAGCTTTGGCAAAGTAATTGCAGTTACTTTTGCACCAACCTAATACATGCTATAACATGAATAAACTTAAAACATGCTAAAGGAAAGCCAGTTTCTTTCCAGAAAAGGCAGATCTATATAAACAGAAAATAGATTGGTGGTTGCATAGGATGAATCTTTTTGGGGGATGGGGCATGGACAGTCTTGGCTATGGGATTCTTTTTGGGAGGATGAAAATATTCTAAAATTGATTTGGTGATGGTTGCGTAACTCTGTGCGTATACTAAAAATAATGGAATTCTACACTTTAAAAGGGTGAATTGTATGATATATGAAATAGATCTTAATAAAGTAAAGTAACAGAAACTGTGAAGGAGAAATAAAAATAAGTCAAATAAGACAACAGGACAGTATGAAAAAGAGTACTGACAGATTTCAGGAATTTTTTAAATTTTAGAAATTCATGAATGAAGACTAAAAAGTAAGCAACACAGGAGAAAATAGACACAACCAAGAGAGATTAAAGGGTTAAATACAGGGCTTGGTGTGGTGGCTCACGCCAGTAATTCCTGGAACTTTGGGAGGTCAAGGCAGGCAGATCACTTGAGGCCAGGAGTTCAAGACCAGCCTGGCCAACATGACGAAACCCTGTCTCTACTAAAAATAAAAAAAATTATCTGCGCATGATGATGTGCATCTATAATCCCAGCTACTCAAGTGGCTGAGGCATTAGAATCACCTGAACCCAGGAGGCGGAGGTTGCAGTGAGCTGAGATCATGCCACTGCACTCCAGCCTGGGCGACAGAGTGTGATCCTATCTCAAAAAGTAAATAATAATAATAATAATAATAATAAAGTGTTAAATATAGAACCTAAGCGAAGACGATTCATCATAGCAGGAGTCCCTGTAGGAGAACACCAAAACAACTGACCAGAAAATACTGTGAACCCAGAAAATCGGAGACAGGTCTCAGTGAATTTAGAAAGTTTATTTTGCCAAGGTTGAGGACGTGCCCGTGACACAGCCTCAGGATGTCCTGACAACGCATGCCCAAGATGTTTGGGGCACAGCGTGGTTTTCTACATTGTAGGGAGATGTGACATCAATCAGGATATGTAAGAAGGACATTAACTCCATCCAGAAAGGTGGAGACAACTCAAAGCAAAGCCCTGCGCCCCAAGCCTCCCAGGGGCTTCCAGGCCACAGGTAGGTGAGAGACAGATGGTTGCATTCTTTTGAGTTTCTGATAGGTCTTTCCAAAGGAGGTAGTCAGAATATACGTCTGTCTCTGTGAGGAGAGGGATGACCTTAAATAGAATGGGAGGCTGATTTGCCCTGAGCGGTTCCCAGCTTAAAGAGGCCTAAATTGGCCGGGCGCGGTGGCTCAAGCCTGTAATCCTAGCACTTTGGGAGGCCGAGACGGGCGGATCGCGAGGTCAGGAGATCAAGACCATCCTGGCTAACATGGTGAAACCCCGTCTCTACTAAAAACTACAAAAAACTAGCCGGGCGAGGTGGCGGCGCCTGTAGTCCCAGCTACCTGGGAGGCTGAGGCAGGAGAATGGCGTGAACCCGGGAGGCGGAGCTTGCAGTGAGCTGAGATCCGGCCACTGCACTCCAGCCTGGGTGACAGAGCGAGACTCCGTCTCAAAAAAAAAAAAAAAAAAAAAAAAGAGGCCTAAATTAGGCCGGGCGCGGTGGCTCAAGCCTGTAATCCCAGCACTTTGGGAGGCCGAGATGGGCGGATCACGAGGTCAGGAGATCGAGACCATCCTGGCTAACACGGTGAAACCTCGTCTCTACTAAAAATGCAAAAAACTAGCCGGGCGAGGTGGCGGGCGCCTGTAGTCCCAGCTACTCCGGAGGCTGAGGCAGGAGAATGGCATAAACCCGGGAGGCGGAGCTTGCAGTGAGCTGAGATCCGGCCACTGCACCCCAGCCCGGGAGACAGAGCAAGACTCCGTCTCAAAAAAAAAAAAAAAAGAGGCCTAAATTATTTTCCTTTCACATTTCCCCCTTTTTCTTTTTAAAAATCTTTTGCAGAAGTCATTTTACAAGAAAATGAGTCTCTGGGCCAGGCACGGTGCCTCACGCCTATAATCCTAGCACTTTGGGAGGCCGAGACGTGTGGATCACGAGGTCATGAGTTCAAGACCAGCCTGACCAACATGGTGAAACCCTGTCTCTACTAAAAATACCAAAAAAAAAAAAAAAATTAGCCAGGCATGGTGGTGGGTGCTTGTAATCTCAGCTACTCCGGAGGCTGAAGCAGGAGAATTGCTTGAACCCGGGAGGTGGAGGTTCCAGTGAGCCGAGATCGCACCACTGCACTCCAGCCTGGGCAACAGTGCAAGACTCTGTCTCAAAAAAAAAAAAAAAAAAAAGAGAAAACGAGTCTCTGGTCTCAGGTTTCATGTGATCTCTCATGGGTAGGATGGTATATTCCAAGATGGGTAGGTCTCAAAAGCTCATTTTTAGCAGGTTAGGAAGCCTCATGTCCTATTAAGAGAAAGTAGGGGGAGGAAGGGAGAAAAACAACAAACAAAAGAACATTCCTGGAAAAATCAATGTAGGCCACATTACTCTGAAGTCCATACATCAGTAGGCAGGTATGAAAGTAGCTTATGTATGTACACAGGTTGCTGTTATTTTCTTCTGAAGTTTTAAGTTGTCTGGCTTCAGTTTGCAGGGTTTTAAGAAAGCACAGCTTAGTTTTCAGTGACTCCAAATTAGGAAAAATTGAGAAAAGAAAGAAGGAAAAAAAATTTGAAAACATTATTTTGAAGACTTGTAGCCAAGAAAAATTAGAATTCAGTCCAAACTGTAGAAAATAATAAAAATTGAAAAAAAATTAGGCAAGACTAGAATTTAACAATAGGTTTACTATAGTTTTGAAATATAATTGTTTTTCTTGCTCCAGTTTCCCATTTTTACTAAAGACAAATCATGGAGGACTGGTTTGCTTTATTATACTTGGCCTAATTATTTGTATACAGTGCAGCAAGAATAATTATTTTTCACATAGGGTTTTTAATTGACTTTGACAGAAGTTTGTTCCATAGAAGGAATCTCAGATAAGACTTTTTTAAAGCAGAGCCCAGCTATGGATTTGTGCCATCAAACACCTATGAGTTGGGTGAATTTCCTCTCCTCTTGAGGTTCCAAGTTAAACCTGGAGCTTCTGTGCCTATCAGAAAGTGACATTCTTTACTTACACAGGTCAGAAACTCTGCACAGGGGCTGTATACACAAAATATGAGGCCAGTTTTTTTAAGGGCTTTATTGGTTACGTAAGTCAAGTTTGATTCCTTAAAGGAAAGCACACCATTCCAGTCAAAGACTTGGTAAAATAACTAATTTCTCCAATTGCGTCCTGTTACAAATGAAAACAGATACTTACTGCACTTATGCAAATAACTGTATTGCCATAAGTTGAGAAAACTCACAAATGGTTTCCAAATTCTGGAGAAATCAGGTAGAGGGAAACAAATATGCTCCAGATTTTGTTAACAGGAGTATATGAAATTTTAAAAAGCTGTCACTAGCTTACAAGAAAAGATTTAAGAGTCTGAAAAACAAAACAAAGGATCAGCAAACATTTTAAACAAAAGTTAAAAAGATTGTTTTAGTTCGTGCAGTTAATTCCTGTTCTGCTTGATACTCATGAACATTTTACCTCTCCATGAGTCCTCACAGTTTTCCTCTATTCTGATGTCACAATCTCCAAAATTATCAGAAACCTGCATTTAAGAGCACCTGTTGGAGTTTTATTGCTCATTATTAAACCACCTTCTAAAGAGGACCAAAACAAGACAACAATTGTCCATGGATGAAAAAAGTAGTTTTAAGGCAGCCATAGTCAAAAGACACAATTGACAAATTTGTTACCTCTCTGGCACACAATAATTTTAACGTAACAATTATGATTATTAGTGATAATATACACTAAGTTATATCAGAATTACAGGAGTTTCTCATAATTTTGGAACACATACCAATCCCATACTTACACAAATACAGCCCAAATAAAACCAAACACCATTTCGTATTTGACAATGCTTCCTGTATAATTTTTATACCATATAAGCAAATTATGTCATTTTTAGACTTTAGGAAACCTAATATCTTAAAGGATTAATTGGGTTAAAATATATATAATTTATAATTTGATTTTGGAAAATTTGTCAAACATAAAAGGTTTAAAACACTTGATATTACAAAATAGAATTGCAGGTCATTGTAAAGTCATTTATTTAACTAAAGTGATAATTCAAGGATTTCAAAAGAAGCAAAAGCCTTCATTATTTGAGAGAGGGTCAGACTTATAAAAACAGCATGAAGCCAATTACATTTGTTTTTTAAAATTTTGTGAACGATCTATAAAATTTAATCTTGATTGTAAAATATAATTTCCATAAGCCTTCTATAGCCTTTATTAAAGTGTTGGATAAAGCTTCAAGAAAACCTTGTTAATCTGACATGGATCCATGTACTGGTTTTACATCCATGTGCCTTTGACATTAATGATTAATTTACAGAGAAACTGAACTTTATCTTTCAAAATTGCCCCTTACAATCTTATGCACCCACCTCTTTCACGATAGTGCCTGGGCCTTAAGGAGTTGAATAGCTTTAATTTCTGGCCCTGTGTCTTGGGAATGCAGTTTATTTTGATTGGTCTCTTCTCCGGGGGGGCCTGAAGATGAGGCTTTAATTGCTGTCAGTGTTTAAGATTTAGCAGGAATTGGTGTCCTTTTTAGACTCGAGTTAAAGCACTGTAGCTCAATGTCACAAGGACTTTCAAAACACATGCAGGAAGATACATGGATGTAATAACCTTAATTTAAAAAATTTTTGTCTCAGTTTTTTTCCCCTAAGCAAACCCAAATTTAACAATAATATGACAACTTGATTATATACAAGTTTTTTTTTTTAATATATAAATCCTTTTATTGTGATTTACACCAACTGTTATGACATGCTTGGACTTTCTGGTTTATCCTGAACATCTCTCCTTTTTTTTTGGTTTTTTTGCTTCTGTTTTTTTGAGACAGAGTCTTGCTCTGTAGCCCAGGCTGGAGTGCAGTGGCATGATCTCGGCTCACTGCAACCTCTGCCTCCCAGTTCCCGGTTCAAGCAATTCTCCTGCCTTAGCCTCCCAAGTAGCTGGGATTACAGGCGCAAACCCACCACACCCAGCTAGTTTTTGTATTTTTAGTAGAGACGGGGTTTCACTATGTTGCCCAGGCTGGTCTCAAACTCCTGACCTCAGATGATCTGCCCACCTCGGCCTCCGGGCCACCACACCTAGCCTTGGTTGGCAGTTTTTATCATTAATTACACCATTATTTTTTTCTGATTATGAAAGCAATAAGGCATACAAAGTCAATAATTAAGGAAATATGAAATATGAAAAATAAGAATGTTCTCTAGTCTCATCTCTCACAGATAACTTCTTTCAAGATTGATGTATTTTCTCCCAAAATTTTGTTTTCTAGACATACACTAACATTTGTCTTTGTTAAGTGGGGTCACTGAGTACATTCTATTTTACAGCTTGTTTTTTTTCCTCATTTACCTGTACAGCCTGCACATTTTCTTATGTCATCACGGTGGTGCTGCCTCTCTCTTTAATTAATGCAAAGTGTTCTATTGTGCAGATGGTACACGTGAAACAAAACTTTTTTTTTCTTTTGAGACAGAGTTGCTCTGTAGCCCAGGCTGGAGTGTAGTGGTGCAATCTCAGCTCACTGCAACCTCTGCCTCCCAGGTTCAAGTGATTCTTCTGCCTCAGCCTCCTGAGCAGCTGGGATTATAGTCATGTGCCACCATGCCCAAGTAATTTTTTGTATTTTTAGTACAGATGGAATTTCACCATGTTGGCCAGGTTGGTCTCAAACTCCTGACCTCAGGTGATCTGCCCACCTCAGCCTCCCAAAGTGCTGGGATTACAGGTGTGAGCCACCACACCTGGCAAACATATTTCTTAATCAGGCAAAGGTGAAGGAGGAAAGCCTCTGGACTTCTGTTTCTTTTCAACATGCCTCAAAGCCCTTATTTTAAGAAATACCCTGTTTCTTCAGCTCTACAAGAAAGAAAATTTGGACTGCTATGGACCAGCAAGCTTGACTATAGTTTTTGGGGTTTTTTTAACCTCTTCCACAAAGCAAGAGGAAGTCAGATCTCTAAATGAGATCTTAGGGTATAAACATGAAAAATCTTCATCAAAGTACTAGGCTGTGTGGGTTCAAAATATGTAAAGTACACATTACAGATTATGAAATAGCCTTAAGAACTGTCTTCAGATTTTAATTGTATGATAAAAACACATTACTGAATACACCATTCCCACTGAGAAGGCCAAGGCTGGGAATGAAATTTCTCCAGTACTTCCCATTTCAAAGTGTCTTGTTCCAAGTAAAAAAAAAAATTTTTTTTTTTTTTTTTTGAGACAAAGTCTTGCTCTGTCGCCCAGGCTGGAGTGCAGTGGTGCAATCTCGGCTCACTGCAACCTCCACCTCCCGGGTTCGAGCAATTCTCCTGCCTCAGCCCCCCCAGTAGCTGGGAGTACAAGTGTGTACCACCACGCCCGGCTAATTTTTCATATTTTTAGTAGAGACGGGGTTTCTTTTTTTTTTTTTTTTTTTTTTTGAGACGGAGTCTTGCTCTGTCGCCGGGGCTGGAGTGCAGTGGCCGGATCTCAGCTCACTGCAAGCTCCGCCTCCTGGATTCTCGCCATTCTCCTGCCTCAGCCTCCCGAGTAGCTGGGACTACAGACGCCCGCCACCTCGCCCGGCTAGTTTTTTGTATTTTTTAGTAGAGACGGGGTTTCACAGTGTTCGCCAGGATGGTCTCGATCTCCTGACCTCGTGATCCGCCCGCCTCGGCCTCCCAAAGTGCTGGGATTACAGGCTTGAGCCACCGCGCCCGGCCGAGACGGGGTTTCACCATATTTGCCAGGCTGGTCTTGAACTCCTGACCTCAAGTGATCCACCCACCTCAGCCTCCCAAAGTGCCAGGTAAATTTTATTGGGAAAATATCCACAGAATAAGAGGTATGAGCTTGGTCAGCAGGGAGTGGTTGAAGAGGTGAGAGGGAACCAGGGCTCTTCCTGCTATTTCTTTGCTAGTGCTGACCCCTGTAGGGGCTTCCCTTCCCTTAGAGATGACTGCCGGGGTCTTGCATCCGTACTTTCTGCCCCTTCTCTGAGGGGCCTGAGCCCCCTCAGCCTCCCAGGTTCATTCAGACAAGTTATGGCCTTCATAAAACTGTCTGATTAAATGTATATTGTTGTTTGTCCTTTTTTATTATACATTCTATAAATGCTTAACTCTTTTCATGTATTTTTGAACCAACTGACAAATAATTTTCAGCTTGTCATTAGCATCCTTGTGCTAATGTAATAAAACTTTAAGTTTTGTTACTTAAAACTATGGTTTTCTAAGTTTTAAATTGCATAGCAACAATAAGGATCTGATCATAAAGACAAAAATAAGCCTGGGCATGGTGGCTCATGCCTGTAATCCCAGGGCATTGGAAAGCCAAGGATAGAGGATGGCTTGAGGTCAGGAGTTCAAGGTCAGCCTGAGGGCCAGGTGTGGTGATTCATGCCTGTCATCTCAGCTTTGGGAGGTCAAAGCCGAGGATCACTTGAGCCCAGGAGTTGGAGACCAGCCTGGGCGACATAATAAGGCCCCTTCCCCACCACCATCTCTACAAAATATTTAAAAATTAACCAGGTATGGTGGCACGCACTTGTAATCCTAGTTAGTTGAGAGGCTGAGGTGGGAGGATCACTTGAGCCCAGGAGTTTGAGGTTGCAGAGAGCTGTGATCACACCACTGCAAGCCAGTCTAGGGGACAGAGAGAGACCCTGCCTCAAAACAAAGGAGGTGGGGGGACCAGCCTGGGCTGCACAGGAAGACCCCCATCTCTACAAAAGATAAAAAAATTCTCCTGTGTCAGAAGACCAGTTGAAAAACAAGTAAAAATTTTTTTTTTTTTTTTTTTTTTGAGATGGAGTCTCGCTTTGTCGCCCAGGCTGGAGTGCAGTGGCACGGTCTCGGCTCACTGCCAGCTCCGCCTCCCGGGTTTACGCCATTCTCCTGCCTCAGCCTCCGAGTAGCTGGGACTACAGGCGTGCACCACCACGCCCGGCTAATTTTTTTGTATTTTTAGTAGAGACGGGGTTTCACCGTGTTAGCCAGGATGGTCTCGATCTCCTGACCTCGTGATCCGCCCGCCTCGGCCTCCCAAAGTGCTGGGATTACAGGCGTGAGCCACCGCGCCCGGCGAAAAACAAGTAAAATTTAAACATTAGCTCAGTGTGGTGGCATCCACCTGTAGTCCCAGCTACTGGGGAGACTGAGATGGGAGGTTCACTGGAGCCCAGGAATTTGAGGTTACAGTGAACTGTGACTGTACCACTGCACTCCAGCCTGAACAACAGAGGGAGATCCTGTCTCTTAAAAAAAGAAAAGAAAAAAAAAGACACAAATAAAACTAAAGCAGGGTGAATCTCATAAGTAAAGGGGAAAATTCTGATCAAGAAGACTGGAAACAGCTGGGACTACCCTTTGCCTCTCAGGAAGGAGCTGCGAAAAGATTTTGGCAAATGACGGCTAAGAGGCAGCAGAACCCCTCCTGCAGTGAGTGGTTCATAAACTTGACTGTGTTGCCCACTGCTGCTATAAAAACTACCACAATGTTGGTGGCTTAAAAGAATCTAAGTTTAGGCCGGGCGCGGTGGCTCAAGCCTGTAATCCCAGCACTTTGGGAGGCCGAGACGGGCGGATCACGAGGTCAGGAGTTCGAGACCATCCTGGCTAACATGGTGAAACCCCGTCTCTACTAAAAAATACAAAAAAAGCTAGTCGGGCGAGGTGGCGGGCGCCTGTAGTCCCAGCTACTTGGGAGGCTGAGGCAGGAGAATGGCGTAAACCCGGGAGGTGGAGCTTGCAGTGAGCTGAGATCCGGCCACTGCACTCCAGCCCGGGCGACAGAGCGAGACTGCGTCTCAAAAAAAAAAAAAAAAGAATCTAAGTTTATTTTTTTAAATTTACTTATTTTTAGAGACAAGAGTCCCTCGCTCCTGGCCCCTTCCCTCCGTTTTCAAAGGCAGCAACAGCTGATTCCATCTCTGTAACACTGCTTCCATCTTCCACATTTAAGAGCCCACCTTGATAATTCAGGATATCCTATCTCTTTTAAGGTCAGGTGATGAGGAACCTTAATTCCATCTACTATCTGGAGTCTCCTCTGCCATGTAACTTAACACGTACATGGGTTCCAGGGAGTAGGCTGGGCCTTCTTCCAAAGGTCATCATTTTGCCTACCCTACCTGGGGATCTTCAAAAAGTACGGCTGCCTGGGCTCCGCCCCAAGAGATTTTGATGTAATTGGCCCGGAGTGTGGCCTGGGCATCAAGATGCTGTTATGCTCCCCAAGTGATTCGAATGAGCAGCCATTGAAAACCACTGCTCTGGCCTGGCATGGTGTCTCATGCCTGTAATCCCAGCACCTTGCGAGGCCAAGGATCCAGCTACTTGGGAGGCTGAGGCACAAGGATTACCTGAGCCCAGGAGTTGGAGGCTGCAGTGAGCTGCTGTGATTGGGCCACTGCATTCCAGCCTGGACAAAAGAGTGAGACTCTGACTCAAAAAAAGAAAACCGGCCGGGCGCGGTGGCTCAAGCCTGTAATCCCAGCACTTTGGGAGGCCGAGACGGGCGGATCACGAGGTCAGGAGATCGAGACCATCCTGGCTAATACGGTGAAACCCCGTCTCTACTAAAAATACAAAAACTAGCCGGGCGAGGTGGCGGGCGCCTGTAGTCCCAGCTACTCGGGGGGTTGAGGCAGGAGAATGGCGGAAACCCGGGAGGCGGAGCTTGCAGTGAGCTGAGATCCGGCCACTGCACTCCAGTCTGGGCCACAGAGCGAGACTCCGCCTCAAAAAAAAATGAAAAAAAAAAAAAAGAAAACCACAAAATCTTTTGCTCCGAGGAGATCATACATTCTATTTCTACACATTTACCTGGCACTGCCATAGATGTGTTTATTCTGTAGGTGCCATTTAACCTTCCCAATGACCTATTTATTTTTAGTTAACAACTAACATTTACATGCCAGGCACTGTGATGAGTTAGTTGTACTGCTGTTGTGATGATCTTTCACAAATATTTTATCCTGAGTAATCATCCCAACATCCCTATGGAGTAGGTATTTTTTTTTTGTTTTTTTGTTTTTTTTTTTTTTTTTTTTGAGACGGAGTCTCGCTCTGCCGCCCAGGCTGGAGTGCAGTGGCCGGATCTCAGCTCACTGCAAGCTCCGCCTCCCAGGTTCACGCCATTCTCCTGCCTCAGCCTCCCGAGTAGCTGGGACTACAGGCGCCCACCACCTCGCCCGGCTAATTTTTTTGTATTTTTTAGTAGAGACGGAGTTTCACCATGTTAGCCAGGATGGTCTCGATCTCCTGACCTCGTGATCCGCCCGTCTCGGCCTCCCAAAGTGCTGGGATTACAGGCTTGAGCCACCACGCCCGGCCAGGTATTGTTTTTATTCCCATTTTACAGATGACGAAGCCGACTCAGAAATTGGCCTGAGGAGGCCGGGTGCGGTGGCTCACACCTGTAATCCCAGCACTTTGGGAGGCTGAGGCAGGTGGATCACCTGAAGTCAGGAGTTCAAGACCAGCTTGACCAACGTGGCGAAACCCCGTCTCTACTAAACATTCAAAAATTAGCTGGGTATGGTGGCGCGTGCCTGTAATCTCGCTACTCGGGAGGCTGAGGCAAGAGAATCACTTGAACCTGAGAGGTGGAAGTTGCAGTGAGCCGAGATTGTGCCACTGCAATTCAGCCTGAGCAATAGAGTGAGACTCTGTCTCAAAAAAAAAAAAAAAAGGAAAAGAAAAAAGAAAAAAGAAATGTGCCTGAGGCCATGAAGGTAAACCATGTTCGCCAGACTGGTCTCCAACTCAGGTCGATCCACCCGCCTCAGCCTCCCCAAGTGCTGGGATTATAGGCATGAGTCACTGCGCCCAGCCCCTGGGTTTTTCTCTTTTTTTCTTTTCTTTTTTTTTTCTTTTTTTTTTTTTTTTTTTATTGAAACAAGGTCTCACTCTGTCTGCCAGGCTGGAGTGCAGTGGCCCAAAATTATGGAATAATCTCACCATTATAAGCCTGTGAGAATGTCTCATTAGATTATTCTTTAATTTTTAAAATTGTTTCAAATATTATTATTTTTTTTTTGAGACAGGATCTCACTGTCACCCAGGCTGGAATGAAGTGACGTGATCTCGGCTCACTGCACCCTCGACCTGCCTGAGCTCAGGTGATCCTCCTGCCTCCGCCTCTGAGTAGCTGGGATTACAGCCGTGTGCTACCATGCCCGGCTAATTTTTGTATTTTTAGTAAAGACAGGGTTTCTCCGTGTTGGCCAGGCTGGTCTCAAACTCCAGGGCTCAAGTAAGCCGCCTGCCTCAGTCTCCCAAAGTGCTGGGAACCACTAGCACCAGGCCTATTTTTAAATTATTTTTAATTTCTTATTATTTTTACTTTTCACTTCTTTAAATTTTTGTTTTTTTAATTTTTAAAATGTTTATTTTATTTCATTTTTAAAATGTTTAAACGTTTGGCCGGGCGCGGTGGCTCAAGCCTGTAATCCCAGCACTTTGGGAGGCCGAGACGAGCAGATCACAAGGTCAGGAGATCGAGAGCATCCTGGCTAACACGGTGAAACCCCGTCTCTACTAAAAAATACAAAAAAATTAGCCGGGCGAGGTGGCGGGCGCCTGTAGTCCCAGCTACTCGGGAGGCTGAGGCAGGAGAATGGCGTGAACCTGGGAGGCGGAGCTTGCAGTGAGCTGAGATCCGGCCACAGCACTCCAGCCTGGGCGGCGAGTGAGACTCCGTCTCAAAAAAAAGAAAAAAAAAATGTTTAAACGTTTAAATTTGTTAAAGGCCTTTCCAGTAGCATCACGTCATACTCATCCTCCTCTTGCTATTCTAATCTTCTCCCTCCCTACATACACACACACGCGCGCGCGCACGTACAGCAACACTCCAGCGCTTTGCCTCACAGATTGCTATGCACCAACAGGCCTACAATTAAAATAGTAATAGCAATGCAGTCACCAATATAAAATAATATAAATTATTCTGCCACTAAGATCGTGTTTTCTTGAGAAAAATATAACTTTTTAGAACAAAAACATAAGCAGCAACATGAAGGCTCATTTTAAGCTGTTACCTTGTATAGAGTTGCACTTTCACATGGCCTGTGAAAATATGTATTTACTGAATGTGGATTGTGATCAATCATTCCCAGCCTAGAAGATCTCTGAAAGTCTGACCATTCTCTTCCCTCTGGGCAGGCACAGCTTTTCCCTGCAGAGAGAGACTGTGAGCTGGAAGGGAGCTCCTTCTCTCAGCGCGGCCTCTGTGCCTGCTTTTCCCATTTGGGTTTTTGAGAGTTCAGAACTCCAGGAAGGATCTTCCTATGCTGGAGATTTCCCTGCGAATGTTTCATTCCGCACAAAGAAGAAATCAGAGAGACCTTGGCCTCTCTGTTCCGTCTCTGTACTCTAGAGGCTTTTCTGTCTTTTTATTCTGTTAGCCGAGACTGTTAGACATGTGGGCCTTAGTTCTTTCACAGGTTGCAGAGAAAATAAGACTGTTATAGAACCAATACTTACGGTGTATGGGTTAATGTAGCATTGGCAAGACTGCCCATGAGGGCAGGCCAGGGATTTACCATCTGGTAAAATACAAACACCTTAGTCTTTTGGCTTTTGGTTAACAAATGCGACATCACATTTGCCCCTATTACAGCTACAGTTAAGTGCACACACATTTCTTTTCTCCCATTATTCGATTTGCACATGCTCACAAATCCAAAAGTAATGATATACTTGCGTTAAAAGGAATCTAAATTTTGAAACATATTGTAATGAACAGGAAAAATTATTCTATCATCTACATATCGTTTCAAATGTGGGTTTTCCTGGCAAGGTCCTTAAGTTTCCCCTGAGTCCAATATTTCTTATGCAGCAGAGACACAATCATTGCCAACTGATCACTATACACTGGATTTTCATCCTAAATAAGCCCGAGTGTAAGATCCATGCCTCTGCTTCACACTCACCTGTCTTCAGTCAGTGCTCCTCCTCAGAGGTGGTGAACCCACAGCGATTTATATAGAATCCTGTTCTCCTTTTAAAAGTGTTGATCTCATCCTCTTTTGGAGAGATTTATGACATCTCATAAATTATAATAATAATCATAATAATTATAAATACTTTGAACTTATATAGGGCCTTTTATTCAAGAATGTCCTGGTAGGCCGTGTGCGGTGGCTCACGCCTGTAATCCCAGCACTTTGGGAGGCCGAGACAGGCAGATCACGAGGTCAGGAGATCAAGACCATCCTGGGCTAACACAGTGAAAACCCGTCTCTACTTAAAATACAAAAAAAAAAAAAATTAGCTGGGTGTAGTGGCGGGTGCCTGTAGTCCCAGCTACTCGGGAGGCTGAGGCAGGAGAATGGCGTGAACCCGGGATGCAGAGCTTGCAGTGAGCTGAGATCATGCCACCGCACTCCAGCCTGGGCAACTGAGCAAGACTCCATCTCAAACACACACACACACACACACACACACACAAACAATGTCCTGGCATTTTGCAAACATTAACCAATTCGTTTCTTGCCATACCTCAGAAGGCAGATCCTAGTTGTAGTTTAACTTTGACACATTCAGATCCAACACTTGTTTTTATTCACATCAGTTGCTGGGAATGTGGGTTAGGTAAGAAAGCAAGGAAGGGAGAGAGAGAGAGAGAGAGAAAGAGAGAGAGAGAGAGTGAGAAGGGATGAAGGGAGAAGGAAGGGAGGAAGGGAAGGAAGAAAAGGAAAAAGGAAGGAAGGAAGGAGGGAAGCAGGGGAGGGAGGGAATGGAATTTGGTGTGTCAGAAACTCATTATTAGTTTGTATTTCAGGTAAGCAGAGCTCCCAGACCGGGGTTGGCAACTTTTTCTTACAGGCCCACATAGGCTTTTGGGCTATGTGGTCTTTGTCATAAATACTCGCCTCTACATTGTAGCACGAGAGCCATCATAGATAATATTTAAATGAATGGCCATGACTGTGTTCCAAAAAACTTTCTTTGCCACACAGGTGGTCACCCTAGGGCTGTAGGTTGCTGGCCCCTGTTCTGAACTAGCGAAAGATACCAATCCACAGGTCCTCAGTTCAGCCACGTGGGGAGAGGTGATCGGCTGGATGATGCTATTTTATAGACACCCAGGACCTACATCGTGTTCCAAATGTCTACGTTGATAAATACTTTGAGAGGGTTCATATGAAGTTTCCAGGACGGATTCTTTCCCAAGTTGTGGAAAGGGTGCATTTCATGACTGAAAGAGGGAGCCGCCTTCCTCACCACGCCCTGTGCCCTCGCTCAACTGAACAGCTTGATGCACTAGGCCTTCCTGCAGGCTCTTTCCTTTTTATCTAACCCCTCAGGGACAAGGGCTGTGTCTCATTTGTCTTTACAATACCAGCGTGCAACACTCTGCCTGACACATATTAGACACTCAGTAAAAAACAAGGAATTGATGGATAGCGTATCGGCTGATTGGTATATAGTCTGACTCTTCTGCATCCTCTCCCTTAGCTCCTTCCCCACGCCACACCTCAAACACAAGCTCCATGAGAACTGTGAATCTGGCTACTTCATTTATAAGACTGAGTCTTCAGTGCCCAGATAACAGCCTGGCACATTGTAAGTGTTTAGTAAATCTCTGTTGAATCAGTCAATGAATGAAGAATTCCTACAACCTCACCCAGCAAGATTTGGACTGGGTTTCCAATGCTGGGCCCCAGGTTAGACATGTGTTCCTTGTGCTTCAAGCAACATGTGGATATTTCTACCATAGCACCTACAGCACTTGGGTCTGTTGTTGTCTTGAGAACAAAAACAAAGGCTTTTTTTCCCCTGTATTCCTTATGGCACATAAGGGGTATTCAATACATGTTTATGGATTGAGTAAATGAATGATTTAAAGCGTATTGATGACTTTTTGGAAGTCACTGACTCTGCATCCTCAGTGCAGACATGGAGGGTTAAGATTCTGTTGTTCTCGGCTGGGCGCAGAGCCTCACGCCTGTAATCCCAGCGCTTTGGGAGGCCGAGGCAGGTGGATCACTTGAGGTCAGGAGTATGGACCAGCCTGGCCAACATGGCAAAACCCCATCTCTACTAAAAATATAAAAAATAGCCAGGCATAGTGGCGGGCGCCTGTAATCCCAGCTACTCGGGAGGCTGAGGCCGGAGAATCACTTGAACCAGAAGGCAGAGGTTACAGTAAGCCAAGATCATGCCAGTGTATTCCAGCCTGGGCCACAGAGCGAGGCTCCATCTAAAACAATAAATAAATAAAAGATCTTGTTGTTCTCTACCTGTGGCTGAGATGGTGAGACCACAAGGCAGGGCACCGTGAGCAAGATCCAGATTTGGACACCAGGGAGTTCCTGAACTTTTACTCTGGGAGGGGAGTGTGGTGAGAACACTGGATTCCTCACTGTTGTTGGCAGAGGTGGGGTAAAAAGAGAACTAATGCACCCATTAAAAACTATATCCTGACCCCCAAAATGCAACTCTTTCATTTTTTTCCCCAGCAAACTCTAGCACATACCAACAATTAAAATGTATCACGGTGTGGGGAAATTTGGGGATGCCCGGCCCCACCTACAAAAGCTCGTTGTCATCAGCCCAGAGGGCCACGTCAGCATCCTGGGAGCTTCTCCTGGGCAGCGGCCAGCATGTTGACTGGCAATGGCTCCAGAGACGATGCCCACTTGCGTCCTCAGGCTTGTTCAGTCCTTGCCAGTCCCTTTATGGATAACCTTCCTTTCAAAGAGCAGGCATACACTCTCAAGTACTTACCTCCCAGACAGAGGGAGGATCCTACACAGCCAGTGTGGGAGTGGAGGAGGTATTGAAAAGAAAGCTAGGTCAGGCATGGTGTTTCAGCCCTGTAATCCCAGCACTTTGGGAGGCTGGGAGGGAAGATTTGCTTGAGGCCAGGAGTTCAAGACCAGCCTGGGCAACATAGTGAGACCCTCCATCTCTACAAGAAATGGAAAGAAAAAAAAAAAAAACGTAGCTGGGCATCATGGATCACACCTGAATCCCAGCACTTTGGGAGCGGAGGGAGGATTTGCTTGAGGCCAGGAGTTCAAGATCAGCCTGGGCAACACAGTGAGACCCTCTATCTCTAAAAGAAATGGAAAAAAACAAAAACAAAAACAAAAACATAGCTAGGCATCATGGCAGAAACCTGAATCCCAGCACTTTGGAAGGCTAAGGTGGGCAGATCACTTGAGGTCAGGAGTTTGAGACCAGCCTGGGCAATATGGTGAAACCCCATAGCTACTAAAAATACAAAAAATTAGTGGGACGTGCTGGCCACCTATAATCCCAGCTGCTCAGGAGGCTGAGGCATGAGAACTGCTTGAACCTGGGTGACAGAGGTTGCCGTGAGCCAAGATTGAGAGCGTGCCACTGCACTCCAGCTGTGTTGACAAAGTGAGACTCTGTCTTAAAAAAAAGAAAGAAAGAAAGAAAAGAAAAAGAAAAAGAAAAATAGAACGCTTGCTGCACCTGGACTTAGATGGGACTAAGCAGAAACAGCACAAGATATTTCTTGCCACACCCTCAGGGCCAGGTGAGCTGTGACTATCCCCTCCCATTAGTGTCTCAAATGAATTCAGTCTTCTCTTACCTTTAGTCCAGGTTCTGCCTGGTACTTGTTCCAAGGAGCACAAATTAGTCACCAAAATCCTGTAAAATGAAAACAGAGCTTTAGAGAAAATTATCTTGCGGGCACCAAAAAGAATCATTTCACACATCACAAAACCAGACTTCCTAAAAATCCTCTTCGTTCAGTGGTCTCTTCAACGTTTCAGAGAGCGTCTGCTCCCACCCATATTATTTCTCCTCTGAAATGTGTCCTAATTCCTCCTGGCGAGGAAAAGTGGCTCACGCCTGTAATCCCAGCACTTTGGAAGGCCGAGGCGGGTGGATCACCTGAGGTCAGGAGTTGGAGACCAGCCTGGCCAACATGGTGAAACCCCGTCTCTACTAAAAATACAAAAAATTAGCCGGACGTGGTGGTGTGCACCTGTAATCCCAGCTACTCGGGGGGCTGAGACAGGAGAATTGCTTGAACCCAGGAGGAAGAGGTTACAGTGAGCCAAGATTGTGCCACTGCACTCCAGCTGGGGTGACAGGAGTGAAACTCCGTCTCAAATAAATAGAACCCTCCTCATTCCGTCCGTCTGGTAACTCTTAACATTTCCTATTACTCCAGTATTGTAATAAATACTATAAGAAAAGTCACTGTTGCATACACGTTGAAAGTATTTCTTGAGGATATCAGGATCGTTTGCAAATGTCATCTCTTTGAGTTCTCATTAATTCACCTGAATTGACAGCTGACGAAAGTGACTTCCTTGAGAATGGAGGAACTCAGCTAGAAACCTAAGTCTAGGCTGACTTCAAAGCTTCTCTTCCTGTGGGTACTGCCCCTGGCTGCATTCAGCTCTTAAGTTCTAGGTAATTCCTTTTAGGCAGGTGCTTCCTGGACTCTTGCTTCTTCAGTCTCCTGTCCCGCACTCCAGCGGCCTTCAGTCCCAAGGGAAGCTATTGTGTCACGTTCCTATAAATTTCTCTGAGAAATGGCTTCTCATGAATCCTGCCTCTCTGTGATGACTTCCAGCTCCTCGCCTGCTGCACCTGGGTCCCCAAGCCTAAGAATCCTAGAAGCTGAGAAGGGCGTCCTCCCTCCAGCCTCCTGGACGCTCCGCAGGCACATGACGGTCAGATTTATGTTTTCAAAAGTGTCCCCTGGCTACTGATTGCATTGGAGGTGAGCCAGAGTGACTCGGGAGACTTCACAGAAGACCAGATGAGAGACGATAGTTGGACTAGAGTGATGGGGCTATGGCTTGGCTGTGTCCCCACTGAAATCTCATCTCAAATTGTAGCTCCCATAATTCCCCTGTGTTGTGGGAGAGAGGCAGTGGGAGATAATTAAATCATGGAGATGGTTTTCCTCATACTGTTCTCATGGTAGTGAATAAGTCTCACGAGATCTGATGATTTTATAAGAAGAAACCCCTTTGGCTTGGCTCTCCCTCTTGTCTGCTGCCATGTGAGACGTAACTTTCATCTTCCGCCATGATTATGAGGCCTCCCCAGCTACGTGGAACTGTGAGTCCATTAAACCTCTTTCTTTTCTAAATTGCTATGTCTTGAGTATGTCTTATTTGTTTATTTATTTTTGAGACAGAGTCTCACTCTGTCACCTAGGCTGAAGTGCAGAGGCGCGATCTTGGCTCACTGCAACTTGGGTTCAAGTGAGTCTCCTGCCTCAGCCTCCCAAGTAGCTAGGATTACAGGTGCCTTCCACCGTGCCTGGCCAATTTTTTTTTTTTTTTTCATTTCAGTAGAGACAGCATTTCATCATGTTGGCCTGGCTGGTCTCAAACTCCTGACTTCAAGTGATCAGCCTGGCTTGGCTTCCCAAAGTGCTGGGATTACAGCCATCGCACCTGGCCTTGGGTATGTCTTTATCAGCAGCATGAAAATGGACTAATACAGTAAATCGGTACCAGGAGTGGGACACTGTTGAAAAGACACCCAAAAATGTGGAAGCGACTTTGGAACTGAGTAACAGGCAGAGGTTGGAATAGTTTGGAGGACTCAGAAGAAGACAGGAAAATGTGGGAAACTTGGGAACTCCCTGGAGACATGTGGAATGGCTTTGACCAAAATGCTGATAATTATATGGACAATGAAATCCAGGCTGAGGTGGTCTCAGATAGAGATGAGGAACTTAGGAACTGGAGCAAAGGTGACTCTCGTTATGTTTTAGCAAAGAGACTGGTGGCATTTTTGCTCCTTCCCGAGAGATATGCAGAACTTTGAACTTGAGAGAGATGATTTAGGGTATCTCGGGGAAGAAATTTCTAAGCAGCAAAGTGTTCAAGGGGTGACTTGGGTTCTATTAAAGGCATTCAGTTTTATAAGGGAAGCAGAGCATAAAAGTTTGGAAAATTTGCAGCCTGACAATGCAGTAGATAAGAAAATCCCATTTTCTGAGGAGAAATTCAAGTCATCTGCAGAAATTTGCATAAGTAATAAGGAGCCGAATGTTAACCACCAAGACAATGGGCATGTCAGAGACCTTTGTGGCAGCTTCTTCCCACACAGGCCCAGAGGCCTAGAAGGAAAAAATTGTTTTGTGGGCTGGGCCTAGGATCCCTGTGCTGTGTGCAGTCTAGGAACTTGGTGCCTGTGTCCCAGCAACTCCAGCCATGACTAAAAGGGGCCAAGGTACACCTCAGGCCATGGCTTCAGAGAGTACAAGCCCCAAGTCTTGGCAGCTTCCACATGGTGTTGAGCCTGCGGGCACACAGAAGTCAAGAATTGAGGTTTGGGAACCTCTGCTTAGATTTCAGAGGATGTATGGAAATGCCTGCATATCCAGGCAGAGGTTTGCTGCAGCAGTGGGGTCCTCAGGGAGAACCTATGCTAGGGCAGTGAGCACAATAAATGTGGGATATATGTCCCACACACAGAGTCCCCACTGGGGTGCTACCTAGTGGAACTGTGAGAAGACAGCCACCATCCTCCAGACCCCAGAATGGTAGATCCACTGATAGCTTGCACCATGCACCTGGAAAAGCTGCAGACACTCAATGCCAGCCCATGAAAGCAGCCAGGAGGGAGGCTGTACCCTGCCAAGCCACAGGGGAAGAGCTGCTCAAGACCATGAGAATCCACCTCTTTCATCAGCATGACCCGGATGTGAGATGTGCAGTCAAATATCATTTTGGAACTTTGAGATTTCACTGCCCTGCTGGATTTGAGACTTGCATGGGGCCTGTGGTCCCTTTGTTTTGGCCAGTTTCTCCCATTTGGAATGACTGTATTTACCCAATGCCTGTACCCCCATTGTACCTAGGAAATAACTAACTTACTTTAGATTGTATAGGCTCATAGGCAGAAGGGACTTGCCTTGTCTCAGATGAGACATTAGACTGTGAACTTTTGAGGTAATGCTGAAATGAATTAAGACTTGAGGTGACTGTTGGGAAGGCATGATTGGTTTTGAAATGTGAGGACATGCAATTTGGGAGGGGTCAGGAATGGAATGATATGATTTGGCTGTGTCCCCACCCAAATCTCATGTCAAATTGAAGCTCCCATAATTCCCTTGTGTTGTGGGAGGGACACGGAGGGAGACAATTGAACCATGGGGGCGGTTTTCCCCATACTGTTCTCATGGTAGTGAGTAAGTCTTAGGAGATCTGCAGATTTTATAAGAGGAAACTCCTTTCGCTTGGCTCTAACTCTTCTCTTGTCTGCTGCCATGTGAGATGTAACTTTCACCTTCTGCCATGATTGTGAGGCCTCCCCAGCCACATGGAACTGTGAGTCCATTAAATCTCTTTCTTTTCTAAATTGCTCAGTCTCAGCTATGTCTTTATCAGCAGCATGAAAGTGGACTAATATGAATGGCTAAGACAAACAGGAAAGATACTAGGGATCCATTTTAGAGGTGGAATTGACAGGACTCAGTTTGGGACAAGATGCCAAGGATGAGAGAAAACAAGAGGACATAAGTGCCTGGGAGGATGGAACTAAGTCTGGAATGCTGAAGATAAAAGCACATTTACAAAAGAAGATAAAGTTTTAGTCTGGGTGGAGTGGCTCATGGCTGTGGTTCCAACACCTTAGGCGGTCAAGGCACTTCAACACCAGCCTGGGCAACATAGCAAGACCCTGTCTCTATTTATGAAAAAGAAAAAGAAAAGATTAAATTTTAACTCAAACCTACACATGTACACCTCAATCTAAATGTTTTTAAAGAAAAAAAATAACAAATGCTGGTGTAAACGTGAAGAAATTGAGCCGTTATACACTCTCAGTGGGTATATACACTAATCTAGCCATTATGGAAAACAGTATGGAGGTTCCTCAAAAAATTAAAAGTAGAAGTGCCATATGACCCAGAAATCTCACTGCTGGGTATGTTTGCAAGGAAAATGAATATGTCAAAGGGAAATACATACTCCCATGTTTACTGCAGCATTATTTATAATAGCCAAGATACAGAATCATCCTAAGTGTCCATCAACACATGACTGGATAAAGAAAACGCAGTATATATACATAATGGAATAATACTTTGTCATTAAAAAGCATGAAACCCTGTCATTTGCAGCAACATGAAGAACCTAAAGGACATTAAGGGAAATAAGGCACAGAAGGACAAAATCATATGATCTCACCCATTTGTGAAATCTAAAAAAGTTAATCTCATGTAAAGGCCAGCTGTGGTGGCTCACGCCCGTAATCCCAACACTTTGGGAGGCCGAGGCAGGCAGATTACCTGAGTCAGGAGTTCAAGACCAGCTTGGCCAACATGGAGAAAACCCATCTCCCCTACTAAAAATACAAAAATTAGCCGGGCATGGTGGTGGCCACCTGTAATCCCAGCTACTCAGGAGGCTGAGGCAGGAGAATTGCTTGAACCTGGAAGGTGGAGGTTGCAGTGAGCCGAGATCCTGCCACTGCACTCCAGCCTGGGAGACAGAGCAAGACTAAATCTCAAGAAAAAAAAAAAGGCAATCTCATAGAAGTACAGAGCAGAATAGTGTCTACTACAGGCTGGGGAGGAATGGAGAGAGAGTGGTTGAGTGCAAAATTACAGCTAGATAGGAGGAATAAGTTCTGGTGTCCTACTGCACACTGCAGTGACTATATTCAACAATATTGTATATTTCAAAATATTGTATATTTCAAAATATCTAAAAGGGAAGCTATTTAATATTATCATCACACGGAAATGATAAGTATTTGAGGTGATGGATATGCTAAATACCCTGATCTGATCATTACACAACTTATCCTATAAATCTATGCAATTCTTATGTTTAAATTAAAAATAAAACTTTTACAAAATACATACTTTCTTATGAGTAAAAAACACACAAAGAAGGAGAGGCCAGAGAATTGAATCCAGCCATCTAAATGGACATTGAACCCACTCAGCATGAGAGACTCGAGAATAAGACTTTGAGGCAAGTGTGAACGTTTTCATTGAAAAAGAGGATCCAGGAGATCTGAAAGGAAAAGCCAGGGACAGGGTGGCTCATAGCACAAGCTTCTAAGGAGCAAGAGATTTTCTAATAGGAAGAGCGGAGTAATGGTTTTAAAGGAATTAGAAGGAGCAAGGAGAAGGAACACCCCACCCACATTCTCACCCTGAAGTACTTTAGAGTTTGAAAGAATGAGTAGTGTCTACTTGAGATACAAGGGAAACAGTGTCCTCAAGAGAAACCAGGTACAGTTAAAGCCAGGAGTCACAGGAGACCGTCAATAAAGAAGCACTCTCAGGGAACAGAGGAGTTTGCTAAATCATGTAGCTGGACTTCCAGAGAGTATAACGGAAAGCTTTGTCAAATAATTAGACAGTAAAAGGATGTTGGGGAAAAATCAGAATATTATGGAGATGTTGATGAAAAGAGTTAAACTTTGTAAAATTTTTTTTTTTTTTTTTTTTTGAGGCGGAGTCTCGCTCTGTCGCCCGGACTGGAGTGCAGTGGCCGGATCTCAGCTCACTGCAAGCTCCGCCTCCCGGGTTTACGCCATTCTCTCTGCCTCAGCCTCCCGAGTAGCTGGGACTACAGGCGCCCGCCACCTCGCCCGGCTAGTTTTTGTATTTTTTTTAGTAGAGACGGGGTTTCACCGTGTTAGCCAGGATGGTCTGGATCTCCTGACCTCGTGATCCGCCCGTCTCGGCCTCCCAAAGTGCTGGGATTACAGGCTTGAGCCACCGCGCCCGGCCTGTAAAATATTGTAAGAGATGTATTCTGAGCCAAGTATGAGTGACCATGGCCCGTGACATGGCCCTTAGGAGGTTCTGAGAATATGTGCCCAAGGTGGTTGGGGTACGGCTTGGTTTTATATGTTTTAGGAAGGCATGAGACATTAAATCACATTTAAGAAATACATTGGTTTGGTTTAGAACGGTGAGACAACTTAAAATGGGGGCTGCCAGGATATAGGTAAATTTAAAGTTTTTTGGTTGACAATTGGTTGAGTTGGTTGAAAGACTTGGGATTGATAGGAATGTTTAGCTTACAGATAAAAGATTGTGGAGACTAAGTTTTATTGTGCAGAAGCTCTCAGATAGCAAACTTTAGAGAGAGTACATTGTAAAATGTTTCTTATCAGACTTAAAAGGACGCCTGTCTCTTAGTTCATTATCTCCTGGATCTAGAAAGAAAGGAAGGAAAACAACCGAAGGTGAATTTTTCCCACAAGAGACTTTGCAGGGCAATTTTAGGGTATGGCAAGGAAATATATTTTGGGGTTAAATATTGTTTCCTTGTCTTATAATGTTATGCCAGAGTTAGATTAAATAAGTCACAGGTGGGAAGTAATGGGTCACACCTGTAATCTCCGCACTTGGGGAGGTCGACGCGGGCAGATCACGAGGTCAGGATATCGAGACCACCCAGGCTAACAGGGTGAAACCCTGTCTCCGCTAAAAATACAAAAAATAGCCAGACGTGGTGGCGGGCGCCTGTAGTCTCAGCTACTCTGGAGGCTGAGGCAGGAGAAGGGCGTGAACCCGGGAGGTGGAGCTTGCAGTGAGAAGAGATCCCGCCACCGCGCTCCAGCCTCGGTGAGAGTGAGACTCCGTTTCAAAAAAGAAAAAAAAAGAAAGAAAGAAAAGTCACAATATACAGGGTTAAATAAAATCCATTTGATGAGAAGTTAAGGTTTGTAGGGCATGAATCGCTAGACCCCTTAGGTAGGAATTTGGGTAAGGTAAAAAAAATAGAGCTTGGTCCTCAGTGATAAAAGTATGGTTGAGAACAGGAGAGAAAAGGGGCTTATGCTTTGGGTGGTGATCAAAGAAAGCGGTAATGTTCAGCAGAGGGTTTCTGCATCAGACAAAAGTGCAGCCTCCTTGATCATCTGGCAGGGAGGGAGGCATCTCAGGTAGGGAGCAAGGATGTCCAAATCTAGTTATTAGGCGCTCAGCAGTGGGTAGTCATCCTAGCGGCTGTGACTCAACGTTTCTGGTTCTAGTTAAAAATAAAGCATCAAACCAAGAACACAGGGCCAAGGGTAAGCTAGGAAACGCCCAGGTCTGCTCTGCCGCGCCCCCTGCAGGATCCCGTCCACACACACAGGAGCGCCGGCTGGTGCGAGCTTGGGCCATTTTGCGTTCCCTCCTACCTGCCCTCTCCTGCCCCAAGTTCGAGCCCCACCTGCTTTGTCACCCACCGCCAGCCTATGGAGGTTCCCTCTCTGGTCCTTCGTGTCCCATGGGTAAAATGGACGTAGCGTGTCTAATTGCGCATATTCCTGCAGTGATGTGAGGGACTGAAGGGCTTTGAACGCTGTGGTAAGGGAAGGGGCCTGGGGCACTGACTTCGTCCCCTTTTCCCAGTTCCTGCTCAGAGCCGCTCTCCCAGGCCCCCGGCCCCTAACTGTATCCTACCCCTCCGATCAGCCTTTGCCTACTGAGGGCAAAACTACAGGGTACCCAAGAAAAGGGGCTGCCATTGCCTCTGTCTTCCATTTCCCCTGTTTGTTCCTAAACCCGGAGACCAGGCCCTATGCCGACTGGCGGGGCGCTCCTGGCTTCGGATGGGGCGCGGGTCACAAAGCGCGTTCCGCCCTAGAACGCCCGGAGGAGGTAAAAGCCGCGCAGGCCCCGCGCTCGCCGCGCACTCCGACCGTTCCGACTAGAGAGCGCTGCACTCGCTGAAAATGACCCGAAAGCTGCCCCGCATCTCCGCCCCCCAGCCCCGGCGCCCCCTCGGCTCCACCCCACAGCGCCTTGGCGGACGGCTCTTCTTTCCTCCCATCCGCCCTCCGTTTCTGGACCCGCACACTACGCTCCTGTTCCATCCCACCTACTCGTCCTTCTGCCCCATCTGCTACTCGTCTCGGAACCAGTTCGTGCCCGTCCACTACCCCGTCGTGGGCATCGCCCTGCCGAGCTCTTCGTGCGTGAATCTTCATCGGGGCTGCATCTGCCGCCCGCATGTCCGTTGGGGCCCCAACTTCCACTACATCCCTCCCTATCCCCCACGCCCCCGCCCAGCCCCTGCTTCTAGAGCCTGCCTGCAGCCCGCCCCCGCCCAGCCACCCCCGCAGCCCTGACGATCCACGACCCCACGGAGAGGCCCCTGCAGGGACCGTGCTCGGGCAGCGAAGGAGCGGACCTCGGGGTCCCCACGGCCTGGCTGTGGACACGGGGACGCAGGACCACGGACACCCACCCTCGGTCTCCGCTGCCTGCTCAGCAGCCGGGCCCGCCTCTGCATTTGGACCTGGCTTCCCCGTGGGCCTTGGTCTGGAACCACCGAGCAAACTGCTGGCCCGAGACGGAGAAGGGAGAGCACGAGGAAGCAGAGCCTCTGATCGCTGGGAAGGAAACAATTGGCCAAGGTGAGGCCTCACCACATGCGCATGACCTCCAGGTCTGTCCCGTGATGGGAAGCCCTTTCCTGGAGGGGTAAGGGCTGGATCGCAGGAAGCTGGGGCTGTGGGAGCCCTGTTGCCTGGAGACCGCGTGGGACGCCGTTGCCTGGAGACGGCGGAAGCCCGGGGCCAGGGGTAGAGGCACAAGGGAGCAGAGAGCCCTTGGAGCCCGATGGAGCAACGCCAAGGCCATGGCGGGACACCCCAGGGAGAGCGTGACCCAGGATGAGGTCCGTCAGAACCAGATCTTGCAGGAGCTGTACCTCAAAGAGCTACCAGCCCGGAACGTCTATGCCCGGCATCACGTGAACCCCTCCACGGGGTCCACAGATCACCAGGAAGCCCGTGTCTTGGCATGGTAACCTGGAGGAGCCTGGTCTCATTCACCACGCTGCCCAGGGACCAAGGAAGAAGGACCCAGACACAGACTGAAAACCAGGAAACTGCATGGGACTCAGAGCCCTCGCTCAACCCAGAATGCCCGCATCGCAGGCTGAACCACGGCAGGGTCTGCAATGACATTGCTCTGTGCAAGGCTCAGATGTGGAGGCTGGAAGAAGTTGATCGCCACCAGTGGCATCCCAGCGGTGGAGTGAGGCCTTGGATTTCACGCCCATAGTGTGCACTGCCCCGAGAAATAAATGTTATTTTAAAGCCAAATAAATAAAAATAAACTACGTTTTAGATGTTGGAATTTTGTAGCATGATTTTTCCCAGGAATTGCTCCCAATCTTCAGTCCTCCTGCAGTACAGGTGAGTGCCATTAGAGTAGCCACGTTGACCTAGAGAGTAATATGTTGACCCTGCCTCCTCCGCCAGTCTTTGGATCAGGGATGGGAAAGTGACCCCAGCTAGGCTAAGAGACAGCACAGAACCAAGAGAGAGCGGTGTCTGTCTCTCTCCAAATTGCTGAACTGATGATGACATGTGGACTTAGTATCTGTATTAGTCTGTTCTCATGCTTCTAATAAAGACATACCCACGACTGGGTAATTTATAAAGGAAAGAGGTTTAATGGACTCACGGTTCAGCATGGCTGAGGAGGCCTCACAATCATGGCGGAAGGCAAAGGAGAAGCAAAGTCACGCCTTTTACCGCTACAGGCAGGAGAGCTTGTGCAGGGGAACGCCCCTTTACAAAACCATCAGATCTTGTGAGACTTATTTACTCCCATGAGAACAGCAGGAGGGAAACTGCCCCCACGAGTTAAATATCTCCACCTGGCCCTGCCCTTGACATGTGGGGATTGTTAAATTCAAGGTGAGATTTGGAGCGTGGCGGGGTGACACAGCCAAACCATATCAGTATCTATTGGTATTCTAGATCAGGGCCAGCACCTGTTTGTAAATACTTTTTTTCCCCTTTTACTCTAACCTTTCCTTTTACTCTAGCCTCTATACTCTAAAAAATAATGTTTTGTTTTGTTTTTTTCCTTTTACTCTAAGTCATGTTTTCTAGGAACACAGTAGTGGCCATTTGTTTACTGCTGTCTATGACTGCTTTTGTGTTCTAATGGCCAAGGTGAGTGGTTATGAGAGAGACCTCATGACCCTCAAGCCTCTGTGAACAGTCCCTGAGGAACTCCAAAACTTAGGGGCTGGGTAGAGGAAAAAGCTGATAAAAGACACCAGCTAAGAGAGGCTGTGGAGAGTGAAAACCAGGAGAGTGTGATATCATAAAGGTTGGGGCCTTTTAAAAAACCTGCCAGGCCGGGCATGCTGGCTCACACTTGCAATACCAGCACTTTGGGAGGTCGAGGCAGGCAGATAACGAGGTCAGGAGTTCAAGAGCAGCCTGACCAACATGGGGAAACCCCACCTCTACTAAAAATACAAAAATTAACCAGGTGTGGTGGTGTGCACCTGTAATCCCTGCTGCTCAGGAGGCTGAATCGCTTGAACCCAGGAGGCGGAGGTTGCAGTGAGCCAAGATCTCACCACTGCGCTCCAGCCTGGGTGACAGAGTGACACTCTGTCTCAATAATAATGATAATAATAAAATTAAATAAAAACAACAAAAAAACCTGCCAATCCCAGTGGAGGTCTAGGATCTCCATTTGGTCTGAGGAACTAAAAAGGCAGCAAGAGAGAAAAATGAAGTACATGCACACCAAGAAGGGGCGAGAGTTGAAGAAAGTCCTAACAGTGTCCAAAGCCAATGTTCTAAATGGTCTTGAGGTTCAGCCACATTCCCTAATTTCACTGGAGACACCCCCAGGTGTCTAACTGCCTCTTTTTATTTAAACTACTTTGAGTTGGGATATCATGTTATTTGCAACCAGAGGGCACCATTCCTTAATTTCTTCACTCATCTGTCCCTCATTCATTCCCTTATTCCGAAGTTTCATGGACTCTTTCTGTGTGAGGCAGGTTGCTGAGAATGGGTGATACAGTGGTAAACAGGACAGCCATGGGCCCTGACCTCATGAAGTTTCTATTTTCACATAACGAGTTCAGTTCTGGTCCTGGGAGACTGCCAAGACGTCACAATAGGCCAGGTGCAGTGGCGCATGCCTGTAATCCCAACACTTTGGGAGGCTGAGGCAGGTAAATCACTTGAGCCCAGGACTTGTAGACCAGCCTGGACAACATGGCAACACCCTGTCTCTACTACAAATACAAAAATCAGCTGGGCATGGTGGCATGCACCTGTAGGCCCAGCTACTCGGGTGACTGAGGTGGAAGGATCAATTGAGCCCGGGAGGTCAAGGCTGCAGTGAGCCATGATCGGGCCGCTGCACTCCAGTCTGGGTGACAAAGCGAGACCCTGTCTCAAAAAAAAAAAAATAGGTCCCAATAGCAGTTGCAGCTCAGAAACGAGGTCTGAATTGAAGAGTATAAATTTGGGAGTCATTGCCCTGTCGTGGGATTTAAAGACAGGGAAATAAAAAGCATTGCTTAGGAGAAGGTATCAAGTGAGAATTGAAGTGTGCATGTGACCAGTCCCCGAAGACCTCCAATATTCAGGGGTTTGGTAGAGACAAAAGAGTGGATTCAGGAGACCAGAGAACAGAGGCTGTAGAGGAGGAGAAACACCAGTGAGCAGAATATCATAGAAGGCAGGGTGTGGTGGCTCACACCTGTCATCCCAACACTGTGGAAGGCCGGGGTGGGAGAATTGCTTGAGCCCAGGAGTTCAAGACTAGCCTGGGCAACATAGTGAGACCTCATCTCTACAAAAATTTTAAAAATTAGGGCCGGGCGCAGTGGCTCAAGCCTGTAATCCCAGCACTTTGGGAGGCCGAGACGGGTGGATCACGAGGTCAGGAGATCGAGACCATCCTGGCTAACATGGTGAAACCCTGTCTCTACTACAAAATACAAAAAACTAGCCGGGCGAGGTGGTGGGCGCCTGTAGTCCCAGCTACTCGGGAGGCTGAGGCAGGAGAATGGCATGAACCCGGGAGGCGGAGCTTGCAGTGAGCTGAGATCCGGTCACTGCACTCCAGCCCAGGCGACAGAGCGAGACTCCGTCTCAAAAAAAAAAAAAAAAATTGTTAAAAATTAGCTGGGCATGGTGGCACACATCTCTGGACCCAGCTGCTTGGGAGGCTGAGGCAGGAGGATCGCTCGAGCCTGAGAAGTCAAGGCTGCAGTGAGTTGTGATCATGCCATTGTACTCCAGCATGGGTGACAGAGAAAGAATCTGTCTCAATATGTGTATATCTCACAGAAGCCATGCTAAGAGACTGCCTTAAGGAATCAGTGGTATATTTGTTAAATGCTGTCAAGAAGAGAAAATGAGAATGAAAAAGATTATTGTATTTAGCTACATAGAGGTCAATCCAGAACCAGGCAAGAACAATTTTAATACAAGTATCTCAAGTTTTTTTAATTGCAGGTAACTAAAAACTAGGTAACTAAAGACTCAATCTGACTCAGGCAATACAGATTTATAAAGCCACATAATAGAAAGCTCAGGGGTAGGGTGAGTTTCAGGGATGCTTTGATTCGGCGTTTCAACAATGTCCTCAGGCCCCTGGAATCCTTTTGTCTCTCTGCTCTGCTTTTTGAGTGTCAGCTTCATCCTAAGGCTCTTGCCTTCCCCGAACCACTGCCCAAGACGGCTGCCAGCATCTCCCAGGGTTCAGACTTACTTATCCAAATCTGCAGGCCAGGTGATCACCTTAGCAACTCTCAGACTAGTGAGAAAGCTTCTTTCCTTCAAACAACCAGGAAGCCTTGCCTCCTGTCTTACTGACTCCTACTGAGCCAAATGTGCATCTCTTATTAGTGATAAAGAAGCAACGTCACTGTAACTAGGGACTCTTCCGGCCTTGACAACCCTAGAGTCCAAGATAGAATCAGATCCTCTGAAGCACCTACACTGTTTCAGGAAGATCGGTAACGCAATGGAAGTCAGGTTAGTTGTAAAGAGAAGAGGAATAGATGTCAAGGAATCAAGCACAATGAACACAGCAGAGGAGAAGGAGTTGGATGGCAGAAGATTAGTGAATGGGGGTGAAGTGCTGGGGACAACACTTTCAAGACATTTGGCCAGGGACTACAGACACTAGTCAGTTCTTTTTCTAGGAAACATGTAGAAACTATAGGGCTTCCTCCTCCCCTTAGTCAAGTGGCCACTATTAAAGAGTCCCTAGATGGCTTGAAGTTATTGGCTACTAGTAAGAAATCCCCAAGACCCAGCTCTTTCCTTCCTTTTTTTTTTTTTTTTTTTTTTGAGACAGAGTCTCGCTCTGCCCCCAGGCTGGAGTGCAGTGGCCGGATCTCAGCTCACTGCAAGCTCCGCCTCCCGGGTTCCCGCCATTCTCCTGCCTCAGCCTCCCGAGTAGCTGGAACTACAGGCGCCCACCACCTCGCCCGGCTAGTTTTTTTGTATTTTTAGTAGAGACGGGGTTTCACCATGTTAGCCAGGATGGTTTCGATCTCCTGACCTCGTGATTCGCCCGTCTCGGCCTCCCAAAGTGCTGGGATACAGGCTTGAGCCACCGTGCCCGGCCCAGCTCTTTCCTTCCTAAGGCAAAAAATCTGAATACTGAGGTAAACCCCTTTTCAGAATTTCCAGAGTCACCCTCCAGTACCATAGAATCTTCATAAAAAGACCTGGTATCAGTGACTCTGCAATCAAGGCTTCCCCCCATCATCCCCAAACCCGATCTGATTTAAGAACACCTGGAGCTCTATGCTGTTCGATAGAAGCTGTCAGAGTGCATCCAATCTCCCCTTCCCAAATGCAGTCCCCAGGGTGTAAGCCCATTAATCCACTCCCTGACCTGAGGCAACAGCAAACTCCCCAGCTTCCTTCCGGATGCAGCATGCCCCAGGGATCTTAGACACCACCTGAGGGAATCACCCCTATACAATCATGGTGGGTCACTGGTCCTCACATTGTTGTTATTATTATTATTTTATTTATTTTTTTTATTTTTTGAGACAGAGTCTTGCTCTGTCACCCAGGCTGGAATGCAGTGGTGCAATCTCGGCTCACTGCAAGCTCTGCCTCCCGGGTTCACACCATTCTCTTGCCTCAGCCTCCCGAGTAGCTGGGGCTACAGGCGCCCGCCGCCACGCCCAGCTAATATTTTGTATTTTTAGTAGAAACGGGGTTTCACTGCGGTAGCCAGGATAGTCTTGATCTCTTGACCTCATGATCCGCCCACCTCGGCCCCCCAAAGTGCTGGGATTACAGGCGTGAGCCACCGTGCCCAACCATTATTATTATTTTTTATTTGAGACAGAGTCTCTGTGGCCCAGGCTGGGGTGCAGTGGCATGATCTTGGCTCACTGCAACCTCTGCCTCCGGAGCTCAAGTGATTCTCGTCCCTCAGCCTCCTGAGTAGCTAGGATTACAGGCGTGCATCACCATACCTGTCTAATTTTTGTATTTTTAGTAGAGACGGTGTTTCGCCATGTTGATCAGGCTGGTCTTGAACTCCTGGCCTCAAGTGACCCACCACTGTGGTCTCCCAAAATGCTGGGATTATAGGCATGAGCCACCGCACCAGGCCAGTCCCCACATTATAGCCAACCTTTTGTGGCCTTGATTCATACCGGTTCTCAACTCACAGTACTTCCCAGGGGTCCCATTACATTTAAGGGAGGAACTCTAGGTTCTCTGGGGAGTTATAGAACATTTGAATGAAAACAAACAAGTCTACCTTACCTGACTTTTGGCCCCTTGCTGGTTTGGTAACTTGGATTAGTCATTTCATTAAGTATTTCAGTTTCCTCATCTATAAAATGTGAGTATTCATTATGCCTGCCCTACATTCGTCATGGAGGTGGTAATAGCATACGTGAAAGTGTTTTATTCCCTGGGAAGTAATCCACAACTGTGAGGTAGGCCTGGTCCCCTGGGCACCAGTCCAGGGGTATTTGAGATATTGTAGACAAGCTGCATGAGTCACTGCACCTAAGACAGTGTTATTGGTTCCTAAATATGGTTCACATGCCCGTGCCTGTGGACAATAAAGAATTCTACTTAGCGTTACTTCATCAGTTTGTGGCTGATGGGCTGCTGGATTCTATGGAGTTCTATGATCTATGAATATAAAGGGTTTGATGTTGGTTCTAGTGAGACCCAGCAATTTAGCCCCTCCATTCATTACCTGGCAGTGAGCTTCTTATTTTTTTATTTTTATTTTTTATTTTTTTGAGACTGAGTCTTGCTCTATCCCCCAGGCTGGAGTGCAGTGGCATGACCTAGGCTCACTGCAACCTCCGTCCCCCAGGTTCAAGTGATTCTTCTGCCTCAGCCTCCCATGTAGCTGGGATTACAGACTCCCACCAGTACACCTGGCTAATTTTTGTATTTTTAGGAGAGACGGGCGTTTCACCATGTTGGCCAGGCTGGTCTCGAACTCCTGACCTCAGGTAATCCACCTGCCTTGGCCTCCCAAAGTGCTGGGATTACAGGCGTGAACCACTGTGCCTGGCCAATGCAGTGAGCTTCTTGAGGGTAGAAGCTGTGTCTTACTCAACTTTTTATTCCTGGCATATAGCCCAGTGCTTGGCACATTGTGGGTGCTAAGTAAACATTTATGATATGGATGGATAGAAATATTTTGGAAGGGATAAGGTTGTTACTTGCTTCCTGGAATTGCCTATCTCCATAACCATTATTTGTCTTGTTTTTTGCATGATATTTTGTTGTCACATGGGGTCAATATTTTATTTCACACTTATAAGAGAAAAGGCACCATGAATATTAATTGAAAACATGCACATAGTATCTATCTCAGGTTCATCATTCAAATGTCAGGTTATTATTTTTCTGTGTGTAAACTAGAAGAAATTTAAAACAAATTAAAGAACCAGCTTTCTTTTGTAGCCCTTCTCCCCAGTGCTTTCAGGTAAAGGTAGTTTCAGGTCCATGTAATTTAAGGTGTTTGATAATTGAAAAGTATTTCTCTTGGAGATTTTACTAGGTATAAGAGGAAAGCCAATAAAAGATGCATGTTCACATGTCTGAATTTATACAAGTACTCATGCGTTCTAACTTGGTATGAGTCACTGATCTTAGCACACAAAGGATGTGTGTGTGCAATTTAGGGATGTGCCTCATCAAAGATGAAAAGTAGAAATGCAAACTAGAGGGAGTTTTATTCCCCCAGAAAAAATACACAAATGTGGTAGAACTTCTCAATAGACTGAGGTTTGATTACTAGGGACAAGTTCAAAAGTCTCTGAAGCCCAGAGCCAGCAGGAGGTTTTCCTGGGCAAGAGTGACCAATCTGCTTCTCCTGTTTCGGGAATCACTCAAAAGAGCAGCAAGGTTTTGAACTGCCTTTGTCACAGCCAGCAGTAAGCTGAGACACAGCACTCTTTTCCATCTGACAGCTTTACACAGGCAAACCTTTCTTCTGCTGAAACTTCATCACAGCTCTTTCCTCCATGACCTTCATTAAAACACAAATATACGGCCGGGCGCGGTGGCTCAAGCCTGTAATCCCAGCACTTTGGGAGGCCGAGACGGGCGGATCACGAGGTCAGGAGATCGAGACCATCCTGGCTAACACGGTGAAACCCCGTCTCTACTAAAAAAAATACAAAAAATTAGCCGGGCGAGATGGCAGGCGCCTGTAGTCCCAGCTACTCCGGAGGCTGAGGGGAGAGAATGGCATAAACCCGGGAGGCGGAGCTTGCAGTGAGCTGAGATCCGGCCACTGCACTCCAGCCTGGGCGACAGAGCGAGACTCCGTCTCAAAAAAAAAAAAAACACACAAATATACAATGAGAATGCTTGACTGCATGTAAACTTTTGTTTCTGAAGATGGCATCACACAGTGTGAAAACAGAAAAAAATGCATACATTCTGCGCTCAAGGTGTGAAACCAATAACGTAGATTTTATTGTTCCTGATGTTTCCACTTATCTATAATAGAGGGCAAATGATGAGGTCTGTGGGGTCTCTTCAGTTGACTACAAAGGTGCTATAGGTGCCCGCTGAATCATATCAGTTCCTTCCAAAAAAGCACTAACAAAGTCTTTCCAAGATGTGGAAACAGAGAGCCCTCTTGAGTCTGCCTGTCACACGAGTGTATGCCACACCCAATATCTACTGGGTACTTGCTGGGAGCTAGAACACCGTCCTAGGAACAGGCTCAGAGAAGGGCAAGGAAAGCTGCCAGATTCTTCCCGGGAGACGTTAGCAGAGTACACTGCAGCCTCTGCCCCACCCAGCCACCTGTTGTGAAATATCACCAGGACCATTCCTGGACTCCAAACCGGGTGGTAGCACGGAACTTAAAAGACTGGCACAACCGAAGCTTCCTACGGGACAGAGTCGACAGCATTTCTGGAGGGGGCACTGAATGCCAGTAGCACACTCCAGAATTATGACAACTCAAAATACTGTATTTCCAAACACCCTTAATCGAAAACAATTTAGCCTGTTCCAGTGATCTAAGCAGGAAGAAGATTTCATTTTTTGTTCGTTTTACGTTTTTTCTTTTGTTGTTGTTGTTGTTTTCTGAGACAGGCTCTCACTCTGTCACGTGGGCTGGGGTGCAATAGTGTGATATCGGCTCACTGCAACCTTCGTCTCCTGGGTTCAGGTGATTCTCATGGCTTAGCCTCCTGAGTAGCTGGGATTGCAGGTGCCTGCCACCATGCCTGGCATTTTTTTTTTTTTTTTTTTTAGTAGAGATGGGGTTTCTCCATGTCGGCCAGGCTGGTCTTGAACTCCTGACCTCAAGTAATCTGCCCACCTCTGCCTCCCAAATTGCTGGGATTACAAGCATGAGCCACTGTGTCCAGCCTGTGTATTAGCCCATTCTGATGCTGCTGATAAAGACATACCCGAGACTGGTAAGAAAAAGAGGTTTAATTGGACTTACAGTTCCATATGCCTCAGAATCATGGCGGGAGGTGAAAGGCACTTCTTACATGGCAACAACAAGAGAAAAATGAGGAAGAAGCAAAAGCAGAACCCCCTGAAAAACCCATCAGATCTCGTGAGACTTCTTCACTATCAGGAGACTAGCACGGGAAAGACCAGCCTCCATGATTCAATTACCTCCCTCTGGGTCTCTCTCACAACATGTGGGAATTCTGGGAGATACAATTCACGTTGAGATTTGGTGGAGACACAGCCAAACCATATCAGCCTGTTTTACGGTTTGTTTGTTTATTCGTTTGCCTCACCAAAAGAAAAACTAAGAATGCAAGAAGTTCAGTGATTTCCACAACAAACACAGCAAGGTGGCGGTGTCCAAAGCCAGCACTGATGGCTCATTCGTAGTTGCCCTTCTCTGACTTACTTCCTTCTGTCTGCTTCCTGGTTCTGTGGCTAGAACCGCCCATAACCTAGTAAAGCTGTCAAAAATGATTGAAGAACAATGACATCTTGGTCTTTCAATGACATCTGGGAGGAGGACTCTGCTCACTGCATTCTTTTCCAAGTAGCCAATATTCTTCTCAGCAGGATTTGTGTAATTGCCACCTTGAAAAGCTCCTCAAGGACTTTGTTAAAGATTCCTTGGTAAGGAACTTGGAGGCTATTGGATGAAAAAAGCCTTGCAAACATAAATTTATATCCATCTTTTCTCCTTCCCTATCCCTCTCCCTTTCCTTTAGTGTGTTACTCGGTCTCACAGCCCCAAAAGACAATCCAACACTTAACTAGATGTTTATCACTGGCTTAAAATGAGTTGGTACAGTGGATTGGGGTTGGAAGGAGAAGGAGGAAGGTCTGAACAAAGCTAAAAGATATCATTGAGTCATTTACACACATTAGCTCATTTAATCCTCACAACATCCTTGTGAAGTAAAGGCTTCACCTCCATTTTAAAAGCCAAGGAAACAGGCTCAACGAGATTAACTTGCCCGAAGTCACCCAGATCCTCCAGGTGTGGAGTTCATACTTGCAGACACTCTTCCTTCTTGCTCAGTAAAACCCAAGCCCTCACACCAACGCAGCACCCCACCCCTTCTCATCTTCATATAGACTTTGCTCCATTTCTTATTTCCTCCATGCATTTTCAGCTTCTTCCCCTGCTGGACCCACACCTCCTAACCAGCCCTCCATTAGTATTCAGCGATGCTCTAGTAACTTCTCTGGTAAAAATCATAAAACTGGCCGGGCGCGGTGGCTCACGCCTGTAATCCTGAACTTTGGGAGGCCAAGGAGAGCAGATCACCTGAGGTCAGGAGTTCAAGACCAGCCTGGCCAACATGATGAAACCCCATCTTGACTAAAAGTACAAAAAATTAGCCAGGCATGGTGGCAGGTACCTATAATCCCAGCTACTAAGAAGGCTGAGACAGGAGAATTGCTTGAACCTGGGAGGTGGAGGTTGCAGTGAGCCGAAATCCCACCATTGCACTCCAGCCTGGGCAACAAGAAAGAAACTACGTCTCAAAAAAAAAAAAAAAAAGAGTTGTAAAACCCTTCCTTTCCCTCCACATCTCCATCCAGTTAGCACCTTATCTCTCTATCCCTCTTTACAGCCAAACTTCTTGAAAGTGTTGTCTCCGTGTGTCATGTGTTGTCCCCAGCACTTCACTCCCATTCACTATTTAATCTTCTCCCATCCAACTTCTCCTCTGCTCTGTTCATTGTGGTTGACTCCTTGACATCTATTCCTCTTCTCTTTACAACTAACCTGACTTCCATTGGGTTACCGATCTTCCTGAAACAGTGTAGGTGCTTCAGAGGATCTGATTCCATCTTGGACTCTAGGGTTGTCAAGGCCGGAAGAGTCCCTAGTTACAGTGACGTTGCTTCTTTATCACTAATAAGAGATGCACATTTGGCTCAGTAGGAGTCAGTAAGACAGGAGGCAAGGCTTCCTGGTTGTTTGAAGGAAAGAAGCTTTCTCACTAGTCTGAGAGTTGCTAAGGTGATCACCTGGCCTGCAGATTTAGATAAGTAAGTCTGAACCCTGGGAGATGCTGGCAGCCGTCTTGGGCAGTGGTTCGGGGAAGGCAAGAGCCTTAGGATGAAGCTGACACTCAAAAAGCAGAGCAGAGAGACAAAAGGATTCCAGGGGCCTGAGGACATTGTTGAAACGCCGAATCAAAGCATCCCTGAAACTCACCCTACCCCTGAGCTTTCTATTATGTGGCTTTATAAATCTGTATTGCCTGAGTCAGATTGAGTCTTCAGTTACCTAGCTTTTAGTTACCTGCAATTAAAAAAACTTGAGATACTTGTATTAAAATTGTTCTTGCCTGGTTCTGGATTGACCTCTATGTAGCTAAATATAATAATCTCTTTCATTCTCATTTTCTCTTCTTGACAGCATTTGACAAATATACCACTGATTCCTTAAGGCAGTCTCTTAGCATGGCTTCTGTGAGATATACACATATTGAGACAGATTCTTTCTCTGTCACCCATGCTGGAGTACAATGGCATGATCACAACTCACTGCAGCCTTGACTTCTCAGGCTCGAGCGATCCTCCTGCCTCAGCCTCCCAAGCAGCTGGGTCCAGAGATGTGCCTCACCATGCCCAGCTAATTTTTAACATTTTTGTAGAGATGAGGTCTCACTATGTTGCCCAGGCTAGTTTTGAACTCCTGGGCTCAAGCAATTCTCCCACGCCGGCCTTCCAAATTGTTGGAATAACAGGTGTGAGCCACCACACCCTGCCTTCTATGATATTATGCTCACTGGTGTTTCTCCTCCTCTACAGCCTCTGTTCTCTGGTCTCCTGAATCCACTCTTTTGTCTCTACCAAACCCCTGAATACTGGAGGTCTTCAGGGACTGGTCACATGCCCACTTCAATTCTCACTTGATACCTTCTCCTAGGCAATGTCTCTTATTTCCCTGTCTTTAAATCCCACGACAGGGCAAAGACTCCCAAATTTATACTCTTCAATTCAGACCTCGTTTCTGAGCTGCAACTGCTATCGGGACCTTTTTTTTTTTTTGAGACAAGGTCTTGCTTTGTCACCCAGACTGGAGTGCAGCGGCCCGATCATGGCTCACTGCAGCCTTGACCTCCCGGGCTCAATTGATCCTTCCACCTCAGTCACCCGAGTAGCTGGGCCTACAGGTGCATGCCACCATGCCCAGCTAATTTTTGTATTTGTAGTAGAGACAGGGTGTTGCCATGTTGTCCAGGCTGGTCTACAAGTCCTGGGCTCAAGTGATTTACCTGCCTCGGCCTCCCAAAGTGTTGGGATTACAGGCATGCGCCACTGCACCTGGCCTATTGTGACGTCTTGGCGGTCTCCCAGGACCAGAACTGAACTCGTTATGTGAAAATAGAAACTTCATGAGGTCAGGGCCCATGGCTGTCCTGTTTACCACTGTATCACCCATTCTCAGCAACCTGCCTCACACAGAAAGAGTCCATGAAACTTTGGAATGAAAGAATGAATGAGGGACAGATGAGTGAAGAAATTAAGGAATGGTGCCCTCTGGTTGCAAATAACATGATACCCCAACTCAAAGTAGTTTAAATAAAAAGAGGCAGTTAGACACCTGGGGGTGTCTCCAGTGAAATTAGGGAATGTGGCTGAACCTCAAGACCATTTAGAACATTGGCTTTGGATACTGTTAGGACTTTCTTCAACTCTCGCCCCTTCTTGGTGTGCATGTACTTCATTTTTCTCTCTTGCTGCCTCTTTAGTTCCTCAGACCAAATGGAGATCCTAGACCTCCACTGGGATTGGCAGGTTTTTTTGTTGTTTTTATTTAATTTTATTATTATCATTATTATTGAGACAGAGTGTCACTCTGTCACCCAGGTTGGAGCGCAGTGGTGAGATCTTGGCTCACTGCAACCTCCGCCTCCTGGGTTCAAGCGATTCAGCCTCCTGAGCAGCAGGGATTACAGGTGCACACCACCACACCTGGTTAATTTTTGTATTTTTAGTAGAGGTGGGGTTTCCCCATGTTGATCAGGCTGCTCTTGAACTCCTGACCTCGTGATCTGCCTGCCTCGGCCTCCCAAAGTGCTGGGATTGCAAGTGTGAGCCAGCATGCCCGGCCTGGCAGGTTTTTTAAAAGGCCCCGACCGTTATGATATCACACTCTCCTGGTTTGACTCTCCACAGCCTCTCTTAGCTGGTGTCTTTTATCAGCTTTTTCCTCTACCCAGCCCCTAAGTTTTGGAGTTCCTCAGGGACTGTTCACAGAGGCTTGAGGGTCATGAGGTCTCTCTCATAACCACTCACCTTGGCCACTGGAGCACAAAAGCAGTCATAGACAGTAGGTAAACAAATGGCCACTACTGTGTTCCTAGAAAACATGATTTAGAGTAAAACAAAACAAAACAAAACAAAACGTTATTTTTTAGAGTATAGAGGCTAGAGTAAAAGGAAAGATTAGAGTAAAAGGGGAAAAAAAATTATTTACAAACAGGTGCTGGCCCTGGTCTAGAATACCAATAGATACTGATATGGTTTGGCTGTGTCACCCCGCCACGCTCCAAATCCCACCTTGAATTGTAACAATCCCCACATGTCAAGGGCAGGCCACATGGAGATAATTAATTCGAGGGGGCAGTTTCCCTCCTGCTGTTCTCATGGGAGTAAATAAGTCTCACAAGATCTGATGGTTTTGTAAAGGGGCGTTCCCCTGCACAAGCTCTCCTGCCTGCAGCGGTAAAAGGCGTTTGACTTTGCTTCTCCTTTGCCTTCCGCCATGATTGTGAGGCCTCCTCAGCCATGCTGAACCGTGAGTCCATTAAACCTCTTTCCTTTATAAATTACCCAGTCGTGGGTATGTCTTTATTAGAAGCATGAGAACAGACTAATACAGATATGAAGTCCACATGTCATCATCAGTTCAGCAATTTGGAGAGAGACAGTCACCGCTCTCTCTTGGTTCTGTGCTGTCTCTTAGCCTAGCTGGGGTCACTTTCCCATCCCTGATCCAAAGGACTGGCGGAGGAGGCAGGGTCAACATATTACTCTCTAGGTCAACGTGGCTACTCTAATGGCACTCACCTGTACTGCAGGAGGACTGAAGATTGGGAGCAATTCCTAGGAAAAATCATGCTACAAAATTCCAACATCTAAAACGTAGTTTATTTTTATTTATTTGGCTTTAAAATAACATTTATTTCTCGGGGCAGTGCACACTTTGGACGTGAAATCCAGGGCCTCACTCCACCGCTGGGATGCCACCGGTGGCGATCAACTTCTTCCAGCCTCCACATCTGAGCCTTGCACAGAGCAATGTCATTGCAGACCCTGCCGTGGTTCAGCCTGCGATGCGGGCATTCTGGGTTGAGCGAGGGCTCTGAGTCCCATGCAGTTTCCTGGTTTTCAGTCTGCGTCTGGGTCCTACTTCCTTGGTCCCTGGGCAGCGTGGTGAATGAGATCCCGACACCTGGCGTCTCCAGGCTCCTCCAGGTTACCATGCCAAGACACGGGCTTCCTGGTGATCTGTGGACCTCGTGGAGGGGTTCACGTGATGCCGGGCATAGACGTTCCGGGCTGGTAGCTCTTTGAGGTACAGCTCCTGCAAGATCTGGTTCTGACGGACCTCATCCTGGGTCACGCTCTCCCTGGGGTGTCCCGCCATGGCCTTGGGTTGCTCCATCGGGCTTGATGCGCTCCTTTGCTCCCTGGTGCCTCTCTCCCTGGCCCCGGGCTTCCGCCGTCTCCAAGCAACGGCTCTCCCACAGCCGCAGCTTCCTGCGATCCAGCCCTTACCCCAAAAGCCCGTGGACACCTCCAGGAAAGGGCTTCCCGTCATGGGACAGACCCGGAGGTCATGGGCATGTGGTGAGGCCTCACCTTGGCCAGTCATTTCCCTCCCAGCTAGCAGAGGCGCTGCTTCCTCGTGCTCTCCCTTCTCCGTCTCGGGCCAGCAGTTTGCTCGGTGGTTCCAGACCAAGGCCCACGGGGAAGCCAGTTCCAAATGCAGAGGCGGGCCCGGCTGCTGAGCAGGCAGCGGAGGCCGAGGGTGGGTGTCCGTGGTCCTGCGTCCCCGTGTCCACAGCCAGGCCGTGGGGACCCCGAGGTCCGCTCCTTCGCTGCCCGAGCACGGTCCCTGCAGGGGCCTCTCCGTGGGGTCGTGGATCGTCAGGGCTGCGGGGGTGGCTGGGCGGGGGCGGGCTGCAGGCAGGCTCTAGAAGCAGGGGCTGGGCGGGGGCGTGGGGGGATAGGGAGGGATGTAGTGGAAGTTGGGGCCCCAACGGACATGCGGGCGGCAGATGCAGCCCCGATGAAGATTCACGCACGAAGAGCTCGGCAGGGCGATGCCCACGACGGGGTAGTGGACGGGCACGAACTGGTTCCGAGACGGGTAGCAGATGGGGCAGAAGGACGAGTAGGTGGGATGGAACAGGAGCGTAGTGTGCGGGTCCAGAAACGGAGGGCGGATGGGAGGAAAGAAGAGCCGTCCGCCAAGGCGCTGTGGGGATGGCGCCGAGCGGGCGCCGGGGCTGGGGGGCGGAGATGCGGGGCAGCTTTCGGGTCATTTTCAGCGAGTGCAGCGCTCTCTAGTCGGAACGGTCGGAGTGCGCGGCGAGCGCGGGGCCTGCGCGGCTTTTACCTCCTCCGGGCGTTCTAGGGCGGAACGCGCTTTGTGACCCGCGCCCCATCCGAAGCCAGGAGCGCCCCGCCAGTCGGCATAGGGCCTGGTCTCCGGGTTTAGGAACAAACAGGGGAAATGGAAGACAGAGGCAATGGCAGCCCCTTTTCTTGGGTACCCTGTAGTTTTGCCCTCAGTAGGCAAAGGCTGATCGGAGGGGTAGGATACAGTTAGGGGCCGGGGGCCTGGGAGAGCGGCTCTGAGCAGGAACTGGGAAAAGGGGACGAAGTCAGTGCCCCAGGCCCCTTCCCTTACCACAGCGTTCAAAGCCCTTCAGTCCCTCACATCACTGCAGGAATATGCGCAATTAGACACGCTACGTCCATTTTACCCATGGGACACGAAGGACCAGAGAGGGAACCTCCATAGGCTGGCGGTGGGTGACAAAGCAGGTGGGGCTCGAACTTGGGGCAGGAGAGGGCAGGTAGGAGGGAACGCACAATGGCCCAAGCTCGCACCAGCCGGCGCTCCTGTGTGTGTGGACGGGATCCTGCAGGGGGCGCGGCAGAGCAGACCTGGGCGTTTCCTAGCTTACCCTTGGCCCTGTGTTCTTGGTTTGATGCTTTATTTTTAACTAGAACCAGAAACGTTGAGTCACAGCCGCTAGGATGACTACCCACTGCTGAGCGCCTAATAACTAGATTTGGACATCCTTGCTCCCTACCTGAGATGCCTCCCTCCCTGCCAGATGATCAAGGAGGCTGCACTTTTGTCTGATGCAGAAACCCTCTGCTGAACATTACCGGTTTCTTTGATCTCCACCTAAAACATAAGCCCCTTTTCTCTCCTGTTCTCAACCATACTTTTATCACTGAGGACCAAGCTCCATTTTTTTTATCTTACCCAAATTCCTACCTAAGGGGTCTAGCGATTCATGCCCTACAAACCTTAACTTCTCATCAGATGGATTTTATTTAACCCTGTATATTGTGACTTTTCTTTTTCTTTCTTTTTTTTTGAAAGGGAGTCTCACTCTCACCCAGGCTGGAGTGCAGTCCCGTGATCTTGGCTCACTGCAATCTCCGCCTCCCGGGTTCAAGCCCTTCTCCTGCCTCAGCCTCCCGAGTAGCTGGGACTACAGGCCCCGCCACCACGCCCGGCTAATTTTTTGTATTTTTAGTAGAGACGGGGTTTCACCGTGTTAGGCAGGATGGTCTCGATCTCCTGACCTCGTGATCCGCCCGCCTCGGCCTCCCAGTGCTGGGATTACAGGCGTGAGCCACCGCACCCGGCCAGTCCCGCCATTCTAAACCAAACCAATGTATTTCTTAAATGTAATTCAATGTCTCATGCCTTCCTAAAACATATAAAACCAAGCCGTACCCCAACCACCTTGGGCACATATTCTGAGAACCTCCTGAGGGCCATGTCACGGGCCATGGTCACTCATATTTGGCTCAGAATAAATCTCTTAAAATATTTTACAAAGTTTAACTGTTTTCATCAACATCACCATAATATTCTGATTTTTCCCCAACATCCTTTTCCTGTCTTATTTGACAAAATTCCGTTGTACTCTCTGGAAATCCAGCTACATGATTTAGCAAACTCCCCTATTTCCTGAGAGTGCTTCTTTATTGATGGTCTCCTGTGACTCCTGGCTTTAACTGTACCTGGTTTCTCTTGAGGACACTGTTTCCCTTGTATCTCAAGTAGACACTACTCATTCTTTCAAACTCTAAAGTACTTCAGGGTGAGAATGTGGGCGGGGTATTCCTTCTCCTTGCTCCTTCTAATTCCTTTAAAACCATTACTCCGCTCTTCCTATTAGAAAATCTCTTGCTCCTTAGAAGCTTGTGCTATGAGCCACCATGTCCCTGGCTTTTCCTTTCAGATCCCCTGGATCCTCTTTTTCAATGAAAACGTTCACACTTGTCTCAAAGTCTTATTCTCGAGTCTCTCATGCTGAGTGGGTTCAATGTCCATTTAGATGGCTGGATTCAATTCTCTGGCCTCTCCTTTTTTGTGTGTTTTTTACTCATAAGAAAGTATGTATTTTGTAAAAGTTTTATTTTTAATTTAAACATAAGAATTGCATAGATTTATAGGATAAGCTGTGTAATGATCAGATCAGGGTATTTAGCATATCCATCACCTCAAATACTTATCATTTCCGTGTGATGATAATATTAAATAGCTTTCCTTTTAGATATTTTGAAATATACAATACAATATTGTTGAATATAGTCACTGCAGTGTGCAGTAGGACACCAGAACTTATTCCTCCTATCTAGCTGTAATTTTGCACTCAACCACTCTCTCTCCATTCCTCCCCAGCCTGTAGTAGACACTATTCTGCTCTGTACTTCTATGAGATTGCCTTTTTTTTTTTCTTGAGATGGAGTCTCGCTCTGTCTCCCAGGCTGGAGTGCAGTGGCAGGATCTCGGCTCACTGCAACCTCCACCTTCCGGTTTCAAGCAATTCTCCTGCCTCAGCCTCCTGAGTAGCTGGGAATAGAGGTGCCCACCACTATGCCCAGCTAATTTTTGTATTTTCAGTAGAGATGGGGTTTCACCATGTTGGCCAGGCTGGTGTCGAACTCCTGACTCAGGTAATCTGCCTGCCTCGGCCTCCCAAAATGTTGAGATTACAGGCGTGAGCCACCACACCTGGCCATTACACAAGATTAACATTTTTAGACTTCATGAGTGGGTGAGATCATTTGATTTTGTCCTTCTGTGCCTTACTTCACTTAATGTCCTTTAGGTTCATCGTGTTGCTGCAAATGACAGGGTTTCATGCTTTTTAATGACAAAGTATTATTCCATTATGTATATATACTGCGTTTTCTTTATCCAGTCATGTGTTGATGGACACTTAGGATGATTCTGTATCTTGGCTATTATAAATAATGCTGCAGTAAACATGGGAGTGCGTATTTCCCTTTGACATATTCATTTTCTTTGCAAACATACCCAGCAGTGAGATTTCTGGGTCATATGGCACTTCTACTTTTAATTTTTTGAGGAACCTCCATACTGTTTTCCATAATGGCTAGATTAGTATATATATCCAATGAGAGTGTATAAGGGCTCCATTTCTCCACGTTTACACCAGCATTTGTTATTTTTTGTCTTTTTTTTTTTTTTTTTTTTTTTTGAGACGGAGTCTCTCTCTGTCGCCCAGGCTGGAGCGCAGTGGCGCGATCTCGCTTCACTGCAAGCTCCGCCTCCCGGGTTCATGCCATTCTCCTGCCTCAGCTCCCGAGTAGCTGGGACAACAGGTGCCCGCCACCTCGCCCGGCTAGTTTTTTTTCGTATTTTTTAGTAGAGACGGGGTTTCACCGTGTTAGCCAGGATGGTCTTGATCTCCTGACCTCGTGATCCGCCCGTCTCGGCCTCCCAAAGTGCTGGGATTACAGGCTTGAGCCACCGTGCCCGGCCTATTTTTTGTCTTTAAAAATATTTTTAGATTGAGGTGTACATGTGTAGGTTTGCTACATGGGAGTTAAAACATAATCTTTTCTTTTTCCTTTTTCATAAATAGAGACAGGGTCTTGCTATGTTGCCCAGGCTGATGTTGAAGTGCCTTGACCTCCTGAAGTGTTGGAACCACAGCTATGAGCCACTCCACCCAGACTAAAACTTCATCTTCTTTTGTAAATGTGATTTTATCTTCAGCATTCCAGACTTAGTTCCATCCTCCCAGGCACTTATGTCCTCTTGTTTTCTCTCATCCTTGGCATCTTGTCCCAAACTGAGTCCTGTCAATTCCACCTCTAAAATGGACCCCTAATATCTTTCCTGTTTGTCTTAGCCATCTGTATGAGGCCACTTTCATGCTGCTGATAAAGACTTACCTGAGACTGAACAATTTACAAAAGAAAGAGATTTAATGGACTCACAGTTCCACGTAGCTGGGGAGGCCTCACAATCATGGCAGAAGATGAAAGTTACGTCTCACATGGCAGCAGACAAGACTGAGAGCCAAGCCAAAGGGGTTTCTTCTTATAAAATCATCAGATCTCGTGAGACTTATTCACTACCATGAGAACAGTATGAGGGAAACCATCTCCATGATTTAATTATCTCCCACTGCCTCTCTCCCACAACACAAGGGAATTATGGGAGCTACAATTTGAGATGAGATTTCAGTGGGGACACAGCCAAGCCATAGCCCCATCACTCTAGTCCAACTATTGTCTCTCATCTGGTCTTCTGCGAAGTCTCCCAAGTCACTCTGGCTCGCCTCCAATGCAATCAGCAGCCAGGGGACACTTTTGAAAACATAAATCTGACCGTCATGTGCCTGCGGAGCGTCCAGGAGGCTGGAGGGAGGACGCCCTCCTCAGCTTCTAGGATTCTTAGGCTTGGGGACCCAGGTGCAGCAGGCGAGGAGTTGGAAGTCATCACAGAGAGGCAGGATTCGGCCGGGCGCGGTGGCTCAAGCCTGTAATCCCAGCACTTTGGGAGGCCGAGACGGGCGGATCACGAGGTCAGGAGATCGAGACCATCCTGGCTAATACAGTGAAACCCCGTCTCTACTTAAAAATACAAAAAACTAGCCGGGCGACGAGTCGGGCGCCTGTAGTCCCAGCTACTCGGGAGGCTGAGGCAGGAGAATGGCATAAACCCGGGAGGCGGAGCTTGCAGTGAGCTGAGATCCGGCCACTGCACTCCAGCCTGGGTGGCAGAGCAAGACTCCGTCTCAAAAAAAAAAAGAGAGGCAGGATTCATGAGAAGCCATTTCTCAGAGAAATTTATGGGAACAGGACACAATAGCTCCCCTTGGGACTGAAGGCCGCTGGAATGTGGGACAGGAGACTGAAGAAGCAAGAGTCCAGGAAGCACCTGCCTAAAAGGAATTACCTAGAACTTAAGAGCTGAATGCTGCGGGGCGCGGTGGCTCACGCCTGTAATCCCAGCACTTTGGGAGGCCGAGGCGGGCGGATCACAAGGTCAGGAGATCGAGACCATGGTGAAACTCCGTCTCTACTAAAAATACAAAAAATTAGCCGGGCGCAGTGGCGGGCGCCTGTAGTCCCAGCTACTCCGGAGGCTGATGCAGGAGAATGGCGTGAACCCGGGAGGCGGAGCTTGCAGTGAGCCCAGATCGCGCCACTGCACTCCAGCCTGGGCGACAGAGCGAGTCTCCGCCTCAAAAAAAAAAAAAAAAGAGCTGAATGCAACCAGGGGCAGTACCCACAGGAAGAGAAGCTTTGATGTCAGCCTAGACTTAGGTTTCTAGCTGAGCTCCTCCATTCTCAAGGAAGTCACTTTCGTCAGCTGTCAATTCAGGTGAATTAATGAGAACTCAAAGAGGTGACATTTGCAAACGATCCTGATATCCTCAAGAAATACTTTCAACCTGTATGCAACCGTGTCTTTTCTTATAATATTTATTACAATACTGGAGTAATAGGAAATGTTAAGAGGTACCAGACAGACGCAGTGAGGAGGAAGATTTTATTTATTTATTTGAGATGGAGTTTCACTCCTGTCGCCCCACCTGGAGTGCAGTGGCGCAATCTTGGCTCACTATAACCTCTTCCTCCTGGGTCCACGCAATTCTGTCTCAGGCTCCCGTGTAGCTGGGATTACAGGTGCACACCACCACGTCCAGCTAATTTTTTGTATTTTTAGTAGAGACAGGGTTTCACCATGTTGGCCAGGCTGGTCTCCAACTCCTGACCTCAGGTGATCCACCCGCCTCGGCCTCCCAAAGTGCTGGGATTACAGGCGTGTGTCGCTGCACCTGGCCAGGAGGAAGATGTTTAGGAGACATTTCAGAGGAGAAATAATATGGGTGGGAGCAGACACTCTCTGAAACGTTGAAGAGACCACTGAACGAAGAGGATTTTTAGGAAGTCTGGTTTTGTGATGTGTGAAATGATTCTTTTTGGTGCCCGCAAGGTAATTTTCTCTAAAGCTCTGTATTCATTTTGCAGGCTTTTGGGGACTAAGTTGTGCTCCTTGGAACAAGTACCAGGCAGAACCTAGACGAAAGGTGAGAGAAGACTGAATTCATTTGAGACACTAATGGGGGGTAGGGTAGTCACAGCTCACCTGGCCCTGAGAGTATGGCAAGGAATATCTTGTGCTGTTTCTATTTAGTCCCATCTAAGTCCAGGTGCAGCAAGCGTTCTATTTTTCTTTTTCTTTTTCTTTCTTTCTTTCTTTCTTTTTTTTAAGACAGAGTCTCACTTTGTCAACACAGCTGGAGTGCAGTGGCACGCTCTCAATCTTGGCTCACGGCAACCTCTGTCACCCAGGTTCAAGCAGTTCTCATGCCTCAGCCTCCTGAGCAGCTGGGATTATAGGTGGCCAGCACGTCCCACTAATTTTTGTATTTTTAGTAGCTATGGGGTTTCACCATATTGCCCAGGCTGGTCTCAAACTCCTGACCTCAAGTGATCTGCCCACCTTAGCCTTCCAAAGTGCTGGGATTCAGGTTTCTGCCATGATGCCTAGCTATGTTTTTGTTTTTGTTTTTGTTTTTGTTTTTTTCCATTTCTTTTAGAGATAGAGGGTCTCACTGTGTTGCCCAGGCTGATCTTGAACTCCTGGCCTCAAGCAAATCCTCCCTCCGCTCCCAAAGTGCTGGGATTCAGGTGTGATCCATGATGCCAGCTACGTTTTTTTTTTTTTTTTTTTTTTTTTTTTCTTTCCATTTCTTGTAGAGATGGAGGGTCTCACTATATTGCCCAGGCTGGCCTTGAACTCCTGGCCTCAAGCAAATCCTGCCTCCCAGCCTCCCAAAGTACTGGGATTACAGGGCTGAAACACCATGCCCGACCTAGCTTTCTTTTCAATACCTCCTCCACTCCCACACTGGCTGTGTAGGATCCTCCCTCTGTCTGGGAGGTAAGTACTTGAGAGTGTATGCCTGCTCTTTGAAAGGAAGGTTATCCATAAAGGGGCTGGCAAGGACTGAACAAGCCTGAGGACGCAAGTGGGCATCGTCTCTGGAGCCATTGCCAGTCAACATGCTGGCCGCTGCCCAGGAGAAGCTCCCAGGATGCTGACGTGGCCCTCTGGGCTGATGACCACGTGCTTTTGTAGGTGGGGCCGGGCATCCCCAAATTTCCCCACACCGTGATACATTTTTTTGTTGGTATGTGCTAGAGCTTGCTGGGAAAAAAAATGAAAGAGTTGCATTTCGGGGGTCAGAATATAGTTTTTAATGGATGTATTAGTTCTCTTTTTACCCCACCTCTGCCAACAACAGCGAGGAATCCAGTGTTCGCACATTCCCCTCCCAGAGTAAAAGTTCAGGAACTCCCTGGTGTCCAAATCTGGATCCTTGCTCATGGTGCCCTGCCTTGTGGTCTCACCATCTCAGCCACAGGTAGAGAACAAGATCTTTTATTTATTTATTTTTTTAGATGTAGCCTTGCTCTGTGGCCTAGGCCGGAGTACACTGGCATGATCTCGGCTTACTGCAACCTCTGCCTTCTGGTTCAAGTGATTCTCCGGCCTCAGGCTCCCGAGTAGCTGGGATTACAGGCGCCCGCCACTATGCCTGCCTAATTGTTGTATTTTTAGTAGAGATGGGGTTTTGCCAAGTTGGCCAGGCTGGTCCATACTCCTGACCTCAAGTGATCCACCTGCCTCGGACTCCCAAAGCGCTGGGATTACAGGCGTGAGGCTCTGCGCCCAGCCGAGAACAACAGAATCTTAACCCTCCATGTCTGCACTGAGGATGCAGAGTCAGTGACTTCCAAAAAGTCATCAATACGCTTTAAATCATTCATTTACTCAATCCATAAACATGTATTGAATACCCCTTATGTGCCATAAGGAATACAGGGGAAAAAAAGCCTTTGTTTTTGTTCTCAAGACAACAACAGACCCAAGTGCTGTAGGTGCTATGGTAGAAATATCCACATGTTGCTTGAAGCACAAGGAACACACGTCTAACCTGGGGCCCCGCATTGGAAACCCAGTCCAAATCTTGCTGGGTGAGGTTGTAGGAATTCTTCATTCATTGACTGATTCAACAGAGATTTACTAAACACTTACAATGTGCCAGGCTGTTATCTGGGCACTGAAGACTCAGTCTTATAAATGAAGCAGCCAGATTCACAGTTCTCATGGAGCTTGTGTTTGAGGTGTGGTGTGGGGAAGGAGCTAAGGCAGAGGATGCAGAAGAGTCAGACTATATACCAATCAGCCGATAAGCTAGCCATCAATTCCATGTTTTTTATTGAGTGTCTAATATGTGTCAGGCAGAGTGTTGTACGCTGATATTATAAAGAGAAATGAGACACAGCCCCTGTCGCTGAGGGGTTAGATAAAAAGGAAAGAGCCTGTAGGAAGGCCTAGTGCAAACAATGGTGCTGTGTTTGGGGAAATTAAAGCTGTTCAGGCCGGGCGCGGTGGCTCAAGCCTGTAATCCCAGCACTTTGGGAGGCCAAGACGGGCGGATCACGAGGTCAGGAGATCGAGACCATCCTGGCTAACACTGTGAAACCCCGTCTCTACTAAAAAATACAAAAAACTAGCCGGGTGAGGTGGCGGGCGCCTGAGTCCCAGCTGCTCGGGAGGCTGAGGCAGGAGAATGGGGCGAACCCGGGAGGCGGAGCTTGCAGTGAGCTGAGATCCGGGCCACTGCACTCCAGCCTGGGCAACAGAGCGAGACTCCGTCTCAAAAAAAAAAAAGCTGTTCAGTTGAGCTGGGGAACAGGGCGTGGTGAGGGAGGCGGCTCCCTCTTTTAGTCATGAAACGCACCCTTTCCACAACTTGGGAAATAATCCATCCTGGAAACTTCATATGAACCCTCTCAAAGTATTTATCGATGTAGACATTTGGAATACGCTGTAAGTCCTGGGTGTCTATAAAATAGCATCATCCAGCCAATCATCTCTCCCCACGTGGCTGAACTGAGGACCTGTGGATTGGTATCTCTCGCTAGTTCAGAACAGGGGCCAGCAACCTACAGCCCTAGGGCCACCACTTGTGTGGCAAAGAAAGTTTTTTGGAACACAGTCATGGCCATTCATTTAAATATTATCTATGATGGCTCTCGTGCTACAATGTCAGAGGCGACTAATTATGACAAAGACCACGTAGCCCAAAAGCCTATGTGGGCCTGTAAGAAAAAGCTGCCAACCCCAGTCTAGGAGCTCTGCTTACCTGAAATACAAACTAATAATGAGTTTCTGACACATCAAGTGTCAAGGTCAATTTTCCCCTTCCTTTCCTTCTTTCCTATTCCTTTTCTTCCTTCCCTTCCTCCCTTTCTCCCTTCCTTCTTTCTCTCTCTCTATTCCTTCCTTGCTTTCTTACCTAACGCATATTCCCATCAACTGATGTGAATAAAAACAAATGTTGGATCTGAATGTGTCAAAGTTAAACTACAACTAGGATCTGCCTTCTGAGGTATGGCAAGAAATGAATTGGTTAATGTTTGTAAAATGCCAGGACATTCTTGAATAAAAGGCCCTATATAAGTTCAAAGTATTTATAATTATTATGATTATTATTATAATTTATGAGATGTCATAAATCTCTCCAAAAGAGGATGAGATCAACACTTTTAAAAGGAGAACAGGATTCTATATAAATCGCTGTGGGCTCACCACCTCTGAGGAGGAGCACTGACTGAAGACAGGTGAGTGTGAAGCAGAGGCATGGATCTTACACTCGGGCTTATTTAGGATGAAAATCCAGTGTATGGTGATCATTTGGCAATGATTGTGTCTCTGCTACATAAGAAATATTGGACTCAGGGGAAACTTAAGGACCTTGCCAGGAAAACCCATGTTTGAAAAGATGTGTAGATGATAGAATAATTTTTCCTGTTCATTACAATATGTTTCAAAATTGAGATTCCTTTTAATGCAAGTATATCATTACTTTTGGATTTGTGAGCATGTGCAAATCGAATAATGGGAGAAAAGAAATGTGTGTGCACTTAACTGTAGCTGTAATAGGGCCAAATGCGATGTCGCATTTGTTAACCAAAAGCCAAAAGACTAAGGTGTTTGTATTTTACCAGATGGTAAATCCCTGGCCTGCCCTCATGGGCAGTCTTGCCAATGCTACATTAACCCATACACCGTAAGTATTGGTTTTATAACAGTCTTATTTTCTCTGCAACCTGTGAAAGAACTAAGGCCCACATGTCTAACAGTCTCGGCTAACAGAATAAAAAGACAGAGAAGCCTCTAGAGTACAGAGACGGAACAGAGAGGCCACGGTCTCTCTAATTTGTTCTTTGTGCAGAATGAAACATTCGCAGGGAAATCTCCAGCATAGGAAGATCCTTCCTGGAGTTCTGAATTCTCAAAAACCCAAATGGGAAAAGCAGGCACAGAGGACGCACTGAGAGAAGGAACTCCCTTCCAGCTCACAGTCTCTCTCTGCAGGGAAAAGCTGTGCCTGCCCAGAGGGAAGAGAATGGTCAGACTTTCAGAGGTCTTCTAGGCTGGGAATGATTGATCACAATCCACATTCAGTAAATACATATTTTCACAGGCCATGTGAAAGTGCAACTCTATACAAGGTAACAGCTTAAAATGAGCCTTCATGTTGCTGCTTATGTTTTTATTCTAAAAAGTTATATTTTTCTCAAGAAAACATGATCTTAGTGGCAGAATAATTTATATTATTTTATATTGGTGACTGCATTGCTATTACTATTTTAATTGTAGGCCTGTTGGTGCCTAGCAATCTGTGAGGCAATGGGCTGGAGTGTTACTGTGTATGTGTGTGTATGTAGGGAGGGAGAAGATTAGAATAGCAAGAGGAGGATGATTATGACGTGATGCTACTGGAAAGGCCTTTAACAAATTTAAAAGTTTAAACATTTTAAAAATGAAATAAACATTTTAAAAATGAAATAAACATTTTAAAAATTAAAAAAAACCAAAAATTAAAAAAAGTGAAAAGTAAAAATTATAAAAAATTAAAAATAATTTAAAAATAGGCCTGGTGCTAGTGGTTCCCAGCACTTTGGGAGACTGAGGCAGGTGGATTACTTGAGCCCTGGAGTTTGAGACCAGCCTGGCCAACACGGAGAAACCCTGTCTTTACTAAAATTACAAAAATTAGCCGGGCATGGTTGCACACGGCTGTAATCCCAGCTACTCAGAGGCGGAGGCAGCAGGATCACCTGAGCTCAGGCAGGTCGAGGGTGCAGTGAGCCGAGATCATGTCACTTCATTCCAGCCTGAGTGACAGTGAGACCCTGTCTCAAAACAAAACAAAACAAAACAGAAAAAAAAAAACAAAAAAAAAACCATTAAAACAATTTTAAAAATTAAAAAGTAATCTAATGAGACATTCTTACAGGCTTATAATGGTGAGATGATTCCACAATTTTGGGCCACTGCACTCCAGCCTGGGAGACAGAGTGAGACCTAGTCTCAATAAAAAAAGAAAAAAAAAAAAAAAAAAAAACCATTAAAACAATTTTAAAAATTAAAAAGTAATCTAATGAGACATTCTTACAGGCTTATAATGGTGAGATGATTCCACAATTTTGGGCCACTGCACTCCAGCCTGGGAGACAGAGTGAGACCTAGTCTCAATAAAAAAAGAAAAAATAAAAAAAGAAAAAGCAAAAAACCCAGGGGCTGGGTGCAGTAGCTCATGCCTGTAATCCCAGCACTTTGGGAGGCTGAGGTGGGTGGATCACCTGAGGTCAGGAGTTCGAGACCAGCCTGGCCAACATGGTGAAACCCCATCTCTACTAAAAATACAAAAATTAGCTGGGCGTGGAGGTGTACACCTGTAATCCCAGCTACTCGGGAGGCCGAGGCAAGAGAATCACTTGAACTTAGGAGGCGGAGGTTGCAGTGAGCCAAGATCGCACCACTGCCCTCCAGCCTGGGCAACAGAGTGAGACTTTGTCTTAAACAAAACAAAGCAAAACCCAACAAACCAAAAAGTAATTAAAAATAAAATTAAACATTAAACATTAAAAAAAGAAAGGCCTATCGGCACATAATCAGTAGGTAGGCACAGAGACATGTTAGCAATAAACAAAGGTGACAACACAGCTTAGGGCAGGAGACCATACCTAACATGGATGCATACAGCAGTTCTCACTTCTCTCATGATTACGTGGGGACAGCACAGTGGGGCAGGGGCACCTTCATTGCTCAGCATGTTGAGGTGTTAATCCGTCACATTTCTGGGCTGGATGGAGGGCCCCAGCGACCTGCAATGATGCTGTTTAAGGTTAAGGTAAAGATTGAGAGCATTCATGGAAAAGATTCTTTTTTTTTTTTTTTTTTTTTTGAGACGGAGTCTGACTCTGTCGCCCAGGCTGGAGTGCAGTGGCCGGATCTCAGTTCACTGCAAGCTCTGCCTCCCGGGTTCCCGCCATTCTCCTGCCTCAGCCTCCCGAGTAGCTGGGACTACAGGCGCCCGCCACCTCGCCCGGCTAGTTTTTTGTATTTTTTAGTAGAGACGGGGTTTCACCATGTTAGCCAGGATGGTCTCGATCTCCTGACCTCGTGATCCGCCCGTCTCGGCCTCCCAAAGTGCTGGGATTACAGGCTTGAGCCACCGCGCGCGGCCCTGGAAAAGATTCTAAGGTGAGAAAACCATGAGACCAAAGATACCCATTTCCACCTTCTCCAGAAAAACTGATGAACTGAAGAAGACATGGTCCATTATGCCTTACAAACTTACACAGCGCTTTGGGAATTCCAAAGTACTCAGTGGAGAGAGGGTGAGTAGAGGAAGATGTCCCCATCCAAGCCACCAGGAACGTGAGGTAGCTCCTGAGGGACGCTCTGGTTGTCAGTTTCCAGTGTGCCTGGCAGGCCTGTTGCTCCAGCTTGTTGACACCTCCTCGCTGTTTGTTACTATTTTGCTCTCTGGGTAGGGAGAAGAGGGATGCTACCAGAGACATTGCGCCTGACATCATGACCACTGTGCTGCCTTGGTCTGACATCTTCATAATGGTTTTAAGCAGGAAGCCACAGGGGAATTAACAAATGAGTCATAGGGAACTGACCGACATTCTTTGAGCACACCCGAGTGATGTCTCAACAATCTCTTCTAAACATACAGTACTTTTTGGCACTTGTGAAGTTGGGCCATAGAGTTTCGGTTGCTTTAACATGCTTATTTATGAACAAAACACATTGTTCATCCATTTAAGAATTCCAAGCTAGGTGTGATGGCTTAAGCCTGTAATCCCACCTACTCGGGAAGCTGAGGTGGAAGGATCACTTGAGGCCTGGAGTTCAAGACCAGCCTGGGCAACATAGTGAGACCCATTTCTACAAAAAGACTAAAAAATTATCTGGGCATGGTGACATATGCCTCCAGTCTCAGCTACTTGGGAGACTGAGGTGGGAGTATCACTTGAGCCCAGGAGGTCAAGGCTGCAGTGAGCCATGATTGTGCCACTGCACTCCAGCCTGGGTGACAGAGTGAATCTCTGGCTCTAAGAAAAAAAAAAGAAAAAGTCCATTGTCACTTCTTGCTCTTCCCTGACGAAACTGAAAAACTTTACCTTGATGACCCGGTCCCAGGAGCAACCAGAAAGTAATTCTGTGTTTCCATTAAGTGGCACATGTATTTACATAGACTCTTTCATTGAAGTGACTTCTCAACAAAGGTATTTAGTTCTAAGCATGGAAAATAAGGTAGTTCTCCTGTTACAATAAAAGCTGGCCCTTCCACCTGGGTTTCCAAGAGGAAGTATTTTTCTTTCCTGGAAAAGCAGCAAAAAGAGTGAAATACCCTGGGTGGAGCATTTGAACGTGAGCAGTGCTTTTTCCTGAAGGGTCCTTCCGTAAAGCCAGTGGTGCACTGTCATGAGGCCATGAGCTTTTCTTATACCCAAGCAGCTCTTCATTCTTTTCTCCTGGGTCTGGTTGTCCTCTCTTGTTTACTGCTGGAGGCTCAGGGTGCTGAATAAATGACTCCTGTTGGGTGATTTAATCTGAGAGTTCCTGCAGACCCAGCTAAAATTCCAGATCCCTGAATCTTTTTGGTGTTGGGACTAAGCATGACATTTTCTGCCCAACTAAGCAAAATCGGACAGACTGTCTCAATGTTATGCAGAGAATAACAAAAAGCGTAACTGCATCTGAAGGGCATATGCCCCCTCAGTTTAAGAAGACAGAAATCGAATAACTTCCATTTTTATTTTTATTTTTTTGAGGCAGGCTCTTACTCTGTTTCCCAAGATGGAGTGCAGTGGTGTGATCATAGCTCACTGCACCCTTGACCCTCTGGGCTCAAGCAATCCTCCTGCCTCAGCCTCCCAAGTAGCTGGGACTACAGGTGTATGCCACCATACCTGGCTTTAAATGACTTCCTTAAAGCCTCTCTATCCTGAGATGTAATCTCTTCCTGGGTGTTTGAAAGAAACAACCATACGATTAACCTCCAAACAAAAGAGATGAGAAAAGCATCATGAAAGTACTAAGTGCCATGTTTATTTGCACATTCCCACATGTAATAAGAGGAATAATTCAAAATGTTAGGCTGCCAGGCTCTGCTGTTGGGGGCAGTGAAGACATACACCCTGGAATGGGAGGGCTTGGTGGGAGGCACTTTGGAGACAAGGGTCCCAAAACCCTACTATTCCCTGAAGTCAACAGCAAACTATCCTGGATGGTATTTGTGTACTGGTTTGGTAGCCAGTAGGAGAACCAGGGCTGTCTGTACTCATGGAAGGTGACTAGGGGAATGGCTGGGATAAGAGAGAGAGAGAGCACATGAGCGGGTGCTCCATGGTGGCCAGGTATTCATTCTCCAGTCTTGTGAGCACCTCATGAGTTCAATCCCGGGACCCCTGCCCATGAGCCAGCTTCTTGGGGATTTGCTGGTGGAGGTAGCTCACCTCTCCATTCTGCCCAGGCTCCGGTCCAGGTTTGTTGCCACACTGGGGTTTTACAGAGGGAGAATGGGGAACGTGGCTCAAGGTGATAAAGGGGGTCTGTGATTCCAGGCTGGGATTAGAGCAGTGGGAAATGTTTTCCAACCAGTGTACATTCCAGGGCACTGAGGATAGTGTGGTCTTTCCTCAAACCTGAAGAAGAAGGGACCTAAATTCCAAGAAATCACCCATACAAAATTCTCCTTTTGATAATGGAGATAATCAAGAGGCTCTTGGGATGAGGTATGGGCATCAGAAATTTGCTTTTCAGGGTCTGGAGCCAGGTCAGTATGTTTCTCCGTGGTTAAGATTCAAAGCTTCTTGCCTTCTTGAGAGAAAGTAGTTAGTAACTTGACTGTGTTGAGTTCCTGTGGGCTGAGTAAGAGTCTTCTCATTTTTAGATTAATTGAAAGGATGAATGGAGTACTTACTTGTCCTACTTTTGCTTTTTTCCACTATGATTCAAATCATTCATTTTCTTAGGTCAGATATGGGGAAATTTGTTCTTTTCACCCCTGCTTCCATAGAAACATTATGGTGTTATGATGATGATTGACATTTTTGTATTCTCAAGCTAATTTTTGTTTTAAAAGTGTTTCAGGAGCTGTAGAGCCAGATCGTCATCATGTCTGCATTGTGGCTGCTGCTGGGCCTCCTTGCCCTGATGGGTGAGTGTGACTGATTTTTCCAAATGACTTTGGAGATGGGAAGGATAGGTGTAGGAACATAATGGCACTTCTAATACTTGAAAATGCAACAAAAACATTATTTTTTTTCCTAAACTGTCCAACAAATCCCGGAGTTAGGAACAGCCACCAACAAGCAGCCTCTCCCCAAATGTCCCACAAAAGAGTGGCGTTCTCTGGAAAGCCAGGTGGGCTTAAAACAGCACTGCTTGACGCCAGACTTTAAATATACACCATCGACAGCTGCTCATTGTCCACTATAAAAAATGCCAAATTGAATTTCTTTCTAGAGCATATATTTCCATAGAAGACTTGAGGTGGTTGCCAGAATAAGACTAATGAATAAGACTAATTCAAATAGAAAACCAGAATCAAGGCAACTCAGTGCAGGTGACTAAGCTAAACATTAAGGCTGATTTAGTTGCTGTGATTGAACTTCAGCTTTGCAGCTGGAAGAAAAAGGGAACGTACTTGTTTTTGTTTGTTTTTGTTTTCTTAGATGGAATTTTGCTCTTTCGCACAGGCTGGAGGGCAGTGGCGCAATCTCAGCTCACTGGAACATCTGCCTTCCAGTTTCAAGCGATTCTCTTGCCTCAGCCTCCCAAGTAGCGGGGATTACAGGCACCTGCCACTACACCCGGCTAATTTTTGTATTTTTAGTAGAGACAGGGTTTCACCATGTTGGCCAGCTGGTCTTGAACTCTTGACCTCGTGATCAGGTCTCCCAAAGTGCTGGGATTACAGGGTGATGCACTGCGCCCGGCCTACTTGTTTTTTAATGAAAGGAGGAAGCAAAGTTCCTCAGGAGAAGCTACAGTTTTGTGACTCTAAATTCAATAAATTTATCAGATGAGGTCTTATAGTCATTCATTTAGTTATTGATCCATTCATTCAACAAATATGTAAAAATGCCTACAAGGTGCTAAGCATCGGGAATACAAAGAACTTTGAGGATCAGAGAGTGTGGCTAGGGAGAGGTTCACAAGGCAGGAGCCAAGGAGTGAAGGCAGTCAACTGCAATACTAAAGGCATTTGTCACCAGTCATAAAAAGATAAAGGTGCACTGTTTAAAAAATAAAAAAGAACATGTCAGCTGGTTTAATTTTTAGTACATTCATAAAAGATCGAGTCTTTTCATTTCCACATTTCTCTTAGGTTACTTATCACAAGTTTGTAAAGTAGAAGTATTTACTCCAAAAAACGAGTATTTATCAACCCCATCAGGGTCTAAAAAAATAGAACCTGAAAATGCATTTATGTAAATACACAGAACATGTGATTCTATGCAATAGATATATCTCCCAAGATCTGCAAATCATTAAGGTTTGATAATCTAATGTATTTTAAAGGATCAAATAAATGGAAAAGAGTAATCTGGCTGGGTGCGGTGGCTCACGCCTGTAATCCCAGCACTTTGGGAAGTTGAGGCAGGCAAATCGCTTGAGCTCAAGAGTTGGAGACCAGCCTGGGCACCATGGCAAAACCCCATCTCTCCAAAAATTAGACAAATGTGGTAGCTTGTGCCTGTGGTCCCAATTACTTGAGAGACTGAGGTGGCAGGATAGGTCGAGCCTGGGAGGTTGAGACTGTGGTGAGCCATGATCATGCCACTACACTCCAGCCTGGGTGGCAGTGAGACCCTGTGTATAAATAAATGAATAAATAAAAAGGTAATCTAATGAGACATTCTTACAGCCTTACAATGGTGACATGATTCTCAAAAGGAGCAATTTCCTGCCTACTGTAGGTATCTCAGTACTGGTTCATGTGCCCCCATTCTGGTGTGAATTGTAGATATATTATAAATACTTGTGCACCCACCTTGTGTGAATTGTAGATCGAAATACTCATGCACCCTCCTCCTGGGGTGAAGAGAAGGAACATTCTCCTCTTCAATGGCCTTTGTGAAATCCTGAGTGTCTGAAACCACTCTTCCCCTTCCGTGGTGACTGGAATGACAGGTAGAGAGAGATGGAAAGGATAAAGAGAGAAAGGGAAGAAGTGGAAAGTGGGTGATCCCATGTGGAGACTGGTCCCATGCCTCTCTCCTTCACTCCCTTCTGCAGCCTTAGGGTCTTATCTAGAAGTGTACCTGAGAGAAAGTGTAGCCAGCCTCAAATCCCCATTTACAAGCAGTGTCTTACTTTGGATCCGGGTTGATATCCCAGAGACATCCAAGTTTTATACTTGTTTCTTCAGAGCAAACATAAATATTTCATCAGAGCAACAAGTTAGGCGTATTTGACGGAGAAGTGCTCAGAGTTCATGTAAGATGAAAGATGAGGCTGGGCATGGTGGCTCACGCCTGTCATCCCAGCACTTTGGGAGGCCCAGGCGGGCAGATCACTTGAGGTCAAAAGTTCGAGACCAGCCTGGCCAACATGGTGAAACCTTGTCTCTACTAAAAATACAGGCCGGGCGCGGTGGCTCAAGCCTGTAGTCCCAGCACTTTGGGAGGCCGAGATGGGCGGATCACGAGGCCAGGAGATCGAGACCATCCTGGCTAACACGGTGAAACCCCGTCTCTACTAAAAATACAAAAAACTAGCCGGGCGAGGTGGCGGGCGCCTGTAGTCCCAGCTACTCGGGAGGCTGAGGCAGGAGAATGGCGTGAACCCAGGAGGCGGAGCTTGCAGTGAGCCGAGATCCAGCCACTGCACTCCAGCCTGGGCAACAGAGTGGGACTCCGTCTCAAAAAAAAAAAAAAAAAAAAAAATTAGCTGGGTGTAGTGGCGTGTACCTTTAATCCCAGCTACTCGGCTGAGGCAGGAGAATCACTTGAACCCAGGAGGCAGAGGTTGCAAACAGTCGAGATCGTGCCACTGCACTCCAGACTAGGCGACAGAGCCAGACTCCGTCTTAGAAAAAAAAAGAAAAAAGTCAGATGAGGACTACTTTACAGGGAACAGATCCTCTCTGATGTGTTCCAAGACACCACCTGACAACGTCAAAGGGCACCAGAGCTTTACAAAGAGTGTAACTGCTTCAGTAGCTCCAATAGTTACTCATGTCTGCAGGAGAGCAGGTGAGAATTTAGTATTGAGGAAGTTTTTGTGATCATTTATTGGGATGTGTCTCATTGAAATTTCAACACAGTTTCAATTGCAGAGTGAGGATGATGTCATTGATTTTATTATAGTTACTTTTATTAACGTAATTTTATTCATGGACAGCAGAATGATAAGAACTAGTTCTATGCCTTAGGCTGAACTTTTCTCAACTTGCAGACTTGTCTGAAAGCAGCAACTGGGGATGCTATGGAAACATCCAAACCCTGGACACCCCTGGAGCATCTTGTGGGATTGGAAGACGTCACGGCCTGAACTACTGTGGTAGTTATGAGCTCTCGCCCTCTCAACCCGTCCCCCTGGCTCTTACTGTTTCCCATGCCTCGCGCTACTGAGTGTTGGAAAGAGTTCCGGGTTCTGGGTATGGGGTCCCAAAGCTCTGCTTCTTGAACAAGTCACTTAGCTGCCTCCTGCATCCATGGAAAGGGGGCTAGCAGTACAGTATTTACAGTGTTGTTGTGAGCTCTGACCGACACAATGTGAATAAGGGTGCTTTTTATTTTTTGTTTTTAGCTTTATTTTTTGAGATGAAGTTTCTGTCTTGTTGCCCAGATTGGAGTGCAATGGTGTGATCTCGGGTCCCTGCAGCCTCTACCTCCCAGGTTCAAGCAATTCTCCTCCCTCAGCCTCCCAAGTAGCTGGGTTACAGGCATGTGCCACCATGCCTGGCTAATTTTGTATTTTTAGTAGAGATGGGATTTCACCATGTTGGTCAGGCTGGTCTCGAACTCCTGACCTCAGGTGATCCTCCCTCTTTGGCCTCCCAAAGTGCTGGGATTACAGGTGTGAGCCACTGTGCCAGGTCAAGAGTTCTTTTAAAACCATAAAAGGACCTAGAAGGTAAGGCTAGCCAAGTAGATTAATATTGGCTTTCCTTTTGCCCAGCATTCTTATTATTTCAGAAAGGTTTAAATTCTCATGATTTCTTGGTGTCGTTTAGGAGTGGAAAACTGTGCAATTATGAACAAACTTGTTGAGGAACACTATCTAAAGACTTATTGAAGGGTTTGGCAGAATTTCTCCTTCTTGTCATATTTATTGCAGCTGATAGGCAGGCACATTTTATTTTACTGGCGTGCTTAGAATGGGATCAATGGTTCCTATCGCCATGGAATTGTCCTGGGTGGGCCAGAGCAGCGCCTGAGAGCCCAGCTGAAGAGCACTGAAAGCCATAGGGGACCCTGGCTCAGGAGATGCTGACTCAAGTTCACGGGAGGACAGTCCTAACCTCAGGTCAGGGAGCGGCCACTACTAAAGATTTAAGACCAAAATCTGGGATTCTCAGTCCTCGAGCTCTACCCAGATCCTTGGATTGTTCTTTCTCTCTCCTCTTGAGCTCCCATTGCAGCATAAGTCACACCAAGCTGCAGCCTTCCTTTTGTGTTTGGTTTAGGAGTTCGTGCTTCTGAAAGGCTGGCTGAAATAGACATGCCATACCTCCTGAAATATCAACCCACGATGCAGACCATTGGCCAAAAGTACTGCGTGGATCCTGCCGTGATCGCCGGTATCTTGTCCCGGAAGTCTCCTGGTGACAAAATTCTGGTCAACGTGGGCGATAGGACTAGCATGGTGCAGGTAACTCTCCATCTGTTGACACATGTGGCCATTCTGCTCTGTGGCACCACTGCTTTGTTTTTTTGGATGATGGCAAAGCTTCGCAGAACACAGCACGAATGAAGCTCTTTAGAGCTGTGACAGTCAAAGTTCTGCCTGAGAGATATGAGCAGCAATATTTCTGCTTCATGTTGAGCCACAATTTCTTTTCACAGTAAATAATGCCATGTTTCCCGAATATCATCCGGGTCACCCTGTTCTGAATTTCTGGACCTAAGTGGTCCAAGAGAAAGATCATGGATTACATCTGTCCTCAGTGACTTTGTAGCCATGTGACCTTGAATAAATCATTTAATCTCACTGGGCCTTAGTTTCTCTACCTATAAAATGCCATTCTTACAGCATTATTATGAGGATTCCATGAAATAATGCAAAAAAAGTACCTGATATCCGTTGGATTCTCAAAAAATGTTAAATTTCTTTTCCTTTATCTTTTTCTATACAATTCTTAGTTCTGAAGATTGAGTTCTAATTTCACATGAATTCTGCCTGGTATCACTTATCAGATAGAGATTTTTGGGGAACTGGTTACTAATCCACTGTGGAATTAACTCTGCACCAGGGAATCGGTGATGGCAGGGGTGAGAATGAGGCTCGATTTTTTCCATTGATCTCACACTGCTTTTGTGGTGGTGGTTGTTGAGGAACCTGTGAGTATTGCAGTCATTTTTTAAGATTTTGGGAAAATGTTTTTCTCGATGATCTCTTCAAATTTGCTTCCCGTGACTTTTTTGTATGATACTTTTCAAGTACTTTCAAATACTTTATTTTAGTTGGATTTGGAGACCCATTCAATAATCTGATGAGATGATGTGAGGGGCACGCGATCCATCCTTGACAAGTGAGGAAACAGAATCACAAGGAAGGAGTCGCTGCTGCAGAGTCACATGTCAGCTGCAAGAGACAGAACTGGGACCGAGAACAGTATTTTGTGATGTTAGGGCTGGGATCATTTCTGCTGCGCTGTTCTGTCTCCTTTGTAAAATCTGGTTTTTGAGGAAAGGATGAGTCCATCTCCTTTGAAGATGAAATAAGAATTCCCTAGATTTGGGCCAGGCACGGTGGCTCATGCCTATAATCCCAGCACTTTGGGAGGTCGAGGAAGGCGGATTATGTGAGGTCAGGAGTTCGAGACCAGCCCAGTCAACATGGCGAAACCCCATCTCTACTAAAATTCAAAAATTAGCTGGGCATGGTGGTGCATGCCTGTAATTCCAGCTACTTGGGAGGCTGAGGTGGGAGGATTGCTTGAACCTGGGAGGTGGAGGTTGCAGTGAGCTGAGATCGCGCCACTGCCCTCCAGCCTGGGCGACAGAGGGAAACTCTATCTCAAAAAAACAAACAAAAACAAAAAAGAGAATTCTCTAGATTTGGACATTTCTCCCAAATATGATGAAACCTACGTGGAAGTGCTAATCAAAGGTATATAAGAAGGGTTAGAAGTCCCTTTAGACCATCAGACCATCTGGAAAAAGAATTACAAGTTCAGACAGAAAAACCCCTTTCTGGCCTGTTTGGAGGGTTTGCACTGGCAGCGTTGAAGAAGTGCATCCCACTGCTACCTACACTAACTCAGTCATTAACTAAGTTACACCCTTATGCTGAAGCAGCAGTGAAATGTCTGCTCGTCCCTTCCTTAGCCCAAACCTTGAAACTTTACTACCTTTTTTCTTTGGCAAGAACACTTAACGTGAGATCTATCATCTTAACAGATTTTTTTCTTTTTTTTTAAAGACAGGGTCTGGCTCTGTCACCCAGGCTAGAGTATGGTGGCACGATCTTAGCTCACTGCAACCTCTGCCTCCTGGGCTCACGCGATCCTCCTCAGCCTCCTGAGTAGCTGGGACTGCAAGCATGCACCACCATGCCTGGCTAATTTTTGTATTTTTTGTAGAGATGGGGTTTCATCATGTTGCCCAGGCTAGTCTCGAACTCCTGGACTCAAGTGGTCTGCCTGCCTCAGCCTCCCAAAGTGCTGGGATTACAGGAGTGAGTCACTTTGCCTGGTCACAGATTTTTTGTCGTTGTTGTTAAGTCTAGTTTACTGACTCTGGAAGCTTATTGTGCATATGAACACCTGGAGCTCTTGCTTACATGAGAATTCTGATTCAGTAGGTCTGAAATGGGGCCTAAAGTTCTGCAATTCTAATAAATAAGTTCTCGGCTGTTGCTGATGTTGCTGGTCCCTGGACCACATTTTAAGTAAAACCCAGGGTATAGGTTTGGTCAATATGATGGGTGCTGCAAGCAGGGGTGGGGAGCCAAGGGATCAGAGAGTCCTTGCCTTATTTAGGGTGAGACATAGTTTCAGTTACAAAATAGGCTGGGCATAGTGGCTCATATCTTTAAAATCCCAGCACTTTGGGAGGCTGAGGTGGATGGATCATTTGAGGTCAGGAATTTGAAACCAGCCTGGCCAACAAGGTGAAATCCTGTCTTTACTAAAAATACAAAAATTAGCCAGGCAGTAGTGGTGGGGTGCCTGTAATCCCAGCTACTCAGGAGGCTGAGGCAGGAGAATCACTTGAGTCTGGGAAGCGGAGGTTGCGGTGAGCTGAAATCACGCCAGCGCACTCCAGTCTGGGTGAGAGACTGAGACCCTGTCTCTATTATTTTAATAATAATAATAATTAAGATAGGAGTCAAAAGGAATGTAGAAAAAGAGGAACACATTGAAGTAACAAATTAAGATGATAGTAGCAACTACAAGATATAATTGCAATAAATATAAATAGAGGAAACCTACTGGTTTAAAGACACAGATGTATGAATGAGATTAAAAGCCCAAATTCAGATTTACATGGTTTATGTGAGAAACCCTTAACACATTTGAATATGCAAAAGTTTGAAGTAAGAGTATGGTAAAAAGAAGACCTACTAGGAATACAATAATCAAAATAATGTTGAGAACTATGATACATTAAATGAAATACACTTTGGAAGAAAAAATATTTGGGATGGAGAGAATCATGACATAACAAAAAGATTGAATTTGTTAAGGAAGTAAAGCAATTTAAAACAAATAGACACCAATAAAATAACCTCAAAATATATGCAGCATAAATTATTATTACTATAATAATAAACCCACTATCATAGTAGGAAATTTTAACACATCTCTCTTGATTATTTACAGGTTATACAATAAACAAACCGCAAAGATATAGAAGAAAAATAAGTAAAACAATTAACAGATGTAACAAGAACACAATTAACAGACTTGATTGTTAATTGGGGGAGGGAGGGAGAGCGGGAAGGAAAAAGAGAGAGAGAAGGAGGAGGATATAATTATTTATGTATCCATTAGGATATATACAATTGCCTTTTGCACATGAGAAACATTTTACAAAAGTTGATCATATATCATCTATTAAAGAAACCCTCAAAAATTTCAGATCTCAAAATAATACAATTATGCTAGAAGATAATTTTAAAAATTAAAAATACCTCTGATCATATGGAAATTTAAAATGCACACACACACATACACAACACTAAGTAACTCTTTAGGTTAAAGAAACAAATCATAGTGAAACTTAAAAATAACTAAAACAGAATGATAGAGAGACACTAGATATTAGAAACCATGAGATATGGTAAAAATGCTTTAAGGGAGATTTACAGTCACAAACCTAGTTTAAAAAAAAAAGAAAGCTTTTCTTCTAACTTTTAAGTTCAGGGGTTTATGTGCAGGTGTTATGCCCAGACCGTTTATTCCCCGAAGAAGACCACCAGAGTCCAGAGTCAAAGCCAAGCGGCAAGGATCTTTTTTTTTTTTTTTTGAGACGGAGTCTCGCTCTGCCGCCCGGGCTGGAGTGCAGTGGCCGGGTCTCAGCTCACTGCAAGCTCCGCCTCCCGGGTTTACGCCATTCTCCTGCCTCAGCCTCCCCAGTAGCTGGAACTACAGGCGCCCGCCTCGTCGCCCGGCTAGTTTTTGTATTTTTTTTTTTTTTTGAGGCGGAGTCTCGCTCTGTCACCCGGACTGGAGTGCAGTGGCCGGATCTCAGCTCACTGCAAGCTCCGCCTCCCGGGTTTACGCCATTCTCCTGCCTCAGCCTCCCGAGTAGCTGGGACTACAGGCGCCGGCCACCTCGCCGGCTAGTTTTTGTATTTTTAGTAGAGACGGGGTTTCACCGTGTTAGCCAGGATGGTCTCGATCTCCTGACCTCGTGATCCGCCCGTCTCGGCCTCCCAAAGTGCTGGGATTACAGGCTTGAGCCACCGCGCCCGGCCTAGTTTTTTGTATTTTTAAGTAGAGACAGGGTTTCACTGTATTAGCCAGGATGGTCTCGATCTCCTGACCTCGTGATCCGCCCATCTCGGCCTCCCAAAGTGCTGGGATTACAGGCATGAGCCACCGCTCCCAGCGTATATCACATTTTCTTTATTCATTCATCTGTCAGGTACATTCAGTTGTTTCTACCTCTTGGCTTTTGGGAATAGCTTTGCGATGAATGTGGGAGCTCAGATATCCCTTTGAGATCCTGATTCCAATTCTTTTGGATGAATACCCAGAAAGGGGATGACTAAATCATATGGTATTAATTTTTACTTTTATTATTTTTTTTTTATTTTTTGAGACAAAGTCTTACTCTTGTTGCCCAGGTTGGAGTACAATGGCACGATCTCAGCTCACTGCAGCCTCCACCTACTGGGTTCAAGCAATTCTCCTGTGTCAGCCTCCCCAATAGCTGAGATTACAGGCCCCCACCACCACAGCTGGCTAAGTTTTGTATTTTAAGTAGAGATGGGGTTTCACCATTTTGGCCAGGCAGGTCTCAAACTCCTGCCTGGTGATCCACCTGCCTTGGCCTCCCAAAGTTCTGGGATTACAGGCGTGAGCCACCGCGCCCAGCCCATATGGTAGTTCTAATTTTAATTATTTGAGAAACCACAATATAGTTTTCCATGGTAGCTGCACCATTTCGCATTGCCATCAACAACGTACAGTGATTCCAATTTCTCGGCATCGTGACCAACCCTCATTGTCTTCGTCTGTTTTCTGTTGCTTTTTACAGAATAAGTAACATAAAATAACATGGATACCCCAATATGGGTAATTTATGAAAAGTATACAGTTCTGGAGGCTGGGGACCCCCAAGGTCAAGCCTTCTTGCTGGTGGGGACTCTTTGCAGAGTTCAAGGTGGCTCAGGGCCTCCCATGGTGAATGGCTGAGTGTGCTGGCTTAGTCTCTCTTCCTCTTCTTAAAAAGCCACCAGCCCCACTCCTGTGAGAACCATTAACCCCCTAACCCATTAATCTGTGGGGAAAAGAAATATCAGACTGTTACTGTGTCTATATAGAAAGAAGTAGACGTAAGAGACTCCATTTTGTTCTGTATTTGAGATGCTGTTAATCTGTGACCTACCCCCAACCTTGTCCTTGCAAGAGACATGTGCTGTGGTGACTCAAGGTTTAACGGATTTTGGGCTATGCAGGGTGTGCTTTGTTAAACAAGTGCCTGAAGGCAGCTTGCTGGTTAAAAGTCATCACCATTTTCTTAATCTCAAGTACCCAGGCACACGTACACTGCCAAAGGTCGCAGGGACCTCTGCCTAGGAAAGCTAGGTATTGTCCAAGGTTTCTCCCCATGTGATAGTCTGAAATATGGCCTCGTGGGAAGGGAAAGACCTGATCGTCCCCCAGCCTGACACCCGTGAAGGGTCTGTGCTGAGGAGGATCAGTACAAGAGGAAAGAAGGCCTCTTGGCGGTTGAGATAGAGAAAAGCATCTGTTTCCTGCCCATCCCTGGGCAATGGAACATCTCGGTGTAAAACTCGATTGTATGTTCTGTTTACTGAGAAAGGAGAAAGGACTTGCTAGCGGCAATGCTACTCTTTATGCACAAAAAAGGTTTATGGAGATGTTTACATATGCATATCAAGGCACAGCACTTTCCTTAAACTTATTCCTGTCACAGAGATCTTTATTCATATGTCTTACTGCTGACCTTCTCCCTACGATGATCCTATTATCCTGCCACCTCCCTTTTTCTAAGATGGTAAAGATAATGATCAATAAATTGAGGGAACTCAGAGACCGGTGCCGGCGTGGGTCCTCTGTATGCTGAGCGCTGGTCCCCTGGGCCCCCTTTTTCTTTCTCTATACTTTGTCTCTGTCTCATTTCTTTTCTCAAGTCTCTTGTTCCACCTAACGAGAAACGCCCACAGGTGTGGAGGGGCAGGCCACCCCTTCATTAATCTATGAATAGATTAATCTAATCACCTCTTAAAGGCCCCACCTCTCAATACTGCCACATCAGTGATTACGTTTCAACATGAGTTTCACAGGAGACAAACATTCAAATTATAGCACTGGTCTTTTGCATTTTTGCATGACAAGTAGCTATTCTAACCGGTATAAATAGCTTTACTGTTTGATCTCCAGGTGCTGTTGGAGGGCCAGGTCAAGTTCTTGACTTTGCCGCACAGAAGAATTGGGGCACAAGTCCGAAGTAAAAGTAGGCGGAGAAGTTTATCGCAAAGCAAAAGTACACTCTGGTAGCTGGGTGGAGAATGAGACAGCCTCATGTGACATGGGGAAATCCCTTCAAGGAAAGCTTATATGATTATTCGTATGAGAGAGGGGATGGCTGTTGCTGTTATGCATGTTTCGGGGTCTCCTGCATGCACATGTGCTATTGCTTTGCATGCTAGCACGTATATCGCGTGTCTCCGCATTTGAATTCTCCACCCAGGGATGTGCTTTTTTTTTCACTCTTATAATGAGCGTAGGTCAACCCAAGGACACTCATCATGGGTTTCTGTGCTTGTATGGATCTGGGGATTTTCTCTTCTGTTCTTTGTCCTGCTTACTGCAGATTTTTTTAAATTTTTATTTATTTATTTATTTTTAGACAGGGTCTCACTCTGTCACCCAGGTTATGTAGTGGTGTAATCATGGCTTACTGCAACCTCTGCCTCCCAGGCTCAGTCGATCGATCCTCTTAGGCTCAGGTGATCCTCCCACCTCAGTCTCCCAAGTAGCTGGAACTACAGGTGCACACCACGACGCCCGGCTAAGTTTTGTATTTTTTGTAGAGATGAAGTTTTCCCATGTTGCTGAGGCTCGTCTCGAACTCCTGAGCGTAAGTGATCCACCTGCCTCGGCCTCCCAAAGTGCTGGGATTACAGGCATGAGCCACTGTGCCTGGCACTGTAGGATATTCTGACCATGAGTCCCGAATGTTTGTGCACTGTCAGTGGTTTGTTCTCTCCACCTATCTGGTAAATTTGTTCCCCATAAGGGAGGCTATGACCTAACCTACCTCACAGGGAGACTGAAGGTGGCATTGGTTCCATCAAAGGTGAAAGAAGAATAAGAGAAAGGAAATGGACGAGCGCCACTGAGCCCAAGAAGCCAGATCACCCTCCCACCCAGCTTACGTGGCTTCTTCTCTGCCTCCCTCCTTCCAGGAACCTGGCTCTCATGCTCCCACATCCTGGATTAGTGAGTCTCAGGTTTCCCAGATGACTGAAGCTCTGACTACTAGAATCAAAGAAATCCAGAGGAGGTTTCCAACCTGGACCCCCGACCAGTACCTGAGAGGTACGTGTAACACTGTCAGTCAGTTGTCTCAAGCACAGAATTAATAGGGACAAATGTATTACATTGCACCAGATTCCCCAGCTGCCTCCTGATAGGCAGTTAGTAAAGAGAATCAGAGTTAACTGCTGAGTACCCTAGGTCAGTATTAACTTATCTCATGCATTTCAGGTGGACTCTGCGCCTACAGTGGGGGTGCTGGCTATGTCCAAAGCAGCCAGGACCTGAGCTGTGACTTCTGCAATGATGTCCTTGCACGAGCCAAGTACCTCAAGAGACACGGCTTCTAACACCTCAGAGGAAACCCAAGACCGTGATCACATATGCAGCCTCAAATGTTACACTGATAAAACTAGCCAAGGCCGCCTGTAACTGGGAATCTGAGTTTAACCTAAAAGTCATTAAAATAACATGAATCACATTAAAGGAAGAATTTTGACCTGCATTTATGATATGTAGTGTCTGTCTGTGTGGATCAAGGGTCATGGACATTAGCCATGCTGTGGGTTTCTGTGAAGTGAATTTTATTTTTCACTGACTAGCGTTGCCAGATTTAGCAAACAAAAATGTAGGAAGCCCAGGTTAAATTTGAATTCCAGATAAATGACAAGTAATTGTTTAGTATAAGTCCCACACAATATTCGGAACACATTTATACTAACAAATTACTGTTTATTTAAAATTCAAAATTATCTGGGCTTCCTGTATTTTATCTGGCAATCCTATCATGAACTTCTTTGATAAAAGTCAGTGTTTCAAATTTTAATTGAAAAATTTTGCCAGGCGCGGTGGCTCATGCCTGTAATCCCAACACTTTGGGAGGCCGAGGCGGGCGGATCACAAGGTCAGGAAATCGAGACCATCCTGGCTAACATGGTGAAACCCCGTCTCAACTAAAAATACAAAAAATTAGCCAGGCATGGTGGTGGGCACCTGTAGTCCCAGCTACTCAGGAGGCTGAGGCAGGAGAATGGCGTGAAACGGGGAGGCAGAGGTTGCAGTGAGCCGAGATTGGGCCACTGCACTCCAGCCTGGGCGACAGAGCGAGACTCCATCTCAAAAAAAAAAAAAATTTTTTTTGATGAGAAAAAGGATAAGATGGCAGCCAGCCCCATCTACCGCATGAAATGGCTTCAGGAAAGTCACTTGCTAACTTTCTGGCATCATCTTAACCCTAGAATTGTCTCTTTGTCATGAAAGCTGTTGTCTCCTTTCCTTTCCTGGACAACTGGACCTTCTCCTACACCCAAACTCCCTAATTTTCCTGCCCAAATTATCTCTAACTCAGCTAAACTATTCCCTTGTTTGGGGGCACTTAAGTCACCAAGAGAGCCAGGCCATGGAAGGTAATTCATCAGCCAGAGCTGCCCGCAAGCACACTGGCTGTGCACTGTACTAGTAAATTACTGAATTTGAAGATTTACATTCTATAAAAGTTATTCATGTCACATTCTATCATCTGTACAAATCAGCACTTTACAGATTGCTAAAGATGATATAGCAACTAACAAATCCTGCTGAATCCTCTATCTGCAGGTACTGCATTAAGAACTATAAAACCAGGATGCAAAGACATTGTCCTTGTTCACAAAGGCTCCTGTATTAGTGCATTATCACACTGCTATAAAGAACTGCCTGAGACTTGGTAATTTGTAAAGGAAGAGGTTTAATTGACTCACAGTTCCTCACGGCGGGGGAGGCCTCAGGAAACTTACAATCGTGGCAGAAGGGGAAGCAAACACATCCTCTTCATATAATGGCAGGAAGGAGAAGAGTCAAGCAAAGAGGGAAAAGCCCCTTATGAAACCACCAGATCTTGTGAGAACTCACTCACTATCATGAGAACAGCAGCACGGAGGTAATGGGAATGTGGGGATTATGGGAACTACAGTTCAAGATGAGACGCGGACAGGGACACAGCCAAGCCATATCAGCTCCTTTTCTAATTCAGATACAGGTAATTAGCCAAGAACACAATAAGCTAATTTCGCTAAAGAAGAAACAAAAAAAATCAAGGGTGTGTCAATAGGTGAATTTTGGAGAACTGAGGCCCAAATTCACGCAAGCAAGAGACAAGGCCATTTATGAGGTGTTGCTTTCACACCAGCCCTGACAGGTTGCATCGTTTTTATTCCCTTGAACAGACAAGAGAAGTGGCAACCAGAGTTGTTGATGGTATAGTCGGCCCTCCATAGCCACGGTTTCGGCATCCGTGGATTCAATGTGAACGGAAAATATTCGGGAAAAAAATTGCATCTTGGGAGGCTGAGGCAGGAAGATAACTAGAGCCCAGGAGTTTGAAGCTGCAGTGAGCTATGCACCACAGCACTCTAGCCTAGGCAACACAGTGAAACCTTGTCTTAAGAAAAAAAAAAATGTTTTTATCTGTACTGTAAACATACAGACTTTTTTTTCTTGTCATTATTCCCTAAACGGTACAACTATTAACATATCATTTACATTGTATTCGGTATTATAAGTCATTCAGAGATCATTTAAAGTATACATGAAGTTGTGCATAGGTTATATGCAAACCCTTCATTATCTTGTATCAGGGACTTGAGCATCCATGGATTTGGGTAAAGGGGGGGCTCCTGGCCCCAGTCCCTCAGGATACCGAGGGATGATTGTAATTCATCAACAGAAACTTGCCCTAGGTCACAAAACCGCTAAGGGACAGGACCATAATCCAAACCCATATATCTTCAATGTTAAAGCCCATCTTTTTATTTTAATTTTTTCCTAAGTGGCACATGTACATAATTAGAAGGTTGGCACACACATGCACATGTGTGCATATGTCATGGGGTGTTCAGTTGACCAGCTGGCCTGGTTTGCCTGGAACTAGTGGATTTTCTGGGACATGCAGTTTTTAGTGCTAAAACTGGTAAAATTAAACTTGAAAAGTCCCAGGCAAATTGGGATGAGTTGGTCACTCTAGCTTGGCCTTCCTTTTCCAGGAGGTATTTGAAAATATGTGAGGGCAGTTTTCTTCCCTCCCTCCCTTCTCCTCATTCTCTTTCTTTTGGTATTGTTACAAAGCCTGGGGTAGGAGGTTGGGGTTAGACATTACTGGTATTTTGGGAAGTGGGTGGGCAAAGACTGCTAAATATTTTGCAGTTTGCGCTGGGCGGGATGGTCCCACCCAGTGAAAAGCATATAAAAAAATTTTTTTTTTACATATCCCTGATTTAGCCTTTTGTCAGGTTTACAACCCATATTGTTTTGTTCAGAAATCTGACAGCCATCTCTTTGAAATGTAAACACCTAGGAAAATAATGTCTCTATGTCCCATTCACTGTGAAAGTTTAACCTCTGAGCACCCTTCTGTCTCCATCTTAATCTGCTTGTCACAAAGATAAGACAAATTTATTATTCCTTTTTTTTTGAGACAGGGTCTTGCTCTGTCACCCAGGCTGGAGTGCAGTGGCACAATCACAGCTCACTGCAGCCTCGAGCTCCTGGGCTCAAGTGATCCTCCCATCTCAGTCTCCTGAGTAGCTGGGACCACAAGTATGCACCACCACGCCTTGGTAACTTTAAATTTTTTTTTAGATATGAGTTTGCCATGCCATTATTATTCCTTTTGATAAAGGTGAATTTAGGCTAAACTATGAAATAATGTATAGCAAATGGCTCTGTTAAGTCTTCTCATAGGAGGACAGGTTACTGTTAATAGAGAACATATGTATGTAATGGCTAAAAATAGAGCAGGAGAAAAGGATTGTAACTTCTCACCTCCTTTGAGAATGAAAACAGGATTGTAACTTCTTGGCTGCCTATGTAGGGTGGAATTTCTTTCTGCATGTAAAATCTCTTTGCAGATGATCAAGCTTTGTCCATGGTATGCTGGTTTCTGCTTATTCAATAAGAAAACTGCTTTCTTTCTTTTCAATGTTTTGTAGAGATTTTAAATTTCCCAACAATACAAAAAGAAAAGAATCTTTGGTTAAAGATCACTAAACTCTGGGCTGACAGCTGGGTGTGTAGGGGACTGGTGTCTCAGTGTAAGTCTTAATCACATTAAAGTTATTATTTGTTTGTTTTTAAGTACAATATTTTTCTATTAGGATGCCAGAGATTTCTTCCTACAGACTGTGAATTACATCACAAAAAACAGTTTGGTCTCAGATCAGATACTATGCAAACACTGTTTATAGCTGAGTTGTATAATCATCTGAGATTACTTTACTTTCTTGAATAATAATGGAGTTAATAATTATCCATTGCTTGCTGCCTTAGTTCTGTCTGTACTTACCACTAGTTCAACTCGAAATTTCCTCTTAATTGGTAATTCATATCAGAGAGTCTATCAATTATTTTTCATGAAGAACTCTTTCCTGGAAACTTCTGACCTGCTCCTGTCTCAGGTAAATCAGAAAGCTCTACAAATATCCTGGGATCCCCTTTCCCATATTCCTTTGTAGCTGTCCTGTGTTGCGCCTTTCATTTTTTACATCCTTTCTCAGCTTACTCCTTTGTTTTGATGGAGCACATCCTCTAGCAGCTTTCTGAGAAAAGTGAATAGGAGGTAAGTTTTTTGAGACTTTCCATGTCCAAAATATCTTTCTTTCTATTCTCACATGAATTAGTAAATTTGTCCTGGAACAGAATTCTAGTTTGGAAATAATTTTCCTTTGGAGTTTTTAAAGCATTGCTCTGTTGGTCTTTGGGCTTTTAGGGTTACTCTTGAGAAGCCTGAAATCATTTTGGTTTTAGTCCTCTCCCTATATTTCTCTTCCTTCTCTTTAGAACAGTGGTGTCCAATCTTTTGCCTTCCCTGGACACACGGGAAGAAGAATTGTCTTGGGCCACACATAAAATACCCTAACACTAATGAAAGGTGATAAGCTAAAAAAAAAAAAACTCATAATGTTTTAAGAAAGTTTACGGGCCGGGCACAGTGGCTCACACCTGTAATCCCAGGGCTTTGGGAGGATGGATAACCTGAGGTCGGGAGTTCAAGACCAGCCTGACCAACATGGAGAAACCCTGTCTCTACTAAAAATACCTGGGAGGCTGAGGCAGGAGAATTGCTTGAACCCAGAAAGCGGAGGTTGTAGTGAGCTGAGATTGCACCATTGCACTCCAGCCTGGGCAACAAGAGCGAAACCTGATCTCAAAAAAAAAAAAAAAAAAAGAAATTTTACTAATTTGTGTTGGGTCACATTCAAAGCTGTCTTGGACTGCCTGAGGCCCGGGTTGGACATAATTGCTTTAGAAGATTGTAAAATATTTTCTTTGTTACATACATGTTTGACACTTCACACAAAAGGGCTTCTTACTTGCTTAGTGGAATTCTGACTTTATCAGAAGAGCAGCACCCTGGGCAGCTTCCAGCTTTCATCCAGCACTGGCACTCAGACCTGCAGCTGTGGTTTCATTTTTCTGGGGAAGATGGGTGAACCATCTGTCCATCCTGAAGGGTGACCCTGCATTGCTCCTCAGATGAAAGACTGCCTCTACCCTTGTTTTTCCATTTCGCTCATTGACACATGACTCTTCTGTTGATAATTCATTTGCTTCAAACCACAGACATCTCTGGAATTATGCAACCTAATCCTCAGGAAAACACAGTATTTATGTGGTCTTGGAGAGTCTGCAGCTGCCTTATTTGATAAAGTTGCCTTGGGATGTGTTATCTGAAACATCTCAGGAGAGAAGACTGTTCATAACTGTCCTTAGAGCCTGATGTAACAGGCTCTAACACTGATTACAGCCTGGCAGGCGTTGTCCTTTCTAAGCTAAGAGAAAACACAACACGGAAAACATCCAAGCATTTAAAAAAGACTTTTGTGACTCTGTTTTCTCCTTGACTTCTGAGGGAAACAGTTTACAGTTCATAATTTTTTTGTTCATTCCTAAGCACCACTGGAAAGCTCCCCTCAGTGTTTTTTTCCTGTGGGTGACGTGCTGCCCTGATGCCTCCAGCCAAGAACCTATTGGGATCAGGCCCTCAAATCTGGCCATAAACAGGCCCCAAAACTGGCCATAAGCAAAATCTCTGCAGCACTGTGACATGCTCGTGATGGCTATGACGCCACGTTGAAGGTTGTCGGTTTACCGGAATGAGGGCAAGGAACACCTGGCCCACCCAGGGCAGAAAGCCGCTTAAGGCATTCCTGAACCACAAACAATAGCATGAGCGATCTCTGCCTTAAGGACATGTTCCTGCTGCAGATAACTAGCCAGAGCCCATCCCTTGGTTTCCCGTTTTAGTTAATCTATAATCTTTTTTTGTTTTCTTTGAGACGGAGTCTCACTCTGTCGCCCAGGCTGGAGTGCAGTGGCCGGATCTCAGCTCACTGCAAGCTCCGCCTCCCAGGTTTACGCCATTCTCCTGCCTCAGCCTCCCGAGTAGCTGGGACTACAGGTGCCCGCCACCTCACCTGGCTAGTTTTTTGTATTTTTTTAGTAGAGACAGGGTTTCACAGGGTCAGCCAGGTTGGTCTCGATCTCCTGACCTTGTGATCTGCCCGTCTCGGCCTCCCAAAGTGCTGGGATTACAGGCTTGAGCCACCGCGCCCGGCCTATTAGTTAATCTATAATCTATAGAAACAATGCTTATCCCTGGCTTGCTCTCAATAAATATGTGGGTAAAACTCTGTGTGTGGCTCTCAGCTCTGAAGGCCGTCAGCCCCCTGATTTCCCACTCCGCACTCTCTATTTCTGTGTGAGTGTCTTTAATTCCTCTAGCACCACTGGGTTAGGGTCTCTGTGACCAAGCTGGTCTTGGCAAGTGGTACCCGTACGTGGGGCTCGAACCCAGGTCGAAGGGTTGCCGGAGCGTCGGTTGGAGAATGTGGAATTACGCTGGAGGACACGCAAAAACTCTTAAGCAATCCATGTGGGGAGTAAGAAGGGGAGCTCGGAAGTATCAGGGTAACAGTGGGACAAGTATGGGCTCTGGTTTGTTCCACCTTGGAACCTTTGCACACTGATGAGGAGGAGGAAGGAGAATATAATGAAGTAACAGAAGAGGTGACAGAGCAGGTTTGTTTGCAAGTTAAAGCTAAAGCGGCAAAGGAGGGAGAGGTTTGTCTCTACCTTTCTGCACTCCTTCATTATTTTGAAGAAAAAGAGTGGCCTGACCCTCCAGATCTTTCTTTTCCAGAGGACACTGGGCAAAACGTAGCTACCCCAGTTCAAGCAGTTCCTCGAGCTACTGCTCTCAGTTCTATTCAGGCAGGAATTCAGCAAGCTAGATGAGAGGGTAATATAAAGGCTTGGCAGTTCCCTGTTAGGATACACCCCCAGATCGACAGGGAAATATTATAGCTACATTTGAGTCTTTCCTTTTAAAGTACTCAAAGAATTTAAGCAAGCTATTAATCAATAGAGACCAGGTTCTCCTTCTATAATGGGACTGTTAAAGAATGTTGCTGTCTCCAGTCAAATGATTCCCACTGACTGGGACGCTCTTACTCAAGCTTATCTAACTCCTGCTCAGTTTTTACAATTTAAAACTTGGTGGGCAGATGAAGCTTCCATTCAGGCTGCTCACAACGCCCAGGCCCAACCTCAAATTAATATAACTGCAGACCAACTTTTGCATGTCAGCGGCCGGGCTGGTTTAGATGCACAAGTGGTCATGCAGGATGATGCCACAGAATAGCTTGGAGGAGTGTGCATTAGAGCTTGGGAAAAAATCACTTCAGGGCCGGGCGCAGTGGCTCAAGCCTGTAATCCCAGCACTTTGGGAGGCCAAGACGGCGGATCACAAGGTCAGGAGATCGAGACCATCCTGGCTAACATGGTGAAACCCCGTCTCTACTAAAAAATAAAAAAAACTAGCCGGGCGAGGTGGTGGGCGCCTGTAGTCCCAGCTACTCGGGAGGCTGAGGCAGGAGAATGGCGTAAACCCGGGAGGCACGGCTTGCAGTGAGCTGAGATCCGGCCACTGCACTCCAGTCCGGGCGACAGAGCGAGACTCCGTCTCAACAACAACAACAACAACAAAAAAATGACTTCAGGAGGAGAAACATACCCTTCCTTGTATGCTGTAAAACAGGGACCAAAAGAATCATATGCAGATTTTTTTAAAAGTATACTTTAAGTTCTAGGGTACATGTGCACAATGTGCAGGTTTGTTACACATGTATATGTGTGCCGTGTTGGTTTGCTGCACCCATTAACTCGTCATTTACTTTGGGTATTTCTCCTAATGCTATCCCTCCCCTGTCCCCCTATCCTGTCACAGGCCCCGGTGTGTGATGTTCCCTGCCCTGTGTCCAAGTGTTCTCATGGTTCAGTTCCCACTTGTGAGTGTGGTGTTTGGTTTTCTGTCCTTGCAGTAGTTTGCTCAGAATGATGGTTTCCAGCTTCATCCATGTCACTACAAAGGACATGAACTCATCCTTTTTTTATGACTGCATAGTATTCCATGGTGTATATGTGCCACATTTTCTTAATCCAGTTTATCATTGATGGCTATTTGAGTTGGTTCCAAGTCTTTGCTATTGTGAATAGGGCTGCAATAAACATACATGTGCATGTGTCTTTCTAGTAGCATGATTTATAGTCCTTTGGGTAGTTTGAAGCGTTTCCTTCAAACCTTGCAAATATTTTCCTAGTCCCATACCAGGGACACACTCCATTTCATGCATTATATGTTGACTTTGAGGGCTGTATAATTGCTCTGGAATTAGAACTTGTGCTCCTCATTATTGTAATAAATCTCTTCCCCATAAATTTATAGGTACAGAAGTTACAATTGGTTGACTAGTACCAGGTTGTCCATCGGGCCCTTCACAATGCAAAATATAACTACTTTGATATACTTCAGGGGCTTTACCAACTCCATCTATGGGATGGCTGGGTCAAATGGTATTTCTAACTAATGGGATGGCTGGCTCAAATGGTATTTCTAGTTCTAGATCCTTGAGGAATTGCCACACTGTCTTCTACAATGGTTGAACTAGTTTACACTCCCACCAACAGTGTAAAAGCATTCCTATTTCTCCACATCTTCTCCAGCACCTCTTGTTTCCACATGCAGATTTTATAGCTTGGTTACAGGAGTCTCTTAAAAAGGTGATTGCAGATTTGGCTGCTTAGGATATAGTGTTGTGGTTACCAGCTTTTGACAATGCCAATCCTGAGTGCCAGGCTGCTCTGCGACCTATTAGAGGGAAAGCACATTTAGTTGATTATATCAAGGCCTGTGATGGTATCGGAGGTAATCTGCATAAAGCTACTGTGTCGGCACAAGCCATGGCAGGACTGAAAATGGGTAAAGGAAATATTCCGTTTCCTGGAGGTTGTTTTAACTGTGGGAAGCATGGTCATACTAAAAAAGAATATAGAAAAAATCAGCAAGTCAGGTTGCCAGTTGAGGGAAAAAAGAAAACTGTTGAGCCTGGAATATGTCCAAAATGCAAAAAAGGAAAACAGTGTCATTCTAAATTTGATAAGGATGGAAACCCGATTTTGGGAAACGTCATGAGGGGCCCATCCTGGGTCCTGTTTCAAAACGGGGCACTTCTGGCTCAGGCCATTCCCTCACCCCTGAACAATGCCTGTCCCCTGCCACAGCCAATAGTGCCGCAGTAGATTTATGCTGCACAGAAGCTGTGAGCCTTCTGCCTGGAGAACCCCCACAAAAAGTGCCAACAGGAGCCTGTGGACCCTTGCCAGTGGGGACGGTAGGATTACTTCTAGATAGAGTTAGTTTAAATGTAAAAGGAGTACATGCAAGAGTCACTGATTCAGATTACAATGGGGAAATTCAAATTGCATCTACTTCTGTTCCCTGGAAAGCAGAGCCAGGAGAGCGCATAGCACAGCTACTGATTGTGCCTTACGTGGAAATGGGGAAAAGTGAAACTAAACAAACAGGAGGATTCGGAAGCACAAATGAACATGGCAAAGCAGCTTATTGGGTGAATCAAATTACTGATAAACGTCCTACCTGTGAAATAACTATTCAGGGAAAGAAATTTAAAGGTTTGGTAGATACAGGAGTGGACATTTCAATCATTACTCTACAGCACTGGCCGTCCGCGTGGCCAATTCAACCTGCTCAATTAACATAGTTGGAGTTGGTAAAGCCCCTGAAGTATATCAAAGTAGTTATGTTTTGCGTTGTGACGGGCCCGATGGACAACCGGGTACTATTCAACATTGTAACTTCTGTACCTATAAATTTATGGGGAAGAGATTTATTACAACAATGGGGAGCACAAGTTCTAATTTCAGAGCAATTATACAGCCCTCAAAGTCAACATAAAATGCGTGAAATGGGGTGTGTCCCTGGTATGGGACTAGGAAAAAAATTGCAAGGTTTGAAGGAACCACTTCAAGTCGAAAGACAAAGTTCCTGCCAGTTTAGGATATCATTTTTGATGGTAGCCATTATTCGGCTTCCAGAACCTATACCTTTAAAATGGTTAGCAGATAAGCCAATTTAGATAGAACAGTGGCTACTAAGTAAAGACAAACTGGAGGCTTTAGAGCACTTAGTTACTGAACAATGAGAGGAAGGACATATAGCTCCAACATTTCCCCCCTGGAATTTTCCAGTCTTTGTTATTAAGAAAAAATCAGGTAAATGGAGAACGTTGACAGATCTTAGAGCCATTAATTCATTTGTACAACCTATGGGGCCATTACAGGCAGGACTGCTTTCTCCTGCTATGATTCTGAAAAATTGGCCCTTAATAGTCATAGATTTTTTTTTTTTGAGACGGAGTCTCGCTCTGTCGCCCAGGCTGGAGTGCAGTGGCCAGATCTCAGCTCACTGCAAGCTCTGCCTCCCGGGTTTACACCATTCTCCTGTCTCAGCCTCCCGAGTAGCTGGGACTACAGGCGCCCGCCACCTCGCCCGGCTAGTTTTTTGTATTTTTAGTAGAGACGGGGTTTCACCGTATTAGCCAGGATGGTCTCGATCTCCTGACCTCGTGATCCACCCGTCTCAGCCTCCCAAAGTGCTGGGATTACAGGCTTGAGCCACCGCGCCCGGCCAATAGTCATAGATTTAAAAGACTCTTTCTTTACTATCCCCTTAGCTGAGCAAGACTGTGAACGGTTTCCATTTACAATTCCTGTGGTAAACAACCTGCACCCTGCTAAGTGTTTTCATTGGAAAGTGTTACCACAAGGCACATTAAACAGTCCAACAATTTGCCAGACTTATGGAGGGCAAGCTATTGAACCTACTCGTAAAAAATTTTTCACACTATTACACTATTCATTATGTGGACGACATACTTTGTGCTGCCCCCGCTTGAGAACTATTACTCCAATGTTATGATCACTTGTGAAATTCAATTTCTTGTGCTGGTTTCATTATTGCGCCTGACAAAATTCAGACTACTACTCCTTACTCCCACTTGGAGACCTTAGTAAATGACACTACAATTGTGTCACAGAAAGTAATCATATGTAGGGATCAACTGAAAACATTAAATGACTTTCAAAAATGACTAGGGGACATTAATTGGATACGACCTGCTCTAGGCATTCCTACCTATGCCATGAATAATCTATTTTCTATCCTTAGGGGAGATTCTAGTCTCACTAGCCCTCAGCAATTAACAAAGGAGGCTGAAGCAGAGTTACAGATAATCGACTGAGAAGCAAGTGCATACGGCTCAAATAAATAGAATAGATCCAGAGAAGACCCTAGATTTGCTAATTTTTCCAACTCAGAATTCACCTACTGGTGTTATCGTCCAAGAGCAAGATCTCGTAGCGTGGCTTTTTCTTCCACATACTAATCCACGGACTCTAACTCCTGATTTGGATCAAATTGCTACTATGAAAAGAAACGGGAGAACTCGGATTGTTAAATCACATAGATATGATCCTGGAAAAATTATTGTCCCTCTCATGAAGGCACACATACAGCAAGCTTTTATAAATAGTCTAACTTGGCAAATCCATTTAGCTGACTTTGTGGGTCTTCTCGATAACTATTTTCCTAAAACAAAACTGTTTCAATTTTTTAAATTAACTAATTGGATTCTCCCTAAAATAACTAAATTTAAACCAATTGAAGGTGCTGAGAATGTCTTCACAGATGGGTCTAGTAATGATAAAGTTTCTTATTCTGGCTCTAAAGGCAAAGTCTTCCAGACGCCCTATACTTCAGCTCAAATGGCAGAGCTTGTAGCTGTAATTGAGGTATTGACTGCTTTTAATATGCCTATTAATGTGATTTCTGATATTTTATATATATCCACACACACACACACATATACACCATGGAATATATATTTTTATACACACACACACACACCATGGAATACTACTCATACTACTCAGCCATAAAAGGGAACAAAATACTGGCATTTGCAGCAACCTGGGTGGCGTTGGAGACCATTGTTCTAAGTGAAGTAACTCAGGAGTGGAAAACCACACCTTGTAGGTTCTCACAAGCGGGAGTTAAGCTATGAGGATGCAAAGACATAAGAATGATACAATAGACTTTGGGAACTTGGGGACTTGGGGAGAAGGGTGAGACGGGGGTGAGAAATAAAACACTACACATTAGGTACAATATATACTGCTCAGGTGATGGGTATGGCAAAATCTTAGAAAAAACCGCTAAAGAACTTATCCATGTAACCAAATACCACCTGTTCCCTAAAAACTATTGAAATAAAAAATAAATTTAAAAAGATGTGGTAAAAGATTAAAAATAAATAAAAATAGAAACAAAAAGACTCTTCAATCGAATATGATGGCCACTAGTGGCTATCGAGTACTTGAAATGTAGCTAGTTTGAACTGAAATGTGCTGTAAGTCTAAAATACACACATTTGGTACAAAAAAGATTATAAAATATCCTAACTTTTATATTGATTTTGAAATAATATTTTGAGTATATTGGGCTAAACAAAATATAGCATTAAAATTAATCTCACTTCTTTCAATGTGGCTGACAAAAAAAGTTTAAATTAAACGTGTGGCTCACATTTTATTTCTATTGGACAGCACGGGTAGAGAAGGTCTCTGAACATAAAACATGAAATAAGTGTATTTTCCTCTGGGACTGGGGATGGGTGCTTTGGGGGAAGTGACTAGGTGCCGGGCACTGTTAAGATCAGGGTGGGCCTAGATGGCAGTGAAGAGCAGTCTTTGTGCAGCCAGATGGCAAGTGAGAGCATGGGTACCTGACTGTTGGAAATGACAAAATAAATCAAAGAATCCTGAAGTTTCAGGGTGAAAAAATGCTTTAGAAATCATCATCTGACCCAATAAATGATGGAAAGAAATACCCTGGACTCAGAATCTGAATGTTTTGGTTCCAGTCTCAGTTCCATCATTTATTAGATAGGAAGTGTTGGGCAAGTCAGTATCTTTTCTTTTCTTTTCTTTTCTTTTTTTTTTTTGACGGACTCTCGCTTTGTCTCCCAGACTGGAGTGCAGTGGCTTGATCTCGGCTCACTGCACGCTCCGCCTCCCGGGTTCATGCCATTCTCCTGCCTCAGCCTCCCCAGTAGCTGGGACTACAGGTGCCCACCACTGCGCCTGGCTAATTTTTGTATTTTTGGTAGAGATGGGGTTTCACCATATTAGCCAGGATGGTCTCAATCTCCTGACCTCATGATCCACCCGCCTCGGCCTCCCAAAGTGCTGGGATTTCAGGTGTGAGCCACTGTGCCCGGCCAGTCTCTTATATGTCTAGTGAGGGACATAAAATCTGTTTGATCTTTCTTGAAAGGTTATTTCTATTACTTTAACTTATTTGAAAGCCCATTCAAAATTCCAAAGTACTGTAACAATATAAGATATTAAATAGATGTTGCTGATTTTACAATCCTGGCTCGGCCCAGTTCTACAGAAAGTTGGTAATTTTCAAGGTGAGTAATTAATACGGAGATACTTTGGCAGTGAACGTATTATTAGTGTGTTTGTGCTTATGTTTAAATAGAGAAGAGAGAGGAGGCAAAGATAAAACCTGTAGCTCCCATTTTCTTTTTACATATGTTTACTTATTTTTTCTATCACAGTTATAACCCCTTAAGAAAAACTTAGATGAGAACTAGAATCTGGCAAAATTAGTTAAATCAGACCGAGATGAATAAGATAGAACAAAATGAGCTGTAGAACGATGTTTTGGTTGAGCTACTCACTCTGCCAGGGTCAGCACCTGCCTTAATTGACTCTTTTCTTTTTTTTTTTTTTTTTTTTTGAGACGGAGTCTCGCTCTGTCGCCCGGGCTGGAGTGCAGTGGCCAGATCTCAGCTCACTGCAAGCTCCGCCTCCCGGGTTCCCGCCATTCTCCTGCCTCAGCCTCCCGAGTAGCTGGGACCACAGGTGCCGCCACCTCGCCGGGCTAGTTTTTTGTATTTTTAGTAGAGACGGGGTTTCACCGTGTTAGCCAGGATGGTCTCGATCTCCTGACCTCGTGATCCGCCCGTCTCGGCCTCCCAAAGTGCTGCGATGACAGGCGTGAGCCACCGCGCCCGGCCTAATTGACTCTTTTCAAGGAAATGCAGCACAGGTTGCTCTCTGCTGTTACCTGTGTGTCTTGACCCCTGGGCCATTAACCCATTTGTCTTGAATTGTCAATTCTCTGGCCCCAGGATTGTCAGGAGCCAGGAGGAGCTGGGGAACACAACTGAGGCATTCTCACTCCTGTTCCAGCCACAGGAAAACCCGCTGAGCCTGGGTCAAATCTTGGGAGTAACTGCTGACAGCGGTGATTCCTGAGCCACCCTCTCTCCACTGCTTGTCCTGGGTGAGGCCTCAGGGAGGCCAACAATTTCCTAGGCCTCTCTATTGCTGTACACATCTGGAACTGAAATTCATTGTATATCCCTCAACCCTGAATTTAATCCTAGGAAGTGTGAAACATTGGTTTGAACGTCCTCATCAAAACTCATGTTGAAATTTTATTACCATATGTAATGGTATTGGAAGGTGGACACCTTAATAGACGATAAAGGCCAGGGTGCAGTGGCTCACACCTGTAATCCCAAGACTTTGGGAGGCTGAGGCAAGAGGATCACTTGAGCCCAGGCATTTGAGATCAGCCTTGGCAACATGGTAAGATCCTGTCTCTAAAAAAAAAAAAATACAAAATTTAGCAGGGAGTGGTGGCACACACCTGTGGTCCCAGCTATTCGGGAGACGAGGTAAGAGGTTCACCTGAGCCCAGAGAGGTTGAGGCTGCAGTGAATTGTGATTGCACCACTGTGCTCCAGCCTGGACAACAGAGGGAGACCCTGTCTCAAAAAAAAAAAAAAAAAAAAGATAATGAGATCATGAGGCTTCGCCCTCATGAATGGAATAATACTCTTCTCTCAGGAGGGGCTTTATTTCTGCAGGATCAGCTTAGCCCCATTTGCTCTCTGTCTTGTGTATTCACCTCCACCTTCCGCCATTCCACCATGGGATGACCCTTGTCAGATGCCAGCACCATGCTCTTGGATTTCCCAGCCTCCAGAACCATGGGCCAAATAAATTTTTGTTTATCATAAATTACCCAGTCTGTGGTATTCTGTTATAGCAGCAAAAATAGCAGACTAAGACACTCACCATCCCAGTCACCACAGGGCCAGAATTCTAGAAGATGCCCTTGCAGTTCTCATAAAACCCTGGAGTCCGAGGCTATCTAAGGGGTAGCCCTCCACAGCAATCATCTGTGGGATCAGACGTGGCTAAAGAGTTTTAATACAGCATGTCTTTCTGACAATTAACTTAATACAAGTTCCTTGTAGAACACTTGAAAATTACTGCAAGGTACTGATTATATCCCTTTTAATTATGTAATTTTTTTTTGTAAAATTTCTTTTTTTTTCTTTTTTTCTTTCCTTTCTTTTTTCTTTTTCTTTTTTTTTTTTTTGGCATATGATTATCAAAAGACTAGGGCTGGGCGCGGTGACTCATGCTTGTAGTCCCAGCACATTTGGGAGGCCAAGGCGGACAGATCACGAGGTCAGCAGATCGAGACCATCCTGGCTAACATGGTGAAACCCCATCTCTACTAAAAATACAAAATATTAGCCAGGTGTCGTGATGGGCGCCTGTAGTCCCAACTACTCTGGAGGCTGAGGCAGGAGAATGGCGTGAACACGGGAGGCGGAGCTTGCAGTGAGCTCAGATGGTGCCACTACACTCCAGCCTGGGCGACAGAGAGAGACTCCGTCTCACAAGAAAAAACAAACAAACAAAAAAAGAGACTAGGACCCAAACTATAGTATATGAAGACTTCTATTTTAAAAAATGAGAAAAAGTTGATAATATCTTGTGATACAAAAAATTTTTAAAGCCAAATAAATAAAGTATGAAAAAGACAAACAACTCAGTGAAAAGTCATCAAAGAATATTAACAGGCAGTTCAGAGCAGGTGAAACTGATGCGGCCAATGAGCGTATATGAAAAGATGCCCAATCTCAGTCAGGAAACTGACTTTTCCCAGCCAATTTAAGTCTAATTGTAGCAAACCTTGGTGGAGATATGGAGCGTGGGAACACTTATACCCTTTAGAAGAGGGGTAAATGTGGTACAGCTTCTTTGAAGAAGAATTTTCTAACATCTGGTATAGTTGAAGATGCAATTCAGCTTAGTTTCCATGCTTGCATATACACACACTTAAAATCGGAAACATTCATTAATACCATTTAATAACCTGCTTAAGTAAAGAGCTTAACAGTATGAACATCCTTCTGTTGTTAAACAAGAAAATGTATTATTAAGAAGCCTCCAGCTGAGGCTTCTAATCCCTGCTTCCTCTCTTTGCGCTGTGAGGGCCTCTGGCCTGATGAAAGGTCACCAGAACCTTTGCACACAGAGCCCAGAATCACTCACACCTGCCTGCTCCTCCAGTCTGTGAGGATATGCGATAGCCCAAGTCCCTGCGTGCCTGATTTATTCCTCCCACCATCCACCCCCTCATCCTTCTGCCCTTGATTTTGGTCAGGTTACTAACGAGAATGAGCTGGAGAGGTCCCCAGGGCATTCCAGTTCTCCTAGAAATCCAGACTGCAGGAGGCTGGCACGAGGGAGTGAGCAAGCACTTGGGAAAGGGCCCACTCAAAGCAGGCTGAAGCTTGTATGCTACTGTTTGTTGCAACTGTGGGTGGAGTTACAGGTAAGGTAAGAGAAGTAAGGTGGGAGAAAAGGATGGCCGATACACTCCACCTCCAAAACCTTCAGCTTAAATCTTCCCACTGGCCCCATGATAGCCTCTTACTTTCTTCCCTTCATTTCCTATCCACTTGCCATTACTTTAACCATTCCTTTGCCAAACTCCATCTCACCTGCCCCTGTGTCCTCCTTGCATGGCACGTGCAGAGCTGCGCCTCAGCCCTGGACAACTCCAACCCTCTGCTTTCTTCTTGTCTGTACTTAGGTTGCCATGTCAGACCCCAGCATTTCAATACCTCTGAATGAACATTTATGGGCTCCAATCTCAACTAGTCCGTATGCAGACCCCACTCATCTTTTTGGCTCTCTTTCAGCTCTCTCTCTCCAGTTCTACAGAGTGGCTTTTGCACATGCTCTCCACTGTCTAAGTCCACATAGTTTTTACTCCTCAGCACATGATTTGACCTCCTGTTTCACAAAGGACTTAAAACTCATTAGATAACTCCCTCGGTTTTCTCCCATCAACTCTATACACTGAACTGCATTGCTACCTGATTTTTTTCTCTTTTCTTTCTGTTACAATGGAAGAGGCAGTCCCATTCCTGTCTCAGGCCAATGCCTCCTCTTAAGCTTTTGAACTAATGTCTTCAACATCATTACCTGATCAAATAATCCTATAGTTTGTTATATTCTCAATATTTTCTACAGCATTTGATTATGTTCAAGTCACTCCCAGGGTAAACCATGACAAAAGGCTGTCTTTGACACAAGCCCTCCAGATACTACTCCAACTCTTCTCTCCATCACAGGTATAGCAAACAACTATAGAACAACTTTTTACAACATCATCCAGACTTCTAGGTAAGTGACTGCCTGGGGTCACAGGGTGAACAGGAGAGAAGAGGGAGGGGAGAGAAACTGGGAATGACTGCTAATGGTTGTGGAGATGCTTCCATGGATAATGAAAATGCTCTAAAATTGATTATGCTGATGATTGCACAACTCTGTGAACATACTAAAAATCACTGAATTGCACACTTTAAATGAGTGAAGTCTATGTTATGTGAATTATATCTCAATCAAGCTGTTTTTAAAAAATAGCTTACTTGGCCTGATGCAGTGGCTCATGCCTGTAGTCCGAGCACTTTGGCAGCTCAGGCGGGTGGATCACCTGAGGTCAGGAGTTTGAGACCAGCCTGGCCAACATGGTGAAACCCCGTCTCTACTAAAAATACAAAAATTAGCCGGACGTGGTGGCAGGTGCCTGTAATCTCAGCTACTCGGGAGGCTGAGGCAGGAGAATTGCTGGAACCTGGGAGGTGGAGGTTGCAGTGAGCCAAGATCATGCCACTGTGCTCCAGCCCAGGCTGATAACAGTGAGACTCCATCAAAAAAAAAGAAAGAAAGAAAAAAAAAAAGCTCGGGCTGTAGCTGCTTGTGTGGCTGTTTCTGAACTTATCCTTCCTCCACTCCTACCAGGCAGGCTACAGAGTCCTGGCAATGAATAGCTCTTGCTTGTCCTGCCAAGTTTTCTTCATGGCTGAAGAGAGACTTCACCTCCTACTTCCTGTCCTATAATTCAGTTGTTAATTATTTTTCCTGAGTGCATGGATAAACAAACACATGAATAAATCAACAAGAAGCTAAGCCATCAGGACCTGAGTGCAAACCCATTATGATAGTAACTGGCATCTCTACGAAGCACTATAGTTTGTAACATGTTTTTACATATAAAATTTATTTTTATCTTCAAAACAAAGTCATGGGGCATTATTATCATCTCCATTTTACAGATGAGGAAAATTAAGGCTCAGGGAGGTTAAATGAGTTGCCCATGGTCATCATCCTCCTTGGCTCTTGTTCCTGAGAAGGGAGAACTGTGCCTGGGATTCACAAATAATGACATGGCGGAGACAACCCAGTCTGTATTAGCACAGACTAGTGTTGGGAGAGAGGCAGGTGGGGACGCAGAGGGCGAGGGGACCAAGGGAGCCTGAGATGCTGGATTCCTTTAACTCCCAAAAGTGCTAACCTAGGGTAGCTCGGGGCACGAGGGCAGGTCTTGTCTGATATGAATTGAGAAGCCTTGCCAGGAACTCGCACCAGAATCTGCTTCCTTGGGTATACACAGTACCTCAGTTTTCATAATCATTCCTCTCCTAACTAGGACAGTACTGCTTAAGCTTTTCCATCGAAGTTTTCCAATTGCTGAGGCCATTTAATCATTAGGGATAATTGGAGTCTCCACCACTGAGGCCAGGAACCCCAGATCTGTTGGACTCCCTGGAAGCTGCTAGAGAATTGCTGCACTGAAGAGTCTTAGGAGCAGGCAACTGATTTGAGCGGGGAGGAGACCAGGCCACAGAGTTTTATTTGTGTAGCACAGACATTGCTTGCATATAGATTGTGTTTTTATTCTGGGGACTGATGGAGATTATGACTGGTGCCAAGGTACCCTCAAGCCCCTCCTGGAAATATCAGTACAACTCACATGTAGCCGTTCTTGGTATCACTGGGAAGAGATGGAGATTTATTCAGTATATTTCTTCTTAATGACAAGAAATTTCTAAGATCGTTATACAATAGTACCCACACTTAACCATCCACTGGGTCAGTAGGGCATTGCAGTTAAGAGTTAGGCTTTAGAGTATAACAAACTTAAGTCATTCCCCTTCCTGTTATTCTACCAGTCATACCATACAACGTCAGTGCATATTAACTACATTATTATTACTGGTGGAGAAAATATAAAGTGACACAAAGCCACTTTAGACTTAGTTAACTCATTACTTTGTATTTTAGAAAATAACAGCACCTACAAACACTTGACAGATAGTGGTATAAAATCTGTGAGTGGTGTCATTTATCCAGACCACAGACAATGCTTTGTATCCAGATGGACTTGGACCTGTTGCAATGATTGCTCTGCAGGGTCATTTGTCCACTGTGCTGGCACTTCTGATATAGTGGAAGAGCACAGATTTTGGAATCGTACAGTCCTAGGTTCAAATCCTGGCTCTGTCACATGCTAACTGTGCCATCTTTGACAAGTTACTTAGCTTCTCTGAGTCACAGTTTCCTCATCTCTAAAATAAGGGATAATGCCTGCCTCACAGGAGCCAGTGGAGGATTGAGTCATATAACATCCCTAGGAACCTGACAAACGTTGGGTGTTCAATTGTTCTCTCACAGTTTGAACAGAACAATCCACATCAGTTTGAAAACAATTGGTTGAGTTGCGGAAGCCTGGACATTAAGACCCTCATACCTAGAAGGACTCGTAGCCCCACTAACTGAGAGCCGAAAGATAAGTATTCTTCACATTCAGCAGTGCTTTAAATGTTTTATTAACACTTACTTCTTCCAGTGCACGTAGGGACAGCCCCAGCCTCCACCTACTCTCTTTTACCTAACTTATCATTCTTTCTTAACTTCTTAATCTCCCTTTCTTGAACTTTCTCATTGCACTTAGCCTGGAAGCCTCAGGTAAGTGGCTCTACTCACCCTTCAGTGAAGTGGGTCATGGGCACAATGTGGCTGGTGATAGACTACGGGTTTCTAAGGCCTGCCTCAGGGCAGTTAGACTCCTGCAATATCCCTTATTCAAGAGTGGTCCTGACTGCAGTGTTGCCGGGGGTGGAGTAGACCCTCCATGGGTCACTTTCCTGAGAGTCAGGCAGGAATCATCCATTGGCTCGGAACAACCCTGCCACTCTTCCAGGGATGGAAGGCTAGAGGCCGTGCCAGGGACGTCTGTTCTACAAGCAGGAAGGCAGGCAGGGCAGAAGTGAATGCCAGTGGGCTGTGCAGACCTCAGCTTGGAAGGGCATGTTCTCCTGGGAGTGGAGGTTGTTTTATTGCCAAGGAGCTGGGAAGTTGCCTGTGGCTTTGTCTTCCTGTTTCCCGTACAGCTGCCTTGCACCTTTCTTCACTCGGTGGATGTGGGGGAGGACTGTGTGCAGTCTGAGAAACTGGTCACGCTTGTGGAAGGACCCAAACCAGACTTCTTCCTCCCCTCCGCGCAATGTGCTTTGCCTGTTTCAAGAACCTCCCTTCCATTTCCTGTTCGTGAGGCTGCACAATGAGTTTCCTGTCTTCCTTTGGACATAAGACTGAAGAAAGATACTCTCTTCTTGAAGAAGTTTTCATCCCTGGCTGTATCCTTTTTTCCCATATCCTTAGCAAGGATGGACAAATGAGCAGCCACATTGCTACTCCCTGGTTTTGCACTGATCTCCCAGAGTGGGTGACCAAACTTGCACCTGTTTGTCAGAAGTGGGATTGGAGTAAGGAGCCAAGTTCACCTATGATGATCATGTGGCACAGTGGCTTGAGATCATGTGACATATTGGTATGGGGATCATGTGACATCGGAATGGGGAACAAAGAGCAGGAGACTCAGCATTTCAGGTAAATAACCAATCCCAGAATAAAAATTGCTAGTATTTCCTGTTTTCTTATTTAAAGCGAATTGTCTGTTTCTTATTTGCAAATTTAGAAGCCGTTTGGCCAATTTTAGCTATCTAGAAACAATCTATCAAAATATGCCTCCTGAGCAACCTGGGGGTTCATTAATTAATTAATAGTGGTTAATCAACCCTTTGAAATCCTCTTATTAATGGGGTCACCTAAGTCCTAAGTACTATTATAACCAGGCCTAATGAGGTCAATGGTTTAAAGAGAGGGTTTTAAACCATATATAAAGCTCCTCTAATGATCGCTGGTAGAGGAAGAAGGTAAGAAAAGCCCGGTGAGTCTTCACGCTGGTGTTTAAAAGTTTCCTCCCCAGCAGTAGAGCCACACTGATGTCTACTCGGTTGAAACCAGGTGCGCAGTGATCTACTGACTAATGGATTCTCCAATTGTTAAACCTATGTTACAGGACAAAGGCCACCACTTTGGAAAAGCTTGAAGTGCGGTTTACTGCTGAGTACAGAAGACATTTGAAAACAGAGAGGGGAGATTTTCTCTCTAAGGTTGCAAACAAGGTTAGTGCTGGCCTTCTTATATCTTGTAAAACTTATAAGCTACCATTTGAATGAAACCAAGAATAGAGCTGATTGAGGAAGAAATGGAGCAGAGAAAACCTCTTCTAAGTCATGTTCTTTGATGCTCCTGTTGGTATTTTGTTTTATTTTGTTTTCCCTACAGAGACCCTAGTGTAAGAATAGAAACACCCAGGCATGGTGGCGCGCATATGTGGCCCCAGCTACTTGGGAGGCTGAGGTGGGAGGATCGCCTGAACCCAGGAGTTTGAGGCCATAGTGAGCTATGATTATGCCACTGCCCTTCAGCCTGGGTGACAGAGCAAGATCCCATTTCTTTTTTTTTTTTTTTTGAGACGGAGTCTGGCTCTGTCACCCAGCCTGGAGTGCAGTGGCCGGATCTCAGCTCTCTGCAAGCTCCGCCTCCCGGGTTCCCGCCATTCTCCTGCCTCAGCCTCCCGAGTAGCTGGGACTACAGGTGCCCGCCACCTTGCCCAGCTAGTTTTTTGTATTTTTTTTAGTAGAGACGGGGTTTCACCGTGTTAGCCAGGATGGTTTCGATCTCCTGACATCATGATCCACCCGTCTCGGCCTCCCAAATTGCTGGGATTACAGGCTTGAGCCACCGCGCCCGGCCTTTTTTTTTTTGCCTTAAATATTTTATTTGAAATTGACACACAAATGCATACTAATTTGCCAGTTCTCAAAGGCAGAGCTGTATCAGGAACTCTTAGCTGTGAGAAACAAGTCATTTTTTGTTTTTTTTGAGACAGTTTTGCTCTTGTTGCCCAGGTTGGAGTGCAACCTCCACCTTCTGGGTTCGAGTGATTCTCTTGCTTCACCCCCATGAGTAGCTGGGATTACAGGCATGTGCAACTACGCCCGGCTAATTTTGTAGTTTTAGTAGAGACGGGGTGCCTCCATGTTGGTCAGGCTGGTCTTGAACTCCTGACCTCAGGTGATCTGCCCGCCTCGGCCCCCCGAAGCGCTAGGATGACAGTGGTGAGCCACTGTGCCCAGCTGAAAGCCATGTTTTAGAGTGGCATAATCACACTGGGGCTTATTCTTCCCCCACTCCCATGAACAAAAGCCCACAGTTATGCAGCTGCTGCCCTTGGCTCGCCGGCTTAGGGTCGTCAGGGGTAGCAAGATCCCATTTCTAAACAAACAAATGAAAAACCAAAACTGATCCTTGAAGGCAGGGGTAGGGTGAATAACTAGAATGAAAGGGCCGGGCGCGGTGGCTCAAGCCTGTAATCCCAGCACTTTGGGAGGCCGAGGTGGGTGGATCTCGAGGTCAGGAGATCGAGACCATCCTGGCTAACACGGTGAAACCCCATCTCTACTAAAAATACAAAAAAAATTAGCCGGGAGTGGTGGCGGGCGCCTGTAGTCCCAGCTATTTGGGAGGCTGAGGCAGGAGAATGGCGTGAACCCGGGAGGCGGAGCTTGCAGTGAGCCGAGATCGAGCTGCTGCACTTCAGCCTGGGCGACAGAGCGAGACTCTGCCTCAAAAAAAAAAAAAAAAACAAACAATGAAAGGATCAGCTTTTTTTTTTTTTTTAAAGAAAGGGAACAAAATTGTGGGGTTACCAAGCTTAGAGATGGGATGGGAGTGTATATCTGGTTACATACGTAAGATATGCATGGCCCATGTCAATATGAAATTGGATTGAAGTGAGTTGGGAGTTTATGCTTAGGAAAGAGAGTGCGCTAACAAACCATGTATGAGCCTGTGAGAATACTATCTTGAAACTGGGAAATGAATAGTGGATTGGAAACAACTCTGAACTTTTAAAAATAACAATGCAAATTTTTCTTTAGGAAATTTTCAAGTTTTAAAATTAACCAGTTTCTATTTCAAATCAGAGCAGGTCCTGGAAGATCAGATTCCCCGCCATGTTATCCTCTGTGGTGTTTTGGGCACTAATGGCCCTCATTGGTAAGTCACTGGCTGAGATTTAGCATTGTTCACCGGGTGTCCACAAAAACCTCCAGCACAATAATGAATCAGAAAGAACAATGATTACCTGCAATGGAAGAGTGAGCTTTCATTCTGACCAGCTTGGCCATTAATCAACTATTATTTCTATAATTAACAGTGTGTTCTGCTTGCTAAGCAGGTGAAAAACAGGATCTATGGGAATTTCAAATAATCTAATATTTATTGATCTGCTTACTTCCTGTCTGACAATGCACCTATCAGACTGGATATCTTACTGAGAGGTATATGGAACAGTGTCTTGGAAGCAAAACACATAAAGAGAAAATTATCAATGCCAAGCAGTGGATGAGAGTTCAGTGTGTGTTGGTGGGAAAAAAGCACTAGTCTGAGAAAGGTTTGGGAGGAAGAGCTCACATCCAACTAGAATGCTCAGATGTGAAAGGCTTTTGCGGGGGATGTGTCAATTGAAGAATGCTTGATGATTTAATAAGAAAAGGGAAGAGCCTGCTGGATGGGAAGAATAATTTCAGTAAAAGACGAGAGGCAGAAATGAATGAAAAGTCTTTGGGTCGGTGGCCTGGACAGAAGAGGGGATTTCTCAGGGGAAGGCTGGAAAGATAGGTTGGTGAGTTGGTGAGAGATCTTGAACAAGAGAATGTTAAAACTTTGACCTAAGCAAAATGACAAGCCATTATGAACAATGTTCAAGTTGTCTTTAGTTATAGAATGGTGACTGAAAAGAAAGTGTTTCTAAAATGTTTAATTCTAAATTTGGAAAGACAAGGCTACCCAAAAGTAATTTCCAGTCACTTATGGTCAAAAGCAGGGCAACCTAGTTTTAAATTTTTACTCCTTTTTAAATTGCCAGGTGAGAGCAGAGTTAAATAGCCAACAGATTAATTATGAGCTACCATATTAGCTGTGTATAGCTGAAAGGTTACTCTTAATTTAAAAAGGGCTTGTGTGTTTGTAATGCCTATACAAGCAGTGAGGGTCCATGGTCATATTCCAGTTCCCTTAAAGCAGTGGTTCATAAACTTTATGTGTAAGAGTCAACTGGGAATGCTGGGCAAAGTGCAGCTTCTTTAGCCTTATACTGCAAGATTCTGGTTCAGTAGATCTGGTGTGAAGAGCCCAGTGATAAGCATTTTTGTTTGTTTGTTTGTTTGTTTGTTTTGAGACAGAGTCTCACTCTGCCGCCCAGGCTGGAGTGCAGTGGCACGATCTCGGCTCACTGCAAGCTTCGCCTCCCAGGTTCACACCATTCTCCTGCCTCAGCCTCCTGAGTAGCTGGGACTGCAGGTGCCCGCCACCACGTCCAGCTATTTTTTTTGTATTTTAGTAGAGAGGGGGTTTCACTGGGTTAGCCAGGATGGTCTTGATCTCCTGACCTCGTGATCTGCCCGCCTCAGCCTCCCAAAGTGCTGGGATTACAGGAGTGAGCCACTGCGCCCGGCCCAGTGATAAGGATTTTTAATAAGCATGTGTGGTAACTTTGATGCCTGTGGTCTGTGGGCCACACAGTGAGCCTGGCAAAGACTGCCTCCCAGTGAAAGGACATTGAACCTGTCAACATAGGGACATTTGATCCAGATAATTTAAACAATCCCTTTCTGTCTCATTCCTTCATCCATCCAACTATCCATTCTTCTATTCAGCAAATATTTATTAAATGTCCACTTTGTGCCAAGCATTGTTCCAGGTGCTGAGGAGGATATAGCAGAGAAAAACATCTAGTATCTGACCTAATGAAATTTATCTTCTAGTGAGAGGAACGAACAGAAAGAGAGTGAGAGGAAAAAAGGAAGAGAGAGGGAAAGAGTGAGAGGAAAGAAGGGAGATAAAAACATTTCACCTGTAAAAATTTTTGATGTGTCTCTAACATATAAGGACCGGCTCTAGCACAAAAAGATGTTCCTGGTTCATCTTGAACATTTTCTGCCCCAGGCTAGCAATCAGCCATTATTCTGAGGAGCGCTGGTTCCTCTTAGCAGGAAATGGTATTTAGAGACCACAGTGTGGGAAGTAAAAGTGCTCCATTGCTATGGAGTTGTCATTTATTTCAGGTGTTCTCAGTGGCAAAAACTAGAAAATATATATTTTTAAAAGAAAAACAATTATGTATTCAGATATTTCACATTTATATTTAAGACTGCAAGCATTTTACATCAGTTTTATATTTGTACCTCTGCTATCTTACACTAAAAATCCTAGTTCTAATGACATTAGCATTATTACTTATTTACATACAGTAGTGTCAAAATAACTATGACAGTATTACCAACCAATAATGACACAGTAAATAGAATTTAAGATTTTCTTGTGATTATTTATGTTCATAGGATGTATTCCTATGTAGTGGTATACACTTATATGGATATATTTTAAAGTCACTTGAGATAATTCTCCTCTGTGTGTTTATTAATCTTTCAATTTGTTATAGAGTTATGTTCATTTGTTTTTCTTTTTTATGATTCCTTTTTTCCCTATTTGATTTAATTTTAAAATTTATGATAACATTTACATGGTTCCAAAATAAAATTTTTTTAAAAGATACAGTTAGCCTATCCTCTATCCCTGTTCCCTTTACCTTCCTCTTACCCTCTCCGTAACTAACAATTTTTACCAGTTTTTCATTCATCCTTGTATTGTTTCTTTTGAAAATATGAGCAAATCACACAAAATACACAATTGTATTTTCTCCCCTTTCTTACACAAAGAGTACAATTCTATCAATACTATTTTGTCCCTGGAAGTTTATAGGAGTATATACAGGTCTTACTCTTTCCTTTTGCAGTTGCATAGTACTCCACTGTGGACGTAGCATCACTTACTCAACCAGTCCCTACATTAATGACATTTGTGTTGTTTGCAGTCCTTTGCTGTTATAAACAGTGCTGGGATGAACAGCCTATTGTAAAACTGTGTTCCACAGCAATGTGTGAGACAGCCTATTTCCTCACAACCTCTCCCACAGAGCACATTATCAAACCTTTGGGCTCTTGCCAACTAAAGAGTTGGAAAATGCTGTCATAATGATGTTTTAATGTGGCCTTTCTCTTCTTTTGAGTGTGGCTTAACATCTTTTATATGTTTAAGGACCATTTTCTTTTTTTGTCTATAAACTGTCTATATATTCTGCTGATAAGATGATATTTGGACAGAGACCTGAAGACATGATCGTGTAGATATCTGGAGGAATAGCATTCTAGACAAAACGAACCACAGACATAAAGCCTTTGAGGCAGAAACCTGCCTGGCGTGTTGAAGGATAAGCACAAGGAAGAGTGTGGCTGGAGGAGAGTGAGCAAAGGGAAGGAGAAGTAGGAACAGGAGCAGAGGGCCGGATCTAGTAGGTCTTGGAGGCTGCAGGATAGACTTGGCTATTCCCCTAAAGGAGGAGAAAGCCACTGGAAGGTTAAGAGAGAAGACTGATAGCAGCCCATGCATATTCCCACAGGGCCACTCTGTCTGCTACGTAGAGGATCGGCTGTAAGAGTGAATCAGGGAGGTCAGTTAGGAGGCTGTTAGGAGAGTCCAGACGAGCAATGATGCTGGTTGGGACCATGGCAGTAGCAGAGGTGGGAGGAGTGGTTAGATTCTATTTTTTTTTTTTTTTTTTGAGACAGAGTTTTGCTCTTTTTGCCCAGGCTGGAGTGCAATGGCGTGATCTCAGCTCACTGCATCCTCCTCCTTCTGGGTTCAAGTGATTCTCCTGCCTCAGCCTCCCAAGTAGCTGGGATTACAGGCATGCGCCACCACGCCTGGCTAATTTTGTATTTTTAGTAGAGATGAGGTTTCTCCATGTTGGTCAGACTGGTCTTGAACTCCCAACCTCAGGTGATCCTCCTGCCTTGGCCTCCCAAAGTGCTGGGATTACAGGTGTGAGCCACCACGCCCAGCCAGATTCTATTTTTTTACATCAAACATTTTAACAAATACTTTTTTTTTTTTTTGATTTGAGACAGGGTCTTGCTCTGTTGCCCAGGCTGGAGTGCAGTGGCACCATCAAAGCTCACTGCAGCCTTGACCTCCCGGGTTCAATCAATCTTCCTGTCTCAGTCTCCCACGCAGCTGGGACTACTGGCGTGTGCCACTACACCAGGCTAAGTTTTGTATTTTTTGTAGAAACGAGTTTTGCCATGTTGCATAGGCTGGTCTCGAACTCCCAGGCTCAAGCAATCCTCCTGCCTTAGCCTCTCAAAGTGCTGGGATTCTAGGCATGAGCCACCACATCCAGCCCAAAGTACTGTCTTATAACAAATATTTGGTACAAATTAACAGCCCTTGAAACAGTTAGAACAAACTTTTCAGCATTACAGAAAATAACCTTGTATCTCCTTTAGCAAAAGCTCTGCCTCTCCTTTAACAGGTAGACTTGGACAGAAACTCACTTTTTAATGACAGAACAAAAAAACAAATATAGATTTGACTTCAATCATTTTGGTAAATTCAATTTTTACTTCTAATTTTATTAAACAGACATACATAGGTACTCACCTTCACAGTAAATGATATAAAATAAGAATATATTTAAATTGTTATGGTACCCTTCTTTCTTATCTTTCTAAACAAAGGCAAATGGTTAATCCAGATGTTAACATTCCCAGAAGCATTTGTGTCAGAAATGTTTTAAAATTCCTCTCAAAACGATAGACGCTGGGGACTCTACAAGAAGGGAGGGAGGGAGGGAGGGAGGCAAGGGTTGAAAACTACACATCAGGTACTGTGTTCACTGTTTGGGTGAAGGATCAATATTTGCCAGTCTTCAGCATCACACAATATGCCCATGTAACAAACCTGCACATGTACCTGCTGAATCTTAAAAAACAAAACAAAAGCTCTCAAGTTTCCTGCTTAAAAACCTTCTGTCAGTTTTAATTCTGACATACAGTATGGTATGACTACAGTGCTTGTAATCCTTTGGGAGGCCAAGGAGAGAGGATCGCTTGAGCCCAGGAGTTTGAGACTAGCTTGGGCAACATAGCAAAACCCCATCTCTACAAAAAGATAAAATAAGCCAGGCCTGGTGACGTGCGCCTGTGGTTCCAGGTACTCAGGAGGCTGGGGTGGGAGAGTCGTTTGAGCTCAGGTGTTGGTGCCTATAGCGAGCTATGATCATGTCACTGCACTCCAGCCTGGACAACAGAGCAGGACCTTGTCTCTAAAAAACAAAGGAAGAAAAAGACTGCATATGTATTTAGGATCTATAAGAGATGAATTTCATAATATTTTGCATAGTGTTTTTGGATTAAATGCTGTGTTAATACAAAACCAAATAAAAGGTCGGAGCAGAGTGGGCACGGGGATCTTCTGTCTGATGAACAAATAATGGCAACAGGAGAGTTGGGGAGTTCTGTCTGTGGCCTTCCGCCTTTGGTTTAGTGATGTCTATTGCAGCAACCCAAGCAATATCTTCTCACAGGATTCATGTGAGTTATGCTTCCGCCTCTAGGCACTTCCAGGGGCTCGTACCCCTTCACCCACTCAATGAACCCTCACCTACATCCGCGCCTGTACCACGGCTGCTACGGGGACATCATGACCATGAAGACCTCTGGGGCCACTTGTGATGCAAACAATGTGATGAACTGCGGTAAGTGAAAGGCAGAGCAAACGTCTGGCTTTTCCCCTTTCATCGTTTTCAGATTATTTCTTAGGAAGTCACTTAATTTTGAAAAGGTATAATCATCATTATGACAACAGTACTAAAATAAAAAATGAGCAAAAAACACAATCCTGACCAATCTAACAACCCGCTTCTTTTCATTTTCCACCCTCATTCTTTTTTTTTTTTTTTTTTGAGACAGAGTCTGGCTCTGTGGCCCGGGCTGGAGTGCAGTGGCCGGATCTCAGCTCACTGCAAGCTCCGCCTCCCGGGTTCCCGCCATTCTCCTGCCTCAGCCTCCCGAGTAGCTGGGACTACAGGCGCCCGCCACCTCGCCCGGCTAGTTTTTTGTATTTTTAGTAGAGACGGGGTTTCACTGTATTAGCCAGGATGGTCTGGATCTCCTGACCTCGTGATCCGCCCGCCTCGGCCTCCCAAAGTGCTGGGATTACAGGCTTGAGCCACCGCGCCCGGCCTCCACCCTCATTCTTTCCAAACCTCGTCCAGCTGTGTTTGTTTCCATGTATTGAAACTATTGCTTGAATAAATATTCGAATTTGGCTTTGTTTTTTGGGTGGTGCTGCTGTGTTTGCTTCATGTTACACATGAGCATTTGAAGCAATACTGTTCCAAAGTCGTCTTCATCATGTTATCCTGGTTTTAGGGTGTCTGAGCTGGCAGCAACCACAAGGTCACATCGGACCCCAACCCCTCAATTTACAAATCAGAGCCCAGAGACTCAGCAAGGAGGGGGTACTTCCCAATAGCACAGAACCAGCTAGGGGCAGAGCCAGGCTGAAACATACATTGGCTGACTCCTAGTCCAAGAGGCTTCCCAGTGCACCAGTGTGGCAGAATTTTTTGTGTGTGTGACAGAGTCTTACTTTGTCACCCAGGCTGGAGTGCGATGGCATAATCTCGGCTCACTACAACCTCCGCCTCCCAGGTTCAAGCGATTCTCCTGCCTCAGCCTCCTGAGTAGCTGGGGTTACAGGTGCCTGCCACCATGTCCGGCTCATTTTTGTATTTTTAGTAGAGACAGGGTTTCACCATGTTGGCCGGGCTGGTCTTGAACTCCTGACCTCAAGTGATCTGTCCACCTTGGCCTCCCGAAGTGCTGGGATGACAGGCATGAACAATTTGAAGGAGAAAAACCAGCAGAAGCGGCACCTGTTAGGGGTTGTGGACCTGTCTGTTTCTGCAGTCAGAGATCAAAAGGATGTCTTAGAATGGCTGTCCCAAGCCATTAGCAGTGATCAGAGGCTGTGGCTAACTTAGCAAATTTTAAAAAATGGTTTTCTTCTGAAGTAGAAGAAACAGTTTCTTTTCTTTTTTTTAACTTTAAATTCTTTCTTTCTTTCTTTCGTTTTTTTTTTTTTTGAGTTGGGCTCTCGCTATGATGCCCAGGCTGGTTTCGAACTCCTCCTGGGTTCAAGCGATCCTCCTGATTTAGCCTCCTGAGTAGCAGGGACTGACTTCGGGCACACACTACCATGCCCAGAAAAACAGTTTCTTTTCTATTGATGTAGGGATCCGTGGTTCTGAAATGTTTGCTGAGATGGATCTGAGGGCCATAAAACCTTACCAGACTCTGATCAAAGAAGTCGGGCAGAGACATTGTGTGGACCCTGCTGTCATTGCAGCCATCATCTCCCGGGAAAGTCATGGCGGATCTGTCCTGCAAGATGGCTGGGACCACAGGGGGCTTAAATTTGGTTTGATGCAGGTATTTAGCTAGAAACTTTCTATCAGCCCCACTTCATCCCTCCTCACAGAAGCTCAGCCTCAACTAGAAATCCATTTGCAGTGCTTCCAAACCCCAAAATACCGTGGCATCTGGCTACAGGTACTTCAGCATAATTTTTTTCTTTTCTTTTTTTTTTTTGGGATGGAGTTTCACTCTTGTTGCCCAGGCTGGAGTGCAATGGCATGATCTCGGCTCACTGCAACCTCCACTCCCGGGTTCAAGTGATTCTCCTGCCTCAGCCTCCTGAGTAGCTGGGATTACAGGCACACGCCACCATGCCTAGCTAATTCTTTGTATTTTTAGTAGAGACAGGATTTCACCTTGTTGGCCAGGCTGGTCTTGAACTCCTGACCTCAGGTGATCCGCCCACCTCAGTCTCCCAAAGTGCTGGGATTACAAGCGTGAGCCACTGCGTCCGGCCACTCCAGCATAATTTGATCTGGGATTCCTGTAACACATCTTTTTATGTCATTCAAGGCTTATTCATTACTAGATATCCTTTAAAAAGTATTTTAAGAGTTTCATAACTACAATTTTGTGATAAATAATATGTAATACAGGCCGGGCGCGGTGGCTCAAGCCTGTAATCCCAGCACTTTGGGAGGCCGAGATGGGCGGATCACGAGGTCAGGAGATCAAGACCATCCTGGCTAACACGGTGAAACCCCGTCTCTACTAAAAATACAAAAACTAGCCGGGCGAGGTGGCGGGCGCCTGTAGTCCCAGCTACTCGGGAGGCTGAGGCAGGAGAATGGCGTAAACCCGGGAGGCGGAGCTTGTAGTGAGCTGAGATCTGGCCACTGCACTCCAGTCCGGGCGACAGAGCGAGACTCCGCCTCAAAAAAAAAAAAAAAAATAATATGTAATACACTAAAACTGAGAAAATCTTATAAACAGCACTATTATTACAGGTGTCCTCTTGGGGTTTGTGAAGCAGTACATTTCATCCATGTGGATCAAAACATGGTATAATTGAGCTCTACTTGAAACAACTTGTTCCTTTGGGTAAACTGGAGGAAGGGGATCCAAATTATCTGGATATTTGCTTCCAGGCTCTATTTTAAATTGTCTGCAGAAATACAGACTTCTGGCCTTCCCAGTTAGAAACAAATTTTTGTCTGAATTAGCTAGATAATTATTTCTTACTATAAATGTGTAGACTTTAGGTGTTATTTGTTTCAAAACAACTTTAACTTTTTTTTTTTGTATATTAGAATGTTTAGCTAAAACTATGCCATGTCCATTTCTCCAAAACCTTACTTTGTTTCTCTGACTCTCATCTCTATGAAAGAAAGAACAATAGAATTGACTCTTTGGGGATAAAGGCCGGTATCTACGACTTGAATACCAGGAGAGGAAATTAGGAATGGCAGAAAAATGTGTTACCTCATCCAGATGCTGACTTTATTATCCGAATTTTCTAGCTTGATAAACAAACATACCACCCTGTTGGTGCCTGGGACAGCAAAGAGCATCTTTCACAGGCCACTGGGATTCTAACAGAGAGATTTAAGGCAATCCAGAAAAAATTCCCCACGTGGAGTGCTGCTCAGCACTTCAGAGGTAGGCTGTATTCTGAGCACTTTGTTTAGATAAGCAATGAATAAGACCACTCAAGGCTAGTGTGACCCGAGACTCCTTGGGAGCATTTCCATGGGGTCAGCAGTGGCCCTGGGAGGAGCTGTCTAGAGGCTGCATTCGCATTCTCTGAACCACAGAGTTACTTTGAGTGGTCCTCCATCCTCAACCTCCATTTCCCCTTCTGCAGAACATTGGGGTGCTTATTCATTGCTTATTGAGCTATTGAGTGATACCTTGAAACATAGTGACACGTGTTTCTACAAAAAAAAAAAGAAAAAGTAGCTGGGCATGGTGACACGACTCCAGTCCCAGTACTCAGGAGGCTGAGCCAGGAGGATTGCTTGTGCCTGGGAGGTTGAGGCTGCAGTGAGCATTGACTACATGACTGCACTCCAGCCTGAGAGACAGAGTGAGACCCCATCTCTCCAAAAAAAAAAAAAAAAATACACACACACACACACATACACACACACACACACACATATATACACACACACACACACATACACACACACACACACACATATATATGTATATGTTTGCGTACCTCTCATAGGTTTTTTCCTGTTATAAGAAACTGTCGGCCGGGTGCGGTGGCTCAAGCCTGTAATCCCAACACTTTGGGAGGCCGAGACGGGCGGATCACGAGGTCAGGAGCTCCAGACCATCCTGGCTAACACGGTGAAACCCCGTCTCTACTAAAAATACAAAAAACTAGCCGGGCGAGGTGGCGGGCGCCTGTAGTCCCAGCTACTCGGGAGGCTGAGGCAGGAGAATGGCGTAAACCCGGGAGGCGGAGCTTGCAGTGAGCTGAGATCTGGCCACTGCACTCCAGTCCGGGCGACAGAGCAAGACTCCGCCTCAAAAAAAAAAAAAAAAAAAAAAGAAACTGTCAACAACTTTCCAATTGTCTGAACAATTTTACTCTGTGAGTATTCTCAGGACTTCAGGTGCTACGTATCCAAGTGGAAATCGCTGCTTGGCTGATCACAGACCCCCTCAAATTCAGCATCTCCCAGATGGAATTAACTCACTAACCTCCCACTATACATTTGCTCTTTCTTCTGCATTTTATGTGTCTTGGAGGCACCATAACACAGCCAGTCATCGCAGCCTGAAAACCAGATTGCTTTCTTAGGCTCTCTGGTTCCTTCTCTCTTCACACCCAACCACATCAATTCCTGTTAGGTTTACCCCCTATCTGCCCATGTTATGTTCTCCACACTCTAATGGCCTTAATCAGAACAGATTCTAGTCTCGACTTCAAGGTCCTTGAAGGCAGGGATCATGACCAGGCATCTTTTTCTCTGGATATCAGAGCAGAGCGCAATTATGTTTCAACACATACATAACTACTAAAGATAAAATTCTAGGGTAAAATAGCATACACACGCATATGTACACGTACCCAAAGAAATAAATGTGTCTTGGGTACCTTGTAGTTAGTGAGGGATCTCTCCTGGCACATAGTAGGTGCTTGAAAACACTTCCTGAATGAATAAATGAGTGAGTGAATAGATGAGTGAATTATTGTATAAATGAGAGAATGTTACAAGCATTTTCAGCAGAGGATGTACTGGGGGTCTAGTTCTGCCAGGCCTGGATTACATAAAAAAGCAAATCTGATTTTTGCAACAAGAAAAACCAAAGACTTTGGAAAAAGAGAAAGAAAGCAATCTGGAATTTTCCCAGTGATTCTTGGGGTAGTGTGTCCTTTCAGAAAGGGAGAGAGGGGGAGGAGGATTTGGGACTGCCTGCTTTGGAAGATTTGCCTGGAGAGCTAACATCTTGGCAATGCTCACTGCTTATTTCTACTGAAAGTTAATATTTGAGCCTAACTCTGTGTTTCATTTCAGGTGGTCTCTCAGCTTTTAAGTCAGGAATTGAAGCGATTGCCACCCTGGAGGACATAAACAATGACTTCGTCAACGATATCATTGCCCGAGCTAAGTTCTATAAAAGACAAAGCTTCTAGGCAAAGTTCTGTGGGTGGGCCAGGCTGGCAGAGTGCTCAGATGGCCGCCTTTGAGAGTTTTACGTGAATGTGCTGTATTCAACACCGGCAAAGAAATCATTAAAATCATGAAAGAAAATTCATTTCCCAATTTTCTGAATGAAAATAAGAATTGAAAAAAGGAAAGAAAAATAAAAGAAATCCATCCAGTTCACAATAGGCTTCCCAGGAAACGGACATATATAATTACTTTGTAGTAAATGTGAGTATCATGGCGAGTGGCCCCTACGTATTCCAGCCAGGCTTCATTGTAGCCCGTGATTCTAATGCCCACCTACTCCCTGTCTACCAGAATTGCTAACAAGTTAAGTAAGCCTCACCCGAGCCTTTGTCCTTTCCCCAGTATCTGCCCAACCCACGTGGGCTTTGCTTAGGAGAAGTTCCTGACTCATAGGCCAGCCAACCCATGGGACAGTGGAGGAAACAGGGATGGAATTCTAGCTGCATAGGAAACTGAGAGCCAACTGAGTTCGTGAAGCTGTCATTCAAGTTACATACACCAAGTCCTTTAAACCCACAGCAACCTCCTGTGTTTCCTTTTGTTTGTGAAGATCCAGGGACTGGCTTTTCTTATTTTTAGGAGTTGCTGCCACACACTTTCTTTCACGCGGTCCACCCCTCACAAAACATGGCTGAAGATAAGCATGTAGGACCCAAATCAATCATGGTTCTTTGGTTGCAAGCAAAAGTAACCACTTATAGAAATTTTAAGCAAGACAAGGAAATTACTGGAAGGCTAACAGAACCAACTGAGAAGGTCAAGGAGATGAAGAGACACCAGGCAACTCTGGGGTCTGGGTAGCAGGAATGGGTTAACCATACTTTACAGCATCCCCAGTACGTGAATGAATTAGCACCTCACCAATCTCCTCATACATGTCCTCCAAACACCTTTTCTGATTACGTCATCATTCTGCGTCACTTTCCTAGTGCCAGGAGAGGCTCGGAGCTATTTATCTTGGTCACATATACATCTATCCCTTGGCTATTTTGCTACCTTGGTCTTGCTCACACTACCCACAACGGAGAAGAGACAACTCTCTGGAAGGAAACTGTGTGCTGTTTGTGGCCTTAACTTCCATAGTCAGGAGAGGACACAAGTGATAACATGTTGGAGTGTAAAGTGGACGCGTGATGATGTGGCCCTGCTGGGCCTTTAACTCCCTTTGGAGATGTTCAATGAATGTTTCAGTCCGTCACTTCTGTTTCTGAGAAGGAATCAAAATCAGACTCACCTGCCTCGGAGCCCCCTTGGAGAAAGCCGAGTAAATCCTTCTTTGCCCGCTGACCTCTCAACCCAGCCTGAAGATTTGACCCAGGCAGAACCAGGAATCCTTGTTTCACTGGGCAGACCAATGGTCAGTTTGTGTGGCAGCCCCTCAGCAGGTAGGCCGGCAGCTTGTATGGCTGGTTGAGGCCCGTGCTGTACCAGGTGTTAAATATTTGTATTATCCTCCCTGCGTGTGGGCCATCCAGGATGCCCTTCAGATGTTCACTTTGCTCAGGAATGACTTATTTTGGGCTTTCCCTCATATGCATCAATTTCATCTAATCACTAGCCCCTTCAATGTCACTACTGAAACAATAAAGTACATCTAGATGAGATCACTTTCAGGTAATTTGAAAAACAAGAAATAGTACGCTCATGTGTTCCCCGAATGTATTCCCCCAGTGTTCTCTTTACGACTAGGAAGCCGAGAGATGTCCCGTGGGAGACCTCACATTCAAGTCGTCTTAGTTTGATTCCCCAGAAGCAGAACTTGAGGCAAGGATTCCAGTGTGGGTAGTTTATTTTGGAACGCTGGTATGAGGTGGCTGGATGATACAGGAACAGTAGGACAGCCAATAAAACGTGTCATCAAGCCAGCTACCACAGTGGGTACTTGAGCTCAACCTTGCAGGATTACTGCTAGGAACGGTGCAAAACCCACACCACAGAATTATTCTGCCCGAGGTACAAGGAGCTGGGGCATTTATACAACTCTTGAAAGCGGTTGGCTGAGGGATCTGCCCGTAGGGCTTTGGGGGATATCAATTCTTTGCTACTCTGGTTTGCCTTGCAAATAAGCAACATATATTTCTAAGGAAAAGGGGCTGCAGGCACAGAGGTACAAATACCGGTAGTTGGAAATCAGCTGAAAATTCTAAAAGGCCATGGATATGGGAGGGTGCTAACAGCATCGGCTTCACCAGGATTAGGTACATCTGGAGGTTGGGAATATCCTTCAAACATTGCTTGTTTTCATCTGTGACTTAACAACATGGTAAGAACAATCTGGAAATAACACACAAACTTCATTATACCTCATGATTTTCATGCCAAGATTCTCCATAACCTGTTAGAATTAATAATTAGATATAGTACAACTATCCAACTCTTTTTTTTTTTTTTTTAAATGGAATTTCGCTCTTGTTGCCTAGGCTGGAGTGCAGTGGCGGAATCTCGGCTCACCACAACCTCTGCCTCCTGGGTTCAAGCAATTCTCCTGCCTCAGCATCCCAAGTAGCTGGGATTACAGGCATGCACCACCATGCCCAGCTAAATATTTTTTGTATTTTTTGTAGAGACGGGGTTTCTCCATGTTGGTCAGGCTGGTCTCAAACTCCTGACCTCAGGTGATCCATCCGCCTTGGCCTCCCAAAGTGCTGGGATTTCAGGCGTGAACCACCTCACCCAGCCAACTATCTCCATCTTTATCCTCTTCGCACCTCCATTTAGCTCAACAGCTGATTCCCAGAGAGTTGCTGAGAACCATGTCAAAGATGTTAGACACAAACATGGCATCATTAGATATGATATCCAGTCATTCTCAGTTTTCTTTATATTTTTTGCCTGTGCCCCATTCAGGCATTATGAATTATTATGTGTCTACATCCTATTATGTAAAACAGCGCTTTTATAGTTGTCCAAAAACCAAGTTCTTAGGCCAGGCGTGGTGGCTCATGCCTGTAATCCCAGCACTTTGGGAGGCCAACACAGGAGGATTGCTTGAGCCCAGGAGTTCAAGATTAGCTTGGGCAACATGGCAAAACCCTATCTCTACAAAAAATACAAAAATTACCCAGGCATGGTATCACACGCCTGCAGTCCCAGCTACTTAGGAGGTTTGATCAGGGAGAATCACCTGAGCCCGGGGAGGTCGAGGCTGCAGTGTCATGATTGCACCACTTCACTTCAGCCTGGATAGCAAAGTAAAACCTTGTCTCAAACAAAAAAAAAACCCCAACACCAAACCAAAACAAACAAAACTTAGATTCTTACTGGAGGATGAGGAAAAATTGTCTTATAGATAGATTTTGTTAGGTTTTAAGGGAAGGCGAGGGTTAAAGAAAGACACAGAGAGAGTGGTGGCTCTACAGCGAATGAAGGCTTTATGTCCAGCATAAGACCTGCAGAGGTGGGGGACCAGGTTAATGCCAGTGTCCACCGCTGCTTACAGGCTGGGGCAACGATAGGCTGGGTGGGAGGGGTCTGGAACAGGGGCCATGGCCTGCTGCCTGGGAAAACGTTGATAACGTGTTCCCGTGATTAGGCAGTTTGGTGTTCTGATGCAGTGTGAGGTTCCTTACACTTTCTTCCAGCAGAATAGAATAAGGGAGTCAGGCGGTTGGGCAGGTGTGCCCGAATCCCTGTGGAATGTTTCACTTTGACCAAGGTCTGCAAAATGGCTGGGGGTTTTACAAAATGGTGCAGTTTGGACTAACAGTTTCCAAAGCAAAAACAACAACAACAACAACAACAACAACAAAACAAGAAAACCCACTAAAAATAAAAACAACTAAAAATATTTCCCTTGCTAGACTTATTCATGATTATAGTATCATCCTTTCTTTTTCTTGGCCGTTAATGCCTCACCTGCTGAGAGAACTGTGACCTAATAAGAAACAGGTGTTTGGTCTCTGCAGCGTGGTGCAGGGGAAGCAAGGGGAGGAAGCCTCAGCTTCCACACTGGTGACCTCTAAGAACACTTTCTACACTGATGACTGAAGTGCTGCGCACTGTGATGCCTTCTGTTTTACAATACTAGGTGGGGGAAACATTCCCAGGCATACACAATATCCATTCCCATAACACAATCAGGTAAGAGACACATGCAAGCAGTTCTCATGAAGCCTGCTGAAAAACACCAATTCGCCTACAGACTTTAATTCCATCAACCACTACATTCCTAACTGTGGTCTCCATTAGGACTTAATTAACAGGTTTGGGTGTTACAATACTAGATATTAAGAAGTGTTAGGCCGGGTGTGGTGGCTCACACCTGTAATCCCAGCACTTGGGGAGGTTGAGGTGGGCGGATCACCTGAGGTCCGTAGTTGGAGATGAGCCTGGCCAACACGGTGAAACCCCATCTCTACTAAAAATACAAAAATTAGCTGGGTGTGGTGGCGTGCACCTGTAATCCCAGCTACTGGGGAGGCTGAGGCAGGAGAATCATTTGAACCTGGGAGGCAGAGGTTGCAGTGAGCCGAGATCGTGCCACTGCACTCCAGCCTGGGCAACAGGGCGAGACTCCATCTCAAAAAGAAAAACTGTTCCCTAGCCATCCCATAAAACATTCAGGTAAAGGACACACAGCTTCTTTACCTAAGGTCTGTTTACACGTTCCGCCTTTCATGATCTTATCAACCCTTACCTTTTACTGTTCTCTCATTCTAACTGCAGCCTGCCTCAGCGCTTCATCAATAGGTTTTGGTACCACAGGGCTGGGGGTTCCTGTATTGAGTCCCAGTAACCTTTTCTCCACACCCCACTCCTCCCAACCATTTTACCTACTGATGTACATAAGGCTTTGGGTCCCCACTGAGGAGGGTAGAGCCAAGGGACTGTGACCTTTTTGTCAATCTCCATCTTGATGAACCTGCTAACAACTGTCACAGTGATTGCTGGTCAGGTTTCTCATGATAAACTTTGCCTTTGGCTTTTTAAATGTCTCTAAACTGGAGTAGAGTAGGTTTGTTTGGAACCCCTTAATGTTGAGGGACCAGCAGGGGGTCCCTTGGGCCTGCTCAACCTTTGGTAGTGCTGTGTTAAATCCTTTGTTTTAATCCATCAATATCCATTTTATTCATCCCATTTCTTCATAACCGTCTAAAGTTTTCCACCCTGCTGGGACAAGTTCCACGACTCTCCTCTTTCTTTTTCTTCTTTGTTTTACTTCTGTCAATTTTGCTTTACACACCTTCTTTCTTTTTTTTTTTTTTTTGAGGCGGAGTCTCGCTCTGTTGCCCGGGCTGGAGTACAGTGGCCGGATCTCAGCTCACTGCAAGCTCCGCCTCCCGGGTTTACGCCATTCTCCTGCCTCAGCCTCCCGAGTAGCTGGGACTACAGGCGCCCGCCACCTCGCCCGGCTAGTTTTTTGTATTTTTCAGTAGAGACGGGGTTTCACCGTGTTCGCCAGGATGGTCTCGATCTCCTGACCTCGTGATCCGCCCGTCTCAGCCTCCCAAAGTGCTGGGATTACAGGCTTGAGCCACCGCGCCCGGCCTACACACCTTATTTCTTTCTTTTTTTTTTTTTTTTTTTTTTGAGACGGAGTCTCGCTGTGTCGCCCACGCTGGAGTACAGTGGCGCAATCTCGGCTCACTGCAAGCTCCGCCTCCCGGGTTCACGCCATTCTCCTGCCTCAGCCTCCTGAGTAGCTGGGACTACAGGCGCCCGCCACCGCGCCCGGCTAATTTTTTGTATTTTTAGTAGAGACGGGGTTTCACCACGTTAGCCAGGATGGTCTCGATCTCCTGACCTTGTGATCCGCCCATCTCGGCCTCCCAAAGTGCTGGGATTACAGGCGTGAGCCACCGTGCCCGGCCTCTTTCTTTTTTTTGAGATGGAGCTTCACTCTTGTTGCCCAGGCTGGAGTCCAATGGCGTGATCTCGGGTCATTGCAACCTCCATCTCCCGGGTTCAAGTGATTCTCCTGCCTCAGCCCCAGAAAGCCGGGACTATAGACATGCGCCACCACGCCCAGGTGTTTTTGTTGTTGTTGTTGTATTTGGAGTAGAGTTGGGGTTTCACCATGTTGGCCAGGCTGGTCTCGAACTCCTGACCTCAGGTGATCCACCCACCTCGGCCTCCCAAAGTGCTGGGATTACAGGAGTGAGCCACCGCACCTGGCCAAGCACCTTATTTCTTAATTGCTGTTTAAAATTTTCTACCATGCTAAGACCTGCCCTCTGCCTTTCTCCATTCTCTTCTTAATGAACCTAATGTGCTTTTTTTCTTCAACTTTCATTTTAGATGAAGTGGGTACTTGTGCAGACTTGTACAAGGGTACATTGCATGATGCTGAGGTTTGGAGTACAACTGAACCCATCATCTAGGTAGTGAGCATAGTATCCAATAGGTAGTTTTTCAACCCTTGCGCTCCTCCCTACTTCCCCCCTCTTATAGCCTCCTGTGTCTCTTGTTCCCATCTTTATGTCCATGTGTACCCAATGTTTAGCTCTTACTTATAAGTGAGACCATGCAGTATTTGGTTTTCTCTTTCTGCATTAGTTCTCTTAGAATTATGGCCTCCAGCTGTATCCATGTTGCAGCAAAGGACATGATTTTGTTCTCTCTTTTTTTTATAGCTGCATAGTATTCCATGGTATTCCATAGTATTCCATAGTATTCCAAACGTATGCACCACGTTTTCTTTCTTTTTTTATATATATTATACTTTAAGTTCTGGGGTACATGTGCAGAATGTGCAGTTTTGTTACAGAGGCATACATATGCCATGGTGGTTTGCTGCACCCATCAACCCATCACCTACATTACGTATTTCTCCTAATGTTATCCCTCCTTTAGCCCCCCACCCCCTACAGGTCCTAGTGTGTGATGTTCCCCTCCCTGTGTCCATGTGTTCTCCTTGTTCATTGTGGGTGGATCACAAGGTCAAGAGATCGAGACCATCCTGGCTAACTTGGTGAAATCCCGTCTCTACTAAAAATATAAAAAATTAGCCAGGCATGGTGGTGCACACCTGTAATCCCACCTACTCAGGAGGCTGAGGCAGGAGAATTGCTTGAACCTGGGAGGCAGAGCTTGCAGTGAGCCAAGATTGCGTTGCTACACTCCAGCCTAGGTGACAGAATGAGGTCCATCTCAAAAAAATTTTTTTAAAGGCCGACATGGTGGCTCGCGCCTGTAATCTCAGCACTTTGGGAGGCTGAGGCAGGCAGAACATGAGGTCAGGAGTTCGAGACCAGCCTGGTTAACATGGTGAAACCCCATCTCTACTAATAATACAAAAATTGGCTGAGTGTAGTAGCGCATGCCTGTAATCCCAGTGACTTGGGAGGCTGAGGCAGGAGAATCGCTTGAACCTGGGAGGTGGAGGTTGCAGTGAGCCGAGATCAGGCCATTGCACTCCAGCCTGGGCAACAAGAGCTAAATTCTGTCTCAAAAATATATATATATTAATAAATAAATAAATAAAAATTTTAAAAAAGAAACTACCAAAAAGTTTTCCTATGTGGTCTTACCAGTTTATGCTCTTACTAACAAAGTATGAAGAGTTCCAGTTGCTTCATACTTCTCCAACAGTTGCTATTGTCAGTCTTAGTTTTAGTTATTAGTTTTATGTATTTCGTTATTAGTCTTAGTTTTAGTTATTGGTCATTTGGATATCTTCTTTCGCTTTGTGCCTTTAAAATCTTTTACCAATTTTTAGTGGTTTCTTTTTCTTTTTTCTTTTTTTTTTTTTGAGATGGAGTTTTTGCTTTTGTTGCCCATGCTGGAGTGCAATGGCACAATCTCAGCTCACCGCAACCTCTGCCTCCCAGGTTCAAGTGATTCTCCTGCCTAGCTTCCCGAGTAGCTGGGATTACAGGCATGCATGACCATGCTTGGCTATTTTTGTATTTTTAGTAGAGATGGGGTTTCTCCATGTTGGTCAGGCTGGTCTTGAACTCCGGACCTCAGGTGATCCACCCACCTCAGCCTCCCAGCTGCTTTTTAGGATTACTTTATATATTCTGGATATGAATTCCTTATCTGATAAATACTTTGTAACTATCTTTTCCCAGCCTGGAATTTGCTTTTTTTTTTTTTTTTTTTTTTTGAGACAGAGTCTCGCTCTGTCGCCCAGGCTGGAGTGCAGTGGCCGGATCTCAGCTCACTGCAAGCTCCACCTCCCGGGTTTACGCCATTTTCCTGCCTCAGCCTCCCGAGTAGCTGGGACTACAGGCGCCCGCCACCTCGCCTGGCTAGTTTTTTGTATTTTTTTTTAGTAGAGACGGGGGTCTCACCGGGTTAGCCAGGATGGTCTCGATCTCCTGACCTTGTGATCCGCCCGTCTCAGCCTCCCAAAGTGCTGGGATTACAGGCTTGAGCCACCGCGCCCGGCGGAATTTGCTTTTTATCTTACATGTGCACTTGAAATGAGTGTGCTTTCTGTGGTTGCTGGATGTAGTGCCCTGTGTAAGTAAAAATAGGATAGTCAACTAATTATATCATCTCTATGTGTTATTTTTACTAAATGTTTGTCTAACACTTGTTAAGAGGAGGGTATTAAGGTTTCCAACTATAATTTTGAAAGTTTCTATTCTCCCTTTTAGTTCTGGTAAGCTTTGCTTTCTATATTTTGAAGTTATGATATTAAGGGAAGGGTTCTAGTTCCAGATAACATGGAGCAAACACATACCTACTTTTCTCTTACACTAAATACAACTACAAAATCTGGACAAACGCATGGGCAGCTGTTTAAAACCTCCAACAGGTAAATATCAGCAGGATTATCAGGGAAGAACGTCAGAATTTGATATGAGAATACCACCAAACTGGGATGAATTTACCTTTATTTTTCCTTCTAGGATTCCCCTGCATGAACTCTAGGCAGCTCAAACCCCAGAAGTGAGAACTGAGTAGAGACAGAGAAACATTGAGGAAAACTTTCTAGTTCTGAATTGAGGAGCCAAATAGAAAAATGCCACAGATAAAAATCTCACATATTTTTGTTCCACTTCTTCTCCATTCTCTCATGCTCTGGCCCATAAAAAATCCTCTGGCAGGGGTGATGGCAGCAGCAAAAGCAGTCAGCAAAACCCAAATCACTGGAGTAGGGGAATTCCCTTTTAATCTGTGCAGCTGTAGCTCTAAGAGAATGGACCTAAACCCCACTGTTCTTTTACTCTCTCTGTTCTCCTGACACTGGGGCACCAGACATACCGCAATTGCCGAATTGGTTGGTTTCTGGCCAGAGACCCAAACTGCTTCCAGAGACCTCAAGCCAACAAATTCCAATAAGATTTATTTATTTTTTGTATTTTTAAAAAAACTTATCTATTTATTTATTCATTTATTTATTTTAAGATGGAGTCTAGCTCTGTCATTCAGGCTAGTGTACAGCGACACAATCTTGGCTCACCGCAACCTCTGCCTCCTGGGTTCCAGCAATTCTCCTGCCTCAGCCTCCTGAGTAGCTGGGATTACAGGCACCTGCCACCATGCCCAGGTCATTTTTGTATTTTTAGTAGAGATGGGGTTTCACCATGTTGGCCAGGCTGGTCTTGAACTCCTGACCTCAAGTGACCCACCTGCCTTGGCCTCCCAAAGTGCTGGGATTACAGGTGTGAGCCACCGCATCCAGACTTTACTACTTTTAAAGGCACCTTTTCCCTGCTTCTTGAACAAGGGGTCGTTGTTTGTTTCCACGACTTGGAACCAACAGCCATTTTATGGTAGGTCCTCAACAGGTAGAGTATATGGTTCCAGAGATGAAGTATTGGAAACAGTTGCGGCATCTCTCAGCATCACTCCTGGTGAGCCACTAGAGGTATTTGTGTTTCCAGTCCCTGCAACACTAAGTTGGGGTGGTCTGAAGGATCTGGCTTCTAGGGGCAGAGGCATGGAGGATGATGGTAGAGAACGTATCTACCAAGGGACCCAGTAACTCACTGAACTTAAAATACGGCTGCCGTCTGATCATCTGGGGGCTCTTGTGCGGTTGGAACAGCAGGCAAAGATAAGATCTTATTCTAGTAACCCTTTAGAGAAGATTCAAGAAGACAAGAGTTCTTTTTACTAATGGAGGCATGGATAACTATGTCTGGGGTCTCAGAAGATCTCAGAAGATCCACTAGGGCATATCTTGGTTCTGCTGTGCCATATTTGGATGTAACTGAGGAGGAGAGACTCCTCTCTAACTAATTCTATGAGGCTAACATCATCTTGATGCCAAGACCTGGCAGAGGCACAACAAAATAAGAAAACTTCAGGCCAATATCCTTGAAGAACAATGATGCAAAAATCCTCAACAAAATTCTGGCAAACCAAATCCAGCAGCACATCAAAAAGCCTATTCACCACGATCAAGCAGTGATTTTTGCACATTGATTTTGCATCCTGAGACTTTGCTGAAGTTGTTAATCGGCTTAAGAAGCTTTTGGGCTGAGACTACAGGGCTTTGTCAAATAGGATCGTGTCATCGACAAACAGGGATAGTTTGACTTCCTCTCTTTTTATTTAGATGCCCTTTATTTCTTTCCCTTGCCTAATTGCCCTGGCCAGAACTTCCAATACCATGTTAAATAGGAGTAGTGAGAGAGGGCATCCTTGTCTTGTGTCAGTTTTCAAGGGGAATATTTCTGGCTTTTGCCCAGTCAATATGATGTTAGCTGTGGGTTTGCCATTGATGGCTCTTATTATTTTGAGGTAGGTTCCTCAATACCTAGTTTATTGAGAGTTTTTTTTTTTTTTAACATGAATGGATGTGTAATTTTATTGAAAGCGTTTTCTACATCTATTGAGATAATCATGTGGTTTTTGTCTTTAGTTCTGTTACATGATGAATCCCATTTATTGATTTGTGTCTGTTGAACTAACATTGCATTTCAGGGATGAAGTCTACTTGATTGCATATGTACCAAATAAATGAGGCAAAACTGACAAAAATAAAGGGATAAATAGGCAAATCCATAATCACAGTTGAAGATTTTAACATCCCTCTTTAAGCAACTGATGGAATAAAATAAAAGGAAAAAAATTGGTGAGGATCTAGAACTCTGCTGTTGATATGATAGCTACTAGAGCCACAAGTGGCTACTGTGCTCTTGAAATGTGGTTAGTCTAAAGTGAGGTTTGCCAGGAGGTGTAAAGTTCACATGGATATTCAAAGACTTAAAATGAAAACAATAATGTAAAATATTTTATTCATAATTTTATGTTGATTACAGGCTGGGCTTGGTGGCTCATATCTGTAATCCTAGCATTTTGGGAGGCCAAGGAGGGTGGATTGCTGAGCTCAGGAGTTCGAGACCAGTCTGGGCAACATGGTGAAACCCTGTCTCTACTAAAATTACAAAAAATTAGCCAGGTGTGGTGGTGCACACCTTTAATTCCAGCTACTTGGGAGGCTGAGGCACGAGAATTGCTTGAACCCAGGAGGCGGAGGTTGCAGTGAGCCAAGATTGCGCCACTGCGCTCCAGCCTGCGTGACAGAATGAGACTCTGTTTCCCAAAAATAAATAAATAAATAAAATAAAATGAATAATTTTACGTTGATTACATGTTAAAATGCTATTTGGATATTTGGGCTTAAATAAAACATATTATTACAATTAATTTCACCTGTTTCTTTTTTCTTCATTGATTGTGGCTATTAGAAAATTTAAAATTACATATGTGGCGACATTACATTTCTTTTGGACGGTGCTGATCTAGAAGACCCGTAAGATACTGTCAAGCATGTTGACCTAATTGACTTTTGTAGACATTCAAGCAAATAACAAAAGAATAGGTATTCTGTGCATGAATACATGGAAAGTTCCCTTAGATAGACCAAATCTGTGCCGTCGAACAAGTCTCAATAAATTTCAAAGATTAAAATCTTATAAGGGATGTTCTGTAACCACAATAGTATTAAATTAGAGAGCCAATGGCCAGGCATATGGGCTCATGTCTGTAATCCCAGCCTTTTGGGAGGCTGAGGCGGGAGGATTGCTTGAGGCTGGGAGTTTAAGACTAGCCTGAGCAACATAATGAGACCCCATTTCTACAAAAAGTTTTTTTTCAGTAGCCGGCCTGGTGGTGGGCCTGTAGTTTTAGATTCTTGGGAGGCTAAGGCAGGAGGATTGCTTGAGCCCAGGAATTTCAGGTTGCAGCGAGCTAGGATTATGCCACTGCACTGGGCCACAGAGTGAGACACTGCCTCAAAAAACAAAAAAGAGAGAGAGAGAGAAAAAACGTTAAAATATCTATAAAATCCCTAAATGTTTGAAAATAAAACAACATACTTTGAAACATCCCATGGATCAGAGAAGGAATCACAAAGCAAAGTAGAAAAGTAGAAAATATTTCTTCTTCTCCTTTTTTTTTTTTTTTGGAGACAGAGTCTTGCTCTGTGGCCCAGACTGGAATGCAGGAATGCGATCTTGGCTATCTGCAACCTCCACCTCCCAGGTTCAAGCGATTCTCCCACCTCAGCCTCCCAAGTAGCTGGGATTACAGGCACCCGCCATCATGCCCGGCTAATTTTTGTAATTTGTTGTTTTAGTAGAGATGGGATTTCACTGTGTTGGCCAGGCTGGTGTTGAACTCCTGACCTCAGGTGATCCACCCACCTCAGCTTCCCAAAGTGCTGGGATTACAGGCGTGAGCCACTGCGCCCAGCCGAAAATATTTCAACTGTATAATAATGAAAACATGACATACCCAAATTAGTGGGATGTGGCTAAAGCACTGCTTAGTAGGAAGTTTATGGCTTTAAATGCTATTCTTAGAAAAAAAAGAAAGGCTTAAAATTAATGATCTATCAAGTCCAACAGAAGCTTAAATGTAAAAATGTAAAAATAAAACTTTAAAAAAATTAACGATCTAAGTTTGTAACTTAAGAGACTGGAAAAAGATAAGCAAATCAAACCAAATGAAGCAGAAGAAAGGAAACAATGATAATTATAGTAGAAATAAATGAGAGAGAGCAGAGAAGGATAGAGAAATTTAACAAAACCAAAAGTTGGTTCTTTCAAAACATAAAAACAATAAAATTGATAAATTGATTGCAAACTTATCAAGAAAGCAAACACAAATTACTTATATTAAGAATGAAGGAGTGGAGCTATAGCACTAGATTTCATAAAGATATTAAAAAGATAATAAAGGAATATTATAAACAACTTTAAAGAAATAAATTCACCAGCGTAGGTGAAATAGACAAGTTTGTGAAAAACACAAACTACCAAAATTGAAATTAAATAGAAAATCTGTCTCAAAACATAAAACAGGAGCAATTATATCAATATCTATATATTTACATATAGATTCATAACCCTCAGTATAACAGACTTCAGGCATCAATGGTTCCACTGATTCTTTTTCTTTTTCCTTCCTTCCTTCCTTTCTTCCTTTCTTCCTTCCTTCCTTCTTTCCTTCTTTCCTTCCCTCCCTCCCTCCCTCCCCCTCTCTCTCTTTCTTTCTTTCTCTTTTCTCTTTCTTTTTCTCTTTTGTTTTCTCTTTCTTTCCTTCTTTCTCTTTCTTTTCTTTCTGTTTTCTTCCCCTCTCTCTATCCCTCTCTCCCTCCCTCCCTCTCTCTCTTTTCTTTCTCTCTTTCTCTCTCTCCTTCCTTCCTTCCTTCCTTCCTTCTTGCTTTCTTGCTGTCTCTTTCTCTCACTTAATTTTTTAGTAGAGATGAGGTCTTGCTATGTTGCCCAGGCTGCTCTCAAACTCCTCAGCTCAAGCAATCCTCTCCCCTCAGCTTCCCAATGTGCTCAGATTACAGGGGTGAGCCACCACACTGATGATTTTTCCATCAAACTTTACACAATAATTAATACCAATATTAGGCTGAGGCAGGCAAATCACCTGAGGTTGGGAGTTCGAGACCAGCCTGACCAACATGGAGAAACTCCATCTCTACTAAAAATACAAAATTAGCTGGGTGTTGTGGTGCATGACTGTAATCCCAGCTACTCAGGAGGCTGAGGCAGGAAAATTGCTTGAACCTGGGAGGCAGAGGTTGCGGTGAGTTGAGATCGTGCCCTTGCACCCCAGGCTAGGCAACAAGATCGAAACTCCGTCTCAAAAAAAAAAAAAAAGGAAGAATTACACAAACTCTTTTGGAAAACAGGAAAAATACTTTCCAACTTCTTTTAATAGTTCAGACTAGCCCCCGACACCAAAATCTGATCCAAAAAATTGCAAGAAAAGAAAAACAGAAAAGAAAGTCAAAGACCAATAGCCATCAGAATTCTTAACAAAATATTAGCAAGCCAAATCTAGCAATATATAAGAAAGATAATTATCCATGACCAAGTGGAGTTTACTCTAGTAATTTCAGGTTGATTTAAAATTCAAAAATAATCAATGTAATCTACCACATTAACAGAATAACAGAGAAAAATATAATTTCAATAGATGCAGAAAAAGCATTTGGCGAAATCCAATATGCATCCATGATTTAAAAAACAAAACAAAACAAAACAAAACAAAAAAACTTCTCAGCAATCCAGAAAGAGAAATAGGAAACCTCTCTATCTGATAAAGGACACCAACAAAAATGTCAGCAAACATCTTACTTTATGTTGAACTGCTCAATAGTTTCTCCCTAAAATCAAGTCAGGAACAAGGCTAGTATGTTATGTGTGAATCGGACTTGTCAAGGAAGTCTTATCCTATAGTTTATTGTAGGTATAAATGCCATTGCTGTGTGCAGCTGTTATCTTGCGGCTGACTGCAATTCTCTGAAATGCTTGGGGAGGTACAGGAAATGGATTTGGGCTGTGACAGCAGAGTGGTGAAGGCTGGCTCAGTCAGTCAGTGAATTCTGGCTATAAACCATGAGAAGGCCGGGCGCGGTGGCTCAAGCCTGTAATCCCAGCACTTTGGGAGGCCGAGACGGGTGGATCACGAGGTCAGGAGATCGAGACCATCCTGGCTAATACGGTGAAACCCCGTCCTACCAAAAAAATACAAAAAACTAGCCGGGCGTGGTGGTGGGCGCCTGTAGTCCCAGCTACTCGGGAGGCTGAGGCAGGAGAATGGCGTGAACCCGGGAAGCGGAGCTTGCAGAGAGCTGAGATCCGGCCACTGCACTCCAGCCTGGGCGACAAAGTGAGACACCGTCTCAAAAAAAAAAAAAAAAAAAAAAAACATGAGAAGAGATTCAGGCACTGCTTATCTTATAGCACGAAAATGATCCTAACTCATACTCTGTCTTAAGTCAGCAGAATGTGCCCTTCCAGGTCCCATCTGCCCTGCACCTTTAGCCCTCATCCACCCAACTGGGGCTTCCTCCGCGGTGGATCTCCTCTGTGCTCCTCTAGGCTGCTGCTTTCCGAGGACCCCACGCTTCCACTTCCTCCCCCATCCCTATCAGACTGAAATGTCGGCCTGAGCATCTCGGATAGTTAGTGGCTCAGACCTCGCTTTTTTCTGAAGAGTTGCCCCTTCCTAGGAGATTTTAAAGACTCAGAGCCTTAATTTATTTTATTTTTAATTGACAAATAGTAAATGTATCTACTTATGTGGTACAGTGTGACATATGTATATTGTATATTATGGAATGATGACATAGGTATATTGTGGAATGATTAAATCAGGCTAATTAATACATCCATCACCTTATATACTTATCACTGTTTCATACTATGCACATTTAAAATCTGCTTTCTTACAATTTTGAAATATATATTTCATTATTATTAGCTTTTGCCACCATGCTGTACAATAGATCTCAAAAAACTTACGTAAATGACTATACTTCTGACTGTGGAAAGTCACCCCTCGGCAGAGTGATAGGGAGATGTTTTGGGCAAGGGTCCTTTCCAAGTTCTGTTCTACACTCCATCTATGGGAAGGCAGTTTCTTGCAATTGTGCTAAGTCAAGGCTCTACATTCAGACAGATTTTACCAAATTAAGATTGTAAATATAGAAAATGACTTAATAAAAGCAACACCCCCTGCCAGTGGCCCCCCAGATTTCTGAACCAGAGAGTGTGAGAAAGCAATACATGAGATGTGAGTATAAGTGACAAAGTGTCCCAGGGACAACTGTAACCAAAAGTAATAACTTTTCAAAGCAGAAAACTGACTGAGAAAGACAAACACAGAATTTATTTAACTTTCAAAAAAAAAATGTTCAGTGAGTATGACTGCAGACTAAAGGGGGAGAATTTAATGAAGTACAGTGAAAAATACTTAATATAACATCCCAACAGGAACCTGGAATTTAGGGTCCACTCTTTCAGAAGGGTGAACACTCCCTGAGAAATTATTGACCCTCTTGTCTGAATTTCTTTTTTTTTTTTTTTTTAGACAGAGTCTTGCTCTGTCACCTAGGCTGGAGTGCAGTGGCGCTACCTCGGCTCACTGCAACCTCTGCCTCCCAGGTTCAAGCAATTCTCATGCTTCAGCCTCCCAAATAGCTGGAACTACAGGCACCTGTCATCACATTCAGCTAATTTTTGTATTTTTAGTAGAGATGGGGTTTCATCATGTTGCCCAGTCTGATCTTGAACTCCTGCCGCCTTGACCTCCCAAAGTGCTGGGATTATAGGCGTGAGCCACCATGCCCAGATCTGTATTTCTGAGGTTGAATATGATGCCACAAACCCATGGGAACATTGAACCGTGAAAAACATATTTATCAAGGCACCAAGATGCTGATTGATTAGATTAAACACATCAGCTAGAAATTTCCCAAGTGGACAAAACAAAAGCTGAGAGGCGTGTTGTGCTCCTGTCTTCCTGCAGGGCCCCGAGCCAGGTGAGAAACTCCAGCTGCTCTTTGCCTCCCTTCCTGCAAGTCCTGCTCTGACTGAGCCTGGGGACGCATTCATTTCAGGAGGAAACAGTTCCTTTTGTAAGAACCTACCACTTTGTTCCCACATCCCAGAGAGTCTGGATCAGAGCCCCAGCATGAGGGTGAAGTGCTGGGGTGATGAGGATACAGGTGCATTGGGAAGAGGGGTGTGCCCTGTGGCTGCTGTTAGGGCCATACTGTGTTACAGGAGCAGTCACTACAGCTGCTTCTTTCCTTCCTTAAGTGTTTATTCTCCTATCTATGTGTCTATCTATCTATCTATCTATCTATCTATCTATCTATCAGTCTGTCTATCTATCCATCCATCTATCCATCAAGCTATCCATTTGTTTGAGTAGCTTTTATTATTATTTAGGTAGGGTAAGGCCAACAGATTAGGAGATGACTGCCAATGAAAAGATAATTTTCTACACTCCCAGATTCCCAGACAGGGAGTACATGTCACACACCACAGGGGGCCACACGGGGAATAACTGGCGTCAGTCATGAGGCAGAGGGAAGGGAGGAGCCATGGGCAAGCATCTTTGTTGTGGTTTCTGCAGAAAGGAGTGGGAGAAGCAGGGTAAGGAGGCTTAAGATTAGCTTATTTGAATAAGTTCAGTGGGCTCTGGGTATAGGACTATCCCTGGTTGTGTGGTACCTGGCCATGGACTGATTAGGACAGGTGGATAACGGCCCCAAGTATGAGACTCTGACAAGAGAGGTGTTGGGAGTGTGGACTTAATCACCTGCTCAAGAAAAGGAACTTACTGGCCCCAGTCCTGGCTCCAGACAGCACTTAAAAAGTATATCACACCATCCATCCATCCATCTGTCCATCCATCCATCCACCCATCCACCCATTCAACCATCCATCCACCCACCCATTTACCTACCTAATCACCCACTCATCTATCCATCCATCCATCCATCTATCTATCCATCCACTCATCCATCTCTCCATCCACCCATCCATCTGTTCATCCATCCATTCATCCATTTATTGAAACAGCACATTAGCAGAACAGGTGGTGAGCAGACAGCCTGAAATCCTAAGTTCAGAAAAGGTATCCTGCAATGTAATATATAATAACAGTCTCTTGCTCCTGTTTTCTGTCCATTTCACCTGCTCCAGGATAGAAGTTTACCTGCTTTGAAGCCTGTGGAGAGTGGGCTGAGCTGGATGGAGTTGGCAGACCCCTACCCAACAGGGCTGTATTTCTCCTTGCCAGTGGGTAAAGGCTAGTCTCACAAGCTCAACCTCACATCCCAGGCTGAGCTGGACAGCAGAGGGGAGAAGAAAACATTGCTGTTGCCAGAGTCATCTCTTTGGGAAGGAGTCTTTTATCCCAAGGCTGGGATTCAGCCCCCAGCTATGAGGATAGAAGGCCCCAGAAGTCCCAACCATATTTCCTGAAATGCTCTCACTTTTATGGGGGTGCAAGAGTTTATCTTCTTACTTAAAAAATGCTTTTGTAGGCCAGCTGCCAGTGGCTCATGTCTGTAATCCCAGCATTTTGGAAGGCCGAGATGGGCAGATAGCTTGAGATCAGGAGACCAGCCTGGGCAACATGGTGAAACCCCATGATATGGTGTGGCTGTGTCCCCACCCAAATATCATCTTGAATTTTGTAGCTCCCATAATTCCCACATGTCGTGGGAGGGACCTGGTGGGAGATAACGGAATCATGGGGGTGGGTTCTCCCATACTGTTCTATTGGTAGTGAGTAAGTCTCATGAGATCTAATGGTTTTATAAGGGGTTTCCCCTTTCACTTGGCTCTCATCTTTCTCTCTTGCTTGCTGCCACGTAAGACGTGCCTTTCACCTTCTACCATGATTGTGAGGCCTCCCCAACCACATGGAACTGTGAGTCCATTAAACCTCTTTTTCTTTATAAATTACCCAGTCTCAGTATGTCTGTATCAGCAGCATGAAAATGGACTAATACACACCATCTCTACAAAATATTTAAAAAATTAGCCAGGTGTGGTGGTATGCACTTGTAGTCCCAGCTACTTGGAAGGCTGAGGCAGGAGGATTACCTGAGCCTGGGGAAGTCAAGCCTGCAGCAAGCTGTGACCATGCCACTGCACTCCAGCCTGGGTGACAGAGTGAGACCCTCTCTCCAAAAAAACTGCTTTCGTAAAGATCACATCATTTGTAATTGGTGAGTCAAAAAAGTCCACTGAGCTTTGACATATTCTCATAGTCAGTTGCTGTTACTATTAGTGGATATTGTGAACTACTCTCTCTTCGTGACTTGTGTCTGCAGGAGCTCCTGGCTTTCATGGCTAGGGAGAAAGAAGCTACTGGTCTCCACACAACTATTTCAGGATTTCCTCAGAGAGAAGCCTCTTATGGATGGAAGAAAAGAAGCTCTTGCTAGAAATCACAGTGTGATCAGGTGGGGAGGAACAAGTCCTGGGCAGATGCCTGTTACCAGAAGAAGAATGAACTGGGCAGACTTGAGTCGTTGAAGCCAGAGATTGTGGGGACAGAAGAGGACAACCAACAGGTGTTATGTGGACATGAGTTCTCTAGAACAATATATAGTTGGACTGGAATTAAGTCAGATTGAGTCAGAGTTATGGAGGCATCTGATAGTTATGCAGTAGAGAGGTGTATTAGTCCATTTTCATGCAGCTGATAAAGACATAACTGAAACTGGGCAAATTACAAAAGAAAGAGGTTTAATGAACTTACAGTTCCACATGGCTGGGGAGGCCTCACAATCGTGGTGGAAGGCAAGGAGGAGCAAGTCACGTTTTATGTGAATGGTGGCAGGCAAACAGAGCGCTTGTGCAGGGGAGCTCCCCCTTATAATACCATCAGATCTCGTGAGACTTATTCACTATCATGAGAACAGCATGGGAAAGACCTGCCCTGGTGATTCAATTACCTCCCACCGGGCCCCTCCCACAACATGTGGGAATTCAAGATGAGATTTGGGTGGGGACATAGGCAAACCATAGCAAGAGGATTGATGGGGGTGAACCCACCATTTGCCAGTTGCCAGGCTAATGATTCAGTAAAATTCATGCGGGAATCAAGTTGGGTGAGAGGTTGATTTCCTGGGTGAGGGTGGGATCTGATGAGGAGGATCGGTCTAGAGACGAGGTAGGGGTCTAGTTGAGAAACAAGATTCATTATCTGAGTGTGCTCTGGGGGGGGGGTGGGGGTTGGGAGGTGGTCCACTAAGACTGTAGGATCTAGGGGCAAATAGGGCTCAGGTAACAGAAAGAACCCTAGAATTTACGGTGACCAAGGGAGAAGTTGAGAAGACGTAGGGAGTTTTTGAAGCAGGGAGGAGGCAGGGCAAGATGGCTGCATAGCACACTTCAGCGATCATCTCTCTGCAGGAAAACCAAATTCAACAACTATCTATGCAAGAAAGTCCCTTCATAAGAACTCAAAATCAGGTGAGTGATCACAGTACTGGTGTTAATATCATATCAAGGAAAAATGCACTGAAGAGGGCAGGAAAGACAGTCTTGCATTGCCCAAACCACGGGTCCCCAACCCTCAGACCACATACCTATATATTCCATAGGAGATTATTTAAGTAAGTTTTGCTATATTTAACCAATAGAATATGATGCAGCTATTAAAACAGTGGTTATGAAGGCTTTGTGATAACACATAAATGCTTATAATACATTGTTGAGTGATAACACTGCATATATAATATATATTTATTTGAACATACATTATGTAAAAAGAGATACATTAAAGTAGAAATAGTGATGTTAGCATTTAGTACCTTTGTTTCCTTTAGTTTTCAATGTTTTTAATGTGGCCATGTTAGTTTAATATTAAACAATTTAAATGTAAAAAGTAAAATAAAATAATTACCCACCCCCAACTCCACACACACACACACACACAGACAGTACTGGGCCATGACCTGTTAGGAACTGGGCCACAGAGTGGTGGACTAGTGAGCATTACCACGTGAGCTGTGCATCCTGTCAGATCAGCAGCAGCATTTGGTTTTCGTAGGAGTGTGAACCCTGTTGTGAACTGGGCATGCAAGGGATCTACACTGTGCCCTCCTTACGAGAATCTAATGCCTGATTATCCATCACTGTCTCCCATCACCCTCAGATAAGGACAGTCTAGTTGCAGGAAGACAAGCCCAGGGCTCCCACCGATTCTACATTATGGTGAATTGTATAATTATTTCATTATATATTACAATGTAACAATAATAGAAATAAACTGCACAATAAATATAAAGCACTTGAGTCATCATGAAACCATCCCCATCCCCTTCACCCGGGTCCGTGGAAAAACTGTGTTCCGTGAAACTGGTTCCTGGTGCCAAAAAGGCGGGGGACCACTGGCCTAACCATCCCTTCCCCATCCCCTGGCAGTGTCATGTGCCAAAAGAGAATTTGTGTGCTCAGGGAAGGGAGAATGAAGTGATCATGGCATTCTGCACTGGAACTCCCTGCTGCCCTGTCACAGCCAAAAGCAACACAGAGCTGAATTCTGCTAATGCCCGTGGAGGGAGCATTCAGATCAGTTTTGGCCAGAGAGGAATCCTCTGCCCTAGCAACAGGAAACTGAGTTCTGATCAGCTTCGCTGCCAGCTGACTGAAGTGGACTGGGGTCCTAAACACATTTGAAAGGCAGTCTCAGCCACAAGGACTGCAGTCCCTGGGCAAGTCCTGGTACTGCAATGGGCTCAGAGCCTGTGAACTTGGGGTACATGTGACCCAGTGAGACACCAGTTGTATTGGCCAAGGGAGTGCTTGCATCACCCCTCCTCAAATTCCAGGCAGTGCAGCTCTGGGAGAGAGTCCATCCACTTGCAAAAAAGAGAGGGAAGAGTAAAGAAGACTTTGTCCTGCAACTTGGGTACTAGTACAGCCACTGTAAAAGAAGGCACTTAGCAGATTCCTGAAGCCCCTGAATTCAAGTCCTAGCTTCTGGATGGCATTTCTAGACTCACCCTAGGGTAGAAGAAAACATGCTGCCCTAAAGAGAAGGGCATAGTCTTGGCAAAATTCACCACCTGCTGAGGAAAGAGTCTTTGGGCCTTGAATAAGCATCAGCAGTAGCCAGGCAGTAGTTGCCAAGGGCCTTGGATGAGACCCAGTACTGTGCTGAATTTGGGTGTGACCCAGTGCAGTCCTACCTATGGTGGCCATAGTAGTGCTTACATCACCCATTCTCCAACTCTAGGCAGCCCAGCACAGAGAAAGAGACTCCTTTTAGGGAAAGTGAGGGAAGGGAATGAGAGATTCTGCCTGGTAATCCAGGGAATTCTTCCAGATCTCACCCAGGTCCACAAAGGTGGTACTTCTATGAGTCTTCAAGAGACTCATAACTATACATCTATCCACCTATTCCTAGTACAGATAGAGGGCTTGGGACACCTTTCAGTACAGATAAGACTGCAGTGACCACAGACTTAGATCACAACACTCAATTCCCTTTGAACCTGAAAAGCTTTCTCAACAAGGACAGGTACAAACAAGCCCAGACTGTAAAGATTAGAATAAACACTTAACTCATTGATAGGATTTGGCTCTGTGTCCCCACCCAAATCTCATGTTGAATTGTAATTCCCACTGTTGGGGGAGGGACCTGGTGGGAGGTGACTGGATCATGGGAGTGGATATCCCCTTTGCTGTTCTCATGATAGTGAGTGAGTTCTGATGAGATCTGATGGTTTAAAAGTGTGTGGCACATCCCCCTTCACTCTCTCTCTCTTTCTCCTGCCACCATGTGAAGACGTGCTTGCTTCTCCTTTGCCCTTCCACCATGATTGTAAGTTTCCTGAGGCCTTCCCGGACATGCTCCCTATACAGCCTGCAGAATTGTGAGTCAATTAAACCCCTTTTATTAATAAAGTACCAAGTCTTAGGTACTTCTTTACAGCAGTGTGAGAACAGACTAACGCACTCATCAATGCCTAGATATCAACGAACATTCACGATCATCAAGAGCATCCAGGAAAATATTACCTCAGCAAATGAACTAAAGAAAGAACCAGTAACCAATCCCAGAGTGACAAAGATTTGTGACCTTTCAGATACAGAATTCAAAATAGCTGCTTGCAGGAAGATCAGTGAACTTCAAGAGAACACAGAGAAGATATCCAAAACCCTATCAGAGACATTTAACAAAGAGATTAGAATAATTTAAAAGAATCAAGAAGAAATTTTAGAGATGAAAAATTCAATTGACATACTAAAAAATGCATCAGAGTCTCTCAATAGCAGACTTGATCAAGCAGAAGAATTAATGAGCTTGAAGACAAGCTATATGAAAATACAGTCAGAAGAAAAAATAATAAAAAGAGAATGAAAAAGAATGAAGCACCCCTACAAGATCTAGAAAAGAGCCTCAATAGGCAAATCTAAGCATTATTAGCCTTGAATTAGGAGGTAGAGAGCGAGGTGGGGGTAGAAAGTTTATTCAAAGAAATAGAAATGGAACTTTTCAAACCTAGAGAAAATATCCAAGTACAAGAAGGTTATAGAACACCAAGGAGATTTAACTCAAATAAGACCTTAAGGCATTTAATCATCAAACTCCCAAAGGCCAAGGATAAAGAAGGGGTCTTAAAAGCAGCAAGAAAAAAGAAACAAATAATGTATAAAGGAGTTCGAATACATCCAGCAGCTGACTCCTTAGTGGAAACCTTAAAGGTCAGGAGAGAGTGGTATGACACATGCAAAGTACTGAAAGAAGAAAACTTTTATTTGAGAATATTGTATCCAGCAAAAATACCCTTCAAATATGAAGGAGAGATTAAGACTCTTCCACACAAATAAAAGCTGAGGGAAGAGCTTGTCAATATTAGACCTGTCCTACAGGAAATATCAAAGGGAGTTCCTCAACCTGAAAGAAAAGGATGTTAAAAAGCAATAAGCAATCATCTAAAATTCACTGGTAACAGAGGGTACACAGACACATATAGAATACCCCAACATTGTAATCGTGATGTATAAGCCACATATATTGGTTATATACTCATATACTGCGCAGGAAGACTAAAAGACAAACCTATCAAAAATAATGACTATGATGACTTTTAAAGAGATAGATAGTATAAAAATATATAAATAGAAACAACAAAAAGTTTTAAAATGGGGATAAAGTGTAGTTTTTATTTCTCTTTGCTTGTTTGTTGTTTTTTGTGATCAGAATTAAGTTGTTATCAGTTTACAATAATAGGTTATTAGCTGGGCATGGTGGCGGGTGCCTGTAGTCCCAGCTACTCAGAAGGCTGAGGCAGGAGAATGGCATGAACCTAGAAGGCGGAAATTGCAGTGAGCTGAGATCACACCACTGCACTCCAGCCTGGGCGACAGAGCGAGACTCCTCTCAAAAATAATAAAAAATAATAATAAAATAGGCCGGGCGCGGTGGCTCAAGCCTGTAATCCCAGCACTTTGGGAGGCCGAGATGGGCGGATCACGAGGTCAGGAGATTGAGACCATCCTGGCTAACACGGTGAAACTCCGTCTCTACTAAAAAAAAATACAAAAAATTAGCCGGGCGAGATGGCGGGCGCCTGTAGTCCCAGCTACTCGGGAGGCTGAGGTGAGAGAATGGCGTAAACCTGGGTGGCGGAGCTTGCAGTGAGCTGAGATCCGGCCACTGCACTCCAGTCTGGGCGACAGAGCGAGACTCCGTCTCAAAAAAAAAAAAAAAAAAAAATTATAATAATAATAAAATAAAATAATAGGTTATAAGATGTTATTTACTAGCTGCATAGTAACCTGAATTCAAAAAACCTACAGAGATACATGAAAAAGAAACATCAAGAAATTAAAACATACTATCAGGGAAAATCACTTTTATACAAATAAAGACCAAAGGAAGGAGGGAAGAGAGACTGAAAAAACAACCAGAAACAAATAACAAAATGGCAACAGTTTAAGCCCTTACTTATCAATAATAACATAGAATGTAAATGGGCTAAACTTTCTAATTAAAAGACATAGAGTTGCTGAAGGAATGAAGAAAAAAGACCCAACTATATGCTGGCTACAAGAAACTCACTTTACCTATAAAGATACATACACACAAAGGGTTGCAGAAAGATATTACATGCAAATGGGAACCAAAAAAGAGCAAGAATAGCTATACTTATATCAGAAAAAATATATTTCAAGACAAAAATTATAAAAAGAGACAAAAAAGGTCATTATATCATGATAAAGGGGTGAACAGAGCAAGAGGATATAACAACTGTAAATATATATGTACCCAACACTGGAGCACCCAGATTTATAAAGCAAATATTATTAGAGCTAAAGAGAGAGATAGATTTCAACACAACATTAGCTAGAGACCTCAACACCCACTTTCAGCATTGGACAGACCATCCAAATAGAAACTCAACAAAGAAACATCAGATTAATCTGCACTATAGACCAAATGGACACAACAGATATTTGCATTTCATCCCATGGCTACAGAATACATATTCTTCTCAGCACATGGATCATTCTAAAGAATAGACCATATGTTAGGCCACAAAACAAGGTCTTAAAAATGTTTTTTAATTGAAATAATATCAAGTTATCTTCTCAGATCATAATGGAATAAAACCAGAAATCAATCGAAAGAACTTTGGAAACTATACAAACACATGGAAATGAAACAATATGCTCCTGAATGACCGGTGGGTCAATGAAGAAATTAAGAAGGAAATTTAAAAGTCTCTTGAAACAAATGAAAATGGAAACACAACATATCCATACAGCATACAAGAAAAGCAGCACTAAGAGGAAAGTTTATAGCAATAAGCGCCTACATCAAAAAAGGTAGGAAAACTTCAAATCAAACAACCTAAATGATATGGTTTGGCTCTGCATCCTCACCCAAATCCTGTCTTGAATTGTCATCCCCACATGTTGGAGGAGTGGTCTGGTTGGAGGTGATTGAATCATGGGGGTGGTCTTACTGCTGGCTGTTCTCATGATAGAATTCTCATGAGATCTGGTTGTTTGATAAGTGTGTGGCTCTTCCCCTGTGCACACATTCTCTCTCTCTCACCTGCTGCTATGTAAGACATGCCTTGCTTTCCCTTCACCTTCTGCCCTAAGTTTCTTGAGGCTTCCCCAGCCATGTGGAACTGTGAGTCAATTAAACCTCTTTTGCTTATAAATTACTCAATCCAAGGTAGTATATTTATAGCAGTGTGAGAACAAACTAACACATTAACAATACATCTTAAATAATTAGAAAAGCAAGAGCAAACCAAATCCAAAATTAGTAGAAAAAAAATAAAGATCAGAGCATAAATAAATAAAAGTGAAACTAAAAAAAAAAAAAAAAATACAGGCTGGTCATGGTGGCTTATGCCTGTAATCCTAGCACTTTGGGAGGCTGATAAGGGCTGATCACTTCAGCTCAGGAGTTCGAGACCAGCCTGGCCAATATGGTGAAACACAATCTCTACTAAAAACACAAAAATTAACTGGGCATGGTGGTGAGTACCTGTAATCCCAGCTATTTAAGAGGTACAGGCATGAGAATCACTTGAACCCAGAAGGAAATTGTGCCATTGCACTCCAGCCTGGGTGACAGAAACAGAGCAAGTCTCTGTCTAAAATAAATAAATAAATAAATGAACAAACAAATGAATGATATAAAAAATTGATTTTTTTTGAAAAGATAAACAGAGAAACTTTTATCCTGCTAAGAAAAAAGGAAGAAAACTAAATTAATAAAATCAGAGATTTTAAAAAGAGATGTTACAATTGATACCACAGAAATTCAAAGAATCACTAGAAACTACTATAAGCAACTATATGCCAATAAATTGGAAAACCTAGAAGAAATGGATAAATTTCTAGATACATACAAGATTGAAACATGAAGTAATCCAAAACCTGAATAGACCAATAACAAGTAACAAGATCAAAGCCATAGCAAAAAGTTTTCCAGGCTTGGCGTAGTGGCTCACACCTGTAATCCCAGCACTTTGGGAGGCCGAAGCAGGCGGATCATTTGAGGGCAGAAGTTCAAGACCAGCCTGGTCAACATGGTGAAACCCTGTCTCTACTAAAAGTACAAAAATTAGCCAGGCATGGTGGCACACACCTGTGGTCCCAGCTACTCGGGAGGCTGAGGAAGGAGAAATGCTTGAACCCAGGAGGCAGAGATTGCAGTAAGCCAAAACCACGGCATTACACTCCATCCTGGGTGACAGAGCAAGACTGTCTGGAAAAAAAAAAAAAAAAGTTTTCCAGCAAAGAAAAGTCGTGGATCTGATTCCTTTACTGCTGAAATCTACCAAACATTTAAAGAAGAACTAAAATGAATCCTACTCAAACTATTCCAAAAAAATCAAGGAGGGAATACTTCCAAATGAATTCCGTAAGGCCAGTATTACCCTGATACCGAAACCAGACAAAGACACACCAAAAAAGAAAACTACAGGGCAATACCTCTGATGAACAGAGATGCAAAAATTCTCAATAAAATACAATCAAACTGAATTCAACAACACATTAAAGTGGTTATTCATCATGACCAAGTGAAATTCATCCCTCGGATGCCAGGGTGGCTCACCATGTGAAAGATTTCTACAATTAAAAACTACAAAACACATATGAAAGAATGGAAGAGGACACACAAAAAATGGAAAGATAGGCCAGGCGTGGTGGCTCACACCTGTCATCCCAGAACTTTGGGAGGCTGAGGCGGGTGGATCACCTGAGGTCAGGAGTTCGAGATCATCCTGACTAACATTGTGAAACCCCGTTTCTACTAAAAATACAAAATATTAGCCGGGCATGGTGGTGCGTGCCTGTAATCCCAGCTACTCTGGAGGATGAGGCAGAATTGTTTGAACCCAGGAGGCGGAGGTTGCAGTGAACCGAAAGTGTGCCATTGCACTCCAGCCTGGGCAACAAGAGCGAAACTTTGTCTCAAAAAAAAAAAAAAAAAAAAAAAAGATATTCCATGTTCATTGACTGAAAAAAGAAAAAAAATCAATGTTGTTAAAATGTTCATATTACCTAAAGCAATCTACAGATTCACTCCCTATCAATATACCAATAACATTCTTCACAGAAATAGAAAAAACAATCCTAAAATTTATATGGAACCACAAAAGATCCAGAATAGCCAAATCCATCCTGGACAAAAAGAACAAAAGCGGAAAAATACATTGCCTGACTTTGAAGTTTATTGTAGAACTATAGAACCGAAACAGCATGGTACTAGCATAAAAACAGACACATAGACGAATGTAACAGTAGAGAATCCAGAAATGAATCCACACATCTACAATAAACTCATTTTTGACAAAGTTGCCAAGAACATACGTTGGGGAAAGAACAGTCTTTTCAATAAATGGTGCTGGGAAAACTAGATATCTATATGCAGAAGAATGAAACTAGACCCCTATCTCTCGCCATATAAAAAATCAAATCAAAGTGGATTAAAGACTTAAATCTGATACCTTACACTATGAAACTACTAAAAGAGAACATTGGGAATTCAAGACCAGCCTTGGCAATGTAGTAAGACCTTGTCTCTACAGAAATAAAATAAAAATAGCCAGGCAAGGTGGCTAACACCTATCCCAGCTACTCAGGTGGCTGAGATTGGAGAATCACTTGAACCCAGGAGTCCAAGGTTGCAGTTAGCTATGAATGCACCACTGTACTCCAGCCTGGGAGACAGGGTGAGACCTTGCTGAAAGAAAGAAAAGAAAGGAGAAATAAATACATAAAGGAAAAAGGAAGAGAAAAGAGAGAAGAAAGGAGAAGAGAAGAGAAGAGAAGGACATTAGGGAAATGCTCCAAGACATTGATCTGGGCAAAGATTTCTTGAGTAATACCTCAAGACCACAGGCAACTAAAGCAAATACGGATAATAGGGATCACTTCAAGCTAAAAAGCTCTGCACAGTGAAACAAACACTCGACAACGTGAAGAGACAACCCACAGAATGGGAGAAAATATTTTCAAACTAACCATCTGACAAGGGATTAATAACCAGAATATATAAGGAGGTTCAACAACTCAATGGGAAAAAATCAAATAATCCAATTTTAAAATCAGCAAAATATCTGATTAGACATTTCTCAAAAAAAAAAAAAAAAAAAAAAAGACATACGGATGGCCAACAGGTAGGTGAAAAATGTTCAACATCATTAATTATCAGAGAAATGCAAATTAAAACCATAATGAGATAATATCTCACTCTAGTTAAAATGGCTTTTATCCAAAAGACAGACAATAATGAATGCTGCTAAAGATGTGGAGAAAGGGAAACCCTTGTACACTGTTGGTGGGAATGTAAATTAGCACAGCCGGCCAGGCGCGATGGCTTATGCCTGTAATCCCAGCACTTTGGAGGCCAAGGCGGGCGGATCATGAGGTCAGGAGATAGAGACCATCCTGGCTAAGACGGCGAAACCCCGTCTCTACTAAAAATAAAAAAATAATAAAAATAAAAATAAAAAGAAATTAGCCAGGCGAGGTGGCAGGCACCCATAGTCCCAGCTACTGGAGGCTGAGGCAGGAGAATGGTGTGGACCCGGGAGGGCGGAGCTTGCAGTGAGCTGAGATCGTGCCACTGCACTCCAGCCTGGGCGACAGAGTTAGACTCAAAAAAAAAAAAAAAAAGAAAAAGAAAGAAAGAAAAAAATTAGTACAACCACTGTGGAGAACATTATGGAGGTTCCTCAAAAAACTAAAAATAGAACTACCATATGATCCAGTAATGCCGTTGTTAAGTATATATCCAAAAGACCAGTATATTGAAGAGATATCTGCACTGCATGTTTATTGCATGGAGTGTAGATTTACATTTACACTGCACAATAGCCAAGATTTGGAATTAACTTAAGTGTCTATCAGTGGATGAATGGATAAAGAAAATGTGGTGTATATATACAATGGAATATTATTCAGCCATAAAAATGGAATCCTGTCTTTTGCAACAATATGGATGGAACTGTAGGATATTAGGTTAAGTGAAATAACCCAGGCACAAAAAGACAAATTTTGCACGTTCTCACTCATATGCAAAGATTAAAACAATTGAGATCATAGAGATAGACAGAAGAATGATGGTTACCAGAGACTGGTAAGGGTAGTAGGGATGCGGGGAAAGTATAGATGGTTAATGAGTGCAAAAATATAGAGTGAATAAGATCTAGTATCAGCCTAACAGGGTGACTACAGTCAACAATAATTTATTATATACATTTTTTTTTACTTGTTAGAGATAGGGTCTCACTGTATTGCTCATGCCAGAGTGCAGTGGCACAATCATAGCTCACTGCAGCCTCAAATTCTGAGCTCAAGTGATCTTCCTGCCTCAGTCTCCTGAGTAGCTAGGACTACAGGTGTGCCCCACCTCATCCAGCTCATTTAAAACATTTTTTTGTAAAGACGGGGTCTTGCTATGTTGCCCAGGCTGGTTTTGAACACCTGGCCTTAAGTCATCCTGCCACCTCAGCCTCCCAAATTTTTATTGTATAATTAAAAATAACTGAAAATTGAATTGGAATGTTTCTAACAGAAAGAAAAATGCTCGAGGCGGTGAATACCCCAATTACCTAGATACGATTATTATACACTCTGCCCCTGCATCAAAACATCACATGTACCCCATACATGTACACAGCTATTATGGATCCACACTAATTAAAAATCATAATAAAAAAAGAAGTAGGGTCTGATGATAGAGAAGACCCTGGTGGCCAAGATGAGGAAGCACATGGTAGGGGTCGGAGGGATGGTGAAGAGGACACAGTGGTCTGAGACTCTGGAGCAGGGGTGGTAAGGCCATCAGTGGGAGTGAGAAAATGTCAGTGAGAACAGCTGGGGCAACAGTAGAGAAGGCTGTGCTGGCAGAAGGAGAGCCAGGGATGGGGTGGATAAAGTGTGGTGGGGCAGGGCCCACTCATCAGGAGGAGACCATGAGGGATAATTGTTGGGAGCCTAGATGGGGGACAGAGTGGGCAAACAGACCTGCATGAGGCACTCCAGCAGGGATGTGATAAACAGGTCTGGTAGGGTCCACTGAGGAGTGACGGCCAGTGCTCACTGCAGTGAGGAGAACCACCTCATGTCCCCATGTGGGGCAGTCCAGGAAGAGGGGTTTGGAAAGGATTTGGGCTTTTATCAGGTTATTTTGATGAGTGTTCCAAAGAAGTAGGGTTTGCTCTGGATTGGATGCTGTCAGGAGAAAGATAATTCTGTGATTGGTATTTTTTTTTTTTTTTTTTTTTTGAGACGGAGTCTTGCTCTGCCGCCCAGGCTGGGGTGCGGTGGCGCCATCTCGGCTCACTGCAAGCTCCGCCTCCCGGGTTCCCGCCATTCTCCTGCCTCAGCCTCCCGAGTAGCTGGGACTATAGGCGCCGCCACCTCGCCCGGGTAATTTTTTGTATTTTTAGTAGAGACAGGGTTTCACCATGTTAGCCAGGATGGTCTCGATCTCCCGACCTCGTGATCCGCCCGTCTTGGCCTCCCAAAGTGCTGGGATTACAGGCGTGAGCCACCGTGCCCGGCCCTGTCATTGGTATCTTAATCAATGTTATCTAGAAGGAGGGAGAAATGAAATGAAGCTCAAGCTGTGATTGGCAAAGCAGCAGTGACCCACATTAGCCAGAACAGGTGGATGCTTGGTTATTTTGTGCCTTGAACCACATTCGCGTTTTGGTCTGTGCTCAGACATGACTCTAGAGTGGTCTCGTTTTTGCCTTGATCCATTACATTCAGAGCAGCTTTATCCGATGTTGATGTTCTGTGAAATTGCTTATGTTCAACAGAAGAACGACACCTGTGAGGCCAGGGCAGCTCCTGGAAACACCAAGGCCTGCGAGTTCCAGCTCAGTTCCTGGCTGTCAGAAGCTGCTTTTTCTTTTCCTCAATCCCCGTCTTTGGTTAAGGGCAGGTGAAGTCATGCCACAGAATCCATGACATCCAGATTTTCACCACTGTCAAGACCAGGAGGATGTCCAGGAAGCATGGTCTGTAGTTGGACTAGAGCTAATCCCTCCTCCTGTTGCAGGATGAGTTGTTGACACCTTTGACGTGACAACGGGTACTGAGCAGTATTTCAGATTCTGGACGGCATACATCAACCAGCTGTAACAAAGGCCATTACCAGAAACCAAAGGATGATGAGTCTTTTTTTTTTTTTTTTGAGACGGAGTCTTGCTCTGTTGCCCAGGCTGGAGTGCAGTGGCACGATCTCGGCTCACTGCAAGCTCCGCCTCCCGGGATCACGCCATTCTCCTGCCTCAGCCTCCTGAGTACCTGGGACTACAGGCACCTGCCAAATGTTTTTTGTATTTTTAGTAGAGACGAGTTTTCACCGTGGTCTTGATCTCCTGACCTTGTGATCCGCCCGCCTCGGCCTCCCAAAGTGCTGGGATTACAGGCGTGAGCCACCGTGCCCGGCCAGGATGATGAGTCTTGTAACAGGTCTTAATGCCGGGATCCCAGATTATAAAACCCAGGTGAAGAAACATGTCCCAGAATCCAGATGGGTCTTTTGGGGAGTCAGGTCACTTTTTTGTTTATCTTAGTATTTTCTGTTTTGCTTGCCCTGTAGTGTGTAAGTGCAGCAAGAAATGTTTGTGATAGTATCAAGTCCTCCTTGGCTAGCTGATAGAAAATCAAGTGTTCAATGGGCCTCAACATTCCTAGGTCCTGTCGTAATGATCTTGTCAGGATTATGCCACTGGCAGGTGGGACACATATTCGAAACATCCTCAGCAATATGCTTAAATTACCCTATCAATCTTGGTTCAATATTTTTGCCAATTCCTCTCTGCTATTGTGGGTAATATCACAAAATAGTTTTGCTAATTTCCATTTTTATCATGGCCATCTCCTTCCATAATAGCAAAGCATGTCAAGGCTCTTTAATTCTTTGTCAATTCTACAGGGGTTCCCGTAGTGGTCAGGTGATTTTTGTTGTTTCTAAAGCATTGCAGTCATACACTACCCCCACATCAAATACCTCCTATTGTATCAATATAAATAGTTACTTTTGTAACTTGGCAGATCTGGGAGGGGGCAATTAATGTAGCCAAACTAAATGAATACGATTTCTGAGAAAAGCTTTGACTATGATGATATAGTCTACAAAGCATTTTTTTTCCCCCAGGGGAGTCTGTCGCCCAGGCTGTAGTGCAGTGGCACAATCACAGCTCACTGCAGCCTTGAAATCCCAGGCTGAAGCAATGCTCTCCCCTCAGTCTCCAGAGCAGCTGGGACTACAGCGAGTGCTAACACACCCAGTTCATTTTTTTTTTTTTTTTTGGTTCTAGACATGGGGTCTCTCTGTGTTGCCCAGGCTGGTCTCAAAACCCCTGGCCTCAAGTCATCCCCCTGCCTCAGCCTCCCAAGTTGCTGGGATTGAAGGCATGAGCCACCACGCCTTACTATACTTGGCAATTTTTACTTTCACTTTTTAAGTGTGAATAATCTAAAACCACCATGAAATCAGTTCTCCAAGGGAATCTCTCAGTCTGTGAAGGGTACGGATAGTTCCCTAAGAGGGGTAAGCAATTATGGGCGGTTGCTTTTTTGGGTGAAGGAAGTGGCTGGGTTTAGAGTGTTGTAATACAGGCCAGGGATGTGTAAACGCAAAGCAACAATAATTCATGGGAGGCTAGGTGAGTGGCTGAAAAATCCTGAGAGTTTATTGTCAGTAGAAGATCCTGCATAGCACAGCATGGGAAGCTGTCACGTTTAATGGAAACCCTGGAACCAAATCAACGGAAGTTTTCACTTTTGTTGTTGCTGCTATAGTTCTCAGATGAGGTGAATATGTCTTGGCTACTGGATCTTATGAAATAAGCAATGGACCCCTGGTGATTTCCACTTAGTTGAATCAGTACTCTAGTGCCTGTTCAGCTTTATAATAAAAAGAAAAGAGGTATGGAGGGCTGGTGAATATAGAATAATGGAAATAATCTTTTGGGAGACAGTAATTGTACTACTTTTTTTCTCTTTCTTTTGAGACAGATCTCACCCTTTTGCCCAGGCTGGAGTGCAGTGGTGCAGTCATAGTTCACCACAGCCTCAAACTCCTAGACTCAAGTGATCCATCTTGCCATCCTAAAGCGCTAGGATTACAGGCATGGGCGTGGGGTGGAGTGGGGGTGTGCACCATGCTCGGCTGTTTATATGATCTGATCTTTAAAGTGATCAACAAATTTTCCTTTTTCCAGATAATAAAGAAAACTAGAGAACAGGAAATGAAGAACTGTTTACTTTTCTTCTTGAGCACCTACTTCATGTCATTTTAATAATTTTGAGGCAAAAAATAAACAGAAATAATATCCAAAGACATTTTCAGTTTAACTGATTGCCATTCTAATATATAAAGGTAAGAATTTTAGTGACCAGTGTTTTGTATCTGACTCTTATTTTAGAATTTCCAGTGTTCCAAGGATTCCTTATTAATTATTTACCTCAGGTCTTGAGACAGAAGTTTTGATACAGAAAAGCAGATTTTGACAAATATACACAAAGAGTGGTAAATGGTTTAGACAGTAATTTGGACCCTTGAAAATTTTATCAATCTGTGTGATCAAAAAGCCAGTACTTATCAATCCTCGAAGAATGGAAAGGAAAGGATACTACTTACATTAAGCAAAATTATCTCATTTTGAGAAAAACAAGACAATCTCCTCATAAAGGTTTCTTTGCTTTTTGTTTTAAGGTACCTCCCAAAAAAGCAACCTTGTTCATGTCAAAAGCTCCCTAAAATGGCCAGTGCAGTTCCAAATTGTCCTTGGTGAAAGTGTGCCAGTTAGATAACAGGCATACTAGTTAGTATTCTTATGATTAAAAAAAAAAAGAAGAAGAAAGTTTAGCCTGAAAGAGGTACAATTTTAGATTGAGGAGACCTAAGAGAACTGCAGTGGTCCTTAAGGGTAGTGTTTGGGTAACTATCTGTTGAGTTTGACCAAAGGCCATGTTCACCACTAGATGCCAGGCAAAACCTCCTGAAAGAAGGCAGGTGACGCTAAACAAAGCAATCCTCAGAGACACAAAGTCAAGCCCGAGGAATAAGCCCTTATAGGGTTTTGAAATGATGATCTGAGGCAAAGGAATGCCAACCTGAAGAACCCTTCTAAACTACACAGCCACTATGATAAGCTCCAGGATTGACTTATCAGGCTTGGCTGGCTGACTTTAAGGAGGCCTCCATGAGCCCTGCCTCCTTGTGGTCACACTTCTGTGTAATTCCTCCCTTTCTTGAGTGTAGGTAGGAACTGCAACTTGTTTTTAATGAATGGAATGCAAAAACGGTGACGCGAGGTACATGATTGCATTTATTTAAGAGTGTAGTGCCCATCTTGCTAGTCTCTCTCCAGTGCTGGTTTTGGAAGAAGCAACTTGCCATAAATCCTACAGCCATAAGGAAAGAAATTCTGCCAACAACCTGAGAGTCCTTGGGAGCAGATCCCTTCCCTGTCAAGGCTACAACGAGCACCTGGCCAGACATGTTTTTCCTGCATTGAGATCCCAAGCAGGCTACCCAGCTAAGCCATGCCTAGACTTCTGACCCACAGACGTTGTGAGACAATAAGTGTGTGTTGTTTTAAGCAGCTAAGTTTGTGGTAATTTGTTCTGCAGCAATAGAAAGCTAACGCCACTGGCCTATGCCCATATTTTCACTAAAGACTTTTCTTCTTGTAGACACTTTTACTTCTAAATATTCAAGTTAACATTTAGATCCCTGGCCGGGCGCGGTGGCTCAAGCCTGTAATCCCAGCACTTTGGGAGGCCGAGACGGGCGGATCACGAGGTCAGGAGATCAAGACCATCCTGGCTAACACGGTGAAACCCCGTCTCTACTAAAAATACAAAAAAAAAACTAGCCGGGCGAGGTGGCGGGCGCCTGTAGTCCCAGCTACTCGGGAGGCTGAGGCAGGAGAATGGCGTAAACCTGAGAGACGGAGCTTGCAGTGAGCTGAGATCCGGCCACTGCACTCCAGTCCGGGCGACAGAGCAAGACTCCGCCTCAAAAAAAAAAAAAAAACATTTAGATCCCTTCTTCTAGCTATGGGCTGTTGAGGTTAAAATTAGTTACTCAAACTTTCTTACTGTTTGAGTAAAAATTAACCATGGTATTTTCCTCAATTTACACAATATTAATATAAGTACACTAACGCCAGGTGTGATGGCTCACACCTGTATTCCTTTTTTTTTTTTTTGAGACGGAGTCTCGCTCTGTCACCTGGGCTGGAGTGCAGTGCCGGATCTCAGCTCACTGCAAGCTCCGCCTCCGGGTTCACGCCATTCTCCTGCCTCAGCCTCCCGAGTAGCTGGGACTACAGGCGCCCGCCACCTCGCCGGCTAGTTTTTTGTATTTTTAGTAGAGACGGGGTTTCATCGTGTTAGCCAGGATGGTCTCGATCTCCTGACCTCGTGATCCGCCCGTCTCGGCCTCCCAAAGTGCTGGGATTACAGGCTTGAGCCACCGCGCCCGGCCTCACACCTGTATTCCTAATACTTTGGGAGGCTGAGGCAGGAGAATCATTTGAGATTAGAAACTCTAGATCGGTGTGGGCAACATAGCAACACCTTGGTTCTACAAAAAATTTAAAAAAATACTAGCCAGGAGTGGTGGCGTGCATCTGTCGTCCTAGCTACTTAGGAGGTTGAGGTGGGAGGATCACTTGAATACAAGTGTTGGAGGTAACAGTGAGCTATGATCATACCACTGCCTCCAGGCTGGGCGACAGAGACCCTGTCTCTAAAGAAAAAAAAAATTAGCACAGTAAAAGAGATGGTACTAAATTACCAGAGGCTGCTTTTATTTACACAGACATCTTCAACCCCACATAGGCAAGGACACTGTATGTTGTGGCATACAGGTTTCTCTCCAACTAGACGGAGCTCTTAGAAGTTAGTGTTCTTTGGCTCCCCTCCAGGCCTTACACGCACTGGATATTCAATAACTATGGAATTAAAACTGCAATCGCCTTTAAGCTTATTAATGGGATCTGGTTTCACTGTGGGTGGCACTTCCACTTTAATGCAATGATCAAAAACATTAAGATCTATGACAGGATGGATATTGGGACAATGAGCATGACGATGTCATTGTTGCCAAGCCAAATTTTACAGAAGGCAAAGGAAAGCAAAGGGCAACTAGAATGCAGAGGTTCTTCATCATCATCTTCAATCAGCTGTCACACAATTTCCCACTATTGAAACCCCCTTACAATTCTTTTTTTTTTTTTTTTTTTTTTGAGGCAGAGTCTCGCTCTGTCGCCCAGGCTGGAGTGCAGTGGCCGGATCTCAGCTCACTGCAAGCTCCGCCTCCCGGGTTCCCGCCATTCTCCTGCCTTCAGCCTCCCGAGTAGCTGGGACTACAGGCGCCCGCTACCTCGCCCGACTAGTTTTTTGTATTTTTTTAGTAGAGATGGGGTTTCACCGTGTTAGCCAGGATGGTCTCGATCTCCTGACCTCGTGATCCGCCCATCTCGGCCTCCCAAAGTGCTGGGATTACAGGCTTGAGCCACCGCGCCCGGCCCACCCCTTACAATTCTTACTTCTCCCCACCCCTCCAGGTATCTGAAATAGAAAAAAAAAGGAAATAATTCTCCCTGAGAGATTTCTGCCTCCTTCTTTTTTCTTTTCAACAGCAACCTCAACTGTTGACAGAGGTTCCTTAGGATTCAAAGAACAATTCTGAAGCTGAAAACAGAATAGTCTGTTTTTGAATAAATCCTAAAATATTTTCATTTCACACCCTTGTTCCATGAGCAAAAATTTACATAGACATGAATATGTTTTGTTCAGGCAGTGTGCAATAATAAAGTTTAGGCCAAGTTAGGTTTATAATTAGAAAACAAATGCTGGTTTGGTACTAAATTTAGGGATAAAATGAACCCATATCCACATTTGTACTTATAGATACTATAGCACAAAACACATAATCTAGCTGGCATCCAGTGTTTCTTGACTTTGGCTGAATCTCTGTTCCCCAGAACAGACTGTAAGTTCCAAAAGGTGGGGACCATGTTTTGGTCAGCTTTGGATTTCTCCAACACATCGCACAGTGTTCATGCAAAGAGCCACTCACAGAAATTGTCGAATTCACTTAAATAAGAAAACAATTTTGGCTGAGTACAGTGGCTCATGCCTGTAATCCCAGCATTTTGGGAGGCTGAGGTGGGAGGATGGCTTGAATCTAGGAGTTTGAGACCAGCTTGGACAACATAGTGAGTCTCCATCTCTATGAAAAAACTTTTAAAAATTAGCTGGGTGTGGTGGCACACTGCCTATAGTCCTAGCTGCTCTGGAGGCTGAGGTGGGAGGATCACTTGAGTCTGGGAGGTCAAGGCTGCAATGAACTGAAATCGTGCCACTGTATTCCAGCTTGGGCGACAGAGCAAGACCCTGTCTCAAAAACAACAACAACAACAATAATGCAATTTTTATAAAACAGTTGATGACGCTTGCTAAGGTGGCAGTAGACCCGAACCTGGATGTTCAAACAATGCCATTCTTACCCGTTTTGGAGTGAAACAGTGAAAGGGAAAGGACAAAGAATAAAACCAAATTAAACTAAAATCTCTAAGTCTACAGTAAAAAAGAACTGCAGCAGGTTTAGTCAGTGAAATTTTTTTTTCCCCCGAGATGGAGTCTCGTCCTGTTGCCCAGGCTGGAGTGCAGTGGCACCATCTCAGCTCACTCCAACCTCCGCCTCCCAGGTTCAAGCGATTCTCCTGCCTCAGCCTCCCGAGTATCTGGGATTACAGGCACCTGCCACCTCACCCGGCTAATTTTGTATTTTCAGTAGAGACGAGATTTCTCCATGTTGTTCAGGCTGGTCTCAAACTCCTGACCTTAGGTGATCCGCCCGCCTCGGTCTCCTGAAGTGCTGGGATTACAGGCGTGAGCTACTGTGCCCGGCCTGAAAATGGTTTTTAAAACATATTTTAATGAAAACACTTTCTCACCATCTTTAAATAAAAACAATTTGCATTTTCCAATCGGAAGCTGCTGGGGCACTAGGACTCATGTGCTTTCTGCTCCACAGGTTTCAGATGCCACTGCACTACTAACTCCCCAGTGCTTTTGAGGCACGTGTTAGACATGTTCTCCTCTGTTGGAAGTCCTTGTGGCAACTTCAAGGGCTGGATTCTGTGACATAAGAAAATGTGTTTAGATAGGAGGAATATGTTCTAGTGTTCTGTATCCCTGCAGGATAACGACAGTTAACAATAACACAGTTTCAAACAGCCAGAAGGAGGATGCTGAATGTTCCCAACATGAAGAAATGATAAATGTCTGAGATGATGGATATGGATATGCCAGTTGCCTTGATCGGATCACTATACTTTATATATATTGAAACGTCACTATGTACCCCATAAATAACGTACAATTATTACGTGTCAATTAAAAAAAACAAAATTTTAGTTTTTTAAAAAGTTTTTTTCAGAACATTAACAAAAAAGAAAGAAAAATGCATTTAGAATTACTCTAGGCAATACATTTTAAAAAGAGAAGAAACAACAAACCTTATCAAATGCTTAACCACCTTCAATTTTGCATTCACAGAAGGGATATTCTTGTGAACTTGAGGGGTATGCGACTGTGAACAACAACAACAAAGCAATGTTATCAACCAATCTGAAGAGTAGATAGTTCCATGTTTCAGTACAATGTTAAACTGACGGCTCATTCTAAGCCAAATTTATAAATAAATTACCCTAAGCAATACGCAATAAATAATATACACCTCAAAGTTTTAAAAGTATAAAATTTAAAGCAAATGTAAACAACACTAAAGATGATTAAAATAATTGCGTACTTTTTCTAATCCAAGCATCTTTATTATATCTTTTTCCCAATATGGACGTCTTCTTGTACTTTTTATTCTGGTAACAATATGCAGTTTATGAGGGTTCTGTGGATCTCCACCATATTTTTCATGATCTTCAGGAGAGGCCTGAAACACCTAGAAAGGAAATAATTATAAATGGTAAATTTCCAGCTTACACAGTTTCTATGTACCTCCCATTTTTTCTTAAAAGACACACACACATACACAACTCCATAATTATCTCATCCTTAATCATCATGTAATCCTCAACCTCAAATTGAACATTTCTATCAGTCTGATTACTCAGAGAGATGGAGTTTAACCTGTAGAACAAAGTAGGAGCAACCAAGACACTAAATAATTTAAATGCCAGGAGACTCTGTGAACCCTGCTATGTGAGCTGGGCACTGGGCTGCATCCTCTTCCCTCCCTATTCTCAGGTGAAGAGCTGACTGTCAGGTGGGAAAACAAACATGTAAATTACAAGTGAAAATAAAACATAAATACTATAAGATCAATCTACAAAGTATTATGAGAATACAGGCAAATGACTAATGAACTCTGCCTATGAGGGATCAGAAACAGCTCCACAGAACTAATATTTGAATTAATTATCTAAGAATCACAAGGTTCTAAGAAGTTATCCCACTGAAACATTCCTGTAAGTGAACAAAATGTACCGAATAAGGATGTGTATTCTAACACTATTTGTAATACCGAAAAATTTTAAGGCAACCCATGTTCCTCACTAGGATAACTACATTATGATGTATCCATTCTAAATAAAATAATTAATAATAAAACTAAGTAAAATCATGCAAATATACAAATTCTTTTTTTTTTGAGATGGAGCCTTGCCTTGCTCTGTTGCCCAGGCTGGAGTGCAACGGCACAATCTTGGCTCACTGCAACCTCCGCCCCCGAGGTTCAAGTGATCCTCTTGCCTCAGCCTCATGAGTACCTGGGATTATAGGTGTGCACCACCATGCCCAGCTAATTTTTGTATTTTTAGTAGAGACGGGGGTCTCACCATGTTGGCCAGGCTGGTCTTGAACTCCTGACCTCAAGTGATCCGCTCGCCTCAGCCTCCCAAAGTGCTGGGATTATAGGCGTGAACCACCGTGCCCGGTGTAAATACACAAATTCTGATGTATCCTATGGGATACAATACTACCATTAAAATGAATCAGGTTTACTATCTTTGCAGGTCTTCACATTGAATGATGGCCATAATATATTCTTGAGCCAAAACCAAAAAGAAATATCCATACAATTATGTGTTGTAAGCTGTTATGTGCATCATCTGTACCAAATACATGAGTGTGCATATGTGATATATTCTATAAATACTGTTTCTAAGACTCATATAAAATATATATAAAGGTCTCAAAGACATTAGATCAAGAGTCATACCTCTGGGGAATCAGATTGAGAAAAAAAATTGACCCCCAAAAAGATGGTATCTTAATAAAAAAGAATATTATTCAATGATTAAAAATAGTTTTGTAGAAATGTATATAGTATAAAAGCATTCCTATTTCTCCACAGCCTTACCAGCATCTATTGTTTCTTGACTTTTTAATAATCGCCATTCTGACTGGCGTGAGATAATATTTCATTGTGGTTTTGATTTGCATTTCTCTAATGATCAGTGATGATGAGCTTTTTTTCACATGTTTGTTGGCCATATAAATGTCTTCTTTTGAGAAGTGTCTGTTCATTTCCTTTGCCCACTTTTTGATGGGGTTGTTCTTTCTTTTCTTGTAAATTTAAGTTCCTTGTAGATTCTGGATATTAGCCCTTTGTCAGATGAGTAGATTGCTAAATTTTTCTCCCATTCTGTAGGCTGCCTGTTCACTCTGATGGTGAGTTTCTTTTGCTGTGCAGAAGCTCTTCAGTTTAATTAGATCCCATTTGTCAATTTTGGCTTTTGTTGCCATTGCTTTTGGTGTTTTAGTCATGAAGTCTTTGCCCATGCCTGTGCCCTGAATGGTACTGCCTAGGTTTTCTTCTAAGGTTTTTACGGTTTTACACTATTGGTGGGAATGTAAATTAGTTCAACTATTGTGGAAGACAGTGTGGCGATTCCTCAAGGATCTAGAACCAGAAATACCATTGGACTCAGCAATCCCATTACTGGGTATATACCCTACGGAATATAAATCATTCTACTGTAAAGACATATGCACATGTATGTTTATTGAAGCAGTACTTACAATAGCAAAGACATGGAACCAACCCAAATGCCCATCAGTGATAGACTGGATAAAGAAAACGTGGTACATATACACCAAGGAATACTATGCAACCATAAAAAAGAATGAGATCAGCTGGGCACGGTGGCTCATGCCTGTAATCCCAGCACTTTGGGAGGCCGAGGTAGGTGGATCACGAGGTCAGGAGATCGAGACCATCCTGGCTAACACAGTGAAACCCCGTCTCTACTAAAAATACAAAAAATTAGCCAGGCATGATGGCAGGCGCCTGTAGTCCCAGCTGTTCGGGAGGCTGAGGCAGGAGAATGGCATGAACCCGGGAGGCGGAGGTTGCAGTGAGCGAGATTGCGCCACTGCACTCCAGCCTGGGTGACAGAGTAAGACTCTGTCTCAAAAAAAAAAAAAAAAAAAAAAAAAAAAAAAAGAGATCATATGCTTTGCAGGGACATGGATGAAGTTGGAAGCCATCATCCTCAGCAAACTAATACAGGAACAGAAAACCAAACACTGCATGTTCTCACTCATAAGTGGGAGTTGAACAATGAGAACACATGGGGAGTCGGGGGCAAAGGGAGGGAGATCATTAGGACAAATACCTAACGCATGTAGCGCTTAAAACCTAGATGCCGGGTTGATAGGTACAGCAAACCACCATGGCACATGTATACCTATGCAACAAATCTGCACATTCTGCACATGTATACCGGAACTTAAAAAAAAAAAAGAAATGAATACAGTGAGAGGTTCATATTATATTACTAGACAGAGAGAGCAGCTAGAGAAGCAGTGATTCATATGAGATGAATCACATCTTAAAACATACAACACAGATTGAACTCCTTATTCTACTCTTTCCTTCTCATTACTGTACTTAAGTAGTCTAAAAGAAAAAAATAAAACATACAACAGAGAAGGATGTGGAAGGAGCTCGCAGCAGTTATCTCTGGGTGGGTAAGATTAAGAGTATTTTTTGGTGAGTTTTGCTTGTTTATATTTTTCTAGGGATTTTAGAACGAGAAGGATGGTGGAGATCAGAGGAAGGGGTAGGTGTACTAAAGAAAGGTGAGAATATTTAAATGAACAGTATGAAAAAACACAAAATATTTTGGAAAGGCAAGTGGTTCAGGGTGGCTAATATAGAAAAAAGCATGAAAAGCAATGCAGGGGACGAAATTAAACCATGTGCAACCATGTTGAGCCTTTAGAAATTACTGCTGGCCAACATGGTGAAACCCCATCTCTACTAAGAATACAAAATTAGCTGGGTGTGGTGGCGCATGCCTGTAATCCCAGCTACTCAGGAGGCTGAGGCAGGAGAACTGCTTGAACCTGGGAGGTGGAGGTTGCAGTGAGCCGAGATCACACCACTGCTCTCCAGAAAAACAAACAGTCAGGGACTATTTTCCTGAGGTTTAAAGGTTTTCACATTGATCACAGCTGATGATCGAAACCACTGCCTTGCACACTTATTTTAAGTTCCAGGGCACAAGTGCAAGATGTGCAGCTTTGTTACACAGGTAAATAGGTACCATGGCAATCTGCTGCACTATTTGCTGCACTTATCATTCCATCACCTAGGTATGAAGCCCAGCATGCATTAGCTATTTTTCCTGATTGATGCTCTCCCTCCACTCTACCCCCACAGGCCCCAGTGTGTTATTCCCCTGCCTGTGTCTAGCCTTGCATATTTTAAATGAATGCCAACATTTGTATCTATCCTTCCAGAAACACAGAGTAAGAAACATGGACAGATATAAGACAATATAGTTGTGGAAAGGATAGCAGTGGAAAGACAATGACTTGAAAAATAAAAACGATTTTTTAATTTTGTTTTGAGACAAGGTCTCACTCCGCTGCTGAGGCTGAAGTGCACTGATCCGATCATGGCTCACTACACCCCGACCTCCTGGGCTAAAGCGATCCCCTCATCTCAGCCTCCTGAGTGGCTGGGACTACAGGCATGCACCACCACACCTAGCTAATTTTAAAATTTTTTGTAGACATGGAGTCTCACTATGTTGCCCAGGTTGGTCTTGAATTCCTGGACTCAAGTGATCCTCCTGCCTCAGCCTCCCAAAATGCTAGGAATACAGGTGTGAGCCATTGTACCTGGACAAGATTTCTGATAAAAGAACATCAAGCACATTAAAGGCATCAAAGTAGTCAATGGTAATACTGTTTTATCTTTTAAGAAAAATCAAGGCCTGGCGCAGTGGCTCAAGCCTGTAATCCCAGCACTTTGGGAGACCAAGATGGGCGGATCACGAGGTCACGAGATCAAGACCATCCTGGCTAACACGGTGAAACCCCGTCTCTACTAAAAAAAAAAAAAAAAAACTAGCTGGGCGAGGTGGCGGGTGCCTGTAGTCCCAGCTACTCGGGAGGCTGAGGCAGGAGAACGGCGAGAACCCAGGAGGTGGAGCTTGCAGTGAGCTGAGATCTGGCCACTGCACTCCAGCCCCGGCGACAGAGCGTGACTCTGTCTCAAAAAAAAAAAAAAAGAAAGAAAGAAAAATCAATGGGGAATGGTAGTCACCAAAAGCTAGGGAGAGGGGAAAATGGGGGAGTTACTATTATTATTGATTTTTGAGACAGGATCTTGCTCTGTTGCCCAGGCTGGAGTGCGGTGGCACAATTATAGGTCATTGCAGCCTTAACCTCCTGAGATTAAGCAATCCTCCCCACTCAGCCTCCTGAGTAGCTAGGACTACAGGTGTGTACCGCAACACTCATCTCATTTTTTTTTTTGTAGAGACTGGGTCTCCTTATGTTGCCTAGGTTGGCAGTTATTATTTAGTGGATATAGAGTTTCAGTTTTGCAAGATGAAAGAGTTCTGGAGATGGATGGTTGTGATAGTTGCACAACAGTGTCAATGTACTTAATGCCATTGAGTAGCACACTTAAAAGTGGTTAAGATGGTAAATGTTAAATGTGTATTTTACCGCAACAAAAAATATTAGGAACCCCTCGCCCAAAACAAATAAACAAAAAACCCAGGCTTTACAAAGCTAAATACAGTCTTTAACATACAATCCAGCAATTATGCTCTTAGGTATTTAACTGATGAGTTGGAAATTTATGTCCACCCAAAAATCTATACATGAATGGTTACAGCAGCTTTGTTCATTACTATCCAAAACTGGAAGCAACCACGACGTTTTTCCACAGGTGAATGCACAAACTGTATACGTCCATGCAATGGAATATTATTCAGCAATAAAAATAAGCTAGCAAGCCACAAAAAGACATGGAAGAACCTTACAGGTATATTGCTAAGAGAAAGAATCCAGTTTGAAAGGGCTATATACCATATGATTTCAGTTACATTACATTCCAGAAAAGGCAAAACTATGGAGATAATAAAAAGATCAGTGGTTGCCAGGGGTTGGGAGTTGGGAAGGATAAATAGATGAAACACAGGTGATACTTAGGGCAGTGAAACTATTCTGTATAATACTGTAATAGTGGATATATGACATTACGCATTTGCCAAAACCCATAGAACTTCACAACATGAAGGGTGAACGCTAGTGTAAACCATGGTATTTAGTTAATAATACTCTGTCCCGTTGGTTCATCAGCTATAGAGGACACTGTGTATGCTGCGGGGAGGGAGCATATAGGAACTCCCCATACTTCCCAATCAATGTTTCTGCAAACCTAAAACTGCTCTAAGACATAAAGACTACTAATTAAAAAACAAACAAAAACAGGCTGGGCACCTGTAATCCCAGCACTTTGGGAGGCCAAGGCGGGTAGATCACTCAAGATCAGGAGTGCAAGACCAGCCAGGGCAACATGATGAAACACCATCTCTAATAAAAGTACAAAAATTAGCTGGGTGTGGTGGCACAGGCCTGTGGTCCCAGATACTCTGGAGGCTGAGGCACAAGAACTGTTTGAACCCAGGAGACAGAGGTTGCAGCCAGCTGAGATTGCGCCATTGTGCTCCGGCCTGGGCAACAAAGCAAAACTCTCTTAAAAAAAAAATTAAAACAAAAATAAATGGCGAGCTTAGTCAGTATTATCTAAAAGAATGATAGGTACACATAAATCAAATAGAAAAAGCTGAAAGATCCAAAGTAGCAATGATCGATACGGAAAGTGAGAATGAAGAATGACACAGTGAGAGCCTGAGTAGGAAGACCCACTGCTTTCTCAGGACAATGGTGATACCAACACACATATACAAACCATAAGTAGGAATAAGTAGACTGAAATGATAAAAACCCATTACTGTGAAGGCCAGTGACACAAGTGACAGAACAGTTTTGTTTTTAATAATCACCATTTACATAAATCCCACTATGCTTTAAACTCTGTACCACCACCTATATCCACATATAATTTAACATAAAATCTTTCAATATTACAAAAATAGGTACCACTTAAAACATATTTTTTAGAACAACACTAACATTAAAAAAAAATCAAACTTTGTTCTTACTTCATCTGGAATTCTTGATTTGGTGAATTTGTGACGAATCCAATCTGTACAAATGAGCGACTCCACCGTCTAAAATACGATATAAATCATTTGTTTTTTAGAATTCTATCTAGTACAGAAATCCATACCCACCAATCTTTAGGTAACAGAAGTCTGTTCCAACCTACCCTGTAATTATTAAAGGTATATCTTAGCGCCCTAGCTGAGTGAATGCATCCCATCTAAGCACTAACACAATACAAAGGTAAAAGCACATAAATATACTTTTAGACCATGGATTGGTAACTGTTTTCTGTAAAGGACCAGAGTAAACATTTCCAGCTCTAGAGCTATGTAGTCTCCATTGCCAAAACTCAGCTTGGCCATTATAGGGTAAAAGCAGTCGGACAATATGCAAACAAACAGGGGTGGCTATTTTTCTTTTCTTTTCTTTTTTCTTTTTTTTTTTTGTTTGAGGTGGAGTCTTGCTCTGTGGTCCAGGCTGGAGTGCAGTGGCGCGATCTCAGCTCACTGCAACCTCCACCTCCCGGGTTCACGCCATTCTCCTGTCTCAGCCTCCCAAGTAGCTGGGACTACAGGTGCCTGCCACCATGCCTGGCTAATTTTTTTTTTGTATTTTTAGTAGAGACAGGTTTTCACCATGTTAGCCAGGATGGTCATGATCTCCTGACCTCATGATCTGCCCACTTCGGTCTCCCAAAGTGCTGGGATTACAAGCGTGAGCCACGGCGCCCGGCCGGGTATAGGTAGTTTTCAATAAAACTGTTATTTACAAAAATAGGTGCCAGGCTGAATTTGGCCTAGAGGCCATAGCTTAGCAACTCTTGCTCTAGAGAACGTGCAATAATTCACATTTAACAAGACAATATAAAAGAAATCCAAAATGAGTTTCCAGTTTCCTTTCTAGTTCTAACAATGTCATCATTCCCAGTTCCTATCTCTTGTTCCTGCTCTACACTCCTCCAATCCCACTTCTCTCAGGCTGCTGAAGGAAAAGGATTCACTGCCAAGCTTTCATACCAGGATACTGCCGTGGGAATGGGCAGCAGTCATTCCCATCACTCCCTCCTAGCATTTCCTGCATTGCAGAGATGGCATAAACCACTAGAAGACAGGCAGTAGGCTGAGTTCTGCTGCCTACCAGCTGTGAGACATGAGACACTCTCTCAGAGGGTCAGTTTCCTCAGCTCAAAACAGGAAATCCTATTGACCTCCCAGGATTAATCTGAGGTTAAGGTAATATATATAAAGCCCCTTACATTGTTGTCATCTGCAGCCAGGGTCAACTCAATAGGCTCATCTAGGCTCTGGCCCTTATGAGCAGATGAGGCTGCACCACTGCACTTTCTAAAAGCAAGCCTAGAAGGAGATACATGAAAATACTAACACTGATGGTCTCCTAGAGATTATTTATCTTACTTCTGATTTTCCATATTTTTCTAATATTGTATTATTGAAAATGCACTCCTTCCATAATCTAAGGGGAAAAAAAATCTAAAACTTTAAGATTAAGACAGACCAAGGGGAATCAATGACAGCCATTTTTTATTGGCATGTTTTCCAGAAAAAGATCTTTTTTGATTCTAGATCTTTTTTTTTTTTTTTTGAGGCGGAGTCTCGCTCTATCGCCCAGGCTGGAGTGCAGTGGCCAGATTTCGGCTCACTGCAAGCTCCGCCTCCCGGGTTTTATGCCATTCTCCTGCCTCAGCCTACTGAGTAGCTGGGACCACAGGCGCCCGCCACCTCGCCCGGCTAGTTTTTTGTATTTTTTAGTAGAGACGGGGTTTCACTGTGTTAGCCAGGATGGTCTCGATCTCCTGACCTTGTGATCCGCCCGTCTCGGCCTCCCAAAGTGCTGGGATTACAGGCTTGAGCCACCGCGCCCGGCCTAATTCTAGATCTTTAGGGATAAAACAGCAGTTAAACCATAAATAAACAAGATGAACTCTCAATATCCAAAAAATATCGAACAGGAACTGGTGAAAGAACTTAACTTTGGGTGGCTGGGACAGGTGGATCACAAGGTCAGGAGTTGGAGACCAGCCTGGCCAATATGGTGAAACCCCCGAGTATATGAAAAATACAACAATTAGCCAGGCGTAGTGGCAGACACCTGTAGTCCCAGGTACTCGGAAGGCTGAGGCAGGAGCATTGCTTGAACTCGGGAGGTGGAGACTACAGTGAGCCCAGATAGCGCCAGGGCACTCCAGCCTGGGCAACGGAGTGAGACTCCATCTCAAAAAAAAAAGAACTTAACTTGCCTTGTAATGAATTAAAAAAAAAAAAAATCATAAGGGGTGGAAAAAGACAAATTCTTGAAAAGAAGCACTTACCTGTAGTCTGCCCGGGGGCCTCTGAACTACTAAGCGCAAAATCCCAGCCATAAGTGCAGTGACTGCTCTCTTTAGAGGCTGTAGGAAGTAGGAAGCAGACCCAAGAGTCAACTATGTCCTGGAAATGAACAGGTTTTCCCTTCTCTAGTATTAAAAAATTAAGCAGCAAATTAATTGTAAACTTGACTTAACAGTAAACCATATTGGTTATTTTAATACAATAAGGGCATGAATTAATTTATACATATTTTATTCAACCACAGGTAGTAATTATACACATTAACCACAACCCATTTTCACCAAATGAGTCAGACCTAGACTGATTCCACAAAACTACTATCATTTTAAAGTGTCTTCTTCAACAATGAAGGCAGATAAAGAATACTTTGCCACAGAATCACAGAAAATTAAAGAGCCTGAAGGGACTGAAGAAATCTCAACTCCTATTAGAACTGACTGCCCACATCCTTACTTTATGAATGAGGATCATGAATTCCAGAAAGTTCAATGATTTATCCAAGGGCATTCAGTTATCAATAAAGTATGTGGTCTGGAATCCCATTTTCCTAATTTCTAGGCGAGTGCATTTTCACTAAACCATAACACCTTTCTGTTAAAAAGTGGAATTTTTATTTGTTTTTTTTTTTTAACTATTTTCAATGCACACGCATTGCTTCTATAACCTAAAAAGGTCATATTTATTTAATCAGACACAAAACAACTGTAGCCTACTATACTGACTTATACTGAAAGCAGAAAGATTAAGTTTATGAACTACATGTATATGTTTGACAGGTTACTTAATTCGTGCATTACAATTTTTCCCCCAGAAAAGAAGAAATGCAAATGAGTGATTCTACAAAGCACCTAAAACAGTACATGGCATGGGGGAAGCCCTCAATAAATGGTAGTTTTTATTATTATTAAATTATTACAAAGCTAATAAGAATACTCTTAAAAGTATTCTTAAAAGCAGTCCTCAACCTTTTTGGCACTGGACCAGTTTCATGGAAGACAATTTTTCCATGGATAGGGAGAGGTGGCAGGGAAGGTTTCAGGATGAAACTGTTCACCTCAGATCATCAGGCATTAGATTCTCCTAAGGAGAATGCAACCTAGATCCACTGCATGCACAGTTTACAACAGCGTTCACACTCCTATGAGAATCTAATGCTGGACTGCTCTGACAGGAGGCTGAGCTCAGGTGGTAATGCTCACTCAACCGCAGCTCACTTCCTGCTGTGCCACCTGGTTCCTAGCTGGCCAGCAAATGGTCTGGGTCTGAGGCCTGGGATTTGGAGCCTTCTGCTCTAACACACTAAAATAGGTTAAGTGTTGTAATTCAGTGTCCCGCAGATTCTAGTTCACTCAAGTTCTGCAAGTCTTTCCTGTGATGTGGATAAAGCAATGGAACTGTGAGTATCAATGCAAGACGTCTCCTGAAAAGAGCCAGACCTCAGAAATATTCCTCAGCAATGGAACCTATCTAATGCTAAATTATTTTATCAGACTTCCTCGTATCAAGGTTAGGTATTAATCCAACATATTTAGCTTCACACTTTATAAAAAATCTTTCTGATCACTTAGATCTCAACAAAATCCTAACTGGACTTCTGCTTCCATTCCAATTCCCCTAATATCTTTTTTGTATATCAGCAATAAATCATCTCATTAAATCTTAGATCATATCGCTCTGCTCAAAAATCTTCCAGAGAGCCAGGATTCTCACTGTCGAAGTGGGAAGTTACATATAAGCAAGAGCGGAAGGCTACAATGATCCTTACATACCTTATAATGTTTAGCTTAATAGAGATATTGAGGGATTAGAAATAATAATAGATAGGCATACACACATGGGTTAGCTCTGTCAGCTGAGAGGACTTACAGCAATAGCACTCAGTGGCAATGAGCACGCCCGGTGCCCAGATCTTGGCTGCCGTCTTTAATAAAAGGAACCAGTGCTCCTTTGAGAAATGGCTGATTATGTCTGGAGCACTTTGTAATGCCAGAAAGGAACTACTGGAAAAAACATAATGACGGGGGTATGTCAAAGGAACACTGGAGTCAATTGTAGCCAAAGCTGGAACAATTTCAGCAACAAAATAAGTTACAAAGTATTACTGGCTTAGAACCCAAACCAAAATAAATAAATAAATAAACAACCCTAAGTTCATACTAATATAAATAAGTGAATAAGTTAATGAGAAAGAACAAATATCCCATTCAGAAGAATTCCAAATAATTTATGTAGGTACTCTCTACTCAAGGAGGTGGAGCAAAACTATTCATTCCTTAAGTGTGGGCTACGCTTAATGACTTGCTCCCAAAGAGTACAGGACAGAAAAGGGGAAAAATAACATTAGAGAAAGCTGACAAAGACTTTCTCAGCCAGGTGATTAAGGTTAATTAACATCAACACTGGCCAGGCCCGGTGGCTCAAGCCTGTAATCCCAGCACTTTGGGAGGCCGAGACGGGCGGATCACGAGGTCAGGAGATCGAGAGCATCCTGGCTAACACGGTGAAACCCCGTCTCCACTAAAAAAAATACAAAAAGCTAGCTGGGCGAGGTGGCGGGCGTCTGTAGTCCCAGCTACTCGGGAGGCTGAGGCAGGAGAATGGCGTAAACCCGGGAGGCGGAGGGTGCAGTGAACTGAGATCTGGCCACTGCACTCCAGCCCGGGCGACAGAGCGAGACTCCGTCGCAAAAAAAAAAAAAAAAAAAAAAAATCAACACTGATAAAAGCCAAATTGATGGCAGGCACCTTTGGTATGAAGGAATGAGAATGGCCCTTTATCTCTATGGTCTTCCCTCCAAAAACTCATAACCCTACTCTAACAGAAAAACATCAGAGTCCAATTGAGGGACACCATACAAAATACCTGACCAGTATCTTCCCAAATACCTAACTGCCTCAAAACTGTCCATGACATCAACAACAAGGAAAGTCTGAGAAACTGTCACAGTTAAGAGGAGCCTAAGGAAGAAGTCATGACCATTAAATGTAATGTGGTATCCTGGAATAGTAAAAGGACATTTGGCAAAAACTAAGTAAATCTAAATAAAGTATGGACTTTAATAACATATCTATATTGGTTCATCAATTGTACACAGGTATACCAAACATGTAAGGGGAAACAGCGTAGCATATATAGGAAGTCTGTACCATCTTCACAACTTCTTTGAAAATCCAAAACTATTCAAAAATAAAGTTTATGAAAAAATTAAAACCTCCAATGCTTGTCCATTTCGATCACAGTGAAAACCAAATTCTTTTTTTTTGAGACGGAGTCTTGCTTTGCAGCCCAGGCTGGAGTGCAGTGGCCCAATCTTGGCTCACTGTAACCTCTGCCTCCTGGGTTCAACGGATTCTCCTGCCTCGGCCTGCTGAGTAGCTGGGATTACAGGTACGCGCCACCACCTCGGGCTAATTTTTCTATTTTTAGTGGACATGGGTTTCGCCATGTTGGCTAGGCTGGTCTCGAACTCCTGACCTCAGGTGATTCGCCCGCCTGGCCTCCCAAAGTGCTGGGGTTACAAGCGTGGGCCACCACGCCCGGCTCTAATTCTTTTTTTTTTTTTGAGGCGGAGTCTCGCTCTGTCACCCAGGCTGGAGTGCAGTGGCCGGATCTCAGCTCACTGCAAGCTCCGCCTCCCGGGTTCACGCCATTCTCCTGCCTCAGCCTCCCGAGTAGCTGGGACTATAGGCGCCCGCCACCTCGCCCGGCTAGTTTTTTGTATTTTTTAGTAGAGACGGGGTTTCACCGTGTTCGCCAGGATGGTCTCGATCTGACTTCGTGATCTGCCCGTCTCGGCCTCCCAAAGTGCTGGGATTACAGGCTTGAGCCACGGCGCCCGGCCACCTCGGCTCTAATTCTTAATCCTCACCCTCATGTCTTTGTAGTACACCACTGCCAACCTTCCCCACCTCCAGGACTCAATCTCCAATTACCCTCTTGCTCTACCCACTAGACATGCTGCCCCCTTGTTTGATCTAGAACTAGTCAAGCAGGCATGCTCCCTTTGACTACTCCCTCTCCTGGAATGATTCTGATACTTACATGGCTAATTTCCTTACCTTTTTCAATTTTTCGCTCAAATCTCACCTTTTCAATGAGGTCTACCCAGATTACATCATTTGACATTTTCACCCATACCTCAACTGTCAACACTTCCAATTCCTCTCTTTTCTTTCTATCGTGCGTATCTTCTAACGTAACTTAATGATCTGTTAGGTTTGTTGTTTGGTGCATGTCTATTCAATACCATGCTAATTCCATAGGAAAGGCGTTTTTAGATTTTGTTGTTTTGGGTCTGTTATATTCACAGAAGTATCCCAAGCATCTATGTAAAGTGGTATCTGCCCTACAGCAGGCACATAATATTTTTTTTTGCAGAATAACTGAAATTTAAATATTTACAGACTACTGAAGGTGTGATAGTCAAAAGTTGCAAATTTTAGAGTCTCGCTAAGTTCCTGGTATTGAACTCAGACTCAAGGAATCCTCAATTTTCCCAGTAATTGGAGCTAGGTGTCACCACGTTTGACTCAAGGAATACGTTTATTTTATTTTATTTTTTTGAGACGGAGTCTCGCTCTGTAGCCCAGGCTGGAGTGCAGTGGCGCCATCTCGGCTCACTGCAAGCTCCGCCTCCCGGGTTCATGCCATTCTCCTGCCTCAGCCTCCCCAGTAGCTGGGACTACAGGCCCCCGCCACCACGCCCGGCTAATTTTTTGTATTTTTAGTAGAGACGGGGTTTCACTGTGTTAGCCAGGATGGTCTCGATCTCCTGATCTCGGTCCTCCCGCCTCGGCCTCCAGAAGTGCTGAGATTACAGGCATGAGCCACCTCGCCTGGCAAGGAATACGTTTTAATAAAGTACAAGTTACTGTCTCCTACTGTAAAACAGGAAAATACCAGGCATCACAGAAGTATGATCCCATTTCTATTTTTTTAAATGTGAACGTGTCTATTTACAGAAAAATTCTGGAAGGTTGTCAGAAAAGCATTAATATACACCTGGGGGTATGAAGAAAGGTGTTTTTCCTCCCCCACACCGACCGATAGTTCTTTTGTCTTTTTACAATGACCATGCATGCAACAGGAACGGTAAAAAGCGATTTCTTTTTCTAAACCGTCAATGTATATAATTATTAAAGGGAGAAAAACACTTCTGAAATGTAAAACATAGAATCACTCTTGCAGAGATACCAGAGATCTCTGAAGGCTGGAAGCGTGTCTCTTCTCTGCACTCCTAGTGCCTAACAAGCAGTAGGCAGCCCTCATTACTGCCTCCTGGCAAAAGGGCAGAACAAACAGCTTTTGGTAAGACTCGATCAAAATGGTAACAAATCACAATTTTAATACAATGGCAAATATTCTAACTGCCAACTCTGGGATGTTTGCATTACAAAATGAAGCAATACAAAAATAAAGACAATTTTCTATCTTCATTACAAAAAAAAAAAAAAGCAACCCTCATCCCCAATGGCAACCCTAAATTATCAATAAAGCACAGAAAATGCTGCTTGGGTTCCCTTTCCCAAGCTGTCCAGCCTCGGCGGCTCCGTCCTTGAGCTCCCGAGTCTGGGCCCAAAAAGCCGCGTGGCCCTGGATCCCGCGAATTGGGAAACGGGGGGATCCTGCAGGCCAATGGCCTTAAGGGAGCCAATGTGACGGGATCTGGCGCAGACCCATTTAGGTTGCCGTAACCTGCCAACTCAGAACGCAATGGGGAAAATCAATTAGGATCTGCAGAGGGCTCCCGGATACACCTTGCGAAGAATGCCGCACTCTCGGCCACTAATTCCCCACTCACCAGCACCCGCTAAACGTTCAGCCTGAACTTTTCCACCGAAGGGAAGCAGAACAGAGGAAGAGCTACCAAGTGCTACACTCAAAGCCTGCCGTCGCAGTGAGTGCGACCTGCACACTAGGGCATTTTTGTTCCGACGAAATCCCTCCCCCTCAGGCAAGTCCCTAGAAAGAGAGCGCAGGCGCCTGGGTGTCACATGACCACTTCCCGGAAGCGCGGCAGACCCGCTTAACTTCAGCCTGGGTTGAGGTGGAGGAGAATTCCCGGAATAATGGCGAAGTCCGGGCTGGGGCAGGATCCTCACAGCACAGCTGCAGCCACTGTGCTCAAGCGGGCGGTAGAACTAGATTCGGAGTCGCGGTATCCGCAGGCTCTGGTGTGTTACCAAGAGGGGATTGATCTGCTCCTGCAGGTTCTGAAAGGTGAGCAATGAGGCAAGGCGGGGAGGACCTGAGGAAAAGGGGCTGGTTCCTGCTGTGTCTGGGGTGAAGTGAATGAGTTAATAAACGATTCTTCCGCACCACGAAGCAGCAGTTAAATACAGAAGGTGGGATATTCTATAGGACAACTGGGCCGCTTTCCTTTAGACCTTTAGTAGATTGATGTCATCTAGAAAAGGTGGGGAGGCTACTAGTCTAGATTTTAAAAGACTTAAGAGATAGAACCCAGTGTAATATATAAGCTTTGATAGGACCTGGGTTTGTACGAACTTTGAAAGACATTTTTGGATCTATTAGAAAAGTTTGAATATAGATTGGGTGACATTAAAATTATTTTCTTAGGCAATATGATTTTTTTTCCCGAAAACTATCCTAAATTTTTAGGGATGCAGACCAAAGTGTTTTAGAAAGAGATGCTATGACGTCTTTAGTTAATTTTCCTTAAGCAAAAATTTTTTTAAAATCGAAGCTCTATTTGAGCAAAAATGCTAATTTTAAAAATCTAGGTGATGGGTAATAAGGGTGTTTATTATACGATTGTTTTTAATTTTCTGTTTAAATATCTGCATTTAAAGCAAGCCAAAGTAAAATTATGTAGCGGCAGAAGAAGAAAAGTTTTTCTTAAACGGATGAAGTTCGGTGTGAGAAATGCCCAGGGCTGTGGAGGGGACAGTGAGACTTTTCCTATTACTTAGTTATTCAATGTTGAGAAATACCCAAATATTCCTTAACACCCAGCACAACCCTGGCTCACAGCAGACACTCAATATTTATGTATTAAATTGATAAGATCAACTCCTGCTCCCCAACCTATTGACACTCCCAGTCTGGACTAAGCTCCCTCTGTGCTTTCTAGTTTAACCTTCTTATAATTAAAGTGTTACTGAAGCTTTGAGGCAGCAGAGGGAAGCCCTTCATAGTTTGGTGCTTTGGTCAAAACTATAAACTCTACCTTGCCTGGGGCATTATCTGATGATAATGATGACAGTGGCAACAGCAGTAGGGGTAGCTATCACGTTTCAGTGCTGAGTGCCAGGCATCGCAGAGAACATTAAAAGTATGATCCCGTTTCATCCGTACCAATTGCCTTATCAAGTAGGAGTTGATGGTGTTCTCGCTTTACAGCATAAAAAATATTGTTCGCTTTCAAGTTCTGCCACTAGGAGGTGGTAGAGTCAAAGTCAGAGCCCAAGGCCTGTGTATACTGAATCCCAGAAGAGAGATGGTGTACTGTGTTGGTCAGGCGGAACACTGCTCAAGTTTTGGCTGCACCAGGAATCTGAAGCAGGAGAATCACAGTTCTTCTCTAGTGTGCTTCATTGATCCAGTAGAGGTTACATGTAACATGACATAGATGGGTTAAGACCAAAATGCAAATAGCGCTAATAAAGGCAATAAGTGCCAGGAGAGAGATATCTATAGATAGGCACAATGAGGATTTCAACAGTTAAAGGTCATGGGAGGGTGGAAAGGTAGAGGTGGAGTTTGACTGGGGCTTTGGAGGAAAAAATTTCAGAAGTCAGAAATTCATCTAAGAGTCTTCAAATTCCTGTGCTGTCTTGCCAAATAAGTAGTTTGGTTGAGCACGTGTCTGAAGAGGAAGAGTGAGAAGTAAAGTTTAAAGGTCGATAGGGGCTTCGATCACATTGTGAATGCCTTGACTACCAGGAGATTTTAACTCATTCCACAGGCAAGGAGAAACCATTTAAGGTTTTTACAAAGGAGTAACATAATTGGAGTTGCATTTCAGCGCTTGTCTCTTTCAGGAATGTGCTCTTTTCTCACAGATACTTATTTGCATGGCACACTCTCTCCTATTCCAGGCCTTTACACAAATATCACCTTCTTTGTGAGGCTTTCCCAGACCTCCAGTGTAAAATTATAACCCCATCCCCGTACTCCCTGTCCTCCATTATTTTATTTGATAGCACTTATCTCAGTCTAATATACATGTTTTACCAACTTATTTTTATTGTTCTCTTTCTTCCTGCTTGAACAATAGAGGAGAATTGTGTCTGTTGTATTAACTGCTGTATCCACAGCACTTAGAACAGTGCCTGGCATGTCGTTAGTTCTCAATAAATATTTCTTGAATAAAGGACTGAATATGGCAAGGATGTAAAGTAGATATTAACCTGTAGAGACTGAAGTTAAGCAGACCAATTAAGGAGCTCCTGCTGGAATCAAAATAAGAGGTGAGTATAGCCATTATAGAAAACAGTATGGAGATTCCTCAAAAAATTAAAAAGAGAACTACCATATGATCCATCAATCCCATTACTGGGTATATATCCAAAGGAAATGAAATCATGACATTGAAGAGGTATTTGTACTCCCATGCTTACTGTAGCACTATTCATAATAGCCAAGATAGGGAATCAATCCAAGTGTCTATCAGCAGATGAATAGATAAAGAAAATGTGGTACATATATATAGTACTGTTCAGCCATAAAAATTGAAATCCTGTCATTTGTGACATGGACAAACTTGTAGGAAATTGTTAAGTGAAATTAGCCAGACACAGAAAGACAAATACCACATGATCTCACTCATATGTGGAATCTGAAAAAGTTGATAGAGAAGTAGAGAGTAGAATAGTGGTTACCAGAAGCTGGGAAGGGCAGGGGGTAGGAGGAATGGGGAGAGGTTGGTCAAAGGGTACAAAACTACAGTTAGATGCCAGGCACAGTGGCTCATGCTTGTAATCCCAGTACTTTGGGAGGCCGAGGTGGGCAGATCACTTGAGGTCAGGAGTTCGAGACCAGCCTGGCCAACATGGTGAAACCCTGTCTCTCTTAAAAAAAAAAAAAATACAGTTAAATAAGAGGAATAAATTCCGGTGTCTTATTACACAATAGGGTGACTATAGTTAATAATGTGTTGTATGTTTCAACATAGCTAGAATGAAGGATTTTCAAGGTTCTTACCACAAAGAAACTAAATATTTGAGATGACACATATGCTAATTACCCTGATTTGATCATTACCTTTACCAAGTGGTCAAAGTTAATATCACCAGTAGTAAGACACATAAACATCACGTACCCACTGAGCGAGGTACATCACCTGTGATTTTCTTGCCAAAAAATGCATAAACCAAGTCTAATCATGAGAAAACATCAGACCATCCAAAACAAGAGACATTCTGCAAAAAGAACTGACCAATATTATTCCTAAATGTCCAGGTCATAGAAGGCAGAGAAAGATTAAGGAACACAGATTGGAGGAGACTAAGGACACATAACTAAATGCAATATGGGATCTAGACCAGAAAACACTTTCATTAGTGGAAAAATTGGTGAAATTCAAATAAGGTTTGTAGATGAGTTCATAGGATTGTTTCAGCGTTAATTTCCTAGCTCTAATATTTGTAGTATGGCTTGTAATATGTTAACATTAGGAGAATCCAGGTGAAGGAGGTATCTGTACCATTTCTGCAACTTTTCTGTAAATATAAAATTAACTCAAAATGTTTTTTAAAATGAGAGATTAAAATGAAATTATTAGCTGGGCACTGTGGCTCACGCCTGTAATCCCAGCACTTTAGGAGGCCGAGGCGGGCGGATCACCTGAGGTCAGGAACCAGGCTGACCAAAACATGGTGAAACCCCATCTCTACTAAAAACACAAAAACTAGACAGGCATGGTGGTGGGTGCTTGTAGTCCCAGCTACTTAGGAGGCTAAGAGAATTGCTTGAACCGGGAGGTGGAGGCTGCAGACAGCCGAGGTCGTGCCACTGCACTGCAGCCTGGGTGACAGAACGAGGCTCCTTCTCAAAATAAACAAAAAATGAAATTATTATGGAAAATATAAGCGATGTTGAAAGGAAAGAAGGGAAGGAACAAGAAGTGATTTGTTGACTGATTTGGGAGAATGGGTGCTTGGAGTAAAACTTTATGATCATGTATATTCAAAAATAACATTTTTGTGGTAGCTGGAAAAATGTGCATTATATAATGGGGAGGTCTGGAAGAGTAGCTGGTTTTGTGGAAGATAAATTTTTTTTTTGCTATCTTTTAATTATGCAAAAACTTCAAACTTGTGGGTAATGAGGATAAAATAGTGCTCAGACATGAGTTTGACATGTAATGAGCCACCTTTCATCCCACCAGATTTGGTGTCCCAGAGATGAGACATAGTGTCAAGCGTTCCCACTCCCAAACCAAGCTGCATCACATGCTTCGTGTAAATATGAAGGTCTTGGATGTTCAAGCCAAATCTGAGCTTATCGTGTGTATTTGAGGACTGAGGCAAATCATACTAAAGGATAGGATATTTGTAGAAAACTTGAGAAACTGAAAACAATGCCCAAATTAAATAGAAAAATTGTTTTGATACTTTCTAAGATATATATTTTTAAATTTGTAGGTACCAAAGATAATACTAAGAGATGTAATCTCAGAGAAAAAATTTCCAAATACATGGACAGAGCGGAAAACATAAAGAAGTACTTGGAGCAAGAAAAAGAAGGTAAAGAGGCTGTTTTAGAAAACATATCCATAAACGACTAGATCGTCCATTCACCCAGTGTCTCTGTCTCCTGCCCTTTGGAGCTCTGTGTGGTCTGGACCAGTTGTCCCTGGGAGCTTACAGAATTTAATCTGCGTTTCCACTCCCATATAGGAGTTGTTCTTAATTGTTTTTTTTTTTTTAGTTGGGGGTGGGAATGTCAGACATCCCTTTGACCTTTGAACATCCGATGAAAGCTATACGTACTGGAGAACGTTACATGCCATTTTTAAGGGGTTCACAAATCCCTATGAAGCTTATGTGTGGACCCTATGTTAAGAAATACTACAGAGGAATACTGAATGTAAATTGTGTATTTTATTTATATTTCCCTTTATGAAATGACCAAAATCATGAAAGAAGCTAAAGAAACTCCTGGGATTTCCCTCAGATTTTGTTGTGAATCAAAACACCTCAGGAGTTAAGCATTCCTAATGATTAGAGGTCAGGTAGGTATTGTTCCCTATTGATTATGAGTTCCCTGCTCCTAAGCATCCAGTTTACAAATGTCTGTAAATGGCCATATCCACCCTTACCTGAGTGCATACTTGCTGCTTTCTATAGCCAAAGGTACTGCTGCCCTGAAAAGCCAGTGCCCCCAGGCCCCAGGCTTCCTCTCTGTACTTTCTACACCCCTTTCCCCATCTCTTCCTGCTATTCTGTACCAGTACATACCCTGGGGATCCCCCACTGAGCTCCTTTGTTCAGTACGAATAAAATTGTGTTTCCTTCACCCCAATTTGAAATTTAGAATGAAATTTTACTCCAAAACGTTGATGAAATATAGCACCTTCAGCATTGTGGTGTTGAGTACATGGCATTAAATTAACCTCTCTGTGGCTATCTTGGCTTAAAAAACAAGACATAGTTGCCAACATTATCTCTGTGGAAATATTTGGAACAGAATCCAAACTACTGATTTTTAAACAAAGTGTAAAGTATAATTTAGGGGCTACCATATAACGTATAATTTAGGGACTAGCATTAGGGGTCTTTTTTTTTTTCTGAGACGGAGTCTCGCTCTGTCGCCCAGGCTGGAGTGCAGTGGCACGACCTTGGCTCATTGCAACCTCTGCCTCCTGGGTTCAAGCAATTCTCCTGTCTCAGCCTCCTGAGTAGCTGAGACTACAGGCACCCGCCACCATGCCTGGCTCATTTTTGTATTTTTAGTAGAATCGAGGTTTTGCCATATTGGTCAGGCTGGTCTCTAACTCCTGACCTCAGGTGATCCTCCCACCTCGGCCTCCTAAAGTGCTGAGTTTACAAGTGTGAGCCACTGCGCCCAGCCAGGGGTTGTATTTTTTTAAAACCTTAAAGGTTTCTGATAACTTTTCAATGTTCATTTTGAATTAACAAAAGCAGTAGATCTATCTTATTGATCCTGTGACATCCCAGTCTTTAGCTTGGGTTATTAAGAAGTACTGTAAATTTCTGTTTAAAACTCTACACGTGCCAAGAAAGACTTCGAACTCCATATTATACTGTATTCATGTTTTTTCTTTTTTCTTTTTTTTTCAGGCAGAGTCTTGCTCTGTTGCCTAGGCTGGAGTGCAGTGGTGTGATCTCAGCTCACTGTAACCTCCACCTCCTGTGTTCAAGTGATTCTCCTGCCTCAGCCTCCCAAGTAGTTGGGATTACAGGCGCCTGACATCATGGCTGGCTACTTTTTATATTTTTAGTAGAAGCGGGGTTTCACCATGTTGGCCAGGCTGGTCTCGAACTCCTGACCTCAAATGATCTACCTACCTCGGCTTCCCAAAATGCTGGGATTACAGGCGTGAGCCACCGCGCCCTGCCCTGCATTCATGTTTAATACTCACTTTAGTTATTAGATTACAAGACATAAAAAGACAAGTCTGAAGAGAAGGACCAGAGAGCCACTGAGTTATAGTATGTGGTGCTACCTATGGTGACAGGAAGTTATTGGATACCTTTATACATACACTACTCCCTTCAACAAACTGCCTGGTCTATAGGATCCGGCTCAAGGACCTGTTCCAGGAAACCTCTGGATTTTCCCCCTTGCCTAGCCTCTGTGAAGGCAGAAATCACTAATGTAATGGTTTGCCTCAAATACGTTTGTGTGCGTAACATCCTGCAATGTGTATGATATTTAGTAGGCATTCAGTAAGTATTTGCTGAATGAATACGTGAAAAAAATTAATGTGTATCTGATGCAGATTAATCACTATATATAAAATATAAAATGTTTAAAAAAAATGGTCACTGGTTTTACTCTTGAAGCCTGTGTTTTATAGATGGAAAATATCACAAGCAAATTAAAATAGAAGAGAATGCAACAGGTTTCAGTTATGAGTCACTTTTTCGCGAATATCTTAATGAGACAGTTACAGAAGTTTGGATAGAAGATCCTTATATTAGACATACTCATCAGGTATGTGAACGTACTAAAATATAATGAAATACTATATTCAATGCACTAAGTTAGTAATAATCCATTCTAATGTCTTTTAGCTGTATAACTTTCTTCGATTTTGTGAGATGCTTATTAAGAGACCATGTAAAGTAAAAACTATTCACCTTCTCACCTCTCTGGATGAAGTAGGTACCTGAAAGCACTTACTCTTTCTTAATTTATTAACTTTATTCAGTTACAAGATGTAGTCCCGTCAAGGAAAACACAGATGCAGTGCTTCAGCTAGATTTATTTCCTTGGGAATTAACTTATTATCTAACAGAATGCATAGCATGTCATGAAAAAATGTTACTGATATTAGGATGCTGATTTTGTATTTGGCCACTTTGCTAAATGCGCTTATTCAAATAGTTTTTAGTTTAGTCTCTTGGATATTCTAGGAGGCAATCACACTGTCTGCACTATGGAAAATTTTGTTGCTTTACCAATTATTGTATCTGGGGGTTGGTAGCATGATGTGGTAGTGGGCATCTCTATCTTGATTTTGACTTAAAATAGGAACGCTTCTAAATAATTATGACTTCTACGATTGATTTCAGAAGAAGTCAGCTCCACCTGGATGACTAAAACTATTCCAAACTACATTTAAGGAGACAGGATGGAGTTATGTTCACATTAGAAAAGAAAATTATGTTGATAAAAACAATTGCTCTTTAAACTACCTCCATTGTTTAGTTGCTTGAGATAGTAGACATTGACACGAGTATAGAACATTTCCATCTTAATCCACCTATGATACAGATTGTGTAGCTTAGGGATAGTTTAAGATAACAATAATAACTGAGGCAGATAATTGTATTTTTGCAATTAACAGGGCACTGAGCAAGTGCAGCAAAGTAGGGGCCTGCAAGAAATAGAAGAGTCACTCAGGAGTCATGGAGTGCTGTTGGAAGTGCAGTACTCTTCTTCAATACATGACCGAGAAATTAGGTTCGTCTACAATAATGTTTTAATTTTTATGCAGTCGATATATACTTAAAAAATTTTAAAAATTTTATATAATTGCATATATTTAATATTTATTATAAATATTTAAAATTCAAAAAAACCTCCATGTAGTCATTTTTCACTTTTGAGAAGAAAAAAAACACTTGGCTTACTTTTGGACAAAGTAAGCCAAGTGCTTTTGTGTGAGTTTAATATTTCCTAATGGAGTAATATTTACATATTCTGTGTCATAGAGAAAAAGAGAATACTTTTCTGTCTACTCAACTGTATATATAGTGTTATGTTATTAGGATAATTTATTTTCTAGTGAACTGAATATTTACTTATTGTGGCTTTACTTCTTATGGGTTATTAAATATTCTAGTAGGCATGACAATTTGCTGCGTCTATAAGAAAACAGAATATGCGGTTATTTCAGTGATATCTTCCTTTTGTTTAGCACAGTGGTTATATGTTTATAGCAAGGGCACTCAGTTTTAATAAAAACTTAATCACAAACGAAATATGCAAAACATGAAAATGCAGCTGCTGTAGTTGAAGCAGAGGTCAGGGCCCAGGGCTCCTCCTGCATATTCCCCATCTCTAGGTAGGGGAACTCTTGAAACACCACCAGTTGCCCTGAATACACTTTGCCACCACTTGTTAGCAGAACACGAAAAAGTTTGATGAACAAGCTGAAATTCAAGGTTAAACTATCAGATAATCAAATCAATTGATTGTGTCTATGACTGTTTTCACTGTGGGCACAGCTCATAACGAACCCCAGGTTTGATTCAACTCAAGCCACTGGAGGAAGTGGTTTGCTTTGTTAGGGGGAAATTTTGCTGACACTTAATACACTACAGCTCTATTAATAGTTTGACTTTAATGTCTTGAATATAATACTATATACTAATTTCAACAGGTTCAACAATGGATGGATGATTAAGATTGGAAGGGGACTTGATTATTTTAAGAAACCACAGGTAGGATATAATCTCATGAGTATATGTGTAGCACTGTTTTTGTGTCATTTTTAATGATACTCTTTTCTTCTCTTCTTAGAGTCGTTTTTCCCTTGGATATTGTGATTTTGATTTAAGACCATGTCATGAAACAACAGTGGACATTTTTCATAAGAAACATACAAAAAATATATGATGGGCAGTAGCCTCATTTGTATTATGTCTATTTTATGTGAATATTGGATTTTTTTTAAAAGATCACTTTTATAATGTATGAATTTAACAACAAACTTTTATATTTCTACTAATTTATGGATCCATCATTCGGTTGTGGGAACAATCCTAAATATTTTTGTAACTGTATTACTCAGTAGATTTACCATGTTTCTTTCAAGTAATACAGCTAATTTAAACATTTTACCTGCTTTTCTGTTACTTGGCTGTGGGAGCATGTCAACAAATAATGAGCATCTGTTAGGAAGATGAATTAGATCTGAATTTTGCCTGTGGGAGTTTTGAGTCCAGGCGGGAAAGACACCATGGATCAGAGTGCCTTTAAAGAGACAGACGCAGCTTGGAGCTTGGGCAACCTGTTTCTGCAAAAAAAAAAAAAAAGCCAGGCATGGTGGCACCTGCCTATAGTCCTAGCTACATGGGAGGCTGAGGTGAAAGGATCACTTGAGCTTAGGAGGTCGAGGCTGCAGTAAGCTGAGATTGCACCACTGCACTCTAGCCTGGGTGACAGAGCCAGACTGTCTCAAAAAAGAGAAAAAAAAAAAAAAAGACAGATGAGCTTGGGGTCTAATAAACAGGAAAGTAAAATGTTAATTTTGTTACAATTAAGATAATTGTCTTTGGTAAACGTTTACCATCATGCAGTTGTGCAATATTACCTAACTCCATAAAGGCAAATCCACCCATTCAGTTATCCAAATGCATTTTGCAGCTTATTCACTTTGGCTGGCACATTTGTAAAGCCTTGTAGCTTAGAATCAACGTTCTGCGTAAGTTTTCATCCAGATGCCAGTTGTGTGGCTGGAGACAGAATAGATTCCATGGAGACAGGCTGGAAGAGGGGTTGTATGCTAGAGGTAGTGAGTAGTCCACAGCTCAAAGAACATGCTGGCTGGGCACAGTGGCTCACGCCTGTAATCTCAGCACTTTGGGAGGTGGAGGCAGGCGGATCCCCTAAGTCAGGAGTTTGAGACCAGCCTGACCAACATGGAGAAACCCTGTCTTTACTAAAAATACAAAATTAGCTGGCCGTGGTGGCGCATGCGTGTAATTCCAGCTACTCGGGAGGCTGAGGCAGGAGAATTGGTTGAACCCTGGAGGCGGAGGCTGCAGTGAGCGGAGATTGTGCCATTGTACTCCAGCCTGGGCAACAAGAGTAAAACTCCATCTCAAAACAAACAAACAAACAAAAAAACCCCAGCTAAGCTAACATATGTAAGAGGAAAACTATAGTACCAGTGTCCAGTATTGTAGAGTGCACATATAGATGTCACATCTGAGGACTATTCAACAGAGTTACATGGTGTAGAGGACCAAAGGTAGAGACATGGGAACAAGGTTGGACAGAGTGGTCTTGGGCAAGCCTTGGAGACTATGTTTTCCTTTTGTGGGACAGCTGGTAGGTACAAGATGGCATAAAAGGCCAGGAAGGGCTTCCAGAACAGTTCCTGATTTTTTTTTTTTTTTTGAGACGGAGTCTCGCTCTGTCGCCCAGGCTGGAGTGCAGTGGCCGGATCTCAGCTCACTGCAAGCTCCGCCTCCCGGGTTGACGCCATTCTCCTGCCTCAGCCTCCTGAGTAGCTGGGACTACAGGCACCCGCCACTGCGCCCGGCTAGTTTTTTGTATTTTTTAGTAGAGACGGGGTTTCACCATGTTAGCCAGGATGGTCTTGATCTCCTGACCTCGTGATCCGCCCGTCTCGGCCTCCCAAGGTGCTGGGATTACAGGCTTGAGCTGATTTTTTTTTAATGTTTTCAGGTTCAGGTGCTGATAACACTGAATCTGAAAAATTTTAGACTCAAACTAATTTGCTAAGCTTTATCATATGGAAGTTCAGGGTCTCAGGAAAACACCTGAACAAGTGTTGGCCTGATCCGAAGTTCCTTTCTGCAGAGTATCTTAGCTTATCTTGCCTGGTACCTGATGCCACGTAGAAATGGAGTAGCTCTTAATTAAGGTAAGAACATGTGTTAGGCCTCTTTACGTTCATGTTAAAATAACAATTCCGATTTCTAAAGCAGATCAATCTGTTACTATGGAGAATTAGCAATCCACAACCCTGTGCAATTAACTTTTATCCAACTTCTGTAAAAATCCTGGCTAAGACATAGTGATATTTAAAGAAAAGAGTCTACAGACATGCTATCCATTCTAGATATTTGGAGTTCTATCCCAAGATGTAATTAGAGCACCAGAAGCCTACCAGGTACAGCTTAAATATATCAGGAAATGCATAAGAACTATGTGAACAACTATAAGCTTTATGGAAGGATATAAAAGAAAATTAGGGTAACTAGAAAGACAGATTGTATTCCTGAATGGGAAGACTTAATGTCATTTCTCTCTAACTTAATTTATAAATTAAATAACAAAAGAGCAACACCAGGAGACTTGCTTGACCAGCTATAAAGACATAGCTACAATAATTTTCTTAAAAATGTATGGGCATAGGCATGGCCAAATAAATCAGTGGGACAGAATAAAAGAGTCCAGAAACACATTTGAAAGAGAGAAATTGAACGTATAAGAATGAGTATTTAATATATAGTAAAAGTGACATTTTAAGTTAGTGGAGAAAGAACTCAACAAATGGTTGGAAAAAATAACATTAAGGCCTCTGTCTTACTCCGCATAAAGAAATTTTTCTATAATGACGTTGACACCATATAAAGAAATAATTCTAAATGTATTACAGAGCTAATTAATGAAAAATTTATATACATCTATTTTAAAACCCCACTTAATGAACCGAGTATAACAGAAAGCCCCCGAACTGTTAAGAGCAAAAGACTTGGTCATGTAAATATACAAAACTTGAGTAAAAAGGAAACATAAACTAAGTTAAAAAAAATGAGAGATCAAATTTATAAATTATAAAGAGTCAGTATTCCTAATATATAAGGATGATGGCCAGATTTTTGGCAGTGACCTTGACCTGACCTCCTTTAGCCTCCACAAGGACTTGGGCCTTAGAGCTGTCTCTCCTGCTGTACTGCATCGTTCCTATTAGTACACACATCTCGAGCCAGATGCCACCCTATTTTTTCGTTCTTCATGAAAAACTTCTTGAAAGAGTGCTGTTTTTTTTTTTTTTTTTCTTATTTCCTCATCACCTATTCACTTTAACTCACTTCAGTCTGGCTACCGCCCCAAGTACTCCACGGACACCATTTTTGCTAAGGTCAGCAGTGATCTCTGTACCACCATATTCAATGGGCACTTTAAACTCTTGTATCATGTGACCTTTCAGAAGCACTTGACCCAGTTGGCTACTCCCTTCTTGAAACTGTTGACTTTCATGAAACGTATTTTCTTCCTCCATCCTTCTTATATTTTAAATCCTGAAGTTCTCCCAAGCTAGGTAATAGGTAGTAACCTTTTTTTTTTTATTCACACTCTTTCCCTGATTACACAGTAAGTGTTCTTAGTAAAAAGCAATGAAAAGTGCTTCTACCTGATACAAGCAAAAAGGGGTTTATGACAAGAATAGTAGGTAGTTAAGCTATAGACGGAGACATAGAGGTTTTGGAGTGAAAAATCACATCTAGATTCACTACCCAGCACTCATCAGATGACACCCCTGCTGACCCTGATGCAAGGGCTGGATGCAGTAGCCTACATCACTGACATCACATCTAGATTCACTACCCAGCACTCATCAGATGACACCCCTGCTGACCCTGATGCAAGGGCTGGATGCAGTAGCCTACATCACTGACATCACATCTAGATTCACTACCCAGCACTCATCAGATGACACCCCTGCTGACCCTGATGCAAGGGCTGGATGCAGTAGCCTACATCACTGACATCACATCTAGATTCACTACCCAGCACTCATCAGATGACACCCCTGCTGACACTGATGCAAGGGCTGGATGCAGTAGCCTACATCACTGACATCACTGGCATGGAAACTACCACTGCCAGCCTCACTGCCTTCATGACCCCAGAAATTCAGGCCCCCGTCGCTACTTCCAGAGAAGGGTTCTCATCATTCCAGATGTTCTGCATCACTACTGTCTAATTCAAAGTATGGAGCAGTTGCATCTGATTGGCACAGCTTAAGTCATGTGCCCACGCCTGTGCTTCAAGGAAGGCCAGGAAAGAGTAAACTTTTGTTTCCACAGAAGGAAGTAGCCTCTACCTCCTACCAGGTGGAGAGGTCCCCAAACCTATAAGGGGACTCAGATGCTGAATATTTAATAGTTTGAACTTTAGATGAATTATAAAAGTCCAAAATTATTCATTCTCATGACTTAAAGTACTATTTATATGTGGTTAGCCCTCAAAATTATAAATTAAGCCAAGACTTCTCCTTGGAGTTCTTATTCAACTGCCAATGACATCTCAGAAGCACACAAACATTTCACATATAATATACCCCAACCAAACTTTTCATATATACTCCCCATGTATACTCCCATCCATCCAATCTCAAATAAGAAATCTAGGAGTAAAGGCAGGTGCAGTGGTTCACAACTGTAATCTCAGGACTCTGGGAGGCTGAGGCAGGGAGATCACCTGAGGTCAGGAGTTCAAGAACAGCCTGGCCAACATAGTGAAACCTGTCTCCACTCAAAATACAAAAATTAGCCAGGCGTGGTGGTAAAACTACTTGGGAGGCTGAGGCAGGAGGATCACTTGAACCCAGGAGGCAGGGGTTGCAGTGAACTGAGATCATACCTCTGCACTCCAGCCTAGGTGACAGAATAAGACTCTGTCTCAAAAAAATAAGACTATACATGCCATTCTGACTCCTCGCTCATGCCCATATTCAAACATTCAGAACGTTCCGGGGAAACCACTGCAAAACATATCTTGAGTCCATCGGTTTCAGGGGTTACTTGGCCAGATTTCCAGTTTGGAACTCGAAGCCCTTAACACCCTTTGCCTGATGATATCCTCTCTCTGGGGAAACAAATGGTATTACTGCACCAAAGCACATCATATCAGGATTTTTAACCTTTCTCAAAAAATAATTTTCACATGTGGCAACAAGTGCGATATGCTTGAGTCATCTCTTCAAAGTTGTGTTTACTTGGTATTTAATATTGCTTTTAAATAACAAAAGGACCTGCCCATTAAACCTGCTAAACTGCCAGTCATGTTTGTCCCAAGAACACCTTGAAAAATACAATCACTCACCCCACCCCCACTCTGAGATAATCAGTTGTCGGCAAAACCCTGTGTCCATGCCGGCTCTTCCTAAAAATAAAAAAAGGATGGGGCCTGGAACTACTGAGATATATTAAAAGAAAATAACTCATTAAAAAAAAGAGGGAGCTGGGCATGGTGTTGAGCACCTGTGGTTCCAGCTACCCCAGAACCTGAGGCAAGAGGATCACTTGAGCCCAGGACCTATGAGCATGCCACTGCACTCCAGCCTGGGCAAGGGTAAGACCCTGTCTTGAAAGAGAAAGGGAGGGGAGAGGGGAGGAGAGGGGCCATGGGGGCTGGACGGGCTCATTTCTGAAGGTCTCAACTCTCACCAAATTACGAATCAAGGTTTGTGACAAGGTAAGCGTAGTGGAATTCTGAGCTTGAGAAGAGTGGAAACATTCCCCTCAAGAATGAGGGGAACTCAACCAGAGATGAATTAAATCTGACACCAGCAGAAAGATACGTAAGTTGAAAATTATAAATATCAAATTGGGCTAATCTTCAATGATTATATGATCTTACCCCCCAGTATCACCTGCCAAAAAGAAGAGAAAATCAATTCTTTAGACCAAAATTAAAAAGTAGCTATGGTAGAAGGTCAAAGGAGAGAAGCAAATGAGAACACTGGTAAGAAAGTACAGCATAAAGTAAATTTCAGGCTGGGATAGAAGGGAAATGATGCAAGGAGAGATTAGGGAAGGGTTAAGAGCTTAGAAAAGTGCAACAGCCTTGATTTTTAGTGGGAGAGTAGAAAGATAAGAACATATAACTAAAAGGGAGAATTTTAGAGTTTGAGATATGAGGAGAGGTGACAAGAAATATGGGTTATATCTCCGAGAGGGAAGAAAAACAGAGAACTCACTCTGAGGTCAGAGTGTCCAATATTGCATATAGCCCCAAGAGAGTTACAGCAGCAGCAGTTGAAATATAAATACATGCCAGGTATTAAAATCAATGAATAGACAGAGCATGGTGGCTCACACTTGTAATCCCAGAACTTTGGGAGGCTGAGGCCGGTGGATTACTTGAGGCCAGGAGTTCGAGACCAGCCTGGCCAACATAGTGAAACCCTGTCTCTACTAAAAATAGAAAAAATTAGTTGGGCGTGGTGTCACAAGCCTGTAGTCCCACTACTCGGGAGGCTGAGGCATGAGAACCACTTGGACTCAGGAGGTAAAGGTTGCAGTGGGCCAAGATCATGCCACTGCACTTCAGCCTGGGTGACAGAGTGAGACTGTCTCAAAATAAATAAATGAAATAAAATAAAATCAATGAAGGAAGAAAGAGAAGAAAGAGGATCCTAGAGGTCAGAAAAAATACACAGATAGGGATAGGTGATAAATAATCTCAGATGGGGAGAAGTTACTGAAAGAGACTAGGTTTTTTATTTTTTATTTTTTTTAAGTTACTGAAAGAGACTAGTTTTTGGACATACAATGTGCAAGTATGAGACATTTTATTTTCTAATTGAAACTGATTTAAGACATTTACTTGGAATCACATTATTCCCTTAATTTTTTCACAGAGAATATTCCATTTACTGTGTAGTTTGTGGTCTTGTGGACATGTTCTAAGTAATATATTTGTTAGCATGGTAGTTTCAGTTGGGCAAAACTTACTGCCAATAAGACTTGAATTGAATTTGTCACGTATTTCTAATGGCAACCAATGATCAGGTACTTCAATATTACAAATTTCAATTCTTCCATTCTTTATGTCTATGCATACTTTAATTTCCAAGTGTGACTGTTCATATAACACATGAAAGGAAGTATTTATACTAAACTTTGGAGTTTTGCCGTATATCCACTCCCACGTTTGTAGTTCTTTGGCTTTGCTATTTATGCCAGGAAACAGTGTCTCGTCCGTTGGGTTTATTGGGTGAATGTGATTATCAATTTGATGATAAGCAGCATACTCTGTAGCGACAGCATTCATTAGGACTTCACAGGTCAGAGTGGGATCCTTTTCCAAAAGATTTTTCACTAAGGAAGGTATGCTAGCAGTGGCATTGCTCCTGATCCCTTGGTAAGGGCTCTTTAGCAAAGAAGACAAGAACGTCCCGTCACTACTACATAACAAAGTGCAGTGGTGATAGGCAGTAGTCCGGCCAATCTTAGAAGCTGTTCCTGAGATTTTAAACTGTCCATCAAGTAAAAGGTCAAACCTTTTGGTAGCCTGCACATCTAGCTGGGGTTGGACAGCATTCAGAGCTCTCAAAATTAATTTCAGATTTTCCATTCTATCATACTTTTTTTTGGTTGTAAAGAAAGTCAAATTGATATTACCCATATCATGGTAGACTGTTCCTCCTCCGCTTCTTCTCCGTGCCAGTTTTATACCTTCTTCTCTCATTAGATTCAGGTTACATTCCTGCCAAGGATTTTGATGTCTACCAATTACAACAGAGGGAGAATTCCGCCAAAAGAATAGAATTGGTTTGCCTTCTAGATTCATATGGTCATGGATCCAGTCTTCCACAGCCAGATTTTGATAGACATCATTGGAAACTGACTGTAAAATAAGCCCATTTTTTACCGTTTTTTTAAAGCCAGCTGCTGGGACCTGGCGGTTACAAAGTAACTGGAAGCAATTCTTCATTGAAAATGGGATCAACATGCTTTAAAAATGGAAGACAAACAAATTAATTCATCAAAAAAAGGAACATTAAATTGTATTTTCTAACTATCAATTATTGGGTATTTAATCCAAACTTATCTCTAACTATCCAGTGCAGTTGCTTTTGGCTTTTAGCTTTACAATTAGTCTTTAGCATTGCTATAACTCAGTATTCAAAAGAAATAAATGAAGACAAATTTCAAATAATTTCAGTTGAAATAATTTCACAGTTTTCAAACAGTAAGTCTGCTGCAAATACATTATGTAATATATCTTTTTTTTTCTTCCTCTTAGAGACAGGATTTCACCACATTGCCCAGGCTGGTCTCAAACTCCTGGGCTCAAGCGATCCTCCCACCTTGGCCTCCCAAAGTGCTGGGATTACAGGCATGACCCACTGCACTCAGCCACATTACCTAGAATATATCTTAAAGTCAAATTATGTTGAATTCACAAGTAACAAATGTTCATCGAGAAAAATGAGAAAATACAGATAAGCAAGAATAGGAAAATAAAAGCATTGACAGTCCTAATCACAATGAACATTTTGGTGTAAATCCATTTTATTTCTAAGCACGTGTATGCACACACATTTCCCTCCCCCAAAGTGTAACCACACTATTATTTCATTCAACATTCTATCTATCTATCTATCTATCTATCTGTCCGTCCGTCCGTCTATCCATCCATCCATCCATCCATCCATCCACATTTTTTTGAGATGGAGTCTCGCCCTGTCACCCAGGCTGGAATGCCATGGTGTGATCTTGGCTTACCACAACCTCTGCCTCCTGGGTTCAAGCGATTCTCCTGCCTCAGCTAGGATAACAGGCACCTGCCACCACGCCTAGCTAAATTTTGTATTTTTAGTAGACATGAGGTTTCACCATGTTGGCCATGTTGGTCTTGAACTCCTGACCTCAGGTGATCTGCCCACCTCAGCCTCCCAAAGTGCTGGGATTACAGGTGTGAGCCACTGCACCAGCCCATTAAGCCTATTTTGCATCAGCTTCAATGACTGTTTAATATTCCATTAAGACAGGGTGTCGGCCGGGCGCGGTGGCTCAAGCCTGTAATCCCAGCACTTTGGGAGGCCGAGACGGGCGGATCACGAGGTCAGGAGATCGAGACCATCCTGGCGAACACTGTGAAACCCCGTCTCTACTAAAAAATACAAAAAACTAGCCGGGCGAGGTGGCGGGCGTCTGTAGTCCCAGCTACTCGGGAGGCTGAGGCAGGAAAATGGCATGAACCCGGGAGGCGGAGCTTGCAGTGAACTCCTGGGCTTGAGTGATTCTCCTACTTCAGCCTCCCAAAGTGCTGGGATTACAGGCATGGGCCACCACACCTGGAACCAAATTCTTTAGTTAAGTAATATTTTAGAAGTACAATTCCTAGATTAAAGAGTCTTCCTGTTTTCATCACTCTTGTTATAGTTTATAAACTAACCTACAAAAAGTTGAATCAGTTTACATTCTGTCTAGAAAGGTGTGGCGAGGTTTAATAGAGGAAGGAATACTTGAACTGAGTCACCAAATCGGATAGTTTGCCAGGTCGAGGAGCGTATTCCAGGCATATGCAAAGACAAAGAGTCATGTAATACTGAGGTGTGTTTTGGGGATTCCCTCCTAGGAGAAAGAGCTACAGTACTAGTCTTCGAGTTCCACTGAAGCCTGTGGCTATTCTGTCCTAGGAAGCCTCGCAACCGAGATTGCATTACTTTGATTAATCTCTTTGTTCTTGGTTCTGCTAGACTGACTTTGATACAGTACCATATTCATTCAACAAGTATGTATGAAGTGTCTCCTACGTACAAGGCAATAAGAAGATAGAAAATGAGAAGAGATAAATCATGTAATGAACTAAAATATTTGGACTTTTTTAAAGGCAGCTAAGATCCACTGAAGTTTTAAGCAGGAAGTGTTAACTCAGCCATTGTACAAATCTGCCAGTGTAGGGTTGAGTACAGATTAAATAAAGGATGGACTAGGGACAGGGAGAACAGTTAACGGACTAAGAAAGTTGTCCACACTAGAGATAATGAGGGCCTAAAGTATGGTAGGAGAGAGAGAGAGAGAGAAGGGGATGGATATGAGTGACATTAGGAAGGTGAACTGGCCGGGCACAGTGGCTCACGCCTGTAATCCCAGCACTTTGGCAGGCCGAGGCGGGCAGATCATGAGGTCAGGAGATCGAGACCATCCTGACTAACATGGTGAAACCCCGTCGCTACTAAAAATACAAAAAATTAGCCGGGCATGGTGGCAGGTACCTGTAGTCCCAGCTACTCTGGAGGCTGAGGCAGGAGAATGGCGTGAACCCGAGAGGCGGAGCTTGCAGTGAGCCGAGATCGAGCCACTGTGTTCCAGCCTGGGCGACAGAGCGAGACTCCGTCTTAAAAAAAAAAAAAAAAGAAGGTGAACTGGTCCTTGCCTTCAAGAAACAAGTATCTCCACAATCTAGTGGGAGATACTAAAAAACAAGTAAGGCAATAATTAAAATATAGTGTCCTAAATGCTGTAATACGTGTTAAGTACATTAGAGGGCCCTCTAATGCTCTGATTAGTGGATGTGACATTGAAGCTGAGACATAAAAGGGGTAAAGAAAAGAATTCTAACTGTGCAACGGCTTAGTGGAAAAGGAGATAGGACCCATGCAAATAATTTAATTCTACTGGCTGGTTCTTAGGAATACAAGAATGGGGAGTTAATAACAAGGCAAGAGAAGTAGACATTAGATTATAAAGAACCTTAAATCCACGTGAAATGCTTGAACTTTATTGCCTAGGCTGGAGTGCAGTGGTGTGATCACGGCTCACTGCAGCCCCGACCTCCTAGGCTCAAGCAATTCTCCCACCTTAGTCAGCATGTGCCACCAGGCCTGGCCTTTTTTTTTTTTTTTTTTGTAGAGATGAAGTCTCACTTTGCTGTCCAGGCTGGTCTCAAACTCCTGGGCTCAAGCAGTCCTCCTGCCTTGCCCTCCCAAAGCGCTGGAATTACAGGCATGAGGGCTTTGGATTTATACTTCAGAGACACCGCCTAGAGATTTAAGCATGGAGAATGTACAATACTTGGTAATAGGTTAAATTAGGGTGAGAGAAAGAGAAGCCAAGGATCATGTCCTTTATGATATAATGATTACAAGCCAAACCAGATTGTCCTCATTCAAATCCCAACTCTATCCTTTATCAGTTGAATGACCTAAGGCAGATTACTTTTCTGTGTCTCAGATTTGTTATCTAATATGTGCATAACGACAGGACTCATATTATCAGGTTGAGTCTAATGAGCTAATACATATGAAGCGCCTGGCACTGAAGAAAGTACACAATATGTGTTAACTATTTTATTAATATTATGCCCTGATTTCTGGCCTGGCAAAGAGGTGAAATTTCCTAGGACAGATTTTATAGGAACAGGAAGTATGGGGTTAAGATAACTGGTTCATTTTGACTGTGTTGAACTAGCAGCCAATGGCACAGAGCTCAATGGATGGTAACTGAGGTCACAGGAAGGTGGTTCAGTGAGAAGATTTAAGGGCCTGTGACATAAGCCTGAAGAGCAGCAACATTTAAGGGATATACAGAAGGAGGGAGAGCTCCCAAAGGAAGCTGAGAATAGAAGAAAAGGCAGAAAAATTTTAAATATGCTACTGTGGAAGCTTCAAGGAGACAAGATGGTTAACAGAGCCAAATGCCAAAGACTGAGCAAATAAGATAAGGGTTGAAAAGGATCTATTAAACAGTATCAAGAAGGTTATCAGTGATCTTGGTAAGAACCAGATGTACTGAGTAAACAGGAGGCCCAAGGTGGATACAATGAGGGTATTCTAGTTGTGAAGTGGAAAAGCTAGGGCAGTAGGTAGAAAGGAATGTGGAGTTAGGAGAGGATTTAAGATGCAATAGATCTGAGCATGTTTAGTTGCTGGTAGGAGAGTCAAGACAGGGCAACACTGGAGAAGAGAGGTCCTTGAGAAAATGATGATATTGGGATCCAGAGTTCAGGTAGGAGGCAGCCTTAAAGGAGAAAGTAACAGATAGGAGTGGTGGGTACTAATAAGCTGGATAGTGTCTGTGGGTATGGAGATTGTCAAAGATCTTGTGAAATATCTTTTCCTAAGATTAAGGCTCTTACTCTTGTCTGCACATGCAGAGTGTGGAAGGATAGCAAAGTAGTTAAGGACTTAAATTTTTAATCCTGGCTCTGCCACTTACTAATGACTTTAGGGAAGTGGTTTAACCTCTAGCTGCTTCAGTGGCCTCAGACGTCATAAAATGGTTGAGAGAATTAAATGTGTTAGTATGTATAAGCCATTCATGTTTGGCAAACATGAAACACTGACTGTTATGACAGGGTTCCCCCTTTCCCACCTCTATTCTGTGCTTACTGTTCCTATCATACAACATGTATTCCCTCAAGTGAACAAGGATTCCTAACCGAGACACGTCAAAGTGGCATTTACCTTGATATATTATAGTTCAAGATATTGACTTTGGTCAAAAATGTGATCTTGTTAGGGTTCCAGAATTGATCCAATTCCTGATTAAGCCAATGAAGGTATTTTAATAGTGCTCAAAATATCTCTATTCACCCAGGTATTGTATATACAGTGTGAATGAAACACAACAAAGGTATTAATTCAACAAAGGTCGCAGCAATTACACGACAGACATTGTTCTTAGCGCTTGGGATTCATCACTGAGTTAAATGAATAAAGGTGATAAGGAGGGCTATTTAAAAAAGTAGATGGCCAGGTGAGGTGACTCACACCTGTAATCCCAGCACTCTGGGAGGCCGAGGTGGACAGATCACCTGAGGTCAGGAGTTTGAGACCAGCCTGGCCAACATGGTGAAACCCCGTCTCTACCAAAAATACAAAAATTAACCAAGGCGTGGTGGCGGGCGCCTGTAATCCCAGCTAATCGGGAGGCTGAGGCAGGAGAATCGCTTGAACCCGGGAGGTGGAGGTTGCAGTGGGCCGAGATGGTGCCACTGCACTCCACGCTGGGCAACAGAGCGAGATTCGGTCTATTTAAAAAAAAAAAAAAAAAAAAAGGCAGAGCTGAGAAACGGAGGATTGGAAATGTGTATGTGAGAAAACTTACGTTGCAATTTTAAATAGGGTTGATAGGCTAAGCCTCATTAAGAAGGCGTCATGTGAGAAAAGATGCAAGAAGCTGTTCTAACCACCTGAACACATAAACCAATAAAGAGACCTCACTGAGGATGTGACATTTCAACTGAACCCCGAAAGATGAGAAAGAATCACGCAGAGTGAAAAAAGTGAAAACAAAGGGATGTCCAAAACTCCCTGACTGCCAGCTTATTGATTTACAAAGAGAACTATAGGCCATCAGATATTCAGATGAGCCTGTCCAATTATTCACTATAAGACTACTGACAAGCCAACTCTTAAGTTTGCTTGGTGAATACATACTCAGAACAAAAGGACTGAGTTACATGATTTGAATGTCTGACGGAACGGGCTCTGAGGAAAACACTTCCTTAACTCAGGAGAGCCCCTGCTCTTAAGCCGGGATACCCTCTCTCCTAGAGGCGTGGATTCATCTGGCACGGGTGCGCCCCTCTTTTTTTATTCTATGCTCCAGTAGCAGATCAGACCCCGACTGAGTAATGCACAGTATTTCAGGATATTTCACAGTCGTTGGGATAGTGTCAAGCCTTTGATGGTCTGGTTAAATTTTGTTCCTTAAAAATCACTTTGAATCTTTCTACTCTTACCCTTTAATGACTAATTTTATAAAGTTTTTCCTTATCTTCCATGTTCTTTGGACACTTCGCTACCTCTGCACTGCCAAACACGCCTCCCCATCACTGGACTGAAAGCGAAAATAGCACAATCCCATCTATCTTTCTAGGCAGGCGCAGCTTCTTCATAAGACCTTGCCAAGACCCTATTATTTTGCCCCCTCTCTGATAATATACAACTTACTCAGAATCTCATTACGGTCGTGTGCATGTTTTACTTCGCCCTTTTGGCTCCCAGGGGGCGTGCACACAGCTAGCCTCCAACATGTTTTACGGTATTTACCCTCCCTCCAGTGTTCGGGGTCGACCCTTCCTAACAGCGAAATTAGGTCGTCCCCAGCGCCGAGGGGAAAGCGTGCACACAGAACCCTTCAGTACCGGCGGGGGAGACCCGCAGGCCCTGGCCCACCGCCAGACACCCCGCGCGCGCCCAGGGACCACGGCCGCCCACGCGCCACGGCCCGCAATATCCCGGTTAGAAGCGCTTCCGCTTCACCCACCTGCGGCTTCCGGTCTTGCCCACGGCCTCGCGAGGGCTCGAGCTGGAAAAGTGCGTCGTACCACCCCGAGCAACCGGCAAGCCTTGCGCACGACCCTGCCCCGCCCCCTGAGGGCCGGCCCCTGAAGCGGCGGAGCAGGAGGGGCGCGCAGGGATCGCGCTGCGCCTCTCCGCCTGCGGCGTCGTGGGGTCGCGGCAGTCCTCAGGGATGCTAAGTAAGGGTCCTTCAGGGCGGGAACCAGATTCGAGGCAGGGACGGAGGCCACGTTCGAATAAAAGTACCGAAAGTCATAAGGCCCCAGTTCAGATGGGCGTTCCCCGCGTGACAGACAGCACAGAGATAACGGCCACCCCTGGGCGAAGGTAGGAGAGCGGATGTGCTAGGCTGGAGGGGGCATTTCGTGGAGCTAGTTTAGGGGGAGCCCCTAGAAGCCCAGAGCAGTCAGGTCACACGACGGGCAGGAAAGAGTACCAGCAGATACTTTTTACTGAGCACATAGGCGTTACGCTGGTCTTTACGTATCTCCTCCAAATAAGTGAGTCCAAGTGGCAGGTAACTCGAAAGGTGAGGAAATTCAAGTCAGTTTTGAAAGACACATTGCATTTAAAGGAGTAAATGGTATTCGCAGTACAGAGATGATAATACAGGATGGAGTGGATCAGAAAACATACTGAGGCGAGTGATCATTCCCATTTGCCAACTCACTGCAGTTGGCAAGAAGACCCTGTGGCTCCACGAGATGGGAAATTACCCCAGTAGTCAAGGTAGCAAGGTAGTAGTTTCGGCTAAGTATTGCTGCGTAACAAACTGCCTCAAACAGTGGCTTCTATCTCTAACATGTGGGCAAGGTGATTCCTCTGCTAGTTTCTCCTGGGCATATTCATGTGGCTTCATTCAGCACGGGTTGGCTATGCTGGGCGGTCCAAGATAACCTTATTCATGCTCTGGCAGGTGCTGCCTGGCTGCTAGGGCACCTCAATTGAGGCCTAATCTTGGAAGCAGCGCCTCAGCCATATTCTATTGGCCAACAACAACAAAGCCAGCCCAGAGTTAAGGCGTGGGGTAGTGGACTTCACCTCTTGATGAGAGAAGCCCAAAGAATTGGTGGTCACCTTTTTCACTCTTGCTCAGAAATCAATCTCTCCTTCAGTTAAAATAGAAACCACTAAGACTTGCCTCTTGGAGTAAGAATCATTCAGTGTTCAGTTTGGTGATGCTGATACGGTAAATGACCAGGGCTTCATATAAAGCTACAATGAAGACAAAATGACACCTCGTTTCTTTATTATTACATCTTTTACCAAGGTCACTCTGAGTTCGTCTATCTTGTATTATGCAGGTGGGAATGAATTTTGTTTAGAGTTAACTGCACTAGAAATTTTCCTGGTTATTATTAAAAACAGTCACAGAATATTGTTGCTCTTTGCTTATATTACTTCCTTCTAAATTCCCTTTCTCTGAAATATCAGGTGGTACAGTTTTGGGTTTTCTTCCCTTAGTTTCTTGCTGAAGAGGTTTTAAAGAATCCCATTCCCTCCTCCCTGCTCCAGGACCGCTGTCCCTTGGTTATTCTTAACTTTACCTACTTCTTTTTTTTTTTTTTTTTTGAGACGGAGTCTCGCTCTGTGGCCCAGGCTGGAGTGCAGTGGCCGGATCTCAGCTCACTGCAAGCTCCGCCTCCCGGGTTTAGGCCATTCTCCTGCCTCAGCCTCCCGAGTAGCTGGGACTACAGGCGCCTGCCACCTCGCCCGGCTCGTTTTTTGTATTTTTTTAGTAGAGACAGGGTTTCACTGTGTTAGCCAGGATGGTCTCGATCTCCTGACTTCAGTTGATCCGCCCGTCTCGGCCTCCCAAAGTGCTGGGATTACAGGCTTGAGCCACCGCGCCCGGCCAACTTTACCTACTTCTTCGGCTTCTCCACTGGAACCTTTCTAGTGACACTCAAACATGCTGTACTCTTTAACAATCCTCCAGTGACCTCACTTCTCTTTCCACTTTCATCCTGCCTGCTACCCGTCTGAGCCAACCTTCTTGGAAAAACTGCTGTACATCCAGTGTCTACTTTCTCACTTCCCATTCATTGTTTCAACGTACTCCAAAATGGCTTTCCCCCCAATTATTCCAGCAAAAGTGCTTTTGCTAAGGTCACTGGTGACATTCACATTGCTAGATCCAGTGGACTTTTCAGTCTTCATCTAACTGTTCATTTGACTACCTCAACCTGGAGATTCCTGTGGACAACGGTGACATTACCCTGTCAACTCCTCAGTCCCCTTTGCCAGGTTTTCCTCTAGCCTCACTGCCAACTCCTCAGTCCCCTTGGCCAGCTACCCTGCTCTAGTCAACCCCTAAATGTTGGAGTTCCTCAGATCTTTATCTCACACTACATTCTCCTTAAGCAATTTCATTCATTCTATGGCTTTAAGTACCATTTCTGTATACAACTTCAAAATTTATACTTTTCAGTTCCATAGATACAACTGCCTTGTAAACCTGGTAAGTCTAAAAACCATGCTCCTGAACTCACTCTTTTTTTCCCCCAGGGATCCTGCATGCATCTAGCCTTTTTTGCTAGAAGCCCTTTCTTCTTCCTCACTTTCCACTTCCAAACCATGACTACATCCTGTCAAACTTCACCTGTACTCTATCCCCTTCTCTCCACTTTTATGACCATCACAATCATTCACTTAGACAACCATGTCACTGCAAAAGCTATAAATGTCCTCAGAGGCTGCTCTGTCTATGGAGTAGCGATTCTGTTGTTTCTTTCTTAATAAACTTGCTTTCAAAAATATACTGAGATATTCTTTCCCATTTCCCACAGTTAAAATCAAGTTTATGGCCCAGTGGGAGGATTACCTGAGGCCAGGAGTTTGAGACTAGTCTGGGTAACATTGTGAGACTCTGTCTCTAAAAAAGTACAAAAACAGGTGGCATATGCCTGTAATCCTAGCTACTTAGGAGGCTGAGGCAGGAAGATCGCTTAAGAACAGGAATTTGACACTCAGTGAGCTATGATGGCTCCACTGCGCTCCAGCCTGGGCAACAGAGTGAGACCATCTTAAAAAAAAAAAATCAGCTTTATGTGGTATGTCTTGTGTTATGTCTCTCTGAATGCTATACATTTCTTCATGGCATATCACAATTGACATCTTATATAATTACTGTATAATGTCCTGTCTTTCCTAATAGGCACAAAACTCTACAAGGCAGTGGCTATTTTATTCACTACTGTATCTCCAGCACCAAGCACAGTGCCAGGCTAGGTGAACAAATGAATGATTTGTGTATTTTTTTCTCTCCTAAAGAATTATGTTCCGTAAATAATAAAAGGCGTTGTCTTTTTAGCTTATGTCCCATTCAACAATTGTTTTTCACTCTCAATATTCCCTACAAACACATTTGTTTAGTATTTTTCTGATTAATAAAATATAGCTCCCCCCCACTCTGAAAAGATGCCCTTTCCTCTTTTAAAATGAATATTAAAGAGATTTCCAACTACCAGATATTTTCATAACTGATACACAAAACAAGGTTTTTAAACACCAGGTTGTTTTTCTCATATTAAATATTGGTGACATAAAATGGTATCATCTGCAAGACAAACTATTAACACTTGGAAAGAATACTTTTCTCACTCTAAAATGGATTCTATGTGGGGGGGAAAAGCAGTTTTAAAGGCACGATTTAAAATGGGAAATCCTTCTGAAGATATGCAATTTATTGGCCTTTTCAGTTTATCTGCAGTGATCTTTTACATAACAAAAATGCAAAATGTAAGAAAGTAAAGTATCCTAAAGCAGAATCCCAAAATGGAAATGTAACATACAAAACCGGTACACCAGAAATACTATGAAATACTGATGTCACATTGCTTGGACCTTTCTTTTGTTTTTTGAGACAGAGTTTCGCTCTTGTTGCCCAGGCTGGAGTGCGATGGCATGATCTCAGCTCACTGCAACCTCCGCCTCCGGGGTTCAAGCGATTCTCCTGCCTCAGCCTCCCAGGTAGCTGGGATTACAGGTGCCCACCACCACACCTGGCTAATTTTTTGCATTTTTAGTAGAGATAGGGTTTCACCATATTGGCCAGGCTGGTTGCGAACTCCTGACCTCAGGTGATCGACCCGCCTCAGCCCCCCAAAGTGCTGGGATTACAGGCATGAGCCACCATGCCCGGCCGCTTAGACACTTTTTAAAATCACTTGTTAAAGAAATACATTAAAATGAAAATGTTTTGGTGCCATTCAAATACTGGCACTTAAAAGCTCTGGTTTTTAAGAAGGACATAATATAATACCAGAGAAATCTGCTTTGAATTTTGGAAGGCTTTTTCACTCTAAAAGCAACTGCCTTTTGAATAGGCATAATCAAAAAATGCAGTGTAAGATGATTCACAAATAGTGAAAAATAAAGCAATAGTCTTCCATCATTTTGTTAGGGTTTCCTAATAAGGTTAAGTTCTCTTTCGACATCCCCTCTTAATCAAAGGCAGTTTTTGGTTTGTTTGGTAATACATACAAATTGCTTCATTCCACATCTGTCATTTCTAGTCCATCGCTTTCTTTGACGTATACCACTGAACCCAAGGCTTTCTCAGAAAGAGATCTTGTGCCAGTCCCTTCAATCCTTGAAAAGTTTTCTTGATTTGTGTCTTCTAATCTTATTTTCTTGGTGTTTTGAAATAACTGAGTCGTTGGTTCCAACCTGCTTTTTTCAGTCCCTCGTATTAAGTGATCATCCACTTTGGAATCCATATGCATAGCAGATACCTGAGTAGCAGATTTGCTAAGTGAAAATCCCATTGGGATAGCTGAACAAATATGAAAGTAATTTTTAAGTAGTGGAAGTGTTTCTTCAACTCGATTACTGGGGAAAAAAAAAAAAGTAAGTGAATGCAGCAGGAATTTCCCTAACTTCATGGCAATGTTTGTTGGAATGAAATGCCATGGTGATACTAGAAATGTAAAGTAAAATTGCCTCCCACCTTTCAGTGTTCACATTTTCTTTGTGGGGGGGTTTGCAGGTTCTAAAGATTTCTTTGAAAGTCTTTTTAAAAGGAATTTATCTGATTTTATGTTTTATCACCTTTCAGAAAATAGTAGAGATTATCTTAATCCTTTCATTCTTGCTAGGAAACCTCTTACTAATGGGCTAAAGAAATAACTACTGAAGGCCAAATACTCTGCTAGTATTTTATTTTCTGCAAAAAATAAAGATATCCCATAAAGATACCTGTGACTGGCTGGGCACCGTGGCCCACGCCTGTAATCCCAGCAATTTGGGAGGCCGAGGCAGGCGGATTACCGGAGGTCAGGAGTTAAAGACCAGCCTGGCCAACATGGTAAAACCCCGTCTCTACTAAAAATACAAAAATTAGTTGGGTGTGGTGGCATGCACCTGTAATCCCAGCTAATCAGGAGGCTGAGGCTAAAGAATCACTTGAACCCAGAAGACGAAGGTTGCAGTGATCCGAGATCGCGCCACTGCACTCCAGCCTGGGCAACAAGAGGGAGACTGTCTTTAAAAAAAAAAAAAAAAAAAGATACTTGTGATTAAGGATGCCCAGTCTGTTAAGAGAGATGCTCAGCCGGGCGCTGTGGCTCACGCCTGTAATCTCAGCACTTTGGGAGGCCAAGGTGGGTGGATCACGAGGTCAGGAGATGAAGACCATCCTGGCTAACACTGTGAAACTCCGTCTCTACTAAAAATACAAAAATTAGTTGGGTGTGGTGGCATGCACCTGTAATCCCAGCTAATCAGGAGGCTGAGGCTAAAGAATCACTTGAACCCAGAAGACGAAGGTTGCAGTGATCCGAGATCGCGCCACTGCACTCCAGCCTGGGCAACAAGAGGGAGACTGTCTTTAAAAAAAAAAAAAAAAAAAATACTTGTGATTAAGGATGCCCAGTCTGTTAAGAGAGATGCTCAGCCGGGCGCTGTGGCTCACGCCTGTAATCTCAGCACTTTGGGAGGCCAAGGTGGGTGGATCACGAGGTCAGGAGATGAAGACCATCCTGGCTAACACTGTGAAACTCCGTCTCTACTAAAAATGCAAAAAACTAGCCGGGCGAGGTGGCGGGCGCCTGTAGTCCCAGCTACTCGGGAGGCTGAGGCAGGAGAATGGCGTGAACCCGGGAGGCGGAGCTTGCAGTGAGCAGAGATCCGGCCACTACACGCCAGCCTGGGCGACAGAGGGAGACTCCGTCTCAAAAAACAAACAAGAGAGATGATCATGTAGCATGGAGGGAGGCCTTGGGAAGTTTCCCAAAGGAGGGAAGCCTAGGTCAGGGTTGCGCTTTCAAAGATGGGCAGGAATTTGGTAGGCAGAGTTGACCAGGATGGCAGAAGGGCAGGCTTCCTGCACAGTAAAGGTCTGAGAAAGCCCAGGGCTTACTGGGGAAGAGTCATCTACCCAAGATGCTCTAGTAGCAACCTGAGATCTGGAGCAGATTCCACAGTTTGGAAGGAAAGCACTCACGCCCCCCCCCCCTTTTTTTTTTGAGATGGAGTTTCGCCCTTTCACCCAGGCTGGAGTGAAGTGGTGTGATCTCAGCTCACTGGACCTCCACCCCCCAGGGTTAAAGTGATTCTCCTGCCTCAACCTCCTGAGTAGCTGGGATTACAGGCGCCCACCACCACGCCCAGCTAATGTTTGTATTTTTAGTAGAGATGGGGTTTTGCCATGTTGGCCAGGCTGGTCTTGAAGTCCTGACTTCAGGTGATCCAGCCACCTCAGCTCCCAAAGTGCTAAGATTACAGGCATGAGCCACTGTGCCCGGCCTCACCCACTTTTAGAATGTATTATGTCTTTAATATTTAGCTACTGTATCTTTGATAGTATACAATTTAATAGTCATCAAACTCTAATTACTGACTGAACATTTCTAAAGAATCATCTTGAAACCCTATTTATCCATATTTGTGATTGAATATCAGTGTTTATAACAAAACAGAGTCCTGGGTCTACTGTAGTAGCCTAAATATAGTAGTTTACTCACATATTAATATAACAACTAGGTAAAAGTATATATTTGGCTTTCTGGGAATCAAATAGAACTTAGCTAAATTTTTAAAGATCTCTGATGAAATTCTGAAATATGGGTATACTTGTTTTTTAGATTTGGAACTTGAAGATGAATTTTTCTTCCTCATCAAAGGAATATCTAATACTGCCTTCAAATTAATAAAATTGAGTTTATTCTATTATTTGGTTTCTCTTTTTGTTAGAAAGGAAATACTCCTGTCAAATGCATAACTTGAATCTAAACCTGAGGAAACAATCAGATAAACCCAAACAAGAGGTATCCTCTATGAAACAAATAGCTTCTACCTAAAAATGTCAATGTTATGAAAGACATGGAGAGGCTGAGCAGCTGTTTCAGATTAAAGGAGGCTAAAGATACATTATTTCAAACGCAACCAATGCTCTTGACTTGGGAAGGGGATGGAATGTACTACAAAGATCATTACTTAGATAACTGCAACATTTGAATATTTGACAATATTAGATAATAATATTGGATCAATGTGATAGATGCCATGAATGTGATAATTGTGATAATTATATATAATATTATATATTATATATTATTAATGTGATAATTATATAAGTCAATGTCCTTGTTCTTAGGCAATACATACTGAAATAGTTGGGGGTGAAGAATCATATCTGCAGGTTGCCCTCAAATTGTTTAGCAATAGAGAGATAGATACATAGATACAGAAAGAGTGTAAAATATGCAAAATGCTAACAACTGTTAAATCTAGGAGGTAAAGCTTAAAAAGTTGTTCTACGTATTATTATTACATTTCTGTAGGTTTAAAACTTTTTCAAAATACAAAATTGAAAAAAGGTTTTTAAAAAACACAAAACTCTATAAAACATTGCATTTGAAATCAACAAACATAAAATAATGATAACTTATATAATTATCAATTTGTACATTAAATTTCAATCTACGAAAAGGACTGAGGAGGAACCAAATACAATAGGGTAGACGTGGCCCTGTGAGTCTCACCTTAACTTCCCCAGAGTTGAGGACATGAAGGGTGAACAAGTCTATTGGGGGCTTCTTTGGACTGGCATTTGGGTGGTTGCCATTCAAGAAGAAATCTGGAGTATACATGTAAGAATAAAGGTACGTAAAGAGATAAATCAATCTCAAAAAGAACAAAGGGCTTTCTTTACCAGATATTAAGATATGCTACATGGCTGGGCACAATGGCTCACGCCTGTAATTCTAGCACTTTGGGAGGCCAAGGTGGAAGGATCTCTCGAGTCTAGCAGTTTGCGAACAGCCTGGGCAACACAGGGAGACCTCATCCCTATCAGAAAAAAATTAAAAAAAAAAAAAAAAAAAGATATGCCACAAAGTGAAAGTAATAAAAATAACCTCGTACAGGTACAGAAACAAATAGTCAGTAGAATATGACAGAGCTGTAACTTGGACTTAGGTATTTGAGGAACGTCACATTTGTTTAGGTGGCACTATAAGGCAAAAGAGACAGAACAGACTAAGTTTAGTATGATAGTATTGTGAACATTGGCTCACTGTGTGGACAAAAGTTAAGCAGGATCTTAAATACAGAAGTGAGCTGGGCACGATGGCTCACACCTGTAATCCCAGGCTTTTGGGAGGTTGAGGCGGGTGGATCACAAGGTCAGGAGTTCGAGACCAGCCTGACCAACATGGCGAAACCCTGTCTCTACTAAAAATACAAAAATTAGCTGGGTGTGGTGGCGGGTGCCTGTAATCCCAGCTACTCAGGAGGCTGAGGCAGGAGAATCACTTGAACCCAGGAGGTGGAAGTTGCAGTGAGCTGAGATCACACCACTGCACTCTAGCCTGGGTGACAAAGGAAGACTCCATCTCAAAAAGAAAAAAAGAAAACAACAAAAACAGTGGAGAGCATATGCATTAAAGACCTAAATGTGAATGGCAGAACTGTAAATGCAATAGAAGACAATGAAGGACACTGTATCTGTTACCTTGGGGTGAAGAAAGATTTCTTGAACAAGACCTAAAAAGCCTGAACAATAAGGAAGGAAACCAGGTGAGTCTGATTACTCATAATTGGGAATTTCTATTCAATGCAAAAATATAAACAAAAAGATAAGAGACTGGAAGGAGATATTTTCTGTGTCCAAAGCTGATGGTATTTAGTGGCTGGAATAGAAAGAGAACACCTACAAATTAGCAAGGAAAAAGTAATCCCGCTAGAAAAATGGGCAAAGGATGTAAAAACATAATTCAAAGACTGAGGAATCCCAAACAGCTAATGAGAGTATATAAAGAGATATTCAGACTTAACTAGGAATCAGAGAAATTCAAGTTGCAAAGACAGTGCAACCTCCGCTCTCCGGGTTCCCATGAGTCTCCTGCCTCAGCCTCCCGAGTAGCTGGGATTACAGGCACCTGCCACCATGCCCGGCTAATTTTTGTATTTTTAGTAGAGATGGTGTTTCACCATGCTGGCCAGGCTGGTCTCGAACTCCCGACCTCAAGTGATCTGTCCTCCTTGGCCTCCCAAAGTGCTGGGATTACAGCATGAGCCACTGTGCCTGACCACACCTGGCTAATTTTTAAAGCTCATTTTTTTGTAGAGACAGGTATCACTGTGTTGCCTAAGCTGGTCTCAAACTCCTGTCCTCAAGCAATTCTCCCACCTCCCAAAGTGCTGGGATTACTGGCGTGAGCCACCACGCCTGGACTGGTTTGAACTTTTTAGAACAAAATCCAGATCACAGCAGTCCTCTGCTCAACACACTCTAGTTACTTTCCACCTCAGAGACAAAAACAAGTTATTTACATATCTAGTCCCCAGCTGTGGTAGGCAGAATAATAGTCTCGGAAGATGTCTTTGTCCTAATCCCCAGAAGTTGTGACTATGTTATGTTATGTGGCAAGGGGGAATTAAGGTTGCTAATCAGCTGACTCTGAGGGTGGGAAAATTCTCCTGGATTAATTGAGTGGTACCAATGTAATCACTAGGGCTTTTTTTCGTTTTTTGTTTTTTTGTTTCTTCTTTTTGGGACAAAGTCTCACTCGGTTGCCCAGGCTGGAGTGCAGTGGCCTGATCTAGGGTGACTGCAGCCTCCGCCTCCCGGGTTCAAGTGATTCTCGTGCCTCAGCTCCCAAGTAGCTGGAATTACAGGCGCACGCCACCACGACCAGTTAATTTTTGTATTTTTTGGGAGAGACAGGGTTTTGCCATATTGACCAGGCTGGTCTTGAACTCCTGACCTCAAGTGATCCGCCTGCCTTGGCCTCCCAAAATGCTGGGATTATAGATGTGAGCCACCGTGCCTGCCACACAAGAGTCTTTAGAAGTGAAAGAGGGAAGTAGGATGTGTTAGCCATGATGCAATGTGAGGAGGACTTGACTGGCCATTTTTGGTGTTGAACATACTGGGATCACAAGGGCTGCCAGTAGAAGCTGGAAAGGCAAGAAAGGGGAGTTTCCCCTAGAGCCTCCAGAAGGAATGTAGACCTGCCTGACATGTTGATTTTAGCCCAGTGAGACCCATTTTGAACTTGTAAATCTCCAGAACCGTGTGATAATAAATTTGTATTGCTTAAAGACACCAAGTGTGTGGTAAATTGTTGTAGCAGCCATAGCAAACAACTCTACCAGCAAGCACTCTCTCCTGTCTCTTTCCTTTATTCTACCCCAGACCTATCACCCCATTGCTGTTCCTCAAGAATATTCTATGCCAAACCCTCTCCTGCTCCAGGACCTGTGCACTTACAGTTCCCCCAGCTTGAAGCAATTTTTGCATTACAAACCACTTCCCTTGAGGATAGTTAGTGACATGGGGCCTGGGATTGTGAAGAATGGCAGACTTCTGCTGCTAGTCATGATGGAATAACAGAGACCAGACTTATCCTCATGCTTTCAGCATCTATTTTTTTTTTTTTTTTTTTGAGACAGAGTTTTGTTCTTGTCCCCCAGGCTGGAGTGCAATGGCATGATCTCGGCTTACTGCGACCTCTGCCTCCCGGGTTCAAGCAAGTGTCCTGCCTCAGCCTCCCGAGTAGCTGGTATTACAGGCATGCGCCACCATGCCTGGCTAATTTTGTATTTTTAGTAGAGACAGAGTTTCTCCATATTGGTCAGGTTGGTCTCGAAATCCTGACCTCAGGTGATCTGCTCACCTCGGCCTCCCAAAGTGCTGGGATTACAGGTGTGAGCCAACGTGCCCAACCTGCTTTCAGCATGAAAACACAAAACACATGAAGCAATGGCTTTTAGATATTGGACAATAGGCAGTTTGGGAGAGTGATCCTTGGGAGAAAGGAAATAAAGTAAGCCCTATGAATGGACACTGCCTAGAACTTTCAGACCTCAGCATAAGGAGGAAACTATCTGATTTAAAAACAGGAACACAGCATCAGTGAGCTGTGGAACAAGATTAGGTGGGTTAACACATATGGAATTGTAGTTCCAGATATTGTTTTGAGGGGATCAGGAAGAGGACAGTGAAAAAAAAAAGTAATAACAGAGGTTTTTGTAGTGAAGCTTGTGAAATGATGAAAAAACTAAGGGACTAGAAAACCCAGACCTTAGAAGGTGTCTGTCACGAGAGAGAGAGAGCACAGAGTACTAAATAAGGCTTAGCTTGGGCCAGGTACAGTGGCTCATGCATATAATCCCAGCACTTGGGAGGCTGAGGTGGGCGGATCACTTGAGTCCAAGAATTCAAGACTAGCCTGGGCAACATGGTGAAACCCCATCTCTACAAAAACATACAAAAATTAGCTGGGCATGGTGGCACATACCTGTGGTCCCAGTTACTCAAGAGGCTAAGGCAGGAGAACTGCTTCAACCTGAAAGGTGGCGGGTGCAGTGAGCTGAGATCATACCAACATACTCCAGCCTGGGTACTGGGCAACAGAGGGAGACTGTCTTTAAAAAAAAAAAAAAAGGCCGGACGCAGTGGCTCACGCCTGTAATCCCAGCACTTTGGGAGGATGAGGCGGGTGGATCACGAAGTCAGGAGATTGAGACCATCCTGGCTAACACTGTGAAACCCTGTCTCTACTAAAAATAATAATAAAAAAAAAATTAGCTGGGTGTGGTGGTGGGCACCTGTAGTCCCAGCTACTGAGGCAGGAGAACGGTGTGAACCCGGGAGGCAGTGGTTGCAGTGAGCCGAGATCATGCCACTGCACTCCAGCCTGGGCAACAGAGCGAGACTCCGTCTCAAAAAAAAAAAAAAAAAAAAGGTTTAGTTGGGGCAGGGGGGCAGGATCGGATACTCAGTACCCCTTGGGTTTCCAAAGAGGGAAAGAAATTTTTACTTTCTCAGGTTAGGGGAGAAAGTCAACAGTTCTTGATAGGAAAAAAAGGAAAATCTTTTCACTCTCTTTTGACCTTAAAATGATCATTTCCTTACATTCTTTCCAAAGAATCTTCAGTACCATCTAGGTGGCATTCATAAATGCTTAAACTTTTCTTATTCTTTCTGTAAGGGAAGTACTTTCCTACTTCCTATATTAATAATCTCCCCACCCCTGAAGTCTTCAACTCCAACTGACAGTTTTAAACTTAGAACATTCTTTCCTATTTGTTTTTAATAATGCTAGGTAATGTATTCAAAATAATCTTAGTATCTGAAGAGGAAATGAGATTATACATTATTCCCTCTAACATAACTTCTCAGTTTGTTATTTTGTCAATTAAAAATAATTATATTTCCGAGGATATGTGCTCCTTGTGTCCTCTAGCCTCTTAAAGTAACAGGGACACTTAATTTTTTTTGGTATCTGATTATACTTACAAAGTATATGATTATCTGAAAACAAATGCGACAAAATATAAGACTATGTAATAACACGATGAAAAGAGATAGAAAAAAATGGCACTTATATTAAATGTACTTTTATGACTAAATTTGTTCTAACATAAAAGTTGTTTATCCCTGCCAGTGACATCTTGCGGGGAAAAAAAAATGAGTACTCACCTGGCAAAAACAGGAATTGTTAATCTCCTCAAACGAGAGCTTACTCTTGATATACACAGCGTTCTGCCGTATCAGAGAATTGCTGTAAAAACCTACGAGTGTCATCTGCAGGAAAGGGACATGGTAGGTATTAAGAAAAATTAAGAAGACTTTTCTTCCCCCCCCAATTCTGGGCTCCAAAAAATTGGTAGAAGAATGCAGCGCTCATTATTTCTCACCAAAAGGCTCATTTGTCCACTTTAAGGTGAGAGGATTTGGAAAAGGACTGGCATGTGGAGAAGGAATATCGGTCAGGAATCTGGACTTTCGTTGCTAGTTCTGCCACTTCCCGATTCAGCTCTGATTGTGCAGAGCTGACCAAGCCGTGGTCCCCAGGCTCCCCTGACTCCAGGCTGCCCACGCTCGCCGGGACAGGCCGGCTTGCTCCCCGCAGGCTGCAGTGGGAGGGCTGGACCTGGAAGGTTCCCTCAAAACGGGCCCAAAAGCAGCTCTAGGAGTAGTAACCGGTTCACCGAACATGGGTCCAGAAGGTCCAGAACGATGCCCAAGCTCTGGGAAAGTGGAACAAACCTATCGCCGCGAAGCAGCAGGTGTTCCAACCTGAGGGAAGACGGGGCGGCGACAGGCAGCCTTGCGCGTGCGCGTTCCATCCAGGTGTGGCAGCCTCAGGCAGGGGTTAAGAAATGAGTTGCGGAAAAGGGGGCTCGCGGCTGGTTACTAGGAGACGGGACGCTCGGGTCGGGCGTCTAGGCGCTGCGTGGGCGTGCGCCTGCGCGGCGCGGCTGGGCCAGGAAGAGGTCCCTCCTAGGTGTCCTGTACGGCAGGCAGGTGGACGTACGCGTCGCTCCGTGCGTAAGTGCGCGCGCACGGCTTGTAGTCCCCGCGACAGGAAAGGTCGAGCCAGGTACGCGTGCGCACCGGGCCTAGGGGCGAGCGGGACGGAAGCAAAGCTGGGGCGCCGGGGAGGTGGAAGACGAGCCCCACTCCGGTACAGAGCGTGAGGGCGGGGCCACGCCGGCGCCGGCTGGCGCTAACCGCCCCCGCCTCCTTCCCGCCGGCTCCCGCCTTCCTCCGATTCGCCGGGGCGGGGCCGGGACGATTTGGGGGTGGGAAGGGAGGAGAAAGGGGCGGAGGATGGAGACTGGGCGGTTCTCGTATTCCCCGCGGAGGCCGAGACCCGGCAGTCGCCGGGATGAGCTCTGGGCAGGACGGCGGGCCGAGGAGCCCGGGGAGGGACCCGGAGCTCCAGGTAGAAGCTGCGGAGATGCGCAGGGTGGGGAGAGCGCTGCTACTGGGCCAGAAGGTTTCTGAGAAGGCGGCTGCAAGCGGGCGGGAGTGGCGGGTGCGGGGCCGTGGCGGGCGGAGGTGGGCGCTTGCCGCGGGAGCCGCTGTGAGGGGCAGCGGCAGGCACAGCTGCCGGCCGGAAGCTTAGCAGCACGCGTTGCCCCTGCTTCTTGGGAGGTTAGGTTTGAGTCCAGTTCCTATGGTCACCGCTTGGCGTCCTCCCGCAGCTCTCCGCTTGGTTGTTGGGGGGACTGTTCAGTTTAGAAACTCTCTGGAAGCTCTGGTGGAGCCGAAGAATTTGGAAGTCACAGATTTGGGAGTTTAACCTGACTCCGGATCGCTCATTTCTGAGCCTCTGTCTAGACCTGGGGTGGTGAAAGGCTGAGATTACATAGGCATTTGCATGAAAATCTGATAATTTTAGTAAAAATTATACACAGTAAAGGCAAGGAAAGCTGGCTTTTGTTGAAAAACTATTTGAGACTTAAATTGGATAACTAGGTGATCATGGATTTGATACCTAAAAACTCACAGAAATATGGTTTTTTTTTTTCACTTTTTTTTTTTCCGCGACTGCAGGAAGGTTTGCATAGATTACAGTGTCCCAACGTTTTCCTTCTTCCATTCCAGGACCTTATATCCTGGGAGATTTCCTTGTTTAAAATTCTCTGTACTGGTGTTCAGCATTTCAAGTATACTTTGTTTGCGTGTAAGGACATAAATAGAGTAACAATAGGTTTGTAAGTAGAAAAAAACAGGTTCGTTACAGAAGTAGGATGTCACATTCGAATTTGCTTCCAGGATAAGACAGATTCTTGTTTGTATTTTAATTGATTAATGAGCCAAACTCTTCAGTCTTAGTGGGAAATAACTAGGAAGGTACATTAATGAAATATTAATTTTAAATCCTAAACTTTGGCATTATTTTATGGCAGCTTCCAAAATATTTCACGTATTGTTTACCTTCTGAAGAAAAATCATTGTTTGTAGCTCAGAATATAATCAGGTGTAGAGATTCTCTGGGAGATCTTTTCTGTATGCTTTTTCAGTTGCTTAGACTAGTTTGTTTAGGACGATTTGGTTTTGAAGTCCTCCATACACAGAGGCAGTTAGAGGTATTATTATTTATCTCCTTTTCAGATTACATGTTCCTTTCCCTCCCCACAGATGGCCACTCTCCTGACTTCTAAGAGCCACTTCCTTGATTTTCCTTAATGTTTCACATCATTGTGTGTGAACGTGCACATTACAGTTTGGCTTGTTTTTGAACTTCGTACAAATGGGATTGTACTAAGTATTCATTTACATCTTGCTTCTTTACTCAACATTTTTTTAAAGATTAATCTTTATCGTTGCTCTCAGTATTTAGTTTGGTGATTGTTTCCCCAAATATTTATCCACTTATTATGTAAAATCCTCTCTCAAAATTATTCATAAATCTTGTATGGTTTTCCACATCCTTCTGTTAGTGAGGCTGTTCCTTCCTACTTCAGTGTCTATAAGTCTACACTTTTGGAGACAATATTTTTAAAAAGAAAAACCCACCTCAACTGTAGTAAACTTTTGTGGAACCAGATTTCAGATTTCAGAATTCCATATGAAGTAGTCCAGTATTTTCCATTCTATCAAAAAATTAATTTGTTGAATACATATTATGTGCTTCATATTTTGCTCAACACTGATGATACTTTTTATTATATAATCTTATCTCCTGTTTCACTGAAAAATTAAAATTCAACCAGACAGAAACTTCCTCAGATTTCCATGCCACTTACCTTTTTTTTTTTTTTTTTTGAGACGGAGTCTCGCTCTGTCGCCCAGGCTGGGGTGCAGTGGTGCGATCATGACTCATTGCAGCCTTGACCTCCCGGAGTCAAGTGATTCTCCTATCTCAGCCTCCCAAGTAGCTGGGACCACAGGTGATGCCACTATGCCTGGCTAATTTCTTTTTTCTTTTTTGTAGAGACAGGGACTCACTATGTTGTCCAGGTTGGTCTCAAATTCCTGGGCCCAAGTGATCCTCCGGCCTTGGCCTCCCAAAGTGCGGGGATTATTGGGATTACAAGTGTCTAAATCTTCACCTGTCCTTGCTTTTCTTTTTCTTGTCTCAGGGCAATACATATTTACCTGGGTTTCCTCTTATTACCTCAGCTGTCTTTCTCCATCAATTAACATTAACTCATGGCTTAGGAATCTTCATGTTTCTGTACTGTAGGACTTCTTCACCTGGAGTCCAAGGACCTGAGAGAGTCTTAAATCCCCTGAAATTGTTTGTAAAGGTGTATTTGCATTTTTCTGAGGAGGGGCTGCAGGGCTTTTAATTCTGAAAGAGGATCCTTATGTAAAGAGAATTAAGGAACAAGTTTTTCTCCTCCTGTAATGACCTTTCCACAACCTTGGTCGTCTTCCACCTTTGTTCTACCTCTCTTCCTCTCACAATCATGCTTACTAAAAGAAGTTTACATTTTCCATTTTTTTTTCTTTACTATTCTTTCATTAGTCCCCTTCAGACTTGTTTTCACCCACCATGGAAACTGCTTTGTTTGAATCATTAAATTTTCTTATTTTGAAAATGTTTTATTGCGTTTCACCTTTGTGCTGGGAACTTTTAAGGCTTTAGGGATATAACAGAGACAAGACAAAAACCTAGGGCTCTTGAATGTTATATTCTAGTTGAGGGAGATAGTAAACAAGTGAGCAAATAAATGATATAATTCCAAGTAGTGGTAAGTGCAAATAGCTTATCACTTATTTGAGAGAGTGACTGGGAGAGAGGCTACTTTAGATAAGTAGTCAGGGAGGACCCTCTGACATTTAAGCCAAGGAGCTGAGGGTGAGAAGACAGCCATGTGAAAGGCTGCGTGGAAAGTGTTCCTGAGAGGAAAAGCAAGAGCAGAGGACTTAAAGTCAAATGATATTGGCACATATCTTAGTCCATTCAGGCTGCTATAATGAAATAACATAAGCAGCAGAAATTTAATTCCTACAGTTCTGGAGACTGGGAATTCTAAGATCAAGTTGCCAGCAGAATCAATGTGTGGGTGTTTTTTGGTTTATAGATGGTACCTTCAGACTGTGTTCTCATATGTTAGAAGGGGCGAGGGAGCTCTCTGGGATCTATTATATACCAGCAACTCTTCATGGCCTAATCATCCCCTAAAGGCTGTGCCTTTTTTTTTCTTTTTTTTTTTGACGTGGAGTCTCACTCTGTCGCCCAGGCTGGAGTGCAGTACATGATCTCGGCTCACTGCAATAAATCCCTTCTAAGTTATTAGCAAATGTTGTTGGTTCTATCTTCAAATATGTATTACAAATCCATCCACTTCTCTATATTTTTGTTACCACCTCCCTGGTCCAGGTCACCATCATCTCCCACCTAGAATAGTGCAACCATTCCCTGCTGTCTTTCTGCTTCTATTGTTGCACCCTACAACCTATTCTCCACACGGAAATCAAATCAATCACTTCAAAATAATGAGATCCTGTGGGAGGGGAGAAGGGAGAGGGAAAAAAACGAAAAAGAAAATTATAATAAGATGATCCTGGCTCAAAAATACACCAATGGCTTTCCACTGCAAGTAAAAATAAAATCCAGGCTGGGTGCTGTGGCTCACGCCTGTAATCCCAGCAGTTTGGGAGGCCAAGGCAGGCAGATCACGAGGTCGATAGATCAAGACCATCCTGGCCAACATGGTGGAACCCTGGCTGTACTAAAAATACAAAAATTAGCTGGATGTGGTGGTGTTGTATGCCTGTAATCCTAGCTACTCAGGAGGCTGAGGCAGGAGAATCACTTGAACCAGGGAGTCAGAGGTTGCAGTGAACTGGGATCACACCACTGCACTCCAGCCTGGCGACAGAGACTCTGTCTCCAAAAAAAAAAAAAAAGTCATGGCCCTTGTCTTCACTTAAAAGATCTAGTACTCCTTCTTTGTTCACCCAATAGCTTTTTCTTTCTGTTCCTCTAATGTATGGCTTCAGTCTGAATGTCTGTGTCCTTGCAAAATTTTTAAGTTGAAATTCTAACCCCTAAGATGATCACATAAAGAGGCACAGCCTTGGTCAGGTGCAGTGGTTCACGCCTGTAATCCCAGCAGTTTGGGAGGCCAGGAGTTCGACACCAGCCTGGCCAAGATGATGAAACCCCGTCTCTACTAAAAATACAAAAGTTAGCTGGGCATGGTGGCAGGCGCCTGTAATCCCAGCTACTTGGGAGGCTGAGGCAGGGAATTGCTTGAACTGAGCTGAGATCATGCCACTGCACTCCAGCCTGGGTGACAGAGCATGACAGTCTCAAAAAAAAAAAAAAGGAAGTCTGTTTTAGACATGTTAAAGTAGCCATGGCTGTGGACATCCTGTAAAAGTAATAGAATGCATTAAGTGCTCCAGTAGGGATATGCTCATAGTTCTTTTGGAATGGAGGGTAGATCCTAAGTCTTTTTTGAAGAAGTAGAAGTCAGAAATACTTTTTTTGTAGCTTCTTTCTCAGTGTTCCCTTAGCATCTATGTGCATTACTCTGATGTAGCAGTAATCATGCTGTGCTGTAATTTCTGATTTATTTGTTCTGGACTTTCCTAGATTCATTTAGGGTTGAAATTGTAGGGTTCTATTTGTTTCACATCTTTTTATCCTCAGAAAGATGTTTTTGGTTCATTCTTATTCTAGCTATTTATAAGTTTACTTATAAAGTGAATAAATGTGATGGCTACAGTCTGAAAGCATGAACTAAAACAGTGATACGGATGGAAGAAATGTAACAGATAATTTTTAGTGAAAAGATCAGTAGGACTTGATAGGCAATTAAGTTGACTCAGTGAGAGGAATTAGTAATAACAGTAAATAATAACATATAAAGTGCTTATCATTTGCCAGGCACTATTCTAAGTGCTAAAGTTAAAACATATATTAATTCATTTAATCCTCACACAACTCTATGATGCAGATACTCTTTTTTTTTTTTGGTACGAAGTCTTGCTCTTGTCCCCCAGGCTGGAGTGCAATGGTGCAATCTCGGCTCACTACAACCTCCGCCTCCTGGGTTTAAGCGATTCTCCTGCCTCAGCCTCCCAAGTAGCTGGGATTATAGGTGTCTGCCATCATGCCCAGCTACATTTTGTATTTTTAATAGAGGTGGGGTTTCACCATGTTGGCCAGGTGGGTCTCGAACTCCTGACCTCAGGTGATCTGCCCGCCTCAGCCTCCCAAAGTGCTGGGATTACAGGCGTGAGCCACTGCACCCAGCCAATGCAGATACTCTTATTATCATCCCTATTTTGTAAATGAGGAAGCTATAGTCAGCGAAGTAACCAAGTCACCCAAGGTCACGCAGCTAATATGTGGCTGAACTAGGATAATGAATGTAGGCAGGCTGATGCCAAAATACATGCTGTTAACCACTCTGCTGTGTGACTTCCTAATTGAGAATTAGAGTTCTTCCTTATTTTAGACTTCACATTGAAAAAAATAAAAAAAAATAAATTAAAAATAATTTTTTTGCGGCTGGCAGTATGGCTGAATAGGAACAGATCCTGTCTGCAGCTCCCAGTGAGATGAACGCAGAAGGCGGGTGATTTCAGCATTTCCAACTGAGTGTAAACAAAGCCGGTGGGAAATTCGAACTGGGCGGAGCCCACTGCAACTTGGCAAAGCCACTGTGGCCAGACTGCCTCTCTAGATTCCTCCTCTCTGGGCAAGGCATCTCTGAAAGAAAGGCAGCAGCCCCAGTCAGGGGCTTATAGATAAAACTCCCATCTCTCTGGGACAGAGCACCTGGGGAGAGGGATGGCTGTGGGCGCAGCTTCAGCAGACTTGAATGTTCCTGCATGCTGGTCTGAAGAGAGCAGCAGAGTGCTCTAACTCTGCTAAGGGACAGACTGCTGCCTCAAGTGGATCCCTGACGCCTGTGCCTCCTGACTGGGAGGCATCTCCCAGCAGGGGTCGACAGACATCTCCCAGCAGAGGTTGACAAACATCTCATACAGGAGAGCTCTGGCTGGCATCTGGCAGATGCCCCTCTGGGACGAAGCTTTCAGAGGAAGGAACAGGCAGCAATCTGCTGTTCTGCAGCTTCTGCTATTTGCTGGTGATACTCAGGCAAACAGGGTGTGGAGTGGACCTCCAGCAAACCCCAGCAGACCTGCAGCAGGAGGGGCCTGACTGTTAGAAGGAAAACTAACTAACAGAAAAGAATAGCATCAACATGAACAAAAAGGACGTCCACACAGAAACCCCATCTGAAGGTCACCAACATCAAACACCAAAGGTAGATAAATCCATGAAGGTGAAGAAAAACCAGTGCAAAAAGCCTGAAAATTTCAAAAACCAGAATGCCTCTTCTCCTCCAAAGGATTACAACTCCTCACCAGCAAGGGAGCAAAACTGGATGGAGAATGAGTTTGATGAATTGACAGAAGTAGGCTTCAGAAGGTGGGTAATAACAAACTCCTCTGAACCAAAGGAGCATGTTCTAATCCAATGCAAAGAAGCTAAGAACCTTTTGAAAAGGTTAGAGGAATTGCTAACTAGAATAACCAGTTCGGAGAAGAACACCTGATGGAGCTGAAAAACACAGCACGAGAACTTGGTGAAGCATATACAAGTTATCAATAGCCGAATCGATCAAGTAGAAGAAAGGCTATGAGATTGAAGATCAACTTAATGAAATAAAGCATGAAGACAAGATTAGAGAAAAAAGAATGAAACGAACAAAGCCTCCAAGAAATATAGGATTAAGTGAAAAGACCAAACCTACCTTTGATTGATGTCACCTGAAAGTGACAGGGAGAATGGAATCAAGTTGGAAAACACTCTTCAGAGTATTATCAAGGAGAGCTTCCCCAACCTAGCAAGGCAGGCCAACATTCAAATTCAGGAAATACAGAGAACACCACAAAGATACTCCTCCAGCAGAGCAACCCCAAGACACATAATCATCAGATTCACCAAAGTTGAAATGAAAGAGAAAATGTTAAGGGCAGGCAGAGAGAAAGGTTGGGTTACCCACAAAGGGAAGCCCATCAGACTAACAGTGGATCTCTCTGCAGAAACCCTATAAGCCAGAAGAGAGTGGGGGTCAGTATTCAACATTCTTAAATAAAAGAATTTTCAACCCAGAATTTCATATCCAGCTAAAGTCAGCTTCATAAACAAAGGAGAAATAAAATCTTTTATAGACAAGCAAATGCTGAGAGATTTTGTCACTACCAGACCTGGCTTACAAGAGCTCCTGAAGGAAACACTAAACATGTAAATGAAAAATAGGTACCAGCCATTGCAAAAACATACCAAATTGTAAAGACCATCAACACTATGAAGAAACTGCATCAACTAACAGGCAAAATAACCAGCTAGCATCATAATGACAGGATCGAATTCAAATATAACAATATTAACCTAAAATGTAAATGCGCTAAGTGCCCCAATTAAAAGGCACAGACTGGCAAATTGGATGAACAGTCAAGACCCATTGTTGTGTTGTATTCAGGAGACCCATCTCACATGCAAAGACATACATAGGCTCAAAATAAAGGTATGGAGGAGGATTTACCAAGCAAATGGAAAGCAAACAAAGCAGGGGTTGCAATCCTTGTCGCTGATAAAACAGACTTTAAACCAACAAAGATCAAAGAAGACAAAGAAGGGCATTACATAATGGTTAAGGGATCAATATAACAAGAAGAGCTAACCTAAATATATATGCACCCAATACAGGGTACCCAGATTCATAAAGCGAGTCCTTAGAGACCTACAAAGAGACTTAGACTCCTACACAATAATAGTGGGAGACTTTAACTCCCCACTGTCAATATTAGACAGATCAATGAAACAGAAAATCAACAAGGATATTCAGGACTTGAACTCAGCACTGGACCAAGTGGACATAATAGACATCTACAGAACTCTCCATCCCAACTCAACAGAATATACATTCTTCTCAGCAACACATCACACTTATTCTAAAATTGACCACATAATTGAAGTAAAACACTCCCTAGCAAATGCAAAAGAATGGAAATGATAACAGTCTCAGACCACAGTGCAATCAAATTAGAACTCAGGATTAAGAAACTCACTTAAAACCACCCAACTACATGGAAATTGCTGCTGAATGACTACTGGGTATATAATGAAACTAAGGCAGAATTAAGTTATTTGAAACCAGTGAGAACAAAGACACAACACACCAGAATCTCTGGGACACAGATAAAGCAGTGTGTAAAGGGAAATTTATAGTACTAAATGCCCACAGGAGAAAGCAGGAAAGATGTAAAATCAACATCCTGACATCACAATTAACAGAACTAGAGAAGCAAGAGCAAATTCAAAAGCTAGCAGAAGATAAGAAGTAACATATTAGAGCAGAACTGAGGGAGATAGAGACACAAAAAGCCCTTCAAAAAATCAGTGAATCCGGGAGCTGGTTTTTTGAAAAGATCAACAAAATTGATAGACCGCTAGCTAGACTAATAAGAAAAGAGAGAAGAATCAAATAGACAATAAGAAAATGATACAGGAGATGCCACCACTGATCCCACAGGAATACAAACTACTGTCAGAAGATACTGTAAACACCTATCTGCAAATAAACTAGAAAATCTAGAAGAAATGGATAAATTCCTAGACACATATACCCTCCCAGCACTAAACCAGGAAGAAGTCAAATCCCTGAATAGACCAATAACAAGTTCTGAAATTGAGGCAGTAATTAATAGCCTAGCAACCAAAAAAAAGCCCAGGATTAGATGGATTCACAGCCAAATTCTACCAGAGGTACAAAGAGGAACTGGTACCATTCCTTCTGAAACTCTTCCAAACAATAGAAAAAGAGAGAATCCTCCCTAACTCATTTTATGAGTCCAGCATCATCCTGATGCCAAAACCTGGCATCAGGTTTCAGGCCAATATTTCTGATGAACATTGATGTGAAAATCCTCAATAAAATACTGGCAAACCAAATCCAGCAGCACATCAAAAAGCTTATCCACACAATCAAGTCAGCTTTATCCCTGGGTGAAGTCATATGGTTCAACATATGCAAATCAATAAACATAATCCATCACATAAACAGAACCAATGACAAAAACCACATGGTTGTCTCAATAGATGCAGAAAAGGCCTTTGATAAAATTCAACACCTCTTCATGCTAAAAACTCTCAATAAACTAGGTATTGATGGAATGTATCTCAAAATAATAAGAGCTATTTATGACAAACTGCATAGCCAATATCATACTGAATGGGCAAAACCTGGAAGCATTCCCTTTGAAAAGCGGCACAAGAAAAGGATGCCCTCTCTCACTGGTCCTATTCAACATAGTATTGGAAGTTCTGGCTGGGGCAGTCAGGCAAGAGAAAGAAATAAATGGTATTCGGATAGGAAGAGAGGAAGTCGAATTCTCTCTGTTTGCAGATGACATGATTGTATATTTAGAAAACCCCACTGTCTTAGCCCAAAATCACCTTAAGCTGATAAGCAACTTCAGCAAAGTCTCAGGATACAAAATCAACGTGCAGAAATCAAAAGCATTCCTATATACCAGTAATAGACAAACAGCCAAATCATGAGTGAGCTGTCATTCACAATTGCTACAAAGATAATAAAATACCTAAGAATACAACTTACAAGGGATGGGAAGGACCTCTTCAAGGAGAACTACAAACCACTGCTCAAGGAAATAAGAGAGGACACAAACAAATGGAAAAACATTCCATGCTCATGGATCAGAAGAATCAATATTGTGAAAATGGCCATACTGCCCAAAGTATTTTGTAGATTCAATGCTATCCCCATCAAGCTACCAGTGACTTTCTTCACAGAATTAGAAAAAACTTCTTTAAATTTTATATGGAACCAAAAAAGACTCCATATAGCCAAGACAATCCTAAGCAAAACGAACAAAGCTGGAGGCATCACGATACCAGACTTCAAACTATACTACAAGGCTACAGTAACCAAAACAGCATGGTACTGGTACCAAAATAGATACATATATACCAATGGAACAGAACAGAGGCCTCAGAAATAACACCACGTATCTACAACCATCTGATCTTTGACAAACCTGACAAAAACAAGCAATGGGGAAAGAATTCCCTATTTCATAAATGGTGCTGGGAAAACTGGCTAGCCATATGCAGAAAACTGAAACTAGACCCTTTCCTTATACCTTATACAAAAATTAACTCAAGATGTATTAAAGACTTAAACATAAAACATAAAACCATAACAACCCTAGGAGAAAACCTAGGCAATACCATTTAGGACATAGGCATGGGCAAAGAGTTCATGACTAAAACACCAAAAGCAATGGCAACAAAAGCCAAAATTGACAAATGGATCTAATTAAACTAAAGAGCTTCTGTATAGCAAAAGAAACTGTCATCAGAGTGAACTGGCAACCTACAGAATGGGAGAAGATTTTTGCAATCTACCCATCTGATGAAGGGCTAATGTGCAGAATCTACAAGGAACTTAAGCAAATTTACAAGAAAAACAAAACCCCATCAAAAAAGTGGGCAAAGGATATGAACAGACACTTCTCAAAAGAAGACATTTATGCAGCCAACAAACATGAAAAAAAGCTCATCATCCCTGGTCATTAGAGAAATGCAAATCAAAACCACAGTGAGATACCATCTCATGCCAGTTTGAATGGGGATCATTAAAAAGTCAGGAAACAGCAGATACTGGAGAAGTTGTGGAGAAATAGGAATGTTTTTACCCTGTTGGTGGGAGTGTAAATTAGTTCAACCATTGTGGAAGACAGTGTGGCGATTCTTCAAGGGTCTAGAATCAGAAATACCATTTGACCCAGCAATCCCATTACTGGGTATATACCCAAAGCGTTATGAATCACTCTACTCTAAAGACATATGCATATGTATGTTTATTGCAGCACTGTTCATAATAGAAAAGACTTGGAACCAACCCAAATGCCCACCAATGATAGACTAGATAAAGAAAATGTGGCACATACACACCATGGATACTGTGCAGCCATTAAAAAGGATGAGTTCATGTCCTTTGCAGGCACGTGGATGAAGGTGGAAACCATCATTTTCAGCAAACTAACACAAGAACACAAAACCAGACACTGCATGTTCTCACTCATAAGTGGAAGTTGAGAACACATATGCCAGGGCCTATCAGGGAGTGGGGGCCTAGGGGAGGGATAGCATAAAAAAGAAAAAATAATTTTTTAAAAAAGGAACCTTGTCTCACTTGCCTTCTCTGAGAACTGTACAACAACACAAGTTCCATTCTAGTTGATGAGATTGCAGCACGGTTGAGGATATTTATGTGGCCTGAGGTGGGGAAGCTGGCAGACCAGGCATGGGAATTCCAGATACACTGATGTCTCTTTCCCCTAGTGATGTTGCCCCCAAAGCTGGTGGAGGGAGGATAGCAACTCCAGCATGATTGATTAGGATTATCAGGTGGACATGTGGTCTCTTGCTATTTTTAATTCCTAGCCAGGCCTGATAGGTACTTTTGCAAAAGTCCCACTTTATTCGGTTTACCAAAGAGGAGGAAGAAAGTCTGATTTTGTCTGCTTTATTACACTGCTTCATTATCAACCTCAAGAAATTTTTTTGACATTTTTTATTACATAAAGAACTCTGTGCATGTTCTTTCCCCATTGGATACAGAGAGTTTTTGGACATTTTTTGTTCTTAAGAGTCTAATAAATGTGTGAGGAAGACATCCAGAAAAACTTAGAACATAAATTCTTCTATAATCTATATATAAATATCAATTAATAGATGATCATTATGCAGTGGAGAAGACAGAGAAAACCTGGAGAAAATTGAATTCAAGCTGAGCCTTAGAAATGTCTTAAGTTAAATGGAGAAAAGAGTGAGGGCAAGGCTTGTTGAACAGATGATAAAATACTTTTGAATATATATGTATTAAGAATGTGTTGGCTGGGTGTGATGGCTCATGCCTGTAATCCCACGGAGACTTAGGCAGGAGGATCTCATGAGCCCAGGAGTTCAAGACCAGCCAGAGCAACATAGGGAGACCCTGTCTCTACAAAATGTAAAACAGCCAATTGTGGTGGCACATGCCTGTGTTCCCAGCTATTTGGGAGGCTAGGGTGGGAGGATTGCTTGGGCCTGGGGGGGGTCGAGGCTGCAGTGAGCAGCTGTGATCATGCCAACCCGGGTGACAGAGCGAGACCCTTTTGTGTTGCATAGTTTGTCTTTCATAGAGGGGTTCTTGGAGGTATCAAGTAGGAGATAAGTTTGGAGAAGTAGGAAGGGACAAAATTACAAAAGTACTCTGAATATTGAATGGGTTTAGACTTTAAGAGATCCTTGCTATTCAAATAAATCAGAAATTACAGCACAGCATGATTCAACGTGTGGTCTCTGTACTAACCAAATAGGGATCTCCAAGCAGCTTTATGGAAATGTCAGATCTCAGCCTGTAAATAGGAATCTGCATTCACACAACAGTCCCAGATGATTCTTACATTCAATAAAAATTGAACAGTACTGTTCCAGTGAGGATTTCTGTTATTCTAGATCACGTTTATCACTAGGAATACATTTTTCAACAGAAACTATGTAAGAAATGGTAGTTAGGAGTTCAGTCCAGCCACTAGGGGGTTAAATGCTTCATAATTTGATTCTTTGAAATCTAATGCTGAGGTTCCAGGTGGGGCAGTAACTGTTGCAATGAACAGTTGTGCCTTGTTTAGAGACAAGAAAAAAGAGAAATAAATCTGCCGGCCTGTTTAAGTGCTGGTTTACACAGAGTACATCATAAGGTCAGTGACTGAGGAGATCCTGATTCTGTAATTCCTTAGGTAGGATTTTGGAGATTAGCAGCTATGTTTTGAGGAAAGATCTGAGATGCTCATAACAAATTCTCTTTTAACACAATGGTAGCCTTGATTCAAGGAAAGAAAAAATTATTTTCCTAAGTTACACAATCTCTAAGATACGTTGTCAAGTAAAACAGTGTGATGCAGAATAGTACGTATAGTATGCTAAAGTGAAAAATCTCTAACATTTGTTATTTTGCATATGTGTATGTATAGCTATAGTATGAATTCCTAGAAATGAAATTATTTGAACAGAAGCTATGTGCATTTGTCGTGTTGATAGATTTTATGCAATTGTTCTCCATAAATACTGCATCAATTTACACTCCCACCGGTGATATATAAGGATGCTATGTTATATATCTATCTTACTGATCTTTGCCATGTGATGGTTAAAAGGGGGTCTCAGTGTTGTTTTAATTTGTGTCACTAAAGGTTGAGATTGAACATCTTAAAATACATTTAAGAGTCATTTCTGTAAATGTTCACATTCTTTGCCAATTTTTCTATTAGAGTATTTTTTTAATCTTTTTTATTTCTAGGAATTATATATTAGGGAAATTCACTCTTTGTGATATGAATTGCAAATCTTTTTGCTTGTATAGAGTAGCAACAGCAAATGTAGCTAGCTAACAGCTGTTTTGGATAACACAAGCCTGAAGGTAGACTACTTAATTTGCTCCTGATCCCATATTTCTGTAGAACCATGATTGCCAAAAGGATAGTGTAGAATGTCTTTGAAAAGCATGTTCATACCGTTTGGACAACACACAGAAAAAGTTTTATAAATTTTAAGAAGGTAAAGTTTGATGAAATCCTCTTAGCTGGTGGGAAATGATTAAAAAAAATCTCAGAATATTATCAATTTTCAAAATGTATTGATGTGAGAAATCACAGAGCTGTTTTAAACTGAATGCCTCTGTATTATTTCCCATTCTTTGTACTAGGTTACCACCAAAGAACATGATTTTGGTCTAGGGGCTCCAGTTTCTGAAGCTGAAAACTACCAGAATACTCTCCAGCTAGAACGAGAAGTGAGAAACCAAGACAGATTCATCTCAACACTGAAATTACAGGTTGCGTTTAGTTACAACATATTTTCCTGAGTTAATTTGGGGTGGGAGCCTATTTTGAAACAAGAAGATAGAGAATAAATAACTACCAGTTCAGAGCTCATTTAAATGTTATGGGTCTAAAATCATTCAATTTTTATCTTAACCATTTTGATAAACATGAAGTCAGAGTCAATGAGTGCAAACTACATGTCAAGTGTTGTGCCAGGTACATAGTTTTTACTTAATCATCCCCAACTTGTGAAAAAGTGATGCCATTCCATTTACAGATGTGGAAACTGAAGTTCTAAGAGGTTAAATAATTATGACACTTGAGTAACACGTGACAGAACTAGGATTTCTCCAAAATCCTATGTTAGCTGGGATTTGAACTCAATTCTCTGAACCCCAAGTTCAGTATTGTTCCTGTTCTCCTGATGCCTGACATGTAGTATAGCTATTAATAAAGGCTATTAAAAGAGATTTCTTTTTCCAGGAAGATAGAGTAGACTTAATTTTTCTTATTCCTCCTGCTAAGTACAGCTAAAAACTCTGAACACTATGTATAAAACAATTTAAAACTTTGACAGGTGGAGAGAAGAAGGAACATTGGCTAAGGCTCTCAAGACACGAAAAACAATGTGTTAGTTCCTGGGTTTCTTTTTCTCCATATGTCCCAGACAGGCTGCTAGAAAAACTGGCAACTGGAAATAACAGTGGGCACAAAAGAAAGACCCAAGAAAAGCCATTCCTTCCTAGGCAGAGGACCAGGAAAGGAGCAGTCTATCAAGGCAGACAACTTTTAAGACAATAACTATCCACTCCAAGCAAATACCACAGAAAAAACTACAGCCCCATTCCTGCTGGCTCAGGCCAAGTAAAGAGCCTACACTTTCCACGCTTGCCAGACTATAACAAGGAGCCCAGCTTGGGCCTCACCCCTTTCTTTCTCTCCCCACTCCTCCCACACCACGGTGATATCAGAGAAGGCTAAGTGAGAAACTAGGACTTTTATCCTCACCAGGGGATAAGGGGGCCCTGAACCCCGTGATGTCAGCAGAGACAACATGAGCCAAGGCATCTACTCCCACTTTATAGTAAGAGGCACTCCTTCTTGCTGTGGTATCAGAGGAGACCTGAACTTTCACCACCTATCAGCAGTAAAGGCCATCCACCCCTGGTGTCAGTGGGGGACATGTGGGGAACAGTAATGAGGCACCTCTGGGATTCCTCCCAGGCTGGTGTAATGGCAGAGACTTAGTGGGGAGCCTGAACTCCCATTCTTGCCTAGCAGTATCTAGGAACACCACCCTTTCCAGGTATCAACAGATGCCAGGTAGAGGAACTGGACTTCTGCTTTGACCTAGCATAAATAAGGCAATGTCCCTCCTTTTTAGTGGGAGCATTGTCACAGGAGGCTTACTAAAACATAAGATTCAGAGTGCTAGCTCTCAATTTTAAAAAAAGGCATTGTAATCCAAAGAATCAGGAAGATTTGAGAGAAGACAAGAGAAGCCAACACTGAAATAGAATGGATGTTACAATTATCTGGCAAGGACTTTAAAGCAGTCATATAAATGCTTCAGCAAGCAATTATGAACATGCTGGAAACAAATGAAGAAAAGTTGTCTCAGGAAAAAAAGATAAGAACCAAATGGAAATTTTGGAACTAAAAAATAAAGTAACTGGTCCACACAAAAGTCAGCATATGAATGTTTATAGCAGCTGTATTGTAATTGCCAAAAACTTGGAAGCAACCAAGATGTCTTTCAATAGGTGAGTGGATAAGCAAACTGTTGTATGCCTATACAATGGAATAGTATTCAGTGTATTTTAAAAGTGAGCTTTGTAGCCATGAAAAGGCATGGAGCGAACCTTGAAAGCCTGTTGCAAACCTGAAAAGGCTACGAAATGTATGATTCCAACTACATGGAGATGTTAAATTATAGAAACCATAAAAAGAGCAGTAGTTACCAGGAATTGGAGGGAGAGGGGATGAATAGGTGGAGCACAGGATTTTTAGGGCAGTGAAACTGTTCTGTATGATATACTAATAGTGGATACATATCATCCCATGTGTGTCAAAACTCACAGAATGAATAACACCAAGAGTGAACCCTAAGGTAAACTATTGACATTAGCTATTAATAATGTAACAGTAGGCTGGGTGCGGTGGCTAACGCCTGTAATCCCAGCACTTTGGGAGGCCGAAGCAGGCAGATCATGAGGTCAGAAGATCGAGACCATCCTGGCTAACACGGTGAAACCCTGTCTCTACTAAAAATAGAAAAAATTAGCCGGGTGTGGTGCCAGGCGCCTGTAGTCCCAGCTATTCAGGAGGCTGAGGCAGGAGAATGGCGTGAACCCTGGAGGCGGAACTTGCAGTGAGCCGAGATCGCGCTACTGCACTCCAGCCTGGGCGACAGAGCAAGACTCTGTCTCAAAATGATGATAATAATAATAATAATATTAATGATGATGTAACAGTATTATTTCATCAATTGTGAGAAATATATCACATTAATACAAAATATAAATAATAGAGGAGACTGTGTTGAGGGAGAGAGGGAGGAGTATGTAGGAACTCTTTGTACTTCCTAATCAATTTTTTGTAAACCTAAATCTACTCCAAAAATTTAGTCTATTAACTACACGAGAGAAAATATTTCCAAGTTACATATCTGAAAAGGGCTTAGTATCTAGAATATACAAAGGACTCCTACAATTAACCTCTTTTCCCCCAAAAAAATGTAATTCAAAAATGGGCAAAGGACTTGAACAGATATTTCTCCAAAGAAGATATACAAATGTCAATAAATACATGAAAAAGATGATTAACATCATCAACCATTAAAGAAATGCAAATCAAAACCATGAGATACCACTTCATACCCATTAGGATAGTTGTTATGATGGAAAATAACAAGTGTTGGTGAGGATGTGAAGAAATTGGAGCACTTACATTGCTGATAGGAATGTAAAATGGTGCCGCCATGGTGAAAATCATTTGATGGTTTCTCAAAATTTTAAAGACAGACTAACCATATGATCCAGCTATTCCACTCCTAGGCATATACCCTAAAGAGCTGAAAACATGGACTCCAGTAGATACTTACATACAAATGTTCATAGCAACATTATTCACGATAGCCAAGAGGTAGAAAAAACCCAAATGTCAACAAATGAATGGATAAACAAAATATGGTATGTGCTTACAATAGAATATTACTCAGCTTCAAAAAGGAATGACATTCTGATACATGCTGCAAAATGAATGAACCTCAAAAACATTATACTAAGTACAGTAAGCCAGACATAGGAAGACAAATAATGCCTGATTCCACCTCTACCTAGAATAGGCAAATTATGGAGATAGAATTGTTGTTTAATGGGTACAGAGTTTTTTGGGGGAGGGGAATAAAAAAATTCTGAAAATACGATAGTGGTAATGGTTGCACAACGTTGTGAATATACTTAATGCCACTGAATTATATACTTAAAAATTGTTAAAATGAAAATTATGTATATATATTTTGTGACAATAAAACAAGGTTTAAAAATAGAGTAACTGAAAATAAAAACTCAATGTTCTCAATAGAACGGAGGAAAGGAATGAATCAGTGAACATGAGACTAGAATAATAATTACCTAATGTAAACATCAGAGAGAAAGTAGATTGACAAAAATTTGAATAGAGCTTCAGAGACAGGTAAAACTATGCTCGACAAAAAAGTGAGAGAAAGTGGTGCTAAAAAAAATTTGAAGAGATAATGGCTGAATTTCCCACAAATTTGGCACAAAGACATAAAACAGATGAAAGAAGGTGAGTGAATATCTAACAGGAGTCACCCAAAGAAATCCATGCCAAGACACTAAATAAAATCCTGAAAGTAACCAGAAAGAAACCATGCATTATCTATGGAAGAACACCAATTCAAGTCACAAGCAGATATTTTTCATCTGAAAGATTGGAGGTAAGAAGGAAGCGGCGCAACATATTTCAAGTACTAGAAAAAAGCAAACCTGTCAACCCAGAATTTTATATCCAGGGAAAGTATCTTTGAAGATTGAGGGAAACTAAAGACATTCTCAGATAAAGGAAAATTAAGATAATTTGTTACCAGCAGAGCTACACTAAAAGAATAGCTAAAAGAATTTCTCTAACCAGAAAGGAAGTGATAAAAAGTAATCTTGGAGCAGTAGGAAGAACAATATATAGAGCAAAAAATACAGGTAAATGAAATAGACTTTTTTTTTTTTTTCTTTTTGAGAAAGGGTCTTGCTCTGTCATCCAGGCTGTAATGCAGTGGCATGATCTCTGCTTACTGCAGCCTTGGCGTCCTGGGCTCAAGCAATCCTCCTACCTCAGCCTTTCAAGTAGCTGGGACTGCAGGCATGCACCACCGTGCCTGGCTGATTTTTGTATTTATTTATTTATATATTTTTTGGTAGAGATGGGGTTTCGCCATGTTGCCAAGGCTGATCTCGAACTCCGATTCTCAAGTGATGCTCCTGCCTCAGTCTCCCAAAGTCCTGGGATTACAGATGTGAGCCATTACTCTGAGCCAATTTTTTTTTAAGTTTACAAAATTATATTTAACTGTCGAATGTGGTTCTAAATGCATGTAGAGGAAATATTTAAGACAAATTGTTTTATTCATAGGGGAAGATAAAGGGACCTAACAGGAGGTAAGGTTTCTGTACTTTCACTTGAACTGTTAAAATGTAGGCTATGATAAGTTCTGTATATATAATGTAATGCTTAGAACAACCAGTAGAAAAAGATCAAACAGGAGTTACACTCAGAAACACTATAAATAAATCAATGTAGAATTCTAAAAAATGTTGAGGTAATCCACAGGAAGGCAGCAAAAACAAAAGTCTCCATTATTTCAACACTTATAACTACAATAATCAAGACTGTGATATTGGTGAGGGATAGATACATACATGAATGGTACAGAACAGAGAATCTAGAGTTAGTCCTATACAAGTACAGCCATATGATTTTTTAACAGAGATGCAGATGCAGTTCTGTGGAAGATAGTCTTTTCAACAAGTGGTGTCACAGCATTTAGATATAGAGAAAACAGTTACCCTACACTTAAACCTCATACTTTATAAAAAATTAACTAAATGGACCATAGATGTAAATGTAAAATATAAAACTATGAGACTTTTAGGAGGTAATGTAGGAGAAAATTTGCGGGAAGTTAGGCTTGGGTGGAAAGTTCTTAGATATGATACCAAAAGCATGATTCATAAAAGGAAAAATTGGTAATATGGACTTAATCAAAATTGAAGTTTTTGACTGGGTGTGGTGGCTCATGGCGGTAATTCCTGCACTTTGGCAGGTGGATGGATCATTTGAGGCCAGGAGTTCAAGACCAGCCTGGCCAATATGGCAAAACCCCATCTCTACTAAAAATTACAAAATTAGCTAGGCATAGTGGTACATGCCTGTAGTCCTCAGCTACTCGAGAGGCTGAGGTGGGAGGATCACTTGAAGCCAGGAGGCAGGTTGCAATGAGCTGAGATTGTACCAGTACACTCCAGCCTGAGTGAAAGTGAGATTCTGTCTCAAATATATATATGTATATATGAGTTTTTACTTTGCAGAAGACCCTGCTAAGATGGTGAAAAGACTAGCTACAAACCACATATTTGCTAAAGGACTCATATCTATTGTATCAAATGAAGAACTCTTAAAATTTAATAGTGAGAAGCAAACAATTCAATTAGAAAATGAGCAAAAGACATGAAGAGATACTTCACAGAACGATGTGTGGTATACTAGAAAAAGATATTCAACCTCTGTAAACATCAGGGGAATGCAAATTAAGGCCGTGATGAAATAACAATTCAGTTCTAAGAACAACTAAAATAAAAAATAGTGACAATACCAAATGCTGCCAAGGATGAGGAGAAACTGGATCACTCATCCATCCTGGTAAGAATATGAAATGGTACAGCCACTCTGGAAAATAATTTGGCAGTTTTTGGTTAGACTAAACATACATTTACCATACAACCCAGCAGTTGTACTCCTGGGCATTTATTCCAGAGAAATGAAAACTTATATCTACTCAAAACCTATACCCTACTCAGTTGTTCATAGCAGCTTTGTTATAGTCCCAAACTGGAAACAACCAGTTTTCCTTAATTGGTGAATGGTTACTGTGGTATTCCGTACCACGGAATATTATTCAGCAATAAATAGGGATGAACCTATTTGATTCAAATAACAACTTGGATGGATCTAAAGGATGCTGTGCTGAGTGAAAAAAAAGCAATCTCAAAATATCACATGCTGTATGATTTTACTTATAAAACATCCTCAAAATGACAAAATTGTACACATTATTGGTTGGGAAGAATTGAGGGCAGGGAAGGAGGATATAAAGGGGCAGCAGCAGAACAGTCTTGTGGTAGTGGAACAGTTCTGTATCTTGAGGTGGTAGTTACAGAGATCTGCACATGTGAGAAAAATGATACAGAACACCATGCACATGGTGTATCTGGGTATGATACTGTACTGTGTTGTTTATGACATAACTATTAGTGGAAACTGAGTAAAGGGCGTATGAGACTTCTCTGTACTACATTTGCTTCCTGTGAATCTTATTTAAAAATAAAAATTTTCAACAAAACTACTTGAGTACCTATAATACTGGAAATTTTACTTGAGCTCTTATATAATGTCTAATGACAATTCTACAAATTGTAGGCATTCTGTCCATTGAACAGAAGAGACTCGAGACTCCCATTGATTTTTTTTCTGAAGTCAGATGCATCTTCTAGGGTCAAGAAAATATGGTAAACGCCCCAATTACATAACTGGTAAAGAACTAACAACAAGATTTAAACCTAACTCTGCCAAAGTCCAAAGACCATATCCTTTGTATTACTCTAGACTGCCTCTTCTAAAGTACTTTTTGTCTTGGAATTGAGTGAAAGTAGAATTTCATGAGAGAAGTGAGGGGAGTGTTCATTTATATTACTGATAATTTGTTTTATTTGCTTAATAATTTGAGGATTGTATGTGAGATATGTAATAAATGATGCAGAAACAAGTGATATGTTGATATAGAAATGAGACATACAGGCTTTTAAGTTGTTCAGAATTTAGTAGAAGGGACAGGGAAATAAATGATTTTAATGCATCTTAAAAATATTGAAATACACTTATATAAGAGGCTTTATGGGCACACATACTGGAAAGGAGAAGCATTTAACAGCTCCTGGTGCAATGGGAAGTTAACAGACATTTTTAGTGTGCTTTTGTTGCTGAGAAATATGGCATAGGAAAAGCCACGAACAAAGATGAAAAATATAACTTGAAGTTTATCTGTTTGTTTCACATCCTATAGCTTGTTTGTTTTAAAAGAAAGTAGCTGAAATAATAAGGGTAGGGTAAAATAAGGAAACAATGAAAGCCTGGGATGACAGTAACAAATAATTGTACATAGTTTCTGTGCGTGTTGCCAGAGGTGGGCTTTAGATTTGGCTTTAGAATTTCTAGAGACAAAGGCAAATAGAAATATTAGTTAAATAATTAATGATTGTTAGGGTAAGAACAAACCAGGTATCCAAAAAAGGCACGTATTTTCCTGAAATTGAAGCCTAAGCAGGGTTTTACTTGAAGATTCTTATAAAGAGGGTTCTGTGACAACACTTCAAGTGTGTACATTTCAATAACTCCTCTAAAATGAATTTTTAAATGAATTTAATGAGATTTTTTTTTATGGTATGTCTGGTGGTGCGAAGTTAGGTTGGACAGGTAAGTCGAGTTGGACCATAAATGGCATTTAAAAATTTTATTCTCAATGTCATAAGGCAACATAAGGTTATAGGAATGACCTCAAATTTGCATTTTCAAAGAATTTTTGCGAGTAGATGGGAGAAGGCCAAAAGAGAAGAAGAGAGTAGGAGATACTAGATTAAACTAATGATTTTAATTATGCCTCTTGGTGTGCTGTTTACTGGGTACAATAAATGGCATTGTGGCATATTTAGTTAAAATTAATTCATGACTTTTAGGATTTTTTATGTAGCGACAACTTAGAAGGTTTTTTTGAAGACAACTTTGTTGATTTTAATGGTTTGGAAGACGATACCTCTATAGCTGTTTGAAAAGGGCAGCCTCGGGGCATAAGAGGTGAGGGATTTAGCAATTTCAGATGCTCCTTACGGACTGAAACTTCTATGTGCGAGTGTTTTGTTTGTTTGTTTGTTTTTAATGCATCTTTTACAGGGTACTAACGGTATCTTAGACACAATAGGTGCTCAATAAATATTTGTTAAATACACAATGAGAGACGAGTACTATGGAAAACAATTTGTACCATGACTTTAGCTCATAGTTATTTTTGTTATTGCACGTAACATATTGTATTTGTATTTCCTCAAGTAAACAAGAAATTCCCTAAGGGCAGGTACTTAACCTATCTTTGTATCTTTGGAATTTAATATAGTTCCTGACATAAGCATTGTTCAATGGGTCTAATTTTTTTTCTTCCTTTAAAGGCATTTGGATACTTTCGTGATAGAAAAGGCCCTTTTCTTCATCCGTTGATGGTTTGATAGTGGGCTGGGAAGGAAAGCTGTGTTCCTCCACATTAGGCAGCAAATGCTTGATTGATTTGATATTTAGCTTAGTCAAGTAAGTTACTGGTACTTTTAAAAGGACTTTTTTAAAAAGTTAATAATATACATATATATATATATACTTTTTTTTGTTTGTTTAAGATAGAGTCTTGCTCTGTCACCCAGGCTGGAGTGCAGTGGTGGGATCTGGGCTCACTGCAATCTTTGCCTCCCAGGTTCAAGCAATTCTTGTACCTCAGCCTCCCAAGTAGCCGGGACTACAGGTACTTGCCACCATGCCTGGCTGATTTTTTTATTTTTAGGAGAGATGGGATTTCAACGTGTTGACAAGGCTGGTCTCAAACTCCTGACCTCAGGTGATCTGCCCACCTCAGCCTCCCAAAGTGCTGGGATTACAGGTGTGAGTCACCACGCCTGGCCTAAAAGAGTTAACATATTTTAATAACAATAATTAGAAATTTAATTATAAAGAACTCTTAAAGGTATTAAAATTAATTTCAAAACTATTGTATTTTCTTTATTGCAGATATAAATATTTGGCCATTTTTCTAATAGATTGGCTAAAAATAGTAATTAAGTTCTTTTTAAAATAAACTATAAATTGTCTTGAAAGATATTGCTATAAAATTTAAAATTTTTGTTTAATATTTTTTTTAAATGGGTAATACATTCACATGGTACAAAATTCAGAAGGCACAAAAAGGTATACAGTTAAGTTTCTTTGCCAGTCACATAGTTGCTCCCTTCCTGATTCCAGTCACATAGTTGCTCCCCAGAAAAAAGCTAAGGAATTATTTTAATGTGATTTTTTTTTCTAATAATAACAGATTGAAGATCTCAAACAGACAAATCATGGCTTGGAAGAATATGTTAGGAAACTCTTGCATAGTAAGGAGGTGGTAAGCAGTCAAGTAGACGATTTAACCAGCCACAATGAGCATCTTTGTAAAGAATTGATTAAAATTGACCAACTAGCAGAGCAACTAGAAAAAGAGAAAAATTTTGTGGTGGATTCCGCCAACAAAGAACTTGAAGAAGCCAAGGTACCACATTTACCACTGATCAGGATTTTAATTTTACTTTAAACATTATGTAATTTTTAAATGCAATGAAAAAAGTAGCATTCTCATTTCTATAATTTGGAAGCTTTTTAGATTTGACAGTATATTTAAATGTCTGTTCTAAGGATTAAATTCTTTCTCACATTTTATTTCTTTTAACAGATTTTACTCGGCCGGGCGCGGTGGCTCAAGCCTGTAATCCCAGCACTTTGGGAGGCCGAGACGGGCGGATCACGAGGTCAGGAGATCGAGACCATCCTGGCTAACACGGTGAAACCCCGTCTCTCCTAAAAATAGAAAAAACTAGCCGGGCGAGGTGGCGGGCGCCTGTAGTCCCAGCTACTCGGGAGGCTGAGGCAGGAGAATGGCGTAAACCTGGGAGGCGGAGCTTGCAGTGAGCTGAGATCCGGCCACTGCACTCCAGCCCGGGCGACAGAGCAAGACTCCGTCTCAAAAAAAAAAAAAAAAAACAAATTTTACTCAAAACATTTCATAAGTAATATGTAGTCATTGTAAAAAATTTCAAAGCAACAGGAATGTTCTGTGAACCGCATGTTGCTCCCACTTCCCAATTCCTCTCTCCTCTGCGGAGGTATCTACAAACCAATAGATACATTTATTTTCATTTATTTTCACACATATAATTGATTTCAATACACTTTAAAAATGATTTTTACCAAACTAAAAATAGAACTGCCATGTGATCCAGCAACAACACAGCCGGGTATACATCCAAAAGAAAGGGAATTAGTATGTCACAGAGGTATCTGCACTTCCATGTTTATGGCAGCACTATTCACAATAGCCAAGATACGGAATCAATCTAGGTGTCCATTAACGGGTAAGTGGATAAAGAAAATGCAGTATGTATGCACAATAGAATGTCATTCAGCCATAAAGAAGAATAAAACTCTGTCATTTGCAGCAACATTAATGAGCCTGGAGGACATTATGTAAAGGGAAATAAGCCAGGCACCGAAAGACAAATACTGCATGTTCTCACTCATGTGGAATCTGAAAAAATCCATCTTATGGAGACAGAGCGTAGACTGATGGTTACCAGAGGCTAAAAGAATAGTGGGGAGGAGAGGATGAAAAGAGGCTGGTTAACTGGTACGAAAATACAGTTATAGAGAAGATATAAATTCTAGTGTTTGATGGCACACTAGGGTGACTGTCTTTAACAATTTATTGCTATTTTAAAATATCTGAAAGAGAAGATTTGGAGTATTCCCAGGACAGAGAAACAATCTTTAAGGTGATGGATATCCCCATTACCCTGATTTGATCATTACACATTGATGAATGTATTCAAATATCACATGTACCCCATAAATATGTACCATTATTATGTATCAATAAAAAGTCAATTTAAAACTTTTTTTTAACTAAAATTTTAAAATTTGCCAATCTTTTTTTTTCTTACTGGTGTCTGACATTTGGTTCTTGTTCAGGAAGGTTTTTTTTTCACCTCAGGAACTAGAGATATACTTTCTAAAGTTTTCTTTTAATACTTCTTAGTAGTTTTCCTTCTTTTAATACTGCTAATTTCTTCTTCTAATATGAGGTAGGGTTGCCTAGTCCTTTCTCCACTGATTTGACTTATCATTTTAACAGATACTAAATTCTCAGATATCTGTGACTATGTTTCTGGATTATTTGTTTTCATTGATTCATTTGCCTTTTTCTGTGCCACCACCACGTTGTTTTAGTTACTGTAGCTTTATGATATTTTGATCAACATTTTATTTCTTGATTGAGTACTCTGCCATGAAATTTAGAAACTAGAGATTAAACGTAATTATAAAATGACAGTTTCACTTCTCCATTGCTGCCTAATGGCTGATAAGCAAGATAGAGCATATTTGAAGTTCAAAAAACAACCTGTTGAATTTTTAAGTGATAGCGTGTGAACACGCTTATTTGTCTTGATTTTATTAATCACCAAATTAGTAAATTGTGTCTGTAAACAAAGTAATTGCCCAAAGCTAATTGTTATTACGTGTTATTTCTTAAACATTGTTTTAATGTAACAGGACTCCTATAGCAAATAATAAAGCAATTAAATAAATTATCAGGTGAAACATTATTGAAGTCACTGTTACAGTAATTTAAATATGAGTTCAATTGATGAACTCTAGGATTGTATGTATTTTTATGCAGTAACCTCTCATTGAGACTGCTTAATGGATGAGTTTAAATTAGTGGAAAGTCAAATAATGCAACTTTTTTGTTGTTGAGACAGAGTTTCCATTTGTCACCCAGGCTGGAGTGCAGTGGCACGGTCTCGGGTCACTGCGACTTCCACCTCCTGGGTTCAAGCGATTTTCTGCCTCAGTCTCCCGAGTAGCTGTGATTACAGGTGCCCACCACCATGCCCATCTAATTTTCATATTTTTAGTAGAGGTAGGGTTTCAGCATGTTGGCCAGGCTGTCTTGAACTCCTGACCTGAAGTGATCCGCCTACCTTGGCCTCCCACAGTGCTAGGATTACAGGCATGAGCCACCTCACGTGGTCATAATAGTGCAATGTTTAAATACATGAGTTTATTACTTTAAGGATACAGTCTTCTCAAACCATACTGTCTGGAACAGGTCCTTAGAACTACTTGAAATACTAGATAAGAATGATTTGTTTTTAACTTTTGAATTATTTATCTTCAAATGGATGCTGTTAAAGTATTTGAAGTATAGTTAAAAGTAGCTTGAATATTTTGAACTTTTTTTTTTTTTTTTTTTTGAGACAGAGTCTCCCGCTGTCGCCCAGGCTGGAGTGCAGTGGCCGGATCTCGGCTCACTGCAAGCTCCGCCTCCCGGGTTTACGCCATTCTCCTGCCTCAGCCTCCGGAATAGCTGGGACTACAGGTGCCCGCCACCTTGCCTGGCTAGTTATTTTGTATTTTTTAGTTTCACTGAGTTAGCCAGGATGGTCTCGATCTCCGGACCTCGTGATCCACCCGTCTCGGCCTCCCAAAGTGCTGGGATTACAGGCTTGAGCCACCGTGCCGGCCTAAACATTTTTCAATACACTTTTGTTTGTATTGTTACTTTAAAAAGTTTTTTAACTTTTTTTTTAATGCCACTTCAGGTGGAATGTATTGTAACTTTTTTTAAAGTAACATTCACAGTTTAATGGTAAATTGATTTCCATCTGTCTTAATTATAAAAATTATCAAAATTGGGCCAGGCATGATGGCTTATGCCTGTAATCCCAGCACTTCGGGAGGCCGAGGCAGGTGGATTGCTTGAGGCCAGGAGTTCGAGACCAGCCTGGTGAACATGATGAAACCCCATCTCTACTAAAATGCAAAAAAATAGCCAGGCATGATGTCATACGCCTGTAATCCCAGCTGCTTGGGAGGCTGAGGCACAAGAATAGCTTGAGCCTGAGAGTCAGAGGTTGCAGTGAGCCAAGATCGCGTCATACTCTAGCCTGGGCAAAAGAATGAGACTCTGTCTCAAAAAAAATTGTCAGAAGTGCAGAGTGTAATTATGTCTTCCTTGTTTTTGTCTTCAAATTGAAAATTAACTGTACTCCTTCCCAGACTGCGGGAAATCAAATTGACTGAATTCCAACAATGAGAATACCCTGTTTAGAAGTCATTTTTAAAGGGTTGTTAGGGTTTATGTTCTAGAGAGAGTAAGTACTATGTCAGGGTGAATTCTCTGCTATCAAAAGAAAGAATTTTTGGAATGGAAAACATCTAAAATATAAGAGCTAAGATTTACCTAAAACTGTAAGTATTAACTTTACAGGTGAAATTTTGCCTGGCTTGACAAACAGTATTTCTAGGAAATAGATGTCCCTAAATAATATGGAATGTTGGGTGTATTTGAGGATTGGAAAGCTATTGGGTGAAAAAGAGGTAAGCAGCAGTCTTAGAGTAGAGATACCGTTGCTGACACAGGGAAAACATCAGGAACTTTATAAGAGAGAACAAAATGGAAATAGGCCTTTGGGTTGGTAGAATGCCCTGAAATGAGGAAGTCACCAACCTCAGTAAGTGAATGTCCCCAAGTGGAATGGGGATTAGAAAGATGCAAAACCAACACTGGGGATATGAACTCCAGTGTGTGTTGTCATCATCCTAAGACATTAGATGTGCATTTTAGGTTTATATTTATGGGGGAGAGATTCCTTGCCTATTTGTGGGGTAGCACTTGAAACGAGATTTCTAATTTGATTGCTGAGAAAGAATGTTTGGGTTTCTAGTGTTTGAGATTATACTCTGGGTATGTGGAGGTAGAGTCTGAAGCTAAAGCTACTGTTAGTTTGTCTGGAATTGAGATAATATTAAATGTATTCACTAGGAACTAATTACTTTTAGTCTTATTTTTAAAGGTCAACAGTAACTTCTTCCATGATTTACTTCATTAAAATATTTTCATATTAACTATTGGCTATTGCTATGTAATAAATTACTTTGAAATCTTAATGCCTTCAAACAACAAATATTGATACCTCACAGGTTCTTGGGTTGGGAGTTCAAGAGTGGCTTAGCTGGGTTTTTCTGGTTCAGTGTTTCTCAGAAAATTGTAATCAAGATAATGGCCAGGGCTGGTGGTTTACACCTGTAATTCCAGCACTTTGGGAGGCCAAGGCAGGCAGATCACTTCAGGTCAGGAGTTCAAGACCAGCCTGGCCAATATGATGAAACCCCATCTCTACTAAAAATACAGAAAACTAGCCGGGCATGGTGGTGGGCACCTGTAATCCCAACTACCCAGGAGGCTGAGGCCAGAGAATTGCTTTATCCTGGGAGGCAGAGGTTGCAGTAAGCCGAGATCACAACCACTGTGCTCCAGCCTGGATGACAAAGCGAGACTCGATCTCAGAAAACAACAAAAAAAAGATGACTGCCACAGTCATGGCTTGACTGCTACTGGAGGATTTCCTTCTAAGATGGCTCACTCAGATGGCTTTTGGCTGTTGGCAGGAGGCCTGTTCCTTGCCAGGTGGACCTCTCTCATTTTTTTTTTTTTTTTTTTGAGACGGAGTCTCGCTCTGTCACCCAGGCTGGAGTGCAGTGGCCGGATCTCAGCTCACCGCAAGCTCCACCTCCCGGGTTTACGCCATTCTCCTGCCTCAGCCTCCCAAGTGGCTGGGACTACAGGCGCCCGCCACCTCGCCCGGCTAGTTTTTTGTATTTTTTAGTAGAGACGGGGTTTCACCATGTTAGCCAGGATGGTCTCGATCTCCTGACCTCGTGATCCGCCCGTCTCGGCCTCCCAAAGTGCTGGGATTACAGGCTTGAGCCACCGCGCCCGGCCTGGACCTCTGTCTAGGATTGCTTCATGTATTCTTTGTGGAAGCTTGTTCTCTCTCCACCTTTCCCTTTCCCTCAGCCAACAATCCAAGAGATAATAAGGAGGATCTGCAGGGCTTAGTATGACCCAGTCTCAAAAGTTGTATCTCATCACTTCCTCCATATTCTTATCTTTAAAAGTGAGTCACTAAGTATAACCCACACTCTAGGGGAGGGAAGTTCAGCTCCAGCTATTGAAGGAAGGAGTATTAGAATTTGTGGACATACATTAAAACCACCTCAACTATATGCCTTTGTTTATTCTCTCATCTTGAGTTGTTTATCATTCATGTGTTAACACGGTGTTTACTAGATAATTGAACATGATACTTTGAAATGTGAAGCAGAATTACAATTTTACCATTATTTCTTCCTACAATTTATATTTTTAATTGACATAGGGGCTATATTATTGGACTGGATCTCTGATAGTCCTTGTCATTGTTACTTCTGTAGGTGATTCACTAAAAAGTATTTCAGAGCCCGCTGTGTGGAAGACATTGTGTAAAGTCTTTGTTTGTCCCCCACCCCACCCTTTGTTTGTGGGGGACGAACAAAGACTTTACACAATGTCTTCCACACAGCGGGCTCTGAAATACCTACCCCCCAATTCCCTACACACACTCCCTGTCTTTCTCCCTCGCTTTATTTTTCCCTGTAGCACTTGGCTGTTCCTTTCCCCTTCCCTCACTAGGCTCCAGCCATGCTGGTCTCCACACTTAGAACCAACCAGACGTTCTTTTGCCTTAGGATCTTTGTTAGAGCTGTAAGTTTTGCCTACAATGTGTTTTGCCTAGATTTTCACGTTTGACTTCCTTTCCTCTGAAGTTTTTGGTGAAAGGTCACCTTTCAATGAGGACTTCCTGATCACCCTATTTAAAATTCCAACCTGTTCCTCCATAAATGTTCCCAGTATCCTTAACTCTGCTCTTCTTTTTCTAGTATATTATATAATTTATATTTTAGGTTTTTTATTGTCTATTCTAGCTGGAATGTAGGATCCACAAAGGGAGAAATTTTTGTCTCTCTTGTTTACTTAACTCAAGTGCCTAGAACATGAGTGCTCCTTGTATTATTTTTTGAGAGATGCAATCACTAACATATATTTTGACTATTATATTTTGTTTTTCTTTTTTTGGCTAGAATGTATGCTCTATGAAGGCAGAGATTTTTGTCTTTTTTACTCATTACTTTACCCAGCACATAACACAATGGCAGGCATGTAGTAAGCATTCATTAATTGTTAAGTAAGTGAAAACACTGGGTTAGCAGTTTTTCATTTGGGCCAGTTATTTTGTTTGTCAGAGTGGAATCAACATTTTTTTTAATCATTGTAAAATTAATGCAGGTTTATTATACCAAATTTTAGTCCATATAGAAAAGTAAATGAAGAAAATAACATCTACCATAATCATACCTTGTTATACCTAGACACAATCTTCAGCTTATGTATTATTGGTTATGTTTATTTGTAGGATGTCTGCATATAAATTTATTTTTTATGAGAATGTGTCATACTAGATACTCTTGCAGAGTGAATTTTTATACTTAATGTGGAAATCTTAACACATTCAAAGTAGACCTGTATCATTTTAGTGTCTACTTAGTAGTAGACACTAAAACATTGAAAATTGTCTATTCAAGACTATACATAAGGTTATCCAAACTGTATGTAATTATGTTCTATTTCTAAGTATTTTACTTGTGAGAAAAATGTTCCAAATAATAGCACCCCTTAATATTTCATAAACTTAAAATATGACTGCTAGAAAAATCGTAGAAGAGAACGTTGGTCTAAAGAACAAATGAAGTATGGTAATTCCAGAGAATTCAAATTTAAAATGTAGTAGGCAAGATCAGGATGCAGTTTAGAATAATGAGGGAAAGGTTGATGAGTTGCAAAATACATTAAGCAAATATGCTATTAGCAAAGAGCTTTACTGCTTTGCATAAAAACTTAGTCACTGTCTTGTAGGAACATACAGTGTAGTCATATGCTAAATACATGACTATAGATTCCTATCTTATAAGACTGGGTATGTTCACTGTCATAAATTGATACAAAAAGTATTTTGTATGTTGAATTGAACTAAGCAATTGAGTTCAGAAGAGAAAGCAATCTTTTCTGAACGGGATAATTTGGGTCAACTTACTTTATTCTAGTCATCCTTTTATTGCTTTCCTATTATCTTCAGAATTATAATTAGTACTAATATTTTGTTCCAGTTTATGGGGAATAATTTGGTAAAATATAATCAATTAACATTTTATACAGAACATTAGGTAATTGAAGGGAATTGTTATTTCATCCTGGGTAAATCATCTTTTATCATTGAAGGTCGCTAAACAGAGGTTATTTCTTCTTTAAAATATTCACTGTCTTCATGTTTTTTTTTTTTAAGTGACTTCCTTTTTTTGATGTTCTTTTTCCAATTAGTTTAAACATCTTTAATAGAAATACATGTATATATTTTTACTTTTTCTTCAGATCGAACTCATTTGCCAGCAAAATAATATTATAGTATTGGAAGATACAATAAAAAGGCTTAAATCTGTAAGTACATTTTTCATAAATATGTGTTAAGGAATCGTTTTTATTTGGTCACTAAACTATATAAAGTCATATATTTGGCTCTCATGCGTTTTGTGAGGAATAAAATAGGTTTGTTTTCTAAAATCTGCACCAGCTGCTAGGGACACAGGGGAACCCCTATCTGTAAGAGTGACTTTTTTTTGCTTCTTTCATCACTACTCCTTTCTTTCCTAGAGGCAAAGAACAACTTTTGGTTGGTTTTGTTAATGTCCTTATCTGTTAATTGATTTAAAATGGTGACTGACTAATTCTCAAAATATAAAGTGTGTTTGTTTACACATTAACTTTTATCCCCCTTAATAATAAATATTTTTAAGCCATAAATTTTGTTACATAATTCCAAGCAATGTTTTATTTGTCTAACAATGTGAAATGAAAACTGCTCTGTTTAAAACATTTTAATGTTATTTAAAATATTTAAAACCGTCTATCTGAAAGTATATTTATAATTTTCTTCCAATAAAGTATTGTTAAATAAATGTTGTCAAAGAAGTGTTCTTTTTTTTTTTTTTTTTTTTTTTTTTTGAGACGGAGTCTCGCTCTGTCGCCCAGGCTGGAGTGCAGTGGCCGGATCTCAGCAGCTCACTGCAAGCTCCGCCTCCCGGGTTTACGCCATTCTCTCGCCTCAGCCTCCCGAGTAGCTGGGACTACAGGCGCTCGCCACCTCGCCTGGCTAATTTTTTGTATATTTTAGTAGAGACGGGGTTTCACTGTGTTAGCCAGGATGGTCTCGATCTCCTGACCTCGTGATCCGCCCGTCTCGGCCTCCCAAAGTGCTGGGATTACAGGCTTGAGCCACCGCGCCCGGCCAAAGAAGTGTTTCTACATATATCGAAGTGAATACAAATTCATGGGAATGCTTACAAGTATGGAATATCCAGCATTCAGTTAATGTATTCACTCATTGAACAATATTGGACAAAACTTTGATGTTATAACAGATGCTTTAATAGTAGCATATGTTTTTCTTTCTTTTTTTTTTTTGAGATGGAGTCTTGCTTTGTTGCCCAGGCTGGAGTGCAATGGCACAATCTCGGCTCACCACAACTTCTGCCTCCTGGGTTCAAGCAATTATTCTGCCTCAGCCTCCCAAGTAGCTGCGACCACAGGCGTGCGCCACCATGCCTGGCTAATTTTTTTGTGTTTTTAGTAGAGATGGGATTTCACCATCTCTACTAAGGCTGGTCTCAAACTCCTGACCTCATGATCTGCCCGCCTCGGCCTCCCAAGGTGCTGGGATTACAGGTGTGAGCCACCATGCCCAGCCTAGTAGCGTATATTTTTCTAAAGTAAATCCATGCCATTTCTAGGATGTGTGCTAGGTCTGTGGACATTTCTGGCCTCTCTAAAATTTCTTTACCATTTTTTCTCCAAAATTCTTGAGCAAATTTAAGGATACTTTCATTTAAAATGTAGCATACTCAGAAATGCTGGAAAAGAAAGATATCTAACTGCTTTTTAAAAATTATTGATATATGATTTTTTAAGTGTTCTATTTAAAAAAATACCAAATTAAATGTTTTTAAGGATCCTGTTTGTTTTCAATTTCACTTAGAAAATGATGCTATCGTTTAGCTTGAAATAATGGTCTAATTTTTTCCTCCTTGGCAAGATAATTTTAGATACTGAAAAAGCACAAAATAAATCTCCTTCTAGACTTGATTCCTTTGTCAAGACTTTGGAAGCAGACAGAGATTACTATAAGAGTGAAGCTCAACATTTGAGAAAGATGATGAGAAGTAGGTCTAAAAGTCCAAGACGCCCATCACCAACTGCCCGGGTAGGTTTTATAAACTTATAAATATTTTGAAGTTTGTTAACCCAGACACTGGCTTTTATTCTTTGTTTTACCTAATTTGGAAATGATTTGTTTTGATTTGGTGTGAATTGCTGTATCAAAGGGGTTGAGAGACAGAGGTCTCTTTGATGGCATAGTAGACTGTTGATACTGGTTCTTTATCCTCAGCATAAGTAGCACTTGGGAGGTAATCAGACAAATGAGGAATAATTTGGAACGAAGCTGTTCTAAAAAGACGTGGTTTTTAAACTTATTTTTTATAATTTCCTTTCATTATGTAGTCTTGTTTTCCTAAATGGAAATTGGTCACTGCCATCAGTAGCACCTTTCTATCAGTACTATATATCAAAGAAGAATTTCAAATTCCTTACATAATTACAGGGTGCAAACTGTGATGTAGAACTTTTGAAGACAACAACAAGAGATCGTGAAGAACTTAAATGCATGCTGGAAAAATATGAGCGCCATTTGGCAGAAATTCAGGGTAATGTCAAGGTTCTTACATCTGAGAGAGACAAGACCTTCCTTCTTTATGAACAGGTAAACTTATAAAAAAACAAATTATGTAAGCAATAACATTGAATTCTAGAGGTATGTAATTCTTCTTTGAGATCTATGAGACTGCTTAAACCTGCAAATCAAATTAATCTAACATTTGGGGATTACATATGTTTTTAAGATATTCTTAATGAAATGTAATACATTTCCAATATAGTAGGTATGTGAGTACACACATGTTATCCCCATAGCCAAAAAAAGATCATACGCATGCATAAAAATAGTCTTATTTTTGGAATAAGATATGGAGAAACCGTTAAAAGATAAGGTGTTGTGAGTTCAAGGTAAAAAGATCAAATCCTGACCTTTTCACCTTGAGCTCGCCACACCTTACCGCATCACTTTGGGAACTTTTATGTAATTTGCTTAATTTTAGAGAATAAAAGGAGTATGTAGTTTACCTCTGCTTTCTAGCTTAAAATTGCATAGCTTTTATTAATCAAATAACTACCCAACAAGTATTAAATCCTATAAATTACCCATATAACTTCTTTTAAAAGTATCACAATTTTTTAACAAATTATAGCTATTATATGTAGGGTTCTAGGCTTACTACTCTAAGGGATGGAAAAATGATAAGATGCTGACCATGTTCTCCTATAAATTTACTGTCTATTTAGGGAGACAAAGTATATCGTATTTATTGACTTTTATTACTATAAGTGGTCTAGAAGATATTATAAGAAACAAAAGAATTGGGCATTTTTAGGTATGGTGATCAAGGAAATCTTTGTTAAAAGTTATGAAGTGTGAGCCCTGAAAAATGAATGGAGTTTCTATTACGCTGAAAGGAACTAGAAGGAACATTCCAGACTAAAAGGAATGGTATGAGGCAAAGGATAAAGGTAGGAAAATCAGCAGATAAATAAATTGGTTTAAGACTAGAATAGAGGATGTGTGTCAGTGGAGAAGGGAGAGAGCTAAGACTTGAAAGGTAGATTACACTAGAGCAGGAATCAATGTACTTTTTCTGTAAGGCCCAGACAAAAAATATCTTCTGCTTTGCAAGCCCTGTGGTCTCTGTTGTAACTAATCAGCCCTATAGTTGTAGGGTGAAAGCAGCTTTGGACAATACATAAATGAATAATTTTGACTGTATTACAATAAAACTTTATAGATACTGAAATTTGAATTTCACATTATTTTTACTTGTTTTAAAATATTCTTTTGATATTTTCCCTAGTCATTTAAAAATGCAAAAATATTTCTCCACTTACAGACCTACAGGAGGCAGGCTAGATGTGGCCTGTGAGTTATATATAGTTTGCTGACTTCTGGACTAAATGGTACAGGCTGTTCAATGGGCCTTATATGGGGTTTATATTTTGCTTTATAAGCAACAATCTTTTTTTTTTTTTTTTTTTTTTGAGGCGGAGTCTTGCTCTGTCGCCCGGGCTGCAGTGCAGTGGCCGGATCTCAGCTCACTGCAAGCTCCGCCTCCCGGGTTCCCGCCATTCTCCTGCCTCAGCCTCCCGAGTAGCTGGGACCACAGGCGCCTGCCACCTCGCCCGGCTAGTTTTTTTGTATTTTTAGTAGAGATGGGGTTTCACCGTGTTAGCCAGGATAGTCTCGATCTCCTGACCTCGTGATCCGCCCGTCTCGGCCTCCCAAAGTGCTGGGATTACAGGCTTGAGCCACCGCGCCCGGCCTAATCTTTTTTTTTTTAAGGCAGGCAAAATATGACCAAAGTAGCATTTTACAATTTAAAAACTTTAACCTTATGGCAAATTTTTATTTTTCACATCATCTTTCCATATCGTCTTCTTATGTAACAATTTCTCCTTTGAGAGAATTGGAGGAGGGAGCGACCAGGGACTCCTCCTTAGAAGGCTGTTACAGTAGTGCACATATAAGGCATTAAGGGACTAAGCAAGGGTGTTTCAGTGGAAATACATGTAGGGACAGATGCAAACGACCTTGTGAAGGAAGATTTGACATCATTTGATCTTAGGAAGAAGGAGGGTTACATGACAGTGACTAAAATTCTGTCTTGAATGACTCAGCAATATGGTAATAAAATAAGAAATAGGAGACTCTTTGGTGGTTTGAGGAAAAAGATGTGAGTTTGTTTTTAGACAGAGTAAGATGATGGTAGCACATTCAGGTTGTAATTGCCATCAGGCTGTAAGAACTGTGGGACTGGATTAGAGAGAGGCAAGAGTTAAATAGTTAGCTTTGGAAATCATCTGCTTAGCAGTCAGCTTCGCGCCTTCAGAGTGGATGAAGTCTCTGAATGAGAAAACTGTACGTAGAGGAGCAGAAAATTTAAGATACAATATTCAAGAGGTAGAAGAGAACCTTTGAAAGAGGCAAAGATGCAGAGAGCTAGGGAGGAACAATGTTATAAGGGAGGAAGGAATCTCAAGAAGAAGCATGTTGTAAACAGCAACAGACATCACTGAAATATCAAGGAGAATAGGAACTGAGAAAAGACCATTATATTTGGTTAGGTCTTTAGTTGAAATTCCACAGAGGGTGGGAAGGTGGGAGCCAGGTTATTCTGGGGTGGTAAAGTGGATGGTAAGGAACCATTGGCAATAGTTATAGACCATCGGACATTTTTTTTTTTTAATGTGTCGAAGGAAGAAGAGACATAGGATGGTAAATTGGTCAGTAGGATCAAGTGACAGGTTTTCAAGATAAGGGAGCACCGTTCATGACTGAAGGCAGGGGAGAAAGTGCCAGTGGAGAGGGCACTATTTAAGAGGAGAAGAAATAATTATAATTGAGTCAGGGAGATCTTAGAAGACACTTTAGGAGATGTGGTTTGGGGTTCTGGTGAAGGCTTAGCTATGGAAATTGGGAAATTATATATTTTCCTTTGGGGCTTGGAGACTGTCTGAATAGACAGTGATCAAAATCACTGATAAAGAGACGTGTGCAGCAAACTATGATATTAAATAATCTGCAGGTTTGGAATAGATTTAGGACCCAAGGATGATTGAACAGATGTGCAGAGACTATGTTGGGTTATCAGTAAGGATTGGTAGGCCTTTCTGTCAGTGCAAAAGTAGCAGGACATAGGAATGGCATGTGCATTTATATTTAGGAAGACTGAAACACTATGATAATATTCATTAAACCGGTAATCTGCCTAAATTTTGCTGAATTTAAATTTATACTACAAAATGAATAAATGGAGTATACCAAATGTATTTCTTAGCAAAACATTTTCTGTTGCAATGACTTCCTCCAAATTAATTTTATTGTAGACTTTTGACAAAGATGTTGTAACATGAACTTTATTTAAATATATCCATTTTCATTTATTTGTGTAAACTCATTTTAAAATAAAAGTGATACCATTATCCTGCTGCATGCATGTGGATGTAGTTTTGCATTTTAACTGGCTAGATGTAAGATTTTTTATGTTTATGTGTTCTAAACATAGAACATAAAGCTTGTTAAACCAAATTCTATGATTTAAATAATAGGCACAGGAAGAAATTGCCCGACTTCGACGAGAAATGATGAAAAGCTGTAAGAGTCCTAAATCAACCACGGCACATGCTATTCTCCGGCGCGTGGAGACTGAAAGAGACGTAGCCTTCACTGATTTACGAAGAATGACCACAGAACGAGATAGTTTGAGAGAGAGGCTGAAGGTTGGAAAGGATTTTATTTACGTGAACATAGGTGAAACACAAATGCAGGGATATTGAAATCACTTTATTTTGTTTTTGCTTTTTAATCAGATTGCTCAAGAGACAGCATTTAATGAGAAGGCTCACCTGGAACAAAGGATAGAGGAGCTGGAGTGTACAGTTCATAATGTAAAAAAAAAAAAAAAATCTCTTTTGGCTATAAACACTCAATGACTTTCCCCTTTTCCCTTTTTCTGTGTTCAGAGAAGTTCTTTTATTTTTCTAAGATAGTGTTTATAGTCCTAAAATGCTTAAGGTATTTTATAGTGTAAATTGTCACTTTTTCACTTGCTTATTTCCTTCTAAAAATGTGTTTTTTGGTGGTAGATTGCAAAGTGTGTACTTCAAAAATATCGCTAGGAATTCATTTTCAGGGATCTTATCCACTTTCTCATCTCCATATTTTGTTAAAGATAATATTGCCAGATGTAAAGAAAATGGTTTATTCTACCTAAAGAGTGGATACGGTAGAGAAAATTTTGATGAAATAAAAATGATAAGCAAAGTATATTTAAACTGAGTTTAAATGTGAAACATCACCTTTTTCCTAATCAGATTTGATATGCTATGAATATATATTGATGATATTGTCACTATATTAACATAATTAAGGGAATTTAACTTTCTTTTTTTTTTTTTTTTTTCTGAGACGGAGTCTTGCTCTGCCGCCCAGGCTGGAGTGCAGTGGCCGGTTCTCAGCTCACTGCAAGCTCCGCCTCCCGGGTTTACGCCATTCTCCTGCCTCAGCCTCCCGAGTAGCTGGGACTACAGGCGCCCGCCACCTCGCCTGGCTGGTTTTTTGTGTTTTTTAGTAGAGACAGGATTTCACCGTATTAGCCAGGATGGTCTCGATCTCCTGACCTCGTGATCTGCCCGTCTCGGCCTCCCAAAGTGCTGGGATTACAGGCTTGAGCCACCACGCCCGGCCTAGGGAATTTAACTTTCTATTACCAAATATAATTGAAGATGTTTATAAATTCATCTGTACTGTTTTATTGTAATGAGTTAAAAATATTAGACAGGGGCTGGGCGTGGTGGCTCACGCCTGTAATCCCAGCACTTTGGGAGGCCAAGGCAGGTGGATCACCTAATGTCAGGAGTTTGAGACCAGCCTGACCAATATGGTGAAACCCTGTCTCTACTAAAAATACGAAAATTAGCCAGGTGTGGTGGCATGCGCCTGTAGTCCCAGCTACTTGGGAGGCTGAGAGAGGAGAATTGCTTGCACCTGGGAGGTGGAGGTTGCAGTGAACCGAGATTGCACCACTGCACTCTAACCTGGGCGACAGAGCGAGACTCCATCTCAAAAAAAAAAAATTACTAGACAGGAGAAAATAATTTTTATTTTCATAATTCTACATTATATTTGTAATTTGTTAATGTTGGGCAACAAATAAATTCTTTTGCAAATAGCATATTTATACTATAGTCAGATTGAACCAGATTGAAAAATGTAGACTGATATATTGTGATAAACTTTATAGAAAAGCTTTGCAGTGACTGCTTCTTGGTCCTACTTCAGAATACCTTATCTGTAAAACCTTTTACAGCAGTCAGGTCTAACCTGATAATCTCATCATGTCAGTCTTGCCACAAACCAGTTTGTGCAGAGGGAATATGTCCCTTCAGGAAGATTACTAAGGTGTTTTTAGTGATGGCAGTAACCTTGTCATTCTACTTGTATAGCTTGATGATGAACGTATGGAGCAAATGTCAAATATGACTTTGATGAAGGAAACCATAAGCACTGTGGAAAAAGAAATGAAATCACTAGCAAGAAAGGCAATGGATACTGAAAGTGAACTTGGCAGACAAAAAGCAGAGAATAATTCTTTGAGGTAAACTAAATTACCTTTAAACAACCAACAGTTTACTATAACTATAGCTCTGCTTTTGATAGTGGATTTTATAATGAAAATTATTTGTTGAGTTCATTTCTGAAAGGATGATTGAAAAGCAGTTGTAGGAACTTCAGCACACAGTGAACAATTTTCCTGAGCTCAATCACAAACTGGTAATGCCACACTTAACCAGGAATCACACTTCTAGTAATCTTACTTTACATTTGTTAAAAACTTCAACTTTTCACTGAAATAGCATTTACAAAGCTCTGCTGGGTACAAAATATATATGACTTTGATTGTTTAATTTACCTTTATAACTTTAAATTCTGTTCTGGGATATGAACAGTATAAGAAAACACAAAGCACAGGTTTGGCAGTTGCTTAGAAAAAGTGATTTAGAATATAATGAAAAGCCATAACAGAGAAATAGGAGCATGTGGTGGAACATCTATTAAATGAATGCAAGTACTATACTGAGCCTTTCCTATGTACTGGTGTGGTTGCTGAAGACATACCAGTTGAAGCAGCCTACGGCAATAAGCTTGGGCGATGGGACGAATGAGTTTTTGAAGACCTCTACATGAGTGGTTTTACTTTTAGTATCTGTTGATGTGAGAAATAGAGGTTCTACAGATTCAGTAAGGTTGAATTTCATTGCATCTATGAACACTGAAGCATAGTAATAGCTTAATATCTAGGTAATGGGTTGATCTGTGCAGCAAACCACCATGGCACACGTTTACCTGTGTAACAAACCTGCACATCCTTTACATGTACCCCGGAACTTAAATTAAGAAGGAAAAATAGTAGTTCACACTCCTATTAATGCTGAGATTACAGGCATGAGCCGCCGGGCCTGGCCTTTCTTAACAAATTTTTAAGTGTATAATCTGATATTGTTAAATGTAAGAACAGTGTTGTAAAGCAGATCTCTAGAGTTTTTCATATTGCGTAACTGAACCTCTGTATCCTCTGAACAGCACTCCCTATTTGCCCCTGCAGTCAGTCCCTGGCAACTACCATTTTACTTTCTGTTTCTGAGTTTAACTATTTAGAGACATCTTGTAAGTAGAGTATTGAGTAGTGTTTGTCCTTCTCTGGTTGTCTTATTTCACTTAGCAGTATGTCAGTATTTGTCCACGTTGTAGCATATGACAGAATTTCCTCCTTTCTTGAGGCTGAATCTTTAGTTCTGTATCTTTTTGTTCCTTTCTCTCTCTCTCTCCTTTCGTTTTTATAATTCTTTGTTAATGTTTGCTCTCTTGATGGTGTCCCACATATCCCATAGGCTTTCTTCATTTCTTTTTAATCTTTTTTCTTTTTTATCCTCTGGGTATTTTCAAATAACCTGCCTTCAAGTTTACAAATTATTTTTTTCTACTTCATCTAGTCTACTGTTGATGTTCTCCATGAAAGCTTGTCTTGGGCTGGGTATGGGGGCTCACACCTGTAATCCCAGCACTTTGAAGGGCCAAAGCAGGAGGATTACTTGAGGCCAGGACTTTGAAATAAGCCTAGGCAACATAGCAAGACCTTGTCTCTACAAAAATAAAAGTATCTTTTTATTAACAGATGTTACTTATGTAGTCAGATTTATTCATCTTTCCCATTTGATTTATGCTTTTATCCTTTTTTTTTTTTGAGACAGAGTCTCACTCTCTCACCCAGGCTGGAGTGCAGTGACGTGATCTCGGCTCACTGCAAACTCTGCCTCCCGGGTTCACGCAATTCTCCTGCCTCAGCCTCCTGAGTAGCTGGGACTACAGGTGCCCACGACCGTGCCCGGCTAATTTTTTCTATTTTTAGTAGAGACGGGGTTTCATGGTGTTAGCCAGGATGGTCTCGATCTCCTGACCTTGTGATTCGCCCACCTCGACCTCCCAAAGTGCGGGGATTATGGCGTGAGCCACCGTGCCCGGCCTAATTTATGCTTTTTTTTTTTTTTCTCAGTTATAGGAACATGAAGGTACGTTCCTATGTTATCTTCATATTTATATCTGTAATTTACCAGGAGTGTATTTTTGTACATGTTGTGAGGCAGTGGGCAAGTTTTGTTTTATTTTGTTTTTTAACATATGATAACTCAATTTTCCCAGCAATATTTGTTGAAAAGATTGTCCTTTACCGCTCTGCAGAGATGTTTTTCTTATAAATAAATATCTATGTATGTGTGTATTTCTAGGGTCAGTAATCTGTTCCATTTGTCTTTTACATGGTTCTTGTACCATTACAAAACTTCCCTAATTACTATAACTGTAAAAGTGTTAAATCTATAAGAACAAATCTACCTTTTTATTCATCAAGAAAGTCTTGACTATTGCCGGCCCTTTGCATTTTCAATTTTTATATAAATTTTAGAGTGAGCTGGTCAAAGTCCACCCCGAAAAAGAAAAACCTTATTAAGATTTTAATTGGCATTGAATCGAATAATAGATTAATTTTGAAATAATTTATTTTTATATTATTTGAGTCTTCTGGGCTGCCATAAACATTGTATATCTCTCCATATATTTATATATTTTTCAGTTTTACTCTATAATGTTTCCTATTTTTTGTGTGTAGAGAGGTCTTACATTTATTTTGTTAAATTCATAGGTACTCAGTATTTTGAGATTATATTAATTGTTTTTAAAAATTGTGGCTGGTGTATAAAAATAAAATTGATTTTTGTATTTTGGTGTGATATCCAACAGTCCTGCTAACTTTTCATTATTTTTAATAACCCATCTACGGAAGTTTTTTTTTCATTTGTGTATACAAAATCATGTTATCTGCAAGTATTCTTTTCCGGCCTCTCTAATTCTTACACATTTTATTTTTCTTGCCTTGTTATATGTGAATTACTTCTAATTAACTATTAAATATATTTCTTGTAGGTTTCTTGATAACTATGTAATATTAGATTTAAGAACATTTTCTTCTATTTTTATTTTGCCCAGATATTAAAAAATCATGCATCAATGTTGAAATTGATCTGATAATTTTTATTCATGTATTTAGATGGTCACATTATTTTTCTCCCTTATTCTGTTAAAATGTGAACTTACACTGATTAATTGTGTAATACTAAACCAACCTTACAGGGTAGAATAAATACGGATTGGTCACGCTATATTATGCTTGTTACTTACTATTGGTCTAAGTTAACTAATATTGTGTTTTGTATATTTACATCTATTTTTGTAATTTAGATTGACTGATACTTTACCTTTCTTATGGCTTTTATTTTATTTTTTATCATTTTTGAGACAGAGTTTGGCTCTTGTTGCCCAGGCTAGAGTGCAATGGCGCGGTCTTTGCTCACCACAACCTCCGCCTCCCGGGTTCAAGTGATTCTTCTGCCTCAGCCTCCCGAGTAGCTGGGATTACAGGCATGTGCCACTGCACCAGCTAATTTTGTATTTTTAGTAGGGATGGGGTTTCTCCATGTTGGTCAGGCTGGTCTCGAACTCCCGACCTCAGGTGATCCGCCTGCCTCAGCCTCCCAAAGTGCTGGGATTACAGGCGTGAGCCATCGCGCCCTGCTGTCTCTTACGGCTTTTTAAAATCAGATTTTGATATCAAGGTAATATAAACTCATACTATAATAAATTTTTTTTTTTTTTTGAGACAGAGTCTTGCTCTGTCGCCCAGGCTGGAGTGCAGTGGCCGGATCTCAGCTCACTGCAAGCTCCGCCTCCCGGGTTTACGCCATTCTCCTGCCTCAGCCTCCCGAGTAGCTGGGACTACAGGCGCCCACCACCTCGCCTGGCTAGTTTTTCGTATTTTTTAAGTAGAGACGGGGTTTCACTGTGTTAGCCAGGATGGTCTCGATTTCCTGACCTCGTGATCCGCCCATCTCGGCCTCCCAAAGTGCTGGGATTACAGGCTTGAGCCACAGCGCCCGGCCTATAATACTCTTTTTAATTCATTTTGTCCTCTGTCATTTTGTGGAACAGTTTGTATAAGATTGGAGTTGTAGAACTTTAACCAATAAAGTCATTTGGATCTCATCTTTTCTTTAAGGGAAGGTTTTATTTCATTTATTAAAGAAATAATTTCTTCTTATATATAAGAAGTCAGTATATATATGTAAGCATTTTTCATTTTGTCTAAATTTTAAAAGATATTTAGTATAATGTTATTTATAATATCCTGTGAACATTTTTATGTACGTAGAGTCTGTAGTTACTTCCTGTTTTTCTATTCTGGAATTGGTGATTTATTAGTTTTTTCCAAAGACCAACATTTTGCTTTGGTTTTGATCCTCTCTATTGTTTGTTTTTATTATTTCATAAACTTTTGTTCTTATTTTATTATTTCCTTTCTTCTATGTTCTTTAGATTTCTTTTTTTCTTGAATTTTCTTCAGATGAATGCTTACATTTTTACTTTTTAGGCCTTTTTTTCTAATAGAAACATGTAAAGCTTTAAATTATCCTCAAAATACTTCTTTAGGTATATTCTAAAAGTTTTGATATTTACTGTTTTCCATGTAAAAATTTTTCTCCTTGGAGAGCTGTCAGTTTTTTCATTATATATTTTGATGGTATGTTATTAGGTGCATATGCATTTACAGTTTTTCTTAGTAAGTGACTTTCTTTATCTCTACTCATGTTTCTTACCTCTTTGTGTGATATTAACATAGCTATACCAATTTTCTTCCGGTATTCATTTTCATGAAAAATATTTTCTTTTGCTGTCAACCTTTCTTTTCTTTTTTTTTTTTTGAGACAGAGTCTCGCTTTATCGCCCAGGCTGGAGTGCAGGGGCCGGATCTCAGCTCACTGCAAGCTCCGCCTTCTGCGTTCACGCCGTTCTCCTGCCTCAGCCTCCCGAGTAACTGGGACTACAGGCACCCGCCACCTCGCCCGGCTAGTTTTTTTTTTTTTTTTTTAGTAGAGACGGGGTTTCACCATGTTAGCCAGGATGGTCTCGATCTCCTGACCTCGTGATCCGCCCGTCTCGGCCTCCCAAAGTGCTGGGATTACAGGCTTGAGCCACCATGCCCGGCCTGCTGTCAACCTTTCAATGTCCTTGTGTTTTAGACATCTTTCATAAATAGCATGTGTTAAGTTTTTAAAATTTAATCTGACATCTTTTATATTTTAACTGGATCATTTGGTCCATTTGTATTTTATTATATCTTTGGGTTTAAATCTAATGTCTTATATACTTTCTGTTATTATCAATTATATGATTCTTGCCTTCTTTTGGATTGATGGGGATTTAAAAATCATTTTATTGTTTTCTGTCAGCTTAAAAATCATTCTAGAAGTCATAAACTCATTTATTTTTCTTTTAGTGATTACCTGAGAATTGCAAGAACCTTAGAACAGTAACTCCATTTACCCATCTTAACTTCTGTACCATTTCAAGCCAAATGTTTTAATAACACATATACATATATGTGTGTATAAATATATATATATATAAACTGAATAAAACACTTATTGTTGTTTGCTCAGTCAATATTTGTTTAGATTTGCCTGTACATTTATTCTTTTCATTGCCCTTCATTCCTTTTGTTGCCCTTGAGTGATCTGGAATCCTTTATTTTCTGTTAGAAAAATATCCTTTAGAATTTATTTTAGAATTTTGTCTGAATTTGAGTTTTTGGGGTCCTATATATATATTTTCAGATTCAGGTCATTAATGTGCAATAACATATGGTCAGTTTGATGAATGTAGACAATTGTATATAGCTGTGTAACCATACTTTAAAAGAAGATACAGAGCATTTCCTTCCCTCCAGATAGTTTCCTTTCTCCTTTCCAGTCAGTTCTCCTCCTCCCCATTGCCTGACACTTATTACCACAGGTAAATTTTGCTTGTATCTGAGTTTCTTAGAGGAAGTCCCCACTTTATATGGTTTCTATATGCATTAATTTGGTTAGTAGGGTTTAGTTAAGTAATATCAGTTCTCTACCAACATAGTTTCAGTTACCAGAGTAATTACTGTGAGTAATTGCATTAAGTACAAACTTACTGCTAGCTCTTTAATCTACAGGTCCCTAAGAAAATAACAGATATAAATCATGACCAGTGACCAATCACATCACATCTTTTAAAGTCTGTGGGTGATTGATCAGTGACATGTTAATCAGTTTATGCTTAGATAGCAAAGTCTGTTGTTCTGTTGCCTCCTTCCCAGTGACAAACATGTGACATTTTATAACACAGATAGTTGAAAGGGGGAATTGGCCATCAAAGATGAAAACGCAACAAAGAAACAAAAAGTTATAACACTGGAAGCAAAATTTGAGTCAAATGTAAAGGGAATTAAGGAAGAAGTAGCTGTCATCGAAGTGTTGACACTGCTGCCATTAAAGAGATTCTAGATATACCTCCAGGGAAACTAATAAAGGCAACCTTATCAACATGAGTGAAGAAAGTGATTGTGACAAAAAGGATGAAGGCAGTCCAGTAGACGTGACATTGGCAAAAGCCATTATATTAAAAGAACTCTCCGAGATGTTTCATGCCATTGAAAGCATAAAGGGTAAAACATGGAAGCGGATCCAAACTTAGAAAGGTGTATAACAATTTGCTAAGACAAAAAACATGCTTGCTCTGTATTTTGTTTTGATGAGAGGTGGCAAGCACTGTTCAAACTACTCTTGATAAACTTTTTATAAAGAATAAATCATGTTAATTCTCAATGTATCTAATGTTTTAATTTACAACGTACTCAATAAATACTAGTTTTTAAAATTTTGCTATACACTTATAAATGACAGTAACAAAGTTGTATTTTGACAAAAAATTTAAAAGTTATGGAAAAATAGTTTTTCTCATTGATTATTAAAGATTACTTTGCCTGGACAACTTGTACAGTCATTTTTGTGGTCCTGCATGGCTGTCAAAGTTGGGGCTGCCTACATACTTACTGATACAATATACTTTTTTTTTGGCCAGGCACGGTGGCTCATGTCTGTAATCCCAGCACTTTGGGAGGCCCAGGCAGGTGGATTACCAGGTCAGGAGATTGAAACCAGCCTGGCCAACATGGTGAAACTCGTCTCTACTAAAAATACAAAAATTAGCTGGGCGTGGTGGCACATGCCTGTAATCCCAGCTACACAGGAGGCTGAGGCAGGAGAATCGCTTGAACCAGGGAGTTGGAAGTTGCAGTGAGCCGAGATCACACCACTGTACTATTATATAGCCTGGTGACAGAGCCAGACTCTGTCTGAAAAAAAATATCTATCTATCTATCTATCTATAGATAGATACACTTTTTTATAAAGTATATACTTTTTTGTATCTGGCTTGTTTCTTTCAATAGAATTTTTTAAGGAATTATCACTTATAAAAGTATTAATAGTACAATCTTAAAAATATTTCTAATATGAACCTTTTCTTTTTTATTTTATTAAATTTCCGTAGATTTTTGGGGAACAGATGGTGTTTGGTTCCATGAGTACATTCTTAAGTGATTTGTGAGATTTTGGTGCACCTAGAACCCGAGCAGTATACACTGTACCCAATTTGTAGTCTTTTATCCCTCACCCTCCTCCCACCCTTTCCCCTAAATCTCCAAAGTTCATTGTATCATTCTTATGCCTTTGCATCCTCATAGCTTAGCTCCCACTTATGAGTGAGAACATAAGATGTTTGGTTTTCCATTCCTGAGTTACTTCCCTTAGAAGAATGATCTCCAGTTCCGTCCAAGTTGCTGCAAATGCCATTATTTCATTCCTTTTTATGGCTGGATTGTATTCCATGGTATATATACCACAATTTCTTTATCCATTTATTGATTGATGGGCATTTGGGTTGGTTCCATATTTTTGAAATTGCTAATTGTGCTGCTATAAATATGTGTACAAGTATCTTTTTTGTATAATGACTTATTTTCTTCTGGGTACTCAGTAGTTGGATTGCTGGCTCAAATGGTGGTTTTACATTTAGTTCTTTAAGGAATCTCCATACTGTTTTCCATAGTGGTTGTACTAGTTTACATTCCCACCAGCAGTGTAAAAGTGGTGCCTTTCACCGCATCCCCACCAACATATGTTGTTTTTTTATTTTTTTGATTATGACCATTTCTTGCAGGAGTAAGGTGGTATCACATTGTGTCTTTGATTTGCATTTCCGCAATCATTAGTGATGTTGAGCATTTTTAAATTTGTTTGTTGGCCATTTATGTGTCTTCTTTTGAGAATTATCTGTTCATGTCCTTAGCCCACTTTTTGATGGTATTGTTTGTTTTTTATTGCTACTTTGTTTGAGTTCCATGTAGATTCTGGATATTAGTCCTTCGTCGGATGTATGGATTGTGAAGATTTTCTCCCACTCTGTGTGTTTTCTGTTTACTCTGCTGAGTGTTTCTTTTGCTGTGCAGAAACTTTTTAGTTAAGTCCCACCTACTTACTGTTTTTGTTCCATTTGCTTTTGGGTTCTGCCTAAGCCAATGTCTAGAAGGGTTTTTTTTAATGCTATCTTCTATACTTTTTATGGTTTCAGGTCTTAGATTTAAGTGCTTGATCCATCTTGAGTTGATTGTTGTATAAGGTGAGAGATGAGGATCCAGTTTCATTCTTCTACATGTGGCTTGCCAATTATCCCAGCACCATTTGTTGAATAAGGTGTCCTTTCCCCTACTTCATAGTTTTGTTTGCTTTGTCGAAGATCAGTTGACTTTAAGAATTTGGCCTTATTTCTGGGTTCTTATTCTGTTCCATTCGTCTAAGTGCCTATTTTTATATCAGTACCATGCTTTTTTGATAACTGTAGCCTTGTAGTATAGTTCAAAGTTGGACAATGCAGTGCCTCCAGGTTTGTTCTTTTTGCTTAGTCTTACTTTGGCTATGTGGGCTCTTTTTTGGTTCCAATTGAATTTTGGAATTGTCTTTTCTAGTTCTGTGAAGAAGGATGGTGTTATTTTGATGGGAATTGCATTGAATTTGTATATTGCTTTTGACAGTAGGTTCATTTTCACAGTATTGATTGTACCCATCCATGAGCATGGAATGTGTTTCCATTTGTTTGTGTCATCTATGATGTCTTTCAGCAGTGTTTTATAGTTTTCATTGTAGAGATCTTTCACCTCCCTGGTTAGGTATATTTCCCAAGTTCGTGTGTGTGTGTGTGTGTGTGTGTGTGTGTGTGTGTGTGTTTGTAACTATTATAACGGGTTGAGTTCTTGAATTGATTTTCCGCATGATTGCTGTTGGTGTATAGCAGTGCTACTGATTTGTGCACGTTGCTTTTGTATCCTGAAACTTTTCTGAATTCATTTATCAGTTCTGGGAGCTTTTTGGAGGAGTCTTTAGGATTTTCTAGGTCTACAATCATATCATCAGCAAACAGCGACAGTTTGAATTCCTCTTTACTGATTTGGATGCCCTTTACTTCTCTTGTGTGATTGCTCTGGCTAGGAATTCCAGTACTATGTTGAATGGAAGTGGTGAGAGTGGGCATCCTTTTCTTCTTCCAGTTCTTAACAGGAATGCTTTCAGTGTTTCCCATTCAGTATTATGTTGGCTGTAGGTATGTCCATAGGTGGGTTTTATTACATTGAGGTATGTCCATTTTAGACTGATTTTGCTGAGGGATTTAATCATAAAGGGATGCTGGATTTTGTCAGATGCCTTTTCTGCAGCTATTGATATGATCATGTGATTTTTGTTTTTTATTCAGTTTATGTGATTTTTGTTTTTTATTCTGTTTAAGTGGTCTGTCACATTTATTGACTTGAGTATGTTAAACCTTCTTTGCCTCCCTGGTATGAAACCCACTTGATCATGGTGGATTATCTTTTTGATATGCTGTTGGATTTGGTTAGCTAGTATTTTGTTAAGGATTTTTGCATCTATAGTCATCAGATATATTTGTCTATAGTTTCACTTTTTGTTATGTTCTTTCCTGGTTTTGGTATTTAGGGTGATGCTGGCTTCACAGAATAATTTAGGGAAAATTCCATCTTTATCTTGTAGAATAGTTTAGCATAGTAGTTTAGAATAGTAATACTTTAGAATAGTAGGATTGGTACCAATTCTTCTTTGAATGTCTGATAGAATTCAGCTGGTCCTTGACTTTTTTCTGTGGGCAATTTTTAAATTACTATTTCAATCCCACTGTTACTGGTCTGTTCAGGGTTTCTAATTCTTCCTGGTTTAAGCTAGGAGGGTTGAATATTTTCAGGAATTTATCCATCTCCTCTAGGTTTTCTAATTTATGTGTGTAAAGGTGTTTGTAGTAGCCTTATATGATCTTTTGTATTTCTGTGATGTCAGTTGTAATATCTCCCATTTCATTTCTGATTGAGCTTATTTGTATCTTCTGTCTTCTTAGTTAAATCTTGCTAATGGTCTATCAATTTTACTTATCTTTTCAAAGAACTGGGTTTTTGGTTATTTTTGTGTTTTTTTGTTTGTTTCAGTTTCATTTAGTTTTGCTCTGATATTATTTCTTTTCTTCTGCTGAGTTTGGGTTTGGTTTGTTCTTGTTTCTCTAGTTTCTAGAGGTGTGCTCTTAGATAGTCTGTTTGTGCTCTTTCAGACTTTTTGATGTAGGCATTTAAAGCTATGAACTTTTCTCTTAGCACTGCCTTTGCTGTATCCCGGAGGTTTTGATAGGTTATGTTACTATTACTGTTCAAAGAATTTTTAAATTTCCCTCTTGATTTCATTGTTGACCCAATGATCATTCAGGAGCAGGTTATTTAATTTCCATGATTTGCATGGTTTTGAAGGTTCCTTTTGGAGTTGATTTCCAATTTTATTCAGTTGTGGTCAGAGACAGTACTTGATATAATTTAAATTTTCTTAAATTTATTGAGACTTGTTTGGTGGCCTACAATATGGTCTATATTGAAGAACATTCCATGTGCTGATGAATAGAGTGTATATTCTATGGTTGTTGGGTGGAATGTTCTGTAAATATCTGTTAAGTCCATTTGTTCTAGGGTATAGTTTAAATCCATTGTTTCTTTGTTGACTTTCTGTCTTGATGACCTGTCAAGTGCTGTCATTGGAGTATTGAAGTCCCCCACTATTATTGTGCTTCTGTGCCAATTTTTAGGTTTAGTAATAATTGTTCTATATTTAAGATTGTGATACCTTCCTGTTGGACAAGGAAGGCCTTTTATCATTATATAATGTCCCTCTTTGTCTTTTTCAACTGCTGTTGTTTTCAAGGTTGCTTTGTCTGATATAAGAATAGCTACTCTTGCTTGCTTTTGGTGTCTATTTGCATGAAATGCCTTTTTCCACCCCTTTACCTTAAGTTTATGTGAATTCTTATGTGTTAGGTGAGTCTCTTGAAAGCAGCAGATACGTGTTCAGTGAATTATCAATTCTGCCATTTTGCATCTTTTAAGTGGAGCATTTAGGTCATTTACATTCAATGTTAGTATTGAGATGTGACATACTATTCTATTCCTCGTGCTATTTGCTGCCTGAATACTTTGGTATTTACGTATGTATGTATGTATGTATGTATGTATGTGTTGTTTTATAGGTCCTGGGAGATTTATTCTTTAAGGAGGTTCTGTTTGATGTATATTGAGGATTTGTTTCAAGATATAGAGCTCGTTTTGCAGTTCTTTGTAGTGCTGGCTTAGTAGTGGTGTATTCTCTCTGCATTTGCTTGTCTGAAAAAGACTATCTTTCCTTCATTTATGAAGCTTAGTTTCACTGGATACAAAATTATTGGCTGACAGTTGTTTTGTTTAAGGAGGCTGAAGATAGAACAACAATTCCTTCTAGCTAGTAGGGTTTCTGCTGAGAAATTTGCTGTTAGTCTGAGAGATTTTCCTTCATAGGTTAGCTCATGCTTTTGCCTCACAGCTCTTAATATTCTTTTCTTTGTCTTTCCTTTAGATATCTTGATGACTATGTGCCTAGGTGATGATCTTTTTGTGATGAATTTCCCAGGTGTTCTTTGAGCTTCTTGTATTTGGATGCCTAGGTCTCTAACAAGGCCAGGGAATTTTTCCTTGATTATTTCACCAAATACGTTTTCCATACTTTTAGATTTCTCTTCTTCCTCAGGAATGCCAATTATTTTTAGGTTTGGGTGTTTAACATAATCCAAAACTTCTTGGAAGCTTTGTTCATTTTTTTTTTAAATCTTTTTTATTTGTCTTTGTTAGATTGGGTTGTTTTGAAAATCTTGTCTTCAGGCTCCAAAGTTTTTCCTTCTACTTGTTTGATTCTATTGCTGAGACTTTCCAGTGCATTTTGTGTTTCTGTAAGTGCGTCCTTGATTTCCAGAAGTTGTGAGTGTTTTTTATTTATATTACCTATTTCACTGAAGATTTCTTCCCTCATATCTTGTATCGTTTTTTTGATTTCATTAAATTAGACTTTGCCTTTTTCTGATGCCTCCTTGATTAGCTTAATAACTGACCTTCTGAATTCTTTTTCTGGCAAATCAGGGATTTCTTCTTGGTTTGGATCCATTGCTGGCGAGCTAGTGTGATTTGTTATTTTTTGAGGGTGTTAAAGAACCTTGTTTCATCCTATTACCAGAATGGTTTCTCAAGTTCCTTCCCATTTGGGTGGGCTCTGTCAGAGGAAGATCGGGGCTCAGGGGCTGCTGTTCCGATTCTTTTGTCCCATGGGGTGCTCCCTTGATGTGGAACTTTCCCTCTGTTCCTAGAGGGATGTGGCTTCCTGACAGCCGAACTGGAGTGATTGTTATTTCTCTTCTGTATCTAGCCACCCGGTGGGTCTACCAGGTTCTGGGCTGGTACTGGGGGGTGTCTATACAGAGTCCTGTGATATGAACCATCTTCTGGTCTCTCAGCCGTGGATAGCAGCACCTGCTCTGATGGAGGTAGCAGGAGAGTGAAATGGACCCTGTGAGGGTCCTTAGTTGTATTATTGTTGTTTACTGTACTAGTTTTGTGCTGGTTGGCCTCCTGCCAGGAGGTGGCACTTTCAAGAAAGCCTCAGCTGTGGTAGTATAGGGAGGATCAGGTGGTGAATGGGGCCCCAGAACTCCCAAGAGAATATGACCTTTGTCTTCAGCTACCACGGTGGAGAGAGGAAGACCTTTGGGTGGGGGCAGGGTTAGTCGTGTCAGAGCTTAGATTCTTCTTGGGTGGGGCTTGCTACCACTGCTGTTGGGGGATGGGAATGTGGTTCCCAGGTCAACAGAGTTATGCTTCCAGGAGGATTATGGCTGTCTCTCCTGTGTCATGCAGGTCACTAGGCAAGTGGGGGAAACCAGCAGTTACAGGCCTGACCCAGCTCCTGTCTCACTCCCACCGTGCCTTCCCCACCAACAGCACCGGGTTTGTTTACAGGCAGTGGGCAAGCAGGGCTAAGAACTTGCCTCAGGCTACCAGCTTCCTGGCTGAGAAAGCAAGCAGGGCTTTCAGGTTTTGTGCCACCCTGCCTGCCCACATCTGCACTTGGGCTTCACCTCTTTCCCTGAGTTCTGTCCAAGAAACTTCACATTCGGTTGGAATTGTTACAAAATTCAGTTGGAGGTTTCCTTCTCCCTGTGGTCTTTTCCCAGTTCCTCTGGCAGCCCTCCCCAAGGACCCCTGTGAGACCCTGTGTCAGAGATTGCTTCCCTGGGGACTGAGCTCTTCCCGCTGCTTACTCTCCTCCTGTATTTCACTTGGCTGTCTAAATTATCTCAGCTCCAGGTAAGGTCAAATCCTCTCCCATGATCTGGACCTTCAGTTTCCCTAGTGAAGGTGTGTGTTTGGGGGTGGATGATCCCCTTTTCCCACTTTCCCACTTTGGGCACTCCAGTTATTTGGGCTGTCTCTCAGGTCCCGCGGGAACAATCCCCTTCCTTCAAAGGGTCTGTGGATTCTCTCGGCTTTTCTAGTATGTTCCTGCAGTAGTTCTTGAAGCAAAAGTTCACGGTGCGAGTCTCCACACACTGCTTTGTTTGTCTGAGTGAGAGCTTCAAATGAGTCCTGCCTCCTATCTGCCATTTTCTCCCCCACAATCCTTTTTTAAAATTGTGAAGTGGTAGTCCATAGTATAGATAAACCATATGCTTTTATTAATACTTTGTTGATAGATATTTGGATTAGTCACCCATTAGTCTTTAGAGTAAGACTGCTGTAAAATTTTTGCATACGCCTTTTTATGGGCATATGTTTTTATTCTCTTGAATAAATAGGAGTGGAATTATTGGGTTACATGGTAAGCATGCGTTTAATTTCATAAGGAATGATCAGTTTTCCACATGATTCTATGATTTTACTGTCCAGTAACAATGTATAATGCAGCCCTTTTAAATCAGGCCTCTCAGAGAGAATGAGAATTGAGTTCTAATTTGCTAAGATACCTATTGTATATATAGTAGTCCCCTCTTATCGAGGGGGATATGTTCCAAGATCCTCAGTGGATGCCTGAAACCGCAGCTATTAATACTGAACCCTATATGTACTCTGTTTTTTCCTAAATATACATACCTATGATAATGTTTAATTTATAAATTAGGTACAGTAAGAGATTAACAATAACTAATAATAAAATAGGGCAATTATAACCACATATTGTAAAAATTTTATGAATGTGGCCTCTCTCTCTTCAGTTGACTGTGGGTAACTGAACCCACAGAAAGACCACAGATAAGAGGGGCTGCTACACCGAATTACCATCTCTCCTGGATTCATAGGAATCTAGAATCGTCCTAGCTTTGGGCTATCCTTGAGAGAACTGAGAAAATAGTCACTAAACTAATTGTATCTAGTTCTTTCTCCCACAGAACCCCACGTGAGAAAGGTTGTATAAGAGTTTAATTTGTTCCATCCATGTCCTTAGCAGCATTTTCAGGCTCTGGTTTTAGCCATTTTACTGGATGTGAAGAGGTATAATTGTGTGGTTTTAATCTGTATTTTCTTGATTCCCAATGATGTTGAGTGCCTGTTTGGTGTGTCATTTGTATATCTTATTTTGTTAAGTGTCTCTTCAATTCTATTGCTCATTTTTTCACTTGGTGATTTTTATTGTTTATTTGTAGGCATTATTGTAGCTAGAAGCCGTTATCTGAAATATAGTATGATTTTTTTTTAACCAGTCTGCGGCTTGTTTTTTGCTTGTAATTGCTTTGTTTTTTTTTTTTTTTTTTTTTTTTTTTTGAGGCGGAGTCTCGCTCTGTCGCCGGGACTGGAGTGCAGTGGCCAGATCTCAGCTCACTGCAAGCTCCGCCTCCCGGGTTTATGCCATTCTCCTGCCTCAGCCTCCCGAGTAGCTGGGACTACAGGCGCCCGCCACCTCGCCCGGCTAGTTTTTGTATTTTTAGTAGAGACGGGGTTTCACCGTGTTAGCCAGGATGGTCTCGATCTCCTGACCTTGTGATCCGCCCATCTCGGCCTCCCAAAGTGTTGGGATTACAGGCTTGAGCCACCGCGCCCGGCCGCTTTGTTTTTGATAAACAAAAATTTTAGTATTTCTTTTTCTAGAGACACTGTCTTATTCTGTCACTCAGGCTGGACAGCAGTGGTGCGATCACAGCTCACTGCAGCCTCAAACTCCTAGGCTCCAGTGATGGCACTGCCTCAGCCTCCCAGGTAGCTGGGACTGAAGATATGCGCTACCGTGACCAGCCAATTAAAAAAATATGTGTGTGTGTGTGTGTATGTGTGTGTGTATATGTGTATGTGTATATGTGTGTGTGTGTGTGTGTGTGTGTGTATTTGTTGTTGTTGAGACAGAGTTTTGCTTTTGTTGCCCAGGCGGGAGTGCAATGGTGCCATCTCGGCTCATCGCAACCTCCTCCTCCTGGGTTCAAATGATTCTCCTACCTCAGCCACCCTAGTAACTGCGATTACAGGCATGCGCCACTACGCCCAGCTAATTTTGTATTTTTAGTAGAGATGGGGTTTTTCCATGTTGGTCAGGCTGGTCTTGAACTCCTGACCTCAGGTGATCTGCCTGCCTCAGCCTCCCAAAGTGCTGGGATTACAGGCATTAGCCACTGTGCCCGGCCTAAAAAATTTTTTTTTTTGAGACAAAGTCTGGCTCTGTTGCCCAGGCTGGAGTGCAGTGGTGCGATCTCGGCTCACTGCAAGCTCCGCCTCCCGGGTTCACGCCATTCTCCTGCCTCAGCCTCCTGAGTAGCTGGGACTACAGGCACCCGCCACCACACCTGGCTAATTTTTTGTATTTTTAATAGAGACGGAGTTTCACTGTGTTAGCCAGAATGGTCTCAATCTCCTGACCTCGTGATTCACCCGCCTGGACCTCCCAAAGTGCGGAGATTACAGGCATGAGCCAGGGCGCATAGGGTCTTGCTATGTTGGCCAGGGTAGCCTTGAACATCTAGCCTCAGTTTTTTGGTAGATTTTATAGGATTTCCTATGTAGATTATCATGTCACCTGTGAATAAAGAGTTTTGCTTCTTTTCTAATCTTAATGCTTTGTGTTTCTTTTTCTTTCCTTATTTACTTGATAGAAACTCTGGTATAGTGTTGAACAGAAGAATGAGAACAGTCATCCTTGTTTTGTTCCTGATTTTGGAAGGAAAGCAATTCAGCCTTTCATCTTCGTAATGTCAGCTATAAGCTTTTTCTAGATGTCTATTATGAGATTGGAAATGGTGTCTTCTATTTGTAGTTTGCTGAGTGTTCTTATTAAGAATGGATATTGACGGGAGGCTGAGGCAGGAGAATGGCGTGAACCCGGGAGGCGGAGCTTGTAGTGAGCTGAGATCCGGCCACTGCACTCCAGCCCCGGGGACAGAGTGAGACTCCGTCTCAAAAAAAAAAAAAAAAAAAAAAAGAATGGATATTGATTTTGTCAAATGCTTATTCTGCATCTGTTGATATCATAATTTTTTCTTTATCAGTCTGTTAATGTAAGTTATTAATGATTAATTTTTAATTTTTAAATTGTAAACCAATCTGGCATTCCTGGGTAAACCCCACTTGGTCATAGTAGATTCTGATTTTCTTGGATTTGATTGCTACAGTTGGCTAAAACTTTTAACATATATGTTTATGCTTTCTCCAAAAGCATTGTAATTTTACATTTTATGGTTAGGTTTTTTGTGTATGGTGTCATGTAGTGGTCAGAGTTCTTTTTTTTCCATACAGCAATACAATTGGGTTTTTTTGGTTTGTTTTTGTTCATTTTATTTTACTTTCCAACTTTTTTTTTTGAGACGGAGTCTCGCTCTGTCGCCCAGGCTGGAGTGCAGTGGCCGGATCTCAGCTCACTGCAAGCTCCGCCTCCCGGATTTACGCCATTCTCCCGCCTCAGCCTCCTGAGTAGCTGGGACTACAGGCGCCCGCCACCTCGCCCGGCTAGTTTTTTGTATTTTTTAGTAGAGACGGGGTTTCACCGTGTTCGCCAGGATGGTCTCGATCTCCTGACCTCGTGATCCGCCTGTCTCGGCCTCCCAAAGTGCTGGGATTACAGGCTTGAGCCACCGCGCCCGGCTACTTTCCAACTTTTAAGTTCAGGGGTACGTGTATAGGTTTGTTATGTAGGTAAACCCCTGTCATGGGTGTTGTGCAGAATATTTCATCCCTCAGGGCAATGCAGTTGTTCTAGCACCAGTTGTTTCCTTTCCCCATTGGACTGCTTTGATGTATTCATTGAAAATTGATTGACCGTATATCTGTGGCCTATTTCTGTGCTCTGTATTCTGCTTTATTAGTCTATGTGTTGATCCTTATACTAATGCCAATCCATCTTGAATAGTGTAGTAAGTCTCAAAGTCAGCTTTGGTAAGTCCTCTAAATTTATTGCTTGTTTTCTATTTGTTTATCCTTCTACTAAAATTTCTTCAGTTTGTTGTCAGTGTGCTAATTCATTTATCAGGTGTTACACCATATATATTTTTAACTTCATCTACTACATTTCTCATGACTGTTATTTGTACCTTTTTCCCTATCTTTTGTCATATTGATAATATCTAGCAGTGTCTTCTATTTAGTTTTTAAAATTTTTCTAGAACCTCCAGAAAAATATACTACTTTTTTTTTTTTTTTAAAGACAGGCTCGCCCTCTGTTGCCCAGGCTGGAGTATAGTGGCATAATCACAGCTCACTGCAGCCTTGACCTCTCAGGCACAAGCGATTCTCTTGCCTCAGCCTCCCAAGTAGCTGGGACCACAGACGTGCCACCGTGCTTGACTAATTTTTTAAAAATTTTCTATAGAGACGGGGTCTTCCTGTGTTGCCCAGGCTGGTCTTGATCTCCCAGCCTCAAGTGATCCTTCCACACTGGCCTCCCAAAGTGCTGGGACTACAGGCATGAGCCATCATGCCTGGCTTCTCCTTTCTTTTAATTTTTTTGGATGCATTTTTTAGATTAATTAATTAATTTTAAGACAGAGTCTCGCTCTGTCACCCAGGCTGGAGGGCAGTGGTGCGATCTCAGCTCACTGCAGACTCCGCCTGCTGGGTTCAAGTGATCCTTAGCCTCCTGAGTAGCTAGGATTGCAGGCGCACGCCACCATGTCCGGCTAATTTTTGTATTTTTAGTAGAGACGAGGTTTCACCATGTTGGTTAGGCTGGTCTTGAACTCCTGACCTCATGATCCGCCCGCCTCGACCTCCCAAAGTGCTGGGATTACAGGCATGAGCCACCACTCCTGGCTTGGATGCATTTATTCTAATATACCTGCTTCTGCTTGAGTTTGTAATCAGTGTGTTTTGTTTTGTTTCATTTTTAAATGACTGGCCTTTTCAAATGTCTTATAATTTTGGCCCTGGAACAGATTTTCCCATGGAGATATCAGTTATTGTGTAAAACAATGCTTTTGGGTGACTAAAAATGTCAGCCTCTTTGAGTTCATGGTATGGGGGGATTGGAGACATGCTGATGCCATAAAACCACTATCACTTTTTGCCTCATATACACCTGCTTTGTTAATTTTTCACCGGTTGCTCCCCTGGATGAAGAGACATCAGGAGGCTCTATTAGTCTATTCTTGTGTTGCCATAAAGAAATACCTGAGTGTGGGTAATTTTAAAAGAAAAGAGATTTATTTTAGCTCATGGTTCTGCAGGCTGTACAGGAAGCATGGTGCTGGCATTTGCTTTTGGTGAGGGCCCGAGACAGCTTACCATCTTGGTGGAAAGCAAAGGGGGAGCCAGTGTATCACATGACAAGGGGAGGAGCAAGAGAAAAGGGGAGGTCCCAGACTTCTTTGAACAGTCAGATCTCATGTGAACTAACTAGTGAGAACTCACTCATCAGCAAGGGGATAGTGTTAAACCATTCATGAAGGACCTGCCCCCTTGATCCAATCATCTCTCCCCAGGCCCCACTTCCAACATTGGGAATCACATTTCAACATGAGATTTGGAGGGGACACACATCCAAACCATATCAGGTACATTCCTTAACAGCCTTGGCTGCATATTAGAATCAAAAGAGGAGCTTTAAAAAACAATAGTGATGTTGATTCTCATTCCCAGGTATTTTAATTTAATTGGCGTAATTGTGCAGCCTAAATCTAGGACTCTTTTTTTTGTTTTACTGCTTTAAAATAATTTCATAATTTGGAGGAAGTTGCAAAAATATACAGAGAAGTTGAAGTATACCCTTCACCCACTTTCCCATAATGATTACATTTTGTATCACTATAGTACAGGATCAAAGCCAGAAAATTGGCATTGGTACAATGTGTGTGCATAGTTCTGTCATTTTATCACATATGTAGTTTCATGTAACTACCACCACATTCAAGACACAGAAAGTCTATTACCACAAAAATATCCCTCATGCTACTCCGTTACACTCACATCTCCTCTTCCCCCACCATGATCCCTAATATCTGACACTAATCTGTTTTCCAACTCTGTAATTTTGTCATTTCAAGAATGTTATAGGAATAGAATCATACAGATGTGATTTTCAAGATTTGCTTGCCATTGAGATCCAGCCGAGTATTATTTTTTTTTTTTTTTTTTTTTTTTTTTTTGAGGCGGAGTCTCGCTCTGTCTCCCGGACTGGAGTGCAGTGGCCGGATCTCAGCTCACTGCAAGCTCCGCCTCCCGGGTTCACGCCATTCTCCTGTCTCAGCCTCCCGAGTAGCTGGGACTACAGGCGCCCGCCTCGTCGCCCGGCTAGTTTTTTGTATTTTGTAGTAGAGACGGGGTTTCACTGTATTAGCCAGGATGGTCTCCATCTCCTGACCTCGTGATCCGCCCGTCTCGGCCTCCCAAAGTGCTGGGATTACAGGCTTGAGCCACCGCGCCCGGCCTCCAGCCGAGTATTAAACTTTGCTACTTTTTAATATTGCTGAGTAACATTCCATAGTATGAATGTACCATAATTTGTTCAGCGATTCCCCTGGTGAGGGACATTTTCATTGTTTCCAGGTTATGGAAAATAAGGTAGAGCATATGCATTCAATATAATTATTGGTAGGGCTCCATTCTCCATGTTAGTTTTTGGGGATGTTTTTCGTTGGTTTCTTTCCTCTGTTTCTCATGTCTCTGTTTCTGTTTTCCTGCCTTTTCATGGATTACTTGACGTTTTTTTGAATCCCATTTTTGATATCTGTAGTATTTTTGAGTGTCTAGAGATTTTTCAGTGATTGCTCTGTGAATTGCCCTTCCTTATCACCATCCACTGGTGTCACATTTTATCAGTTTGAATAAAGTATAGAAATCTTGCCTCCTTTTAAGTGCTTTTATCCTCCCCCATTTATAATTGTCTTAGTAGATACAGATTAGTACCTCTTTAGTCTTGGATGTCATCTTTTATTAGCTGTTATTTTTGTTGAATATTGTCTTTATTCCTCCCTACTGGGATTTTGATTTGGTAAATATTGGACCTTCTTTTTTTTTTTTTTTTTTGAGACGGAGTTTCGCTCTGTTGTCCGGGCTGGAGTGCAGTGGCCGGATCTCTGCTCACTGCAAGCTCCACCTCCCGGGTTTTTACGCCATTCCCCTGCCTCAGCCTCCCAAGTAGCTGGGACTACAGGCGCCCGCCACCTCGCCCGGCTAGTTTTTTTTTTGTATTTTTTAGTAGAGACGGGGTTTCACTGCATTAGCCAGGATGGTCTCGATCTCCTGACCTCATGATCTGCCCGTCTCGGCCTCCCAAAGTGCTGGGATTACAGGCTTGAGCCACTGCGCCCGGCCCAATATTGGACCTTCTTATTCTGTCTTTTACTTCTGTTAACCTTTATTTTGTATTTTTTCATTGTTTTATTTGTGCTCTAATATAGGACCTCTGATCTGTTTTCTTCCCCCAGTTTACCAGTTATCTCTTTGGCAGTGTCTATTCTGTATTTTTAACTTGTCCACTGAGTTTTGTAATCTTTAAAATTTTGATATTAGTTTAACTTTGTGAAGTTCTATTTGGTTCTTTTCCAAATGTGTTGATTTTTTTATATATGCTATTACTTATTTTATGTGTTTGTATTTAAACACATGTATTTCTAAGTTTCTATTTGATAGTGCTGTAGTCTGAAGTTCTTAGGGATCTAATTTAGTTTGTGTGTCTTTTGACTCCCACTAAGGTTGGATTGTTTCTTGGTGTATTTTTAAATTTTGAATTATGAGATCATTTTCCATAGGCTTTTGTCTGGGGTTTAGTTCTGTGCTTGGGTTGAGAGCATGCCTCTGGAATTTTGTGAGGGGTTCCTGATTATATGACCAATCAGGAACCAAATTTTATTTTGATGTTTTAGATTGAGATTAAGACTCTTTGTTGTTATTATTATCCTGAGCCTAGCAGCAATTGACAAGGTGTTTTTCTCTAGTTCGACCTTCTCACTGATGGTATATCGCTCTGTATTTACGTGGGACACCTTAGTTCTATTTCTTGTGTTGCAGACATCTCTATGGCTTCATCTTGTTATCTGAATTAAAACATAAAACCCAAGGCTATTGAGGCAGACAAACCCCAACGATAGCTAACATAATAGTTCCTAATCTGATTGCTCTGATTTGGCATTAGGGGACCTAGGGAAGGTAGTATTACCAAAATGCTAGTAGTAGCTTATGTTGGAATAGTGGATTGAAGATCCCTTCTTACTGCTTATTTTTTAAACTTCCTGGTTTTGTAATGAAAATATTAAAACTGTATAAAAATATTAAGAGGAAATAAGTATATTAGTGTCCTTAAAAGTTTTTAGATTTAAACACACTACAAAATGGCAAAACAAAAATTTCAGAATTAGTTTTATTATTAAAATATTCGCAGACTTTTGTATGAAAACACAGAAAAAGATCTTTCTGATACTCAACGACACCTTGCTAAGAAAAAATATGAGCTACAGCTTACTCAGGAGAAAATTATGTGCTTGGATGAAAAAATTGGTGAGTTTTTTTCTCCTGATATTACTTTTAGTTTTTCTTAAGTTTGGTAGCAAAGATATGTTTTCTTCTCTTCAATATAACATAGATAAACTTGGAAACAAGCCCTTAACTAAGTTTATGAATAAAAAATAATAGAAAAAATTTATTTTTTTGACAGCAAAAAGTTTTAGATTTAGCACCATAAGTACTTAGTGAAAGTTAAAATTTGTTTGTAAACTTATGATAACTTTGAATTTTTTGTGTAATGTAGCTTGTCCATAGCTGCTGTAATGAAACATAGTATCTATATATTACTTTTGGTGGAAAGTGTACATATGGCTAGTTATGTCTATGATATTACTGGGGTTTGTAGAGAAAGTTCCCTTTTTTGAAGTTTCCTATTTATGTTTGTTATTAGTGATCAGTATGAAAATTTGGTCATAACTTAATCTTATAGGGTAAAATTTTGGTCAGGGCTATAAAAGAGCTTATTTTAAAGTAGAGGAAATATTGTTAACACGCTATTATATAGTTCAAGAATGTCTGGTATAAACAACTAGGTAGGTGGAGATACTATGTATCAAACCAGGAAATATTAAAACAGAAATATAAAAGGTAATATTGAAGGAGAACTCATATTTGGGTATTTTAAGTCCCAATAAAGATCTAAGGTAAGCAGTTGAATATTTAAATTTGTGTCTCAGAAGAGAAAGATACATATTTGGGACACATCAGCATATAAATGATATTTTAAAACCATGAAATTACCTAGGGAAATGTAGAGAATGAGGAGAAGAGGATCCAGGACTGAGTAAGAAGAAGCCAAAGAAGTAGGAAGAAGACCCAGAAGTGAGTGTTATTTTGGAAGACCAGAAAGCAAAGTGTTTTTAAAAGGGGAGGATATGATGAATTGTCAGACACTTTTGAGAAGTGAAATAAGTGAGGCTAAAAAAAAATATTGATTGGATTCGGCACATGGGAAGATTTGGTAACACCAAAAAATAAACGTTTGGAGTGTTGGATGTAGAAGATAGAGTGGGTTGAGGAATAAATGGGAAGTGAAATCGGGACAGAAAAGCAGTCTCTCAAGAAGTTTGGCTATTAAAGGGTAGCAAGAAAATAGGGTAATAGTTTGAATGGGCTGTTAGGTTGATAATTTTTTTAAGCTACGAGATACTAGAGTTATTTTAGAGATGTATTGATTGTTTGATTGCCAGTGGGAATGAATCAGATATCAGGACACACGAAACGTGGGTTGCCTTAAAGGCAATACTACCTGCAAAAAGAGACATGGCGTATTCTCCAGTACTGTATAGATCAAGTTTTTGGCATATGACAATATGGTATTATCTCCCTTAGCACTGCTCCTGGATGGGCCTCACAGGTATTAACCTAGTAGGGATTAATCTTGAAGTCTGGTCTAACAGAGCTACCCTTGTAGAGCTCTAGACCAGTGGTTCTCAAACTTTCATCCGTGTCAGATCCTTGAGAGCTAATAAAGATCACTGGAGCCAGCCTCCTTGAAGTAGGCTAGACACAGAGCTTTTGTGTCTCTATCAGTTTCTGTAGGTAAATCTAATACCTTAGAACCCCTACTCTAGACGAGTGGTTCTCAATCCTCATTATGTATTAGAATCACTGGGGAAAGAAGGAGTTTCTGAAACATAAATTGCTGTGCCCACCCCCAGAATTTCTGTTTCAGTAGGTCTGGAGTAGAGGCCTAAGAATGTACATTTCCCAGGTGATGCTGATGGTGCTGGTTGAGAAACCACAATTGGAAAACTATTCTTCTATACCAATCATTCAGGCCTTCAACACTGACACTGGCTTGCAAGAGTTCTCACAAATTGCATCATACTTCCTGGGATGATTTTTTTTTTCCTAGGAATTTTTATAACACTATTTTAGAAATATCAGAATATTAGAAGACATTTTATTTTAAAGACTTAATTGAATATTTTATTAAGATTTGTTACTTACCAACTTTTTATACAACAGTGATTCTAGGCTAGCGGGAAGGGAGGGGAAACTAGAGGGGAGAAATGCCACAGATTGTTTGGTATTCCGCTTACTTCATCCACCCATTCTCTCTTTTCCCATCATACATGTAAGTCTACTTTGAGAACTTGCAATATAGAGCTTTCCTTAACTATTCTAATTCATTGGTATTGTGCTTTTGTGTTTATGCATCATTTAGAGTTTTGTAATTCACTGTAGTTTTTAATCAAAAAAGCATTTTTTAATTTGGGATATAGCACTCGTTAGTAATTGAATATAATACATTAGAAGTAAGGAGAACTTCAAAAAGTACGATAATCTGCTTGAAATAGAAAAAAAATTATTTTGATTAAAACAACACTTTTATGATTGCATATTTAGATAATTTTACGAGGCAAAATATTGCACAGCGAGAAGAAATCAGCATTCTTGGTGGAACCCTCAATGATCTGGCTAAAGAAAAGGAATGCCTGCAAGCATGTTTGGATAAAAAATCTGAGAATATCGCATCCCTTGGAGAGAGTTTGGCAATGAAAGTATGTTCTGAGAACTGTGGTTTATAAGGAACGTTTAAATGAAATGTTAAATGTTAAACTATGATTTAAAAACTAGAATCTGAATAAAATATTCTAATTTTCTCAAATTTTTTTTTTCTAGAGAGTTGAAACTTCAAAATCTGACTTTGAAATATTTTAAGATAGTCTTAGGAAGCATGTGTACAAATCCAGTAGTTAATATTTTAAGTTGATTTTTCTATCATGAATTAGTAATTAACATTAACTGACAAGAACTAATTCAGATATCAAAATATAAAGCATGACAATAAAGTAGTGAGACTAATTTCTTCTTAAAAGCATATTTTCGGGCCAGGCGCGGTGGCTCAAGCCTGTAATCCCAGCACTTTGGGAGGCCGAGACGGGCGGATCACGAGGTCAGGAGATCGAGACCATCCTGGCTAACGTGGTGAAACCCCATCTCTACTAAAAAATACAAAAAACTAGCCGGGCGAGGTGGCGGGCGCCTGTAGTCCCAGCTACTCGGGGGGCTGAGGCAGGAGAATGACGTGAACCTGGGAGGCGGAGCTTGCAGTGAGCTGAGATCCGGCCACTGCACTCCAGCCTGGGCGACAGAGCGAGACTCCGTCTCAAAAAAAAAAAAAAAAACAAAACAAACATTTTCAGGTAGTTACCCTTTGTAATAGTGGTAATTAGAACTAGGAGAACTTTTCTTTCTTCCTTTCTTTTTGAGACGGAGTCTCGCTCTGCTGCCCAGGCTGGGATGCGCTGGCGCGATCTCAGCTCACTGCAAGCTCCGCCTCCCAGGTTCATGCCATTCTCCTGCCTCAGCCTCCCGAGTAGCTGGGACTACAGGCGCCCGCCACCTCGCCCGGCTAGTTTTTTGTGTTTTTTTTGGTAGAGAGGGGGTTTCACTGTGTCAGCCAGGATGGTCTCGATACCCTGACCTCGTGATCCCCCCGTCTCGGCCTCCCAAAGTGTTGGGATTACAGGCGTGAGCCGCCTCGCCCGGCCCTAGGAGCACATTTTTACATAATCCTCAGGCTTTGATGATAGGTCACGTAGGACTGGTGAATAAAGCTGGATGATAACCTCCATCCCACATTTTTGTTGTTGAAAAAAGATGTTGCTGGCCGTGTGCAGGCTGGGCGCGGTGGCTCATGCCTATAATCCCAGCACTTTGGGAGGCCGAGGCGGGCGGATCACGAGGTCAGGAGATCGAGACCATCCTGGCTAACACGGTGAAACCCCGTCTCCACTAAAAATACAAAAAAAATTAGCCGGGCGTGGTGGCGGCGCCTGTAGTTCCAACTACTCGGGAAGCTGAGGCAAGAGAATGGCGTGAACCCAGAAGGCGGAGCTTGCAGTGAGCCGAGATCGCGCCACAGCACTCCATCCTGGGCGATGAGCGAGACTCCGTCTCAAAAAAAAAAAAAGAAAGAAAGAAACTGAGGATGAGGCCGGGCATGGTGGCACATGCCTGTAGTCTCAGCTACTTGGGAGGCTGAGGCAGGAGTATCACTTGAGCCTGGGAGGTGGACGTTGCAATGAGCCTAGTTCATGCCATCCTACTCCAGCCTGCATGACAGAGCAAGACTCTGTCTCAAAAAAAAAAAAAAAAAAAAAGTGAATGGTCCGTTTTCTCAAAGCCCCTAGTGTAATAAGGAGAGAGAGAAAGGTGCTGTTATGATAGAATGTATCAAGTGCCATAATGACATATGCACAATATGTTGTGGAGTTGGGCAAAAACTCACCTGATTCAGCCTGGGAATTGGGTTAAGGGAGGAGGAAGGTCTGGAAAAACCTTCCATTAAGTAAGTGATGGTGCCTGGACTGCCCTGAAAAATGACTAGATAGTAGTCAGGAGAATATTCAGGGGAAGAAGACAATGAGAAAGTGTGATCCAGACAGGTTGAACAGCTTAAGTGAGAGTCTAGTGGCTTTCATGAGAGAATTTCATGAGACTTCCTGATAGTTTTCCCTGGCCAGAGAACAAGTTGTAGAGAGATACATATGGGAGGGCAAAGAAAAGATGGGATAGGCAGACAGTCCCTTCTCTGTTCTGATGCTAATTGCAGCCTTACAGTGCATGTATGTGTGTGTGTATATATATGTATATATCCCATCTCTTCACATATCTATATAGATATATGATCTATATATATAGATTTAGATATATGAAGAGATATAGATGAAAAGATGGGATATAGATACATGAAGAGATGGGATAGATAAGGAAAAATCATAAAAGTACATGTGATGTTTAGTGTGAGCTCTGTCATCGTGGATATGGAGGGTCACTGAAATAATGATAATGAAATGTTACAATTAGGTATTTATTTTATAACATATTCTGACATTTTAAAATTTATATGAGAGATGGATTATAGGGAAATGAGAATAGTGACAGGGACACTAGTTAAGAAAACAGTGTTGAGACCTATATTAGAATAGTAGGAGTATCAGTGAAAGAAATAGGTCTCTTAAGGAAGTAAAATTAACAAGGTGTGGTTTCTGGCTTAAGAATCACATGGATAATTCCTATGTATGAAGGAAGAAACAGGAACTAGAACAGGCTTACAAAGGAAAGTTACTGACATGTTGAGTTTGAATTGTCTTTGGGATATGTAGGTGAAATATTGAAATATTCAAAGGCTCTTGGATTTTTAGGTTTGGAGAAAAATTTAAAGTTAATAGATTTGGGAATCATGGACATAATTGAGGTCATCAAAGGACATGAGATGGTAAATACTTGTGGAAAAGGCTGACTCGTCTTTGAAATGTTAGGTTTCTTTAGGTGGAATTTTGTTTCTCATTATATTCAAAACATTTCTGAATAAGCATGATTTCCTTTCAAAACACTAACATTTAGAAACAAAATTCTTCACATCTTTCAAAATCTCATTTTCTTGTGCTATATCTAATATTTCACATTTCTTCCATTCTGCTAACTGTACCAGTGTTATATTTCTTTCACAAGCAATATTGAGTTACAAGTCTACTTCAAACTCAAGAACTTTGCATAAGATTTTATGAAAGTAAACACATCTGGCCGGGCGCGGTGGCTCAAGCCTGTAATCCCAGCACTTTGGGAGGCCGAGACGGGCGGATCACGAGGTCAGGAGATCGAGACCATCCTGGCTAACACGGTGAAACCCCATCTCTACTAAAAAATACAAAAAACTAGCCGGGCGAGGTGGCGGGCGCCTGTAGTCCCAGCTACTCAGGAGGCTGAGGCAGGAGAATGGCGTGAACCCGGGAGGCAGAGCTTGCAGTGAGCTGAGATCCAGCCACTGCACTCCAGCCCCGGCGACAGAGTGAGACTCCGTCTCAAAAAAAAAAAAAAAAGAAAGTAAACACATCCATCCTCTGTAGGGAAAATATCTTGTAAAGTAGTGTTAGGCAATCAAAAGAGGAAATGTTCTCTGCAATGATATCTCAGAGCTGAACTAACAAAGGCCACTCAGTGAAAACTAATACTGTTCATATGGAGATTACAAAAATAAATTAGCATGGTAAAGTCTACATTATAGCGAGTAAAGTGACTTTTTTTCTGGTATTCATGGTTTAAAAAAATGTTTTACTACTTGCTACCAATTAAAGTTAGAAAACTCAGTAGCAACTTCATAGATTTTTGGTCAAGAAAAGCCAGAATTATTTGAATAATGTTATAGTTTGTTTATTTTTTCTAAATATACTTAGCACCATCCTGTCCAGACTGAATTTTGACAGTTAACATGAATCTACGTCCCTAGTTGGACAACATATGAGGTTGAATAAGGAATATTAAATATCATTTTAAAAAATTGTTAAACGTTGAAGTTGTACAAGGAATACGTCTTAGAACATACTGAAGTTGTACAAGGAATGATGGTACACTTGAGAAATGGTGGTATTAAGGTCATATTAAGAGAAAAATAGGCTAAGAGGATATATATTATTGGATTTAACCCAGAAATTTTGTTGCCCTGGATACTTTACAATGTTTCTAGATAATCTCTTTTTTTTTTTTTAAAATGCACTTATATTGATAAAGCGAAGCCCTTGTTAGGCTTATCAAACCATATTTTAAGGTTAATCAAGAAAGGACTTTCTTTTTTTTTTTTTTGAGACAGAGTCTCTGTCGCCCAGGCTGGAGTACAGTGACACAGTCTTGGCTTGCTGCAACCCTTGCCTCCCGAGTTCAAGCAGTTCTCCTGCCTCAGTCTCCTGAGTAACTGGGATTATAGGCACCCACCACCACACCCGGCTAATTTTTGTATTTTCAGTAGAGACGGGGTTTCACCATGTTGGTCAGGCTGGTCTCGAACTCCTGACCTCGTGTTCCGCCTGCCTCACCCTCTCAAAGTGCTGGGATTACAGGCGTGAGCCACCGCACTCGGCCTCAAGTAAGACTTTCAAAAGCGCTAGTTCAACTAGCTTTTCAGAATTTGTTTTAGAAATGTATTAAATTATATTTCAAAAATGTGTAAACATTCCATTTTAAGGAGTATTTTGTCTTTTAGTTTTTCATTCATTGGCTTGTCCTTCTTGAAGGGGTTTAACTTTTTTTTTTTAATGCATATTTTAACAACACACCAGTATCCATTACTGCCAGATGTGGAATCTGTACCATTCCATGAGAAAGCAGAATGGGAAACTAGCTAAAAATACCCTAGAGGAGAGCACATGAATAAGGGAAGATAGTATGCACACATACACACGCAAGTGTGTGCAAAACTAATGCTAAAGAAACGGGAACAGCCAGGCGCAGTGGCTCATGCCTGTAATCCCAGCACTTTGGGAGGCTGATGCGGGTGGATCTGCTTGAAGTCAGGAGTTTGAGACCAGCCTGGCCAACATAGTGAAACCCCGTCTCTACTAAGAATACAAAAAATTAGCTGGGCATGGTGGCGCATGCCTGTAATCCCAGCTTCTCAGGAGGCTGAGGCAGGAGAATCACTTGAACCCAGGAGGCGGGGATTGCAGTGAGCCGAGATCGCGCCCTTGCACTCCAGCCTGGGCATCAAGAGCAAAACTCCGTCTCAAAAAAAAAAAAAAAAAAAAAAAGGAAACAGGAACAGAATTGGTTGGAAAAATACAGGTTTGAGTTTTTAAAAATCTTTTTACTTGGTTACTTTTAAGATTTGAAAATTCAAAGGGCAAGGTGAAATCCAGTTATTACATAGTGAAATAACTTTCTTACTTTTTTAGGGCTAATGTTAGCTCTAAATATCTGTTTATAGTTGGACTAGTTCAGGGTCAATGGAAGTTTTAAAAAGAGGTGTGGGAATGGTATTAAAGGCATTAAGATATTCAAACCCATCTCTGCCTTGACTGACTCCGCTACTTCTACTCCCTCACCACACCTTTAAAAAAGGAAAATATAGATAGCTTATTTTTCTTACCTTTGCTCTAGGCCTAATGCTTACCACCTCATTAGCTCACACCTAAATATCAGTAGTATACTTCTATATGTAATTGGATTGGAACAGCTTTTTGAAGATTTTGTTGCTGGCTAATATAAATAATACACTTAATCAAAATTATTCTTAAATACTAAATTTAGGTATGCATGATTGGCTTCTCTGGGTTTTATAACATAAAGAATGCAATCAAGAGAACCAGTTCTTATCCCAGTATAAAATGCCAATACTCCAAAGCCAAACCACTGGTTTGCCTCCAAAAACAGGTGGTTATAGGGTGTTCTTGTGTTCCTGGGTGACTGCACAAACTATCTTTTAACAAAGAATTTGATATACTGATCTCATATAATTATACCTAAGTATAGCCTTTACTTTAATGAACATAATCTATTTTTACCCCATGCAGATATTCACGTTGATATACTAGACTTTAAAGTATGGAAAAGAATAGGACATACATGTTTTTAAAACCAAATGGAAACCTAAAGGGAAGGGGAAATTTTCTTTTTGTTCATTCAATTTTAACAGAAATAACAGCTTAAGATTTTTTTTTTATTTAATACTTATATTATTTTTCAAGGAAAAGACCATTTCAGGCATGAAGAATATCATTGCTGAGATGGAACAGGCATCAAGGTAAATCAGTCATTCAACAAATATTGGAGCACTTACTGGGGGGCCAAGTACCATGTTAGGTACAAAGATAGTAAGAAACAAGGGGCTTAGTGATACATGTAAGGTGCTAACTCTCTCATCAAAGGAGGTCTAAGCCTGTCTAGGGAACTAAAAGAGGGGATGGTGTTTGCCAAGTAAAGTAAGGGGAAGGCAAGGGCATTCAAAGTAGAAAGAATAGCAAAGAACCACAGATCATGTTCGCAAGCCTCTTGACCTACAAGTGGGTTGAGTGTGGTTGAAACCTAGAGCGTGAGGGAAGAAGTGAAGGGACGAGGCTAGATAGGCAGGCAGAGGCTTGTGTTATAAACAAATGAGTATTGATTATATTCTTGGGGCAATAAGAAATCATTAAAGAATTCTGAGGAGATTTTGTGTTAGAAAGATACCCAAGCAGAAGAGGTGATGATAAATTGGGGTTTAAGAGTTGTGGGACAGAAGGAGTGAAGTGTTTTTATATGAAGGAGAGACACTAGGAAAATGCCAAGTTTCTGGCCAGGGATGAATACTGAACATGAAGAAAGTATGAGGAGAAAAAATGATTTTACCTCTGAATTTGAAGAACCTTTGGGACCTTATTGTAGACATGTCTAGTAAGCAGTTAAATATAAGTCTGGGGTATAACAGAGGGGCTAAAGCTGGAGATAATTATTTTGGAGTCATTGGGTATAGATGGGGTTGGGAACCATGGATATGAATAGAGTTTGAGAGAAAGGCTAGAGTGAGAATAATTGAGAGGCTAAGGCTTGAGCCCTGAAAAGCATTAATTTTTAAGCGGGCAGGGGAAGAGGAACCTGTAAAGGAGAATAAGCCATAACAGAGGTAGGATGAAAGCCTTCCTATTACTTGATGTCAGAAGTTTTGAAATATTTGGCAAATCATTGATTATTATGTATACTTAGTATCCTTTTCATAGTGAAATGATGGCAACATTGAGAAACTCTAATGCACTGTCTTTGCAGTGTTTATTCCTATAAATTCAAATGTGTTTAAAATCTCTTCAAATGTTTTCCTGTTAACTGTCCATCTTCTGTCTTGTGAGAATTTGTTGCTCTGTTTCAGTAAATTCTCTTCTTATGTACTCTTTGATTTGTGGAATAGACAGTCTACCGAGGCCCTAATTATGTGTGAACAAGACATTTCCAGAATGCGTCGGCAATTGGATGAGACAAATGATGAGCTGGCCCAGATCGCCAGGGAAAGAGATATCTTGGCTCATGACAATGACAATCTCCAAGAACAGTTTGCTAAAGCTAAACAAGAAAACCAGGTACACTTGTTCCTAGAATCATTTTCTCCAAGAAAAAAAAATATACATTTCTTGTGAGGAACAGCCCTCATTTCATTTTATAGAAGAGCTCAGATACTGGAACTAGCCTTTTTTTTTTTTTTTTTTTTTATAACAAAATAGGCCACATAATTTTTAAATGGAATTCTCAAACACAAAGGGTTAAATATTAAAGAAAAGAGAGAACAGGGCTGTGTTTGTATTAAATCTTAGTACTTCCTTACTGAAGGATAAATATTTGAATAATCAACAAATGAGAATTAAAAACCTTGAGAACCCTTAAAGAATAGGTTTTCTTAAAAAATGGACTACGTATAATTCTGTTTCAAGTATGAATATATGGACTGTCCCTTGTTTTTTGGTCCTATTAGCACTGTGATTCTTTTTAGGAAAGTTCCTCTTACTCTTTCTTCCTAAGGCAATATATTTAAGTCTAATCTGCAGTTCTCATTTCCAATAACATTTATTTTAACTTGAACATTTAAAAATCGTATTTGGAAAATTTCTTCCCTTCTCAAAATTTTTAAGACCAAATGATTTCCCCCACTTTGATATCACTTTCAGTGTGTTTAGTTTGCATCCTGAAAGTCTGTATTCTTTAACTGTTAAAGATTATTAATTTACTTAAACAGCTATAAAGATGTAATACTTTGTTAATCATAAAAAATTATCTGAAATGTTAAAGTATTTTTTTTTAAAGTTAATGAATAATAGGATCCTGGAACAGAAAAAGGACATTATGTAAAAAAGGAAGGAAATCTGAATAAAGTATGGACTTTAGATAATGTATCAATATTGGTTTATTAATTGTGACATTTGTACCATACTAATGTAAAATGTTAACAACAGAGGTGCTCTTTATACTGTCTTCACAACTTTTTTGTAAATCTAAAACTATTCTAAAAGTTTATTTAAAAAATTAATGAATAGCAATAAAAACCAAAAGATGAGAATTTATAAGGTCTGCCTTTGTGTACTCTTTACAGCTACAGCATATGGGCTAAAGATGGATATATCTTATTTATGAAAACCTAGAAATTTAGTTTCTATTTTTTTGATTGGTTTAGAAATAGAAGCTTATTATAGAAAGCCTTTTTTTCTAAACAAAAAGTTAAGAGTTTAAAAAAGCCCCCATGTTTTTAACACCCAGTCAGTCACTGTTACATTTGACGTATTTTTTTTTATTGCTATTCAGTGCACTTACAAATTTTAACACTATTTTTATACACCTTTCTATTGTAGTGGGATAAAATCACCTATCATTTTATATCATGCTTTTTTCTACATGAAGAGGTAGTAGAGCCGAGTAAGGTTCACATGGGTTGAATCTCGCTCTCTGCGTGTGATCATATGAACCAACTTCTCTGAGTCTCTGTCGCATCTGTAAAAACGGATAAGTGAGACTATACCTGGAAAGCACTTACTGTACTGTCCAGTATATCACTTAATAAATATTTTATAGCTATTATTCGCTTAGTATAATATTGTAAGCATTTTCCTGCCTTGTTCAAACTTCGTAAACATTTTTTATAATCAGAAGAAAACTGTTGTCATAACAATTTACATATGTTCAAAAGTAGTTTTCTCCTTCGGTCATGGTCATAGGCCCAAGGTAGAAGAGAAGTCTCTCTCTGTGGACCACAGGTTAAGAACCTGTATTGTAGAAGACTAGAAAGTGGAAACTAAACAATTTTATCCTTGATACCACAATTTTTAACAAATTCGGATAATGAGGTATTTTTGTGTTTTAGCATGATTTTTTTTCATTTAACATAGGCAAATATTTCCCTGTATTATTAAAAATCATTCCAAACGTTTCTCATAGGTATGTAGTATTCTATTATGTGGTTATGTCACTATGTAGATATACTGTTATTTACTGCATGATTCACTTAATGTGAATAAATATTGTCACAATAACAAATAATGCCTTAATGACAGTATCTCATTAAATTTTATTACATTTCATTTCAGACTGAGTCATAGATTATGAGGTTTCTTTTTAATTATTATTTATTTATTTATTTGTAGAGTTGGGTTCCCACTATGCTGTTCAGGCTGGTCTCAAACTCTTAGGCTCAAGTGATCCTCCCGAAGTGCCAGGATTACAGGAATGAGCCACCACACCCAGTTGAGCTTTCTTTTTTAAATTAAAAAAAAAATGTAAATAGACATTTTCAAATATAATGAATCCCCATGTGCCATCTCTCACCTTCAACAATAATCAACATTTTTGTCTTTCTTGTTTTTATGAGCGTTTAAAAATTGTCTCTTGATACATCACCAGATACCTGATCACAGATTTTTTTTCTGCAAATCTACATTTACTCCAGCAGTACGTGGAAATGCCCATTCTTTGCCATAGCTGAACAGCTTTAAATCTGTATTAATTTGATAAGCACATAGTAATGCATTGTTTTAGTTAAGCTTATCTTCGGTTGCTGGTAAAGTTTAGTTTTTTTCGGGTCTTATCTACTTATGCTTCCCTTTGTGAATTGCCTGTTTGGGTCATTTGCCCACTTGCTATTGGGCTCATGTGTTTTCTGTTTTTATATGAGTTTATATATTAGATATGTTAATTTTATTTGTTCCAAGTGTTTAAAATTTTGTTTATGGTATTTTTGAGATATAGAAATTTTTTGCTTTTTGTAGTCAAATGTACCTATCTTTTTTCACATAGGCACTGTCCAAAAAATTGAATGACACGCATAATGAACTTAATGACATAAAACAGAAGGTTCAAGATACGAATCTGGAGGTTAACAAGCTGAAGAACATATTAAAGTCTGAGGTATGTGTTTTTTTTTCTTTTTGCTCATGATACTTAGTTTTCACTGAGTTAATTTAGAATTGAGTGTACTCAGAGGGACGGATGAACCAAAGCTTTCTTCAACACATGGTAGATTTTAGTTTTGACAATGATGGGTTAACTACATATTTAGAATATTCAGAACGATGCCTTGAGAATATGCCCCTTTTGTTTTGCGACTCTGCCACTCTAGACAAGCAGAATCTTCCTAACTGGATGATGGACGAAGGGCCAGAATCAACTTGACCTCACTTACAATGTAATTGAAAGTGGTGGATTTTCCAATTACAGACCTCTGACAAAAGAGGTTCCACTGATTATGTAGCAGATCAGAATTGATTACCCTGTTATAGGGCCATCTATTTTTTTAGGACTACAGGGCAGATGGTTCCCCTCACACTTCTCTGTTAGCAATCATTTGGCCAGGCACACGTATGTGACATCAGATGACTCCAATAAGTGTGGTTTGTGTGTGGCAACTCAGGAATAAACAGGCAGCTTTACTGAGGATTTTAAATATGTCTATTAGTTAAAATATTATCTAAAATTGAGGGAGGATGTTCCCATTAATGGTTTGAGTGGTATGTAGGTAACACTATACCTATTATAATAATCAATCCACCTACACTATTTTATCATTTCATATCAGTCCACAAACACATCTTGAATATTTATTTATGGTATGCATAGTACTGTTAAGGGCTTTGAGACAGAAGAGAGTCTAAGGATTCCTAAATTGCAATCCTTGCTTTCAGGCAGCAAGCAGCCTGTATAGGAAAAGCATGTGGTTTCCTACACTTCTTGATTTTAAGGTTCTAGCAATGTAGTACCATAAATGAACAGAAGGCTTTTTATTTATGCAGGCTACTTAACCTCTCTGATTCTTCCCATCTGTAATCAGGAAGAACACCCAAGTAAGTGAGATAATTTAAAACACCTAGCACAGTGAGCCATCTGAATCTATTCTGGAATAGGTTAGAAATAAATGAATATCCAGAGGAACTTTTTTTTTTTTTTTTTTTTGAGACAGGCTCACTGTGTTGCCAGGCTGGAGTGCAGTGGTGCAATCTCGGCTCACCGCAACCTTTGCCTCCCAGGTTCAAGCAATTCTCCTGCCTCCTGAGTAGCTGGGATTATAGCTAAGTTTGCATTTTTAGTAGAGACAGGGGTTTTGCCATGTTAGCCAGTCTGGTCTCGAACTCCTGACCTGAAGTGATCCACCTGTCTCAGCCTCCCAAAGTGCTGGGATTACAGGCATGAGCCACAGCATCCAGCCCAGAGCAACATTTAACATAGTAAGCTTTCAGCCAGTGTTAAACACTTCCCTTTATCTCTCTAGTCTGTTAGTAACATTACCTGAAATTCCACCATTAGGGATTAGAACTTTTAGATTCTAGAATTACATTTTCAGACATCACACATCAAGCTTCTTATGCTCAAGTGATCCTCCCACCTTGGCCTTCCAAAGTACTGGGGATTTTAGCATCCTAGTATGAATTTGTTTATGAGATTGCATAACACTGGATGGATACAGGCCCTGAGAGAATGAACCACAGATCCATTTTGATAGGGATAGCCCATGAAGAAGTATGGAGTACTTCATTCATTCACTCATTCATGCAGTGTGCTAGGTGCTGGAGTGCCAGAGATGAAAAACGGAGAGGAAACAGAATGACTCCCAGGCAGTGGGCACAACATGAGCAAGGTGTAGGGGAAAAAGTAGATCCTGTAGGTAGAGTAGTGTGTACAAGTGGATGATAAAGGAGAGGTAAGAAAGATCTTCTTTGAACCCTATTTTCAGAAGCTTTTGTTAGAACTAAACCATAAAAGTTATTTAAGGATTACCTTTTAGGAAGTTTATTTTGGAAATGTCAAGAATAAACCAGAAGGGTAACAAAATTAGAAGTGGAGAGAGCAGTTAGAAGAGGTTGTAACCATAATTTAGGCAAGAAATGCAAAGGATTCCAGCTGAGTCCTATGGAGTGTTGCAGTGAGACTTGTGGGTGGCCAGAGGGAGCTGTGGATACAGGGGAGGCACCATACTGAAGTAAAGAGATCCTGAAAGCAGGAAATAGAGAATCCCAAAGAATAGTTTCATTTTATAGTGTTGCCTCTCAGGCTCAACACTTCTCTGGCCTCTATGGGAGGATATGGAAAAGGGTAAAATATGCTTTCTGCTTGCCAAGAAGGAAGGAGCACTGGGTGGTTGGAGGACAGGAGAGACATTCTGTGGAATCCCTTTTCACTTTGAGCAATGTACTACCTGGTCACAGAACTAAATTTAATATAAAAATGGTTCCTATTTTAGAGAAATATAAGGTGTTATTGGGGAGGCTTTGCATCCACACCTAACAACACAAAGCTGCAAGGCAGTTTTAAGTGAATGACATAGTAAGTATTGCACAAAAAGAGGGTAAAAATCGATGTGAATAAAATTCCTTTAAGTATATTGTACAAGCACCCTCCAAGTACATACTCTGTACACAACTATTATTGTTAGTACAATCATGGAAAACACGCACCAGGTTCCTACTGACACATTCGGAGTATCTGAATCTTGAAAGCCAATAAGGTAGTTTCGTATTTTGTTGACTGACACAGACTTGGCAAAGACCTTTCACATTAGAGGCCACAAGGTGGCAATATTAGCTGAATTTCCACCAGTAATCATAATCGAGAGACGGCTTATCTGATTTGAAAGGAGTATTAGTGAGACATTATTTATTGCAATTTGGTCATTTTATTTAGCCCAGGATTTCTGATAGGGACGTGCACTATTTATTAACAGGAGAGAAAGAGCTCTTTTAAATAATTAATTACCAAAATGGCAACTAATTTTTTAGAATGAATTCACCAAACCATAATAAAATGTTTTTAAAAATAGCCTAATAATGATTACTTGGTCAATTATGTTGTTTGTGGAGCTGAATTTCTTCCCCTCCTTATTTCCCTACTAGAAATCACACCCTACTTCAGTTACTCTGCTCATGATAGAATTTTGAAAGTTTAAAAACTCTGGTTCTTATTGTATGCTCAGTTTATACATGAATGCATATTTACAACTAGTGTTTATTGGCATAGGTTTGATAGTTTACTTCTGAGCAATTTCAGGAAAGTTACTAGACTGGCAGGGAAAGTTACTAGACTAGCAGGTAAAAGATAATCATAGAACAGTTCATGATCAAGATAATTAAGGCTGGGGCTATGAATAAAAGGCAGGCACCAGACAGGAAATTATCAGAAGTTGACACTTAAAATATGCAAGTACTCACAAGCTCTGTAGCCAGCACAGCCCAGTAAATTGGTCAGGAACAAGGAAATACACCAATACGAAAGGTCAGAGACTCAGAAACCAGACCAGCAAGTAGTCAGTAAGCAGACATATGAGAAAAGCAGGCTGTGGAGGACTTTGAACAAAAGGAAATATAAGAACAAATTCAGCCTGGCGCGGTGGCTCAAGCCTGTAATCCCAGCACTTTGGGAGGCCGAGACGGGCGGATCACGAGGTCAGGAGATCGAGACCATCCTGGCTAACACGGTGAAACCCCGTCTCTACTAAAAATACAAAAAACTAGCCGGGTGAGGTGGCGGGCGCCTGTAGTCCCAGCTACTCGGGAGGCTGAGGCAGGAGAATGGCGTAAACCCGGGAGGCAGAGCTTGTAGTGAGCTGAGATCCGGCCACGCACTCCAGCCTGGGCGACAGAGCAAGACTCCGTCTCAAAAAAAAAAAAAAACAAAACAAAACAAATTCATTCAGGTCTTGAAGAAAAGAGTAACTGACTTAAATTTACTATTTACTAGTGTTCACTGAGTGTCACTCAGGAGCTAGGGCAGATCCTGATTGCACTGTCTTTGTTAGTTACAGGATGACCTGTTTTCTAAACTAAGAGTATAGATGCATTTCCTCAGGGTTCTAGTATAAATGCTTCTCATGGCAAGTGAATTCCCAATGACTTGGAAAATAATGTTTAATTTTATCATATGTTGAACATTTTAAATGTTTTAAAGTAATAGCTAAAGTTTGCTTTTCAGGAGTCTGAGAACCGGCAAATGATGGAACAACTTCGAAAAGCCAATGAAGATGCTGAAAACTGGGAAAGTAAAGCCCGTCAATCAGAGGCAGATAACAATACCCTCAAACTGGAACTTATCACTGCCGAGGCAGAGGGTAACAGATTAAAAGAAAAAGTGGATTCCCTCAACAGAGAGGTTGAGCAAGTAAGTTTGGAAAAATATGCTTATAATACATCCTGCATTATATTTAAAAGAGTTTTGTTTGGCCTTCCATGAAATAAATGTATGAACAAACACTAATCAATATAAGAATGTTAACCATTCTCCTTATACTTTGATTCTTCTACAATCTCTTAACTACCCTACATCCAGAACAATCATTAGCATTTGTTAAAATTAGAAACTATTTCAAACATACAAAAAAAAGTGCAAAAAAGGTAACAAAACAGATAAACATATCCCCAGCTCCCACATGTAACATTTTGCCGTATTTGCTTCAAATGTCTTCTTGTTTAAAGAAATAAAACATTACAGATAAAACTTCTCTCATCTTTTTCCCTCCTACCTCCCTAATTGCTGGTGTGCATAACTTTCCTATCAGTGTGTCTAACTCTTTTGCATATGTTTATACTTTTTCTACAATCTTACACCCACAAATAATGTATAATGTTGTTTTGTATGTTTTGGTTTTTATTTAAGTGATAACACACATAGTTGGAGATATTCAATTGCAACTTGCCCTCTTTGCTCAATATTATAATTTTGACACATCTATTTTGATATATATAGTGTACTGTTTTACTCAAACAGTTGCATATATTCATTGTATAAATATTTCCTTTTTAAAATTCATTCCCATATTGAAGGAAATTTAATTTTTTTTCACTTTTTTCTGTGATAAAACACTGCAAGAAACCTTTTACATTTCTCCTTGACTACATGTTTCCTTATATTTATGCCTGTAAGTGAATTTTAAAAAGCCATATGCCTGGAATAGATCCAAGATATGTGCAATTTCAACTCTTCTCTAAGTTTTTGTCAAATCGCTCTCTAAAGTGTCATTCTGCCATTAGAAATCATGAGTTATTTTCTCAAATATGAATCAATACTCGATATTGTCAGACAGTTTTTTTCCATACTTTTTGTCTTGTGCTTCCTTGATTACAAGTAAAATTGAAGACCTTTTCATGTTTCTTAGCCATTTAGGATTCTTCCTCTATGAACGTTTTCTTGAATTTCTCTGGAATGAAATTTTGGTAAACTTTGTCCATTTTTCTGTTGGGTAGCTTTTTTGGGTAACTTACCTTTTTCATATTGATTGATTGATTTTTTTTTTTTTTTTTTTTTGAGATGAAGTCTTGCTCTGTCACCAGGCTGGAGTGGGGTGGCGATCTCGGCTCACTGCAAGCTCCGCCTCCCGAGTTCAAGTGATTCTCCTGCCTCAGCCTCCCGAGTAGCTGGGACTAAAGGCATGCATCCCCCTGCCCAGCTAGGTTTTTTTTTTTTTGTATGTTTAGTAAAGATGGGGGTTCACCATGTTGGCCAGGATGGTCTCGATTTCTTGACCTCGTGATCCGCCCACCTCGGCCTCCCAAAGTGCTGAGATCACAGGTATGAGCCACCACGCTCTGCCTTCATATTGATTTTTAACAGAATTCTCTATATATTCTTGATAATAATCCTTTTAAAGATATTACAATTAATCCCAGCACTTTGGGAGGCCGAGACGGGCGGATCACGAGGTCAGGAGATCGAGACCATCCTGGCTAACACGGTGAAACCCCGTCTCTACTAAAAAATACAAAAATCTAGCCGGGCGAGGTGGCGGGCGCCTGTAGTCCCAGCTACTCGGGAGGCTGAGACAGGAGAATGGCGTAAACCCGGGAGGCGGAGCTTGCAGTGAGCTGAGATCCGGCCACTGCACTCCAGCCTGGGCGACAGAGCGAGACTCTGTCTCAAAAAAAAAAAAAAAAAAAAAAAAAAATATTACAATTATCTTGTCCTTGTCTGTGGTTTGTCTTTTCACCTTCCTTGCAATATAAACAGGCATGTTAAGTTCTGATATACTCAGAATTATTATCAGTCTTTTCCAATATAGTTTATAATTTTATGTCTTCTTTAAGAAATCCTATACAGTCCCGAGGCCAGAGAGATACTTTCCTGTATTTTCATTTAAAAGTTCCTCTAGGCCGGGCGCGGTGGCTCATGCCTGTAATCCCAACACTTTGAGAGGCCGAGGTAGGAGGATCACGAGGTCAGGAGATGGAGACCATCCTGGCTAACACGGTGAAACCCCATCTCTACTAAAAATGCAAAAATACTAGCCGGGCGAGGTGGCGGGCGCCTGTAGTCCCAGCTACTCGGGAGGCTGAGGCAGGAGGATGGCGTAAACCCGGGAGGCAGAGCTTGCAGTGAGCTGAGATCCGGCCACAGCACTCCAGCCGGGGCGACAGAGCGAGACTCCGTCTCAAAAAAACAACAAAAAAGTTCTTGTAAATGTTTGAAAGTATGTGAAATTTTGACATTTACATTTAGGACTTTAACCTATTTGAGATTGATTTTGTGTGGTTTGAAGTAGACATATAATTTTTATCTTTGTGAACAGATATCCATTATCCTTTCTTCTCTGAAATACGTCAAGTCTACTTTGTCATAAAAATAAGTTCCCATACATTCGGCTCCATTGGTCTGTTTATCCCCTTGTCAATAATACACTCTTGTAGCTACTATAATTTTATACTGAGTCTTGATATCTGGGAGAATTAATGTTCCCTCAAATTATTTTGACTGTACTTGGTGTTTATTAAACTGTCTCAAATGAATTTTAGAATCAATGTATCATATTTCATGATTTTATATCTTTCTTCTTCTGTGTACATTGAAGACTGGAAATTTTTCTATATTTTTTTGGGTGCAGCCACCTGCAGCCCACAAGTTTTGAGGTAATGCTTTTATTGCCATTTGGTTTTTAATATCATCTAGTTTCATTATGATTTATTTTTAATTACTAAAGTTTGTTTGTTTATTTGAGACAGAGTCTCACTCTGTTCCCAGGCTGGGGTGCAGTGGTACAATCATAGCTCACCGCAGCCTCCAGCCCCTGGGCACAAGTGATCCACCTGTCTCAGCCTCCAAGTGGCTAACACCACAAGTGTGAGCCACCACACCCAGCTAATTTTTAATTTTTTTTTTTTGAGACGGAGTCTGGCTCTGTGGCCCAGGCTGGAGTGCAGTGGCCGGATCTCAGCTCACTGCAAGCTCTGCCCCCCGGGTTCACGCCATTCTCCTGCCTCAGCCTCCCAAGTAATTTTTAATTTTTTTGTAGCAATGGAGCCTTACTGTATTGCCCAGGTTGGTCTTGATCTCCTGGCCTCAAGTGATCCTCCCACCTCAACCTCCCAAAGTGCTGGGATTAGAGGTATGAGCTACCATACTTGGCCTTAAGTTTTAAAAAACTTTCCAATGTACAGGGGACTTGAGGTTATTCGCCTATTTTTACTTTCTTGTGTCTAATATCTTATTGTCTAATGTTTCTAATATTGTGATCAGATAAAATGGCTTGTGATAATTCTTTGCTCTCTGCTAAGAATTGCTTAGTGGCAGATTATGTAATCAATATTTGATAATATTCTACATGACCTTGAAAAGCATCTGTGCTCACTTCTTGGTGGATGCATATATATGTGTTATATATATTTCCATATTAGATTAGGCTTGTTAATAGTGTCAGTCAAATCTTATAAATCCTTACTGTAATTATATTCTTGATCTCTCAATTACTGAAAGACATGTTAAGATCTTCTTCTGTAATTGTGGATTTGTTTATTTCTCTCTGAATGATTTTCTCACAGTTCTGGAGACTGGAAGTCTAAGATAACAGTGCCGGAAGGTTTGGTTTCTTCTGGAGCCTCTCTCCTTGGTCTGCAAATGTCTGCCTTCTTGCTACGTTCTCGCATGGCCTTTCTTCTGTGCATGCACAGCCTCGGTCCTATTCTTACAAGGACAGCAGTCATGTTGGGTTAGGATCCTGTCCTTATAACCCCATTTATTTAACCTTAATTACCTCTTTAAAGGCCCTGTCTCCAAATAGAGTCACCCTGGGGGATTAGGGTTCAACGTATAGATTTGGAGGGGACACAGTTTTGTCCATAACAGGTTGTTTCTAGTTTTTGGCCATGAGGAATATAATTTCTGTGAACATTGTGTTCAAGTCTGTGTGTGCATGTAAGTTTTCATTTTTCTTGGATAAATAACTAGGAGTGGAATTGCTGGATTATATGGTAAGTATGCTCAACTTTGTAAAAACCTGACGAATTGAATAAATAATATCTAGTATTTGATAGTACAACAGGGTGACTATAGTCAATAGTAATTTATTGTACATTTAAAAATAACTAAAAGTATAATTGTATTATTTGTAACACAAAGGATAAATGCTGGAGGAGATGGAGACAAAAAACAAACAAGAAATCAAAGTGGTTGCATCACTTTACACTCCCGCTTGCACTGTGTGATGGTTCGAGTTGCTCTAAATCTTCTTCTCCCACACTTGGTATTGTTAATAGATGAATAAGGTTGTCACATTTGTATTTTAGTTTGCCTTTTCCTCATGACAAATGATGTTGAATAGCTTTTCACATGCTTATCGGTCATGAATCTATCTTCTTTTGTGAAGTAGCTGTTCAAATCTATTGCCCATCTTTTTATTGGCATGTTTATCTTCTTGTTATTAAGTTGTAGTTATTTTTTGAACATTTTAGATTTTGGATATTTTCTCCCAGTCATTGGTTTGCCTTTCTGTTTTCTTAATAAAATCATTCTAAGAACAGAAGTTTTACATTTTTGAAGTCCAGTTTACCAATTTTCTTTTTATACTTTGTACTTCTATATCCTGATAAATCTTTGCATGCACCAAGGTGCATAGACTTTCTTTTAGAAATTTTATATTTTTGGATTTCAGATTTAGCTCTGTGCTGCAATTGAATTGATCCTTGTGTATAATGGAAGGGAAGGGTCAGGGTTCGTTTTTCCCCATACAGATATGAAGTCACCCAGCACCACTTATTGAAAAGACTTATTTCATCATTGAATTATCTACAAAATTTTCACAAAAATCTAATGATCACATATATGTGGATCTGTTTCTGTACTCTCTTCTGGGTATACATCTATCCTTAGCCAGTAACCCAGTGACTTGATTAATATATCTTTATGGTAGATCTCTTGAAATGAGTTAGTTAAGTCCTCCAAATATGTTCTTTTCCCCAAATGTTTGGCTACTATGGTTCCTCTGCATTTCCACATAAATTTACAATGATCATATCATTTTCTACAGAAAAAAACCCTACTTGGGGTTTGATTAGCATTATTTTGAATATACAGATCAGTCTGGGAAGAGTTGAGATTTTAACAATATTGAGTCTTCCAGTCCATAAACATGGTGTATCCACTCATTTATTTATTTAGGTAGGTCTTTTATTTCTCTGAACAATGTTTTTTACTTTTCAGCGTACAGGTATTAAATATATTTTGTTAAATGTATCCCATATTATCTCATGAGTTTTTGTTATGGCTCTTATAGAATATCTCATGAGTTTTTACAATGCCATTGTAAAAATGATATTTTATTCTTGAATTTTATGTTCTAGGTTTTGATAGCCTATACACAAAAGTAGAATAGAATTTTGTGACCTTTTATTCTGTAACATTGCTTAAATTCAATGTTTTAGTCCTAGTAGGTTTTTGTAGATTTTAAAAGGATTTTCTACATATGCAATTATGACCTAAATATATAAAGATAGTTTTACTGCTTCTCTTTTACTCTTCTCAGAATGCCCTTTTCTTCTGCCTAGTACTTCAAACATCAGGATTGAATAAAAGTGGTGAGAGTGGATATTTTTTTGCCTCATATGTAGCCATAAGGGAATAGGACTCAGTGTTTCATCTTTGAATATGATATTAGCTGCAGGTTTTTTGTAGAAGCTTTTTTTTTTACTTTTTTTGATATGGAGTCTCACTCTGTCGCCCAAGCTGGAGTGCAGTGGCGTGATCTCTGCTCACTATAGCCTCCGCCTCCCGGGATCAAGGGATTCTCCCACCTCAGCCTCCCAGTAGGTGGGAATACAGGGGTGTGCCACCATGCCTAGCTAATTTTGCATTTTTTGTAGAAACGGGGTTTCACCATGTTGGCTAGGCTTGTAGAAGCATTTTGTCAAGTTGAAAACATTCCCTTTTCTTACAAGTTTCCTTAAAGTTGTGTCTGTGTGGGGTGTGTGTATGTGTGTATGTGTTTCCACCAAGACTGAGTCTTGCTCTGTCGCCCAGGCTGGAATGCCGTGGCACAATCTTGGCTCATTGCAACCTCCGCCTCCCAGGTTCAGGTAATTCTCCTGCTTCAGCCTCCTGAGTAGCTGGGATTACAGGCGCCCGCCACTGTGCATGGCTAAATTTTTTTTGTATTTTGAATAGAGACGGGGTTTCGACATGTTGGTCAGGCTGGTCTCAAACTCCTGACCTCAGGTGATCTGCCCACGTTGGCCTCCCAAAGTGCTGGGATTACAGGCAGGAGCCATCATGGCTGGCCTAAGTTTACTTAGAGTTTGTATCATGAATGGGTATAAAATTTTATCAAATGCTTTTTCTAAAGCTATTGAGATGGTCATATCACTTTTATTTTTTAGTTTGTTAAACTGGTTAATACATTGCTTTAAAAAATATATTCCTGGATAGTAGGTCATGGTGGTTTTGTTTTTTGTTGAGACAGGTTCTAGCTCTGTCACCCAGGCTGCACTCGTGGTGCAAAGTCATGATGTGTTTTCAAAAATACATTATTAGATTGCATATATATATTTTTTGTTTTTTTGAGATGGGGTCTCACTCTGTCACCCAGGCTAGAGTGCACTGGTGTGATCTCAGCTCACTGCAACCTCCATCTCCTAGGTTCAAGCAATTCTCCTGCCTCAGCCTCCCGAGTAGCTGGGATTATAGGCGCCCGCCACTATGCCCAGCAATTTTTTTGTATTTTTAGTAGAGGCAGGGTTTCACCATGTTGGCCACGCTGGTCTCGAACTCCTGACCTCATGATTCGCCCGCCTCAGGCTCCCAAAGTGCTGGGAGTACAGGTATGAGCCACCTCGCCCAAGAGGATTTCTGATTTCTTAAGTCATTTTGGTAATTTGTGTTTTGCTAGGATTTGCTTATCTCATCTAAGTTGTCAAATTTGTAGGCAAATTTATTCTTACTTTGTAGTTACATTCCTTTTTGCATTCCTGTTATTGGTAATTTGTAGCATTTCTCTATTCTCTTCATCAGTCTAGCCAGAAGTTGATCATTTATGTTTATCTTTCCAAAGAAGGAGTATTAATTTCACTGATTTTTCTCTATTAATGAACTAGTTTTCTATTTCATTGATTTCTTCTCTTTATTATTTCTTTCCTTCTAAATAATGTGTTTAATTTTCTCTTCCTATTTTAATGTAGGTGCTTAGGTCATTGGTTTTAGCCCATTCTTCTTTTCCAAACATTTAAGGTATGTATTTTCCCCTACACAGTGCCTTAGCTGTATTCTACATATTTTTGTATTGCTATTTTTGTGATAGCTTTATTGAGAATAATTAACATGCCATATAGTTTATCCACTTAAAGTATATAATTTAATAGTGTTTAGATGTTCGTAGGGTTGTGCAGTGATCACCACAATCAATTTTAGAACATTTTCATCACTTTGAAAAGAATCACTGTAGCTTTTATCACCACCAAACCCTCCATTTCGGTCTTTGATGCATTTTTAGTTCATTTTTTTTTCACATGGTGTCAAGTAAGGGTCCAAATTCATTCTTTTGCATGTGTCTATCCAGTTATCTTAGTAACATTTGTTGAAAAGACTATTTCTCCCCGCACCACCCCGCCCCACTCCCGAGTTTGAATGGTCTTGGTGCCTCTATCAAAAATCAATAGATCATAGACACATGGGCTTCTTCTAGACTCTTAATTCTATTTCTTTGATCTGTATGTCTATCCTTATGTCAGTACCACACTGGCATAATTACTATTGCTTTGTAGTAGGTTTTGAAACAGAAAAGTGAAAGTCCTCCTGCTTTGTTTTCATTTTTTCAAGATTCTTTGGCTATTCTGAATCTTTTGAATATTCATATAAATTTTAGTTTCAGCTTGTCAGTTTCTACAAGGAAACTACCTGTGATTCTGATAGAGACCATGCTGAGCTGGTAGATCAATTTGGGGAATAGAGCTATCTTAATAATATTAAGTCTTCTGATCCATGACCGTGAGGTGTGGTTTCATTTATTAGATCTCTAATTTCTTTCAACAATATTTTGTTGTTTTCAGAGTATAAGTTAGGTCTCATTGTGTTAATTTTATTCTTAAGTATTTTATTATTTTGAATGCATCTGTAAATTGAATTGTTTTATTTTTATTTTCAGATTCTCCATTGCAGGTGTATAAAAATACAGTGATTTTTTGTATATCGATCTTGTATCCTGCAACCTTGCTGAACTTATTTATTAAGTCTAAAAGTTTTTAGTGAATGCCTTAGGATTTTCTATATCTGTCGCCTGGGTTGGAGGATTTTCTGTATCTAAGATCATGTCATCTGTGAATAGAGATAGTTTTTACTTTTTCCTTTCCAATCTGGAAGCCTTTTATTTTGTTTTCTTGCCTAATTACCCTGACTAGAACTTCTAGTACACTGAATAGAAGGGGCCAGAAAGGGCATCCTTGTTCCTGATTTTAGGGGGAAAGCATTTCATCTTTTGCCATCAAGTATGATGTTAGCTGTTGGTTTTTTATAGATACCCTTTATGATATTGAAGAAATTTCCTCCTATTCCTACTTTGGAGAGTGTATTTATCAAAAAGGGTGTTGGATTTTGTCAAATGCTTTTTCTGTATCTATTGAGATGATCATATAGTTTTTCTTTATTTTATAGATATGGTGTATTATATTAATTGACTTTCATATGCTAAGCCAACTTTGCATTTTTAGATAAATTTCACTTGGTCATGGTATATAATTATTTTTTGTGTTGCTAGATTTGGCTTTCTAGTTTTTTTGTGAAGGATATTTTGTATTTCTAGGAGTGTCTGTAATTTTCATTTCTTGTAATGTGTTGTCTGTTTTTAATATCAGAGTGAGACTGGCCTCATAGAATGAGTTAGAAAATGTTTCCTCCTCTTCCGTTTTTCAAAAGAATGTGTAGGAATTGGTATTGATTCTTCTTTAAATGTTTGGTAAAATTTACCAGTAAAGCCATCTGATAGAGAAGTTTTATGGGAAGTTTTCAAATTACTTCTTTATGGGCAGTGTTAAATTTACTAATCAATTTCTCTATTGTTATAGATCTATACAGATAGTCTATTTTTCATGAGACAGTTTTGCTAGTTTGTGCTTTCTAGGAATTTGTTCATTTCATCCAAGATATTTAATTTATTGGCATACAGTTGTTTATAGTATATTTTTATAATCTTTTTTGCTTCAGTAAGGTCACATTACTACTAATGCAGTGTGTGAGGATTGCATTACTACATTATTTCATTTCTGATTCTATTAATTGCATCTTTTTTTCTAGATCAATCTAGATACAGACTTGTCAATTTAGTTGATCTTTTCAGAAACTAACTTGGTTACTTGGTTGTGTTGACTATTGTTATTTCCTTTTTTTTTTTGAGACAGAGTCTTGCTCTGTCACCCAGGCTGGAGTGCAGTGGTGTGATCTCGGCTCACTGCAAGCTCCGCCTCCCAGGTTCACGCCATTCTCCTGCCTCAGCCTCTGAGGACTACAGGCGCCCACCACCATGCCCGCCTAATTTTTTTGTATTTTTAGTAGAGACGGGGTTTCACCGTATTAGCCAGGATGGTCTCGATCTCCTGACCTCGTAATTCGCCCTCCTTGGCCTCTCAAAGTGCTGGGATTACAGGCATGATCCACCGCACCTGGCCGACTATTGTTATTTTCTTTATTTCAGTAATTTCTTTTCTTTCTTTCTTTCTTTTTTTTTTTTTTTGTTAATTGGATACAGTGTCTTGCTCTGTTGCCCAGGCTGGAATGCAGTGATGCAATCACAGCTCACTGCAGCTTTGACTTCCTGGGCTCAAGTGATCTTCCCACCTCAGCCTTCCAAAGTTTTGGGATTACAGGTGTGAGCTACTCTGCCTGGTTGTTTCATTCATTTCTTTCTCTCTCTCTCTCTCTCTCTTTCTGGCAGTAGGAACTCTGCCTGGCTTTATTCCCCCACCAGTTTTATTAAGGTATAATCTACCAAATAAAAAATTGTATTTATTTACAGTGTACAATGTGATATTTTAATATATGTATAAATTGCAAAATGATTAAATCAAACTAATTAACATATCCAGCACCTCATATGCTTGCCATTTTTTTTGTGTGTGTGTGGTGAGTACATTTAAGATCTAGCCTCTTAGTAATTTTCAAACATACGGTACATTGTTATTAACTGTTGTCCCCGAAACTTATTCTTTCTGTCTAACCAAAACTTTCTCTCACTTCATCCTGCCCTATCAGCTCCAGGTAACCCCCATTCTACTCTCAGCTTCTATGAGTTCGCCTGCTTTACATTCCACGTGTAAATGAGATCAGTGTTTGTCTTACTGTGCCCGGCTTATCTCACTTAGCATAATGAACCTCTAGGGTCATCTGTGTGGTCACAAATGGCAGGATTTCTATATTTTTAAGGCTGAATAGTATTTCATTGTGTATCTATATACCACAAGTTTGCTATCCATTCAGCCACTGATGGACACTTAGGTTGATTCCATATCTTGGCTATTGTAAATAATGCAGTGCACATGGGAACACAGATATCTCTTTGACATACTGACTTCATTTCCTTTGGATGTATAGCCAGAAGTGGGATTGCTGGGTTATATAGTAGTTCTGTTTTTAATTTTTAAAGACACTTTTGTGCTGTGTCCCATAATGGCTAAACTAATTTACATTCCCATCAGTGGTGTACAAGGGGTTCCTTTTCTCCATATCCTCATCAACATTTATCTTTCATCTTTCTTGTAGTAGCCATTGCAATAGGTGTGAGGTGATTTTCTTTGCATTTCTCTAATAATTAGCAGTGTTGCCCTAATGACTACCAATGTCGAGTGTTTTTTCACATACCTGTTGGCCAGTTGTACGACTTCTTTTGAGAAATGTCTGTTCAGGCTCCTTACCCATTTTTAAATTGGGTTGTTTGTTTTCTTCCTACTGAGTTCCTTGTATATTTTGAATATTAAGCCCTTGTCAGCCGTATGGTTTACAAATTTTTTTCCCATTTTGTAGATTTTCTCTTCACACTTTTCTTTGTTGTGCAGAAGCTTTTTACTTTGATCCAGCCCCATTTCTCTATTTTCTCTTTTGAAGGCTATGCTTTTGGAGTTATATCCAAAACAATCACCATGCTGGTCAATGTCAAGAAGCATTTCCTCTCCATTTTCTTCTACCAGTTTTACCGTTTCAGGTCTTACATTTAAGTCTTTAATCCATTATGAGTTGATTTTGTATATGGTGAAATAAGGGTCCAGTCTCATTCTTCTCCACAGGCAGTGTTCCCAGTATCATTTGCAGAGATCGTCCTTTCTCCACTGCATGTTCTTGGCACCTTTGTCAAAGGTCAATTGACTGTAAATGAATGGATTTATTTCTCAGTTCTCTATTCTGTTCCACTGGTCTCTATGTCTGCTTTTTATGGCATTACCATTCTGTTTTGATTACTATTGTTTTGTAGTATATTTTGAAATTAGGTAGTGTGATGCTGCCAACTTTGTTCTTTTTGCTCAAGCTTGCTTTGTCTAAAGGGTGTATTGTGGTTCCATATGAATTTTAGGATTTTTTTTTCTACTTCTGTAAAAATGCTCTTGGAATTTTGATAGGGATTACATTGAATCTGTAGATTGCTTTGGGTAGTATGAACATTAACAATATCAATTCTTCTGATCTGTAAACATGGAATATCTTTCCATTTATTTGTGTCTTCTTCAATTTCTTTTATCAATGTTTTATAGTTTTCAGTGAACAGATATTATCTTTTTTATTATGCTATTATAAATGGGATTGTTTTATTGATTTTATTGATTTCAGTTCTGCCAGTGTGTAGAAACATTACTGATCTTTGTATGTTGTTGGTTTTGTATCCTAAAATTTAGTGAATTTATTAGTTCTAACCTTTTTTAGTTGGAGCTTTTCACCACTGAGTATGATGTTAACTGTGGGCTTGTCATATATATTCTTTATTGTGTTGAGGTACATACCTTCTTTACCTGGTTTCTTTGGAGTTTTTTATGTTTATTATGAAAGGATGTTGAAGTTTGTTGAATGCATTTTCTACATGTGTTGAGATTATCATTTGATTTTTATCCTTCATTCTGTTAATGTGGCCTTTCACATGGATTCATGTGTATATGTTGAACCATCCTTGCATCTCAGGGATAAATCCTACTTGATTATAGTGTATGATCCTCTTAACTTGTTATCCAGTTTTGTTTGCTAGTATTGTTTTTTGCAAATTTTTGAATTTGTATTTAGCAAGAATATTGACATGTAGTTTCCTTGTAGAAAATGTGTAGAAAACATTGTCTTGCTCTGGTATCATGATAATGCTGACCTCTAAAAATGAATTTGGAAGTCTTCCCCTCTTTTCAATTTTTTGGAAGAATTTGAGGATAAGTGGTAATTCTTTAAATGCTTAGTAGAATTCACCCATGAAGCCATCTGGTCTTGAGCTTTTTTTTTTGATGTGAGTTTTTTAAAAAAAAACAATCTTAACTATCAGGAATACACTATTTATTTATTTAATCTTTGAGACAAGGTCTGGTTCTGTCCCCCAGGCTGGAGTGCTGTGGCGCCATCGAGGCTCACTGCAATCTCCATCTCTCAGGCACAAACCATTCCCCTACCTCAGCCTCCCAAGCAGCTGGGACTACAAGTGCATGCCACTATGCTCAGCTAATTTTTGTATTTTTGGTAGAGATGGGCATGTTACCCAGGCTGGTCTTGAACTCCTGAGCTCAAGCGATCCACCTGCCTTAGCCTCCCAAAGAGCTGGGATTACAGGCATGAGCCACTGCACCCGGCCAGATTTATTTTTATTACTGATTTAATCTCCTTACTTGCTTTGGTCTCTTTAGACTTAAAGAAATTTTTTTTCATGATTCGATCTTTGTAGGTTTTATATTTCTAGGAATTGTCCATTTCTTCTACGTTATCCAATTTGTTGGCATATAATTGTTCATAGTAGTCACTTATGATCCTTTGTATTTCTTGTGTCTCTTCTTTCATTTATAAATGTATTTATTTGAGACTTCATTTTCTCTCAGTTTGGCTAAAGTTTTCTCAGTTTTGTTTATGTTTTCAGAAATCAACTCTTAGTTTCATTGATATTTTCTATTTTTTCATTGATATTTCTATTTATTATTATAATTTCTGCTCTAATCTTTATATTTTTATTTATTCTTCCTTTTGCTTGCTTTAGATTTTGTTTGCCTTTCTTTTTTAGCGTCTTAAGAAGTTAGGTTGTTGATTTGAGATTTTTTTTCTTTTTAAAGATACTGTATTAATTTTCTTCTAAGCACTGCTTTAGCGGCATCTCATAAGTTTAGATATGTTGTATGTTCATTTTAAGTCATCTCAAAGTATTTTCCAATTTTCCTTTTGATTTCTTCTTTGTCCTGTTGGTTATTTTGTACTATATTTTTTATTTCCACATATCTGACATTTTACTTTTTTCTATAGTTTTCCCTTTTTTTTCTGTTATTCATTTCTAATTTAATCTCATTATTATGGTTGGAAAACATACTTTATATTTTTACAGTTTTAACAAAATTCTTGATTTTGTTGTATTGTCCAGTGTTGTGTCTATTCTAGAGAATGTTTCATGTGCTCTTGAAAAAAATGTGTATTCTACTTTGTTTGATGAAGTGATCTATAGATATCTGCTAGGCCTGATTGGTTTATAATGTTGTTTAAGTCTTCTGTTTACCTGTTGTCTTTTGCCTTATTGTGGTAACATTATTGTAAGTGAGGTATTGAAGTCTGAATATTAGCATTGAATTTTATCATTTTCCCTTCATTTCTGTCAGTTTTTGGTTCGTTTACTTAGTGCTTTGTTACTGAGTTCATATATACATATATTCTTATGCATTTCTGATGGATTGACCCTTTACCACTGTAAAATGTCCTTCTTTATCTCTGGTAACATCTTTTAAAAGTCTGTTTTCTCTGATATTATCATAACCACTTCAGCTTTCTTTTTTTTTTTTTTTTTTTTGAGACGGAGTCTCGCTCTGTCGCCCAGGCTGGAGTGCAGTGGCCGGATCTCAGCTCACTGCAAGCTCCGCCTCCCGGGTTCACGCCATTCTCCTGCCTCAGCCTCCGAGTAGCTGGGACTACAGGCGCCCGCCACCTCGCCCGGCTAGTTTTTTATATTTTTTAGTAGAGACGGGGTTTCACAGTGTTAGCCAGGATGGTCTCGATCTCCTGACCTCATGATCCGCCCGCCTCGGCCTCCCAAAGTGCTGGGATTACAGGCTTGAGCCACCGCGCCCGGCCCAGCTTTCTTATGTTGCTCTTTGCATGGTATATTTTTTATCCTTTTAGTTTCAATCTATTTTACTTTGAAACTAAAGTGTGTCCCTTATAGACAGCATATAGTTAAACCTTGTTTATTTACTTAGGTTTTCACTTTCTGTGATTAAATTGCTTTATCAGTTTACATTTAATATTATTATTGATATGCAGTCATGTGTCTCTCAATGATGAAAATATATTCTGAGACATGTGCCATTAGGCAATTTTTTTGTGTGAACATCATAGAGTGTACTTCTGGAAACCCAAATGGTATAATCTCCTAACACCTAGGCTATATGGAATAGCCTATTGTGCCTGGGCTATAAACCTGTACAGCATGTTACTGTACTGAATATGTAGGCAATAGTAATACAATGATAAGTATTTGTGTATATAAACATATCTAAACATAGAAAAGGCACAGTGAAAATATGATACTATCATCTTATGGGCCCACCATTATTTGTGCTGGTCCATCATTGACCAAAACATTATTATGTGTCACATGAGTGTAGTTGGATTTATATCTGACATTTTACTTTTTTCTATATGACTTATACCTTTTTGTTTCTCTATTCCTCCTTTACTGTTTCCTCTTGCGTTAAGTGTATATTATCTAATAAAACATTCAAAAAAAATTTTTGTGACTTTCATCCCTGCATTTTGTGACTTATTGGTGTTTGCTACATGCATCTAACTTACCAGAATCTACTTCAGGTTTATACTAACTTAATTCTGATGATATATGGAACTGTTATTCTTCCATAGTTCTATTCCTTTTTCCTCCATTTTGTTCTATTACTGTTATACATATTGCAGGTTGAGGATCCCTTATCCAGAATGCTTGGGACCAGAAATATTTCAGATTTTGGATTTTTTTCTAATTATGGAATATTTGAATTTTACTTACTAGTTGGATCTTTCAAAATACATATGAAAATCTGAAGTCTGAAATGCTTTAATGAGCATTTCCTTTGAATGTCATGTCAGTGCTCAAGAAGTTTTGGATTTTGGAGTATTTTGGATTTTCATATTAGGATGCTCAACCTGTACTTCTGTATACTACAAAACAATGCATTGTTGCTATTATAACTTTATATAATTGTGGTCTTTAAAAAGCTGAGAGGAAAAATGAGGGCCATTATATATTTATAGATTTTTGTTTTGTTAGCTTTCCCTCGCCCTCCCATTTCTGGGTGTCTTCGTTGTTACTTTGGCTTTGAATTAGTCTCTTTTCATTTCCTTAGTTCAATAAAGGTTTGCTTTCACCCACATTCTTTGTGCATTTATTGGTAAATATATTGTATTTTATATGTTATAGGACCAATAGTACAATTATATTTGTATCATCTTATGTAATATTATATAATTGACTTTAAAATCAGTTCAGATGGAAAAGAGATGCATTTATACTGTCTTTTATAATTACATAATTACTTTTATTGTTGCTCTTTGCTTTTTGTGTGTGTTTTTGAATTACCATCTGTGATCAGTTATTTTCAGTTTGAAGAACTTCCTTTAGTGGTTCTTATATGGTGGGTCTGCTAACAAGGCATGCTCTCACTTTTTGTTTCTCTAGGAATGTATTTTTCTTTTTTTAAAATTATACTTTAAGTTCTGGGGTACAGGTGCAGAATGTGCAACTTTATTACATAGGTGTACACGCTGCACCCATCAGCCTGTCACCTGCATTACGTATTTCTCCTAATGCTATCCCTCCCTTAGCCCCCCAGCCCCTGACAGGCCCCAGTGTGTGATATTCCCCTCCCCATGTGCAGGTGTTCTCATTGTTCAGCTCCGACTTATGAGTGAGAACACATGATGTTTGGTTTTCTGTTCTTGTGTTAGTTTGCTGAGAATGATGGTTTCCAGCTTCATCTATGTCCCTACAAAGAACATGAACTCATCCTTTTTTATGACTGCATAGTATTCCATAGCGTATATGTGCCACATTTTCTTAATCCAGTCTATCACTGATGGACATTTGGGTTGGTTTCAAGTCTTTGCTATTGTGAATAGTGCTGCAATAAACATACGTACACATGTGTCTTTATAGTAGATGATCTATAGTCCTTTGGGTATATAACCAGTAATGGGATTGCTGGGTCAAATGGTATTTCTAGTTCTAGATCCTTGAGGAATCACCACACTGTCTTCCACAATGGTTAAACTATCCCACCAACAGCATAAAAGTGTTCCTATTTCTTCACATCCTCTCCAACATCTGTTGTTTTCTGACTTTCTAATGATCGCCATTCCAACTAGTGTGAGAGGGTATCTCATCGTGGTTTTGATTTGCATTTCTCTAATGACCAGTGATGATGGGCTTTTTTTCATATTTTTGTTGGCTGCATAAATGTCTTCTTTTGAGAAGTGTCTGTTCAATCCTTTGCCCAATTTTTGATGGGATTGTCTGTTTTCTTCTTGTAAATTTGTTTAAGTTCTTTGTAGATTCTGGATATTAGCCCTTTGTCAGATGGATACTTTGCAAAAATTTCTCCCATTCTTCAGGTTTCCTGTTTACTCTAATGGTAGTTTCTTTTGCTGTGCAGAACTCTTTAGTTTAATTAGATCCCATGTGTCAATTTTGGCTTTTGTTGCCATTGCTTTTGGTGTTTTAGTCATGAAGTCTTTGCCCATGCCTATTTCCTGAATGGCACTGCTTAGGTTTTCTTCTAGGATTTTTATGGTTTTAGGTCTTGTGTTTAAGTCTTTAATCCATCTTGAGTTAATTTTTGTAGTATAGTTTGAAGTCAGGTAGTATGATGCCTCCAGGTTTGTTCTTTTTGCTTAGGATTGTCTTGGCTGTATGGGCTCTGTTTTGGTTCCATATGAAGTTTAAAGTAGTTTTTGCCAATTCTGTGAAGAAAGTCATTGGTAGCTTGATGGGGATAGCATTGAATCTGTAAATTCCTTTGGGCAGTATGGTCATTTTCACGATATTGGTTCTTCCTATCCATGAGCATGGAATGTTTTTCCATTTGTTTCCTCTTCATTGTGCAGTGGTTTGTAGTTCTCCTTGAAGAGGTCCTTCACATCCATTATAAGTTGGATTCCTATGTATTTTATTCTCTTAGTAGCAATTGTGAATAGGAGTTCACTCATGATTTGGCTCTGTTTGTCTGTTATTGGCGTATAGGCATGCTTGTGATTTTTGCACATTGATTTTGTATCCTGAGACTTTGCTGAAGTTGCTCATCAGCTTAAGGAGATTTTGGGCTGAGACAGTGGGGTTTTCTAAATATACAATCATGTCATCTGCAAACAGAGACAATTTGACTTCCTCTCTTCCTATTTGAATACTCTTTATTTCTTTCTCTTGCCTGATTGCTGTGGCCAGAACTTCCAATACTGTGTTAAATAGGAGTGGTGAGAGAGGGCATCCTTGTCTTGTGTTGGTTTTCAAAGGGAATACTTCCAGCTTTTGCCCATTCAGTATGATATTGGCTGTGGGTTTGTCATAAATAGCTCTTATTATTTGGAGATACGTTCCATCGATACCTAGTTTATTGAGATTTTTTAGCATGAACGGGTGTTGAATTTTGTCGAAGGCCTTTTCTGCATCTATTGAGATAATCATGTGATTTTTGTCATTGGTTCTTTTTATGTGATGGATTTTTATTGATTTGTGTATGTTGAACCAGCCTTGCATTCCAGGTATGAAGCTGACTTGATAATGGTGGATAAGCTTTTTGATGTGCTGCTGGATTTGGTTTGCCAGTATTTTATTGAGGATTTTCACATTGATGTTCAGTAGGGATATTGGTCTGAAATTTGTTGTTGTTGTTTTTGTGTCTCTGCCAGGTTTTGGTATCAGGATGATGCTGGCTTCATAAAATGAGTTAAGGAGGAGTCCTTCTTTTTCTATTGTTTGGGATAGTTTCAGAAGGAATGGTACCAGCTCGTCTTTGTACCTCTGGTAGAATTCGGCTCTGAATCTGACTGGTTCCGGCCTTTTTTTTTTTTTTTTGGTTAGTAGGCTATTAATTACTGCCTCAATTTCAGAACTTGTTATTGGTCTATTCAGAGATTTGACTTCTTCCTGGTTTAGACCTGGAAGGGTGTACGTGTTCAGGAATTTATCCATTTCTTCTAGATTTTCTAGTTGATTTGCATAGAGGTGTTTATAGTATTCTCTGATGGTAGTTTGTATTTCTGTGGGATCAGTGGTGACACCCCTTTATCATTTTTTACTGTTTCTATTTGACTCTTCTCTCTTTTCTTCTTTATTAGTCTTGCTAGCGTTCTATCAATTTTGTTGATCTTTTCAAAAAACCAGCTGCTGGATTCATTGATTTTTTTGAAGGGTTTTTTGTGTCTCTATCTCCTTCAGTTCTGCTCTGATCTTCGTTATTTATTGTCTTCTGCTAGCTTTTGAATTTGTTAGGTGTTGCTTCTCTAGTTCTTTTAATTGTGATGTTACGGTGTTGATTTTAGATCTTGCCTGCCTTCTCTTTTGGGAATTTAGTGCAATAAATTTCTCTCTACACATTGATTTAAATGTGTTGCAGATATTCTGTTACATTGTGTCTTTGTCCTCATTGGTTTCAAGGAACATCTTTATTTGTGCCTTCATTTTGTTGTGTACCCAGTAGTCATTCAGGAGCAGGTTGTTCAGTTTCCATGTATTTGTGCGGTTTTGAGTGAGTTTCTTAATCTTGAGTTCTAATTTGATTGCGCTGTGGTCTGAGAAACTGTTTATTATGATTTCTGTTATTTTGCATTTGCTGAGGAGTGTTTTACTTCCACTTATATGGTCAATTTTAGAGTAAGTGTGATGAGGTGCTGAGAAGAATGTATATTCTGTTGATTTGGGATGGAGAGTTCTGTGGTCCGCTTGGTTCACTTGGTCCAGAGTGAGTTCAAGTCCTGAATATCCTTGTTAATTTTCTGTCTCATTGATCTGTCTAATATTGACAGTGGGGTGTTTAAATCTCCCACTATTGTGTGGAAGTCTAAGTCTCTTGTAGGTGTCTGAGAACTTGTTTTATGAATCTGGGTGCTCCCATATTGGGTTCATATATATTTAGGATAGTTAGCTTTTCTTGTTGCATTGATCTCTTTACCTTTGTTTAATGCCCTTCTTTGTCTCTTTTGATCTTTGTTGGTTTAAAGTCTGTTTTATCAGAGATTAAAATTGCAACTGCTTTTTTTTTTTTGCTTTCCATTTGCTTGGTAAGTATTCCTTCATCCCTTTATTTTGAGCCTATGTGTGTCTTCGGACATGAGATGGGTCTCCTGAATACAGCACGCCAGTGGATCTTGACTATCCAATTTGCCAGTCTGTGTCTTTTAATTGGGGCATTTAGCCCAGTTACATTTAAGGTTAATATTGTTATGTGTGAATTTGATCCTGTCATTATGATGCTAGCTCGTTATTTTGCCCATTTGTTGATGAGGTTTCTTCATAGTGTTGATGGTCTTTACAATTTGGTATGTTTCTGCAGTGGCTGGTACCAGTTTTTCCTTTCCAAGTTTAGTGCTTTTTTCAGAGCTCTTGTAAGACAGGCCTGGTGGTGACAGAATGTCCCAGCATTTCCTTGTCTGTAAAGGATTTTATTTCTACTTGGCTTATGAAGCTTAGTTTGGCTGGATATGAAATTCTGAGTTGAAAATTCTTTTCTTTAAGAATGTTGAATATTGGTCCCCACTATCTTCTGGCTCGTAGCGTTTCTGCAGAGATTTTCCCTTCATTCTGAAAGGTAGTTCTCCTGGGTGTAGGCTTCTTGATTGACAAGAATTCTTGGTATTTGGGGTTGTTTTGTTTTTTGAGCTCTTTGAATATGTTAGATCACTGCTTTCTGGATTCCATTGTTTCCACTTAGACGTCAGCTGTTAATATTATTGGAGTTACTGTGCAATTGACAAACCATTTTTTCTCTTGCTTCTTTCAAGATATTTTCCTTGCTTTCAGCATTTTTATAATGATGTGTCTGATTGTAGATCTCTTACCCTTTATCCTACTTGTTTATTTAGCATGCTAAATGTGAAGAAATTTTCCTTGAAATTTGTGAAGTTTCCAGCCATTATTTTTTCAATTATTTCTTCTGCTCATTTCTCTATATCCTCTCATTCTAGTATTATCATTATATGTAGGTTAGTGTGCTTAATAGTGTTCTACATTTTTCTGAGGTTTGTTCATTTTTCTTCATCCTGCTTTTGTTCTTCATCAAATTGCATAATCTCCATCAATCTTTTTCAAATGCATTAATTGTTTCCTCTGCCAATTCAGAATCCACTGCTGAGACCCTCTGGGCAACTTTTTCATTTCAATTATTGTAATTTCAAGTTTCAGACATTCCATTTTGTTCTTTTAAAAAAATGATTTCTGGCCGGGCGCGGTGGCTCAAGCCTGTAATCCCAGCACTTTGGGAGGCCGAGACGGGCGGATCACGAGGTCAGGAGATCGAGACCATCCGGGCTAACACGGTGAAACCCCGTCTCTACTAAAAAAAACCCAAAAAACTAGCGGGGCAAGGTGGCGGGCGCCTGTAGTCCCAGCTGCTCGGGAGGTTGAGGCAGGAGAATGGCATAAACCCGGGAGGCGGAGCTTGCAGTGAGCTGAGATCCGGCCACTGCACTCCAGCCCGGGCGACAGAGCGAGACTCCGTCTCAGAAAAAAAAAAAAAAAGATTTCTGTATCTTTTTTGATAATCTTTATTTGATGGGACATTGTCATTATATCTTCCTTTACTTCATTAACCATGTGTCGTTAGGACCTTGAACATATTTTTAATGCTTTCTTTGAAGTTTTGCTTGTTAAATATGACATCTGGTTGCTTGAAAATGTGTTCTTCTCAATCTTACAAAATAAAGAATGTGGCCAGGCATGGTGGCTCATGCCTGTAATCCCAGCACTTTAGGAGGCCGAGGCGGGCGGATCACCTGAGTTGAGGAGTTTGAGACCAGCCTGGCCAACATGGTGAAACCCTGTATCTACTAAAAAAAAATTAGCCGGGCATAGTGGTGCACACTTGTAATCCCAGCTACTTGAGAGGCTGAGGCAGGAGAATCACTTGAACCTGGGAAGTGGAGGTTGCAGTGAGCTGAGGTCGCGCCACTGCACTCCAGCCACTGCACTCCAGCCTGGGCAACACAGTGAGACTCCGTCTCAAAAAAAAAAAAAAAAAAGCTCACAAAACAATGCAGACAGTACCTCTTTTGGGTAAATATGCACTTTTGCACATATACATATGTATGTATAGTCAGTCTAGCACAGACAGAAGTTTCGAAGGCTGTGCCCCAAATGTTGTAAGAGATCTGCTCCTGTTCCCTTCCTAGGCTTGATGGTAGAGACAGTTACTGCAGCACCCATCCTCAAGCCACGTAACACAGTGGCCGAAAAGCAGCCTGACTGAGGTGAGGGAAATCTCAAGTCTGGTCAGAGCCCCAGACAGCTGACTGGCCTTCTCCGTGCTACCTGCTGGGCCCTCCTTGCTGAATAGGTTGGCTGTGTCCCGTCTACAGGGCTTTCTTCCCTACTGAGGGGCCCCTTTAGCATGCCCCAGGGCCCACAGTCATTTCTGTTCTCGAATGTGGTACCACATAAGACCCACGTCCCAGCACACCTCAACTCAAAGACCTGTCTTGGCTCACAAAGGCTGTGAAGAGAACAAGATAACACTGGCCAAGCCTCAAAAAGTGAGTGACTCAAACCTTCAAAATGCTCGTGTTTTTCTATAAAAACGTCATCTTCAACCAGAGAGGTTGCAGTGAGCTGAGATAGCAACACTGCACTCCAGACTGGGCAACAGAATGAGACCCTGTCTCCAAAAAAAAAGAATTGTCTATTCATGTCCGTAGCCCACTTTTTGATAAGATTGTTTGTTTCTTTCTTGCTGATTTGTTTGAGTTCCTTGTACATTCTGGATATTATTCCTTTATTGGATGCATCATTTGCAAAGATTTTCTCCCACTCTATGGGCTGTTTACTCTGATGATTATTTCTTTTGCTGTGCAGAATTTTTTTAGTTTAATTAAGTCCCATCTATTTATCTTTGTTTTTGTTGCGTTTGCTTTTGGGTTCTTGGTAATGAAGGGCTTCCCTAAGCCAATGTCTAGAAGGGTTTTTCCGATGTTATCTTCTAGAATTTTTATGGTTTTAGGTCTTAGATTTAAGTCTTTGATCATTTCGAGTTGATTTTTGTATAAGGTGAGAGATGAGGTCCAGTTTCATTCTTCTACATATAGCTTGCCAATTATCTCAGCACCATTTGTTGAATAAGGTGTACTTTCCCCACTTTATGTTTTTGTTTGCTTTGTTGAAGATCAGTTGGCTGTAAGTATTTGGCTTTATTTATGGGTTCTCTATTCTGTTCCATTGGCCTATGTGCCTATTTTTATACTAGTACCAGGCTATTTTGGTAACATAGCCTTGTAGTGTAGTTTGTAGTTGGGTAATGTGATGCCTCCCGATTTGTTCTTTTTGCTTAATCTTACTTTGGGTATTGTTAGAAATGCTTGTTCCCTGGTGCCGCAAAGAAATAGCACTTTAACATGAATTTAATTCTCTCAGCAAGGCCATTTTTGCTTTCTGTAGAAAGGGTGCCCATTGTAGATGGGACAATGGTGAGAGCACACTTGAACAAAGGAAAAGCAGACATATTTATCCCTTACGCATTTGGGTCATCCTTACTGCAGTGTCCTGAATCCATTGCCTGGAGCTGGACCTCACAGTCTTAAACTGATACCTGATTTGCTAATAACCTAAAACTTTCCTAAATAGGTAAGTGCAAGGAAGAACAAAGAAGAAGAGGAAGTTGCTTATGAAAGGTTTAAGGAAGCAATAACAAGCAATAACATTTCCAAATAAGGAAGGGGCATAAGCTATGAACTAAGACTTGCCTGGGTCTGTCCAGACATGCCTGAGTAAGCCAAAGCAACTAACTGGGCTAAAGTGTAAGAACTAATAGTTGATAGGAGTCTTCAGAGTAAGGAGCTATTATTCCTGGTGTCTATTATTTTATTTTTAAACCAAGACGAGCTTCGAAGAGGAACTTTTCTACGTTCTACAGTATGCTGGCTCTTTTTCAGTCCCATACAAATTTTAAGATTTTTAGAATTGTGTTTTCTAGTTCTATGAATAATGATGATGGCATTTTGATGGGAATTGTCTTGAATTTATATATTGTTTTTGGCAGTACGGTCATTTTTACAATATTGATTCTACCCATCCATGAGCATGGGATGTATTTCCATTTGTTTCTGTTATAAATGATTTCTTTCAGCAGTGTTTTGTAGTTTTCCTTGTAGAGATCGTTCACCTCCTTGGTTAGGTATATTCCTACGTTTTTTGTTTGTTTGTTTGTTTTTGTTGCTATTGTAAAAGGAGTTGAGTTCTTGATTTGATTCTCAACTTGGTCACTGTTGGTATATAGCAGTGATGATTTATGTACATAGATTTTGTATACTGAATTCATTTATCAGATCTAGGAGCTTTTTGGATGAATCTTTAGAGTTTTCTAGGTATATGATCATATAATCGGCAACCAGTGACAATTGACTTCCTCTTTACCAATTTGGATGCCTTTTATTTCTTTCTCTTGTCCAATTGCTCTGGCTAAGACTTCCGGTACTATGTTGAGTAGAAGTAGTGAAAGTGGGCATCCTTGTCTTATTCCAGTTCTTAGGGGGAGTGCTTTCAACTTTTCCCCATTTAGTAATATTGTTTGTGGGTTTGTCATAGATGGCTTTTATTACCTTAGGGTATGTCCCTTCTATGCTGATTTTGCTGAGGGTTTTAATCATAAAGGGATACTGGAGTTTGTCAAATGCTTTGTCTGCATCTATTGAGATGATCGTGTGATTTTTGTTTTTAATTCTGTTTATGTGGTCTATCATATCTATTGACTTATGTGTGTTAAACCATCCCCGCATCCCTGATATGAAACCCACTTGATCATGGTGTGTTATCTTTTTGTTATGCTGTTGGATTCGGCTAGCTAGTATTTTATTGAGGATTTTTGCAGCTATGTTCATCAGGGATATTGGTCTGTCATTTTCTTTTTTTGTTATGCCCTTTCCTGGTTTTGGTGTTAGTGTGATATTGGCTTCATAGAATGATTTAGGGAGCTTTCTCTCTTTCTCTGCCTTGTGGAATAGTTTCAGTGGGATTGGTACCAATTCTTTGAATGTCTGATAGAACTCAGCTGTGAATTCATCTGGTCCTGGACTTTTCTTTATTGACAGTTTTATTATTATTATTATTACCATTTGAATCTTGCTGCTTGTAATCTAGAAGGGTTGTATATTTCCAGGAATTTATCAATTTCTTCTAGGTTTTCTAGTTTGTGTGTGTAACAATGTTAATAGTAGCCTTGAATGATCTTTTGTATTTCTGTGGTGTTGGTTGTAATATCTCCCATTTCATTTCTAACTGGGCTTATTTGGATCTTCTCTCTTCTTGGTTAACCTCACTACTAGTCTATCAGCTTTGTTTATCTTCTCAACCAGTTTTTTGTTTCATTTATCTTTTGTAGTGGTTTTGTTGTTGTTGTTGTTGTTTCCATTTCATGTAGTTCTGCTCTGATCTTTGTTATTTCTTTTCTTCTGCTGGGTTTGAGTTTGGTTTGTTCTTGTTTCTCTAGTTCCTTGAGGTGTGACCTTAGATTGTCTGTGCACTTTCAGACTTTTTGATGTAGGCATTTAATGGTGTGAACTTTCCTCTTAGTACCACTTTTGCCGTATCCCGGAGGTTTTGATAAGTGGTGTCACTATTATTGTTCAGCTCCAATAATTTTTTAATTTCCATTTTGATTTCATTGTTGACCCAGAGATCATTCAAGAGCAGATTATTTAATGTCCATGTATTTTTATAGTTTTGAGGGTTCCTATTGGAGGTAATTTCCAGTTTTATTCCACTGTGGTTGGAGAAGATACTTGATATAAATTCGATTTTTAAAAATTTATTGAGATTTTATGGCCTATCTATGGTCTATTTTGGAGAACGTTCCTTGTGCTGATGAATAGAATGTATATCCTGCAATTGTTCGGTAGAATGTTCTGTAAATATCTGTGAAGTCCATTTATTCTAGGTTATAGTTTAAGTCCATTGTTTCTTTTTAAACTTTCTGTCTTAATGACCTGTCTATTGCAGTCCCCCACTGTTATTGTGTTGCCATCTATCTCAGTTTTTAGGTCTAGTAGTAGTAATTGCTTATAAATTTGGGAGCTCCAGTTTTAGATGCATAAATATTTAGAATTGTGAGATTTTCCTGTTAGACTATTCCTTTTATCATTATATAATGTCCCTCTTTGTCTTTTTTAACTGTTGTTGCTTTAAAGTTTGTTTTGTCTGATATAAGAAAAACTACTCCTGCTCGCTTTTGGTTTTCATTTGTGTGGGATATGTTTTTCCACCCCTTTACTTTGTTTATTTGAGTCCTTATGTGTTAGGCGAGTCTCTTGAAGACATCAGATACTTATCTGGTGAATTCTTATCAATTCTGCCATTCTGTATCTTTTAGGTAGAACATTTAGACCATTTATATTCAATGTTAGTATTGAGATGTGAGGTACTAATCTATTCATTATGCTACTTGTTGCCCGAATACTTTGTTTTTCTTTAATTGTGTTGTTGTTTTATAGGCCTTGTAAGATTTATACTTTAAGGAGATTCTATTTTGGTGTATTTCAAGGTTTTGTCTCAAGATTTAGAACTCCTGTTGGCAGTTCTTATAGTGCTAACTTGGTAGTAGCAAATTCTCTCAGCATTTGTCTGAAAAAAACCTTCATCTTTTTTTTCTTTTCCTTCATTTTTGAAGCTTAGTTTCACTGGAGACAAAATTCTTGGCTGATAATTGTTTTGTTTAAGGAGGTAAAAGATAGGACCCCAATTCCTTCTAGCTTGTATGGTTTCTGCTAAGAAATCTGCTGTTAATCTGATAGGTTTTTCTTTATAGGTTACGTGAAGCTTTTGCCTCACAGATCTTAAGATTCCTTCCTTTGTGTTGATTTTATTATTTATTTATATATTTATTTTTCTTGTTATTTATTTATTATTATTATACTTTAAGTTCTAGGGTACATGTGCATAACGTGCAGGTTTGTTACATATGTATACTTGTGCCATGTTGATGTGCTGCACCCGTCAACTCATCAGCACCCATCAATTCGTCATTTATATCAGGTATAACTCCCAATGCAATCCCTCCCCCCTCCCCCTCCCCATGATAGGCCCCAGTGTGTGATGTTCCCCTTCCCGAGTCCAAGTGATCTCATTGTTCAGTTCCCACCTATGAGTGAGAACATGCAGTGTTTGGTTTTCTGTTCTTGTGATAGTTTGCTAAGAATGATGATTTCCAGCTGCATCCATGTCCCTACAAAGGATGCAAACTCATCCTTTTTTATGGCTGCCTAGTATTCCATGGTGTATATGTGCCACATTTTCTTAATCCAGTCTGTCACTGATGGACATTTGGGTTGATTCCAAGTCTTTGCTATTGCGAATAGTGCCACAATAAACATATGTGTGCATGTGTCTTTATAGCAGTATGATTTATAATCCTTTGGGTATATACCTAGTAGTGGGATGGCTGGGTCATATGGTACATCTAGTTCTAGATCCTTGAGGAATTGCCATACTGTTTTCCATAATGGTTGAACTAGTTTACAATCCCACCAACAGTGTAAAAGTGTTCCTATTTCTCCATATCCTCTCCAACACCTGTTGTTTCCTGACTTTTTAATGATTGCCATTTTGAGACGGAGTTTTGTTCTTGTCGCCCAGGGGGAGTGCAATGGCACTATCTCAGCTCACTGCAACCTCCGCCTCCTGAATTCACATGATTCTCCTGCCTCAGCCTCCAGAGTAGCTGGGATTACAGGCACCTGTCACCATGCCCAGCTGATTTTTGCATTTTTAGTAAAGAAAGGGTTTCACCATGTTGGCCAGGCTGGTCTCGAACTCCTGACCTTAGGTGATCCACCCGCCCCGGGCTCCCAAAGTACTGGGATTACAGATGTGAGCCACTGCACCTGGCTTGTGTTGACTTTAGATAACCTGATAACTATGTGCTTCAGTAATGATCTTTTTGCAATGAATTTCCAGGTATTCTTTGGACTTCTTGTATTTGGATGTTTAGATCTCTAGCAAGGACTGGAAGCGTTCCTCAATTATTCCCTTTAATAAGTTTTCCAAACTTTTAGATTTCTCTTCTTCCTCAGGAACACCAATTATTCTTAGGTTTAGTGATTTAACATAATCTTAAACTTATTGGAGGGTTTGTTATTATTACTATTATTTTTCAAGATGGAGTTTCACTTTTGTTGCCCAGGCTGCGGTGCAATGGCACAATGGCTCACTGCAACCTCTGCCTTCTGGGTTCAAGCAATTCTCCTGCCTCAGCTTCCCAATGTTATTGTTTTTTTTAATTCTTTTTTCCTTCTCTTTGTTGCAGTGGGTTAATTCAAAAGCCTTGTCTTCACGCTCTCAATTTCTTTCCTCTACTTGTTATAGTCTATTGTTGAAACTTTCCAGTGTTTTTTTGCCTTTTTCTGAGTTTGACTTTTCATTTGCAGAAGTTGTGATTGTTTTTTATTCATGCTATCTATTTCTCTGGAAATTTTGTCATCCATATCCTGTATTCCTTAAAATTTCTTTAAGTTGGTTTTCACCTTTTTCTCGTGCCTTCTTGAGTAGCTTAATAATCTACCTCCTGAATGCATTTTCTGGCAATTCAGAAAATGCCATTAAGAAATTAGTCATTCAGATATTTCTGGCAATTCAGTTCCCAATAAGTTCCTCATTTTCCATCTGAGACTTCCTCAGCCTGGGCTTCACTGCTTATATCACTATAAGCATTTTGGTCAAAACAATTTAACAAGTCTCTAGGGAGTTCCAAACTCATCTTCCTGTCTTCTTCTGAGTCCTCTACACTCTTCCAACTTCTGCCAGTTAACCAATAACAAAGCTGCTGCCACATTTTCAGGTATTTTTATAGCAATGCCCTACTTAGTACCAGTTTTCTGTATTAGTTCTCACATTCTTATTAAAAAAATACCTGAGACTGGGTAATTTATAAAGAAAAGAACTCTGATTGGCTAATGGTTCCGCATGCTCTATAGGAAACACAGTGGCTTCTGCTGTGCTTCTGGGGAGGCCTCAGGAAACTACTCATAGCAGAAACCAGAATGGGAGCAGGCACATCACATGACCAGAGCAGGAGGAAGAGAGAGGGCAGGGAAGGTGTTACACACTTTTAAACAACCAGATCTTATGAGAACTCACTCACCATCATAAGAACAGCACCAAGGGGATGGTGATAAGCCATTCATGAAGGATTCAGTCACTTCCCATGATACCCCACCTCCAACATTGAGGATTATAACGGGACATGAGATTTAAGTGGGAACACAGATCCAGATCATATGAATTATCTAGGACTTCTAGAAATATGTCGAATAGAACTGTTGAAAGAAGACATTCTTGCCTTGTTCTCAATCTTAGAGGAAAAACGTCTAGTTTCTCACCATTGTCTAATAGTAGCTGTAGGTTTTTTGTAGATTTTCTTTATCAAATTGAGAATTCTCCTCTATTCCTACTTTGTTGACAGTTTTTGTCATGAATGAATATTGAATTTTGTCAAATGCTTTTTCTATATCTATGGATGTGAGTATATGATTTTATTAGCCTGTTGATGTGATGGATTATATCAACTGATTTTTGAATGTTGAATCAGCTTTGAATATCTGAAATAAATTGTACTTGGTCATGGTGTATAAGTCTTTTTACACTTTACTGTATTTAATTTCCTAATATCTTGTTGAAGATTTTTGCATGGATTTTTCTGAGAGATATTAGTCTATAATTTGTATTTCTTGTAGTATCTTTCTCTGGTTTTGGTATTAGGGTAAATCATTTGTACTGTTTTCAAGAAATTAGTCCATTTGATCTAAGTTATCAAATTTGTGGGCATAGAGTTATTAATAATATTCCTTTATTATTATTTTTGTGTCCATATAGTCAGTAGTAATGGCTTCTCTTTTATTTCAATATTAGTAATCTTTTCTTGATTAGCCTGCCCATGTGTGCATCAGTTTTATTGATCTTTTAAAGGAACCAACTTTTGATTTCTTTGATTTATTAATTTCCTGTTTTCAGTTTCATGGATTTCTGCTCTTAATTTTCTTTTCTTCCGTGTATGTAGTTTAGATATTTGTTCTCTCCAAATTTCATGTTGAAATGTGATCTCTAAATGTTGGAGATGGGGCCTAGTCGGAGGTGTTTGGATCGTGGAAGCAGATCTTATGAATGGCTTGATGATCTCCCCAGGGTAATGGGTTGACATGGGATCTGGTTGTTAAAAGGTATCTGGGGCCGGACTTGTGGCTTACGCCTGTAATCCCAGCAGTTTGGGAGGCCTGGGAGGACGGATCACGTGAGGCCAGTAGTTCGAGACCAGCCAGGCCAGCATAGCAAAACCCCATCTCTACTAAAAATACAAAAATGCGCAGGGCATGATGACACACACCTGTAATCCCAGTTACTCAGGAGACCGAGGCATGAGAATTGCTTGAACCTGGGAGGCAGAGGTTGTAGTTGGCAGAGATCGTACCACTGCATTCCAGCCTGGGCAATGGAGTGAGACTTTGTCTCAAAAAAATAAAGGGTACCTGAGACCTCTTTTCTCTCTCCCTTGCTCACTGTTTTGGTATGTGACACACCTCCTCCCCATTTGCCTTTCACCGTCAATAAAAGCTTCCCAAGGCCTTCCCCAGGAGCAGGTGCTGGCACAATGCTTCTTGTACAGCTGGTAAAACCATGAGCGAAATAAACCTCTTTTTTAAAATAAATTACACAGTCTCAGGTATTCTTTTATAGCAATGCAAAACACACTAATACATCTGCTTTTTTTTTTTATTTTTGGATTTAATATGTTCTTTTTTCCCCTCGTTTCTTAAGGTAGAAGCTTAGGTTATTTTTGTTTGTTTGGAGACAGAGTTTCGCTCTTGTTGCCCAGGCTGGAGTGCAATGGCAGGATCTCGGCTCACTGCAACCTCCACCTCCCAGGTTCAAGTGATTCTTCTGCTTCAGTCTCCTGAGTAGCTGGGATAACAGGTGCCTGCCACCACGCCCAGCTAATTTTTTGTATTTTTAGTGGAGACGGGGTTTCACTATGTTGACCAGGCTGGTCTCAAACTCCTGACCTCAGGCGATCCACCTGCCTCAGCCACCCAAAGTGCTGGGATTACAGGCGTGAGCCACCACTCCCAGCCAGGTTATTGATTTTAGATATTCCTTCTTTTCTAATATATTCACTCAGTGCTACGAATTTCTTGTAAGTACTGCTTTAACTACATGCCATAAATTTTGGTAAGTTATATTTTAATGTTTATGTCATTCAAAAATATTCTAAATGTTTTTTGTGATTTCTTCTTTGACCTATGTGTTGTTTAGAAGTATGCTGTTAAATTTCTAAATATTTTGGGACTTTCCAACTATCCTTCTGTTAATGTATTTCTAGTTCAACTCCACTGTGGTCTGAGAGTATACTTTGTATGATTTTTGCTCTTTTAAGTTTGTTCAGATGTGTTTTAATAGGGCACATGTAGTCTATTTTAGTGAACGTTGCATGTGAGCTTGAAAAGAATGTGTAATGCGTACCGATCTTTGACAAACCTGACAAAAACAAGAAATGGGGAAAGGATTCCCTATTTAATAAATGGTGCTGGGAAAACTGGCTAGCCATATGTAGAAAGCTGAAACTGGATCCCTTCCTTACACCTTATACAAAAATTAATTCAAGATGGATTAAAGACTTAAATGTTAGACCTAAAACCATAAAAACCCTAGAAGAAAACCTGGGCAATACCATTCAGGACATAGGCACGGGCAAGGACTTCATGTCTAAAACACCAAAAGCAATGGTAACAAAAGCCAACATTGACACATGGGATCTAATTAAACTAAAGAGCTTCTGCACAGCAAAAGAAACTACCATCAGAGTGAACAGGCAACCTACAGAATGGGAGAAAATTTTTGCAATCCACTCATCTGACAAAGGGCTAATATCCAGAATCTACAAAGCACTCAAACAAATTCACAAGAAAAAAACAACCCCATCAAAAAGTGGGCGAAGAACAGAAGAATAGACACTTCTCAAAAGAAGACATTTATGCAGCCAACAGACACATGAAAAACTCATCATCACTGGCCATCCGAGAAATGCAAATCAAAACCTCAATGAGATACCATCTCACACCAGTTAGAATGGCGATCATTAAAAAGTCAGGAAACAGGTGCTGGAGAGGATGTGGAGAAATAGGAACACTTTTACACTGTTGGTGGGACTGTAAACTAGTTCAATCATTGTGAAAGACTGTATGGCGATTCCTCAAGGATCTAGAACTAGAAATACCATATGACCCAGCCATCCCATTACTGGGTATATACCCAAAGGATTATAAATCATGCTGCTATAAAGACACGTACACACGTATGTTTATTGCGGCACTATTCACAATAGCAAAGACTTGGAACCAACCCAGATGTCCATCAGTGATAGACTGGATTAAGAAAATATGGCACATATACACCATGGAATACTATGCGGCCATAAAAAAGGATGAGTTCATGTCCTTTGCAGGGACATGGATGCAGCTGGAAACCATCATTCTGAGAAAACTATTGCAAGGACAAAAAACCAAACACTGCATGTTCTCACTCATAGGTGGGAATTGAACAATGAGAACACTTGGACACAGGAAGGGGAACATCACACACCAGGACTTGTCGTGGCATGGGGAGCGGGTAGGGATAGCATTAGGAGATATACCTAATGTAAATGACAAGTTAATGGGTGCAGCACATCAACATGGCACATGTTTACATATGTAACAAACCTGCACATTTTGCATATGTACCCTAGAACTTAAAGTATAACTTTAAAAAAAAAAGAAAATAATGTGTATTCTGCTGTTTTTGGATAAAGTACTCTATAAATATTTAGAACCAATTGATTGATAATGCTATTCAGCTGAATTGTATCCTTGCTGACTTTCTGCCTGCTTGGTCTGTCAATTACTGATACATGGGTGTTGCATTCTCCAATAATAATCTATAATAGTAATCTAGAATAGTATTTCTCCTTGCCATCCTATCCATTTTTTTGCCTCACATATGTTGGCATGCTCTGTTGTTAGGGACATACACATTAAGGTTTGTTATGTCTTCTTTGCAAATTAACTTTCTGCAATCATTATGTCATGCCCTCTCTTTATTACTGATAATTTTCCTTTCTCTGAAATTTGCTTTGTCTGAAATTAATGTAGCTACCCTAACTTTCCTTTTATTAGCATTAACATTTAAATATTAATATTAATTTATTATAGATAAATAAGTAGATCTTGTTTTCTTATCCACTCTGACCATTTGTCTTCATTGGGGCATATAGATTAGTCATAGTTAAAGTAATTATAGTTGGATTAATATTTCCCATATTTATAAGTATACTTATTGCCCTGTTCATTTGTTTGTTTACTCTTCAGCTGCTCTTCTGCCTTTTTTGGTTTTAATTGAGCATGTTATATGATTCCATTTTGTTTTTTCTCTTAGGGTATTAATTATATTTTCTTTTCATGTATTTATATAATTATTTGTATCATTATCAATATATGACTCCTCTAGTAGTCTGGATGTTTCATTAGAGCAGATACCACTTACCATTGAGTATGTACAGTGACTGGAACAGAGTGTATATTCAATAAATATGTGATGAATGGGTGGGTGGATGGAAGGATGGATAAAACGTTGGCTTGAAGAATAAGAAAGAGTGAGTGAGGAAGGAAGGGAAGAGATAGAGAAAGTAGGAGTGAATTATGGCCAAATAACTTATAATGGGAGCAAATTACAGTGCTTTACACTTGTGAAATCACTTGTAAAAACACATAAATGTATTTGCCTCTCAGTTCTCCTTGTCTTCACATTATTGCAAACAAATACTTCTCTGTAGGTGGCAGTGCACTTACATAAGACATATTTCTAAAAGAAAAGGGTGGGGGTGGAATTATCTTGAACATTCGAAAGCATTTATGTAACTTGAATCTCATAGTTTTAAAAACATGCTCTTATTTCCTATAATGTGATATATACTTCATTTATACTTGCCCTTAGTCTTTTTCCCTTTAGTGTTAAAGAGTTATCAGTTTTCATTTTATGACATTATGATTGAAATCAACATGCCAGTCAAGAATTCAAAAGCAGGTGTTGTGAATAAGACAGTGGCTAGCATTTTTGTTTTTAACAACAACAATAGCATTTGTAGTATAAAATAATTGAAACTGGCTAATAGAGGGAGAACCGTTGGTCAAATGATACATCTCAACTAGCTTTGGGGCTGGCGACTTTTCAGTGGGAAAAGTTTCTTTTTCCTAAGGGCATTAAAAAGAATGACCCGTGGACCACCATGCTCGTGAATTTTATGTAAAAAAAATAAAAACCTGAATTTATGTTAGAGTGTTTTGTACATATTGTTACCACCTATATTATCTAAAACTTCATACAAGCTAAATGCGCTATGCTTAGATTTGCCCCATTTTGTTTTTCCATGTTGTCGTTTTCTTCCAGTTTAATATGTATGTATACATACATATATATATATATATAATTTTATTCTTACAGCACTTAAATGCAGAAAGGTCTTACAAGTCCCAGATTTCTACCTTACATAAGTCTGTTGTAAAAATGGAAGAGGAGCTTCAGAAGGTTCAGTTTGAAAAGGTGTCCGCTCTTGCAGATTTGTCTTCTACTAGGGAACTCTGTATTAAACTTGACTCGAGCAAAGAACTTCTTAATCGACAGCTGGTTGCTAAAGATCAAGAAATAGAAATGGTATGTAATATGTTTTTAAAATCTTCTTTAAAATGGCTGTTACTGTGAAGTTAGTATAATTTTGGAAAAATAAGTTCTTTTTTATGTAATATTACATCAAGCCATGTCTTTGAACTTAGATTTTATTTTTAAAATCCAAGAGGTTAGTTTATGACAGTTGTATTCCAAACAGCTTAAGACTGTAATAAAAACTCTTCCGTGGAGCGTGTGATTTGCATTTACTTTTAGCCGGTAGAATCATAAAACACACTGACATAGCGATCAGCAAAGAACCATGAGGTTGAGGTTTATTTAGCTAAATTTTAACTTTAATGATATTCTTTTAAGCTAAATTTATTTATTAATTGGCCGGGTTCTTTTAACCGTAACTCAGTTGATTGTATCTACTTTGTGCCTGACATTGTACTTGCCACTGGGAGTATAATTTTCAAAAGATATAGGTTCCTGTCCTCAGGGACTTCCCACTGACATATAAATAATTCGTAATGAATGACATATTAATAAGAGACACTAAAAGCTTTATAGAGGAAATCTCTATTCAGCCCAGGAATATCAGGGAGGAGTACACAAGGAGATACTGAGGAGCTCTAAAGGAATGAGGCATCCCGTTCCAAAGGAAAAACAACACAGGCAAGGGTATGGAGTGAATAATAAGTACTTTGTAATGGCTAGTGTAGCTTGCACAGGAGGAAGTGGCTGGGGAGATAGAGCCCGAATTTTAAAGTATGTATAGAAGATGCATAGTGTATTTGAAATAGTGGAAAATTTTGGTCATGTTTAAATTTCTGTTATTGCCAAACCCTATTGAACCTTTATTTTTTTTTTTTTTTTTAATTTTTGAGATGGAGTATCACTCTGTTGCCAGGCTGGAGTGGAATGGCACGATCTCAGCTCACTGCAACCTCCAACTCCCTGGTTCAAGTGATTCTCCTGCCTCAGTTTCCCAAGTAGCTGGGATTACAGGCATCTGCCACCACACCCAGCTAATTTTTGTAGTTTTAGTAGTGACGGGGTTTCACCATTTTGGCCAAGATGGTAGGTCTCGATCTCCTGACCTCGTGATCCTCCCACCTCGGCCTCCCAAAGTGCTAGGATTACAGGTGTGAGCCACCGCGCCTGGCCAAACCTTTTGTTTTGTTACTCTGCAGTTGGATAATGTATTTGAGAATCATGTATCTAGTTTGTTTCTGTAAGAACCACTGTTAATGTTTTAATGAAGTAGTATATGCTGGAATTCTCACTCTTCAAATTATCTTTTATTTAAATAAGAACGTTTTAATGATGAAAGTAACTCAAGAATAGGTACTCACTATAAAAATTCAAACAGACTGTGCATGGTGGCTCACGCCTGTAATCCCAGCACTTTGGGAGGCCAAAGCAGGTGGATCACCTGAGGTCGGGAGTTTGAGACCAGCCTGACCAACATGGAGAAACCCTGTCTCTACTGAAAATGCAAAAATTAGCTGGGCGTGGTGGCGCATGCCTGTAGTCCCAGCTACTCGGCAGGCTGAGGCAGAAGAATTGCTTGAACCCAGGAGGCGGAGGTTGCCGTGAGCCAAGATCGCGCCATTGCACTCCAGCCTGGGCAACAAGAGCGAAACTCTGTCTAAAAAAAACAAACAAAACAAAGAAATAAAGAAAAAATTCAAATAATACATCCTTTACACTTTTTTACTGATGTTTTTAAATTGGAAAAGTATTACCTGTTACTCTAACTGACACAAAATGAAGTAGAAATATCAGAACATATCACACGAAAGCTTATTAAAAAATGTACTATGACCAAGTAGGGTATCTTCTAGTAATCTTCTTAAAGTTTTGAAATCATTGCCGTTAGCAAAACTATATATACATCTTGATAATGATTTATATTAATTTTAAAAAATGTAAAGATGTTTACTCCAAGTTTTGTAGCTTACTTCCTGTTCCCAAAGTACTTTAAGTTACCCTGACATTAATCTTTTTTCTTTTATTTTGCTTTGGAATTTAATTATTTACGTCTGCATCTTTATCTCCTCAAAGCAACAATCTCAACCATCCTGTTTATTTTTGTATTCTTTTTAGCTGAGGTACTCAGATAGTTTTCTTCTAGATTAAACTTTTGATTTTGGGATATAATGGTAGATTTGCATGCAATCGTAAGAAATAGTATAGAGAGATCCTGTGTACCCTTGACCTGGTTTTACCCAATGGTAATATCTTGAAAAATTGTATATATTTCAATACTCTGTTAGATATTTGACATTGATTTAGGGTGATGCAGAACATTTCCATCACAGGAACCATTGAGATGCCCTTTTGTAGCCCTGTCTACTTCTCTCCTATCCCCAAACCTTCCTTAATTCCTGGCAATCATTAATCTGTCTTCCATTTCTATAATTTTGTCATTTCATGAATATTATATAAATGGAATGATACAATATATAACCTTTTGGGATTGGCTTTTTTCACTCAGCATAATTCTCTGGAGATTCATCCAGGTTGTTGAATGTATCAATAGTTTATTCCTTTCTATTACAGAAGAATGTTCATCCTGTTGGTGTAACACAGTTCGTTTAACCATTTACCCACGGAAGAATGTCTGAGTTGTTTCCAGTTTTTGGATATTACAAATGAAATGCTTAGGTTTTTGTATGAGCATAAGTTTTCATTTCTCTGTAAATCTCCAGGAGCACAATTTTGGGTTCTTGTGTTAGTTGCGGGATTAATTTTTTAGCCAAGTGCCAACCTGTCTTCCCAAGTGTCTGTACCATTTTTCATTCCCACCAAGAATGTATGAGTGGCCTAGTTTCTCCACATCCTTGCCAGCATTTGCTGTTGCCACTGTTTTTTAATTTTGCCATTCTGAAATGTGTATGGTACTTTATCATGGTAGTTTTAATGTGCATTTCCTTAATGACTAATGAAATTGAAATTCTCTTTGTGTGGTTGTTTGCCATCTCTATATCTTCTACAGTGAAACGTCTCTTTGTCTTTTGTCCATGTTCTCATTGGATAGATGTTCTTTTTTAATGTTCAGTATGGAGAGTTCCTTATTCTACATACTAGTTATCACAGCAGCCCCCAACCTTATTGGCACCAGGGACCAGTTTCATGGAAGACAGTTTTTCCTTACACTGGGTGCGGCGATAGGGGATGGTTTCAGGATGATTCAAGTACATTACATTTATGGTGCACTGATTTCTGTTATTATTACATTGTGATATATAATGAAATCATTATGCAACTCACCACAATGTAAAATGATTGGGAGCCCTGAGCTTGTTTTCCTGCAACTAGACAGTCCCATCTGGGGGTGATACGAGACAGTGACACCCAAAAGGTGTTGCTTAAGTCCAGTCTACTCTGTAACCTCAGTTTGATTGCTGTCACCATAGAGAACTCTGCATCACAAAGATAGGATGTGGGAAATGGAAGCAGGCTTTTCAGTGTTTTTGTGGCAGTCTCAGGTTATTCTGCCTCGACTTTAATCCAGAACGGATGGAGATTTGAAATTGTCTCAACGTACTTTTAAAGCCACCATCATTTGTGATCTCAAGCAGTTGATCCTCTTCTAGCACTGACGAAGTCGGTTCACATGGCATATCACAGACGGGTTGCGGATCCATTCCTTCCAAGTCCAGGGGTCTTTTGTGATTGGGAAATAATGCTCAAACTCTTTTGAAAGCTGAGATAGGTGATCATACACCAACTGGGAGAAAGAAGGCCCTGGCTCACCCTCCTTCAAAATCTCTGCTAATGTGTGAAACATGTCAAAGATCCCAGTATTCACTTGTTGCCCCCAAAATTCCAGTTTGGCTTTGTTTGTTTTGTTTTGTTTTGTTTTCACTCTGTCGCCCAGGCTGGAGTGTGGTGGCGCGATCTTGGCTCACTGCAGCCTCTGCCTCCCAGGTTCAAGCGATTCTCCTGCCTCAGCCTCCCAAGTAGCTGGGATTACAGGTACCTGCCACCACACCTGGCTGATTTTTGTATTTTTAGTAAGACAGTATTTCACCATGTTGGCCAGGCTGGTCTTGAACTCCTGACCTCAAGTGATCTGCCTGCCTTGGCCTCCCAAAGTGCTGGGATTACAGCAGTTTAGTTTTGAATGCAGCCACCTTATCTGCCAACTTGAACGCAGTTGTCATTCTCCGCTGAAGTGACAAATGGAGTTTGTTGAGCAGGTTGTATAGGTCACACAAGTAAGCAAGTTTTGAGACGCGTTCTGTGTCACTGAAATGTGCTTCCAGTGGCGACATTTTCTAAAAGAAATCCCTGGAGTTGCTCTCGTAACTCAGAAACTCTGGCCAGTGATACACCTTTAGAAAGTCATCTCCCTTTTGTGTGTAAGAGAGGACGTGTTTGCTCTGCATCCATCTCTTCACAGAGCTATGCGAACAGACGTGAGTTAAGGGCATGCACTTTAATGTGGCTGATAATTTTAATCACATCTTGCAAAACATTGTTAAGTTCAGGTGACATTTTTTGGATAGCCAGCATTTCTCTATAGATGACACAGTGTGTAGACTCACATTCAGAGGTGACCTCTTTGACCCAAGTAATGAAATCAGAAAGCCATCCAGCCATGGCAACCACTGCATCTGTGCATATACTGACACAAAATGACCAATTTAGTTTTCCTGATATGTCATCATTCAAAGACTAGAGTAGTCTGCAACTGTGATGTTGGTTGGCAACAAAAGTGCACATAACATATCTTCATGCACATGCTCCTGAAAAAATATATCACCCAGAAACAAGCATTGTTGCCTTGCTGTCAACATTGGTAGATTCATCAACCTGGATTGCATACCACGGTGACTCATTAATCCTCTCTAACAATTGTGTTGCAATATCCTCTGTTATTTCATCAGTTCATCTAGTTATTGGTGCTAGTCAAATAAGGAACACATGCCACCTTTTGAACTTCAGCCTCTCCTAAAATTTTATGACATATATCCTTATCAGTATGCAGGATCAGCTCTCCACCAATAGCAAAGGGCTTCTTAGCATTAGCAACGTGTTTAGCCACTAAGAATGATGCTCTCAGTGGAGACACATTCGATGAAGTGGTGGTCTTTAATAATTGCTTCTGTTCTTTGTGTTCACATTTTTTTTTTTTTCTTTTGAAAAACTCCAAAGGCTTGTCTTTTAATACAGGGTGCTTGGTCTCCACGTGGCAAAGCAGTTTTGAAGGTTTCATGGTTTCGCTGGATAGCCGGTTACCACATTATGCAAAGCAGACTTGGAGAATGTGAATCACCTGTTGCAATGAACCCATAATTTAAGTAGGACTCGGTATCTTCTTTTAAATGCAGCTTTCCTTTTCTTGACAGTCTCAGAGTCTTTTGCTGCCTCATCATTGGGTCTTTTGCCTTTTTCAGAGGAGCTCTCTGGTGATGTTTGTTTTTTACTCATTTTGGCTAGGGTTAGCTTGTGGCCTTACCAAAACTGTGACTGAGACAAGTACTCCGTGCAGGAAAGAGACACGGATGGAAGTGGTAAACAAAAAAATGGGCGGGCCACATGCAGACTAAAATAAGTGTCAGATTCTGACTTAAAGCCTGCTGCCAGATGCAACTGTACAATTGAAGCACATCAACTCACTTGCCACTATAAAGCCTACCACCAGATGCAACTTAATTGTCACTTGCCAGTCAGCGATAGAGTTTTGATATGAGTCTGCAAGCAATTGATTTATTAAGGTCTCTGCGCAGCCAACCCTCTCTGCTAATGTTAATCTATATTTGCAGCAGCTGCCCAGAGCTAACATCAGTGCCTCAGCTCCACCTCAGATCAGCAGGCATTAGATTCTTTTAAAGAGTGCACAACCGGCCGGGCGCGGTGGCTCAAGCCTGTAATCCCAGCACTTTGGGAGGCCGAGACGGGCGGATCACGAGGTCAGGAGATCGAGACCATCCTGGCTAACATGGTGAAACCCCGTCTCTACTAAAAAATACAAAAAACTAGCCGGGCGAGGTGGCGGGCGCCTGTAGTCCCAGCTACTCGGGAGGCTGAGGCAGGAGAATGGCGTGAACCCGGGGGGCGGAGCTTGCAGTGAGCTGAGATCCGGCCACTGCACTCCAGCCTGGGCGACAGAGCGAGACTCCGTCTCAAAAAAAAAAAAAAAAAAAAAAAAGAGTGCACAACCGAGATCCCTTGCCTGTGTAGTTCACAATAGGGTTCCACTCCTATGAGAATCTCATGCTGCTGCAGATCTGACAGGAGGCGGAGTTCAGGCAGTAATGCGAGTGATGGGGAGCAGTTGTAAATACAGATGAAGCTTTGCTGGCTCACCTGCCACTCACCTCCTGCTGTGCGGCTCGGTTCCTAACAGACCACAGACTGGTAGCGGTCTGTGGCCCAGAGGTTAGGGAACTCCTGCTTTATCAGATACGTGGTTTGCAAATATTTTCTTTCACTAAGTATGTGACTTGTGGTTTTTTTTCCTCTTAACAGGGTCTTTCTCAGATAAAAAGTTTTCAGTTTTGATGAAGTTGCATTTATAAATTTTCCTTTTGTGGATTGTACTTTTGGCTTTAAGTCTAAAAATTATTTGCTATAGCTCTAAGTTCCAAAGATTTTCCTACTTCTTATTCTAAATGTTTTATAGTTTTATTTTTCACATTTAATTCCGTGACCCATTTTGAGTTAATTCTGTGTGAAGTGTGAAGTTGACGTAGAGGTTCTTTTTTGTTTGTTTGTTTTGTTTTGCCTATGAGTATCCAACTGCTTCTGTACCATTTGTTTAAAAAGCTATCTTTCTGCCATTGAATTGATTTTTTACCCTTGTGAAAAATCAGTTGGGTATATTTGTGTGGGTCTGTTTCTTGGTTTTCTATTCTTTTACATTTATCTATATATCTATCTTTCCCCCAGTACCACAGAATTTTGGTTACTGTAATTGTATATTAAGTCTTTAATTTAGGTTCATCTGCTTTATTCCTTTTTTTTTCTCAAAATTGTTTTAGGTATTCTAGTCTCTTTGATTTTTCACATAAATTTTAGAATAATCTTTTTATATCTACAAAAATCCTGCTTGAATTTTGATAGGAATTGCATTAAAATTGCATTAACTTGGGGAGAATTAACATCTTTACTCTGCTAAGGCTTCCAATTCATGAACGTGATATGTCTTATTTAGATCTTCCTTGATTTCTTTTGTTGACTGTGTAGTTTTCAGCACACAAGTTCTGTACATGTTTGGATTTCCACCTACAAAATAAAAAGAAGTATTCTTTTTTTGAGCTATTATAAGTGGTATTTTAGTTTTAATGTCATTGTCAATGTGTTCCTTGCTAGTATGTAGAAGTACAATTGGTTTTTGTTTTTTTGTTTTCTTTTGGTTTGGTTTTAGAGATTGGGTCTCACTCTGTCGCCCAGGCTGGAGTGCAGTGGCACATAGATTACTGCAGTCTTGAACCCCTGGGCTCACGTCATTCTTTCACCTCAGCCTCCCAAGTAGCTAGGTGGCACTGCAGACATGTGTCACCATGCCTGGCTAATATTTTGATTTTTGTAGAGATGGGGGTCTTGCTATATTGCCCAGGCTAGTCTCGAACTTCTGGCCTTAAGCAATCCTCCTGCCCCAACCTCCCAAAATGCTGAGATTACAGGCATTACCCAGCATGCCCAGCCAACAATTTTAATTTTTTTTTTTTTTTTTTTTTTTTTGAGATGGAGCCTTGCTCTGTCACCCAGACTGGAGTACAGCGGTGCGATCTTGGCTCACTGCAACCTCCACCTCCTGGGTTGAAGTGATTCTTCTGCCTCAGCCACCCGAGTAGCTGGGATTGCAGGCATGTGCCACCACACCCAGCTAATTTTTGTGTATTTAGTAGAGATGGGGTTTCACCATGTTTCCCAGGCTGGTCTCAAACTCCTGACATCAAGTTATCTGCTCACCTCAGCCTCCCAAAGTGCTGAGATTATAGGCATGAGCCACCATGCCCAGCCAACAATTTTAATTTTTTAATGTTTATCTTGTGTCCTATGAACTTGCCAAATCCACTTAGTAGTTCTAGGAGTTTTCCTGCAGATTCCATGGGGTTTTCTAGGTAAACAACCACTGTATCTGAAAATTAAGACAGTTTTATTCTTTTCTGATCTGTGTGCCTTTTCTTGCCTTCTTGCACTGTTTCATACGTAAGCACTATGTCAATTAAGAACAGTGAAAGTGTACATCTTACCTTCTTCCCAATATTACACAGAAAGCATTCAGTGTTTCACCACTAGTGTTATCTCTAGTATTTTGTAGTTGCTTTTTATCAAGTAGAGGAATTTTCCCTCTATTCCCATATTTCTAAGAGGTTTTATCATAGATGGATGTTGAATTTTGTCAGATGCTTTTTCAGCATCTAATTATGAGATCCAATGATTTTTCTTATTTAGCCTCTTAATATGATAGATCACATTGATTGTTTTTGAATTTTGAACTAGCCTTCCATCCCTGAGATCACTCAGATAATTTTAAATAAGAAAAGAGAAGTTACGGTCAAAAATATCTATATTGCCACCTTCATTCTCCTATAAAAATAGTTTAAAGCACTATCTGGACCTTTTTGTCAGTCTTAGTTTTCTTTGCTTTTCTTTCTTTAAAAGATATATTTACTGAGCTATATTTGTTGATATATCATTCACATAATATACAATATACCCTGGTCTTGATTTTCTATCTCTAAATTAATAGTATATCTATTAACTAACTCTTCTCAAGAGGAATTTTGAGAGCATGAATTCCAAATATTCTTCCTTTAATATCTTTTAATGAATACTTATGCTATGGATGATTTCCTTAGGCATAATATGAGAAGTGCTTTGGAAAATCTCATATAATTTTTGAAGGAAGCAAAGGATTTTTTAAAATGTAGTCATCACCTTAGGCTACAATGGATTTCAGAACCTAAAACTAGAATAAAGTTATTTTCTCCCACTATAGACATTTTGTTACATTTCCTTCTGGCCCTTTTATTTTCCTAGCCAGATTTTTGTGTTCTTTTGCATAGTTGCAAAATAATATATTAAATGGATTATTCTACTTTTTACCATTTCTGTATAAAAAATTAAAACTTTTTATTAATGTATAAAACAACATGGAAAATTTTTTTTTACATAAAACTTTTATCACATTTTGCATTATATCCTTAAGATGGATTCCCACAAGTGGAAATTTTGGCACATACAGCCAATGAGCTTTCAAAAAGCCACTGCTTCACAATTAAGAGGAAACATCATGAAAACAAAAATGGAAACTATAGACCAGTTAGAAGTTGAATAGAGAACCATGGACAGCAGCAGCTAACAAGAGCCCTTCTGGGATCAGAGCAAGCCTCAAAAACTTGCCTCAAAACTGCCCCCTCTCCTGTGAGTTTGACAGAGAGTAGAATGGTGGCGATGAGGGGTTGGGGGCGAGGGGAGTAGGGGAAGAAGGGAGACGCTGGACAAGGGGTACAAGTTTTCAGTTACAAGGTGGATAAGTTTGGGAGATCTAATGTACAGCATGGTAACTACAGTTGATATAATGTATACTTGAAATTTGCTGTGACTAGATCTCATGTGTTCTTAACACACACATACAATAGTACCTAGATGAGAGAGAGGTGATGGATATGTTAGCTTAATTGTGACAATCATTTTACAATGTATGTGTGTATCAAAACATCATGTTATATTCCTTAAGTATGTATAATTTTTATTTGTCAATCATACCTCAACAATGCTTAGTTAGGTTGGGAAGCAGTACCCCTTCAAAGGGATCAAATGGAACTGGATCAGACTGTGAAGCAACGTTACCCACAGTTGATTGTCAAAATACATAGAACAGTCAGCTAGAAATTAAGAGAGACTAATAGTTGAATTTGATACCAGTAGGGACAGACCAGCCAGACACTTAACAGGGAGATCAGAGAGAGACAGTCAAAGAGAGCCTGGCTAAATCCATTGTCATCCTAATGGGAGAGGCTAGAATGACTGTAAATGCCCATGGGAGGGGATCGGGGTAACTCTGTGCATACCCTGAGGAGCAACATCAGGGACTATATACTGCAAGGGGAAGAGACATCACAGAAGCAGTCCAGACAAATGCATAAGGAAATAAGCCAACCACCACAAGCCCCAAGATGGGGAGGATCAGTATTGAGACATGCCACAATATGTTATTTAAAATGTCTAGTTTTCAACAACAAAATTTAACCCTCAAAAAGCCAGAAAAATGCAGCCCATCTATAGGAAAATAAAGCAAACAAAAGAAACTGTCTTTTAGAGCAGCTTATTATTTCCTTATTATTAGTCTCTATTTGATGAGACGTTGTTACTAGTCCTTCTTTTACTTTTTTCTTTCTTTTTTTAGTTGACAAATAATAATTGTGTATATTTATGGAGTACAATGTGATGTTTTGGTCTATGTATGTAGAAAGATTTGAGGTATGTATGGTAGACAGGTTTAATTAAGCTAATAACATATCAACCAGATTATCAACTTATTTTTTGCAGTGATATCATTAGAATTTTATCCTTTGGCAATTTTGAATTATACAGTAGATTATTATTAACTGTGGTCGCCATACAGTGTAATAAATCACCAAAACTTATTTCTGCAGTCTAACTAAAACTTTGGACTCTTTGATCAACATCTCCCCTTTCTCCATCCTTCCTCCTCCTACCATTCTACTCTCTGTTTCTATAAAGTCAGCTTGTTTAGATTCCACTTATAAGTAAGATCATACAGTGTTTGTCTTTCTGTGCCTGGCTTATTTCACTTAGCATAATGTCTTCCAGTTCCACCCAGGTCACCATGAATGACAGAATTTTTTTCTTTTAAAAGGCTGTATAGTAGGAGTCCCCAACCCTTGGGCCGCAGACCTGTCCGGGCCCATACCTGTTACCACAGACTGATACCAGTCCTAGCCACACAGCAGGAGGTGAGTGGTGGGTGAGTGAGCATTACTGCCTGAGCTCCACCTCCTGCCAGATCAGCAGTGGCATTAGATTCTCATAAGAGCGTGCACCATGTCGTGAACTGCGCATGCAAGGGATCTAGGTTGCACACTCCTTGTGAGAATCTAACTAATGCCTGATGATCTGAGGTGGAAAGTTTCATCCCCAAACCATCCCCACCCCCTCTGCTGTCCATGGAAAAATTATCTTCCATGAAACCAGTTCCTGGTGACAAAAAGATTGGGGACTGCTGCTGTATGGTATTCCATTTTGTATATATACCACATTTTCTTTATCCATTCATCTATTTTTGGCCTTACTTTACTTCCTTAAGTATGACTTCCTTAAACATAAGGAACATATTTAAAAGAAACTTTGAACATATTTCTTTGAACTTTGAAATATGTTCTTCTTTGAACATATTTAAAAGAGCTGCTTTGGGCTGGGCGCGGTGACTCATGCCTGCAATCCCAGCACTTTGGGAGGCTGAGACCATCCTGGCTAACACGGTGAAACCCTGTCTCTACTAAAAAATACAAAAAAATTAGCCGGGTGTGGTGGCGGGTGCCTGTAATCCCAGCTACTTGGGAGGCGGAGGAGAATGGCATGAACCTGGGAGGCGGAGCTTACAGTGAGCTGAGATCATGCCACTGCACTCCAGCCTGGGTGGCAGAGTGAGACTCTGTCTCAAAAATAAAAATAAAAAAAGAGCTGCTAAGTCTGACTGTATATGTTTGCTGTCCTTTCTTCTATCAACTTCTTTAAAAGCTGTAACGTTTAAAAGTAATAATTGTAACAATACATCATTGGACTTGTGACATATATAGATGTAAATGTAAGGCACTAATATCACTAATGAGAGAAGGAAGAAATACAGCTATGTAGGAATAACATTTCTGTATTGTGCTGTAAATAAACAGTTCAACAGTAATAGTTGCAGATGTCAATACCCCACTTTCAATAATGAAGAGAGCAGCTAAGCAGAACATCAACGAGGAAATACAGGATTTCAACAACACAAAAACCAAATTGGCATTTACATAAATATATAAAACACTCTTCCAACAACAGTAGAATATATAGTCTTCTCAACATGGAAGATCCTCCAGAACAAATCATACATTAGGCCATAATACAAGCCTCAGTAGATTTAAGAGTATTGAACTGATGCAAAGTATGTTTTCCCACCACAGTGGAATTGTTAGGGATTGATAAAAGAAGGTAATTTTGTAAATTCACGAGTATATGAAAATTGAGCAGCACATTCCCAAATAGTGGTGAGTCAAAGGAAAGATCACAAAGGAAAAAAATACTCTGAGATTAGTGAAAATGAAAGTGTACTGTGTCAAAACATACAGGATGCAGCTAAAGCAGTACTTAGAGGGAAATTTATAGCTATAAATGCATATCTATATTTAAAAAGAAGAAAATTCTTAAGTCACTAACATAGCCTTCCACTTAGAACACTGGAAAAAGGGAACAAACTAAACCCACAGCAAGAAGAATGAAAATAATAATCCAGATTAGAACAGAAACTAAGTGAAGAGAAAACAATCGAGAATCAAAGAAGCCACAAGCTTGTTCTTTCAGAGTATCTACAAAATTGACAAATCTTTAGCAAAGTGACAGAGTCAAATTACTAAAATTGGGAATAAGAGAAGGGACATCACTACTAACCTTATAAAAAAAAAAGTATCATGGGGACTATTATGAACAACTGAATGCCAAAAATTAAATGTTTAGATGAAATCAACAAATTTCCGGAAAAGCACAAAGTATTAAAACTGACGTAAGGAAAAGAAGAAAATCTGAATAAACCTATAACCTAAAGAGGTCAAAATAGACATTTTTAAACTTCCATAAAGTAATACCGAGGCCCAGATGGCTTCAGTTGTGAGTTCTTCCGAATGATTCAAGATGCATTGATCCAAAATTTTTGCAAACTCTTCCAAAAGTAGAAGAGAACATTTCTCAGTGCATTCTATGAAGCCATTATTGCCCTGATGCCAAAGCCAGACAGAGACCTCACAGGAAAATAAAACTGCAGACAATGATCTCTTATGAATACAGATGAAAAATTCTCAAGAAAATACTATAACACTGAATCCAACAACACATACAATGAAATTTACACCATCAAGTAGGGTTTATTCCATGAGTGCTGGGTTGGTTAACACCTGAAAAATCAATTAATACATCATCATATCAATAGAATCAAGAACAAAAACTACACAGCCTTCTCAATGGATGCAGAAAAAGCATTTGGCAAAATCCAACATTCTTGCCTGATAAAAACACACTATAAACTAGAAACAGAAACTTTCTTGACCTCATAAAGGGCATCTATGAAAAACCCACAGCAAACACTGTATTAGTGGTGATTGAATGCTTTTGCCTTAAGATCAATATCAATATAAGAATGCCTACCTTGCCTCTTCTATTCCACATTGTAGCAGAGGTTCTACGCAGGGCAATTAGGCATGAACAAGAAATAAAAGGCATCCAGATTGGAAAAGAAGTAATACTATCTCTGTTTGCAGGTGATATGATCTGAAATATAGAAAATCCTAAGAATCCACTAAAAAACTATTAGAATAAATGAGCATCAGGGTTGTAGGACAGAAGATCGATATCCAATTATCGCATTTCTTATTTCTATACATTAGCAATGAACAGTCTGCAAATGAAAATAAAAAAATTCTGTCAAACAGAATCGCATCAAAAAGGGTAGCACTAAAAAAGGACAAATACGGCCGGGCGCAATGGTTCACGCCTGTAATCCCAGCACTTTGGGAGGCTGAGGCAGGTGGATCATGAGGTCAGGAGATCAAGACCATCCTGGCTAACATGGTGAAACCCCATCTCTACTAAAAATACAAAAATTAGCTGGGTGTGGTGGCGCATGCCTGTAATTCCAGCTACTTGGGAGGCCGAGGCAGGAGAATCACTTGAACTGGGGAGTCAGGTTGCAGTGAGCCAAGATTATGCCACTGCACTCCGCCTGGTGACAGAGCAAGACTCCGTCTAAAAAAATAAAAACGAAATAAAAAAAGACAAATACTTGTACTTTACAAAATGACAGAACATCGTCAGCAGAAATTAAAGGAGACCTAAATAAAGGGAAACATATCCCACGTTCGTGGGTCCGAACACTTATCACTGTTAAGATGGTATTACTCCCAAAACTCATCCACAAATTTAATGCAATGCTTTCAGAATCCCAGGTGTCTTCTTTGTAGAAATTGTCAAACTGATCTAAAATTCGTATGGAAGTGCAAGTGAACAGCCAAAACAATCTTGAAAAAGAAAAACAAAGTTGGGAGACTCACACTTCCTGATTTCAAAACTGGCTGCAAAACTGAAGTAATCAAAACAGTGTGGCACTAGCATAAGGAAAGACATAGAGGTTGATGGAACAGAATTCAGAGTCCAGAAATGGTTTATACATTTGTGCCCAAAAGATTTTTCAAAATACAGGTGCTAGGACAATTCAATGAGGAAAGCATAGTATTTTTAGCAAATGGCATTGGGACAACCTGACATCTATTTGGAAAAGAATGAAGTTGGATCACATGCAAAGATTAACTGAAAATGAATCATAGCGCTATATGTAACAGCAAAAACTATACTAAGAAGAAAATACAGAAGTAAATCTTTGTGACCTTGGGTTAGGCAGCGCTTTCTTAAATACACATCAAAAACACAAACAAAAAAAAAGAATAAATAGATTAAGTAGACTTGATCAAAATAAAAAAAAACCTTCTGTGCTGCAAATGATATCAAGAAAGTGACAAGATGATGCACAAGATGTGAGAAAACATTTGCAAACTGTATATCTGATAAGAGATTGATAGTCAAAATATATAGCAGTGTTTCATGCCTGTAATCCTAGCATTTTGGGAGGCTGAGACAGGAGAATCGCTTGAGCCTGGGAGTTCAAGACCAGCCTGGGCAACGTGGCAAAAACCCATCTCTACAAAAAATACAAAAATTAACCAGGTGTGGTGGTGTGCAGTTGTATTCCCAGTGCCTTGAGAGCCTGAGGGGGGAGGTTTGCTTCAGTGAGCCGTCTTCATATCACTGCACTCCAGCCTGGGTGACAGAATGAGACCTTGTCTCAAAAACCAAAAAACAAAAAACTTAATAACCCAATTAAAAAACTAGGCAAAGGATATTAATAGACATTTCTCTACATAACATACATAAATGGCCAATAAATACATGAAAAGATGCTGAACATCATTAATAAAAAAATGCAAATCCAAACCATACTATTTCACAACCACTAGGATGGCTATAATCAGAGAGAAGATAAAAAGTGTTGACAAAAATGTGGAAAAAGTGAAACCCTCATACATTGCTGGTGGAAATGTAAAATAGTAAGGCAACTTTGGAAAACATTTTGGCAGTTCCTCAAAGTGTTAAAAATTAGATTACCTTGGCCGGGCGCGGTGGCTCAAGCCTGTAATCCCAGCACTTTGGGAGGCCGAGGCGGGCGGATCACAAGGTCAGGAGATCGAAACCATCCTGGCTAACACGGTGAAACCCCGTCTCTACTAAAAAGTACAAAAGCTAGCCGGGCGAGGTGGCGGGCGCCTGTAGTCCCAGCTACTCGGGAGGCTGAGGCAGGAGAATGGCGTGAACCCGGGAGGCGGAGCTTGCAGTGAGCTGAGATCTGGCCACTGCACTCCAGCTTGGGCGACAGAGCAAGACTCCATCTCAAAAAAAAAAAAAATTAGATTAAATGTCACTTCCATCTATTCAAGAGGAATGAAAACATGTCCATACAAAAACTTGTATACAAAGTTTTATGGCAATATTCTTTGTAATAGTGCCAAAGTATAATAAGTCAAATATTGTAAACTCATGAATACCTCTGTGATTTATCTATGCAATGGAATATTATTAGGCAATAAAACTAATGAAGTTTTGATACCTGCTAAAACATTGATAACTCTTAAAAACATTATGCTAATAAAGGAAGCCATTCACAAAAGACTACATACACATTGTTTGTTTCCATTTGTATGAAATATCCAGAATAAGGCAAATAGTAGAAAATAGTGTAGAGGTTGCCTAGGGCCAGACAAGGTTCTGTGTTGGTTTTTTTGTTTTGTTTTGTTTTTTGCTTTTTTTGTTTGTTTGTTTTTGAGACAGGGTCTCTTTGAGTGGCCGAGGCTGGCAGTGGTGCCATCTTGGCTCATTGTAGCCTCGACTTCCTGGGCTCAAGTGATTTGCCACCTCAGCCTGCTGAGTAGCTGGGACTACAGGCCTATGGCACCATGCCTGGCTAAGTTTTTGAATTTTTTGTAGCAATGGATTTTCACCATGTTGCCCAAGTTGGTCTCAAACTCCTGAGCTCAAGCAATCCACCTACCTTGGCCTCCTAGAGTGCTGGGATTACAGGTGTTAGCCACCATGCCCAACCTTGAGTTTCTTTTTGGGATGATGAAAACGTTCTCACATTAGATTGTGGTAACGATTGTACAACTGTGCTAATATGCTAAAAATCATTGATGGCATGTGAATTACATTTCAAAAAAGCTATTGTCAAAAACATCATGGTCCATTTTCTACTCCTGCCAGCAAAGTATACGAGATTGCCATTGCCCAATGTAATGTTCATTAACGCAAACTAACACATTTGCGAATTAGATAGACTAGAACAGTGTCTTCGGTAGAGTTTTTCCAGTTCAGCTGAAAGAGAGTTTGCTCCCAGTGTGCATTTAATAATGACCTTTTTGATGGTCATGACTAGAGTGGGGAATGCTGGTGGCGTCGATTGGGCAGAGGCCAGGGAGACTGCTAAGCATCCTGTCATGCATAGTGCTACCCCCACTCCAAATAATTATCCAACCCAAAACATCAGTAATGTTGAGGTAAGAAGCCCTGAACTGGTAATGGCATCTTGTTTTAGTTTATTTGATTACTAGTAAGGGTAAATTTTCCCCATACATTTACAATTTAATCATATTTCTCCTTTTGCAGATTTTCTGATCATTATCATTCAGCTCAAATTTCTCATCAGTGTATATGCATTCTTTATGCTAGTAGAGATATAAACTGTTAATTTTATTTACTAAGTTTATTTGTCTTCCAGTTGTTTCCTTTCAAATTTTGGTTAAGTTTATATTGACTATCAAAATGTTTATTTTTTTAATGTGACCCAACTTTTTTTTGCATTGTTTCTAGCTTAGAAAATTTACCTACCTACCTATCTCCCTTCCCTGTAATTTCATTTTTATTTCTTTTCACTAGAATTTAAAGCTTACCTTTTCACATTTAACTTTTTTAATGCATGTAGAATTTGTTACGTATATTACAAGATAAGGAGTAATTTTTTTCTAAATACTAGTGACTGTTCTTCCTCCTTTTTAAAAAACATTTGTCTCACTGAGCATATTTTAAGGCTCAAGATAATTTTCAAAAGGAAGCTTTCCACAAGTTTATGCATGAGAATAGAAGAGATTACTCCTTGTATTAATTATAATTATATTTAATTATATTATTAAATATATATAATAATTATATTAAGAGAACATAAGAGATTACTCTTATAAAGAATATAAGAGATTACTCCTTATATTCCTTAATTATGGAGTCCAATGACATTCTATAAGCATGTAGCTCACCTAACTCAGGAGAAAGCAGTGCTCACAGATATCCTGTCAGTCCTGCAGGAGTATATAAAGAAATATCAAAGCTGGTAGTGGAAACTGGTTGCAGTTTGAAATTAATAAGCCTTTTCTTAAATTAATGAATTTTCTGATATGATCAAAGAGATGGAGAAAGTGCTACTATACATACATGTGTGGTGTGTTTATTTGGTGAGAAGGAGGGACACAATTTCAAATCACATTAAAAGTAGTTGCCAGTTTATAACAGATTATGAAAATTTTGTGAGTCCCTGATAATATAATAGTTAAGTGAATTAATGGGAATAAGTATAGATATCTTCTTCTTATTCTACAGATGGAGAATGAATTAGATTCTGCTCGTTCTGAAATTGAACTCCTGAGGAGTCAGATGACAAATGAGAGAATCTCCATGCAGAATTTAGAAGCTTTGCTGGTGGCCAATCGAGACAAAGAATATCAGTCTCAGATAGCACTTCAAGAAAAAGAATCTGAAATTCAGCTTCTTAAAGAACACCTTTGTTTGGCAGAAAATAAAATGTGAGTTGTTTAGCAATATAAAGTCATACATCTTAATTTTTTGGTACTTTATAGATTAGTAGGATTTTTAAGCTAGAATTTAGAGAATTTGCTTCCTGTAATTTGTCATTAATTAAACTAAGGATCAGAAATATTGTGATTTGCCTAAGAGGTGGTACTTTTTCTATTATGTTTTTCTTATCTAAATTTAAGTTTAATGATCTCTATTGATTCTTTCCAACAGGGTTTTGAGTATAATAGAATGTCTGGTCTAAAATACTGCCTTTAGGAAACATAACAAAATGAGAAAAAAAATTAACCAGTTTGAAACCAGAAGAATTTTCATATTTAGACCAATATATTGCAGCCTAGTGTTTTCATTTGCCACATTGTATTTTCTTTTGTACTATTGCATGTACTGGGTACCTAGAAGAACACCTGCATTCACAAAATACAGAAGACTTCCTAGGACATCAAGTTTGGCTTCTTTTCTTTTCTTTTTCTTTCTTTCTTGTTTTTTTTTTTTTTTTTTTTTTAGGATCTCTAGCACTCCTAGCACGTTTTTAAAAGAACTTTGGCTGGAGAATTGGGTGGAAATGCCTCCCTGTAGAGTGAATTTTCTTTCTATGAAACTTGGTCACCTCTCATAAAAACTGATGGGGGACCCTTAACCCCTGTTCTTACCTGTCCTATCTATAACACTTTTCATCCAGCCTCCACTCTATCCTCACATCTGAGCTCAGGGCATGGGGAAGGATAAGAGGCATGGTCTCGGCAATCAGCCACTCCTAGGAGCCCCTGACTAGGCAAGGGCTTCAGAGCCAAGGCCAGTTTCCTTCAGAAACTGTTTTCAGGCTATGGTGGCAGTGACTGAGTCCTTCTTTTCCGTTACTGTAGCTAGGCTGTTATGATTCCTTCAACTGTTTTTGCAGAATCACTTTCTCAAGATGGTAGGTGGAAATCTACCTTCATGAAATATGCCAAAACTTCCACCCTAAGGGCGATACTCTGTTTAAGACTGACTGGTAAATACTAACACTTAGAATTAGCATGAGAAATGTTTGTTATTAGTCTCTAAAGTTTAGATTTCAGCAGTCTATGATACTGTCCTGAAAACAAGTGAAGAGGATAGAATGTTCTGTGTGAGTGGTACTCATCAATGTTTATCTTCCTTATGATATTGTGCCTTATCACAGGTTTTGTGAGGCATTATTTGGCCTTAAGAAAGATTCTATCTATTAAATTGAAGATTGTATATATCAAATTTCATTATAAGGCACTTGGTTGAATAGATTATATAAAACAGACTATATTAATCATGGAGCTAGTGAATTCCAGTGTTAATTATTTGGTCATACTACTACTTTATGTAATACCTCTAAGTACTTACATTAAAAGCTATTTATAGTAAATAGTATAGACAGATGATGTATAATATGTTTCCACAGGGAAGTTGAAACAGAGAAGGATTAACTAGTTGAATGGGACTGAAATTGCTTAGGCTTTTCAAGTAGGCTACTCTGCATACTTACTGTGTCTAACATGGGCATATTTTAGATGTACTAATAAATCTGGCCATAAAAATCACAATGTGATTTGGATCCAGCTAAGAAACCACTATCAATATGATTTAATGTACCCCAGAATCATAGTCATATTTTAAGTTTAGTCAACTCTAACTCTTATCTTCTTTTAAACAGGGCCATCCAAAGTAGAGATGTGGCCCAGTTCAGAAATGTTGTCACACAATTGGAAGCTGATTTAGACATCACCAAAAGACAACTAGGAACAGAGCGCTTTGAAAGGTAAGTTTATCTCTATGCAAGCTCAAAAACAATGCTTTTCAGCATGGAAAGCATTGTTTCTTAGGTAAAAATAGGTTTTAGTTCTTTCATGATGGTTAGATTTTGAAGTATGAATTAAGCTACAGTTTTTTATGATAGTTTTAATACTTTTGCTGGATATAAAATTTTAAAGCATCACTATTTTGTTTTAGGGAGAGGGCCGTACAAGAACTTCGCCGCCAAAATTATTCAAGTAATGCGTATCATATGAGTTCTACAATGAAGCCAAATACAAAATGTCATTCACCAGAACGTGCTCACCATCGATCTCCTGACCGAGGCCTAGATCGATCATTAGAAGAGTGAGTCTGTTTAAGGATCCATTCTCTTGAGATCAAATAGTAATATCTAGTATAGTGAATATTTGGGGTAATAAGGAAACTCAATAGTCTATCTTTAATAGTGATATTTAAACAGGATTACCAAGATATATTGATATAAAAATACAGAATTTTGATAATTAGAGTTATATCTATTATACTAAAGCAAAAGGACTAATATTTTATCTGTTTGCATAAATTATATATTTTTTTATTTCCACAGTTTTGGGGGAACAGGTGGTTTTTTTGTTACTTCCTTAGCAGTAATTTCTGAGATGTTGGTGCATCCAACACCCAAGCAGTGTACACTGTACCCAATGTGTACTCCTCACTCTTCTCCCATCCTTCCCCCTGAATCCCCAAAGTCCAATGCATCATTCTTATAACTTTCATCCTCATAGCTTAACTCTCACTTAAAGTGAGAACATAGGATATTTGGCTTTCCATTCCTGAGTTACTTTCCTTAGAATAATGGTCTCCAACTCCATCCAGGTTGCTCCGAATGCCATTATTTCGTTCCTTTTTAATGGCTGAGTAGTATTCCTTGGTATATTTATACCACATTTTCTTTATCCACTTGTTGTTCGATGGGCATTTAGGCTGGTTTTATATTTTTGCAATTGCAAATTGTGCTGCTACAAACGTGTGTGCAAGTATCTTTTTCATATAATGACTTCTTTTCCTCTGAATAGATACCTAGTAGTTGGATTGCTAGATCAAATGGTAGTTATACTTTTAGTTCTAAAAGGAATCTCTGTACTGTTTTCCATGGTGGTTGTACTAGTTTACATTCCCACCAGTAGTGTAAAAGAAAACATTCCCTTTTCACCACATCTATGCCAACATGTATGATTTCTTGATTTTTAAATTACGGCCATTCTTGCAGGAGTAAGGTAGGTATCTCATTGTGGTATTAATTTGCATTTCCCTGATAATTACTGATGATGAGCATCTTTGCATATGTTCATTGGGCATTTGTATATATCCTTCTGAGAATTGTTTATTCATGTCCTTAGCCCATTTTTTGATGGGATTAGTACTTTTATTATTTTTATTATTTTTATTTTTTGCTGATTTGTTTGACTTCCTTGTAGATTCCGGATATTAGTCCTTTGTTGGATGCACGTTTGGGAAGATTTTCTCCCACTCTGTGGGTTTTCTGTTTACTCTGCTGATTATTGTTTTTGCTGTGCAGAAGCTTTTTAGTTTAATTAAGTCCCATCTATTTATACTTGTTTTTGTTTCATTTGCTTTTGAGTTCTTGGTCATGAAATCTTTGCCTAAGCCAATGTTCAGAAGATCTTTACTAATGTTATCTTCTAGAATTTTTATGGTTTCAGGTGTTAGATTTAAGTCTTTGATCATCTTGAGTTGATTTTTGTATAAGGTGAGAGATGAGGATCCAGTTTCATTCTTCTACATGTGGCATCCCAATTATCCCAGCACCATTTGTTGAGTAAGGTGTCCTTTCCCTACTTTATGTTTTTGTTTGCTTTGTCAAAAATCAGTTTGCTGTAAGTATTTGGCTTCATTTCTGGGTTCTCTATTCTGTTTCATTGGTCTATGTGCCTATTTTCGTATCAGTACCATGCTGTTTTAATAACTATAATCTTGTAGTATAGTTTGAAGTCAGGTAATGTGATGCCTCCAAATTTGTTCCTTTTGCTTAGTCTTGCTATGTGGAGTCTTTTGAGGTTCCATATGAATTTTAGGATTGTTTTTCTAGTTCTGTGAAGAATGATTATGGTACTTTGATTGGAACTGCATTGAATTTGCATATTGCTTTTGGCAGTATGGCCATTTTTACAATATTGATTCTCCACGAGCATGGGATGTGTTTCCATTTGTTTGTGTTATCAGTGACTTCTTTCAGCAGTGTTTTGTAGTTTTCTTTGTAGAACTCTTTCACCACCTTGATTAGGTATATTCCTAAGTTGGTGTTTTTGTTTGTTTTTTGCTCCTATTGTAAAAGGAGTTGAGTTATTGATTTGTTTCTCAGCTTGATCGCTATTGGTGTATAGCAGTGCTACTGATTTGTGTACATTAATTTTGCATACAGAAACTGTACTGAATTCATTTATCAGATCTGGGAACTTTTTGGATGAGTGTAGGGTTTTCTAGGTATATGATCATATTATCAGTGAACAGTGACAGTTTTACTTCCTCTTTACTGATTCAGATGCCCTTTGTTTCTCTTGTCTGATTGCTCTGTCTAGGACTTCAGGTACTATATTGAATAGAAGCAATGAAAGTGGGCATTCTTGTCTTGTTACAGTTCTTGGGGAATGCTTTCAACTATCCCCATTCAGTATAATGTTGGCTGTGGGTTAGTCATAGATAGCTTTTATTATCTTGAAGTGTGTGTCCCTCCTATGCCAGTTTTGCTGAGGGTTTTAACCATAACGGGATGCTGGATTTTGTCAAATCCTTTTTCTGCATCTATTGAGATGATCACATGATTTTTGTTTTTAATTTTGTTTATGTGGTCTATCACATTTATTGACTGGCATATGTTAAACCATTGCTGCATACCTGGTATGCAACTCACTTGATCATGGTGTATTATCTTTTTGATATGCTGTTAGATTCAGTTAGCAAGTATTATGTTGAGGACTTTTGCATCTATGTTCATCAGGGTTATTGGTCTATAGTTTTCATTTTTTGTTATGTCCTTTCCTACCTTTGGAATTAGGGTGATACTGGCTTCATGGATGATTTAGGGAGGATTCCCTCTTTCTATGTCTTGTGGAAAGGTGTTCTATAGGATTGGTACAATTCTTCTTTGACTATCTGATGGAATTCAGCTGTGAATCCATCTGGTCCTGGACTTTTTTTTATTGGCAATTTTTTAAAATTACTGTTTTAATCTCTCTACTTGTTACTGGCCTGTTCAGAGTTTCTATGTCTTCCTGATTTAATCTGGGAGGGTTGTATTTTTCCAGGAATTTATCCATCTCCTCTAGATTTTCTAGTTTGTGTGTGTAAAGGTGTTCATAGTAGCCTTGAAAGATCTTTTGTATTTCTGTGGTACTGGTTGTAATATCTCCCATTTCATTTCTCATTGAGCTTATTTGGATCTTCTCTCTTCTTTTCTTGGTTGATCTCGCTAGTGGTCTATCAATTTTGTTTATCTTTTCAAAGAACTAGCTTTTTATCTTTTGTATTTTTTTGTCTCATTTTCATTGTTTCTGTTCTTATCTTTGTTATTTCTTTTCTTCTGCTGTGTTTAGGTTGGTTTGTTCTTGTTTCTCTAGTTCCTTCAGGTGTGACCTTAGAGTGTCTGTTTGTGCTCTTTCAAACTTTCTGATGTAGGCATTAAATGCTATGAACTTTTCTCTTAATACTACTTTTGGTGTGTTGCAGAGGTTTTGATAAGTTGTTTCACCATTATCTCTCAGTTCAAAGAAGTTTTTAATTTCCATCTTGATTTCATTGTTGACCCAAAGATCATTCAAGATCAGATGATGATGATAATTATTATTAAATTTTTTTGAGATGGAATCTTGCTCTGTTGCTCAGGCTAGAGTGCAGTGGCATGATCTCGGCTCACTGCAACCTCTGCTCCCCGGGGTCAAGCAGTTCTCCTGCCTCAGCCTCCCAAGTAGCTGGGATTACAGGCATGTGCCACAATGCCTGGCTTATTATTATTATTATTTTTGAGACAGAGTCTCACTCTGTTGCCCAAGCTGGAGTGCAATGGCACAATCTCAGTTCACTGCAACCTCCGCCTCCCAGGTTCAAGTGATTCTCGTGCCTCATGCTCCCAAGTAGCTGGGATTACAGGCATCCGCTACCACGCCTGGCTAATTTTTTTGTATTTTTAGTAGAGACAGGTTTTCACCATGTCGGCCAGGCTGGTCTTGAACTCCTGACCTCAGGTGATCTGTGCGCCTCAGCCTCCCAAAGTGCTGGGATTACAGGCATGAGGCACCGTGCACAGCCTTAATTTTTGTATTTTTAGTAGAGACAGGGTTTCACTATGTTGGCCAGGCTGATTTTGAACTCCTGACCTCAAGTGATCCACCTGTCTTTGTCTCCCAAAGTGCTGGGATTACAGCAATGAGCCACCGCACCCAGCCTCAAGAGCAGATTATTTAATGTCCATGTATTTTTATAGTTTTGAGGGTTCCTTTTGGAGATAATTTCCAGTTTTGTTCCACTGCAGTTTAAGAAAATACTTGAGGCCAGGCGTGGTGGCTCACGCCTGTAATCCCAGCACTTTGGGAGGCCGAGGTGGGCGGATCACGACGTCAGGAGATCGAGACCATCCTGGCTAAAATGGTGAAACCCCATCTCAACTGAAAATACAAGAAATTATCTGGGCGTGGTGGCGGGTGCCTGTAGTCCCAGCCACTTGGGAGGCTGAGGCAAGAGAATGGCGTGAACCCGGTAGGCGGAGCTTGCAGTGAGCCAAGATCATGCCACAGCACTCCAGCCTGGCTAACAGAGCAAGACTCCATCTCAAAAAAAAAACAAAAAGATACTTCATATAAATCTGATTTTCTTAAATTTATTGAGACTCGTTTTGCATCCTATCATATGTTCAGTCTGAGAGACTGTTCCATGTGCTGAAGAAAAAAGAATTTATATTCTGCAGTTGTTGGGTAGAATGTTCTGTAAATGCCTGTTAAGTCAATTTGTTCTAGGGTATAGTTTAAATTCATTGTTTCTTTGTTGACCTTCTGTATTGATGACCTGTCTAGTGCTGTCAATGGAGTATTGAAGTCTCCCACTATTATTGTATTGCTGTGCATCCCATTTCTTCGGTCTAATAGTAATTGTTTTCTAAATTTGAGAGCTCCGTGTATATATGCATATATATTTAGAATTGCAATATTTTCCTTTTGGACTATTCCTTTTATCATTATATAATGTCTCTCTTTTTCTTTTTCTTTTTTTTTTTTTTTTGAGACGGAGTCTCGCTCTGTCGCCCAGGCTGGAGTGCAGTGGCCGGATCTCAGCTCACTGCAAGCTCCGCCTCCCGGGTTCCCGCCATTCTCCTGCCTCAGCCTCCCAAGTAGCTGGGACTACAGGCGCCCACCAACGCGCCCGGCTAGTTTTTTGTATTTTTTTTTAGTAGAGACGGGGTTTCACCGTATTAGCCAGGATGGTCTCGATCTCCTGACCTCGTGATCCGCCCGTCTCGGCCTCCCAAAGTGCTGGGATCACAGGCTTGAGCCACCGTGCCCGGCCTCTCTTTTTCTTTTTTTACTGTTGTTGCTTTAAAGTTTGTTTTGTCTGATGTAAGAATAGTTACTGTTGCTCACATTCCATTTGTGTGAAATATCTTTTTCCACCCCTTAACCTTAAGTGTATGTGAGTCCTTAGGTGTTAGGTGAATCTCTTGAAGACAGCAGATACTTAGTGAATTTTTATCCATTCTGCCCTTCCATATCTTTTAAGTGGAGTATTTAGGCTGTTTACATTCAACATTAGTATTAAGATATTAGGTACTGTTCTGTTCATCACATTAGTTGTTGCCTTAATACGTTGTTTTGGTTTTTTTCCCCCCATTGTGTCATTGTTTAATGGCATTAAATAATTACATAAAATTAAATAATCTGTGATATTTATATTGTAAGGAGCTTCTATTTTGATGTATTTTGAAGTTTTGTTTCAAGATTTAGAACTCCTTTAAACATTTTTCATAGTGCTGGCTTAGTAGTGGCAAATTCTCTCAGCATTTGTCTGAAAATGATTTTATTTTTCCTTCATTATGTTGCTTAATTTTGCTGGATACAAAATTCTTGGCTGACAATTATTTTGTTTCTTGAGGCTAAAGATGGGACCCCAATCCCTTCTGGCTTGTAGGATTTCTGCTGAGAAATCTGCCATTAATGTGGTAGGTTTTCCTTTATAGTTTATCTTGATGCTTTTGTCTCACAGATCTTAAGATTCTTTCCTTTGTCTTGACTTTGGGTATCCTGATGACTATGTGCCTAGGTGATGATGTTTTTGCAGTGAATATCCCAGGTGTTCTTTGAGTTTCTTATGTTTGGAGGTCTAGATCTCTAGCAAGGTCAGGGAGGTTTTCTTTAATTATTCCCCCAAGTAAGTTTTCTAAACTTTTAGATTTCTCTTCTTCCTCAGGAACACTAGTTATTCTTAGGTTTGACCATTTAACATAATCCCACATTTCTTGGAGGATTTGTTCATTTTTTTAAATTCTTTTTTTTTTTCTTTGTCTGACTGAGCTAATTCTAAAGACCTGTCTTCAGCTGGGCATGGTGGCTAATGCCTGTAATCCCAGCACTTTGGGAGTCTGAGGCGGGCAGATCACTTGAAGTCAGGAGTTCAAGACCAGCCTGGCCAACATGGCGAAACTCTGCCTCTACTAAAAATACAAATACTAGTCAGGTATGGTGGCACATGCCTGTAATCCCAGCTACTTGGAAGGCTGAGGCAGGAGAATCACTTGAACCCAGGTGGCGGAGGTTGCAGTGAGCCAAGATCACGCCACTGCACTCCAGCCTGGTGACAGCATGGATACCAGTACCTGCTGTAGTAGAGGTGACGGGAAAGTGATGCATCACTTTAGGTCGGGGCAGGGTTAGGTGGGTCTGGGCTCAGACTCTCCTTGGGCAGGGCTTGACATGGCCACCTTGGCGAAGGGGATTATGGTTCTCAGGCCAATGGGGTTATGTTCTAGAGGGGATCTTGGCCACCTCTGCTGTATCATATAGTTCACCAGAGAAGTGGGGAATAGCTAGTAGCAGGAGGCCTCACCCAGCTCCCACGCAGTTGGTGAGGCCAGCCTCGCTCCTGCAGTGCCTTGCTCAGATTTTGCCCCAGGCCATGAGCTACCCCACTGAAAAAGCAAGCACGGCATTTGAACCTGGCCCTTCCCTGTCTGGCTCTTCCTGCTCTGTCTCCTATCTGCAGCAGCTTCCGCTTGTCCCCTGGACTCTGCTCAAGAAAATTTGTGCCCAGTCAAAACCACTACCGATTTCAGTTCGGAGCTCCCTTCACTCTGTGACCCCTCCCCAATTCTGCTGACTGCCTTCCCAAGGACCCCTGTGAGATAGTCATTGCTGGCTTTCCCTGGGCTCGAGCTGGAGACTGGGAGTGCGTGCAAGGCACTTCCTGCTGCTACTTCTACTTTTATATTTTATGTGACTCCATAAATCCCTTTCATCTCTAGATAGGGTTAAATTTTTCTCCTGTGATGTGGATTTTCAGATTCCCCAGTGGGGACATGTGTTCAGATGTAGGTTTTCTTCCCTCTCACACATTGGGAACTCCCAGTTTTTCACCTGTTTCATGGAATTGGCAGCAGCATGCCACTTCTTTCAAAGGATATGTGAATTCTTTGGGTTTTCCTTGTATATTCCTACAGTGAATCTTGGAGCAAAAGATCACAATGTGAGTCTCTAACACTGTTCTGTCCTTCCATGTGGGAGCTGCACGTTAGTCCTGTCTCCTATCTGCCGTCTTCCATCTGCCCCATAAATTGTATTTTAATAGTTTGATTTTCTTTTTATTTCTACAACATTAACTTCTTATTTAATTACAAAATGTTGGTTATTATAGCACCACAAAATTTATATGTTCTAGGAAAGTAATCAGCTAGTTTTTTAGAGGAAAATATTTTAGATATATTTCTATGTATCACAAATTTCCTAGAAACTTTTTATTTGGAAACAATTTCAACCTTTCAAAAAGTTACAAAAATAAGAATACAAAGAACATCTATATGCCCTTTACCCATACTCATTATTTTAAAATTTTTACCCCATTTGTTTTCTTATATACACATGTGGTGGCTCGTGTGCTCACATGCTTTCATGTTTCTTCACAGACACACACACACTTGCACAGACCTACTCACACACTCGCAGAGGCACATTTAAACATATAACCAAAACTCCAAACCATGCCCACAGGTTTCATCCTTTTACTTTTTTCCATTACTTATATATATGTTCTTTCTTCTACAGTGAGAACCCTGGCTCAACATTAACATGTTTACTCAACGATATCAATGTAGTTACTAATTTACTCAATCCCAGAATGCATCTACAATAGTTTCAAAATTTCTTCACCGATGTCACCACAATAAACAGGCCGACTTTTTTAAAGTTCGGAATCTGTTTGCAGTTCTTCCTTCTTACGCCTGTACGTTACCTTGCCCAAATCTTGAGAGCATATGTTTAAATACTGAGTTTGTAACTTATTTGGATTAATTTTTTCCATCTTTTATTTTGGTCATGGTATTCATTTGAAATAACATTGGATTCATTTGTTTCAATTTGCTTTCATTTTTCATATTTCCACTTCCTAGTTTTTTGCTCAACTTAATTTTATTTTTGAATATGTAGATTAGCATGCTTTTAAAGGTCAACACTCTGCAAAAAATAATACTAAGAGAAGTGTCACTTTCTCTATGCCTTCCATCCCATCAGCCATGCCTCCACCTCCTTTCTTTGTGGTTTTATGCGAATGATACACAGATATATATCTTTCTTTGTTTATGCAAAAAGTGGCATGCTTCTTTGCACTTTGCTTTTCTCACTTAACACTGTCTCCTGGAAATCTCTCCATGTTGACTCCTAGAGATTCTCCTTATTCCTTTTTGTCAGGTGCACACTACTCTAGTATATGGATGTACCATAGTTATGCAACCCACCTCCTAAACTTGGACATTTAGCTGGTTTCCAATAATTTGCAATTACAAACAAGGCTGTAATGAATAATCTCATACATATGTATTTTCATGTTGTTGCAGTATCTTCAGAATAAATTCCTAGAAGTGGAATTGCTGGGTCAGTGGGTAAATACACAGGTAGTTTTGTTAGGCCGTGCCACATTCCCCTCCATTTTGCAGTCCCTTCAGCAATGTGTGAAAGTACTGTTTCCCCACAACCTCACTAGCAGAACACACTGTCAAGCTTTTGAATTTGTGCCACTGCGGTGGATGAGAAATGGTATTTCAGTGTAGTTTTAATTTGCATTTCTCATATTATGAGTGAAGTTGAATATCTTTTCATAAGTTTAAGGGCTATTGTTATATCTCTTTTTCTGAATTAGCTATTCATTTCTTCTGCCTGTTTTTCTAATGGACTTTAGATCTTTTTGTTAAAAAATTTTTTAGTACATTTGAGAAATTATCTCTTTATTGGTGATACATGCTACAAATATTTTCTCACTTTTTTTTTCATTTGTCTTTTAATTTTACTGTATTGCCTTTTTCTCTATAAAGAGTTTTTAGTTTTGTGTAGTCAGATTTTAAACCTTTTCCTTTAATGCATCTGGATTTCTATTCATAGTTAGCAAATCTTTCTCTCTCCCCAGATAGTAGAGGAATGTTTTCTTTTAGTACTGGTATAGTTTTACTTTTTACATTTAGATATCTGATTCATTTGGAGTTTATGTGTGGTTTGAGAAATGGATCTAATTTTATCATTTTCCAACTGACTATCAAGTTGTTCCAAGATCATTGATTTAAAAGACTCTTTGTCCCAGTCATTTAGATCTCTTTTTGGACTTTCTATTTCTTTTCCATTGATCTGCCTGTTCGTGTGCAGTCCCACACTATTTAATTATAGAGGCTATGTAGTATTTTTAATTCTGTAGGGATAGCTCAGTGGTATGCTGGTAAACTGGCTTTCCAAAGGAGAGGAGGGGGAGGCCCTGATCTGTAGCACTTGCCAATTTCAGTGGTGTAAATACCTCCACTTTTTCATTTTTTGTAGATCTTTTATATTGCTGTTTAATATTTGTTCATCTGACCTGTTTTATATTAAGGGTGGTGTTCTAAAGTCTCCTTTTATTAGTATGTTTTAATTTCTTTTTCCATATCCTCTAAATTTGGCTTTATATGGGTGGTTTGCTGTTTTTTTTTTGTTTGTTTGTTTGTTTTTATGTTAAGAGTTTTTTTATTGTTGTTGTGGTTGTTTTTAATTTTTTTTTTTTTATGCTTTAAGTTCTAGGGTACATGTGCATAACGTGCAGGTTTGTTACATATGTATACTTGTGCCATGTTGGTGTGCTGCACCCATCAACTTGTCAGCACCCATCAATTCCTCATTTATATCAGGTATAACTCCCAATGCAATCTCTCCCCCCTCCCCCCCCATGATAGGCCCCAGTGTGTGATGTTCCCCTTCCCAAGTCCAAGTGATCTCATTGTTCAGTTCCCACCTATGAGTGAGAACATGCGGTGTTTGGTTTTTGTTCTTGTGATAGTTTGCTAAGAATGATGGTTTCCAGCTGCATCCATGTCCCTACAAAGGATGCAAACTCATCCTTTTTTATGGCTGCATAGTATTCCATGGTGTATATGTGCCACATTTTCTTAATCCAGTCTGTCACAGATGGACATTTGGGTTGATTCCAAGTCTTTACTATTGTGAATACTGCCGCAATAAACATACGTGTGCGTGTGTCTTTTTTTTTTTTTTTTTTTTTGAGACGGAGTCTCGCTCTGTCACCCAGGCTGGAGTGCAGTGGCGCGATCTCGGCTCACTGCAAGCTCCGCCTCCCGGGTTTACGCCATTCTCCTGCCTCAGCCTCCCGAGTAGCTGGGACTACAGGCGCCCGCCATCTCGCCCGGCTAATTTTTTGTATTTTTTTAGTAGGGACGGGGTTTCACCATGTTAGCCAGGATGGTCTCGATCTCCTGACCTCGTGATCCACCCGTCTCGGCCTCCCAAAGTGCTGGGATTACAGGCTTGAGCCACCGCGCCCGGCCGCATGTGTCTTTATAGCAGCATGATTTATAATCTTTTGGGTATATACCCAGTAGTGGGATGGCTGTGTCATATGGTACATCTAGTTCTAGATCCTTGAGGAATTGCCATACTGTTTTCCATAATGGTTGAACTAGTTTACAATCCCACCAACAGTGTAAAAGTGTTCCTATTTCTCTACATCCTCTCCAACACCTGTTGTTTCCTGACTTTTTAATGATTGCCATTCTAACTGGTGTGAGATGGTATCTCATTGTGGTTTTGATTTGCATTTCTCTGATGGCGAGTGATGATGAGCATTTTTTCATGTGTCTGTTGGCTGTATGAATGTCTTCTTTTGAGAATTGTCTGTTCATATCCTTTGCCCACTTTTTGATGGGGTTGTTTATTTTTTTCTTGTATATTTGTTTGAGTTCTTTGTAGATTCTGGATATTAGCCCTTTGTCAGATGAGTAGATTGCAAAAATTTTCTCCCATTCTGTAGGTTGCCTGTTCACTCTGATGGTAGTTTCTTTTGCTGTGCAGAAGCTCCTTAGTTTAATTAGATCCCATTTGTCAATTTTGGCTTTTGCTGCCGTTGCTTTTGGTGTTTTAGACATGAAGTCCTTGCCCATGCCCATGTCCTGAATGGTATTACCTCGGTTTTCTTCTAGGGTTTTTATGGTATTAGGTCTAACATTTAAGTCTCTAATCCATCTTGAATTACTCTTCGTATAAGGAGTAAGGAAAGGATCCAGTTTCAGCTTTCTACTTATGGCTAACCAATTTTCCCAGAACCATTTATTAAATAGGGAATCCTTTCCCCATTTCTTGTTTCTCTCAGGTTTGTCAAAGATCAGATGGCTGTAGATGTGTGGTATTATTTCTGAGGACTCTGTTCTGTTCCATTGGTCTATATCTCTGTTTTGGTACCAGTACCATGCTGTTTTGGTTACTGTAGCCTTGTAGTATAGTTTGAAGTCAGGTAGCGTGACGCCTCCAGCTTTGTCCTTTTGACTTAGGATTGTCTTGGCAATGTGGGCTCTTTTTTGGTTCCATATGAACTTTAAAGCAGTTTTTTCCAATTCTGTGAAGAAAGTCATTGGTAGCTTGATGGGGATGGCATTGAATCTATAAATAATCTTGGGCAGTATGGCCATTTTCACGATATTGATTCTTCCTATCCATGAGCATGGTATGTTCTTCCATTTGTTTGTGTCCTCTTTGATTTCACTGAGCAGTGGTTTGTAGTTCTCCTTGAAGAGGTCCTTTACATCCCTTGTAAGTTGGATTCCTAGGTATTTTATTCTCTTTGAAGCAATTGTGAATGGAAGTTCATTCCTGATTTGGCTGTCTGTTTGTCTGTTACTGGTGTATAAGAATGCTTGTGATTTTTGCACATTAATTTGGTATCCTGAGACTTTGCTGAAGTTGCTTATCAGCTTAAGGAGATTTTGGGCTGAGACAATGGGGTTTTCTAAATATACAATCATGTCATCTGCAAACAGGGACAATTTGACTTCTTCTTTTCCTAACTGAATACTCTTGATTTCTTTCTCTTGCCTGATTGCCCTGGCCAGAACTTCCAACACTATGTTGAATAGGAGTGGTGAGAGAGGGCATCCCTGTCTTGTGCCAGTTTTCAAAGGGAATTTTTCCAGTTTTTGCCCATTCAGTATGATATTAGCTGTGGGTTGTCATAAATAGCTCTTATTATTTTGAGGTACGTTCCATCAATACCGAATTTATTGAGCATTTTTAGCATGAAGGGCTGTTGAATTTTGTCAAAAGCCTTTTCTGCATCTATTGAGATAATCATGTGGTTCTTGTCTTTGGTTCTGTTTATATGCTGGATTACGTTTATTGATTTGCGAATGTTGAACCAGCCTTGCATCCCAGGGATGAAGCCCACTTGATCATGGTGGATAAGCTTTTTGATGTGCTGCTGAATCCGATTTGCCAGTATTTTATTGAGGACTTTTACATCGATGTTCATCAGGGATATTGGTCTAAAATTCTCTTTTTTTGTTGTGTCTCTGCCAGGCTTTGGTATCAGGATGATGTTGGCCTCATAAAATGAGTTAGGGAGGATTCCCTCTTTTTCAATTGATTGGAATAGTTTCAGAAGGAATGGTACCAGCTCCTCCTTGTACCTCTGGTAGAATTCAGCTGTAAATCCATCTGGTCCTGGACTTCTTTTGGTTGGTAGGCTATTAATTATTGCCTCAATTTCAGAGCCTGCTATTGGTCTATTCAGGGATTCAACTTCTTCCTGGTTTAGTCTTGGAAGAGTGTAAGTGTCCAGGAAATTATCCATTTCTTCTAGATTTTCTAGTTGATTTGCGTAGAGGTGTTTCTAGTATTCTCTGATGGTAGTTTGTATTTCTGTGGGGTTGGTGGTGATATCCCCTTTATCATTTTTTATTGCATCTATTTGATTCCTCTCTCTTTTCTTCTTTTTTAGTCTTGCTAGCGGTCTGTCAATTTTGTTGATCTTTTCATAAAACCAACTCCTGGATTCATTGATTTTTTGGAGGGTTTTTTGTGTCTCTATCTCCTTCAGTTCTGCTCTGATCTTAGTTATTTCTTGCCTTCTGCTAGCTTTTGAATGTGTTTGCTCTTGCCTCTCTAGTTCTTTTAATTGTGATGTTAGAGTGTCAATTTTAGATCTTTCCTGCTTTCTCTTGTGGGCATTTAGTGCTATAAATTTCCCTCTACACACTGCTTTAAATGTGTCCCAGAGATTCTGGTATGTTGTATCTTTGTTCTCATTGGTTTCAAAGAACATCTTTATTTCTGCCTTCATTTCGTTGTGTACCCAATAGTCATTCAGGAGCAGGTTATTCAGTTTCCATGTAGTTGAGCGGTTTTGATTGAGTTTCTTAGTCCTGAGTTCTAGTTTGATTGCACTGTGGTCTGAGAGACAGTTTGTTATCATTTCTGTTCTTTTACATTTGCTGAGGAGTGCTTTACTTCCAATTATGTGGTCAATTTTGGAATACGTGTGATGTGGTGCTGAGAAGAATGTATATTCTGTTGATTTGGGGTGGAGAGTTCTATAGATGTCTATTAGGTCCGCTTGGTGCAGAGATGAGTTCAATTCCTGGATATCCTTGTTAACTTTCTGTCTCATTGATCTGTCTAATGTTGACAGTGGAGTGTTGAAGTCTCCCATTATTATTGTATGGGAGTCTAAGTCTCTTTGTAAGTCTCTAAGGACTCGCTTTATGAATCTGGGTGCTCCTGTATTGGGCGCATATATATTTAGGATAGTTAGCTCTTCCTGTTGAATTGATCCCTTTACCATTATGTAATGGCCTTCTTTGTCTCTTTTGATCTTTGTTGGTTTAAAGTCTGTTTTATCAGAGACTAGGATTGCAACCCCTGCTTTTTTGTTTTGTTTTGTTTTCCATTTGCTTGGTAGATCTTCCTCCATCCCTTTATTTTGAGCCTGTGTGTGTCTCTGGATGTGAAATGCGTCTCCTGAATACAGCACATTGATGGGCTGTGACTCTTTATCCAATTTGCCAGTCTGTGTCTTTTAATTGGGGCATTTAGCCCATTTACATTTAAGGTTAATATTGTTATGTGTGAATTTGATCCTGTCATTATGATGTTAGCTGGTTATTTTGCTGATTAGTTGATGCAGTTTCTTCCTAGCATTGATGGTCTTTACAATTTGGCATGTTTTTGCAATGGCTGGTAGCGGTTGTTCCTTTCCATGTTTAGTGCTTCCTTCAGGAGCTCTTGTGGGGCAGGCCTGGTGGTGACAAAATCTCTCAGCATTTGCTTGTCCGGAAAGGATTTTACTTCTCCTTCACTTATGAAGCTTAGTTTGGCTGGATATGAAATTCTGGGTTGAAAATTCTTTTTTTTAAGAATGTCGAATATTGGCCCCCACTCTCTTCTGGTTTGTTGAGTTTCTGCCGAGAGATTCGCTGTTAGTCTGATGGGCTTCCCTTTGTGGGTAACCTGACCTTTCTCTCTGGCTGCCCTTAAGATTTTTTCCTTCATTTCAACCTTGGTGAATCTGACAATTATGTGTCTTAAGGTTGCTCTTCTCAAGGAGTATCTTTGTGGCGTTCTCTGTATTTCCTGAATTTGAATGTTGGCCTGCCTTGCTAGGTTGGGGAAGTTCTCCTTGATAATATATTGAAGAGTGTTTTCCAACTTCGTTCCATTCTCCCTGTCACTTTTAGGTACACCAATCAGATGTAGATGTGGTCTTTTCACATAGTCCCGTATTTCTTGGAGGTTTTGTTCATTTATTTTTACTCTTTTTTCTCTACACTTCTCTTCTCGCTTCATTTCATTCATTTAATCTTCAATCACTGATACTCTTTATTCCACTAGATTGGATCAGCTACTGAAGCTTGTGCTTGCGTCACATTGTTCTCGTGCCATGGTTTTTAGCTCTGTCAGGTCATTTAAGGTCTTCTCTATGCTGTTTATTCTAGTTAGTCGTTCATCTCATCTTTTTTCAAGGTTTTTAGCTTCTTTGCAATTTGTTCGAACATCGTCCTTTAGCTCGGAGAAGTTTGTTACTACCGATCTTGTGAAGCCTACTTCTGTCAACTCGTTAAAGTCATTCTCCATCCAGCTTTGTTCCACTGCTGGCAAGGAGCTGTGATCCTTTGGAGGAGAAGAGGTGCTCTGATTTTTGGAATTTTCAGCTTTTCTGCTCTGGTTTCTCCCCATCTTTGTGGTTTTATCTACATTTGGTCTTTGATGATGGTGACCTACAGTTGGGGTTTTGGTGTGGATGTCCTTTTTGTTGGTGTTGATTCTATTCCTTTCTGTTTGTTAGTTTTCCTTCTAACAGTCAGGACCCTCAGCTGCAGGTCTGTTGGAGTTTGCTGGAGGTGCACTCCAGACCCTGTTTGCCTGGGTATCACCAGCAGAGGCGGCAGAACAGCAAATATTGCAGAATGGCAAATGTTGCTGCCTGATCCTTCCTCTGGAAGCTTCGTCTCAGAGGGGCACTTGGCTGTATGAGGTGTCAGTTGGCCCCTACTGGGAGATGTCTCCCAGTTAGGCTACCTGGGGGTCAGGGACCCACTTGAGGAGGCAGTCTGTCCGTTCTCAGATCTCAAACTCCGTGCTGGGAGAACCACTGCTCTCTTCAAAGCTGTCAGACAGGGACATTTAAGTCTGCAGAAGTTTCTGCTGCCTTTTGTTCAGCTATGCCCTGCCCTCAGAGGTGGAGTCTACAGAGGCAGGCAGGCCTCATTGAGCTGCCCTGGGCTCCACCCAGTTCGAGCTTCCCGGTCACTTTGTTTACCAAGTCAAGCCTCAGCAATGGCAGATCCCCTTGCCCCAGACTCACTGCCGCCTCGCAGTTTGATCTCGGACTGCTGTGGTAGCAGTGAACAAGGCTCCGTGGGTGTGGGACACACCAAGCCAGGCGCGGGATATAATCTCCTGGTGTGCTGTTTGCTAAGACCATTCGAAAAGCATGGTATTAGGGCGGGAGTGTCCCAAGTTTCCAGGTACCGTCCTTTGCTAGTAAAGGGAATTCCCCGACCCCTTGCGCTTCCCTGGGTGAGGCGATGCCCCGCCCTGCTTCGGCTCACACTCTGTGGTCTGTACCCACTGTCCAACAAGTCCCAGAGAGATGAACCTGGTACCTCAGTTGGAAATGCTGAAGTCACCCGTCTTCTGTGTTGCTCGTGCTGGGAGCTGTGGACTGGAGCTGTTCCTATTTGGCCATCTTGGAATGATCCCCCGCCACCTTTTTTTTTTTAAGTCGGAGTTTCACTCTTGTTCTCCGGACTGGAGTGCAATGGCATGATCTCGGCTCCCTGCAACCTCTGCCGCCCAGGTTCAAGCAATTCTCCTGCCTCAGCCTCCCTGAGTAGCTGGGATTACAGGTGTCCATCACCACATCCAGCTCAGTTTTGTATTTTTAGTAGAGATGGGGTTTTGCCATGTTGGGCAGGGTGGTCTCGAACTCCTGACCTCAGGTGATCCACCTGCCTTGGCCTCCCAAAGTGCCAGGATTACAGGCATGAGCCACCATGCCCCGCCTAGTTTTTGTATTTTTAGTAGAGATAGGGTTTCACCATGTTGACCAGGCTGGTCTCAAACTCCTGACCTCAGGTAATCCACTCACCTCAGCCTCCCAAAGTGCTAGGATTACAGGCGTGGGCCACCACGCCCAGCCATGTGGAAAATCTTTTTAAAAAATAGGTGACTTACACTGGGCATGGTTGCTCACACCTGTAATCCTAGCATTTTGGGAGACTGAGGTAGACAGATTGTTTGAGCCCAGGAGTTAGAGACCAGCCTGGGCAATGGTGAAACCCCATCTCTACAAAAAATACAAAAAAAAAAAATTAGCCAGATGTGGTGGCACGTGCCTGTATTTCCATCTACTTGGTAGGCTGAGATGAGAAGATAACTGAGCCTGGTGGAAGGTCATTGCTGCAGTAAGCCATAATTGTGCCACTGCATTCTAGCCTGGGAAGCAGAGCGAGACCCTATCTCAAAAATAGAATAGAACAGTATAAATAAAGTAGATGAGTTAAAATCTTTTACATTATTGATATGACTGTTATATCACATCAGTAGTAATGGTCTTAACCCAGTTATATTATCTTATAATTACTTTCTGTACTATGTGATATTTGTTGTATTTCTTCACTTGATCAGTCTTCTTTGCTTCTTAACAAATTTCTTTTGGCTTTTAGGAAGAGTTTATTTTATTTTAGTTGTTACCTTTCTATTAATATGATTAACAATGCCCTTAATCACCTTTTTTCTCACTTAACCTTTTACTCTCAGTTTCAAATGGTGTTCTTTGACTGGCACCTGTTATCTAGACAACAGACATCACAGGGAATTTACTTTCCTCTGACCACTGCTCTGTTTCCTGCCTCTCTAGTTTTGCCTTTCCCAGGTTGTCATATAAATGGAATCATACAGTATGCAACCTCTAGTGGTTGACTTTCACTCAGCATAATATATTTCAGATTTATCCAGGTTGTCGCATGTATTAGTAGTTGTCACATATTCCTTTTAACTACTGAGTAGTATTCCATCATATAGATGTACCACAGGTACTTTTTTTTTGATGATTATAGTCTTGGCCAGATGCAGTGGCTCCTGACTGTAATCCTAGCAGTTTGGGAGGCTGAAGCAGGCAGATCATTTGAGGCCAGGAGTTTGAGATCAGCCTGGCCAATATGGCAAAGCCCCATCTCTATTAAAAATACAACAATTAGCTGGGCATGGTGGCGCATGTCTGTAATCCCAGCTACTTAGGCTGAGGCTTGAGATTTACTTGAACCTGGGAGGCAGAAGTTGCAGTAAGCTGAGATCTCGCCACTGCACTTCAGCCTGGGTGACAGAGTGAGACTCTGTCTCAAAAAAATAATAATAATAATTAAAAAATAAAATGATTATAGTCTCACAAGTAGTTGTAAAAATAGTATAGATAGTCGCACATATCCTTACCCCAGCTTCTATATGAAATATCTTACAGACTGGGGTATTGACATTAGCACAATGTGATTAACTAGTCTATAGGCCTTATTCAGATTTCACTAGTTTTTAGATGCACTCATTTGTTTGTATGTGTATTTTTTTTTCTTACAATCTACACACAGCACCACTATGATCAAGATGCAAAGTTGTTCCATCAGCACCAAAGAATTCACTCCCTCATATGCCTATTTGTAGCTGTAGCCCTGCCCTTCTTCATCTCCTTGTCTCCTAGGAAACACTGCTTTCTTCTCCATCACTATAATTCTGTCATTTTGAGATAACCTTTTGAGATTGACTTTTCTCATTCAGCATAATGCCTGTGAGATCCATCCAAGCTGCTGTAAGTATCAATAGTTCATTCCTTTTTATTGTTGAATAGTATTCCATGGTATGAATGTACCACAGTTTGTGAAAACTGAGTGAAAAAATATATTTTTTTGTTTTCCTTCATAGAAACTGAAGAAAAATCTTACATTTTGCTAAAGTGATACACTTACTAGAATACATTTGTTACACATGTTGAAAAAGTTGAATTAAAAATATTAATCAGCATGATATTTTCTCTTACAGGAATCTTTGCTACAGAGATTTCTGACACCTGAAATGATTCTTCACATCCTTGAGAAAGGTCAAAGTTACAAACTGATTTTTTTTTTTTTTTTTTTTTTGCGACATGAGTGCATTTATCTTTTAAATGCTTGGCAATGTTAAATATATTTATTAACTTTGTGTCTCTGAATCTCTGTTCTAATGTGCCATGTTGCAGTGATCTGAGATGACTTATAAAAACAAAAATGCATATGGCTCTTTCTATCCATGCAGAAATAGTGAGTGTAAAATCTGCTTACATCACTATTGAACACTGTTATGTTCACTATCCGGAGTAAATAAAGAAACTTATTAAAACAGGGAAAAGTGTTTTTACAAAACTGATTTCCTTTCCTTTCTTGGTATCTCAAATAATTGGTTGGTTAATTTTTTTTCTTTGTGATTTGTGCTTTCATGGCTGGAACATCTGTGCCAAAATGGGTACAATTTACCAATACTGGCCTGGGATCTGATATTCCATTTTGGAACCAATCTTACATAAATTCCATGCCATAATCTGATACTGAATCTGCAGAAGGTAGGAGTGTTGTCAGGGCTTTAAAATCTGTAGTATTGTACCACTCAAAGACTAAGTAACATACATTTTCTACAATTGTGTTTACTGCTACTATTTTTAGAAAGGTAGGTGATGATATATCTGTCAAGAATGTAAGATTTTATTAAAAATCTGTATTTTTAATAAGTTTTATTTCAAGTACTGCAATCAACTTAATTGGCATTTTATTTTATTGTCTGTAATCTAGAGTAACAAGATAAGTGATGTTTCCTTCCTCCCCCAATTTCGTAAATCTCTTACCTTATCTATCCATAGGTTTTGATGTAATGTTCATATTAAAGCCTGAATGCTACTGTATTTTACTGATATAAACTATTTGTATTCTTGCCATTTTAATAAAAAAAAGGCTTGTCATTAATAGTATTCATATGATGCAGACAATTTCTCATGTTATATAGTCACTATTCGATATGACTATAGTGATGTAGGAAAGTGCTCTGATTTAGGTTTTGTTTAATCACTAGCAGGCTGATATTTTACTATAATTTCAGGCTATATATTCACTTTAGTTTGATTTTTTAAAACCTTCAGGTTTGGTCATCTAGTTTAAGACATTAATTACAGATTGGTTAAAAAATTAATAATGTAAAGTAAAATGCCCTTTTATAAGCATTTTAAAGAATAATATGCAAAAAAGTTGTCCTTGCTATTATTAAATAAGATGTTGATAAACATGAGAAATTCATCTTTCTTGGGTGACTCAATGACCTTAGTACTGGATCATCACATTAACTTTATCCACCTAGAAGAGCTGACAAAGAGCTGACTCTTACTGTCATATGCACTTAATACATATTATGTGTGGAGGGCAGTATGTGGGAAGGGAGCCTGAGGGAAGCAGGAATGAAGTATGTAAGAAAATATTTCCATGTTTGATTGAAAGTATGCTTTACTTGCCTTGTGCCATTAATTATAGAACATTTAAAGGGACAATTATATGGTAAGTATAAAGGGACTATCATTATCTAAAGGAAGGAGAAAACTCATCTGCATTTTCTATGTTAAAATTTCAAAGAAAAGATTTTTGTTTTGATAATATTCAAGAACATTTGTTGTTTTAAATGAGATTCTAATTGCTTGATATAAATATTTAATAGCCTGTTGCTATGGCAGAGACTGCCTAATGTAAACACAATATATGAAACTATACCAAACATATTCTTCCTTGGATGGCAAGGAAATCTCCTGAAAAAGAGTTCTCAGCTTTCAAATATCATGTTCAATATAAAACACCTACTTCTGCTAAAGTAAGGGTGTTTGTGAAAAAAGAATTGTTAACCCTCTGAGTAACTTAAATCTAAAATTTGTTGTATATTAATCCTATTTTGAAATTCCAAGCACCACCAGAACTCTGTCTTGTCTTTGGTTTATCTGAGACATCATGAAACTCTGTTAGAAGTAAGAGCAGGGCATTGACATGAGGCTCCATTCTGAAGTTCATAAGCTATAGTTTCAAAAGGAGCAGGTGTAATTTGATCTTTAGTATATTATTCCTCTTAGAGTTCATCTCCCTTATTACAGGTTAGCAACCAGTGGGCATAATGAATTAACTAAATGTGTTCTGATAATAATGTCAGCTACTAAAAACTTAGATTTGAATCAACTAAAAGTGTTAGTGATGTAAAGAAAATTTCTAGCTGACATAAGTTATTCACCCTGGGGCAATAAAAGAAGAAAAAGAGGATATGAGTGGAAGCCACTGGATTTGAAGTCAATTATGATTCCTAAACAGTTATTGCTCCAAAAATTATTTGAAATTATGAATTCAGATACTTGAAATATATTAATATTTTAAAATAACACTATCATAAGAATCTGCTACTTTTTTCTGTCTCCCTACTGATTTTCTTATAAAGCATCTTTAATAGAGTCTCCTACACTTCCCAAAGGCCATGCTCAAAGTTGCATTTCTTGTGTAATAAGTATTAGTTTGTGACCCAGTTCTGAAGACTAACCAATCACCTTTCTGAGTTTTGTGAACTTAACTTAAATATGTGATTATTATACTACTCGATCAAATTATTTTATACTTGTCTCTTTCAAATGCATTTAAATGTTCTTTTTGATTACTTTTTATTTATTTTTATTTTATTTTTTTGAGGCAGGGTCTTGCTGTGTCGCCCAGGCTGGAGTGCAGTGGTGCGATCATGGCATTCGAGCATGAGATGCTCAGTCCTCATGTACTGAAGCTATTTTCTGAATTAGATCTTACAGGTTAGTGTTTAATCTGACCATGTAGTATCATAATCCAGTATTGACAGGGTCTAGTTCTCGGAAAATAAAATCTAACCCTTTAAGGATATAAAGCTATCTTCTCTCCTCAGCCTCAGGTCAGTAGTGAGGACCATAGGTGCATGCCATCATACTCAGGTAATTTTTAAAAATTTTTGTACAGACGGGGTCTTACCATGTCGCCCAGGCTGGTCTCGAGCTCCTGGGTTCAAGCAATCCTCCCACCTCAGCCTCCCAAAGTGCTGGGATTACAGATGTGAGCCACTGTGCCCAGATGTTTTTTTTTTCCCCCTGTAGAGTTTGTGCATTTTTATTATGGTGCTTGCTTTGATTCTCTAGGATCACCGGAGGGCTCCTCAAATACACTTATCTATTTTCTGGTTTTGTAGCATTCTTTAGGTTTTACACATGACTATAAATGGTCATTTCTAGTCTGTTACTGAAATGAACGATTTACCTTTGTGTGCTAGCTATGGTGTTAACTTCAGAAACAACTGAAGTGAGTGAATCTTGGTTTGCTCTTTTATAAGGCATGCAGCCTACTTGAGCATTCTTTTGATTCTTATACCTTTGTATAGCTTAGGGGCATCTGTGAGGCTATTGGGCTGTTTGGATGTTGTTTATCATGTCCCTGCAGGGTCCACCCCATCAGCTGTATCACTGCCGATCTGTTTTTGTTGTAAACAGATGACCTTTCATCCCACCGTTTTTACTCTGCCATCTTCTTTCTTATTTTAACTTTTCTTCTTTAATAATAAATATAGTTATTCTTAGTTCATCACTAAGTTTTGGAGAACGAAAATAATTAGTTCCCCAAACAGCCAGTGGCGTAGATACGATTTTTTCCGTATTATGGGTATAAGGAGAGGAAAATGGAATCTCAGAGAAGTTATATGATTGTCCTATATATAATCCCAAAGCAAGTAAGCATCTGAGTCACGGTCTTTGAACACATGTGTGTGTCTTATGCCAGTGACCATGCTCTTAACCACCTTGCTCCTCTGCCTCATTTATCTTTGGCTGTGATTTGTATGATCATTGCCTGCCAATCATAGTGTTTTCACTAACTGGTGTATTTGCCAATAAGCAATGAATCTTCATCATCTCTTTGTTCTCTCTGAAGAACTTTCACCTTGAGGCTTCTTTGTTGCTTCTTGGATTTACCAAGATTTTATTCAAGTATGGGTGTAATTCTTCAGAGTAAGATACTCAGAGTGTTTACACAATATATCTGTTATTTATGAAGCTGTTTTCAATTAAAATGTCACATTTTTTTCTTATAAACCAGAGCATTCCAGAAAACAATGTTGCCTAGTCTTTTTACTACACTAATGCACTTAAAATTTTGAATAGCAACTAAACACGAAGTACTTTGTGATTGTTGCTGTAACCACTTTAATTCATGCAATTTTAGTTGTTTCTCTTAACTAAAAAAGTGTGAACATTTTTGAATAAAGCAATATATATTACCATGATAGGTTAGCTGAAATAGTAAATCACTGAGAGTGGTGTGATCTCATGGTAATAAAGGACTTGATGTGACAGAAACATTCAAGCATGAGATGCTCAGTCCTCATGTACTCAAGCTATTTTCTGAATTAGGTCTTAGAGGTTAGTATTTAATCTGACCATGTAGTATCATAATCAATTATTGATAGGGTCTAGTTCTTACAAAATAAAATCCAACCCTTTAAGGATATAAGATGGTAATTTTGTGGGCTGGGCTTGGTGGTTCATGCCTGTAATTCCAGCACTTTGGGAGCCCCAGGCAGGCGAGTTTGAGGTCAGGAGTTCAAGACCAGCCTGGTCAACATGGTGAAACCCGATACTAAAAATACAAAAATCAGCCAGGCATGGTGGCAGGTGCCTGTAATCCCAGCTACTTGGGAGGCTAAGGCAGGAGAATGGCTTGAACCCAAGAGGTGAAGGTTGCAGTGAGCTGAGATCGTGCCACTGCACTCCAGCCTGGGCAACAGAACAAGACTGTCTCAAAAAAAAAGAGAAGCTGGTAATTTTGTATTTTATAACAGTATAGATTATTTTTTAAAATTCTCCATTGTTTGCTTGATGTTTTGATTGGGAGTGAAAGGTATCCAGATTACTTGAAAAGTTACTTGAACTTGTTTTGCACTGTTGTTTTATGAGGCCTGTAAACTTTCTCCTCTTTTGATATGTTTGTTTATTCCTGTGTAACATAGCACTGCTTTAAATTTCACTACCTGCTAACTAAAACATCCTCAAAATGAAGCTGAAGATGTGATGTACATTGACTCACCCTGGTTTTCTTCTCAAGAATAGTTAAACTGACTTGAACATTTTTTATTGCAGTAGAATCATGAGTGGTTTGAAAGTTGTTCCTTGCCAAGAATCCTTAAAACTAGTATATTAAACAGCTCAGGATCCTAAACGACAAGAGAATTGTGAGTGACTGTCATTCACCAAAAATATCTCACATATGATATTAATAACACAGTCCAGGACTTCTGAATATTTTTTCCAGGTGAAGGTGGTAGTTTAAGATGTAATATTTACAAATCTTCATGTACACGCAAGTCAGTTCGAAATATATTTACCTAATTTGCATGATGTACATATCAGTCTGTGGCTGCTTTTAACTTTTGTGTTTAATGTCAAATATTTAAATTTTTTGAAATAAGTTCACAGCTTCTAAATCCAAGTGCTTAGAATGGTGCTAAGCACATAGTAAGTTTTCAATAAATGCTAACATCCTTATAGTATCATTCCCTTACTTATTCCATAGAGAAATTAAAAAGAGAAGATCCATACCCCTTTCCGTTAGTACTTCCTGATATTAAGACTTTTTAAGGCCGGGCACAGTGGCTCACACCTATAATCCCAGCACTTTGGGAGGCCGAGGCAGGTGGATCACTTGAGGTCAGGAGTTTGAGACCAGCCTGGCCAACATGATGAAACCCTGTCTCTACTAAAAAATACAAAAAATTAGCCGAGCATAGTGGCAGGCACTGGTAATCCCAGCTACTCGAAAGGCTGAGGCAGGAGGATTGCTTGAACCTGGGAGGTGGAGGTTGTGGTGAGCTGAGATCACACCACTGCACTCCAGACTGGGCAACAGAGCAAGAATCAATCTCAAAAAAAAAAAAAAAAAAAAAAAAGACTATTTAAAATTATTAAAATAATTAATTTACCAAGCACAGCAGGGCTGCAAATTTACTACTGTTAAGAATTCTAATATGTCTTAAATAGTATATTTTAAATCAGTTTAAATCTTTATGTGTGCTAAAATATAAATGCCTTCTCTTTATTTTCAGTGGACAACTGAACACCAGATTTTATTTTACTTTTTGCAACTTAACTTTAGGGGTACATGTGCAGGATGTGTAGGTTGGTTACACAGGTAAACATGTGCCATGGTGATTTACTACACAGGTCATCCCATCGCCCAAGTATTAAGCCCAGCGTCCATCGGCTATTCTTCCTGATGCTCTCCCTCCATCCCCAACAGGTGCCCTGTGTGTACTGTTCCTCCCCATGTGTCCACGTGTTCTCATCAGTCAACTCCCACTTATAAGTAAGAAAATGCATTGTTTTGTTTTCTGTTCCTGCGTTAGTTTGCTGAGGATAGTGGCTTCCAACTCTATCCATGTCCCTGCAAAGGACAGGATCTCATTTCTTCTTGTGGCTGCATAGTATTCTATGGTATATATGTACCATATTTTCTTTATCCAGTCTATCATTGACATTTAGGTTGATTCCTTTAGGCTGATGACTTTGCTATTGTTAATAGTGCCGCAGTGAACTTATGTGTGCATGTATCTTTATAACAGGCGGATTTATATTCGTTTGAGTATATACCCAGTATTGGGATTGCTGGGCCAAATGTATTTCTGCCTCTAGGTCTCTGAGGAATCACCAAACTGTCTTTCACAATGGTTGAACTCATTTACACGCCCACCAGCAGTGTAAAAGTTGAACATCAGATTTTTAAAAACCCTCAAATCTCTCACAGTAGAAAAGGCAATGATTTTGAGCAAAATTCTTATATATTAGTATTATCTCTTTACTGTGCTTATCCATATTTCTTGGCTCAGTACCACAGTGTTTGTTGCGTGAGGGAGGTTCAGCCAGATTGATACTTGTAAGCACAACATGTGAAATATTATTTCCTGAAATGATATCATCACTAAATGACATAATGCTGAAACTCAGACATTCTGAGAGGTAAGTCAGACTGTAATGTGCTGTTTTAATATGGATTGACATTTTCTTCATAGCCCTGCTTTTTTAATAGTCTACCCATCACTTCCTTCTGTGCATTTTCTTATGTGGAATGGTTTGGTCTATTATTACTGAATCTGTACTTACTCTTCTGTATAAATTAAATAACTAAATAAATTACACCATGAAATTAATGTGTCCCTCTCAAAATCAGTACCATGCTCTCTCCAGATTGGAAGCATTTTGTTCAACATTTTCAGATACAATCCAGGGGCTTTGAGGCCAACTGAGAAGACAAGGGGAAATGAGTCCCAGTTGAATCCCAGAATCCTTTGCATTTGCACCTTGTGAAAGCGGAGAGTGTAAGAGGCTGGTTAGAGGAACCTGAAGACAGGTTCCCCATGCGTATGAGATAAGGAGTTTTTGGAGGACTAAGATGACTAATAATTATAGCTAACAGCAGAAATACATATATAATTATATTCACACACAATGTATATTCGTATGTACATATATATACACATCTATAAATATACATAAATATGATTCATTTTTGCTTTAAAGATACAGTATTTAAACTTATTTTTGTTAAGATATTTGCTCATCTTCAAATAATTAACAGAGGTTAACATTCAAAGGGAAAAATGACCTAGACATTCCAATAGATGACAATAAAAGCCAGTACAAATGTGACTCCTTAAAAATTAATACCGGCCCAGCGCGGTAGCTCAAGCCTGTAATCCCAGCACTTTGGGAGGCCGAGATGGGCGAATCACGAGGTCAGGAGATCGAGACCATCCTGGCTAACACGGTGAAACCCCGTCTCTACTAAAAATACAAAAACTAGCCGGGCAAGGTGGCGGGCGCCTGTAGTCCCAGCTACTCGGGAGGCTGAGGCAGGAGAATGGCGTGAACCTGGGAGGCGGAGCTTGCAGTGAGCTGAGATCCGGCCACTGCACTCCAGCCTGGACGACAGAGCGAGACTCCGTCTCAGAAAAAAAAAACAAAAGCAAAAAACAAAAATTAATACCAAAAAAGTTAATGCTATGGCTTATTAAAGTAGAAGTAAAATGCTCAGTTCAAGAATGGTTATAACTATGCTGTGATCAGTTAATTTCTCTGAAGACAATGGGGTCAAGCTACAATTATGCCAATTTTGTTGATATTTTGTACAAGAACCGACATTTGATTTTGTTGCTTTTCTCTACTATTGTTCTGTTCTCTATTTCATTTATTTCCACTGTGATCTTTATTAGTTCCTTCATTCTGCTTGCTTTGGATTTAATTTTCTCTTCCTTTTTACAGTTTCTTAAAATGTTATTTGTTTAAGATTTTTTTTTTTTTACTTAAATGCCTGTAGCTATAAATTTTCCTCTACTAAATAAATGTTTTGAATTCCCTTTATTGCTTTAGCTCCATACTACAAATTTTAATATGTTGTATTTTTCTCTTACATTTATCTCAAAACATTGTCTGATTTCCCTTGTGATTTCTTCTTTGCCCTATTGATTATTCAGGAGTAATCAATAAATAATCTTATTTAATTTTCACATAGTTTTGAATTTCCTAAATTTCCTTCTGTTACCAATTTCTAATTTATTTTCATTTTGGCTGGAGAACATACTTTATAAAATTTAAATCTTTTAAAAATCTATCGAGGTTTGTGTCATGGCCCAACATTTTGTCTATCCTGAATAATCTTCCATGTACACTTGAGAACACTGTACTAAACTGTTTTTGTGTGGAGTGTTCTGTAGATGTCGGTTATGTCTTGTTGATTTATAGTGTTATTCATATTTTTGTGTTTCCTTGTCTACTGCCAATTGTTCTATCCATTATTGAAAGTGGAATATTGGTCTTCAACTATTATTATTACGGAATTGTGTATTTCTCACTCCAAATCCATCAGTTTTTGCCTTATGTACTTTAGGGCTCCATTGTTAGGTGGTGCATATATGTTTATAATTGTTATGTTTTCCTGATGTATTGGTTCTTTCATGATTATGAAATATCTCTCTTTGCCTCTGGCAGCATTTTTTATTTTAATTTATATGTTTTCTGATACTTCATAGCCATTCAAGTTCTCTTATGGTTGCTGTTTGCATAATATGTTTTTCAGTCTTTTTGCCTTCAGTCTAATATATATATATACACACACACACATATACATATATACACACACATATATATATATAAAAGATTGAATATCTGTGTGTGTGTGTGTATATATATATATATATACATATACACTGTTTTTTTTTTTTTTTTTTGAGGATGGAGTTTTGCTCTTGTTGCCCAGGCTGGAGTACAATGGCATAATCTCACTGCAACTTCCGCCTCCTGGGTTCACGCAAGTCTCCTGCCTCAACCTCCTGAGTAGCTGAGATTACAGGTGCCTGCCACCACACCCAGCTAACTTTTTGTATTTTTGGTAGAGATGGGATTTCGCCATGTTGGCCAGGCTGGTCTCGAACTCCTGGCCTCAGATGAGACACCTGCCTTGGCCTAATCTATTATATTTTTTAATCTAAAGTGTATTCAGTAGATAACATATAGTTGGATCATTTTTTCACATTCAGTCTATCTCTGCCTTTTGATTGAATTGTTTGATCTATATTCATACTTAATATTATTATCGATATTGTTAGATTTACCTCTGCTATTTAATATTTTGTCTTCTATATATCTCATGTTTTATTTTCCCTGCATTGTTCCTTGAGTATTTTTTTTTGCATTAAGTGAATACTTTCTAGTTAACATGTTAATTGACCTAATTTTTACATGATATTTTAAAAGTTATTTCCTTAGTGGTTGCCCTAGGACTTACAGTATACATTTTAACTTATTAGAATCTACTTCACGTTTTTACTAACTTAAGTCTAATGATTTATAGAAGTGTTACCCCTGTATAACTGTTTGCCCTTCCCTCTGTGTATATATGTGTATATATAGTATTTATATGTTACAAACCCAGTAATACACAGTTATAATTCTTACTTCTTATAAGTTTATGTCTTTTAAATAAACTCAAGGAAAAAAGAAAAGCACAAGTCTTAAGAGGGCTTTTAAAAATTAACCTTATTTTTTATTTTTGGTTCTCCTTATTTCTTCTTTTGACTTCAAATTACAAACTAGTGTTATTTCCTTATTCCAATAAAGTTCTGTTCCCACACACTCCTTTGTGATATTACCGTAGTCCCTTGATATCTGCAATTTTGCTTTCTGTGGTTTCAGTTACCCATGGTCAAACATGGTCTGAAAATATTAAATGGAACATTCCAGAAATAAGCAATTCATAAGCTTTAAGTTGCATGCCATTCTGAATAATGTAATGAAAACTCACATCATTCCTTTGTCTAGCATATCCATGTTATGTAGGCAACCCACCCATTAGTCACTTAGTAGCCATCTTGGTTGCCACGTCAAAAAAAACATGGTGTATACGGTTTGGTACTGTGTCTGATTTCAGGCATCCACTGGTAGTCTTGGAATGTATCCCCTCCCTCCTGATATGGGGGGACTACTGTTTCTTCAAATAGATTATATTTCTGTATGTTATAAACCCAATAATGCAATTATATACATATTATTTTATATAATTGCTTTATAAATCAGAGAAGGAAGGAGAAGAACTCTACAGTTATACCATCTTTTGTAATTAATTACTTACATAATTACTTTTACTGGAACTCTGTTTTTCTGTGTGGATTTAAATTACTGTCTGGCATCACATTTTTTTCAGGGTAAAGAACTTCCTACAGTATCTCTTTTAAAGCTGGTTTGCCGCCAACAAATTCTCTTCATTTTGGGGTAGCTGAAATGTATTTATTTCCCTTTCATTTTTGAGAGATAGTTTTCCTGGATATGGGAATCTCATTTGTCAGGATTTTTTTTCAGCGTTTTGAATTTTTTGTCTCACTGCCTTCTGGCCTCCATTACTTCTGATGAGAAATAAGCTATTAGTCTTTTGGGGCTTCCTATAATGGCCTAGGAGTCAACTGTTAATCTTATCAGAGTATGTAATGAGTAATTTTTCTTTTGCTGCTTTCAAGTTTTTCTTTTTGTATTTAGTTTGAATATTCTATGTTGTGTCTGGGTATGTATCTCTTTGTGTTTATCTTGTAGTTGGTTGACATTATTGGATATATATATAGATTAATGTTTTCCATCAAATTTTTTACTTTTCAGCTGTTATTTCTTCAAATATATTTTCTACTTCTTTCTCTCCTGTTCTTTCTTGGCAGTCCCCTTACACATGTTTTTGAGATTAATGGTGTCCCACATTTCTCTGAGATTTTGCTCACTTTTCTTCTTTCTTTATTCACCCTACTCTTCAGATTGCATACTCTATTGATCTGTCTTTATGTTTACTGATTCTTTCTTCTGTCAGCTCAAATCTACCATTGAGTCGCTCTAGCAGTTTTTCATTGTGGTTATTGTACTTTTTAACACCAGAATTTTCAGTTAGTTCTTTTTTAAAAAATACAACTTCTACCTATTGTTGATGTTCTTTATTTTGTGAGACATCATCATCATACCTTATGTAAATTCTTTAAACATGATTTCATTTAGTTCTTTGAACATATTTTCTTTTTTTTTTTTTTTTTTTTTTTTTTTTTTTTGAGACGGAGTCTCGCTGCCGCCCAGGCTGGAGTACAGTGGCCGGATCTCAGCTCACTGCAAGCTCCACCTCCCGGGTTCCCGCCATTCTCCTGCCTCAGCCTCCCGAGTAGCTGGGACTACAGGCGCCCCCCACCACGCCCGGCTAGTTTTTGTATTTTTTAGTAGAGACGGGGTTTCACCGTGTTAGCCAGGATGGTCTCGATCTCCTGACCTCGTGATCCGCCCGTCTCGGCCTCCCAAAGTGCTGGGATTACAGGCTTGAGCCACCGCGCCCGGCCTCCATGGAGTCTTTGTCTTCTAAGTCCAACATCTAGGAACCCTAAAAAGCTGTCTTATTGCCTGCTCTCCCCCACCCCCATGAAATGGTCAAGCTACTCACACTTCCATTCTGGAAGTCCTGCCCTAATTATTTTTTTGATTGGTTTTTTAAAGTTATCACTTTTTAGGACTTGGATTTAATAAACTCCCAGAGTATGTCAAAGTAGATTTTCCTCTTTTTTTTTTTTTTTTGAGACCGAGTCTGGCTCTGTCGCCCAGGCTGGAGTGTGGTGGCCGGATCTCAGCTCACTGCAAGCTCCGCCTCCCAGGTTCACGCCATTCTCCTGCCTCCGCCTCCCAAGTAGCTGGGACTACAGGTGCCCGCCTCGTCGCCCGGCTAGTTTTTTGTATTCTTTAGTAGAGACGGGGTTTCACTGTGTTAGCCAGGATGGTCTCGATCTCCTGACCTCGTGATTCGCCCGTCTCGGCCTCCCAAAGTGCTGGGATTACAGGCTTGAGCCACCGCGCCCGGCCGATTTTCCTCTTTTTTAAGAAAAGGATTGTATTTTATTTTTTTTGCTACAACTGCTGATGAAAGTTGTGTGGGGGGGTTTGTTCGTTTGTGGCAGTTTTTTTTTTTTTTTAATGGTAGCAAGATGGCAGAATAGAAGATCCCTGGCATCATTACCCTCACAAAAATACAATTAGAAATTATTCAAAGATAAGAATGTCACTCCGAATTCACCAAAACTTAGGGGAGAAGTAGAGAAACCCCCGAGGCCTACCAAATCTAGAGAAACCATGATCAGCAAGAGTGCCACCTCTTCCCCTAAACTGGCACAATGCCACTCACAGAGAATGTCCCTAGGCTCACAGTTTCTGAGATAAGAGGAGGGAATTGAAGGTGAACATTCACTATCTCCATCAGTCTGGGAATCTTCCAAGGAAACCCATTCTGGTCTCATTCCAAAGGAACCATTGGAAGTGTCAGAAAGGCTGAACCACCTGGGGTGAATTAGGAACACAGAGTGGGGCACTGACTGCAGTGGCTGGGGCATTGATCTTGGCGGCTACTGTGTGCTTTGATCAGCAGGGATGCCACATTGAAGAGACTGGCTGATGTCATAGAGCTGCAGGGGGTACAAACTGTGGGAAGTCTTGAGTAGCTGGCCAGATTTTCCCAGAAAGCTCAGGTGTTCATGTGGAGTTTCTGACTGACCTGGAAATAACTAAAAGGTGAGGATTAAGTTCTCATGCCCACTTAGGTCTGCCCCCACACGGTGAAACAATGGCAAAGCAGCAATATAGATCCTGGATAATGTTTAACTTCTGGCACTCACTATAAGTCTTCCTCAGACCAGGAAACAATGGCAGGGCAATGAGTTAGTTCTAGGGCAGCATTTTAGTTCTGGGGCTCATTATAAGTCCTCCCCAGAATGTGAAGAAACACCAGGCTGGTATTTAAGTTCTGATACTAGGTAGGAAAGGTCTGACACTACCAAAGAACACTTGCAAAAGCTGGAAGAGGTGGATGTCTTCTCAAATGTGCAGGCATCAAGAAAGATTTTGAAAACTCAGGGAAATATGGCCAAAAGAAACCAACAAAGCTCCACCAGTGGACCCAGAAGATCTGAAGATCTATGAAATGTCAGAGAATTCAGAATAATCTCCCTAAAGAAGGTAAGGGAATCACAAGCAAATATGAACAAAATGAGAAATTTGACAACAAAAAAGAAACAATTTAAAAACCAAATAGAAATCCTAGAAATAAAGAATGCAATAACTAAACTGAAAAACTCAGTAGAAAGCTTTGACAGCAGACTTGATCAAACAGAGGAAAGAATTAGTGAGTTTTATAACCCAATCAGAGGAGCAAAAATAAAAATAAAAAGAGTGAACAAGGCCTACAAGAATTATGATGCACTACTAAGCCAATGAATGTCTACCTGATAGGAATTTCTGAAGGCAATGAGAGAGAAAAATGCCTAGAAAGCATATTTACGGAAATGATGGCTGAAAATTTCCTAAATCTGGAGAAAAATGACACCATTTAGGTACAGGAAGCTCAGAGATCACCGATGAAATTCAACCCAAAGAGGAAATCTCCAAGGCATATTATTATCAAATTAGCAAAAGATAAAAGACGCATGATACTCAAACCAGCAAGAGAAAAGAAACATATCAAATTCAATGGAGCCCTAATACAGCTTTCAGCGGATTTCTCAGTGGAAACCCTGCAGGCCAGGAGAAAATGGGATGCTATATTAAAAGTGCTGAAGGAAAAAGGGATTGTTAGCCAAGATTACTGTACCCAGCAAAGCAATCCTTTAAACATGAAGGAGCAATAAAGACTCTGCTTCTTAGTGAATTCATCAACACCGGCCCTGTATTAAAGGAAGTGCTAAAAGGATTTCTTCAATCAATCTGAAAAAAAAGAATGCTAACATGTAACAAGAACACATCTGAAGATATTAAACTCACTGGTAAAAGAAAGAAAATAGGCAAATTCAGAATACTCTAATACTGTAAGTAAACCATTTATATATTAAGTATGAAGAATTAAAACTATTAAAAACAGTAACTACAATAATTAGTTAAGAGATAGGCAATACAGAAATATGTAACAAAGATACCCCATGCAAATAGAAACCAAAAAAGATCAGGAGTAGCTATACATATATCACATAAAATGGACTTAAGAACAGTTTTAAAAAGACAGAGAAGGCAAGTATATAATGATAAAGAGGTCAATACAAAAAAAGGATATAACAATGTAAATATATATGCACTCAACACCAGAGCACCCAAATATATAAAACAAATACTAATAGACCTAAAGGGAGATATTGTCTGGAATACAGTAATAGAAGGGGTCTTTAACATCCCATCTTCGACAATGAACACATCATCCAAACAAAAAATCAACGAAGAGACATTAAACCGCACTGTAGATCAAATGAAGCTAACAGATGCTTACAGAACATTCCATTCAACAGCTGCAGAATACACATTCTTCTCATCAGCACATAGAACAGTCTTCAGGATAGTCCATATGTTATGTCACAATACAAGTCTTAATAAATTTTTAAAAATTGAAATCAGGTATTCAAAGAACATACAGCTGAACAACAAATGGGTCAATGGAGAATTTTAAAAGAAAATTTAAAAATTCCTTGAGACAAATGAAAACGGAAACACAATATACCAAAACCTATGGGATACTGCAAAAGTAGTTCTAAGAGGGAATTTTATAAAAATAAATGCCTATGTCAAAAAAGTAGGAAGATCTCAAATAAATAACTTAGTGATACACCTCAAGGAACTAGAGAAACAAGAACAAACCCAACCCAAAAGTAGTAGAAGGAAATAAATAATAAAAACTACAGCAGAAATAAAACTAAAAACAATACAAAGATCAATGAAAGGAAAGTTATTTTTTGAAAAATAAAATTGACAAAAATTTAGCAAGACTAAGAAAAAAAAGAGAGAAGGCCCAAATAATTCAGAGATGAAAAAGGAGACATTAAAACTGATACCACATATACACAGAGGATCACTAGAGACCATTCTGAACAATTACTTGCCAACAAATTGGTAAGCCTAGAATAAACAGAAAAATTCCTGTACACATACAACCTACCAAGATTGAACCATGAAGAAATAGAAAACCAGAGCAGACCAATAAGTAACAAGATTGAAACAGTAATAAAATGTATCCTACCAAAGAAAAGCCCGGGATCTGACAGCTTCACTGCTGAATTCTCCCAAACATTTAAAGAACTAATATCAATTCTACTCAAAATATCCCAAAAAATTGAAGAGGAGAGAATACTTCCAAACTCATTCTACAAGACCAGCATTACTATGGTTCCAAAATCAGACAAGGACACACACACAAAAAGAAAACTACAGTTTTATATCCATGATGAACATAGATGCAAAAATCCCCAACAAAATACTAGCAAGTCAGATGCAACAACACATTAAAAAGATTATTCATTGTGATCAAATGGGATTCATCCCAGGGATGCAAGGATGGTTCCAAATACACAAATCAATAAACATGATATATCATAGTAACAGAATCAAGGACAAAAACAAATTACCATTTCAATAGATGCTGGAAACCATTTGATAAAATTCAACATCCCTTTATGATAAAACATTTCTTCAACAAACTGAGTATAGAAGGTACATACTTCAGAACAATAGAGGTCATATATGACAAATTCACAGCTAACATCATACTGAATTGGGAGAAATTGAAAGCCTTTCCTGTAAGATCGGGAACAACACAAGGATGCCCATTTTCACCAACTTTATTTAACACATTTTTGGAAGTTCTAACCCGAACAATTATGCAAGAGATAGAAATAAAAGGCATCCAAATTGGAAAACAAGAAGTCACATTATCCTTGTTCACAGATGACATGATCATATATTTAGAAAAACCTAAAGACTCCATTCAAAAACTGTTAGATCTGATAAATTCAGTAAAGTTTCGGGATACAAAATCAACATACAAAAATTAGTAGCATTTCTTTACACCAACAGCAAATAACCTGAAAAAGAAATGAAGAAAGCAATCCCATTTATAATAGTTTGTAAAGAAAAAAAAACTGGAAATATACTTAACCAAAGAAGTGAAAAATTTATACAGTGAAAACTATAAAACACTGATGAAAGAAGTTAAAGAGGACACAAAAAATGGAAAAACATTTCATGGTCATTGATTGGAAGAATTAATATTGTTAAAATGTCTGTACTACCCATAGTGATCTACAGATTCAGTGCCACCTCTATCAAAATGCCAATGACATTCTTCACAGAACTAGAAAAAGCAATTCTAAAATTAGTATGGAACCACAAAAGACCCCAAATAGCCAAAACAATCCTGACCAAAAGTAACAAAGCTGGGGACATCAAACTATGTACTTCAAGATATACTACAAAACTATAATAATCAAAACAGCATGGTTTTGGCATAAGAACAGACACATAGAACAATGAATCAGAATGGAGAACCCAGAAATAAATCTATGCATTTACAGCCAACTCATTTTCAACAAAGACACCAAAAACATACACTGGGGAAAAGACAATCTCTTCAATAAATGGTGCTGGGAAAACTGGATATTCATATGCAGAAGAATGAAACTAGACCTTTATCTCTCACTGTATACAACAATGAATTAAAGTGAATTAAAGACTTAAATGTAAGACCTGAAACTATGAAACTACTAGGAGAAAACACTGGATAAACACTTCAGGTCATTGGTCTGGGCAAATATTTTATTAAGACTTCAAAAGATCTTATAAAATATAACACAAAAGTGCAAAAGTACAAATAGACAAATGGCATTACATCAAGTTACAAAGCTTTTACACGGCAAAGGAAACAATCAGCAGAGTGAAGAGACAACCTACAGAATGGGAGAAAATATTTGCAAACTATTCTTCTGATAAGGGATTAATAACCAGAATATATAAGGGAACTCATTAGCCAAAAAAAAAAAAAAGAAAAAAATTGATTAAAAAATGGGCAAATGATCTGAATACACATTTCACCAAGAAGACCTACAAATGACCAACAGAGATAGGAAAAAATGTTCATCTCTAAGCATTGGGAAAATGCAAATTGAAACCACGATGAGATATCATCTCACTTCAGTTTGGCTATTATCAAAAAGACAAAAAATATGCTGGTGAGAATATGGAGAAAGGGAAACTCTTATACACTTGATAAAAAATAAAAAAACTTCAGATAAATTTAACGGAGTTTAATTGAGCAAGAAAAAAATGATTTACAAATCAGGCAGCCCCCAGAATCACAGCAGATTCAGAGGGACTCCAGGGATTCCTCATGGTCAGAACAAGTTTATAGACAAAAAAGGAACATGATGTACAGAAGTTAGAAGTGAAGTACAGAAACACCTGGATTGGTTACCAGTTGTTGTTTGTCTTATTTGAACACAGTTTGAACCCTGAGCAGTATATGAGTGGTTGAAGTATGGCTGCTAGGATTGGCCAGGACTCAGCTATTGTTACAGGCACATACTGCTAAGTTAGGTGTTCAATCTTGTCTACCTACTAAATTACGTTACAGTTCATCCACAAGGACTCAAATATGGAAGTACATAGTCCTCAGGCCATATTTAGTTTGCTGTAACATACTGTTGGTAGGAATGTAAATTTGTATGGCCACTATGGAAAACAATATGGAGGCTCCTCAAAAAAATGAAAAAAAAAAAATAGCTCTACCATATGATCCAGCAATCCCACTACTGGGTATATATTCAAAAGAAAAGAAATCACTATGTGGAAGAGATGTCTGTGGAAGAGATACCCCTTGTTTATTGCAGCGTTATTCACAGTAGCCAAGATATGGAATCAACATTAAGTGTCCATCAGCAGATGAATGGATAAAGAAAGTGCAGTACTTATATACAGTGAAATATTATTCAGCCATAAAAAGTGATGAAATTCTGTCATTTGCAGCAACATGGATGGAACTAGAAGACATGTTAAGTGAAACAAGCCAGACACCAAAATACAAATATCACATGTTCTCCCTTACATAGAAACTAAAAGAGTTGATCTCATGAAAGTAGAGAGTAGAATGGCAGTTACCAGAGGCTGGGAATGGTACAGGGGAAGAGGGAAAGAAGAGAGGTTGGTTAGTGAGTACAAAAACACAAACAGAAGGAACAAGTTATAGTGTTCAATAGCATAGCAGAGTGATTATAATTAACAATAATTTCTTATATATCTCAAAGTAGCTAGAGAGGAAGATTTGGAATGTTCCCAACATCATGAAATGATAAATGTTTGATGTGCTGAATATACTAATTACCCTTAATTTGATCATTACACATTATATGCATGTATCAAAGTATAACATGCCCCCATAAATATGTACAATTATTATATATCAATTAAAAATGTCAGATACCAAAAACAAATATTCCATCTAATCATCACCAACAAAAAAGATAGAGATAAATCTAATAATGGTGAGAACAGGTTGCTGACGAGGAGTCAAAAGGATCAGGCAGCCTACCTGTATCCTCCCTCCCCTGCAGCCATGCCATGCCACCTTTGCCTGTAGGTACTCACCCACAGCCACCCACCACATTGCTTTGCTGGTGCATGTGTGCACAGATGGACCTAGCCTTCCCTTCCCTGCCAGTGCACCTGTGTGCACCATGCCATGCTACTGCTGCCAGTGTGAGTGCAGCCCGCCACACTGTCATTGTCATGGAAGCATTGGTGGGATGGAATCCACCAGTCCCAGCCCACCAGCACCCCAGCCCTGCACCAGGGAGGCTGGCACAAAACTAGGCACAGAAAACAGCAGACCTGACCCCAGCTCTGAGCGGCCACTGCCACAAAAGTGAACATGCACAGAAGGCGTACATAGTCCTGTGCTCACCAGCACTCCGCCCCCGTGCTAACACCACCATCAGTGCAAATGTGCACACAATTTCTGGCAGGGGCTCCCATCCCCCTGAGCCATACTGGCACTATCATTGCTGCAAATGCCTGCACAGAGGCCAGCACTCACTAGCACCCTGCTGCAGCTGATGAGTGTGCACCCCAGTGTGCTGCTGCCACTGCTGCTGGCACATGCAAAAGAGGGCAGATCCTGCTTCCACTGCCCTGTGAAGTACTTTGGCTGGCACCAGCCATTGTAGTGTTGTGACCAGCTGTCTGGGAGCACCTCTGCCTCTCCAGCACAGCACATTCCTAACTTCAAGGAGCCAGAGATCGGAGCCGAGGCCTAATACCAGTCCCGCAGAGTTAGAGCACACAGTCCAGAAGTCCTTAGCTAGGCCTTGGTCCCCTAAAGTCTTCTAGTAACAAAGCCAGTAGACTGAACTCACCTTATATGATGATCAAACCCCCGTGGTCATCAAATAAGATTAAAAAAACCCATCCAAACAACAGCAACTTCAAAGATTGAGGGAACATCAGCCCACAAAGATAAGAAAGAATGAGCTCAAGAACTCTGATAACTCAAAAAGCCAGTTTCTTCTTCCCTTCAAATAACTACACTAGTTCTCCAGCAAAGATTCTTAACTGAGCTAAGATGGCTGAAATGACAAAAAGAATTCAGAATATGGGTAGGAATGAAGATCATCAAGATCCAGGAGAACATTGAAACATAATCTAAGAAAGCTAAGAATCATAATAAAATGATATAGGAGCTGACAGACAAAATAGCCACTATAGAAAAGAATGTAACTGACCTGATAGAGCTAAAAAACACTCCTCAAGAATTCTGTAGTGCAATCACAAGTATTAACAGAAGAATAGACCAAGCCGAGGAAAGAATCTCAGAGCTTTAAGACTGGCTTTCTGAAATAAGACAGTCAGTGAAGAATAAAGAAAAAAGACTGAAAAGGAACAAACAAAACCTCCAAGAAATATGGGATTATATAAAGAGACTAAATCTACAACTCATTGGCATCCCTAAAAGGGATGGAGAAAATGGAAGCAACTTGGAAAACATATTTCAGGATATCATCCATGAAAACTTCCCAGTCTAGCTAGAGAGGCCAACATTCAAATTCAGGAAATGCAGAGAATCCCTGCAAAATACTTCACAAGAAGATAATCCCCAAGACCATAATCCTTTGGTAGGATACATTTTATTACTGTGATTATGGCAAAATACTTCACAAGAAGATAATCCCCAGGTCACATTATGGCCAAGACACATAATGACTGTGGGTGAGACACATAATCATCAGATTCTCCAAGGTCAAAATGAAAAAAAAAGGCAGCTAGAGAGAAAGGATAAGTCACCTACAAAGGTAAGTCCATCGGACTAACAGTGGACCTCTCAGCAGAAACCCTACAAGCCAGAAGCGACTGGGGACCTATGTTCAGGATTCTTAGAGAAAAGAAATTTCAACCAAGAATTTCATATCCAGCCAAACTAAGCTTCATAAGCAAAGAAGACATGAAACCTTTTCAGACAAGCAAATGTTGAGGGAATTTGTTACCACCAGGCCTGCCTCACAAGAGCTCCTGAAAGAATCACTAAATGTGGAAAGGAAAGATTGTTACCAGCCACTACAAAAACACACTCAAGTATACAGATCAGTGACACTATAAAGCAGTCACACAAGCAAGTCAGCATAATGAACAGCTAACAACATGATGACAAGATCAAATACATACACATCAGTACTAACTGTGAGTGTAAATGGGCTAAATACCCCAATTAAAAGGCACAGAGTGGCAAGCTGGGTAAAGAAGTAAGACCCAGTGGTATGCTATCTTCAAGAGACCCATCTCACATACAGTGACACTCATGGACTCAAAATAAAGGGATGGAGAAAAATCTACCAAACAAAGGGAAAACAAAAAAGCAGGGGTTGCAATCCTTATTTCAGACAAAACAGACTTTAAACCAACAAAGATTAAAAAAAAAAAAAAAAAAAGACAAGAGCATTACATAATGGTAAAGGGTTCAATTGACCATGACAAAGGGCACTTGACAGTTACAGTCCTCATTTCCGCAACTGGTTACATCGTCATAGCTAACTATCCTAAATATGTATGCACCCAAGAGAAGAGCACTGAGATTCATAAAGCAAATTCTTAGAGACCTTCAAAGAGACTTAGACTCCCACACAATAATAGTGGGAGACTTCAACACCCCAATGACAGTATCAGATCATCAAGGCAGAAAATTAACAAAGATATTCAGGACCTAACTCAACACTGGACCGAATGGATCTGGTAGACATCTACAGAACTCTCCACCCAGAATCAACAGAATATACATTCTTCTTATCTGCACATGGCACATACTCTAAAATCAACCACACAATCGGACATAAACCAATCCTCAGCAAATGCAGAAGAACAGAAATCTTACCAACCACTCTCCCAGACCACAGCACAATAAAAATAGAATTCAAGACTAAGAAAATTGCCCAAAGCCATAAAATTATATGGAAATTAAACCACCCGCTCCTGAATGACTTTTGGGTAAATAATGAAATTAAGGCAGAAATCAAGAAGTTCCTTGAAACTAGTGAGAACAAAAATACAGCAAACCAGAATCTCTGGGACACAGCTTAGGCAGCATTAGGAAGGAAATGTATAGCACTAAATGCCCACATCAAAAAGTTACAAAGATCTCAAATTAACAACCTAATATCCTATCAAAAAGAACTAGAGAAGCAAGAGCAAGCTAACCCCAAAGCTAACAGAAGGCAAGAAATAACAAAAATCAGAGCTAAAGTGAAGGAGATTAAGACAGGAAAAGCCATTCAAAACAGTGAAGCCAGGAGTTGATTTTGAAAAAATTAGTAAGATAGCTAGACCACTAACTAGATTAATAAAGAAGAAAAGAGAGAAGATCCAAATAAACAATCAGAAATGACAAAGGGGATATTACCACTGACCCCACAAAAGTAGGAATAACCATTAGAGAATATTATGAACACCTCTATGCACACAAACTAGAAAATTTTGAAGAAATGGACATATTCCTGTAAACATATACTCTCCCAAAACTGAACCAGGAAGAAACTGAATTCCTTAACAGACCAATAATGAGCTTTGAAATTGAAACAGTAATAAATAGTCTACCAACCAAAAAAAGCCTTGGACCAGATGGATTCACAGCTGAATTTGCCAAATGTACAAAGAAGAGCCAGTACCATTCCTACTGAAACTCTTCCAAAAATTAAGGAGGAGGAATTCCTCCCCAACTTATTCTATGAGGCTAGCATCATCCTGATACCCAAACCTGACAAAGACACAACAATAAAATAAAACAGGCCAATATCCTTGATGAACATTGATGCAAAAATCCTCAACAAAATACTAGCAAACTTAATCCAGCAGCATATCAAAAAGCTAATTCACCACAATCAGGTAGACTTTATCCCTGGGATGCATGGTTGGTTATGCAAATCAATAAAAATGATTCATCACATAAACAGAACTAAAGACAAAACCACATTATCATTTCAATAGATGCAGAAAAGACTTTTGATAAAATTCAACATCCTTTCATGTTAAAAAAAAAAAAAAAACTCTCAGCAAACTAGGTATTGAAGGAACATAGCTGAAAATAATAGCCATCTATGACAGACCCACAGCCAATATCATACTATACTGAATGGGCCGAAGCTGGAAGCATTCCCCTTGAAAACCAGCACAAGACAAGGATGCCCTCTCTCACCACTCCTTTTCAACATAGTATTAGAAGTGCTGGCCAGAGCAGTCAGGCAAGGGAAAGAAGTAAAGGGCACACAAATCCATCCCCATTAAAAAGTGGGCAAAGGACATGAACAAACACTTTTCAAAGGTCATCAAGACAAAAAGTCAACAAAAAAACAATGGACTTAAACTGTACCCTAGGACAAATGGACTTAACAGATATTTACAGAACATTCTACCGAACAAATGCAGAATATACATTTTTTTTCCATCACATGGAATATTCTCCAAGATAGGCCATATAATAGGTCACATAACAAGTCTAAATAAATTTAAGAAAGTTTTAATAAATTTAAGAAAATTGAAATTGTGTCACATACTCTCTCAGACAACAGTAGAATAAAACTGGAAATTAACTCCAGGCCGGACGCGGTGGCTTATGCCTGTAATCCCAGCACTTTGGGAGGCCGAGGCAGGCGGATCACGAGGTCAGGAGATCAAGACCATCCTGGCTAACACAGTGAAACCCCGTCTCTACTAAAAATACAAAAAATTAGCTGGGCATGGTGGCAGGTGCCTGTAGTCCCAGCTAGTCTAGAGGCTGAGGCAGGAGAATGGCGTGAACCCATAAGGCAGAGCTTGCTTACAGTGAGCTAAGATTGTGCCACTGTACTCCAACCTGGGCAACAGAGCACAATTCTGTCTTAAAAAAACAAACAAAAAAACCTTTATATTTCATTAAAAATGTGATACAAATATTAATAACCTACTCAAATATATTTACCACCCAACTTAAAAAATAAATTACTACTAATATTGTTGAAACTCAAAAAAAAAAAAAAAAAGAAAACATACATGCAGCCAACAAGAGTAGGAAAAGAAATGCAAATCGAAACCACAATGAGACACCATCTCGCAACAGTCAGAATGGCTATTACTAAAAAATAAAAAAAGACTAAAAATTGCTGGTGAGGTTGCAAAGAAACCGGAACACTTATACACTGTTGGTGGGAGTGTAAATTTGTTCAACCAGGGTGGAAAGCAGTGCGATAATTTCTCAAAGAGCTAAAAGCAGACCTACCAGTCACCCTAGCAATCCTATTACTGGTATGTACCCAAAGGAATATAAATTGTCCCATCATAAAGACACATGCACGCGAATGTTCATTGCAGCACTATATTCACAATAGCAAAGATATGGAATCAACCTAAATGCCCATAAATGGAAGACTGGATAAAGAAAATGTGGAACATACACACCACGGAATACTATGCAGCCATAAAAAAGAATGAGATTGTGTCCTTTGCAGGAACATGGAGGAAGCTGAAGACCATTATCCTTAGCAAACTAAAGCAGGAATAGAAAACCAAATACCACATGTTCTCACTTATAAGTGGGAGCTAAATGATGAGAACACATGAACACATAGAGGGGAACAGCAGACACTGAGGCCTACTGGAGAGTGGGAGGAGGCAGAGAACCAGAAAAAATAACTATTGGGTAATAGGCTTAGTACCTGGGTGTCAAAATAATCTGTACATCAAACCCCCATGACACAAGTTTACCTATATAAAAAACATGAACAGGTACTCCTGAACCTAAAATAAAAGCTTTTTAAAAAATAAAAAAGGATTAGGCCTTACAGAAATACATGTACTTGGTGGTCACACAAAGAAAAGATGCGAGTTCATGAACCCTAGGAGTTCCATGAACTTGGTTGGGCTGTGGTTGAGGAACTCATGTGTATTGCTTTCAGTTGAAGTGGTCAGAGAGGTGTGATGTGTGGAGTCAAACACACAAGGGGCCAGTGAAGCTGCAGAGGGTACAGTTGACCCTTGAACAATGCAGGTGTTAGCGGCACTGACACTCTCCCTCCCCACCTCAGCCAAAAATCCGTGGATAACTCTTGAATAACGTTTGACTCTCCCCAAATTTATGTATTAACTATTGTTGACCAGCGGCCTTACCAAGAGCATAAATAATCGATCAGCACATTTTGTATACTGTGTGTATCATATAGTGTATTCTTACAATAAGTAAGCTAGAGAAAAGACAATGTTACTAAGAAAATCATAACAGAAAACATATTGACTATTAGGTAGAAGTGGATCATCTGAAAGATCTTTATCTCATCATCTTCACATTGAGCAGGCTGAGGAGGAGAAGGAAGAGTTAGGAGTTGGTCTTACTGTCTCAGGGGTGTCAGAGGTAGGAGAGGTCGCAGGAGAAGCAGGCACACGCCATGTAACTTTGATTGAAAAACATCCGTGTATAAGTGGATCTGCACAGTTCAAACCCATGTTGTTCAAGGTCCAAGGGTAATTCCAGAGGCAGCTGATGCAGGGAGGGGAGTTGGGAGAAGCTCTTCCTAGGAGAAAGGCCAGGTCTTCCGTTGGGAGACAAGCTCTTGTTATCCTTTCTGAGCCCCTTTCCCTTTCTTCGTGTCGACTAAGAGTTTATGATTTAGTGTTGGGGAAAAAGCCGCTTCCCTCTGTGTTTTAAAGTTCTTGCTGTACTTATAGGAAATTTTGTATCTTACACCCACACATTTAGTAAAATGAAGGCCAAATGAAGTTTTAACAAACAAGAAAAGATAAAATATATAAATACCCCACTCTTGTCTCTCAGGAAACAAAGAATTATTTTATGTTTATTTTTCTTTTGGAGTAATGGTAATTACATGTATGGTAATACCAAGCTGGTATCTATTTAGGCAAGACAAATGTGATGTCATGTTTTTAAGATTTAAGAAAAACTCTACATTCTGTTTGCCACCTACTTATATGTGCTTAGTTGAGCTCAATTTAAAGAGTTTTATCTGAGAATAAAACAGGCATTAAAATAATTATTAACGCATCTGCATTCTCTCTTAAACTGATGTAACAGAGATGCCATCTTGCAATATTCTGAAATAAAAGACTTCAGACTCGTTGATGGGACAGAAATCCCTCTGCTTCTTCAGTTTTCTTAACAGGCTGTGGGATCTCAGGGATTGGTATTAAAGGTCAGTTTCTTTAATGATGTTTCCATCAATGTCTGGGCAATTGGAGTTAAGCCTAGCTCAAGGGCAGCTAATTAACTCCATCTGTGCGCGTCTGTGATTCAAGATGACAGTCTTTGGACAAATAGAGCCATGGAATCAGGAACATGTCTCACAATCATCTTGTTCTTGACTTTATTATCAAAGAAAAATGTTTTCATCTGTATTTAAGTATAAACTTAAACTGACATTTACTTTTTATTTAGTATGTAGATCTTCCTATTTTCCTTTCAGTGGACGGTTGCAACACTTTTCACTAATTCATCCTCAGGTGCCAATACCTTTCATATAGAAGACTTCAATACATATTTATTGAATGAACATGTGAAACCAATTTTTTCACATTCATCTGGGTGAAAGGTTTGCCTTGACGCTTTTATGTAACCCTGAGAACTCACTGAAATTGCACTCTCATGCAGCCAGTCTTAGCATGTGTCTCTTTCTCTGCCAAATGGCTGGTGAACTCCATGCCTGTCTATTGGCAATGTCAACCATGTGCTGCTGACGGATTCCTTTTTCAATTACATTTACATTTTTGGAACATGGTGCACTTCTTTCTACCTTCCAAAACTTTCTTACTAAACAAAACATAGCTTTAGTAAGTCTATATAATGATTTATATAAGCATGTACTCAGATGAAAGCAGGCGGTGAGTCTTTGCAGGAGGGAGTTAAAGGCAGATCTGAAGAAAATGGTCATCGGCAGAAAACAATTCAAGAACTTCCTTAGCATCCTAGAGTTGGAAAATTCAATAGGCAAGTTAACTGGATGATACAAGAGTCTCTTAGACCATTTCAGGCCTTCTATTTGGAAGAAGGCCGTTAATCCTGGGTTTTGTAAGCATTAATAAATACATGGACTTGGTTACATCTCTTGGAGGAAAAGCCATATCTAGTGCCTTTTTAAAAACACCCTTAACAGGCCGGGCGCAGTGGCTCAAGCCTGTAATCCCAGCACTTTGGGAGGCCGAGACGGGCGGATCACGAGGTCAGGAGATCGAGACCATCCTGGCTAACATGGTGAAACCCCGTCTCTACTAAAAATACAAAAACTAGCCAGGCGAGGTGGCGGGTGCCTGTAGTCCCAGCTACTGGGGAGGCTGAGGCAGGAGAATGGCGTAAACCCAGGAGGCGGAGCTTGCAGTGAGCTGAGATCCGGCCACTGCACTCCAGTCCGGGTGACAGAGTGAGACTCCGCCTCAAAAAAAAAAAAAAAAAAAAAAACACTCTTAATAACAATTACATAGGCTGGTGAAAACTTTTTACAGGAGGTAATTGAAAGGTCTGGGTATATATATATACATACACACACATATAATTATATATACATGTAATATGTATATAATATGTAATATGTATATATATAAATATACATGTGTATATATACCCTTAACAATTACATAGACTGGTGGAAACTTTTTACAGTAGATAATTGAAAGGTCTGGGTTTATATATATATACACACACACATATATATACAGATGTATACTTATATATCATGTAATATGTCATGTGTATATAATACATAATATGTATGTATAAATATACGTGTGTGTGTGTATATATATATATATACACCCTTAACAATTACATAGACTGGTGAAAACTTTTTGCAGTGGATAATTGAAAGGTCTGGGTTATATATATATACACACACACATATATATACAGATGTATACTTATATATCATGTAATATGTCATGTGTATATAATACATAATATGTATGTATAAATATACATGTGTGTGTGTATATATATATATATACACCCTTAACAATTACATAGACTGGTGAAAACTTTTTGCAGTGGATAATTGAAAGGTCTGGGTTATATATATATACACACACACATATATATACAGATGTATACTTATATATCATGTAATATGTCATGTGTATATAATACATAATATGTATGTATAAATATACATGTGTATATATACCCTTAACAATTACATAGACTGGTGGAAACTTTTTACAGTAGATAATTGAAAGGTCTGGGTTTATGTATATATACCCACATATATTAATATGTATATATAATATATCTCCATATATGTATATGTGTATATATACACATACACAGAGATAGAGATAAATAGTTGTGCGTGTATATAGATCCACATAAATATTTATATAGCATACATATTTATATAGTATATGTCCATAGAAAACTAGAATTTCAATTGCCTGTTACAAAACGTTTTCATGTGTTTTAGAAATTCTAAACTGTATTTGTGATCAGAACTTCATACTTTCTCTAGTACAGGAGGAAATATTTTTTTCTGTCCAATTCTGCACCTTGCATGAACTATGGCTATTCCTTTAACTGATCTACATACGAATATTGCAGCCCTTGTCACATCTATCAAATCCTTCTGCTTTTTTACAAACCTAAGTTATTTGTGAAGGTGGATTGTTCAGAGACAAGGATTTTCAGCCAGTGGATCAAAAGGTAAATGACTTCAGGTTTTCATTAAGCCCCTGCCTGGCAGTAGGTTAGCCTTCAGAGGTTTTGAAATAAATACCTTCGGCCGGGCGCTGTGGCTCACGCCTGTAATCCCAGCACTTTGGGAGGCTGAGGCAGGCAGATCATGAGGTCAGGAGTTCAAGACCAGCCGGGCCAACATAATGAAACCCTGTCTCTACTGAAAATACAACAAAAGTAGTCGGGTGTGGTGGCGGGCGCCTGTAATCCCAGCTACTCAGGAGGCTGAGGCAAGAGAATCACTTGAACCTGGGAGGCGGAGTTTGCAGTGGGCTGAGATCACGCCACTGCACTCCAGCCGAGCTGACAGTGTGAGACTCCATCTCAAAAAAAAAAAAAAAAAAGGAAAGAAAGAAAGAAATACCTTCACTGGGGCAAGTGGGTAATTCATTCATGAATCAATAGAATAGTATCTCCTATTATAGCAATGAATGGCAGGTTTATAGATATTAATTCTTAAAGAGAAAGAGTGACTAGGAGTTGTCTATTTGAAGAGTTTGCACAGATCATCAAAGCCAGACAGAGCAGACTGTTGTCTCTTTGGCCACTTCTCTGTGCCATCTATTCTGTTTGTGTACTGTTGCTCATTGTTTGAGAGCTCTCTGGGGTAAAACAGCAAAGACATCTCCAGATTCTACAATGGGAAGGAAGAGTTTTTTGCTTATTTGCTTTTTCCGAAAAATAATATCTTTGTGACCATGATCCCATAGGATCATAGACCTGACATCAGATATGCCGGATACATTGAGAAAGACTAGAAAAAGTCACCTGTAAAGATGAGGGGGAAAGTATTTGATCCTAATTTTCTGTATTTATTATTAGAAAAATCTAACAAGATAATAAAGTTTTAGTAATACTTTGTAGCATGCATTTGTATTGTAAAGTATTATAACCATACAGAAAAGTATACAATACAAATTTCTATGAGTTCAATAAATTATTGTGGGATAAATACCCATAAAATCATCACCTGAGCAAAAAGATGAATAAATCAAATCTCAGTGGTTTCCTTTGTACCCAGACTCAATCACTATTCCTGTCTCCTCGAAATAACCAATGTCCTGATTTCTAAGACTTATAATTTAGCTGTATCTATTTGACAAAATAGTTTTGTACCTTGCATGAACTATGGCTATTGCTATAACTGATCTACTTTTGAAAATTGTAGCCCTCGTCACGTCTATCAAATCATTCTGCCTATCTACAAACCTCAGTTATTTGTGAAGGTGGATTGTTCAGAGACGAGGATTGTCTCTGGAATCATAGAGTACTATTTTTCCTTCCTTTCATGCGATGCTTATGAGATTTACCCATATTGATAAATGTAACTATAGTTTCAGTATGTTCATTTTCATTGCTGTGTATTATTTGATTGTACAAATGTGACACAATTTATTCATTGTGCTAGCAATGGACATTTGGATCGTTTCCTGGTTTGGACTCTTACAAATGACGCTGCTATGAACATTCATATGTATGTCTGTTGGTGCACATGTGCACACATTTTTGGGGGGTATACATCTAGAACTGGAATTACTAGATTAAAGAGTGTGCATATGTTCCCCTTAGTAGATAATCCATATTGTTTTCCAAAGTAACTGCGCTAATTTACACACCCCCCAGCAAGGGAGTTTATGTTGCTCCACCAGCTGGGCATTGTCAATCGTTTGAATTTTTGCCGTGCTGGCAGGTGTAAAGTGGTGTCTCACTATAGTTATAATTTGCATTACACTAATAACTAACGGAGCTGAGCATCTTTTTAGGTGCTTATTTCCCAATCGGCATATGTATTTGTGAAGTTCCTATTCATGTTTTTTACCTAGTTTTCTACTGGGTTTTCTCTTTTTCTTAAATTATAGTTGTTTTTAGGTAGTATTATGGATACAAGCTTGTTGCTGGTAACATGTGTTGCAAATAATCTTCCATTGTGGTTTGTTTTTTCACTCATTTAATGTTGTCTTTTAATAAACAGAAGTTTTTAATTTTAATAATGTCCAATTTATTAATAGTTTCCTTTAAGAATGTGGATTTTTTCTGTTCTTCTAAGAAATCTTGTCCAAGTGCAGTGGCTCACCTCTGTAATCCTAGCACTTTGGGAGGCCAAGGCAGACGGATCATGAGGTCAGTTCGAGACCAGCCTGCCCAGTATGGTGAAACCCCATCTCTACTAAAAACACAAAAATTAGCCAGGCGTGGCACACACGCCTGTAATCCCAGCTACTCAGGAGGCTGAGGCAGGAGACTCGTTTGAATCCGGGAGGTGGAGGTTGCAGTGAACCAAGATTGCACCATTGAACTCCAGCCTGGGTGACAGGGTGAGACACCCTCTCAAAAAAAAAAAAAAAAAATTGAAAAGAAAAAAGAAATCTTTCCCTACATTAAGGTCATAACTAAACTAAGCTCATATTATCTTTTATAAACTTTATTGTTTTGCTTGTCAATTTTAGAGCTACAGTTCATCTGGAATTGATTTGTATGTGTGGTTTGCAACAGGTGTGGAAAATTTAAATATTCTACACAGATTTTGAGTTAACTCAGCATCATTTATTGAAAAGACCATCTTACCCCACTGCTCTGCATTACCATCTTATCCTATCAAGGATAAATTATGTGTGGCTTTGTTTCTGGCATTCTATACTATTCTATTGGTCTGTTTGTCTATCTGACAAATACCTCATTGCTTTAATTAGTATAACTTTACAATAAAGTCTTGATATCCTTTAGCACAAATCTTTTCATATTATGTTATTGTTCAAAAGTATCTTGGCCATTTTTGCTTTTGCATTTCCATATAATTTGAAAATCACTTAGCAAAATTCCTTGTGAAACTTATTAAGATTTTTATGGTACCACATCAAATCTACAGGTCCATTTGAGAGGAATGAACATCTCTATGATATGGAGTCTTCCAGTCCCTGAACATATAGTCCTCCATTTATTTGATTTTTCTCGGTAATATTTCATAGTTTTCTGTGTGGAGGTATTGTTCCATAAATTTTTAAATATGTTACTAAATACTTGAATTTTTGAATGCTTTTATAAATATGTATCTTTAAATCTGTATATCTTAATTCTTGCTGACAATATTATTATGCCCTTTCAGTGGGTGTGAAGTGGCTTTGATTTGCATTTCCTAATAACTAATCATGTGGAGCATCCTTTAATGTATTTATTAGCCATTCCTATGTCTTTGGAGATATGCATGTTTGACTCCTTCACCCACTTTTAATATGGTTGTCTTTTTATTGTTTTATTTATTTATATATTTTGAGACAGAGTCTCACTCTGTCACCCAGACTGGAGTGCAATGGTGTGATCTCGGCTCACTGCAACCTCCGCCTCCCAGGTTCAAGCAATTCTCCTGCCTCCGCCTCCCCAGCAGCTGGGACTACAGGTGCGTGCCACCATGCCTGGCTAATTTTTTTGGTATTCTTAATAGAGACGGGGTTTCACCATGTTAGCCGGGATGGTCTCGGTCTCCTGACCTCGTGATCCACCCACCTTGGCCTCCCAAAGTGCTAGGATTACAGGCGTGAGCCACCACACACAGCCCACTTGTCTTTTAATTATAGAATTGCAAGAGTTCTTTACATATTCCGGATACAAGTTCCTTATAAAATGTATAATTTACAAATATTTTGGGTTTTTAAAAACTTTTTTGATGGTGTACTTTGAAAGACAAAATTCATGATTTTTACAAATGTTGACTTCTATCACTTGCACCTTTGGCATCAAACATGAGAAATCAATGCCTAACCCAAGTCAAAACTATTTATTCCTGTGTTTTCTTCTAAGAGCTTTATAATTTTATCTCTCGCATATATGTCTACAATCCACTGTAGATTATTTTGTGTGTGTGTGATGTGAGGAGAGGATCCTCATTCATTCTTTGGCATGCAGATGTCCAGTTGCTCCAGGAACATTTATTGAAAAGACTCTTCCTTCCCCTACTGAATTGTCTTGGCATTGTTGTCAAACATTAATTAACCATAAATGTAAGGGTTTATTTCCATACTAGCAGTTCTGTTCCCTTGATATATATGTCTATCCTGTACCAGTACCAAATCGTCTTGGTTTCCGTAGCTTTGCAATAACTTTGAAACTGGAAAGTGTAAGTCTTTGTTATTTTGTAAGTCTGCTATTTTTGTTATTTTCAAGATTGTTGTTTTGGCTATTCTGGGTTTCTTGTATTTCCTTATGAATTTTAGGAACAGCTTATTAATTGCTGTAAAAAAAAAAGTGAGCTGGGTTTTTGATAGGCGTTACATTAACTCTGTAAATGAACTTGGAATGTATTGTCCTCTTAACAACATTAAGGTTTGTTTTTATTTTCTATTTTTTATTTTTTTGGGGGGAAAAGTTAATTTATTATTATTATTTTTTTTTTTTTACTATACTTTAAGTTCTAGGGTACATGTGCATAATGTGCAGGTTTGTTACATATGTATACTTGTGCCATGTTGGTGTGCTGCACCCATCAACTCGTCAGCACCCATCAACTCGTCATTTACATCAGGTATAACTCCTAATGCAATCCTCCTCCCTCCCCCCTCCCCGTGATAGGCTCCCGCGTGTGATGTTCCCCTTCCTGAGTCCAAGTGATCTCATTGTTCAGTTCCCACCTATGAGTGAGAACATGCGGTGTTTGGTTTTCTGTTCTTGCAATAGTTTGCTGAGAATGATGGTTTCCAGCTGCATCTATGTCCCTACAAAGGACACAAACCCATCCTTTTTTATGGCTGCATAGTATTCCATGGTGTATATGTGCCACATTTTCTTAATCCAGTCTGTCACTGATGGACATTTGGTTTGATTCCAAGTCTTTGCTATTGTGAATAATGCCGCAATAAAAAATCTTGCTCTGTCACCCAAGCTGGAGTGCAGTGGAGCAATCATGGCTCACTGCAGCCTCAACCTCCTAGGCTCAAACAAACCTCCCATCTCAGACTTTTGAGTAGTTGAAACTACAGGCACATGTCACCATGCTCAGCTAATTTTTTGAATTTTTTTGTAAAGATGGGGTCTCATTATACTGCTCAGACTGGTCTTAAACTCCTGGACTCAACTGATTCTCCCACCTCAGCCTCCCAAAGTGCTGGGATTACAGTTGTGAACCACAGAGCCCAGCCAATCATATTAAGTTTCTTATCCATGATTATGGAACAACTATTCATTTACTCACGTTTTCTTTAATATCTTTCAATGTTTGGCAGTTTTAGTATGAGTCTTGTGCTTCTATTGTCAAATTTATGAATTTGACTTCTCGTATGTATTTTATTATTTTGATGCTATTCTAAATGGAATTGTTTTATTAATTTCAGATTGTTTATTGCTAGTGCATGAAAATGCAATTGATTTTTGTGTATTGATCTTTTGCCATTCAACCATTATTAATTGGTCTATTAGTTCTAATAGTTTTGGTGAATTCCTTAGGATTTTCTATCTATAGCATCAAGTCGTCTGAAAATATAATTTTACTCTTCCTTTCGAGTATGAATACCTTGTATTTCTTTTAATTTCCAATTACTCACCATGGTTGAGGCTGCAGTGAGCCATGATTGCACCACTGCATTCCAGCCTGGGTGACACAGTGAGATCCTATCTCAAAAAAGAAGAAGAGGGGAAGGAGAGGGAGGGTGGGGGAGGGGAGCAGGAAGGAAGAAGATGTGATTTTATTTATTTTTTCACATGCACTGACCTGTCACTTAAATGTTTCCCTTACATTTGATTTTTAAAAATCTTATTCTGAAAAAGAGAAACATTTTAAATTCTTTTCACATTTATGGACATTATTCCGTTGCTATTTCCTAGAATAGAATGGATATTATTCCATTGTTTTTTCCTATAATAGAATGTATGTACTTCTGTTCACCTACTGGAAACTGTGCTGTGCATTCACATGGACTTAAAACTAATATATCTAATTTTATGAAGAAATCAACAGAAGTTGGCTGGACATGGTGGCTCACACTTGTAATCCCAGCACTTTGGGAGACCGAGGCAGGCGGATCACGAGGTCAGTAGATCGAGACCATCCTGGCTAACGTGGTGAAACCCCATCTCTACTAAAAATACAAAAAAATTAGCCAGGCATGGTGGCAGGTGCCTGTGGTCCCAGCTACTCGGGAAGCTGAGGCAGGAGAATGGGAACCCGGGAGGCGGAGCTTGCAGTGAGCCGAGATCGCGCCACTGCACTCCAGCCTAGGTGACAGAGTGAGACTCCGTCTCAAAAAAAAAAAAAAAAAAAAAAGAAATCAACAGAAGTTGAGTTTATTATGAAAATAAACCCCCTTTGATTTAACACAGAAACAACTGAGTCATGTGGAGGAGGCTGGTGGTCGAGCATTGCCTTTGTAACCAGTAACACCTAAATTTGCTTCCTGCCTGTTACACTTACATGCCTTTGTTAAACTCTGATTCTTCAGAGGTCAGTGCCAGTGAATAAGGAGTAAAATGAGACAATACGGTTATAACATGCTTGGTACTGTGTATGGCACATTGTAAATGCACAGTAAAGGGGGCTGTTATTTTAACACAAATGCAGCTGAAAATTCAATGGCAATGCCAAATAACACTATGTAATGTATAACTTTCAAAACATTGTTCATTGTCAATCTCTCATCTACCAAGAAAGAATGAAATCTAGCCTCTTAATCTTCTGCCAGAACTACTGAATGTTGGAATTTGAAATCAGATACATTCTAAACAGGTTAATCTTTTCATTTTACTGATAGGAAAATTGAAGTTAACTAAGTTTCTGAAAATTGCCACAGGTAGACAATCACCTCAGGGCTGAATCAAGTCCAGAACCAGGCTTCTTTCCACCAGTACTAACACCATTGACGTTTATGGTACCCTTCCCAGTTTAGGCAGTGCCCCCTTCCACTCCCTGGCTTTGTTGATGACACTCCTCTGCTCATCCCTTGGGGACCCTATGGGAGTAGGCATCTGGCCCTACTTTTCTTTGGGGAAGAATTGTGGAACATTTTTGAATACTTGTCTCTCCAAACCCACCCGTGTTTCTGCAGCAACCTTAAGTCAAAAAAAAAAAAAAAATGATAGGAAGAAAAGCACAGTCTATTTCCCTGCTTGTCCCACTGGAGGTCATACCTTGGTAGTCACACAAGAGCAGCCTGTCTGAGAATGTTCATGCTGCTGGTCACTTCAGCACTAAAATGACCCGGGCAGTGTTTTTAATCTTTCAAGGGGCGTGGAGTTGTTAGTGGTCTACTCTTTTTAACAAGCCTCATTTTGAGAAAGAATGGCAAGGCTGGGTTAGCTATTCTCGTAAGGTTTTGCAGTGAGTTTCAGAGTATGAAGGGTAAAACCAATCATTTCACCTTCCAGACTTTTTCCTTCCTGTTACTTTTCTTTTTTGTAAGGTTCTCTTAAGGTATGTAGATTTAGATACTATAAAAGATAAGAGAGATCATGTGAGGAAGGAAATTAACCAAAAAATTCAAAACCACACATTAATTAAAAATTAAAACTTGGAGATAGGATGGCAGCGAATCAGTTATTTTGACACAGCTGTTACATACAGCGCAACTGTCTGCAAAAGTAAGAATTAAAAAGATCCCACACCAATTTAACTGTAGAATGAAACTGTAGTCTTGGATTTGCAGCTTTTCAAACCTTTAAAAATGGACTCATCATTGAATACCTTTTCCTGAATAGGCTAAGAACGATATGTCTAGTTTGGTTTTTAATGCTTTAAGCTGCTCTCTGTCCAGCAGTTCACGGAGAGATACACTGTTGTGGGAGAATGCCCAGATGTTTCCAGTCCAAATTGAACATTTGAGCCCACTGGATGGAAAATACACCTGGTTTGCCTGTTTGGAGTCTGCCAGTTCAGTTGGTGCTGTAGGTCCCCAGTTCACCAGTTTAACCAATGGGTGAAGATCTGGTTATAACACCACTCCCAAGGAAGACACAATGTCTCCAAACACTTAAAGTCTGTCTACAAGATCTTTAAAGAACTCTGTGAAAAAGTCCAACATCCCCTCTGCCAGTCTTTCACAGCGGTCTTATCTAGACAGACTTCATCACCTGAAATTTTCTTTTTTTTTTTTCTTTTCTTTTTTCTTTTTTTTGAGACGGAGTCTTGCTCTTGTCACCCAGGCTGGAGTGCAGTGGCATGATCTCGGCTCACTGCAACCTTTGACTCCTGAGTTCAAGTGATTCTCCTGTCTCAGTCTCCCAAGTAGCTGGGATTATAGGTGCCCACCACCACACCTGGCTAATTTTTTTGCATTTTTTAGTAGACATGAGGTTTCACCATGTTGAACAGACTGGTCTCGAACTCCTGATCTCAAGTGATCTGCCCGCCTTTGGCCTCCCAAAGTTGCTGGGATTACAGGCGTGAGCCATCACGCCTGGCCCTGAAGTTTCTGTTGAACACAGAGTCATCAAGTGGACCTTCGGCTTTTTGACATGTAGAATCTGGTTGTGGCAATGTGGATGCAAACTGGTCTGGTTGAGGACACAGGGTCTCCTAGAGTGTGGCGTCCCCGGCATTCCCCCACTGCCCATGCCCGCCATCTGCTTTTCGAGTTTTGTATATGAGTTTGCTGGGGTTCCCATAACAAACTGCCACAAACTGAGTGGCTTGAACAACGGAAATGTGTTTTCTCACGGTGCTGGAAGTCCTAGGTCAAGGTGATCGCAGGGTGGGTGTCTTCTGAGGGATGTGAGGGAGAATCTGTTCCGGGCCTGTCCTTTGGCTTCTGGGGCTTCCGGGCAGTCTTTGGTGTTTCTTAACTTCTAGACACATCATCCTGCTCTCTGCCTTCATGCTCACATGGCTTTTTTCCTGTGTGTGTCTGTGTCCAAAACCCCCAACCCTTTTTTTTTTAGACAGTTTTCACTCTTGTTGCCCAGGCTGGAGTGCAGTGGCATGGTCTCAGCTCACTGCAACCTCTGCCTCCCTGGTTCAAGCGATTCTCCTGCCCCAGCCTCTGAAGTAGCTGGGATTACAGGCACCCGCCACCACGCCCAGCTAATTTTTGTATTTTTATTAGAGACCGGGTTTCACCATATTGGCCAGACTGGTCTCTAACTCTTGACCTCAGATAATCTGTCCGTCTTGGCCTCCCAAAGTGTTAGGATTACAGGCGTGAACCACCGCGCCCAGTCAAATTTCCCCTTTTTATAAGGACATCAGTCTCATTGGATTAGGGGCCCCACCCAAAACAGTACGGGCTTATCTTAACTAATAACAGTGGTAATGACGCTCTTCCAAATTAGGGCACATTCTGAGGTACTGGAGGTTAGGTCTTCAACATAGGAGTTTTGAGGGGACACAGTTTAAGCTCTTACACTTTGCTCAGGTAGGTCTAGAGGATGATTCATCCAGGGAAAATCCCACTACTAAGGTTTGTCTTCACCGAAGGAGCTGTGTGATCCCCAAGGACTCCCTGTTGGGGCTCATAAGCTGGTCAATGTTTGAATAAACCCCCATCTGTAGTAAGCACTGGGAATTGTTCAACCTACAGGTCCCTGTTCATCGTTTGCCCCGCCTTGTGGAGTTTCATTCTGTGCATTGCAGCCTCACTGTCAGCAGAGACTAGACTTCGGGAGTTATTTTCCCCTGGCTTTTTCCTTTCCAGAACTCTGCCGTGCAAATTCCAGCTTCTTCAGCCTCCCTCAATTCTGATCTCAATTTTCTTAACTCAGTGAGGCTGCCAGACATTGAGTTCTTTCTGTTTGCCCACGCAGTCCAGAAATCACCTTCAGGCAGGAAGCCAAGGCGATCTTAGGATTCAACTTAATTTGTTTCCTTCTCAGGGCTCACAGTCCTGTGCTGTTGGCAGTTAAATGAACATAACTGTTTCATTTTTCCCCCCAGTTTTCTAGTTGTTAAAACTAGTCCTTCGTACATCATTGTACTCAAGGTTAGAAGTTCAGAATAAACTTTTAAAAAATCTCTTGTTTTAGAAACTGAGCTATAAAATCACTTGTGTTGATGTAAAATCCACAATTTTAATTGTCTGCAGAGCATTGAATACTGGGATGTGCTATTTTCACATCATGGCTTAGCTGAGAGAACTGCAGAGCCATCTTCCCAGAGGCTCACAGAGGCTGGCTAATGACATTAATCACAGGTCTTCTCCCAGCCAGCACCTGTTTGTATATGAGGAAGCAGGAATATGTTCATTTAGCTAAATCTGTTCTCAGGCCACAGAAGGAAGATAAGCCATGGGAGGCAAGAGGGCGGCATCCCTAAGCCGCAGGCAATACCAGAAAAGCATGGGAGTCAGCTTCGCCATATGCAGCTCTCACCACTCGCTGGTTTTATGGTTATGCCCCGTAGGTTAGAAGGAAAATACATTTAAGTTTCTACCAAGCATTTGAGTTCAGAACCACCAGATTATCTAAATCCATTTATCAGAATTTCTCCAAATTCTTCACAATAGAGAGGAAGAGAGGCAAATTCTGAGTGCCTATGCCTTAGGCCTCATACTAAGTGCTTTGGGGTCAAACCCAGTTGGTTCTGAATTCTGGCTTCCCCACTCACTAGTTACTCAAACTTTGGGCAAGTTGCCTCTGAGTTTCCTGTTTCTTGGAATGGAGATAACATTTATCTCACAGGACTTTTATGAGGATTAAGCAGGAACGTGTTGGCCAACAAAGCCTGCTATGCAATTGGTTTACCAACATGTTGGTTTACTAGCTGAGGTTTCTATGATGGGTATATTTGAATGAAGCCTGGAGGTGGGCAATAAAATAGGGCTTCGCCTGCAGAAGGCGGATCCAGGCATTTGCGGGATAGGTCTTTGAGCTGCAAGAGAACTCCAAGTGCACCACAAACAAGCTTCACCTGTACCACAATGTCACATAGGGTCACCACTCCCGGGTGATTTTGTATAGAATTAACACTGATCTGGCAATAGGCAACTGGATACAAAAACACAGTCAAAGAAAACTTTCATATATACATAGAAGAAGTAAACCACAGAGTCCTAGACATTCAGAATGGGAGGAGATAATGGAGACGGTGGTAACATGATTAACAGTTGTTTGGAAAGTGATGTCAGTGCATGCCATCCCACTTCTTTTCAGCAAGTCTCCCAATCTGCCTAAGGCCTCACAGGCACAGCCAGACAGTGGCTACATCTATTCCCACTTCCCTATTTTTCCATGGAAACAGTGAATAAATTATTCCATGTCTTACTTTCACTCCAGACACTATTTTTAGTGTTACCATTTGCTATAGAAACATTCGCTTCGTTCTTTCGCCTTAATGTCAGAGCATTTCCCTGACAGAGATAAGGAAGAGCTGCCGAAGCAGTTTTCACAGGAGGATGTGTTTTGGGTACCAAACAACTGCTTCTGAACGTATTTTTGTTCATAACTCAGCCACAATTAAGGAACTCCCTGTATGTTGACCTATTGTAATATCTTTGTAATTTAAAAAGCCCTACATTCCCTTTTCCCATGTACAGTCCGTCAGACAAATAAGATGTTGCTTTCCTATCAAATTAATAAGAATGTTGCTAATGTGTTCTACTAACAAGGTAATATTGTCTGTCAAAATTTTGCTGGCAACTAGCAAAATAGCAGAGACTCGAGAAGCGGCAGAATCAGAGGAGAGATGGGAGAATCAGTTGGGAGAGGAGGTGGCAGGAGCTATATATGCTGTCTTTTGGGTGCAGGTGTGAGGCAAGCTTAGCCATTTGTGGGTAACGTTGGGCCAGTCACTCTCTCGTCCTTCAGACAATGAAGCTGAAGAGCATGATCTGTAGGCTCCAGTGCGGATCGAACCTTCCAAATCTGAATTCCAGTCACGTAGCACATCGTGCTGGGGAGGTAAAACAAGCCCCAGGTAGCTTCATCTAAATGAAAATCGTGAACGCCATTGGGTACGCAGAAACACAGCAGTGCATTCATTGGCAGAGACTGTCACTCTTATTCAGTGCCTCACATTTATACTCCCACATTTGTTCTCCTTGCTTCTAAATTAGTCTGTAAAGACTTTTTAAAAGATTAGCTGGTTTAAAGCCACATTTGCAAAGGGAGCTATGTGGGCCAGCACGCAAATCAGACACATGCTTGTTTTATCTCTCTGCCCAAAAGAAAAGCAGTGGTCTGGACTTTTTATTTATAACTATAATCAAAGTTCGTCTTTCTCTTGTCTAAAATATTGTTTCATATAAACATAAAATGAGCATCATTATGTGCACTGTTTCAGAATAATCTTTCAGATTCACCTATAGGCCAGGAAGCTGACACGGCCTTTGAATAAGAAAGTAGTAAGTGTCAGAAAGAGTAAGCGTTAAGCAGGAAAGTGCAGTTTCATGGAAAATAACATTGTTAATGTTAGAAACCAACAAAACTATGACTTTTAGAGAGCATAGCACACCTTTTTTTTTTTTTTAAGAGGGAAGAATTAATAATAAATCTTGTAAAATTTGAACAAGTTAAAACTGAAAATGTTTTTGAGTTACCAGAAGATATTGTGATGGACACTGCCCACAGGCATTTAAATGGCTGCCCAAGACTCCAAAATCTCAGACTGTCAGCGTTTAGCATGTGTCAAAAAAAAAAGGGGGGCGTTCCTAGAAGAGCCTTAGCTTAGAGTCAGTCTAACTCCCATTACAGCAGTGTGAATGACACCCCCCATTTAAAATATGATTATATTTGGCCAGGTTTCAGCCCAGGTGTGTCTACCATTAGACACCTCTGCTATATAGACTGTGCCAGTGAGTAGGAATTGGAAAATGGGGTTACCAGCAATACAACCAGGGAAATTGAAAATAGATTCAGCATTAGTTTCTTACTGCTGTGATAACAAATTACTACAAACTTAGTGGCTTATGACAACACAAATTAATTACCTCACAGTTGTAGAGGCCAGAAGCCTGATAGCGGTCTCACTGGGCTAAAATAAAGGTGTCTGCAGGGTCACATTCCTTCTAGAGGTGCAAGGGAAGAATCCAGTCACTTGCCTTTTTGAGCTTTTAGAAGCTGTCCGCATTCCTCAGCCTGTGGCTCCTGCACCCTCAGAGCCGGCAGTGCTGAGCCAAGCCCTTTTCACACAACCTTCTCTCTGGTCCTCATCTGCCTCCCTCTTCCACTCTGAAACACCCTAATGATTACCTTGGGCCCACTTAGATAATCCAGGAAACTCTCCCCATTTTGGGGTCAGCTTATTCGTGAACTTATACCTGGTAACTTGAATGTTTCCTGTGGAAGGAAGCACAAACCATCCAGAGGAGGACATGGTGGGGACCAGGAGCACACAGTGAATGACAGCAGTTAGGGCTAGTTTTGCTGTGGGGAATGGCACAGGGAGCTGTGCAGGGACACAGGAAAGAATGTGGTGTCATTCGGGCCTTAGAACCTTAGAAGCCTCCCCCGCTGGGACTCAGATGCTTCAGCCCATTCATAGCATCTGCTCAGGAATTCCTCTCTGCCTCCTAAGGAAATAAATATAGGCAAAATAAATGCAGACAAATTACATGCACAGATATTTGTCAAATTTTTTTTTTTTTTGAGATAGAGTCTCGTTCTGTCACCCAGGCGGGAGTGAGCGGCGCCATCTTGGCTCACTGCAAGCTCCGCCCCCCACCCCCGGTTTCCGCTATTCTCCTGCCTCAGCCTCCCGAGTGGCTGGGACTACAGGCACCCGCCACCACGCCCAGCTAGTTTTTTGTTTTTTTTTTTTAGTAGAGACGGGGTTTCACCGTGTTAGCCAGGATGGTCTCGATCTCCTTGTGATCTGCCGGCCTCGGCCTCCCAAAGTGCTGGGATTACAGGCGTGAGCCACAGCGCCCGGCCGATATTTGTCAAATAATTTCGTACAATACCCTCAAACCGAAAAGAAGACAATAGAGAAATGATAAAACAGAAATTATGATGTACCCACATAATGGAGTATTAGCCAGTTATTAAAAATTTATATTTATAAAAACTTTATCACATGGGAAGATACTTGTGTTACAACGTACTTGCAAAAATCAAGATCCAAAATTATGTATTTGTCTTAATCTCAACTATGTAGAAAACATTTGAGTTTGCAGGTCACCTCGAATGCCTTTTCTGTAAAAGAAAAACTGCAAGGAAAAACAATACAATGGCAATAGTGATTCTTCTGTTGTTGGAATTATCGATCTTTCCTTCTTTCTTTATTTTATGTACCATCCCGTTTGTTTTTTTAGGGAATGATTAAATGTTTTAAGGCCCAAGTGAGGCTCGAGACTGTACATTTTTGTGGTTTCGGTCTGCATGGCTCTGTGAATTTCCTTGGCAGCACAGAAGGGCCTGTGCAGGAACAAAGGAGGCCGATGCCGGAGAGGCAGGCCACAGACTGGGAGAAGGTATTTGCGCATCCTCTCTGTCTCCCTCCCTCCCTCTATGTGTGTATGTATCTACACATGCACACACATATATACACACAGGCTTAAATACATAAATATATACAAATATAGATACATTTCCGATAAAGGAATGAAATCTGGAATTTATAGAGTTCTGTCTGGCCGGGTGCGGTGGCTCACACCTGTAATCCTATCACCTATCACTTTGGGAAGCTGAAGCGGGTGGATAACCTGAAGTCAGGAGTCAGAGACCAGCCTGGCCAAATGGCGAAACCCCATCTCTACTAAAAATACAAAAAAATTAGCTGGGTGTGGTGGGTGGGCGCCTATAATCCCAGCTACTTGGGAGGCTGAGGCAGGAGAATCACTTTAACCTGGGGGGCGGAGGTTACAGTGAGCCAAGATCCGGCCACTTCACTCCAGCCTGGGCAAAGAGCAAAACTCCATCTCAAAAAAAAAAAAAAAAAATCCTATCTATCTATCTATCCATCTATCTATCTATCTATCTATCTATCTATCTATCTAATTACCTATCTTTCTATCATCTATCTCTATCATCTATCTATCTAAAAGAAAAAATAGCCCAATAAAATAGCAAAAGGCAAATAGGCACTTCACAAAAGAGGATATCAAAGTAGCCAATGGAAAGATACTCTTCATTAGTTATCAGAGAAATGAAGATTAAAACCACAATAAGACATCACTATGGCACCCATTGAAATGGCTAAACTTAAAAAGAATGACAACATCGCATATGCAAGGAGGTGGAGGATGTGAAACTTCGACATGAATGGTAGTAATGTAAACTAGTTCGATCACCCCAGAAAAATGTTTGGCAATACTTACCAAAGCTCAGCATACATATGCTCTGACTTAGAATTCCACACCTGGATAATATTCCAGAAAATTGAGTGCTTGTGCCTACCAAAAACATCTTTAAGAATATTCATAGCAGATTTATCATAATAGCACAAACCTGGAATCAACTCAAATGCCCAGGATGGTGCCCAAGGTAAATTGGTATATCCGTACAAGGGAATACTACACAGTGATAAATATTCAAAACGTGGTTGAATCTCAGAGACATAATGTTGGCTCACAGAAGTCACACACCAAAGAAGACACACTGTGTCAGTCTGCTTATGCCTGTCTATCAGGTTTAACAACGGGCAAAATTAGTCTATGATAATAGAGGTTGGAATAGTGGTGAACCTGGGGTTGTACGAATTGAAAAAAGCACACAAGAAGGCCTCCTGGGTGCTGGAAATGATCTAGATCATGATGTGGATGATGGTGGTAGGGGAGTAATTGTATGTAAAAGTTCAAGCCACACACTTAAGATGTGTGTCCTTTAGGCCAGACACACTCAGAAAGCAAAAACCAAACCAATCCTTCCCTGCACACAAACAAGAACAACAGCTACCAAGATTTACCCAACTGTAAAACAATGCAATTTTATGAAAGTTATCAGCCATGATAAATTTCTATTAGAAATATAACCTCCCAGTCTCAGCCAACACTAAGCCAGAGCTGTTTAATGTTCACTAAAGCTGAGGTACCTTCCGACAGATCAGTAAACTGGCCAGATCAGATGTATAGTATTTAAATTAGGAGAAACATTCCAAAAGGGAAAATATAGAATGCCTTAAACTTGTTCTGACCTAAGTCTGCTTGATTTTGATTTTTTTTTTTTTTTTTAAGACAGAGTCACTCTGTCACCCAGGCTGGAGTGCAGTGGCATGATCTCGGCTCAGTGCAACCTCTGTCTCCTGGGTTCAAGGAATTCTCCTGCCTAAGCTTCCCTAGTAGCTGGGACTACAGGCTTGAGCCACCACGCCTGGCTAATTTTTGTATCTTTAGTAGAGATGGGGTTTCGCCATGTTGGCCAGGCTGTTCTCAAACTCCTGACCTCAGGTGATCTGCCCACCTCGGTCTCCCAAAGAGTCAGGATTACAGGCATGAGCCACCACGCCTGGCCCCACTTGTTTTTTTAATCTGCCATCTATTTTACAAAAAATTCTGTAACAGGCTGGACGTGGTGGTTCACACCTGTAATACCAGCACTTTGGGAGGCTGAGGTGGGTAGATCACCTGAGGTCAGGAGTTTGAGACCAGCCTGGCCAACATGGTGAAACCCCGTCTCCATCTCTATTAAAAATACAAAAATTAGCCAGGTGTGTTGGGGTGCCCCTGTAATTCCAGCTACTCAGAAGGCTGAGGCAGGAGAATCAGTTGAACCAGGGTGGTGGAGGTTGCAGTGAGCTAAGACCGTGCCACTGCACTCCAGCCTGGGTGACAGAGTGAGACTCTGTCTCAAAAAAAAAAAAAAAAAAAAAAAAAGCTGCAACAATTTGTGAGAAAACATTCAGAACCAGTGAAATAAAGGCGTGATAATAAATGCAGAACCTCATGGCTGTTGGAATTGTCCTAAAGATAGTTAATTGCTGGTTAGAGACAAAACGCATACTGCTGCCTGATTATGTACACAAAAAATGTACCTGCCTGGATGCTGTGGTGACAGATGATACAGCATAAATGACAGGTAAGAAAGTAGGAAAAATAAAAGAGAGCAAACAGGCCCTCAATGCCTGTCTAAATGTTAACAGAATTTCATAGAATTAGAACAAAGCGTCAACACTAAATGATGTGCATAAGAATCTACAATCCTCAGACCATATTTGCAAATTCATGTGAAAAATGGGACTATGATGTACCCCCTTTCCAAGACAAATCTGGAGCAATGAAGCCTAAAACACAGGAAGTGCCTAAAAACGCCACACAGAAGTCAAGAGCTTTGGAGTCATGTATGGGGTGGGATACTTAGTCTCACTGCGACCTTTGGGCATATTCCACAAAAGTTCTGACCTTCATAGAATTCTCTCACGGAAGTTCAAATGGGAATCTGTGAAAGCAAATAATGTAAGTTTTTTTTTTTTTTTTTTTTTTTTGAGACGAAGTTTCACTCTTATTGCCCAGGCTGGAGTGCAATGACACGATCTCGACTTGCTGCAATCTCCGCCTCCCGGGTTCAAGTGATTCTCCTGCCTCAGCCTCGCGAGTAGCTGGGATTACAGGTGCCCGCCACCATGCTTGGCTAATTTTTGTATATTTAGTAGAGACGGTGTTTCACTATGTTGACCAGGCTGGTCTTAAACTCCTGACCTCAGGTGATCCACCTGCCTCAGCCTCCCAAGGTGCTGGGATTACAGACGTGAGCCACTGTGCCCGGCCCTATGTCTTATATATGATAGGTACTAAATGAACAATGGATGTCATGATAATATTTGCAGATTGGAAAGATCCATCTTTGTGGGTGGTGCTCTTGGAGGAAGTGGGTGCAAGCCAGTCTTACCTAAGAAAGATCTAAGCGGCAGGGAGATACTGTCACATGTCTAGGATCAAAGATCAGTGTTACTGGTCTGGGGGTGGATATGGGGCATTGAGCGAGTTCATACCCGTCATTAATGTTCTCCAAAGAAGAACGCAAAGCCATCTGTTCAGCGGAGAACATGGTGCAGACCGGGAACACACAGTATGTGAGAGCAGTTAGGGCTACCTTTACTGTGGGTAATGGCAAAGTGAGCTGTGCAGGAACAAAGGAAATAATGTGGTGTATTTCAGGCCTTAGAACCTTAGATGCCTTCCCACCTGAGACTCAGAGCCTTCAGCTCATTCACAGCCATCAGCTCAGGGATTCCTCTCTGAATGTCTCCTAAGGAAATAAATTAAATATAGGCAAAATAAATGCAGAAACATTATGCGTACAGACACTTTTTTTTTTTTTTTTTTGATACGGAGTCTCACTCTGCCACCCAGGCTGGAGTGCAGTGGTGTGATCTTGACTCACTGCAACCTCCACCTCCAGGGTTCAAGTGATTCTCCTGCCTCAGCCTCCCAAGTAGCTGGGACTACAGGCGCCTGCCACCATGCCCAGCTAATTTTTGTATTTTTAGTACAGACGGGGTTTCACTATGTTGGCTAGGCTGGTCTCAAGCTCCTGACCTCAGGTGATCTGCCTGCCTCGGCCTCCCAAACTGTTGGGATTACAGGCGTGAGCCACTGAGTCTGGCCGCATACAGATCTTGTCAAAGAATTTTGTAGAATACTCCCAAGTTGAAAATAAGACAATAGAGAAATGGTTTAAAATAATAAATCATGATGTATCACATAATGGAATATCAGTTATTAAAAACTTATATTTTTAAAAACTACATTGTCACAAGGGAAGATACTTGTGTTATAATGTAGCTGAAAAAATCAGGATACAATCTTGTGTATTTGCCTTAATCTCAACTATGTAAAAGCCATTTGAGTTTGCAGGTCAGCTTGAATCCCTTTTTTGGAAAAAGAAAAACTGGAAGAAAAACAATAAAAGGCCAACAGTGAGTACCTCTGCGGTTGGAATTACTGGTGATCTTTCCTTCTTTCTTATGTACCATCCTGTTTGTTTTTCAGAGAACGTTTAACCCATTTATGCTGGAGGTTGCAATTTTTGTGTGTGAAAAATCAGACCTTGGCCATGACCTTGAGCAGTAGGATGTAAATAACTCCCACAAGCTTAGCATTCCAATAATGGAACACTAGTCATTAATGGGCTCAAGGTAGTAAGGCCCAAGTGTGGACGGAGACTGTATTTTTGTGGTTTGGGTCTGCATGGTTCTGTGAATTTCCTTGGCAGCACAAAGGGCTTGTGTAGGAAGAGAGGAGGCTGGTGTATGGTTGGGGTTTCAACCAGGAAGGTGTGGTGGGGGGGGACCAAGGTGTGAGGGCACTGGGGGTGCTGGTAAGAGAGCAGTCGGGGGATGACCATGAGGCTCAGGGCTAGGCAGGGTGGAGGCTGAAGAGAGATGACTCATGAGAAATGAGCAGTTGGAGCAGAAGGTCCTTGGATGGCGGAGGAGCAGAAGTTTAAGAAACAACGGGAGCAAGACTAGGGTGGAAAAGAATTGGGAAGAGAGAGTGGGTGCAGTCTCATGCATTTGAGGTACAGCAGTTTCAGGGTCATGATAGGTCATGGTGGAAGTTCATTGATTCATAAATATTGATCCAGCAGCTACTGTAAACCAGCATCATGCTAGGTGCTAGACACATATACAGACCCTGCCCTCCTGGAGGTTATGCGCTGGTGGGGGACTCCAGTATGGAATAAAAAATAAACCACTCCAAAGTGTAATATGTTCTCTAAAGAAGAGGAGCAGGAGGGGGAAATACAGGTCAGGAAAAAAGACCAAAGGAAATGTCATTGCAGCTAAAACCCGAAAAATTAGTGGGAGTCACCCAGGTGAAGGGTGGGGGCAGCTTGGGCTAAGCCCCCAGGGCAGGAAGAAGCTTGGGGTGTTCACAGAACTGGAAGAAGGCCAGTGTGGCTGGAGTAGAGGGAGCAGAGGGTGGTACTGAAAGGAGGCCCAAGAGATGTGGTCCCCTTAAGAAGTCTGGATTTCAACCTCACTGCAGAGAAGCCAGGGAAGGGTTTTGAAAGGGGGAAAGGACAGGGTCAAATCCCTGTTGCTGGGGGAGGATGAGCGGGATAGTGGCTGGGATCTGGGTATTGCTGGACAGCCAGCCTGCAGAGAGCCCCACAGGAGTAGGGTCCCTGTGGCCTCTGGCAATGAGACAGTTCGATTCGACCTCTGCCACCAAGGCTCACCTGGCAATGGACCTGTTGAGACATCGTTTCTTCCTAATTGGTTCCTGGTTGGCCCTTGACTCCAATCCTCTCCCCAGGTAGGGATGGATGTCTGTGCCTATGGGGTGTGTATTTTCTGAACCCAGATGAAGACAAGCAGATTGAGTGTCTGAAGACCCAAAAGCAGAACCTGGGATGAACACTGTCCTGAAGGAGTGTCCCTGCTGCCACCTGGGTTAGAAAGTATATTGCCTTTGACTTTACCGTTTTTACCCCATTAATCACCAGCATCTGGTTTGACTAAGTGAAGACTCAGGACTGATGATTAGCAATGATGATGATGGTGTTGGGAATAACTGAGTGAAGAAGCAATATATAACTGAGTGATATTTTAAGGGTAAATATCAAAAGTGTAAATACTCTTGCTTTCTGAGATCCCAAAGTATGCCCTTCCCTGAGTGTGGGAAGGGCTGATATTCCTTTCTTTTCTAAACTGAAAAATATTTCAGTATGCAGAGGTAGACATCATTTTCAGAAAGGCAGCCTTGCCCAGCCTTAACTGCAGATTAGGGGTTCAAACCCTGGCTCTGCCGCTTACTATCGGCGCGCCCTTGGGCACGGGTACTTGCCCTTCTCTTTTTTTTTTTTTTTTTTTTTGAGAGGGAGTCTGGCTGTCGCCCAGGCTGGAGTGCAGTGGCCGGATCTCAGCTCACTGCAAGCTCTGCCTCCCGGGTTTACGCCATTCTCCTGCCTCAGCCTCCCAAGTAGCTGGGACTACAGGCGCCAGCCACCTCGCCTGGCTAGCTTTTTTTTGTATTTTTTAGTAGAGACGGGGTTTCACCGTGTTAGCCAGGATGGTCTCGAACTCCTCACCTCGTGATCCGCCCGTCTCGGCCTCCCAAAGTGCTGGGATTACAGGCTTGAGCCACCGCGCCCGGCCCGGTACTTGCCCTTCTCACGCTAAGTCTCCTCATCTACCACATGGAGATAATAGCAGCATCTCGGCGGCAAAACCAGGGTAATGGCAGGTCTTAGCTCAGAGGGTCTGCTGGCAGGTGGATGATTTAAATGAGTGACTGTAAATGGCTTAGATCAGTGCCTAGTATTTGATAAAAGCGTGTTCCCAGTGAGGTGCGATATATTTAGAAGTAGCATGGTCTTCTTTCTTTTGGCTTGTCAATGAGGTTCTCCTTCTCTGAAAGGGATGTGTTCAAGGGTAGCTGAGAGATTTTCCTGGAGCCTCAAAAACAACCAACCCCGTGCTCTTGGCTTTCTGGTTGTCCATGCAGGCTGCAAGAAACGCTATGTGGGGTCTATGTTTCTTTTGCAACTTTGACACATCCTTACTTGAACATTTTAGCCATTTCTCAACCTGGCTTCAAGGCTTGATCCAAAAGGCATTAAGGAGGGGAAAAGCCTCCTTGACTGCCAGCCACTTGGCAGGGCCCTGGGAACCAGAGCTCTTACCAGAAGGTGAAAGTCCCAGGGGTAGGGGAGGGGCACTCTTCCTTTCCACATTTGTAAAGCATGATGGTGAAGGTGCTTGCTCTACCAGGCTCCAGATAATTGTCCATTTTCCCAACCTATTCACAAAATTCCCCACCAGTTTCTATTTTGAGTGTTGACACCATGTTCTCGGCCTTAACTAATCACCAGGAACTTCAGTTTTTGTGTTCTGAAAACCTCCAGGCACTTCAAAAGCCACCCACAGAATACAAATAAAGCCAGAGGTTTCAGATATTCTGGAAACAAAATTCTTCGGTAGAAAGGCAGTTTATGGAGTCCATAAATATTTAGTAGTTACGGCAACAAAAACTAACGTGATTTTGAAGAGCGAGGAGCAGAGGCTCAAGGTGGGAGAGGAGAGGGGAGTATAGCTTTTTTTTTTGTAGTTGTTCCGTTTAGTTTGAAGATTTTGAAAAAAGCAAACACACAGGCACCCAACAAACTCGTTGTCTCTGATTGTCATGAGTCAAGCGTTCATTGTGAATGCAGGTTATTAATTTGGGGGGCTAGAAGGCTGAATCACTGTTTTTGTTCTTTTCATACAGGGAACTTAAAGCACTTAACCATCAAAAGAGGCTTTTAAGTGAATAGCTTGTGCCCAAGGGCTAACATTAAAAATTCAGAATGGAAACTTCGTTTGATATGCCCAAGTAAGTGGGAATCTGTCTTGGGCCTCGTTTCCCTCGATTCTTCTATCTGGGATTTTGATCCCGTTGAAAGCCACAGGTGGAGAGAGCTCCCTCCGGGGTCCAGGCCGGCTCTGCCTCCGACAGCGGAGCAGCGCGGCTTTTCCAGGCCTCCGGTGTGCGCGGCGCTCACCGTCCGACCCAGCGTCCCGCGGAGTAGCGCGGTTTCCGCGTGACCCCCTCCAAACAGCGCGGACCTCGCCGCTCATTCTGGCGTCGGGTGACATCAAGAGTCCCCATCTGACGTTAGCATCATCTCTTCCAGCCCGGGCTGAAGGCGTCCCCTGCGGACTCCTAGCGCCCTGGGCTCCCCGCTGGGACGCAACTCCCGCGCCTCTAGCCTGCCTGGCCCGGGGCGTGCACCGCCGGGGAAGGGGCCGCCGGGCTGTACCATCCGCAGACCCAAGCCGCGGCTCGGGCTCTGAAGGAGATTCGCTGGGTGACCACCCAAGGCGCCTCCCTCGTGCGCGGTCTCCCTAAATGGACCAGCCCTGTCTTTACAAGAAAAAGCATTTTTAAAAAAGAAGAAAGAAAGAAAGAAAATAAAGAAAGGCGAGCGCAGCTGAGACGGCATCAGCTGTTTTTCTTCCCACACTCGCCAGTGTCACACCCATGAATCACCTCCAGACTGGGCGGCAGCTTCCCTAATTAGCCTGGAGACGCTCGGGACCCACACGGTTATAAAACAACAACAATAACAAACTTTTACTTTTATTCAAATGCACACTTCCTTCCCCCGGCGCCCACGCCTGCCGCAGGCCACCGACTTCGAGGGCGCATCCGGAGGTGACCTGGAGTCCCGGGTTCCTCTCCCCGTCGCGCGCCGGTGCCCTGGGCCTGTCCCGGACTGACTTGACGCCCGCTCAGGGTCTCCGGTGCGCCCCGGCCCTCCCGGAGCCCCGACAGCGCCGCTGCGCGGACAAGCCGAGGCGGGTCGCGAGCGGCGCGGGCTTGGGAGGGAGCGCTGGGCAGCCGGGCCCGCACCCCGATCGCCCTCCCGCCTCCCGCGGGGCGGCCAAGGCCCAGGCCGGCCCCTACACCCCCAGCCCCGAGGTCTCGGCCCCGCTCCGCCCGGCGGCTGCGGAGGCGGCGTTGGGAGCGGCGCGCCGCGGGGGAGGTGCGCGCGGCGGCCGGCGAGGGGAGCTGAGCGGCGTCCGCCCCCGCCGAGCCGAGCGGAGCCGAGCGGAGCCGGCGCGCCCGCAGCTGGGAGCTGGAAGCTGGGAACGCGCCGGTCGCAGGGCCGGGCCGGCCGCGGGAGGGTGGTGTCAGCGCCCGTGTCCCGCTCTCCGGCCGCAGACCCGGGCTGTCTGGAGGCCGCGCGGCCACCTGCTGCGTCGGTGCAGCTTCGGGCGGGGGCCAGACGCGCACCGCGGCGGGAGCAGCCCCGGCTCGCCGCACCCCGCGAAAGGTGCCCTTCTCTGCGCGTCTCGCCGAGCCCGGGCCACGCTCCTGTGCCAGGTACCTCAAGGGGTTTGAAATCGCGTGGCCCAAGGCAGGCGTGGGTCGAAGACGGGGTGGGCGCGGGGGCACCGGGCGGGGGTGGCGTGGGCTGGGGCTAGGGGGTCGAGGGCAGAGACCGTAAGGCCAGGGGCCCCTCGGACTGGGAGAGGCGCCACCCCCGCCGCCGAAGCCCTGGGCAGCTCCTGGGGCCGAAGGGGAGCCGGACGCGCTTGTGCGAGTGCCCAAAGTTTCCCTTTGCTCACTTTGCTGGACTCAACTTTCCATTATGAGGCAAAACCAGCAGTTTACGCGCCAGGAAAATGAAAGAGGAGGGAGAGAAGGTCCTGCTCGGTTGAAATTGTTAGCATGCGAGGTCTTTATGCCTACTGTCTCCACACGCCCTTGCAGGGGAAAGGAGCGCGCACATTCACGAACTGCCTTATGCTTTAGGTGATGGTTTATTTAACAGGTTTTAGGCTTTGATTACATGCCACCCGGGAGGGATTCTGGAGTTGATCTAGGAAGTGTTCACATTTTTAATCAACAAAAATTTGTTGAACAGAACAAAGCTTTGGTATGAAGTTCGCATGTGATCAGAGCATAATAGTCACTTGCTTTTAAATGCAAGTCAGAAGCAGTGCCGCTGTGTGAATTTGACTCCGTGTAGGTGCAAGCCGCCTGCAGGCATTAGGTCCTGCTGACAGTTTTGAGCCAGGAAATCTAAGTGGAAGACGGGCAGCTGTGTTACCCTTTTAGAGCCAGCTCACACCTTCCCAAACTGGTCTTAAAGTATCCTACTCGGTTATTTGAGCCTGCAGGCTTCCTTCATTTGCATAATATACCATAGACTAGAATCTGTGTAGACCCCTGGTATTTTCCCTGGAGCTCCCACGGACGCACACCTGGAATGATGGAGCACTGTGGTCACCCTAAGAACCTACTGAGGTTATAAAACTGTGAGGAGAAAGATATCTAGAGACAGCGTCGTGTGGTGACATCAGGCATCCCTGCTTTGGAGGTGGTGGAAAAGGTTGAGCTGGGCTGGTTTCTGGGCTCTGCTCCCGTGCTGTGCCATCTTGGAGCCTGAGGCAAGAGGAAAAATCAGAATCACTGATCCTATCTTTATTTAAAAGTGTGAGATTTTGTACATTGTGGATTTCTGTATTTGTTTTGAGGTTTTAAAATATTGTAATAAGGCATTTATCTGACTGCATTTTTGGTACCCCCTTAAATTTTGTGCCTGTGGTGAGTACTTCGCTTGCCTCACCCTAATTCTGGACCTGCTCTGAGAGTCAAGTTCTTAATCTCTAAGCATCTATTTCCTCACTTAGAAAATAAAGTGTACCATCCATGGATGCTGCGCAGCTTAGCTACTGCAGAGGATCAGGCATATGGGGCTCACTAACAGGTGGCTGTCCTACTGGGATCACTGCTCAGCTTGGCCCTCTTGGGCTAGTTAAGGTGAATCTTGGCCCGGGCGCGATGGCTCACACCTGTAATCCCAGCACTTTGGGAGGCCGAGGCAGGTGGATTGCCAGAGGTCAGGAGTTCCTGACCAATCTGGCTGATGTGGTGAAGCCCCGTCTCTACTAAAAATACAAAAAATTTAGCAGGATGTGGTGGCGTGCGCCTGTAATCCCAGCTGCTCGGGAGGTTGAGGCAGGGGAATTGCTTGAACCAGGGAGCTAGAGGTTGCAGTGAGCTGAGATCGCACCACTGCACTCCATCCAGCCTGGGTGGCAGAGTGAGACTCAGTCTCAAAAAAAAAAATAAAATAAAATAAAAACCTATAACCAAAACAAAAAAAGAATCTTGACCAATCTCAGTGCGCTCTTCAGGGAAATGAGAGCAGTGATAGTGCTATGGTTTGAATGTTTGTGTCCCCCAGAAATTCATATGTTGATTCCTAATCCTCAAGGTGATGGTATTAAGAGATGAGGCCTTTGGGAAGTGATAGGTCATGAATGAGCTTGGTGCCCTTATAAAAGAAGCGCAAGGAGCTTGCTTGTCCCTTCCACCACATGAGGACACGGCGAGGAGCTGCCTTCTGTGAGGAATGGACCCCCCACCAGACACCCAACCTGCCAGTGCCTTGATCTTGGACTTCCAGCCTCCAGAACTGTGAGGAATAAATGTTGTCTATGAGCTGCCTGGTTTGTGGTATTTTGTTATAGCAGCTGAAATGGACTCAGCTGGCCAGCCCTGAGGGATGCTCTCGGTTAAATGAGAGAATAGATGTGAAGGTACCAGGCCTCCAGGAGGGCGGGTTTTCTGTGATGTGCTGGTGGGCCTGTATACCCACTTAGCTACCTTGACTTAGCTACCTTGCAGCCACTAGCTCTTCCCCTGCAGGCTGGCCCCGTGTCTTGTCATGCAGTCGCTTGTTGTGCACATCAATACTGCTTGTGTTGCAGGCAGACTCTCTGGGTGGAAACCTGCCCCGGGTTTATTGTGGAAGGGTACAAAATTTTGTGTAAGTGAGATTGATTTTGCTGTCCCCAGTGAGGTTCCTTGGTTCCCTTTTGGGTATACTCAGTTCCCAGTGCATGGTTCTGTGTTTCCGGAGCCCAATGAATGGTATTATTTCAGTCGCTATCTAGCTTAAAGGTAGCTTTGTCCCTGGAGAGTCAGTCTCTCAGTCTCTCCAGGTTACTCCTCCGGGGACTCCTTTTCGCTACAAGTCACCCCTGGGCACCAGGAGAGGGTTGTAGTCCCATCAGAGCTTGAGAGGAGTGGCCCTGGCTGGTCATCTGGTCCTCTTGCGGTGCCCCAGTGCGTCCCCTTCCCCTCCACATGGAGCCTCCTGCTCACGTTTCCATCATTGTCCAGCTGGCGTCCCCAGGGTGAGCCACAGCGGGGACCTGGCTCTTGCATTGGCCCAGAGGTCCCCACACTCTGAGGTCTCTTCTGGGTCCCTATTGGGCACCTGGGAGCCCGCCCAGGTTGTGCTGAACTGTGTTAGGCCTCCATTTCTACTGTTCTGAGCTCGGCCTTCCCAGAGTTCCCGCAGGAAGTAGGACAGGAACATCCCCTCAGCCCCACCCCTGCCCCTCCAGCAGGGAGGGCGGGGGGTGCACAGCGGTAGGTGCTCAGTGCCTGGGTTCATGTCCCAGGCCCAGAGGCCATTTTTCTACCTGTGGGGCGGGGCTGTTTCTTAGGTTCTGTCTTCTGTCCTCTGCACATCATGGCTTTGGGGAGAGCTCTAGGCTCTAGCTTCCAGGCTTTGCCCTTGATACATAAAAGGAAGTTTAAACTATTTCTGTATTCATCAATGCCCTAGGTTAAGTGTGCTAGGCCTTTTTGTTACCTGAAAAAGACTGGGAGAGCCATCAGGGCTGCTGGAGACTTCAGTCAGGGCTGGGAGAAGGCAAGGAAGGAGTAGCTGGTGGCGGCGTTGCGGGGATCGAATGGCTTTCTGGGTGCACAGGCTGGCGTTTTCCAAACCACCGTTCCTATTTATGCTATTGCCGCCTCGTCGTCAGAGCAACCCCCCCGTGTGCTTGGCACTCACTGCAAGCCGGAAAGGTCTGAGTCGTAATTGCTTCTTGTGGTGAATAAGATGAGCCCTTGTCAAGCCCGAGCCCTGGGTTTAGTTCACACTCAGTTCACGATGGATTTGGAAGGAGAGTTTTGACAGATTACCTTGAAGATATTTGCATTGCATTTAAGGGAGTCTAACCCATAATCCTGAGCCAAGTGGATAATGAACAAGAGACGCTGTTTCTGGCGGTGCCCAGTGAATTTAGCAGTGAAATGATGAGAAATGATAAGACAGTCGTGTGATGTAACAGAGCACTCCCTTAGCAGCGTCAGCCCTCAGCTTTTCGCAGGCTCAGATGCCATTCCAGAGGAGACTGCTGGTAGGAAGGATTCTTAGACATTTTTCTTATGATCTGGGTATCTGTGAAAGGAAATTATGGAAGATCGTTTCTAAAAGTGAGGATGGAAAGGTATTTATTTGCTCAGGCCTCCTCCTGGCTGTGGTGTGTGGGGCGGGTTTTTAACTATGTGTGCAGTTGAATAACTTCCAGAAGTATTTGCCCTAACCTCTGAGGTCCATACACTAGTCTGTCCATGGTATCTACCCTTATATTCTCATGTCTGTCGGAAGCACCAGAACCATCAGCGGTGGGGTGTGCAGTTCCCAAGAAACTACTGTCGGAAACACTGCCCCGTATGTGGGAGGGGAAAATGTCAGGGAGGTTGCCTTCTTTTTAAAGCAGTTGGTCCAGTCAAGGTCAGGAGAGTCAGGCTCTGGTGTCTTTTTGTTTTCTGAGAGTCTTGCTCTGTTGCCCAGGCTGGAGTGCAGTGGCGCGATCTCTGCTCACTGCAACCTCTGCCTCCTGGGTTCAAGGGATTCTTTTGCCTCAGCCTCCTGAGTAGCTGGGATTACAGGTGCCTGTCACCACGCCTGGCTAATTTTTGTGTTTTTAGTAAAGACGAGGTTTCTCTATGTTAGCCAGACTGGTCTCCAACTCCTGACCTCAAGTGATCCACCCACCATGGCCTCCTGAAGTGCTGGGATTACAGGCGTGAGCCACCATACCCAGCCCAGGCTCTGGTTTCTGCTGTGCCACTTAGAAGTCTTGCAACCTCAGTCACCCCTTAGATGGGCTGGGGGGTGGCAGACACACACGCACGCACACACACGCACACACACGCACGCACACACACGCACACACACGCACACACACGCACGCACACACACGCACACGCAGATGCACACACACGCACGCGCACACACACATGCATGCTCACACACATGTACACACGCGCACACACACGCGCACACACGCATGCACACGCACACACACACGCACATGCACACACACACATATGAGCGTTACATGAAGTGCTGTGTGACAAACATAGAAAATGCTCCCTAAATTATTTATAGGTATTACTCTCTTATTGTCTTTCTTGTAAGAAGGTGAAAGGGCATTTGTTATAACTACCAACTAGGACCCCCACTAATAACGCTCCCTAAAGCAATAAAAGGTCCTTCTACATCTGAGATCTGACGGCATTTAAGGAAAATGAGCCTAACTGCTGTACACAGTGCCCCTGAGCACAGCTGCCGGTGGAAGCTGCCATGTGGGGAACAACCTTGATGCAATTTAGAACACACAGGGAGAAGTGAGGGGATGGAAGAGGGGTGGGTGACACAGGACAGGGGTGAGACAGAGATGGGGTAGGTGATATAGGTAGGATAGGGTGGGGACAGAGATGCAGTAGGGGACACAGGACAGAAGGTGGGGAGAGGGATGGGGTAGGGGACACAGGACAGAGAGTGGGGATGGGGATGGGTTGGGGACACAGGACAGAGGGTGGGGACGGGGATGGGGATGGGGACACAGGACAGAGGGTGGGGACGGGGATGGGGTGGGGACACAGGACAGAGGGTGGGGACGGGGATGGGGTGGGGACATAGGACAGAGGGTGGGGACGGGGATGGGGTAGCTGGAAAGCATCCGCGTGTCCCATCTTGCTCTGCAGCATCTGCCCTCCCCACCAATGTGTGGGGAGAAGGACGTGACTTGAAGCCCTCGCATGGGGGCCAGAGATGGGAGCTGCCCTGGGCCAAGACATACGCCCCTGTCCTGTTGGAGAGACACAGGGATGGTTCTGCCCTGCCACGTCTGGGCTCACTAGTGAGTGTGTTGAACAGCCTTGGATTCAGAGGACCAGAATTGGATCACCAGTGGGGAAGCGAATTTTGAGGGAATATCCGGTTCCTCTGGGTAACTGGTCTCGTGCATATGAACGTGTCGTGGTGTCGAACACCTTTTCCATGTCGAATGTATAGTGAGTCTTTGCTGCCCGGCTGCCTTGGGTCCATCTGGCGCGTCATGAATACTAGGTGTCTTAGAGCTCGCATCCCCTCCTCTGTTTGATACACACCTGCTCTACTTACTCTTTATCTCTACTTGACATATCCTGTGAGATTCACCCATTGCATTTGTTTGTTTGTTTGTTTGTTTGTTTTTTGCTTCAGAATTGAATGTTCCCAAACAATTTAACAAATGCCCCTTATAGAAGACACTAAACTCGTCCCTGGGAATGGGTTTTGAGATTGGGCATATTTTCGTGAAGCCATCATCCCGTCCAGATGGGGGAGCCTGCTGTGCCTGGGGCATTCTGGGATGTGGTGGGGTCTGTAGAGGTTCGTGAAGCTTTGCTTACACTCACTTCAGGTCCACAGACACTGAACTTTGTGTTCAGGGATGGTTTCTTCCTCTGGCTCCTCGGGACAGAGACATGACCAGGGAGGCGGCTCACCCATCCCACTGTAGATGCTGCTTGGAGTCTGGGGCACACCGGGCTGCTCTCTGAGCTCTTGGTGTGCTTACACCTGTGTGACTACACACAAGGTCTGTACCAGACAGGTAAGGGAGCAGGTGCGGTGGGCAGAGGGGCCACACCAGGTCCATGGATGTCGACCCAGACCGTAGCTCTCGGGTTCTGTCCCTTCTGTGCAGGTGGCATGGGAAATACTGCAAGTGCTCTGAAGCCCCATCTCCACTCTTCACCTCCTTTCTAATCTGAGTTTAACACCCCTCTCCTGGCTCTGGAGTTTCTATGATCTTGCGTTAGTACTTTAGTTATTGACCTTTCTTCCCCAGGGAGGGGTACCAAGAACTTTTTTGTGGATCTTTTCTGCATGGAAGATTTGTGACTTAGATTCTGCAGCACTAGCTTGTCCAGTGGAGGTGAGGAGGGAGAAGAAATGATGTGTTTTCAGGGGTCAGACCCACTCCCTTGAGGTCTGAGTCACACGGCCACACCTCTCCGTGTGATTCGGTCTGGGTGATTCGGTCTCTGAGCTGTGATCATTTCTACAGGAACTGAATTCCATGTAGTTTTGGTCGATTGCTGGGTGTCAGCTACATGCTCCATTGGAAATCACATTCTGAAATTATCCTGTGTTAGTTAGTGCTTCCAATATGCTCTCTGGTTGAAAATGGCACTTTTATAGACAAACACAAGCATTTTGAAGGTTTGAGTCACTCGCTTTGTGAGGCTTGGCCGGTGTTATCTTGTTCTCTTCACAGCCTTTGTGAGTCAAAACAGGTCTTTGAGTGGAGGTGTGCTGGTGCGGGGGTCTTATGTGGTACCACACTCTAAAAAATGACTGAATGAATTTTGTGGGCCTGCATCAGACTCTTGAGTAGCTGGCCTCTCGGTAGGGGAGGAAGCCCTGTAGACCGGACATGGCCAGGTCAGCCAGCAGGGAGGGCCCAGCAGGTAGCACGGAGAAGGCTGGTCGGCTGTCGGGCTCTGAATAGACTTGAGATTTCCCTCACCTCGGTCAGGCTGCTCTTTGGCCACTGTGTTATGTGGCTTGAGGCTAGGTGCTGCAGTAACTGTCTCTACCATCAAGCCTGGAAGCGGAACAAGAGGGGATCTCTTACAACATTTGGGGCATAGCCTTCTGAACTTCAGTCTGTGCTAGAGTGACTATACATACATACGTATATGCACCAGAGTACATATTTACCCCAAAGAGGTCATGTCTGTATTGTTTTGTGAGCTGTCTTTTTGTTTTTTTTTTTTTTGAGAAGGAGTCTCTCTTTGTTGCCCAGGCTGGAATGCAGTGGCACAATCTGTGATCACTGCAACCTCCGCCTCCCAGGTTCAAGACATTCTTCTGCCTCTCGAGTAGCTGGGATTACAGGCACACACCACCATACCTGGCTAATATATATATATATATTTTGTATTTTTAGCAGAGACAGGGTTCCACCATGTTGGCCAGGCTGGTCTTGAATGCGTGCCCTCAAGTGCTCCACCTGCCTCGGCCTCTCAAAGTGCTGGGATTACAGGCATGAGCCACCGCACCTGGCCATGAGCTCCCTTTTCAAAATGAATGGTACAAGTTGCGCCTCTTTTCCACAGTACTAGATTATTAGATATTCTTCATTTGCATCCATTCTCAGGGCTGCAAGAAATTACATTGTAGGGATAGGTTCCAGTCCCCGAGCCCTGTCTGGGATGCATGTTTAATTAAGTCATTTTCAACCATTTGCCAGTTAGTAACATGAGGATATACATGCTTGTGCATTTGTCATTTAAAATTGTGATGTTTTGTGCATCATGGGTTTTGTATTTTTTGCGTGTTTGTCTGATCAGTGCCTTTGCGTACTGTCTCCTAAGATTTCCTGTGTATATACCAGACTCCTCCTTTGATATGTCCTGCCTGAAATAATTTTTTCACACCAAGTTTTTTTTTCCCAAGAGATGAATCTTTACCAAGATTTCCTGAATCTTGGTTGGCAGCATCTGTGTTACTCAGGATTCACTCTCATTCGCTGAGGCAGAAGAGGATTTAGCGCAGGGAATTCAGGACCCACAGAATTGTTGCAAGCTTGGGCCTCGGCTTCATGTACTGGAACCACCGCAGAGTGACACTGAAGAGCTGGCCGCCGGTAACTCCTGCCTCCAGCATGGCCGGGGAGTCATTGGTGGCTCCAGGTCGCACACCTCCCACCATCCACCCGCCCCAGGGAGAGTCCCACCTGCTGCTGTGCGTTAGTGGAGGAGGCTCTGTGACCTCCGCCTCCGTCCACAGGGGAAACCAGATACATCCATAGTGGGGCCTCTTGACATGAGCCCTGAAGCCTCCCTCCCTGCTGTCTCTTAGAAGTCAGATTGGACGCTTCCCAGCCTGACTTTCAAAGCACGTGGAGAAATGAGGGGAAGCCACAGGCAAATAGTTCCAGCAGATTTACCTTGCATACAAACCAAGCACTTAGAATCCCTGGGGACCCGCCCTAGCTGAGAGGGTGGGTGGGTTGTAAGGGGCTGTCTGGTGAGTCTATCTGGGCATTGGAGAACCTTTGCGCTCTCTTCCCCGTTCCTGGCTGTGTTGAGTCAATGCCGAGCAACCCTTCGCTGCAGGCGTGGGAAGGAGGCAGGAATTAACCCACTGCTAAGTTAATAGCCAGTGTTTTTTCATGAGTCATAATTGATTCGCATTCAGTTTATGAACAACATTTCTCTTTGCCTCTTCAAACAGGCCTTTGTGCATAATTACTGTAAATTCAGGTGTCTGTAGAGTTCCAAGCCGCCCCTCTGAGTGGATCATTGTATTTTCTGTGTTCAGAGAGAACATTGCTGAGGAAGGGTTCCAGGAGACACGTTGTCTTTAGCAACCCCAAGTGCAGCTGGGGGCCTGCAGAGGGTTGGAGACTATGGGGGCAGCTACTGGCCTCATGGTGCATGCTCTTGGGAGCCAGCAGTAGGTGTCACCCCTTCAGAGATGGACTGTTTAAAATGGCCTGGTGCTCCCTGCCCTGTAAGCTCCCAAAAGGATGGTGGGAGGAGATAGACAGAAGGCGCCCAGCCCCCTCTAAGTTGAGGTGGAGTGAGACAGCCTTCCCCGTTCTAATACTGGGAGGGTACAGTGGCTCATGCTTCTAGCCCATCCAGGAATTAGGCCTGTCCAGGGAACCCATATTTTCTTTAAAAAGAGAAAATAATACTCATTTCACATGTACCAGATGAGTCACCTTAGGTTTCTATGGCACCTTCTCTTTGTGAATTAAAAATAGGATTTGATTTGTATGTAACAACTGGTTTCCTTTAACTTTTGAGGGGTAAGCGTTGATTGTGTATTGTGAAGTAAATTGTAATAATTATTTTACCAGCTACAGCGGCTTTTCTTTAAATTCTTCTAACCATATTAAATGAGATCTTAAAAATTGTAAAAAAAATACAATTTTTTGTAGTATATAAGTACTGGATAATCCAGGCTGCCTAATGCATAACCCCTCCCTCCTGCCCACCCCATATTGTGATTTGAAATAATTAATAAAGTGTGTGTGTGTGTTCACGTGTGTGCACGCACTTGTGTGTATTTAGAAGAGAAGCCCATTCCAGCTCAGAGATTTGATGCTGTTTTCCACCCGTCAAACATTGCTCTGCCTTTTGGGTAACTTCACCTTTACCATCTTATTTAATCCTTGCAGTCACCCTGTGTGTGTGTGTTGTTTTTTTTTTTGAGATGGAGTCTCGCTCTGCCGCCCAGGCTGGAGTGCAGTGGCTGGATCTCAGCTCACTGCAAGTTCTGCCTCCCGGGTTCCCGCCATTCTTCTGCCTCAGCCTCCCAAGTAGCTGGGAATACAGGTGCCCGGACCTCGCCCGGCTAGTTTTTTGTATTTTTTAGTAGAGACGAGGTTTCACCGTGTTAGCCAGGATGGTCTCGATCACCTGACCTCGTGATCCGCCCGTCTCGGCCTCCCAAAGTGCTAGGATTACAGGCGTGAGCCACCGCGCCCGGCCCCTGGGTGTTTTACAAGTAAGAAGACCCAGGCTTAGCAAAGTGAAGTCAGTTTGGCAGGATTGCATAGCTGGTGAGCGAGAGCTGTGAGTCCACCTTTTTCCCGCTTCCCTCACAAGGCGCGCTCCCCCTGCATGCAGCCTTTGTTCCTCTGGGTGAACCTCGATGCCCTTGACCCTCTGCCCGCGCATGCTTTGTAGTTGTGGGTTTCAGTACTGTTGTGGCTATTCAACTGACACACAGGCTGCCATGATTGCTTCACCTCTCACTGTTTTTATCCCCACTTTACAGAGGAGCAAACTGAGGCACAGACGAGTCATGCAGGGATTTGGACCCAGGGTCCTTTCCTTGTCACCTTGTTTTTAACCTGTCTCGAGCCAAGAACTTGGAAACAGTGTCAGGAAGTGTCCTGGTAACCTACCCAGGGTTTCACTTAAGGCAAGTGAACACTCTTGGGCAAGTTCCTCCCCAAAGTGTGCCCAAGGCCTGGGGCTAAGCTTAGGTGAGGGAGGGACCCTTCATTCCCTGGTCAGCTCCTTCCTCCTCCTTGAAGTCCCGCCTGGGACTGGACCCTGGCTGGAGTCCAGCCAAGAGCCTCTTCTTTCCCTCCTCCTTCCCGCCTCCTTCCCTCCTGCCTCTCCCCAGCCCCTACTGGCAGCAGCTGCCACAGGAGAGAAGGGGAAGGAAAGGGACAGGCTGAGAGCTGGGTCGTCCTGGGCCACACCCTGGTGGGGCCCATGCTGTTTAGGTGGCCTCAGGTGCAGCCTTGGGCTGACTTTCCTCCTCTGCCCTCTGCGAGGTTGTGGCATCTGCCTCCTAGGGCTGTAGGGAGAAGGAAAGGCGAGCATTTGTGTGGACATGGCAGATACCTTGTAACTGATGTCCAAGAAAGTTGGAAACAACATGTTTATTATAATGAGACCTCATTCAGCACCCCCTTTTTGGGGGGTTAAGGCATTCTTGGTTAAAATGGAATAAGACCTGCTGGGTGGAGGTGCTGGACAGGGCCCCTGGGTCATGGGAGGTGGAGGAGTAGGAGGGAGGAGATGGGCCATGCTTGGGCGGGGGGGGTGCCATGCCCTGGGGGGTCCCTTGCGGGAGGCATGTTTTGTGGAGCATACCTCGCTGGGCCCAGCATGAGCACATGATTAGCCCTGACTGTTAAGTCCTTCTTCGCCTTCTGAAGGAGTAAACGTAACTGGCTCCTTTCTGTGAGAATAAAAGCTGAGCAGAGGGAGATGGGAATGGCTCCATGGTTGGCTGAGCCTGAGCTGTGTTCCAAGCACTGTTAGGTACTTAAGGGATATATTATAGCCTTGTGTATTACCCCACTAATTAAAAGCAGAAATGATATCTTTGTTTTGAGGTGAAGAAACTTCAGGGAGGTGAAAGTGGCTTGCTTGTCTCCAGCCCAGGAGACCAAAGTGGGGCAGAGAGGGAGGTGGTCACTGAAGCCCCTAACAGGGTGGGCTGGGATCCTGAGCTGGCAGCTCCAGCCCAGGGTCTGCCAGGAGGATCCTAACTTGCACTTGGTCAGTGGTCATGTGGCACCAGAGTGGCTGCATCTGAGTCTTCTGGCTCCCGGGGTGAACCTGAGTGAACTGCTCGCCATGTGCCAGCATCATTAACTGAAGGAGCAGAGACTTCCCAAATATTGTCTGTTCTTGTTTCTCCCCAATTCCTAAATAAACACTTCTGTTGTAATAGCATGTTAATACTACAGCAGTTCTTTGTTCTTCTGATGGACACATGATTTTTGGACAAACTTGTGGCTTAAGCTCTTTACTGTCAACTAAAGTGGAATTCCCATGAAATGCCCTCCAAAGATCAATATCCAAGATGGCTTGCCATGGTGTTTGCTTTTGTAAAGGCTGGAAACTCTGCCCTAAAGCCAGAGTTCCCAGTTTTTCTGAGTATGAAGTTCCCTTTGTAATATTGAACAATTTGAGAAACCTTTCATATGACAGTAACTATGTTTTCACAATTCATCAGTAGGGAAAATGCATATCAGCAGAAAGACAGACACTGTGAATTTTGAGACTTGACTAGGTATCATAGTTAATTAATCACATCAACATCTGACATATTGAGAAATAATAGCCTGTATAAATATGTGACCTAGTGTTGATTTCATTTCTAGATAATGCATGTACATCAGGGATTCATATATAAAGACATAAGAATCTGTGTTTGGATAATTAATATTTGTAGCCTCTCAAAGACGTGGGTATGGCAGGCTATCCTTTTGCAATTTGCTTTTTCTTCTTGGGTACTTTGCTTGCAATTTGAGTAGGTTCCATTAGGGGGTGCCCTGGGACCACAGCGCTTCTGCAGTTGGTGAGGCTTTCACTCCAGCTATGCGACAAAGTACCATTTTCCTCATGAATTTTAAAAAATAATATGAATTAGCAGAATATAGTCTAAAAGAGATAACCAAATGTGATCACAATTTTTTTTTTTTTAAGACGGAGTCTCTCTCTGTCACTCAGGCTGGAGTGCAGTGGCTCGATCTCGGCTCACTGCAACTTCTGTCTCCGGGGTTCAAGTGATTCTCCAGCCTCAGCCTCCCAAGTAGCTGGGACTGCAGGTGCACACCACCATGCCTGGCTAATTTTTTGTATTTGAGTAGAGTTGAGGTTTCACTGTGTAGCCCAGGCTGGTCTCGAACTCTTGAGCTCAGGCAATCTGCCCACCTCGGCCTCCCAAAGTGCTAGGATTACAGACGTGAGCCACCGCACCGGCCTACAAATTTAAAAGGTGTAGTAGGCTCAGGTAACTCAACTCTCATAGTGAATTGCTACTCAGTTTTATCGAATTCTATATTTCATTTCTTTTTAGCTTCCAGGCATTAAAGGTAACCCTAAGCATCGGCTAGCCTGGTAAAGCTTTCAGCATTAGAAATATACAAGTTGTTTTGTCTGCTCAGGGATCATGAGACACCCCAGATCCCTGTCTCCTTCCTGGCCCCTCACAAGATGCTTTCGGACCCTTGCAGGCATGTCCTTCCCTCCGCGGCCCAGTCTTGCAGGGGACCTTGGCCTAGACTCCCCTGTGAGAGAGAGCTAGGTGTCAAGCTAATTGGAGCTGCATGGCGTCATAGGCAGCTTGTGCTTGAGCTGGTCTTCCCTGGGGAGTGTTCTGGGCATCCTGCATTGCTCATGACGGGTCCAGGCCAGCTGGCCCGCTGGGCATAGGTGGCGCAGTGCCAAGGGCCCATTGTAGTTTGAGAGGCCTGTGAAAGTGTTTTAATTTCTTTTTTTTCTTTTCTTTTTTTTTTTGAGATGGAGTCTTGCTCTGTGCCAGGCTGGAGTGCAGTGGCGTGATCTCTGCTCACTGAAACCTCTGCATCCCGGGTTCAAGCGATTCCCCTGCCTCAGCCTCCTGAGTAGCTAGGACTACAGGCACGCACCACCATGCCCGGTGCATGGGCGTATTTTGTATTTTAGTAGAGACGGGGTTTCACCATGTTGGTCAGGCTGGTCTCGAACTCTTAACCTCAGGATCCGCCCACCTCAGCCTCCCAAAGTGCTAGGATTGCAGGCATGAGCCACCTCGCCCAGCCATTTTAATTTCTTTAATCTCAAGATAAATACTGAGCTGTGATGCCTTCTTCAAAAAATAAAAGAAATTTAAAAAGAAGAAAAACACAAACTTTAGGTCAAAGAAAATGTTTTAATATATAATATTAATATATTCACCTTTGTACTGACACAATCGGAAAATATACTTTTGTAATTGTTTTTTTAAGTGGAGCAAGGGGCATAGGAGGGTGAGCATGCGTGGGGCCCAAGAAAGTAATAATGTGGCCCTGGGTGGGAGTGGGACTCAGGGTCTCCACGACCTGGGGCAGAGTCACAGAGGCGGGAATGACTCAGTGCAGGAGGGGCTGGCTGGTGGCTTGGCGTAGCTGTGCATGGGTGCAGGAGAAGCTGCAGGAACGCAGAGAGACCCCACCTCAGACAGAGCCTGTTCTGTGAGGCAAGCAGCCCTGGCTTCTGAGCACGTCTCAGGATCAAGTGCTCAGGGCCCTCAGCCTTAGGGATTACCAAGAGATGGATATGTGGGGATTGCCGAGAGATGAATATGTGGGGATTGCCGAGAGATGGGTATGTGGGGATTACCGAGAGATGGGTATGTGGGGATTGCCAAGAGATGGATATGTGGGGATTGCCGAGAGATGGATATGTGGGGATTACCGAGAGATGGATATGTGGGGATTGCCGAGAGATGAATATGTGGGGATTGCCGAGAGATGGGTATGTGGGGATTACCCAGAGATGGATATGTGGGGATTATCGAAAGATGGATATGTGGGGATTGCCGAGAGATGGATATGTGGGGATTGCTGAGAGATGGATATGTGGAGATTGCCGAGAGATGGATATGTCAGGATTGCCGAGAGATGGGTATGTGGGGATTGCCGAGAGATGGATATGTGGGGATTGCCGAGAGATGGATATGTGGGGATTGCCGAGAGATGGGTATGTGGGAATTGCCAGAGATGGATATGTGGGGATTGCCGAGAGATGGATATGTGGGGATTACCGAGAGATGGATATGTGGGGATTGCCGAGAGATGAATATGTGGGGATTGCCGAGAGATGGGTATGTGGGGATTACCCAGAGATGGATATGTGGGGATTATCGAAAGATGGATATGTGGGGATTGCCGAGAGATGGATATGTGGGGATTGCTGAGAGATGGATATGTGGAGATTGCCGAGAGATGGATATGTCAGGATTGCCGAGAGATGGGTATGTGGGGATTGCCGAGAGATGGATATGTGGGGATTGCCGAGAGATGGATATGTGGGGATTGCCGAGAGATGGGTATGTGGGAATTACTGAGAGATGGATATGTGGGATTTTCAGGAACTCTGGAGTTTTAGCTAAGCAAAAAAAGGGTGGATTTCTCAAATGTAGGGGAGTGGGGTTGATCCTAGGCCCAGCCTGGTCACTCGGGGATGAGACTTACATTTTTGACTGTGTATCTTTATCTGTAAATGGGGACAAGAATTCACCCAGGTTCACTGAGGGAATGCCATAATACATGTCAAGAGCCTTCCGAGCCCAAGGCCTGCCTCTGGGCACTGCCTAATGTTGGTTTCCTCCTCCTTTGCCCATCTGCATCGTATTATTCAAGGAAGGCCAGGGAGATGGAGGTGCGCTCACCTGGGCTGCTGATTGGCCCGGTATCGGCACCACTTGTGGCTGCCCTGCCTGCACCCTGCCAGGCTGACTCAGGAGGGCTGGGTGGGACCTTCTGGTGCTGAACAAGCTTTGCAGGTGAATCTGCTCTGTGACTGGGGCTGAGAACTTAGCCTTTGCCTGAGCATGTCTGGGCCATAGTCAGGCAGACTTGATTTCCAAGAACAGGGCTCCCACCTTCCCAAGGGAGAGAGGATTGGCTCCTCTCTTGTCAGAAAGGTTCTGGGACCTTGTTGGGATGGTTCTGAGAGTGCAGGCTGAGCAGGGCTGGCATGCACCCCCATCCACTCTGCAGAGGCATAAATGCTCCTTTGTCTTCAGCCTCCTGTCTTCCTGGAGTACTTCCTTTTGGCTCAGGGAGTGAGCAGGGAGGAGCAGGTTCTCCACTCCTGAGGTTTCTTTGATCCAGTTTGTCAACATGCATTTGCTGCAGCTGTGGGCACAGTGCTGGATTTGAGGCAGGATGACATAGGGTGGGGTGCGCTCTCACACCTGATAGGGGACAGAGACACGTGGGTGATTCTTATCACAAAGTAGATTAAGCGCTACTGTGCAAGATGGACTTCCAGTGGAGATTCATGAATTTGGATTGTGGAGGTAGCAGTGGAGTGAATCTAGAGGAATGAGACCCGTTTCCACAGGCAGAGAAGTATGGGGAGGCTTTTCCAGCTGGGAGAGGGGTCCAGTGTGCATAAGTGGGCCGTGTCTGATGAGACTGGACGGGTGCTGGAGGGCTGGAGGGGACAGAGGAGTTTCAAAGTAAGCTGCAGCCAGACTGGGGAGGTCCTGTGTCCTGCAGGAAAGTGCTGGCACCTCTTGGTGGTGACAGCCCTGGGTGCCCGTGGGATGACTGCTCAGCGAAGGCTTTGGAACCAGCTGTGCCCCGTTTGTGAAAGCTGCAGAGACAGTGCCTACAGATGAGAAGTGTGCACAGCGTAGTCCTCTGCCTGCAAGGTCAGCAGATGTGACAGGTGAGCAGTTCCACTCATGATAGAATCAAAAATGGAATACCCAGGAACGATACGCATGGGAAGTGTGTACAATCCGCATCATGAAATTGTACTGGGGACACAAAAGAGCCATTGTACAGGTAGAGATGTTCAGCATGTTCCAGCAGTGGGGAATCAATATCTTACATATTTCATTTGTTTCCAAATTAACTTACTGATTTAATGCAACCCCTGGCCAGAATCTGGGTGGATAACCTACCAGATATTAAAACATATTAAAAAACATACTGTAGGCCAGGCACAGTAGCTCACACCTGTAGTCCAAACAATTTAGGAGGCTGAGGCAGGAGGATCACTTGAAGTCAGGAGTTCAAGACGAACCTGAGCAACAGAGAGAGACCCCATCTCTACAGAAGCTTGTAAAAATCAGCCAGGTGTGGTAGTGCATACCTGCAGTCCCAGCTACTCAGAAGGCTGATGTGGGAGGATTGCTTAAGCCCAGGACTTCAAAGCTGCAGTGAGCTGTGATCACACCACTGCACTCCAGCCTGGGCAACAGAGTGAGACCCTGTTTCAAAAAAATTTGTAAATTTATAATAATTTAAACAATTTGATATTGTGATGGAAATAGACAACGTGCCCATGGAACAGACTAGAAAGCCTGGAATATAGAATTTAATACATCTGGTTAATATTTAACCACCTGGGAAATCATCAAGCCCCTTGCTCATATCAAACCCCCAAATATATTCCATGTGGATTAAAATTTAAATATAAAAATGAAATCATTGAGGTGCTAAAAATAATTTAGGTAAGTAAGAGTAAGTAGTTAATGGATGAAAAACATCTTTCTACACATGATACCAGAGACAGAAAATAAGTCTGCAACATAAATGACTAATGTATTATATAAACAACTTTAATAATGAATATGAACAACTCATTGTGAATGAACTTCTTAATAAGACAGTGGGTGAGAGATGTGAATTAGTTCACAAAAGGAAAAAATTATCCTAAAATTAATATGGAACCTAAAAAGAATCCGAAGAGCCAAAGCAGTCCTAAGCAAAAAGAACAAAGCCAAAGACATCACATTACCTAACTTTGAACTATACTAAAAGGCTAAAGTAACTCAAAACAGCATGGCACTGGTATAAGAATGGATGCCCCTTTCAATAAATGGTGCTGAGAAAATTGGATTGCCATATGGAGAAGAATGAAACTGGAACCCCTGTCTATCACCATATACAAAATCAACTCAAAATGGATTAAAGACTTAATTATAAGACCCGAAACTATAAAAACACTAGAAGAAAACCTAAGGGAAACTCTTCTAATCATTGATCTAGGCAAAGTATTGATGTCTAAGACCTCAAAAGTACATCCAACAAAAACAAAAATAGACAAGTGGGATTTAAATGAAAAAGCTTGTGCACAGCAAAAGAAGTAATCAACAGAGAGAACAGACAACCTGCAGAATGGAAGAAAATGTTTACAAACTACGCATCCAACAGGGACCTAATATCAAAAATTTACTAGGAACTTAACAACTCAACAAACCCACAAATAATCCCATTAAAACATGGGCAAAGGGTGTGAATAGACATTGTTTCAAAAGAAGACACACAAATGACCAACAAGCGTGTGAAAAAATGCTCAACATCACTAATCATCAGAGAAATGCAAATTAAAAGCACAATGATACCATCTTATAGCAGAAAGGATGGCTGTTATAAAAAAGACAAAAACAGTTGGCATGGATGAGGAGAAAAGGGAACTCTTTTTTTTTTAGACAACTGCAAGACGCTCTGTTGCCCAGGCAATGGCGTGATCTTGGCTCGCTGCAACATCCACCTGCCAGGTTCAGGCAGTTCTCAGCCTGGGTCTCAACTTCCCAAGAAGCTGGTATTACAGACATGCACCACTGTGTCTGGCTAATTTTTGTATTTTTAGTAGAGTCAGGATTTTGCCATGTTGGCCAGGCTGGTCTCGAACTCCTGAACTCAAGCGATCCACCCGCCTTGGCCTCCCAAAGTGCTGGGATTACAGGTGTGAGCCACCGCACCCAGCCACTTCTACACTGTTGGTGGGAATGTAAATTAGTACAAACTGTATGGAAAACAGTGTGGAGATTTCTCAAAGAACTAAAAATGGAACTACCATTCAATTCAGTAATCCTACTACTGGGTATCTACCCTAAGAGAAAGGAATCATTATTTTAAAAAGATACCTGCACTTTTATGTTTATTGCAGCACAGTTCATAATAGCAAAGATATGGAATCAACCTAAGTGTCCATTAATGGGTGACTGGACAAAGAAAATATGATGTATGTACACAGTGGAATACTATTCAGCCATAACAAAGGATGAAAGCATATCTTTTGCAGCAACATGGATAGAACTGGAGGCCATGATCTTAAGTGAAATAACTTAGAAAGACAGAATACCCAATGTTCTCACTTATAAGTGACAGCAAAATAATGTGTATACATGGACATAGAGTGTGGAATGATAGACATTGGCCATTGGGAAGGAATAAGGGGTGAGAGATGAGGAATAACCTACTGGGTACAATGTTTGGGTGATGGTTACACTAAAAGCCCAGACTTTACTATATAATATATCCATGTAACAAGATTTTGCTTGTACCCTTTAAATGTATACACATTTTAAAAAAAGAATTAGTTCATAAAAGGAGAGATATAAACGTCAGCAACTGTGAGAAAGTCAATCTTACATTAATCCGGTAGGTACCTGCCGTATTAAAGTAAGATACTATTTTTTGCTATTAAATTGACAAATTTGTGGTGTGCTTTGCTTTTGTTTGTTTGTTTTTGTGAATGATGGTACTCAATGCATGTGAAAGTGTTTGGCAAGGACTCTCATATGCCTTGGGAGAGGAAGCTGCAAGCTTTCTGCCAAGCAGTTTGGCAGGATGTCTCAAAACCTTTAAAAGAATTCCTCCCTTTATCCTGGGGATTCCATTTCTAGGAATTTATCCCAAGGAAACAATTAAATCTGCAGTCCAAAATTCCTATGCAAGGACGTTCATCACGATGTTATATATAAAGGTGAAGATTTGGAAGGAATTTGAACATCCAATGATGGGGAATGAGTCATTCATCTGCAGGAGTGCAGTGAGGCCCTTAGGAACCTTTCTGAAGGATGCTTAGTCACAAGGGAATGAGGGAACTTCATGATCTAAGGCTAAATGAAGAAGGCAGGAAGGATAGTGGGCCGAGCTGGAGGGAGAAGAAGGCCCATGGGGAAGAGGCGGGGGCCAGTGCCAGAATAGGAGGCAGAAGGTGCAGGATGTGTTGGAGAGCAGGCTCAGCTTCATTTCATTCAGATTCCCTTTAGCAAATTCTGATTGAGCAGATACTGGGTGCAAACTGCTGTCATTTAGGCTCCATTTAGCAAAGGAGATGGTTTGGGTGAAGTATACCAAAGGACAGGTGCTGACCCTGGGCAGGCTCTTGCTTAGGGTACGAGGCAGATGCTCCACCCTGTGTCCATGACCCCACTCAGGGACTCGCTCCTCTCCCAGCCTCTCATCCCTTCTGTGGGAAGCTGCTATCTTCACCTCCTCTTTCCAGGGTGCATAGAACTTTTCACATTAAAAAGAAGAAGAAAAATCAGGATAATAAAATGTTTTTAAAAAGAGGTTGTATCCTACATTTAAAAAAATGATATTTATGTGTGGGAATAGGGAAAAGACTGGAAGGAAACGTATAAAAATGTGATTTCTGGTTAGCTGTTATAGAATTATGGGATATTTCATATCTATATTTTTATAATCAGCGTTTTTTTTTAAAACAGCTTTATTGAGGTATCATTGACATATAATCTGCACACAAAGTGCACAATTTCATAGTCTTGATATGTGTATATACCTGTGAAACCAACACCACGATCAAGATAGTGCATGTACCCATTGCCCCCAAAATTCCTCATGCATGTCCATAATCCCTCCCCAGATCCCCTGCAGGGCAACCCCTGGTCCACTCTCTATCCCTGTTACTCAGTTCGCACTGTTTCCTAAGATTTGCCTTAAATGGAATCGTGCGCTTTTTTGGCTTCTTCCAGCCCGTGATTATTCTGTGATTCATCCATGTCGTTGTGTGTGTCAATGGTTTTTCTTCCTTTCTGTTGCTGAGAAGTATTCCATTGTGTGGGCATAGGAGAGTTTTTCTAATCCTTTGAATCGCTTGATAATTGGGAAAGTCTCCCCTTTTTGTAAGCATGCCCGGAGATTGGCTAGTGTCCTGGGAGTTTGGATCTGTGCCATCCGTCCATCTCTGGAACTTTGGGGCAGTTCCTCAGGCCTGGCCCAGTGACCCTGAGGGCAACGGCCCCGCCCGCCCAGTGGGCACTTGGGCTGTCATTCGCCAAACACAAGACTTGGCCACGCCGTGAAATGCTCAGGCTGCCTAGAAAGCATGTCCTCATGGTCAGAGCTTTGATTTGGGTGCCGGGAGGTTTAGTGGTGGTCATCAGATGTGCTTAATCATTGCCTTTGTGCCTTGCCTCGGTGGGAGAGTCGGAGAAAGCCTGATGTCTTGTCGGAAGTTGGGGTTGCCTAACTTCCACATGTCACTCGTGCCCTCGCCTGCACCTACGTGTGGCTCACAGCTCTTTCCCCCAACCCCAGCAGGCAGCCCACCCTCTCTGAAGAGCGGTGCCCTCTTCGCCTGCCCAGTGCAGCCCCCACCATCACTCTATGGCTCTCGTCCTTCACCTGGTGGAGCTGATGGCTGTCCCTCTGTGATCTAGGTGACTTTCATGAGGTCTCCCTGTCTCTTGGATCAGCACAGACCCAGGCAGCTCCTCCAGAGCTCCAGAGAGAGTCATGTTGCACCAGTCCCCAGGCGTCCCCGGTCCCTGTGGTCCCATGGCATGCTCCCTATGCTATGCCTTGCCCCACTCAACTCTGAGGGTTCCAGGAGGTACTTTCCACACGCTCAGGAAAGAGACTGCCATGATACCTGCTCTGGCCGGCTCCTGGCACTGCCAGCAGGGCTGAAAGGGAGGACTTAGCCTGTGCTGTTCCACGTAGAAAAGGGGCAGATGGCCAGCACCTCTCCAGCACTCTGTGCCCCCTTGTTCCTGAGCCCGAGTCTCCTAAGGTCTGGCACGTGATGTCCTTTTCTGCCTTCTCTTATCCCTCCAAGCATGAGTTGGACCCAGTCCTTTCCTGGTCAACCTTTCTCCCCTCATTATTTCTCTACCTTGAATGGCCTTTGCCAACCACCTCAGAACCACTCACATTGGCAGGGACTTGTGACTGTGAACAGGGGCTGGTGCCAAAAGCCTGGGTCTTCTAGATCTGGGGGGACTCTGGACAGCACCTCTTTGCTCACTGGGCACCCTCGAACTGCAAACAGCATCTCCCAGGGCTGGGCCCCGCTCTGGGAGCAGACCTTTCCCTCCTTCTCTGTCTGGGGCCTGAAGTCCTGGGATGGTGCTGTCTAACCAGGCACAGGAGGAAGAGAGGCTGACCGCCCAGGGACTGCCCCTGGAGGAGTGCTAGTGGACCTGTGCCCAAAGCTGCCCAGCTCAGGGCTCTGTCCATGTCCCCACGTTCAGCAGAGACACTGATGGAGGGGTCTGTCGGCAGGAGAGCCCCAGCTGTGGGGCCAGCGTGAAGCTCCATGAGGTCACCAGCTGGTTCCCTGGAAGCAGGCAAGGGCTGGTGGGGGACAGGGGGGAGGGCTCCTCTCTGCTCTGCGCAAGCTTGTGTCTTTTAAAAAGTCTCCCTTGAAGAGGATGGGAGCTCACAGTAAACTGTCCTGGCCCATATCCAGCCGTGTAACCTTAGAGCCCCCCTCGGTGGGGACAGGACCCCATTTCTGTAACCTGATGTCTGGGTGAGGGCTGCAGGTTCTGCTGGAACTGCAGGACTCCTCCTCATGCTGTGGGCTCAGGCCTGGGCCCCAACTTTGGGGGGAGGGTGGAGGGAGTGAGGGGGTAGGGTCCAGCCCAGGAAACAAGCCTGTGAGGAGGTGGTGCTCCTTGGTGTTGGGGACTGGGGGCGGGGCCGGCAGGACCCTGCGGGTTGCTCAAGGACCCCTTCCCATTTCTGCAATTACGGTTACTTCTGAAGCAAAGAGCGTCACCAACACAGTCACCTGGGCCTTTGAGGCTCCTGCCTCCTCCCCCTGCCTGGCTCCTGGGCATGAGAGGGGCATGGGCAGGCAGGCAGCCTCTTCCTGGCCAGATGATGCTGAAAGCCTGCATTGCAGAGGTGGTTGCTTAGCCTTTCAACAGGGCACATACAACACCCATTCTGGGCGGGAGGCAGCTGAGGCTTTGAGGCACTCGGGTCCTCCCCAGGTCCTTGGGCTGCACATAAAGCGTAAACCGTGGAGTTGGGTCTGAAGCTGGTTTTCTATTCTCCCCATCACATCCTGCTGCGTTGCTGCAGGATCACCTGCCCCAGGCCAGGCACTTTGCCAGGGCTCCCACATAGCTTAGCTGATTGCATCCTGAAAACAACACCGCAAGATAAGGATGGCCTGATTCTTCATTCTAACGACTGGGGAGGCTCAGAGCACGTAAGTCACTTGCACAGCCATGTACATTTGCCAGGGCTTTCTGCTCCCGAAGACCATGCTTTCCATGACTCCTCGGATGCCCAGACCGGCTGTTGGGTGGGAGGTGCGGTCCTGAGTGACTAAGGGACTCCTGGGTGAGTCCATCGGCCTGGCCCTCTGCCTGCACCCTCCGATCTATCTCCTTCCAGCCAGCTCCATGGGTCCCTCCCAGTCTGACAACAGCATTTCTTGTGTCTGAGCCCTTCCCCACACTCCCCACAGGCTCCAGCCTTGTACTCCCTGTTCCCCAAGCACTCCCCTACCACAGGCCTCACACCTGTCTCCTCTCTGCCCAGGGACCTGCCCCACTGGCTGACTGCCCACGGACCACCCTGAGTTGCTTTGCCACCTCTCTTCCCTTCCTCCATCCTGGGCAGAGGTGACCATCCTCATGTGGTTTCCCTCTAGACAGCACTCCACACACTTCCTTTACGAGTGGGTTACAGACATGCCTGTCTGCCTCCTGCACAGACCGAGGATTCTGGAGGGTGGGGACGGCACCTTAGGTTCTGGCGTCCTCGGAGGGAGAGCACATAGTAGGTCTTCAGGAAGAGGTGTTCAAATAAGATTGCGTTAAACTTCTGGAGGCAAATTATCTCCCTTCTTTTCTGATCAAATATTTTTTATGTTTGAGAGATGTGGCAGTAGTGTAAGAATTTGCCACATGCTGAAATAGGTCTCGGTGATAAAGAGTAAGAGGTTTAATTTTTAATTCCAGGTTTTAACTCCATGATTGTGTGCTATGAGTATATATGGCTGCATGTCTCAAGAAATTCACTGGGTTTAAAATGTGAGCTTAGCTACTGTCAGTATGATTTGATGAAAGCGGATAGAGGTCTCAGATCCACCCTCGGATTCCACTGTCAGGCCCAAGGACAGACCCCTGGCCATTGACTGATGCCAAGTGGGTGCCTGGCAGCAGCCTTCCTTCCCATCCCTGCTTCTGGACGCCTCAGCCGTGAGTCAGAGCATGTGCAGCATGGGCTTGTGCGGGTGGCAGGGAGCCCAGAATTAGCTCAGCTGCGTTTCAGCAAAGGCTGCAGCGGGGAGGGGGAGGCTGTGCCAGGCGGGGGCTGAGAGTCAGCACCCTCAACCACAGTGGGGGTCGGTTCTCAGGAGCTGTCATAGACCTCAGGGCATTCAGGGAAAGCTTGCTGTGAGCCAAGCACAAGCCCGATCATAGATGAGCAGAGGGTCAAAGGACCAGGCCTTGCAAAGTCACAGCTGGTGTGACCCCAGCATGCTGGAGACAAACGTGGGCCCTGAATGGGCATGGCCAGGTCATGCCTGGGGAGCGAGTGGCAGATAGGTGTGAGCATCACCAAGCTCACTGCTCATGGTGTAGCAGGGATGGCCAGCTCAGCGCCTTCACCTACCCCCAGCACACCCAGGCAGGCAGAGGCAATACCAGACCATGCATCACCTCCTGTCTGACGTTCCTTTACTCTTTGCAAACTGCCTTTTTGTTAAAAGGCAGAGAGTTGTTGGCACAGGTACTTTAATATATTGCAAAATGTTTTATTTGCCCTTGCACCGTTCCTGCTCATTCTAAACTCTGGCACGGGTATGCTGCCCAGGACGCCAGTGGTTGTCACACCAGAAAACAGGGAAGCAGCACTTGTCACTCTCTGCTCATTAGGGCAAAATGCAAGGTGGGCTTTGTGCCTCCCAGGGGTGCAGAGGGGCCAGGTACTTGTGTCACCACCAAATGAGCCAGCTAGATGGAACAGTAAAGTATGTAATCACAAGCGTGTCAGCATTGTTCTAGAACAACACATCTTTAAAGGCTTTGGTACGCGGTATGGGCGCACCATGTTACCTTTGTGGATTTCCCGTAGCCACATGGGAAACACAGGCGGAGCAGGGATTGGTGTGTTTGCGGTTTCCATGGGTTTAATTTTACGAGCACCGCAGACTGGGAGGAAATCAGAACACCATCAGGTGCTCAGGGTGGCCCGGCTGGGAGGCTCAGCCAGATGGTTTCTACCCTGACCTGGCCTTGGTCACCAGCATTCGGGTTCACAGAACCAGGGCGAGCTGGCTGCAGAGCATGGCCAAGGGGCCACCCACTGACTCCTTCCAGTGGGCTTGGGAGCACACGGTCCTGCAGGTGCCTCCCTTCCTGGCACTGGCACCCCTCACTGAGATCTGGTCCTTCTCTTTGATCTTTGGACATCGCGTGTTGGATGACACCTGGGCCCGACACGAAGTGGGACATTCTCATCTGTGAGAGTCTGAGACCACGGACCTTGCTGCCATCGGCCTTGTCCCTGCGGAGCCTGATGTAATGGGTGGCCTGTGGAGGCCGCTTGCTAAGTGCTGTAGACTCCCCCCCGTCCACATCCCTCTGCTGGCACCAGTCACGGAGGCATTGTGCAAAGGGTCTCACACATCTGGAGAAACCCTCCCACTGATGTAGCCTCTGTTCTTTGCAAGGCCCAGCGTGCACCCAGCAGTCTCGCTTGAGCCCCCCATCCACTATGAGTGGGGCAGGGCCAGAATTCATATGCCCCTTTTAAGGATGAGATACCTGAGGCCTAGAAAGCAGAAGAAGGGTGTGCCTGTGATGAGAGCAGAAGCACGGGCGTGGGGGTCTCCCGCCTCTCAGTTCAGCACCTCACCCAGGTGCCTGCTGCTCCCCCGATGCTTGGCACTATCTTGCCAGGACGTGCTGCCAACAACTTCTCAGCCTCCCTTTAAAAATAAAAGGTGTCTTAGATTTTTCTGATTCTCTGTGCCCAGCAAACTCACTGGAAGCTAAGCCCAGAACAGCTCCTCTTTTACTGAGCAGTAATTCCCGGCAACCTTGGGCTCAACACCTTATTTACATCGCCTCATTTAATCCTCCTGTCACCCGTGAGAGGAGGCACCATTCTTGGCTCCACTTTGCAGAAAAGGAAATGGGCCCTGTCAGGGCAAACCCTGGCCAAGGCCACCAGCAGGTGAATGGAGCCAGGCCTGGTGAATTGCAACACTGCGCTCTGACGGCAGGTGGGTGTGGAGGGAGGGAACACTCCAACTCTAGCTCTCTCGGCTTTGAGGCTGCTCCTTGTTTTGTAGAAACAGTTGTCATTGTGAGCAGAGGAGACTCTGGTTCTGGGGGGGTCCTCAAAACAGTGGCTGGGAAACAAGGAGCTTATTTATTTATTTATTTTGAGACAGAGTCTTGCTGTGTTGCCCAGGCTGGAGTGCCGTGGCATGATCTTGGCTCACTGCAACCTCCACCTCCCAGGTTCAAGTGATTCTCCTGCTTCAACCTCCCAAGTAGCTGGGATTACAGGCACGTGCCACCACGTCTGGCTAATTTTTTGTATTTTTAGTACAGACAGTTTCACCATGTTGGTCAGGCTGGTCTCAAACTCCTGGCCTCAGGTGATTCACCCACCTTGGCCTCCCAAAGTGTTGGGATTACAGGCGTGAGGCACCGCACCTGGCCACAAGGAACTTCTTAGACTACGTTTTCAGAGGTGAGACAGTCTCCTGTTCTCAACGGGGAAGTGGGAGGTCCTGCCTGAAGGTGCGTCCCAGCTCACAGCACCCTTGGTAAGAGATCTCTGAAATCGGCTTCCTGCAGGTAGGAGCAGCTGGAGGAGGAGACAGAGCCAACCTGCTGAGGTGGGAAGTAGTGCGAAGTTATTGGGAAAGTGCGACGTGGGAGAGATGGCGTTACTGACTACTCATGATGTACTAATCCAGAGGGGTGGGAATCGGGGCAAAATGCAGCCATTTCCCGCTTCAGAATTAAGTTTCCCCTTTCTGAAAGCGGCCTGAGCCCCGCGACCCATTCCTTTTGTTGTTGGCTTCCGTAGCGACTCCGCAGGCCCTCTGCCACGCTCACGGATGGGCTTTGTACTTCGGGACAGGCTCTGTGAGTTTACAGGTGGCAGAGGGACAAGATTCTCCTGCCTGTAAGGGAACCAGGGAAAAAGAGCAAAGTGACCAGGTGGCTTGGGGTGTGCTAACAGATGGAGCGTTTGGTGCCAGGCCCGTTCCCTGGAGAGGCCTGCTGGTCTGGGCATCAGGTTTCAGTGGGCCTTAGAGCAGGCAGGTCAGCAGCAGGAAGGTGCTGGAGGGAGGAAATGCCATTTGCCCGGCCAGTGTTTGCTCGCATCCTGCAGCCTGACAGCTCAATTTGTTTGCACCCTCAGACTTCATGAGCAGTGGTTTGACGACGGTTGCTTGGGTCCAGATTACATGGAAACCTTTAGAACCTCCCCTAGGATTGCATCCTGAGCTAATAATCATAACTGCTTTCTCAGATGTGTAATAAGGGTTTTCCTGAACCTGCTCACCCCTTCTTATAAGTTACAGCAGTGACATCGCAGTTTTGACATGTAAACCAGAAGCAAGGTGAACCAAAATAAAGAAAGCAATTTTATGAACAAATGCGTTCCCCTTGAGAAGCACCAGGAATCGAATGCAAATATCGTAAGGGACAGTTAAGAATCTGCTGTTGCTATCTAGGGGCCATGAATCTCCTGATGTGCAGATAAACCATACATAGCAATTGCTTGGCAGCTTTCTGCCAATCTCCTGAATTTTTGCTGGAGAAACCTCCCCGGAGTCTTGGAGGAAGCAGAGCTACTGAGATGCTGATTCTCTGTGTGAGGCTTAAAACTCAGGACGCATTTATACATCCTGTACTCTCAGTGTTTGCACGAAGCTTTTAAACACAGGACTGGGCGAGACACGTTTGGGGCAGTGGGCTTTTTCCGAGTGTAGACCTCTGAACCTTTAGGATTATTCTGGCTGTGCAAATTTACTGATACCAATAAATACAGGGACTCGGGCTAGGCTGAGAGAAAATAGATGAGGTATGAATGAAATGTATTTCTGTACAGATGGACTTTTAGCGGAAATTGTGAGGCTCAGTCCACTTCCCAAGTGTAGGTCCCAGCCTTCTTCTGTGCCAGCCACTGGCAGCTCCTACTACAGAGTGGCTGGGCCAGACTCTGAATGTTGCTGTGCCGCTGATAGAGGCAACAGCAGAGAGGGGAAGGTCACTGGACTGTAAGCCACCTTGGAAACTTGAGCCTTGGTCTGTTGTCCAGGGCAAGTGGCAGCTTGTACCAGGGAAGGGAGGGGACAGAGCTTAATGGAGTTTATCTGCCTGATAGGCATTTGCAGCAATAGAGTGAGTTTGGCTTTGGGTTTTTGTTTGGGCTGATAAAATCTTTCTGTTCACTCCCAAGCCGTTGGGTTAACAGACTATCCACGGGCTGTGGGATGGGAGAAACTGTGGAGCCATCCAGCTGTGTGGCCAGGAAGGAGGGCTAGCCTCTCCCCTGCCAGATCACTCACTGCAGGGACAGGGCAGGCACCTGCCAGGTAAATCACTTGCTGGAGGGTTGACGTGGAACGGCGTCTGCAAGCGAGGCGGTGTGGACCCATTCCTGTCCCACAGCTGAAATTTTGGAATTGTCTGGAAGAGACGCCCTGCCTGAGGGTGACCTCAGAGCTCTCTAGGCCACACATTTAGGGTCTGCTGTTCTTGTGGCTTGCCTCCCAGATGAGACAGCCATTCCGTCCACTGGTTACAGCTTTGAACACGAAAGGAGCTCCAGGGCACTGGCAGCTCCTACTACAGAGTGGCTGGGCTGGGCCAGAAAAGCCATGAGGTGAGATCCCTCCCATTCCAGCTTCAGAACGGCATGTTCTACCTGACGTCGGAGATGAAAACTGGCCTTCTATTCCCATGGGTTTACTTGAAGGTACACGTTTTACTCCTGATGCCTTGCAAGATTTGCAGAGATGTTCAACACGTGCCGAAACATTAGGTTTTCTCCTTCAAGAAATACTCCCTCCTCATCCTTTTTCATCTGGTCTTAGTGTATGCAGCTCACCTGGCAGTCGCGTCTATGCAGCAACCAGAGTCACCTTTTAAAATGTAATCAGACTTCCAATCCCAGACATGATGGAACAATAAATAATCAGACTTACTCTTCTTTCCCAAGCAATTGTGATATTGGATAGAATGCATGAAGGAACTGTTTTCAAGAATGGAACAACACTCAGTGCAGGTCTTTGATCCAACCAGAAGCATGTGAGTCAAGCCCCACATTCACTCTGGCTTTCTGTCTGAGAGAGCTCTCAAAACCAAGGCGCAGGGAAGCAGAGGTCACCAGACAGCCCAGCACAAGCAGCAGAGATCAGAGTACAGGCAGCTGGAACTTGCTGGGGAGGGTAGTGGAGAGGAGGGTTCTGAGCAGAGAAGGGACTTCAGATGTCCTCAAAGTGATCTTGAGTCTTGGGCAAATGCTAGGCTGCATTTGCATGGGGAATGAGTCTTTGAGGCTTGGCAAAGAACAACTACTGGGCAGGACATTGCGGGGAGGATGGTGAGCTAAACACAACCTGGAAGTCACACAGTCACATTGTGCTGGGAGACTAAGAGTTTTTGTTTTGTTTTATTTATTTATTTATTTTTTCCTTGAGATGGAGTTGCACTGTTGTCGCCTAGGCTGGAGTGCAGTGGCGTGATCTTGACTCACTGCAACCTCCGCCTCCTGGGTTCAAGCGATTCTCCTGCCTCAGCCTCCCGAGTAGCTGGGATTATAGGTGCCCACCACCATGCCCAGCTAATTTTTGTATTTTTAGTAGAGAAGGGGTTTCATCGTGTTGGCCAGGCTGGTCTTGAACTCCTGACCTCAGATGATCAACCTGCCTCGGCCTCCCAAAGTGCTGGGATTACAGGCGTGAGCCACTGCACCCGGCCAAGACTCAGAGTTCCAATCTGCTAGAGTGAGGAGACCTTACTGAGTACCTTGAACATTGAATCCGAGATCACAGAAAGGTCATACATTAGGAATAAGATTGCTCTAGCCCCAAGTCCACGCTAAACTCTCCATCACAAAACCTAAAAATAAGCCTTGTTAGGATCCAGATGCTATGCCAGTCAACTAACTCTCTGCCAGAATAAAACTCAGCACTCTTCAAACAAATTATTATCTGCAGTAGCCAGTATACAATTAAAAAAATCACTAGACAGGCAGGACAGGAGACTAATAACAAAGAGAGAAGGTCAATAAATACCAACCCATACAAACATAGTGGGTGCACAAACAGGAATTTCAGCAGAGAAGTGGCAATTTAAGAAACAACCAAATGGTCATTCCCAAACTAGAATATATAATATCTCAAATGAAGAGTTCAGTGGATGGATGGCCAGGCGCGACGGCTCACACCTGTAATCCCAGCACTTTGGGAGGCCGAGGCAGGCAGATCACCTGAGGTCAGGAGTTTGAGACTAGCCTGGTCAACACGGCAAAACCCTGTCTATACTAAAAATACAAAAATTAGCCTGGTATGGTGGTACACGCCTGTAGTCCCAGCTACTCAGGAGGCTGAGGCAGGAGAATTGCTTGAACCCAGGAGGTGAAGGTTGCAGTGAGCCAAGATTGTGCCACTGCACTCCAGCTTGGGTGACAGAGCGAGACTCTGTCTCAAAAAAAAAGAAAAAGGAAAAAGAAAAAGAATTCACTGGATGGATCTAAGAGCAGTTTGGACACTGGCAGAAGAAAATGTCAGTGAGCTTGAAGACAGATCAATAAAAACCATTCAAACTGAGTCACAGAGTGACGAAACACCGAAAAGAAGTTAGCGGCGCCTCAGTGCATGTGAGAGATGATGTGAAATAGCCCAACACATGTGCAATTGGAATTTAGGAGATGAGAGAGAGATTGGGTCCAAAAAATATTTGCGGAAATTTCCCCAAATTTGATGAAAACCTATCAGCCTACAGATTCTAGAATTTCAGGAACCCCTAGCAGGGTAAACTTAAAAAAATCACACCTAGGTTGGTGTGGTGACTCATGCCTGTAATCTCAGCACTTTGGTTGGCCAAAGAGGGCAGATCACCTGAGGTCAGGAGTTCGAGACCAGCCTGGCCAACATGGCAAAACCCCATCTCTACTGAAAATACAAAAAATTAGCTGGGCATGGTGGTGGGTGCCTATAATCCCAGCTACTCAGGAGGCTGAGGTAGGAGAATCACTTGAACCCAGGAGGCGGAAGTTGCAGTGAGCCAAGATGGTGCCAGTGCACCCAAGCCTGGGCGACAGAGCAAGACCCCATCTAAAAAAAAAAAGAAAAAAAAGAAAAAGACAATCACACCTACGCACACGAATTAAATTGCTGAAAACCAGAAATAAAAATAAAATATTAAAGCATCAGAGGAACGAAGGCACATTGTGTATAGGGGAACAGAAATATGGATATGTTGATTTCTCATCAAAAACAATGCACACTCATAGACAATGGGAGAATATCTTTAAAGTTCTGGAAAAACTGTCTCCAAACTAAATGTGAAACAGAGACACTCAGATTGACAAAATATGACTGAAACTGTTCTCTGCAGACTTTCATTATAAGAATCATTAAAGGAAAGTCTTGAGGCTGAAGAGTAATGTCCCCATATAGAATATGAACCCATATGAAGGAATGAAAAGTGCCAGAAATGGGAAATAATGTGATAAATATAAAAGAATTTCTGTCCGGGCACAATGGCTCACACCTGTAATTCCAGCACTTTGGGAGTCCAAGATGGGTGGATCACGAGGTCAGGAGTTCGAGACCAGTCTGGCCAACATGATGAAACCCCATCTTTACTAAAAATACAAAAATTAGCTGGGCGTGATGGCAGGTGCCTGTAATCCCAGCTACTCGGGAGCTGAGGCAGGAGAATTGCTTGAACCCAGGAGGTGAAGGTTGCAGTGAGCCAAGATTGTGCCACTGCACTCCAGCTTGGGTGACAGAGCGAGACTCTGTCTCAAAAAAAAAGAAAAAGGAAAAAGAAAAAGAATTCACTGGATGGATCTAAGAGCAGTTTGGACACTGGCAGAAGAAAATGTCAGTGAGCTTGAAGACAGATCAATAAAAACCATTCAAACTGAGTCACAGAGTGACGAAACACCGAAAAGAAGTTAGCGGCGCCTCAGTGACATGTGAGAGATGATGTGAAATAGCCCAACACATGTGCAATTGGAATTTAGGAGATGAGAGAGAGATTGGGTCCAAAAAATATTTGCGGAAATTTCCCCAAATTTGATGAAAACCTATCAGCCTACAGATTCTAGAATTTCAGGGAACCCCTAGCAGGGTAAACTTAAAAAAATCACACCTAGGTTGGGTGTGGTGACTCATGCCTGTAATCTCAGCACTTTGGTTGGCCAAAGAGGGCAGATCACCTGAGGTCAGGAGTTCGAGACCAGCCTGGCCAACATGGCAAAACCCCATCTCTACTGAAAATACAAAAAATTAGCTGGGCATGGTGGTGGGTGCCTATAATCCCAGCTACTCAGGAGGCTGAGGTAGGAGAATCACTGAACCCAGGAGGCGGAAGTTGCAGTGAGCAAGATGGTGCCAGTGCACCCAGCCTGGGCGACAGAGCAAGACCCCATCTAAAAAAAAAAAAGAAAAAAAAGAAAAAGACAATCACACCTACGCACACGAATTAAATTGCTGAAAACCAGAAATAAAAATAAAATATTAAAGCAGTCAGAGGAACGAAGGCACATTGTGTATAGGGGAACAGAAATATGGATATGTTTGATTTCTCATCAAAAACAATGCACACTCATAGACAATGGGAGAATATCTTTAAAGTTCTGGAAAAACTGTCTCCAAACTAAATGTGAAACAGAGACACTCAGATTGACAAAATATGACTGAAACTGTTCTCTGCAGACTTTCATTATAAGAATCATTAAAGGAAAGTCTTGAGGCTGAAGAGTAATGTCCCCATATAGAATATGAACCCATATGAAGGAATGAAAAGTGCCAGAAATGGGAAATAATGTGATAAATATAAAAGAATTTCTGTCCGGGCACAATGGCTCACACCTGTAATTCCAGCACTTTGGGAGTCCAAGATGGGTGGATCACGAGGTCAGGAGTTCGAGACCAGTCTGGCCAACATGATGAAACCCCATCTTTACTAAAAATACAAAAATTAGCTGGGCGTGATGGCAGGTGCCTGTAATCCCAGCTACTCGGGAGGCTGAGGCAGGAGAATAGCTTGAACCCGGGAAGCAGAGGTTGCAGTGAGCCAAGATCACGCCACTGCACTGCACCCTGGGTGACAGAGCGAGACTCCATCTCAAAAAAAAAAAAAAAAAAAAAAAGAACTTGTTTTCTCATGTTAAAATTTTTTAAAAAGACAATTGGAGTTTAAAGCAAAAGTAAGAGTAATTTATTACGGAGACTACATGGCAGGTCCTGAAATAATGTGTGTGGTTTCCTTCAACATTGTTGTTTCATTATAAGGTTGATGAGAGAAAAAAATTGGTTTTGTTACATCTTTTCACTTAAAGTCACAGTTTCCAAAAACCTATCAGCAGTGCTGAGTGAGGACTTCCTGTATCAGGAATGAAAGAGGGCCTATTAATACAGCTCTTATACATATTATAAGGATAATAATGGGATGTTAATAACTACTGTATGTCAATAAATTCAACAAATTAAATGAAAAAGGTAAATTCCTTGAAAGATAAATGATCAAATTTGACACAAGAAGAAAGCAAAAATATGAATGGCCCTAAGTTTGATTTTTTTTTTAAGAAAATAAAATTTGTAATTAAAAACTTATCCACAAGGAAAACTCCAGGACCAAATGGCTTCACTGGTGAATTTTAGAAAGCATTTTAAGAAGAGGTTGGGTGCAGTGGCTCATGCCTGTAATCCTAGCACTTTGGGAGGTCAAGGTGGGTGGATCACTTGAGGTCAGGAGTTCAAGACCAGCCTGGCCAACACGGTGAAACCCCGTCTCTACTAAAAATACAAAAATTAGCTGGGCATGGTGGCATGTGCCTGTTATCCCAGCTACTCGGGAGGATGAGGCAGGAGGATCGCTTGAATCCAGGAGATGGAAGCTATAGTGAGCAGAGATCCCACCACTGCACTCTAGCCTGGGTGACAGAATGAGACTCTATCTCAAAAAAAAAAAAAAGGGGCAACACCAGTCTTACACTAAATCTTTCACAAAGGAGGGAGTGACACTTCCCAGATAATTTTGAGGTCAGCGTGTTAGTCCATTTGTGTTGTTATAAAAGAATACCTGTGACTGGGTAACTTATAAAGCAAAAAAGAATTTTTAAAAGTTGTTATGAAAGAATATCTGAGACTGAGTAATTTATAAAGCAAAGAGGTTTATTTGACTCATGGTTCTGCAGACTCTACGGAGTGTTGTGTTGGTATCTACTTCTGGTGAGGGCCTCAGGAAGCTTCCAAGCATGGTGGAAGGCAGGGGGAGCCTGCCTGTCGCATGGCAAGAGAGGCAGCAAGAGAGAGGGAGGTGAGGGCCCAGCCTCTCTTTAATAGCCATATCTAGCGTGAACTCATTGTTATGGGGAAGAAAGCAAAGCATTCAGGAGGGATCCACCCCCGCGACCAAAACGCTTCCCACCAGGCCCCATCGCCAGCTTTGGGGGTCGCATTTCAACATGAGATTGGGTGGGGGACAAAATATCCAAACGGTATCAGCCAGTATAGCCATGTTTTTTTTAAAAGGAAAAGAAATTACAAACCAATATTCTTCATACACATGGAGACACAAGAAAACAAAGTCAGCAGTGAGGGGTCCATGTGGCTTAGTTCTTCTTGAATGAAATGAAATACATTAAAATAAAGGTGGCTTGGTTCTTCTTGAATGAAAATTGAGGCAATAGACACTCATGGATCCGTTGTCACGTGGAAGGCTGGGCATTCAGGTGCAGTATCTAATTGGATCCTCAAACTGGACAAGAAAAAATGACGTCTTCATCTGCTTAGATGAAGAAGCAGGCTGAGAACAATCACGTGGGTTTCCCAAGGCCATTCCCATGCGTGGTGGCTCATCAGGGACAAGCATCCAGGTCTTCAAACGGCAAGGCCGGTTCTCTGTGGGAGGGATCCCATGCAGAGGCTTCTGCTGCTGAATGAAGGGTGGGGGGTGTGGCTGGGACAGAGAGTCGCTTGGCGACTGTGGTGCTGTAGTGACCACAGTGGGGAGTTTCCTGGAGATCTGTTCCCGAGGAAAGGACAGTGAGGGTGTACCTAAGTAAGGAAAGGGATTGCAATAGCTCCGTGGAGGGTGCGTGGAAAGGGGGCTCCCCTATCACACTGTTTTGTGTTCAGCATCTGACCTCTCAGTGTTCCTTCCGTTTTTATACCTCACTAGGGATCATTTTACCCTGTCCTCACAGCGTTTGAGGCTGACGGGAACTCCAAGGATCGATGACACCTAGGATGAAAGTGGCTCAGGGCTCTCTTACATGAGGCTGTGTCCCTCTGTTTTGCAGATGTCTTTCTGGGCACGGAGCCGCTAGGGGACATGCCAGAGATCAAAGTACGTCACCCAGACTACGGGCCGGGAGAGCAGGACTTCTGAATGTAGCAGGGTTTCTTCATCGCAGAACCACACTCGGGTGTACGCACGTGGACGCGTGCGCGGGTTGAAGGATGATCCTGCAAGGAATATTTTTTTCTTCATAATTTATTGATGCATCTGACTTAAAAATGACTACTGAGACTAACTTCAAGAGCCATCAGAGGGGGAAGCTTGTGAGAATATCTACTGCATTCTCAGAGTTTGGGGTTAATCAGATGCAAATGGTTTCATCGTTGGTATATTGGCACGTTAGGGAAGAAAGTTGTTCCTTGATTTCAGTGTTTGCAGTAGTTTAAAGCATCTGTCTCCTCCACATGGCCACTGAGATGCGATTTCTTCCCCAAGGTGGAATTATTTAACAGAGTGAAGTGAAGGCGATGTCCGCTCTTACATCTCACTGAGAAACAGTTAGAGGACCCTTTTATTTTTTTCTTAGATGAGATTTTTAGGCATTGGGGGGAAACAAAATGGGTTTTGAAATCAGGGAATTTTTACAAACGATGTGTCTTGAAGGTGGGCTTTTGGCAAATTTAAGACAGCGGGTCCCTCAGCCCCCCGATCATGGTCCATACGCCCCCAGGGGTGGAGCAGTGAGCCCACTCGGTGTGAGCCTTGCCGTGAGCCTGTGCAGCAATGAGGGAAGCTGAGGCCCGGAGGGAGCTCCTTGTGGCTTCAGGCTGTTTTGATCAAGGTGCTGAATCTTCCAGTTCACGTGAAGCCCTGGGGCTCGGAGAAGTGAGCTCTCCCCAGGCTTCTGCGTCGTTGAGGTCAGGTGTCCTAAGGAGCGGAGGCTGATCCCATCCCCACAGCAAATGGGCAGGAGCACTCTGGTCCTAGGGATGAGGCCCCCTCACCTGCTGCTGTGTGGTTGGGAGAGTGTGCTCCGTGGCCCTGGGGGTACACCCCAAGGGGAAGGGTGTTTTCATCTCAGGATGCGAAGCTTCCTGGCAGGAGCGGTAAAAGCTGGTCGTAGTCTCTAGGACACTCCGTCCGTTTTCCTAAGTAGAGGTAGTAAATGTGGTGTCATGTTTTCTGGAGGCTTCTTTGCTTACCTTGGGAGAGATGACCTGTGGGCCAGGATGTCTTCTGGATGAAGAGGTGACTTGAGCCTGGAATACTGAAATGGGGGTGACTCAGGGTCCCAGAGGTCAGGGAGGCTGGGCTGTGGCAAGTTCTGAGAGTTTGCCCAGTGAGGAGAGGCCTAGTTAGCACAGGTCCCTCAGTCCTACAGACCCTTCCCTCCAGCTAGAGGGATGGTCAGGCTCTGGCAGCAGCCAGCGACCCCCATCCACACTTATCTGAAACTCCTTTGAAAGCCAGAAGCCTGGTTTATGAATTGGGAGAGGGGGATACATCTGCTGTGAAGACCAGAACGCCCGTGCCCACTGCTCAGGAGCCCCTGACACCCACACAGTCAGGAGCCCCACACGCTCGGGGAGCCCGCTTCATATTCATCAGATCGTTTGCTGGCGCGGCTGGAGTCCTCAAGGGAAAGGTCTTGATCCCATCTTAGCAGAAGGATTATGTTTCCTGGCTGAGAGGCAGGGTCATCACTTGCCTTCTCCGGAGGCCCGACTCGGGGCCGTGCAGGCAGAGCAGGAGTGAAGGCTGCCGGAGACTCCTTCAGCATAGAGCTGGCAGCCCTGAGAGAGGCGAGCCCGCTCGTGTCCATGACTACACCTGTCCTGCCTCCTTTCACTGATGACGTTCTTCCCTTGTGCCGTATGGGCTGACCTGACCTCTACGTCTCATTTGCAAGCTGTTTCCAAGTCACAGTTTAGGATCGGTCGGTGTCCAAGTCGCTAGCCCTAGTTGTTCCCTTTGCAGACCTTTGGAACTTTTTACGGTGGAGAATGGCCTTTTCTGACTGTCCTGACATGGGGGCCTCTTCCATCTGTGACATCCCACTTTCTCAGTTGGTTCATTGCGCCCGCCTTCATTTGCAGCTTCTCTTGTGTTCCTGTCTTACTGTTTCGCCCGGCTCGTGAGTTCCTGGGGAAGGACTGCATTTGATCCTGAGGTGCAGCCAGCTGGGCGCAGTGTGTCTCCGGCAAGCTGTTGTTAATACTCACCAGCACCAGGTAACTTGTTAATACTCACCGGCACCAGCTCACGTGATGCACACCCTGGTGGGCTTCACTCAGTTTTGCTCATTCTGACCCTGGATTCCGGACTCGAACAAAGAGGCCCTATCCCAGAGTATAAATTGGAGTCTCTAGACTGTGTCTCTTTTGTAATTCTGGACTTTGAGAAGACATAAGATTTCTTGAGAACTGCAGGCCCCGTGTGATCTGATGTGACCTTTGTGTGTGGTCCCGTCACAGATCCAGGATAAGATGCCCTGTGGGCTGTGATGTCCACCTGTGGCCCCCAGTTTGCTTGTTGTTTAGGCCCCAGGCCACGTGGGCTGGCCACCCAGGACGTCTGCTCCGCCCTTCAGGTATCTGAGCTCTGGATACCGGGATCCCTGGGACTGAGGTTTGTGCCATGCCCTATGATCTGTATATAGAAGATCAGGGTTCTCCCAAGTGCTGAGTTGGGAAGATCTTGGTGGGAACTAAAACCAGAGGTCCTGTTGTGTCATGCTGGCAACTTTCCCACTGTGGCAGAGGCTCCGTGGCCCGTCATGGTCAAAATGGTCACCATGTGTTGAGCCCTTTCTATGGCCAGGCTCTGTGCCAACACACCAGCATTTAACTCTCAACAACCCGGCAAAGAGGGACGAGCCCATTTCACAGATGAGAGGGGTTGCAGAACCTGTCCAAGGTCACAGTACGCTAAGTAGTGGAGCCAAGGGAAAAACTCAGGGCTGTAGAGCCACGTGCCTTTCAGGCTTGACCCTGTGCGCCAACTCCATTGCTTGCAGAATGGCTTTCTGTCCTAAGTGAGGGGAAGGGCTTAGCACTCCTTCCCCTGGAGCCAGACTTCCTTCGCCTGCCTCCTGGCACCATGATAGAAGGTGGAGCCGGGTGACCTTCTCCTTCACAGGTGAGGCACCCTCCGCAGCCACACTGGAGTCTCTGTTTCCCGTGACTGATCTGCTCTGCCTAACAAGGACTGTGGAGTGGAGGGGCCAGATCGCTCCCTGGCTGGGCTTGGACCCCTGCATCATTTTCAGGGTGCCAGGTCAGGATGCAAGGAGGGTGCTTGGTGCTCTTGAGAGGCCTGCCTTCCTCCATCTCTTGGGACCAAAGAGTTGACAAACGGTACTTAGCTAAAAGTCCCACCACCCTCCACACACACGCATGCACACACACGCACACACACATGCACACGCGTGTGCACACAGAGTGGACAGGCCCTACACCCACCCCTGTTCTTTTTCTCACCTGGTCCCCCAGATTCCTTTGAAAAGCCAGAGGAGGAGGGTATTGGAGGTGTGGTTGCTGGGTGAGTTTTGTGGCCTTGCTCTGCCACAGGGGTACCAAGGCACTCCTCCCACTGCGCCTCCATCCCCCTGCCCCCCCTCCCACTGAGCCTCCATCCCCCTGCCCCCCCTCCCACTGAGCCTCCGTCCCCCTGCCCCCCCTCCCACTGAGCCTCCGTCCCCCTGCCCCCCCTCCCACTGAGCCTCCATCCCCCTGCCCCCCTCCACTGAGCCTCCGTCCCCCTGCCCCCCTCCCACTGAGCCTCCGTCCCCCTGCCCCCCCTCCCACCACTGGCCTCCGTCCCCCTGCCCCCCCCCCCCCACTGAGCCTCCGTCCCCCTGCCCCCCTCCCACTGAGCCTCCGTCCCCCTGCCCGCCCTCCACTGCGCCTCCGTCCCCTGCCCCCCCCAACTGCGCCTCCGTCCCCTGCCCCCCCCACTGCGCCTCCGTCCCCTGCCCCCCCCACTGCGCCTCCGTCCCCCTGCCCCCCCCACTGCGCCTCCGTCCCCCTGCCCCCCCTCCCCTGAGCCTCCGTCCCCCTGCCCCCCCCCCACTGCGCCTCCGTCCCCCTGCCCCCCTCCCACTGAACCTCCGTCCCCTGCCCCCCTCCCACTGAGCCTCCGTCCCACTGCCCCCCCCACTGAGCCTCCGTCCCCTGCCCCCCTCCCACTGAACCTCCGTCCCCCTGCCCCCCCTCCCACTGAGCCTCCGTCCCCCTGCCCCCCTCCCACTGAACCTCCGTCCCCCTGCCCCCCCGACTGAGCCTCCGTCCCCCTGCCCCCCTCCCACTGAACCTCCGTCCCCCTGCCCCCCCTCCCACTGAACCTCCGTCCCCCTGCCCCCCCTCCCACTGAACTTCCGTCCCCTGCCCCCCCTCCACTGAACCTCCTCCCCCTGCCTCCCCTCCCACTGAACCTCCGTCCCCCTGCCCCCCTCCCACTGAACCTCCGTCCCCCTGCCCCCCTCCCACTGAACCTCCGTCCCCCTGCCCCCCCTCCCACTGAACCTCCGTCCCCCTGCCCCCTCCCACTGAACCTCCGTCCCCCTGCCCCCCTCCCACTGAGCCTCCGTCCCCCTGCCCCCCCTCCCACTGAACCTCCGTCCCCCTGCCCCCCTCCCACTGAACCTCCGTCCCCTTGCCCCCCCCACTGAGCCTCCGTCCCCCTGCCCACCTCCCACTGAACCTCCGTCCCCCTGCCCCCCCCACTGAGCCTCCGTCCCCCTGCCCCCCTCCCACTGAACCTCCGTCCCCCTGCCCCCCCACTGAGCCTCCGTCCCCCTGCCCCCCTCCCACTGAACCTCCGTCCCCTGCCCCCCTCCCACTGAACCTCCGTCCCCTGCCCCCCCCACTGACCTCCGTCCCCCTGCCCACCTCCCACTGAACCTCCGTCCCCCTGCCCCCCCACTGAGCCTCCGTCCCCCTGCCCCCTCCCACTGAACCTCCGTCCCCTGCCCCCCCCACTGAGCCTCCGTCCCCTGCCCCCCCACTGAACCTCCGTCCCCCTGCCCCCTCCCACTGAGCCTCCGTCCCCCTCCCCCTCCCACTGAACCTCCGTCCCCCTGCCCCCCTCCCACTGAACCTCCGTCCCCTGCCCCCCTCCCACTGAACCTCCGTCCCCTGCCCCCCCTCCCACTGACCTCCATCCCCCTGCCCCCCCCACTGAACCTCCGTCCCCCTGCCCCCCCTCCCACTGAGCCTTCATTCCCTGCCTCCCCTCCTACTGAGCCTCCGTCCCCCTGCCTCTCCTCCCACTGAGCCTCCGTCCCTCTGCCTCCCTTTCCACTGAGCCTCCATCCCCCGCCTCTCCTCCCACTGAGCCTCCGTCCCTCTGCCTCCCCTCCCACTGAGCCTCCGTCCCACTGCCTCTGCTCCCACTGAGCCTCCGTCCCCCTGCCTCCCCTCCTACTGAGCTTCTGTCTACCTGCCTCCCCACTGAGCTAAGACTTCTCAGACACGCTTCTTACGGCGTCAGCCTTGGGCCTCCACCATCAGGCCGCCCTGGCCTTTCAACCCTTTTCTCTCATTTCCTTCTTAGATGCCTTTTTTTTTTTTTTTCCACTCCAGTCTCTCTGGGTGCCTCTTGACTGCTGAGCACGTCTTGCTCTTTGCCACCAGTGCCCCCTGCTTGGGCACTCCCCTTGCCTGTGGGGCCACCCCTGGCCATTCCCTCACTGTCCTTCAGGCTCAACTGCTGCCGGAGACTCCTTCAGCATAGACCTGAAGGTGTTCCACACACATGGTGATCGTCCACTTGGCACCTGCTCCTGCACTGACCTAAGAACATTCTTCTCTTTCTCATGGAGACTCCTTCAACTGTCTGTGTCTGCTCTCCCACTGACTACAAGGTCCTATGAGGACTCTTGTGTATCTTTGTTACTTGGGTGCTTATTACGTATTTGTACATTTTTAAAAGGCTTAACGTCTGAGGTTAAGAGCTCTTGTGTCACCCATTTGTGTGGCCCAGCGGCCCCCAGGCTGGCAGGGGAGTGGCTTCACTGGAGTCTGGGGAATGGTCTGGTTTGCATGGTGGCAGGTGAATTTCATGTTCCTGCTGCCACTCTGCCTTGGTGGGGTGGGAGGGGCACATCCCAGTCATATCAGCTTGCTTATGTTCAGGTCCCTGTTTGGTTTGACAAAGCAGAGGGTGTGTTGCTGGCGTCCTGACTTTGGGGAGGCCTAGTAGCCATGAACGATCATTGGAGATTTTTCAGTTACAACAAAAGGAGGCTGTGAATTGTGACTCCTGTCTGGATTTCAGCCTGTCTTCCCCCTTTTGGAAGAAGATTACCTTCTGGCAGAAATAAGTGCATTCGTCTTCTATTTAAGGAAAAACAATGTTGTCTTCTTTGAAACAGGCTCTTGCTGTTCTAGGCAGGAGAATAGGTCGGCCTTTACGCTGCTTAAGCACAGCGGCAGCGGCGGCACTCACCTTGGAGGCACACAGTGGCGGGACGTGTGGCCTCCCTTCCTCACTGCACAACGGCTCAGTTTTTCTCCACGCTGTCAGGAAGACGTTCAGGGCCTCGTGGACCCTGCTGAGCTCTGGACAACGTGGGAGCCACAGGCAGATGTTTTGGGTCTGGGCAGACGAAGGCAGGCTGAGGAGGTCAGACTCAGCTCCAGCAAGCCCATCTGACTCCTGTGAACGTGCCCTGGCCCAGAGCACGCTCACTGTGACCAGGTAAGGGGACTGGAGGTGTGCCCTACCTGACTGCGATGCTAAGAGCTGGCTGGCCACCCTGGCCCTCTGTTTTTTGAACTTCTGCAACATTTCTCTTCTAGGCCTCATATTTGTCACTCATCACATGACACCATGCTTTGATGCTTTTACTGTGGGCATGTCTTAGCGAGGTGACCTCTTTGAGGCCCCCACATTGCATACCAAGCTGGCTTGCCCATGGCTTGCAGATGAGTATTGATCACTGCTGATTTTTCTCTTTTATGTGTGAAATACTGTCTGACAGTTAAGCCTCACATTCACATCCCAGTCAAGGACCAACAGAGAATTTCCTTCAGCTGATTTCATCGTCTGTGCATCTTGACCTTTAGAGTTGCTAGAGCCTAATATAACCAACTCTTGATTCATTATTATGAATTCACCATTTTGCATGATATGTGACAACCGGTAAATCCCTTAGCAACCTCCCTAGCTGCATGGAGGCTCCCTGACCCACCCACTGATGGTGAAGGCTTGGGGAGCATCAGGATTTTAATGGAACCTAAGCAAGATGCAGAGAGGGCAGTAATAAGCCAGCCACTGAACCTCACAGTGGGCTCGGTGGCTGTGATCTCCTGGGACCGTCTGCCTGGAGGGCAGGGGCTGCACCCCCGTCTCTGTTTTTAGTACTGTGCTGCGCACAGGCAGGCATCCAGTAAATGTTTGCTGGATACATTGTCAAACAAGGATATTATCCAGAGTTGCCTTCTAGCTCAAAAGTCTGTGAACAGCTGAACCCATGATGATATGCACTCCTAGTCCCCTCTTATTTTTGTGGGAATGGTAAAGAAAAACAATAATTTGAGTCTTAACTCTATCTACTAAGTTAGGTTTGTAAATAATGAAAAGAAAGGTTAATTTTTCTCCTTTCATTGGATTATGTGGAACATCCCTGCTTTAGGAATTTAAAGTGACCAGAAAAAGTTATAAAAGCTTCAAGGTTTTGGTGTTTTGCTAATCTGTTTCAGCAGAAGTCACTGATTTTCTTCATACTCCATGTTATGAAGTTGGTGTGCTGAGATTAGGACACCTGTGACTGAGATTATTTCTTTGGTATCCATGCAAGATGAAAGGTGGGAGCTAAGAGGAGCAAGGCAAATATATATTTAGCAATGCTGTCAGTGCCTTCACGTTTAATACCAGAAGGGTAAAAGGAACAAACCACCGGTACATGCAACAGCTTGGATGAAGCTCAAAAGCATCACACTTGGTGAACGAAGCCAGTCTCAAAATGTTACATACTGTACGATTCCATTTTTGTGACATTCTCGAAGAGACAGAGCGATCGTGATGGGGAACAGATCAGTGGTTGCCAGAGGGGAAGAGTGTGTGGCTGTAAGGGAGCAGCATGGGGGAGGATTTTGGGTTGGGGGGCGGCGAGGGGACAATTCTGCATCTTGACTGTGCTGGTGGCTACATGACTCTACATGTGTGTCAAAACCCATGGACTCGTATGCCAAAACCAAGTCCGATTTATGGTGTGATCCTTCAGAAATAATGTAAAATAATTCCAGAAGGGTGAGCAATGCCTGCCAGCAGTGTCCAAGGGAGAGAGAGTACAGTCATGGGTTCCTCGTTTCTAATTCTGGCTGGGCTAGTAAAGCCCCTTCCTCATCCCTCTTTTCCACTTATCGCTGGAGACAGCAACTAACAACCATGGCTTCAGGCTGCTAAAAGCCTAAAAAAAAAACAAAACAGAACAACACCAACAAAATAAAATAGGTTGGACAAGCTTGGTAGTCACTGACAACAGGCTCAGACCCCAGCCCTCCCTCCAGAAGCAAGGTGTTTGTTCTGTGCTGAGGTTTAAACACATCCCCAGCCCAGGGCTCACTTCCGTGTTGTGTCAGTCATTCTGCCAACAGCAGCTGTCAGGACTCCCTGAAGGTCACAGTCTGGTTTCCTCTGCTACATAAAAGATTGTAGAGTTTGCCGCTCTGCCCCAGACTTGCCCCTTAAGGTGAATGTAGGGCACAGGTTTGGGTGGATTTTTTTGGATCACTCTCAGGATTTATTTCCTTTTGAGACTATTTCTATGAATGTATTTGTTTATATGAAATTGATGAATTTAGAAGAGTTACTCCTGTTCAGCTCTTGATTTATTCCTCTGAAATACTTTCTTGTCTGGAGTCATGCACATGTCCAAAACTCTCCCCAGCACAGCTGTGTTTTGTCTCAGCGAGGAACCCCCCATCCACTCGCATGCCTGCATGTGAAACCTGGGTGCATGCTTGCCGTGTCTTCTCCTCACTTCCCGGCCCTTCTTCAGGCACCACGTCCTGTGTATTCTGTCCTCAAATTGACCTACTCTTCCTGTCCCATGCCACCAGCCAGCGCTCTTGCCACAGCCCCCCACTCCCTGTTCTGCCCCGTCTTAGTCCATTTGAACTGGTGTAACAAACTTCTGGAGAGTGGTTCCTTACAGTTCTGGAGGCCGGAAGTCCTAGATCAAGACGCCAGCAGGTTCAGTGTCTGGTGGGAATCCACTTTTTGGTTTGTAGCAGCACCTTCCTGCTGTGTCCTCTTATAGTAGAAGGGGCAAGCGAGCGCTCTCGGTTCTCTTTTATCTTATTCATGAGGGCCCCAGCCCCATGGCCTAATCACCTCTCAGAGACTCCATGACCTAATGCCATCAGCTTGGGATTAAGATTTCAATACAGGAATTTTGAGGGTACACGAACATTCAGACCGTAGCCGCCCTGTAACCAAGGGGATGGATCTTCCTCACACTTGCATTTGATCGTGAGATCCTCTGTCTGAAATCTTGCCATCCTCTAATTACCTTTAGAATAGAATCCAAACACCTTAGCGTGGTGTAATGTTCTGGAATCATCTAGCCCCCTCTACTTAGTTCTCTTCCCCACCCCAATCCAGCTCTCAAAACTTTAGTGATATTGAATTTCTTCCAGGGCCTTGAGCAGGTTATGCTCCCCCCTGCCTCTGGGCCTTTCCATCTGCCATCCTCTGGACCTAGAATCTCGTCTTCCCTGTTCTTTCCCTCCTTGCCACGCATGATATTTGTCTGGCATGTTTTCCATTCACCTGTCCAACTTCAGCCTAGTTCTCACTTTCTTCCAAGCTGAGCGTCCGTCCTTCCTGCCCTCAAAACCACCAATCCTTCTGTCCCAGCACCTTCCCCACTGTGTGTGTCATAATTCTAGATGTAGGCTATAAGATCTTTGCCATCATGGCCCTCCCTCTGTTGTCACTGTTGTATCCTAGGCACCTAGCATGGTGCTTGTAGCTAGAAGTTGCTGAGGGCAAATTTTCTGTTGAACGGAGAGAGGCATCTATAAGATCCCAGAGCCATCCACCAACAGGAATTTTTTTTTTTTTTTTAAGACAGGGTCTCCTCTGTTGCCCAGGTTGGAGTGCAGTGGTGTCATCAAGGCCCACTGAAGCCTTCATCTCCCAGGTTCAAGTGATCCTCCAACCTCAGCTTCCTCAGTAGCTAGACCACGGGTGCATGTCACCACACCTGGCTAAATTTTTAATTTTTTAAATTTTTTGTAAAGTTGAGATCTTGCTATGTTGCCAAGGCTGGTCCTGAACTCCTGAGCTCAGATAATCCTCCCACCTCTGCCTCCCAAAGTGCTGAGATTACAGACATGATCCACCATGCACAGCCACCAACAGGAATGTAATGAGTGAAATTTAGGTGCAGATCCCTGTCTTTGGATTTGCTTACCTTCTGCTGAGGGAGATCATAACTGTTGACATACTTGAAAATAAGTGTGTTAAACCATGGGACGTGATCTCCAAATGCCATCCAGGGAGAGGACAGAGGCTGAGGAGTTGAGGCTGTTGGAGAAGGTTCACAGAGCTTCTTTCCCCACACCGTTTCTTGCCTGTTTTCTCATTGCGTATGTATAAATGTATTGGCCTCACTTCTCTCACTACACAGATTGCCACCCACTCACCAGTGCTGGGCCAGGAGGGCCCACCCCGCACCCCTCTGTGTGTGACTTCAGGTAACTCCGAGGGTTTTCCATCGTACCTTGGGAAATCACGTCTCCGGCTATTTTGTGTGGCCGCTCTGCCCAGCCTCTCAGGTTCATGCTGCTTTTATGTGTTGTGGTTGTGTTGTTGCTTCTGTGCGCTAATTCACGTTGACACTCTTCCCCCTGTGGCCTCTCCTGAGCCATCTCTCTCCTTCAGGGTGACTTCGCAGCCAAATCATTTATGGAGATGTGATGGGAGGGGGTGTTCTCACCCTCTTCCCACTCTGCTTTCCCTCCCCCTATACCTAAAATATCGCTTTCTGCTTGGAAAGCAGTGTCTTGAATCCAAGCTTAAGCAGAAGCATTGCTGATTCGAGCTACATAGCCAGCGCCACTGGCGGAGGAAGAGGAAGTGGTGTGTGGGGGAGGTCGGTGCGGGCGCGGAGTAGCTGTCTGTGCTTTGGGACCTTTTGAGAGGAGCAAGCCCATTGCTTCTGGCTGTCCCTCAGAATCTTCTGGGGAGCTTGAACATAGCCTGATGCCCACGCCCATGCCCAGTGAATTCAGTCAGAGCCTCTGGGGGTGGCACCCAGGGTCTCCACTCTGCGGTGCACGGGCGTTCGGGTGGATGTGATCATAAGTATTTGCTGATTCTAATGCCCTGACTGGGCTACCCCTGATGGCATGGATTTCCTCAGTAAAAGACAACTTATTCAAAATGAGGGGGACAGAAATAGACCTGGGAGACTTTTTTCTTTTTAACTACATGAGTAATTGGGGGAAAATACACTACAGAAGCAATAGAAGTAAAAAGGTATAATCCCTTCCCCAGAGATAAAGCCATGGTGTATCCTTCCAGATCTTTTTGATACGTTTACACAGCAGGATGTGAAAATAGAGCTCCTTCAGGCTCGGGCGCGGTGGCTCACACTTGTAATCCCAGCACTTGGGGAGGCCAAGGTGGGTAGATCACGAGGTCAGGAGATCGAGACCATCCTGGCTACCGCGGTGAAACCCCGTCTCTACTAAAACATACAAAAAAATTAGCTGGCCATGGTGGCGGGCACCTGTAGTCCCAGCTACTACAGAGACTGAGGCAGGAGAATGTCGTGAACCTGGGAGGCGGAGCTTGCAGTGAGCCGAGATCGCGCCACTGCACTCCAGCCTGGGCGACAGAGCGAGATTCCTTCCAAAAAAAGAAAAAAAAAAAAAGAAAATAGGGCTCCTCTGCTCTTGACTGAGGACAGTTTGGTGGCACCAGACAACTCGTTGTCCCATGGTGTGGTGAAGGCAGATTGACTCTAGTGACCTCCAGCCTGCTACAGAGGTGCATCTTCAGGTGGAGAGGATTACCCTGGAGAATGGTGCAGGGAGCCCGTTTCCGTCCCTGTCCCCCACTCCCTGCTGCTGTGCCTGGAGGCTGAGGGCACCTGGGAAGGGCCTTTCTGAGCTGATGGTGCTGCTACAACGGTGATGTCAGGATGTGGGCTCCCCACACAGGAGCTGGCCAGGGGTTTGTGAGCTGATGGTGGAGAGGCCAGGCCCAGGTATCAGAGAGACCAAAAAAGTCTGTGGCTGAGGTCCCTGGGAGTGGCAGAGCAGGGCTACAGAGTGAGTTTAGTAAGAGTGTGAGGAAGGGTGCTGTGGGTTTCTGCTTTCACTGTAAGGAGTCCAGCTGGGTCTATCACTGGCTACACTCACATATATGTAATATGCATATTAGTGTTTAGGGTTTTCTTGCAAAAATAAAATCATACCATATATGCATGTTTTCCTCAGATCATTTAAAAAATTTTTTTATTTTATTTCTTTTTTTTCTTTTCTTTTTTTTTTTTTTTGAGACTGAGCCTCACTCTTTCACCCAGGCTGTAGTGCAGTGGTGTGATCTCAGCTCACTACAACCTCTGCCTTCTGGTTTAAAGTGATTCTCCTGCCTCAGCCTCCGGAGTAGCTGGGACTACAGGCGCCCTCCACCATGCCCAGCTAATTCTTGTGTTTTTAGTAGAGATGGGGTTTCAGTATGTTGACCGTCTGGACTTGAACTCCTTACCTCAAGGGATCCGCCCACCTCAGCCTCCTAAAGTGCTGGGATTACAGGCGTGAGCCACCATGCCCGGCCTGCTCAGATCATTTTTTTTTTAATTTACAGTATATTTTATAGATACTTCTATGTCCATAAATAGATCTACCTCATTTCTTTTAGCTACCTTTTAGTAGCTAATCATTCTCCTACCAAGGAATATTTATGATATATATAATTTTTTAATACAAACCTGACTGCAGGGAATATATTTATTCATTTATCTACATTTGCCTCTGTGAATATTTCTGTAGAATAAATTCCTAGAGGTGGAATTGCCTGGTCAAAGGATGAGTAGTACATTTAAGGTTTTGATAGAAATTGCCAAATGGCTGTCCTGGAAAGGTATATGATTTTTTTACTCCTACAAGCAGTATATTGGCATGCCTATTTCTCACACTCTGCCAGTTGAATAGTGTCTACCTTCTTAAATTTCCAGGAGTCTGGTTGTTACATTTAGTTTTCAGTAGGGTTGCACATTTTGTATTTGCTATCATGTGAATTGATTTCACATGTCCTTTGCCTAATTTTCAATTGAATTTTTGCCATTTTTCATGCTGCTTTATAGGACCTCTTTATAAATCAAGGATGGATACAGACACACAGACACCTTTTATTGTATATGTTATATATACATCCTCCTAGTCTGACTCATGCCTCTCAAATTTATTGAAAGCTTTCCCAGCTTTCAAGTAGAAAAGCTTTGAAATAATTAAAATAGAAAGTCACATACTTTTAGGACAAAAAATGTAAAGAGCTTATGATTTGTATACAGCCTTCCAAATTATGTTCAACTTGACCAAATAAGAAAGAAAGAAAATATCCAGGATTTACATTGTTGTAACTGACTTGGATTGCTATTGTCTCATGTCCTCCTCCCTACTTTTAAAATAATTGAGATATAATTAACATATCCCCAAACAAGGTTGTGAACCATCAGTACTATCTAATTCCAGAACATTTTCATTACCCCAAAAAGAAACCGTGTACCCATTACAGGTTGACCATCCCGATCCAAAATTCTGAAACCCAAAAATCTCCAAAGTTTGGAATTTTTATTTTTTTTTTTTTGAGATGAAGTCTCACTCTGTCGCCCAAGATGGAGGGCAGTAGCCTGATCTTGGCTCACTGCAGCCTCTGCCTCCTGGGTTCAAGCGATTCTTCTGCCTCAGCCTCCCGAGAAGCTGGGTTTACAGGTGACCACCACCACGCCTGGCTAATTTTTGTATTTTTGGTAGAGACAGGGTTTCACCATGTTGGCCAGGCTGGTATTGAACTCCTGACCTCAAGTTATCTGCCCACCTTGGCCTTCCAAAGTGCTGGGATGACAGGTGTGAGCCACCATGTCCAGCCAAAGTTTAGAATCTTTTATTTATTTATTTATTTATTTATTTATTTATGTATTTTTAAGATGGAGTCTTGCTCTTGTTGCACAGGCTGGAGTGGCATGATCTCAGCTCACTGCAACTTCCACCACATGGGTTCAAGCAATATTCCCGCCTCAGCCTCCCAAGTAACTGGGATTATAGGCGCCCGCCACCATGCCCAGCTAGTTTTTGTATTTTTGGTAGAGATAGGGTTTCACCATGTTGGCCAGGCTGGTTTCGAACTCCTGACCTCAGGTGATCCGCCCACCTTGGCCTCCCAAAGTGCTGGGATTATTACAGGTGTGAGCCACTGCGCCCGGCCCCCAAAGTTTCAAATTTTTTGGACATCGACATGTGGCTCAAATGAAATGCTCGTTGTAGCATTTCAGATTTAGGATTTTTGGATTTGGAATGCTTACTTGGTATGTATAATGTAAAATATTCAAACATCTGGAAAACCCCCAACTCTGAAACACTTCTGATCCCAAGCATTTTGGATAAGGGATACATCATTTGTACTATTCTTTAAACATTTGGTAGAATTTATCTGGTAGAAGCCACCTGGGCCTTGGCTTTTCTTTGAGGGAAGTTTAAAAAGTCTGAATTCAATCTCTTTAGTTGTTTTGATCTATTCATAATTTTTATTTCTTCTTCAGTCAGTTTTGGTAGCTTGTGTCTTTCTAGAAATTTGACCATTTAGGTTATCTAGTTTGTTGGCATGCCATTGTTTGTATTATGTTCTTATCATCTTTATTTCTGTAATCTTGGTCATGATGTCCCTTCTTTCATTCTTAATTTTCGTAATTTGAGCCTTCTAACCTTTCTTCTTGGTCAGTCTGACTACAGGTTTGTTGATTTCATTGATCTTTTCAAAGAACTAACTTTTGGTTTTTGTTAGTTTTCTTTGTTTTTCTACTCTCAATTTCATTAATTTCTTCTCTCATCTTTATTATTGTTTTTCTCCTGTTTGTTTTCAGTTTCTCTTGCTTTTTTTGATTCCTTGAAGTGGAAGTTTAGGGAATTGATTTGAAATTTTTCTTCTTTTTTAATATTGTCATTTACAGCTATAAATATCCTTGCAAGCATTGTTTTCTCTGCATACCATAAATGTTGGTATGTGGTGGTTTTGTTTTTATTAATCTCAAAGTATTTTCCATTTCTCTTATGATTTCTTCTTTGATCCATAGGTTATTTAGGAGTATGTTGTTTAATTTCAATCTATTCGTGAATTTCTCAAATTTCTCTTGTTATTGATTTCTAACTTAATTCTGTTGTGTTTGGAGAACATACCTTGTATGATTTAAATTTTCAAAAATTTGTTGAGGCTTATTTATTTATTTATTTATTTTTTGAGACGGAGTCTCGCTCTGTTGCCCAGGCTGGAGTGCAGTGGCCGGATCTCAGCTCACTGCAAGCTCCGCCTCCCGGGTTTACGCCATTCTGCTGCCTCAGCCTCCCGAGTAGCTGGGACTACAGGCACCCGTCACCTCGCCCGGCTAGATTTTTTTTTTTTTTTTTTTGTATTTTTTAGTAGAGACGGGGTTTCACGGTGTTAGCCAGGATGGTCTCGATCTCCTGACCTCGTGATCCGCCCGTCTCGGCCTCCCAAAGTGCTGAGATTACAGGCTTGAGCCACCGCGCCTGGCCGGTATTTTTATCATTATACAATTTCCCACTTTGTCTGTAGTAATTTTTATCTTAAACAGACAATATCGTTTCTGTTATTAGTGTAGCCACTCCAGCTCTGTTTTGGTTACTGTTTTCTTTATTTCTTTCTCCCCTTCCCCTTCCTTCCTTCCTTCCTTCCTTCTTTCCTTCCTTCCCTCCCTCCCTCCCTCCCTTCCTTCCGTCCTTCCTTCCCTCCTTCCTTCCTTCCTTCCCTCCTTCCTTCCCTCCCTTCTTTCTCTTCTCTTCTCTTCTCTTCTCTTCTGTTTTTTCTTTTCTTTTCTTTGACAGAGTCTTGCTCTGTTGCCAGGCTAGAGTGCAGTGGCATGATCTTGGCTCACTGCAACTTTTACCTCCCGTGTTCAAGCGATTCCCTTGCCTCAGCCTCCTGAGTAGCTGGGACTATAGGCGTATGCCACCATGCCTGGCTAATTTTTTGTATTTTAGTAGAGATGGGGTTTCACCATGTTGGCCAGGATGGTCTCAATCTCCTGACCTCATGATCCACCTACCTTGGCCTCCCAAAGTGCTGGGATTATAGGCGTGAGCCACCGCGCCCAGCCTGGTTACTGTTTTCATAGTATATCTTTTTTTCCATTCTTTTGCTTTCAACCTATTTGTGTCTTTGAATTTAAATGTGTCTGTTGTATACAGCACAGATGTAGATCTTTTTAAAATTTTATTCTATTAACCTCTGCCTTTTAACTGGAGTTTTGAATTATTTTTACTTAACATAATTTTTAATAAGGTGTGATTTACATCTACCATTTTGCCCTTTGGTTTCTGTACATTTCATGTCATTTTATATGTCTGTATTCCTTCATTGCTCCTTTGATGTTCAACTGATATTTTCTAGTGTACCTTTTTAATTCCCTTGTCATTTCTTCTACCATGTTTTTTGAGTTATTTTCTTAGTAGTTGCCCTGTGGATTTCAGATTGCATCTTAATTAATAACAGTCTAGTTTGGATTAATACCAACTTAATTTCAATATTATACAAAAACTTTGCTCTTATGTATGTCTATTCCGTTCTCCCTTTTCTGCGCTGTTATTGTTATACACATTATGTCTTTATATGCCCATTAACTCAGATTTATAGCTATTGCTTTCCACAGTCTTCTTTTAAATTAGAAGGAAAAAATTAGAAACAAAAGTATATTTATACTACGTTTTGTTTTTACCCATGTAATTGCCTTAACTAGTACTCTTTATTCTTTCATTTGGATTTGGATTACTGTTCAATGCTCATTTCATGTAGGACAGGTTTGCTAGTCCTAATTTCTCTACAGTTTTTGTTTATCTTGGAAGTCTTAATTTTTCCTTCTTTTAAAAATTGAGGTGAAATTCATGTAATGTAAAATTAATCATTTTAAATTGAACAATTTAGTGACACTGCATTTGCGATGTTGTGCAACCACCACATGTATCTACTTCCAAAACATTTTCTTCACCCCAAAAGAAAACTCTACACTCGTTAAGCAATTTCTCGCCATTCCTTTTATTTTTGAAGAGTAGTTTTGCTGGATATAGTGTTCTTGGTCCACAGTCTTTCTCTTTCAGCCTGAATAGTTCATCTCACTGTCTTCTGGCATCCATGACTTTTCATGAGAAATCGGTTACTAATTTTATCTTATATGTGATAAGTCACTTTTCTCTTGCTGCTTTCAAGATTCTCTCTTTGTCTTTGGGTTTGACAGTTTGATTATGATATATCTAGGTGTCAGTCTCTTTGAGTTTACCCTCCTTGAAGGTCATTGAGTTTCTTGAATGGGTCATATTTTCCTGAGATTTTGGAAGTGTTCAGTTACTAGTTCTTTGAATGTTCTTTCTGCACCTTTCTCTTTCTTCCGTTTCTAAGTCTCTCAGTGTACACATTGTATGCTCAGTGATATCGTACCCCAAGGTCTTTGAGGCTCTGTTCATTTTTCTTTTTCTTTTTTTCTTTGTCACTCCGGCTGGAGTGCAGTGGCTTGATCATGGCTCATTGCACCCTTGACCTCCAGGGCCCAAGCAAATCCTCTGCCTCAGCCTCCCGAGTAGCTGGGACGACAGGTGCACACAACGTGTTTGGCCAATTTAAAAAAATTTTTTAAATAGAGATAGGACCTTGCTATGTTGCCCAAGCTGATCTTGAACTCCTGACCTCAAGCAATTCTCCTGCCTCAGCTTCCCAAACTACTGGGATTACAGGCATGAGCCATGGTGCCAAGCCATTTTTTCTTCTTTGTTATTTTTTCCTATTCCTTAGATTGGCTAATCTCAATTGACCTGTCTTCAAGTTCACTGAATCTTTCTTCTTTTAGTTTAGATATGCCAATGAGCCCCTGTAGTGATTTTTAAATTTAAGTAATTGTACTTTTCAACTCCAGACTTCCTATTGAGTCTCTTTAAAAATTTTTCCTTATGTGTATTGTCTATTTGATGAGGCATCATTCTCATACTCTCCTTTATATATGTTTTTTGATTATTTGAAAATATTTAAAATAATTTATTTAAGTTCTTTGTCTAGCAGATCTGACTGGGTTCCCTATATGTGGACCGTATTTTCTTGTTTCTTTTTGTATCTTGTAATTTTTTGCTGAACATTTTAAAAATATAATGTGGCAGCTTGGAATATTAGATTCTTTCTGTCTCTCTAGGATTTGTGGTTGTTCTTTGTTTATTGACTTTTCTAAACTAATTCTGTAAGGTTTATATTTTTGTCATGTGTGGCCACTGAAGTCTCTGCTTTGTTGGCTTAGTGGTCAGCTAATGATCAGACTGAGATTTTCTTAAACATTTGTAACTAGTAAACCTCCCAATATTTGCTGAAATCTCTGTGTGCATGTTGGGACACTCCTTGCCACACTCAACCAGGCAGCTGACGACTCTGTCTAAACCCTCTCTTCCTATTTGGGCAGAATCTCAAGATCAGCCTTGAGAGCTTAGTTAGGGCCTTCTCAGGCCTTCCCTGAGTATATGTGCAGGTGATATTCTAGATACCCAGGGATATGCTGAGCTTCCTTGCAAGCTTTTTAGTCCATCTGTTGTTTGCTCCAACTGTTATTCACTGCCTCAGGCAGCTGTGAAGTTAGATATTTGCCTGTAATTGTCTTCAGCAAGCACCTCAGTGGGAGAGAAAAGGCTTTTCACACTGGGTGACTTCTGACTCAGGTCCAAGTGGGTTTTCCTTTTTGCAAGTGATGTTTTCCAGGGAACCACCAGCCTGGTCAGTTAATGACAAATCTCTGAGAATAAAGCTTTGAAGAATCTTCAACCCAGTTGTCCCCTTCCAGTGGCCGCCAGGCTGCTGGTTTACACAGTTATTGGGAAGCTGTTGGTTGTCAAGGCTGCCATCGAACTAGAGAGCAGAGTAGTGAAATATGGCAAGTTAAAATGCTGTAAAGCTCACTGTTTTGACTGAGATTTGGCTGTTTATCTCAAATAAATGTTCCCTGAATTGTTGCATTAATTTCCAGAGTTCTGACAAAGTTCATTCTGACCTTTTTTTCTTTTTAACCAGTTTTGTCATTATTTTCATGGGGGACATAATTTTTGGAAATCCTTATTCTGTCATTTTTGCTGATGTCACTTGCTTTTGGTTTTACGACTTAAAATGTTTTGAATCACACTGAATGTTTGGTATCATCATATTTGATTAAGCAAGAGAGATCAGTTTTGTCACTCATTCACTTTGTGTCCTGAGGCAAGTTACAGAACCTGTCATCCTCAGTTCCATGGCTTGAAAAATGTGTGGCTGGTTGCCAAGTGAGAGCTCCAGTTTTTACCACCTCTGAGATTCTGAGCCTCTGAAGACCATATTTTCATCTGCATTTTCTATTATTCCCTTGTGCAGTTTTATCGAGTTTATTTTTTTAAGTTCATACCACACCCTGTCAGTCGTATTTTCATGACAATTATTTCATTCTGAATTGTAAACATTAGCATCCAACAGCATCATCATGGCTTTTGGCTGTTATTTATTTCTGCTGAGAAACTTGAAAAATGCAGTTGCTATGTATTTTACCACCATAACAAAATTGAAAAATAAAAAAAATGCAGTAGCTTTTCCCACCAACATCCTCCCCCTTGGTTTAGCAGCTCCTCGGCGTAAGTTAAAAGAGAGACCTTTAAATCAGCCTAGAACAGGGTACGGATATGCAGTCAGGAGTTCCGATCCCATATTATCCAAGCCTTGTGTCTCACGCACCCTTCATAGTTGCTGAAGAATTGGCCCCAGCAGCAGATTTCAGTCACTGTCTAGACTGGATCATCTCTATAAACCACAGCCCCTGTATTTGAGCGTTGACTTCCTCTGATGGCCCCATGGTACAGATGCCTGATTGCCGTAGACATACACCCTCCCACACTCCAATACCTTTCTGTGGCCTGCACCCTCTTGCTACCTTCCTTTTGAGCTGAGGCTGACTCAGTGGTCCCTTGTTCCAAGGTTTGAAGAAGTGGGCACAGGATCTGACTCCACTCTCTGGAAGGCCCAAGTCTATCCTCCTGTTTTTCAGGTCCCTGCAGGTGAGGATAGGTCTCAGTCCTGTCGGGCTGCTCTAACAGAATACCATAAGATGAGTGGCTCACAAACAACAGCAGTGCCTTTCTCACAGTTCTGGGAGCCAAGAAGTTCAAGATGAAGGCGTTGGCAGGTTGGTGTCTGGCAAGAGTCCCCTTCCTGGTTCATGGACAGCTGTCTTCTCTCTGTGTTCTCACATAGCAGAAGGAGTGAGGGAACACTCTGGGGTCCCTTTTATAAGGCACAGATCCCATGTGTGAGGGCTCCACCCTCATTACCTAATCACCTGCCAAAGGCTCCACCTCATAATACCATTGCGCTGGGGATTAGGTTTCAGCACGTGAATTTGAGGCAGGGGCCCCAACCATTTTGTGTATATAGGATCATCCGTGCAATCCTCTGTCCACTGGAGTTGGGTCAGGTGGCAATGATGGGCAGGGATGTCCTGCTGCCTGGCTCTGTCACTGTGGAAGGGGGTGGGGTTCAGGTCCAGCCCCACCACCTTACTCGATTTGACCTGCTTCCAGCCCTGCATGTTTCTTCTCTGAAGACCTGTGCAGAGAGCATGATAGGTCCCTGGCAATATCTGGCCATTGCCCTCCCTGTCCTTCTGTGTCGAGCCCTTTGTCCTGGCTCGGTGAGCTGTGCAGGCCTCTGAGTTATTTGGCCAGTATAGGCCATTTTGCCTGTGCTTCCAGGGCCTCCTTAGCACCAGGCTCCACCATGCCACCCCCCTTATGCCCTCTACTGCCCTGTATCTCCAGGTGGGTGGGGTCTGCTGCCCCGCTCCTGCCCCATCCCCCCAGCACACGCCGCTTCCCAGCCACCGATCAGCTCCTGTGGGCGGCACTATTTCTGAATCCCAGTGAGTTAGGACGGGACAGCCAGAGCAGGTCTGTCTGGAGGTGGTGTGGGTGGGTGCCCATGTGCTGCATTTTGAGAGATGCCAAAAATAACAGTGAGCAATAATCCCTGCCATTAGCTCCATCCCTCCTTTGTACATTACATCATCTCATTCGGTCCTAAACAGCAGCCTGGACGACAGGCCTTGTTGTCCCCTTTTGATAGGTGAGAAACTTACTAGGCCCAGGCTGTTAAAAAACACCAGGACTCCAGTAAAGACAGAACTTGGAGTTACTTCTGTTCTACCCAGGCTCGGGTTTATTCTCTGGATGACAGAGGTTTATCATCTCTGGTTTGTTACACTGGCTGCGTTAGCTTTGTACAAACACGCTCTTCCCAAGGAGCCAGGGAACCAGTGGGAGCAAAATATGCTGCTGCCCCTTGCCGAGCACCTGATGTGTACACGACTCCAGGCTGAGCTTTCCAGGTGCAGGTCTCAGGCCACCAGTGCAGGCACCTGAGAACTTTCAGCCTCGTTTATGCTTGGAGCCCCCAGGGCTGCCTGCCTGCCATCTTAATCCCACCCAGCCTGGTGTTTCTCCCGGCCTCCAGCACCTAAGTTCTGGGAGGTAGATTGTGGTGCCTGGGCGTGTGGACGGGAGAAACACCACTGCTCCTCCATGCCAACGAGATCTCCATCCTCCCAGCTCTGTTCTAGTCACCCTGGGTTGGCATGGAGCCTTCTGTCTTGTGGTCTCGTTTGCTTTTGGTGACCTGCCCTGCCCTAGGGCACCCCTGACCCTGCTCCCAGTGGGCACAGAATACTGTATGGGACACCAAGGCGTCGTTTTCCAAACACCACTCACAGCTCTTTCTATCCAAGGACCTTGCTGCCACTACCTGGGTCTGCCTGTGTCTGTCTCACTCTAAGACCCTTCATCCTGTGCTAGGTTCTTTCCCACCTGGCAGAAGAAGTGCAGCCATCAGATCACACTGGGCACGTGCAGGGGACGGGCCAAAGCTTGGGTTTTGCTTATTCTGCTGGTTACTGAGCTGTTGAAAAGTCACCTTGATACAAAGGGGTCATCCCTCTACCTTGTGAATCCGCAACAAACAGGTGCTGCTTCTGCTGATACCTGCCTTAGAGATTGCCTCAGCCTGTCCTGGCTGTCACTGAAAATCCTGAAAGTGTACCAAGCCCCTTTGTTCTACAGATCTAAACAATGGAACCAAACAAAGCATTCCAGGTGGAATCGGGGGGTTCAAATGGTTTGACGTCACTCAGCCAGCCCCTGTGTGCTCAGGGAATTCGTTGGGACTCTCTGTTGCAGGTAAGGCTTGTTTGGCTTTTGAAAAAACGGAGAGACAGGTTTTATGGCTCATCTGGAAAATCACAGCTAGCTAGCTTCGGGAATAGCTGGATCCAGGACTCCAAACAGAGTCCCCAGAGGCATTTGCTTTTCTCTCTTCATCATGCGGTGCTTCCTTTCTTCATAGACTCTCATTTTCCCAGGCCCAACAGAAAACAAATGTTCTGTGGCAACAGTTCTGAAAATCCATGAGCCTCGCTCTCCTGGGCCTGAAACCAGTCACATACCTGTCCCTGAAACCAGTCACATACCTGTCCCTGAAACCAGTCACATACCTGTCCCTGAAACCAGTCACATACCTGTCCCTGAAACCAGTCACATACCTGTCCCTGAAACCACTACTCTTGCTAAGGGATAGAACCACGTTGAGTGGCTTAGGCCTGGGCCGTGTCTGCAGTTTCTGTCTTGGGCCATACCGTGTATTAAGAGTCTGGCGAACTGAATTCCTGGGTGAACACAACTTCTAGCCCTGCTGGAGGAGTGGTCCCCTCTGCTCAGTAGTGCCTGGAGTAGAGCTGCCGCCTCTCCACTGGTTTCAAGGGGAATGCAGCCTACGTGGCCTTTAGTTGCCCAGATGAGTTCCCATTTCTAGGAGGCTGCAGTCCCTCTGTTCTCCTTTATTTGGCCTTCAGTGACTCAAAGGAAAACCTTTTATTCTGGAGACTGTAGTGTGGGATGTGGAACCAGCTGCCCCCCACACAGCACCCACGTTGTGTTTTAGTCCCATTAACCCTGCTGTTCCCAGGTCCTCCCCCAGGATTAGAAAGCATTATGCCCCTTCCCGAGGAGCTCCAGTTGTCCAGGCCTTCTGCGTGCAGCCTGAACGGCTAGAGGCCGGGTCTTCCTGGGCTGTCTCAAGCCTGTGCTGGGAGAGGCACCCCTCAGAAGTAGCCTGGATCAGCTTCAGAAACCCCCTCCCCTCCCCGCCATGATGCTGTGTGCCCAGCTTCCACCACCAGGTCACAGACCAGGAAAACACTCATTAGCCATGAGCGGCTTCTGTCGCCTGGATGGTGCAGGCACCAAGCTGGTGGCAGCTCCTTGTCCTTGTGGGTGAGCACCATATGGGTATATGTGGTGCCCCAGCTGAAGGCTCCCCTGATGACACGAGGGTCACACTGAAAGGCCTTGATACACCTCTAGAACGGTGGTTCTCTGCTCTGCCTGCATTCTGAAATCACCGGGGTGGGGCTTCACAAATTACACACCCTAGCCCCACTGCCAGCAGCTGGGCTGAGGCATAACCTGAGTGTCAGGATTTGTCAGAGCTCCCAGGCCATTCTGATGTGCAGCCGGGATTGAGAACAAGAGCTGTAAGGTGGTGCTTCTCAAGCTTGAATGTGCAGAGGAACCACCTGGGAACCTTGGCAAAGTGCAGATTCAGATTCACAGCCTGCGGGGAGCCTGAGCATCTGTATCTCCGACCTGCTTCCAGGTGGGGCTGAGGCCGCTGGGCCCCAGGCTGCACTTGAGGGGCAGGGGCACCAGCATTCCCTCCAGGAGGCTTCTGAACATGCCCTGGCAAGTGGGCGCATCAGCCTATGACCATGCTCACCATCGCGGACTCAGTCCTAAAGGGCTGCCTCCAGGCAGAAACCAAAGCCACAGCCTCCCCAGACACAGAATTGTCCATCTGGTTTCAGGCAGGTGCCGAGCACAGCCCATCTGACGTGTTGGCTCTGAAGCCACTAGGAGCCCTGCAGTGGCGCTGATAGCCATCCTGAGGGTGGAAGGGGTGAGGCCTCTCCAGGAGGGTTTAGCTCACAGCCCCTCAAGCTATTAAAAAGGGTACTCCGCAAGTTCTCCTTCAGCCACGGCAGCCGAGGGGCCCATTGAGTAGGGGAGGCAAGGCTTCCCCCTTGCAGGGAGGTGGATGTGTCACACTTGTCCGAATGGCCACCTGTCACAGTGGCCTGAAAGCCCCCGGCGGGGGGCTCTCCCAACACCTGCCTTCCCTCTGGACCTGTTGGGGCCAGTCTGGGTTGAGTTTGGCTCCAGTGCCCTTGCGCTTGAAGCAGCTAGGTACAGGTGTGGGAGGAGACCTTGTCAGCTCCTCTCCTGGCTTCGCGGCCACCTGACCTCGCCGCCAGAGAACTGGAAATCCTCTACTACCCCCGGGCAGACGCCCTGCAAACACCCCTCAGAAACACACTCCTTCCTGTCATCTGTAGGACTCAGGATACCCAGAGAAGGCGGGGCCCCACCTGCCCGCCGTGCCATACTGATGCAGCGATGTCACTCACTGCCACCTGATGATGTTACCTTTCAGTGACAACTCCGAGTTGCCTGGCTTGGTGCTCATAATATTCGATTCAGCTACCACGTAAGGAGTAAGCATGTATCAGCTACTTAGAACGGTGCCTAGCACAGAGTAAATGGTCGCCATCATCATGCCGTGGCTTCCTGAAACAGTAAAGTTGGAGAATTCTCCAGTGTCCTTCTTTGTTCACAGGATGTTGCCTGATCAGCACAGCCCATCCTCTTCTGGTCACTCTTCCGTTCATCAGTCAACTAAGGAACGCAGGCAGATGCTCCCTTTGTGACTACAGTACCATGCCCAGTGCTGGGTCCAACATAACCTGTACCAATGGGAGGATTACGCAGTGTACATGTTGCACTGTATTAATAACTCTGCATTTATTAAACAGCTACTGTGTACTCAGCACTGTAGGATATGCAGAACGTATCAAGTTTATTGGTACCATGCACATGCACTTTACAATCTGAGGAGGCCAGCTATGACCCATGAGACAATGTAGAAGTCATTATGTGCTAAATGGTGTGGGCCACCTGTGTACTCTGTCCACCCCCATGGAAATATTTAAGAAAATTGAGAGTTCACTGCTTTTTTAAAGATCTTTGAGCTACAGAGGTTGAGGCAGGGCACAGTGGCTCATACCTATAGTCCTAGCACTTTGGGAGGCCAGGGCGGGTGGATTGCCTGGGCTCAGGAGTTCAAGACCAGCCTGGGCAACGCAGTGAAACCCCGTGTCAACTAAAATGTAAAAAATTAGCTGGGCATGCAGTGTGCACCTAGGACAGCTATCAGGAGGCTAAGGCAGGGGAATTGCTTGAACCTGGGAGGCAAAGATTGCGGTAAGCTGAGATTGCACCACTGCAGTCCAGCCTGCGTGACAGAGCGAGATGCCATCTCTGAGAAACATGATAATAACAGAGGCTAGAATGATTTGGAATATTAGGTGTCTCATATAATGAGCCAAATGCATTTCCATATTGTTCTGTATCCTCACTCTCTGAATGTATGTCTCAGAATCACAAACTAGGAAGATATTGATGTCAAATCAGGCCAACCTCATATCTGAATCACTCAGAGAATCCTATGAAACAGTTCAAAGAAAATCAACTATTTGGCATTTGTTTTTCTTAGAGATTCAGAAGAAATGCACACAGTGAAAGACCTTACTAAAAGCAAGCACAGCTTTGGTGTCTGAGGAATTCTGTCCTTAGGTTTTCTTTTTTCTTTTTTTTTTTTGAGACGGAGTCTCGCTCTGTCGCCCAGGCTGGAGTGCAGTGGCCGGATCTCAGCTCACTGCAAGCTCCGCCTCCCGGGTTCACGCCATTCTCCTGCCTCAGGCTCCCGAGTAGCTGGGACTACAGACGCCCGCCATCTCACCAGGCTAATTTTTTGTTTTTTTTTTTTTTTTTAAGTGGAGACGGGGTTTCACTGTGTTAGCCAGGATGGTCTCGATCTCCTGACCTCGTGATCCGCCCGCCTCGACCTCCCAAAGTGCTGGGATTACAGGCTTGAGCCACCGCGCCCGGCCTGTCCTTAGGTTTTCTAAGCACAGGTGGTGAGGCTCACTCGTTCATAAAACATTTATCAGGCCCCCACTGTGCATATGTATTAGGGCTATGAAGATGAAAAGAACTGGTTTCTGCCCTCAGGGAGCTCAGAGTCCAGGAGGGAGATGTGTCAAACCAGGTGTGAGTGGGCAGGGGCTCGGAGGAAGGGAGCAGGTTGACAGGGCAGCGGGAAGATTTCTCAGGGCCAGGGTGGTGGTAATGGCTGTAGGTGAGGTGCACTGGGCCAGGCCGGAGGGACTTTCTGTGGTCGTAGCATTCATTTTACTGGATCACACACAAGCCGTATATTGAGAACGAAAGTTTGAAAATATATTTTCAATACAGATGGTCCCTACCTTCCTGTGGTTCAATTTAGGATTTTTCAACTTCACGATGCTGTGAAAGCCACACGCGTTCAATAGAAACTGTACTTCTCTCGTGATGCTGGGCGCCTCTCAGCCGTGCGTTTGCTACTACAGTATTTTCAGCTTACGCTGGGTTTATCCGGACGTAGCCCCATAGTACATCGAGGAGCATCTGCACCTGTTGGTCTCAGCTCCTGTATCTGTTTCATATGTGGGTTAACGAAAACATCTTCACATAAAACTGAGTTTGTGCCAATTTTACAGACTTTTATTTTTCAAAAGTAAAATACAGTCATGGATCACTTAATAGCAGGAACATGTTCTGAGAAATGCATCCTTAGGTGATTTCGTTGTGTGAACATCATGTAATAGGCTTACACAAGCCTAGACGGTATAACCTACTATGCAGCTGGGCTACGTGTGGCCTGTTTCTTCTAGATGACAAACCTACACAGCATGTTACTTTACTGAACACTGTAGGCAATTGTAATTCAATGTTAAGTTTGTGTGTATCTGAACATATCTAAACATAGAAAAGAGACAGTAAAAAGATGATATAAAAGATTACGAATGGGCCGGGCGCAGTGTCTCATGCTTGTAATGCTAGCACTTTGGAAGGCCGAAGCAGGTGGATCACCTGTGGTCAGGAGTTTGAGACCAGCCTGGCCAACATGGTGAAACCCCATCTCTACTGAAAATACAAGAATTAGCTGAGCGTGGGCCGGGCGCGGTGGCTCACGCCTGTAATCCCAGCACTTTGGGAGTCCGAGGTGGGCGGATCACGAGGTCAGGAGATCGAGACCATCCTGGCTAACACAGTGAAACCCTGTCTCTACTAAAAAGTACAAAAAATGAGCTGAGCGTGGTGGTGGATGCCTATAATCCTAGCTACTCGGGAGCCTGAGGTAGGAGAATCACTTGAACCTAGGCACAGAAGTTGCAGTGAACCAAGATCGCGCCACTTCACTCCAGGCCAGGCAAAGGAGTGAAACTCCATCTCAAAAAAAAAAAAAAAAAAAAGATTAAAATGGTACACCTGTATAGCTACTTACTATGAATGGAGCTTGCAGGACTGGAGTTGCTCTGGGTGACTGAGTGAGTGAGTGGTGAGTGAATATGAAGGCCTAGGACATGACTGTACACTTACTGTAGACTTCATAAACACTGTGAACCTAGGATATACTAAATTTATTCATTTATTTAAAATTATTTTATTATTATTATTATTGAGACAGAGTCCCACTCTGTTGCCCAGGCTGGAGTGCAGTGGCACGACCTCGGCTCACTGCAACCTTCTCCTCCCAGGTTCAAGCAATTCTTCTGTCTCAGCATCCCTAGTTGCTGGGACTGTAGGCACCCACCACCACACCTGGCTAATTTTTTTGTATTTTTAGTGGATATGGGGTTTCACCGTACTGGTCAGGCTAGTCTCAAACTCTCGACCTCAGGTACTCCACCTGCCTCGGCCTCCCAAAATTCTGGGATTACAGGCGTGAGCTACCAACTAAGTTTATTTTTAAAGCTAATTGCACTATGATGTTACAATGTCCGCAGCATCACTAGGTGATAGGAACTTCCCAGCTTCATTATAATCTTCTGGGATCACTGTCATGTATGCAGTTCATCATTGACTGAAGCACTGTTACATGGTGCATGACCATAATAGAATGTTAGCTCTCAGAGCCCAAACCACTCGGATCACAACTGAGGCCCAGAGAGGGAAGTGACTGATCACAAGTCACTCAGCTGCTTAGTAGCTTGTTAGTGGTAAAGTCAAGGGTAGAACCTTGTATTTTTAGGAGAGCTGGGATTTCACCGTATTGGTCACAGGCTAGTTTCAAACTCCCGACCTCAGGTACTCCACCTGCCTCAGCCTCCCAAAGTGCTGGGATTACAGGCGTGCGCCACCCACTAAATTTATTTTTAAAACTAATTGCACTATGATGTATTCTACAGACTTATTGCTATTCCTACCAATAGAGGCAGCAAGCGTCTATCCAAGTGCTGCCCTGAGCCACTAGCGGTAGCTGCCTGGAGTATATACTGTGCTGTGAGCAACCTGAGAATGACACTGTGAATGACTGATTTCTGCCAAGGGCAGGTGATAGGAGCTTGGCAATGGGTGTGCCAGTGGTGCCATTTTGCCTTATCTTTCCTTGTGGTGATGAAAAGAATGTATCTCTAAAAGTGGAAGCTGTGGTTAGTAATCCCTTTAGAAAGTAGACTTACAATGCATTTATTTAAGTCTATGACCGTTTACTGGGGCCTAACACATGCTGTCAGTGCTGGGAAGACAAAGCTGAATTCCACCTAGCCTGGCCCTTCACAGGCTCACAGGCTTAGGGCAACAGCCTTGTTCAGTAGGACACCTTCCTGAGATTTCAGCAACTTGTACAGAATGAGAAACTGAAAATCATGTAAGTGGATTTCAACTCTCTAGGGCAGCGGTCCCCCATCTTTTTGGCACCAGGGATCAGTTTCGTGGAAGACAATTATCCCACAGACCAGGGAAGGGCAGGAGGATGGCTTTGGAATGAAATTGTTCCACCTCAGACCATCAGGAATTAGGCAGATTCTCATAAGGAGCGTGCAACCCAGGTCCCTCACATGTGCAGTTCACAGTGGGGCTCACGCTCCTGCTGATCTGACAGGAGGTGGAGTTCAGGTGGTGATGTTTGCTCACCTGCTACTTACCTCCTGCTGTGTGGCTGGGTTCCCAACAGGCCACGGTCTGGTACCAGGTCACAGCCCAAGGGGTTGGGGACCCCTGCTCTAGAGCATTCGTGCTGGTTGTCTAAACTGTTTTTAACTTAAATAAAAACTAAATGAATACCTTTTCAGTTACTCAACTTTCAAGGTGATTTTGGGTCTGTAAAGGAATCTAAATATCACCTATATTTTTACTCTCGATTTAAGAAAATAAAGGCAAACAAATTCAGACATACAATTTGTTCTCAATAATTGTATAATTTCCTCATGTCTACACCTCCAACTCCAAACCTGAATGTTCTCCCAGGCCAGGGAGATCACTGGAGCACACTGGCTTTTGCTCCCAAGTATAAGAAACCAGTCTGCAAGCTTGTGGCTTGGCTGGCTGATGGAAAACCTGAGAGTTGACCAAGAGGAAAGCAAGCAGGCCGGCAGGCCATGTTATGTGCCTACAGGCAATGTTCCACAGCCCCACCAGGGCAAATCGTTGACATCTGTGGCCTCTACGTCATCAGAGTTCCAAAGTGCCAGCCTACCAGGGCAAATGTGTCATCTCATTAGCTGACAGGTTCCTATCATGTTTATTTTTGTTTGATAAATGCAGATACCAGCTCTGGAGGGAAGATCTATTTCTGTCCTTCGTGCTGAAGCCTGTTTTCTTAGTCTCTGGTAATGGGTTATTTCCCAGTAATTCATGATGCCCCGTGTGCTGAATCATTTATGTCTGCATGTCTTACGTGTCAGGCCACAAGGATCCTGAGTGCGGTTCTTCTGCCCAGACCACCAGCTGATAGAATGTCAGGTGACAGCCCAGTGTCCCAGGCTTGCTCTGTTCTCTCTTGCTCCCTGTCAGCTGGGACTTTACTTCTTCTCTCTGTCAGAGATTGCAGTGGCCTGTCTCATCACACCCGTACAGAGCGACTGACAGGTGTGACAGATGTCAGTGAGGAGCACAGGGTCTGAGATGACACAGCTGGGAGTTGCTAATTTGCTGAGCGGACTAGCAGTGGCCTGCCTTGTGTGAAGAAGCATGGGGAAATGGCAGTTAGGAGGCCAGGCCTCTGGTTGTGCCTTTCCCACTAGGTGACTGTGAAAACCTGAGGCGGCAGCCGAATCTTTCTCTGAGCTGTGTCTTCATTTGCTGAGTGAAGGGCCGGACCACACTCTCTTCTGCGACTCCTGGTGTACGTGGGCGGGGAGCCCTGCCTGCCCCTGACAGTGAGTGAGGCGCTTAACTTAGGCGGTTGTGCAGAGTGACGGCACTTTGGGAGGTGAAGTTTGCAAGGCATTCCTGCGAATGTGGTTTGATCTCATAAGATGCTTATTATGCAAACTGTGTTTGCACGCAGTACATGGGCTCCAGGTGGGAGGGAAGTGAAGAACAGATTGTGTAGCAGGCCTTGTACGGGGCATTGCTACAGTGGGGTTGTTTTGGGGAGAACATCTTGCTTTCCTTAGAGATGGCCAGAGGAACAGAATCGGAGTGAGCCTAGGTTGCCTTCATGAGCTGAGGGTCTGTGTTTGTGACATTCTTGGAAGCAGCATGAAGCAATTAGTAATGAGGATGGGCCTTTCTTTGTAGAAACACCAGCATTTGTCCCCTGTGCCTTGGGCTACCTCTCATGGTGGGGTGATGGGGTGACAGATGATGACAATACTGGGCTGGCCTAAGACTGGAACAGAAGGAACCATTGGTTCTGTCACCACCTCTTGCCCAGAAACCTTCCAGACATTCTGCAGTCCCTTGTTCCACAGTGTGGATTTTTGGAGGCCGTGGAGGAGGTCACCACACAGGTCCCATCTTTAAGAACAATTTCTCCAATGACTGTTCTTTGCCTCCTGGACATTGGGAGGGGTGCGTCCAGGCACGTGGAGGGAGACTGGCCCCATGAGGCGCAAGGTGCCATGATTCTGCCCAGCAGCCTTGTGCGGAGCCTCCTGACTCCGGCTAGGGCACAACCCTCGGGTTTCACTCTGGTGTTCCCACAGAGCCATGTCCACCTGGAAGGAACTGTGAAAAATCATCAGGGTGGCAACATGAGCTGCAGCTGCAGTTTCCTGTTTTGATTTTGATCAGGGATCAATGTAATCCATGATGGCTATTGGGTTCTATATAGCCTCACTTTGGGATATTAAGCGAGAAAAGCATGTATATGTGGCAGGTGCCACTTATAAAAGTTTACCCGGAACCACACACAGCAAAGGGAAGATTCTGAAGTTACCTAACTCATTTCTGAGCATTGTAAACAACCAATCTAAGTAATTTGAGTGCTCAGTTGGGCTTTGGGGCTATAATTGGTTGACTGCCTTTGCAGCTGAAAAGAACTTACCAGTAGCAAACTTGTCTTGTGGAATTATTTCTTTTTTTTTTTTTTTTTTTTGAGACAGAGTCTCACTCAGTCACCCAGTTTGGAGTGCAGTGGCATAATCTCAGCTCACTGTAACCTCTGCCTCCTGGGTTCAAGCGATTTTTGTGCCTCAGCCACCTGAGTAGCTGGGAATTACAGGCATATGCCACCATGCCTGACAAATTTTTGTATTTTTAGTAGAGATGTGGTTTCTCCATGTTGGCCAGGCTGGTCTCGAATTCCTGACCTCAGGTAATCCGCCTGCCTTGGCTTCCCAAAGTGCTGAGATTCCAGGCATGAGCCACCACACCCGGTCCGTTGTGGAGTTATTTCAACAGACGAGATGTTCAAAATGTTCCATGAGGAAAAGCACATTGTCATGTTTTTAAATCCCCACGAGTGAGTGAGGGCTCCTTTTAGAGGGGTGGTGGGCTAAGCGGCACATCGTGTGTGGGATCCTCTAGCCTGTGTCCTGGCAGGCCCAGAGAGACTCCAGTTCTGTATCTCGGTCCCAGGCCAGTTCAGCAGTGGGCCTGTTCCCATCCTGGTGTCAGAGCTCAGCCACTGTGGTCCCTGTGTGTGGGTCATGCAATGGGTACATTAGAGGTAGTGGAGCCCAGAAGGGAAGCTGTGTTCTGGGGACAGAGGTTCCAGGCACCCATGCTGACTTGCTCTGTGGCCTTGGGCAGCTTGGTTGCTCTCAGGTTCTACAGCGATAGCTTCTCCTCCAGCCTCTGTCACTGAGATGATGTGTCAAGTTCTACAGCGATAGCTTCTCCTCCAGCCTCTGTCACTGAGATGATGTGGAGACAAACAAGGGAACCGGTGCAAAAGTACTTTGTGAAAATGACAGACATTGCCCCTCATAGACACGAGATCTTGTTCCCAGCAGTGGAGAAGGCAGGTCCTGACATCGAGAGTTCCTTCTGTGTGCCAGGCACTGTATAGAAACTTACCCATAGGATCTGTTTCAATTCTCACAATCGCTTAGGCATGAGGTTTCCAAGTTAGGAAACTGAGCCTCAGAGAGGGGAAGTAACTTAACTCCAAATCCTGGGCCCCAAATCCCAGTCTTTTTACATCACACTGCCTTGTCTCTAAAAGAAACCATTGGAGCTTCTTCTAATTCTGAACAAAATGCACGCGAAGTCAGAAAACTTAGGAAGCGTGAAAAAGCACGAGACAGTTGAAAATGAACATCGTTCCATGACCCAGAGACGACGTCAGTTCGCATCATTTTGTGATCCTTCCTTTATTTATTCTATGCACTAAGAGCTTCATAAAAATAAAAATGGGTTCTTACTGCAGACATCATTTTGCACACGTGGTACTCATCAAAGGAAGGGCCACAGGCAGCATTGTCAGCATCACCTGGGAGCTTGTTAGAAATGCAAGCGTCTTGGGCTGCAGCCCAGGCTTACTGAAGCAGAATCCGTGCTGAGCAAGCTCTTCAAATGATGGGGATACAGCCTCACTTTTATTTTATTTATTTTTAATTTTTTTACTCCAGGGATACAAGTGCAGGTTTTTTGCATGGATGTATTTTATAATATAATGGTGAGGTTTGGGCTTCTAGTGTACCCATCACCCAAATAGTTAACATTGTACCAAATAAATAATTTTTCCACCCTCCCCCCTTTTGGAGTCCCCATTGTCTAATGCTTCCATCTTTATGTCCATGTGTACCCCTTGTTTAGTTCACACTTATAAGTGAGAACATGTGATCTTTTCTTTTCTTTTCTTTTTGAGACAGAGTCTTACTCTGTCACCCAGACTGGAGTGCAGTGGTGCGATCTTGGCTCACTGCAACCTCCGCCTCCAAGGTTCAAGCAATTCTCTTTTTTTTTTTTTTTTTTTTTTTTGTTGAGACGGAGTCTTGCTCTGTCGCCAGGCTGGAGTGCAGTGGCCGGATCTCAGCTCACTGCAAGCTCCGCCTCCGGGTTTACGCCATTCTCCTGCCTCAGCCTCCCGAGTAGCTGGGACTACAGGCGCCCACCACCTCGCCCGGCTAGTTTTTGTATTTTTAGTAGAGACGGGGTTTCACTGTGTTCGCCAGGATGGTCTCGATCTCCTGACCTCGTGATCCGCCCGTCTCGGCCTCCCAAAGTGCTGGGATTACACAAGCAATTCTCTTGCCTCAGCCTCCCTAGTAGCTGGGATTATAGGCATGTGCCACCACACCAAGCTAATTTTTGTATTTTTAGTAGAGATGGTGTTGGCCAGGCTGGTCTTGAACTCCTGACCTCAAGTGATCCGCCCACCTCGGCCTCCCAAAGTGCTGGGATTACAGGTGTGAGCCACCGCATCTGGCCTGGTATTTGATTTTCTGATTCTGAGTTGTTTCACTTAGGATCATGCCCCCAGCTCCATCTGTGTTGCTGGAAAGGACATGATTTCATTCCTTTTTTACGGCTGTGTAGTATTCCATGGTGTACATGCCCCCAGCTCCACCTGTGTTGCTGGAAAGGACATGATTTCATTCCTTTTTTATGGCTGTGTAGTATTCCATGGTGTACATGCCCCCAGCTCCACCTGTGTTGCTGGAAAGGATATGATTTCATTCCTTTTTTACGGCTGTGTAGTATTCCATGGTGTACATGCCCCCAGCTCCACCTGTGTTGCTGGAAAGGACATGATTTCATTCATTTTTTATGGCTTTGTAGTATTCCATGGTGTACATGCCCCCAGCTCCACCTGTGTTGCTGGAAAGGACATGATTTCATTCCTTTTTTACGGCTGTGTAGTATTCCATGGTGTACACGCATCACCTTTTCTTTATCCAGTCATTTGCTGATGGATACTCAGGTTGATTCCCTGACTGCTATTGGATACTCTTAGGAGTCTGTCAGAGCTGATTTTGCCCCCATTGCAGTGTATGGTGGTATCATCCCACGTCACTGAATATTTTCCTGTATCATGATTTCTACTGACTGGATAACATCCCTCATATGACTGTGTCCTGCTGCTGTGTCTGGTCTCCTGCCTATGTCTCCTACTGGTGGGCCTTTAGGATGTTTCCAGGACACTGTTATAAGAATGCAGGATTATCTCCTTGGGACAAATTCCCCAGAAGTGAAATTACTAGAGCAGCAGGTTTTGATACATGCTGCCACATTCCAGCCCAGAAAGGATATAGCTTTCTTGGTCACTCAGACTCTTGGCCAGGGTTTCTTGGGAGGCAGCTGCCATCATGGGGAAGAGCTCACACTTGCGAGGGCACAGACCTTGATTTCAGGGTCGGATATTCCACTGACTGCCTCAGTCATCTTGGACTGGTTGCTTAGCTGCTCAGACCCTCTATTTCCTCACCTGCAAAAAAAAAGCGATGGACCATTTAACTCATAGCTAGTTGTGAGCCTTGAATGAGACCTGAGATGTGCTTAACAAATGTTCATTTCCTTCCCTCTGAATGAAATGAGCCTAGGGCCTAAGGAGGGCCTATCACAAAGTCCTTAGATGTCCTTGCATAAGGTATTTTCTGTTGTGGTTTATAAATTCTATTTTAATAGATACACATGGGTGTCACTGACCTTTTCATCTGGTTCTCTGATGTCTCAGGGAACGTATGGCTTGGGCACAGCAAAGAAGGGCAAAGAAAGAAAACTCCTGACATTTTCTGCTCCTGAAATTTAAGCAGAGAGGTAACGTGTGTGCACCGTGCTGTGGCGAGCACGCTGGGAGGCGGTGGAGGGGCAGCGAGAGGAGGTGTCAAGGCCTGCAGGTGTGTTGCTACCCCTGCTCTTCAGCCAATCTCTTGGTCCCTGGGCATTCACGCGATGTGGCAGCGCCTCCCTTTGGGGGCTTTGTCTCAGTGTGGAGTGGTGTCTGGTTGGGGCATTGGGCCACTCTGTGCCGGCATGACCTGCATGCTGGGCTTCCGTGGAGACAGAGTACTGAAGAGGCTCCTGAGGGGGCCTGCTGCTGACAGGGGCAGGTCACATGCCCAGAGCAGGGGAAAGCTAGTGGCAGAGGCAAGCTGCAGGCTCAGTCCGGCTCACTGAGCGGGGTGGAATTGCCACCGTGGGCCTTGTGGGCTTTGGCTGCTCGTGCTGCTGGGCAGAGACCGTCCTCAGAGACTTCAAGGGCCCAGTCCCTGTCCCTTTAGTAAATCTACTCTGCTGCAGGGGCCCCTGCACCACCTCCCAGGACACAGGGGGCTCTCCACCAGCTAACGGGTCCTCTCCCTGGGAGAAGGCCACGTTGTTGGCAGGAGCACAGTGGGCTGCAGACTCTAATTGCACAAAGGGCAAATGTATGTAAAGTACCTTCAGCGCGCTGCGTGATTATCATCTGAGCTCTCCTGTGAACTCACTGCTTTCTTCTGTCGTCATCAAATGTGTTTGTTGTGCTTTATTATTTAAACTGTAGGTCATTTGAGTAGAATTCTACATAGAGTTGCCATTTGGAAAACAGAAAGCAAACTAGGACTTCTTCAGAACCATCTTCAGAAGTCGCCCTTGCTGCTGCCTGTTCCTGGGTTTTTTAGTAACATAGAATCCCACCTGCCACCCAGAGCCCTCTGTCAACATTCCAGATATTGCCTGGAAACTGCTGACTGTACCGGTTGCAGCTGGCAGCCATCAGACTTGGGAGGAACTTGAGTCAGGTGGCACTGTGATGCCGCTTGCAGGAGTCTATTATTTTAAAGTGGCAGCTGCAGGTAATCAGAGAGGAGCTACCAGGGCAAGTGGCTTTGTCACGTGGGGCGGCTGGGGAGCCGGCTGGGCAGGTTCAGTGGGTGATTTCTTTTGGGAAGGCGTGGCCCCTGCACCTGCCAGGTGTGGGCTCCAAGGGGAGGGCTGGAAATCCCATCAGTGGGACAATGAGTGGGGCAAGCAGGTCCCTGGTATAGGAGCATTGGGAAGGCCTCAGGAAAGCAGTTAACAAAGCATATCAAGGACCTGAGGTAACACGATGAGCCTTTAAGGAAAAGTGAAAAGAAAACTGAAACTGAGGAGCAAGTGTGCAGGGCAGAGACGAGCGTGCCTCCCACACGGTCCCTTGCACTGAGATAGCAAGTGGACATCAAGGCGCGGCAGGAGGGGCCGTATGGTTTTGGTGCTGGAATGAGAGAGGAGAGCCCTGGGCCTGGGTGTGTCTGGCTCAGAAGCTGTTTCTGATTTTCTCAGCATTCTTCTTTCTTCTTGAGCCCTGCCCTTCCTCCGATGGGGAATGCAGCCTCACCTGCCGTTGCCCTTTGCCTGCTGCCATGGTGAGCACAATCAACAAGCCCAAGCAACTCAGCGGGGATGCCAATCACAGGGAGGCAAGTCCAGCTCCCTACAGAGCCAGGCCACCCCCATCCCGGCCTTCAGGGCTTGGAGTGGAAGGCGGAAGTGCATGCGTTTCTTAGACGGCCTTTTCTGTTGTGTGCCTGTGCACACGCCCAAGGAGCTCATGGGGCACAGGAGGGCTGGGCTTGGCAGAAGCCCCACTTCCTCCTGGCCCGTGGGTGCTTCTGTGAGAGATGGGGACAAGGGCTCTTGATCAGCAACCAGTGGTGACCTGTGGGCCCTAGACCACTCAGAGGACAGGGAGGCCCACTCTTCTCCCTGCTGCTAGCTTCCAGGAGGATGAGAGAGCTGGAGGCTCACAGCACACTCAGGAGGATGGCTGCCTTTTACCAGTGCGTCAGGCCTGACCCCAGGTGGGCCCTCTGAGAGCAAAAAGGTGGTGGGGGAGAGACGCGAGGGAGGGGAGGCCAGGCGGTGACCACCAGGGCATGGGTGGCCACCATCCCCTGAGGCCTATGGATAAACCTGCAGCGTCTGTTACTTTATGTTCTAGAATGTTTATGACCTCCTTCCTTACATACTTTTTATCTCCTTGAGTTGTGTAAATTCTGGAGCAAAATAAGGATTTTCTTTGTTTCCTTTATGGCACACACACATATTCATAAAGAGAAAGGGAGAGGAAAGGGAAGGAGGGCTGGGTGAGCAGAGTGTGCCATTCTTACCATACCGCGCTTACAGTTGGGATCTCCATGGCATAGTTGATATTCTTTGAGTGAAGGGAAGGCAGCAGAGGTCAAAGTTTACAGATGATTGTAATTATGCCACTACCTAAAGCTCAGCACCAAAGGACTTGTGCTCAACTGATAGCCACAGCCTTGGGAGACACTCTGCATGAGCTCCTGCACAGCCAAAGCCGGAGCCCTGCACAGAGACATCTTGTCCTGCTGTAGGTGACCCTATCCCTGGAAGGTGTTTGGCTCTCAGTGCATTTTTTAAAAATTTTTATTTTTTTTAAATTTTTTTATTTTTTTGAGACGGAGTCTCGCTCTGTTGCCCAGGCTGGAGTGCAGTGGTGCCATCTCCTCTCACTGAAAGTTCCGCCGCCTCCCGGGTTCACGCCATTCTCCTGCCTTAGCCTCCCGAGAAGCTGGGACCACAGGCGCCCGCCACCACGCCCGGCTAATTTTTTTTTTTTTTTTTGTATTTTTAGTAGAGACGGGGTTTCACCGTGTTTGCCAGGATGGTCTCGATCTCCTGACCTCGTGATCCGCCCACCTCGGCCTCCCAAAGTGCTGGGATTACAGGCTTGAGCCACGGCGCCCGGCCTCTCAGTGCATTTTGACTCTGTGCACAGTGGTGCAGAGGGAAGAAGAGCTATGCCTTGGTTAAAATTCATTTGCTTAGCATAAATAAACAGATGTGTGTTTCTTGCACCCCACATGGAAAATTCCCAGCTGGGCAGTCTCCGTCAGTACAGGTGATTGTTCCATCCGCACATCACTTGAGCTGGGTGAACGGTTTTGGGAAATTGTTGTTGCTTCTTTGGAAAGACCCACCCACTGCCTGGCAGCAGGGGTTGGAGGGTGCTCGGGGCATTGGCGCAGACAGTCCATCCTCAAAGCCTCACTTTCTTTTGTTGCAAACGAGTAGTCACCCAACAACTCAAAGATTCCTTGTGAGGACAGGGCCTTGTGCTGGGTAAAGCCCTGTGCATGTAAGTCATCAGCATTGTTATGGTTTCCTAAAACTCTTTTGACTAATAATGAAAGCTCATTGCCGGATTCCACCCGTTTTGTATGGGCCAGGACAGAGTGGTGATGTTATGTCTTGGTAATAGGCTTTGGAGCATTATTTCCCACTGAAAAACAAAAACCAAAACAAATTCAGCTCCGCCTCTGCTGTGCTGCAGGCATGTCAGTCACAAATGTAGGGGTCCTAGATAAATTAAGCATTATTTTGGGGATATATGCATACAAAAATGGAGTATATTACCTTAATAAACTCGTGAAGTTAAAAATAAGCCAGCTCTTGCAAAACTGTGCCCAGGGCTTCGGTGTCCTGTTCGTCACATAGGTGCGCAGCCGTCAGCACGCGTTACAGCTCTCACTCAGAGACCGAACGTTGTCAAGTTAGATGGTCTCTTTGTAAGACACTCCCCAGCGTTAGAGTGAATTTATATTGTGTCTTACCAAGAATTATGCAAATAGAATTTCTAAAATAAGGTTATGAAGTCTGATGCTTAGCTATTTTTGAAATAATGGTTTTGTAAAAGTCTCTGATAGTTTTTTTTCACTCTAATAACCTGAAAATGTCTAAACTAATGTTTTTCAAATCTCATATGAAAACAGTCACTTCTGAATGAATGTGAAAACAGGTTGCTCTTATGAAAGCTGTCATGCATTGCAGTCTAAGACATGAATTGTATTCAGGGGTGTTCGTGCAGGCCTAGGTGGCCCATGTGAACATAGGCTCGTGTGTGCATATATATGAGTATACATGGTGTTGGATAGCTGTATGCAGGCCGAGCTAAGTTACCTAATTTGTCCATTTATAGGGACTCTGAATACCACTAAATCAACTGTTATTTAGGTAGTTTCTAAAAAATAGTGTAGTTTATATAAGATACTATTTATATGCTTATAAACTATGCTGTTTATCTCATGGCTGACTGAGTGTTGGAATGAAGCTATGGTATTTTCTTGCAAAGAAGCAGCCCAGCAAGTTGTGGCCTGCCGTTCTCTCTAGATGCCCTCACTGTCCCTGCCCTGCCCACGGCCGAGGGGATGCCTGGGGAAGTAAACCAGAACGCTCAGCAGGGACCTCCTCTGCTTCTATGTTCCTTTACTCCCAAACCGAGGGGTCTGCAAAGCCCAGCAGACTTCAGCTCTTTGTGGCTGTAGGGTAGATGGTGTTTATAGGAAGACACGAGGCAAGAAGAACCCAGGCTAAAGAAATGTGACATTGTCTACCTGAGCCATAGATTTTGAAGGAGGTCTGTCCTTGAGGCATTAATGTGCCGGGTGATCATTAAGAAGGGATTCTTTCTGCTGGGCGCGGTGGTTCACGCCTGTAATCCCAGCACTTTGGGAGACCAAGGCGGGGGATCACCTGAGGTCAGGAGTTCAAGATCAGCCTGGCCAACAGGGTGAAACCCCATCTCTACTAAAAAAAAAACAAAAAACAAAAAACCACACACACACACACACAAAATTAGCCAGTCGTGGTGGTGCGTGCCTATAATCCCAGGTACTTGGAAGGCTGAGGCAGGAGAATCACTTGAACCCAGGAGGAGGAGGTTGCAGTGAGCCGAGATCATGCCGTTGTACTCCAGCCTAGGCAACGAGAGTGAAACTCCATCTCAAAAAAAAAAAAAAAGAAGAAGAAGAAGTGATTCTTTCATCTAGCAGGTGTTACTGCTAAGTGCCTCAGGATCGTTTGCTCATTCATTCATTCATTTAATAATATTTATTGTAGCAGTTCCATGCTGGTGACATGTTATCTGTCCTCATGGAGTTAGTCTTCCAGTTTTACCTACTTAGCAAGAAAGAGGCTTTCTCTAGGCCAAGCCTTACTTTAGTTTTTAAAAATCAGACAAACATTAACTACAGGACAATAAGAGACTTCAAATCTGACCAGCCAAGTTCCTTTACTCGCCCTTCTTGCTTTACTTAGAGCTCTGTCATTTAGCATCTGAATATTCTCGGATTTCAGCCCTTTGATTATGAGATTTCTTTGCTTGCCTTTCTCTCTTATGTCAGAGCAGATCTGTCTCTCTGTCCTCACTGTCCTTTCTGACAAGTGGACAGAGAAGGTTTTGCACACAAGTGCAAAAGAGAAGTCGGTGGTGGGTGCCTGTAATCCCAGCTGCCCAGGAGGCTGAGGCAGGAGAATCACTTGAACCCAGGAGACGGAGGTTGTAGTGAGCTGAGGTTGCGCCATTGCACTCTAGCCTGGGCAATAAGAGCGAAACTCCATCTCAAAAAAAAAAAAAAAAAAACAGAAAGTCCTCTGACACCTTCAGGGAGAAAGGGTTGATTGCAGTGAGGTCTTGATGCCCTGCCTCTTTGGGGTGGGTCCAGCTGTCAAGTTCCTCTGCTTTTGAGGATAATAATATCATTAAGCAGCAAGCTGACACAATTTTTGAACAGAGATTTCTCACAGGAACTTTGCAAGCATTTCACATTCCATTTGCTTCAGTAATGTGAAACTTATTTTTCTAAAAAAAGGTACAGGCGGATCTTGGCGTGACTCACTAGAGAACAATAGTTAAGTCATAATTTATTTTCATCTTTTTCCCCAGGAAAGGGAAAAATTGATTAAATGTATGGGGAATGTAACCAGGCGTGAATCTGTAAAGGAGAAATGGATTGAAGAATCCCGCAAACATGTATACGTGTAAAGCACATAGGTTTTGTGAACAAAAGGCATAGCGTCTCCCACAGTATGTCACGGGAGGTCTTGACACATCCTGAAGGGAGAGATTGGTGTTGCTGGGGAAGTGGAATGAAAGCTGAAATCTGAAGGTTGAGTAGGAGTAAGACCAAAGTGGAATGTGAAGGCAGGGAACATCAAGTTCAAGCAGAGAGAACAACATCTGCAAAGGCCTGGAGCTGGAAGGAAACGGAGTGCCATTGGTGGAGGGAGAGCAGGGCTGAGGCACGCATTCTCCGGGTGTGCACAGGGCTTGGGTTGGAGTCCAGCCCACCTCCTCCTCTTGTGGACGTTTGTATCTATCCACGTTTTCGTTTTCCCCTATTCCTACCTGCATCTCCAGTCTTCTCCACGAGGTTGCATCCCTCTTCCTGTAACAGTTGTTTCAGTGTGAGTTTGCTGGAAACAAATTGTATCAACTTTCCTTTTCTGAAAATGTCTTTATTTCATCCTTTTTCAGCAGCTTTGATAACGTATCCTTTACATATCATAAAGTTCCCCTGTTTAAAGTGTTTAATCAGGCCAGGCACAGTGGTTCATGCCTGTAATCCTAGCACTTTGGGAGGCCGAGGCAGGTGGATCACCTGAGGTCAGGAGTTCAAAACCAGCTTGGCCAGCATGGCGAAACCCCGTCTCTACTAAAAATGCAAAAATTAGCCAGGCATGGCGGTGAGTGCCTGTAGTCCCAGCTACTCCGGAGGCTAGGGCAGGAGAATTGCTTGAACCTAGGAGGCGGAGGTTGCAATGAGCCGAGGTCGTGCCACTGGACTCCAACCAGGGTGATGGAGCGAGACTCCATCTCAAAAAAAAAAAAAAAAAAGTGTACAATCAGTGGTTTTTTGTTAAAGAGTTGTGCATCAAGGAACACAATCTAATTTTAGAACATTTCCATCTCCCCAGAAAGAAACCTTGTGCCCATCAGTTGTCACTCCCATTCTATCGGCGTTTCCCCCGCATCCCTCTCCCCACCTCTTTGCAACCACTAATCTACTCTATGTCTCATGGATTTGCCTAGTCTGGACATTTTGTGTAAGTGGGATCATGCAGTATGTGGCCTTTTACCACGGTCATCTTTCACTTAGGTTAATGTGTTCAAGATTCATCCAGATTGTGGCATGTATCATTACTTTATTCCTTTTTTCTTGATGGATAATTTTTCATTACATGTATGTAACATGTTTTTTATTCTATCTATCCAGAGATGGATATTTGGGTTATTTCTCCTTTTTGATTATTATATAAATAATGTATGAACATTAGTGTACAGGTTTTTTTGTGCATGTTTTTTCATTTTTTAGTTGTGGTAAAATACACATAACATAAAATTTACCTTCTTAATGATTTTAAGTGGTATTAAGTGCATTCAGATTGTTGTGCAGTCATCATCACTATCCACCTCCAGAACTCTTTTCGTCTTGCAAAATGGAAACACTATACACATTAAAAAGTAACTTCCTAATCCCTTCTCCCTCAGCCCCTGGCAGCCACCATTTTACTTTCTGATATTATGATTTTGACTACTCTGAGTACCTCATATAGGTGGAATCTGTTTTGAGACCAATAATTGCAGATGCTTCTTGACTTACAGTGGGGTTATGTCCTGATATACCCATCATAAGTTGAAAATGTCGTTAAGTTGAAAAGGTACAGCTGACTGGAGACTTGGTGCCACTGCCCAGCATTGCAAGAGATGGATGTTTTCTATTGACTGGGTATTACTTTTGCACCATTGTAAAGTCAAAAATCGTAAGTTGAGCCATCATAAGTTGGTTTTAAAAGCCTGTACCTCTTTTTTTAAAAAAAGTGCTAGTCTCTAAAATAACGTAAAATACAAAACAATGGAGTTACAAACCATTTTTACAATAATAGTAGCTTTTATAATTCCCATGTATTTACCTTTATTGAGATCTTTATTTCTTTATATGCCTTCAAGTTAATATCTAGTGTCCTTTCACTTCAACCTGCAGGACTCTCTTTACCATTTCTTGCAGGACAGCTCTAGTAGTAACAGACTCCTTCAGCTTTTATTTATTTGGGAATGTCTTAATTTCTCCCTCACTTCTCAAGGATACTTTTGCCAGATATAGGACTCATGCTTGACTTTTTTTTTTTTTTCACACTTTGAACATATCAGCCTACTACCTTCTGGCTTCCAAAGTTTCTGATGAAAAATCTACTGATAATTTTATTGCGGATCTGTCATATGTCACAAATCACATCTCTCTTGTTGCTTTCAAGATTTTCTGTCTTTGGCTTTCAACAGTTTGATTATAATGTGTCTTGGTGTGGGCTTAAGTTCATCCTACTTTGATTTCATTGAGCTAAATGGATGTTTTATACATACACACACATAAACATATGTATGTTTAACATGAATATATATGAACACATAAATGAATAAATGTATAAATGTAAAATGTATATATAGATATGGGTATGTATAAACATATAAATGTATAAATATATAATGTATATTTCATCAAATTTGGAAAATTTATAGCCATTATTTTATCAAATATTCTTCCTTCCCATTTCTTTCTCTCTTCTCTTTCTGGAACTCTTACAATGTGTATGTTGGTCCACTTCATGGTGTCTCACAGATCCCTTATTTTCTGTTCACTTTTCTTCAAATCTTTTTTTCTGTTCCTTAGACTTGATAATTTCCACTGTTATATCTTCAAGTTTGCAGATTCTTCTTCTGCCTGCTCAAATCTGCCTTTGAATTCCTCTAGTGAATTTTTCATTTCAGTTATTGTTCTTTTCACCTCCCAGATTTCTTTTTGATTTCAAGATTTTAAAACCTCTTTAGTGATATTTCAATTTTGTTCAGACATCATTTTCTTGATTTTCTCCACATCTTCCTTTAGTTTGGTGAACATCTTTAAGATAGTTGTTTTAAAGTCTTTGTCTAGTAGATCCATCATCAGGTGTGTTTTGGAGATCGTTTCTGTTGGTTTTTTTCCTTTGATGGTCCATACTTCCCTGTTCCTTTGTATGTCTTGTGATTTTTTGTTGTGGAAAACTGGATATTTGAGTCTAAGAGTATGGTAACTCTGGAAATTAGCTTCTCTCCTTTTCCCAGGGTTTGCTGGTTTGGATTTTTGGGGTTTGTTTGTTTGTTTGTTTTAATTGTTGCAGGCAGTCTTAGTGCCGATGATCAGCCTGAAGTGTAAACTTAAGGCCTTCCCAGATCTTTCCTGAGACTGAGCCTTTTTGCAGGCCTGTATGGTGACTTTCTAATTTCCTCTCATATGTAGTTGCTTTTGAGTGGCCTAGTCTTTGATATCTGGCTCCCAGAATAAGAAACAAGAAAAGTGAAAGAAGAAAAAGGGTACCAGCCCATTAAATCTGCAGGGAGTCACTTGGGGCTGGAGGGAGTCTTGCAACAATGGGGAGAGGTACAACAACAATGGCTGCAACCTCTTTGTCTGCACCTCTGTTATCAGAAGCAACAACCAGAGGACAGATCCCCAGCGTTTGGAGGACAGTGTCCTTTTTGCTCACTCTGGCTTCTGCAAGCTGCGTACAAGCTGCTCCTGGAACACATACATGGAGAAGTAGTTGGGGGGATGGGTGGATGCCACGGTGCTAAGAACAGAAATGGACAGAAATTAACCACAATATACCCTCCGATCCTTCCCTTGGAAGTTGCAGGCCTTCAGTTGACTCCAGAGTTTCAAAATAGTTACATCAGAGAGATTCTACTAGTGCAATTGCACTAGCAGAAACAGTGGGGAAACAGATTCCTGGTGCTTTCTACACTACCGTTTTCTCAGAATCTTCCATGGACATATGTTTCTGTTTCCTTGAGGTAGATATCTAGGAATGTAATTGCTGGGCTGAATGGTAATTTTATGTTTCACATTTTGAGGAACTGCCAAGCTTTTCCAAAGTACCTACTGCATTTTACATTTCCACCAGCAATGAATGAAGGTTCAGATTTCCTCACATCCTTGCGGCGCTTGTTATTATCTGTCTTTTATTACAGTCATTCTGGTAAGTGTGAAGTAGTAACTCACTGTGGTTTTGTTGTTGTTGTTGTTGTTTTTGAGACAGAGTCTTGCTCTGTCACCCAGGCTGGAGTGCAGTGGTGTGATCTCAGCTCACTGCAACCTCTGCCTCCCAGGTTCAAGCAATTCTCCTTCTTCAGTCTCCCGAGTAGCCAGGATTACAAATATGCACCACCATGCCAAGCTAATTTTTGTATTTTAGTAGAGATGGGTTTTCACCATGTTGGCCAGGCTGGTCTCCTACTCCTGACCTCAAGTGATCCACCTGCCTTGGCCTCCCAAAGTGCTGGGATTACAGGCATGAGCCATCACTATGGTTTTGATTTACAATTTTATAATGACTAAAAGTGTTGAGCATCTTTTCATGCACTTATTAGCCATTCATTTGCCTTCTTTAAGCCTTCTTTGTGCAAGTTACGTTCAAATCCTTTGTCTGTTTTTAAATGGGCTGTCTTTTTATTATTGAGTTATGAGAATTATTTTTATGTTCTGCATACCAGTCCTTTATCAAATAGACGATATACAAATATTTTCCCTAGTCTGTTGTCTTTGCAGTTTCTTGAGAGTCCTTTGAATTAAAATCTTTTTTTTTTTTTTTTTTTGAGACAGAGTCTCGCTCTGTCACCCAGGCTGGAGTGCTGTGGCCAGATCTCAGCTCACTGCAAGCTCCACTTCCCGGGTTCACGCCATTCTCCTGCCTCAGCCTCCTGGGTAGCTGGGACTACAGGCGCCGCCACCTCGTCGGGCTAGTTTTTTGTAGTTTTTAGTAGAGACGGGGTTTCACCGTGTTAGCCAGGATGGTCTCGATCTCCTGACCTCGTGATCCACCCATCTCGGCCTCCCAAAGTGCTGGGATTACAGGCTTGAGCCTCCGTGCCCGGCCGAATTAAAATCTTATAATGTTGAAGTCAAACTTATCTATCTTCTCTTTTGATGCATTTGATGTCACATCTGAGTGATTATTGCCTAACCTAAAATGACAGGCTTACTCCTGTTTTCTTCTAAGAGCTTTATAGTTTTAGCACTTACATTTAGATCTACGAGCCATTTTGGGGTAATTTTTATGTATAGTGTGAGGTAAGAGTACACATTATTTTTCGCATGTCGATGTCTACTTGTTCCAGCCTGGTTTGTTGAAAAGATGATATCCCCCCATTGAGTTGTCTTGACAACCTTATTGAAAATCAATTGGCCATAAGAGTATGCATTTATTTCTGTTGAACTATATGTCTACCAATATGCCACTACAATGCAGTCCTGATTATTGTAGCTTTGTAGTTAAGTTTTGAAAAATGGAAAGTGTGAATGCTCCATCTTTGTTATCTTTCAAGGTTATTTTGACTTTTCAACAGCCCTTGCATTTCCACATACATTTTCAGATCAACTTGTTACTTTTTGCCCAAAATCCAGCTGAGATTTTGATAAAGGTTGCATTGATTCTGTAAATCAGTTTGGGGAATATTGCCATTTAATAATATTGTCTTCTGATTTATAAACACAGAATATCTTTCCATCTATTTATGTCTTCTTTAATTTTTTTTCAGCATTGTTGTTATTTTCCGTGTACAAGTGTTCTACCTCCTTGGTTAAACTTACTCCTGTTTTATTCTTTTGGATAGCATTATAAATGCAATTGTTTATTTTCTTAATTTCATCTGTGGATTGTTCATTGCTAGTATGTAGAAATACAGTTGGTTTTATTTTTGTATTTGTCTTAAATCCTGAAACTTTGTGGCCGGGCGCGGTGGCTCAAGCCTGTAATCCCAGCACTTTGGGAGGCCGAGACGGGCGGATCACGAGGTCAGGAGATCGAGACCATCCTGGCTAACACGGTGAAACCCCGTCTCTACTAAAAATACAAAAACTAGCCGGGCGAGGTGGCGGGCGCCTGTAGTCCCAGCTACTCGGGAGGCTGAGGCAGGAGAATGGCGTAAACCCGGGAGGCGGAGCTTGCAGTGAGCTGAGATCTGGCCACTGCACTCCAGTCCGGGCGACAGAGCGAGACTCCATCTCAAAAAAAAAAAAAAAATTCTGAAACTTTGCAAACTTTAGTTATGATAGTGTTTTAATGGATCTCTCAACATTATCTATGTGCATGATCATGTCATCTACAAATATAAATAGTTTAACTTCTTCCCTTACAATCTCAATGCTTTTTATTCTTTCTCTTAACTGCTTGCCCTATCAAGAATGTCCAGTACAAAGTTGATTATCAGTGTGATGGTAGATGTCCTTGTCTTTTTTCTTATCTCAAGGGAAAAGCATTCAGTTTTTCACCACCTGAGTATGATGTAAGCTGTAGGTTTTTAATACATGCCCTTTATCATGCTTAGGAAGCTTTTGTCAGTTCCTAGTTTGAGTGTTTGTAGCATGAAGAGATGTTGGATTTCATCAAGTGCTTTTTCTGTATGTACTGAGATAATAATGTAATAGTTGTCAGTTTTCTGTTAATGTGGTTTATTCCCTTGATTTTCATATGTTGAACCAACCTTGCATTCTTCAATAAATCCTACTTGGTCATGCTGTATAATCTCTTTTATATGTTGCTGGGTTAATTTTGCCAGTATTCTGTTGAGTTTTGCATCTTTATTTTTTATACCTCCATTAAAGTGATCATGTGATTTTTGTCCTTTATTTTATTAACATGACTTTTGCATTAATTAGTTTTCATATGTTAAACCAACCTGTGTTCCTGAGATAAAACTCACTTTTATATCTTACTGGATTTAGTTTGCTAGTATTATGTTGAGAATTTTTGTGTTTATATGCATAAGAGATACTGGTGTATAATTTTCTTTTATTGTAATGTCTTTGGGTTTGGTATTAGGGTAATACTAGTTTCACAATGAGCTGGAAAGTGTCACCTGTTCTTATATTTTTTAGAGGCGTTTGTGAAGGGAAAGGTTAATTCTTTAAGTATTTGATAGAATTTACCAGTGAAGACATTTGGATCTAGATTCTTCTTTGTGGAAAGTTTTTAAATTACTAATCTTTTTTCTTATTAAAAGTCTATTATTTTTATTATTGACTTAAATTCAGTAGTTTGTGTCTTTCTGTGAATTTGTCTGTTTCATCTAGGATGTCTAATTTTTTGGCATACAGTAATACATAATAATGTTCCCTTAAAATACATCTTTTTTATTTCTGTAAGGTTGGTAGTGATGGTCTCTTATTATTGGTTTTAGCAATTTGAATCTTCTCTCTTTTACTCTCCATCAGTAGAGTGATAGGTCTGTTCATTTTATTGATTTTCTCAAAGAACCAACTTTTTGTTGCATGGATTATTGTTTTTCTATTTTCTGTTTCATTACTTTTTGCTCAATATTTATTTTATCCTTTCTTCTGCTTTTCAGTTTAGATTGCTCTTCTTTTTCTAGTTTTATATAGTGGAAAGTTATGATAGCGATTTAAATTTTCTTTCTTTCTTTTTTTTTTTTTGAGACAGAGTCTCACTCTGTCACCCAGGCTGGAGTGCAGTGGTGCGATCTGGGCTCACTGCAACTTCCACCTCCCAGGTTCAAGAGATTATCATGCCTCAGCCTCCCAAGTAGCTGGGATTACAGGAATGGGCCACCACACCCAGCTAATTTTTTTATTTTGGGTGGAGATGGGGTTTCACGTGTTGGCCAGGCTGGTCTCAAACTCCTGGCTTCATGTGATCTGCCTGCCTCAGCCTCCCAAAGTGTTGGGATTACAGGCAGGAGCCACTGCACCTGACTTTTTCTTCTTTTTTATATAGGTGCTTATAAGCACAACTTTTCTCCAAGCAGTGTTTTATCTGCATCACATATGTTTTGGTATGTTGTGGTTTTGGTTTTATTCATCTCAGAGGACTTTATAATTTTTCATGTAATTTATTCTTTGACTCATTTGTTATTTGGGGTTCATCGCATAATTTCCACATATTTATGTACTTCCCAAAATTCTTTCTGTTTTTGATTTCTAATTTAATTCTGTTGTAGTTGGAGAATATATTTTGTATGAACTAAATTCTTTTAAATATATTTTGTGTTGTTTTATGGCTGAGCATATGGTATCATTGTTAATGTTCCATAGATAGATAAGACATATAGATATGCAAATATATATATACACATACATATACATACATACACACATCTTTGGTCTAGTTGTTCTATAGGGTTGTTCAAGTCTCTTATATCACTATTGATTTTCTGCTTATTTGTTCTAATATTGATTATTTAAACCATTTGCATTTAATGTCATTGGCATGGTTACATCTACAAATTCCATTTTACTTTTTGTTTCGTATTTATATCAGAGTACTTTGTTCTTCTGTGACTTCTTTGCTACCTCCCTTTAAGTTTATATTGTCAGTCATACATTTTAATTTCTTATTGATTTGTAATTCTATTTTCTTCTGTTTTTTTTTAGTAGCTGATCTAGGCCTTATAATATACATCTTAATATATTGGAATCAATTTAAGATTTATACTAATTTAGTTCCAGTAAGATATGAAAACATTGCTCCTTAGTAGTTTTATTCTGTGCTCTATTTGTTGTACTATTATTGTTGTACATATTACATCTATATTTGTCATAGACCCAATAATTATATTTTTATATCATTTTCTTTCTTTTAAAGCAACTAATAGAAGAGAGAACAAAAATATATTTATAGGGTCTGTACAAAATATACTGAGCTTTTACCATTTTTGTTTTTCTTTCTTTTTTCTTGTGGATCATGTTACCATCTGATGTCATTTTCGTACTCCAATGTAGCTATGTTGTAAACGGGGTAATAAATTCCCCTTTTAGGGTGTTTAAGGATCATTCCATGTGACTATAGAAATTGCACCTGGAGAGACAGATGCCATTAAAGGATTTATTATACTCACAGGTCCTAGAGAAGGAGGCATGGCATGCCACATCATACATGGGATCATACTGGAGGAGCTCCTAGGGAGCAGACTCAACAGAGCAGGTGGGGAGATAAGTAACAGTGTGGAGCCCTGGGCAAGTGCTTTTATTAGGGATTAGGGTGGAGTACACTTGCAAGAATCATGAGAGGATCTTACTGGTTCATTTGAATGTCACTAGGTCATAGTCAGGGGACAAGAAGGGGAACTTGTTGCAGGGACCAGCCTTCTCACACTGGAACACCTGGTTGCCTAGGCATGATGTTCACAGCCTGTTTGTGAGGATGTTGAGGCATCAGGAAAATATGAAGTTTTAAAATTTACAAAAATTTCATTTCCACCCACCTCCTTTTGGTTGTGATTGTCAAATACACTGCATTGCTATATGTTATAGTCCCAACGGTGCAATTTTTAATACCATTTTGTGCCATTGCTTTTTGAATCAGCTATAAGAAAAAAAATGAGAAGAAATATTCAATTATACTGTCTTTTATAATTTCCTACAAAATTACCTTTATTGATGCCTCTGATTTTTTGTGTCAATTCAAGTTACTGCTTGGCCAGAAGAACTTCCTTTAATATGTATTGTAAGACAGGTCTGCTGGCAAGAAATCATCTCAGTTTTTGTTTATCTTTAATATCTCTAATTCATCTTCATTTTTGAAAGATAACTTTGTTGGATACAGAAGTCTTGGTTGACAATTTTTTTCTTTTGGTGCTTTGAATATGTCACCCTACTGTCTTCTGGCCTCCATTGTTTCTGATAAGAAATTAGCTGTAAATTTTATGATGATTTTCATCTACATGATAAGACTTTTTTTGTCTTGCTGCTTTCAAGTTTTTCTCCTTATCTTTAGCTTTCACATTTTTACTCTGTGTCTGAGGGCAGATCTCTGTGTTTATCTTACTTGAAGATTTTTGAGCTACTTGGGTATGTAGATTATTGTTTTTCCTCAAATTTGGAAAGTTTTTGGCTATAATTTCAGATAATCATTTTTCTACATTTTTCTCTCTCCCCTCCTCTGGGACTCCCATTCTGAATATTGGTATAGTTAATGATGTTTTGAATTTTTCTGAGCCTCTGTTCATTTTTTTCCTTCAAATTGCATTTTTAAAATGTGCTGATTTTTTTATTGTGCCAACTCAAATCTCCTGTTGAGCCTCTTCAGTGAATTTTTTCATTTCACTTATTGTACTTTTCAACTCAAGAATTTTCAGTTTATTTATTTTTATAGTTTCTACCTCTATTTTAATAATCTCAATTTGATAAACTTGTAATCATCCCTTCTTTTAACTCTTTAAGCACGTCTTCCTTTATTTCTTTGAGCACATCTATAATAGCTGCTTTGAAGGTTTTGTCTGAGGAGTTCAACACCTGTGCCCTCTTAAAGTAAGTTTCTATTGCCTGATTTTTTCCCTGTGTATGAGTCAAACTTTTCACCAAATTCTTCACACTACTGTTCTGAAATTACTGCTTCTCTCTTTTTTTTTTTGGATAATTTTTGTGTAATTTTTTATTTGATATAATACCAAATTTATAGAAAAGTTACATAGTGAAGGAATTTATCACAAAATTTTTAGTCAGATTTACCAATTTTTCACTTTGCCTCATTTGATATATCCTTATTTCTTTATATATTTATATAAAGAACATATATATTCATAAGTTTATAACATTTTTTGGACTGTTAGTGAGCTCAAAAAATCACATATGTACTTCCAAAAACAAGAACTTTTTAATGTTTTTTTATTTTGTTTTGTTTTTGTTTCTGTTTTTTGTTTTTTTGTTTGTTTGTTTGTTTGTTTGTTTGTTTTTGAGATGAAGTCTTGATCTGTATCCCAGGCTGGAGTGCAGTGGCATGATCTCAGCTCACTGCAACCTCTGCCTCCCAGGTCCCAGTTCAAGCAATTCTCTTGCCTCAGCCTCCCAAGTAGCTGGGATTACAGGGATGCGCCACCATGCCCAGCTAATTTTTGTATTTTTAGTAGAGATAGGGTTTCACCATGTTGGTCAGGCTGGTCTTGAAATTGTGATCCACCTGCCTTGGCCTCCCAAAGTGTTGGGATTACAGGCGTGAGCCGCCACACCTGGCTAAGAACATTCTTTTTAATAACTATAGTTACAATCATAAAAATCAGCAAATTTTAAATTGATGTGATGTTTTTATGTAATCCACAGTCCATATGTAATCTTTGTCATTTGTCCCAATAATGGCTTTTATAGCACTTCCTCATTTTCCAGTCGTGGATCATATTATTGCTTCTATTCTGAAATAGTTTCTTGGCCTACCTCCTGTCCTTGACATGTTTTTAATAGTACTGCAGAGTTACTTTACAGAATGTCTCTCATTTGGGTTTGTCTGTTGTTTCCTTAATTATATTCTTTTTCATGTGACATTTCATTATTGTCTATTTGCCTGTGTTTCACATAATTTGCCCAAGTTTAAGGCAAGGGATTGTTTGCTTTTCATTTATTGGGTTCTAGGGATTCTTTATACATGCTAGATACAAGTGATTTTATTTTTGTCAGATATTTTTTATGAATATTTTCTCTCTACCAGTCACTTGCGTATTCATTTTTCTAACATTGTCTTTTGATGAGCAGAAGTATTTCATTTTGATGAAGTGCAAACTATAAACTTTTTCTTTTATTTTTTTTTAGGCATGTGTAAGACATCTTTGCTAATCCCAACATGAAGTAGATAGGTTCTGATGATTTTTTAGAAGCTTTATATTTTTATTTAATATTTATCATTTTTCTACATTTTAATGTATCCCATCTGGTTTTCTTTTTTTTTTTTTTTTTGAGACAGAGTCTCACTCTGTCACCAGGCTGTAGTACAATGGCATGATCTTGGCTCACTGCAACTTTTGCCTTCCAGGTTCAAGCAATTCTCCCGCCTCAGCAGCTAATAACTCCCAAGTAGCTGGGATTACAGGGGCCCACCACCACGCCCAGCTAATTTTTGTATTTTTAGTAGAGACAGGGTTTCGCCATGTTGGCCAGACTGATCTTGAACTCCTGACCTCGTGATCCACCCGCCTTGGCCTCCCAAAGTGCTGGGATTACAGGGGTGAGCCACCGCACCGGCTTGGTTTTGTTTTTGTTCCTCTGTTCTTCCTATTCTGCCTTCTTTGGGTTTATTGAATTTTTGGGTGTTCCATTATAAATTTTATTTTAGCTTTTTAGCTAAACTTCCTTGCATTGTATATTTTAGTGTTTGCTCTAGGGATCACAGTATTAATTCTGAAGTTGTCACTGTCTGTTTAGCGTTAATCTTGTACCACTTCACATAAAACACCAGAACCTTGTGATAGTCTAGTCATATGTATAACTCCTACCTTTATGTTGTAGTCACATATTACATCTACATACGTTATAAATTCATAATAGTTTTTTATAGTTGTTATATGCATTTAAATAAATTTAGAGAAGAAAAACATGTACTTTTTAATATTTACCCACGTATTTACCACATTCATTGTGCTTCATTCTTTCTATAGCTTTCAGTTTCAATCTGGTATCATTTTCTTTCATCCTAAAAAAACTTTTGTTTTGCATTTCCTGTAGTACATATCTGCTGGAAACAGATTCTTGCACTTTTCACTTATCTAAAAATGTCTATATTTTGCCGTCATTATTGAAGGATAATTTTTCTGGATATAGAATATCGGGTTGTTCTTTGTTTTCTATCAGCACTTTAAAGAGGCTATTCTGTTGCATTTTCTTATCATTGTTGGTCATTTATATTGTTGTTTGCCTGTTTATGATGTGTCATTTTTCTCTGGCTATTGTCAAGATTCCCTCTTCCTGTTTGGTTTTCGTACACTACGCTATGTTCCACACTTCTTTGAGGTCTATGATGTGCCTTGTAGTTTTCTTGGCGTTTGCTAAGATTCTCGGATCTGTAACATTAGCTTTTCCACTATTTTGGAGAAATTTTTATTCATAAGTTCTCCAAATATTTTTTCCTGCTTCCCTTCCCTTTCCTTCCTTCCCTTCCCTTCCCTTCCTTCCTTCCCTTCCCTTCCCTCCCTTCCCTTCCCTTCCCTTCCCTTCCTTCCTTCCCTTCCCTTCCCTTTCCTTTCCTTTCCTTTCCTTCCTTTCCTTTCCTTCCCTTCCCTTCCCTTCCCTTCCCTTCCCTTCCCTTCCCTTCCCTTTCCTTCTCTTCCATTCCCTCCCCTGCCCTCCCTCCCTCCCTTCCTCCCTCCTTCTCTCTCTCTCTTCACCCCCTACCCCTTCTCTCTACTTCTCTCTTCTCTCTCCTTTTCCCTCTTTCTCTCTCCTGCTTCCTCACTCCCCCTACTCCCTGCTTCTGGGACTCAATTAAATATATGATAGACAAATAAATACTGTACCACTGGTCACTGAGGCTGTGTTCACATTCACTTTTTTTCCCAGTCTTTTTTCTCTCTGTTCTTCAGATTGGATCATTTCTATTGATCTTTCTTCAATTTGATTGATCCTTTCTTTTGATATCTTCAATGTGCTGTTAAGCCCATTTAATAAATATTTTATTTTAGAAATTACAGTTTTCATCTTAATGTTTTCCATTTGTTCCTTCTTTATATCGTATGTTTCTAATTTGAAATTCTTTATCTTTTTATTCATTATGGCTACATTTTTGTTTTAAGTAGCTTCTTTAAAGTCTTTGTCTGCTATTTAAGAATTTTGGTCACTCAGGATTATTCTCTGTTAGGTGTTTTATTCTCATGACTGTGGGTCATATTTTCCTATTTCTTTACATTTTTTTAAAATTTTGATTATATGGTAGACATTGTAAATGATATTTCATAGGAACTCGAATCTGTTATGCTGTCCTGAAGATTACTGATTTTATTCTAGCAGGCTACTTGTTACCTGTGAACTCTGTCTCTCCTGCAGTGAGCAGTAGAAAAATTTTAGTTCATTTCCCTCAGCCTCCCAGCTGTTATCTTCTGCCTGGTTCCTTGGAGTCTACCCAGTATGTGCAGAATTCAGGAGAGGGGAGCCAATAATTAGGAAGGGGTTTACATGTGGATTTTGGTGCTCCTGTCTCTGAAGTTTTTTCCTTCCTAAGATATTCTCCCTCAGTTTCCATCTGCTGTGGCAGCCCTAAAGTCCATTCTTGGATTCATCAAGCCAATAAGATTATGGCTTTCTATTTGAGCTCCAGCCACTCCACAATAAACATACCTGAGAGCTTTTCCAGGCCAAAAGCCCTACACACATAAATCACTCCTACTGCAGTTCCCTTAAGTGTTGATTCCAAAAATAAAAAATTAAAAAATAATAAAAAGGAAGAAAAGAGTTGATTCCACTTTGATTTCTGCTTTTGGTTGCTCATAACTGCCTTCAAATGATTGTTTTTAATCTTTTCACCACGGTTTATACTTATCATCAGTGGAAAGTTTTATTGCGACGTAGGCTACTCTACCATTTGGAAGTCTAACCTACCTTTAAATTCGAAGGATGTTTTTCTGGAGTTTAGAATCTTTGTTGGCAGTTACTGCCTTTCATTGGAGTTTTCTACTTAAAATAGTTACCTCTGAGAGGACATCACTGCTGATACTGACCTGCAAGTTGGTGGGTACAGAGACCCTGGAGAAGGTGACACAGGGTAGATGGCAGAACCCTGCCATGGGAAGAAAGTGAGGGAGAGCATTGTTGGAAAGGGAGGTGTAAAGACTGAATAAAGGTGGATGTTTTCCCTAATGCTGACCACAGGTAGATTAAATCACCTCCTCAAACTGATGAGGGAAAGGTGAACCAAGAGTCACTCTTTCTGGGTCTTTCTACAGCTCTCTGAAGTTAAATGAATTGCTATTCAAAGATCTCAAAGGATTCTAATACCCAGAAGCCTCTCTAGTTTGTCAGTTCTCTTGTTTTGTGTGCTCTGTTCAGTTCTTTGGTCGGGCACTGTCCTTGGTACTGGTAAAGGAGCAGTGAGTATAATAGGCATAGCACTCACCCCTCAAAACCCACAGCCTTGGGAGGAAGGGATATTAAGCAGACACACCTCCCAAATAAGTTATTGCTGACAACCTTGGTGAGCAATGTGAAAGAACGGTACTGGGAGGTGAGAAAGAATCCACAGGGGTCCAAACAGCCTGGAGGGTGGTGTGGGATTAGGGAATCTGTGGGGTGAATACTAAAGCTTTCATACATAATTATGTGTTCAGATGTATGGAGTCAGGGTACAGATATTTTTCTTTGCATTGTGTAGGTAAATATAATAGATTGAAATCTTTAAAATACCATATTAAAATCTATTCTCATTCTTTATGTGAATTAACTTCTGTAGAAATATTTCAATAGAAGCTGAGACTAACGATGGAACTCTGCTATAAGCTGGGAAGGAGCCTGTGGTCAGTTAGGGTGGAGGGAGAGGGAGTGGGGCAGCCTCCACATTAAGGGGTCTTTTTTAGAGGCAGGACTCCCCTGGATTCTGTGGGTGCCCAGATACACATTGACAAAGTGCTGTGCCCTGCAGCGGGGGCTGGAGGCTCAGCACTCTAGTAAGTTCATTAGAATCCCTGAAGAGGCCCTGCCGGTCTGGATTTCGTTTGAAGAGTAAGTTTTCTTTGACGTGGATTTAGAGCTCTCAGAACTCCAAGAGTAGAAGGGTGGAGAGCAGGTGCTGGTTGAGGGGACACTGAGGTGGCCTGACTTGACCTTGGAGTTCCAGTGAGAAGCACTGTCTTCGTGTGAGGAGCAAAAGGAGGTCTGGGAGGGATGGGTATTTGCCACGTTGCCTTTCTAAGTACGGTTTTACATCTGGTGTTTCCTTGAACTTTACTGCGGTTTGGGGAACGCGTGTTCAGAAAGACAAGTTACTTGGCCCAACAGAGATGATGTTCCATTGTCACAGCTCTGGGGTGTTTCCACCTGGAATGTCACATGAAGGAAACGGTTCTCCACCTGTGCAGCCTGCGGTCTCTGGGCAGACATTCCTCTGCAACCCTGAACATGTTTTCATCAGTCACCTGGCAGTGGTTTGAGCCCATCGGGCTGTGGGGATCTGGAAGCACAGGGGTCAGCTGGGAAGCCGGGTGTTTGTCCCGTGACTGACAATGGCGACTTTGAAGTGAGCCATTTGCTTGGAAGACCGGCGCTTACCTGCTGCCAGGCTGTTCCAGGCATGTGTGCTCTGGAAGCCTTTGTGCATAAACAGCACGGGGCGGTGAGGAGTGGGCTGCAGAAACTGACAGCAGGGTTCAGCTTGTGCCTGCTCCATGCCGTGTCCTGGTCTCATTTCATTATAGTAGTATTATCCTCCTTTTGCCTATGAGGATACTGAGGCCTGGCACTGGTAGGTGGTAGGGTAAAGATGCCACCCCAGAACTGCCTAACATCCAAGTCTTTGCCCCTTTCCTCCACCCCATGTTATGCTCTTATCAGTATGAAGATGCTTGGGATGTAAAACATGAGTAAGTTCTGAAACCTTCCATGCGACATGAGATCTGTTTGTTGTCCCTTTGTCGGTGGGCAACCTTCGCCTCCTTGGAGGTTGAGCATACTGTGGCAGTCAGTTATGGAAGGCATGGACACCATTAGTTCAGTATTCTGTAGCAGGAATATTGACCAATAATCGCGTATTTGATTTCCATGAAGAGTGAGGGATTTTTTTATTCAGGAAGCAGCTGAATTTATATGGATGAAATGATCATCGTGTCTGGGATGATTTGCTTAGAAATCACCTCCTAGGAGTGAGATGGGGTGTGGGGGTAAAAATGAAGCAAGATTAGCCATATCTTGAGTTCATTGTATGTTCTTCACATTTTTGTATCTGTTTGAAATTTTTTATTGCATTCGAAAAAAAAGAATCTCAATGTAAATAAATGATGGTACAGTAGTATATCAAAATATTAGGTAGCCATTAAAATAACACGTGAAGAATTTTAATGATGTGGTATAAGTAAGACAATCAGGAAGTCAAGCTTCCTAATATGATATGTGTGCATGTGGACAAAATATTTGCATAAAAGATTATTGGAAGGAAAGGAAAACATTAACTGTAGTTATCCTTGGTTGGTTGGGTTATGGGTGATTTTCATTCTATTTTCCAAATTTCCTGTAGTAAACAAGAGGAAAAAAATCATTTCTTATAATTTGAGAAAAACTGTTTTGAAAGAAACCTAATCTGCATTGTGTAAATTAGTGAAGCATTTCTTTCAGTGATCTGTTTTCCATTAAATTGCCCCAGTCAGTGATTAAACGCTTATGCGGTTGCTGATCTTGTGGCTGTGGACGTGGTTTTGGCCTGCACTGTGCTGCACTCTGCCCTGGACTGTCTTTGCTGGGGTGTGTGCAGGCCAGATCATGGCAAATGCAGTCATGAACACTATTTCACTCATTGGTAACTTCTGCTAACCACGTTTCTGTGACGTGAATTTCCATCTAATTTCAGCGAGCTCGACATGATTTCCACAAGGGTGATGGACATTAAGCTTCGGGAGACTGCAGAAGGCCTTGGGGAGGACAGCACAGGTAAGGCCCTGTTTCCCCTGCTCTGGGGAGGGAACTTGCTTTGTTGTGGGGCGGGGAGAGGGGCTGACAGAGGCAGGCCTTTGGGGCTCTCTGTATGAAAAGTGGGGGTTCAGTTCCCTGTGCTCAGATACCCCCAGGCCCTTCACACTGACTGAGGGCACATGCACATTATTTAAGGCTGCTCAGGGCAGATTTCCTCTGCTTCTCTGTCAAGCACAGGGACCTTTTAGCTCATTTTCCTCCTTTCTGGAGGTAACCATGTCCCCGTGTTTGGTTGACATGAATGCAAAGGAAGAGGTACGAAATGGATTCATTCACCATCTAAGAATATCCAAAGGTGTCAGTAGGAGGCTGAGCAAAGTACCTGGTAGCCTGATCATCTGTAAAAAAATAATTACATCAGGACTGTTTGATCCCTCTCCTTCATGACTTTTGTTCTGGAGGAGATCTTTATAGTATGTCCTCTGCTGAGCTGAATTCCAGGCCCATGAATCACCATCTCACAAGACATTGTAAGAGTTCGCCAATCATGTGATTGGATTACTGTTATCCACATATTGCTATTTATGTCGATAGAGTTGTAAAATTGACATTAAAAAAGTAATCTCCCCACAATGTACCTTTTCCCTAGATTAGCCATTCATATACTCCCCTTATTTTGGTAACCAAGGCCTCCATCTCTCTCTTATTTACATTAAAAATGCCAGTAGTGATCTTCTTTGATACAGTTCAGGAGAAACAGCTCCCAATAATATTAAATCCTAGCTGCTCGCCACTAGCTTCGGATGCTAATATCAGCAAAGGCTCCATTTCAGATATTAAAGATAGATTTTTTCTTATTATTTCATATTAGAACCATTTTTCCTCTGTCACATTTCTTTTTCTTTCTTTTTTTTTTGAGACGGAGTCTCGCTCTGTAGCCCGGGCTGGAGTGCAGTGGCCAGATCTCAGCTCACTGCAAGCTCTGCCTCCCGGGTTCACGCCATGCTCCTGCCTCAGCCTCCCGAGTAGCTGGGACTACAGGCGCCCGCCACCTCGCCCGGCTAGTTTTTTTGTATTTTTTTAGTAGAGACGGGGTTTCACCGTGTTAGCCAGGATGGTCTCGATCTCCTGACCTCGTGATCCGCCCGTCTCGGCCTCCCAAAGTGCTGGGATTACAGGCTTGAGCCACCACGCCCGGCCCCTCTGTCACATTTCAATGGATACCAAATAAATCCAAATTTAACGTGAGGGCTTTTAGATGAGCCCTGAAGAAAAACTGAGTTTCAAATTTTCTCATATTATGGGACACTGAATTATTACTCATTTTAAACAAGAAACGTTTGAATAAATATTTCATCAGCCTGAAATGACCTCAATAAGTGCTAGTTCTGAATACATACAGAGGTTACTGAAGAAAACGGACCAAGTTTTCTTTTTTTCAAGTAGTGAGCTTAAGTTATTCAGACCAATCCTCTTCCACTTAAAATTTAAAATTCTAGATAAGAATATTCTTTAAAATACTTTTCAAAGTAAGAAATAATAAGGCCAGAATTGAAAGGAAAATGGGCCCGGCACAGCAGCTTCCATCTGTAAGCCCAGCACTCTGGGAGGCCGAGGTGGGAGGATTGCCTGAGCCCAGGAGTTCAAGACCAGCTTGGGCATAGTGAGACTCTGTCTCTACAAAAAATTTTTTAAATGGGCTTGACATGGTGGCACACAGCTGTAGTCCCATCTACTTGGGAGGCCGAGGTGGGAGGATTGTGTGAGCCCAGGAGGTTAATGCTTTAGTGGGCCATGATTACACCACTGCACTCCAGCCTGGGCAACAAGCAAGACCCTGCCTCCAAAAAAAAAAAAAAAAAAAATAGAAAAGGAAAATGTAACCTGGAGAGACAATAGAGTATAAAAGCCACTTTTGCCCTTAGATCATTTACCAATCTTGGAAATTTTCATGTCTTCATAGGGTGGAAGTTGAGAGCAAGGTCAAATATCAAACTACAAGGTCTGTGTGGGGTAGACTGTCTAATAGAAGACACTTTCTACAATAAAGGGGAGCCAAGGAGCTACCAAATCTGAGTAGGTGTGAAGTAGGGGTAAACCAACTCTTTTGTAGGTTTGTAGCTTGAGTTTACACCATTTGGGTAATTCAGAGAACCTCAACCCTTGAACTTGGTTCATACTGCTTCTAGACTGGATACAAACCCAGGTACTTTGCAGAAACAAATAATATTCACTAAAGGAAGGCGCCTTCTATTTAGACTTCAAATTATTAGAGAAAACAATATTTTCAGTGTCATGACAACCATATAGTCAGTGATAACCAAGCATCGAAGGCAGCAGTGTACTATCAATGAGAACGAACATGCTATGTGTTGAACGGTGCTGCCACCAAATTCATATGTTGAAGTCTCCAGCATCTCCAAATGTGGCTTTATTTGAAGACTGGGTTATTGCAGATGTAATTTGTTAAGATGAGATCATACTGGAATAGGGTTTCCTTATAAAAAGGGGAACTATGGACGTAGATATGCACATAAGGAGAACGCCGTGCACACGTGAAGACAGACAAGAGAAACAGACACACGAAGGCATCAATATCAGAATTACCAAATACATCCTATACAACAACTATGCCTACTATGTTTGAAGATAATAAAAAAGTTTTAAAACATCCAGGGAAAAGTGGCATAGCACCCAGCCAGTACAATAAAGCAAGAGAAAGGAATAAAAGAGAGATGGAAGAAAGAAATAAAACTGTCTCTAGTTATAGATGACATGATTATACAACGTATCCAGAAAAGCACTCAGAACTCTTACACAAATATACCAAGATTGCAGTGCAATCTTTAAAAGTCAGTTATGGAAGACTGACATACAGTTAGCTCAATATTCTGTAGCAGGAATACTGACAAGTAATAATGTATTTGATTTCCATGAAGAGTCAGAGATTTTTTCATTTAGGAAAAAGGCAAGTCCATATAGATGAAATAATAATAGTGCCTGGGATGATTTTTTTTAAATCGCCCATCAGAAATGGGGAGGAGGAGGGATAAAGAGGAAGCAATCAAAATCCCAGCAGAACTTTTTGCAGATATTGGCAAGCTGATTTGAAAATTTTTGTGAAAAAGCAAAGAGCTAGAATAGGTAAAAACAATTTTGAAAAAACGTAAAGTTGAAAGCTTCGTACTACCTGTTTTTAAGACTTACTATAAAGCTGCGGTAACCAAGACAGTATGGTATCGGCAAAAGGATAGATACACAGAGACAGAAGCAGAGTTCAAAAACAGACCCATACAAATATGGTTAATTAATTTTGACAAAATTGCAAAGGCAATTCATTGGAGAAAAGATAATATTTCAACAAATGGTGCTGGAACAATTGGACATTCATATGTAAATATACCTTACAGATTATACAAAAATTAACTCAAAATGTGTCATAAACCTAAATATAAAACTCTTAACGCCTTTAAAAGAAAGCATAGTAGAAGATATTTATGACCAAGGATTAGGCAAGGATTCTTAGATATAATACCTGAATCCATAAAAGGAAAAAATTTATAAATTGTACTTCATCAAAACTTTAAAATATGCTCTGAGAAAGACACTTTTAAGAAAATGGAAAGACAAGTCACAGACTAGAAGAAAATATTTATAAATCACACTTGATAAAGGACTTAGATCCCACATATATTTGGAACTCTCAAAATTCAAAAATAAGGAAACAAATAACTCAGTTACAAAATGGGGAGCAAATTTTAAATGATGCTTTAACCTAAGAAGATGTGCAGATGGCAAATAAGCATATGAAGAAATCTCAATATCTGTAATCATTAGGTAATGCAGAGTAACACTAGAGTGAGATACCAGGACACACCTATTAAATGTCTGGAGAAAACCAACACAGCAACAGGAACTGATAAGGATACACTGAAGGGAGGAATGCAAAATGGCACAGCCACTTTGGAAAAACACTTTGGCAGTTCCTTGTGAAGTTAAACATACACTTACCTATGACTCAGCAATCCAACTCCTAGGTATTGACTTGGCAGTGAAAACTTATGTTTACACACACACACACACACACACACACACACACACACTATAGCAACTTATTTAAAATTACTAAAAACTGAAAAGAACCCAGATGTCTTTCAGCAGGTTGAAATGGTTCAACCAACTGGTATATCCACACAATGGAGTTCTACTCAGCAATAAAAAGGAATAGACTATTGATCTGGTATAACATGAGTGAGCCTCTAATGTGTTGTGCTGAGTGAAAGAAGCCAGAATGAACAGGGGACATGCTGTGTGACTTAAGCTATATGATATTCTAGAAAAGGCAGAACTATAGGAACAGAAAAGTTATAAGTGGTTGCCAGGAGTTAAAGGTAGCAGGGAATGTTGGACTACAAAAGGGCAGCATGAGGACAGTCCTGTATCTTGATTGTGGTGATAATTATACAACTCTATGTACACCGGAAAGAATGAATTTTACTGTGTGTAATTTACAAAATAAGTTTTTTTTACAAGGTGTAGCAGATTTGAAAAACAAAGGAATTTTTAGAAATAAATGTAATGATTAAAATTTTATTTTACATGAATTCATTTAAAATAAATGTAATTATTAAAATTTTATTTTCAATTATATTTATGTAAAATAAATGTAATTATTAAAATGCATGGTTATAACAGCAGATTATATCAGATCAAGATAGATCACAAGAAATTATACAAAATGTACCACAGAATGGTAAAAAGATGGAAAATACAGAAAGGGGAACAAGGAGCATAGAGAGTAAGTGAAAGGGTATAATATCCATTTGAGCATAGTCTCAGGGGAGGAGAGAAGGACTGAGAATTTTCTGGATTTTATCAAAAAGATGACCCAACCCACAGGTTTAAGAAACCCAATGAATCCCAAGAAGGATAAATCAAAGAAAATCCATATGAGGTAAAACTGCAGAAAAACAAAGAGGATGAAAAATCTTAAAATGAGTCTGAGAAAAAGAGATAGATTACCTGGACAGGAGCGAAAAAGTAACTAATGCCTAACTTCTCAACACAATAGAAGCCACAAAACGGGGAAATAATAGCCTATAAATATCCTTAGGAAAAGTAACTGCGAAACTATTATGTTGGCACAAAAGTAATTGCTGTTTTTGCCATTAACTGTCATGGCAAGAGCTGCAGTTACTTTTGCACCAACTTAATAGAATGGTATACCTAGGAAAAATGTATTTCAGGAGTGATGGAGAAATGAAAGCATTTTTGGACAAAAACTGGATTGGCCCCAGTAAGCCCCCAGTAAACACAGATTCTACACGAATGTGCCCTCAGGCCAAAGGAAAATCTTTCTAGTGGACAATCTGGAATATGAGAAGGAATGAAGAACAAAGAAGACAATAAGCAAGTGGATACATCTATGTGAACATGAAATAACTTTGTTGTTTTTTTTTTTAAACAATCAGAATTAAAACAATAGTGCATAAAAATGGAATTAAAGTATTCTAAGGTCCTTGTATTGACCTGTAATCAAATGTGTAGTATAATTTCTAGGGTAACCACGGAAAGAGGAAGCAAAAGATAAGGGTTATAAACTAGCAACGGAAGAAATGGCTTTTTTTTTTTTTTGAAGATCAATGTAAAAACACGTAAGATGATAGATTTGTTTTTATTAATATATCAGTAATTACAGTGAGTGTGAGTGGACTACTTAGATTAATTAATTACATTAATTTTTCCAGTTAAGAGTTAAAGATTATCAGATTAGATTCCAAAACTCTAAATATATGAATCTTAACTATAAAGGTTCAGAAAAGTAAGGATAGTAATAGGATACAAAAACCTGTACCTCGTGAGTGCTGAGTAAAGGAAGATGGTGTAGCTCTGCAGGTTGAATATCTCTTATCCAAAATGTTGGGATCAGGAGTGTTTCAGATTTCAGATTTTTTCAGATTTTGGAATACTTGCATTATACTTACCAGTTGAGTGTCTCAAATTTGAAAATCCAGAGTCTGAAATGCTCCAGTGAGCATTTCCTTTAAGCATCGGGTGGGAGCTCAAAAAGTTTCAGATTTTGCAGCGTTTCAGATTTTCCGATTTGGTATGATCTACCTGTACTAATGGCAGTCAAAATGAAATGTAAGGCAAAAAACATAACTAAACATAAAGAGGGCCCTTTCACAAAATGTTCAGTTCCTCAGCAAGATAATAATTTTACATTTCTATGCATTAACCTAGTATAGAAAGTTGTAAGTATTATAGCTCCTTTAGAATTTGTCTAGCAGGCTTTCCGGTTTTTGCAGGAAAGCAACCTCCCCAACAGATAAAGTTGTAAAGTAGAAATTGACAGCTAAAGATAAATAAGAAAATCTTAATCAGAGTGGGGTTATTTTTAACACATCTCTCTCAGTAATTGCTAAAACAAACATTTTAAAAGTCAGTAAAGATATAAAATACTTGGACAACACTATTTTTTAAAAAAGATCTTCTAATTGACATATATAGAACACTGAAGAAAATGCATTATTTTCAAGCACACCAGGAACATTTTTAAAAATTGTTCATGTGGTAAGCCATAAAGCAAGTATCAACGAATTTGAACGGGTTCAAATCGTTCAGAGTATGTTATTGGACCACAGTGCAATTAAGCTAGAAATCAATAACAGATAGAAAATCCTCAACTGCTTGGAAATGAAGAAGACATACGTTCCTAAATAACCCATAAGTCTAAGAAGGTATCATAATAGAAGTTAGAAAATATTTTTGACCAAACAATAATGAAAATGCTACATTCTAAAATATGTAGATGCAGCTAAAACAGACTTAGAGGGAAATGCATTGCCTTAAATATTATATTATAAAAGCAGGAAAGTCTAAAAAGTAATAAACCAAATATTTATCTCAAGAAGTTTAAGAAAATAGTAAAGTAAACCTGCAGAAAGTAGGAAGGAAGGAATAAAGATAAGAACAGAAATTAATACAATATGAAATAAACATTCAACTGAAAGAATTAACAAAGCTAAACTTTTTTAAGGCAATTAAAATTGATCAGCCTCTGGTGCCATTGATCAAGGAACAAAGAAGAGGCACATTTATGATAATTCATATCAGGGTGAGAAAAGAGGCATCAGTCACTATAGATGTTGTGAATGCTTGAAAGATATAAGGATATTATTAATACTTTTTGGCCAATACATTTGAAAATTTGGAAAAAATACATTTTCAGAAAAATGTTACTAAAAAAAACAGATTCAAGAAGTAGAAAACTGGACTAGTCCTGTAACCATTAAAGAAATTGAATTACAAAGACTAGCAGGAGAAGAAATATAACTCGAACAAATGGATGGCTGACTCAGCCCTGCCAGTGAAACAAAGGTGTACAGCAGTTATACTTGAGGTCTACCAGTTATACTTGAGGACACCATTAATGCAGCATCTTTGATGGTCATGATATTGAGGTTGTGTATCTATTCAGGCCTTCGAGGATGTGTTCCAATTTGTTGACTAGGCAAAAGCCACAGGGTGTCCTGACGAAATGCAGAAAACTCTTAAGTCTTTCAAAATAATAAATGCTCATTGAGAACCATCTACTAACAACATAAACATTTTTTACGATTGTAAAGTTGAGAACACTTCCACACTAGAAGTTGAGAAAACTGTGCCGTAGAACTGATTTATCCCTGGAGAGTGATTTGTTCTACCTGTAATGAGGTAGGAACTCCTACTAAAGTAATCCTAAGTGATTCTCCCCATGAGAGTAAGATCATGTAAGCTTCCCAAGGAAGCAGTAATATAAACACAACAGAAAGATCCTGGGTTTTTAAAGGAATTCAGTTTATTAAATTATTATAAAATCTAATGAATTGTTTTGCAAATTTTCAGGAGGTATTAGACAGCATCCTGGTAATCTACGATGCTACATCCCTCCACTGTCAGTTCTGTAACTATTCTGGAAAAGGAATGAACTTTGCTGAGCAGCTAATGTGAAATCATGGAAATCTGGGTATGATAGAATTTGTGGGAGAGAATGAAGTTGTCACCAGAGAAGTGATCACAAAATGTTGAAAAGTGAGGTGAATTCTAGTAATCCAGGAAGCATGGCAGAGTTGGGCTCAGCCTGGCCACACCCCTCCCCTTTGGGGATGACCAGTCTCATTCTTTTTCTCAACAAAAGTCATTAGCTCATCCTACAGTTGGTGCCCTAGAGAGCCACCTTCTTGCCCATGAGGTTGGGCCTCCTCTGTCCTTGATGCTGTATTCACACTAGACAAAGCATTTCAGAATTTTAAATATTTTTTTGAGAGAGAGGGTCTCGCTCTGTCACTAAGGCTGGAGTGCAGTGGTGCAGTCATAGCTCACTGCAGCCTCAAACTCCTGGGCTCAAGCAAACCTCCCACTTTAGCTTCCCTAGAAGCTGGGAGTACAGGCATGTGCCACCATGCCCAACTTTTTGTTTGTTTGTTTGTTTGTTTTGTAGTAAGAAGGTCTCACTATGTTGCCCAGGCTGATCTCAAACTCCTGAGCTCAAGCAAACCTCCTGCCTCAGCCTCTCAAAGTGCTGGGATTACAGGTTGTGAGCCACCATGCCTGGCCAAGAATTACTTTCTAAATAGCTTGGGTTATCCCTTAACCTTTACCTCCTCAGGACTTTTGTAGTTGACTTACATATATTTTAGAAATTAGAACTTGGTTATAGATGAGAGGAAAGTGGCTAATTTTGATTCTGTGATCATCTTCCAAAGTGTTCTTGGCTCTTTTACTTAAATATCCTAAATAAAAAGAAAACAAGATGTGTTTTCAGGTGTGCGAAACTGGTATACCATGTACTTCTGCGCCGTAAAAGGACTTTCCAGAAGCAGATAACTGATGCGTGGATGGAAATCTTGCTTTCTCTCTTTTACGTGCCCATTGCATACATGCACATAAACACACACTGTAACACTCTTACTTATTATTTGTTTTTTTTCCCTAATCTGTATAGGAAAGAAAAAATCTAAATTCAAAACTTTCAAGAAGTTTTTTGGGAAGAAGAAGAGAAAAGAATCGCCATCGTCCACAGAAAGTAGCACCTGGAAACAAAGTCAGACGAGGAATGAGGTCATCGCCATTGAGTCTGGGCCAGTGGGCTATGACTCCGAGGATGAGCTGGAGTAAGTTGCATTTTACATCTCTCGGGCCAGGAGCACCCAAATACACTATTTCATTATCCTGGTAACTTGCTGGATTTCTGAGCCCCCTTTCCTCCTGGGTAACTCCATTAGAGGTTCTTCCATAGAAGTTGTGTTTTCTGTCTTTTCAAACTTAGGGGTGGAGAATGCTGTGTGTGTTTAAATGCACAATAACTGTGGGAGAGGAGGTACTATATACCATTTTCTAAATGGACAAAATAAGCCCTAGATAAAATTTGGAACCAGCATCCTACAGCTGAAAGTGACAGGATCAGGATAGGGGCCCTGGTTTAACTTGACTTAAAACTCTTTTGAGGACTAGATACCATACTAGAAAAATACATTTCGCTAAACTTGAACGTTGAATAATCTAATTAGAATATTTTCACTTGATGGGGGTGGGGAGGGCACGATTCTTGTTATCTTAGAAAAAATCATCCAAAAATATTAAGAACAGACCCAATAAGCACAAAAAACTAGGGAGGTCTAGTAAAGAAATCCTTATTTTTGTAACTTGTATTTCATTAAAATATAGTTACAGTACATATGCTGCAGTTATTCTAGCAGTTATTTCTGTGACTAAGAGGAAACGAAACAGATTTGTTGCTATGTTAGCTTTTACCTTTTTTTTTTTTAAGACAACACTGGCCCTTTAAGGGTAGAACTCTTCCGAAAACATAATATCCCTCAGGTTTGGGGTACAGACCACGCCGAGATGGGTCCCAGGCTTGAGCATCCGGATAATGGTGTCCTATCCCCTCCCCTGCTCTCCCCTCCTCCCCAGCTTCCTCGCCTGTTTTTTAAAGGAGTAGAAATATTACTGGCCACTTGGTGGCACCAGATGACTGGAAAGGAAAGATTGGAACTTTTTTTTTTTTTTTTTTTTCGGTTTTGGGTTTGTTTTTTGGTTTTGTTTGTTTTTGATGCTAGCAGGGATTGTAAAAGACTCATATTGCACCGTCTGAAGTGTGGAAGGGATACACTGTGCTTGCATTTTTTACTTTTTATTTTTATTTTTATTGAGACGGAGTCTCACTCTGTTGCCCAGGCTGGAGTGCATGGCGTGAACTCGGCTCACTGCAAGCTCCGCCTCCCGGGTTCACGCCATTCTCCTGCCTCAGCCTCTCGAGCAGCTGGAACTACAGGCGCCCGCCACCACGCCCGGCTAATTTTTTGTATTTTTAGTAGAGACGGGGTTTCACCGTGTTAGCCAGGATGGTCTCGATCTCCTGACCTCATGATCCACCCACCTTGGCCTCCCAAGGTGCTGGGATTACAGGCGTGAGCCACTGCGCCCGGCCGTGCATGCACTTTTTTAGGCCATGCTCTGAACTCCTGGGGAACGAGATGTTATCGCGATAATATTGCTAATTATTCAATGTCATCACTTTGCAAGCCCCAGGGAAACTCTAACATCCACCCCGTCTGTTGACTGGAGCACACAGTTCTGGTATTGGAGAGACCGGCCTGGGTGTGGCCCCTCCAACCACAGACAGGAGCCCAGCCAGAGGGGCAAGCTGGGATGAATTGTCCTGTCCACTTGCTGATGTCCTCCCTGCCACAGGAGTCCAGGGGAAGTGGGGACGGTGTGCTTTTTATCTTGATATTCCCAGCACCTTGCAGGGAGCTGGTGCTCAGTGACTGGTAACAGTTTGCTGGTTTTGATGCTAGGCAAGGAAGATTGGGGGTGGGGCATGATGAGGCCTGGGAAGCGCGAATGACATTTTTAGAGAGCAGCACAGAGGAAGAGGAAAGTACTGTTTGGCCTGTGGAGAGTCTGCGGCAACTTCTCATCCATCACTGGGGGGAAAATAGCTCCATTTACTAAGGCACATTAGTGCCAGCAAACCACATGGGACCCTGTGGGTTGAAGAAAGTGACGCCCATTTATCGCGTCTGTGTCTGTGCGGTTGTGCTTCTTAAATCTGTAACGATTTCCTTTTGCCCTCTCCCTTTGTTTCACGTCACTGATCTGAGGGAAAAGCAGGGCCATGTGTCCTGCAGAATGTCCCGTATTCTGGCTTTGCTTTCTCTTGGTGTGATTCAGCTCTTTCCTATATTCTCCCAATTCCCGGTGCATCATTCGGTGGATCCAGATGCTGTCAGGTTCAAGCAGGTGCTGGATGTTGTCACATCCCGTGATGAGTCACATGCTTTCTGAGCAGTGGGTTCAGGGTGTGTCAGGCTTGTGGTCCCTCCACCAGCCTTCACCTGACAGTTTTAACACTTGGTGATGATTTGTTATTTTGTCACAAAGTGGTGGCTTTTCTAATTCTGTCATTCATTGTACACTTGCTAACTGAAATTCTTGGATGAAGAACTTTCCTTCATCAATTGCTTGGTTGCTCTGCAATACAATCTAGAGTAAAGTCAGGATCATGCTTGGCTCTCCTTTCATTGATCCACCCTCAGAGTAATGACGTGGTCCACTGGCAACTCCTGACAGTGGCCAGTGGGTTTTGTTTTTACTTTTTTTTCCCAGATACCATTGGAATGCATTACTTTTTAAATATTTGATTTGCTTTAATCCATGACAGTCTTTATTCATTTAATGCTCAAGTTGTTCCATCTTAGGCTGTTGAGAGTCACTTGAAATTCGCTCTGTCTTTTGACATGACCCCATTCATCTTTGATGGCTTCCTTACTTTCTTGTCCAGTGAGAAATCTCAGGTTTATTTGGTATATTTTCTTCCCCTGACCTGGAATCAGCACTTTCTTCAGACGGCCCTGGCCCCCTCCTTGTGGTGTGAAATGGCTTTTAAAGACCTCAGTCCAGCTGCCAGGGGTGATAATTACTAATTGGCTGTCACTGATCCTAAACCTGTCCAGTGGATATAGCTAGGAAATGGTTTACTTTTCAAGAGAAAAATTCATCATTAATTTGCTGATATTTCCAATTCAAGTTTAGTAAGACAACATTTTTCCTTCTTTAATTCTTTGTATTCTCTTTTCTCTTACACTGGAAACCAGGGCTCCTTATGATATTAATGAAATGACTTATTTTCTTTAACCTATCATATATTCATAATAATTTATCCCTTTCCTACATGGAAGTTAAAGATACTATAAATACTTTTCTGCACACTGTCTCATAATCAGTGTTATTGCTAATAAAACTGCAGAATGCAATTTAATATTTTTGGTTTTTTAATTATTATTACTACTCATAAGATTAGTGAGTGCAATTTGTTATCTTTGGTTTTCTTGTTGTTGTTCTTAGAATGTATTCTATCTTGGATGTGGAGTCAAAGCCACTTGAAATTATTATATTCTCTGTGTGGTCATGCCAACAATCTGATATAAAATTAGATGTGTGTGTTTGTGTTTGTTTTCTAGTTTTAGTGATTTTTTAATTTCTCTTTTTGTTTGGTTTCGTCTTTTAATTATATAAAATGTTTACACAATTTCAAAGACAAAGTTGTAAATGTAGGTATCTTTGCGCTATATCTCCTCATCTAGTTATTCCTTTCCCCCTAAAGGAAACCACTTTTATTTACTTGTTATTTCTTCTTCTCTTTTCATTTTTTTTAAATATAAGAAACACACACACATGTTCAGATAGTATCCAGGCCCACCTTTCCTATGCAGTGCTGACATACTGTGGACATTGTTCTGCAGTGGTTGTTATTTATTTCACTTAGTAGATCTGGTGATGCCTGTATGCAGCGTGTAGCGACCCTCCTGCCCATCAGATCAGCTGTGGAGTCCTCCATTGTATGACATTCATGGTTGATTCAGTTAGATGCCTACTGAGGGGCACGGCGTGTTTCCCGTCTTTCAGTCTTCTGAATATTGCTGTAGTGAATGGCCTTGCACATGTACCATTTTGTGTTTTTGCAGAGGCCTCTTCATGCTGCTTCCACTCCTCGTTACATCCAAAATGGAGGTGCTTGGGTGGTGGTTGTGGTTCCCAGGGAGTGTGGGCCATGAGCTGTCCGCTGGGGAAGGGAAATCCAAGCGTGTGTGCGACCTTTGGGTTAAGAGCTGCCCTGGGCAGGGAGGGCCCGATTGCTTCAGTTGGTGTGGTTCCTCCCTGGCATGTGAGGACACACACATCCTGGAAGCCATGGGTTCCCACTTGCAAGCTTACGGTTGTAGGCGTGAGAGTTTAATTAGAAGGAAGCATTATTAACCAACACAGTTTGGTTTACAGTGAGACAGGGCCACACCTCAAGTCCTTAATGCCTCACAGTGGACAGGATGTCCAGGGTAGGGGAGTGGCAGGAGGGGAGGACATGGGGTGGTGCACACAAGATGTCCAGTGTGTGCAGAAGTAGGCTTTCCTTCCTTCATCATTGGATCTCAGTCATCTCCTTCCACCTATTGTTCAGGCAGCCACCGCTGCTAGGAAAATTTGACAGCTAATTCCCACATCCTTTTAGGACATTTTGTGAATGTCCTGTGGGTTCAGTCCCAGATCAGATTCTTGAGCTCAGAGCTGAGGAAAGGACTGGGATGGCGATGACAGAAGGCCACCATCTCTGCTCCAGGATCTAGGCAGGCACAGAGGTTTTGGTCACACGGATGGTGCCAGGTCATAAAAAGAGGCCATGGCTTTGCAGATTTGTAGTTCCCATTTCAAACCAGCCACGGATGTATGTCTTGGTCTGTCTTGTGAGGATGCGTTCATCAGGTAGGCCCTCAGCCTGCTGCACACATACAGCCTTCAGCTCATGGAGTGGCTGCATGTTTGCCCACAAGGCAGGACCTCACCCTCCCCGGGGCAGCCGGGACATCCTCAGAAGCTGGCTGTGCCAGCCCCTCCCCTCTGCAGGCTTCCTGTCTTGCACCTCACACCTTGTCAAACCTTGGTTTTTTCATTAATAAAAATAATTCACACAACCTTTAGATCTCCTAGGAAGATTCCTATCTCTGCAATGCTCCAAATAGTTGACTGGCATTTGACAGTGTGTGGATGAACTGAAGTCAGGGACCCCTGAAATGTAAATGCAGCAGAGGGAGTGTTGTTTGATATTCTGTTAACCCACATCCCCCTTTCTCATTCTGAGTCCCCTGGGGGTCAGTAAGATGGAGGTGGGCAGAGTCTCACAGTGGCTCTTTTATCCTAGGGAGTCGAGGGGCACGCTGGGCAGCCGGGCCCTTTCTCACGACAGTATTTTCATTCCTGAGTCCGGACAGGACCCTACTCGGCCTGTGCGGGTGTTTTCCCAAGAAAATGTGTGTGATCGGATTAAAGCTCTGCAGGTAAATGTTTCCTTGGTCATGTCACCTGGTGTGCAAGTCAAGTATCCATTGAGAAGTTTTTAAATGATTTCCGCTTGGTTTATTTGATATGCCATAAAGTAGAATCACACGTACATAACAGCTCTCCCAGGAGACACCAAATGAGTTACAGTGGGATCTCAACTCATTCTTAGATGAACAAAGAAGAGATGGCAGTGGAAGAGCTGGTGGCAGATGCACGTTCAGTTCTCTGCACCACGCCAAGACACTGAAGGCATTTCCAGCATGAATGAATTAGAGCAGGAGGATCTGTTGATAACTATCATTGATGAAAATAAGAGCACGTGTTCTTTATTCCAATCTAGTTAAAAATACAGTGTAATGTGAAAATGGGGCCACCACCTCCTCCAGGGGGCCTTCCTGCCAAGCGCGGAGAGGATGCTGGCATGAGCTCTGAGGATGACGGGCTGCCCAGGAGCCCCCCAGAGATGTCTCTGCTGCACGACGTGGGTCCCGGCACCACCATAAAGGCAAGTACGGCCTAAGCCACTGCACATCTCCATCCACACTTGCCCTGGAGGGCACTGGAGCTCTGGGATCCCCTGTGTGTGCCCCTGAGATTTCCACGGATAGGTGAGGCTGTGCATTGTGTGGCCAACTGGGTCACTGGAGCCTGCAGTCAGCCCTTGAGCTGTGTTTATTTTCGTTCTTTGAGTAGAAATTCAGTTCTGGTTAGGAGATGTGGTTTTGGTGACATTTGTTATGAGGGTGATAGGTTGATAGAATCAAACCAGAATCGGCCGGGCGCAGTGGCTCAAGCCTGTAATCCCAGCACTTTGGGAGGCCGAGACGGGCGGATCACGAGGTCAGGAGATTGAGACCATCCTGGCTAACACGGTGAAACCCCGTCTCTACTAAAAAATACAAAAAACTAGCTGGGCATGGTGGCGGGCGCCTGTAGTCCCAGCTACTTGGGAGGCTGAGGCAGGAGAATGGCATGAACCCAGGAGGTGGAGCTTGCAGTGAGCTGAGGTCCGGCCACTGCACTCCAGCCTGGGCGACAGAGCGAGACTCCGTCTCAAAAAAAAAAAAAAAATCAAACCAGAATCAACCCTGTCCCTTGACTTTCCTGTCTGAGCAGATGACCAGACCCAGAACCCCACTAGAAGTAGGGAAACACATTGTGTCTGTTTTCTGTTGCCATGACATTTGGCCGGCGGGAGGGGGAAGTGGTGAACACGTGATAGTCGAGGCTCTGATGGTTTCTGGTGCCTGAGTCTGTGACCTGAAGGCGGTGTCGGCCTAGGGGTAGTCATGTGCCGTGTTGCTGGCAAACAGGGCAGCAGGGAAAGGTAGACAAGCAAGAGAGGAACTGATGACCTCAGCAGGGTGGAGGAACCACTCCCAAACACCACCTTTCCCATTCGAATCCAAGACGGGGCCCCCGAGGAACTGAGCTCTTTCTCGCGCGTAAACAACATAGCTCGCAATGCTGCCACATTTTAAATTATGTGATTGTGGTAAGAACACTTAATGCCCATACCCTGTACTTGCACATAAATGTTGAAAATAGGTGGTCATCGTTCCCATGTAGACAAGCCTGACTGTGGAGGATGGATAGAGTTGGAGTTATCTGTTATGCCGACACTTGAAAAACAAATCAAGGCCAGAGTTGTTTTTATAGCTACACACCTGCCCCTGTCACCTCTGGCCTGCTTGAGGGGCCATTCACAGTGAAGGGGGGGCTTCGTTGTGACCCACTGCCTTGCCGATTCCGTGCTTCTCCGAATTCTGTTCAGTAGCCACTTCAATGTGGACACCTACAAACCCTGCCACACCAGATTTCTGTGTCGTTGTGAGTTCGCAGAACGTCACTGATGAAGAAGGCAGAAGGACTGTGGTGTGGCCGAGTGTGTGGGGTGGGGACTGACAAGTCGGCTAGAGAAGTCTTCTCTCCAGAATTCTGCTCCAAGGCGAAGCTGTCCCTGCTCCTGGAATGAGCAGGGTCTGAGGACAGTGGGCTACCCAGGCCTTCTCTCCAGCCTCGAGCAGGAGGGAGACAGGATGAGGAGGATGGTGTGGTCTATTTCGTAGACTTCACCGAACCAACCCTGTACCACGTTAACACCTCCAAACACTCCTGTGTGCAGTTTCAGTGTCCCCACCTCAGGAGCAGATGTGACTTGGTGCATTTCTGAGCTCTGCAGTAGGAAGAAGTCTGTCGTGAGCTGCCTCGTTCCTCATCGCAGATGGACTCCCCCTCCTCCCATCCCGCAGGTCTCTGCCTTTAGCCAGGATGGACAGTAAGAGGAGAGGTAGTGAGGAACCCATCCACTGAAAAGCAAGCCTATCTCCAAACCTGTGTGACAGCATGAGGCACAAATTCCACAGCTGGCTTGGCTGGACCAGCCTGACCTTCTCTCTCACAGCACAACCACCTCCTGTGGTTGGTCCTTTATTTAAAAAAAAAAAAAAAAAAAAAAAGTTCTGAGATTTTATCAATTATTGGGTAATATGGACAATCTACTAGCTTCACAGGAAACCAACATTTGAGCCTTTAAGACTTAAAAACAAAAAGGTAATCTTAAGTGTCTTCATCGTTTCGAAGACACAATGATTGCATTTAGAGGCCTGAAAGTTTTTACGCATAATTGGTTGATTGAGAGGGAAAAACAACACACACCCTTTAAAATGGGCTTGTAGAATATGTGGTGTTTGATGTAATAGGGCCGAAAGCCCCAAAACGATGGGCTGCAGGCTGTTTACACCTTACACAGGCCCACATGCTTACACACAGGCCCACACAGACAGAACAATTTAAGATTATTATGGAAGAAAGAGTCTTTAGTAGCAAGTATTTGATGTTACAACCAAGGTGACATTTCCTGATAGAATAAGGTTTTCAGGCAATATATGGAATAATTTTCCAATTTTATTACCAAGTGTGATAATGACTGATGAACGTTTACCTGGTGGCTTTTAAGATAACATGACGTCTCACTGGTCATATTCTAGGTGTCCTGCTATGAAGCAGGACATGCCAGGTAGAGTGTGATAAACCGGCAAGGCTCCTGAGTCATTTTACTCCTGGTGATGCAGGAAGGGAAGATGAGGAGGGAACACAGACCTGGTGTCAAATGAACAAATACATGCCCCATAGCTCCAGAGGGAGGCCTCGGGCAGGCTTATCCCCTCTTAGAATGTGTGTCCTCAGAGGGTTTTGGCTCAGAGGATTTTGGGGGGACGAGATGAGATTGGGTAGAACAGTACCTCTCCTTCCCAGCAGGACCAGCAGCTTCTTTTCACCCCGGAACAGCCAGGCCCCCTGCTTCCTGTCCAGTGGCCCTTCCTGCATGCACTGCCCCTGGCCCACTCCTCAGTGGCTGAGCCCCTCTTTTTGAGGACACACATCCTAAAGCACCTGTCGCTCAGGGCCGCCCATGAAAAGCTTCTGACCCCAGGCTGTTTCCTCTGGGTCCTTTGGGCTGCCTTCCGTGCAACAAAGAGCCACATGCTAGATTTTTAAACCCTCTGCTTTCAGAATCATCCAGAAGCACAGATTTCAGGAAACATTGGGTGACTGGAAGCAAGCCATGCAGAGGTGAATGTTCTGGATGCTGCCAGCCCACCCATGAAGCCAGCTTCCCAGCCCTCACCTCCTCCCCACAGGCCCCAGCCCACCTCACATAGTTACATCACTGATCAACAACAGACCCGATTCTCCTTGGGGTCTTTCCGGACCCCAAGATCTCTCAGAGCAACCATGGAAACAGAAGTGAGAGTTCTGAAGCCAGAGGAGTTGAGTTCTCTAGTCAGGGAGAACTTGTACCTGGGACACAGCTCAGGGAAGTTAAACTCCATGCCAAGGTCCCCTAACCCAGGGGTCAGAGTGGGCCTGAACCCAAGACATCTGACCATGCAGGACAGACACAGGGCGGCCCACAGGGAGAAGGGCCTGCTGTGCATCCTTCAGTGCCTTCAGGGTATTGGGCTTTATTCTATAAAGAGCCGCCCAGGGTATTATTGTCACAGGCACCGTGATCATTCTCACTGCACTTGCAAAGCGGCTCATCTCGTCCATTCTCATGAGTCCTAGGCAGTGAGATTTTCTTTTTAACCAAATGTTTAGACATTGTTCCCCTAGACAAGGGTAAATATTACAGACTCTGTATGATTATTTTGAAATGTACACATCCTGTTTGTGACCTTTAAGGAAGGCTCTCTGGGAAAGGTATCGATTTCCCAATCTAAGGCGGCTTCCTGAATTGTCAGTGACCACAGTGAGAGCCAGAGCCACAGGCACAGATGTAGTTGTGACCAGGAGACTTGTGACTTGTTTTTAACATAATTTTTCTTGCCTTATTCCCATAAGTACCTGAGTAGCTAAAAGAGAATTCAAATAGATTATGTCCACTTTTAGCTCCTTCTCCCCCATTTTAGTAATTATCTCCTCCTCGTTTACACGGATAAACTTACCCTTTTATTAGAAAATAGGAGAGAGCTTCACGTGAACAGGGAGAGGTTGTTCCTCCTGTATCGGAGCCCATCTCTCCAGTACGATCATCCTTATGGTTCCCTGTCTGGGTTAGCAAAGGCTGCTGGGCACCTGCTCTGTGTGGGGGTCCCAGGGTTATGGAAAAGAAACAGCAGATGTGCCCATGGCCCTAGGAGTTTGCCACTGGGGACGGCACTGGTGTGTTGTCTCACTGCTTCATTCACTGTTTTCATGAGGGCTTACTGAATCGTTGTGTGAATAAAATTCTATTCTTAAGTTAAATGGAAACTTGACACTAATATTGCACACTGTGCTTGAATAGAAAGCTTGCTTGAAGATCACAGAGTTATACGAAAAGCCTGCTACCTCCCAGAGTCTCCCTGTGCACCTCGCCCCTCATCTGGGCTGCATGTGCTCACAGGCGCTGCGAGTTTCATGGGAACTCGTGTCTACAGGGGAGCAAACTTCGACCTCACTCAGTGGCGGAGCTGGCCAAGTTCGGGGGGCAGGGATCTGCGGGTATTGCCCTCATTCTTCCACTGTCTGACAGGATGATGACTGTCAGCATCCCTTTGTCCCAGGTGACATGTTTGCTATTTGCTATCAGTTCTTCCCTGCTGAAGTATAAATGAGCAAAATACCTGTAACTTAACAGATGGCAGTTTCCAGCCAGATTTCTTCAAAAGGACACATGAGCACACAGAGACCTTCTAGGTTGAACCAACAGGGCTCCAGTGACGGAATGCTGGGCGGTGGCCTTGGCATTTCCTGACTCCAGCTTCTAAAATCACACCTCTGAACCTTCCTCTCAGCTTCCAGAGACAGGACCAGGTGACTGTGCCCTTGGACAAATTGGGCTGGTGTGTTTTGACAGAGAAAGCTCTTGTCTGAAGTGCCTGTGCCAGCTGCCACAGAAGAGTGACACGGGAGCCTGAGACACAGGTTCTCTGCATGGTCTTGGGAAGGAGTGGCAGGTTTCCAGGAGCTGGCCCTGCACTTTAAACTCCCAGCCATTTACCTTTCTCCAGGAGGATCCTAGACCCCTCCTTGTTGAGAATCAAATTGAAAGTATTGGCCGGACGTGGTGACTCATGCCTGTAATCACAGCTTTGGGAGACCGAGGCGGGTGGATCACCAGGTCAGGAGTTTGAGACCAGCCTCGCCAACATGGTGAGACTCCGTCTCTATGAAAAACTCAAAAATTAGCTGGGTGTGGTGGCGGGTGCCTGTAATCCCAGCTACTGAGCAGGAAAATTGCTTGAACTCAGGAGGCGGAGGTTGCAGTGAACCGAGATCATGCCACTGCACTTCAGCCTGGGTGACAGAGCAAGACTCCATCTTGAAATATAAATAAATAAATAAATAATTTCCACACACATAAAGCCAGAAACAGTGTGAGAAGACTGAGCCTGGGCAGAAAAGAGCATTGTTGCTTTGGTCGTCCTTATTTCACAGGGTGAGGTTCATGCTCCGTGTGTTTGTTCTCGTCCCATGAAGGTCTCTGTCGTGTCTCCAGACCACGTAAGCGACAGCACTGTCTCTGCCCGGACCTCGGACAGCAGCCTGGCACCAGTGGCCGACTTCAGTTACCCACCAGAATCCTCCTCCTGCTTGGACAACTCTGCAGCTAAGCACAAGCTCCAGGTCAAGCCTCGCAACCAGCGGTCGAGTAAGATGAGGCGGCTTTCATCGGTAATTGGGTTTCCTTCTCCACACAGAGGCAGGCCAGGCAGGCTTAACATACCCCCCGCAAACCCGCACAACCTACCTCACTCCCTCCCACAGGGTCTCGTGCCCCCTCCGAGCACTCCCACCGTTGATGGAGCCATGCTGCAGAAGATGAAGTTGCTCATCATTTTAAACATAAACCAGATCTGTCTCTCCCTTGCAGAATCGCTCCATTCATTCATCCATCCATCTGTCCGTCTGTCTGTCATTCCTCACACACTCACTACTGAATGCTGGTTGCCTTCCCCCTGCACTCAGAGTGAAGTCCACACTCCAGGCCTGGTACATCAGGTCCTGCCTACCCCTCAGGCTTCTTACCTTTCTCACTCAGCACTTTGGCCACCTTTCTGCCTCTTGAGCTCCCGAGCTGCCTCTAGCCTCAGGCCTTGGTGCTGCTGTGTCCCAGCCTTGGGGCCTGAGAGTCCCCCAGAGAAACTCACCCTACCCGTTCACTTCCTTCAGAGCACTCGCCTCATGCCAGAGTGACCTTTGTAAATGCATGTGCTCTTATCGCCAGTCTTCGAGACCCTGTCCCGGCTGCACTTTCAGCCCTTAGAACATTTCTGGTCACAGAGTTGTTGAATGACAACAGTTGTTGGATGAACGACGGAACAAATGAATGAGTGAATTAACAAATGAGTGAATGAAAGAAGCTGAAACACTAGCGTGGACACTTGCCTTGGACGAGGGCCTACTCAGTAGCATGGGGAGAAAAGACAGACCCCTCTTTGGGTGTGCTGCCTTGGGGTGTCCTTACCTCTTAGTCCTAGAAGTGAGACACTGGTTCATGGAACACTTTGGCTTCATTTACTGGCAGGTTTGAGGTTCACACAGGGTTGTTCTCTCTTGCCTACCTGACGGGCACTGTAACGCGTCCCCCCTGGAGTGGGGGCCAGCCTGGCCACAGAGAATGACAGTGCTGATAAAGAGATGCTCATGGACTAACATCCTCTGTCCTTCCCTGGCGACATGATTGGGGTGTGTTGTCACAGTACCCAGGGCAAGCTGGGTGCCTCAGCTGGAGACAGTTGGGCTAGGGCCACTCAGGAGTTCAGCAACTCCCTGAAGAGAGCGAGTTTTCCTTTGGGCATATGGAAGGTGCTCTTTAAACTCATGCCAGCAGAGTAGACTTTTGAGGGGACTAATGCTGGAGGAAGAAGCAAGGCGAGTTACCTTCAGGCTGATGTGCCAGCTAGGGACCAGGATACTTGTGCATAGGTGTGTGTGTCCAGTGCATGTACAGTTAAAGGCTGTGTGCTGTGTCGGCGTGACAAGGTCCAGTCACTGAAGACCTGCCTGTCCTCGTGCTGAATGAGACCACAGGGCTAGGGCCTGCTCCCTTCTGGTCAAGTCTGTGATTTATGACTCCCGTGGGGATGTCTTTTGCTCTGGCCAGGGCATTTATAGCCAGCCACAACCTGGCCGGGACTTGGTGACAGAGCGAAGCCTGGTGTCTATTCCAGGTGGAAACGCAGCCTCCCTTCTTGCTCCCATCTGGACAGGGCTGTATCCTTCTTTCTTTACATTTGAACTTGACTTAGTTCTTGAATCCCACTTTGTAGAATAACAGAAAACCTGATGTAGCCAGTCTGCGCAAACAGGTAAACACAGCCTTTCCTTGATTTCGACTCTGTCACATCCATGGTCTTTCCCTCTTTTCCCCTTCCCTGCTTGGTAAGGAGCAGGCATGGGTATCTTAAGTTCTCAGAGGTGTCCATATTTTCCTCCATCCACTGTTGTGGAACCTGTGATGCTGGGGGCCTCTGTCCTTCAGTGTCCATAGCATCCTTTGCCCTTTGGTCATGAGGTCCCTCTTCCCAACCATAAGGATCTTCCTTGTGGCCTGGCCCCTCTTAGGGACCAAGGTGCTTTCAGATGCTCCCTAAATGCTCCCAGGACGGGAAAGAACAGCGAAGCCACCCCCTCTGCTGCCTTGTGTGGGCTCCGTGACTGATAGTTTTAAAAGGTGACCTCCATCCTAAAGAGGTTTCAACATCAGCAGTTCCCTGCAGTAGCAGAAGGTCATCAACATGGCAAAGTAAAGAGCCTGCAACTTTTGAAAGTTCTTATGTAGCTTTCTTTGTGCCTCTTCCTCTTTTTAAAGCCAAAAGAATAGGATTGTGCATTTTGGTGACAGTTTGCTTAGGTATTGTCACAAACATCCCAGGCATCCTGTATTCTATTAGCAAGCAGATGCCATGAAAAATGTTAAAATAGTAACAAACAGCAAGAAGAAAAACCTATTGCAAACATACCCTGAGTGTTATATTTCCTGCTTTAGAAAAGGGGAAGGAGAGGGCAATAGCCTGGGTGACTCTTGGTGTCTAATATCACGAACTTTCTAAAAAGATTAGTCTCTACACCATCAACCTTTTGGTCATTTCCACATGTTACTTTTGAATGGTTCTTGGTTACCTGGAGCTCCTTTCCTTCCCGAGAGAGCAGGAACTGACTCTGTGACAAAAGGAGGAAGTTGGACTGGAATCTGAATTCTAGAGATCTTTCAGAAGAATATCACAAGGCAGCATATGTTTGCCAAGCCAGTAGGGCTTCAGGAGGTTAGAGAAGGGGGGAATCTTAAACTGCAAAGAGTGGGAGAGTTTGAAGCAGTCCTTGGGGGTCCTGGTAGAATATCTTGGAGGTTGGGGGCAGGGGGGTGGGGGAGAGTGGGGAGGTGACAGTCACTCAGACCAAGTGTGGCACAGTGTTGAGGGCTTGGTTTGACCTGAGTAGGGAGTGGAAGAAACGACTTAAGACCAGAGAATCTAGGACTTTAAATTTAGCTAAAAATTTTGGTTTTATCCTATATAGCTGTGGTTAGCTATTGGCATGATACGAGCCATCTTTTAGGAAAACCAGTCTGACTTTACTATGAGGGTGCACTCCTGAAGTGTTGACATGGGAGACTGGCTGGGATGAACACAGGGCCATAGAGCCCCAGCTGTTCAGCTCGGCCACCTGCTTGGCCAGGCTTGAACGAGGTATTGGCCTCTCTGAGCGCCTGGCTCTCAAGTGCAAAAAGGGACTCATCATCCTTTCCTCACTGGGATGATTGGAGGATTAAATGAAATAACAAGTGTAGAGCACAGAGCATGGCAGACACTGGCTACTGTTGGTCTCCTGCCCTTGGCGTTACTCTCTAGTCCACTGGTTTTGAGGCTCTGTCAGAGGAGCGGTAGACTTTTACTTGGGAGGCCTATCTGCCATTGTCCTGATAAACTTATGAGCCCAAGTAGACCAGGAGGATACAAACTGAGAAAAGACACCCGTGGGTACATGCCTACTTAAGTGCCAACTTTAAAGTGCTGCTATCACTGCTATCACTAAGCCATTACAAGCCTTGAAGAAAGTGGGGAGGTGACAGGCTTCCTGGAATTTGCTATAGTGATGATGCTTTTTATCTTTATTTCTCTCAGCGCGCTCAGTCTGAATCCCTGAGCGACCTGACGTGCACCCCAGAGGAGGAGGAAAACGAGGAGAAGCCACTGCTGGAAGTCAGCCCAGAAGAGAGCCCCAGCTCTGGGCAGCAGGACGTGGCGCCAGACAGAGGCCCTGAGCCTGGGCCACCGGCGCCCTTGCCGCCACCCGAAGGGGTCCGTGCCAGACGCGCCCGCCTGCAGCACTGCCAGGCGCTCAGGGCCAGCTTGGAGGAGGAGGGCGCCCCCGGGGAGGACCCCTCAAGCCGCCCGGCCACCCCGGAGCTCGCCGAGCCCGAGTCGGCCCCCGTCCTCCGCGTGGAGCCCCCGTCCCCGACGGAGGGCCCCCCGCATCCCGGTCCCGATGGCGGAAAGCAGGAGGGGGAGGCGCCCCCCGCAGGCCCGTGTGCCCCGGACACGGCGGAGGAGGTGGTCTGTGCTCCCGAAGACGTCGCGAGCCCGTTTCCCACCGCCCTCCCTGAGGGGGACACGGTGCCCCCCGAGACTGACCCCACCGCCACCTCAGAGGGGTCCTCCGCTCCCGACGGGCCAGACCCCAGTGTCCCGAAGGAAGCGGAGCCGACGCCGCCCGTGCTCCCGGACGAGGAGAAGGGGCCCCCAGGGCCGGCGCCCGAGCCCGAGAGAGGAGCGGGGACCGAGCCCGAGAGCATTGGGACCGAGCCCTCCGCGGCGCCCGCCCCGAGCCCGCCGGCGCCCAAGAGCTGCCTGAAGCACCGGCCCGCGGCCGCCAGCGAGGGCCCCTCCGCGTCCCCGCCGCTTGCCGCCGCGGAGTCTCCCCCGGGGGAGCACGGCCCCGCTTACCCCGACGCAGAGGCCGCCGCCCCAGAGCGCCCCAAGGCCGAGCGGGCTGAGGCGCCACCGGCGGGCGCCGAAAGGGCGGCTCCAGAGCGGAAGGCGGAGAGGGGCGGCGCCGAGCTGCGAGGCGCGAAGAAGTTCTCGGTGTCCTCGTGCCGAGCGCGGCCTCGCCCGGGCGCCTCCCGCCCGCTGGAACGCGCCAGCTGCCGCCTGCCCCTCGCGAGGAGCAGCCCGGCCTGGAGGAGCGAAGCGGCCCTTGACGACCTCCAGGGTCTCCCCGAGCCCCAGCACGCGAAACCCGGCCCTCGGAAGCTGGCGGAGTGCGGCCCTCAGGACTCGGGGGACAGGGCGGCCAGTCCGGCCGGGCCGCGCAGGAGCCCCCGGGAGGCGGCCGCCACGCCCGGCACGAGAGAACCCTGCCCAGCCGCCCAGGAGCCGGCCCCGAGTGAGGACAGAAACCCCTTCCCCGTCAAGCTCCGGTCCACCTCCCTCTCGCTCAAATACCGGGATGGCGCCTCCCAGGAGACGAAGGGTGTGAAGAGGTACAGTGCCGAAGTCCGGTTAGAAAGGTCGCTGACCGTGCTCCCGAAGGAGGAGAAGTGTCCCCTCGGGACGGCCCCCGCCCTTCGAGGCGCCAGGGCCCCCAGCGACCAAGGAAAGGGGAAGGCCCGGCCCCCCGAGCCGCTCAGCTCCAAGCCGCCCCTGCCCCGGAAGCCGCTTCTGCAGAGCTTCACGCTCCCGCACCAGCCCACGCCCCCCGATACCGGCCCGGGAGAACGGGACCCCAGGAAGGAGCCCAGGACGGCGGAGAAAAGGTCGCTGCGCAGGGGAGCTGGTAAGAGCGCGCCGAGGGTTCGGGAAGGGCAGGGCCTGGGGAGATCCACATCCACTGGCACATCTTGCTGGACACTCGCTAACTGTGTAAATGCTCCTGGTACAAACTTTGTTGCGGGGGAATTGGAAGGAGTCAGAATTCCCACTGACATCATGTCTGATCTAGAGCAAGCTTGTCCAACCCACTGCCTGGGCCTGGGGTGGCTTTGAATGTGGCCCAACAGTAATTGGTAAACTTTCTTAAAGCATTGAGACTTTCTGCGAATTTTTTTTTTAAGCTCATCAGCGGCCTTTAGTGTTGGTGTATTTTATGTGTGGGCCAAGATAATTCTTCTTCCAGTGTGGCTCTGGGAAGCCAAAAGATTGGACACCCCTAATCTAGAGTAAGGAATAGGCCGACCTCGGTAGCTCATGCCTGTAATTCTAGCACTTTGGGAGGCCAAGGCCTGCGGATAATCCTAGGAGTTCAACACTAGCCTGGGCAACATAGTGAGACCTTGTTCTACAAAAAAATTTAAAACTAGCCATGCATGGTGGTGCACGCCTATAGTCCCAGCCACTTGGGAGGCTGAAATAGGATTGCTTGAGCCCAGGAGTTCAAGGCTGCAGTGAGCTCTGATGGTGCCATGCACTCCAGCCTGGGTGACAGAGTGAGACCCTGTCTCTTTTAAAAAGAGAGAGAAAATAAGGAATAAAGAGTAGAAAAGGGAAAATAAATACCAGGATTTTGTATAAGTACAGAGAAGTCAGTGTGTGGGCATGAGATAAAGAGAAATGTAAAAACTGATGTTGATAGGACTCGCAGCGAATCTCTCAAATTCTTCTCCCACTTTTCACCTGAGAAACTCAGCAAAGTCCAAATCCCAGGACATGTGTACTCATTTTGATGCAGGTTCTTTCAGGGCCTAAGCTATTTCTTGGCTATAAATGAAACATACTCCTCTATCAGGGTCCTTCTGACCTTTTCCTCCAAGAAAGAATTTCCTCCTGCTGTTCATAATCAGGTTCGCGCCCAGCTGCATGTGAAACGTATTCCATGTATTGGAATAACAAGTCTGTATAAAACATAAGTCTGTCTCAAGAGGGTCAGCATTTACTTGCTGTCCTGAAAGGGAGATTGTGTTAAGATTGAGGCAGAACGTAAGAATCTTTGAAAGCAGCTGTCTTTTGAAATGAGCAAAGTAGATGACCTTTCTCTGTCTTTGACATTTGTCACTTCTTATGGAAGTGAGGAAATGAGAAATCTGTTGAAACTGTGTGTTTGCAGCAGAGCTAAAGAATCTTTCATTGCTGGGTTTTTTTGTTTGTTTGTTTGTTTGTTTTGAGACTCTGTCTCACTCTTTTGTCCAGGCTGGAATGTAGTGGTACAATCCTGGCTCACTGCAACCTCCACCTCCCAGGTTCAAGTGATTCTCCTGCCTCAGCCTCCCGAGTAGCTGGGATTACAGGCGCCCACCACTATACCTGGCTAATTTTTTTTTACAGTTTTGGTAGAGACGAGGTTTCACCATGTTGGCCAGGCTGGTTTCAAACTCCTGACCTCAAGTGATCCGCCCGCCTTAGCCGCCCAAAGTGCTGGGATTACAGACGTGAGCCACCGCGCCTGGCCTGCTGGTTTTTTTTAATTAATGGAAATCTGTGAGCCAGAAAATGACACTACACAAATAAGTTGTGTGTGCATGTGATGAGGGCCCTAGGGAGAAGTTTTCTATGGCGAATTTTGTTTTTTAAAAATGTTTTGGCCTGGCCTGGTGGCTCACACTTGTAATCCCAGCACTTTGGAAGGCTGAGGCAGGCGGATCACAAGGTCAGGAGCTTGAGACCAGCCTGGCCAACATGGTGAAACCCCATTTCTACTAAAAATACAAAAATTAGCCAGGCATGGTGGTGCGCGCCTCTAATCCCAGCTACTCAGAAGGCTGAGGCAGGACAATCACTTGAACCCGGGAGGTGGAGGTTGCAGTGAACCGAGATCATGCCACGGCACTCCAGCCTGGGTGACAGAGAGAGACTCCATCTCAAAAAAAAAAAGAATATTTCAGGCTACTCAAGCACTGCATTGTGGGACAGAAGGGAAATAGAACCTGGTGGCTCTCTTAGGGAATCCTGTACCCTAAGAGGAAGATGCATACACAGGAAGAAAATTAGCTCATACAAAACAATGTGAAAACAGTTCCAAAACAGTCTAATCTTTTCTGGCTCTTTTACAGTGCTTTAAATTGCTAAGGTGACACACAAGGATTCACAGTTCCAAAGAGCCCACACATGTGGCCTTCCCAATCTGAAGGCCCCTTGGCACAGCCGTGATTTTGTGTTGCTGCTGCCACTGCAGTAGGATAATCAGTGCGGGAATTTGGAGGAAGTTCAAGCAGTAGCTGACGATCCACTCTGCAGATTTCCATTGAGGTTATTGAAGCTATTGTAGAATGATTCAAAAAGCCATTGAAGTAGCAAGGGAGGAAGGAGCTGCTCTCTGTGCACATGAAACTCTGACCTTCATGGCCCAGAATTGAGGATGTCTCTCAAGGCTTGCTAAATGAATGGAACTTAAAAACAGAATATCAAGCTCCTAGTCAAATCTGGAAAAGAAGCTTCAGAGAACAATGCTTTGCCCATTATTTATATGTAAGTTCCTCAACCTCAGCCAGGCTTTCTTCGCTATAAAATGCCTGGGATGGTCTGTAAAGACCGTGTGTATTTTTCTTTGATTTATAAAATGTAATAGAGTGTTTGTTTATTAACAGCTTTTCTTATATAGTAGAAAAGAATTGTCTCGTCCATCTAAGTTTAATCACATTCACTAAAGCCATAGAAATGACGGAGTTAGATGAATTCCAAAGCAAAAGAAGAATCTAGGTTACATGAGTAATGACATTCATTTTACCACACAGAAAGGAGGGAAGGAATTACCCACATTCTATAGGGAAGCAACTCTGGGGGCAGGGGCAGTAGTACTGAAAGGACAGGTACCAGGACAGGCTGGGCCTGCTGCCTGATCCTACCTGGACCTTGAGGGACTATCTCATGCTGACCAGAGCAGAATCTCAGGGTCTGCACTGTCAGACCCCAGCAGTGAAGCTGCCCCCACACCTTCCCCAGATGCCAAATCTCTTTGTGCTTTCATTGATTATTATCATTTCTACTATTGTCATTCTCATTGCTCCCAAAGTTAGCTAGAAGCAATTCAGGTCATACAAAACATACAGATAATGAACGTTTTAATAACAATATCACTGTTTCCAGAAAGACCTAATATTTGCTGTTGTGGTGGCAAATACCTTGCCCAGATCTCCCAGATAGTCTGCCACCTCCCCCGTCCTCCCTCCAGGGCATGTACAGTAAAGTTGGATGATTGAAGTGTTCCAGATGACTCAGCTTTGGGCACTCAAGCTGCTTGGTCCCCAGCACCTGGTTTGTTCCTCCTCCTGTCTTCCACACCTTGTTTTCCTTCTTTGAAGGAATGGAGGAACGCTTCAGCAGAAGGAGTAGGGAAGGATGCAGTGGTGGTTGGTTGTAATAAACAGGAGCCTGGCTTGCCAAAGGGGCTGAGCCTCACAGGGGCTGTGCTGGAGTGGTTACTGCAGTCTTAGTACGTGTCTGGGCTCCTCGAGGCAGAGGAGCCCTGTTTATAGGCCTGGTTCATAATTTGCTGATCTGTCCTAGGGAGTAAATAGCCCAGGGTTATCAGCCGTGTTCATTTGTGCAGAACATTTTGCACAAATCCTCCTGTTGGTTCAATCCATCCCAGAGTTTAAATTACAGGTCATAAAGCAACTTTTGCACACAAGATTAGATTGACAGCAAAGGAGTTAGAGAATATTGTGTGGAAAAATTGCAAAACACAGAAAGTATGTAGAAAAAAAATCACTCCTAAGTCGACTCTCCTTCTAGTCTGTCTTGTTTCTGGGTATGAGATTTATTTTTTTTTACAAAGTCATGGTCACATGTTGGTATTTTGGAAGGTAGCGTAAGAAATCACCCTTCTCACCTGGAGACCTCATTTGATAACGGACATTGGCTAATCTGAGCTTGATTCCTCCAGACAGGGTTGGTGACAGAGTAGCACACTCCAGTCTCTGACCCTCTTTTTCTACACTCCAGTACTCACTCATGCATTCTTTTTTTCAACAAATATTTAATGTCCTCCTGCCATGCAAGCTCTTTCTTGGCCCCAAAAGATGGGAAGAGCACAGGGGACTGACCTGCGGAGTTTATTGCATGGAGAAGGCAGGTGGTAGCTGGATGCCGGAGGAGTGTAGACAGCCATTTTCTGGCCCACCTTGTCTTTGGATGTCACAGCCATTTTCTGAAGGAAATGAACTGAAAGAGACTGTCACCCTTTTTAAATGACACAGTTCAGATATATTCAAATTCATTTGGGTTAGAATACAAGCTGTCAAGGGTTTTGTTGGCATCCCGCTAAAAATATATTCCTATCTCTTGAATTTTCAAAATCTCATTTTATTGTGATATGAACACCTAACATGAGATTGACCCTCTTAACAGATTTTAAAATGTACAATGCAGTATTGTTGTCTATAGGTACAATGTTGTAGAGCAGATCTCTAGAACGTGTTTTTCTTAACATAACTGAAACTTTATAAACATTAATGAATAGCCCCCAATTTCTCTCTCCCCCGCCCAGCTCCTAATGACCACCTTTCCACTCTTCAATTGTATGAGTTTGACTATTTTGATTTCACATAGAAATGTGATCGTGTAATACTTGTCCTTCTATGACTGGCTGATTTCACTTAGCATAATGTCTTCAAGGTTCATTCATGTTGCTGCAAGTACAGAATTTCCTTCCTTTTTAAGGCTGGATAATATTCCATTGTAGGTATACACCACAGTTGCTTTATCCATTTGTTTGTCCAAATACATTTAGGCTGTTTCCACATCTTGGCTGTTGTGAATAGTCCCTCAGTGAACAGGGAGTGTTAATATCTCTGAGATTCTGATTTCAGTTCTTTTGGATATATGCCCACATATGTTTTGAATTCTTAAAGAAAACCAACTTTGCTCACATTGGCATTTTTTTTAGTCTTGCCCTTCCCTTCACAGTCGCTTCTGAGCAAGTGTCATCAACACTGTAAGCTCTGTTTCCCTGCCTTTCCTCTGCTCCTCAGCCATGTGTGTCTTATCCTTGCATGTCACCCAGTACAAAGCGACCTCTCCTTGTTTTCCCTCGTGCAAGACACATCACAGAATCCCACCTGTTTCCTGGAGTTCGTGATTCCCTTGACTTCTTGGGCCACGGGAACCAGCCACCTACCCATCTGATGAGCAGCCCTGACTTGACACTTCAGCATTCATAATTCCATTCATCGATACCACCTCCAGCACAGTTCTGTTTCCTTCTCCGTACTCCATCTACCCAGGTACTCAAGCCAGAAACCTCAGCGTTATTACAAATATCTTGATATGAATAACCCCGAGAGGCCTAAGAATGATAGGAAGATCACCTTATAATCCTACTGCTTTAAAAATGACATGAAAAGGGACTTGCTGTTCTGACCAAGATGGAATAAACACTTACCAGCCCATCTCTCCCACTGATACAACATCAAACCCTCTACAGAATGCATAAAGTGAGTATCAGAGGACTCTGAGAGGTAGATAAGAGGAGCTGGTAGCCTGAGGAGATAGATCAGGACCCAAGTGATGACTCCATAGCAAGTGTGAGTAGTGAAGGAGCACCTCTGCCACTGGTGGCATCAACAACTCCTGCAGGCCAGAGCTCCTAGAACTCTCCCAGCCTAGATCCCACTGCACACCCCCACCACCAGCCCCTATGGAACAGAGCTTGTTGGACAGCCTTGGCCCTACTCCAAGTGAACACCAGCAACGAAGCAGCAAATCCCTCTTAGCTGCAGCATCCCTGCAGGATGGAGTTCTTTCTATTCTGTCATCCCTATGCCAGGCAAATGCCAACAATAAGCTGAAAACTACTTGCCCTGGTGGCAGTGGCAGTGATGTCCCTTGTGAGGCACAACTCTTGATTGTTTGAGTCTTAATCTTGGCTCCTCAGTGAAGTGGCCCACCCCTGACCCCTGCTGAAGATGATAGCAATACCCTCTGCAGGGCAACGGTCCTTTAGCCCTTCCAGCCCTGCTCCAAGTAAGCACCAGCCTAGAGCACTCCAGGTGAGCACCTGCCTCTCCCCACAGCAGCTCCTATGGGTCAGAGCTCTTTTGACTCTTTAGACATTACCCCCGGAGAAACCCAATAATGAAGCTATACCCCTGTGTTAGCACAGACAGCAGCGACAGGTATGGTGGTTGGGGGTCCTGCAGGCTCCTTTCCCTTGCCACTCTGTCCTGAGGTGGTCCCAGTCACAAGAAGGTGCTACGGTGCAGAGAGGCTAAACCTTGGCTTTCTAGCCATAGAACCTTGAGGAGTGGAGATGACAGAAAGGAGACATCTGAGTTAGATATCCTTTAAATCTGCATATGAAGTTCTGGGCTCATCCCTGAGCTGCACATGTGTAAAACTGACTAGAATGAGCACAGCAAAACCTTTTGAGAATTTTAACAGGACCAAGTCTCAGCACAATATTCAAAATATCTAGGATATGAACCAAAATTATCCAACATACAGAGAACCAGGAAAGCCTAAAAAATTCTCAAGGAAAAAGGCAATCAACAAATGCCAACCCTGAGAGGATTCAAATGTTGGAATTATTAGACAAAGACTTTAAAGCAACTATTATGCCACATTCTAAGAAGTAAAAATGAGTACTCTTGGAATTAATGGAAAGATAGAAATTCTCTGAAAAAAAAATAGAAGCTATAAAGATAGAAATTTTAGAATTGGAAAAGCTGGAGTGGCTATATATTAATATCACACAAAGAAGACTTCAGAAAAAGGACAATTATTAGTGATAAAATGGAACATTATGTAATGATAATTTCAGCAATATTGGTCAATCAAGAATGCATAACAGTGCTAACAACAGAGCTTCAAAATACATGAAGCAAAAACTTGGTAGTACTGAAAGGAAAAATAGATAAATCCATAGTAAGATGTAGAGATTTTAGCACTCCTCTGTCAGTAGTCAAGAAAAGTAGCAGGTAGAAAATCAGGAAGAATATTTCAATTAGGTCAAGTTGGTTGAACATCATCATCAACCAACTTGACCTAATTGATATTTATAGAACAGCCCACCAGCCACAGCAGAATACATGTTCTTTTCCAGTGCACATGGGACATTCATGAAGATATACCATATTGTCACTAAACAGCCTGTATTAAATTTAAAAGAATTGAAATTATTCAAAGCTTGTTCTGTGCCTTCATTGAATTAAATAAGAATTTGATAACATCTGAAAAATATCTGGAAAGAAATATGAAAAAGATCATCAAATATTTGAAATTAAACCCTACACCACTATATAATCCATGGGTCAAAGAGGATGTCTCAAGGGAAGTTAGAACACTGAATTAAAATGAAAATACAACATATCAAAATTTGTGGAATGTGGATAAAGTGGTACTTAGGGAAACTCAACAGTAAATTATATTAGAAAGAAAAAATGTTTCAAAGCAGTAATTTAAGCTTCCACTTTAAGGAACTAGAAAAAGAAGAGCAAACTAAACCCAAAGCAAGAAGGAAAGAAATAATAAACATAAGAGCAAACATAAATGAAAATATAAAAATAATAGAAAAAAAATTAATGAAGCCAAAAGATGGTTCTTCAAAATAGCCAATAAAGTTGATTTGAAAACGGAGGGAAAAAAGACACAAATTACAAACATTATAGAGTGCCACTACTGACCCCATAGGCATTAAAATGATAATAAGGGAATACTATGAACAATTCTACGCACATAAATTTTACAAATGAGAAGAAAAGGGCCAATTCCTTGAAAGATACAAACTATCAAGCCTAAAAAGTACCATGAATGGTCCTATATCTGTTAAAGTGATCAAACCTGTAGGTAAAAACCTTCCAGATAACTCCATTTTCACATGATTTCGCTGGTGATTTCTACCAAGCATTTAAACATGAAGTAACACCAATTATACAAAATCTCATGCAAAACTAAGGGGAAACACTTCCCAACCCATTTTATGAGGCCAGCATGATTGTAATACTGGAATTAAAGACAATACAGAATTCTATAGACTCTTTGTATACTATACTAAATTCAGAGATACTGTATTTCCTTATATTTTTTTCTAAAAGTTTTATAGTTTTTATTTTACATTTAAGTCCATGACCCCTCAAGCTGGAGTGCAGTGGCGCGATCTAGGCTCACTGCAAGCTCCGCCTCCCGGGTTTACGCCATTCTCCTGCCTCAGCCTCCCAAGTAGCTGGGACTACAGGCGCCCGCCATCTCGCCCGGCTAGTTTTTTGTATTTTTTAGTAGAGACGGGGTTTCACCGTGTAGGCCAGGATGATCTCGATCTCCTGACCTCGTGATCCACCCGTCTCGGCCTCCCAAAGTGCTGGGATTACAGGCTTGAGCCACCGCGCCCGGCCGAGTTAATTTTGTATATGATATGAGACTTAGGTCAAGGTTCATACTTTTGCCTATGAATGTTCCTATGCTTCAGGACCATTTGGTTGTGACGTACAATTTAGTATACTATAGTATCTCTGAATTTAGATGCAAAATTCTTTTTTTTTTTTAAGACAGAATCTTGCTCTTGTTCCCCGGGCTGGAGTGCAATGGCCATTTGCCGGCTTCAAGCAATTCTCCTCCCTCAGCTTCCCGAGTAGCTGGGATTACAGACACCCACCACCACACCTGGCCAATTTTTTGTATTTTTAGTGGAGACAGGGTTTCACCATGTTGGTCAGGCTGGTTTCAAACTCCTGACCTCAGGTAATCAACCCATCTAGACCTCCCAAAGTGCTGGGATTACAGGCATGAGCCACTGTGCCTGCCTAGATGCAAAATTTTTAACAAAATATTATCAAATTGTACGTCACAACCAAATGGTCCTGAAGCATAGGAACATTCATAGGCAAAAGTATGAACCTTGACCTAAGTCTCACATCATATACAAAATTAACTCAAAAGAGGTCATGGACTTAAATGTAAAATGAAAACTATAAAACTTTTAGAAAAAATGCGAGACAATATTTGGGGTATAGGGCTAGGCAAAGACATCTTAGACTTGTCATCAAAGCATCCAAAGTGGAAAATTTGATGAATTGGACATTATTAAAATTAATAACTTTTGCTTTGCCAAAGACCTAGTTAAGAGCCTGACAAGACAAACTACAAACTGCAAGAAAAGATAGGCAAACTGCATATCCAATAAAGGATCAGTATTTAGAATATATAAAGTCTTCTCTAAAGTCAATAGTTAAAAAAAAAAAAAAAAAGCAAACCAATTAGAAAATGGGCAAAAGGGGGCCAGGCGCGGTGGCTCATGCCTGTAATCCCAGCACTTTGGGAGGCCGAGGCAGGTGGATCACAAGGTCAGGAGATTGAGACCACGGTGAAACCCCGTCTCTACTAAAAGTACAAAAAATTAGCCGGGCGCGGTGGCGGGAGCCTGTAGTCCCAGCTACTTGGGAGGCTGAGGCAGGAGAACAGCGTGAACCCGGGAGGTGGAGCTTGCAGTGAGCCAAGATTGAGCCACTGCACTCCAGCCAGGGGAACAGAGTGAGACTCCGTCTCAAAAAAAAAAAAAAAAGAAAAAAAAAAATGGGCAAAAGACATGAACAGACATTTCACCAGAAAAAGTGTGCAGATGGCAAATAAGCACCTGAAGACATGCTTGCCATCATTAGCCATTAGGGAAACACAAAACCATAATGATATACAATTACATAACTATTAAAATGACCAAAACAAAAAATATTGATAATACCATTGTGCTGATGAGGATGTAGAGAAAATGCAACTCTCATTAGAGTGTCATTTCTATGGCCGATGGGAATGCAAAATGGCACAGTCACTTTGGAAAACAGTTTGGCAATTTCTTATAAAATTAAAAATACACTTACGACCCAGCAGTTCCACTTTAGGTATTTATCCTAGATAAATGGAAATGTACATTCCCACAAAAGTCATACATTAATGTCTACAACAGCATTATTCATAATCACCAAAAACTAGCCAGGTGCAGTGGCTCACGCCTGTAATCCCAGCACCTTGGGAGGCCGAGATAGGTGGATGACTTGAGTCCAGGAGTTCGAGACCAGCATGGCCAACATGGTGAAACCCATGTATACTAAAAATAAAAAATTAACTGGGCGTGGTGGTGCACACTTGTGGTCCCAGCAACTTGGGAGGCTGAGGCAGGAGAATCGCTTGAACCCAGGAGGTGGAGGTTGCAGTGAGCAGAGATTGTGCCACAGCACTCCAGCCTGGGTGACAGAGCAACCCTGTCTCAAAAATAAAAGTATAAGTGACATAATCACCCAAAACTGGAAATAACCCACATGTACTTCAGCTGGTGAATGGGTAAACAAACTGTGATACATCCATATGATGAAAAACTACTTAGCCATCAAAAGGAATGAACCCTCAATATGCACAGTAACCTTAATTGTACATGCTCAGTGAATAAAGCCAGTCTTTCAAAATTGCAAACTGAATTATTCCATTTCTATAACATTTGGAAGAGGCAAAAATATATGGACAGAGAACAGATACATCAGTAGTTGCCAGGGGTTGGGAGTAGAAGGAGAGTCTGGTTACATAGGGGAAGGAAGAAGGAATTCTTCAGGGTGTTGATATTCTGTATCCTGTTTGTGATGGTTGTTATAAGAAGCTAAACATGTTAAAACTCAGGGAACTGTACAACAAAAGGGTACATTTTACTGTATATAAATGTAAGAATAATTTTTTCTTTCTTCCTTTCCTTTCCTTTTTCCTTTCATTTTTCCTTTCCTTTCTTGGAGTCTCTCACTCTGTCACCAGACCGGAGTGCAGTGGCGCGATCTCGGCTCACTGCAGCCTCCGCCTCCTGGGTTCAAGCAATTCTCCTGCCTCAGCCTCCCGAGTAGCTGGGACTACAGGCGTGTGCTGCCACGCCTGGCTAATTTTTTTGTATTTTTAGGAGAGACAGGGTTTCACCATGTTGGCCAGGATAGTCTGTATCTCCCGACCTCGTGATCCACCCGCCTCAGCCTCCCAAAGTGCTGGGATTACAGGTGTGGGACACCACGCCCGGCCAGAATAATTTTCAAATACAAAAAAAAAAAGGGGTAGTGGCCTCCTGCCCACCCCTTTCTGAACCTCTTTAATCCCACTCCCCAGGGGGAACCACACTGCCGGATTCATCCTCTTTCCCTTGAACACTGCAATCGTAACCACAGCAAGATGGGCCTGCAGGTCTAGGCATGTGGATCCTTTTATTTTAATCACAAAAATGCTGTACATCTTGGCTTGCGTTTTCACTCCACAGTAAAGCAGGGCATCTTTTTTTTTTTTTTTTTTTTTTTATATCAATGTGAACTGCCTCACCTCTTTCTGTTTAAGGGCTACACTCTATGTGTTCTGTATTTTATGTCACTATTCCCCTCCTAAGGGGCATTCCGCTTGTTTGAGCTTTTTTCCCTCTTGCCGACAGTATTGCAGTAATCGTTCTTGTTCATTTTAATCCCTATGTATTCACACTGTTGTTTTTCTATGATCGATTCCTAAAAGTGGATTTTCAGATTCTCAGATCATGTGCACTTTTAGTAGACAACTTTAAATTACCCTCCATAAAGATTGTACTAGTTTACACTGCTTCCAGCAGAATAGAGACTATTTCTCCACCCCCCATCAACACCGTTGTCAGTGTTGACAACACCGTTGACAACACTGTTGTCAGTGTTTTTTTTCCTCCAATCTGATGGATGAAAAGTGCCAGTCATGATGCTCGCCTTGGTCAGCAAGTTCTGGTCATCGCAATGTGCAGCGTCTTTATCCTACCATGTCCCCATGCCAGCCTCTTCTTTAACCTGACACCTGCAGTGAGTGCCTCCTCCCTCCAACTCTCTTCTTCCCCTTTCTTCCCAGGTCATCCGTAGAACCATGGAGCTTTCCTCTTTAAAAATTCTCAATGCCTGCCCATTATATTTAGAATAAAATTCAAACTCCTGGAGAAAGCATTCAAGGCTTTTTAGATTCTGGCCAAAACAAACATTTCTGTCTCTCTAAGTTTGTGTGCCACTCCACTCCCTCTGACATCTCCTGCAGCCCCACCCCTGATGCCAGCTCCCTGGCACTCTGTACAACCCCTGCCCGCATTGAGCGTACTTCACCTGACCCCTGAACTAGATCCTGAGCCCTTCAGAACTTCCAGGGTTTTTCTTCCTCTGTTGAGCACCCATACCCGTGCCCTGGGCTTCCCAGCCTGTACTCTGTACATACCCCTGCCCATATTGAGCATAACTGAACTAGATCCTGAGCCCTTGAGAACTTCCAGGGTTTCTCTTCCTCGGTTGAGCACCCATACACATGCCCTGGGCTTCCCAGCCTGCAGTGGGTAATCCTTGGGCCAGGCTGTGTCTGCATGACCAGGCGCTGGGATGAGGGAGCAAGGCAGGGGCTGGGTGGTAAGACTGAAGAGTGTGGATCTGTGGGTTTTACTCTGAGGAGCACCTCTCAGGGGCTGTGGGATTCTGAGCAAGTTGAGTCTCTTAAACTCTGAGTCTTAATTTCCTCCTTTATATAATGAGGTTATTCGTAATAAGAGCATATAGGGCAGCAAAGGCATTTTACCTGCAAAATGTGATACAGTTTCAGACAGTACAGTCATACGTTCCTAAACATGTACTAAAATATTCTCATCTCAGCTGCACAGAATGCTGTGTGAGAATGGGATTCTCCTTGTCCCAGTTTTGGTTAAGGCACCCATGCAGAGATGTCAGATACCAGAGAGCACGTGTGCAGGATCGGTGGAGTCACCAACCACTCACCACCCCCGTCCTCAGAACATACGGAGAGTGGGGAGGAACAAAGGGGGTTGGCAAAACACTTTCTGTGGAGAGCACGCTGCAGTCGTGTGAGCCACCAGCGCAACACGGGTGGAACTAGAGGGAACGTCCCTCATGCAGTCTGCAAGGGTGGCTTCCATGGGACTTGTTAGAAGCTGGACAGGTGTGCCCTGCAGTTGGGAGACATGGAGGACTGCTGCTGGACTCCAGCCACCTGTGGGCGTGGGGCAGACAGGACCACCACATGACCCACCTGCGCTCCCAGAGCCTCACCTGAGGAGCCAGCCAAGAGCACAAGGGGACAATGAGAAGCGGTCACAGCCAGAGTCCCAGTGGTGGCTGGGAATCCCCCGGTGTCAGTTTCAAGTGTCTGCGAGGCCCAGGCAGGACAAAACCTTGTAAGGCTCCAGAGAGCCCTGCTCATCTCCCCACTCTCCTTCTTCTCCAGCTCTCAGCCCTTGGGAAAGCCCTCTCAAACCCCAACTCAGACACCCTGCATTCAGGAGTCAAAACCTGACTTCGCCCAGAGGCTACACTTTTTAATTCCTGAATTAAAACTGATTATGGCCTGGCGCGGGGGCTCCCGCCTGTAATCCCAGCACTGTGGGAGGCCGAGACGGGCGGATCACGAGGTCAGGAGATCAAGACCATCCTGGCTAACACGGTGAAACCCCATCTCTACTAAAATACAAAAAAATAAATAAATAAATTAGCCAGGCGAGGTGGCGGGCGCCTGTAGTCCCAGCTGCTCGGGAGGCTGAGGCAGGAGAATGGCGTGAACCCGGGAGGCGGAGCTTGCAGTGAGCTGAGATTGCGCCACTGTACTCCAGACTGGGCAACAGAGCGAGACTCCGTCTCAAAAACAAAAACAAAAAAAACTGATAAAAGTGACCATGGTGACTGCTGGTACCTGAGAAGGACTGGGAAGGTGCTGGAAGTCTTACAGTCTCTACCTAGGATAGGGGGACTGTGGAGACCAGGATCGGGCAGTGCTTTTCTCGTCTAGAACCTGCAGGTGCAGTGCTCTGGTCCCTGCATAGGTGCAGCCCACCTCCCAGGAGCCGATGAGCAGCGTCACCCATCCCCTGCAGCTGCACTGGTGCCATTTCAGAGGGACGGCTTCAGTGCTTTCTCCACGGCAGCCATTAACCTTACGTGGGAGGGGGGGTGCTGAGACCTTCTGTGCACTCTCCCCAGGGTTCAGGAGAGAAGTAGGTTTAAAGAAGAGAAGACAGTGTCTTCATGACAAGTGGGAAGTGTCCGAGGCCCCGCTGAGTAGGGCCAAGGATGTGGCAGGAGGTGAGGTCTGAGGTGGCAACAGTGTGGACCCATAGCATGGGCAGCCTTGAGGGTAGATGTCCCGGGGACCAGGGGCACTGGGTGGTTACAAGAAACATCGACCAGAGCCTGGGGGCAGGGGGCAGATGTCAGCCCAGTTCTCAGGAACTGGGCCATCTGGTCAGCGGGGCACTTGGTATTAGCCAGAAAGGGGACCACGTACTGTGAGCTCTCTCTCCAGGGTTTCTTTGGGCGGACGCTTAGAGCAGCATCAAGATCTGCAGTTGGCAATGCTGGCTGTGACTTGCGGTCACCTGGGGGTCCACCCCCACGGATTCGGTGGACCTGCCCAGGGTGAATCCCAGACAGTGGGAGTGTTAAAGGCTGCCCGGGTGGTTCTAATGTGTGGCCAATATAGAGATCCTGGGCTCTAGGACAGTAGCACTTCTCAAACTTAGGAGTATTTATGGATCTGATCAAAGTGATGTTTCCCACCCGGTGCATCTGGAATGATGGCAGCACTGCTGGTCCAGGGACCACACGTGGAGTGGTGAGGCTCCGGGTCTGCGCTGTCCAACACAGAGCCACTAGCGGCACGTGGCTGTTTAAATGTAAATGTAAGCCAAATTAAAATGCAGTTCCTCAGTCACAGCGGCCACATTTCAAGAGTCCAGGAGCCACGTATGACTGGTTGATAGCACAGAGGGCATTTCCATCATTATACAAAGTTTTACTGGGCAGCACTGTTTCAGGGCTGTCACTAGCAAACAGCTTCTTTCTGAGACCCCATAAGGGTTGTGCTCTTCCCAAAAATGGCTTGGGTGTCAAGGCACCGTAATACTTCACCTTTCTGCCTGTATGCCTGTCTTCCTCTATCAGCTTCTCGAAGTCGGGGTCTGCAGCGGATTTACCCTCTCAGTAAATGGGCAAATAATAACAATAGCTAACGTACAGTGAGCACTTACTAAGTGCCGAGTATTATGTTAAAATGCTTTACGCGTTAATTTTCAACAACAATCCTATTTAGCAAATAATAAAAGAAACTTAGGTTAAAGAACTTGCACAAAGGCATGTAGCTAGCAAACTGGAGGAGAGGTAGAGGCCACATAGGCTCACTGCAGCCCACGCTCCCGAGTGTCATGCTGCACTGCAGTTCTCAGCTGGGGCAGGTGTGGGCCCCAGCAGATATTAGCAGTGCCTGGAGACATGTTTGATTGACACCACTGTGGTTGGGTGGGGAAGGGAGGTATACTAGCATCTGGCGGGAAGAGATGCTGAGCATCCTATAATGCACAGGACAACTCCCCACATTTTGGGCTGGGACATCCAGCCCAAAATGTCAGCAGTGCCAAGACTGAGTAACTTGTTTGCCACTCAGTGAATAAGTTAAAATGGGGAGGAAGTGGTTTTATAGGACAGTCATGAGGTCATACCTCTTAGTAAGAGATGGCATGTGATGTAGTGAATGAAGATTAGAGATCAAGAGGTCTGTGTTCAAATCCCAGCTTTGTTGCATGTTGGCCAAGTGACCCTGGACGAGTCACTTTATTCCATAAGACTCTGTGGTCCCATATCTAAAATGGGGATTGAAAATATCCTTACATTGCAAGGAGAGCTGTGAGGGTCGTTATGAATACGATACTGCTCTGAAGACAAAGATGGAATAAACCTTAGCTGTGAAGCCTTCTTTGGTCAGGAGAAATTTCCCTACCTGGCTAGTGGTGGGTGAAGGAGGGCCCACATGTAATAGAGAAAGGGAAATCTGAGCTCCAAGGACAATGGCTGTCCTTGGAATGGATTAGTTACTCTTCTGTTGGCCACCCTAGACAGTTCTTGAATTCCAGCAGTTCCTGGAGATCTGAGGTGGGGAGACAAGGAATCTAAGGTGAGGCGTTTGCATACATTTCAAAGTATAAGTAGAATAATTTTTCACCTTTTTCTCAATCATGTGCTCTAGCTCAAAGTCATTTTAAAATAACAGTGCCTTTCCCTTCCCATGTCCTTGTGAAGTCCCAGTTATATCAGCTGGTTGGGAGTGGAGACCAGCTGTCTCTGTGGAGGTAGACTGGTCATTGCCTCCTGCCGAGAGGCTAGCTGTAACCGCACAGACAGTGGCAGTTTAGCAAATATGCTTTCAGTCCAGCTCCTCCACTGACAACTCTGTGCCCTTGAGCCCGGCCCTGGCTCCCCCGGGTCTCCACTGTGGGATGTGGAGGTTGGACCAGGCCACCCTGGGATGTCTGCCAGCCTCAACATGCCAAGTGCTGGGCAGCTGTCCCAGAAGTCAGGAAAAGAGCCTGGTAAGTCATCTGTCCCTTGGGGTGCCCCCAGTACACATGGCTGGCCGGGTTCCTGGCCTCACTCCACACACGCACACACAGATGTGACTCACGAGTGTTTTTTCTTTGTGAATGCCTTCTCACACATGTTACCTGTGGGCAGCAGATCCCCAAAGCAGGTGTAGTTGGGGCTCTGACAACAACCAAAGCAGACCCCAGGGCCCCGTTTGGGAAGAACTCACATCGGTTTTTACGGTGGGGACCTGAGCAAGCTCCTGCCCTGGGACGAGGACTGACACTCACCCCCACCCCGTGATGAACGTGCTACCGTGTGAGGCCCTCGGAAATACATGCGGCCACCGGGAGACTCTCTGACTCCCTCAGCCGCTTCACCGGGAGGACGGCGCCTCCGGGCTCTCACTCCCTGGCTTCTTAGGATAGAAGCGTGCTACTAGGCCTGCCAAAGCAGCAGTGGCTTTTATCTTTCTGCCACGTGGAGTTGAAGCTTGTGTGAAAAGAGATATGTAGGCCAGGAGAAGGCGGGTTTCTGAGCATCCGCTGGGAAATTCAAACCACAGAAAGCCTGGCCTGGGAAAGCAGGAGAGCTGGCTGAGGAGCCCTTGGCAGTGCCTCCTGACTTGGGAGTCAGGTAAGGGATGAGGGCAGTCTGGCCCTGGCAGCCCCATGCGCGTAGCTGGGAAAGAAGCTCCCAGAAACAGTGTCCTTCTGTTTGCCCCTAGGCTGTCAGGTGAGTCTGTGTGGAGTCAGAGCCTCTGCACTGGCTGAGGGGTGCAGTTCCGCCTAGGAGAGGAGGTGGAGCAGGAGGAGGGGAGGCTCTGCAGGGTGGAGGGAAGAAGGAGATTGTGGTGCAGTTCCACCTAGGAGAGGAGGTGGAGCAGGAGGAGGGGAGGCTCTGCAGGGTGGAGGGAAGAGGAGATTGTGGTGCAGTTCCACCTAGGAGAGGAGGTGGAGCAGGAGGAGGGGAGGCTCTGGAGGGTGGAGGGAAGAGGGAGACTGTGTAGATGAGGGAGGCAGTGGTTACAAAAGGCAAAGGGGCTGAGGCCCTAGGGAGGTGCACTTGGGGCTGTGGGGTAGTGGAGCGGTGGAAAGGGGCTGCTGCTGCTGAGGACATCCGGGGCTGCTTGCTTCATCGCAGTGTGGAAACAGCGCTGTGTGCAGCTTGCCTCACTCTCTCTGTGCACAGGGAGCTAGGCTGTTCTTCCTGCTCACTCTCAAGCACCTAGTGACTCCTGTCTTAGGGTGTTTTTTCTTATTTGTGTGCTTTTACTTCTAATTGAAGAATAATATGCATACAGAGAAGTGCACAGATCCTATGTGTGTAGCTCAGTGCATTTCCACTGAACACACCAGACCAAGAAACAGAATGAGACCAGCACCCCAGAGGCCCTGCCGTGTCCGCTTTCAGCAGGCTCTGGAACGCATTCCTGATTGTGGACCATGGTGACTGTTAGAGGATCCCTCTGGTCCTGATGGCTCTTGCAGGAGAGGCTGTCTCCATGCACTGGAGAGAAGGATTCTAAAAATCCTTCCTGTCTAGATTCAGCACCTTCCCCAGGGCCTGGTACCTGGTGGGCACTCACCAGGGCCAGTCCATTCTCATTGTCTAAGGAAGCTATGTTCTGAAGTCACCACAAGCTAACTTAGCAAATGCTGAATCACTGCTCCGGGAGGAAATGCAAGGTTAGCTTCCTGTGTGCCTCCTGCCACAGCATCAATAGATCGACACATAACCTTGTTTTATGTGTAATTCTGTTTAAAGATGCTTTATTCAATATATATTTTTTGACGCATTGACACCGAACACACCGCCAACAGCACTGTAACTCTGGCCTGAATGAAGCTTATCTGACACACACATTGTCTCCATCAGGCGCATCACAGCCTCCTTGGGCTTAGGAACGCATGAGCACTCCACTTGGGGGCCTAACCAGCAGAATCACCAAGAAAACATAGTGCCCAGAAATGTGGCACTGAGTAGACTACCAAAAAAATACTGTATACGGTGTAAGAGCTAAAACAGTAAGGCAGCGCATCACTGCTTGACCTCAGCTGGGAACTTGAACCTTGAGAAACTCAAATTTTTTGCTGCCCTGCACATATCTGCAAATGACCATGCCAACACCATGTGTATTGATTTGGGGATTACAAATGTATTTTAGCGAGTAGGCGAATTCTCAAATACGGAGTCAGCGCACAGCGATGATTGACTCGATTTGTTGAGTGAGGAGAGGAAGGAATTGCAATAAGCTTGAGGTGGAACTGGGACACAGCCCCTTCTCCTGTCATTAACAGTGGGGGCCTGCCCTGTGAAAAGCTCTTGCTCAGTCTCAAAATACTCAGCACGGTTTTGAGAGGAAGCCTTGGGTGAGCATTACCACCCCGAGTTCCACAGCCGAATCACACAGCCTAGCTCTGGGACAGATGTGATGACGAGCGACTGTAGACTTTGCCAGCATGTATTGATCAGGAGCAGCCTACGAGTCAAGACTGACAACAGATCAATAAATGGCTTTTAAAAAACAAAACCCCTCAAGTTCTTTATCTAGGAAGCCTGACAAACCCTGCAGCGGTGGTGTGGCCCCATGTGTCCCCAGGGCCCGGGGCCCACCTCTGCCCCAGAAGTCCTCTTAGTGTCTGTAGTTGGGTCCCATTTCCACCAGGTCAACCATGGCCGTGGCAGCGGACCTGGAAGGCAGGCAGAACAGAGGACCGCGACTCTATCGGTAGAAGCACCGAGGCACCGTGACTGTGCTCGCTTCAGCTGGCTGTGAGAAACGGCGATGATGCATCCACTTTAGATCCGAAGTCTGAGCAAACTCAGGCCTCTCTTCCACAGGGAACGTTGTGAAGACCTGGGAATGAGCTGTCGATGTGCATTTTTAGGATGGCAGCGTAACGGAGAAAATTGGAAGTAGTGTATGCCAGCGTATGAAGTGTTCACACAGCTCCCTTGGGTGCTGGATTTATGGGAAGCTTTTTTCTCCTTTATACTTTTATCTACTTTCTAAATCTGTACAATATGCTCGTGTACTTCTATGAACAAGAAAGAAATGTTATGAAAAGAAAAAGTTTGTTAAAAATGGCTGCATCGGGCCGGGTGCAGTGGCTCACACCCATAACCCCAGCACTTTGGGAGGCAGAGGTGAGAAGATCATTTGAGACCAGCCTGGTGACACAGAGAGACCCCATCTCTACAATAATTAATTTTTAAAAAATTAGCCAGGCATGGCCAGGCGCGGTGGCTCACGCCTGTCATCTCAGCACTTTGGGAGGCCAAGGTGGGTGGATCATGAGGTCAGGAGATCCAGACCATCCTGGCTAACACGGTGAAACCTTGTCTCTCCTAAAACATACAAAAAGCTGCACACGGTGGCATATGCCTGCAGTCCCAGCTACTCGGGAGACTGAGGCAAGGGAATCGCTTGAACCTGGGAGGCGGAGCTTACAGTGAGCTGAGATTGCACCACTGCACTCCAGCCTGGGTGACAGAGAGAGATTCCATCTCAAAAAAAAAAAAATTAGCCAGGCATGTGGCTTGCACCCGTAGTCCCAGCTACTCGGGAGGCTGAAAAAATTGCTGCTTCAGAAAGGATACCATATACCAAATGTTTTAGAGGCCTGGAAATCCTGCTGCCTTCCCTTAAGGAAGAGCCTCTGCTTTATATCATCAGTCAAAAGGCAAGGAACCTGGGAATTTACATTGTACTACAGCTCGTTGCCTCTGGGAAGACTGTGTCCTTGACAGCCCTCAGCTTCCAGACTTAACAGCTGCATCCCTAGTGTCATACGGGGTGTGGTCCACCACTGGGGTCCCACCCTGGCCCCTCAACTGGTCATTACAGAAATCTTTCTGAAGGAAAAAAACAGTACCTTGGGGCTGAATTTTAATAGGCACTAAAAGAACGAACCATCACCAATCAGAAAGTCAAAGTGAACTCATAAGACGCACCTGTCCCACGCAGGCGTAGTTGAACATCTCTAGAAATGGTTTAACATTGGGGATTTTTGAAATGGTTCATTTTAAATCTTCCTGAATACAAATAGTTCAGTAATAATGCCAAATGTGGGTCTGAAAACTGTGGTTCTCTCTCCTACAGGGTATTTAGAGTTCTGTGTGAGGGGGTATTTTAAGAGTGATTCCTGAGGATGCAGATGAAAACTGGGCTCTCATCTCAGGCCGTGTGTCCTGCATCCGGGATGGCCAGGCTCACCTAACACACAGCGTGTGCATGGAGGAGAGAGTGCTGCTGTGGATAGCGGGACTACAGTGCACACCGGTGTGGCTTGGGCCAGGCTCCCCCACGATGCAGCACCAGCAGGGCAGCCCCGGTCAGACCTGCTGGCTCTCACACGCTGTGGCAGACGTGACCAGGATGAGGCACCTGCCCTTGCAGGGCTTGCAGGCAGACTGGCACACACACAGCATTAAGATGGTCTTGCTAGAACCCGTGGACAATGTTCTCAGGGAGCCAAGAGTCAGCCTGGCTGCCTGGCCCTGCAAGAGGCTGGGGTGCAACCCAGTGCTTGCCATGCTTTTCTTATCACAACAGCCATGAGGGCTCACTGTCATGGCAGAATGGCTCACTGGTCTCCATCAGCTCCGGGGTAAGGTTTGACCAAAATTCTCCACCCCTCCTCCAGCAGGAACAGTGATAACAACACTAGCGACAACCACATAACAACAGCAGCTATTGTGGCAGCAGCTAACACCAGGTACCGCACTAAGGGCTTTCCCTGGATTCTCTCACACAATCTTCACAGCCATGCTGGGAAATGTAGACAGTGGCTGTTTCACCTGACCTTCACAACCACACTGAGAGGTGTAGACGGTGGCTATTCCACTTCACAATCACACTGGGAGGCCTAGGCCATGGATTATGTCATGGAATCTTCACACCACACTGGCAAGTATAGATAGTGGGTTATGTCAAGAAATCTTCATAACCACAACAGGAGGTGTAGACAGTGGGTTATCTCATGGAATCTTTACAGTCTGGGAGGTGTCGAGACTTCTGTTTCTTCATTTGACACTGAAATCGAGTCTCAGGGAGGTCCTGGAATTTACCCAAGAGCACTAGCCTGAGGCCCTAAACTAGCTCTGCGGGCCCCAGGGCCACATCGTTAGCAGCTCCGTTGCCCTGGCCCCAGGGAGGAAGCATCTTCATTAGCGCAGCCCATTGAGCCCAACCCCAAGAACAGGAGCCCTCAGAAGTTAGTGCTGGAGCAATGTCCTTTTCAGAATCAATCCTGGACTGCAGGGGGCATGTTAAGGAGAAGAAGGGATCTGGAGAAGAGCAAGCTTACCACCTGCTCCTTTGAAGGAATCCTATCCTTAAATGACATCATCATATTTTCTCTGATCAAAAGTTGGTTTCCTATGAGTTAAACGGGAGGAGCTCTGTTGCCGTCCCGGCTTCCTGCACCCTCTGTACCGTGCCTTCAGAGGAGTCCTGCTGCATCTGCCCTGCAGCAAACAAACTTGCTACCCTTCCTCCCAGGGCAGCTGCACTGCACGGGGAATCTGGCTCTTCCACAATCCGCAAAGGCGATCACACAGATACAGACCCAAAATTGCTGGTCCCCGGTCTGTGAGAAATGCTCCTGGGCTGTTTGTTGCGAACCCAGGCACACTTGACAGCTTAAATTCATTGCCAGTTGGAGAGGAGAAATTGAGATGCCAGAGTCTTTAGCCAAATCCCCGGGAGATTAAGGTTGTCTGTGTATGGAGGCAGGAAGAGGTAAACAAAGGAGTGTTTTCAACTGGTTTATCTGAACTGAGACCACATCTGCATTATCCCGGGATTAATGACATTTTGAACATGTTTAATCTCAGAAGCTATTTTATGGTGCAGCCTCGACCCTGAATGTTCATGCTTGAGCGGCCACATTGTAAGGTCTTTGGCCTCTGAAGCCTGCCTTTACCCTGCACATTTCCGGGGGCTTTAGCCCCTTCTCCTGCCCTCCCCAGGTGGAGTATGGCGCAGATCCCAGAGCTCCTACACTGCCGGTGTGGGTGCCAAGCACAGGAGGTGAGCATACGGTTCGGAGAGGCCTCCTAGGCCTCTGCCACAGAGCAGAGTGGCTCAGCACACAGCTGCTCTGCCTGTGCTCGCTGGGGACAAAGGCGCAGCGTCTCTGAGTCTCAGCACTGTGGAAGGTGATGCTCAGCCCATCACCCCTTTCTCAGCTTACCCACTGAGAGGCTCCAGGTGGAATCTCAGGCGTCTGTGAACTACATTAGGGAGCTGAGTGGGTTTTCTCCCTTTTTCCTGGTGTCTAGACCCCCCATTTGCCATTCTCGCACTCCTCTGCCCATGAGGGTGGCCCTGGACAGTCCCTGTAACAAGGTCTAGAGATTACAGGGGCCCTCTTGCATTCCTGACAAGGAAAAAGGTGAGAAAGAAGAGAATACAGAATAAAAGGAAAGACCAGCAGTTGCAGGGAAAGAGGTAGGAACCAAAAAGGAGAGACATGATGGCGTGCTCATAAACCGGCCCACTGCTTGGTGACGCTGCTATTGCAGGTTGCCTTATCCCACAGCAGCACAGCCTGGCCCAGCCAGGGCACCCACCCACTCCTGTGGGTCTGCACGTGAACACAGACACACGTGTAAACACACACACAGTACAGCTGGAAATATTCCTACCCCACAGACAGGCAGCAGCAGGTGACCTTTCTGTGGTCGGGATGGAATTCTGCCAGCATGCTCTTGATGTAAGGAAAAGAAAATGTACCTCTTGCCAAGCTCAGCGTTTAGAACTGTATCTGGACATAGTCTATGGTGTGTGTTTGTTCGGTAGTAAGAAATGCTTGTGACCAAAGGCATACTTCAGTGGGGTAGATGGTCAGCTAGCAAATATGTCTAGTACCAAACACCGTGAGGCAAGTTTCTCAAGTGATTACAGAGGACTTAGGAGAGAAACTGGCCAGAACAGACTTGATGGAGGAGGTAGTGTCTGGGGGCCTGGTGAACCAGCAGGGAGGATTCTAGAACAGGATATCCAAGCCCTTGTCAACTCTCTTGAGCTGTGGCCACAGCCTCCCTCCTAGCTTCCCAGCCTCTCGGCCCTCCGCAGTCAGACTGATTCTCCACACAACCTCCAGAGTGAGCCCGTGGTTTAAAACCCCCACAGCTCCCCCATGATGGACAGAAAAAAAAAAAAAAAAGAAAAGACTCTTTCTTGGGACTGGTTTACACAACTCCTCCACCTGCCCCCATCCCCAGCCTGGAAGATTATTCTCCAGATTCCAACCCAGAAGGCACCCCTACTCCCACTCACCAGTGTCAGGCCCTGTGTCCGCATAGCCCTTTGTAAATTTCAGCATTTTCCAGTTTCTACCACAGTTACTTGTTTGCATCTTATCTCTCCAACTAGACTTTGAGCTTTTTGAAGGAACAATTTGTTGTTTATTTTTTCACTTCAAATATAAGGCAGTCCTTGCCTGTAGCAAACACTGAATGAATGGAAAGAAGAAAGAAAGGTGAAACAGGAGAATGGAAATGCTGGGCTCTGGCTGGGAATAGAAAGTAGGACTGGATTGTACACTAGGAAGTATTAGTAATTTCAGCAATTCTGCCTATTGGATCAGGAGTTAGAAGAGAGAATGCTGGCAGGAAGTGATGACGGCTGAGGGTCAAGAGCAAGCAGGAGTTCCAGATTAGGAAAAAAACTCAGACAAGGACCTGGAGAAGGGCCTCAGAGGCTGGAGGGGTGCCTCAGGGGGACAGGCTCCCCCAGAGAGGATGTGCAGCCACGTGAGAGCTGCAGGGGTGAAGCAGGTTGAGGACCAGGTTTGACCTTGGGATTTGGGGGTTGTTGGTTGGGAGGATGGAAACAGTGGTGTCAACTCGTGGCTGGTTCAGGAAGTGGCTGATGAGACATAGGCAGAGACCATTTGAGCTAAGGGTAGAGGAGAAGGGAGAACTGGGCCTTCAGGGGACAGTGAGGCTCCGTGGAGACTTCAAGCTGTGGAAGACCAAAGCATTCTGCAAAGTCGCAGAGGGAGAGACTGAAGAGTCAGGAAAGGGATAGGATGAGTCCAAGAAGTGGAGCAGGATTCCCAGGGGGCCAGTCAGGTGGAGGCCCCAGGGAGCAGCCAGAAAAAGGAGTGGGAGCCGTCCCTGGCTGCCAGGGCCAGGGGAGATCCTGGGTGTGTGAGGCTGAAGGCTCTTCTCACTCCCAGCAGGAGACTGTAGCTTGCAAAGCAGTGGCCACCCCCCTTGCACCTCCTTGTTGACTAGGGCACTAAGGGAAAAGAATTCCAGCCTGAACTGGAAGTAGAAACAAAGACAAAGTGAGTAATATCCTCTGCACGCCAGAGCAAGGGGTAGAATACATCAGGCCACAGAGCACAGTGACGTTAACTCCTCCTGGACATCTGCATGTGTTGCTGTGAAACGGTGCTGTTGTCACCCGGCTGACTCAGGCACACTGTAGAAGGGAACTGAGGAGAGGTGCCAGGTGGTTGGAGATCAGTTTCAGCCTTTGTTTTATCCCATGGCAGGCAAACATCCAGAAGCAGGCTCATGGGGAACCTTGGGTTCTATGCTTTTGATGTACCTGTAAGAAGCCACTTATTGGCCAGGGGAGGTGGCTCACGCCTGTAATTCCAGCACTTTGGGAAGCTGAGGCAGGTGAATTGTTTGAGCTCAGGAATTCGAGACCAGCCTGGGCAACATGGTGAGACCCCATCTCTACAAAAAATTCACTGGGCGTGATGGTGCATGACTGTAGTCCTAGCTGCTGAGGAGGCCAAGGTGGGAGGATCACTGGAGCCTGGTAGGCGAAGGTTGCAGTGAGCCTTGATCGCACCACTGTACTTCAGCCTGGGTGTCAGAGTGAGACCCTGTCTCAAAAAAGAAAAGAAAAGAAAAGAAAAGCCACTTATTTAATCCACAGATTTCCTTTTTCTATTGATGAAGGTAATAAATTCTTATTGCAGAAAATATGAAATTACAGAAGAGTTGAAATGTAAGAGGAGGGGAATGATCCACAGTTTTACCACCCAAAGATAAGTGCAGTTAATATGGAAGGAGAGTCAACAAAGCATAGGGTGCCTTTTTTAGTTTTATTTTTGTTTTTGAGACGGAGTCTCACTCTTGTCCAGGCTGGAGTGCAGTGGCGTGATCTTGGCTCACTGCAGCCTCCACCTCCCAAGTTCAAGCGATTGTCCTGCCACAGTCTCCCAAGTAGGTGGGACTACAGGCACCCGCCACCACACCCGGCTGATTTTTGCATTTTTAGTAGAGATGGGGTTCTGCCATGTTGACCAAGTTGGTCTAGAACTCCTGACCTCAGGTGATCCACCCGCCTTGGCCTCCCAGAGTGTTGGGATTACAGGTGTGAGCCACCACACCCAGCCAACATATGGTTTCAAAGGCACTGTTTCTTTTCTCTCTAGAACATTAAGGAAAGCAACTGTGACCAGTCTTTGGTGTCACTCTCTCCACAAAGGGAAGGTTATGCTCACAGTTGTTAGAAGACAAGAGGTTAATAGTGCGTCTACAACATTTGAGCAGGAATCGGGTAGTATATCCAAAATGACAGGATTATATTAAAGAAATTGTATCTATTTGTATACTTATTTTTATCTCCTTCCAGAAAGGATTCCTAGGAGGAAGTTGGCTTAAGTACACGCAGACCCTATAGAAGCAGTTGCATTTAATTTTTTGTGACTCAGACTAGGGGAGCATAATCTCTCTGATGCATCTTTCATAAGAAAACAAAGTCCCCTAAAGAAAGTAATCCTCTCCCAGAGCCCCTGCAACCCGGAACCAAAGCAGTAGTGTTCTCTGTGCAGGAGACACAAGGGGTGAAACCGAAGAGGGAATAGGACTGTTTCTATCATCTTGTGCCTTTACCCCACAGAAAAGAGTCTGCCGCCTGCAGCAACAGGGCCTGGAGCTGATGGGCAGCCTGTGCCACCCTGGATCACCGTCACTCGGCAGAAGCGGCGAGGGACCTTGGACCAGCCACCCAACCAGGAAGACAAACCTGGCACACGGACCCTGAAGTCTGAACCAGGAAAGCAAGCCAAGGTGCCCGAGAGAGCCCAGTTGCTTAGAGCAGATACTTTCCATTCTGGGGGTGCAGGAAGGAGCAGTCAGCTGGGGCTGGGGCGAGGACCCCATGAGGACCACACATCCTGCATGGGCGTCACAGGGACCGTCACCTGTGATGCTTGTGGATGTGTGGTCGAGGGCCAATGAAGCAAAATAAATGACTTGCCAAATCCTAACCTCCACGGTGGAGCATTCTGCCTGCCTTTGCATATGCTGAGCTGTTGGGATACAGAGCAGCACGTGAGTCACTTCGGCGGTGCAGACAGCTCTCTACTCCCTGCCTCCTTGGCAACGCAGCAGCTCAGCATCTAGAAAAATGGAAGGAGGTTAAAATAACTTCTGAGTTAGACACACAGCAATGATGTCAACAGCTCCATCCCAGCTCATCATGCTGTGAGGAGTGAGCCCTGCTCTTTGCTGCTCCACCGGCCACATGCTGGAGCTCCTCATTCCTCACCTGCGGCTGTAGGGCTGGAACCTGTGGTTTCATTTCGTACTCTGAACTGAAGGCAGCTTTCACCAACCCAAACAACTATGCCTAGAATCAGGCCGAGGCTCGCAATTTTTGTATCCCCCAATAGCACCGTGATAAATCTGTGTGTTTCAGCCATGTGGGGAAGAGAGCCTGAGCCTGCAGTAGGACCTGCTTCCCCTCATTTTAACTAGAACCTCCACTATACCCAGACTCGAAGACCCTCATGCAGGCGTGGGGCATTTAGAAAACAAGTAGTAACCAGTTTGGGACATCTGTAACTCTACCAACTGTCATAAAAATCACAAATCGATTCTAAACAAATCATCTTCACTCCCAAATGGAATCCCTGCCAGCTGCCCTCTGGCCCTGAAGCCAGGTGTGGGGACAGGAAGGAAGCTGTGATGCCCGTGTGTGCCAGGATAAGGCCGCATACTGGTTTGAGCACCAGCATCTGACCACTTGGTGTTAGTGCGCTGACACTGGGGTGCCCGCCCAAGAAAGTGCCAGCAGTGCAGGCGTCTTGGACGGGCAGCCTTGCAGCTCCTTCACTTTGGGTGTGTTTGCCCCCGTCTGAATCACTGGTGACTTGGCAGCGTGTGTCTTGTGTCCCAACAGGAGCCTGTGAAGCAAGCTGATTTTGTCCGCAGCAAGTCTTTCCTGATCACCCCTGTGAAGCCCGCTGTGGACCGGAAGCAGGGGGCAAAGCTCAACCTCAAGGAGGGGCTGCAGAGAGGGATCTCTTTGTCCCATCAGAACTTGGGTATGAAATCTGCAAACATGACCACATACTGTGAACTCATTTTCCTGGGTCGTTCCTGCAGTTTGGGTTTTGGTTTGGTTTGGTTTTTGCGAATTACTTGCCACATTGAGTTTTCTACTCAGCTCTTATAGAGATATAATTTACATGTCATAAAACTCATCCATTTTAAGTGTACGGTTCATTAAGTATAAGGTTGACCCTTGAACACACAAGTTTGAACTGTACAGGTCTACTTAAATGCTGACTGTTTTCCAGCCAAACTCAGATGGAAAATTACCTGTATCCTTAGGATGTGAAGCCTAAGAAAGCAGAGGGCCGTCTTTGTGCATATGCGGGTTCCACAGGGCTGACTGCAGGACTTGAGTATTCATAGATTTTGGTATATGCAGGTGGGAGAGGTCCTAGTACCAACTCCTGGCATACACCAGGGGATGACTGTATATTGACAGTGAGCAGGTATGTATTTACAGAGTCACACAGCTATGATGACAATGTAATTTTACAATATTTCCCTCACACTAAAGAGAAACCTCATGCCCACTTACAGTCACGTCCCACTCCCACTCCTAGCTCTAGGCAACCACTAATCTACTCTGTCTCTATAGATTTGCCTTTTCTGGACATTTCTAATGAATGGAATCCTAATGTATGTGCCCTTTTTTATCTGGCATCTTTCACTGAACATAGCATCTTCAAGATATGCCTTTGTTGTTGCATGTATCGATATTTAAAAATTTTTAGGCCAGACGCCTTGGCTCACACCTATAATCCCAGCACTTTGGGAGGCCGAGTCGAGCGGATCACCTGAGGTCAGGAGTTCAAGACCAGCCTGGCCAACATGCAAAACCCCGTCTCTACTAAAAATAAAAAAATTAGACAGGCATGGTGGTGCATGTCTGTAATCCCAGCTACTTGGGAGACTGAGGCAGGAGAATCGCTTGAACCCGGGAGACAGAGATTGCAGTGAACCGAGATTGCACCACTGCACTCCAGCCTGGGCAACACGGCAAGACTTCTGTCTCAAAAAATACATATGTATATGCACATACATACATATATATACACAAAAAATACATATATATGGAACTTTTTATATTTTTTAAATTGTGGTAAGGCACATAACAGAATTTACCATCTTAGCCATTTTTAAGTGAACAGTTCAGTAGTGCTAAGTAGAGGGACACTGTTGTGCAGTCCATCTGTAGAGCTCCTGCTATTTTATTTCCAAAGTCTCTCTCACCTCATTGCATTGCCAGAATTGTTTGAGCTTGTTCGTAAGTCTTTTTATCACATAAATGACATATTCTAGGCCCAAACCTTCCTTGCATGTTCACATAGTATTGAATTTTCTGTTCGAGAACACAGTTAAGACCTCGATGTCTATTTCAAGAAACGCAAGAGGCTTAAGGGAAAATCCGAAGTTGCTGCTCATGTTTCTGTTTGTTTTGTCTCCCTTCCAAGCAGCTCAGTCTGCAGTGATGATGGAGAAGGAATTGCATCAGCTGAAGAGAGCCAGTTATGCCAGTACAGATCAGCCATCCTGGATGGAACTTGCCAGAAAGAAATCTCAAGCTTGGAGTGACATGCCCCAGATTATAAAATAGGTGGGCAGTGTGCTGATAAAGCATGTCCACTACCCTGACAAGCCACTTAGTTAAAAACTGCCAGTATGTTGTGGCAAACAGACTGTGAAACTTAAAGACTGATTTTATCATCAAGTTATGACGAACTTGGGGAAGAGGAAGGAACCAGGCAAAACAAAGAGGATCAACACACAGCCATACTCCTGGCCCAGAGGGCCCAGAAACAAGAACAACACTGAAAAATGCCGGGAACCAGTTCCTGTGCCCAAAGGTACGAATGTGTCTTTGAGAATTCCCTTGATAAAGAAGCCTCAGACAAGAAAGAAAACAGAAATGAAGTTGGACACATAACTAGGACACCCAGCAAAGGCCAGAAGAGAAGCCCTTCTAGGAGAAGGGACATCTGTGCTTCCAGCTGAGATCAGCCCATGTCTCTGGTCGCTGTCTTGCCTGTGGATCCTGCCTTCTCTCATGTTTACTACGAGGCATGACATTCATGGCAAAACAGAGATGCCGTTTCCAAGAGCAGCTATAAAACAATCTGTTTTCCTAAAGACAGCCACTCTGAGAAGGAGATGAAGGAACATGGCAGGGTTCATCAATTCATAGACTGTTTCCAAAAATAATTTTTAAACTTTTCCACTAGGCATCTGTGTCTTTAACCACTGCACAATGCATTGCCTGTTTAATAAAAGGTTTCAAACATGCCTCTATTCTAAGTGTGAATGTTATTTCTCCTCAGATTTAGAGAACATCCTCCAGCGCTTAGTTAAATGCAGTGAATAGGGTTTTGCTTCATACATGCCTCATTTAAAATTCTGAATTGGGTTAATTATGGAGTTTTGAGTTTTTGAGTTTGTTTTTTTTTCCCCCAGTGAGAATTTTGGAAGACAGACAGTAATGTAGGGTTTTAACTCTTCATCTATTTAGTACGACATACTGAATATATAAAATTTCCTTAGAAGTTATCATTCTTTAGCATCTAATCCATGGAACCTGCATATTTCTGTTGAAAGCTGGGTTGCCAGTGCATCAGCCAGTCTGACCCCTGAATGTGGAATGTGGAAAAACCAGGCAGAAGGAAAACATATTTGAAATCTCAGAATTGTCTTGGTTATATAATGCCTCTTTACTATTTAAAACAGTTCCAATTTGTTCCTTTGAACAAGGTAGTCTCCATGGGAATATGTACAGCTGGGGGCATTTAGCCATCAGAATCGGTACAACTTCATGATATACTATAATTTGATTTTATATACCCTAGGGCCTTGCTACTTTGATTGCATTTTCCATCTTCATGAATAGTTTTCTTTTTTGTTTGTTTGTTTTGGGTTTTTTTGGGGGTTTTTTTGGTTTTTTTTTTTTGAGGCGGAGTCTCGCTCTGCCGCCCGGACTGGAGTGCAGTAGCCGGATCTCAGCTCACTGCAAGCTCCGCCTCCCGGATTTTACGCCATTTTCCTGCCTCAGCCTCCCGAGTAGCTGGGACTACAGGCGCCCGCCACCTCGCCCGGCTAGTTTTTGTATTTTCAGTAGAGACGGGGTTTCACCGTGTTAGCCAGGATGGTCTCGATCTCCTGACCTCGTGATTCGCCCGTCTCGGCCTCCCAAAGTGCTGGGATTACAGGCTTGAGCCACCGCGCCCGGCCCATGAATAGTTTTCTAGCTGTTAGTACTACACAAGTTGATTGAGCCTACCTTTATTCAGAGAGTCCTGGGTCAGTTTTTTTCCCAACCGAATTGATGTACTGATTGCATTCTCTTGGAGAACATCAATACTGAATTCCATGGTGAATATGCTCTAACACAAGAACTCCGTCCGTCTAGCAAGCCGAGGCGTCTGTGAGTTGTTTTACCTGGCAAAAACCATGTTGGCTCTTGTTACCCCCAAAGCATCGTTTCTCCTTAGCAGATGATTTCAGATGAACCATTTTGAGGCAGCAGATTTCACTGCAAGATCGAAAGTATTTGGTTTGGTTTTGTTCAAGCAGATGCTGATATTCTCTGTGGATTTGAGGACTCGGTTTAATTCTCTCTGACGCCTGGTGAGTTAGAAGGGTGCCATTTTTAGGACACTGGGAGAATTCACTAGGGTGTGGCCCTGCAGTTGCCACTTTCAGCATGGAGGTGGTGACCCTTCTGTCGTGACTAGCTGAGACGTCGGCCGAAATTTGGCAATGTCGGGAAGTCCAGAGTGGCAGCAGAGATGGTAAAAGCCTGCAAGGAATTACCAGCCCTAGTTTTCCTGAGAAGAAAGACGGGAGCAATTACTGAGCCAGCTGCTGCTCGGTATTTCATACGTCATTTAGAATCCTCTGCACAGTCCTTTGAGGGTAAGTACTTATGTCCACTTTGCAGGTGAGGAAACTGAGGCACATTGAGGTTAAGATCCTGTAGCAGGTATGAACCTGGAAAGTGACTCCAAGGCCCATGCTTTTAAACACTACCCTCGAGTAACATCCCCATTTTTAAATTTTATTTATTTTATTTTATTGACAGAGTCTCACTCTGCCCCCAGGCTGGAGTGCGGTGGAGCAATCTCAGCTCATTGCAGCCTTTAGCTCTTGGGCTCAAGCAGTCCTCCCGCCTCAGCCTTCCAAGCAGCTGAGACAACAGATGTGATGTGCACCACACCTGGCTAATCTTCTATTTTTTTTTTAGAGACGGGGTCTCACTGTGTTACCTAGGCTGGTCTTGAACTCCTGGGCTCAAGTGATCCTCTTGCCTCAGCCTCCCGGCGTGTGGGATTACAGGCACGAGCCACTCCACCCAGCCAATATCCCCATTTTTAAAAAGCATTGGTGCAGCAAATCACTTGAGGTTAAGAGTTCGAGACCAGCCCGGTCAACATGGTGAAACCCCATCTCTACTAAAAATAAAAAAAAAATTAGCTGGGTGTGGTGGCGTGCGCCTGTAATCCCAGCTACTCAGGAGGCTGAGGCAGGAGAATTGCTTGAACTCGGGAGGTGGAGGTTGCAGTGAGCCAAGGTCGCACCACTGCACTCCAGCCTGGGTGACAGAGCGAGACTCCATCTCAGAAAAAAAATTTTAAATAAAAAGCACTTGTGCAGTGGTGAATCTGTGGCCTCAAAGACAACCCAGACATGAGAGCACTGAACTTGACCTTGGGGGCTTCTATGTCCTAGGGACACGTCTTCTTTTAATTCCTTAGACAGAGTGGAAAAGGGGAGGGGAGGCGTTTATAATTTTTAATCGTGAGCACCTGCCTTAACTGTGTGTTATTTTCATTCATTCCTTCACCTCATTCAGGTGACGCTTTAGTGCCTGCATTCTGTGAGGGGCTAGGGACAGCTGATGAACGAAGAAGTAACAGGCTAACCTTGCGCCACACCTGTCTTATTTGGGTATGGTGGGGGGACAATAAATAAATATAAAACATACCAAAAAACCCCAAGTAAAAAGAGCATTAAGTTCAATGACGAGCCTAAAACAAGGTCTTAGTCATGCCGGAAGGACTACGTGAGACTGGGTAGTTAGTGAAAGGTTTACTGGAGGTGATCTAATTATAAAAATGGTCATGGTGGCCTGGTCTAAGGTAATGCTGGAGGTGGAGAGAAGCAGATGTATTCAAACCACAATTTAAAGGTAGCATCAGGCCAGGTGCGGTGGCTCATGCCTGTAATCCCAACACTTTGGGAGGCTGAGGAGGGTGGATCACCTGAGGTCAGGAGTTGCAGACCAGCCTGGCCAACATGGTAAAACCCTGTCTCTACTAAAAATACAACAACAACAAAAAAGAATTAGCCTGGTATGGTGGTGCACGCCTATAATCCCAGCTACTAGGAAGGCTGAGGCAGGAGAATCACTTAAACCTGGGAGGTAGAGGTTGCAGTGAACCGAGATCACCCCACTGCACTCCAGCCTGGGCAACAGAATGAGACTCCCTCTCAAAAATAATAAAGTTAGCATCAAATCCAGCATGCAGTTGGGTTTGACATGGTTGGTGTGAGAAGGAAAGGGTGGAGGTAGAGGTGACACCTAGATTTTTGGTTGGAGCTTCTGGGTGAGTCGTGGTAACACAAAAATGGATGTGGAGGGTGAGATTCACGGAAAGGAGTTCAGTTTGGACATCTTAAATCTGAGATTCCCGTTAGACATCTCAGTGGAAATACCAAGTTGTACAATTGCAGGTCATCAGCATTTGGATAGGATGGGAAGTCAGGGGTCTAGACAAGGGAGAGCAGGGTGGCAGGACTGATCCTAGGACACTCCTGCACTAGGGATCTAGAGTTGTCGGAAGGGTCTGTGAAGGAAAAGGGAAAGCAAAAGCGAGGCGAGAAAAAGTGTTGGAAAGAAGAGGGAAGAATCAGCTGTGTAAGAGGAACCCGCTGAGAGGGGGCTCTGCTGAGAGTGGAATCTGCTGAGAGTGAGATCAGCTGAGAGTGGGACCTGCTGAGTGGGACTCACTGAGATTTGTATCCGCTGAGAGGGGCCTCCGCTGAGAGTGGAATCTGCTGAGAGTGAGATCAGCTGAGAGTGGGACCTGCTGAGTGGGACTCACTGAGATTTGGACCCGCTGAGAGTGGGATCTGCTGAGAGTGGGATCCACTGAGAGTGGGACCCGCTGAGTGGGATCTGCTGAGAGTGGGATCCACTGAGAGTGGGACCTGCTGAGAGTGGGATCTGAGAGATCCAGCCAGATGAGAACAACAGCAGCCATTGGCTTGAGAACCCAAAAGTCACAGATGACTTGACAAGGGCCCTTCCCGTGGAAAAGTGGGGGTGGAGGCATAGGTAGAGTAGGTCAAAGCTGGCCAGCCTGTAGCTACATCAGCTATAACCAACTTCCAAGAAATTTTACTCATACATGAATAGGAGCAGAAGAAATGGCAGTAGCTGGGGGCAAGAGAATGTTTTCCTATTCATTTGCTACAAGAGCAGGTTTACGTGTGAATAGGAATAGACTTGTAGGAGAGAAGGGAAAATTGCTGAAGCAGGTCTTTCTGAAGCACGCCTCGCCGTCCGGAGATTCAGACAAGGAAGAAGCACCCACAATTGCAGGCTGCTTTTGTGGTTCCCGGCAATAGGAGCCCCACGTTTTGATCCAGCTGATAAGGGGGAGCTCCTGTAACGATGACATGGTCATGTGCTTGCCGTGGCTACATGGGGACACTGGCCCATTTTCCTTACCGTGGCTTGAGTGTTAGTGCTGAGCTTTGGTATTCAGGCAGAAGGGTGTGTGACGTTATTTGGGTGTACAGCGCTCTGACGGCCCATATGTATGATAGATACCCCAGGAGTCTCCTTTTCCCTGAAGAGCAAGGAAAATCAACTTGGAAAAAACCTAAAGTCAACTTGGATGCCAGCAGGGTCTATGCTGGGGAAATGCAGAGCTTTCCCCCGGGTTCCTGGGTCTTCTATCTCTACCGTCTCCTTTGCACTTGGGACTTGGGCGTTCTTGAAAGTTTTGCTTTTTTTCCCCAGAACTTGACCCCTTCAGCAGTCTGCAGAAGAACTCCCTGCATAGCTGCATTCTGTGTCTTGGTCAAACCCATTAAATAATGGGGACTGGGGTCACAAGGCGGGGATGCATCCTGAGGGACATGGCCCTCCCTAGCTTCCTAGTCCCACAGCTCCACCTGCCTAGCAGGACAAATTTCCCTTGGTTGTCTTAGGCACATCAGGCCTGCCTTGAGCTCTCCCTCGTACACCACTCCAAGCAGCTTAACAGAGAATGTCTTCAGAACAAAAGGAGTCATCCCACTGAGGAGAATGTGATGAGTAAAATGTTCTCCACCTCATTCAAGGCTATGCTTTGATGAGTGCTTGAAACCACTAGCCACAGGATCTGTGGCTCTTGTGATTCCATCCATCCTGAGTTGCTACACTTCTCAAACAAACAAAAAAATCCATCTTATAGGACTGACCATGCAAACAGCCCTGAAGAGAGTCCTCCTCCGTACCCCAACCAGGTTTGGATAAGCCTCTCCCTGAGACCGTCACCATTTCTAACTCAGGTGAGGCTGCCCACCTGAGGACAACCCAGGCGTCTTTGTGCACACCTCGGAGGGGATGCTCGTCTGTTTCATAGGCAGAGAGTCACTGAGAAGAAGAAAAAACAGGGAGCAAATAGAGGTACCCCTGACATTTTGAGAAAAATGCCACCAGTGAGGTGGGCTCTAGATTTGCATCACTGTTAAATGGAAAACTGGGGAAGAAAAAAAATTCAAAGACGGCAATTATTATGTTAGATTCTAGGGGGGAAAGACAGGAAAATAATTTCTGTAGAGGAGGTTTGAAATGGAAATAGTTTAGGCATTTCAAAGTATGTCCCCACACGCTGTGGCAGTCCTCCATTCAACGTGTGGAGTTAATTCCCCTTCCCTTGAGTGCGGGAGAGCGCTCACTTCTAACTGCAGAACAGTTAGCAGATGGGGAGATGTGTGCTGTCTGAAGCTAGGCAATGAAAGACACCGCTGCGTTTGCTCACATGTTCTTGGACCATTCACTCTGAAGGAAGTCAGTCCCTGTATCTCGAGGACACTCAGGCAGCCTGTGGAGATGCCCACACGGCTCCTTCCCATGGCCAGCAAGTTGGTGCTGGTGGCTGAGGCCTCCCACCAGCCAAATGGATGAACTGCCTTGGAATGGGCCCCACCAGCCCCTGTCAAGCCTTCAGAGGCCTGCAGCCCAGTTGACGCACTGACAGCAGCCTCACGAGAAATCCCAGGTCAGACTGCCCGGCGAGGCCGCTCCCAAATCTTGACCCACTGAAATTGCATGTATTATGAAGTCAGCACAACTGGGGTAATTTGTTACACAACAGCAGGTTTTTCATATTATTTTTCTGGATCTTGAAGTGAAAAATCCCTACTTGTTTTAAAGTTAACATTTTAGCTGGGGTTAAGAATATAAGCGTAAGCACAGTATGAGAAAATGTTATTTAACACCTCCTGAACGGCAGGCTGTCTCAGGCTGTGCAGCAGAGATAGCTGGAGGCATACCTCGAACACCTGTAGTTCCCTTGCATGGTGTGGAGTGGTTCTGGAAGCGGATGCCCAGTTGGGAACCGCATGGCCAGCCTCAGCCCCCTCCCACCCAACACACACATCTGCCTAGGCCTGTAATCAAGTCCTGGCTTGTGGAATGTAGGCGGAAGTGATACGCACCCCCCTGCACAAATCCTTAACTTCCAGAGAGGGTTCATGTGAGGACAACCAGGATGGCAGGCGAGAAAGTCTCCTGTGGGTGAGACTTCACAGAAGCGAGAGGCTTAGCTCAGAGAGACCCAGGGGAGGGAGGAGAGGTTTTGACAGCAGCTGTTGGAAGGAAAGAGGAAGAGAAAGTGGACTCATTCTGTGTAACGCCACAGGGAACAAACCAGGACCATAAATGAATGTTCGAGAGGACAAAGAAATAAAAGTTAATTATGAGAGCTGTTCAGTGCAGGAGAGGATGTCCCGTCAGGAGTGAGCTCTCTGGCACCTGAGGGGGCAGGCTGCAGGAGGACCTCACCCCTCCAGGATGCTACATGGATCCTCGCCCTCAGAGGAAGTCTGAACTGAGCAGCCTCCCCAACCTGGAGCCACTCTGCATCTAGAATGACAACAGGTACCATCTAAGGCAGGGGCATTTTACATAGTGCTCTTCTTACTATTTATTACCAAGAAGTAATCACTCAGAAAGTCCCCCAAGTAGGCTTTTATGTAGAATGTCATTGTCCAGAATGCTTTGACAGTTCTGTTGAACTCCTGTGTGGAGGGAAATATTTATCCCTTGATCAATGGAAATAATCTCTGGTGAACAGGTGTTTTGGGGTCAAATAGCAGAAATAATGCAGGCTGAACACATGTGTGTTGGGTGACAGCACAGGTGTGGTTGACATTTGCTTTCTATGCACTGTCTAGCTTCCTTCCATGCTTCTCTATTGGGAAATTATCCTTATTCGCATGGAAAGAAAAGAGAGATGTGTGTGATTTCCAGAAGTACATAGAAACAGCAGCGGCCAGGCTTGTGGTTAGGGTGTGCCCCAGGAGCCCAGCCTTTCCAGAGAGCACCCTGAAGGTGTGCAGGCAGGCCAGAGGCCTCCAGACCTGCAGGCCTTGTAGCCTGAGTGGCCCTCCCTCCCAAATGCCCAGTTAGACAGCTGCTATTCCACTTGCAGAAAAACTGAATTTCAACATTGAGCTCACTATCCAGAAAGAACAAGTTGCTCCTGAAAAATTTCCCATGGGAATAAGAATTCTGCCGTCAGACTTAGGATAATGCAAAATTGCTGCAGAGACAAAGGAAACTAGAAGCAAATCACTAAGGAGTCCTTTAGACAAAATAAACCCAATCTTTCAGGAGCAGAAGCCTTTATATTTAGATTCTCCATCTCTCCCAAGGAGGGGGCGGAGGGATTGTTTTCATCACCACTTACCCCTGCCGCCCCACTTACCATCTCATCTACAAGGATCAGGTGCTTCCGCCAGTGCGGGCTGCCCAGGCTCCCACGAGGCAGAGCAGGAGGCAGTGGCTGGACGCCCTCCATAACGCTGGGTGTAGGGCCGCCCACCGGAGCCTCTGCCTCAAATTACCCTGTCCACTCAGAGCACTGTCTACCAGTGGTGCTGAAAGGAGGAGTTTACAAAGGATATAGGGCTGGGCACTAAACTCTCAGTGGCCAAGATCAGAGCCGGCTTTCCTGGCCCTGGCTAGAGACAGATGTGTCTTGGATCAGTGGGGATCCTGAATGTGACTGCAGGGGACCTGGATCCCAGCAGTTGCTGCCCTTACAGGCAACAGTTCCGTGTATCCACTGGACACCTCTGCACTGGCCATAGCGGGGTTTCAGAACTTTCTTCTCTCTATGATCTCTTCCCATGGGATGCTGGGCTTCAGAGTTAAACTATAGGCTGAATTGGGTCCCTCAAAATTCATATGTGGAAATCTTAAACCTAATGCCTCAGAATTGGCTGTATTTGGAGACAGGGTCTTTAAAGAAGTAATCAAAGTAAAATGAAGTCACTAGTGTGGGCCCTAATCCAGTATGACTGGTGTACCAAGAAGAAAAGGAGATTAGGACACAGACGCACACTGAAGGAAGACCAGATGAAGACAGAGGTGGCCGTCTACAAGCCAAGGAAAGGCCTCAGAAAAAAACCAGCCCTGCTGACACCTTGATTTTTGACTTTCAGCCTCTAGAATTATGAAAAAAAAATTTATCTTGTATAAGCTGCCCAGTCTGGGATACTGTGTTACGGCAGTCCTGATAAACTAACATACAAGTCTAGTGTGGTCTACATTTAGGATTGGGGTTGCCTCTCTAGGTCTGGGCTAGGAGAGGTGACCTCTTGGGCCCCATCAACTCTGAGCCTTTGTGGTCAGCCACAAATAAGGCCAGCTTATTTTTGATACTTGTGACAGACAGCTTTTTATTGAGAAAAAGAGTCAGGGTGTGGTGGCTCATGCCTATAACCCCAGCACTTTGGGAGGCCGAGGCGGGTGGATCATGAGGTCAGGAGTTCCAGTTCAGCCTGGCCAACATGGTGAAACCTCATCTCTACCAAAAATACAACCATTAGCCAGCATGGTGGTGCACGCCTATAATCTCAACTACTCCAGAGGCTGAGGCATGAGAATCGCTTGAACCTGGGAAGTGGAGATTACAGAAAGCTGAGATCGTGCCACTGTACTCCAGCCTGGGTGACAGGGTGAGACTGTCTCCAAAAACAAAAAAGAAAGAAAGAAAAAGAATCATCTTCCATTTTTGTTCTCTTCGCTCTCCCTAGTTTCCAATACCTTCAGTCCCTGTGCCCCTCCCTCCTTCTCAGGACATCGCTTTGAGTCAGTCTGCAGAAGGCTACAGTCTTCATTTGCGAGGCACTCACCAGCCCCAGCAATGCCATCTGTTACTTTACACCCAGTCAGTCGCCAGCATGGTGGTGCACCTGGTACGCAGTAGGTGTCTAGCTAATATCTATTGAAAGGATTAATAAACAAGGTAATCAGCTACATGAATGTTTGCATGCAGTATTTCTTAGTGGGAGTGGAAGGGCAGCAGAGATGGAAAGAAGGAGACAGGTAAAAGAAAAGAGGAGCTTTGTTTCAAACTATCCAAACCTGCTCTTCTCGGCTACAGATCAGACCACAACTGCCTGTTATATGGAATATTGCCTTTATGTGGGCGTTTTGTGGCCCAAAATATGGCAAATGTTCTTGGCTAATTAATGTTCCATGTATACTTGTGTGAGAAGTCCTATAAATGTTAATCAGATCCAATTGGTTGGTCGTGTTGTTTGGGTCATTTATATCCTTACTGATTTTTCTGCCTACTTGTTCCGTCATTTACTGAAAGACGAGTGTTGAACTCTCAAACTGCAATTGTGGATTTCTCTATTTCTCCTTTCAAATCTATTAGTTTTTGTCTTGTGTATTTTGAAGCCTCTGTGGTTAGGTGCAAACATGTAGAGAACGGTTATGTCTTCTTGGAGAATTGACCCCTTTATTACTATATATGCCTCTATTCCTGATTATCTTCCTTGTTCTTAAGTTTACTTTAAAATTAATACAGCTACTCCAACTTTCTTTTGGCTGGTGTTTGCATAGTGTACATTTCTCCATCCATTTCCTTTTCTTATTTTTTAATTGTAAAGATGAGATTTTGCCATGTTGGCCAGGCTGGTCTCAAACTCCTGGCCTCAAGTGATCTGCCTGCCTTGGCCTCCCAAAGTGCTGGGATTACAGGCATGAGCCACCATGCCTGGCCTCCATCCATTTACTTTTAATCTATGTTTGTCTTATCTTTAAAGTGGGTTTATTGTAGACAGCATGAAGTTGAGGCATGCTTTTTTATTCAGTCACAGTCTTTTCATTGGCATGTTTATACCATTCATATTTTAAATGGTTATTGATATGGTTAGATTTAAATTTACCATGTTACTAGCTGTTTTCTATTTGTTCTATTTGTTGTTTGTTCCTTTTTTCTCTTTTACAACCTTCTCTGTGTTTTATTTCTTTTTTCTTTTTTTTTTTTTTGAGACAGAATCTCGCTCTGCTGCCCGGGCTGGAGTGCAGTGGCGCGATCTCAGCTCACTGCAAGCTCCGCCTTCCGGGTTCATGCCATTCTCCTGCCTCAGCCTCCCGAGTAGCTGGGACTACAGGTGCCCGCCACCTCACTGGGCTAGTTTTTTTGTATTTTTTAAGTAGAGACGGGGTTTCACTGTGTTAGCCAGGATGGTCTCGATCTCCTGACCTCGTGATCCACCTGTCTCGGCCTCCCAAAGTGCTGGGATTACAGGCTTGAGTATTTTTCTATTATTTTATTTTATTTTGAGAGTGTCTCACTCTGCCATTCAATCTGGAGTGCAGTAGCTCAATCACAGCTCACTGCAGCCTCAACCTCTGAGGCTCAAGCAATCCTCCCACCTCAGCCTCCCAAACTACAGGTGTGTGCCATCATGCTAATTTTATTTTCATAGGTAGAGTCTTCCTATGTTGCCCAGACCAGAAGTATTTTTTATGATTCAATTTTATCACTTCTATTAATATATCAGTATTGAATATCCCCTCTATTAAAGTATTTCTATCACTCAATTTTATCTCATTTATACTTTAAAAACAGTTTTAGTGGTTGCTCTACCATTTAAAATACACATTTTAAAATAATCTGAGTATGCCTTCAAATAACGTTATGCAATTCCACAGTTATTGTAAGAGTTTTATAAAAATATATTTCCAATTCTTCCTTCCCATTTCTTGTGCCTTGTTTGCCATACATTTCACTTTTACGTATGTTATAAACACATATTCTATTGTTACTATGTTTGCTTTTAACAGTTATCTTTTAGAGGAAATATAAATAAAGAAAAAATGTTTTACTTTGCTTTTATTTATTTCATTTCTGATGCTCTTTTGACCTTTATCATATTCCTTCTCCCTAAAGATCTACCTTTATTTTTATTTATTTATTTGTTTATTTATTTATTTGAGACAGAGTCTTGCTCTGTCACCCAGGCTGGAGTGTAGTCATGCGATCTCGGCTCACTGCAAGCCCTCCTGGGTTCACGCCATTCTCCTGCCTCAGCCTCCCAAGTAGCTGGGACCACAGGCACCTGCCACCAGGCCCAGCTAATTTTTTTTGTATTTTTAGTACAGACAGAGTTTCACTATGTTAGCCAGGATGGTCTTGATCTCCTGACATTGTGATCTGCCTGTCTTGGCCTCCCAAAGTGCGGGGATTACAGGCATGAGCCACCGCACCCAGCCTAAAGATCTACCTTTAATATTTATGGTAGAGTAGGTTTACTGGCAATGAATTTCCTCAATCTCTGTCTGCCTGAGAAGGTTTTCACTTCTCATATCTTTTTAAGAATATTCTAAGTAAGTATAGAAGTTTGGATTGCCAGCCTTTTTTTTTTTTTTTTTTCATTTAGTACTTTAAAGATGTTAATCCATTGTCTTCTGGTTTGCGTGGTTTCTGACAGAAGTCTCTTGTAATTCTTATCCTTGTTCCTCAATAGATAGCATGTTTATTTTCTCTGATCGCCTTCAAGAGTTTCTCTTTGTCTTTGATTTGCAGCAATTTACACATGATATGTCTAGGGATGTTTGTTTCTTTGTTTTTGGTATTTATCCTGCTGGTGTGCTCTGGTATTCTTAGGTCTTTGATTCTGTGTCTCTAGCTAAGTTTTTAACTATAAAGTTCAGCGTCTGTACAGACTGTCAAAAATTGCCAGTGCTGACTACATTTCAAGTCATCATGATGGAATATTGGGAAAAGTTTTCAGTTAGCAATAATCACACCTCAGATAAACCTCATTGGTGGCCGGGCGCGGTGGCTCAAGCCTGTAATCCCAGCACTCTGGGAGGCCGAGACGGGTGGATCACGAGGTCAGGAGATCGAGACCATCCTGGCTAAAACGGTGAAACCCCGTCTCTACTAAAAGTGCAAAAAATTAGCCGGGCGTGGCGGCAGGCACCTGTAGTCCCAGCTACTTGGGAGGCTGAGGCAGGAGAATGGCGTAAACCCAGGAGGCGGAGCTTACAGTGAGCCGAGATCTCGCCACTGCACTCCAGCCTGGGCGACTGAGCGAGACTCCGTCTCAAAAAAAAATAAATAAATAAATAAATAATTTTAAAAAAATAAAAAAATATTAAAAACCTCATTGGCTATGATACTGCCATTGCATAAAGCTCTGTCACTAATTTTCAAAAGTTTCCAGCCACTATTTTTCTCAGATATGTTTTCTGCCCAATTTTCTCTTTCGTCTTCTTCTGCAATTCCAATTATGCTTATGTTAGACTGTCTGATATTTCTGATATTGTCCTACAGTTCTTGGATTATCTGTACTGTCTTGAGATTTTTTTTTTGCTTTTTTCCCCTTTGCATTTTATTTTGGGTAATATGTTTAAGTTTGCTTATTCTTTACTCAGCTCTATCAGTTATACTGATGGGCCCGTCAAAAGCACATCTCATGTCCATTACTGTGTTTTGTTTCTAGTATTTCCATTTGATTCTTTATAATGGTTTCCATTTCTCTGCTGAAATTACCTATCTGGTCTTGCATGCTGTCTACCTTTTCCTTTAGGTCCTTTAACATATTAATCATAATTAATGTCTGATAGCTCCAACATCTGTGTCATATGTGAGTCTGGTCCCAATGGTTGCCTCATCTCTTCAGACTGTGTTTTTCTGGTTTTTTTGTATGCCACATTTTTGTTGTTGCTATTGAGAGCTGGAAATATTAAATAGAATAATATGGTGAATATTCCAGTTCCAGGATCAAATGCATGTGACTAGAGACAATTTAGGAATGAAAAGAAGCTATGTGGAGGTTTTTATAACCTAGAGTTCAAGTCTCCAGTGGTTTGGAAATGGGCTTTGAAAAGTGGGCAGTTTAGACTTTCTCCCCACTTTAATTTTTTTTTTTTTAATCAGGATAAAGCATACATACAGGTTTGTTTGTTTGTTTGTTTGTTTAATCCTAGTCTATAGCAGAGGTCAGCAAATTTTTTCTTAAAAGGCCAAATGACAAATATTTTAAGCTATGTGGTCTCTGTCACAACTACTCAACTCTGCCATTATCAGTGCAAAGTCATTCATACACTCATACATCCACATACTTATACAAATGAGTGTGACTATGTTCCAATAAAACTTTATTTACAAAAGAGGCAGCCAGCCTGTGAGTCATAGTTAACTGATTCCTGAGCTGTAGAATAATATTAAATGAGCAAAGCCTTGCTCTCCATGAAGCAGTCCCGCTCTCCAGGATAATCACACTTAACTATTTTCTGTATTCTTTGGGTGGATGCACATGTAATTCTAGGTAATACAGGCTTATAACTCTATTTCTTGATATATTAATCTATTGAGACCCCCTCACCCAACCATGAAACATGAGAAAATTTCCTCCCAGCACTTTGGGAGCCTGAAGCAGGCAGATCACTTGAGGTCAGGAGTTTGAGATCAGCCTGGCCAATATGGTGAAATGCTATCTCCAGTAAAAATACAAACATTAGCTGGGCATGGTGGCAGGTGCCTGTAATTCCCAGAGACTCAGGAGGCTGAGGCAGGAGAATCACTTGGACCTGGGAGGTGGGGGTTGCAGTGAGCCAAGATCATGCCACAATACTCCAGCCTCAGCAACAGAGCAAGACTCCATCTGAAAAAATAAAAAGCTAAAAATTAAAAAACTTTTTTTAAAAATAAAATTTCCTGTCTTACATTACCTCTTTTTTCTGTGGTAAGCAGGTAAGCCTACCCCCAGAGGCCAAAGAAACTGAGAGGAAGAAGAAAGAGGCTAACAAATCCAGTTTCTCAGAAACATTTAGGCTGGGCATGGTGGCTCATGCCTGTAATTCTAGCACTTTGTGGGGACCGAGGCAGATACATCCCTTGAACCCAGGAGTTTGAGATCAGACTGGGCAACATAGTGAGACTCGAGCTCCACCAAAAATACAAAAATTAGCTGGGCATGGTGGTGTATGCCTGTAGTCCCAGCTACTTAGGAGACTGATGTGGATCACTTGAGCCTGGAAGGTGGAGGCTGCAGTGAGCCATGATCATGCCACTGCACTCCAGCCTGAACAACAGAGTCATACCCTGTCTCAAAAAAAAAAAAAAAAAATGTCACTCTGTTGCCCAGGCTGGAGTGCAATGGCACGATCTCAGTTCACTGCAGCCTCTGCCTCCTGGGTTCAAGTGATTCTCCTGTCTCAGCCTCCCAAGTAGCTGGGATTACAGGTGTACGTCACCACACCAGACTAATTTTTGTATTTTTAGTAGAGATGGGGTTTCACCATGTTGGCCAGGCTGGTCTTAAACTCCTGACCTCAGGTGACACTCGCCTGCTTTGGCCTCCCATAGCGCTGGGATTACAGGCATGAGCCGCCGCACCTGGCCAAGAAAGAAAGAAACATTTAATAGGAACTAACAAACAGAAGCAATATCTCTGGTGGCCGAGAGACGGTTCATTCCTGTACTTGTCCTCCAGAAAGTAGTCTTTACATAGCAAACTGCTTTTGGTAAAACATGTACAGTTGGTCACGTCTCAGACCCTCCTGCAAAATTCGTGACCACTGGGGAAGTTAGATAAGCATTTTTATAAGAGTTGTCTACGCTACAGGGATTGTTTCTTGGCCTGACTGTGGGAATACCTTGGTATTCAGGAGCCAAACATCGATCCTGATGGTGATTTCACCTCAGGTGGCATTACTCTTGCCTTGCAACAGGCTGTTTTCTTACACTCTTTCCTCCGCAACCCTCCGAGACGTGTCTTTTATCAACATATATATTAATAGTTTTTCCCATTGGTTTGTTTCCCTTTATAACTTTGCTGTTTCTTTTTCCATTAACAGACCGTTCCTCTTGAGCCTCCCTTTGGCAACATGAGGATCTTGCTATTCCTTCCTCACCCTGCCCTTCTCCCCATCTTTGCCCGACTGCTGTTAATGCTGCTGTAACTTTCTTTTTTTTTTTTTTTTGAGACGGAGTCTCGCTCTTCCACCCAGGCTGGAGTGCAATGGCCGGATCTCAGCTCACTGCAAGCTCCGCCTCCCGGGTTCACGCCATTCTCCTGCCTCAGCCTCCCGAGTAGCTGGGACTACAGGCGCCCGCCTCGTCGCCCTGCTAGTTTTTTGTATTTTTTTTTAAGTAGAGACAGGGTTTCACCGTATTAGCCAGGATGGTCTCGATCTCCTGACCTCGTGATCCGCCCGTCTCGGCCTCCCAAAGTGCTGGGATTACAGGCTTGAGCCACCGCGCCCGGCCGCTGCTGTAACTTTCACAGCACCCATCTTATAATGTTTGCATTCTGTTTTGTAAATTAACTAGGTCTTTGGTGCTCTGCCAGAAGTTGATTCTAAAAATCGCAAACCAAGAAACAATATTTACATTATTTTAATTATATAAATATTAGTCATTGCAGAACTAAGTAGTGTGATTGGAGAAATAAATATAATTCACTGGTACTAAATCAGTTCCAAGCATCAAAGTCACACGGATTCTTTTTTCTTATACTCCAGTAAATACTCAAAATCATGTCACATTTCAGTTTCCAGTCTACCCAATAATCTTCAAGAATTCTTGTTCTCTGCACCTTTTCTGGGTCAACCTACTGCTGTTTCATGGAAGCAACGCGCTCACATGACGCTCTGAGACATCCACATCTTGAATCCTCTCTGCTTTCCCTGAGAACCAACCTTGGGCCACTTATCTTGGTTCTTTTCTTTGAAGCTGTTAGTTTTCCTAAAGGATATCTTGAGGAAAGCTTCAGTTCTTCGTATTCTAGGGGATATTCAAAAGAACATGGTTAATCCATTAGGCCGAACTGTTTTCTCCTTTCTCCCTGTGTATTGATATGATACAGCCTGGAAAGCTAAGAGTGACGTCAGCAGCCTCAGCTGCACTGAGTGAGGTGAATCACTCCAGGAGAGTTCTGAGCCCAAACACATACCGGCTTGAGTGGTCCTGGGCTTGCTGTTCCCAACAAAGGCTCTTTAAGCCTCCGTCAGCATTTGGTGATCCAGTGGGTGTTTTCCAAGCCAGGCTGTCAGCTTGAAGAGTTCTCCCTTGGGGCAAAGTCCTTTTAGCATCTCAATTCGGGCGATGAGTTCCCTTTAAAATGCTGAAGGGGACTGATGCAGTGGCTCACCCCTGTAATCCCAGCACTTTGGGAGGATGAGGCGGGCGGATCACTTGAGGCCAGGAGTTTGAGACCAACCCTGCCCAACATGGTGAACTGCTGTCTCCACTAAAAATACAAAAATTATCTGGGTGTGGTGGTGGGCGCCTGTAACTCCCAGCTCCTCGGGAGGCTGAGGCAGGAGAGTCACTTGAAGCCTGGAGGCGGAGGTGGCAGTGAGCCGAGACCACACCACTGTACTCCAGCCTGGGCAACAGAGTGAGACATAAATAAATAAATAAATAAGTAAGTAAGTAAAATGCTGAACAGGTTAATCCCTTGACCTTCTAAAATGGGGAAAGCTGGGTTCCAGGGGCCGAGCACAATGCACAGAAAGAAACGGCGTGAGTCATTGGTTCCAGGAACTCAATATTCTCTGCGAGGGGCCCTCAGAGCAGCGAGTGCCAGTGGAAGCATCTCTAAATTAATTGAGTCTCTTTGTAAATCCAAAGGATAAATTAAGTAAATGAATTGTCTGAGGCCAATTGATTTGTAGTTCACATTTCCTCTGCAAAGGCTTGACTACAGATTTATTCACGCATTTCTGAAGCCACATGATTTAGTGCTGAGGCCTTCTTGGGCCTTTGATAACTGCCATGATTATTAAGGCCTTGTAGGATATAAAGTGTGTTTTTCCATGATACTTACTTATATCTTCTGTACAAAATGCATAAATATGTTACCAAGAATGTTACTAAAAACAGAAAAGAAAAGGCATGTTGTTCTTTTTTTTTCCCCCCTCTAAGGCACTGCTTAGATATCATCTGCAAATTGTTAATTGTTCAGCTTGCACTTTTATGACAGGGTTGGACCTGGGGAATGGAAAGCAGCTCCCAGTGCTGACACAGGGACACACCTGGCTGGCAGCTTTGTTTTCAGAATGCCAAAGACTGTAGGCTTCATTCCTTCATTCTGTAAGAGGGTACAATGGGCATCGTCTTTTATTTCAGCTACTTAGAGGGAAAAAAGCTACCATGACACCTGTGATAGTTAATTTTATGTCTCAACTTGACTGGGTCACTGGTTGCCCAGATAGCTGGTTAAACATTATTTCTAGATTTGTCTGTGTGGGTGTTTCTGGAAGAGATGACCATTTGGATTCGTGGGCTGAGTAAAGCAGATCGCCATCAGTAACACAGGCGGGCATTGCCCAATCTACTGAAGACCCAAACAGAACAAAAATGGAGCAGGAGGGAGGATTTGCCATCTCTCTGTCTGATGCTTACCATCTTCCCCCAGTGCTCCTGCTTTTCAGGCCTTCAGACTCAATCTACACCACTGGCCTTCCAGCTCTTAGGCCTCTGAACTAACCCCCAGCTTTCCTGAGTCTCCAGGTTGCAGACAGCAGATCGTGGGCCTTCCCAGCCTCCATACTCACGGGAACCAATACCTTATAATAAATTTCTTCACATGCAGTCTTGCATTGCTTCACAATGAGGATACATTCTGAAACATGCGTTGTTAGGCAATTAAGTCATGGTGTGGGCATCATAGAATGCACTTAAACAAGCCTATAGGCTCTATGGTGTAGCCTGTTGCTCCTAGATTACAAACCTATACAGCATGATACTGTACTGGATAATCCAGGCCATGTAACACATGGTAAGTATTCGTGTATCTAAACATAGAAAAGGCACAGTAAGGCTGGGTGCGGTGGCTCATGCCTGTAATCCCAGCACTTGAGGTTGGGAGTTTGAGACCAGCCTGGCCAAAATGGGGAAATCCCATTCTTCTAAAAATACAAAAATTAACTAGATGTGGTGGTGCACTCCAATATCCCAGCTACTCAGGAGGCTGAGGCAAAAGAATCGATTGAATTGGCCAGGCACGGTGGCTCAAGCCTGTAATCCCAGCACTTTGGGAGGCCGAGACGGACGGATCACAAGGTCAGGAGATCGAGACCATCCTGGCTAACACGGTGAAACCCTGTCTCTACTAAAATACAAAAAAATCAGCCAGGCGTGGTGGCGGGCGCCTGTAGTCCCAGCTACTTGGGAGGCTGAGGCAGGAGAATGGCATAAACCCGGGAGGCGGGGCTTGCAGTGAGCTGAGATCCGGCCACTGCACTCCAGCCTAGGCGACAGAGCAAGACTCCGTCTCAAAAAAAAAAAAAAAAAAACAGAATCGCTTGAACTCAGGAGGCGGAGGTTGCAGTGAGCTGAGATCACCCCACTGCACTCCAGCCTGGGGAACAGAGAGATTCCATCTCAAAAAAAAAAAAAGAGAAAAGGCATGATAAAAATACTGTTGTATATGTGGCCTGTCATTCACCAAAACGTTGTTATATGGTACATAACTGTATACCTATATGCTATTGGTTCTGTTTCTCTGAGAACCTGGACGAATATACCACCTAATGGTGATCTCTAATGTTGCAAGGACAATAACTGTCTTACCTGTCCTCACACGTTTTATTGTGAAGTGACACTGTGTGTTGTCCAGACTGAGAATTTACCAGCTATAACTTCCGCCCGCTTCAGAAACAGATTGGAAAATCATAATCAAAAAAAGTATGTTCACTGAGAGAAGTCACCCACTGTTCGGACACAGGAGTGAGACTCTGGGGGCAGGAGGCCATCCGGGAGAAATGTACAGTGACTTTCCCTTTAAACACAGAAGCTGGAGCAAGGCTCTGGGTTTATTTTGACTTGGACTTGCCTCTGTGGTTCTCAGCCACCTCTGAGGAAGGTAAGAACCCACCCTCGCCTGTTCAGGGCTGGCTTCCAGCTCAGGAGGAAGGCTGGGGGGTGGGAATTAGGAATCCCTCCCCACCCTGCCCAGAACACACACACACACGCACGCACACACAAACACACATGTCCAAAGCTGACTGTTATTCTCTGGGATTGTATTTCAAGGCCTCTGAAGTCACCAAAGTCTCTAAAACACAGGTGGTCATGGGGCTTTTCATGCTAAACTTTTGGAATCTTCTACCCTCATTGAAACCAAACCACAGCTCCTCAGGGCTTCTCCGAGAGCCAGCCCCATGGGGCCCAAGTCCACGATGGCTTCCTCCATTCACAGTGAGCCGCCTGCAGGGACCCCAGGTGTGACCCAGGGTGGGGCCGGAGGGCAGGCCAGGCACTCTCGGCCTCCCGAGACCTTTCTCATGCCTGGGGTACTCCACAGGCACCTTGATGCCTAGTGAGCGAGGAATCCAGCTTAGCAAAGAACAGGCACAGACATTTCCTGCTTGATTAATACTCGGTTCTGGGAACCTGACAAGCTCCGCTCTGCTTGGCACCTAGCACAGTCCCAGATGGTAAATCTTCCCTGTCACCACTGTGGTAACTCCCTAGAGGGGTCCTGGAATTGCTCCAGGAGGCCTTGTGCCAACTGCTAAGTCCCAATGTCCCCTCCTCGTCGTCTCACCAGAGCAGTTCACAGTCCAAGAGCCTCGATGCTTCCATGAAGAGGCAGATTGGCACCTTGTTGCCTGTAGCCAAACCATACATGAGTGCATAATACAAAAATGATGATAGATTCGAGCTCAGTGGGTGAGAGGCAGCAGCTGTGTGTTTACTCAAGGTGAGTTTGGAAAAGCTACATGGCTTTTGAGACCTGTTTGAAATGTGGCCGGAAAAGGGGAGGCTGACGTGGGAGGAAGAAATGGGCACG